>NC_143486.1:59282506-62138756 GCF_027475165.1 Benincasa hispida | reverse complement strand
CAACATTTGTAACGGTTTGATCCTAAACCATGGAAAGGATCGGGTTTGCTCTTGAACCCGTAAAAGGAGCGGTAGTGTAACGGTTGGGCTCTAATCCGTGGAAAGAGTCGGAAAGATTTTATTCAAATTCCCAAGAGGCGCTTGGAGAGTAGAGTAGGTCGAGTTTGACCAAACCACTATAAAAATTACGGTGTCTTTTTCTTTAACTCCTTATTTTTTATTTTTGCAATTAATTTAAGCAATTTATTGTATGTTTTAGTTTGTTCTTATTTATTTGTTAAAATTTGATAGAATTAAATTATCACACTTTTTGTCATCTTATTTGTTGCATAAATTGAATTTTTCTTATTATTTATAAAAAGTGTATTATTTTGTTTAATTCGGTTAATTTAGAAAAAAGTTTAATTAAACTCTATTCACCCCTCCCCTCTAGGGTTGCCATATTGATCCAATAGAGAACTTCTGAGAATGGAAAATCTCAATTCAACAACTACTAAATTTAGGAAAAAAATTTTTCTTTTGTCTCACAGTTACCATGAAACCACCAATAACTTCTCACTCAATTGGTTATTAGAGAAAAAGATATAATTATCCAATAATTAATATTATTATAAATATATATGATAACCAACTTACCATATTATATTTATAACCTATAGTTTTAATATTTCATCTCATGAAACATATAAACCATAGTTCTTTTTCTATTTCATGAAACTTAATGTAAATCTCATTTACATTAATCCTCCACTTGATGTATCTCATACATCATACCGATCATATCATATATAATCGAATTTCCTCTTGTCAATTTGAACATTTCAAATCAACACCAAGAACTGATTCTCAACTTGAATCCATTGAGCTACCAAGGGGACCTTATGGACCTGTATCTCGAAGCTCCAACGGTACATGAATAACTAACTAAACTCTTTAGTCACAGGATCCACCATCCGTTTACTGACAGGCACTCCACTAGAAACCGACAGCTAAACTCTCCTTACTACAAATATATTATGTGTCTATATCAACCAATCAACAATTCGATAACCCTTCACAGATCGCTCGTAAGTAGAGCTGAGCCAATAACCGTTTTGCCCCTATAGTTACATCTAACTCCTTAAGTACCACGGATCCCTCTAATGAACATAAGTCATGGTCCTACTATGACTGAGTCATCTCTTCTAAAGAGAAGTTGTGGCCATTATGTTCAAGACCCAGAATCGGCTCTTAAGGGAGCAACCTATTTACTTACCCCTGCCTCGGGGAAGGAGTGAATTTCATCTTGTATAACTGAGTTCCTAGCTCCAAATCAGGCAAATTCCTAAAAAGGTAGGCATGTTGAGTTGACAATCTAGCCACTCTCACCCATACTAATCAAAAGACCGCCCTCAAAGACAGGAGTTCTCAAAACACTCAGGATTGAGGTCATGTCACCTATGGTCGTTTAGGTGAGATGTAAGTCTCTAGTATCAATAACGTTATATACAGAGACTAGTCATCTCGTGGTCTGGTCTTATATAAACTCTTTATATAAGATACCCTGCTCGCATATTTCCATATGAGTGGTCAAGATCTACCATCTGTAGTAGTTCACAACACTTACAAACCTCTACAAAGCGGGCCATATCCGTAGTGTCACCAGGATCAGATATCCCTCCTTGATCCTTATACTACATACCTATTTAGGTTATCACTTAAGACATGATGCACTTGTATATCTCATATACATGCTTAATTTTACATACAATAATCATGGAGTTTTGTTTATTGGATAAGAGAAAATGTCAAATAAAATAACTCTTATTTTGTTCATAACCATGTGTATAGATTACAAATTACGAGACTCCGGGAGAATTAGGATACCAATCCCAACAAATTAGTATATACCAATTGTATAATTGACCCATATACTAAATATAAAGTATACCGGTTGATTGATATACTAAAGATGAAGTATATCAGTTAACTAATACAATAAACATAAAGTACATTGGATATAGTATTGATACCTGGATTGATAAAAAGTAGAAATAAAATAAAATATATTTTTTTCATTGTTTTTAAATTTAAAAAAATTGTTGCTTATATATATATATATATATATTTATTTATTTATTTATTTATTTATGTTAGTCATTCTTGCAACTTTCCCATTTTTCTTTTGATTCTCTTATATTTTGTCTGGTATGAAAAACTTAAATATTGTCTAAATAATCTGTTTTAAGTACATATGTGCATATACATTTGATCAAGTATACTAGTCAATTTTAGAGTAATTTTATGGGTTTTTTGTCATGTAGAAGTATGGGACAAATTAAATACAAATATAATAAAATCTAAAACATTTTATAATTTTAGCAAAAATTTTCTCCAATTCATGCAAAAAGTTCAAAATGCCTATGTTCCAAAAAAATTCATGCGACTTTCTTCTCTCATCCTAAATCATTGTTTATCACTGATAGATAGTGGTAGTTATTATCACTGTTCATCAATTTTAGACTTCTATCAATATCTATAACTAATAGACAGTGATAGTCTTTCCATCAATGATACACAATGGGACATTTAATATTAATATTGTTGTTTTCAAAACTTATTAGAGAAATATTGTTGTTTTGAAACTTATTAGAGAAATATTGTTGATTTGGGAGTTCGAGGCTAGAGGTCGAACGTTGAGAACTCGACTAATGTAGAGGTCGAACGTTGAGAACTCGACGAACAAAGAAAAACTTGGAAACAATACATAGGCCAAAACTTCAACCCTCGACAAGAGAAATCTCGCGAATCTCGCTTAGGTTGACGAAGGTTGAAGTTTCGACACACATCTACCCTCGAGATTGCAGGTTTATTACTTTTCTTTTTCTCTCATAGAGGAAATAAAGTAATGAGATGGTATACTATATGTATTTGTGTATTCGAGCTGCTTCTAACAACCTATGCATTTTGTTATCATTTCGAATTAGATGGAGGCTTGTGGGATTGACGTGAGGGGGTGGAGATGACTATATTTCTGGGAGCGAACTCCAGGCGAATATGAAGCGTATGGATACAAGTTATGCTTTGGAATGAAAGACAATTCCGAATTAGTTTTGTCTACGAACAAAATTTTGTATATTAGGTTGTCGAAGGTTACACACATGTCGAAACTTCAAAGCGATTAAGGAGATAAATGGGCTGAAGCAGATTAAGGAGAGAGCGAAATTCAAAGCGAGATAGTAGGAGAGAGCGAGATGTTGAACGAGATTTTAAGAGAGAGCGAGATTCAAAGTGAGATTTTAGGAGAGAGCGAGATTCAAAGCGAGAATGTTGGAGAGAACGGGATTTAGTTTATATTGACTAATTTGACTAACATTGAACTTGGTAAAATGAAATGGTTGAATAATTGAAAAATGAGATTATTCAGGAATACACATTGAATATTAAGATTATGCATTGAGTTTCTGGTAGTAGATCCATAATAAAAAAAAAAGTGTTTGTGATTGTTCCAGAAGAAATGAAAGCTAGTAATCATTAATGGAAAAATAACAACAATAATAGAGTGAGTGAGATATTGAGAGAGAGCGAGAGTGAGAGAGCGAGATCTTAGGAGAGAGCGAGAGTGAGAGAGCGAGATTGAGAGAGCTCGAGATCTTAGGAGAGAGCGAGACTAAGAGAGTGAGATCTTAGGAGAGAGCGAGATTGGGAGAGCGAGATCTTAGGAGAGAGCGAGAGTCTTCACTTTATTTGAACTTTCCATAGATATATAAAAAAAGAGAAAAAAGAGCTAATAATCATACTATAATTGAATAATCATTAGACTATAATTGAATATATTAGATTATTATAATATGATTGAATAATCATTAGACAATAAATTGAATATATTAGATTATTATACTATAATTGAATAATCATTAGACAACAAATTGAATATATTAGATTATTATACTATGATTGAATAATCATTAGACAATAAATTAAATATATTAGATTATTATACTATAATTTAATAATCATTAGACAATAAATTGAATATATTAGATTATTATACTATAAATTGAATATATTAGATTATTATAATGTAAAACATTATCGATTACAAAAAAAAAAATGAATATACAATAGATTATTATAAAAAAAATTGAATATACAATAAATTATAATACAAAAAAAATGAATATACAATAGATTATTTATTATTCAATCCCTAACTATCTGGAGCCCATCTTAGTAACGAAGGACACTTCCTTCGATTATGTCCTAACTTGTTACAAAATCCACATCGTTGTCGAGTGGCTAGTTCTGTCCAATCCATCTCGTTGTGATAACACTTTTCGGTCTACCATGTCTTCTCAACAACGATGGATCAGGATGTAAGACGGGCATATTAGGGTTCGTGATCCAGTAATCTTCATGCAGTACAGGTTGAAATTGAGGAGAGTAACATTTAGCATACGTTGACAATTTGTAGTAGTCCTCAATAAAATCTTCATAGTTCATGTTAAAAAGTGAGCAAACGGCCATAAAATGCGAGCATGGAATGCCGAATGCTTGCCATTTGTTACATGAACAGTACCGCTCGGTATGATGGCTTATTCGAGATCACTAAGTATGAAACACCTAAGAGAAATTGTAACACACGAAGAGGTGTGTTTAATTTTAGATCGATATGCTAGTATAATTGCAGTAGTGAACAACCCAGCAAATGGTTGGATGGGACCAAAATGTCACCATCGCTTCTGCTTACGACATATCGTCAACAACTTTAATAAAAAGTATAAATTTAATTCATTGAAAAATTATGTTTATCATATCGGGTGTCAATTTCAAATTTGAAAGTTCAAAAAAGCAATTGAAGATATCAAAGGAATAAATCGGAGCTGTCTGAGTTTTTTTACAACATTAGTTTAGAGCAATGGACTCAAGCACATGATTGAGGATTCAGATATGGGTGGATGACGACAAATCTATCAGAGTGCATAAATGAAGTCCTCAAAAGGAGCTCGAATGTTGCCTATAAATGCTCTTGCTCAGATAACATTCTTCAAATACGTGAACTATTTTGAGAAAAGAAGAGAAGAAATAAGGGATGCATTGGAGTGTGAGTTTTTCGAGAAAAGAAGATAACATTCTTCAAATGCGTGAGTTTTTTACATTATTCTTTACCCTCACACTTTTCTCTACTATTCAATTACATATATTCAGATCATGGCTTTATACCCAGGACCTGTTGATCCCGATGTTTTATACGACCAGTTCATTCATCGGTTATATGTTGTATGGCGAGATCGTACTACTGGAGAAATATCTTGCAGACGTCGAGGGGCAGTTCTCCAGCGCACTATCCCACTCCACCTTCGAATACTACCGCTACTGCGCACATCTGGATTCTATGGGGTTGCCAAATTAAGATTTATTCAGTTGGACTAGCATCTGATCACAACCTTGGTCGAGAGATGGAGGCCCGAGACACATACATTCCATATGTTTGTTGAAGAGTGCATTATCACTCTACAAGACATAGAAGTGTTGTTGGGGTTACCTGTTGACGGTGAGCCGGTCACCAAAGTGATGTACGATGACTGGTTAGAAGTTTGTCAACTGTACCTTGGTGCGACCCCACCTGCCGACAAGATTAAAGGATCGAGGTTAAGTTTAATATTGTTAGGAACACAATTTCGTGAGCTCATAGATGATGCAGACGAGGAAACCGTCATAAGATATGCACGAGCATATATACTACAAATGATGGGTGGAAGTCTGTTTTCAGATAAATCAAGTCATTTTATTCACTTGATGTTCCTGCCACTATTAGCTAACCTCAATGATGCGGGGTGGTATTCATAGGGTGGAGCATGCTTGGCATGGTTGTATAGACAACTATGCAAAGCAACAAGACCTGAGATTCAAGAAATAGCTGAACCTCTCATACTTTTGCAACTACGGGCTTGGGAGTGATTTCCAACAATGGCTCTACAAATACATCATGTTAATGACGCTCAGTTAGTTGAATGAGCCTACGGTTTTCGGTATGTTTTTTTAATTCAATTTAATTTTTATATCACTGATATAGTTAATTTAAATTCTAAATTATTAATTTAAAAATTTAGGTGGAGGGACAAATTTTGTGTGACTAGAACAGCCACACATGTAGTCAACCAGTATAAATACATGTTTGATCTACTTCAACTTGAACAGGTATATTACACTAAACCTAATTCATTATTTTATTCACATTTTTATTGTATTTGTTTTTAATATTTTCTAATATAATATTTTTTATTTCAAGTTATTTAGGAGTCGTACAAAATTATTATGCATACTTTGCCTAATTTTTGCACGAATGGTCAAAACATATGGCGGGCGATGAGTCCTCTCATATGTTTTTACATTGGTGAGTGACATCTTCCTGACAGGGTGATGAGACAATTCGGTTTTCAGTAGGATGTCCCATCGCCTTGTAATACTGAACCCGTACTGCATGATATTGACCTAAGGACTGGAGATTGGTTCGAAAAAGTGGCACATTTGGTAGTGCGATGGCACTATCATGCAAGATTTATTGCAGTGGGGGTTTCTCTTGAATAGTTTGACATAGATGTCACTCCAGAATATATTCATTGGTATAATAATATCATAAGGCGCTACGTCACTCGTCTGGGAGCAGCTGTGGGTCATCTGGTAAATGAATGAATATTATCTAATTATTTTTAATTTAAATTTATTTTAAATATTGTCTAATTGTTTTAGAATTCACAGAGATCGAACAACAGTAGACTCTGTGAGGTTGCGAATGATCCGAACCAGGTTCTTGTTATATGTAGTGACAACCAAAGCTATATGGAGGAAATTCATTATATGTACGATATACCTATTGTTCTTCCACCAGCTCCTAGACGTAGAGGACCTGTTTGGGAAGAGGATGAGTTTGATGACGTTGCACATAATGTGGAGGAGTTGCCCATATGATGCAAACGCAAAGTCAAACTGATTATGTTAGTCCGATGATGATGATGCCAGCATTTGGTTCAAGACATTATGACTCAGAGGCTGGTCCTTCATCTTCATACGTGCATAGACATGGTCGGGGTCGTGGAGAGCATAATGAATAGTTATATTATGAAGCGCCTGCAGAGGTATTGAGCAACATCAAGAAGAATTCGAGCAACCTCAAGTTCGAAGTCGACGACGACAACTAGCTCGAAATCGATGACGTCCGCCTTGTGGGATACATTGATTTTTGTAATTATTTTTATATAAATGAGATATTTAATTTACATTTTTTTTATTTTTATGAGTTATTATTTTTTTAATTTATTCTTTTTAGAGTAAATAAAATATTTTTAGAAATTATTTTTATAAAATGAAAAATTAAAAAAAAAAAGAAAGGAAAAAAGAAAGAAAGAAAAAGGTGGAATGTGTAATAATTAAAAAAGAAAAAAAAGAAATTTGTACGGTAGTATTCTCGCTCTCGCTCACACTCAAAATCTCGCTCTTGCTCTCAAAATCTCGCTCTTTCAAAATCTCGCTTTCTCTCGTAATCTCGCTCTCGAATTTGATTGGGAAATTCAGTGGCAAAAAGAAGGAGATTCTTTAGCTCGTTATTTAGTCAGACTTGCTAAGATGACAGAATCCGTAAAAATTATTCAACAAGCTTTGGAAGGAATTCCAGGGGGACCTTATAAAAATTTAGAAATACGATCTTTTGATAGAGGAAGGTCTCTAGAATGATAATTAAACAGACTCAATAATAACGTTAGGAAGGGCAAAATCGAGAGTTCAAAGTTCGACGTACAAATGAAAGGAAGGTCGATGGTTCAAAATTCGACCTATCTAGGTCGAATTTTCAACCCTTAACTTATTTTTAAAAAAAAACAACAACAATATTTTCCTAAATATTTTCTAAAAGGACAATATCTTTTTAATTTTCCCATACACAATGATAGCCTTCTATTACTATTTATTAATGATAGATTCCTATCAATATTTTAATAACAGTGTACCTTCTAACTTAATAAACAATTTTTTTTCTTACAGGAAGCTGCTGATGATGAAGAGAATCAAAGAAGAAAAAGTAAAACAAAACAAGCAAGTGACAAGAAAATGACTTTAGCATAAATGTTTGATAGTTGTATTTCTTACATTATTGATAGAATCTTATATCAGTGATAGAAGACTAATAATGACTATCAAGGGTAAATATATTTAAAAAAGTTGACAACAAATACAATTTCAAGACATATTTTATAACTAGTAGATATTGATAGAAGACTATCACTGAATATCAATGATAGAAGTATATCACGTTCTATCACTGACTATCAATGGTAAACTTATTTAAAGAAATAAACAGTTTTAAGAAGTTGACAACAAACCCAAATTTCAAGCATATTCTACTACTGATACACAGTGATAGAAGACGATCACTAACTATTAATGATAGACTTATTTAAATAAGTAAATTGATTTAAAGTAGTTGATAAGAAATATATTTATCAAGGATATTCTATCACTAATAAACAATATTAGAAGACTATCCTAACTATAGAAGATAGAAAGTAAAGCATGCCAATTCTCAATTATGTTCCCATCATCAATATAAATATGATATGTATTATGAACTTGGACTTAAAAATAGAGTCTGACTCTTTCGTATTTTGAAACAAATCCTAGACTATTTTGGATAATTGTATCACGATCGCAAGCCAAAGATTTCAAATCTCAAGTTGGAATTTTGGTAGACGTTAGAGCAGAGCTCACAAATGGGGCTGCTTGCATCTTCTGACTCATTGCCATTAAGAAGATTTCATAGGAGGATTAAAACCAAAAGAAGAGTCATTTTAGGGGTAAAGTTGGAATTAATGAAAAAATGAATTTTAGATTATCATTTTACTAATATGTTTAAATTATTTGCTATATTGGTAAATAATTAGTACAATTATTGAGTAAAAAGTAAAGAAAAAAAATCACCCCTCTCTTAATATCCACTCATATTTAGTCACATTTAAATTTCAAACCATAAATGTACAACCAAAATATTTGATTGCAATCGTACCTTCAATGTTTGAAAATTAATAAATGTGAAAAATATTTAAATTTGAATTTTCTTCCATTTTCGTTAAGTGTATATTCCAATTTTGTCTTTTTAACAAAAAAAAAAACCATGTTTATATCCACCACCTTCAAGGCAAATCTCGCGTGATCGTAGTCTCTCAAAAGGCACAAGAAGAAAAGGCTGAGGTTGTTGGTGTCGAGGTGGCGAAGATGGAGAATGGTCGTTGGTAGAGAGGGTAGTAGCAGCTTTGATGGCAGACCAGTGTCGGTCAGAACGACAATGGTTGGAATGACCAAATTTTCAAAGGAAAAGTAAGAGATTGAATTGACATTTTTATTTTTTAGCTTCTATATATAACTTTCGTGTCATAATAATCTTCGAGTATTATTTTGTTTCTTTCTATAAAAAGAAAGTATTTTATCCTTAAATTTATGATAATTGTAGCCTCTGAATTGTGTATACAAGACCTATCTTTTTTTACTCGCCTCCCAAAAAGACGAGAATCTATTTTTATTATTTTAATTAAAATGTTTTCCATATTTTTCTCCGGTAATAAAATGTATCTAAGTTTTCCAATAAAAGAAATATATATAACTATAGATTTGGTTTCTATAGCTAAATTGATTCTAATTTTTATTAGATAATATGTACTTCGTAATATGTATATGAATGTTATTTGATTGATATCTAGTTTCTATCTAATTGTCATACGTTTTTTACTATGTATTAAGAACTTATGATTTATGAGATTTTCATGTGATTGCTTTTTAATTGATATTTATTTTCTATCTGAATGTCATGTGATTTTCATTATGTATTAAGTACTTTATGGTTTCTATTTTATTGTTATGTGATTGCTATCTGATTGATATTTGATTTATATTTTATTACCATCATTAATTTTATATACTTATATATCAAAGTGTGTTATATCTCATTTTAGTTTTTATACTTTTGCAATATTTTATAGTTATGATTAAACTTCCAATAGTCATTTTTTGTTGGGCTAACCACTCTTCACAAGACCCAAATACTTAAGATCAATGTTGGAAATATGAAGAAATGGCTCATAAATATTCAGCCAAATCCTCGATACTTGAAACTCAATGCTCAACGTCTTCCTACTCGATCCTCGATGAGAATTTCCTTCTTTGTTAGATGAGTCTCTACTAAATCCTCAATGGAACTCAATGACAATAAAACTAATACTTGATGGTTCTTGAATGATACTCAGTACGACTCGAAGGTGAAAACGATGTACTCAAAGGTACTCGATAGCGAAGAATTGATGCACGATTGACTCGATGTTCAGATTACTCGATGCGACTTAAAAGATAATTAAATGGTGTGCGATTTGCAGTAAAGAAAATACTCATAGGAACAAGAAAGATAAGGCAAGAAGATGGAGACACAATGTTTACGTGGTTCGGCAAGATTGCCTACATCCACGGGAAGATCTGGATTCTTTTAATGATGAAGATTGCGTACAGATTTTGTTGTTTACAGAAAACTAAGGAAAATGATTATAACTTTCTTACTTGAATTTAAAATCAATGGTATTTATAGAGTACCAGTTGACCATTTACAAAGTTAGTTATAAACAAACAAAAGGCTAAGGTATTTGAGTGAAAGCTTCTTCAAATTCTCCACCTTGACTCCAATGCCTTGCAATCTTCTGATCTTCCTAATTTTGACCGGTTTGTCTACCCTGTGTCTGGAAGCTCAAAGCCAACTTTTTCTAAACATTTAAACAATTTAAGCTTTGAAACAGGTTTTGTTAACATGTCAGTTGCATTGTCTGAAGTATGAACCTTTAAAATTTCTAACTCCTCTATCTCAATTTTATCTCTAATGAAATGATAATTGATATCAATGTACTTAGTTCTAGTGTGGAATTGTGGATTTGGAGATAAATGGATAGCACTTTGGTTGTCAGAGTAGAGTTTCACTACTGTTTGATCTATTATAAAGTATTTCAGCAATCCCTTGAGCCACAATGCCTCTTTGATTGCTTCTGTTAAAGCCATATATTGAGCTTCCGTTGTAGATAAGGCTACTATAGGCTGTAGTGATGCTTTCCAGCTCATTAGATTAGGACCAAAAAGGAAAAGGTAGCCTGTTAAGGACCTCCTTTTGTCCAAATCACCAGCATAGTCAGCATCCACATATCCATAAAGCTTTAATTTTGAGTTTTTAGACCAAATCAGGTACTTTAGGATCCATTTAGTAGCCTTCCAGTGTCTCTTACCAGGATTATACATATATCTACTAACTAAGCTAGCTGAATATGAGAGATCGAGTCTAGTAGAAATCATTAAATACATTAGTCTTCCGACTGCTTGACTATAGGGTATGACAACCATCTATTTCTAATGTTCTTGGTCAGAATCCTTAAGAGAGTTAGCTGAGGAAAGCTTAAAGTGCTGAGCAATAAATAAGCTCACAGGTTTAGCATCATTTATGTTGAACCTTTTAAGGATCTTCTCACAGTAAGTGGACTTATTGATGCTTAGAATAGACTATTCTTTGTTCCTTTGGATCTCTATTCCTAGGACCTTGCTTGCTTCTATGTCCTTCATATCAAACTTTCTTTTTAAGAGGTTTTTAACATGGGTTATGTCTCCTTTGGACCTACCTACCAGCAACATGTCATCTACATATATGATTAAGTAAACCTTGTCCTTGTAAGAACTTGTATTTACATAAACATATGTCAAATGAACTTCTTTTGAACCCAATACTAGAAATATAATCATTGTATCACTTATAACAGCACCTAGGTGATTGTTTTAACCCACATATAGACTTGTTGAGTAAGCAAAAGAGATTTTATTTTCCATTAACTTCAAATCCTTTAGGTTGCGTCATATAGATTATCTCCTCTAGATGCCCATGAAGAAAAGTAGATTTTTACATCTAGTTGATACAATTCTAGAATATTTTGAGCAACTAAGGATAGAAGAAATCTTATGAAAGTCTGTTTTACAACAGGAGAGAAAATCTCAAAATGGTATATTCCTTCCCTTTAAGTGAATCCTTTACAACCAATCTAGCTTTATACCTAGGCTTTTGATCACAGGATACTCCTTCTTTAAGTTTGAAAATCCATTTAGAGACAACAGGTTTGTAACCCTTTGGTAGAGGTACTGAAGACCAAGTATCATTCACTTTTAGTGAATGCACCTCTTCATTCATTAATTCAATCCAATCCCTTGCATTAGCACAACTTATTGCTTCCTCAAAGGTAGTTGGTTTTTGGTTAGTAGGACCTACCACAACATTTAAAACCAGATTCATATAATTCATTTCAGTATATCTAGCAGGAGATGTGATAGTTCTCCTTTGTCTATCCCTAGCTAAGACATATTGGCTTAAATAAGGTTGCTCACATGCTGTCTCCTTATGTTCCCCTACATCTTCCTAAGTTTCTCCTATGTCACTAGGTTGGTTAGACTCAATTTGCTGCTCAGTTAGTAACTTCATCTCAGTTTCTGTGTTGGATGACTCTCCTTTATCCTCAACTTTTTGTCCTTTTGCATAAACATCCCATCTTCCCTAAAGGCGATGTCTCTGCTCACTATGAACTTTCTCTCAATCGAATGCCACATTTTAAACCCTTTGACACCCTCTGTAAAGCCACAAACATGCACTTGACAACTCTGCCCTTTAACTTTCCCTTATTTTGGTGTACAAACCCTACACATCCAAAGACTTTGAGGTTATATAGGTTAGGAGGATGATTAGTCCACTTTTCTTCAGAGGTAAGCAAATCTAAAGATGTTTGAGGGCAGTTATTCAAGGTATACACTGTATAGGCTGCAGCTTCTGCCTAATAATTTTTCCCTAAGATAGCATTAGAGAGTAGACACCTAACTCTTTCTATTATGGTTCTATTTAACCTCTCAGCAGTCTCATTTTGTTGAGGTGTATATACCCCACTGTTCTATGCCTAGTTATACAATTCTCACTACAAAATTTATTAAAGTGTTCATTGCAAAACTCAAGCCCATTATCGGTTCTAAAGTATTTTAAACTTTTAGATGTTTGATTTTCTATCATGGCTTTCCATTCTTTAAACATCCCAAAAATTTGGTCCTTAGTTTTAAGAAAGTATATCTAGCTCTTCCTAAATAAATCATATATAAAGGTTAGAAAATACCTTGAGCCACTAAGGTTTGGTGTAGGAGATAGTCCTCATAGGTCAGCATGGATATAATCCAATGTTCCTTTGGTGGTATGCTGAGATTTTGTGAAACTTTTCCTTGTTGCTTTACCTAAAATGCAGTGTTCACAAAAGGAAAGGTGCTCACTGATACCTTTGGGCAGAATTCCTTGCTTGGACAGTGCTTGCATTTCTTTTTCACTAATATAGGATAGTTTCCACAAGTCAGCCTCTGTTAAACTCGCTGTTGAAACTGTGTGGGCACTTGTCATCATCTCTACACCTCTCACAATATAATGGTCATTGTGTTGAGATTGGCATCCTAATTCTCCCGGAGTCTCGTTGTTTCACAAAGATACACATTGTTTAATGAATAAAATAATTGTTATTTAATTCTGGCATTTACTCATATCCAATAAATAAAGCTCCTGCATGTATATGTGATATACAAGTGGATCATGTCTTAAGTGATAACCTAAATAGGTCTGTAGTATAAGGATTAAGGTGGGATACCTTATCCTGGTGACACTACGGATATGGACCGCTTTGTAGAGGTTTGCAAGTGTTGTAAACTACTATAAATGGTAGATCCTTACCATTCATGTGGAGACATGCGTACGGGGGTGTCCTATACAAAGAGTTTAACTAGACTCTATATATAACATCATTGATACTAGAGACTTGCATCTCACATAAATGACCATAAATGACACGACCTCAATCCTGAGTGTTTTGGGAACTCTTGCCTTTGAAAGCGGCCCATTGATTAGTATGGGTGAGAGTGGCATGATTGCCAACTCAACGTGCCCACATTTTTTAGGACTTGTCTGATCTGGGAGTTGGGAACTCAATCTACAAGATGGAATTCACTCCTTTCTTGAAGCAGGGATAAGTAAAGAGATTGCTCCCTTAAGGGTTTATTTCGGGGCTTGAACATAGAGGACACAACTTCTCTTTGGATGAGAAGACTCAGTTATAGTAGGACTATGACTTATGTTCATTAGAGGGATCAGTGGTACTTAAGAAGTTAGATGTAACTATAGGGGCATAACGGTTATTGGCTCAACTGTACTTACGAGCGATCTGTGAAGGATTGTCGCACTTTTGATTGGTTAAGATGGATAAATAATATATCTATCATAATGAGAATTTAGCTGTCGGTCTTTAGTAGAGTGTCTGGCAGTTAACCGGTGGTGGATCCCATGACTAAATATTTAGTCAGTTATTCACGTACCATTGAAGCTTCGAGCTATAGATTCATAAGGTCCACTTGGTAGCTCAATGGATTCAGTTGAGGATCAGTTCTTGGTGTTGATTTGAAATGTTCAAATTGACAAGAGGTATTTTGATTATATATGATATAATCGGTATGTTGTATGAGATACATCTAGTGGAGGATTGATGTAAATGAGTTTTACATTAAGTACCATAGAATAGAAAATGAACTATGGTTTATATATTTCATGAGATGAAATATTAAAACTATAGGTTTTAAATATAGTGTGATAAGTTAGTTATCATTTATATTTATAATAATATTAATTATTGGATAATTAAATCTTTTTCTCTAATAACCAATTGAGTGGGAGGTTATTGGTGGTTCATGGTAACCGTGAGATAAAAGGAAAATTGTTTTCCTATTTTTAGTAAGCTTTTACAAAAGATTGAAAATTGTTTTTGAGCTTTTTCTCTCTTGCAATAGAAACTCACTGGAGCTTGTCAAGTAAATACCAATTTACTAAGCGACAGCGTGTTTTACTAAACGATCTCTTGGCTTTAGCTAAACGATTGGGTATCAACCTATGTCATAGGTTTCTGTCTTCTCCCACTTGCCCAATCTTGTACGCGATTGTTCTTTCCTACTTCATTTGCCTCATCTAAGTCCGAACAGAGCCCACCCTCTAGATTCTCAATCCAAGAATACCGTGGTAATCTTCTTGGTGGTGTCTTACTCAACTTGATACTGTCGCGATTCTGTGGAGGCCGTTCGTGTTCTTGCTGAAGTGTTCATGATCGAGGCAATCGCTGAGGAGGAGTGCGAAGTGTTCGTGAAGTGTTGTGGTCGTGTTGTTCGAGCATTCGAGGTTACTGTGTCCGAGCGTTCGTGAGCAAGGAGCGTGGAAAGAAGTCTACAAATGTTTGTACCTTTCGCCTTGTTCATTTGTAGTTGTTCATGCTATAATTTAGGTATCAATTGTATAACTATATGTTTCTGTTTCGACTATAATTTATATGTTCATTTATGATTGTAATTTGGTATGATCTTTATTCCACTGCTCATGGAAATCTCAAGTTCGATTTCCTTCACATTGACCTTCTCACCAACCAACACAACCCCGGAATCCTTAATCACCTCAAGAACTCCACCTTTTCCTCTGGATTCACACCCAATGGAGTCCAACATGCCCAGAGATATCGGGTTTCTCTTGAGCAAAGATACGTGTCTCACATTTTTTAGAAGCTTGATTGATCCATCATTTAGCTTCAAGAATACTAAATCAACCCCTTTGATCTTGCAGGCTTTATTGTTTTCCATGTACACAGATCTCCATCTATTTCCTTGTAAGTATTAAGCCAAGGTCTGAAAGGTGTCATGTGATAGGTAGAACTGGAGTCAAGTACCCAGTCATGCTTCCTAAATGGACTAATTTGGTTGGTTTGGTTGCTAGTGGAGGCTAAGGCATCAGAATAAAAGTCGAAACCTTCAACCACTAAAGCTTCTAGTTGTTTTCCTTTATGATCCTTCTCCTTTTCTTTATTTTTCCATTTCAGATTGTAGCAATCTTTGATCAAGTGACCTTTCTTCTTATAGTAGTTACATCTCAGCTTGGTCTTAGGTTTTTTCTATTCACCTGACTTGCTTTTATTCCCCTTCGACTGATTCTGCTTGTTCTTCCCCTTGGCAAACAACCCCTCTGCACTAGTCTATTCCTTCTTGACTGATTGAAGCTCTAACTCTCTAATTCTTATTGCTGAAATGATGGCATGAGTGATAACTGATTCTCTGCCTATTTTAAGGCATTCTTCATCTTCTTATAGATTTCGGGTAGAGAGTTTAATAGCATAAAGCCTCATTCTTGTCGTCAATTTTCTCACCAAGGCTCTTGAACACTGAGACTATCCTTTTGAACTCATCCAAAATATCTGAAAGAGGTTTGGCAAAATCCATCTTGAACGTGAAGGACTTCTCCCTTAGATACATCCTGTTGGGGAGTCCTTGGATGCAAAAAGACCTTCTAGCTTGACCCACATCTTGTAGGTCGTGTCTTGATCAATTACTTGCCTCAAAATACTGTCATTGAGATTCAGAACCAGAGTCCTATATGTTGAAAGCTCCATGTTTTCTCTTTCTTGTGCTGATATAGTGGATGGCAGAGTTGATGGGTCCAAAAAGGCCTTATAGGCTCTTTGTTGTCCAAGAATGGCTTTGATTTTGGCCTTCCATAGGCCAAAATCGCCATTCCCATCAAACTTCTCAATCTCATATCTTGTAACAGCCATTTCTGATCTTATCGAGTATCGAGTTTTGATTTCTTAAGAATTTTAATAAAAATGTTGACCTTGATGATCTAGAAGCTTTGATACCACAAATTGCTGGACTGACCACTCTTCATAAGACCCAAATACTCAAGATCAACGCTGGAAAGATGAAGAAATGGCTCAGAAATCAAATAAGGGAATTTGTAATGGGTGAGAAATACAAAACCTTTAATTGCAAGCGTACCTTCAGTGTTTGAAAATTAATAAAAATGGAAAAATATTTAAATTTGAATTTCTTCTATTTTCGTTAAGTGTATATTCCAATTTTGTCTTTTTAACAAAAATCCACGCTTTTATCCACCACCTTCAGCGCAAATCTCGCGTGATCGTAGTCTTTCAAAAGGCACAAGAAGACACGAGTGAGGTTGTCGGTGTCGAGGTGGCAGAGGTGAAGATGGTCGTTGGTAGAGAGGGTAGTAGCAGCTTTGATGGCAGACCAGTGCCAGTCAGGACAGCAGTGGTTGGAGTGACCAAATTTTCAAAGAAAAAGTAAGAGATGTCTAATCCTCATATGTTTGAATTGATATTTTTAATTTTTAGCTTCTATATATAACTTTTGTGTAATAATATTCTTCAAGTATTATTTTGTTTCTTTCTTTAAAAAAGGGTAATTACAATTGGTAGCATTTTAAGGAATAATAACCAAGTGTATAATATCATTTAAAAAAATTGTAAAGTTAGACAAGTCTATCAGCGATAAATTTCTATTGCGGATAGACCATGCCACTAGACTCTTACCAGTGGTATGGTCTATCACTCATATACTCTTACCAATAATATGGTCTATCACTGATAGACTATTTAAATTTGGTCATATTTGCAATTTTTTTTTACATTATGTTATATCTACTAATATTTTGAGTGTAAAGTCTATATTTACAACTGTCCCTAAATAATTCTACCTCTTGAAATATTTCAACAAAATTAAATCATATTAAAAAAATTATTAATGAATACTTAAAACTATAGGTACAATCTATTGAATTACCACACCCTTACGTAGTTGAAGAAAAATGATTTAAATAGGGTGTTACAGCTCGGTGTCTCATCATAGTATGTGGATGTTAGATAACTTCTTTGAACTACTTCATAATTTTGGTTTCATACATTTAAGAGTTAAACATACCTATACAACACTTATTCACCTAACCTTTGCTAGCAAAAACGTGACCCATTTTAATCGTGCCACATGTCAATCTTAGCTTTTTTTTTCTTTTTTCTTTTTTCTTTTTTCTTTTTACATTTTTATTTACAGTTTTTTTTTTTTTTTTTTTTTTTTTACTTTTCAAATGTTATGAAACATAACATTTCGATGTGGATTGAAATATTGAGGTCTTCAGTTTACAAAAAGTTGATGTAAATATCGGTTTTGATGTATTTCTAGAAAAATTGTAAAAACAAAAAAAGAAAAATATATTTAAATTAGTAAATAAACATTTTATTATTTATATTATTTTTATTCTAGTGGCATTTTGATGCTTATTTTTATGTTTCGTGATATTTTTATACTTGATAATAGAAATATAGGTTCACTCCTTGTGTTGATATCGAACCTGTGGAAACATGAAAATATCGTGAAAATATTGATACTTGTCGATAAAATTTAATACAATTGTCGACAATAAATATACTGTGTAGATGAAAAAAAAAAGAAAATAAAAAGATAAATAAAAATTATAAAACAAAAAAGAAATCGATCATGAGGTCATAAATACCGCTTTCTAAGTTATGAAATATACTTCTCATCTCATTATTTTACATTTTGACTTTTCAAGTGAATAATTGAAAATAATTGATATTGTATAAATGAAGAAAGATAATAAAAATAACAAGTTGATGAATTTAAAAACAAATTAATATTGTTAAAAGAGTTTGTAGAAAGAAAGAAAAAAAAATATTGTGAGTTAAATGAAAAGGAAAAAATAAACTAGAAAAAAAGATAAAAAAACTATATATAAATGAAAACATAAAAAGTTTACATTGCCACGTGGCATATTAAAATCGACTGCATGTCTGTCTTTAATTACTAATTGACCTAAAAAAATATGTTTATGGATGAAAACAAATTTAATTATATCATTTAACTCTTTTCCTTACTTATGAACTTGAACTATGAAAAACACCTAACAAGTGAAAATGAATATTAATTGAAAAAAAAAAAAAAAACAATATAGGAATTTGAGTACAAAACCTCCTAAACCAACCTGTAGGGGTTAGAAGTTCTTTTAATTTGAACAACACATGAACTTCTATTTCAAAATCTTTTCCACAATACGCACTAGATCTAAAAAAGAATCTTAGACCAACCAAGTTGACATCAGTCAAAAAAAGATTAAACATTTTCGATAGAAATTTTTTTGATATCATCTTAAATTACTGGTTGACCCAAAACTTAAATTTATTGGTAAAAATAAATTTAATATTATATAATTTAACAAGAACTTGACTATTGATTTATTCTTTCACAAATATGTGAAACATGAGATTTGGTGAATAATAAGTCAAGGTAGAAAAATACTTAAATACATTCTAGGTTAAATTCATCTTTATATCAAATTATAGTTACCATGTGGCAAACTATTTTTACTTTTTATTTTTTTATTTTTTTTATTTTTTATTTTTTGTGATTAGAATGGGATAAGAAGCACCCAACACTACACGACAAATAAATCTCCTCCACAAACTTTTGTTTGTTCAAGTAATTCTCTTAATATATAATGAATAGGCCTATGTGAAAAACTACCAAAAACAAAAAAATATATATATTACTGTCACGAATGTGTGTCAAGTCATTGGGTCATTTTTCTATAAATTTTTGAAGTAATGAGAAAATAGAGTAATTCTAGAATACATCTTTACATCTTAAGATGAGTATGTAATTAGTATTCCTGAAACTCCCTAACATACATTTCTCAGAAATGGAATTTTCTCAGCTCTCTTCATCGGCCACCGTCATCGCTGGAATTTTCTCCGTCGTCCTCTTTCTCTATGCTCTCTTCATTATATCCACAAGAGTCATTGGAGCTCATCGAAATAAACTCCCACCCGAACCTGTCGGTGGTTGGCCACTGATTGGTCACCTCCATTTGCTAAATGCAGCAGAACCAGCGCACATAACCTTCGCAAAGTTGGCAGATACTTATGGACCAATCTTTACTTTGAAATTGGGTATGAAGAAAGCCTTGATTGTGAGCAGTTGGGAAATAGCAAACGAGTGTTTTACAACAAACGATAAAATCTTTGCCTCTCGTCCAAAGCTCGTGGCCTCAAAGTTGTTGGGATATGACTATGCCATGTTTGGGTTCAGCCCCTATGGTCCACATTGGCGCCATGTCCGCAAACTAGCCACGGTCGAACTCTTGACGAACCACCGCCTCGACCAACTCCAACACATAAGAGCATTCGAAGTCCATAATTCGATTAAGAAGCTGTATGAGTTATGTATCATAAACAAGAATAACAATGAGCAGAAAACATTGGTGGAGATGAAAACGTGGTTTGGAGATATAATTCTAAACACAATATTTAGGATAGTGGTTGGAAAGAGATTCTCGACGGCGGTGGATGGGACTGATAATGATAATGAAGAGTATCGAAAGGCATTGAGGGATTTTTTTGAATGGTTTGGAGTGTTTGTACCTTCAGATTCGTTTCCATTTCTAAAGTGGTTAGATTTGGGTGGACATGAGAAGGCCATGAAGAAGACGGCTAAAATTCTTGATAATGTTTTTGATAAATGGCTTAAAGAACATCAACAGAAGACAAATTTTGAGGAGCATGACTTCATGGATGCAATGCTTGCTGTCTTTAAAGAGGGTGGAGAACAACTTTCAAGCTATGATGCAGATACAATTATCAAGGCCTCATGTTTGGTATGTATGGTTTTCAAAGATCAAGTTTTGTTTTTCAGAAAAATAAAAAATAAAAAATCAAGTGTTTCCCTAAAACATTATTTGAAAAAATCACCCTAATATAATTGGATAAGATTCCCTTTGATAATCATTTTATTTTTTGTTTTTTTTTTTCAAATTAAATATATGGACACTACTTTCACCTCCAAATTTTTTCATTCCTTATCTACTTTTAACGGATTGTTTAAAAAATCAAGCTAAATTTTGAGAACTAAAAAAGTAACTTTCAAAAAGTTGTTTTTGTTTTTAAAATTTAACTAAGAATTTAACCATTATAATTAAGAGTAATGCAACTCATTGTAATGAAATGAACATAATTTTTAAAAACAAAAACAAAAGAGTAAATGGTTACGAGACCGGACCTAAATATGTGAACCAACACGGAATAGTTAGCTTATTGAATAAGTCTTTCTCTGTTACATAATATAATTCTCCATTTTAATGAAATAAAATTGATGCAGCAACTAATTCTTTTTTTTAAAAAATTACTAATACGCATACATGACCACATCACTTAATTTCTATCAAGTAGTATATTAACATCATTATCATTTATTTGAATTCAAAAGAAAGCATTAATATCATGACGCACAAATTCAATTTTGATAGGGACATATTGTAAATATAGTAATTACGCCTAAAATATTAACAAATATAGGTATAATATAAAAAAAATTATATAAATATGATAAATTTTAGATAGTCTATTAATGATAGACATCGCTGATAGGAAACTATCAATGATAGCTATATTGTTGGTAGTCTATCAACAATAGAACTCTTTCGCTGATAGATATTGTTATATTTCTAATTTTTTTAAAGTATTGTTATACACTTGGTTATTATCCTTATCACTTTTTAGACATTGCACCAATATTTATCCAATATTTTAATATAGAAAATTCTCCCGGAGTTACTTTGCTACAATTTGAAAGTTTATAATTGAATCCCATCCCCTAAGTTAGTTAGCAAAGAATGTTAATTTAGAAATTTCAAAGTCTTGCATTTCAAACACGTGCCCATGCCATTTTACTCATTAAAATCGGCTGAAGTTTGTGTAGGCTCTCATATTGGCGGGTTCTGACACAACAACGATAACAATGATATGGACTCTTTCTTTATTGCTCAACAATCAAGATGTACTCAAGAAAGCTCAACTTGAATTAGATGAACAAGTTGGGAGACACAAACAAGTTAAAGAATCAGATGTAAGAAATCTGAAATATCTTCAAGCAATTGTGAAGGAAACATTACGTTTGTATCCACCGGGACCACTTGGAACACCTCATGAGTCTATGGAAGATTGTAGAATTGCTGGCTACCATATTCCAGCAGGAACACGCCTCACGGTGAATATACAAAAGCTTCAAAGAGACCCACGTGTGTGGGAAGATCCTCATGAATTTCGACCAGAAAGATTTCTAACAAATCATAAAGATTTTGAAGTTAGAGGAAAAACTCCTCAATTGATACCATTTGGAAGTGGGCGTAGGATGTGCCCAGCAGTCTCATTTGCCCTTCAAATTATGCATTTAACGCTTGCAAATCTACTTCATGGGTTTCAGATTGAAAGACCAACTAAAGAATTACTCAATATGGAAGAAAGCATCGGTTTGACTAGCATTAGAAAAGATCCACTCCAAGTTCTTTTAAGTCCACGCCTCCATCCTCGAGTTTATGACTGATGTCGAATCTGTTAATTGAAAGTACAATAAAATATGAAACAATAGTTGAAGAAACTATTTTCCAAGTTATTATGAGATAATTACTTTATGACAGTTTTATATTGAATAGTTTTTCAATTGTTTTTCTCCTTGACAATTCCGATTGTTGCTATTCTAATATGAAAGTATACTTAATTATTAGGGTTGGTTACACATATAATAATCAGATTCAAAATAAGATGTAGGATAAGGATAAACATATTAAGAATATAGTACAAAATTAGCATTAAATATCACTAATAGCAACTATCAGTGATAACTCTATAGATAAATGACCAAAAAGATCACACACAGTCCACCATTTCGCGCTTCTTCTTTCAGTTTTCTAAAATTGAAAATTATCGCTGATATCAACTAATAGCAGCTATCAGTAATAGCTACTGATAGCTACTATTAGTTGATGTCATTGATAGTTACTATCAGTTATAGCTTTCAATTTGAGAAATATTAATATAATTTTAAAATAGTACCACTTGAAATATAACCTTTTAGTTTGCTATCAATTTTCAGTGACTATCATTGATACACTTGATCAATTACAATCAAACTTGAAATATTAACATCTAAGGCAATCAATGGATATCAATAATAGACTTTTATAAGTTTACTTTTGAAAGGAAACGATTATCTTTCAAAGATTGAGTCATATCATTGATAGCTATGACTATCATTGATAGCTTCAATTAGTGGTTATCATTGATAAATTTTAGAAGTGGCTATCAATGATAAACTTTCATAAATGGAATTGACTTTTATTCATTCATATCATCGATATATGGATATCATCTAAGTTATATCACCGATATTACTTATATCGTAGTTATCGGTGATAACTTCTATCATTGATAATATGCTATTAGAGATAACTTCTATCATTCCTTTTTACCATCAAATAACTTATCATCGTTGATAGCTTCTATCATTGATAAACATATTGTTAGTTATAACTTATAGGCATTTCACTTACACTTTAGTTCGAGATTCAACTTTATTAATTAAATTTATTAAGTTGGCTATCAGTGATAGATTTCAATAAGTGACTATTAGTTGTGAACAAAATCATCAAAGATTAAGCTATCAATGATAGAAAATATTATTGGTTATCATTGATAGACTTTCACTTGCAATTTATATTTAATATTTTGTTATAATAATCAAACTTGATGATTGGTTTATTGGTATTAAGTCAATTATCAATTGAGTACTTTCAAATCTTGGGTACGAAACTCAACCACTTATTTCTCATGGAAAAAAAGGAAGAAGGAAAAATTGGATAAAAGAAAGGAAATTAAAAAGAAGGAAGAAACAAAAACCAGAGTAAGAAAAGAAAATAAAAAAAATAAAAAAAAGAAAGGGAATAAGCAAAAATCGAAAAAAGAAAAAAAGAAAAAAAGAAAAAAAAGAAAGGGAAGAAGAAGGAAGTGAAAGAAAATAAAATAATTATAAAAAAAAATAAGCAAAAATTGAGAAAGAAAATAAAATAAAAAAATAAAAAAACAAAGGATGGGAGCAATTAGAAGAAATTCAAAGGTTGACTAGTCAACACATCCATATCTTATTTGCAATTATTTGAAAGAGGTGATATATTTTTGAATTTTTTACTTGATTTTACTATCTATTGCAAATATCATAATTATTATTCATATTATTGAGTATCATTAGAAAATTTAAATAATTTGTGTACGAATAAAATTATTAATTTAATAAATGTTAAATAATAATATGTTGTTTATTAATAACATAATTTTGTTTTGATGAGACAAAAACGACGACAAACCATTGTTGATGGTATAAAACTTTCAATGCAATATGGTTTATTTGCCTAAAAAATAGTCAAAGAGAGAGATTATTAACGAGTTTGTTATGGTAGTATGATTGACTTATTTATTAGTGACAAAAAATAAACAACACATTTTACTACATGTCCTAAAGACAGAAAATTTTGCAAAATATTTTTTTCTATTTTTCAGTGGGATTTTCTGTAGATTTCGGGGCCTACTGTTTGTTTCCTTGCGAGATAGTTTGTTCTCTCCTTGAGTATCTTCTCAAAATTACCCATTATATCGTGGTTTTGTTCAATTTATGGGTGGTCGTTTAATGAATTATTGAGCCGCTTGTTTAGTGTGGTTGCTGCAAGCTACATATGTTTTAATCTTTAGGATTATAGAAGGTTGTTGCTGGTATAGATCTGGAATGTTTTTTCTAGATCTTGTTGAATTGTTCTACTATAACTTAAAAAGGGATTCTTGATAATACCGAAAACGTGTCATCTTGCTCCACTTAATTTAGATTCGTTCCTATGTTTTCTATATTCAATTCATGATTTTCTTAAGTATCAAGTACCTAAGAAATAAAATGAAATGTTAGAGATGAAAATAAGTTAAAACGGATCAAAATGAAACTTAAATGCATCAACGAAGAATGTAGTAGTCAAAATTATAATTCAGCCTCTGATGCACAGCGCAATTGCGCCTCTTAGGAGCCACACTCAACACATTTCTCCAAGAGTTTTTTTTTCACATAAAACACACAATGTCGCAAGGCTGCCTTAAAGTGCCACAATACTCTGAAAGTGAACACATGTTTTCATTAACGTCGCGGCATTGCCTCCTAATTCCGCGGCGCTAGTTTGAATGTTATAAAAAAAAAAAAAAGTTTGGCCACATAAGGTGAAGGATCTGTGATCTAGCCGAATTCCTTATGTTTTATCTTTATTTTTCTCCTGTTTTTTGATAACTGATGTATCCAAAATCTACCTCTTCGATCTTCATGTCAATATTCGGCTAGGTACTCATTTTAGTTTAAGCGTTAGATTAATTTTTGCCTATATTGTAATTTGTGAGTTTAAGATGTTTCTACAATTCCATGAATTGTTATTTGAATTCTTTTGTTGATTGAATGGTTATGATTAATTATATTTCTGTTTTGAGGTTGTATGATCATTAGCTAGGTTTCGAATTGCAATACGTGACATATAATTGTGATTTAATTAAAAGTGGCAAAGAGTTAGATTAGCATGTAAACTATTGCATCTAATAGTGAATAATACTCTACATATGAAGAGTCATGATGAATATTAATTTAGGAAATTCCTAGTTGGTATTCACCTTAGCCAGATTTGAAATCGTAATGTGGTTAGTCCATATTAATTAGGTTGCTTTTCATCTAATTAAGTTTATTAATTAAATTAATTGGACTCTCACCTAGCATTTCTAGAGTTGTCTAAGTTTACACAATATAGGAATGAATTCGATAAACCTATGATCAATTTGCAATTGATGAATAACTTGAAAGCCTAAGCTATACTATTTAATTATTGAATTTGATCACTATTACTTTTCTATAATGTAGTTTTCATACAATTGAATACACTAATTTCAAAACCCTCCTCAGTTACCTCAGGTAGTAAATCGGTTTAATAGAGAAATTCAACAGCTCATTATGTTCGACTCGTGCTACCACTATTACACTTTTTGATTGAAACAATTATTTATTTGATCCGAAATTAGATGAAAAATTATGCCGATCAAATTGGCATGATTGTCGGAGAACCAAGTAGTTTCTCTTTTGGAGGGTTTATAGTTCCATAACCGTTCTTTGGTTTTTTCTATCTATGTATGATCCGATCCTCCCAGGATCCTAGTACGTTATTGTATTTTATAGAGCTAGGATGGGAGGAAAGGGGACGAAAGGGAAGTGAAAGAATGAAGGGTTAGTGAAGAACAAATTTATGGTGAAGGCACAGAAGCACTAGAGAATTATGAAGAATAAGTAGAATAAGAAGAGACGATGGCACAACTAGAAGAGCGTACATTGAGGGACCTATCGGCCCCAAACCTGACCCAACAACCCCTTTGCCTCACCTACCCTAAGCCCTAATTAGTCAATTAATCTAAATTGGTCAATTAACCCTAATTTAGTTCATAAATGCTTCCTAAAGGCATTCCACATTTAATTCCTAAATTGTATTTATTTATTGGGTTTTCTCAACTATGACATTCTTGAAATTAAAAAGACTGAAATCAAACATGATTAAAATGAAGGTTGTAAAATAGTAATTCTTTTCCAGAAAATAGGAAAACAAGTCCAAATTTCCATCAAAATTACTAGTTCTTGCAACCTCATTAAAATTATGCAATAGAGCCATGTAATTTTGCATAAAAATTCTAACAAAATTGAGGCATCAACTCATTTCTATCATATTTTATTGAAATTAATAGCAAGAACATTCAAGAACAACAAATTACATGAGGAAAGGTAAAGAAAAGTCTCAAGAATTGGCTAATCTAACATAATCCCCAAGATAAAAGAACTTACCTATTCATAAAATGGTAAAATCTTCAAGAAGAACTCTACTGAGTCCTGCAATAATTTGTACAAAAACGTAAGAAAATTATGGAAAAATCTCTAAAAAAATGCAGAGAAAAGCTCTCAAAATCATAAAAATGGGTATCTCCCATAAAAATTGTTGAAAAAATGGATCTCTCACGCTGGTAGGAAACATTACAATGCCCCCTTGTGTAGGTGCGCACGTTTTATTTTTATTTTTTTATGAAAATTTCGTAGCGTTTTTTAATGACGCACAAAAGATGTCGATTAGAAAAAAATCTGCACATCTTCGTATTTTCATCCTTCTTTTCTTCTCTTCTTTTGATCCATTGCTCGATTTTGGCTTCTTTGGCTATATTTCTGGTTCTTTTTGATCCAATTTAATCCTTTTTTTTTGTAATGACTTTAAAATGCTTCCGGGATTATTTTACCTACAAAATTGACATATTAAACAAATTAATAGTATAAAATTGAGGGATTTAACATGTAAAATATAGTGTTTTTCAATACCTATCAAAGATGCACGAGATTTTGTGAGAACATGTGATTAATGCCAACTATACGTATGTTCAGATCGAGAATTGAAGTCGTTAGTTTGACTCTAAACTGAAGCAAAAGAAATTTGTAAATACCAAACTACTCCTATCACTACTAAAACGTAGCAATAGTGGTAAGTCTGAGACGATTTGCAGAGAAGCGTGATTGGTTTCATTAAGTTAATTTTCTAACCAAAGCGATAAATGGGGGGGAGGAGGGAGGGGGGAGGGGGTTGATGTGGTAGAGATAAATGTGTGAAATTGAAATGAAGTGCAATGGATATACGAAACGATAATGTGGAAGAGGAACTTATAACGATCAACACAGCGTTGCAATGTTTGGAATAGGGTTGCAACGCTGATGGGGTGAGAAGGAAGCGTGAGACAAGAAGTCCAACATTTGTCCAACGCTCACTTGTGCGTGTGCTCAGCTCCATGTCCGTCATTCGTCGCAGCATCGCAATGCTCTAAAGAAAATTTTTAACGTTGATTGTTCGACGTGACCTCTCCTTGTCAAGGCACAAAGAAATTCTCGTATTTCTCTGGTCCCTTCTTGGATGAGTCGATATAGCTCGGTAAAGCTATAAGGATCTTTTGAAGAGAACCAGATAGATCGGATTTGGTATTTTTCATATTTATAAAAGGAAATAAGATAGAAGACTCAAAGACTGTCTCAACAAAAAATAAAGACTTGGACTCAACTGACTCGTGAGAACAAGAAGAACAAAACTAAAATATACGATATACCAGACGACAAAACAGGACGAGATTTTTCAACCTCTAACTCTAGCACCTGGAAATCAACAGGTTTAGGCTCATATTCTTCATAGTCCTAAAAAACTGGTTCTAAACATGGCATGTTATCCTCTAATTCATTCTCAATGTCGACATAGATTACCTCATCGCTGCACGCCTTGATGATGTCAAAAGATGTGTGTAGTAGGGGTTCACATCCTCTCTCAACAAAATTAGAGGATTAAGTGACTGAGTTTCTCAAACTCTGAAGATCAGTTTCAACCTGAGTCTGAAGACTAAAGGTCTCGTAGAGGTTGCAGATCTCCTGCTTAAAAACAATATTGTTAATAGTAAGTTGTCTAATTACATCTTCTAATGACATACCTGAGTCGACAGTGTGAGCATGCATCATCATGTCGGATGTGGCAAGGTGTCAATCATAATGGAACTGGTCCCATCCTAGGTTTCCATCGCCATAAGACTCCTCCCATCTAGGCTGATCAAAATCTTCATCCATATAACTAGGATACCCTCCCATGGAGTAGTCTCGTGGTATAGGTCTCCACTGCAAACTTGGGCATGCTTTCTTAGGGTGATAAGTCCTACATGCTTGAAGGAAATCAGACATGAGTATTTCCATGAGCAACGGAAGGATCGTTTCAAATTCCATTCGATATTGAACATACACAATTACAGTATACAAACGGAAACTAACTAGTCATACAACACCTAGAAATTACAGCATTTACAGATAATCAAGGGATAGAGTATCATGCCTTTGAAAACTCAATCTTCAAACTCCCTCGATCACGAACGCTCGTTCAGTCTCCAAGACAACAATACACGAAGGCTCAAACACAACGACCGAAACACAACACTATTAACAGCAAACACGAACCCAACGATCACAATGATCACGAACCCAACGAACGGCCTCCTAAACCTCGAACTCAGTTGAACGAGTGAGGACACCACCACAGTGGTTACTTTGGTATTCTCTGTATGAGAATCCGGAAGTGTGGGCTCTATATGAACTTGGTTAGAGGAAAAGACTTGTAAGAACAAAAATCGTGTAGGAGATGAGAAGTGTCTATCGCATAGACGAATGCTCAATCTTGTAGAAGAAGGAAACCTATCGTATAGACAATGCCCTGTGATCGTTTAGCTACGACCAGCTGAGTGAACTATCATATAGTGACATTCTATGATCATTTAGTCTTTCTATTAGTTATCGTTTAGTGAAACTATTTCACTTGATAGCATTCCGTGAGTTCTTTTTCGAATTAAGCAATTCTTCTAAAATTAGAAAAATATTTTTCCTTTTATCTGATGCTTATCATAAAACCACCAATAACCTCTCACTCAATTAGTTATTAGAGAAAAAGAGATAATTATTAAATAATTAATATTATTATAAATATATATGATAACAAACTTACCATATTATATTTATAACCTATAATTTAAATATTTTATCTCATAAAACATATAAACCATTGCTCTTTTTCTATTTTATGGTACTTAATGTAAATCATATTTACATTAATCCTTCACTTGATCTATCTCATACATCACACCAATTATATCATATATAATTGAATTCCTCTTGTCAAATTGAACATTTCAAATCAACCCCAAGAACTGATTCTCAACTTGAATCCATTGAGCTAACAAGGGGACATTATGGACCTGTAGCTTGAAGCTCCAACGGTACGTGAATAACTGATTAAACTTTTTAGTCACGAGATCCACCATTCGTTAACTGTCAGGCACTCCACTAAAGACCGATAGTTGAACTTTCCTTACTACAGATATATTTTGTGTTCATATCAACCAATCAACATTGCGATAACCCTTCACAGATCACTTGTAAGTATAGCTGGGTCAATTTACTGTTATTCCTCTATAGTTACATCTAACTTCTTAAGTACCACTGGTCTCTCTAACGAACATAAGTCGTAGTCCTACTATGACTGAGTTCTCTCTTCCAAAGAGAAGTTGTGGTCACTATGTTCAAGATCTGGAATCAACCCTTAAGGTAACAATCTATCTACTTACCCCTACTTTGGGGAATGAGTGAATTCCATCTTGTGTAACTGAGTTCCCAGCTCCCAAACTAGACAAATCCCCAAAAAGGTAGGCATGTTGAGTTAACAATATCACCACTCTCACCTATACTAATTAAAGGACCACCCTCAAAGGTAGGAGTTCCCAAACATTAAGGATTGAGGTCATGTCATCTATGGTCATTTAGGTGAGATGTAAGTCTCAAGTATCAATGATGTTATATAAAGAGACTAGTCATCTCGTGGTTCGGTCTTATGCAAACTCTTTGTATAGGACACCCCTGCTCGCATGTCTCCATATGAATGGTCAGGATCAACCATCTGTAGTAGTTCACAACACTTGTAAACCTCTATAAAGCGGACTATATTCGTAGTGTCACTAGGATCAGGTATCCCTCCTTAATCGTTATACTACACATATTTTTAGGTTATCACTTAAGGCATGATCCACTTGTATATCTCATTTATATGCTTAAGTTTACATACAATAACCATGGAGCTTTGTTTATTGGATATGAGCAAATGCAAAATAAAATAGCTCTTATTTTATTATATCAATGTGTACAGTTTAAAAACTACGAGACTCCAGGAGAATTAGGACACTAATCCCAACAATGCTTGCACCTACTGCGGGTTAATAGCAACAAACTAACTAGCCAAAGAAGTTAACTCAGCAAGTTGACCTCAAAGGTCACGGACATCGTCACTAAGTCGAGATGCTCCAATCGATTGTCCCCATCCATATTGATGATATCTATCCATGCTTAGAATACTGAAACAAAAAGGAAAACAAATCAAAAGCAAAAGAATACTCTAACTAGAAATTTAACTAATGAAATGTTAATGGCTTCCTCGGCAACGGCGCCATTTTGTTTGGATCGAGAATCGATGTCGTTAATTTGTCTCCAAACCGAAGCAAAAGAAATTTGTAAATACCGAACTATTCGTATCACTACTAAAACGTAGCAATAGTGGTATTTCTGGGTTGATCTGCAGAGAAGCGCGATTGGTTTCGTTAAGTTAATTTTTTAACAATATCAACGATAATTTTTTTTTTTTTTTTGGGGGGGGGGGGGGGGGGGGGGAGGGTTGATGTGGAAGAGATAAATGCGTGAAATTGAAATAAAGTGCAATGGATATATGAAATGGTAATGGATTCATTTGTTCTTGATTAGTCATTCAATGTAAATTAAATCATTGTTTTCAGCCAACATATCATATATTCGAATTATGCATGCATAGCTAACTAAACGATGTGAATTAACTAATTTCTACAAAGGTCGACAATCAATTAATCTAAACCAATCAAACATCCTAATTCGTAATTAAGGCTGGAAAGATCGTGCCCTAACTAACCTACATGCTTCTAGATGCAATTGGGTCCTCAACGACCATAAAGAACTAGAAACACATGCATTGAGATTCAGGATTCAACTATGTTGATTAAGTATCACGACAACCATGTTCAAATAATCAATTTATTCTTTAAATCTAGATTAAATGTGTGATGCAAAGACTCATGGACAGCCTATAAACCTAAGCATGCTCATCTAATCTATGCTACAAGGGTAAATTCAAAGCATGGACGATTACAAGGATGCATGCGAGCTTGAATTTAACTAGCTTAAGACATGTGATCATGATAGAGACGTCAATCCAACACATAAAAGCAAGTCTAAATTAAACAAGATTCAAGAAAAATATGATTCTGAATTAAAGTACAAAGATTGAATAGAAAACTCATCAAAATACAAAGAACGTTCGATTCAAGAATTAAACAAAAGATTACCTCATCGATTCATAGAAAAATCGATGAGATAGATTCCAATACATGATCATACTCTGAAAATAAAGTAAAAACTAACCTAAAAATAGTAAAAAATTGAAGGGAGTAGAAGAAGGATGAAGATTAACTTTCGACTTCATCGATTTGGCCTCTAAAATTTGGCATATTTCGACCTAGGGTCGAGAAGAGGAATTTATAATGATCAACGCGGTGTTGCAACGCTGATGCGGCGAGAGGGAAGTGTCAAACAAGAAGTCCAACGCTTGGCCAACGCTCACTTGCGTGCATGCTCAACTCCACGTCTGTCATTCTTCGCAGCGTCACAACACTCTAAAGAAGCATTGCGACGTTGATGCTTCTGCCTTCAAACATTAGAGTTTAGCGTTAAGATGTGTTGGGACGTTGGTGGTGATGCAACTTCGAAGTGTCGTGATGCTTAGAGTAGCATTGCAACGCTGCGTCCACTATCAAATACTCACTAGTCGATGTTCAACGACTCGATACTCGATGCTCGTTGACTCGGTAGCTTTTTCTTGATTACTTGACAGCCTTTTACTCGATGGTACTCGATGGCTAATTATACTCAGTGGAACTCGATGACATTTTGGTCTTTTCAACTCTTTTGAAGCCTGAATGTTCAAATGAACTCCAAATTGCTTCAAATTAACCCTGTTCTTCACCCAATGATTAATTCTCTCTCGATTGCTCAATACCTACAAAATAGGAAAATAAACACATAAAATCCACTAACGAGCCTGAATTAAGCTAGGAATAATATCTCTTTTTGAGAGCTAACAACGTACCAATCCCAAGGAAACCACCTGAGCCACCAACCAAAATTGTGAGTCCTTGGCCTCTTGCACAATGGAAAATATATCTTATTGGGCCACTCTTTGATATGAACTAAGATGCCCTCATGTTATCTCTAACACCAATCATACGCTTAATAGCTAAAAAGCTACAGTTGACGTTGAATTCTCGTGTATAGATGGACATAGAATGAATTGAGGAGATCAAGAAACAACATCTGATTAGAAGCTCTATAATTGGTTTTAGTCGATGCTACTAAATGAAATTAACTAAACTTTGTTAAATTTTTTATTCGTTTTTTTTTTTAATTTCTAAACATACCTTCTTTTAGGGTATTTTCATTATTGAACCCATATATGTTTTATTTGGCTTTTTTGTTTCTGGCTTAGGTAGAGTAGACTTTTTAGAATCCCTTTAGTAAGTAGGATGGGTTCAAAGGAGGGAAGAAAAACACAATACATTAGTCTTTCGCATGTTTGAGTTTTAGGGTTTTCTCTAAAAGAAAATTCATGTTAAATAATAAAGTCTCAATGCCTTATTTTTCAATTCTTGAATTAGGGTTTCATGCTAAGAACATTTAGGTAAGTCTGATTATCTTGCTTGTAGAGTATTCGAATTTGGAGTAAGGAACTAGTTCTTCTTATCTCTTTGTTTTCAATCAAAAGGTAATCCAAATTTAATCCTTCCCTTTGGGTTTTTGTCAAATTGATTAGCGATTTTAGAATTTGATGTTAAGGGTCCAACAATTGGGTTCCTAATTTAAATTTCTAGGGTTTTCTTGGAGAATGTGGAGAAAAAAGAGAGAAAACTAGAAAGTTGGAGTGTTAAATCTTGAGAGATTAGGAAAGCCATGTTTTATGAAAGAACCATACTCATGGTAACATTTAAAGAAGCTTGTCTGCTAATCAAGGATCTTAAATCCTCTCTGACTTGTAGTTTTTATGTCTCTTTTGTAGGAATACAAGGAAGTCTTTCCTGAGAGTTACCAAAGGAATTATCACCTTTGAGAGGCATAGAGCATAAGATTGAGTTTATTCTATGCTAATCCTGAAAGGAGATTCTAAGAATTCAAGGAAGTCTTTCCTAAGCTAGACCATTTAGTTATTGAATTTGATCTCTATTACTTTTTTACAATTTATTTTTCATACAATTGAACACACGAATTTCGAAATACCCCCAGTTACCCCAGATTGTAAATCGGTTTAATAGAGAAATTCAATGGTTCCCCGTGTTCGACCCATGCTACTACTACTACACTTTCTAATAGAAATGGTTATTTATTTGGTACAAAATTAGGAAACAAATTGTTTCAACCAATTCTCAAACTTAAGCGAGCCTAAGTTTATCAAGTGGAGTGGTCTACATTTGAAGTTGGAAATATAGAAGTTTAGAGGGAGACTCACACTTAGGGGAGTCTATGTTTCTTGGAGAGGGAGTCTTATACTTAAAAAAGAGCCTAAGTAATCGTTCATTAATATTCTCACATTTAAGAGGAGCCTATATTTCATTGAGAGTGAGTCTTATACTTAGGAGAAGCCTAAGCAATCATTCAAGAAGTTGAGCTGTTTATGTTTCACCATAGTTGTCATTTCTTTATAGATAAATACAGTATTGTAATCGCTTGACATTATATTAGTGAATGTAGGTCGTATTGCATTGAATTGGGTTGTTAAACTTTGTATCTTGTTTGTGCTTTATCTTTCTTTGTTCATTTCTAATGCTCTTTGAATTTTTGTAATATTGTGTGTAACAAGTGTTGTTGTATGTTAGATAACCTTCACTTCAAAATTAAATATAATAATGTATATATCTTAGTACATTAATATATAATATTAACTTGTATCTAATATAATAAAGATTTTTTTCATCAATTTAATATATTTATTTGAATATTTCAAATTTCTTTCAATACTAATTTATCCTTTTTTGTCTGTTATGATCTAGCAATGGGACATTATGGACATTGTCAGGTTCCCAAATGAGCTATTTAAGTGCCTTATCCTGCTCGATTATGATCTAGCAATGGGACCTTTTGGATATTGCTCGTAAGTATAACTGGGCCAAAATTACCGTTTTGCCCTGTAGTTACATATAACTCCTTAAGTACCATTAATCCCTTTAATGAACAATAATTCATAGTCCAACTATGACCAAACCCCTCTTGGGCCAAGAGAGGGTGTGGCACCATATTATTCAAGCCCCGAAATCAACCCTGAAAAGAATAATTTATCTACTTACCCAGATGTCAGAGAAGGTGTGAATTCCATCTTGTGTAGCTATGTTACCAACTCCCTAATCAGACGAATCTTCAAAATGGTAGGCTTATTGAGTTGGTGATCTGGTCACTCTCACGCATATAAATCAAAATACCACCTTCACAGGTAGGAGTTTACACTCACTAAGGATTCAGATCATATCATCTATGGTCATCCTGGTGAAATGAAAGTCTTTATTATGGACGGTGTTATATAATGAGACTAGTCATTATGCTTCATAGACCGCAAGGAGCATTGCCAAGCTCAATTGAGCTCCCCCGCAACACTGGGTGTATGGGAAAGGAACAATGCTTAGCAGTCTCTTTGCTAAGCGAAAAAATGAACGCGTAAGTAGGGGAGGAACCGATCATGACCAACTTGAATGTGGTAACAACCGAGGATCGGTTGACTTATAATTCAGAAGAGCCCGAGAAGATGAACTCGGAGGTTGCGTCCACCCTCAAGCCTCTAGAATGTGAGATAGAAGAAGTCCAGCTACCACCATTCTCGCGTTGAAAAAGAAACAAAGTGATGAAGATAAGATCGCCACGGAGGCAGTAATGCAAAATACAACAATCCCACTAAAAATGTGTGACCCAGGAATCTTCATGATACCATACTGATGCTTGTTATTTTTGAAGTGAAAATATGGATGATGTGCGTTGATTAATTTGCGTTGTACACTCAAGTTTCCCCAGCGAAATTCAAGTGTAAATTCCTCTGAGTTTTCTGGTAAGTCCAAGGTCGAACACAGGGACTTGTGAAAATAGTTTGCGTTGATAATTTTTATGAAATCCTTGCGCTAACCAAATAAATAAATTGTAGGTTTGTTGTTGATTGCGTTGACAAGAAATAAATAAACAAATGCGGCAGAGTTGAGGAAAGACGATTGCGTTGACAGATTCAATGAGTATGCGGTGAACGGATTGAGAAGTCTTTAGCTAGCATTACTTGGGGACGCGTCAGACTATGCGATCATGTTACAACCATGCACAGCAAGTCATTTTCCAATGTAAATGCGATGCTCCTGAATCTAGGACGCATGTGTTGAATGCAAAATGTCTATAAAGCTTATCCCTAAGTCTCTACTTTTGTCCTATGCGATGATGCAAAATGCATGAAAGCAAGGTGACCGTATACAATTATATCCTATCTCTAGGATGCATGCGATGCGTTGATAACAAATAGTGCTCATTCTTAAGAATCAATCTCCCGTTTATGCATTCTAATTTGGCTCTTCCGAGTCTAGATTCTAACCTGAACTTCCCAAGTCTAGATCCTGTCCTTAGACATCCCTCCCGAGTATCTCTAATGGACGAATGAAGCATACATAAACAAGATAATCACAAAGAATGAAGATTCTATAGTTGTGCTAGCTAAATGCTTCTCAACCCATTCATCTAATTTAGCTAATCATGCGTGAATAATAGAGAGTGAACAGATATAGAGAAAGAAATTCCATTCTTATAAGTGAGTTGAGCATAGAATGTCAATGGAAGTTAAAGGTAGAGAGCCTGGTAGCAATTCCTTGCTGACCGAGGCTTTTTACACTGAAATCTCTATTCTGATCTAAAGATGATCCCGCTTCCGCAGTCGTCGACCCTCTCTCTGTCTTTGAAGCTTCTGGCGTTCTCCCAAGCTTACTGGAACGATCTGCTAGCACAAATTCTTCCCTCGTGTCTGCCTTAAAATGAAAGAAAACTAAAGACGTGTGAACTTGTGGAACAAAAGATTGTAAAAATGGTAAACTAATCGACTGTTTAACCGATCAACCCTTTCTCTGAAGAATGCCCTTGGTATTTATAGAGTATCCATGATGAAAGGAAGCTTCTCTCTCCTAGTTGTATAGATGGGACAGCTTTAATTCCTGATTGATGCACCGGATAATTGTCACTGATAAAGCTGAATGTACTTTGTGACCGTATCGGCTGTCAACTTAATTTGGATCTGACTGTCATCAGCTTTCTATCCCATCGCTCTTAATTACCCTTTCATCCGGATGCGTCCACCATGTTGCGCTGACCAAGTTGCGGCAATCCTTCTCGGGCGAATGTTTGCGAGCACGATCAACACAAAGCCTTGCGGTGAAGTTGCCTAGACCATTGATTTTCTATGATCGCATTCTTTGCATTGTGTTAACGCATATTCTGCACAAAAATACAAAGATCAACTATTCTAATGCGTTGGATGCATGTGACCGCAATATTAAGAAACTGATGTTTAATGGATGCAAATTAACATATTTCATCAACGCAATCCAATATTGTTTAAGAACTTAGCACTATGATAACGTGCATTTCTGCCCATTATCACATGCTCCATTGGAGGGGTCTACAGTGGTCAAGCACTATGCGATCTTGAGACGAGTATAAACGTAATACCGCTATCAATCTTTAAATGATTGAATATGGGCAAACTCACGGCCACGACGGAGACTCTTCTACTTGCGGACAGATCCTGAATACATTCTGAAGGAGAGTTAAAAGATGCCACAATCTCAATTGATAAATTCATCTTGCCCGACAAACTTCATCATTTTGGATTATAATGCGGACGAAGATGTGCTCATCATATTGGGATGACCATTCCTTTCGACCGATCGCGCTCAAATTGATGTACGCAAGGGGGAAATTGTAATGAATGTCAATAAGGAAAAGCTCGGGATTAAGGCTGTCAAAATCCCAGAAAAGAAGAAAAAGCCGCCGTGGACGTAAAAAGTCCAGCCTAAAATAAGCAGTCCCTGCATTACTAATGCAACTGAAACTCATCAGGGACGCATTCCTTTTGAAATATCCTTTTTATATAAATGCTTCATGAACTCTCATCACCTGTCTTTTAATGGTTATTGTTTATCTTTCTTCATTTTACATCTTTATATCTAAAAAAAAAAAAGATGTGATCGTGTTGAACGATCGTGGTAAACGATTTTTTAACTTTGTTTTTGTATTTGGCCCTCTCAATGTTTTCCTTCCAACGATCGAGGCAAACGATTACAGAGGCGCTACAGGAAGACGCAACTACTTTATTTCGTCACTGCAATCAAAAGAAAGTGGATTGCCGCAAAGCAGAATGCGTCAACATCTAATGCGGGCGACAACGAAAATTTGGGGGTTGTATCTTTCCTTAACTTTATTCCAAATTTTGCACTATTGCATCGCATTTTAATTTTGAAAATTTTATCACCGCATCCTCTTTGGTTGCTACAATCATTTAACATTGATCAATTTAGTAAGTCACCGCATGATTTCTCTTTGCTAATTATGATTTCAATGATGAAACACGTGCTTCTATTTTTTTTTCGTATACACTAGAGTCAACTTAATTTTAGGACGGTCACCTCATGAAATATTTCTAGAAGTTGTGGTCTACTAGCTTTCTTTCAAATTGACCCTTTACGAAACTTTCTAAGAACATCGCACAACTTCTTTCAATCTTTTAGCAATGAGAACTTTGCCGCATTTTAAATTTGGGGGTGCGGTATTCATTTTCGACCTTGCTATTTTTAGCCTTGCTTAAAAAAAATCACAACGTTGTGATCGGATCCTACTCGTAGTTGGATGTCCGCATGACACGCGTGGGGGCAAGCCAAAAAAAAAGGCAGGAATCGTGATCAATGCATAAATAAATGATCGCAACTCCACTGTCAAATGGTCATGAGTGTAGTCTAAGAAAAAGTGCCTTGCTCGTAGTTGGATGTCCGCATGACACACGTGAAGGCAAGCAAAAATGAAGGCTAGGCACTTGGATCAGTGCAAGGTCAAAATATATATATATATATAATGTCAATATGCAAGGATAAAAAAAATCATTTAACACCCCAGTGAAAAAGCTTTTTTTGAAATAAATCATGCGATGCCCTGGAATCTAGTAAAGTCTTTTTTAAGGTTAAACTTGTGGTCCCTAAATTCTAGAAATATTTTAAGAAGAGACATGGATAGGAATTAAAGAAATTTTGGTGTATAGGATTTGAATAAGGTATCCTTGAGAAATCTAGGAAAGAGAAGGTGGTCGACATTTTAAAGGAAATCTTTAGCTTATGCTTGAGGACAAGCATTGTTTAAATTTTGGGGTGTGATAACGGGCAGAAATGCACGTTATTACAGTGCTAAGTTATAAAACAATGCAGGTTTTCATTGATAAAAATATACAAGATTGCGTCCAAAAGCATCAAGTTCACAATATTGCAGTAGCATGTGTCCATCGCATTAAAACAGCTAACTTATGTATTTTTGTGCAGAATATGCGTTGACGCAAGGTGAAAAATGCGATCCAATGAAATCAACGATCGAGCGCATGAAGAGATTGTGTTAACGCAAGGCTATGCGATCATTTGCTCTCGCGAATATCTTTAATGGGCGCATCTGGGTGAAAAGCATAATAAGTCATGATGGGACAGAAAGCTGATAACGGTCGATTCCGAATTAAGTTGACAAGCCATTAACGAACTACTGTAGCAAGTACACTCAACTTTTCGGTGACAAATATTCGGCACATCAGACAGAGAATTAATGTCATCCCACCAGTGTAATAATAAGAGAGAAGAAGCCTTTCACCCCGAAGCTCTATAAATAATAGAGGTCACCTTCAGTTTAGTTTAGGGAGTTCAACCACCCGTACAGTTAGAGAATTTCTCTTTAGATAGAAGTAGCCTTGTTCTTAGTTTTATTTTACTTAGAAGGCGGAAGTGAGGGAAGTGAGATTGTACCGAGAGATTGTTTCGGTGAACTTGGAAGAGTGTCTGAAGCGTTGAGATCAGAGAGAGGGCCAACTCCTGCGGAAGCAGAAACATATTTTGAGCAAAATAGAGTTAACAGTGTAAAAGTCTTGGGAAGCAAGGAATTGCTACCAGGCTCTCTATCCTTATCTTCCATTGTCATTTGTACTCTGGACTTATTTATAGAAATGGAATTTACATCTTTATATCTGTTCACTCTCTATGTATTACGCATGAGTAGCTAAATTTGTCGAATTTGTTGAGAAGCACTTAGCTAGCATAACTGGGGATCTTCATTCTATGCGATTATCTTGTATTATGTATGCGTAATTCGTCCATTAGAGATATTCGGGAGGGTAGTCTAAGGATAGAATCTAGACTTGGAGAAGTCAGGTTAGAATCTAGGCTCGGGAGAGTCAGATTAGAAATGCATAATCAAGAGATAGGAGCTTAGAAATAAACGTTGTTTGCTATTAACGCATTGCATGCATCCTAGAGATAGGTTATGATTGTATGCGGTCACCTTGTCCTTGTATCTTGCATCATTGCATAGGCAAGAAGTAGAGACTTAGGAATAAGCTCTATAGACATTATCGCATTCATCGCGTGCATCCTAGAATTAGGAGCTATGCATTTGCATTGGAAAATGATTTGTTATGCATGAGTGTAGCATGATCAAAATGTTTGAACGCATTCTCGAAAAACGCTAGCTAAAGGCCTTCTCAACCCGTTCCTCCGTATACTCAGTGTAGCTATTGCATAATCAATCTTTTCTCAAATCCACCGCATACTTTTCATACTTCAATCAACAAACCAACCAAACCATTAATTTATTTGTTACCGTAAAGTGATCTTAAAAATTACTACCACATATTGTTTTCCTTAGTCCCTGAGTTCGACCCTAGACTTACCAGGAAACTAAGTAGGATTTATACTTAGGTCCTACTGAGAAAACTTGTTTACACAACGCATTTTCCACCAACGCAATCCTTCCATTATTTCATCGCATAAAATAATGCATCAGTCATCTCGTTGTCTGGTCTTAAACAAACTCCTTTGTATACAATACCCCCGCTCATATGTCTCTACATGAATGATTAGGATCAAATCATTCGTAGCACTTTGCAACAATTGTAACATCTACAAAGCGGATCATATTGTTACTGTTCCCAAGATAAGGTACCCAGTCTTATCCATCTACTACAAACCATTTGGGTTATCACTTAAACATGATCTACCAATATGTCTCTACATACATGTTTAAGCTGCAAATGATAACCTTAGATGTTAGTTTATTGGTTTGTGGGTTAGTGCTACTAAATATTGAATAAAACATCTCATATTTTATTAAATAAATAAAATATTTGTTTATTACAATTATAAATTACAGGACTCGTGAAATTTAGGGCATAAACCCCAACAATCTCCCACTTGTTCAAAAACTAGTGTGGTGTACATCAGAAAATTCATACTGATAAAAGTAAACATAAAACAATAAATTAGGGCATAATATGCACCTAGTACAAAATCTCCCACTGGCCCTAGACTAAATGTGGCCTGTCTCGTAGACCCATGCTCTACAGGTGACCATCAAACACCTTATCCACGAGGGTCTTTGTAAATGGATCAGCAACGTGTGCTTCGAAGCTATCCACGTGATGTCCCCTTGATGCAAAATCTTTCAGATGTGATGACACTTCTGTTCTATGTGCGTTGCATGCTTGTGACTCAGAACCTCTCGGGAATTAGCCACAATGCCACTACCATCAAAATAAAGGGTGATTGGGTTTGACATTTTTGGAACCACTTCCAAATCTATCAAGAAATTCTTGAGCCACATAGCTTCCTTAGCAGCTTCACAAGTCGCCACATACTCAGCCTCCATAGTGGAGTCAGCAATGCACTTCTGCTTAGTGCTTCTCCAGACTACTGCCCCTCCGTTAAGAGTGAACACTGATCTTGATGTGGATTTCCTAAAATCCTTATCAGTTTGAAAATCAAAGTCCGTATATTTTGTAAGGATCAGATCCTTAGAATCATACACGAACATGTAGTCCCTCATTCTCCATAGATACTTGAGGATGTTCTTAATAACAGTCCAGTGATCAAATTCTGGATTAGATTGATAACTACTCACTATCCCCATTGCATGGAAGATGTCAGGTCTAGTATATAACATTTCATACATCAGGCTACCAATAGCCAATGCATAGGGGATCCGTCTCATTTCCTCAACTTCTTAAGGTGTCTTAGGACACTGTTTCTTCGAAAATATAACTCCATGCCTGAAAGGAAGTAAACCTCTCTTGGAGTTCTGCATCGAAAACTTGACAACCATCTTATCAATGTACAATGCCTGAGACAGGGCTAGCATTTTGTTCAGACCAAACTGCATCTCTTCAAAATCTTTCATTTAGAATCGGGTCGCTAGCCAATTCTTAATCTCAGTCAGTAGACCTGCATCATTCCTAATAAGTAGGATATCCACTACATACAGGTGAGAAAGTCTCCTCATAGTCGACTCTATCAACTTAGGTATAACCCTTTGCCACAAGTCTAGGCTTGAAAGTTTGCATCTTCCCATCAGAACCCCTTTTTCTCTCTTAGATCCACTTGTAACTTATAGGTTTAACACCATTAGGTTGATCTACGAGATCCCAAACAGAATTGAAGTACATAGACTCCATTTCGGGATCCATAAATTTGATCTACTCATCTTTGTCAACATTCTTTATTGTCTTCTTGTAAGACAATGGATCCTCAACATCTCCATTAGCTATGATAGCTAGGGTTTCTATTAAACCCATATAAGGTACAGGTGGGTTCACAACTGTCACACCCCGCCCCAGATCACCCTCTTAGCCTAGAGAAGGGCGTGACTGCAGCAGTTATCAACCCTTAGGCTGACACTTACTGCCTAAAAACTCTTGCAAAATAACTCTGATACCAAATACAAATTATATGCAACGGGACGGCTGTAGGCCCACAATTTATTAACGTAGAAACATAATATGTTTAGAGTATTTACAACATTAGATTTACAAGTCCCAAAACCTACAAACTCTAGTCCCTATATGAACAATAGTAACATGTGTACAATATTAACAGTAACCACCTAGCAAACGGTTACAAGTCTTTTGGTCCTTTAGTGGCAGAGCAGATACTGAGCTGTCTTTAGAGGATTTGACCGCTACCTAGGGGGGAGGAGGAACAAAAAAATTTGAAAACGGGGTGAGCTTACCCTAGTGAGTAACCGTGAAAACATAGTAAATTCTCATGCATAATTTCAGAAGATAGTTTTATCTGAAATATAATTTAATGCAGCATAAACAATTTTCAAGCGTAATATATATAAAACTGTTTTAAATATAAAACAGTAAAATCATTTCTCAAATCAAAGTACTGTATAACTGGTAAAATAATCCCAACACCAACTACTTGTCCAGAGAGAACCCTTTTGCTCAATCTCTAACTTTATTCACCTGTGGCCACATTAGGTACTACTGCTCAGATACCTTCTCCTTGTACTTTAGTATCGAGCTACAAGGATACCTTCTCCAACATACTTCGGTATCCTGTTGGCTTGGTACCTTCTCAAATGTACTTTAGTACCAATAGATACCTTCTCCTTGTACTTCAGTATCTAGTTGGGTGGATGCCTTCTCCTTGTACTTCGGCATCGCATTTTACCAAAACTATTTGAAAACAACTTTTCTCTTTAAAGCATGTATAGTATAACACATATACAACATGGCTTTAAAGATGGTAATGCATGCTGGATAAAATCAATACATATACATATGTAAATAGTTTCTCAACAATATGCATGCGTTCAAATCACAATTCAAACTTGCATGGAAACCACTTTATAAAACTAGTAGGCATAAGAATTATTTTCGCAAACATGCTTTATGTAAAACGTTTGTAATCAAAACAGTTTAAAAACGTTTTAGTTCGAAAAAATTTTAGCCACTCACCTCGATTTCTTAGGAGTTTTTCACTCTAGTAGATCCTCGGGCTTCTTTTCACCCCTAGAATCCAGAACCAAATTACAACTTAGATTACTCATAGTTCTAAACTTTATTTTGAAATACTTCCTTCTACTTATTCTAAAATGTCTCAGGAATCTTACTCTAAACTTTCAGTTAAGAATTCCTCGTGGTTTGGCCGGAATCTCAAAATCTTCAAGACTGGCCCAGATTGATCCGACAGTCTGACCCTTCTGCCTTCTTCTCAACCTCCAGCCCAATTCCTTTAAGCCTTTTCCTCCGGCAGTCCTACTCTGAAAACTAGACTTCTAGAGCTTTCAGATGGCTTTGGAATCACTCCAAACGCACGAGTAGATTGGAAGATCTCCTCGTCCAAATTTGAAACATTCCTCTGAACCGTCACTTCCCTCTACTTTCTCTACGAAATTTATGATTTTTGTGTGATATGAAAATGAAATCCAACTCCCTATATATAGGCGTTCAAATTGCTCATGGGATTGACAGCACCTACTTGGCTGTATGGCCAAATGTTTAATCCTCCCTTTATCAACTAAACTGACTTCACCTTGGTTCAATGTGTTCTTCCAAACGCATCCAACACAGTTTCTTAGGAAAGAATTTCTCTTAATCAGACACCTAAATTTTAATTGGCGTTTACCCTTACGTCTTCAAGCTTTGTTTGTATTCAAATTAAGGATTTTAAATGCATAATCCACCCCAACGCGTCCAAATATATTTCCCAGAAGCTTGCTCGGTCGTTCAATGCATAGGCGAGGCGTGGGCGTGACGTTCGAATCAGACAAAGCAGGGCTAACGCATAGGTGCTCTCGCTCTTTCCGCTCTCGGCAGTGTCGCTCTCTCCACTCTCGTTCTGTTCTCTCCCCCTTTCTTGCTCTCTTCACTCTCGCTCTCTCCAACAATCTCGCTGGTCTTGCTCTCTTCAATATCGCTCTCTCAAGCTTTCTCTTTTTCTCCACTCTCGCTTTCTCCAGCTTTCTCGCTGGTCTCACTCTCTCCACTCTCGCTCTCTCTAGCTTTCTCGCTGGTATTGCTCTCTTCAATCTCACTCTCAACGATCTCGCTCTTAGCTACTGTGAACATTGTTTGTCTCCGTGCAATTTCTACACGATTGTACCACTAGTCACTTGCCTTCCAGTGCTTTGTGCACAACACGCATTTCACATAAATTTTCCATACTTAGCCAATTTTTCCCAAATTTCCCAAAGTTTATTTCCATATTTCTCTTTTTCAAATACCCATTCCTTCTTCACCATTCCACACTAACTTTCTCATCAACCTACTCAACTTATTTATACAAATTTAAATAGAGACACACAATTAAGTGGAAAATTAACACAATTTAAGTAAGAAAACACACTTAAGTGCAAAATTGGGATTCAGGGTTCACAACAACCCTCCTACTACATCGAGACTCCATCAACACTTGAGATGGATTTGACCTTCTAGATGATGCAACTTCAACAACTCTTGTTGACGTATTGGGTTTTCAACAACTCTTGTTGAAAGTTTAGTAGTTTTATTGCAAAGTTCACTCAACACAATTTTACTGCGGGGTTTGTGCTCCCTTATGCGGTCCTCTTCTAAAAAGGTAACGTTTTGTTGACAAATATACCTTTGTATTCTTAGGATCGTAGAAATAACTATCTCTCATTCCTTTAAGGTAACCTACAAATAGGCAAAATTTTAAATGAAGTTCCAAGTTTTTAGGATTTTCTCAAGCACATATGCTAGGCAACCCTAGATCTTGAATGACGTAAACTATCTTTACAACCATTCCATAATTCCAAAGGTGTTTCATTAAAACTTTTGGACGAAACACGGTTCCAAATGTAAGCCATAGTCTATATTGTATAACCCCAAAATGAGTTCGGTAGGGAAGCATAACTCAACATAGACCGAACCATGTCCAAAAGGGTTCGATTTCTCCTTTCTAATACACCACCATTATGAGGTGTACCAAGTGTTGAAAGTTGAGATACAATTCCATGTTCTATCAAATAGTCTTGGAATTTTAAATCCAAACATTCAACACTTTGATCAGATCAAAATGTTTTAATGGTCTTATTTAATGCATTTTCAACTTCAGCCTTGTACTCCTTGAACTTTTTTAGAGCATCAGACTTATGTTACATTAAATGAACATACCCATATCTAGAATAATCATCAGTAAAAGTGATGAAATATTTAAACCCTCCTCTTGCATTAACATTCATTGGACCACAGATGTTTTAATGTATAAGTTCTAAGGGTTATTTGGCCTTGTGACCTTTCTGAGTAAAAGATCTTTTAGTCATTTTTCCTTCAAGGCATGACTCACACACAGGTAAAGAATTTTCTTCTAACTCGCTTAAAAGTCCATTCTTGACCAGCCTTTCAATCATATTGAGATTTATGTATCCTAATCTGAGGGAACAAAGATGGGCATTTTTCTAAGGAGAAAATTTAGGTATTTTATTTTGAGTTATCACAGTTTTAAAAAGTTTAATATTTAGGAGGGCTTTAGTTGCTAACGGTCTTAGCACATAAAGATTATCTTCTAGTCTCGCAGAACAAAGTTCTTTACAATTCTTATAAACAAACGCTTTATTCACAAAAGAATGATAGAGTATAGTTGTTCAATCAAACACTTTGCAGAAATTAAGTTCCTCTTTAAATCAGGAACAACAAACACATTTTCTAATAAAATATATTTATTCTGTATAGTAAGCTGGAGTCCTCTCACTGCTATAGTTGAGAAAATGTGTCAAGGAATTTCAATCAAACACTTTGCAGAAATTAAGTTCCTGTTGGAACGTACCATCGTGTAGCAGAAGTGACCAGGATCCATAAGCACTCTAATTCATTAATTTTGGCAGAAATGAAAGCATGCTTCAACAAAAATAAATGGGTTTTACGACATACCTTTGTAGAACATCCTCAAAGCTTGAATCCAGCTACAAATCTTCTTCGAATCTTGATGTAGACCACCCCAAGATCTTCCCCACTATCATCTTGGTGCTCTAGATTGAGTTGTGAGACTCAAAATAAGCCTAAATTAAGGGAAGTTGGAGAATGCTCATAGCAGCAACCCAAAAAAAGAACAACTTTCTTCTCGCGAATTTTTCAGAGAAATTCTTTTGGTTGCATTGCCTCAAAATCACTCCAATCTTCTTAATATATTGCAGACGATCATGCAAAGAGATTAGCTGTATGAGATGCAGCTCATGCTTGGAGTTAATGAAGACTTAAGAAGTGAGTAATTAGTGAGCTATTTGAAGAAGACAATGGAGAATGCTAGTTTTCCATTATGTGTGTTTCTTTCTTTTTCAATTTTTGATAAATTGATTTTTATTTAATAAAATTGAAAATATTATTAATTTTATAAAATTAATTTCATAAATTAATTTTCTTAATAAAATTAATAAATAATTATTTAAACAATTTAAATAATTCTAATTAATTTAATATCAAATATTAAATTAATTTTACAAAATTCCATCTTCAAATATTTAAATCATATTTAAATATATTTCTCCAATGTCATTTAATTCTAATTTGAACATTTCAATTTAACTTATCACACTATACTAGAGCTAATTCATTTAAGAGCTAGTAGGGGGACCTCGTAGACCTATAGATCATGGGCTCCAACGATCCGAGATTAATCGGCTAAACTCATTAGACCAAACTAACCCCCATTCGTTAACTAATGGGTGATTCCACTAAAGCTCATAGCTGAACTCCCCTCACTATAGATATATTATGTCCACTTGATATAACCATTATGAATAAGTTAACCCTTCACAAGTTGTTCTTAATAGCGGCTGGGTCGAATCTCTATTTTATCCCCGAAATTACCTCTTGATCCTTAAGTTCCACTAATCCCCTAATGAGCAATTGATTTATGATCCAATCAACAAATCGAATCCCTCTCGGGCCGACGAGAGGGTGAGGCCTCTTGTTCAAGACCCAGAATCAACACTTGAAGGGAACAACCTCTCTACTAACCTAATCGGGTAGGAATGAATTCCGTCTTGTACCTTATGTTCCCACGACTTATTTTAACTATTAAAACAAGTGGTTAACCTAAGCAAGAATGCAACTATTTTTTGTTATGGATTTAAACGTCTAACCCAATTTTATAACAGCTTACAAAACTTTAGACATGCTAAACATGCACGAAAAATAACAAAGGCACTCAATATCTAATATAACTTTTTTATTAAATAAAAGAAACTCTAACATGCATACTATATATTATAACATTTTATAACATACTTTAAATGCATGTAACATGCTTCCTACGGTGGGATTTTAAATCTACAGGGCATACTGTATGCACATACAAGATTTTAATTATAATATACATCACATGCATAAATTATTAGAAAATAACTGATAGGGTTTTAGTTTTGGCATAAACAAGCAAAAAAAAAAAAAAACCCTAATTATTACAAAACAGCATCTGAATCGCTTTCAGACCGCTCGAACCGCTCCAAAAAGAGCTTGAACCGGATTCGAATCGTCTGAATCGGACGAGCCAAAAACCATTTGTGGCTAGGACTGAACCCCAAGAGAACCGGTCTAACCGGCAACTCTCACATCATGTTCAAAATCTCGCTAAGTCACACCGTTTAACAATGACGACCATCGTTATGCGTTTCCTTGATCGTTTAGTGTTTGCGTGATCGTTTAGTACCAATTCATAGCGCCTACCCAAGGTATACGATCGTGTAGTGTCTGCCTTCTATCACATAGTATCATCGTCTAGTGCCAGAGGATGCTAAACGATCGCTTAGTGTCCAACATTATCACACAACTCGATCGTTAGCACCAGACATTTACTGCACGATCGCTTAGTGCCATCGTATAACGCCTGACGTTGATCGTTTGAAGCGCAAAGGTAAGCAATCGTTTAGTACTATTGCATAGCTCTCGACGCATCGCTCATCTGCCGCATAGAGGTAAATGATCATGTAGCTCTATCGCGTAGCTCTTCAATTCATTGTTTAGCTCCCACCCGAAGCTACACGATCGTGTAGTACCATCGAATAGCACTACAATGCATCGTTTAGCTCTTACGTGATGCTGCACGATCGTGTAGTGCCATCATATAGCAATACAATGTATCATTTAGCTCTCGCTGGTACACGATCATCTAGCGCTCAACACTTCAACGATCAACACCCAAAGCTACATGATTGTTTAGCTTTTCTTCACATCGTCTAACGCATGAAGCTAAATGATCGTCTAGCTACTAAAGCTAAACGACGATATGAACAGAGGCTGATTTTCTGGAATCTACAACGCTTCCTCTTTACTTGTTTCTTTGATTTACAGCTTAATTAGAGACTCTTGGGAACACATATAAGCTCATCAAGCAAGAGCCAATTACATATTTAATTTAGAAATCAAAGAGAAATTAAAAGCCAAAACTTCAAAAGCCATATCAGTACAGTAGTTTCATATAACTTATATAAAACACCCACCAAACCAAAATTAAATCGAATTGAATGCTTATATGATGCTCTGATACCAGTTGATGAAACTACCATCGTGCAGCGAAAGTGACCAAGATACATAGGCACTGTAATTCATTAATTTTGGCAGAAATAAAAGCATGCTTCAGCAGAAATAAATGGGTTTTGTGACATACCTTTGTAGAACTTTCTTAAAACTTGAATCCAGCTTCAAATCTTCTCCGAATCTTGATGTAGACCACCCCAAAATCTTCCCTACTATTCTCTTAGTGCTCTAGATTGAGTTGTGGGACTCAAAATAAGCCTAAATTAAGGGAAGTTGGAGAATGCTCACAATGGAGAATGCTAATTTTCCATTATGTGTGTTTCTTTCTTTTTCAATTTGTGATAAATTTATTTCAAAAATCAATTTATTTAATAAAATTGAAAATATTATGAATTTTATAAAATTAATTTCATAAATTAATTTTCTTAATAAAATTAATAAATAATTATTTAAACAATTTAAATAATTCTAATTAGTTTAATATCAAATATTAAATTAATTTCACACAATTCCATCTTCAAATATTTAAATCATATTTAAATATTTATTTCTCCAATTTCATTTAATTCTAATTTGAACATTTCCATTTAACTTATCACCTACTATAGAGCTAATCCATTTACGAGCTGGTGGGGGGACCTCGCAGACCTACAGATCATGGGCTCTAACGATCCGAGATTAATCAGATCAACTCATTAGACCGAACTAACCCCCATTCGTTAACTAATGGGTGATTCCACTAAAGCCCATAGCTGAACTCCCCTCATTGTAGATATATTATGTCCACTCGATATAACCATGATGAGTAAGTTAACCCTTCACAGGTTGTTCGTAATAACGGCTGGGTCAAATCTTTGTTTTACCCCCGAAATTACCTCTTGTTTCTTAAGTTCCACTAATCCCTTAATGAACAATTGAGTTGTGATCCAATCAACAAATCAAATCCCTCTCGGGCCAACGAGAGGGTGAGGCTCCTTGTTTAAGACCGAGAATCAACACTTGAAGGGAAAAACCTTTGTACTAACCCTAATCGGATAGGTGTGAATTCCGTCTTGAACCCTATATCCTCAGCTATTCATCCGATCTTATCCCCAAAATGGGAGGCTTATTGAGCAGAGACGTTGCTCTACTCTCACCATTAGAGGATGCAACAACATTTGTCTCACTCTTCTGCTCCTTGGATTTCATCAAGGATTGGAATGTTTGTAGCTCATCGAGCAAAGTAGTCAGGTTGTAGTCAATCCTGTTTATAACAGCATTTCTACAGAATTGCAGGAAACATTCAGGTAAAGATTCCAGTATGAAGCTAACCTGACTGGCTTCATTGATGACAGAACCATTCATCTCCGCCACATTGAAGTGGACCATCATGTTGAGAACGTGTTCTCTAACAAATGCCAAATCTTGAATACGGGAATTGAAGATATTTTTTAGAGTGTGATGCCTGAGTTGTGCAGACGGTTGTTCGAACATCCCCCGTAGGGACTCCTGTTGGATTTATGCTCGATTAATATGATAGATTAGTCATTTCAAAGCTTAGCTTGAAAATGTATTCTTTGCATGCATAAGTTTGTAACGAAAGCACGACTCATTTGAGTAGCAAATCGGTAGAGTTATAGTTATCATCCAACTTCTAGAATCCTAGGGTCATCAGTAATGAAAGGTAATAAAACCTAAGGAATGATAAAACGTAGGTTAGATTGGGCCAATTTCATCTAGTTTCCTAATCAATTCATGAGCTCAATGAGATTAGTTAAGTAAATAGGCTTGCGTGACAATGCTTAGTTAATTTAGGAATCGATATCCATGTCGGTTTTCTATAGGGGGTCTGTTTAGCAATACTATGTAGTTAATTAGGCTAGATAATTAGATAACCCACGAACTCAATTCACATGATAAATCGATAAATTGATCCATAGACCCAACAATCTCTTAATCGACAAACGTAATCTCGTGTATCATCTTCCCTTGCTCAATATATTTTAATTTTCTGCACTTTAAATTTCTAGAATTTAGTTTTCCTGACAAATAAAATCAAAACTCCCTTTTTTACTGTTATCTAAAGGATAATTTAGTTTAGAAAGATTTTATTTTAGCCTTCATATAGTTGGACCTAGTCTTGCCACTTGTATTACTTAGTAGTTTAGGTAGTAATGAATCGGTAAATTATAAATATTATTTGATCAACGGAGAAGGATGTACAACACCCTTTCTTTGGACTATTAGACCTACATATTTTAAGCTTTAATGATACAAAATTAATTAACTAAACTCTTTAATTAATCAATCTTCATTCATTAACTATAGGGCATTTAATTATTGATCTGTAGTTGCACTCTTATGCACTGTTGGACAAGTTGCATCCATAGATATAACCATTACAAGCAAGTTGATCATTCACGAGTTGTTCCTAATTATACCTAGGTAAAAAGTCTATTTTGTCCACATTGGACATAAACCCTCATGAGTTTACTTTTGGTTTCAACCCAAAAGGTCTCATACAAGTGGAGTTAGTTGTGTCCTCATTTATATACCTATAATCATTCTCTTATCCAACCAATGTGAGACTTTACTTTGGTTGCATTGCCAAGATAAGTTTTTAAAGTATAGGAATATTTTTTAAACAAATTGTAAAGTTCAAGATATATTTTTTAATAATTTGGCATTAATTAAAACTACTAACAAAGTTCTATTTTGCTTTCTTGTCTTAGCAGGATTTGACAGTACTACAGTAACAATGACGTGGACTCTTTTGCTTCTTAACAATTAAAGCTCAAGTTGAATTGGATGAACAAGTTTAGTAATGGCCAAAGGATGTGCCGAGGAATTTCGTTTGCCTTCCAAATTATGCATTTAACACTGTTCAAAATCGGTAGACCAAATGAAGAACTACTCGATATGGAAGAGTGTTAGTGTAAATAATATTAGAAAAAGACCCAACTTGAAGTTGTTTTAACTCCACGTCTTAGTTTATGAATGATGATTTTTATTATTTATATTATATGAATGATTTTGCAATTAGGAAAATAAAGTGTTTCTATTACAAGGAAATGAGTTAATTCAAAAAAAAAAAAAAAAAACTAATTTTTTATTTTCTTTAATTTGTTAATTTGTTATCAATTATTTTAAATAATTTGTAAGGTTAAAAAGTGACATTTTTTTGTCTTGTCTTTTTTTCTTTCTTTTTTACAAGGATTTTTCTTTTTTTTGTCTTATCTTAAATACAAACCTCTGGAACCAAAACCAACTTGCAAGAACTTGGCCCCATGATCAATAATCAAGTTTTGTCATATACCAGCCCATGCCACAAACTTTTGCCTAGCATTTTAAATTTATATCTTACAGGTGAAAAAACATTAAATTAATAAAATATAGGGCTAACGAGAAGATAAATGGATTTTAACTTTTCATTTGTAAAAATAGCAAATCATCATTTCATTCATAAAAATGGCAAAATAAATTAAAAATAAAAAATAAACGAATTTATAAAAGTTTAAACTACCACAACCATACAAATGAGATTGCAATTGACTTATTAAGAAATATTTGTAATTACATTGTAATTAAAACGTAATCTAGACACTATCAGTTGACTAGGCTCTAATCATTGCACCGATCTCTTCTCCAACAAAGTTATCGTCATTTTCCTCTCCAAAATCGGTTCCTCTGCCAACACTGGTGCGGTTGTGAATAGAATCATTGTCTCTAAATCTATCATCGCAACCATCATTTCCTCTACTCTACTCAATATTTCGAAAAATTCAGATGGAAAATTTTAGGGTTAAAGAAAAATTAATTACACTGTAATTCAAATGAGGGTTTTGTAGTCATCAAAGATCTTTTGAAAGTTTTTTGCCATACTTCCAATGAGATGTTTATGTGACCTACAAATACAGTGTAATTAGTTTCAAAACTACGCCCAACAAATATACTAAACATAAAAACAAATACACTGCAATTTAAAATCACTCAACCAAACCATCTACATGGCTTTTGAACTTACCCAAAATTCTATAACAATTCTTTTTCTTGGTTCTAGACCGAAATATTAGTTTAGAAAGTGAAGGTTGGACTAATAAAAACTTTATCTAAATAATTACATTCATGAAGAAAGAAATCGATTTAGATTATAGTGTGAAAATACCAATTAAAAATCGCCAATTGAAATTACTAACCAATTATGACGTGGTGTTGATGTAAATCGTGGAGATCGGATGAATAGAAGAGAAACAAACAATATTCGAGGATGGTACATCCTTCCTTGATCAAATCAGTCAAGGTGGGTATAAGACCCCCATAGCAAATAGGTTAATACCAACACCATCTATATGCTTGGCCTACTTTTTCTTAATAGCTCGATAGGAATCACTTTTGAAAGAAGAGATTTTGCGACTTGAACTATCGGTCGTGGTCGATTAAGCTGAGTCTTTCATCCTACTAAGTAGACCTGTCATCAATTCTTTTCCGCGATTTTAGTCAAATTAGGATTTCTATTGCCATCTCGATATATTGTTAACCGAAAAACAATACATTCAGAAGTCGAAAAAACCATAGATTGGATTAGATCGACAAGATGTTTAAAAGATGTGTTTGAAGCAACATAAACTTCAATAAATCGGAAGTCATGATAGAAGTTATTTTCATCTCACTTACCATTGAACAAAACTCTTAATTTTTATTGAAAAATGAAGAAAGCTAGGGCTACGTGTTGTATTGTATATTTTTATGTTTGAAATAAAAGGATAATAAATATAATGTTCAAAAGTATTTTAAAACTGTGAATCTTGATTAAATTTAATAGAACAATAAATATCAGTTGGGGATAATTAATATAGTATGATAATTTAAATTTCAAATGAAGATTTTAAAATTAGTTTTTGTAGAAGATTTGAAAATTCAAAATAAGTATTAAATTAAATTTGATACATAAATTCATAATAACTACTAAAATCGCGAGATTTAAGGATGATTATCCGCTTGAAATAATCAAGTTAGTTAGCATGGAAAGTCTGCTGGAATATATAGTTGAATTAATTATAGTCTTATATTACCAATGTTGAATTAATTACACTGTAATTAAAAGAGACGATAAGGGCATTTTAGGATTTCTAAAAGTTTGACTCACGTGATCTCCATGCGTTTTGCTGTATTCAGAACTACTCTGCCTTTTGTTATTTTCCAAAATGATAGTATAGTTACTACTATTTACCTGATTATTCCTAAAATATACTAATAGAAAAGGGTAGAAGTTGCCAGTTTTTTAACACAAATCACCCGCTATATAGCCTCGTTTGTTTATTGTTTTATTTTTTATTTCTAATTTTTTTAAAATTAAGTTTATTGACACTATTTCCATTCGTTAAGTTTTATGTTTGGTTATCTAATTTCATACTCATATTTAAAAGAAAAAAGACAATCAGCTAAATTTTGAAAATTAAAAAAGAGAAATAGTTTTCAAAAATTTATTTATGTTTTTAGAGTTTGATTAAATTATAGTTGATTTTTCTAAAACAATTAAACATAATTCTAGTATATAATATAAAATAAAATTGTTAACAAACACGTCTCAATACTCGTTGAAATCTGAGTTTTCAACTTATTCAAGGGCGTTTCTTCTTTATTTGAGGCTTTATCAAGAATTTCCTCGGTTCTTAACATTTCAATAATTACTTCAATTTTATATGTAAATAAAAAATTTTAAACTGCCACGCTCTAAATTTTATAGAAACATCGATAAAAATATTCATAAAATGTTGATGTCGTTTGGTATTTCTAAAAACTAATAAAAACAAAAAATCAAAAAATTATTTAAATAATTACATGAACATTATGTCCTTAAAAATTATCGTTTTAAATGGTAAACTGCTAAAATTATTTTAAAATATAGTAAAATGTCATTGTCAGCGATAGGCCGCAATAGATATTTATCATTGGACAATAGACCGCCATAAACATATTGTTCGCACAAGATTTCAAGAGAAATTTATTTCATGGAACAGAATTTTGTATTTGTATTAATTTTGTTGAAAGTGAGTACAATCTCTAATACATAATATTTTGATGCTTTCAAAATAAACTATAATCTTTAAGCTAGTTGATCTTCTTGGATGGTCGGCATTTGGGCGTGTTGATCTTCTTGGATGATCGGCTTTTGGGCTTGATGATCTTCTTCGATAATCAGTCTTTGGGCTTGTTGATCTTCTTGGACGATCGGCCTGATCTTCTTTGACGGTCGGCCTTTGGGCTTGATGATCTTCTTAGACGATCAGTCTTGGGGCTTGTGATCTTCTCGGACGATCGATCTTTGGGCTTGTTGATCTTTTTGAACGATTGATTTTTGGACTTGTTGATCTTCTTGGATGATCGGTCTTTAGGCTTGTGGATCTTCTTGGACGATCGACCTTTAGGCTTGTTGATCTTCTTCGATGATCGGTTTTTGGGCTTGTCGATCTTCTTGGATGATCGGCCTTTGGGCTTGTTGATCTTTTTGGACGATTAGTGTTTGCAAGAGGCTTCCGGAGAAACTTGTTCCGTGGAGTTGAGCTTGAGTTGGTGTTGGTGTTGATGTTGATTTGATGCTATGTAGTTTGATCTCTAGTACTTGATCCTCTATTTCTCTCTCGGTTGAATGCATACGCTTGATATATAGAAATGAAGGGCGTGAATGTTCTTGAGCTTGGAGTCTTGGAAGAATGCTTGTTTCTTGAAAGGACTTCAGTCTTCAAATGTGGTTAGAATGCTTGTATGTTCAAAGGACTTCAGTTTTCAGAATGCTTATATCCTCAAAGGACTTCGGTCTTCAAAATGCTTGTATCTCTAAAGAACTTTAGCTTTCAATCGTGGTCAGAATGCTTGTATCTTCAAAGGACTTCGGTCCTCTCCACAGGAATTCAGTATTCAAGCGTTGTCAGCTTCAAGAGTCAAGGAGTCTTCTGATTATAAAGAATTCCCTCTAAGCTCTCTAGAGCATAGAATTACTGAACTCTCCAAATGATGAGAGCTTTTCTATTTATAGAGTTCACAGGTGGGCTTGGGCTTACCTTCAATTCCTCCAACCTCCCCCAATGAAGAGATAAGGCCTCTATTTATAGAGGTTTCTCATGAACCTTACATGGGTTTGGGTCTAATTACTTTATTGAGCCAAAATTGGGTTTGGGCTAAAGTTGGGCTTGGTCCCATTTGTTGTCTAGCCGAAATATTGGGCTTGAGCTTAATCTTCAATTTAGCCCAAAATTTCATCATGGATTTGAATTGGGTTGGACCGGAGCGACTTTAATTACTTGGGCCAATCTAACTTATAATTTTTCCAATAGGCTCGGGCTTTCATTGATGATGTAACAACTCGTGATTTGCCGAAATTTTTCATTCAATACATATATTAGATACTGATAGATTTCTATTGTAGGCTATCGTGATCTATCTATAGTAGATAATAATATTTTCTATATTTATAAATAGTTTACTCAACTTTCTAAATTTGAAAACATCATATATCTTGTGGTTTTTTAAATAAAGTAAAATATTTATTATTTATATTATTTTTATATTAGTTACATTTTGTTATTTACGTTTTTTTTTATTTCATATCAACGTCGAATCCATTGAACAATAACGGAAATTTAATATCATGACAAAAACATTATTTCATTGAAATATGAGGAAGTAAAGCAAAATTTTGAATTAGCAAAAATTAAATAAAAGTAACTCGAAAAGAAAAATTGCAATATATATTGAAAAAGAGAACGTAAAGAAAGTATTTTAACTACAAAAATTTGCATGGCTCTAATAATTTTGAGATACTTTTGATAAACCAGTGGTCTCACTAAATAATTTCTATTGAAATATCTGTTTGGATTGACTTAAGAAAAAGAATATTTTTTCAAAAATTCATTTATATTTAAATATTTTTGATAAAAAAAGATTAAAATACACTTGAAAATCTATTTGGATTTATTATCAAACACTACAATTTTTCTGAAATGACTTGCTTTTTAAAATTAATGGTAACACTCAGTCCTACCACATAAATGAAACTTCCTCGTATCCTAATTACAAACTTCTCCTATTTCTCCACACTTTCTCTCGTGTTACGTCCTGGCGATCCATTGTTCGTCAAAAGAAGAATAGGCTTCCATCAAAGCTAACGGTGGTTTGCCGGTGATCGGCCACCTCCATAAACTAAGTGCAGCAGAGCGAACTCAGAAAACCTTGGCCAAAATAGCTGACGTCTACGAACCGATCTTTACCTTAAGATTAGGCATGAACATAGCCCTAATCGTAAGTAGTTAGGAAATAACAAGAGAGTGTTTTACCACAAACGACAAAATCATTGCTTACCGCCTAAAAGCTTTAGCCACAGAGCTGCTAGGCTACAACTATGCAGTAATGGGGGTTAGACTGTATGGCCCATACTGGTGCCATATCTGTAAAATAGCCACACTCGAACTCCTCACAAACCACCGCCTTGAGCAGTTCCAACACATGAGAATATTCGAGGTTCAAACTTCGAACAAGAAACAATATGAGTTATGTGGGGATAGTAGAAATAATAACAAGATAACAATATAGATGAAGACATGGTTTGAGGAGCTAACAACGAATGCGATAATGAAGATAGTGGTGGGAAAGAGATTTGGCTCGACTTTTGATGGCAGTGATCGGGAACAGTATGGAAAGGTGTTGAGAGATGTTATTTCTATGTTGGGGCATTTGTTCCTTTGAATTCGTTTCCGTTTATAAGTTGGTTCGATTTGAGAGGGTATAAGAAGGCCATGAAGAAGACGGCGAGGGTGTTGGATCGAGTGCTTGATAAATGGATCGAAGAGCATCGAGAAATAAAGAAGAAGAAGAATGACAACGAAAGAAAGGAGGAAGATTTCATAGATGTCGTGCTTTCTACTGTCGAACATCATGAAGAGTTCTCTGGTTTCGATGTTGATACAGTCACTAAAGCTACTTGTTTGGTAACTATATTTCTTATTATTTTCCTCTTGTTACATGAATAAGCTACTTAGGCTACACAACATGATTACTGTTTGGTTTTTAATTTTTGAAAATTGAACTTATAAATACTATTCATATATAATTGCAATTCAAAGAGGAAAAATATAGTTTCTAAAAGTTTTCTTTTGTTTTAAGAACTTGACGACTAAGAAGAAAAATAAAAATTAAGATTAATGAAATTTGGAGAAAAGAAGTACCAATCTTAAAAACGGAAACTCAAATCTAATATTTTTACTGTGTCTATGAATACATTTTTGTAGTTAATGTACATAGGTGGTAACAGGAGTTCATCCAAAAGAAATTATGGTTTTCTCACTATAACAAATTAGGGATATGATAGCTTTAGAGAGCTAGCACAAAAACGGAAACTTAAATATAATATCTTTAGGTTTGGATGAAGAATAAAACGTTGTTGTAGCCACAATCCATAGAAAAACAGATGTGTCATGGCTAATTGCTTCTGTTTGAGAAACGCCTACATCATTAAGCTGTACAAAAAACCTCAGTTGGCTTCAGTCATAATGCCACTGTTATTGTGGCTAACACTAGAGGTTCTATTACTAACAATAATCAAAAGTCTCAGAATACAGGTAATAACAGTTCTAGTGGAAGTGAGCGAGGTGATAGTAATAATAGAGGACGAGGCAGAGGCGAAAGCAACAAACCAACCTGTCAAGTATGTGGTCGACTTGGTCACACTGCATATTATTGCTATGGGTGTTACAATAGAGAGCTAGTACCACCAAACTTCTCTCAAAACAAGGGGGAAACTTCAATCCACAACAGAACAGGGGAGCTTCCAAAAATCAATTCGTCTTAGCAACCTCTCAAAGCTCTCATCCTTTCATGGCAAGCCCGGAGACACTCACTGATTCAAGTTGGTATGCAGATAGTGGAGCCTCGAGTCATGTGATAGCTGACTATAATAATCTTGGAAATGTTAAGGAATATGGAGGTAAGGAATCTTTGTTATTGCTAATGGTGATAGTCTTAACATATTCATGATGCATGTTTATCTGATAATAAATGTCAGTTGAAATTAAAAGATATGTTGTGCGTTCTTAATATTGCCAAAAATCTAGTAAGTGTGTCTAAGCTTACTAAAGATAATAACACATTTATTGAGTTTCATGATGACTTTTGTCTTTTTAAGGACAATGATACAGGGCTAATCATTCTGAAGGGGCATCTTAGAAATGGTCTTTACCAACTAAAAGATGTAGAAGTTTGTTCGAGTGAAGGTTACTTGGAAGGGCTTGGTTAGAAGCAGTAAGTGCACAAAAATATGAATTTGTCTACCTTAGCTTTGTCTAGTCATGTCAGTCGTTTAAGAAAAAGTTGTCTAAAAACATGTGGCACAAATGTCTTGGTCATCCTTCCTTAGAACACTTGAGTTTGTTATAAAGAGATGTAATCTTCCCACTATCATTAATGAAAATGTTCAATTTTGCGATTATTGTTAATATGGCAAATCTCACTCTCTTGCCTTTCCAAACTCTAAGTCTCGAGCTGCTAAGTTATTTGATTTAGTCCACATTGATTTGTGGGGGCCTACACCAATATTGTCTTCTTAAGGTTCTAAATACTATGTTATATTTGTTGATGACTACAGTTGGTACACTTGGATCTACCCATTACGTTTGAAAAGTGACACTCTAGTTGCATATCAACACTTCACTGCTATGATTAAAAGACAGTTTGATAGTATTGTTAAAATGCTTCAATCTGACAATGGGGGTGAGTATGTTAAGGTTCATCAGTTTTGTGGACAACAAGGCACTGTTTCCAGATTCTTTTATCCTTATACATCTGCCTAAAATGGAAGGGCTGAAAAACGGCATGTGGATATTGCAGAAAAAGGTATCACAATGCTTGCTCCAGCATCCATTCATCTTCATCGTTGGTGGGGTAAGCTTTCATGTATGCAACTTATCTCATAAATGGCTTGCCAACCACGGTACATCAAGGTAAGTCTCCCCTTGAGCTCCTACTAAATAAGAGGTTAGAATTTGAATCTCTAAAGGTGTTTGGATGTGCTTGCTTTCTCTGTCTGAAGCCATATAATACTCATAAATTTAACTATCACACAGAAAAATGTGTTTACCTTAGACCTAGTTTACATCATAAAGGGTATAAATATTTGAATTAGTCTGGACGAGCCTTTATTTCTAGACATGTTGTTTTTAATGAACTTGATTTTCCCTTTAAGTCTAGTTTTACAACAGTAAAGCATGTGCATGTATAACAATCAGCTCCTACTTCTTGGCTACCCCTGCTCCCTGTGGTGCAACCTTTAGTGTCCTTTTTGCCCTTCCCCAACTCTGTCCTTCCAGACCCTCATAATGCATTCCTCACCTATTCTCCTCCCATACCAGCCACAAATAATTCCTTTTCCACAAATACTCCAACCTTGTAATTTTTTTCCACCCATAGACACGATCCTCCTTCTCCTTTACCAACTCATATCTCCACCCCTCAGTCCACATTTGGTCTATGAACCACCGAATCTCCTTGTCCAACACCTTCTCCAACGACCATTACATTACTTTCAACATTAGTTGCTCAAATGCCTTCTCTTCCTCTTCCCACACATCTTATAATTACTCGTGGGAAAGCAGGAATTTTCAAACCAAGAATACTACTCACTAAGCTTTCAAGAGATTGGTCAATCACATAACCAACTCGTGTTGTTAATGCACTCAAAACACCACAGTGGAAAATGCAATGGATGTGAATACTTTGCCCTGATGAAGAATGATACCTGACGCCTTGTCCCTTTTTCATCTTCTCTTAATGTTGTCGGCACCAAGTGGGTATTTAAGATTAAAAGGCATCTTTATGGTACTGTCCAACGTTACAAAGCACACCTGGTTGTAAAGGGCTTTCACCAAACCCCAAGAGTTGACTTTTTCGAAACATTCAGCCTTGTGGTTAAGGCATCAACTGTACGGGTTATTATTACTCTTGCGATAGCTCAAGAATGAAAGTTGAGGCAACTCAATTTCAATAATGCATTTCTCAATGGCACACTTCAAGAAGATATTTATATGAGTCAGCCACCAGGTTATGTCGATCCTCATCATCCCAATCATGTATGTAAGCTAGATAAGGCCATCTACGGGCTGAAACAAGCGCCAATGGCATGAAATACCACTCTTAAAGAAGAACTACTATCAGGGGATTTTGCAATGCTAGATCTAACACTTCTCTGTTTGTTCTTTGGAATGGTTCCAATATTGTGCTTCTTCAAGTATATATTGACGATGTTATCTTAACTGGTAATGATGCCTCTACGATGAACAACTTGGTCAAGATGTTGGACAATTGTTTTGCTTTAAAAGATCTTGTCCCTTTCCATTATTTCCTAGGCGTGCAGATTCACTATATGGACAATGGTGTTCTCCTTAGCCAAGAAAAATATGTTGTTGATCTTCTCACCAAGTTTGATCTTCTTGATATGAAGCTTGCTCCCTCACCTAGTGTCATGAATCGGCAACTGTCTATCAATGATGGCACTCCTCTTGCAGATTTGTTTGTGTATAGAAGTACGATTGGTGTCCTTCAATATCTAACGAACACAAGGCCTGACATCACGTATATAGTCAATCATCTTAGTCAGTTCCTCAAATATCCAACTGATACTCACTGACAAGCTGTAAAATGACTCCTTCGATATATCAGTGGCACAAAGCATTACGGTCTACAAATTTAGTCAAGCTCAGATCTTCCAATCTCAACATTGTCTGATGCTGGCTGGGTTGCGAATATTGATGACCGGAAGTCCGTAGCCGCATATTGTTTCTTTCTTGGTAGTAGTCTTGTGTCTTGGTCCTCCAAAAAATAATTTGTCGTCGCCCGATCGAGTACTGAATCTAAATAGGGCCCTCGCCCATGCCTCAACTGAAATAATTTGGCTTCAACAATTGCTTGGAGAGATCAGTCACTAGAAGAAATTCGGGTTTTAATGTCGGTTGGCAACCTACATTAAAGATAGTGTTATTAAAGTCCTTTAATGTCGGTTTTAAACCGACATTAAAGGGCTTCAATAACACCAATAACACAGACTTCAATGTAGGTTGCAACCGACATTGAAGACCTTTAATTGACATTGAAGACCTCTCTGGTTTCCCTCCCTCTCTTGATTTTTCCTCTTTACCTCCAACAATCATTTTAGTTCCTAATTTCTCTCCAATTTTTATTCTCTTTTTCTAAAATTATCCACTAATTTTTCTCATCTATTTTTATTTATCTTCTTTCTCATTTCTTTAGGTTGCTTTCAAATATAAAAACATGAGTATTCATCACTCATGATATTTTATTATATCTGAAAATATTTTCAATAATTCTGTAATTTAAAAAAATTATCCTATTTTTTTCTAAATTTATCATATGTTTTTTCTCAATATTCAAACTTCATATAAACTTTTCTTACATTGTGTTTGTCTTATTCATTAATAAAAGAAGAAAATCTATGGGGTAAGTTTCCTATTGCTATCATTAAATATGTTTTTAAAGTTGTATAAATATCTTGTCCACATTTGTTCTTCAAAGTAATTCGTTATCAAAATTTTCATTTTTGTAAGCATGTTTACTTTATTGATATTGTACTCATATTGTTAGTTTTGCATTAATAATAAGAATAATAATCTTTTATGTGTTACGGAAATTTTATATTCATAATAATTGCATGCATTTGAAATATTTGTGAATGGAATTTGTTGAATAATGTTTTTAAATGTCATTTTCGCGAATTTTTGTTCTTATACTTTATTGATAAGATCCATCATTTTTTTACTTACCTACTTTGATACTATGTGTCTCGTACGTGTTATGTAAAATTTGAAAAGATAACTTAGTTATAAAATTTCGTGATAATTCTTTCTTATCTAATTTTTTTTATAGGATGATTTAATTAGCTACATGATTCTAAACTTTAAATTTAAACCAAATTATTTTTTTATTTTTCTATTTATTTTAGATTCGATGATTTGATTAGTCTATTAATTTCATACTTTAATTTGAATTGAAGTATTTTTTTAAAATTTTGTGATAGTCTTATCTATATTAATTTTTGATTTGGATGGTATGATTATACTTTTATTTTCACGCTTTAATTTAAAATAAAATATTGTTTTGTTCTATTTTCGTATAAAATTTCATACTATTTTCTTTCTTAGCTGAAAAAAAAAAGAAGATGATGCGAGTATTCTCCTCATTTTTATTTTAAACAAAAATATTCTTTTTTATGTAGACTGAAGCTCTAAAAGCTTAATAATCTTGTTTTGTAAGATCTTTTTTTTTTTTTTAATTTTAAAATTTATTTCAAAATTTTATAAATTATTGTGTATCTACAACAAATTTTAAAAATATAAAAAGAGTACAAAAGTATGAAAAAAATAGTAATATATATATATATATATATATATATTTATATATATATATTATTAGCCCCTATACTCTCTCGTGTGCATTTATAAAAATTAAAATATGAAAAAAATTTACAAAAGTAGTCACTCTCTTCTTCATAACTTTACCAACCTCTGAATAACATGAACATCAAGAAATTTCTTGAACTTAAAAAGAAAAGTCTTCTTCTCCTTCCGCTTCAAATATGTAAGAATTGGTAGATGAATGTACGTATATAAAGAAAAAAAGAAAAGAAAAGAAAAAATTATCAACAAAAATTTTCTATCAAGACCTAAATACTAGTTATAATTTTTTGCAATTTCTTTAGAAAAAAAATGATTTCATAGTTTTTCATAACATCTCATTAAAATAGGGTTTAAAACTCCTCCTTTTGCTCCCAAATTTCAACCAATTTTGTTACCGAGACCTAAAACCTAGTTATAATATTATTCAATTTCTTTAGAAAAAAAAATGATTTCTTTATTTTTCATATCATCTCACTAAAATATGGGTTAAAACTCATTTTGCTCTCGAATTTTTGAAAATAATCCATTTTTGACATTTTATATAGCCTCAAACATGTATTAGAGAGTCACATAGGTGGGATGAGCGAAGATTACTATTTGAGCTATATTAATGGTCAAAATATTAGAATTGACTAAAATATATAGTCATTTTTCAAAGTATTAGACTAAAATATACATATGTTTTCAAACTATATGAATCGACATACTTTCTTTTAAATTGTTTTAAAATTAATAACATGTTTGAAAGTAATTTTAGAAAAATGATAACAGAAAAAAATATACAAAGAGGTAGTGATAAGAAAATTTATGTAGTACACTTTGTGTATTAATTATTTTATACAATGTGATAATTAAAAAACGAAAAATGGAGACAAAAAGTTGATGGTAAATGACAAGTGAAAATATAGAAAAGAAAAATTAATTCATATTAAATATCATTATAACTTACCATTTACGACTAGAGTTTAATACGTAAATAAATTAAAATAAACCATCATATTAATTGTGGAGAGATAAACTAAAATAGGGGTAACTAAAAAATTTCAAAATATTTGGATATTTGTGAAAGTATAATTTTAAAACTTTATGTAAAGTTTTTGGTCCAGAATTTGAACTATATGATGAGCCCAACATTCTCTTGTATCTCCTATGTAACCTGACAACGTTATCCTTGCTTGTCTTGAATGCTTTCTAGGAGGCCACAGTCAGAATTTGAGGAAGAAGATGAATAGGGACAAATTCTCAGCTGATTCTCTCTTATTGAAAGAAGAGCATAATAAGCCTAAATTTATACAGATTTTCCAAATTAGGGTTACATGAATAATTGAATAATAAAATGAATATGGAAGAATAAAAAAATAGTTATACTTGACAGATGGCTCAATCATAAAGGGAAGGAATAAAGTATGTTGAAATCAAATCCTAACAAAATTGTTTGAGCATTTATCAATCCATCGTGGCTCTCCTGTGTGATGTGGCGGTCTCCAGCTGATGTGCCTTCTTTGACCCATCCTTGGTGGCAACTTCTCTAACATCTCCCCTCAAACTTCTGAGGAGTTCAACAACTCCAAGTTTGGATCGCAAGCAGAAAAATTGAGAGTTTGTTAAAGGCTTCATGAGACAATCAGCCAACTGGTTAGAGGATGGTATGTACCAAATTTCAAGTTTGCCTTTGAGAACTAAATCTCGCACAAAATGCGCATCTATTTTAATGTGTTTGTTCCTAGCATGAAAGACATGATTATTTGCTAATGCCCTTGCACTAACGTTGTCACACAAGATGATAGGTTTGTGAGGATGGGAAAGCTAAAATTCAATGAGAAGTGGCTGAAGCCAAATGATCTCTGAGGTTGTGTGTGCAAGAGCACGATACTCTGACTCTGTGCTGGACCTTGCTACTGCTATTTGTTTATTTGAAGATCAAGACACAGTAGGCAGCCACTGATTTTCTATCGTCTATATTTGATGCCCATATAACATCTGAGAAGGCTGATAGTTCAAGAGATGGACTCGGTTGAAATAATAATCCATAGTGCTTTGTGCCACTGAAATATCGAAGGACCTGTTTCGTTGTTTGCTAGTGAACATCTGTGGGAGCATTGAGAAACTGACTTAGGTGATTTACAATGTAAGTAATGTCTGGTCGTGTGTGAGTTAAGTATTGAAGGGCCTCGATCGTGCTTCCATACAGGTATGGATCGGTAAGAGGGACTCCATCATTCACTGAAAGGTGTTTGCCCAATGAGCATGGTGAGGCTGCTTGTTTTAGATCAGTAAAATCTATCCTTTGAAGTAGATCATCCACATGCTTAGAATGATTTAATATGAACCCATATTCCAAATAATGGACTTGGATACCCATGAAATAACTGAGTTTTCCTAGATCCTTGAGTGTAAACATTTTGTCCAATGTGGTTACCAACTAAGAGATTAGACAACAATTATTACCAGTGAAAACTACATCATCCACATAAACTAGGAAAAGAATAACCGAGCCATTTATATTGAGTATGAACAGAGATGTATCAACCTTCGAATGTGTGAACCCCCAGCTAGTAAGAGTATTACTGAACATGTCATTCTAGGCCCGAGGGGCCTGCTTCAGTCCATATATAGCTTTAACCAATTTACAGACATAGTCAGGGAAATTAGAGTGAATGTACCCGAGTGGTTGATGCATATAGACATCCTCTATAAGTATTCCATTGAGAAACGCATTGTTCAAGTCGAGCTGACGAAGGATCCATCCTTTTGAAACAACAATGCTCAGTACAAATGTTATATTTGAGGCTTTGACCACTGGGCTGAAGGTTTCAAAGAAGTCAATCCCTTGGAACCTTTGGCAACTAAACGAGCCTTATACCTCTGTATCGAGCCATCTGGATTCTTTTTTAGTCAAAAACTCTATTTGTTACCCAACACATTAAATGATGGTGATGGAGGGACCAGGTGCCAATATTGATTATGTATAAGAGCTTGGTATTCAGTGTCCATTGCAGCTTTCCACTAAGGGTTGGTTCTGTCAAAGACCAATCACATTTTATAGTTTTTAACCAAGTTTTTGGTTTGAAGATACCAGCTTTGCCGCTTGTAATCATGGGATGTGAAGGTTGTAGAGGATGTGGAAGGACAAGTATAGGTGAAGGTGATGGAGTATTAGGGGATGAAGATTCATTAACAGGTTGAGAAGAGGGAGAAGGGAAGGGGGGATTATGAGACTGACTGCTTGGTAGGGTATTTTCTATATGAGGACTTTGTACTGAGTTGGGCATAATGAGGCTCGGTAGGTGGGGCTGAGATGGTGTAGAGTTTGCAACAGCTGAGATAGGTACAGAGAGAGATGATTGACTGTGAGTTTGTTGATGTTGATCTGTGGGTCTGAAGCATTGAATTGGATCCAAATAGTTAGGCTGGCTTGAAAGATTATGCAACAATGGGGTGAGGTTGAGTGAAAGGATATTTGGACCATTGGACATTCTCGATTTGAAGGTAGATAAGTTCGAGTCCTGAAAGCCAAAAACGAATGAAAAATCAAATTCATTAAAAACAACACTTCTAAAAATATAGATTTTACCATTCTTGTTTATGTATTGATGCCCCTTGTGAACAATGCTTGGCCCTAAGTATACACACTTGTCAGAGTAGAATTGAAACTTGTTGGTTTGATATGGTCTAGGCATGGAAAACAGGCACAATCGAAGAACTTTAACTTTGTAACATCCAAGAGTTTCCCATACATCAGCTGAAGAGGAGACTGATTCTTTAGAACTGGAGAAGGAAGACCATTTATTAGGAAGCTGGCATTATGGAAGACATCCTACCAAAACTTTAGAGGCATTGATGCCTGTGCTAACAGCGTGAGTTTTATGTCCACGAAGTGTCTATGTTTTCTCTCAGCTCGTCCATTTTGTGCAGATGTACAAAGACAAGAAAAACGTGATGCAATGCCCAAGGAGCTACATAGCTGATGTAACTTAATATTTTCTCCTCCATTATCTGATTGTAGTACTTTGATCCCTGTGTTAAATTGCGTGTTAATTACTTGAAGAATGTGTTTAAAGGTCTGTATTGTATCATACTTTTGTTTGAGTGGATATAACTAGAGATATTTGTTGTAATCATCAATAAACCAAATGTAATATCTATATCCTTCAGTAGAATTTGTCAACCCCGTACTCTATTTTTCCTACAAAAAATGAGTAACAAGAAGTAAAATTATGAAAGGAGGTAAAGAAAGTAGGAAGATGGAGGAAGAAAATTCTAAGTGTTAGAAATACTTAGATGTGTGAGTTTTAGATAATATAACAAGTGGAAATTAGGCTAAGTGTTGAAGGCAGGGATAAACTATGCGTTGGTACCAAGGGTGAAAGCATGAGTGAAAGCTATGATGTGATGGTAAGTAGCCGAAAGCATGCGGCCGAAGGAAATGCGTTGGTAGTTGTGGTGATGCGAGGGTATGCGGTGCAAGGGCATGCGGTGAGGCGAGGGCATGCGATGACGCGGTGCGAGGCATGCGTCGATGGTGGTATGCGGCGAGGGAGGCATGCGACATTGAATGTGGCATTTCTATGCGATGATATGCCGCGATGGATGCGGTGGACACGATGGATGTGACAGTGCTACACTATGCGTTGGTGATGTGCTATGCATTGATGACTAGTATTCTAGATGGGGGCTCACTAAGTTGTAATATTCATGTATGAACAATGCTGCGAAACCCTGTAATGTAAATATGTACAGTTCTGAGTTAATATGTTCGTATATTGATGATATGTACGTATTCAGGGTTTGAGCAAACTTTAACAGGTTAGATAGGCAATAAGTGCCAACAAAAAGGGTTGGTAACTGTTACAGTCACTATTCCATCCAGGTTAAGAGGGTAATCTGGAGCGGGGTGTGACAAGTTGGTATCAGAGCAAAAGATTTTGGGAATAAAGGGTAAAAGTTTATATAAATAAGTGTGAGTTCTGAGTCCTTAGCATGTGTACTACCTAAGTAAAAGGAAGATGTCAAGTAAAAGTGGCAAGCAGAGCAGGTAGACAAACAACGGGAACCCTGACCCTACCTTTAGAAGCTCTGAGATTTGAAAGAGCGGAGATTCTAGTAAGTGAGAGATAAAGTTTTCGTGGCTCATTAAGAAAGACTTCGACAAGGGAAGTCGGGAGTCACGCAGGTAAACATAGACTTTTCACTAGAGATAGAATGTTTAACAAATTTGCTCAGAGGTTGGTGGCAAACGTGAAATCTATTATAGTGAATTTAGAGAAAAGATGAGCAAGAGTGAGCTCGAAATGTACCAGTGATACGTTGAGTATTAAAATAAGGAACAATATGGCCAGCATAAGGTAAAAAGGAAAAGGTCCAGATCTGCTGATGTTCTGAGTAAAAGCTCGAAGTTTGAATTGTGGCTGAGCTAAAGACTTGTATAGTTATGAAAACCTTATGTATGTAGTATGGTAAGCCATAGTCGGGAAATGTTATAATAGAATGAATGTCTTCTCCCAAGTATGGATAGACAGGACATCTTAAGAAGAGTGCCCGCAGTTAGGAAGTCTAGCTAACACAAATAATGATTTCGCAGCTAGCAAGTAATTCAAAGGTATGATAACTGAAAAAGAATGTACCAGTGATATTACTAGGAAAGGGAAAAGACCACCCTAGTAATAAGTAAATGCTATGACTCAGTGAAGAATGGAAGAGTCATCAAATGCAGTAAGAAATACAGTGCATTACTATGTATGACCAAGTTATTCATACATACTAGTATTAATTAGTATGAACAAAGATAATGTTAGAGTAGCATAGCGAAAGCGTAGTAAAAAGAAAAAGAAGAAGAAGGTTGTAAAGTTTTACAACCAAAGGATGTTGTAAACCCTAGTTAAAAGTAAATTCAAACAAGTTTCAAAAGTGTTAGAAATACTTAGATGTGTGAGATTTAGATAATATAACAAGTGGAAATTAGGCTAAGTGTTGAAGGCAAGGATAAGCTATGCGTTGGTACCAAGGGTGAATGCATGAGTGAAAGCTATGATGCGATGGTAAACAGCTGAAGGCATACGGCCGAAGGAAATGCGTTGGTAGTTTGTGGTGATGCGTGGGCATGAGGTGCAAGGGCATGCGGTGAGGCGAGGGCATGCGATGACGTGGTGCGAGGCATGCATCTATGTTGGTATGCGGCATTGGACGCGACAGTGCTATGCGATGATATGTCGTGATGGATGCGATGGATGTGATGGACGCGGCAATGCTACACTAAGCGTTGGTAAGGTACTATGCGTTGGTGATGTGCTATGCGTTGGTGATGGCACTATGCGGTAATGCTATACGTTGGTGCTATGCAGCAGTGGTACTAGACGATGAGTTAGACGATCGAGTATGTGATGCATGCTAAAACTATGCTATGAAACGAGGAAGGCTTAACGCATGGTTAATATGATAAGACAACTATACGTGGGCTGGGACATGCGTTGGCTTAGAAGTATGCGACCAAAGGAGGGACGCAAAAGCCTCTAAGTGAGCTATGCGATGCGTTGAAAAGGAGGTATGTGGCTATGCGATTGCAAGCGTTGGCTTGGGAGCTGACCCTTGCGTTGATAGCCAAGAGGGAAAGATCATCTTGGAGATTGATCAGCTAAGCCAGCTATCATACTCAGGTTTGACATTATCCTCTATGGATGAGGTGGCAACCTGATATTAAAAGAAGAGCATGCAGTTGTTAGTTTAAAAAGAGAGAAGCTTGACTTCAAGCAGAGGTTTAGAGAAATTCGCTCGAGCAAATGAAGTAATTCCAGAGCCATTCAAACCCTGAGTGTGTCTAGTTGCTGAGGTTGATATGCTGGAGGGAGATTCTAGCGTAATTGAGCTGGAGTATGAAGAATCCGGCTAGAGGTCGAATTCTCGAGTAAATTAAGCCAGTCTTGATAATTTGAGGATTTCGGCATAACCATGAGCAATTCTGAGCTGAAATTTTTAAGCTAAGCTTGCTAAGACAATTTAGAGAATGTTTGTAGAAGGAAATTTATAGAGAAAAGGCCTGAAAATTTTGTTATTAAAGTTGAAGTTAAATCTTGAATCTTGAGCAAGTAGGCAGCTGCTTGGGTTGAACAAGCAAGCAGCTTTAAGGGCTTGACAATGATGTCCAGCCCATGCGTTGGAGGTTGAATTAGCGCAAGGATGCACTGAAAAGCATGAGAATATGCAATGCATATTGAAGCCGTAAGCGCAAGGTTGCGTTGGATGATGGATGCAACCGGATGAACGCATGGGGCATGCGTTGATGTGCCACAAGATGGGCGCATAAGTTGGACGATGGGCGCAATCGGGCGAACGCATGGGGCATGCGTTGATGTGCCACAAGACGGGTGCATAAGCTAGACAATGGGCGCAACCGGGCGAACGCATGAGGCATGCGTTAATGTGCCACAAGACGGGCGCATAAGCTGGACGATGGGTGCAACTGGGCGAACGCATGAGGCATGCGTTGATATGCCACAAGACGGACGCATGAGCTAAACGTTGGGCGCAAAGATTGCTATGCGATAGGCCATGCGATGGGCAATAGGCATGAGCTGAAGGCTTGGACGCATAGAAGGCTTGAACGCCTAACACAAGGCATGGATGCATGGTAATGAATTTGCTGCCTAGTCAAGTTAAGGCCTAAGAATTTGGCTAAGTGTTGAATGCACAGTAAGCATATACATGAAGAGGATTGCCAAAGACTGTGTGTGACTCTAAATTCTTTAAATGTTTTAAGTAAATTTCTAATGCTTATGAATGTTTAGCAATGTATGTTTATTAAAAGCTATTTATGACAACTATTCTCAAATAGTTATCAAACAACACATTACACATTAATGTTATACTCATGTTATGCTTTTCAATGACCATGAGGATGAGTTAGTATAGAATGTTTTTGGGCAACTAAGTCATTAAGAGATAAGAATATGGAAGTTGAGTATGAGTAGCTCAGTACTGAAGTACACGGAGAAGGTACTGAATCTTTGTCTTAGAATGTGAATAGCTCGATATTGAAGTACACGGAGAAGGTATCTGAGCAGTAGTACCTAAGGTATGACAATACTTAAACAAGAATCACATGAATGTAAGAAATGTTATTATTGGTAGTGTCAAGATCATTCCACATTAGCTATGGATTGACGTTGAGAAATTGAGTAAATGTTCTCTTTCAACTAAGGATACAAGTTATGATTGTAGGAAGTGAACAAAAAGGGTTCCTTCCCAGTTAAGTAGTAATGTGGTAAAGAATGATAAGGAGTGAGCGAAAGGGCCACTCTAGACAAATAGACTAAGGCATAGTCTAGCAAAGTAAGAAAAGTGCAATGAGATGTTGATGATGATATGAATAATAGTTGTCGAGTTTATGTTTTCAGTGAAAGCTTTCAATTTTAATATGAAATTTATGTATGATCGATATGCTTTAAATGTTAGTCACTCACTGGGCTTCTAGCTCATGTTTTCAAATGTTCTCCTTTCAAGTAGCGGCCAGTTCCCAAAAGAGTTCGCTGCTGCTGCTCTGCTACTCAAAGAAACGGGTTGAAGGAAGCGTAATTGAAGACCTGTATTAGTTAGTACACATGTGTCCGTCTAGTGACTAGTATTCTAGATGGGGGCTCACTAAGTTGTAATATTCATGTATGAACAATGCTGCGAAACCTTGTAATGTAAATGTTTTAAGTTCTGAGTTAATATGTTTGTATATTGATGATATGAACATATTCAGGGTTTGAGAAAAATTTAATAGGTTAGATAGGCAGTAAGTGCTAGCAAAAAGGGTTGGTAACTACTAAAGTCACCATTCCATCCAAGCTAAGAGGGTAATCTAGAGCGAGGTATGACAGAATTTACCTCATACATCCGAATGTATTAAATAAAATTTATGCTTGGCATGAGACATAGAGTTAGGGAAAGGTAGGGAATGTGCTTTTCCAAGACAGCAGGGTTCACAAAATTTAACATCATTATTTAACTTAGTAAGCAGATTACAGATTTTGAAGAAAGATTCCAAAACTCTAGACGAAGGGTGACCCAATCTCCTATGCCACAATCCTTTAAATTATACCAAATTTACTCCAATATTCGACAGAGTAAAGGCAGTAGATTCATTATTTTTGTCCATCGCACTAGGAGAACAGACATCTTTTCTAATATTCACATCAACCGAGATCACATCTGCTTCATCCAACTGATATAGGCCATCCTTAAAAATTTCTTTCACTAGTGTTTGCCCTGAACATTTGTCCTTAACAACATAAGAATCATTATAAAACTCAACAGAGATATCATTATCTTGTACTAGTTTTGACACACTGACAAGATTGCAATATTGGGAACACACAAAACATTTTTTGGATTCAGATTACAGTTAGGGGCATATGAACAGCCATTGCCAACAAAGGATATGTTTAACTGTTGTCTATTACTACCATGATGAGATCATTACCTGTATACTAAGAAAGAATTGGCTATGTTGGTAGGATCAACAATGACATGATTTACTACTCCACTGTCTATACCAACTGAAATCTCCTACAGATTTGTTTTGAAGAAATGGATTAAGGTTTTGAGGGGTTACAAATGCAGACGTATTGGACCCTGAGTTTCCTTGGTTGTGATTGTTTCCTTTGCCATTATTTTGATTTGGAACGAATTCTCTGTTGTACCTCTGATAAAAAACATCTGCAGCGTGTCCATAACTGGAGCAAACTTGGCAGGTAGGCCTATTCCCCCTACCTCGACCTCTTCCTCTGTTCACACCTCCATTGAAGTTGCCATTGCCCCTAGACTCATTGAACTATTGTCGATTTCCTCCCTGAGTGTTTCCTTGTCCAGATGAATTAGGTGCAGTTGTGTTCTGATGGAATGCTACATTTGTTGAGGCATTGTGTGAAAATGCTGCAATTGCTTTTGAGGTATTTTGATGTTCCAAACATTTTTCGAAGGAGAGTAACGCAGATTGCATGTCGAGCCACGATATTTCTGGTTTGCTTTAGACGACTACTACAATTGGGTTGTATTCCTCATTCAATCCAAGGAGGACTTGAGATACGAGATTGCGAATAGAGACCGGACTACCCGCTTAGCCTAAATTATCAGAATGGAGCTTCATAAGTTTCAAGTATTCAGACATTGATGTGTTACCTTTACGGGTTTGTTGAAAGACTTGATGCAAATAGTCTTCTTCTGCTCTTGACTAAACTGTAAATAAAGAGTGAATAGCATCCCACAGACTCTTAGTATTTTCATGTCCCATCAGTTGCACAGCAACATCGGGAGTCATTGAGTTGTATAGTCATCCCAACAAGAGCTGGTCAGCAGTAACCCACACTTCATATAGTGGGTTGAGAGTCCTTTCAATGATTATGCTCAATGCTCCTCCTGGTGCTTGAGAGTCAAAATCACCAGGTTCAGTACTGGATACTACAGAGACAGTGAACATTGGAGGACAAACCTTAGTTCCAGACAGATGCCCTTTGAGTTTGTATCCTCTTAAGATTGGAAAAGCTAATGTCTTCCATAACATGAAATTGCATCTGTCCAATTTGGTGGTGGTTATCTGGTTGAGCAGTTGATTCAGTGGAGGCATGCTGAACTTTGTCGATTCAGCGGCAGGGAATCCTGTAGCGGTAGCATTTGCCATATCGAGCTTTGATACCAAGTTAGAATTTGAGGAAGAAAATGAATAGGGACAAAGTCTTAGTTGATTTTCTCTTATTTAAAGAAGATCATAATAAGCCCAAACTTATACAGATTTTCCAAATTAGGGCTACATGAATAATTGAATAATAAAATGAATATGGAAGAATAAAAAAAAATAGTTATACTTGAGATATGGCCCAATCCTAAATGGAAGGAATAAAGTTTATTGAAATCAAGTCCAAACAGAATTGTCTAAGCATTTATTAATCCATCGTGGCTCTCCTGTATGATGTGGTGGTCTCCAACTAATGTGTCTTCTTTGACCCATCCTTGGTGGCAACATCTCTAATACTCACCAAATTTAGAATTGTTTCAAGCTAAACAAGCTTAACTATAATGTTCATATGATTGGACAATCAGAAAGAAAGGTGCAACTTGTTGGTTAGGTAGTAATTTTCTATTCCTTTAAATCTTTTTTAATCATACTTTCACGTCTTCAAGACTCCCCTCATTTGGAAGAAATCTCCGTTCATTCATGTCCTTCTCCTAAATTTGGGGCACTACATAATCTATTTTGCTAATTATTTTAAAATCTATTTTGATTTTATCTCAATCTTATTTCTCACTGAAAATAGAGGTGTTTGAAAATGATGACTAAGTGATTTTAAAAGATCTCAAATCAATTCGAAAAAGGGTGTGCTTGAGAGTGATAATTGGAATAGTGATTTTAGAAAAAGAGATTTATATACATTGATTTTTAAACCATCAAATTTATGTTTGGTTCTAAACTTAATTTTCAAATACATAAAAGTGATATTGAATCATTATGTTTGGTTCTAAAAAGTGATTTTAGAATTACCAAAATACTAAGGGTATTTTATATTTCGACGTTTGTTTTAAAATCTAAGAATTATTCTCATGGGGCCTCACTTTTATCTTTCGAGTTTAATTTTTTTGAATCAATTTAGTCTTTAAAATTTAAAATGTTAGATTTGTAGGTATGAATTTGGAGTTTTGTTGTCTTTTAGTTTCTAAATTTCAAAATTTACACTCACCCTATGATTTTTACTAAATTATTGGATAATTATTTTAAATATAAAATTATTAAAATTATTTACCAATACATCAAAATATCACTGTTTATTAATAATAGATTGCGATAGACTATTTTAAATATCTACTACCTATACTGATAGATGCCCATAGACCACGGTAGTTTTCAAACACAAAATAGATACAAACTTTCTTCGAGATAACGTTTTTACCATTGCTGGACCAGGTTTTCGAGATGAATTATTGCATTTTGTCCAATTAAAAGGGCCATAGAAAAGAAAAAAAAATCCGTTTAATATGCATTAAAAACTCCATTTAATTTTAATTTTATTTTGGAGACCATAATAAAGCCATGTGGCCTATTATATAAACAAACCCTTTGCAATGCTTAATTCTCCAAACACTGAAAATTAAAATTATTTAGAGAAGAAGAAATGGAAGAGCCTCACGTCCTCACCGTAATAATCTTCGCCGGCCTTTTGTTCTTTTTCTATGTTATTTTCACTATGTGCCGGAGATACGTCGTCCCTCATCGGAAGAGACTCCCACCGGAAGCCGGTGGCGCTTGGCCGGTGATCGGCCACCTCCATCTACTAAATGCAAGTGAGCCAATCCACATAACGTTGGCTAAAATGGCGGATGCATATGGACCAATATTCACGTTTAGGTTCGGTATGAAAAAAACATTGATTGTGAGCAATTGGGAAATAGCAAAAGAGTTATTCACTACCAACGATAGAATATTTGCATCTCGTCCAAAGCTACTTGCATCAAAGCTTCTTGCCTATGACTATGCCATGATAGGGTTTAGCCTATACAATCCACATTGGCGCTATGTCCGCAAAATAGCGACGCTTGGACTCCTCACCAACCACCGCGTCGAGCAACTCGAACACATTAGAGCAGTAGAGATTCAAACATGGATGAAGGAACTCCATGAGCTATATTGGCTCAAAAACAATAAGAAAAGTGAGAAAGTTGTGGTGGATATGAAGAAGTGGTTTCAAGACATAACCCTCAACACCATATTCAAGATGGTGATCGGAAAGCGATTTACAACGGCCTTCGATGACGACGAAGCCAGCAAAAAATGTCGAAAAGCATTGAGAGATTTTTCTGAATTATTCGGAAAATTCATTCCTTCTGATTGGTTTCCGTTTGTGAGTTGGTTGGATTTTGGAGGACATGGGGAAGAAATGATGAAAACTGCACAAATATTAGATGAAACGTTTCACAATTTCCTCCAACAACATCGAAAAAAGAGAGATTATAGTAAAGGGAATATGGATCAAGAACAAGACTTCATGGATTTAATGATTTCTACCGTTGAAGATGATGAGGGAGAACCTTTAAGCTACGATGTTGATACAATCATCAAAGCAATATGCGTGGTAAAGTATATATTTGAATACTCTTATCTTAATTAGAAATCTCCGTAGATAGAAAAAAATAATAAATTATTTATAATAATAGAAAAAAAAAATATTGATAGACACTGATATTAATAGATTTCTATTAACCTTTATTAATGATAAACTTGTATGAGTTTCTATAACTAATAGTATCGATGATAGACTTCTATCAGCCTCTATCAATTATAATTTCTATAAATTTCTATCACTGATAGATATTGATAGACTTCTATTAATGATAGACTTGTATCAGTTTCTATCATTATCATAATATATTATATTATATATGGAGGATCTTAAATTTTCTTCGATATTTCCATAGGTTTATAAATTTGACATTAATGAAAGAGATGAATAAATATCTCCTAAAAAAAATCAAAACTTCATTATTTTCTTTTTACCAATATTTTAAAAAATCAAGTAAAATTTTGAAATCTAAGAAGTAGTTTTTAAATTTTTTTGTTTTTGTTATTAAATTTTAGCTAAAAATTAACTTTAATAAATATGTAAATTATTGTAAGAAATTAAGAAGATAAATAGACTTAATTTAAAAAATCAAAAATAGAAAAAACGAAATCAATACCAAACAAACTTTAAATATGAATTATTTTGTTTTGACGGTCAGTTTTAACATCAGTTTAGAAATTTATTTCAACGACTTTTTTCGTAAAATATTTTTTCTTAAACTTTTTACCTATAATTTTGAAGAACTTAATGTGGAATTTTATATTGAACCCGCTATCAACTTATGTGAGAGAACAAAAAAAAAATTGTCTATATCAACTTACCAAGTTGGAACTAAATAATTTATGTAAGGCCTGAAAATTAAATTTTACGTGAGGTTTAGAATTATGATTCAATTCGAAAATCATTGAAATTAGAAAGGAAGAAAAATAATCAAATTTAATTCTACGCTGGTTGTCTCAATTTTAACCATTAACTTTCAATTTTCTCTCAATTCGTTTTTTGCCAATTTGCATGGTATAAACTTTTTTATAAACTCATTAATTTACACGAAAATAAGACAATTAATTGTCAAAATTCGAAAATTTCAAGAAATAAAAAAAGTCAGATTAATTTCATTTGTCTAAAAAAAAATTAAAAGTTTAGGGTTAAAAAAATATATTTGGAGTGAGAACTATTTGAGGGTCAAAATTTTAATACGGTTTAATGTATAGGATTATGATTACAATATTTATCTAAATTTACATTGCAATTCGATGAAATTGAAAATTTAGGGTTAAATTTGATTTAACTAGATAAATTGGAAGTGATAATTATTTTTTATTACATTAGAGAAGTCTAGGAAAGCTTTGATGAAGAAAATGAAAAAAATTTAAAAGGTCTATATATTAGAAGTTGGTAGGAAAATTTCGTGAATAAAATAGAAGGAATTTGAACCGTGTAGGCCCATTTGATGATTATTAATTTTTTTTTAAATTACACTAATAAACATTACTTTCACTTAATAATTTCTTTGTTAATTTATTATTTACTTTTTAGAAGTATTCTAAAACCGAACTAGACTTCTAAATAAAAAGAAATTAAAAAAAAAAAAAAGGTCGGGAGGGTTTCCTCGTTAAAATAGAATTTTGACTTGAAATTTTTGGGTTTTTTTTTTTTTTTTTTAATTGCGGCTGTTGAAGAGTAAAGTTTTATCATAAACAAAGAAACCTGCATAATAAGAAGGGACTAGGGACCGAGAACTTGGGTAAAATTAATCCTAAATTTATGGGATGTCTCATATATTCGATATGAATAGATAACTTTTAGTTCGAATTAATGCAGAATGTGATACTAGGTGGATTTGACACTACGTCGATTGTAATGACATGGGCCCTTTCTTTACTTCTCAACAATAAAGAAACATTGAGGAAGGTTCAAGTTGAATTGGACGAACAAATTGGGAGAGAAAGACAAGTGAAAGAGTCAGATATAAAAAACCTTTCTTATCTTCAAGCTATCGTGAAGGAAACTCTACGATTACATCCAGCTGCGCCACTCTTACTTCCTCATGAGTCTTTAGAAGATTGCACAACTGCTGGCTACCACATCCCAAAAGGGACACGCCTCATTGTTAATGTTCAAAAGCTCCAAAAAGATCCATGTTTTTGGGAGGATCCTTGTGAATTTCGACCAGAAAGATTTTTAACAAGTCATAAGAATATTGACGTTAGAGGACACAACGCCCAATTGATACCATTTGGAAATGGTCGAAGGAAGTGTCCCGCTATCTCATTAGCCCTTCAAATAATATATCTTACACTAGCAAACTTTCTACATGGGTTTAAAACTGATAGGCTTTCAGAAGAACTATTTGATATGGAAGAGAGTGGTGGATTGACCAGTGCTAGAAAAACTCCGCTAGAAGTTGTTTTAACTCCCCGGCTGGCTACCTCAATTTATTAGTAGATCAGTAAGATTGATGCAATTAATATCTTAGATAGACAAGTCTATTAAGGAAATTGACGTTATATTATAATCTTTATAAAATATATATTATCGAAGTCACAACTAATATATAAATTATATCAGTTGTGAGACAGAACTCTTTATTTATCCCGATATCGAAGTCCATGAAACAAAAAATTTGTAAGATGCATAATTATTACTCATCTGATCATTGTAATGGAACGTTATGTATAATAATATTAATAACGGCTATTGTTGTAGTTATTTTCTCCGAAATTTGTGTTACTCTAATTTTATACGCAAATGAATTAATAATAAAAATAAAAAAGGAAAATTGTTATAAATAGAAAAAATATAAAAAAAATTACACAGTATAGCACAAACTTCACCGCTAGACACATTTACATTTTTTAAAAATTTTCAAATTTTCAATTTTTACATTTGAAATTCTCGTGCGACAATTTCTTCTTCTTCATCGTCTTCGACTTGGTGATTTCTTCTTCTTCATTTCTTCTTCATCGCACATGATTTCTTCTTCTTCATCGTGCAACAAATGATCATGCAACTGCAAAACCTTTCCAATCTCCGACAACCACTTCTTCCTTTCTTCTTCTTCATCGTGCAGCTGAAAATTGCATCCAAATCACCTCTAATCTCCTGGCAATATTCTTCTTCAAGTTCTTCTTCATCGGCAATGGTGATTCGGAGATATGTCATCTTCGGCTTCCTCCTTATCTTCACTGCTTTTTTGTTCTTCAATAATCACTATTTTGTTGTTCCTCAATCGATCACTGTTTTGAAGAGGCTGATCATGTAGGTACCAATATTCTTCTTCAGCTCAAATTCAACTGATTTCTTCATTGTTTTTTTATTTGTTGGTGTGATAGATTGTGATAGAGTTCTATCACTGTCTATGACTGATAGATTGTAATAGAACTCTTATTACTAATCAATTGATAGAAATCTATCATTGTCTATAACATTTTTTTTATAAAATATTATTCAATAAAGTTGTTGATATTGCATTCTATTATGAAAATCCAATAAATATATCCATGGCTATAGTATGAATACTTTAACTTTATGTGGTGATATAAACAAAATCAAGTTAATAGTATATAGCCTAAATATTCTATAAGTATATGGATGAATTTTGTTATCTCATCCTAGTAACACTATTGGATGCGGTCCATTTTATATAGGTAATACAAATGACATGATCCACATATCATTAATGTAGAGACATGTGAGTGGGGACATCCTATGCAATGAGTTTGCATAAAGATTGAACCATGAAATAGTCACTTTTCTTTATAACGACCATTTACTGACTATTTCATATTAAAGTAACCTAAGATAACTCAATCTTAATCCTGAGCTAGCTATGAACTTTTGTTTATTTAAGATTATCCTTTGATCTGCATAGGTGAGAGTAGTCTAACAGCACTGCTCACTAAGGCTTCCATTTTGGGGATAAGACCGGATAGATAGCTGGGGACATAACTCTACTAGATGGAATTCGCTCCTACCCATTTTAGGGTTAGCAGATAGGTTATTCTCTTAAATGCTGATTCTAGATCCTGAACAATTGGGGTCCCGCCTTCTCATAATAGAGAGGAACATAATTCATAAGTAGCATTATGAATCAATTTTTCATTAGAGGAGCAGTGGAAACTTGAGGAAAAAAATGTATTTATAGGGGTAAAACGGTAATTTGGACTCAGCTGTAATTAAGAACGACCTGTGAAGGATCGACTTACTGATTATGGTTTACATGGATAGAAATATATCTACAGTGAGAAGAGTGCAACTATCAAGCTATAATGATGTGCCTTGATAGTTAATGAATTAATTACAAATCGTTGGAGTTCATGATCTGTAGGTCCATTAGGTCCCTCTACTAGCTCTTAAATTGTATGAAATTAGGGTTATAAATTTGAAATGTTCAAATTCAAGTTTAGGGTTTTCAATTGATTGTATATGATACAATTAAAAACTTTTAATTTAATTCAAATTAAACGAAATTGGAAAATCAATTAATATTTAAATTATTATTTAATTGATTTATATTGGTGAAATTATTCACTAACATAAAGCTCTCCTAGAGATATTGTTAATAGCAAGTTGTCTAATCACATCTTCTATTGACATACCTGAGTCGGCGGTGTGAGCATGCATCGACAGGTCGGATGTGCTAGGGTATGGATCATAGTGGAACTGGTCCCATCCTAGGTTTCCATAGTCGTAGGACTCTTCCCATTTGGGCCCTTTGAAATCATCGTCCATATAACTAGGATACCCTCCTATGGAGTAGTCTCGTGGCATAGGGCTCCACTGTAGACTTGGACATGCTTGCTCAGGTGATCAATCCTACATGCTCGCATCTATTGTGGGTTACCTACAACCAATTGACTAACCAAGGAAGTTAACTCAGCAAGTTGACCTCAAAGAACACAAACCTCGTCACTAAGCTAAGATACTACACTCGATTGTCCTCATCCTTATTGAAGATATTTGTCCATCCTTAAAACAATGACACAAAAAAGGAAAAAAAATCAAAAGCAAATGAATTCTCTAACTAGAAATTTAGCTAACGAAACGCCAATGGCTTCCCCACCAGTGGCACCATTTTGTTCGGATTAGGGATTGACATCGTTATAAAACTGAAACAAAAAAAAATTTATAAATACCGAACTACTCCTATCATTACTAAAACGTAGCAACAGTGGTAAGTCTGAGTCGATTCGCAGAGAAGCGTGATTGGAGTCTAACATGCGTGAAATTTAATTAAAAGGGTAAATGTAATCTAGGATAGGAGTCTATCTAATTTCTAGAGCAAGAGAGAGTTCCTATGCAATTTCTTTCATTAGGTACCAATTAATTATACTGAATCTGTCAATCCCTCAACCTATTAGAAAATCTAATAGCCCAATTAGTCAAATTTGATATTAAACCAAATTAGCCCTTATTCAATTTACATCTCTTCCTTCTTAACGACATACAAGTTAAATTGAATTGCATTATGAAATGGTTCAATTGTTGAGACATACTATAAGCTGGAAAGCAATATCTTATAACATGATTTATTTGGAAAGATTATACTAGGGCATATATGAGTTTGACTAGAAAAAGTCTAGACCCTAAACATGCGATCCTAATATGTGCAACTAATTCAATCAATGATGGATAGGCTAGAATGATTTGCAAACAATAATTTCAACAAATTAACTTGTCAGAAGAATTTTTCGAACTCTATTAATATTAAAACGAATCCATCCAAAGAACTCACAAGAATACAGTTAAATTAATTAGAACCTAAAACAAAATAAAACAAAATAAAAACTAACCTAAAGATACAACCCAAAACATAGACAAATGAAGAACAAACCTCCAATCTGTCGATTACAACCCAAAACAAAATAAAAACTAACCTAAAGATACTGAAAATTGAAGGAAAAGGAAGAATAATGAAGATTAACTTCGGCCTCCATCGATTTGGCCTCCAAAATTCGGCATATTTTGACTTAGGGCCGAAGAGATTATTTAAAGAAATTGAGGCAGCGTCGCAATGCTGAAAACAGCGTTGCAACGCTCATTAGCGCACATGCTCGCCCAGATTTTCGTTGAAGTTCACAGCGTCCCGACGCTCTAAAGGAGCGTTGCAACACTGCGGTTCTATCTTCCAGCATCAGGGTCGAGCATTGTGATGGTGGCGATATCATTCGGAGCGTTGCGATGCTATGGGAACCGTTGCGATCCTGTGACAATGACAGTTTCGTAATTTTCACTGTTTTGAAGTCTGGCTACTCAAATCACCTTCAAATTGCTTCAAATTAGTCCTGTTTGACTTTGATTTCTTTCTTCTACTTCCTTAGTGTATGATACCTACAAAATAGAGAAAATAAACACATAAAATTCGATAACAAGCCAGAATTAAGATAGAAATAATAGCTTTTTTTGAGAGCTATCAACCTGCCTATAATACTAATTGAAGGAACTCTTAAACAAGAGAACCATTGAGCGGAAGCAGATCGTTCCAAACCCATTGTGAAAGAACAACATATTTACAATCAAACAAGAAAAGTTATGCATCATTGAGTAAATTACAGCATTCTTTTAAGTTTAAAAACAAAAGGAATCGATTGACATACCTTTGAAGAACTATTCTTCGTGTATTCTCTCGATCAAGTGCACTAACGCAACGAACAACCAGTGAATAACACGAACTGTCAGATCCTCGAACACAATCAAGTAACACTCGATCCTCGACCCTCGAATAGCAAACTCGACACTACCAAGAGGCTACCTTGGTATTCTCGATGTGAGAATCCAAGACGTATAGGCTCTATGTGGATTTGGTGAAGGGAAAAGGAACTATACGATTGAGTAAACGATTGAGTAAGTGGGAGAATGAGAAAGTTTATCAAATAGACTTGGTACTCGATCGTTGGGTAATGAGGAACTATCGTCTAGCAAACTCGATGCCTCGATGCTTGATCGTTCACTCTTTCAAAAGCTATTGTATAATTATTTTCTTCAACCGATTGAAATGTGTTGCATTATTAAAAAAATATGAAATGGTTTTTTTTTTTTTATCCATCAATTATTAAAACTGATAAAAACCTCCCATTCAATCGGTTAATAGAGAAAAATAACCAACCATAATTATCTCATAATTGTTTTTGTTATAAATAAATATAATAACTAATTTATCATATTATATTTATAACCTATAGTTTTAATATCACATCATATGTAATATTTAAACCATAGTTATTTTTTTCCTTTATAACATTTAATATAAATCATATTTATATTAATTCCTCCAATTAATGTATCAAACACATCAAATCAATTATATTACATATAATTGAATTAATTGAATTATATCATATATAATCAAATTCCCTCTTGTTAATTTGAACATTTTAAACTAACCCAAAAACTAATTCTTCACATGAATCCATTGAGCTACCAAGGACCTTATGGACTTGTAGTTGTAAGCTCTAACGGTAAGTGAATAACTGACTAAACTCTTTAATCACGAAATCTACCATCCATTAAATGCCAGGCACTCCATTAAAGACTGATAGCTGCACTCTTTATACTACAGATATATTTCTGTGTTCATCGAATATAATCAATCAGCAGTACGATGACCTTTACAAATCACTCGTAAGTACAGCTGGGCCAATTTACTGTTTTCCCCTGTAGTTACATCTAACTCCTTATGTACCACTGATTCCTCTAATGAACAATACATCATAATCCCACTACGAGTGAACTCTTCTCGAGCCATGAGAAGGTGTGGCGCCACATTATTCATGCTCCGGAATCAGCTCTTAAGGGAGCAATTTATCTACTTATCCTTGCTTTGGGGAAGGAGTGAATTTTGTCTTGTGTAGCTGAGTTTCCACATCCTCAATCAGACGAATTCCCAAAGTGCTTGGTTTGTGTCGGGGATCTCGCCATTCGAACCCATGCAAATGCAGGAGTTCTCAACTCACTCAAGATTAAGGTCATGTTATCTATGGTCATCCTAGTGAAATGAAAGTCTCTGTCATGAACGACATTATATAACGAGACTAAACATTTCATGGTTCGGTCTTATACAAACTCCATCGTATAGAGTATCCTCGCTTGCATGTCTAATACATGAATGGTCAGGATTAGACCATTTGTAGCACTTTACAACACTTGTAACACCTACAAAGTGGGCCATACTCGTAGCATCAGCAGGATAAGGTTTCCCTCCTTTATCCATATACTACAGACCATTTAGGTTATTACTTAAAGCACGATCCACTTGTATGTCTCCACATACATGCTTAAGTTACAACGATAACCAGGGATCTTAGTTTATTGGTTTGTGGTTAATGCAACAAAAATAAGTCATATTTCATAGATAGTAGTGAATAAAATTTTTTATATTATTACATCACAAATATTTGTTCATATAGGTGTTTACAAACTACAAGACCCTACGAGATTTAGGGCATCAACCCCAACACATCCTAGTGAAATGAAAGTCTCAATTATGAACGAGTTATATAACGAGACAAAACATTTTGTAGTCTGGTCTTATACGAACTTCTATAGTATATCCTCGCTTGTATGTCTAATATACAAATGATCAGGTCAGATCATTGTAGCACTTTATAACACTTGTAAAACCTACAAAGCAGGCCAAATTCGTAGTGTCATCATGATAGGGTATCCTTCCTTTATCCATATACTACAAACAATTTAGGTTATCACTTAAAGCACGATCCACTTATATGTCTCCACATAGATGCTTAAGTTACAACGATAACAAGAGATCTTAGTTTATTGGTTTGTGGTTAATACAACTAAAATATCTCATATTTCATAGACTAAAATGAATAAAATATCTCATATTATAAATCACAAAACTGTTTATTCATACAGGTATTTACAAACTACAGGACCATACGAGATTTAGGGCATCAACCCCAACACTTTAAACTTCAAATTTAGCTGCAATCCACTCCACCACTGGTCGTGAACCACCAGAAGATCTTTCCTATTATCCTCTAGAAACCGTAGATTGAGTTGTGGGACTCAAAACATGGTTTTCCTCAAAACAAGCTAGAACAAAGGAATTCATTAGGAGTACGGAATTCATATGGAATCTCAGCAAAACCAACTATTTTGCATGTCTTTTCTCAGTATTCAAACCTCAATTTTATGCCAAGAGAACATCCAATCAGATTGCATACTCAAGCTACAGCTCCTACTTGAGATAATTGGTGTAATTATGATTTGGATTTCACAAAAAAGGGGGATAAACCCACTTGTGGGATTTTTCAAAATCCAATTTTCTTTTCAATTTTGAGTAACATTTTTCTAAATTATAAACAAAATTTTCAGTTTTAATTCTTTAACTAAACTTAAAAATTATTAATTTTACAAAAGTTAATTCAATTAATTAATTTTTCAAATAAAGTTAATAATTAATTAAATAATTTAATTAATTATATTAATTTAATATGAAATATAAAATTAATTAAATATCAATTCCACTACCACGAATGCTTATTATGTAATTTGATATTTAAGTCGAAGTTACAAATCAACCAATTCTCCAATTTTGTTTAATTCAATAATTAACCGAGTAATTATGTTGCATATAATTACTAAGGTTTATTCTATTTGTGAGCTAGTAGGGGGACCTAATGGACATATTCATCATGGGCTCCAAAAATTCGAGATTAATTGGCTAAACTCTTTAAACCGAATTAACCCCATTTGTTAACTACCGGGTCACTCCACTAAAGTCGAGTAGTTGCACTCCCCTCATTGCAAATATATTATATCCACTCAATATATCCATGATTTAATAACGGTTGGGTCAATAGCTGCTTTACCCCCGAGATTACCTCTTGTTCCTTAAGTCCCACTAATTTTCTAATGAACAATTGATTTGAGATCCAATCATCAAACTGAATCCTTCTCGGGAAAATGAGAGGGTGGGACCCTTTATTCAAAACTCGGAGTCAGCACTTAAGGGAACAACCTATCTACTATCCATGAAAGTGGGTAGGAGTGAATTTCATGTTGCACCCTATGTCCCTAACTATCTACCTAGTCTTACCTCTGAAATGGGAGGCTTATTGAGCCGGCACTGTTCAACCAATTCTCACCTATGAAAATCTAAGAATAATCCCGAATAAACAGGAGTTCATAGTTAGCTTATGATTAAGGTTAAGTTACCCAAGTCATCGCTTTAAAATAGTCAGTCTTAAATAGTAAACAACGTTATAAAGTAAGAATGACTTATTTCTAAGTTCAATCTTATGCAAACTCATTACCCAGGATGCCTTCACTCCTCATGTCACAACATGAAAGAATCAAGATCACTTCGTTTGTAGCACTTTACAATAAATTGTAACAACTACAAAGTTGGCCACATCTGATAATGTTATCAGAATAAGGCACTCAACCTCATCCACTTTGATGTCTCCACATAAAGTTCAAGTATTCATGTAATAGTCATGGATCTTTTAGTTTATTGGATTTATTTCTAAAATGAAATAAGTAATTCATATATTCAATAACAACTTTATTGAATTATTGAATCAAACTTCAATAACAACTTTATTGATTTACAGAATAAGTTTATTGTTTATAAACCACGAGTTTTAGCACATAAAATCCAACATTCTTGCATAATATGGATTCTAAAAACTCATGATCTGGATGTGAATGAGTTGAATTACTTATCCTTTAGTCTATTGGTGAACTATCTCTCTAGATATTGTGAAAGATGTTCCATTAGAAATATTCTTGTTATTGCTTCAACCCATATTCCCAAAAAAAATGATCCCCCTCTAATAGCTCCAAATAAATTAAATACATGCATTAAAATATAAATGCTTCTTATTCTACAACAATAAATAGAAAGTTACTTCACCCTTTTTATTTTACATGAGAAATTGGCTAAACGAAGGAAAACGAAAGAAGATATAGCATTGAAGCATATTTTTATTGACAATTCAGAATTGCCTTCTAGGATCCATAATTGCCTCAAACAGTGCACTTAAAGGTGTGAAGTGAGAGACAAAAGTGGGAGAGAAGAGGTTTGGAATAAGATGGTCTTTTCATTTTTCATTTTTTTTTTCATATTGATATTGACTATTGAAAAGTAATAAAAATTGGAGTTGTTAACCTTTTTATCATCCTGACATCGAGCTATTTTTTCGCGGGACCTCCCATACAGTATCGTTATTGCAGTAAAGTTTAATCATCAAGTTCATGATGGATTGGTTTGGTTCCTCTAGGCCCAACGACTATGAATCTCATGGAGAGTTCGATCCTGGTTTAGGATGAACATCTGACGGCATGTTTAACACATGCAAGTCAGACGGGAAGTGGTGTTTCCAGTGGCGGACGGGTGAGTAATGCGTAAGAACCTGCCCTTGGGAGGGGAACAACAGTTGGAAACGACTGCTAATATCCCGTATGCTGATAAGCAAAAGGAGGAATCTGCCCGAGGAGAGGCTCGCGTCTGATTACCTAGTAGCTAGTTCCTCTAGGCCTAGGACACCAAAATATCAAACCATGAGCGAAGAAAGGAATGAGAACAAATAACATAACTTAATTTTACTCCAAAAATGATCTCTTTTTTTTTTTTTCACATTTTCACCAAAAAAAATAAAAAATTTTATTTCTTCAGCGAATGCTAATTGATGGGAGAAAAGCATACGTGTCATATGTTATTTACTACTTGGTAGACTCATAATCAGGATTCGAAGGAATACCGTACTGGGTCTAGTTGATTACGCTCAATTTTTCTAATGAAATAGAGTACTGTATGTTTTCAGAAAGCACATACACAAATGGAATTTGGACAATACAAAATCAATTTTACATGGTAAACTTTGATCTAATTTTTCATCTTAAAGCAAAATATATCAGTTCTAGATCCGATTCTTCTTTTTTTTTTTTTTTTTTTTTTTTTTTTTTTTTTTTTGTAAACTCAATTAGTAAATTCAATTACTATTTTGAAATAATCTATCTTAATCAAATTTTATACTTAACTTTTGTTCTATACATCCCATTACTAATTTAAGGAAATGAGATATTAATACAAACATGGATCCCATCTATCTTTTTTAGCGAGGGAATTAATAAGTTTTGAAAGTTTAAGTTTTGTTTTCATTTATTTTTTTAAGAAGATTTCATAAGCACAAAAAATGAAGGAATTTAGTTTGTAGCATTATCTATTAGAAATGAATTTTCTAACATCTTACTCCATACCACTAAAGGATTTAATTGCACACTTGAAATATAGCTCAAAAAGTCAACAGAACGCTTGGAGAATTGGTTTATATAGACTCTTTCTTGTTCTGATCGTACATAAAAATGACATTGCCATAAATTGACAATGTAATATTTTTCACTTATTAATTAGAATTGGCGTATCTTTTGAAACCAGAATAGATTTTCCTTGATATCTAACATAATGTATAAAAGGATCCTTGAAGACCCGTAAGATAGCCAAAAAACAATTAGCAAACACTTTAACAAGATGTTCTATTTTTCCATTATATTCATTCAAAAAGTCCCTTATAAGAAGTTAATCATATATGAGAAGATTGGTTACGTAGAAAAAGAAAAATGGTTTTGATAAGAATTGTATGGGAACAAGACTAATCTTTGATTTCTTTCTTTCAAAAAAAAAAAAAAAAAAAAGAGAGGCAAAGAGTTCGGAATATAAGTTTTTAAGTAGAGTTCAAACGAAAGAACATAAACATAGTGGTTGTCCAAAGAGATAGTACGCATAATAATATACTACCTCATAATAAGATTGTACCTCGGGGTAGCCATCCACATATTACGTGCTTACCACTTGTTTTATTTATTATTGTTAATATTTTAGTTATTTTCAAAATAGGATTTTTTCTTGTTTTATCGAACTCGTTTCATATGATGGTTCAAATGTTAAATGTCGTAGCTATTCTATATTTCCTTGAAAATGGTGCTCAATCTAAATGATCTGTTCATAATATTTTGAAAAAGCAAGTGTTTTTACGGAGCTTCACCTTAATCAATAACCGAAATTCTAATGAAATAAAGAAAACAAAAGAGGGTGTGAATAACTTGTATATAGCTTTGACTAACCTTTTAAAATAGTATTTTCCCCTCTTGTTCTATTCATACTATACACTTATTACCTCAAAATTTTATCTTTGATAACAACAAAAAGATATTTTTATTTTATTGATATAAATTGATATATGATGAATAGAAAAAAAATCAATTAAGTGACTAAATGAACTAATTGGTTCTATAAGATATATTATAAATATATGTACTTTACCTCATCAATGGAGTGCTTTTGTTGCAATTTTAACGAGACATTGAAACAATGACATTATTTGATTAAGTTAAAACCTTCTTTTTTAATTCTATGAATCCTTAATTTCTTTTCTCGAAATGATTATTATTAATATAGAATATATCCTGCCGAATACATAATTAAATTGGTTTGCAAAATCTTATAAACTAAAACCATTGTTAAATTAAGAAAATTTACATCTTAAATTCTTATTGAAATAAATGAAATTAGATAAGATTTTTATTGGAAATGCTCAAATCCCCTATTTTTTCACTTTAATTAAATTTTAAAATTGAACCATAAAGAGTTTTTTTTATCCACGATAAATATTTTGTAAAATATGCAAAAAATATATATAATTTTTTAGGATTAAATAAAAGGATTCGAAATAAAAGTGTTAATGCTGCAACCTGTCCATAAATAGTTAAACTTCCATAAAAGGTAGGCTAAGCAATAAAGTACCTCAAATTCTTCCCTCGCATTGTCTCGTGATCCCTTCTACAGCTTGGCCTGCAGCAGTATTTTGACCTAACCCTAGATCCAATAGAAGTAAGCATGACGGCCAACCTAGTAATAATAATGGAAGCGACAGAAATTAATGGATTCATGATAAGTTCCTCGCACCAAAAGAAAGAAATGGTTAATGATACAACCAACTAATGAGTTATAACTCATTATTTCATCACTAAGATTAATCTAACTAAAAACTCCAAATTGAAGTAGCAAACACTCTCTCTCTAATTTTATATTTTCTGTTCAGAATCGAGAAACTACTTATCACTCGTTTTTCTTTTCTTCAAAATTTTTATGGCGTCTTTTCTGTAATTTTTTTCTTTTAAAATGTTACAACCAAAACAAGACTACTGATCTTCAGTAGATCCACTAAAAATGAGAAGGTTACATAAATTAATAAAGATTTTTTTTTAATGTGTAGAGTTGTTCTGTAATTTAATTATTCTCAAACCAAAATGTATAAATAACATAAAATCTTAATCTTTCCTAACTATTTAGCAAACAAAAGATAAATCAGAAGGGAATTATTGTAAATATAATAATGTTTATAATTTTTTTAACATGCAACAAAATCTATTTTGTAACCTAAAATAAGATAAATAAATATATCCTGAAAACATTTCTATAAAATCCGTGACACAAAATATTTAACAAATATTTTAAACTGTAACTAAAATCTTTTGATTTATCCATGTTAAAAAAAAAAAAATTATTCAATGAAACCATTTACAATGGGCGTGAATTGAAAATAGAAAGTATGCATATATCTTCAAATAACTATATGATATAAATTCCTAATTTTTTATAATTTCTCTTACATAAATGTAAATGCTGCAAAATTATGAATCTCATTCTAACATTTTCGTCCATGATAGAAATTTTAAAAATTATTGAAGACGTTGAGAATGTTTAGATAATTTTGAACCATTCAATGAGTATGAGGAAAATTCCAAAAACAATACGGTTGAATGAGAAATTTTGGACCAATCACAAGTTGTCACGTCATTTACTAAATTAATGACGAAATTCTAATTCATTAAATTTGGGTCCAATTAGAAGTTGATATATGTCTCGAAATGAAGTTGAAGACAAATTTCGATGACACCACGTGGTTTCATCATAATTGATGAATCATATAAGATTAATTTGACCCAATTAGATATTATTGTATGGGTTAAAGTCTAACTAACCCAAAAAATGGACTGAATTTGATCCAAATGTCAAATCAAGTCCAAATCCAACTAATTGGGCCCAAAGGACAGGTATATGGACCAACCAAGCCCAAGCCCACGAAGCCCACTTATGAACTCTATAAATAGAGAAGCTATCCTCATCAGAAATTCTGCATTCCATAAAACTTAGAGGGAATTCTCTACAATCAGAAGACTCTTTGACTCCTGAAGCTGACTATGCCTGAAGACTGAAGTCCTTCGAAGATACAAGCATTCTGAAGACTGAAGTCCTTTGAAGAAATAGCTCTCTGAAGACTGAAGTCCTTTGAAGATATAGACAATTCTGCATTCAGAGAGCCCAAAGAGAATTCATCAACAAGCAGAAGACTCCCTTGACTTTTGAAGCTGCACTCTTAGAAGATAGAATACCCTAGAAGACACAAACACTCTTCCAAGACTTCTACTTCAAGAACATTCAGTGTTTTTCTTCTTCAAGTCAAGCACATCCATCCAACCGAGAGAGAATCAGAGGATCAAATACTAGAGATCGAACTACATCGCATCAAACCAACCACAACATCAACACCAACTCCAATTCAACTCCACGAAACAAGTTTCTCCGGAAGCCTCTTGCGAACACTAAATCCTCCAAGATGATCGACAGTTGGAAGGCCGATCATCCAAGAAGATCAACAAACCCAAAGGCCGATCGTCCAAGAAGATCAACAAGCTCAAAGATTGATCGTCTAAGAAGATCATCAAGCCCAAAAGTCGATCATCCAAGAAGATCAACAAGCCCAAAGGCCAATCGTTTAAGAAGATCAACCAGCTTAAAGATTATAATTTATTTTGAAAGCATCAAAATACTATGTATTAGAGATTGTACTCACTTTCCACAAAATTAATACAAATACAAAGTTCAAGTTCCACGAAATAAATTTCTCTTGATATCTCGTGCGAACAAATTGGCATTCCTAGTGGGACATCTCTACCTCTCATCTCTCTCTCGTCATCGAAGTCAACAAATCTACAAATGTCACCAAAGAAAGGTGCATCCAAAGCTATGCAAGCAACACTTACATAAACTTTGTCATCACGGAGGAAATCTAGGACCAGTCGATGGAATCTTTTACAGGCGGGATCGTCATCAGAAAAAATCCTTGTTTGACAACTATGCTTCTGCTACTGATCCATCAGAGAAAGAATCACAGTTTGATGTAGTGTCTATCATGATGACTGACGTCACGACTTAGTCGACCATGGCAGAGATAGAGATAAAGATAAATATCCTAATGAAAGTTGTAGAAGAGCAAGATCATGAAATTGCTGCTTTAAGAGATGAAATACAGGCTCAAGAAACTGCTGAGTCGAGTCAATCTCCAACTATAAAAGCCAATGACAAAGGAAAGACTATCTTGCAGGAAGACTAGTTGCAACAATCTACCTCTGTTTCCACCTTGTCAATTCAACAACTACAGGATATGATTACAAACTCCATATGGGTTCAGTACGGAAGACCATCACAGTTCTCCTTTATGTACTCCAAGCCGTACACCAAGTGAATCGACAACCTAAGAATGCCAGCTGGGTATCAACATCCAAAGTTCCAGCAGTTCGATGGAAAAAGCAATCCAAAACATCATGTTCACAATTCATTGAAACCTGTGAAAATGCAGGAACCAAAGGAGACCAGCTAATCAAGCAGTTCGTTCATACCTTGAAAGGAAATGCTTTCGATTGGTATACTGATTTGGAGCCAGAAGTGATTGACAGTTGGGAATAGCTAGAAAGGGAGTTTCTGTACCGCTTCTACAGTACAAGGCACATTGTTAGAATGATGGAGCTGACAAACACCAAACAATGGAAGGGAGAAACAGTCATAAATTACATCAACCGATGGAGAGCATTGAGTCTGGATTGCAAAGACTCATTGAATTATCTGCAGTGGAAATGTGCACTCAAGGCATGCATTGGGAGCTTTTGTACATCCTATAAGGGATGAAAGCTCGTACATTTGAGGAGTTGGCACGTGCTCATGATATGGAGCTGAGCATCGCCAACAGGGGAACTAAAGATTTCCTAGTCCCAAAAGGGAGAAAATACAAGAATGAATCCAAGGGCACTGAAAAGATTGTGGATAGTGCTACAAAAGAATCTATGGTCGTTCATGTGACCCCACAAAAATTTTCCTCCAAAGGAAAGCAAACAAAATTCAAAAAAAGGCACAATGAGGGCGAGAAGTGTCGTCCAACTCTTAAAGAAAGACAAGAGAAGGTTAATCCATTCCCTGACTCTGATGTGGCAGATATGTTGGAGTAACGGCTAGAGAAGCAACTTATTCAGCTACCGAAATGCAAGCAACCGGAACAAGCAAGAAAAGTATATGATCCTAACTACTGCAAGTATCATCAGGTCATTAGTCACCCAATTGAAAGGTGCTTCATGCTGAAGGAACGAATTCTGAAGATGCCTTCTGAAAAGAAGATTGAGTTAAATTTGGATGAAATAGCTCGATAAATCATGCTACAGTAACGGCAATTTGATTTTATCCAAATTTCAAATTAAAATTAAAAAAATAAGTTAAACAAATTCCTATTTAATTCAATTTTGTTAGATTTTGTCTTCCAATTATCTTCAACTAAGATTTGGACATATTCCAAATTTTATTCAAAATCAAATTGTTATCAAATTGTAAATAAAATATCAAATTAAAATTTGGGCATACTCCGAATTTTATCCCAAATCTAAATCATCAGACTTTTATGCTCCAGTCAATATATTATGAGTAAAATCTCAAATTAAAATTTGGGCATACTCCGAATTTTATCCCAAATCTAAATCATCAGACTTTTATGCTCCAGCCAATATATTATGAGTAAAATCTCAAATTAAAATTTGGGCATCTTCCAATTTTATATCAAATTCATCTAAATTTAGGCTATTATCTCCATTTCCAAATCAACTTGTGGAAAAGATCTAAAATTCATCCAAAATTAAAGTTTAGCCATATTCCAAATTCAAGTATCATGTTCAGTTTTTATCTTCAATCAAAATAAATTGCGAATAAGGAAAAAATCTCAATTGATCTTTTATTAAAATATGGGCATATCCCAAATTTTATCTTAAATCCAAATCAAATTAGGGTAAAATCTCAAATTAAAATGTGGCCATATTCCTATTTTTTTTCAAATTCAAGTTGTCTAATCCGAGTTTTTTTTTTTTTTTTTTTTTATATATCTTCAATCGAAATAAATTGTGGATAAGAAAAAATTTTCAATTCATCTTTTATTAAAATTTGGGTATATCCCAAATTTTATCTTAAATCCAAATCAAATTTTGGGACAAAGCTAAAAATTTTTCGTAAATTCGGCTATATTTCAAATTTGATCCCAAATTCAAGTTAAACTTATAAACTAAATTCATACTTTGACCGACACATTAATTGAGGTCAAATTAAAAAATAGTTATATTTGGATTTTGATTTCAACTTTATATTTTTCGAGATTCATCCACCCATATATGTTCATAAATCTCGAAAGGGGTATTTGTTGAATGAGAAATTTTGGACTAATCACAAGTTGCCACGTCATTTATTAAATTAATGACGAAACTCTAAATCATTAAATTTAGGTCCAATTAGATGTTGACATATGTCCCGAATTGAATTTGAAGACAAATTTTGATGACACGTTGTTTCATCCTAACCGTTGAATCATATAGATTAATTTGACCCAATTTGATATTATTGTATGGGTTAAAGTCTAACTAAGCCATAAAATGGACTGAATTGGACCCAAATGTCAAATTAAGCTCAAATCCAACTAATTGGGCCCAAAAGCCAGGTATATGGACCAACCAAGCCCAAGCCCATGCAGTCCATCTATGAACCCTATAAATAGAGAAGTTATCCTCATTTGGAGAGGTCAGCAATTCTGCATTCCAAAAAGCTTAGAGGGAATTCTCTATAATACTCTTTGACTCCTGAAGCTAACCAAGTCTTCATTCTGAAGACTGAAGTCCTTCGAAGATGCAAGCAGAGACTGAAGTCCTTTGAAGATACAGGCAATTCTACATTCAGAGAGCCCAAAGAGAATACATTCATAGATCGAACCACATCGCATCAAACTAACTTCAACATCAACACCAACTCAAATTCAACTACACGAAACAAGTTTCTTCGAAAGCCTCGTGCGAACACTAAATCCTCCAAGAAGATCGACAACATGAAGGCCGATCATCCAAGAAGATCAACAAGCCCAAAGGTCGATCATCTAAGAAGATCAACAAGCCCAAAGGCCAATCGTCCAAGAAGATCATCAAGCCCAAATGTCGATCATCCAAGAAGATCAACAAGCCCAAAAGCCGATCATCCAAGGAGATCAACAAGCCCAGGCCGATCATCCAAGGAGATCAACAAGACCAAAGGCCGATCACCCAAGAAGATCAACAAGCCTAAAGGCCAATTGTTCAAGAAGATCAACTAGTTTAAAGATTATAATTTATTTTCAAAGCGTCAAAATACTATATAGTAGAGATTGTATTTACTTTCCATAAAATTAATACAAATACAAAAAGTTCCACGAAATAAATTTCTCTTGAAATCTCATGCGAACAACTACCATGGACCAATACAAGAAAAGCTATAAAAATATTAATATCATGAATGTGCCAAGTCGATGGCTATCTTTGTAAAAATAATTAAAAATAAATAAAAATAAATATAGCCATTGATCAACTTTCTATAAAATTTTCTTAAAGTACTTTTCAAGATGTATTTATTTTTATTCATCTTACATCTGAATGATAAAAACTAAAAAAAAAATAAAAAAATAAAAATTATAATGAAAGAGTTTATCAAGTTACGACATTATAACTGAACAATTTGAGTGAGATGCAAAGGTGCAGTCTAAGTCCATATTTCTTTTTTTCTACACACGAAAAATAATTATTTTTAATAATTTTTTTAGAAAACATTAATAACCACATGACAATTTTTTTATTGGTTCTATACGGGTTTCACCCAAGTTTCTTTTTATAAAAATTAGCGTGGCTTTTGATACATTTTAGAGCAATGATTAGGTGGAGCTTGGGTTGCATCTAACATATAGGATCCCCACTTCTTTACCATTCAAGAGAGTAATTATAAAAAAATTATTCTTTAAAAAAAAAGTCACATGGTAATATTTTATGGAATTACACTTGAGATGTACCTAAATTAGTGCATCAAAGGGAGCATGGAAGTTTTTCTCTTCATTTTATTACTTTTCTTTACATATAACATATACCCCATGTTTCCCAAACTCGGAGCATTCATTTCACAAACAAGGAAATTTCCAACTCTCTTCATCTGCCGCCATGGTGTCCGGAATCTTTGGTCTTCTCTTCTTTCTTCATGTTATCTTCAACATATCTACAAAGAGTCCTTAAAGGTCATCAAAACCGACTCCCACCTGAACCTGCTGGCAGTTGGCCATCGATCGGTCACCTCCATTTGCTATGTGCAAAAGAACGGCTCACATAACCTTTGCAAGATTAGGTGATACCTATGGCCCCATCTTTACTTTGAAATTGGGTATGAAGAGAGCCTTGATCGTAAGTAGTTGGGAAATAGCAAAAGAGTGTTTTACTACAAACGATAGAACCTTTACCTCTCGTCCAAAGCTTGAATCTTCAAAGCTGCTTGGTTATGACTGTGCCATGATAGGGCTAAGCCCCTACGGTTCACACTGGCGTTATGTTCGCAAAATAACCACAATGGAACTCTTCACAAACCATCGTCTCGAGCAGCTCCAACACGTTAGAATATCGGAGGTTCAAAGTTCAGTTAAGAAGCTATATGAGCTATGTGTCAAAAACAAAAATAATAAGGAGAAGAAAGTGTTGGTGGAGATGAAGACGTGGTTTGGAGATATTATCCTAAACATCATATTCAGGATAGTGGTTGGAAAGCAATTCTCAACGGCAATGGATGGAAGTGGTAGTGGTAATGAAGATTATCGAAAGGCGTTGAGGGATTTATTTGAATTGTTTGTAGTGTTTATTCCTTCAGATTCGTTTCCATTTCTAAAGTGGTTAGATTTGGGAGGACATGAGAAGGCCATGAAGAAGACAGGTGTTTGATAAATGGCTTCAAGAGCATCAACAAAATAGGAATTTTGAGGCGCATGACTTGATGGATGTGATGCTTTCAGCCGTTAAAGATGATGGCAAACAACTTTCAACCTATGATGCCAATACAGTTATCAAGTCTACGTGTTTGGTATGTATACTGTTTTTTTTAAAAAAAAAAAAATCAAGTTTTGTGTTTTATTTTTTTTAAAAAAAAACAAAAATATTTAAATGCATCATAAAATGTATTCATTTTTGTGCATCACAGGCACTCAATATAGTTTATCGCATCGTCAATTCTTTTTACCTCTCTTCAGAAACAATTTTGACACACACATATGTACAAATATGTTCATATATATATATATACACATATATTCACACATATATATAGGTGCACATATGGACATGTACACATGTATATATATACACATGCACATATGTACATGTATATATATATATACATGCATATGCACATATATACATATGCACATATATATATGTGTGTATGATTAGACTGCTTTGTACAAAAAATAGTTGTATCTTACGAGGTGCATCGCAAAAAAAGTGTTTGTTTGTTAAAAAATTATTCAAAAAAGGTCACACATATTAGTACTATATCACCTAATAGCTATTGGATGTATAAAACAATATACAGAGTTATCATTTACTTTGGGGTGACCCTTTTTTATAATTTCATAAAAGTTATATTTGAAATGAATAGGTTTTCTAAGTCCAAAGAATTTAACCCTAAGTACCTTTTTTTTATAAGACATTTAATAATAAAAAAATGCTTTTGAATAATTGATTTTTTTCTAATGTAAATTTTACATTTATCCAAGTTATTAATAAATGATTAAATTATAGAAAATACTCTTCAATTTAGGATTGATGTAATATAATTAAGCTTGACCTTTAGACTTTGAACTTTTTTCATTTTAAATTTTATGGAACTGAAATTATCTCAAAGAATACTCTTAGAATAGTTTTTCCATTAAAAGGATGAAATAAAATTGATGTGGTAGCTAATTTATTAAAAATTTGATGACACACCTGCATCATTCGGTTTCTATTAGGATAGCATATTAATTAACGTCCAAAAGTATTAATTTAAAATTATAGGATTTTATATGTAGATTATTTTAAGTCCTACGTTTCAAAGACTTTCCCATGCCCTTTTACTAATTAAAATTGGTTGAAGCTTGTGTAATCTCTCATATTGGCAGGTTTTGACACTACAGTGGTAACAATGATATGAGCTCTTTCTTTACTTCTCAACAATCAAGAAGTACTCAAGAAAGCTCAACTTGAATTAGACGAACAAGTTGGGAGAGAGAGACAAGTGAAAGAATCTGATGTATAAGACTATTATTTGGACTCCGAGACTAGCATGTCCTAAGTACCCCCAACTCGAGCAAAGATAATTTATTTTCACCGACCCGCGACTTAAACAAAAAATATAGCAAAGTGATAAGACTGGAATCAAATCCACAAGGAGACTGTTGAATTAGCTTAGATCGATAAATGAATTCCAAGTAAAGAAAAGGGTTTTGGTTATTTAGATTTTATTTGCAAAATAAATTAAAGGCCAAACAAAGGAGAATAATAAATAAAGGTTAGAATAGAAAAGAGATTGAATCAAATTAATGGAAAGTTTTGGGATTAGTTTGCATGCTTTTTATTTTCTATCATTAGTTACTAGTTAGTTCATCCAATTATGTGAACCCTTCAACCTATTAGAAATTCCAATAGCTCAATTAGCAAATTTTGATAACAATCTAAATTAGCCCTAAATCAGTTTTAAACTTTTCCTTTTCAGCGACCTACGAGTTAAAACTGAAAAGAATTAAGTAAAGGATTCAATTGTTGAACACATTACCAGCCGAAAAGCCACATCTTATAGCGCGATTTATTTGGGAAGATTATACTAGGGCATACATGGATTTGGCTATAAAAAGTCTAGACCTTAAACATGCGATCCTAATATGTGCAACTTAATCACTCAATTATGCATAGGCTAGAATGATTTTGCATACAAGAAATTTAATAAATCAGTATGTCAGAAAAATTCATCAAATTTCAATTATTGTAGTGTTGCAATGAATAAAAGAGGGCGTTGCAATGCTAAGTGCATTGTTTTATAGCGTTGAATGTCGAGCGTAGAGGTGTGTTGCAATGCTTGCATTGATTTAACTTCTGAGTGTCATGACGCTTGGGGAAGTGTTGCAATGCTGCCCTACGTTTGATGCTACTACCTTCAAGCATCGAATGAGCGTTGGACCAACGTTGACAAGATCGTTGCAACATTGAGTGTTCTGCCAGATACTCGATACTCGTTGCTTTCTACTTGATACTCATTGCTCTCTTCCGCGCTGCTCAATACTCGTTTTCTTGGTGGAATTGGACTCTAGAGAACTCGATGGTTGGCTATGCTTGATGGTAATTTGGTTGCCTCAATTTTTTTTTAAGCCCTGAAGTTTAAATCATCTTTTAATTGCTTCAAATTAACCTTGTTTAGCTTCAAATCACCAATTCCATCTCACGATCGCTCAGTACCTACAAAATGGGGAAATAACTATGTAAAATTCGTTAACGAGCCAGAATTAATCTAGGAATAATAACTCTTTCTAAGAGCTAACAAACACCTCCAAATTAAGACTTGATCATCCCGAGCAAGATCATAACACTCAATCATAAATTTTATAAAGCATTCATTCACTCCATTCCTCGAATCCTTTCTCTACTCTCAACAGTCTTGAGGGTCGCATCACATATCAAAATCAAATAATCACTCAATTGAGACTTGTTATAAAAGAGTATTTTTTTTCTTCAATCGAAGCCATGTATGAACGAAACACTAAGATACGAAACTTTTTCGAAAATAAAAAAGTACCCGAAAAATTTTATCCTACTCTCAATTCATCTTCCCTCTACTCTAGCTCAGTCATTAGCTCAAGACATACTGTTATTGCATATCAAAGAGCAATACTATTTTCGTTCTATATGCTTGCCTCTATAATGAATCCGAGGTTCCTTGGAATTTGCCACAGCTCCGTTGTTACCACAATATATTTTGATTGGCAAAGACATATTTGGAACAACTTCCTAATCTGTAAGGAGTTTCCTCAGCCAAACAACCTTCTTATCTACTTCACAAGCACTATGTATTCAGCTTCCATAGTGGAGTTCGTGATACATCCTTGCTTGATGCTTTGCTACATTATGGCCCCTCCATTCAGAGTGAACAGTGACCCTGATGTCGATTTTCGAGAACCTCTATCAGTCTGATAGTCAAAATCTATGTATCCTATAAGGATCAAATCCTTATCTTCATACATGAGCATGTAGTCCCTCGTTCTCTGAAGATACTTGAGAATCATTTTGATCGCCATCCAGTAATCTAATCCTGGATTGGACTGATAACGACTGACAATCCCTACTGTATAGAAAATGTCAGGTCTAGTACATATCATCACATACATTAAGCTTCCAACAGCTGAAGCATAGGGAATCCATCTCATCTCCTTAACCTCTTGAGTTGTCTTAGGACATTGATCTTTAGACAAAAAGATTCCATGTCTGAAGGGTAATAAACCCCTCCTAGAATCCTGCATCTTGTACCTCTTATTCTTACGATCCCGAATGATCTGGATCCCTAGAACATACCGCGCCTCACCCAAATCTTTCATTTGAAATTTGGCAGCTAGCCACTTTTTAATGTCAGTCAGAAAGCCTACATCATTCCTAGTGAATAGGATATCATCCATATACAGTACTAGGAAAGCTAATGAGCTGTTGATGGTCTTCTTGTAGACACAAGGCTCATCAACATTCTGATCAAAGCCAAATAATTTGACCGCACTGTCAAATATAATGTTTCACGATCTAGACGTTTGTTTCATCCCATAAATGGATCTATTAAGCTTGCAAACTCTTTGCTCTCGATCTGGAACAATGAACCCCTTTGGTTAAGCCACGTAGATGGTCGTCTCAAGGTTACCATTCAGAAAGGCAATATAAACGTCCATTTTCCATATCTCATAATCATAAAATATGGCTATAGACAGGAGTATCCTGATAGAATTGAGCATGACAGCAGGTGAGAAAGTTTCCTCATAGTCCACTCCCTCAACCTGGGTATAACTCTTTGCCACCAGTCAAGCCTTAAATGTTTGCACCTTTCCATCTACACCTCGTTTTCGCTTGTAGATCTATTACACCCTATAGGATTTACTCCATCAGGCTGATCCACAAGCTCCCATAAATTATTAAAGTAGATAGACTCCATTTCCTAGTTCATGGCCTTAATCTACCCATCTTTGTCAACATCCTCTATTGCTTGCTTATAAGTCAATGGATCCTCGACCCCATCATGAGAAATGATGTTCTGAGCTTCACTAAAACCTATGTAACAATCCAGTGGGTTCATAACCTTTCCACTACGTCGAGACAGTCTCAACTCTTGAGATGGTTGACTAGATGAACCGACCTTAACAACTTTTGTTGATCTATTAGTCTGTTCAACAACTCTTGTTGAACCCTCGGTAGTCTCACTAGAAGTCTCACGTAAAACAAGCTTACTTCGTGATTTATGATCCCAGATGTGGTCTTATTTCAAGAAGATAGCATTTGTAGAAACAAACATTTTGTTCTCAATCAGATCATATAAGTATCCACCCCTTGTTTCTCTAGGGTAGCCTACAAAGTGGCAAACTTTCGAACACAGTTTTAACTTCTTCGGTTAGTCACTAGTATGTGGGCCGGACACCCCAAATTCTGAAGTGGTGTAAACTACCTTTACGGCCTCTCCACAACTCAAAAGGTGTTTCAAAAACACTTTTCGATAGCACGTTGTTCAGAATATAGTATGCAGTCTCCATTACAAAATCCCAAAACAAGTCTGGAAGATGAGCATAACTCATCATAGATCGAACCATGTCCAACAAGGTTCTGTTTCTTCTTTATGGTACACCATTCTACTGAGGTGTGTCTGGGGCTGAAGGTTGGGACGTAATTCCATGTTCTATCATGTTGTTCTAGAATTAGAAGTCCATATACTCTCCACCACGATCAGATCGTAGTGTTTTTATCTTCTTACCTAACAAGTTTTCAACTTTAGCCTTTGTCAAGGCTTCAATCTTACTTTGCATTAGGTAGAGATACCTGTACCTTGAACAATCATGTATGAAAGAGATGAAATATTCATACCCACTTCGAGCCCTAAGGCAACAATTTATCTACTTATCCAGACGTTAAGGAATGAATGAATTTCGTCTTGTATAGCTGTCTTCCCAACTATCTAATCAGTTTAATCCACAAAATGCTAGGCTTATTGAGTCGACGATCTAGCCACCCTTAGCCATACAAATCAAAGAAACGCCCTCATGGACATGATTCACAACTCAATCAGAATTCAGGTCATGACACTTATTGTAATCCTCGTGAAATGTAAGTTTCTATTATGAATGATGTTATATAATGAGAGTAGTCATTTCGTGGTTCGGTCTTATATAAACTTCTTTTTATAGAATATCTCCGTTCACATGTCTCTACATGAATGATCATGGTCAGATCATTTATAGCACTTTACAACAATAATAACATCTATTAAGTGGGTCGTATTCGTAGTGTCACTAGGATAAGGTACCCAGCTTATCCAGCTACTACAGACCATTTAGGTTGTCACTTAAACATTATCAACCTGTATGTCTCTATATACATTTTAAAGCTACAGAAGATTACCTTGGATGTTTGTTTATTGGTTTGTGGGATAATGCTATCTCATATTTTATTAAACAAACAAAATGTTTGTACATTATAATTAGAAACTACATGACCCACGAGAATTAGGGTATCAACCCCAACAAGATAAGCATGAATGTCTTAAAGATATGAAGAAAATCAAAGAAAAAGTGCAGAAACGTAAGAAAATTGAAAGAAAATCATGTTTGGATCTGATCTCCCACGTAAAATGGCTAAAATTCCCTTTTATACTTAGGGTGTAGTGTTGCAATGCTTTGGGGAGAGCGTTGCAATTATTTTGTCAATTGAAGACCAAAAGTGTTGGAGTAGGATTGAGGCAGCGTTACAATTATAGAAAAATTTGGAGGCACGCACATTTCTTCTTTTTTTGGTCAAAACTTGTTGTGTCGCAACGCTGTGAATAGCATCACGACGCTACCCCGTTTCATCACCTACTAATTTTCAGCATTATACAGTAGCATTGGGGTGGGGTTGTGATGTTGCAAGGATGGCATTTTTGTAGTTTCTTGTGTCCTATTCAAATTAGTTGACTCCAAGGTTCATTTTCACTCCAGTTTGGCTAAAATTTCTTCTAAATGACGCTTTTGCCCTTCTGAGATGAATTTACCTATAAAATGAATATTTTATGCATAAGAGTTGTAAAAATTGGATAGAAAACTAACTCGTTTTTAGAGCTATAATTGATTTTAGGTTGTCTTGGACGATTCTTTAACAATATTCCATGATTAATAAATTAAAAAACAATATCGATTTGTAACATAGACTATCTTGGTTATTGTCTTAGTTGAACCCACTAAGCTCAATGCAATTGTTCGTTTGTTATGGATACTATCAAACCTAAATAATTGAGCGGTTAGTCTAATTCCCGGTGGATAGTCTAACTGTTCATGCTTCCCTGCGGATTGACCCGATTTTTCCACTTGCATTAACCAATAGTGTACTTAGTTGATGCATTTTGGATTATGCAATGCAAACTATCTTTAATTCATGCCTTTCAAACATATAAATGCATTGGTTTATATAATTGAACCTAAGTCTAAGCTCAATCAAAATCCTGGAGAGTCCACGGTCAAACACAGGGATTATGCCTAATTATGCTATGAAATAATTATTTCGATCATAATGTGAATTATTCCTCAAGTATATGATGATGTGGATTTGCTTGATCTACCCTACTAGTTACAACTATGGTGGGTGTGTGAGTGATAATGTGATTGATGATGGTAAGTATGCAATGACAATCACAACATAAAATAAAGCAGCTTACGGGGGTCAAGAGATGAGATTTCAATAAAGAAAGTAGGGTTCAGAAAGATTTCTACTCATATTTCCTAAGTAATGCATAAGCCAAATATTCATGCAAATTAGTCATAAATTATAAACTTCACCTCTCAGTGTTTGAGCCACAATACCCTATCTCTAGGATGCATGCAATGAGCATTTCATGAGGAAGATTAATTTTTATTTCTAAAGCTACTTCCTCTCTTATTTAATGAGTTCTAAAATCCCTTACTTTCTTAAGCAGTGATTGATTCTATCTAGAGAAATCCCTCGATATGATCTAAAACAGTTTATGAAGCATGCATTAAACAAGATGACGCTTACTTATGTATTACCTAGTAACATGTTAGTCTTATCCTTCATAACCCATTATGAATTTAGTTGCTCATGTTAGATGGAAGAAAAATGGATGGATGGAATAATGTAATGGCATTCAAATTATAATCAGAGTTTTTCAATCTCTAAAAAATAATACAAATACTAATGATAAGAAGAATGAAATAAAAGACGAGGGTGAAGAGTGTCAAGTCGCGGGTTACAGTTTCTTGCTTCCTCGGCTCCGATGGTGGCTGCTTCATTGTGGCTGTAATGGTGGTGATTTCACCTGAAATTACTCAAAGAAAAGCTTTAGAGGTTGTGGCTATGACGGATACGACGTGGAAAATGAGCATAGCCTTGGCCAATTTCTTGGTTAGGCATCTGATTAGGCTATTCTTTGATGGGGTATTTATGGGTGCCAAAAAGGAAGGTCCCATGCCTCAGCTAATGATTATGTTGACACCTCACATTAAATTGCATGTTCTACTGTGCTGCCTGCCTCGTGTCAGAGATTCATTGGATTTGCCACAAACTTTTCATATCAGGTACCAACTTCATCTTTTTTATTTAACTTCCACCACCCACGCGTCTATCTAATTCTAATCATGTTTGTTTCATCGCGTGGAAATATGCGATGTCAAGTTGGGTGTCAGACTTAGTTCTATACGTTCATGGCTACGACTTGCTTCTTTTTCCGATTTTCTCTATTTTTGATAGAATGCTACATCCAAAATTGAAAAATTTTATAATTTTCAAGAATTATCAATTTTGTAGGCACGTGATTGCAGGATATTATTAATTACACGATTTTTTTATTAAGCTAATGCATTTTCCTATGAATTTTCTTAATTGTTCTAAATAAAAGAGGTAAAATAACTTGTAGTTTTACAAGTCATCACTAGTGATGATTAGTAATTATAAATTTTATTTGATTGGTAGAAAGAGGTTTACAATGCCCTACCTTCGGTATTTTAGTGACATGTAGCCAAGTATTAAGTTTAATAAGAGTGTAATCATTGAGACGTGTAAGTAATGTATTTAATTCAAATGAAGTTTCAAGTTCAAGGAGAAAATTTTGACTGTAAGCTCCACGACATCCTCGAAGTCTACTGTCATCACATCTCACCTTAGGTAGTTTGGTAGGGTAATCATGGTCGTGATGCGACAAAATTTTTTTAAGAATGTAATTGTAAATCAACTTCAATTATATAAACATTTAATGTGATCAAGTGCATTTACATCAAAATAAATGTTCAAGAGTCTAAATTTATATATCAATCGTAATGAGATGAACCAATTGGCACAACACTCCATAGAAATAACTAACCATATTTTTTTTTTAGTGGGATCACCATGTTATTCGAATTACACCATGTTCTTCGAATTACATTATAGTATATAACCTTTTTTAGAAAAAGTAACCCTGACTATTTAGTTTCTGAGATACATATGTATCCTTTAATCATCAATTTTTTTTATGTGATGTAACTTTTAATCTTCACATCCCAATTATTTGACCAATCTCTTATCCTTGGGGGCTCTACTACTTCCCCACACCTTACAGAACGATCCCTTCGTAGATGGTGCTCAATTTGAGTTGTCAATCTCTACAAGTTTCTAACAGAGGAGGAGGCAGATGTACGGACAGCCGTGTCCTTCTTGGAGTTAGTAGAGAGGGCGTGTTCGTTCTTGGTGGAGATATCAGAATCTGAGGGGCTAAGAATGAAGGGAGAAATATTACCCATGTTAGGACGGGGTGGGGAGATCGTCGGTGGACACATTTTAGAGGGCGAGGGTCGCTTTGATGGCCAAGGAAACCATATCAGAGGCGATTAAATTTCTTGTGGAGCTTGGAGGATGGAAAAAGGAAATAGATTTGGATGTGCAGTAGCTGGTCGTTAAGAGGCAAAGGAAGAATGAATTGATAGTAATATGAAATTGATACACACTCAAAAGTGTGTTCTTAGGCTTAGAATTTCGTTACTTTTATTGATAATTTGTGTTCTTGATACTTTATTATGTCTAATTGTAGAAAAATCGAGAATTTAGATCGAATGGGCTAATGTAAGAGTAAAATAACGAAAATTCCCTTATAAGAGGTCAAAGTTTGACCTAGGGAAAGAGAAGGGGTAAAAAATGATAAAAAAAAAAAAAGAAAAAAAAAATATACAAATTAGGGCAAAAATTATGTGAATGGTACACTGGCGAGAGTTGTCCATGACGATACGAGCATAAGGCACCAACATAGGGTAGCAGTATGGCACTGCGATAAAATTTTACATGTGTCTGCCGATTTAATTGACAGCCCCATAGCATTGCCCTATAGCATCGTGGCGTTGTCCCAATTTTATTGTTTTTTTTTTTATAAATTTAATCCCTACACAATTTGGGAAGAGTTAGCCTATTTAAAGGAGGATTTACAGCTCTACTCATCAGTAAATTTTGGAGCTTTTAAGGTCAATTAAGAGAGTTCAGAGATTCCTTGGTCCCAAAATTGATGGAGAGCATTGAAGGATCAATTCCATCACCGAGACAGGATCAAAGCCATGGATAACTCTTTCTTTCACTTTTGTGTCCAGATTATTTTCTATACTTCTACCTTCTTGCTATGGTTCTATCCATAGAAGCCATGTTAGGCCAATCTTTCATTATTCTAGTGTTAGATGATTTTTATGGATTTATGTTAAAAACTTCATGATTCTTTAATGTTAACTTGTAGTAACGTTTTCTAGTATGATTGTTCTTAATACTTTTGAATGTGTGGTCAATGTTCGAATGATCACATGATTTAAATTTTGCTTTAACAAGTAGGTCTTATATTAAATCATGCATGCTAGACTACCATTTGAACACACTAGATTAGTTGGATAGTGGTAGAGGTTGTTGATGAAGAGATTTAAAGCTTTGATTGATTATTTAGTTTCAAGAGATTAGTAATTAGTAGTTAGGTAAAAGAAAAGATTTATCTTGAGCACCACAATCTGGATAAAAGACTTGTAGACATAGGTGTTATGTTAATTAGTTTAAGAATCAAAGAAATCCTTTTTAATAAAGACTGAACGGTTTCTTCCTCCGTCATCCTCTATTCTCTTCTTTGTTACTTAATTCGCCACTCCTAGTTATTATCTGCGAAACATAGAAATTTAGAACTTTCAAGACAATGGGTCATATACAACACGAAAGTTCACACATGCTAATATATAAATTTTAAAGAAATTTGAAACAAATCAAAGAAAAAGTAACCAGCTCCCCAACAACGACACAAATTTGTAAGGACCAAATAAATGGTGTTGTAAACTTATCTCTGCCAGTCAAATAATATTTATAACTCCGAACCAACTAAAATTGTATTGATAGTTGGTTGGAATGATCCACAGGAAGCATTTGTCTTTCTCTTTGATTTAATGTCAAATTCTTTAGGTAACGAATGGGGGATATTTTTTTGTTATCGTGTGATTGCAAGAAATTTAAATACAGAGATAAAAATTGCATAAAAATAAATAGTTGAATTAAGAAAAAAATTGATAAAGGGTTCTAGCCTAGGAACTTGGAATCCACACCACTTTGTTTGGTTGATTATGGAACGCTAAATATGCAACACTTGCTCGATTTTTAACTTTGGTCCATTTTCTTAAGAAATGTATAGCAACATGCCCTAATTCAAACTTGTTTCCTAAAATATTTACAATTTCAATATGCATAGAAAATTTTAATTGATTTTTAATGAAAATAATAATTAAGAATAAAAAGTAAAAAACGAGGAATTTATTCTCGTGGGGACTCGATCTTGGAATGGGAATTCCCCGATTCTAACAGCCTAAAATGGGAAATGAGGTGGGGACGGGGATTAGAAATCCCAACGAGGACAGGGATGGGGAGTGCATCCTCAACGGGGACAGAGATGGGGAGGATCTCAACCCTGCTCCACCTTGTTGCTGAAGGAACCGGTGAAGGTTTTTAAGCGAAAACGGGGATCGGTCCTAAATTTTAATTTTACAGAATCAATAAGTTTACAAAAACGATTATGCAACAAAATTAATTACAACATGCTAAATGTAAAATTAAAAAGAAAGACAAGGAATTATGAAATCCCTTAACTTTGAAGAACCTTTTCTCCATGTTTTTCCTCTCCAAGATTTGTCACGAACAAAACAATCTCCAAATGGCCACCACCAATTGGTTGCCTCTATATTCTATGAGATCAGAATCACAAGAGTTTTGTAGGCTATGTGATTTTTGGAGAGAGAAAGCAAATTGAAAGAGGAAAAGAGAGATTGAAAATACTTTGGGAAATTTTGCTGAACCTTTCTATATAGTTCTTCTATGTTAAAGCAAATGAAGAAGAATAAAATCAATCCCTAAAGCAATCATCCACATAGTATGTGGATTGAGAGAGAAAAGGGGAGGGATGTTTTTTCCATCTCATTAATTCAAATTAAATTAAATTAAATTTTAATTAATTAATATATATTATATATATAATAACTAATTTATTATACATATATACATAACTATGTGTTATATCACATATAACATATAACACATAGTTTCTATATTGTATGAAATACAATATAACCTGTAGTTTCAATTCTCTCACCAATGACATTTAATATAAATCTCATTTATATTAAATTTAATTATATGAATCGATTCATATAATTAATATAAAATCATATTCAAATATTTATTTCATCTCAAATAAATTTCATATTATAATGTATCAAATACATTATAGTAATTATATCATATATAATTAAATTAAATTAATTATATCTTGTATAGTTAATTCCCTCAATTAATATGAACAATTCAAATTAATCCAAAGTTGATTATCATTTAATCACCGTTGAGCTACCGAGGGAACCTCATGAATCTGTAGATTGAAGATCAAATGATACTTGAATAATTAATTAAACTTCTTCACTTAAATTACTGAACATCTATTAACTGTCGGGCACTCCACTAAAGAACGACAACTGCACAATTTGCACTTCAAGTATATTTATGTATCCATTAGATATAACCAATCAACAGTGCGATGATCCTTCACAAATTGCTCGTATGTATAGCTAGACCAAAACTACCGTTTTGCCCCTATAGTTAAATCTAACTCCTTAAGTACAACTAATCCCTCTAATGAACAATAAGTCATAGTCCATCTATGACTAATCCCTTTTCAAGCCAGTAGAGGATGTGACAACATATTGTTCAAGCCCCAGAATCTGCCCTTAAGAAAGCAATTTATCTACTTTCCCTATCTTTGAGGAAGGAGTGAATTCTGTCTTGTGTAGCTATGTTCCCAACTCACTTAGGATTCAGGTCATGCCACCTAAATGGTAGTGTTGTTGAGTCGGCGATCTAGCCACTCTCACCTTTATAAATCAAAGGACCGCCGTCATAAACAGGAGTTCATAACTCATTTAGGATTCAGGTTATGTCACTTATGGTCATCTTGGTGAAATGTAAGTCTCTATTATGAACGACGTTATATAATGAGACTAATCATTTCGTGGTCAAGTATTATACAAACTTCTCTGTATAGAATACCCCCACTCAGATGTCTCCACATGAATAATCAGTATCAGATCATTTGTAGCATTTTACGACAATTATAATATCTACAAAGTGGGTCGTACTCGTAATGTCACCAACATAAAGTATCCAACCTTATCCATCTACTACATACTATTCAAGTTATTAATTAAATATGATCTACCTGTATATCTCTACACACATGTTTAAGCTACAGAAGATAACCTTGGATGTTAGTTTATTAGTTTGTGGGTTTAATACTATTAATGTCAAATAAAATATCTCATAGTTTATTAAATAAACAAAATGTTTGTATAATACAATTAAAACTAAAGAACCCTAGAAATTTAGGGCACCAACCCCAATAGTTACCAAGCCTAACTTATTTGGTTTGGAAGTGTCCATAAGAATTAAATGTTCGCATTAAGTGAGGTAACATTGTCACATCTCACCCCAAGTTACCCTACCAAACCTTGGACATGACATGACAACAATATTTTTCAATAAACTGTGAAATCCATTGTCAAACTTTAAAAGGCATTTTTTTAAACTATGTGGCTAGTAAAACCTTTCGCTGTAAATGCTGTTAGAAATTTATTTACAAAATTAAATACTATAAAAAGAAAATACGATAGAGATTCTCTAAAAAATTCGATAAACTATACTTGAAAAAAAAAAACACTCCCAAATAATTTGTTTCCAACTACAACTCTACCATCAAGTGTGCTTCAACATACACTAATCGATATAATTTAAATAACCACGTTTGAAACAAATCCATAAAAACTCAGTAAGAGAAACATGTAAGTTTTTGTTTACTAAATATTTAAAACTAAGGCTTAGCCACTTTATATAGAAGTCAAAGTAATAGTAATACATTTACATATGCAATACTATCTGGTCAAAATGAAACTTGTGGCAGATTTCAACTCTAGGGAGCTTGTTGCAACCTCAATTGCTGCCTGTTGGAAAAATTTAGGAAAAAATTAGCTCAAAGGCCCAATGAGTAGTAAGTTATTAAGATGAATACTTTCAAGTAAATAATTTGAAATGTTAAATTTCACATTCTCAATGAAATTCAAAACTCTATAAAACGATATGAATTGCGAGCAACATAAAAACTCTAGACAATAAAAATATATAGAAATTTCGTAAAAGTAGCTCTTGAAGACATAATCATAAGCATGTAAAAGTCATCCCCAAAACTGTACCGAAATTTCTATCCTACTGGCGTAGAGTAGACTCAACATGCACAGCAGGGTAATATTTGTCATACTATCCATCGAGAATTCTCCTGATACATAGCAGAGTAAATCTTTGTCATACTATGTCTCTTGTAATATCAACATACATAGCAGAGCAATTTCTTTCATATTGTACATTGAGTACTCTCAAGATGCATAGCAGAGCAAATCTTTGTCATACATGCACGGGGAGCAGCTCCAAAGGATAAAACACCCCGACACACTATCCAAAGCCTATGCGTATGTTGAAGTGGGTCACAGAGATCTATCTCTCTAGCATACTATGGAAACACATTCACATAGAACATAGGTAATCACCATGGGTACAAAATATAGTGGCTTGAAAACCACTTCCGACATAGACCTCTTCCTTCTTAAACACTTTGAAATTTATACTCTTTCTAGGATAATTTTTCCAAAAACATAGTAGCCTTACAAGGAACACACTTTCCCTAATACATTTCAGAATATCCGTATAATATTCTTTATGAAGAAAAAATCATATCTAAATTTTGAACAAATCATAAAACTGTATTAAAAAAAAATAATTCTAGTCAATCTCAAATCTTTTTAGAAATCATATTTTCTCGAAATAAAATCTCACAAACATAAACATTTGCTCTATAAACGTAGAACACTTATAAATTCTCAAGTAATCATTATATATATTTCAAACATTTCAAAAATTCATAATCTCCATAAAAACATGTCATCACTTGAAATTGCATAGAAGTCTTTGAAAATTCATGATAAATCCTCTAAAATCATAGGTAATCATAGGTTCGATGAAATTTCATAATTTAGCTTAATAATAAACAATTTAAAATAACCACTCACAATACTCTTGATGAAGAAAGTTGAGTCATAAGCTATTTCGATCTCCAATTGGCCTGAAATGGTAATTTAGCCAACGGTAAAAGAACATTTAAATCCCAAATTTGTAGCATATGTGAAAGTAGAGATTTATGATCACTAGAAAACCCCTAATCAAATGAAATTTATAATAATATCGAATTGTACCATTACTATAAGGGCATAGCAATAGTAGTAAGTTTGGATCGATTCGTAGGAAAGCATTAGTATGAATTTCAGAAGTCAATTTCCTAGTTATCGCGGTAAATGGGGGGTTTGGTGTGGATAGTGATAGGTGCATGAAATTAAAACCATAAAAGTAAAAGCAATGGGTAAATGTAACCTAGGATTGGAAACTTCTAATTTCAAGAGCAAGAATGGTTCCTATTTAATTTCTATCATCGATTTATCTTGAATAAACATACATTCGATTCATGTGCACATAATGACTTACTCTGCCTAACCAAATTCATCGACGTTACAAGCAACCAAATTTTCAGATTAAACAAAGTAAGCGCCCTGATTATTAGTTAAAGTCTAAGCTCTAATTAAACTACATACTTTAGTCCTATTGGATTCGAAAGCGTCTATCTAGAACTAAGAACAAGTACATTAAGATTAAGGATTCCATTGTATGATAATCAATTAGGTAGTCTAACTCATTAATCAATCTCTTGAACCTAATTACAGCATGAATTCTAGGATTATGGGTGACCTATGCCCCTAGCATACATGATTCAATTAATTGCTACAGCATAAATGGATTAGCATAGAACATACATCTATGATAGGAATGTCAATTCATACATAAACATACATCTAGAAGTTAAACAAGATTCAAAACAAACATAAATCTAATGCACAGCTCATTCATCAAGAAATCTCACAAAATTACAAGGTTTTTTCTCTAAAACTAGAAAAATCTTCTTACCTCCACATCTCATAGACAGAAAGGAGATGGAGCATCCAATCTTTACTTACAACCTGAAAGAATGTAAAAATCTAAACTAAGAATGTTGGAAAAATAGAGGAAGAAGAAGAATTTGGGGTTTTACTTCGACCTCCATCAACCTAACATGCTAAACCCTAAAAATTAAAAGTCATATCTATAAAAATCATGGCAGCGCCACGACGCTAGGCCCTTTTGTCGAAGCGCATGGCAAGGCATCAAGCGAGCACTGCAGTGCTCCATACCTGTCTGCACACGCATGACCTTTCCTTTTTCCATCAAAGTTTGGAGCGTCATGGTGCTCTCACCTTAATAAGCCTACTGGACATTAACATCGAGCATAGCACCAAGCATGACATCACTACATCAACCTCCTTAGAGGCATTTTTGTCGTTTTACATCCCTTAGAGCTTCAGATGCTCGATATCACTCCCAGTAGCTCCAAATCAACCCCAAACGACCTTCAAGACTATGAAATGCATGAATTGACCCGGTTCCTACAAAAATAGATACTTAACTATATTAAACCTAACAAACAACTGAGATTAGAGACATAAAATTAGCTCTTTTCGAGTGCTAACAATATTCTTCACTTACTTAAAACCAACGCTAAATTTTCAACTATTTATCATTGATTAAACATAGTTTCTACGGCTTCAAGCTTAAACCCATCAAACCTCATCTCCATTTTCTTTATAATAACTTTATTATACACTAATGTACTTTCTATACTAAAATAGTCTTTCCCTCCAAGTCACATTCGTTAATTATTTCACATCCATTATATAAATTCATATACTTTTCCTTACTTCACATAACCTCTCTCCCTCTTTAAAAATAACTGTACTTCTAAAAGAAATCAAATCTTTCACATCAACTATTATTATTGAAAATTTACTTTATTGGTCCACTATTCATCATCTTCTTCCTTTCTCCTATCCACACAATTTTGCTCATTTCAATCTTTTCCCTTTCTCTTCTTCTATTTTATCCATTCCAATCTTTATGGAAAATTTTCTCATCCATCCCTTAAGCCAAAGACATAAAACCGAAGTCTATAAACCCCTTGATTCTTCCATTCCTTCGAATGCTTTATGAAAATACAGCATCAACACATGAAAATGTTAGAACCCAAAAGAATTAAAAATACCTGTTGAAATACCTTGAATCTGTTTGCTGGCGCTTCGAACGACCTAGTACGGGGATCTTGCTATTTATTTATTTATTTGCGCTTCGAACAACCTATTCAGATTTTTGTATTCAACATATTTATTTGTTTGCAGTTATTTACGTTTTTGACCTTAGGGTTTAGAGCAGTGCGATATATAAACTCTCTAACCTAGAGGCATCGTTCTTGATGTAATTCTGAAAACACTCTCTTGAAATAATATTGTTCTCCTTCTACCCGTAGAAGTAGCTAACATAGTGTTAGTGAACCACGTATATCTATGTGTCGATCTTCCCTACTCTACGTTCCTTTGTTCTATTCTTTAATTGTCAATTTTGCAACAAACTGGTATCAGAGCCTTGTTAGGGTTTTTTCGAAATTCCGCATTTGTTCGACAATTGAAGATTTCTGGCGTGAACGTAAAGATCGACAAATTTACTGGGAGGAACAATTTTGGTTTATGGCAGATCAAGATGCGATCCCTGCTAAAGCAGTAGCGGTTGTGGACGCCGCTGACGGGTAAGTCAAAGAAGGCTGTCGTGGATGACGAAGAGTGGCAGACTCTTGAGGAGAAGGCTCATTCGATGATCATGCTATGTTTGGCTGATGACATTATCATCATCGAGGTCGTAGATGAAGAAACTGCCGCTGGTCTTTGGTTGAAGTTGGAGAGTCTTTACATGACGAAATCTTTAACCAAGAAGTTGTTTCTGAAGAAACGTCTGTATCATCTACGTATGCAGGAAGGTACGTCTCTACGAGACCATCTTGATTAATTAAATAAAATTTTATTTGATCTGCGTAATGTAGAGGTTATGGATGATGATGAAGATGTTGCCCTAATTCTGTTGACATCTTTGCCGCCGTCTTATGAGACTTCCGTTGACTCGTATATTGTAGGGAAAGAAACTCTGACCTTAGAAGATACAAATTCCATGTTACTTATGAGAGAGGACCATCAAAATGCAGGAAGTTCAGTTTCAGAAAGTCAGTCATCTTGTTTAGCTGCTACAGGAAGCAAGAGACATAGGAATTCTGGTAAGAAGAAGTCGAACCAGAATAAAATGGTCTTTGAAGTCAAAGGGTTCTAGATCAGATGATATTTGTAATTACTGTAAAGAAAAGGGGCATTAGAAAATCAAATGTTCTAAGATCAAAAGAAATCAGGAAAAGAAGGAAAAGAGTGACAAAAGGGAAGCATCCGCCTCTGTTGCACAAGTTGAGATTGATTCTGAAGAAGTCGAGATCGATTATGAAGGAGATCTAGCTTTAGTTGTGAATGAATAGTCACATTCTGATGATGTGTGGGTTCTTGACTCTCGGGCATCTTATCATATGTGCCCAAATAGAGGGTGGTTCTCAACCTATCAGCAAATAGATGGAGGGAATGTTAGCATGGCTAACGGTGTTGTGTGCAAGATAGTTAGAATTGACTCAGTCAAGATACGAACACATAATGGTGCCTTCTACACTTTAAAAGAGGTTAGGCATGTTCCACTAATAAAGAAGAGTTTGATATCCTTTAGTGTACTCGATAGCAATGGTTACAGTTTTGAAGGTAAAGGTGGAGCAATGTATGTCTATAAGGGTTCTGAGGTAGTTCTGAAAGGCATAAAGCGTGGAACATTGTATTTTCTATTAGGTTCTACAATAACGGGTTATGCTGCTGTTGCATCGTCGGTCGTTCATAAGGAGGATATGACTAAGTTATGAAATATGAGACTTAGTCATATGAGTGAAAAAGGGATGCAAATTTTGTCAAAAAAAGATCTTCTTTGTGGGCATAAGGTGCAGGATTTTGAATTTTGTGAACATTGTGTATTTGTGACACTTGATTATATTCATTCAGATTGTTGGGACCTTCCAAAGTTGAATATATTGGAGGCAGTAGGTATTTTTTGTCTATAATTGATGATTACTCAAGAATGACTTGGGTTTTTATGATGAAACATAAAAGTGAAGCCTTCAAGAATTTCAAGTAGTGGAAGATATTCATTGAAAATCAAACTGGGAAGAAGATCAAAAGACTGCGAATTGATAATGGTCTGGAATTCTGTGGATCTGAATTTAATGAGTTCTGTAAAGCTGAGGGGATTGTTCACCATCACACTGTTAGGAATACTCCACAAAAAAATGGGGTTGCAGAACGTATGAATCAGACGTTGTTGGAGAGAGCAAGATGCATGCTTTCTAATGTAGGGTTGGCTAGAAGGTTTTAGGCAGAAGCAGTAAATATATCATGTTATCTGATCAATCGTGGACCTCACACAACTATTGATTGTAAAACACCTTACGAGGTGTGGTCTGGTAAGCCGGCAGATTATTCTTTATTAAAAGTTTTTGATTGTACTGTCTACTATCATGTTAATGAGGGTAAATTAGAACCAAGAGCTAAAAAGAGTATATTTGTGGGTTTTGGGGATGGAGTTAAAGGATATAGAGTCTGGTCACCTTCTGAGAATAGAGTCATACTTAGTAGGACTGTGATATTTGATGAAAATTCCATGATTAACTCAACTGTAAAGCCTTTTGTGACGACTACTGATGTGGGAGAAAGTAGTAGTGTTGATAAACAAGTGGAGATGCAGTTCACTTCAGCTGTGAATGAATTACAACATGAAGGTGGAGAAGATCAACAAGTTACTACAGACACTGATGTGCAACAAAAAATTAATGTGCCTAGAACGTCAGAAGTTGATTTGCCTGAGAATTCTAGATCATGAGTAGATCAACCGAGTATAGCTCATGATAGAACTATAAGAGTTGGTGTTGGACCTCTGTGAGGTATGGTTTTGAAGATATGGTTACTTTTGCATTGTAGGTTGCGGAAGAGGTAGATCCTCATGAGCCATCCACCTATAGAGAAATTGTGTCATGTGGTGAGTCTGCTAAATGGCTTCCTGCTATGGGGGATGAGATTGAATCTCTTGACAAAAATCAGACTTGGGAATTAGTTAAACGACCAAAGGAGAGAAAAATTGTCACTTGTAAATGGGTCTTCAAGAAAAAGGAGGGAATATCACCTTCAGAGGGCATTAAATATAAAGCTCGAGTTATTGCTAGAAGGTTCACACAAAGGGAAGGAGTTGATTATAATGAGATCTTCTCACCAGTAGTCAGACATACTTCTATCTGGGCGTTACTAGCTATAGTAGCACATCAGAATTTTGAACTTGAACAACTAGATGTGAAGACAGGTTTCTTACATGGAGAGTTAGAGGAAGAGATTTATATGACCTAACCAGATGGGTTCCAGTGTCCAAGTAAAGAAGATTATGTTTGCAAGTTGAAGAAATCTTTGTATGGATTAAAACAGTCTCCAAGGCAGTGACACAAATGATTTGACAACTATATGATTGGACTTGGCTATAATAGAAGTCCGTATAATTGTTGTGCATATCACAACAAAGCTGATGATGGTTTGATGATTTATCTACTTTTATATTTAGATGATATGCTCATAGCTGCAAAGTCCAAGTCTGATATTCTGAAATTAAAGAATCTTCTCAGTGCTGAGTTTGATATGAAGGATTTGGGTGCTGCTCAGAAAATTCTGGGTATGGAGATTTATAGGGATAGAGGTAAGAATAAACTCTTCTTGTCACAGAAAGGATATATTCAAAAAATATTGTCTAGGGTTGGTATGTCATCAGCTAAGCCTATAGATACTCCTAGTGCTGTAAATGCTCGTTTGTCATATGAGTTTTCACCACAGTCTGAAGTTGAGAAGGAGTACATGTCTTGAGTTCCTTATGCTAGTGCAGTGGGAAGTTTGATGTATATTATAGTGTGTACTAGGCCTGATCTTGCCCATGCTGTTAGTGTTGTCAGTAGGTTCATGGGTCAACCTGGGAAGAAGCATTAACAAGCCGTTAAGAGGATTTTTCGTTACCTTAGAGGTACATATGATGTTGGTCTTGTTTATGGGAATTGCACAGAGTGTTTAGTGACTGGATATTCTGATTCTGACTATGCTGGAGATATTGACAGTAAGAGGTCTATGACTGGCTATGTGTTCACTCTGGGTGGTTTTGTTGTTAGTTGAAAGGCAGCCTTACAGCCTACAATTACTTTGTCTACTACTGAAGCAGAGTACATGGCCATGATGAAAGCTGCTAAAGAGGGAATATGGCTGAGGGGGTTAGTTGGTGATCTTGGTTTGCATCATGACCAAGCTATTATATATTGTGATAGTTTGAGTGCAAAATGCCTAGCCATGAATAAAGTTCATCATGAGATAACTAAGAACATAGATGTAAGATATCACTTCTTAAGTGGTGAGCAAAGAGTTAAAGTGATGAAAATTTGTACAACTGATAACCCTATTAATATGTTCACCAAACCGGTTCCCCAAGGCAAGTTCCAGCATTGTTTGGACTTGCTAAATGTTTTGAATTGTTAGTGGTCCCCTTTGTGGGACACTTTGAGTCATGAGGTAGAAGTCAGGGTACATCTAGCGATATTGATTTATGTTGCATTTGGTACATCTGTTATCTGGGAGAGAATTCAAGTCAAGGTGAAGATTTGTTGAAATGACTTCAATCTGTTTGCTGGCGCTTCGAACAACTTATTCAGATTTTTGTATTCAACATATTTATTTATTTGCAATTATTTACATTTTGACCCTAGAGTTTAGAGCAGTGCGATATATAAACTCTCTAACCTAGAGGCGTCGTTCCTGATGTAATTCTGAAAATATTCTCTTGAAAAAATATTGTTCTCCCTCTGCCCGTGGACGTAGCTAACACACTGTTAGTGAACCACGAATATCTGTGTGTCGATCTTTCCTACTCTATGTTCCTTTTTTGTGTTCTTTAATTGTTGATTTTTCAACAATACCCTCATTAAAAAGCATCCAAGACTTCAATAATTTTCTTGATCTTTCATATTGTAGAGAAAACATAGCTTACTCAGTTCGATATCTTGTCCATGTGTTATTTGATCAAGTTTTAGAACTAACCATGGTTTTTCCAAGTGTCCAAAATGACTCCAAATTAAACACGACAACATAATAATTCAAAAGACTTATAATCTAATTCGAGTACTTATATCCCACTCAAGAGAAAATTAAATCTCCAAAATTCACTAAATCTTAACTAAAAGACTCCTATTTTTGCTGTTTGATGTCTGAAGAGTTTCAAAACTATAGAATTGCACTCTCTAGACCATGGGTATTAAGATTTGAGGTCTTTTGAGATATGGTCATTTTCAAAAGTTGTTCCCTTGCCCTAAAATCGCTGGTGATCGCCACATTCATGCCTACAAACACAAAAATCATTTCAGAGGATCGGTTGTGGCCATTTCATGCTAGTAACGAGAAAGACGAACTTCTCCAGCAGCTGCTCCTCATCGATGGAAGGGGGAGGTCTCACCGACATTGTTCACGCCAGTACCATTGACGGATGTTTGCCGGAGAAGAGAGGAAAAGTGAAGAGAAGAGGTGGAAGAGAGGCAATGAAAATGGAGAGGGGAAAATCGTGGAAAGTGGGGGAAGCAATGAAACTCTCTCCTCCCCGTTAACGAAAGCTGTTTCACATTTCTTTAATCTTTACAGTTAGTTATTGTAACTACTTGTATAAGAAATTAGTATATATACTCATCATTTACAAATTTTTAGATACAACAACAATACATAGCTTCAAGAAAACTTGAAAGATTTGTAAAGAAAAAAGGTCTGTGACTTAGCTTCTTAATAAAACTCTCTCCTCCCCGTGGACGTAGGCTTTAATAGTCGAACCATGTACATCACTGAGCAATTTCTCTTCTTCTATTCTCATCATCTACAAGATAGCTCAAGATAGCTCATGGTATACCATTTACTTTTTATCGTCTAGACGATCGAACAATCGTCTTCCTTTTCTTCCAGCAATCGTCTACACGATTGCATGATCATCTACCCTTTTCTTCTGCCAACATCTACCCGATTGCATGAATCCTCCATCGTATACTCATAAACAATTGCACAGATCAAACAAAGGCATTAGGGTTAGAAGAAAGTAAAGAATACAGAAAGGCAGAGAACGAGAGAATTTGAACACTAGAGAGAGAGAAATTTTGTTTGCATTAATCACCCATCAAAAAATCAAAAGACTTTTCATTTTTCCATCAGACAACGATCAGTGGGTTCAACCATGTGTAAGGCATCAGCTGGAAAATCGTGGGCTCTTCTCAACCAAGTTCTCTACCAACCAATGAAATTTGGGGCAAAGAACAGGGCCTTTTGAATTGGATCAGCAGTAAGGGCCTCATATTATTTTTCATCATTTCGGCTAATTTGTTTTTCTTTTGTAGAAGTAGGCCCAACAAAGTGGTATCAGAGCAAGTAGAAATTCAAGATCTCAATTCTTGGAGAATCAAGACACAAGTTTTAGATCAAGAAACTACATATAGAATATGGACTAAGCTAGAAGACTTGTATGGTACTAAAGACCTTCCTATCAAAATGTATCTTAGGGAGAAGTTCTTCACATTTAAAATGGATTCATCTAAAACACTAACTGATAACTTAGATGAGTTCAAGAAGATAGATACTGAATTTAAATCTCTAGGAGAAATACTTGGTGATGAAAATGAGGCCTATATGCTCCTAAACTCTTTACCAAAACAATATAAAGAAATTAAGAATGCACTAAAGTATGGAAGGGAAAGTATAAGCATAGACGCCATTATCTCAGCCCTTAGAATTAGAGAGGTTGAGCTACAGATTGATAAAAAGGATAAACCTAGTGGTGAAGGTCTGTTTATAAAAGAAAACATCAAACAAAAGACTGTTTTATTTTAAAGAGAAAGAATCAAGAGAAAGAGAAGGATTCAAAAGGCAAGCAGCCCGAGACATCTGTTGTAGAGGGCTCATTCATCTACTCAGATGCCTTAGCCTCAACTTTAAACAGATCTAATCATGTAAATCCTCTAGGAAAATATGATTGGGTTTTAGACTTCGGATGCACCTACCATATGACCTCAATGAAACCTTTGTTTAACACCTTTCAGGAAATGGTTTATATGGAAAACAACAAAGCCTGTAAAATTGAAGGCATTGGCTCTGTTTCCATGAAACTCAAAGATGAAACCATCAAACTTCATAGGAATGTGAGATATGTTCGTCTACTTAAAAGAAATCTAATCTCCTTAGGCATGTTTGATACTATAAGGTGTGAATACAGAGGTAAAAGAGGAACTCTTGAGGTGCTAAAGGACTCTAAAGTAATAATAGTTGGGGAAAAGGTAAATGACTTATTTGTGATCAAAGGAGTAGAGATGATGACAGGAGCTTCTGTAGCCACCACAAATGAGATTACAGAGGCTGATTTATGGCACAAAAGGTTATCTCACATAAGTGCTAAAGGCTTAGAAGTCCTATCTAATCAAGGAATTCTCCTTGAAAGTCTCTCAAAAGATCTAACCTTTTGTGAACATTTGTTTTAGGGAAAGCCACGAGGTAAAGTTTCACTAAAGCACAACATACCACAAAAGCTATCCTAGATTACGTATACTCTGACCTATGGGGTCCAGCTCCTACACCTAGCCCAAGTGGCTCAAGGTATTTACTTTCTTTTATTGATGATTTCTCTAGAAAAAGTTTGGTCTACTTCCTTAAAACTAAAGACCAAATGTTTGATAGGTTTAAGGAATTGAAACTCATGATAGAGAAACAAACTTATAAAGAAATTAAATACCTAAGAACTAATAATGGACTGGAATTTTGTAGTGAAGAGTTCAACAAATTCTATAAAGAAACATGAATTACTAGGCATAGGACAGTTAGATTCACTCCTCAACAAAATAGAGTTGCTGAAAGACTAAATAAGATAGTCATAGAAAAAGTTAAATGTCTCTTATCTGATGCAATTGTAAGTGAAAATTACTGGGCTGAGGCTACAAACTACACTGTGTACACCATAAATAGGTGTCCACATTCCTCCCTAAATTTTTTCACTCCTTAAGAAAAATGGACCACACATCCACCTAACCTAGATATCCTAAGGGTATTTGGATGTGTTAGTTATATACATCAAAATCAGGGAAAATTAAAATCTTGGGCAGTAATGTGTATGTTTGTAGGGTTTTCTGAGGGAGTAAAAGGATTTAAAATGTGGAACCCTATTGAAAAAAGGTTTATTATAAGTAGAGATGTCACTTTCATAGAAAAAAATGTTTATACAAAAGGAAAGGACATCCTATGAAGTTCTTAACAGCCCTAATACCACTAGGATTGAGGTGGAGTCACCTAAAGTTTCTTCCACTAATAAAAGCCTCTTATATATTTAGAAAAAGAAGAAGAGGATGTCTGAAATGTGACCATTGGGAATACTAAAGTTGTACCTGACCTAAGTCAGTATTCTTTAGCTAGGGATAGACAAAGAAGAGTGATAGTTTCTCCAGCTAGGTATACTGAAAATAACTATATGAACCTAGTTTTAAATACCACAATAGCTCCTATTGACCAAGAACCAGGCACTTTTGAAGAGGTAGTGAACTGCCCTAATGCTAGGTTTTGGATTCAAGCTATGTGTGAAGAGATGGAGTCACTCACTGTCAATAATACCTGGGCCCTAGCTCCTCTTCCTAAAGGTTGTAAACCTATAACTTCTAAATGGATATAAAAACTAAAGGAAGGTTCTACCAAAGATGAAAAGCCTAGGTACAAGGCAAGGTTAGTGGCTAAAGGATTTACTCAGAGAGAAGGAATAGACTATACTGAAATATTTTCACCAGTAGTGAAACAAACCTCTATTAGGCTTCTTTTATCTCTAGTTGCTCAGTATAATTTAGAACTAGATCAACTAGATGTTAAAACTGCCTTCTTACATGGAAACTTAGATGGAATTATATATATAGTTTAACCTAAAGGGTTTCAGGAAAAAGGTAAGGAATACCTATGTTGTCTCCTAAACAAGTCAATATATGGTCTAAAACAATCCCCTAGATGCTGATACATAAGGTTTAATGAGTACATAGAGAGCATAGGTTTCCAAAGGAGTTCCTATGATATTTGTTCTTATATCAACTCTACTACCTATAAGGACAAAGTCTATCTATTACTCTATGTTGATGATATGTTACTAGCAGGAAAGTCTAAGAAGGATTTTAACTCATGGAAAAAATCTCCTAAAGTGAGAATTTGACATGAAAGACTTGGGTCAGTCTAGAAAGATCGTTGGGATTGAAATTCAGAGGGACAAAATATCCCTCAACCCTAACCATAAGTCAACTAAGCTACTGTGAAAAGGTTATAAACAGATTCAATATGACAAATGCAAAACCAGTCATTATTCCTATTGCAACACACTTTAAACTTTCCTATTGCAAAACCAGTCATTTGACTCAAATGCAATCAATTCCATACAATCAAGCAATAGAGAATCTAATGTACTTAATGATATCTACTAGACCAGACTTATCATACAGTAGTAGTTTAGTCAGTAGATACATGTCTAACCCTGGAAAAAGACATTGGGAAGCAACAAAATGAATTTTAAGATATCTTATATGGTCTAAACAGTCAAAATTAACATATCAAAGTACTAATGAATCAAATTTAGAACTATATGGATATGTTGATTCAGATTTTGCAAGTGACCAAGACAAAAGGAGATCTCTAACATGTTATCTATTCTTATTTGGTCCTAACTTATTGTGTAGAAAAGCTAATTTACAGTCAATCACAGCATTTTCAACCACAGAAGCAAAGCATATGACGCTTTCAAAAGCAATAAAGGAAGCACGATGGCTAAAAAGATTGATGAAAGACTTTGGTATTAATCAAACAGTAGTTAAAATCTATTGTGATAACCAAAGTGCCATTCACCTTTCGAAAAATCCTTAGTATCATTCAAGGACCAAACATATAGATATCAAGTATCACTTTGTCATAGACAAAATAGAGAAAGGAGAAGTCGAGATGCTAAAAGTTCATACCATCGAGAACGCAGCTGACATGCTTACTAAACCTGTGAGTAAACTCAAGCTTGCTAGCTATCTTGGTCAGATCGGGTTTCTGCTTCTTGAAAAAGGGTGAAGACATGTTAAATCCAGAAGGAAAAGAGGTTGCATGTTGAGCTTAAGGTGGAGATTTGAAGAATTTAAGCTCATACATCAACATACAAGAAGTTGTTTCACATTTTTTTAATCTTTACAGTTAGTTATTGTAACTACTTGTATCAAAAATTAGTATATATACTCATCATTTACAAATTTTTAGATACAACAACAATACACAGCTTCAAGAAAACTTGAAAGATCTATAAAGAAAAAATGTATGTGACTTAGCTTCTTAATAAAACTCTCTCCTTCCCGTGGACGTAGGCTTTAATAGCCAAACCACGTATATCGCTGAGCAATTTCTCTTCTTCTCTTCTCATCATCTACAAGATAGCTCAAGATAGCTCATCATTTACCATTTTCTTCTTATCGTCTAGATGATCGAACAACTGTCTTTCTTTTCTTCCAGCAATCGTCTACACGATTGCATGATTGTCTACCCTTTCCTTCTGCCATCGTCTACCAGATTGTAAGAATCCTCCATCGTATACTCATAAACAATTGTACAGATCAAACAAAGGCATTAGGGTTAGAAGAAAGTAAAGAATACAGAAAGGTAGAGAACGAGAGAATCTAAAAGCTAGATAAAGAAAGAAATTTTGTTTGCATTAATCACCCATCAAAAAATCAAAAGACTTTTCATTTATCCATCAGACAAAGATCAGTGGGTTCAACCACGTGTAAGCTGGAAAATCGTGGGCTCTTCTCGACCAAGTTCTCTACTAACCAAAGAAATTTGGGGCAAAGAACAGGGCCTCATATTATTTTTCATCATTTGGGCTAATTTGTCTTTCTTTTGCAGAAGCAGACCCAACAGAAGCACAGACATAGATACGGCTACACGATACGGATATGTGTAATGATGCGTCATTTTTTAATATATTTTTTTAATATGTATATTTCTAAAAAACGAGGATACTGATACGTTGAAGATACATTTTTTTCTTTAAAAAAATATAGGATATAGATTAATTTAGCATACAAGCTAATAACAATAGCACAAATACAATACGTACACAAGAATAAAATATAAAAAATTCAACGTCTAAGATGTTGAAGTACAATAGTTAATAAAATGCAATAAAAAAGTGACTCATATCGCAAAGAAGAAGAAGATTAGTGAGAGAAGTATGAAGATAACAAAAAACTTATGGTTGAAGATATCCAAATAGTTTATATTTTGGTGGACTTTGTAAGGATTCAAATGTGAAGATGAAGATTAGATGATTCTAGTCTAGGGTTTGGTCTGTTATTTATTTATTTTTCTTTTAGTTTTGGACTCGAATAGTGAGCGGTTTAAATAGGTTGCCTAGTTTTAGATTGGGAATGATTAGATGAGTTACTTATCTTTTTTCCTAAAAAAAAATACGCATAGAATAAATACTCAAATTATGTATCAGATACGTATTTAGAAAGTATCTGAAAGTATAGATATGTCAAATCGTGTGTCAGATACGTATCTGGGAAGTATCGATATCCGATACGTGTCTGATACTGATTCTTTGCCTCACATGAAGTATCTGTGCTTCATAGGGGAAAGCAAAGTCGTCTTTCCTCTTTCTATTTCTTCGTTTTTTTTTTTTCTTCCTTTTCCTTTTTTCCAAATTTTTTTTTTCAATTTCTTTAACATACATTGAACTTTACTAAATCTACTTTACCTCAATATTCTTTACTTTAAACGTGTTCTCCACCAAAATATATGAAAATTAACTAAGCAATAAATCAAATATAACCGAATGCAATGAAGTTGAAAAGTATGTCTTACAGATAACTATGATAATTAATAATCTGGATAGCTTAAATTACTAATCGTTACGTCCTTGAATTAATTAATTATGCAATATGTTTGTAAAAGGATCGTTCTAAACAACTTAGGATCCATACTCAATCATGCTTTAATCCTTGCCCTTCTAAGATTAAAATACAAGATGGTTTTCACTTTGGAAAAAAAAAAGATGAGAATTGGCCTAATAACACATGAATTCCATGCATAGAAAATGAAACCACATTCAAGAACAATAGGTTCAACAAGCATACATTTGAGAACAGAAAATTCCAAGTCTCCCAATAAAACTAAATTAATTTCAATCCTACCCTAATCTACAAGAAGACTTATCTTACCCACTCGTGGTGTATCAAGATCAAATCCAGATAAGAAAGTAAAATTACAAGTAAAATAAAAATTTGTTTTATCAAACACAAAATACAAATAAGAGTCTATTAAAATCAATTCTAAATCCCCTAAAATAAACCTCAAGCACACCCTAAATGCTTGTGGTGGGAATTGGAAGGAGCCACAACTCAACTAGATACAAAAGATAAATGAAAAATTAAGGAAATTTTTATGAAAGCTTTTTTTCTTATCTTTGAGCAGCCACCCAATTGTGTCCAACTATAATTTGTTGCGTAGTAAATTCTTATAATGTGTTTTTTCAAAAACAAAAGTATTTAGATATATCGTAAGCAAAATTCGTCTTCTTGCTTTCTTTCTTTCTTTCTTTTCTTTTTTTTTTTTTTTTTTTTGTTTAGGAAAAGCTACACTTATCTTTTTACTCCTTTTTTAAAACATTCTTTTATATTCTTCTGTGTATGATTAAATTGGCACAAAAATATGTGCAACTTTGGATGCACCCAAGTATTGTTTTTCTTAAATTAATTTTTTTGACTTTTTTGCGAGATTAGAGTGGGAAGCACAAAAATAGGTGAGATACACCTATTTATATAAAGTGAAACCATGATTTTATGGAAAATTAGCCAACAACTTGACATGTTCATTACAATAATATTTTTGTCCTATTTCTGGTTCCTAGAATCAGTGATGAAGCCAAGAATTCTATATAGGGGCACTATATGTAGAAGTCTGACAAAAATAATCTATAAATAAATGTAAAAAAAAAAAAATTGTTCATAACTTCATAAATTAACTAATTTAATATATTACAATTGTCATCTAGAGTTTTAATGATTTGAAATTGATCCATGATAGCTTCAGCATCAAACTTATCAACTAAATCCTTTTCAATATAGGTTATAAGATAATCATTCATCCATTGACCACCCATTCAATTAAGCAATCAATTCTTGACAATGTGCATAGCAAAAAATATTCTCTCTACAATAATTGTGGCAATAGTTAAAATCAACGTCAAGGTGAGTAATCTATAAATTAATGGATAGACATGAAGTTTGTATCTTTTCTATGTAAAAAAAAATTAGAGAAAGGCATGAAGTTTCGATATTCTTTACCAAAGAATTTATACAAAAAATGGAGTATGCAATCGCACACTCTCAATATCTAACATATCTAAATTTTAGACTGATATTGTTATCTTTGTGCAAAATACCCTTCAGCACAACCAGATGAACGCATGATTGCATAAGCCAAGTAGCCATCAATGCGATCGAGCAATAACTGCAAGAAAAGTGGATGATCGCATTACTATAAGCGATGAGGCTTGACATGACATGGGCGATGGGAGTCAAATCACACACTACGTTGGTAGCCGATAAGAGAACTTTGTGAAGATTCAATGAACCCCTGGCACGCTGCAGACAGCGTGATAGGATATAGAATTTGATGCGTCCGATCAATGCAATCATGAAAAAAATAAGATAATATAAAGAAGAAAAGCATCCTCGAACGCCTATGAATACCCATGAAATTTTCATGCAATAAGAACAATAGTGGGAGACAAGAAAATTCTGAGAGGAAACTCTGCTAAAAAACCGTCTTGTATTTCCATAGAAATTCCCTAGTGAGGGCTTAGGATTCCTGTGAGAGAGGAAGAAGGATACCACTGTTTAATGTTTTAAGTGAAACAGACGTCAAAGGAGTCGTAGGGAGCAAGGAATTGCAGACCATAGCTTGATTCTATACTCTTTTCTTTTCGTTTGTGTATTTTCATTGTACTTTCTTTATTGACAAATGAAGACTTTGCAATATGAATACATGTTCATTTTATCTTTTATCCATCTTTTCCATCAATATCATGCGTAACTAAATTGCCAAATGGGTTGAGAAGTGTGCAGTTGACACTACTAAACAATAAGAGAATTAGGTGATCAACTTGTCTTATGCATGTTTATATGACTTGCTTGAATCAATTGAGAGATTGTTCTAAGTAAATTTAATCTAAATTTGAAAAACATTAGATTTGGATCTCATAAAACAAGAGAAGATATTTCTTAGAAATAAGTATATCCTCTCCATATTGCACTCATCGCATGCATCTTATAAATAAGATAATTTGGCTAGATACACGAAGAAGTGTTGGACATAACATTGAGTGCATCGTTTGGTTGCATAATCCATTTAGTTGTTTAGGAAATGTTAGCGATAATTCTTCTTAACCCTTTCATCATATAATTGTCACTAAATTCACACTGTTTCATTTAGACATAATTTTCATCGCGTAGTACTTAGATTCAAAATAGCTCATTCACCCAACCATTTTGATTATTTTAATTTTCACTACGATCATATCTTTAGTTTCACCACACTTTAGCAAGCAATCCCTGCGTTCGACCTTGGACTCACCAGGACTCTGGTTGAATTTGCACTTGGGTTCAACCAGATAAAACTAAGCGTCAAACCATAATAGTCTTTTCAATCCATCGCATGTTATTAACGCATCAAGTTTTTGGCGCCGTTGTCAGGGATTGTGGTAACTGAGTGTGCTAAAACTATTCTTATTTTGATCTTTGCAGACCTCGACTTTCTAAAGTATTGTATTGTGACTGCTATAAAGATGCAAGCGTTGTATGAGCAAGGAAATACTTCCGAGCTCGTATACTACCCAGAAAAAGAGAGAACTTTTTGCAGAAGATAGAGAGTGAACAGAAGAAGACGAAAAAATAGAGCTCATAGGATGGCCGAACAGCAGAACAACCTGAAGAAATTATGAGAGGAAACTAATCACAACGAAGCACTTGCCAACCCAATTTTGTTGGCAAATGATTGCAATAGACTCATCAGGGACTATGCGTCACCCAACTTGTATGATTTCTCTCTAGGAATCATGTGACTAGCCTTGGATGGAACGAGATTTGAAATGAAGCCTGTAATGCTTCAAATGTTTCAAGCGGTCTGTCAATTCGAGGGAAGATGTGGTGAAGATCCCCATGCTCACCTAAGGAGTTTTATCGAAACATGCAACACCTTTGTATTTCCAAACATCACACCAGAGGAAGTACGATTTACATTATTCCAATTTTCACTATGCGATGAAGTTAGAAAATGGGCATACACGCTTAAACTAGGGGAGATAACTTTATGGGAACAAGTAGTAGAGAAGTTTATAAAAAAGTACTTCCCACCAATAGAAAAAGCAAAGAGAAGAAGGTTGATTACAAACTTTCAGTAGTGAGAATCAGAAACGCTCAACGATGCGTGGGCTAGATAATATTAGTTAGGGATTGTCCGCATAATGGACTTTTTGGCTGTCTCTAGATGGAAATCTTTTATTATGGTTTGAACTCAGGATCACAGATTGCTGTGAATGCTATTGCGGTAGGAGGACTACTAGAAAAGACATATATTGAGGCCAATAATATTTTGGATCGGATCTCAAACAATCACGAAGATTGGCAGGAAAATAATTATGGGTCCAGAACGAACATAACTCAGAATAATGACACTATTGCATCTCTTCAAACACAAGTTAATGCAATGAAAAATTTGCTGCAGGCGATGAGCATGACAAAGATTGACGTGCAGGGCAGACAAGTGAATGCGATTGCCAAAATGAACAAAGGAAGTTGTGTCCTTTGCGAGGAACCTCATTCCTTTGAGGAATTCTCGTGCAATCCTCAATCTATCTACTTCATTAAAAACAATCCTTTTTCCATCACATATAATACTTGTTGGAGAAACCATCTGAATTTCTCTTGGAGTGGTAATCAACAACAAACACAAGTCAAGGCTCACAATGCCCATAGAGATGGACCACCAAGGTTTCAACAAAGATCAAACGGATTTCAGAAAACAATAAATTCATCTCAGTCATCCACATCTTCTTCCTTAGAAAATTTACTGAAGGAATACATTAAAACGAATGAAAGAGATCTTCAAAATCAAGCAACATCCATTCGTAATCCTGAAATACAAATGGGCCAGATTGTAGGTGAGTTGAAGAAAAAGCAACAAAGAGCACTTCCCAACACCACAGAAATTCCTCACAAATTAAGAGATAAAGGCAAGGAATAATGTCAGGCGGTGACTTTACGTAGTGGATGCATAATAGCAAGGGTTGTAAAAATAAAATCGCATGAACAATCTAAAATTCAACAAGGCAAAGATCATGCGTCAGAGGAGAGTGTTCATAAGGTAGAACAAGAACCAAAAGAAATAACCACAGTAACTTCTACAGCATTAACACCACAGGACGAGCAGTCACCTCCATTTCCATAATGGTTGAAAAAGAAGAAAAGCGATGAAAATTGATATCAACGTTTTCTTGGAATATTAAAATAGTTGCACATCAACATCCCTTTTGTGTAAGCAATAGAACAAATGTCCACCTATGCTATGTTCTTAAAGGATATTATATCCAAGAAAAGGAGCATACAAAAATACAAGGTGGTGGCTCTAGAGCAAGTCAACAATACGATAATTCCTCCCAAGATGAGTGACCCTAGAAGTTTTACAATACCTTATTCAATAGGAGGAATTTATATTGGGCATGCTCTATGTGATCTATGGGCAGGCCTAAATATAATGGCCTTGACAATTTTTAAAAAAATTGGAGATTGGAGAACTCACACCCACATCAGTGACCCTCAAATTAGTAGAAATATCGCTTGTACATCCGGAAGGGAAGTTGGAAAATGTGTTGGTTAAAGTGGATAAATTCATCCTTCCTGTGGACTTCATTATGCTTGATTATGAAGCTGATAAAGATGTCCCTATTATCTTGGGACAACCATTTCTCACCACTGGAAGAGCTCAGATCGATGTACATAAAGGATAGATTATAATGAATGTCAATGGTAAAATACTAAAGTTCAACATCATTAAGGCGATAAGCTACACGAATGAAGTACACTCAGATGAGGAATGACCCTGCAGGTTTGATTGGGAAGCAGATGAAGAATGAGGGCCAAAGGAGGAGACCTACACTACAGTCCAATCATGTAATGCGATGACCGTGATACAGAAAACTTGTGAAGTGCTAAATATAGAGGAAGAAAAGGGATTGGATAAAAATTCTCTATAACAACCTCCAGTCTTAGAATTGAAGGTGTTACCAGCCCAACTGAAGTATGCATTCCTGGGACAAAATGCAACCTTGCAAGTCATCATATCATACTTAACAAAGAAAGAGAAACAGCTCTTCTTGAAGTGTTAAAAAAATACAGCAAAGGCATAGAGTGGAACCTTGCTGACATTAAGGCTATAAGCCCATCCTATTGCATGCACAAAATTAGATAAGAAGAGGGTAAAAAGGGCTCTGTTGAAACTCAACGTAGATTGAACCCTGCAATGAAAGAAATGGTCAAAAAGGAAATCATCGAATGGTTGGATGTTGGAATTATCTACCCTATCTAAGATAGCACATGGGTTAGTCAAGTGCAGTGTGTGCTAAATAAATGAGGAATGACGGAATGTCAGTCGTTCCCAATGAGAACAACAAACTAATACCAACGCGTACAATTACCGGTTGGAAAATCTGCATGGATTACCGAAAACTCAATGCAGCGACAAAAAAGGATCACTTCCCCTTGCCCTTCATTGATCAAATGCTGGATAGATTGGCAAAGAATGACTATTTTTGCTTTCTAGACGGCTACGTGGGGCATAACCAAATTATGATCACACCAGAATATCAACAGAAAACAACATTCACATGCCCATATGGGACGCGCTTTTCATCACATGCCATTTGGATTGTGCAATGCTCCTAGCACATTTCAAAGGTGCATGATGGCTATCTTCTCATATTATCTCGAAGATTCTGTAGAAATATTTATGGACAAATTTTTAGTCTACGGAAGGGCATATGAAATGTGCTTGGAGAATCTAGAGAAAATCTTTAAGAGGTGTGAAGACACAAATTTGGTTTTGAATTGGGAAAAATGTCATTTCATGGTGACCGAGGGGATTGTTCTCAACCACAAAGTTTCTAAGACTGGCCGAAGTTGATCCAGCAAAGATCGAGACCATTGAGAAGCTGTAGCCCCCAACGTATGTGCAGACTTTGAGAAGTTTTTTAGAACATGCTGATTTCTATCGCAGATTTTTCAAGAACTTCTAAAAAATTTCCAGCCACTAAATATGTTGGAGATGGACTGCCCTTTTGATTTCGATGACAATTGTTTCAATGCATTTGAGAAGTTGAAGAAAGCACTAGTCTTAGTTCCTGTACTAATTTCACAACATTGGACAAAATCATTTGAACTCATATGCCAAACCAGCGGATATGCGATGGGAGCAGCGTTAGCTCAATGAATAGAAAGGATTCTTCATCCTATTGCATATGCAAGTAAAACCCTTAACAGCACCCAAGAGAATTACACGACCACTGAGAAGGAGTTGCTGGCAGTTGTTTTTTCCATGGAAAAGTTTCGACCCTATTTGCTAGGATCAAAGGTCATTATTCACATTGATCAGTCTGCTATGAAATATTTGATGACCAAGAAGGATCCAAAATCAATATTGATCTGGTGGGTCCTATTACTACAGGAGCTTGACATAGAGATTTTGGATATAAAAGGGACAGAGAATAAGTTCGCTGATCATATCAAGGCATGGAAATCATGAAAATGATTGCGTACAACCTTTTGTGAATGTCTCATTTCCTGAAAAATTATTGTTGAAAATCGATAAATATTTGCCTTAGTATGAAGACATTGTCAATTTCCTTGTCTGTAAGCAATTTCCAGACGAATATACCTCTGAACAAAAGAATAGGCTTATACATGATTGTAAATCCTATTATTGGGATGAGCCAAGATATATAAAAGGGGACCTGACCATATCCTGAGACAATGCATCTCTGAAATGGAATTTCATCGCAACCTTTACCAATGCCATGAATCGTCTTATGGTGGACACTTTGGAAGTCAGCGCACAGCTGTGAAGGTCTTGAAAAGTGGATACTATTGGTCTACCTTATTAAGGAATGCGCGCGACTATGTCATGAAATACGACATGTGCCAAGCACCGGGAACATTTCTAAAAAAATGAAATGCCAATGAATGTCATCCTGGAGGTGGAATTATTTGACGTCTGGGGAATCGATCTTATAGGGTCATTTCCACTGTCTAATGACAACAACTACATCTTATTTGCTATTGGCTATGTATCTAAATGGGTGGAGGAGATTTCCTGTGCCTCAAATGATGCGATCAAGGTATTGAAATTCTTCCAGAAAAACATTTTCACTCGCTTTAGCACTTCACGTGCCATTATAAGCGACAAAGGCACACATTTTATCAATTCCATCATTTGTAAGATTCTTGTCAAATATAACGTGCACCATAAAATAGCAACAACATACCACCCCTAGACCAACGGTTAGACAGAGGTATCAAATAGGGAAATCAAGACAGTATTGAAGAAAGTGGTTAATCTGACATAAAAAGATTGGGCTCAAAGGTTAGACGAAGCATTATGAGCTTACCGCACTGCATACAAAACTCCCATAGAGATGTCCCAATATGCCTTACTTTTTGGAAAAGTAGGCCACTTGCCACTGGAGCTGGAACACAAATCATTATGGGCCATGAAAAAACTCAACTTTGATTTAAGAAGTGCGGGAGAGGCAAGAAAGCTTCAACTGTTAAAACTAGATGAATGGAGAGTGCAATCATATGAAAACGCCAAGATTTACAAATAGCAGACAAAGCGTTGGCATGATCAACACATCCGTAAGAAAAACTTTGAAATGGCCAAAAAGTTTTATTATTTAACTCTCGACTTCGTCTTTTTCCAGGAAAGGTAAAATCACGTTGGTTAGGACCATTCATCGTAAAAAAAGTCTATCCACATGGAGTGGTAGAATTGACCATTGAAGATGGGACCAACGCATTTAAGGTTAATGGGCACAGAATTAGGCCGTACTATGGAGGGGATTTTCATCGCGCAAAAATCTTCATAGACTTGGGGAAGCTTGAATGATGTGATACAAGGAATCCCTGCACTTTGATGTAATATCTATTACGAGACACATCACATTTTTTGTATCCTTTGCTATTTTTTTCATTTAGATTGCCTATTGCTTATTTTTTATCTTCTAATTTTTAATTGACTGCTTACTGCTTTCTATTTTATTATTTAATTAACATTCTTAATTAATTTATATATATATATATATATATATATATATATATTTGTAGATGAGTGTTGCGATGAGATTGGTGATGCGTGGGAATTATAGCTGAATGCATCTAAAAAAGAACTCATCGCAGGTGAAGGAACGATACGTCATACCACCATAGGTTGGTGAAAAGACATATTGTTTGGCATTCCATCCAATCGCCATTAATGTGCGCAGCATCATCATTTCCTCGAATCGTGAGGCAGTCCATCGTTTCCCCCCGCACTCTGTGCCTATTTAAATCCTTCTTCGATTATCCTATTTCCTTGTGCTTTCATAAACGTTTCCTAAAACCCTAAGCTCTCTGAGCCCTCAAGACCTTCCGACGAAACTTAAAGCTCTCCAACCTTATTTCTGTCATATCTTTTCCTCTTGCATCCCAAATGGCCGGACAAAACACCCCGTCGTCTGCCCGATCATCTTACCCCACCATCTTCTATGAGGCGGTATCCCCCACCGTTTCCATTAATCCCATTTCATTTGTTGTCACTGCCACACCTACCTACGCCCTGCCACCAACAGTGGCATCTCAATTGCCATTCAACCCTGTGCTTATCCTCGTAGCTGCAGCTGCGTCTCAATCCTCGTCCCCTCATATTCACCTACAACCAACCACCTCAACCACAAGCGAGGCACAACGTAGGGACGTGAGAGAGGTCTTTGTGGATATTCTTAAAAATCTAAAAGCCTCTTGAATCACTTGACGAAGGTGTGGTAAACCAGCCAAGCAACCAACGTTGATGGGGATTAACCGCATGATACAAAAGATGGCCATTACTTGTTCTCTTGAGAGCGAATGATCATGCATTGTGGGGAGCAGTTTTCTCTTGACAAAGTATAACCAAACATTAGCTTCAGGCGTTAGGCTGTGTGGTGACAACGTCTTGACCCCTTTTGGCGAGACTGTCCATTTTGTCCCAGGAAGCGCAACCACCTTCAGTGCTTCTCTTTACTATTTAGACATTGGGCTTTCAAGAGTTCTATTTCCTTCGGCGTTAGAGATGTCTTCAAAGTTGTATAAGTGATTAATTTTCTTGACGCCGAATCCAAAGGTTGCCTCCCTAACGTCAGCTCTATATCGCCCAGTGTGAGGCTTTCCCTTGCAAAATGTGGTCACTACATAAGGTTTGACCATTTTGGCCCTTACACAAAATTCTCTCTAGCCCAATGCCTTGACTGTTTCGCTGATGAAGGTAGGAGCTCTCTGGGAAGAAACCCATCTCGATCAGAATTGGTAGTCGCTTCTTGAAAACTCTTTCCTTCTCTACCATGGGTGCCTTGCTCTTCTTGTCCTTCAACGTCATCTCTTGTTTTTGTGTTTTCTCTTTTTTAGGAGTGCCACCTTCTACTCCTTTTTTATTCTCTTCCTTTTGGTTTTTGAACATCCTTCCTTTTTCTCGCATCTACCTCCTTTATCGCTTTCTTTCCTTTCTTCTCGACGCATTGAGCCCTTTCTTTCCTGGCTCTTTCCTATTCTTCACTTTCCTAGCACAGCTCTTTTTGGAGTTCCATCGCAGCTCAATCTGCGCTATCCAACGATTTCTCCGGATGCGATGGAAAATTGATGCGCTTGAGCTCCTCATTGTGAATTTTGCGATGGAGCTCCATCATTGCTATTAAGACTTCAGCCTCCTTTCGTATATCACCGAGGCCTTCCCTTACCCTTTTGGCCTTCTTTTCAAATGCTGTTGCCAACGCCTTGGCAGATGAGGCAGAGCCACTTGCCTCGATGCTTCTTCTCCTTCCTCCTTTTATACTCCTTTTAACAGCTGGCTCCTCTTCAACAACGATAACCATTTTGCCTTGTTTCTCCTCACTTTCCGCACTATTAGGCCCACACGACGATAGCAAGGAGAGATTCTTTTTTTTTTTTTTTTGGTTCAAAACCTCCATTTCTGAAATATGAAATTGTCTTAGAAATAAGTAGAGGATCTTTGAATATTAAGCCTGTAGTTTCTTAAGGTTAGAAATAAATTTAGAAGAAGAAGGAATAAAACTTTAGAAAGTTCTGGTCTAGGAAATTGGGTTAGGTACTTTGAGAGGTCTAAGGCAACCTATGAAGGTGATTGAAGTACTAAGAAATCATAAGTATATGCTTAAGGACAAACATTGTTTTAAATTTAGGGTGTGATAACTTGTAAGAAAAATAAGTTATTGTATCTCTTCTATGGAAAAAAAAAAATAAATAAGCGAAAGGCATGAAGTTTCGACATTACCAAAGAATTTATATAAAAAAAGGAATATGCGATCACACACTCTCAATATCTAACATATCTAAATTTCGGACTGATATTGCTATCTTTGTGCATACATAATACCCCTCAGCACAACAAGATGAATGCATGATTACATCAGCCATGTACCTGCTGACGCGATCAAGCAAGAACTGCCAAAAAAGAGGATGATCACATTGCTATAGGCGATGAGGCTTGACATGACATGGGCGGTGGGAGTCATGAGAAAAATAAGATAAAATAAAGAAGAAAGGCATCCTCGAACACCTATAAATTTTCAAGCAAGAAGAACAATAGTGGAAAATGAGAAAATTCTGAGAGGAAACTCTGCTAAAAACCATTCCTATATTTTCATAGAAATTCCCTAGTAAGAGCTTAAGATTTCTATGAGAGAGAAAGAAGGATACCAATATTTAATTTTCTAAGTGAAGCAATCGTCAAATGAGCCGTAGGGAGCAAGGAATTGCAGATCACGACTTGATTCTATACTCTTTTCTTTTCCTTTGTGTATTTGCATTGTACTTTCTTTATTAACAAATTCAGACTTTGCAATATAAATACATGTTCATCTTATCTTTTATCCGTGTTTTCCATCAATATCATGCGTAACTAAATTGCCAAATGGGTTGAGAACTGTGCAACTAATACTACTAAAAAAAAAGAGAATCAGGCGATCAACTTGTCTTATGCATATGCTTATATGATTTGCTTGAATCAATTGAAAGTATATCTCCATATTAATTTTGAATTAGCTCTACAAAAGTATTAATAATAAGAATAGTACATTCTATTATATAGATTTAAAAGCATAAAAACTTAAATTCTAATAACATTTTAAAACTTACTTGTCGAGCTCGTATATCCAAATGAGTGACAAAAAATAATCCTCTAAATTGAACTTTGAAATTAATTTTAAAAACCTATATGAGTAATGTGAATGTAAAATAACATGGAGCCGAACGAAAATATATATAATATAATGTGAATATAAAAATTATGTAAAAAAAATGAACGAAACTTTTTTAATAGAATGTTTTTCAGAGTTGAGATTGAAAAGTGAATTTCGAAATGAAGAAAAATGTTTATAAACTGCCCAGTTATGATGTTGATAGAAAAAGTATTGGTTGACTCTTTATTTATTAAAAAAAAATTAAATTTTAAAGGGCACATTATTTGACTAACTTTTCTTCTATTAGGATTTACATGAGTTGGAATTTAAAAGCCCATTATAGATGAAAAAATCAAGGTAAAATGTCATTTAAAATTCAAAATAAAATGTTGGCAAGCTATACGATTGAAAAATCTTGTGATTCACCAATGAGACAACACTCCACACCAACAAGCTAACACTAGTTACTTAAGTTGAACTTTATACATATATATATTAATACATATTACTTTATAATTTGTATTAAAGATACAAAGGATGGATAAATTAAGGAGGGCATGTGCCCCCTAGCTCCTACGTGGCTCCACCCATACCTAGATCAATGTAAAATTATACATTATTTGTCTTATGAGGAGTAATATGATACACCAATCTTTATGCATTCTACTTAAACTACACACAAAGTAAATAAATAAATAAATACTATTATTACGGGTTTGCAACGCGGAGCGGTCGACTTTGTTTCAAGAGGTGAAAAATGGAGCCACCACAAATTTTGATTTATAGGGCGTGACTGTACACCCAAAACCTACAGAAATAGTTTGTGCACAAAGATAAAGGGTTCAACGATTTTTTTATGTATAGAGAAGGTATTAGCACCCTACAACTTTCGTTCAAAGAATGAATTTTATTTTTCTCGTGTTAATTTAAGGAAAATGGCCTTTGTAGAAAAAAAGATTTTTATGTTGATTTTTAAATATCCCATTTTTTTTTGTCACTATTAAAGTAAATAATGAACAATAATCATGAGTAGTCAAAGAATATTAGAAAATTTTATTTGAATTTAAGTTGGTCATCCAAAATAAATTCATCACCTAAAGAATATTAGGGAATCGAGCTTTTGAAATCCTAATTTCCATCATAAGGAAAGTTTTATTAAAAAGATGCTCGAAAAAAAATCTTTTGCGAAGACCATTTATATATATATATATTATTTTAAGGAAAATATTATTTGTTAAGGGGTCTTTTTAAATATAAAAAAATTTCAAAAAATATTTACACTTCATAATAAAAAGTTCTAAAAGCACAAGTACTTTTAGAACTTTTTCCTATAAAGTGTAAATATTTTTGGAATTTTTGTATTTATAAGAATTTTTCTTTAAGGGTCTTTTTAAATATTAAAAAATATTTAAAAATATTTACACTTCATAGCAAAAAGTTCCAAAAGTACAAGTACTTTTAGAACTTTTTCCTATAAAGTGTAAATATTTTTTATATTTTTCTATTTATAAGAATTTCCCTTTTTGGGATCTTCTTAAATATAAAAAATATTTAAACATATTTACACTTCATAGCAAAAAGTTCCAAAAACACACGTAATTTTAGAACTTTTTGCTATAAAGTGTAAATATTTTTGAAATTTTTTACACTTCATAGCAAAAAGTTCCAAAAGCACAAGTAATTTTAGAACTTTTTACTATAAAGTGTAAATATTTTTGAAAATTTTCTACTTATAAGAATTTTCCATTTTGTAATTTAAAAATTGGTGAGGTACATGAGCCGCGATAATGAAAAGACTAAAATTAAGATTTTACAAAATATTGAAGATTTGATCGAGAATAAATTGACTCAAATCTCATATTTGAAGAATAAAAGAAATAATTAATCTATATATGTTTAGTCAATAAGGAAGGAAACACTAAATATATTTGAAGAAATCGTGACTCAAATACCTTAGCTAGTTTAGTTTATAACTAACTTTATCTTGTAAAGGGTCTGTTGGTATGTGTTATAAATACCACTGACCAGAAAACAAAATAGAGTGAGTTCATAATTTTCTATTTTTCTGAAAACAAAACAAAGTTGTACGCAATCTTCTAAATGAAAAAAAACGTGAATCTTTCAATGGACGTAAGCATCTTGGCCGAACCATGTAATCTTGTGTGTTTCTTCTTCTTTTCTTTATCTTCTTTGTTCGATCGACTTCAATCTTTCTGCAAATTACCGTAATATAATCTAGCTATCGAATCGTGTCAAATTCTAATGCATCGAGTTGAATCGTGCATCAATTTCTTCAATTGAGTAGCTTCAAGTCAGTCGCTTTTGTCTTCGAGTCATATCGAGTAAAAATCAAGACTCATCGAGTAGGATCAAGTATCGATCAGCCCTCATCGCGTTTCATCAAGCAAGAACAGAATCTCGTCGAGGATAGAAGGAAATTCACATCGAGCATCGAGTAGAAACATATCGAGCATCGAGTATTTAGCATCAAGGATTTGACAGAGCCTTTCTCAGCCATTTCTTCATCATCTCAGTGTTGATCTTGAGTTATTGGGCCTAGAGAAGATTGAATAACCCAACAATATTCTCTATTGGAGGACCAGTCTTACTCCATTATGAATCTATGAAAAAATATTTGCATTATTGTTGGCTACCATATCTTATAAAAGACAGATTTAATGAGACAGAGATCTATTTCTGCAATACCATCTACGTCTCGAGGCAATATTCTTGCGAAAAGATATTTTCACTTATGAACAACTAATTGTTTACAACATTACTTACATGTAAATACAAAGTTTCTAGTGAGACATGATCGACCTAATTTAGTGAAAGAATACTCAAGCTCTCCTTAAGTGTGAGACTCCCTCTCGAACATATATAACTCTAATCTTTCCATTTTCAAATGTGAAGACCGTTTCATTTGAAATATTTAAGCTTCCCTTAAATATGAGAATTTATTCTCAAGTAAATGTCAATGTTGCGATTTTTGATTAGGTAAATTTATTCGTAATATCAAAATTAGTGTAGTGTGATTTTTTAAAACACATTTGAATTTTTTTTATAAGGAAAACATGTTTAATTAAGAGGCATAACAAATTTTTTTTGGAATTTCTATTGGCATCTATTGATGATAGACTTCTATCAGTTTCTATCTCTGATAGACACTGCTAGACTTCTATCAGTCTTTATCAGCCTCTATCACTGAAGATTAAAAATTTATAGCATGCAGGGTAAAGCAAAAGCTAAGATTTTCCTTTGTCGTCATCTCCACGAGAGATTGAAAATGGAGTATCTTACAATAAAAGATCCTTATATATTGTGGACAAATTTGAAAGAGAGGTATGATCATAAAAACTAAACAGTTATTCTTCCTAAAGCTTGTTATGAGTTGATGCACTTAAGGCTACCAGATTTCAAATCAGTAAGTGATTACAACCCGCGTTATTTAAAATTAGTTTGAAATTGTTGTTATGCAGAGAGAAAATTACTGATGCTGATATATTAGAGATGACATTTTTTACATTTTAGTCTTGAATATGCTCTTGCAGCAGCAATATCGAGAGAAAGGTTTTAAATAGTTTTCTGAACTAATTTTATGTCTTCATGTGACCAACAAAATAACGAGTTATTGATGAAAAATCATGAATCTCGACTAACTGAAACAACACCATTCCTTAAAGTGAATGTTGTGAATGTTAATATTATGGAGTTATTGGGGTTGATGCCCTAAATCTCGTAGGGTCCTATAATTTGTAATTGTAATGTACAAACATTTTATTTATGTAATAAATATTTGATGTTTTATTTCAAAATTAGTTGCATTAACCACAAACCAATAAACTAACATGAGGGTTATCTTGTAACTTAAACATGTATGTAGAGACATACAGGTGGATCATGTTTAAGTAATAACCTAAATGGTCTGTAGTAGATGGATAAAGCTGGATACTTTATCTTGGTGACACTATGAGTATGACCCACTTTGTAGGTGTTACGATCGTTGTAAAGTGCTACAAATGATATGATCATAATGATTCATATGGAAACATGTGAGTGTGGACATTCTATACAAAGGAGTTTGTATAAGACCAAACCATGAAATGTTAGTCTCATTATATAATACCGTTCATAATAGAGATTTACATTTCACTAGGATGACAATAGGTGACATATCTTGAATCCTGAATGAGTTGTGAACCTGCTATGAGTTGCAGTCCTTTGATTTGCCTGGGTGAGAGTGATCAGATCGTCGACTCAACAAGCTTACAATTTTAGGGATTCGTCTGATGGGAAGCTGGGAACACTGCTACACAAGATAGAATTCACTCATTCCCCAATGTTGGGGCAAATAGGTGAATTGCTCCCTTGAGGACTGATTCTGGAGCTTGAACAATGAGACGCCACACCCTCTCCTAACCGGAGAAGGGTTTGAATCATTTGAGGGATCAGTGGTACTTAAGGAGTTAGATGTAACTACAGGGGCAAAACGATAATTTTGGCCCAACTATGCTTACGAGAAATTTATGGAAGTTCATCATACTATTCATTGGTTATATCCAATAGACACATAAATATATCTATAGTGCGAAGAGTTCAGCTGTCGGTCTTTAGTGGAGTGCCTGACAGTTAACGGATGGTGAATAATTTAAATAAAAAGTTTAATTAATTATTTACGTATCATTGAAGCTTCAAGTTACACGTCCATGAGGTCCCCTTGGTAGTTCAATAGGATTAAATGAGAATCAACTTTTTGATTAATTTGAATTTTTTAAATTAATTGAAGAAGTTAATTATATATGATATAATGAATTAAATTTTAATTATATGTGATAGAATTACTATAACGTATTTGATACATTATATTATTTAGTATGTATGAGAGGAAATAAATATTTGAATATGATTCGAATATTATTTATATGAATTAGATTCATATAATTAAATTTAATGTAAATACGATTTTTATTAAAAGGCTTTGGTAAGAGATAATTGAAACTATAGGTTATATTGTATTTCATACAATATAAAAACTATTGGTTATATATTATATGTTATATAACATATAGTTATGTATGTATATATATGTATAATAAATTAGTTATTATATATATGTGTGTATGTATTATATTAATAATTTAAATTAAATTAATTTCTTAATCCAATTTGTTTTGAATTATAGGAAGGGAAATAACTTGCCTCCCCAATAATCTCTCAACCCACGTTTTAGGTGGAGAGTTATTAAGTTGTTCATCTTCTTCCTACAAAAGTGGTTGGAAAGTCAAAGAGGTTTTTTAAGTGTGCTTTATAGAATAGTTTTGAGAGTTTTTCTGATTCTTCCTCCCCTCCTCCTCTCTTCTGTTAATATTCTCCCTTCCCTCACCAAAATCACCAGAGCCCACACCACCTAGGTTCTCTACCTGAGAATACTAAGGTCTCCAATTGGTGGCGTCCCAATTGGTCTTTTTTTTTTTTCGTTTGTGATTTGGACATAGACACTAGTTCTTTCTTTTGTTTGCATATTGTATTTTTCTGTAAATGCATAATTTTTCTGTTATTGTCTTTAAAATTTCAATTATGTGAAAATTGAAAAATTGGGACGATCCTACATCTACTCAAGGTGCCTTCATTAGGGTTTCTTCAGCATGCAATTAGTAGAAGAAATCAGGATCATGAAACACTCTAATTCATCAATTTTAGCAACAAATCGAGCATGTTCATATATATATATATATATAAACTCACCTTTGAAGGCTTTAAGCTTCAAATTCTGCTTCAATCTCCTTAGCAACAAGTTGTGGACCACCAATAGATCTTCCCTACTATTCTCTTGTACTTTAGATTGATTTGTGGGAATCAAAATGAGTTGAATTGATGGGAATTTAGAGGGAAAAGACTGGTTTTCAGCTGAAAAGTGAAGAATACTTCTTCAGTAATTTTTCTTTGACAATTCAAAATGCATGGATTTCAACTCAGCATTAAAGCATGGGTTTCAACTCAGCATTAAAGCCTGAATTTTGTACCCACACCTCATGCAATCCAAATGGTCAGCTTCTACATGAATTGTGAGTGGGATTTTGGTGTCAAAATAGTGGGAAAATCTCACTTTAGTGGAATTATCCAAAAATCAATTTTCCTATTAATTTTGAAATTCTTTTTCAAAATTAATATCAAATTTTAGTTTTTAATTCTTTAATTAAATTGAAATTTCTTTCATTAATTCAATAATTAATTTTTCAAATAAAAGTAATAACTAATTAAATAGTTTAATTAATTCTATCAATTTAATATCAAATTTTAAATTAATTAAATACCAATTTCACAACCAAGAATCCCCATTCGTGTAATTAATATCTAAACCATATTTAAATATTATCCAATTTTCCAATCTCGTTTAGTTCAATAATTAAACGTGTATTTAGATCTCATATAATTACTAATTCTCTTAATTCGAATTTGAACGTTTCAAGTTAAACTCATCACTCTATTCTAAGGTTTATTTCGTTTGTGAGCTAGTAGGGGACCTAATGTACCTACAGATCATGGGCTCCAACAATTTGAGATTAATCGACTAAACTCTTTAAATCGAACTAATCAACATTCGTAAACTACGGGTCACTCTACTAAAGCCCAATAGTTGCATTCCTCTCACTGTAGATATATTTATATTCACTTGATATAAAAATAATTAACAAATTAACCCTTCACAGGTTGTTCGTAATAACGATTGGGTCAATAGCTATTTTACTCCTGAGATTATATCTTTGTCCTTATGTCCCACTGATCCTCTAATGAACAATTGGTTTGTGCTCCAATCACTAAACTGAGTCTCTCTCGAGCTAATAAGATGGTGGGACCCCTTGTTCAAGACCTAAAATCAATACTTAAGAGAAAATCCTTTTTATTATCCCTAAAAGTGTGTAGGAGTGTATTCTATCTTTCACCCTATGTCCCTAGCTATCTACTTAGTCTTATCCCTGAAATGGGAGGCTTATTGAGTCGGCATTGTTGAGCCAACCCTCACCCATGTAAATCTAAGTATAATCCCGAATAAATAAGAGTTCGTAGTTGGCTCAGGATTAAGGTCAAGTTACCTAGATCATCGCATTGAAATAGTCAGTCTTAAATAGTAAACATCATTATAAAGTAAGAGTGACTTGTTTCTTGGTCTAGTCTTACACAAACTCATTGCATAGGACGCCCTCACTTGCATGTCTCCACATGAACGATTCAGGATCACATCGTTTGTACTAAATACAAAGTGGGTCGTATCCAATAGTGTTACCAGAATAAGGTACCCAATTTTATTCGTATACAATAGACCATTCTGGCTATTTACTCGAACTTGATCTATTCTCATGTCTCCACATAAAGTCCAAGTACTGATGTAATAGCCATGGATCTTAGTTTATTGGATTTAGTCTTACAAGTACAATTTACATATTCAATAACATTTTATTGAATAAACCTCAATAGTATATTTATTGTAAATAAAATATGTTTAACATTACAAACTGCGAGTTTTAAGACATACAACCCAGCAAACTCCCACTTGGACTAAAACTCCAATAGATTTACATATATACAAATATATATAATGTTGAGCAACGAGAGAATAAATATAATAAACTAGGGCAATTGACACCTAGTATAATAATCGTTGTCGAGGTTGTGACCATGGCAGAGGAAGAAATAATAATTATTTTCGTACTGGTCATTCTAATAATTTAAATTTCAAAAGAACCACATAAAATGATGATCACAAAGAAAAATCTGCACAAGATAAGAGTTCAAAACATGTTAAAAATAAATGCTTCTAATGCGGAATAACTGGGCATTGGTCACATACCTATCGTATGTTAAAACACTTAGTTGATCTTTATCAAGTCTTCTTTAAGGAAAAAGAGAAAAATGTGGAAACAAATTTTGCATACCAAGATAATGACATATTTGACCCATCCCATGTGACAAATTTGGATGTGACAAACTTTTTTTAATCACCTGAAGAGAAAATCGGCAGAATTGATTGAACATTAGAGTTTTCTTTGACTTTGAAAATATCTAGGTTTAATGTTGTTTTTTTTTCTTTCATCTCCATGTTCTTTCTTCTTATTAGATGTTAACCTTTGTATATTTCAAATGTTGATTTCCTTATTTTAATAATTTTTTATGAAGAAACTTGGATCATTTTAATATGTTGGGTGACTAAAAAATGTGTAAAAAAAGATCCATGTTTGGCAGATAGTACAACTACACATACAATACTTACAAGTAAAAAAAATATACTTTTCTAGATTGACAATGCTGGAAGCAAAAGTCAATACAATATCAAGTTTTGCAAACCTAATTGAAGGATTTGGAAAAGAAAATATTATTTTACCTAGAGGAACAAAATTTACAATTGACAATGCATTTTTCTCTGGTCAATCAAAGAGAAATCTACTTTATTTTAAAGATATATGTTGCGATGGTTATCATATCGAGAATGATGGAAATAATAATATGGAGTACTTTTATATCATATATACTGTCTCATATGAAAAATGTATACTGGAAGATTTGTCTTCTTTATCTTCTAGATTATATTATACTCATATATGAGTAATTGAAACATAAACAACAATGAACTTGAAGTACATGAATCCATACATATTTACAATTTGGCATGACAGATCAAATCATCTAGGGTCTATAATAATGAGAAGAGTTATTAAGAATTCAAATGAACATCCATTGAAGAGTCAAAAGATTCTTCAATCTAATGAAATTATCACGTGATGCTCGCTCTCAAGGAAAACTAATCATTAGATCATCACCAGATTAAGTGGGGAATGAATCACCTACATTTCTAGAACGAATTCATGGTGGTTTATGTGGACGTATTAACCCACCAAGTGGACCATTTAGATATTTTATTATGTTAATAGACGCATTGAGCAGGTGGTCACATGTGTGCTTATTATCAAGTCAAAATCTTAAAATTGCAAGATTATTTGCTCGAATAATTAAGTTCAGAGTAGAATTTCCTGATTATACAATTAAGATCATTCATCTTGATAATGCTGGGGAATTACATCCTAAGCATTTGATAGTTATTATATGTCAATTTGGATGAGTGTTGAACATCTTGTAGCTCATGTTCGTACATAAAACATTTATAAAACATTTGCAATTAATGCAAGACTATTACTCATAAGAGCTAAGCCTCCTTCATTTGTATGTGGACATGCTATTTGCATGCAACATCACTTGTACGCATTACCCCAGTAGATAATCATAAGTACTTGCCATTACTATTGACTTATGGTCATGAGCCAAATATTTCCCATTTGAGAATTTTTCGATGTGCAGTATATGTTCCAATTACTCCACCACAATGCACTAAGATTGGTCCTCAAAGGAGGTTAAGAATATATATTGGAAATGGTTCCACATTAATTATCAAATATCTTAAACCTCTAACGGATGATGTGTTTATTGCAACATTTGCTGATTGTCATTTTAATCAGATAAATTTTTCAACATTACGAGGTGGAATTAAGAAGTTGGAAAAAGAAATTACGTGGAATGCATCGTTATATTCTCATTTAGATCTCCGTAGCAAATCAGTTACCAGATGTATTTATAGATGCAAAGAAAGTAATTAAGTCACATATACCAGCTGCAAATGTTTAATCGAAAATTGACATCGCAACACAACAAGTTGTCACTAATGAATCTAGAACACGCTAGAAGCATGGTAGACTAGTGGGTTCCAAAGATAAAAATCCTCGAAAATGAAAAATAATTAATAGTAAAAAAACATGGTTGGGGATATAAATACCAATGAAGAAATCCTTGACACGACTAGTGAGGAAGGTGAAAGACTTAAAGATAATAACGAGATTTCAATAAACTATGTCATGACATGGAAAAGATGCAACCAAACTAATGTAGTTATTGACAACATTTTTTGCGTATAACATTGCTCTTGATATTGTATCTGAAAATAAGGATTTTGAACCAAATCTGTTAAAGAATGTCATCATAGAAAAGATTGGCTTTAGTGGAAAGAAGCAATCTAGGCAAAATTAAACTCACTTTCAATACGTCAGATTTTTGAACTAGTAGTCTGAAAATCAGAAGGTGTTAAACCCGTGGGATACAAATGGGTATTTGTGAGAAAAAAATTGAAAATAATGTAGTACCAAGATATAAAGCAAGAGTAGTTACACAAGGTTTCTCGTAAAGACCTCGTATTGAATATAAGGAGACGTATTCTCCAGTGGTGGATGCAATTATATTAAGATATTTAATTGGTCTAATTGTGCATGAAAATTTAGACATGCATCTTATGGATGTAGTCACAACATATTTATATGGATCTCTTGAAAATGATATTTATATGATAAGTTGAGGAGGATTTAAGGTACCAGAAACATATAAATCAAATTCCCAAGAATTGTATTGGATAAAGTTACAGAAATCATTATATGGATTGAAACAATTAGGACGAATGTTGTACAATCACCTAAGTAGATATTTGTTGAAAGAAATATATCAGAAAAATCCAATAGGTTCGTGTGTTTTTATATAGAAATCACAGTCAGGATTTGTTATTATAGCTATATATGTTGATGATTTAAATATAATTGGACTTCTGAAGTGCTTTCAAAGGAAATAGAATATCTTAAGAAAAAATTTAAGATGAAAGATCTCTGAAAAAAAAGTTTTCCCTTGGTTTGCAAATTGAGCCTTTAGTAGATGAGATATTTGTTCATCAATCAACTTATACATGAAAAGTGTTGAAAAGATTTTATATGGATAAAACACATCCATTGAACATTCTAATGGAAGTTTGTTCACTAGATATGAAGAAAGATATATTTTGACATTGAGTTGATAATGAAGAACTTCTTGGTCCTGAAATACCATATATTAGTGCAACTGGTACACTTATATATCGTGCTAATAATAGAAGACCAGATATTGCATTTTAGAGAATTTATTGGCTGTTGGGAATGTCTTAGAACTTGCAGTTCGTAAATTTTGTGTTAAACATTCTATTTGTCCATAAAATATTATTAAGTATCTTATTCAATAAAGTTGTTGATTTTGCATTCTTTTATGAAAAACCAATAAACATATCCATGACTATAGTATGAATACTTTAACTTTATGTGGTGACATAAACATGATCAAGTTAATAGTATATAGCTTAAATGGTCTAAAAGTATATGGATGAAATTGGGTATCTTATCCTGGTATTAGTATTGGATGCGGCCCATTTTGTATAGGTAATACAGATGACGTGATCCACAGATCATTCATGTAGAGACATATGAATTGGGGCATCCTATGCAATGAGTTTGCATATATACTGGACCAGGAAATAGTCATTTTTCTTTATAATGACTGTTTACTGTTAAAATTGACTATTTCATACTAAAGTAACCTAGGATGACTCGATCTTAATCTTGAGCTAGCTATGAACTCCTGTTTATTCGAGATTATCCTTTGATCTGTATGGGTGAGAGTAGTCCAACAACACTGCTCAATAAGCCTTCTATTTTGGGGATAAGACCGGATGGATAGCTGGGGACACAACCCTGCAAGATGAAATTCACTCCTACAAATTTTAGGGTTACCAGATAGGTTATTCTCTTAAGTGTTGTTCCTGGTCTTGAACAATCGAGGCCCCACCTTCTCATGATAGAGAAGAACATGATTCATAAGTAGTATTATGAATGATATTTTTCATTGGAGGCTCAGTGGGAACTTAGGGAACAATAAGTATTTACAGGGGTAAAACGATAATTTTAACCCAGCTGTAATTACGAACGACCTATGAAGGATCTTAACGAACTCTTATATAAGAGTACCTCTGAGCGGAAGCGGATCGTTCCAAACTTATTGTGACATAATTACAACATTTACAATCTAACAGAACACATATGCATTATACAACAAATTACGGGCATGCATAAAGAAAACTAAACAACAAGAGAACAAGAAGACATACCAGTTGAAGAAATTTTCTTCACCGAAATCTCGCTCTCTTCAAGGATTGCTCCTCTCGCTCTCGTAGGAACATCCAAGCAATCGTTCACCAAATCACCCGGTCATCTACTCACGAACGACCTCCACACGAACACAACAATGTTGATGACACCACCACTTAGAACATTCGGCATTCTTGGTGTGAAAATCTAGGAGGTATGGGCTCTGTTGGATTTTTTAGAGGGAAGGAGGAAAGGAAGATCGTATACCACAACCAAGCAAGTGGGAGAATATCGGGTCTATCATATAGACAATGCTTGATCATTGAGAAGAAGGTACATGATCGTTTAGTAAATAGGCTACGATCGTATAATCATTTAGTAAACGCTCGAGTGCGTGATCGTTTAGGAAAAAGCTAGACGATCGTTTAGCAATATCTATGTGATCGTTTAGTAAGAAAGCATGTGTATACGATCATTTAAAAACTTTGAGCTATCGTCTAGGCTCTCAGTTTTCTATGCGATAGGCAGTATATAACTCGTGAGCAAATTACCGATATCTTTGCAAAATGAAAACGATTTTTATTTTATTCTTAAGTTACAAAAACTGAATGAAACCTCCCACTATCACATGGTTATGGAGAAAATGGCGGCACAATTATCCTATAATTGTCCAATTAAAATTAATAAATATAATCATATTATATTCATTAACCTATGGTTTAATATCACATCATATGCAATATATTAACCATAGTGTTTTCTCCTCCACTAGATATAAATCATATTTATATCATTTTCCTCCAAATTAATGTATATCATACATAAAGTCAATCATATCAAATATAATTAACCAGTTCAATCATATCATATATAATCGATCTCCTTGTCAATTTGAACACCTCAAACTGACCCAAAAACTGATTCTCAACTTGAATCCATTGGGTTACCAAGATGACCTTATGAACCTATGGCTCGAAACTCTAACCGTACGTGAATAGCTTAGTAAACTGTTTAGCCATGAGATCCACCATCTGTTAACTACCAGGTATTCCACTAAAGACCGATAGTTGAACTCTTCTTACCATAGATATATTTCTATGTCCATCGGATATAACCAATCAACAGTACGATACCCTTCACAGATGCTCGTAAGTATAGTTGGGCTAATTTATCGTTTTGCTCTATAGTTACATATAACTCCTTAAGTACTACTAATCCCTCTAATGAACAATACAACATAGTCCTACTATGTGTGGACACCTCTCGGGCCATGAGAAGGTGTGTGGCAGCTTATCGTTCAAGCCCGGCCCTTAAGGGAGCAATCTATCTATTTACCTTTACTTCGGGGAAGGAGTGAATTCCATCTTGTGTAGTTGAGTTCCCAGCTCCCAAATCAGACAAATCCCCAAAGTTGTAGGTTTGAGTCAGCGATCTGGCCACTCGTACCCATGTAAATCAAAGGACCGCCCTCAAAGGCAGGAGTTCCTAACTCACTCAGGATTGAGGTCATGTTACCTACGGTCATCCTAGTGAAGTGAAGTTTTTGTCATGAATGACCTTATATAACAAGACGTTAACACTTCGTGTTCCAGTCATATACAAACTTCTTTATATAGGATGCCTCCATTTGTATGTCCCCACATGAATGATCAGGATCAGACCATCTGTAGCAAGTCACAACACTTGTAACTATTCTACAAAGCGGGCCGCATCTGTAGCGTTACCAGGATAAGGATTTCGAACTAAATCCATATACTACAGAACATTTGGATTATCACTTAAGACATGATTCACTTGTATGTCTCCATATACATGCTTATGTTACAAACGAAAACCAGGGATTTTATTTTATGGGTTTGTGGTAGAGCAAATAAAACATCCAATGTTCAAAGACAACAAGTGAAGAAAATATCATATATTATACATCACAAGCGTTTGTTCAAAACTGTGTTTACAAACTACAAGACATGAGAGTTTAGGGCATCATCCCCAACAATCTCCTATTTTTCCTAAAGCGAGTAGGGTGTACATAGAAGTAGTACAAAACAATAAACTAGGGCATTAAGGCCCAGTACATAAATATCCCCCACTTGTCCAAGTCCAGCCGCTGGCGGTCCTATAGACCCATGCTCTGAAGGTGATCCTCAAACACCATAACCATGAGAGCCTTCATAAACAGGTCAGCAACATTGTGCTCCAAAGCGATCTTCGTGACTATCACGTCCCCTTGATGCACTATCTTGCGGATCAGATGATACTTCTGATCTATGTGTTTTGCCACACTACTGCTTCTCCGTTAAGAGTAAAAGCTGACCCTGAAGTGGACTTCCGAGAGTACTTATCAGTTTGAAAGTCAGAATCTGTGTATCCAGGAAGGATCAAATCCCTAGTTCCATACATGATCATGTAGTCCCTCGCTCTTCGAAGATACTTGAGGATGTTCTTAACTGCAGTCCAGTGACCCTAGCCTAGGTTAGACTGTAACCTACTAACTATTCCCACAGCATAGCACAGAGCATCGCATACATTAAACTGCTAATGGAAGATGCATATGGGACCCGTCTCATCTCCTCAATGCTTGAACGGTAGTAGGCCCCTTCTGGAGTCTTGCGTCGAGTACTTGAGCAACATCTTGTCAATATACGATGCTTGAGACAGCACTAGCATTTTGTTCTTACGATCCTAAAAGATCTATATACCCAGAACAAACTAAGCCTCTCCCAAATCTTTCATTTGGAATTGGGTCGCTAGCCAGTTCTTAACTATAGTCAGTAGACCTACATCATTCCCAATGTGTAGGATCTTATCTACATACGACACTAAGAAAACTATTGAATTGTCGACGATCATTTTGTAGACATAAGGCTCATCAACGTTTTGGTCAAAGCCATACAATTTGATCGCAATATCAAACAGAATATTCTAAGATCGAGACTCTTGTTTCAGCCCATAAATGGACCGATTCAATTTACAAACTTTTTGCTCTTAACCTTGGGCAATGAATTCCTCGGGCTGCACCATATAATTCGTCTTCTCAAGATTGCCATTCAGAAAGGTCGTCTTGATGTCCATTTTCCAAATCTCATAATCATAATAAACAACAATGGATAGGAAAATGCGAATCGACTTTAGCATGGCAACAGGAGAGAAAGTCTCCTCATAGTCGACTCCCTCCACCTGGGTATAACCCTTTGCCATAAGTCGAGCCTTGAATGTTTACACCTTCCCATCGACACCCTGTTTCCTCTTGTAGATCCATTTGCAACCTATAGGTCTTACCCCACGAGGCTGATCAATAAGATCCCATACTGAGTTGAAGTACATCGACTCAATCTCGAGATCGATGGCTTTAACCCATTCATCCCGGTCAACATCCTCCATTTCCTTCTGATAAGACAACAGATCCTTGACGTCGCCGTCAGCTACCATAGCCAAGATTTTCGTGAAACCTAGATAGCAAACAGGTGGGTTCGCTGTTGGGTTTTATGTCCTAAAAACTCGCAATTTGTAAAATGATAAACATTTTCTATTATCAATATACTTGTTATTAATCTCATAAATTGTATGAAAGTCTTAATCCAATAAACTAAGACCCATGACTATTGTATGAGTACTTGAACTTTATGTGGAGACATAAGAGTGGATCGGGTTCGAGTAAATAGTCAAAATGATCTATGATACATGAATGAGGTTGGGTACCTTATTCTGGTAACACCATTGGATGCGACCTACTTTATAATTGTTACAAATAGTTGAAAAGTGCTACATATGATGTGATCCTAATTCGTACATGTTATGCCATGAAGAGTGGGGGCGTCTTATGTAATGAGTTTTCATAAGATCAGAACCAAGAAATAAGTCACTCTTACTTTATAACGTTGTTTACTGTTTAAGACTTACTATTTCACCTAGATGACCTAGGTAACTCAGTCTTAATCCGGAGCTAACTATGTACTCTTGTTTATTCGGGATTGCCCTTAGATTTTCATACTTGAGGGTTGGCTCAACAGCATCGGCTCAATAAGACTCCTATTTAATGGATAAGACCGGATAGATAGTTGGGGACGTAGGGTGCAAGACAGAGTTCATGCCTACCCGATTTAGGGATAGAAGAAAGGTTGTTCTTTCAAGTATTGAATCCAGGTTTTGAACAAGAGGCCCCACCCTCTTACTAGGCTGATAGAGTTTGGTTTAGTGATTGGATCACAAACCAGTTGTTCATTAGAGGATCAGTAGGGACTTGAGGAATAAGACATAATCTTGGGGGTAAAACAGATATTTGATCCAGCCGTTATTACGAACAACCTGTGAAAGGTCGACTTGCTGATTATGGTTAAATCATGTGGACATAATATATCTACAGTGAGGGGAGTGCAACTGTGGGCTTTAGTGGAGTGACCCATTAGTTAACGAATAGATATTAATTTGGTCTAGTGAGTTTAGCCAATTAGTCTCAGATCGTTGGAGCCCATGATCTATAGGCCCACGAGGTCCCCCTTCTAGCTCGTAACAGATTAGCTCTAGAATAGTGTGATAAGTTAATTTCAAATGTTCAAATTATAATTAAGGGAATCAGTAATTATATGAGATATAATTACATGTTTAATTTTAGATTTAAATGGAATAGGAGAATTTATATATTTAAATGATTGAAATATATAAAGATGGATATGTGTTAAAATTAATTTAATATTTGTTATTAAATTAATTAAGTTTTATTTAATAATTAATTTATGAAATCAGTTAATTTTTCATTTTTAAAATCGAAATAGATTTTATAAATTCAAATTTTTATTTTTAGATAAAATTGAAAAATTGGAAAATTGGAAAACAAAAACACAAAATGGAAAAATGGATTTTTCCATTATCCATCACCTAAGTAGCTCACACATGAAGCATTAACATTGCCTTGCCTTCTTCAAACATGAGCTGCAACTCATGCAACTCTTCTCTTTGCATGTTGATCTACAATATAATGACGAGATTGGAGTGAAAATTGGGATGCAATCTATAGAGTTTTTTAGAGAAAACTTGTTTGAAGAACGGTTCTTCAACAAGGTTGCAGCAGTGAGCTTTTCTCTTGCATCCCTTGATTCAAGCTTGTTTTGAGTCCACAACTCAATCTAGAGCACCAAGAGAATAGTGGGGAAGATCTTGAGGTAGTTTGCAACAAGATATGGAGAAGATAGCAGCTGGAGAAGGAGCTTTGAAGAAGTTGTACACGAGGTATGTCTTAAAACCCATTTTTTTTGTAGGAGCATGCTTTATATTTTGCCAAAATTAGTGAATTTGAGTGCTTAGATGATCCTTGTGCTTCTACTGCTATTGATACAATCCTAGAATTGGTATTGGAGCATCAAATAAGCATTCAATTCGGTTTAATTTTGGTTTGGTGGGTGTTTTATATGAGAAATATGAAACTGGTGCACTGATATGGTTTTCTGAGTTTTGGCTATTTAATTCTCTTTAATTTCTCATTTAAATTTGTAATTGGCTCTTGTTTGATGAGCTTTAATGTGTTTCCAAGAGTCTATAATTTATTTGGAGTCATTAGAGTTGAATTTAAGCTGTAAATCGAAGAAACAAGCGAATAGGCCGAGTTGCAGTTCCAGAAAATCAGCCTCTGTTCTTATCGTCGGTGCGGTTCCAATTGCTAAACGATCATCTAGATCCAAATGCGACACGATGTGAAGAAAAGCGAGATAATCATACAGTAATGGGCACTGGTCGTTGTGATGTTAAACACTAGACGATCGTGTACCTGCGGGAGCTAAACGATGCGTTGAATTTGCTATATGATAGAACCGATCGTTTAGCTTTGCCGTGGGAACTAAACGATACGTTGAATTTACTATACAATGGTACTATGCGATTGTTTAGCAATGCGCGCTAAGCGATGTGATGAAGTGCTACGTAATAGCACTGAGTGATCGTTTAGATGCGGAGCTAAGTGAACGTGTAAACGAAGTGCTAAGCGATGCGTTGAAGTTTCTATTCGATGGAACTAAAAAAATCGCTTACCTATGATGCTAAACGACGAGATGATGTTTTATACGATAGAGCTAGCGATCGTTTAGCTACGACAGATACTAAAAGATGAAATGAAGCGCTAGACGATGGTGTTAAGCGATTGTTTTGTTCTATACAATAGAATTAAGCGATTCGATGAAGAGCCATACGATAGCACTGAGCGGTCGCTTACTACGATCGTTTATCTTTGATCAGAAGCTAAACGATGTGTCGAGTTTCTATGCGATATCATTACATGATTGTTTACCTCTATGTGGGAGCTACGCGATGCAACGAGTTGCTATGCGATAGCACTAAGCGATCGCATACCTTTGTGCGGCAGCTAGGCGATGCGTTGAATGCTATGCGATGGCATTAAACGATCTTTTACCTTTTTGTTCGCACTAAACAATCAAGCATTTACTAAATGATCAGGAAAAATGCAAGAAGATGGTCATCATTGCTTAATGATGAGACTTAGCGAGATGTTGAACATGTGCAAGGGCTGCCGATTCGACCTGTTCTCTTGTGGTCTGGTCCGGTTCAGCTTCGAATAATAGCGAGAATTTGGAGCAGTTCGATAGTTCATCAGCAAGAGTTGTTGGTCTGGTCCGATTCTCTTGTGGTCTGGTTCTCTTGGAGCGGTTCGAGTAGTCCAGGAGCAGTTCTGAATCTGTTTTGTAATAATTAGGTTTTGTTTGCTTGTTTTTTGCCAAAACTAGAATCAGATCGGTCTGTGTTTAATTATTTATGCATTTGATGTATGTTATAATTAGATAAATCTTGTATGTGCATATAGTATGCAATTTAGATTTAAAATCCCACCACAGGAAGTATGTTACATGCATTGAAAGTATGTTATAATTGTTATAATACATAGTATGAATGTTAGGGTTTCTCGTATTTAATATAAATGTTCTATAAAATGTTGAATGCCTCACGTACGTTATGGATGTTTAGCATGTCTAAAGTTTTATAAGTTGTTATAAAATTGGGTTAGACATTTAAAATCCATAAACAACAGTTGCATGCTCATGTAGGTTGACCACCTATTTTAATTGTTACAACTTATAAAACCTAGGTTACAAACTCAACCGGTATATAATCCTATCTAAGGCTAGGGGTACTTAAGTTGACAGTTTACGGAACACCTCCTACCTGGGGATTATGGCCGAATAATTGAGCGTTGATAATCGATTTTATGAGCATACGTGAGTGATGTGAGGTAATAAAATGGTTTATCAGCTAGACATCATAGGTTAAAGTCCAATTATAAGAGTTATACTTGGATAAACCACATAGACTTAGGGTTGTTTTATTAGCCGAAAAGAACCTAAGTATAAATATATCCAAATAGAACACTTCAGTGGCAGTTTAATAACTTCTATATGATAGAGTTATTAGAAAACTTCAGTGGGAGATTAATAACATATATGATACGTTATTTTTAGCTCTCACGTCTCTAAGAGTTCACAATCCAGATTTAAGTGGTACTTTGTATCACCCTGGGAGTGACCTTCCTTCAGACAGTATTTTTTAGCTTAAATCTAGATTTCGGTGAATAAGAGGAAGTTGTTCAAATATAAGTTTTTTATAAGATAAATAGATTTCAACTACCACGTCTACATATAGTTTACACCGTGAGATTCATATGACGTTTCATGTCACCTTGGAAGTGTCCTCCATTTGAAAAGTGCTTTGTATGAATCAATATCAAAGTAAACAGAGGAAGTAGTTCATAGTAAATGGGTGAAGGATATGTGTTAATATATCCTATGGTCTCCTCCATTAGTCTGAACTGTGAGATTCTTATGTTGCACTTACTGGTTTGCTTTAGGCGGCCCTTTGTTAGTCGTTTAGTGGCGGCTATCCCTCGGAGGGTTGTAACATAGGATTCGGAACAACATATGCTTTAGTAAAATGAATAGGGTCTTATAGTTCCGTTTTGGATGTTGTCTTCTAAACGACTATAGGAATAAGTGTTATTCCGAGGATAATGTTTGGTCAAAATTGTTTGTTTTAGCGAAGGAGTATATGACTGCCCCTTGGTAGCACATATTCTGACTCACTGAAATATCGTTGCAAATAAATAATGGTTATGGGTACATTATTACTTTTGCTAAAATTTGATTTTGGATTTAGTTACAATTTGCTAATTAGAATTTGTTTGAATTTTATGAGCATGTCGAATTCTAGAATACTCGCTTCCGATGTACATAACAGTAAAATCAAATCAACAAACAAATTACTAGTTGATTATACCAAAAGAGTTTTAACAGAGGATTGTCCTCTATCTCCCAACTCATCTGAAATTATGAATTATATAGATGAAAATGTTGAATTCGAACAACAAGATAAATATGACTTACTTGTTATCGAAGTATGTTTAGTGGAAAACGATAAAATCTTCATAATTGATTCAAGTGCTGCTAATCATGTATGTACTATCTCACAGGAAACAAGTTCCTGGAGACAGTTGAAAGAAGGTGAAACAATCTTTAAGGTAAGGATCGAGGAGATTGTTTCAGCCAAAGCAGTGGGAGATATGAAGTTATTTATAGGAGATAAGTACATTTATTTGAAAAATGTATATTATATTCCTTTTATGAAAAAGAATCTAATACCTATCTCCTGTTTGCTAGAACAAAATTATAAAGTTTATTTCGAAAATGGTGAAGTGTTCATCAAAATGGGTATAAACAAATTTGCTCTGCAAAATTAGAAAATAACTTGTACATGTTAAAACCAATTGAGGTCAAAGTTGTTTTGAACATAGAGATGTTTAAAACTGTTGCGACTCATAAGAAAATGAAGATTTCTCTAAATACCTATCTTTGGCACTTGAGACTGGGTCACATAAATCTCAACAGAATTGAGAGATTGATTAAGAATGGTGTTTTAAACAAGTTGGAAGACAATTCATTACCACCATGTGAGTCTTGTCTTGAGGGTAAAATGACAAAAAGATCTTTTTTTTGGAAAAGGTCTTTGAGCCAAAGAACCCTAGTGCTGATTTTGACTATTGTGGGACTCTTAATGTTAGAGCAAGAGGAGGGTATGAATATTTCATTACTTTTATAGTTGATTATCCAAGGTATGGGCATGTTTATCTAATACATCAAAAGTCTGAAACTTTTGAAAAGTTTAAAGTGTATAAGGCTGAGGTTGAAAACCAATTAGGTAAAAAGATTAAAACGCTTTGATCGGATCGTGGTGGTGAGTATATGGACATAGAATTCAAGAACTATTTGATAGAACATAGAATTCAGTCTCAACTCACAGCCCCTGGCACACTTCAGCAGAACGGTGTGGCAGAGAGGAGAAACAGAACCTTGTTGTACAGGGTTCGTTCCATGATAAGTTACACTCAGTTACCAAATTCTTCTTGGGGACATGCAGTTGGGACTGTAGTGTATATTTTGAACATGGTTCCCTCGAAAAGTATTTCTGAAACACCTTACGAGCTCTGGAGAGGATGTAAAGGAAATTTATATCACTTCATAATTTGGGGTTGTCCAGCAAATGTGTTGGTGCACAATCCTAAAAAGTTGGAACACCGTTCAAAAGTATACCTATTTGTAGGCTATCCAAAAGAAAGTAAAGGTGGTCTCTTTTATGATCCTCAGGAAGATAAAGTGTTTGTATCGACAAATGCACCTTCTTGAAGGAAGATTATATAAAGAACCATTAACCTCACAGTAAGCTAGTAATAGAATAAATGTCCAGAGAAACGACAAATGTATCAACAAGAGTTGTTGATCGAACAGGTTCTTCAACAAGAGTTGTTGATAGAGCAAGTCCGTCAACAAGAGTTGTTGATGAAACTGATACTTCATATCATTCTCAAGAGTTGAGAATGCCTCATCATAGTTGGAGGGTTGTGCAACAGCCTGACCGATACATGGGTTTAACTGAAACTCAAGTCATCATACCAGATGATGATTTAGAGGATCCATTGTCTTTTAATCCAGCAATGAACGATGTGGACAAAGACCAATGGATTAAAGCCATGGACCTTGAAATGGAATCTATGTATTTCAATTATGTCTGGGATCTTGTAGATCAACTAGAAGGGGTAAAACCCATCGGTTGCAAGTGGATCTAAAAGAGAAAACGAGACCAAGCTTGTAAGGTATAGACCTACAAAGCAAGACTTGTGGAAAAAGGATTTACCCAAAGAGAGAGGTTAGATTTTAAAGAAATCTTCTCTCCAGTTGCCATGATAAAGTCTATTAGAATACTCTTGTCCATAGCCATATTTTATGATTATGAAATATGGCAAAGGGATGTCAAGACAGCTTTTCTGAATTGCTATCTTGAAGAGAGTATCTATATGTCTCAACCAGAAGGGTTTATGCAGCAGGGTCAAGAACAAAATGTTTGCAAGATTAATCGATTCATTTATGGATTAAAACAAGCTTCTATATCCTGGAATATGAGATTTGACGGTGCGATCAAATCTTAAGGCTTTGAACAAAATATTGACGAACCCTGTGTCTACAAGAAAACCGTTAATAAAATTGTCACTTTTCTAGTGTTGTATGTTGATGATATTCTACTCATTGGGAATGAGGTAGAATATCTAGCTGACATTAAGAGATGGCTAGCGTCATAATTCCAAATGAAATATTTGGGAGAAATACAGTATGTTCTTGGAATCCAAATAGTTCAGAATCGCTAGAACATTATCATTATCTCAAGCATCTTATATAGACAAGATGTTGTCTAGGTATAAAATGCAAAGTTCCAAGAAAGGATCTTTACCTTTCAGGCATGGAATTCATTTGTCTAAGGAGCAGAGTCTTAAGACAGCTAAAGAGGTTGACGAGATGAATCAAATTCCATATGCATCTTCAGTTGGAGTTTGATGTATGCAATGTTATGTACTAGTCCCGACATATGCTATGTCGTAGGAATTGTCAGCACATTTTAGTCCGATCCTAGTCATGACCATTAGATTGCTATTAAAAACATTCTCAAGTATATTCAGAGAATGAGAGATTATATGCTCATGTATGGTCCTAAGGATCTAATCCTTACTGGATACACTGATTCTGACTTTCAGATCGATATTGATTCGAGGAAATCAACTTCAAGGTCAGTATTCATTCTGAACGGAGGATTAGTTGTATGGAGAAGCATCAAGCAAAGTTGTATCGCAGACTCCAAAATGGAAGCTGAGTATGCACCTGCAAGCGAAGTAGTAAAGGAAGCAGTATGGCTCAGAAAGATCCTGACAGATCTGGAAGTAGTTCCTAACATGCATTTGCCTGTTACTCTCTATTGTGACAACAGTGGAGCAGTTGCAAATTAAAAGGAACCACGAAGACATAAAAGAGGAAAGCATATCGGATGGAAGTACCATCTTATCAGGGAGATTGTACACAGAGGAGACATCATTGTCACTCAGATTTCTACCCAAGACAACTTGGCTGATCCATTTACGAAGGCCCTCTTGGCTAAAGTGTTCGAGGGTGTCACACCCTGCCCCAGACCACCTTCTTCGCCAAGAGAAAGGTGTGACTGCAGCAGTTTCCAATCTTGGGCTGACATTTACTGCCTAATAACTCTTGCGGAATAACTCTGATATCAATTATAATTCATATGCAACGGGACGTCTTTAGCTCACAATTTATTAACTTAGAAACATAATATGTTTAGAGTAATTACAACACTAGATTTACAAGTCCCAAAACCCATAAACCCTAGTCCTTAAATCAACAGTAGTAAAATGTGTACAATATTAACAGTAACTACCTAACAAACGGGTTACAAATCTTTTGATCCTTTAGTGGCAGAGTAGACGCAGAGCTATCTTTAGAGGATTTGACCGCTACCTGTGGGGGGGAAACAAAATATTTTAAAACGGGTGAGCTTACGCCCAGTGAGTGACCAAGAAAACATAGTTGATTTTCATTCAAAATCTCAATAAAGAGTTTAACCGAAACATAAGCTTCTACAGTACGTATACTACAACATAAACATTTTCCAAGCATAAAAAATATAAAGTTGTTTTAATCATAAAATAGTAAAATCATTTCTTAATTCAAAGTACCCCACTGTGGGTAAAACAATCCCAACACCAACTACTAGTCAAGAAAGAACCCTTTTGCTCAATCTCTAACTCTATTTACTTGTGGCCACACTAAGTACCGTCACACATTAGGTACTTCTGCTCAGATACCTTCTCAAATGTCCTTTAGTATCGAGCTACTAGGATACCTTCTCAAACTTCCTTTAGTATCCTGTTGGCTCGGTACCTTCTCAAACGTCCTTCAGTACTAATAGATACCTTCACATGAGAGTCCAACTACATTGCATTGCCAGAATCCATGTTGTATATTTGAAAGAGGTCTCCGACGGCAAAATAGGCACAAGGAAAGGCGATTACTAGCGATTCCGGCTTCATGCAGGCGAGTTGCAGCCAGTATCTAGTTGGGCAGATACCTTCTCAAACGTCCTTCGATATCGCGTTTTAGTAACAGTAGTCATAAATGACTTTCTCTTTAAAGCATGCAAAGTATAACACATATAAAAACATGGGTTTAAAGATGCTAACGCATGCTGAACATATTTAACACATATAAATCGTTTTTCAACAATTTCTCATACATGCATGCGTTTGAAACACAATTCGTAGCTTTCTTGGAAATCACTTCATAAAACTAGTAGGCATAAGAATATTCTTCTTTAAAACATGCTTTCTATAACACGTTGTAATAAAAAAATTTAAGCAAAATGTTTTAGTCAAAAAATTTTAGCCACTCACCTTGATTACTTAGGAGCTTTTCACACTAGTAGCTTCTATTTCTACCTCGAGCTCCCTTTTCACCCCTAGAATCCAGATTCAATTTTCAACTTAGATTACTCATAGTTCTGAACTTATTTTGAAATACTTTCTTCTACAAACTTATTCTATAATTTCTCATGAAGCTTACCCTAAAATATGAGCTCATAAATCTTTGTGGTTTCACCGGAATCACAGAATATTCAAGACTGGCCAAAACTGATTCGATAGCCTAACCCTTCTGCCTTCTTTTTAGTTTTCAGCTTGATACCTTTGAGATTTTTCTCTGGCAACCCCACTATGAAAACGAGACTCTCATAGCTTTCAGATGGCATTAGAATCACTCCAAAAGCACAAGTAGATTTGGAGATCTTCTCGTCCCAAGTTGATGCATCCTCCTCAACCCTCACTGTCGAATGCGTCCACTTATGACTAACACATGGGTTTGGCTCCAACGCATGGTTTCCTCCACTCTCCCTCTCTTTTCACGTAATTTCTAAATTTGTGATTTGAAAATGAAGTCTCAAGGCTCTATTTATAGGCGTTCAGACTTCCTCCGGTGTTGACACCACCTACTTGGCTGCATGGCCAAGTATCTACTCCTCCCTTCATCTATGCAATCTTGCATCATCTTGGCCCAAGGTGTCTTCTCCACATGCATCCACCTCAATTTCTTAGCCCTTAGGAATTCTCTCAAGAAGACACATGGTTTGGCTGACGTTTCCTTTGTGACCTCACCCTTATATGTCCAACTTTTGCCTAATGCATAGCATAATAATTTAACTTAGCCATTGCAAGAAATTATCCATCACCAACGCATAGGGTGACCTTCCATCCCTCAACGCGTGGATCACTTGCACGGCTTGCTTGGAATGGGCGCATGGTGCTGGCCACCATCGCATAGGTGTCCTTGGCTGCTTGACGCATGGGCGTGCTTGGCGGCATAAGCTGCGCGTGGTGCTTTGAAGCTTGGCCGAGTGCACGGGCGCATGGGCGTGCGGCTTGTGCTGCTCGCTCGCTCGCACGGTTGCTTGGATGCACGCATAGGTTGCGCGCTTGGTTTACTCGACAGCGCATGGCAACGCTCGACGTATGCGTGCATGGGGCTCGGCAGGTGCGCGCAATGCACGGGGCGTGGCTGCTCGTCAGGCGCTCGTAACGCATGACACATTCCTTCGACAGCGCACGGGTGTGCCTGCTCGACGCATCTCACTCTCAACGATCTTGCTCTTGCTGATCTTGCTCTCAATGATCTCGCTCTTAACGATCTCACTCTCAACGATCTTGCTCTCAACGGTCTCGCTCTCAGCGCTCTCAACGATCTCGCTCTTAGCTAATGCGAGCATTTTTTATCTCCATGCAATCACTACACGATCGCCCACCTCATTGCGTTTTCATCCCTACAAACGCAGGTCGCCTTTCTTCTCATTTTATGCGTTAATCTCTCTTAACGCATAGTTCCTTTTTGACTTTACACTTAGTTAAAATTTCCAAATTTTTCCCTAAAATCAACTTCCACATTTTCCTTTCAAATTTCCATCCCTTTCTTCACCATTCCATACTCGTTTTCACATCAACCCACTTACCACACAAATTTGAATAAGGAACACACAAGTAGAAAATTAGGGTTCGGGGTTCACATTTACCTCCCTTTTATAAAAATTTCGTCCTCGAAATTTCGCCACAAGTCCGTCAGTCAAACAACTGCGGATACTTATTTCTGATTTTCTCTTCGGCTTCCCATGTTGCTTCTTCCGTAGTATGGTTTTGCCATAGCACCTTTACTAATGGGATTGTCTTATTCCTTACGACCTATTCTTTTCCGTCAAGAATCTTCACTGGTTCCTCTTCATACGACAAATTCTCTTTCAACTATACCGGTTGCTCAGGCAATATATGAGTAGGATCTGACACATACTTTCTGAGCATTGCCACATTAAATACATCATGAATAAAGATAACTCGGAAGGTAAATCCAGTCGATATGCCATTCGGCCAACTCTTTCTATTATCTCATAAGGTCCAATATATCTCGGGCTTAATTCCCTTTCCTACCGAACCTGAGTATTCCTTTGTATGGAGATAACATCAGAAATACTTTATCACCAACTTTAAAATCTAATTCTCTTCCCCACTTATCATCGTAACTCTTTTACCTATCTCTCGGTAGATCTTCAGGTAGCGTTGCGAGTTTTAGTTTCTTCTGATCAAGATATGTTTTAGACTTTTATGATCTGTAAATATATGACACTATTCACCAAACAGGTAATGTCTCCATAATTTTAGAGCTAACACAACTACTACTTATTATAAGTCAAGTGTAGGGTAGTTACATTCATGCTTCTTTAACTATCGCGAAGCGTAGGCTACTACTTTTCCTTCCTGCATCAGCACACATCCTAACCCTTGTCGGGATGCATCACAATAAACTTCAAACTCCTTACCTTGTGTAGGTAGAGTTAATACTGGTGCTAACACTAACTTCTGTTTCAGCACTTGGAAACTATGCTTGCATTCTGGCGACCACTCAAACTTTGTATCCTTTTTGGTCAGGTTTATCAATGAAAGAGCTATCTTAGAGAAACCCTCCACGAATCTCTTGTAATAACCTGCTAAACCCAGAAAACTACGTACTTCGGTTACATTCAGGGGTCGTTCCCAATTAACTATTGCTTCCATCTTTTGGGAATCAACGCTAACTCCATCAGCTGAAACTATATGTCCAAGGAATACGACTTGATTTAACCAAAAATCGAATTTACTAAATTTGGCATATAACTCATTTTCCCTTAAAATTTGTAACACCATCCTGAAATGTTCTTTGTGTTTCTCCGCACTACTAGAATACACTAGAATGTCATCTATGAATACTATCACAAACTAATCTAGATAATGATGAAATATCCTATTCCTCAAGTACATAAATACCGCAGGAGCATTTTTCAATCCAAACGGCATTACTAGGAACTCATAATGTCCATACCTAGTTCTGAATGCAGTCTTTGGAACATCTGTGCCTTTCACCTTCAACTGGTAATAGCCTGATCTCAAATCTATCTTAGAGAACGTCGTTGCTCCCTTTAACTGATCGAAGAGATCATCTATACGAGGCAATGGGTACTTATTCTTAATGGTCACCTTATTCAACTGTCTATAGTCTATGCATAATCTAAGAATACTGTCTTTCTTCTTAATAAACAAGACTAGCGCTCCTCAAGGCGACACATTGGGTCTAATGTACCCCTTATCTACAAGTTCCTATAACTGAACTTTTAATTCTTTCAGCTCTGTTGGTGTCATCCTATACGATGCTTGAGATATAGGTGCTGTACCTGAAACTAACTAAATAGTAAATTCCATTTCCCTATCCGGTGGTAAACCTGGTAATTCTTCAGGGAACACCTCTATGAATTTTTGTACCACAGGTACATTCTCAGGTTTTAGTTTTATATCTTGTGAAACTATTACAGAGGCTAAATAGGCTTCACATCCTTTACTCAACAGTTTCCAAGCTTTTACCGCTGATATTAAATTTCCTGGGAGTATTTTTTTTTTACTTCCTACCAGGGTTATTTCTTTTTCACCTTGTTTCCTAAACACTATTTCTTTTCTAAAGAAATCCATAGTAGCATAGTGTTTACTCAGGAAATCCATACCTAAGATAACATTAAACTCTAGTAATCCTAATGGGATCAAGTCAACCCATAAACTTTGATCTCCAAGAATTACTTCACAATTCTTGTAATACTCATGTACAACTAGAGTATCTCCTACAGGCGTAGAGATAAACAAATCCTCATTAGAGATAAACAAATCCTCATTCATATGCTCAGCCACTTTATCTATATGTAATGCACACGTGCTAGATATGAATGAGTACATAGCATGAGGATCAAATAATGCATAAGTGGATTGTTTACATAAACTTATCATACCAGTTACGAGATCTGGAACCTCTTCCGCTTCCTGGTGTGTCATAGCATATATTCTACCCTGGTGCTGCTGTTTTTGCTATTGGGGTCGTCCGACTATCCCTTTCTGCTTAGCTACACCGGATCCCTCTCCTCTAGTTCTGGACGTTCTGCATTGGTTTACAGTCTAGGTAACTTCTCTTTGTTCATTTTGTGCTCCACGACCTAGCTGAGGACAATCTCTTCTGAAATGCCCAGCTTGTCCGCATTGGAAACACACATTCCTATTGCCATAACATACTTCTGTAAGAGGCCTACCACAGTTTACACAAAGTGGTTTCCTCCCCGTACTAGCTACTGACTCGCTAGCACGACCTGATACCCATCCACCACTCGGTCTAGCTGCAGGTCTTGACTTCTGCTGACTCAAACTTTGTTGGCTCACGCCTCCAAAGCTCCCTATACCCGACTATCCAGAGAACGGGGGTCTAAATCTCTTACTTCTCGTTTCTCCAGTCACTCTAAACTATCCTTCACCTGGTTGGAGTACCTCCTCCCTCGCTACACTCTGCTCTACCCGGATAGCGGTCTCAACTAACTGAGTGAAATCCACCCAATTAGATGTAGAGGTAATGGGTGTACGTATTTTTCTTCTTAGTCCATTCTCAAATCTCCTACATCTCTCATTTTCTTCTGCGATGATCGGAAGGGCATACTGAGATAACTCGGTAAATCTTTGTTCATACTCAGCAACCGTCATCACTCCCTGAGTTAGCCTAAGGAATTCTTCTCTTTTTGCTTCTTTAAAAGAACTAGGGTATTATTTATCCTCAAATACCTGTCTGAACTCAGGCCAAGTCATAGTTTCCGAACTATTCCTTCTAGCCTCTATCACTTTCCACCATTTCTTAGTCCCTTTCCGTAGCAAGAATGCCGCCAACTCGACCTTACGGTCCTCAGGGCATCTCATAACTTTAAAACACTTCTCAATCAAGTCCAACTAGATCTCAGCATTCACTAGATCCGTGGCTCCATCGAACATCGTGGCACCTAAAGCTTTCAGCCTCTCGACGCCGAATTTCTTTTCTGGATCGTTTTGGATCAATCCTATACTCGCCGCCAATCTTTGAGTGATTCTATCGAATACTCGATCCTCCATCTAGGGTTCTACATCTACCCTTGGTGTACTAGACTCGTTTTCTAAAGTTGCCTCCTGCTTTACTGAGTCTCTAACTCTTTTCCCCTTTGGATTTAGGTCCCGTCCAACTTCAGGACCTCTGCTGGTAGGGTCAACATTCCTCTCTGTAGTCTGCTTGCTCCGCTTGCCACTTCTCCTTAGCATCTTTGGCTAATTATTAGGTACACAAGTTTACGTATACCTTCGCTATGATACCAAGCTTGTATCAGCTAACTCTTTAACCTTCCCAGAAACTTATACTGGATACTAAGCTGGTATAAACTAATTCCTCAATTGTCCCAAAAACTTAGGCTCTAATACCAAACTGTCACACCCCGCCCCAGACCACCTTCTTCGCCTAGAGAAAGGCATGACTGCAGTCGTTACCAACCCTTGGGCTGACACTTACTGCCTAATAACTCTTGCAGAATAACTCTGATACCAATTATAATTCATATGCAACGGGACGTTTTTAGGCCCACAATTTATTAACTTAGGAATATAATATGTTTAGAGTCATTACAACACTAGATTTACAAGTCCCAAAACCCACAAACCCTAGTCCCTATATGAACAGTAGTAACATGTGTACAATATTAACAGTAACCACCTAACAGACGGGTTACAAATCTTTTGATCCTTTAGTGGTAGAGCAAACGCAGAGCTATCTTCAGAGGATTTGACCACTACCTGTGGGGGGGGGGGGGGTGGGGGGGAACAAAAATCATTTGAAAATTGGGTGAGCTTACACCCAGTGAGTGACCCAGAAAACATAGTTGATTTTCATGCAAAATCTCAATAAAGAGTTTAACTGAAACATAAGCTTCTACAGTACGTGTACTGCATCATAAACATTTTTCAAGCATAAAGCATATAAAGTCGTTTTAATCATAAAACAGTAAAATCATTTCTCAATTCAAAGTACCCCACTATGGGTAAAATAATCCCAACACCAACTACTAGTCCAGAGAGAACCCTTTTACTCAATCTCTGACTCTATTTACCTATGGCCACACTAAGTACCGTCACACATTAGGTACTTTTGCTCAGATGCCTTCTAAAATGTCCTTCAGTATTGAGCTACTAGGATACTTTCTCAAACGTCCTTCAGTATCCTGTTGGCTTGGTACCTTCTCAGACGTCCTTCAGTACCAATAGATACCTTCTCAAATGTCCTTCATTATCTAGTTGGGCGGATACCTTCTCAAATGTCCTTCGGTATCGCGTTTTAGTAACACTAGTCATAAATGACTTTCTCTTTAAAGCATGCAAAGTATAATACATATAAAAACATGGGTTTAAAGATGCTAATGCATGCTGAACATATTTAACACATATAAATCGTTTTTCAACAATTTCTCATACATGCATGCGTTTGAAACACAATTCGTAGCTTGCTTGGAAATCAGTTCATAAAACTAGTAGGCATGAGAATATTCTTATTTAAAACATGCTTTCTATAACACGTTGTAATCAAATATTTTAAGCAAATATTTTAGTCAAAATATTTTAGCCACTCACCTTGATTACTTAGGAGCTTTTCACTCTAGTAGCTCCCTTTTCTACCTCGGGCTCCCTTTTCACCCCTAGAATCCAGATTCAATTTTCAGCTTAGATTACTCATAGTTCTGTACCTTATTTGGAAATACTTCCTTCTACAAACTTATTCTACAATTTCTCATGAAGCTTTACCTAAAATATGAGTTCATAAATTCTTATGGTTTCGCCGAAATCACAGAATCTTCAAGACTGGCTCAAACTGATCTGACAGCCTAACCCTTTTGCCTTCTTTTCAGTTTCCAGCCTGATTCTTTTGAGATTTTCCTCCGGCAGCCCCACTATGAAAACTAGACTCTCATAGATTTCAGATGTCATTGGAATTACTCCAAACACACAAGTAGATTTGGAAATCTTCTCATCTCAAGTTCAAGCGTCATTCTCAACCGTCACTGTCCAATGCGTCCACTTATGACGAATGCATGGGTTTGGCTCCAACGCATGGTTTGCTCCACTCTCCTTGTCTTTTCACGTAATTTCTGAATTTTTGATTTGAAAATGAAGTCTCAAGGCTCTATTTATAAGCGTTCAGACTTCCTTCGGTGTTGACACCACCTACTTGGCTACATGGACAAGTGTCTACTCCTCCCTTCATCTACGCAATCTTGCATCATCTTGGCCCACAGCGACTTCTCCACATGCGTCCACCTAAATTTCTTCGCCCTTAAGAATTTCTCTCAATAAGACACATGGTTTGGCTGACGTTTCCTTTGTGACCTCACCCTTATGCGTCTAACTTTTGCCTAACGCATAGCATAACAATTTAACTTAGCCATTGCAAGAAATTATCCATCACCAATGCATAGGGTGACCTTCCATCCCTCAACGCATTGATCACTTGCACGGCTTTCTTGGCATGGGCGCATGGTGCTGGGCACCATCACATAGGTGTGTTTGGCTGCTCGACGCATGGGCGTGCTTGGCTGCATGGGCTACGTGCGGTGCTTTGAAGCTTGGCCGAGTGCACGAACGCATGGGCGTGCTGCCTCGACGCATGGGCGTGTGTCTTATGCTGCTCGCTCGCTCGCACGGCTACTTGGACACACGCATAGGTTGCATGCTTGGTTTACTCGGCAGCGCATGGCAACGCTCGACGCATGCGCGCATGGGTGCTCGACAGGTGCACGCAACGCACGGGGCGTGGCTGCTTCTCAGGCACGCGCAACGCACAACGCATTCCTTCGACAGTGTGCTCAGCACGCGGGTGTGCCTACTCGACGCATCTCGCTCTCAACGATCTCGCTCTTAGCTACTGCGAGTATTGTTTATCTCCATGCAATCACTACATGATCGCCCACCTCATTGCGTTTTCATCCCTACAAACGTAGGTCGCCTTTCTTCTCATTTTATGCATTAATGTCTCTTAACACATGGTTCCTTCTTGACTTTACACTTAGGCAAATTTTCCAAATTTTTCCCCAAAATCAACTTCCACATTTTCCTTTCAAATTTCCATCCCTTTCTTTACCATTCCATACTAGTTTTCACATCAACCCACCTATCACACAAATTTCAATAGTGAACACACAAGTAGAAAATTAGGGTTCGGGGTTCATAGAGGGTCACATGTAGGACTAGGTCTACGAATTTTGTATCACTAGGGCAAGTGGGAGAATTTATGGGTATTGTAATGCCCTAGTTTATTGTATTTGTACATTTTATTCTGTCTATGTAAACTCAACATTGTATATATATTTGTATATATTGATCCACTGGAGTTTTAGTCTAAGTGGGAGTATTATTGGGTTTTATATCCTAAAAACTCGCACTTTGTAAAATGATGAACATTTTCTATGATCAATATACTTGTTATTGATCTCATAAATTGTATGAAAGTCTAACTCCAATAAACTAAGACCCATGCCTATTGTATGAGTACTTGAACTTTATGTGGAGACATAAGAGTGGATCAGGTTTGAGTAAATAGTCAAAATGATCTATGGTACATGAAGAGGTTGGGTACCTTATTCTTATAACATCATTGGATGCGGCCTACTCTATAGTTGTTACGAAGAGTTGTAAAGTGCTACATACCATGTGATCCTAATTCATACATGTTATAACATGAGGAGTGGGGGTGTCCTATGAAATGAGTTTGCATAAGATTAGGGCCAAGAAATTAGTCACTCTTACTTTATAACGCTGTTTATTGTTTAAGACTGACTATTTCACCTACATGACCTAGGTAACTTGATCTTAATCCTGAGCTAGTTGAGGATTGCCCTTAGATTTGCTTAGTTGAGAGTTGGCTCAACAACGTCGACTCAATAAGATTCTCATTTCAGGGGTAAGATCGGATAGATAGCTGGGGACGTAGGGTGCAAGACGGAGTTTACACCTACACGATTAAGGGACAGGAGAAAGGTTATTCTCTCAAGTACTGAATCCAGGTCTTGAACAAGGGGCCCCACACTCTCACAGGGCTAAGAGTGTTTGGTTTGGTGATTGGATCACAAACTAGTTGTTCATTAGAGGATCAGTAGGGACTTGAGGAATAAGACGTAATCTCGGGGGTAAAACAGATATTTGACCCAACCGTTATTACGAACAACCTGTGAAGGGTCGACTTGCTGATTATGGTTAAATCATGTGGACATAATATATCTACAGTGAGAGCAGTGCAACTATGGGCTTTAGTCGAGTGACCCATTAGTTAATGAATGGAGATTAATTTGGTCTAATGAGTTTAGCCAATTAATCTCGGATCGTTGGAGCCCATGATCTGTAGGTCCGCGAGGTCCTCCTACTAGCTCGTAATGAACTAGCTCTAGAATAGCGTGATAAGTTAATTTGAAACATTCAAATTAGAATTAAGGGAATAGTAATTATATGAGATATAATTATATGTTTAAATTACATGTTTAATTTTACAATTAAACGGAATAGGAGAATTTATATATTTAAATATGATTTAAATATATAAAGATGGATATGTGTTAAAAATTAATTTAATATTTGATATTAAATTAATTAAGTTTTATTTAATAATTAATTTATGAAATAAATTAATTTTTCATTTTTAAAATCAAAATTTGATTTTTAGATAAAATGTGAAAATTGAAAAAAAAAACACAAAATGGAAAAATGGATTTTTCCATTATCCATCACCAAAGTGGCTCACACATGAAGCATTAACATTGTATTGTCTTCTCCAAGCATGAGCTGCAACTCATGCAACTCTTCTCTTTGCATGTTGATCTACAATATAATGAAGAGATTGGAGTGAAAATTGGGATGCAATCTATAGAGTTTTTTAGAGAAAACTTGTTTGAAGAACGGTTCTTCAACAAGGTTGCAGCAGTGAGCTTTTCTCCTGCATCCCTTGATTCAAGCTTGTTTTGAGTCCCACAACTCAATCTAGAGCACCAAGAGAATAGTGGGGAAGATCTTGAGGTAGTCTGCAACAAGATATGGAGAAGATAGCAGCTGGAGAAGGAGCTTTAAAGAAGTTGTACATGAGGTATGTCTTAAAACCCATTTTTTCTGCAGGAGCATGCTTTATATTTTGCCAAGATTAGTGAATTTGAGTGCTTAGTTGATCCTTGTGCTTCCGCTGCTATTGATACAATCCTACATTTGCAACCCTCCCACTGCATCGAGGTTCCTTCAAATCTAGAGGTAGAGCCGACCTATAAAATAAACTATCATCAACAACTCTTGTCGATGAAGCAAGCCCTTCAACAACTCTTGTTGAAGTTTCAGTAGTTTCGTTGGAAAGCTCACATACCATGACCTTACTACGTGGACTATGCTCCCTAATATGATCCTCCTCAAGGAAGGTAGCGTTCGTGGAAACAAACACTCTGTTTTCCCATAGATCATAAAATTAACCCCCTTGTGTACCTTTGGGGTAGCCCACAAAGAGGCACAACCTCGACCGTGGTTCCAAATTCTTTGGATTAGCCTCAAACACATGTGCTGGGTAGCCGCATATGACAAAGTGACGTAAACTAGCTTTACATTCATTCCACAACTCAGAGGTGTTCTCGCAACACTCTTGGAAGGAACATAGTTGAGTATATATAATATAGTCTCCACTGCAAAACCCCAAAACGAGTCGATAAGACAGTATAACTCATCATCGAACGAACCATGTCCAACAAGGTTCTGTTTCTCCTCTTCGCTACACCATTCTGCTGAGGTGTACGCGATGCCAAGATTTGGGAAATGATTCCATGTTCTATCAAATAGTTCTGGAATCCATAATCCAAAAACTCTCCACCTTGATTCAATCAAAGTGTCTTAATCCATCTATCTAATGCATTTTCAACTTCAGCCTTGAACTCTCTGAACTTTTCAAAGGATTCAGACTTTCGTTGCATTAGATAAACATACTTGTACCTAGGTAATCATCAGTAAAATTGATAAAAAAACTCATTTCTCTCCTGGCTTGCACATTCATAAGACCACAGAGGTCAGAATGTACTAACTCTAGAGGCTCTTTGGCTCGATAACCTTTTCCAGTAAAAGGTCTTTTCGTCATCTTACCCTCAAGGCAAGATTCGCAAACCGGTAAAGAATTTTCCTCTAACTCTCTTAGAAGGTGAATCATCACTAACCTCTCAATCCTATTGGGATTGATGTGCCTTAATCGAATGTGCCAAAGTTGGGCATTTTCTATTGGAGAAAAACGTTAAAATTTATTTTGAGTTACGAAAATTTTAAACATCTTTATGTTATGGAGAGATCTTAATGCTAACGGTCTTAGCACAAACTAGTTATTTTCCAGTTTTGCTGTACAAATTTCTACTCCATCTTTATGAATAAACACTTTATTCAAATTAAACTGAATAGTATATTTACATTGTAACAAGCACTTTACAAAAATTAAGTGCCTTTTCAACTCTGTAACAAAAAATACATCTTTTAAAATAAGAAATTTGTTATGTAAAGTCATCTGAATCCCTCCCACTGCCACAGTTGAGACGATGTGCCCGTTGCCTACTCGCATCATCATCTCACTAGCCTCCAGCTACCATCAGGATCTACTCCCCTGAAAAGTAGAACAAACATGACTAGTGGCGCCTAAAACAATAACCCGGGCAGAATCATCATTCTCCATTAAATAGGTTGTTAACACTAGTAAATAATATTTACCTTTGTTCGCCTTGGCCTTGACCTTTGTCGCCTTCTTTTCCTTCAACCAATGAGGACAATTCCTCTTCCAGTCTCTGTCTTGGTTACAGTGGAAACACTTTCCCTTGTCAATTGGCGCTGAACGCCTATTCTGTCGGGCGACAGGTGGTTGATTAGCAGTCGAATTCCCCTTCCCCTACCACCCTTCTTCTTCTTCCACTTTTCAGTGTTAGAAGTAGAAGGTGCAAACTTAGTCCCAGAGGTCGAACCTCGATGGAATTTCTTTGAAGACAAGGCAACATTTTCCTCACCTTTCTTCCTTTTCTTACTTTTCAGCAACGATTGGGATGTATGCAACTCGTTGAGGAGAGTTGTCAGAGTATAGTTCATTTTGTTAAGAATCGCATTGCTAACAAAGTGGAGGAAGCTTTCCGGCAACGAATGCAGGATAATGCTAACCTAACTGCCCTCATCGATCCTAGACCCATTCATCTCTGCCACATTGAAGTTCACCATCATGTTAAGCATGTGTTTGGGAACAGAGTGCCTTCCTTAATTTCGGAGTTGAAGATGTATTTAAGAGCCTCGTGCTTGAGCTGTTTAGACGGTTGTCCGAACATCCCTCGCTGGGACTCCATGATCTCATGAGTTGAGACCATGGGCTCATGCTTCTTGGCCAACACGTCGCTAAGATTGGCCAAGATATAGGCTCGGGCCTTCTCATTCGCCCATGTCCAATGCTCGTACGCCTTCCGAACATTGCGAGCGGCATTAGGAGCTGGAATTGGAGGACGCTCCTCGTAAGGGCGAACATAAGATGCTTGATGATTAGTATAGTCATGATCATATATAAACCCCGAACTCTAAGTTTCCCTAGATAAGCATGTTAGCCAAAGGAATGTTATAATAAATATTTAACCAATGGAAATCTATGTGTATTTAAAGGAGTTGTGGAGAAAGGAAAGGAAAAACATATTAAATGAGGAAGCTCATTTATTGGTTTGGCTGGAGGCACTGAGTATGGGGTGACATGATGGTTTAATCCTTTAACTCAGGAGGTGGCAGGAAGATAAAAAGGAAGATGAACTTCAAAAGCTTAGTTTCGGCTATTGACATGAGCAAATTTAGTGAAATCAGTGCCATTTGAAAGCTGGGAGAATCTAGTTTTCGAGGTTGTCTTAGAGAAAGATTATAGGAAGAGAAGAATAAAAAGTGAAGAATTTTCATAAGAGGAAAAATCTCATATTAATCTGGGCCAAAGGTGAAGATTGGAAGCTCCAGGCCAAACTATAATGAATTTTCGGCTGAAATTGTAAGGTAAGAAATTAACTCAATTCTAAACAAGTTTCTAGAAGGATGTTTCTTGAAAAGAGTTCTGGGTTTTGAGTTATGGATTTTTGAAGTTAAAACAGAGAATCTGTGCAGAAGCAGACAGCTGCTTGGGAAGAACAAGCAAACAGCTCACCGTGGAGAGCGAGAGCGAGATGAGGAGGATAAGGATCTTGCTCAAGATGATAATCTAGCTGATTTTGTGATGTGGATCTCACTCATGAAGTAAATCTCGCTAGAAATGGGGGCTGAATCTCGTTGGTGAGGAAGCAAAGCTTGTTAAAGGTGGTGAGTATCGCTATGATGAAAGTTTTACTAGGAAAAGCTTGATCTCGCTCATGAGGAGGATCTCATTCATGAGGATGAATTCACTCATGATGATTATCTCGCTAGTAATGTTGTCTTTGTTGATGAAAGGTCCATTAGTGAATGAACTATTTGACGTATTTTGCTGAGAATTCTAAGTAGTTTAACCGGGAATTATGTCCTTTGAGTCCAAGAAGAGCTAGAAGAGGTGTATAAACCGTTAAGAGCCTTGACGAGCTATGAGTGACTAAGTGAACTTAATCTTTTCAATACTTATGCATATAAGGCCAAGTAAGTTACAGTGATGCTAATTGTGAATTTATACTCCCTCAAGTAACAAATGGTTAATGAATAGCTTAATGTATCTTCCTCGGCTTGTATATGTTTAACACAGGCCAAGGTATGTTGTGTAATCATTACAAAAGTTAAGTTTCTAATGTTGAAATATACTTCCTAGAGGAAGGCTATGATAGAATGAGTTCTTATGTAAATGACATGCAATGAAACTTAATTTGATTCTACAAAATAACCCGATACTAAAGGACATGGAGAAGGTATCGGGTAATAGTACCTAAGGTATTGACGGTACCTAGAAAACTCCACGTGCACATAGGTAGTTCTGAATGAGAGGCCTAAGTATGGGCCTTCTAGGCTATACACCACCAATGGGAGGCTGAAGTATGGGTCTCTTGGCCGATAATAGACGTTGGGAGCTAGAGCATTGTAGGCTCGTCCTCAACTAAGGAATAATGATGTTTAATGATGTCCACAAATGGTTTAAAGCTATATTTAGAGAAAGTTGCTTGAGATACTCATAAGTATACTTACATGTTTTTAGTGATGTAATGCATGATGTAATATGATTCTACAGTCACTCATTGGGCTACTAGCTCACAAATTTTCTGTGTTTCCTTTTTCAGGTAGCGGTCAGATTACCCAAAGTTGATCCTGCTGCTGCTTGCCACTGAAAGGCCCAGCTTATTAAGAGGACTTAGGTTGATGATCTATTTATGTACACATGTTTTGAGAGGGACTAGGGCTTTGTTAGAAATGTTTGGGCCCATCTGTGAATATTTTTCCCTTAGATGTTATGTCATGACTGTATGCATGTGTTTATATAATATTATGTAGAACTTTAAGGAGGCATACTGTATGCATACATTATTAATGTTTAACAGGTTGACATGTAGATTAGAAGGCTAAAGTGGTGAGTGCTAGTAGTAGGGCTAGTAAGTACCACGGTCATATCCTCTTTCAGATTAAGAGGGTAATCTGAGAGGGGGTGTGACATCATATGTTTCCAACTAAATTAATTTTCACTAGTTAACTTATCAGTGCTAAGCGAAGCAATTGTGGTTGTAGTCATTTAAACCGTTGCTGAAAAATAAACTTTTATAAGTCTTTTGTTAAACCACATTTTAACACCAATTTGTTTTAGCAAAATACTTTCCAAGTACCCTAAGTGGTAAGACTTCTATTTCACAATGATGCCCTAGCAAGGCAGGATAAATGTCACCGATGGGGTGATCAAGCGCCCCTTCACTGGGATAAGACATTCTCAACCATTAGGCAGAACCAACTCTTGGAACTGAACCTAACAGTCACCATTCGCTCAGTCCAAAACTGTTAACCCTTAAGATTTCTGCGTAAGTGTAACCTTTTGTTTTCGGCCCCAGAGTCCCACCCTAATGTGCCCACTGTAGGGAAAAAGTAGATTAAGACAGTAACCTTATCCTATAAAGAAGCGTGCAAAACTTCCATCCTATAGGGGGACACTCCCAGGGTGCCTCGAGGCGATGCACAGAAACTTTATTCATCCTAACGAGAGAGACCGTGGGATATGCTGTCGCACGTCCCGCTCTCACTTACTATGAACATTCTCTCCATCAACCACCATCCACCTTGATATTGACCTACCCAAACATCATCCTTTAGGAGGACACTCCTAGGGTGCCACGAGGCCGAGGATTGATCTCACGGTGTGGACAATAAAAGGAAAAACTCGAGAGGTTTAAATGAAGCATTAGATGCCCCATGTATTTCCCACTGAATGTTTTACCTAGGGGTTCATTAACCTAGATAATCCGGCTACTTGTTTTAGTCTAAGTCAGTTTAATCCACTTAAAAACAATTTTTGTCTTTGAAATTAAACAAGTTCAAGTAGTCACATTAAACTCTTTAATGGATTGTCCTCAATCTTGCTTGCATGCATCAGATCTATCTAATTCACCTTTCCAAGTAGGTTTCTAGGTAGGGGTGTTCCGTTTCCCTCACCTTAAATACCTCAGCCTAGATAGAACCTACTTTAGACAAAAGGTTTCTTATAGATAGAGTTGCTACACTTTAAACTTTTATTAGTTAACTTAATCCTATTAAATTGATTAAAAGATTAAAGCCTAAGGTTGCTAATCATATTAGAACCGTGATCTTAGGTCTATCTCCACCAAGTTTTAAAACATTTTTAAAACCATGATTTAAACATAAGTTGGCATGCATGTCTTTCTTATAGATTTTAATTCTAATTTCCTTATAACCTTTATAAAAGAAACAACTAAGACCATACATTGCAATACAACTAGGTATTTATAACACTTATAAATTTAACCTATGTGTCATGCTTCATGCAATGTTCGTTCATTACTATACATAACTTTTGTAGGATTGTATCAACAGCAGCAAAAGCACAAGAATCATCTAAGCACTCAAATTCATTAATTTTGGCATAATATAAAGCATGCTTCTGTAGAAAAATGAGTTCCAAGACATACCTCTTGTAAAACTTCTTCAAAGCTCCTTCTCCCGCTGCAATCTTCTCCATATCTTGTTGTAAACCACCTCAAGATCTTCCCTACTATTCTCTTGGTGCTCTAGATTGTGTTGTGGGACTAAAAAAAAGCTTGAATCAAGGGATGAAGGATAAAAGCTCACTGCTACAACCTTGTTGAAGAATCTTTCTTCAAACCAGTTTTTCTCTCAAAACTCTTTTGATTGCATGCCCGATTTTCACTCCAATCTCTTCATTATATTGCATATCAACATGCAAAGAGAAGAGCTGCATCAGTTGCAACTCAAGCTTGGAGAAGACAAAGGCAAGACAATGCAATATGTGTGAGCTAGTTAGGTGATGGATAATGGAAAATTTCATTTTTCCATTTTTTTGTTTTTCTTTTCTTTTCCTTTTTCAATTTTATCTCAAAATAAAAAATTTAATTTAAAAAATCTATTTTGATTTTAGAAATGAAAATTTAATTGATTTCAGAAATTAATTATTAAATAAAACTTAACTAATTTAATAACAAATATTAAATTAGTTTTAACACATATCCATCTTTATATATTTAAATCATTTTTAAATATATAAATTCTCCTATTCCATTTAATTCTAAAATTAAACATATAATTTTATCTCATATAATTACTAATTCCCTTAATTCTAATTTGAATGTTTCTAGAGCTAGTCCATTACAAGCTAGTAGGGGGACCTCGCGGACCTACAGATCATGGGCTCCAACGATCCGAGATTAATTGGCTAAACTCATTAGACCAAATTAATCTCCATTCGTTAACTAATGGGTCATTCCACTAAAGCCCATACTTGCACTCCCCTCATTGTAGATATATTATGTCCACATGATTTAACCATAATCAGCAAGTCGACCTTTCACAGGATTTTCATAATAACGACTGGGTCAAATATCTGTTTTACCCCCGAGATTACGTCTTATTTCACAAGTCCCTACTGATCGTCTAATGAATAACTAGTTTGTGATCCAATCACCAAACCAAACTCTCTCAGCCCAATGAGAGGGTGGGGCCCCTTGTTCAAGACCTGGATTCAGTACTCGAGAGAACAACCTTTCTCCTATCCCTAAATCAGGTAGGCGTGAGCTCCGTCTTGCATCCTATGTCCCTAGCTATCTATCCGGTCTTACCCCTGAAATGGAGTCTTATTGAGCCGGCGCTGTTGAGCCAACCCTCAACTATGCAAATCTAAGGGTAATCCTGAATAAACAGGAGTTTGTAGTTAGCTCAGGATTAAGAACGAGTTACCTTGGTCATCAAGGTGAAATAGTCAGTCTTAAATAGTAAACAGCGTTATAAAGTAAGAGTGACTTAATTCATGGTCCTGATCTTATGAAAACTCATTGCATAGAACGCCCCCACTCCTCATGTCATAACATGTACGAATTAGGATCACATCGTATATAGCACTTTACAACTCTTTGTAACAACTACAAAGTAGGCCGCATCCAATGGTATTACCAGAATAAGGTACCCAACCTCATTCATGTACCATAGATCATTTTGACTATTTACTCGAACCCGATCCACTCTTATGTCTCCACATAAAATTCAAATACTCATACAATAGTCATGGGTATTAGTTTGTTGGATTTAGACTTTCATACAATTTATGAGATCAATAACAAGTATATTGATAATAGAAAATGTTTATCATTTTACTAACTGCAAGTTTTTAGGACATAAAACCCAAAAACTTTTACATACGAGTAATGAACCAAGCACACATGTTCCATACACCCTTATACAACACTTATTATATCAAGATGATGCATGTCAATGCTTTATGCATGTATAAATACTACTCTTATATTATATGATGCATGAGCATGCTCTTATGTAATTTAAATCATGCTTCTCTAAAACATAACACTTATAATTAATAGATGATGCATGACCAATGCATAACCTAAGCTGAGATTTCTTCTATATGGCATACCATATGACATATAAATAAAACATACATCCTATGTACATTAAAAAAGATTAATGGACCGGGATGAACCACCTCTAAAATCGGAAAGAAAAACTTTATCTATTACATTTTCCATCGAGCAAACCAATTCACAGGTTAATTGGGTCTTGAATCGCCGAACGAAGCTTCTATCGTTTAGTAAATGCAGCGGGGTATACGATCATTTAGCTACGATTGAGTAGCAATTAATATGTGATGAAGCATGAGGTACCCAATTGTTTAGCGCACAGGACAAAAAACACGTGAGTTCTAAACGATCGTTTAGACGACAATGTAGCTGCGAAGCCCGATCGTCTAGACCATCACTTAACAAGCGCTTAAGTAAACGATTTACTCCGCGATCGTGTAGTCAGTAACTAAGCGATGAAGCTTGCTGAGCTACACAATCGTCTAGTGCGCACGCGTCAACCAACTCCCCAGTATCTGATACTTTATGATCGTCTACCCCATCATTTACATGACCCAACCAACACTTGGTCGTCTTGATCCTCTAAGAACAACAACTTCTGCTATGAAGCTTCTTCACAAACGACTCATAGACTCAAACTCTTTTAAATTATTGACTCGAAAGCAGTTAATATGCCTAAAATGCAGGGGCCTTTACAATTGACTTCAAATGTAAAAGAATTCAAACAATCCAGAGGCTTCATCCCAGAAACTCTATTAATCCCACATCCATAAACTATTTAACGCTTGAATAGAGAGCAGACATGCTTTTACCCACTGCAAAAGTAAATGCATTTCTTTGCATCAATGAATTTGGGCTATCAGAACCTGGCTCTCATACCAATTGAATGAACTCTTATACAAGAGTACCTCTGAGCGGAAGCGGATCGTTCCAAACTCATTGTGACAAAATTACCACATTTACAATTTAACATAACATGCATTATACAACAAATTACTGATATGCTTAAAGAAAACTAAACAATAAGAGAACAAAAACATACCAGTTGAAGAACTTTTTTTCACCGAAATCTCGCTCTCTCCAAGGACTGCTCCTCTCGCTCTCGCTGGAACGTCCAAGTAATCGTTCACCAAATCACCCGGTCGTCTACTCACGAACGGCCTCTACACAAACATAGCAATGGGGATGATACCACCAATTAGAATCCTCAGTATTCTTGGTGTGAGAATCCTGGAGGTGTGGGCTCTATTGGATTTTGTAGAGGGAAGGAGGAAAGAAAAATCATATACCACGACCAAGCAAGTGGGAGAATATCGAGTCTATCATATAGACAATGTTTGATCATTTAGAAGAAGGTATACAATTGTTTAGTAAATAGGCTGTGATCGTATAGATGATCGTTTAGTAAACACTCGGGCGTGCGATCGTTTAAGAAAAAGCTAGACGATCGTTTAGCAATTCCTACGCGATCGTTTAGTAAAAAGCGCACGTGTATACGATCGTTTGGCAACTTTGAGCTATCGTGTAGGCTCTCGATTTGCTATGCGATAGGCAGTATACAACTCGTGAGCAAATTACTGATCTTTTTACGAAATGAAAACGATTTTCTTTATATTTTTCAGTTACAAAAACTGAATGAAACCTCCAACTATCAAACAGTTACGGAGAAAACATCGGCACAATTATCCTATAATTGTCCAATTAAAGTTAATAAATATAATCATATTATATTCATTAACCTATGATTTAATATCACATCATATGCAATAACTTAACCATGGTTTTTTCTCCTCCACTAGATATAAATCATATTTATATAATTTTCCTCCAAATTTATGTTTCTCATATATAAAGTCAATTTGATATAATTAACAAGTTCAATCATATCATATATAATCGAACTTCCTTTTGTCAATTTGAACACTTCAAATGGACCCAAAAACTAATTCTTAACTTGAATCCATTTAGCTACCAAGGGGACCTTATGGACCTATGGCTCGACGTTCCAACGGTACGTGAATAGCTGACTAAACTCTTTAGCCACAAGATCCACCATCTGTTAACAGTCAGGCATTCCACTAAAGACCGACAACTGAACACTTCTTACCACAGATATATTTCAATGCCCATCAGATATAACCAATCAACGGTTCGATAACCCTTCACAGATACTCATAAGTACAACTAGACTAATTTACCGTTTTGCCCCTATAGTTACATATAACTCCTTAAGTACCACTGATCCCTCCAATGAACAATACAACATAGTCCTACTATGTGTGGACACCTCTCGGGCCATGAGAAGGTGTGTGGCACCACATCGTTCAAGCCCCGGGATCAGACCTTAAGGGAGCAATTTATCTACTTACCTCTACTTTGGGGAAGAAGTGAATTCCATCTTTTATAGTTGAGTTCCCAGCTCCTAAATTAGACGAATCCCAAAAGTGGTAGGTTTGAGTTGGCGCTCTTGCCATTCGCACCCATTCAAATCAAAGGACTGCCCTCAAAGGTAGGATTTCCTAACTCACTCAGGATTGAGGTCATGTTACCTATGGTCATCCTAGTGAAGTGAAGTCTCTGTCATGAACGATTTTATATAACAAGATGTTAAAAATTCGTGGTCAGGTCTTATACAAACTCCTTTGTATAGGACGCCCCCGCTCGCATGTCCCCACATGAATGATCAGGATCAGACCATCTGTAGTAAGTCACAACACTTGTAACTATTCTACACAGCGGGCCACATCCGTAGCGTTACTAGGATAAAGTTTCCCTCCTATATCCATATAATACAGACTATTTTGGTTATCACTTAAGACATGATCCATTTGTATGTCTCCACATACATGCTTAAGTTACAAACAACAACTAGCGATTTTAGGACACGAGTTCATATATTATACATCAGACAATAAGTGAAGAAAATATCATATATTATACATCAGAAGCATTTGATCAAAATCGTGTTTACAAACTGTAAGACACGAGAGTTTAGGGCATCATCTCCAACAGGATCGACTTACTGATTATGGTTTATATGGACAGAAATATATCTACAGTGAGGAGAGTTCAACTATCGAGCTATAGTGGTGTATCTTGATAATTAACGAATAGTAATTTATTCGATTTAAGAGTTTTATCAAATTAATTACAGATCGTTAGAGCTCATGATCTGCAGGTCTATTAGGTCCCTCTACTAGCTCATTAGATTGGATAAAAAAATTGAGTATTCATGTACGAAATTAGAGTTATGAATTTGAAATGTTCAAAATCATTTTTAGGGTTTTCGATCGATTGTATATGATACAATTATAAACGTTTATTTTAATTGAAATTAAACGAAATTGAAAAATCAATTAATATTTAAATTATGATTTAAATATAAAACTGATTTGATGGTGATATTGATATTTTATTAATTTAATATTTATATGTTAAATTGATATTATTTTAATTAAAAGTTAAATTAAAAATCAATTAAAATTAGTTTTATTTAAATTAATTATTTTTTAATTAATTTTAAAAAACTAATTTAGAAAATAAAAAAAAATGACTTTAAAAATCATTTTAAGTTAGTGGATTTTCCCAATTTTTGGGGAAAATCCACTAACCATATTTTTATGGATTATCACCAAAATCCAATTGTAAATTGATATGATCACCAAACAGGTGGTGCCCTCCATGTAGTCTATTGGTTTTGCATGATTTCTACTTATATATAGTACCTCCATGCTTGAAGATCATCAAGTAATCTGAGTTTTACTTGCTGAAGTGAAAACTGAAAACCCTATACATCCCTCACTCGTTCTTCATCGATTCAACTTGTTTCAAATGTTTCCACCACACATTTCAGCTTGAGTGGATTTCAGCTGAATTTGTGAAGGAAATCTTCAAAGGTAATATGTGTTCCAAACCCTCTTCTGAATATCATATGAACATCATGCTTAAAACTCAAAATAAATGCAGATTAAGTGCTTGATTATGAGGTCTTCCGATGCATGATATTTCAATCCTTCAATTGATATCAAAGCATGATTTAAACGCTTAACTATTGTCAATTTGAGTTTGGTGGGTTTTTCTTTTCATGAACTGCATGAAATAGTATGCTGATATGATTTTTTTTAGTGTTTTGGTATTTTAATCCTTTCAATTATGTTGTTTCTCTTGTAATTGACTCATGTTTGATGGGCCTTAATGTGTGTTTAAGAGTCTATAATTCATATGGAGTCATTAGAGTTTGAAATTAGGATGTAATCGAAGAAAGAAGTGAAAAAGGTCGAGTTGCTGATTTCCAGTTGTTCGGCTACTATTTGAATTTCCAGCGAGATTTTGCGAGATTTTGAATCATGTTTAAGTGAGATTCTGTTGGAATTTCGAGCGAGATTTCAAGTTCAAACGAGATTTTCAATCAAGTTTGAGCGAGATTTCTAGTTCGAGCGAGATTCTGATGGAAGTCCGAGCGAGATTTCAAGTTTGAGCGAGATTTCAATGAGCCAGCGAGAGAACAAGTTTTGAACGAGATTTCAACTAGCAGTGAGAGATCAAGTTTTAGCCAGATTTCAATATGGAGCAAGATCATGTTCAAACCAAGCGCGATCTTGGTCCATCAACGAGATCCGGGTTTATCCAAGCGAGATTATTGAATCGGTTTAAGAAGATTGATTGGTTTGACCGGTTTTCTTCAAACTTGACCCAGTTCACTTTCAAAAATTTTTTGATTGGCCCGGTTCAGGTGGTTCAAATCTGGTTCAAGAATTTTTGGGTCCGATTTGGAGTTGTTCGAGCTGTCAAGAAGCGGTTTGGAGCTGTCAATTGTTTTTTGTAATACATAGACATTTATGTACTTAAAAATGCCAAAACTAAAACCATATCAGTACGTGTTTAATTTTTTATGCATGTGATGTATGTTATAATTAAATAAATCCTATATGTGCATACAATATGCCATGTAGATTTAAAATCCCATAGTTAGGAAGCATGTTACATGCATTGGAAGTATGTTATAAATTGTTATAATATATAGTATGCATGTATAGGGTTTCTTTTAATATAAAGGTTATATTGAAAGTCTTTGATGAATGTTGTGGATGTTTAGGATGTTTATTTTTTGTAAGTTGTTATAAAATGTAATTAGAATTTAAAATCCATAACAAAGATACACAATATGCTAACTTAGGTAAACAAACTAGTTTTAACTGTTAAAATAGATTGTTACCTGATAAAATTTGGTTACAAACTCAAAACACTTCATAAATCTGTCTAAGGCTGGGGGTACTTAAGTTGACGATTTATGTAACACCTCCTACATGGGGATTATGACCAAAATATTGAGCGTTGTTAACTCATTTTATGAGTTTGCATGAGCGATGTGAGGTTAAAAACTAGTTTAAACACCTAGACATCGTAGGGTTATATCCAAATATAAATGTCGTACTTTGATAAAAATGATGTAGACTTAGATTGTTTAAAAGTTAGACATTTTTAACACAAGTAAATAAAAACCCAAACATTTAGAACACTTCAGTGGGAGATTAACAATATATTCGATATATATTAGCTTTCACATCCTCAAGAGTTCACACTGTCAGATCCATGCTCGGCTTCGTGTCGCTTTTACCACAACTACTGTATTCGAAAAGTGTTTGCATTGGTCAATAACAAGGTGATTAGGGGAAGTATTTCATAGTAAGTGGTGAAGAAAATGTGTCAACATTATCCTACAGTCTCCTTCATTAGTTTGAACCGTCAGATTCCTGTGTTGCACCTACTGCCGTTTTTAGGTGGCACTAGCGAGTTGTTAACCATGGCAATCCTACAGTCTCCTCCATAAGATTCGGAACAACCTAAGCTTCAGTAATGAATAGGGTCTTATAGTTCCGTCTTGGGTATTGTCTTCCATCTCGGGGGCATATTCATACCGTTGTATAAAATCTGAAAATGGCGGGTCACACTTACAAGAATTATTAATTGTTAGTAAAGATCTTTACCAAAAACGATAACCAAAAGAACTATAGGAGTAAAGAGTTACTTTGATATAGTATTAGATCAAAAATTGTCTTGCTTCAGTGAAGGAATTGTTGACTGCCCCATGGTAGCAACTATTCTAAATCACTAAAGTATCGTTGCAAATAAATAAAGATTTTTTGGTACTATATTATTTTTGCTAAATTTGGATTTAGATGCATAAAGTTTAATAGAATTTGTTTAAATTTTTTTAGCAATCTCGAATTCAATTACACAATTGCTAGCTTCTAATAAGTTTAACAGTGAAGGATATTCAAACTGGAAATCCAACATCAATACAATATTAGTTGTGGATGATTTGAGGTTTGTGTTGACGGAGGAATGTCCTCCGATTCCGAGTACAACAGCAAACCGAAATGCTTGGGACATCTATGATCGGTGGGTTAAGGCTAATGAAAAAGCTCGAGTCCACATCTTAGCAAGTATATCAGATGTGCTTAATAAGAACATGAGGTAATGCCCACCGCTCGTGAGATAATGGTGTCACTTTAGGAGATGTTCGGGAAATCGTCATCCTCTATTCGATATGAAGCCATTAAGTATGTCTACATTACTCGCATGAAAGATGGTTCCAAAGTTAGAGAACATGTTCTCGATATGATGGTCCATTTTAATATTGTAGAGACTTATAGAGTGATGATAGATGAGATAAGTCAAGTAAGTATGATATTGGAATCTCTTCCAGAGAGTTATCTGCCATTTAGAACCAATATTGTTATGAAAAAAATTACTTATAATTTGACCACGTTGTTGAACGAGTTACAGACATATCAGAGAATGATGAAACTTAAGGAAAAAAAAGTAAATATTATTTCTCAATGTAAGAAGATTTTTTAAGGGGTCGACATCTGGAACAGGACCCATTTATAACAAGAAGTCTACTCCTTCTTCTTCAAAAATATAAATCTGTACAAATGAAGAACAATGGTAAACGGAATAAGAAAACCACTACTAAGAAAACAAAAACAAGATTCCCAAAGGAAAGTGTTTCCATTGCGGAGAGGATTGGCACTGGAAGTGTAACTGCCCAAAGTATTTGGCGGAAAAGAAAGCAGAAAAAGCAAAACAAGGTAAATCAGATTTACTAATAGTTGAAACATATCTAGTGAAGAATACTCACCTAACCTGGATATTAGATTCATTTAATACCCTAACCCTAATTTGGAAGGCATGAGGAAATAGGATATTAAAAACAAGAAATATAATTAAATTAAGAGGAATTTAGACGTGGAAAAACCAAAGAAAAATGAATTAAGTACGAAATAACATGATGGTTTAAGGGAAAAGCTAGATAAAAATCAAAGGAAATTTCAGGGAAAAGTCGAGATAAAGACTGAATTTCGGATAGTTTATGTATGGTCGAGTGTTTTGAAGTTTCCGAGCTATAGATATCAAATTTGAAACTGAAATTTTGAGGTGGTAAGTTAAGAGGTTTATTAACATTTTCGTAAAGGACGTTACAGCTAATTTTAACTAGAAATTGAAGCTGTAAGTATTGTCCACGTGTTGCATGCAGTGAAGGAAGCATTGGACCAAACCACTGTCCTACGCATGATGGCAAGCGAGATTGGAGAGAGCAGTTTTAATGAGAAAATGGGAGAGAGCGAGATTGGAGAGAGTAGTTTGAGCGAGAGAATGGGAGAGAGCAAGAGTGGAGAGAGCGAGAGAATGGGAGAGAGCGAGAGTTTGAGCGAGAAAGTGGAAGAGAGCGAGAGCCACGAGAGCAAAACCAGCGAGAACGTTGGAGAGAGCGAGAGCCACGAGAGCAAAACGAGCGAGAAAGTTGGAGAGAGTGAGAGCCACGAGAGTGAAACCAGCGAGATTGGGACAGATGGATGCATTTGAAGAGAATTGGGTGAGTTCATTTGTAATTTGGATAAATAAATAAGAAATTAAGTAGATGAAGTGGCAAAAGAAGATTACATGCAGGAAGATTTTTATCAACTTAAGTAGGTGGTGTACGGTTGAGATTACATGCAAATTAAGATAATTTTGGTTGGCAAACCCAGAATTAGACAACTCAAAGTTCGGCTAGCCAGAGATAGTGTAGGCAGCCTAAGGAAGAGCCATTTGTATGGTAGTTGTCGTGAGGAAAGAGGCTGGGAATTGCTATAAATAGAAGGCCTTGGCGTGAAGATTAAACTCATTCCTATTGGATTTTATGTCCTAAAACTCGTAGTTTGTAAATTAATAAGTATATTCTATTTTGTTTTTCGATAAAGTTGTTATTGAAATTGTAATCTTGAATCCAATAAACTAAGGTTCCGAGGCTATTTAATATAATTTGAACTTTATGTAGTGACACAAATGTGGATCAAGTTCAAATATATAGCCAAAATGGTCTATAGTATATGAATAAGGTTGGGCGCCTTATTCTGGGGACACTATGGATGCAGCCCACTTTGTAGATAGTACAAACGATATGATCCTGAATCGTTCATATAGAGATATGTGAGTGGGGGTATCCTATGTAAAGAGTTTACATAAGACTAAACCATAAAATAGTCACTTTTTCGGGTTCTAAATGCCGTTTTATGTATAAAAATGACTATTTCGTTATTTGATGACCTAGGTAACTTAATCTTAATCCCGAGCTAACTATGAACTCCTGTTCACTCAAAATTATTCTTAGATCTGCGTAGGTGAGGGCAGCTCAATATCGCTGGCCCAATAAGCCTCCCATTTCAGGGGTGAGATCGGGTGGATAGCTGGGAATATAGGGTGCAAGACGGAATTCACTCCTACCCGTTATAGGGATAGTAGATAGGTTGTTCCCTTTAGTACTGAATCCAGGTCTTGAGCAAGGGGCCCCACCCTCTCCTTGGCTCGAGAGGGATTTGATTTATAGGTTGGACCTTAAACCAATTGTTCATAAGAGGATCAGTGGAACTTAAGGAACAAGATGTAGTCTTAGGGGTAAAACGGTTTTTATGACCCAGCCGAGATTACGACAACCTGTGAAGGATTAACTTACTCATCATGGTTATATCAAATGGACACAAATATATCTATAGTGAGGGGAGTGCAACTACGGGACTTTAGTGGAATGACCCGTTAGTTAACGAATGTTGATTAGCTCCATCTAAAGAGTTTAGCTAGCTAAACTTGGATCGTTGGAGCCCATGATCTATAGGTCCATTAGGTTCCCTTACTAGCTCATATGGAATAAACTTAGAACAGTATGATAGAATAATTTGAATTGTTCGAATTAGGTAGAGAGAGAGAAACCGACAAGTATATGTGATATAGTGGTCGGATTTTTTTTTTTTTTAGCTTAGAGATATAGCTTTAATATTTAAATGTGATTTAAATATAGAGAATATGAATACGTTCATATTCGGAAGCTCGAAAATGATGGAAATGGTCAAAGTTGTAAAAAGTCAAAGAGTTGACTTTTGACTTTGAAAAGTCAAAACTTTGACCGACCTTATATTCAAATATGATTTGAATTTCGAGAAAATGAATGTGGATTCATGCTCGGGATGTCAAAATTAGTCAACACAGAAAAAATCATAAAAAGTCAAAACGTTGACTTTTTAGTCAAAGTCAGATGACTATTTTGCCCTTTGACTATAATTAGTGAGAAAATCCAAACTTTTGTTGGATAATTCTACTAACAAAATAGTGGGCTAGGTGTTGGCTTATAATGGAGACATTAAGACCACTAAGTGAGTGGATTCTAGGTGTTCGGTTTTTTGTGAAGTTTTTTCATGCAATTGTTGTATGCCTTTTTTCTATAAATTGGGCTTTTCAATTTAGTTAAAAGACTTTTTCCATTTTGAAAATTAATTTAAATTAAGAGGAATTTAGACGAAAAACCAAAGAAAAATGTAATACCTTAACCCTAATTTGGAGAGCATGAGGAAATAGGATATTAAAAACAAGAAATATAATTAAATTAAGAGGATTTAGACGTGGAAAAACCAAAGAAAAATGAATTAAGTACGAAATAACGTGATGGTTTAAGGGAAAAGCTAGCTAAAAATCAAAGGAAATTTCAGGGAAAAGTCGAGTTAAAGACTGAATTTCGGACAGTTTAAGTAGGGTCGAGTGTTTTGAAGTTTCCGAGCTGTAGAAATCGAATTTGAAACTGAAATTTTGATGTGGTAAGTTAAGAGGTTTATTAACATTTATGTAAAGGACTTACAGCTAATTTTAACTGGAAATTGAAGCTATAAGTATTGTCCACGTGTTGCATGCAGTGAAGGAAGCATTGGACCAAACCACTGTCCTACGCATGATGCCAAGCGAGATTGGAGAGAGCAGTTTTAATGAGAAAATTGGAGAGAGTGAGATTTGAGAGAGTAGTTTGAGTGAGAGAATGGGAGAGAGCGAGAGTGGAGAGAACGAGAGAATGGGAGAGAGCGAGAGTGGAGAGAGCGAGAAAGTGGGAGAGAGCGAGAGCCACGAAAGCAAAACCGACGAGAACGTTGGAGAGAACGAGAGCCACGAGAGCAAAACGAGCGAGAAAGTTGGAGAGAGCGAGAGCCACGAGAGTGAAACCAGTGAGATTGGGACAGATGGATGCATTTGAAGAGAATTGGGTGCGTTCATTTATAATTTAGAGAAATAAATCAGAAATTAAGCAGACGAAGTGGCAAAAAGAGATTACATGCTGGAAGATTTTTATCAACTTATGTAGGTGGTGTACGGTTGAGATTACATGCAAATTAAGATAATTTTGGTTGGCAAACCAAGAATTAGACAACTCAAAGCTTGGCTAGCCAGAGTTAGCGTGGGCAGCCTAAGGAAGAGCCATTTATATGGTGAGTTGTCGTGAGGTAAGAGGGTAGGAACGGCTATAAATAGGAGGCCTCAGCGTGAAGATTAAACTCATTCCAACAATCCAAGTATTAAAAGTCCTAAGTAGAGAGTTAATGTTTAGTGGTTAAGCTGCCGTTGTATTGGAGTTCGTAGGTGGTGTTAAGGCCAGGCGTACTGCTGCACAACTTCACATTCAATATGTGTTGGAGTAGGGTAAGTTGGTAGTTTCTTTAAAAAGTGTTTTCAATTATATTTATGAAATGATATTAATTAGGAATTTTTCCTTGAAACAATGAAAATGACAGGGAGACATTTACAAGTAAATTAGGATAGGAGAACTTACAGACTGTGAGTGTTATATAGCTTTGATAATTAAAGCATATTGTGAATGTTTATAGATGCATATGGTGAGTATTTATAGCTTTGATATGAGTATTTACTTAGCTTTATGCTTTGATATATGAATATATGCATATGTAAATGCAAAATACATGCTTTTGATGATATGATGATCTACATGATATTATTTGTTTAATGACTATTGAAACTAGAATTATACTCGGGATATAGTTAGCATACTTAACAAAAGGTGCTTGGCGGGAAAGTATAGTCGGCCTCGTTCGGCAGGAAATAATAGTCGGCTTCGGTTGGTGGAAAATAATAGTCGGTGACGACCGACGGGAAATATAGTCAAGTACCTAAGCATGACTAGCGGGATAAAGAAATAGTCGGTGTGCACACTGGCGGGAAATGGGTCATAAGAGGTTTCCATAGGTGATTGTGATGATTGATGATGATGTTATATGCTTGCCACGTGTAGCATGGGAATAAAGGTTACTGGTTGCATGACTATATCTATGACCATGCATAAGTTATACTGTGAGTATTATCATGAGATTGATTTCCAAAAAACAATGATTTGCAAAGTGATTTTTGTCTTAAAAGAACCACTCACTGGGCTTAGTAGCTCACTCTCTTCAAAATGTTTTCTTATATCCCCCCCCCCCAGGTAGCAAAGCGGAGCGTTCGAGGAAGAGTCCATCACCCACCATCACCATCTCAGGATTTGGTAAACTCTCAGGGCACAGCTTAGACCATGTAACAAAGAATATGGAGAAAATCTACTTATGTGTATAGAGGGATAGGGGAATACTGTAAACTTAAAATTTGTAATAAATATTGGGGGGGGGGGGGGGGGGGGGGGGGATATTGAACATGAGTATTGTCTTAGGATGCTATTAGTTACCCTCATGCTCCCTTCCTTGTCTTGGGGTTTAAGGCTTAGGAGGGGGTGTGACAATTCAGGCGCCACTAATTATGTTTGCACTTTTCTATAGGAAACTAGTTCTTAGAGAGAACTTTCTGAATAGAAACCGACTTTTAAGGTGGGAACAGGTGAAGTCATTTCAGCTCATCCATTTTCTGTGTGCTAGAAAATATGTACAAAATATCTTTTGAATATATTAAAGTGTTTGTTTTTTCAAGAGGTGTTCATATTTGTTCTGCAAGACTCAAAAATAACTTTTACATATTAAAACCAACTGAAGCAAAGGTCATTCTGAATATAGAGATGTTTAAAACGGCTGAAACTCAAAATAAAAAAAATAAAAAGAAAAAAAAAACAGAAAATTTCTCTTAATGCCTATCTTTGGTACTTTAGACTTGGTCACATTAATCTCAACAAGATTGAGAGATTAGTAAAAAACGGTCATCTAAGTCAGTTAGAAGATAGTTCTTTACCTCCATGTGATCATGCCTTGAGGAAAAAATGACAAAAAGATCTTTTTCTGACAGAGGTCTTCGTGCCAAAGAGCCTCTCGAACTTATAAATTCTGACCTATGTGGTCCGATGAGTGTAAAAGCGCGAAGAGGCTATCAGTATTTTGTCAGTTTTATTGATGATTACTCGAAATATGGCTACATTTACTTAATTAGTCACAAGTCTGAAACTCTTGAAAACTTCAAAGAATTTAAGACCGAGACAAAAAATTTGTTAAGTAATAGAATTAAAATACTTTGATCTGATCGAGGTGGTGAGTATATGGATTTACGATTCCAGAACTATATAGTAGATCATGGAATTCAATCCCAGCTCACAACACATGGAACACCACAACAAAACAGTGTTGTAGAAAGGAGAAATCGAACCATGTTAGAGATGGTTCGATCAATGATGTGTTATGCTTAGTTTCCTTAATCCTTTTGCGGGTTTGTAGTAAAGACTGCAGTATATATTCTACACGTTGATCCTTCAAAAAGTGTTTCAGAAAAACCGTATGAATTATGGAAAGGACGCAAAACTAGTTTACGTCATTTTCATATCTGGGGTTGTCCAGCACATGTGTTGGTACCAAATTTCTAAGAATCTGGAAACACGTTCGAATTTATGCCTCTTTGTAGGATACCCTAAAGAAACAAAAGGAGAACTATTCTAGGATCCCCAAGAAGACAAAGTATTTGTATCGACAAATGCTACATTCTTGGAAGAATATCATATTAAAAATCATCTACCTCGCAGTAAACTGATATTACAAGAAATGCCAAAGATGCTCTAGAAACATCAACAAGAGTTTTTGATCAAGTTGGTCCATTAACAACTGTTGTTGTCCCGTCATGTCCGTCCTAAGAGTTGAGTATGCCTCGATGTAGTGGGATGGTTAATCAACAACCTGAACGCTTTATGGGTTTAATAGAAACTCAAAATATCATACATGATGATGGATTAGAGGATCCATTTGTAGGATTGTATCAGTAACAACGGAAGCACGAGGATCATGTAAGCACTCAAATTCACTAATTTTGGAAAAATATAAAGCATGCACTTGCAGAAAAACAAGTGAGTTTCAAGACATACCTCTTGTAGAACTTCTTCAAAGCTCCTTCTTCAGCTGCTATCATCTCAAATTCTTGTTGCAGACCACATCAAGGTTTTCCCCACTATTCTCTTGGTACTCTAAATTGAGTTGTGGGACTCAAAACATGTTTGAATCAAGGGATGAAGGAGAAAAGCTCACTGTAGCAACCTTGTTGAAGAATCTTTCTACAAACCAAATTTTCTCTAAATTTCTCTATAGATTGCATACCCGATTTTCACTTCACTCTCTTCATTATATTGCAGATTAACATGCAAAGAGAGGCTTTGCATGAATTGCAACTCATCCTTGGAGAAGGAAAGGCAAAAAAGATGCATTTTGAACGAGCTACTTGAAGATATGGATAATGGAAAATCAACATTTTCCATTTAAGTGTTTTGTTTTCTAATTTTCAAAATTTTCTCAAAAATCAAAATTTGATTTTATAAAATCTATTTTGATTTTAAAAATGAAAATTTTAATTAATTTCATAAACTAATTATTAAATAAAACTTAATTAATTTAATATCAAATATTAAATTAATTTTAACACATATCCATCTTTATATATTTAAATCATATTTAAATATATAAATTATCCTCCGTTTAATTCTTAAATTAAACATGTAATTATATCTCATATAATTACTAATTCCGTTAATTCTAATTTAAACATTTCAAATTAACTTATCACGCTATTCTAGAGCTAGTCCGTTATGAGCTAGTAGGGGGACCTCGTGGACCTACAGATCATGGGCTCCAACGATCCGAGATTAATTGACTAAACTCATTATACCAAATTAATCCCCATTCGTTAACTGATGGGTCATTTCACTACAGGCCATATTTGCCCTCCCCTCACTGTGGATATATTATGTCCACATGTTTTAACCATAATTAGCAAGTTGACCTTTCACAGGTTGTTCGTAATAACGGCTGGGTCAGATATCTGTTTTACCCCCAAGATTACGTCTTCTTCCTCAAGTCCCGACTGATCCTCTAATGAACAACTGGTTTGTGATCCAATCACTAAACCAAACTCTTTCAGCCCAGTGATAGGGTGGGGCCCCTTGTTCAAGACCTGGATTCAGTACTTGAGAGAACAACCTTTCTTCTATCCCTAAATCGGGTAGGCGTGAACTCTTTTTTGCACCCTACGTCCCCAACTATCTATCTGGTCTTATCCCTAAAATGGGAGTCTTCTTGTGTCGGCGCTGTTGAGCCAACCCTCAACTATGAAAATCTAAGGGCAATGTCGAATAAACAGGAGTTCATTGTTAGCTCAAGATTAAGATCGAGTTACCTAGGTCATCTAGGTGAAATAGTAAGTCTTAAACAGTAAACAACATTATAAAGTAAGAGTGACTTATTTCTTTGTCCTGATCTTATGCAAACTCATTGCATATGATGCCCCTACTCCTCATGTCATAACATGTAGGAATTAGGATCACATCATATGTAGCAGTTTACAACTCTTTGTAACAACTACAGAGTAGGCCGCATCCAATGGTGTTACCAGAATAAGGTACCCAACCTCATTTATGTACCATAGATCATTTTGACTATTTACTCGAACCCGATCCACTCTTATGTCTCCACATAAAGTTCACGTGCTCATACAATAGTCATGGGTCTTAGTTTATTGGATTTAGACTTTCATACAATTTATGAGATCAGTAACAAGTATATTGATTATAGAAGATGTTTATCATTTTACAAACTGTGAGTTTTTAGGACATAAAACCCAACAATACGCCCACTTGGACTAAAACTCCAGTGGATCAACATATACGAATATATATAATATTGAGTTTACATGAAGAGAATAAAATGTACAAATAATAAACTAGGGCATTACAATACCCATAAATTCTCCCATGTGCCCTAGTGATACAAAACTCGTAGACCTAGTCCTACTAGGTGACCCTCGAACACTTTAGCCGAAAGGGCTTTCGTAAAAGGATCAACTAGGTTGTTTTGGAAAGCAATCTGAGTGACAATAACGTATCCTCTATGTACAATCTCCCTAATGAGATGGTGCTTCCGTTCGATATTCTTTCCTCTTTTATGGCTTCGTGGCTTCTTTGAATTTATAACTGCTCCACTATTGTCACAATAGAGAGTGACAGGCAGGTGCATATTAGGAACTACTTCCAGATCTGTCAGGAACTTTTTGAGCCATATTGCTTCTTTTACTGCTTTGCTTGCAGCTACATACTCAACTTCCATTGTGAAGTCTGTAATATAACTCTACTTAATGCTTCTCCACACAGCTGCTTCTCTATTTAGAGTGAACATTGACCCCGATGTTGATTTCCTCGAATCAATATCGGTCTAAAAGTCAGAATCAGTGTATCTAGGAAGAATCAGATCCTTAACACCATACACGAGCATAATCTCTCGTTCTCCGAAGATACTTGTGAATGTTTTTAACAACAATCCAATGGTCATGACTAGGATGGACTGAAATATGCTGACAATTCCTACGACATAGCATATATTGGGGCGAGTACACAACATTGCATACATCAAACTCCCAACATCAAACTCTCAACAAGACTGTAGCATTCTTAGCTCTTTATGTTGATGATATCTTGCTCATTGGGAATGAGGCAAGCTTCCTTGTTGATGTAAAGAGATGGATAGCAACATAGTTCAAAATGAAAGATTTGGGTGATGCTCAATACGTTATAGGAATACAAATCTTTCAAATTCGAAAGAATAGAACCCTAGCATTATCTCAGGCATCTTATATTGACAAGATGTTGTCAAGATATAATATGCAAAATTCCAAAAAAGGTATGTTATCTTTTAGACATGGAATTAATTTGTCAAAGGAATAATATCCTAAGACACCTCAAGATGTTGAGGAAATGACAAGAATTCCATATGCATCTGCATTTGGGAGTTTGATGTACACAATGTTTATGTACACGTCCTGACATATGCTTTGCAGTTGGAATCGTCAATAGGTTCCAATCCAATCCAGGACACAGTCATTGGAGTGCTGTAAAAAACATCCTCAAGTATCAAAGGAGAACGAGGGACTATGTGCTTATGTATAGACCTAAGGATTTGATCCTTACTGGATACATTGATTCTAATTTCCAAACTGACATGCATTCAAGGAAATCTACTTCAGGATTAGTTTTCACTCTCAATGGAGGAGCTATAGTTTGGAAAACCATTAAGTAACGTTGTATCGCTGACTCCACAATGGAAGCAGATTACGTAGCCGCATGTGAACTGCTAAAGAAGTAGTATGGCTCGACAAATTCATGGCTGACTTAGAAGTAGTTCCAGATATGCACCTACCTATCACATTGTATTGTGACAATAGTGGTGTTGTTGCCAACTCGAAAGAACCAAAGAGTCACAAACGTGGAAAACATATTGAGAAAAACTACCATCTCATCAGACAGATAGTATACCGAGGAGACGTGATCGTCACGAAGATAGCCTCTGGAGACAACCTTGTTGATCCATTTACGAAGGCCCTCTCGGCTAAAGTGTTCAAGGGCCACTTGGTTGGACTAGGACTCCGAGCAACGTAATCTAGGGCAAGTGGGACAATATCTATGGAATTAGAGATGCCCTAGTTTATTGTATTTTCCCTTTATATCTCTCAACATTGTGTTATATATATTTGTTCTCACTGAAGTTTTAGTCCAAATTAGAGATTGTTGGGAATGTCATAGAACTCGCAGTTCGTAAAGTTTATGTTAAACATTCTATTTATCAATAAAATATTATTGAGTATCTTATTCAATAAAGTTGTTGATTTTGAATTCTATTATTAAAATCCAATAAACATATCCATGGCTATAGTATAAATACTTTAACCTTATGTGGTGACATAAACAGGATCAAGTTAATAGTATATTGCCTAAATGGACTATAAGTATATGGATGAAATTGGGTATCTCATCTTGGTTGAAGGAAATCAAACACGAGAATTATCATGAGCAGCAGAAGGATCATTCCAAATTACAATCGTATATGAACTTTACATTTACAATGACAAACAGAAACATATAGTTATGCAAAAATACATAAATTACAGCATGCTATACAATGATCAAGGATAAGAGTAACACACTTTTGTCGATTCATCTCCAAGCTCCTTGATGACGAACGCTCGAACAAAGCAACACAGCAACACAGGAATACTCGTCCAACATGATTGCTACACTGCTCGAATACCACACACTCGAATTAACCAATTGCCAAGGTCACGAACACCTCGACCACCACGAACGGCCTCCACAGAACCTCGACTGTGTCGAGTTGAGTATGACACCACCAAGAAGGTTACCATGGAATTCTCGACGTGAGGATCTAGAGGGTGGGCTCTTTGTGGACTTGGTTTGAGGCAAAAAAAACGGAGAAACCACAATCGTGTAAACAATTGAGCAAGTGGGAGATGGAAGAACCTATCGTATAGGTTGATGCCCAATCGTTTAGGAAAAGCTAAATGATCGTTTAATAAAAGCTATGCGATCAATTAGCTCATCGTTTAGTAGAGTGTCTATCGCTTAAGAAGACTCCACGATCATTTAGCTAACTCCAAGCTGTCGCTTAGTAAATCTTATTTACTTAACAACTTTCCGTGAGTATTTTTCGAAAGAGAAAATCTCAAAACCACAATTTTCTATTTCTTACTAAAATTAGGAAAACATTTTCCCTTTTAACTCACGATTGCCATGAAACCACCAATAACCTCCCACTCATTTGGTATTAGAGAAAAAGAGATAATTATCTAATAAATAATATTATTATAAATATAAATGATAACTAACTTATCACACTATATTTATAACCTGTAGTTTCAATATTTCATCTCATGAAACATATAAACCATAGCTCTTTTTCTATTCCATGATACTTAATGTAAATCTTATTTACATTAATCCTCCACTAGATGTATCTCATACACTATACCGATCATATCATATATAATCAAATTACCTCTTGTTAATTTGAACGTTTCAAATCAACACCAAGAACTAATCCTCAACTGAATCCATTGAGCTACCAAGGGGACCTTATGGTCCTGTAGCTCGAAGCATCAACGGTACATGAATAACTGACTAAACTTTTTTAGTCACGGGATCCACCATCCATTAACTACCTTGCACTAAACTAAAGACCGACAGCTGAACTCTCCTTACCATATATATATATTATGTGTCCATCTTAACCAATCAATAGTGCGACAACGCTTAGATCGCTCGTAAGTATAGCTCGGCCAATAACCGTTATGCCCCTGTAGTTACATCTAACTCCTTAAATACCATTGATCCCTCTAATGAACATAAGTCATAGTCCTACTATGACTGAGTCCTCTCTTCCAAAGAGAAGTTGTGGCCACTATGTTCAAGTCCCAGAATCAGCCCTTAAGGGAGCAATCTCTCTACTTATCCCTGCTATGGGAAAGAAGTGAATTCCATCTTGTGTATTGAGTTCCTAGCTCCCAGATTAGACAAGTCCTCCAAAAGGTAGGCATGTTGAGTTCGCAATCTGGCCACTCTCACCCATACTAATCAAAGGACTGCCCTCAAAGGCAGGAGTTCCCAAAACACTTAGGATTGAGGTCGTGTCACAAATAGTCGTATAGGTGAGATGTAAGTCTCTAGTATCAATGGCATTATATATAGTGTCTGGTCATCTCGTGGTCTAGTCTTATGCAAACTCTTTGTATAGGACACCCCGCTCACATGTCTCCACATGAATGGTCAGGATCTACCATCTATAGTAGTTTACAAAAGTTTCAAACCTATTTAGGTTATCACTTAAGGCATGATCCACTTGTATATCACACATACATGCTTAAGTTTACATAAGATAACCAAGGAGCTTTTTTTATTGGATATGAGTAAATGCCATAATTAAATAACAATTATATTATTCATAAAACAATGTGTATGATTACAAACAACGAGACTCCCAGAGAATTAGGACACCAATCACAACAATCTCCCACTTGTACTAATACCTCGGGAGACTAATGTATAATACAATATAAAATATGTACAATATTCAATAAACTAGGGCATACCCAGTATCATCTCCCACTTGCCTTAGACAAGATGTCGCATGTCCCACAGACGCAGACTCTCCAGGTGACCCTTGAACACTTTAGCCATGAGAGTCTTTGTAAAGGGATCAACAACATTGTGCTCTTACGTGATCTTCGTGACTATCACATCACTGCGATTCACAATCTTTCTGTTAAAGTGGTATTTATGTGCTTACCCTGACGATGACTCCAAGGCTCCTTTGAATTTTCCACAACCTCGGTGTTATCACAATACAGAGTGATAGCCAAATCCATATTTGGAAGAACTTCAAAATTTGAAAGGAATTTCCTCAGCCAAACAGCTTCCTTAGCTGCTTCACAAGCAGCTATGTATTCAGCTTCCATAGTGGAGTCAACGATGCATCCTTGCTTGATGCTTCGCCAGACTACATCCTCTTCATTCAGAGTGAAAACTGACCCCGATGTCGATTTGCGAAAATCTCTATCGGTCTGAAAGTCAGAGTGTGTGTATCCTGTAAGGATCAGATCCTTATCTCCATACACGAGCATGTAGTCTCTCATTCTCCGAAGATATACTTGAGGATCGTCTTGACCACCGTCCAGTGATCAAATCCTGGATTGGACTGATATTGACTGACAATCCCTAGTGCATAGCAAATGTCGAGTCTGGTACACAACATTGCATACATTAAGCTTCCTACCGCTGAAGCATAGGGAATACGTCTCATCTCCTCACCCTCTTGAGGTATCTTAGGACATTGATCCTTAGACAAATCGAATCCATGCCTGAAAGTTAATAAACCCCTCTTGGAATCTTGCATGTTGTACATGATTAACATTTGATCGATGTATGATGCCTGAGACTGGGCTAACCATTTGTTCTTACGATCCCGAATGATCTAGATCCCTAGAACATACTATGCCTCATCCAAATCACTCATTTAGAACTGGGCAGCTAGCCATTTCTTAGTGTCAGTCAGATACACTACATCATTCTCAAGTAGGATATCATTCACATACAGTACCAGGAAAGCTACTGAGCTATTGATGATTTCATGTAGACACAAGACTCGTCATCATTTTGATCAAAGCCAAATGACTTTACCGTAGTGAAAAATCTGATGTTCGAAGATCTAGATGTTTGTTTCAGCCCATAACTGGACCTATCAAGTTTGCAAAGTTTTTGCTCTTGATCTGAAACAATGAAGCCCTCTAGTTGAGTCTTATAGATGGTCTCCTCAAGACTACCATTAAGAAAGGCAGTCTTGACGTCCATTTGCCATATTTCATAATCATAAAATGTGGCTATGAACAAGAGAATCCTGATAGACATGAGCATGACAACAGGTGAGAAAGTTTCCTCATAGTCAACTTCCTCAACTTGGATATAACCCTTTGCCATGAAGGTTTGCACCTTTCCATCTATACCTCTCTTTCGCTTATAGATCCACTTACACCCAATAGGTCTTACCCTATCAAGTAGATCAACAAGCTCCTTGACGTATTGAAGTACATAGACTCCATTTCCTGGTTCATGACCTTAACCCATTCATCTTTGTCAACATCCTCCATTTCTTTTTTAAAAGACAACAGATCCTCGATTCCATCATGCGAAATGAAGTTTTGGGCTTCAATAAAGCCCATGTAGCAATCCGGTGGGTTCATAACCCTCCCACTACGTCGAGGCAGTTTGAACTCTTGAGCTGGTTAACTAGATGTGCCGACCTCAATAAATCTTATTGGACTGTTGGCCTGTTCAACAACTCTTGTTAAACCCTCAATAGTCTCAGTCTCACTAGAAATCTCACGCAAAACGAGCATACTCCGTGGCTTATGATCCCGGATGTGGTCTTCTTCCAAGAAGATAGCATTTGTAGAAAAAAACACTTTGTTCTCAGTCAGATCATAGAAGTATCCACCTCTCGTTTCCTTGGGGTAGCCTACAAAGAGGCAAACCATCGAACGTGGTTCCAACTTCTTTGGATTAGTCATTAGCACATGTACCAGACAACCCCAAATCCTGAAGTGGCGTAAACTACCTTTACGGCCTCTCCATAACTCAAAAGGTGTTTCAGAAAAACTTTTTGAGGGAACTTTGTTCAGGATATAGCATGCAGTCTCCAATTCAAAACCCCAAAACGAGTCTGAAAGATGAGTATAACTCATCATAGACCGAACCATATCCAACAAGTTTTGTTTCTCCTTTATGATACACCATTCTGCTGAGGTGTACCAGGGGCCGAGAGTTGGGATGCAATCCCATGTTCTATTATATAGTTCTGGAATTGGAAGTATATATACTCTCCACCACGATCAGATCGTAGTGTTTTTATCTTCTTACCTAACAAGTTTTCAACTTCAGCCTTATACTCCTTGAACTTGTCAAGGGCTTCATACTTACGTTGCATTAGGTAAAGATACCCGAACCTTGAATAATTATCTATGAAAGAGATGAAATATTCATACTCACCTCGAGCTCTAACATTCATCAGACTATAAAGGTCTAAATGTATAAGCTCTAAGACTTCCTTGGCTCTGTAACCTTTTCCAGTAAAAGGTTGTTTGGTCATCTTGCCTTCGAGGCATAATTCACACACCGACAAGGAGTTTTCTTCTAAACTCTTTAGAAGTCCACTTTTTACCAACTTCTCAATCCTATTGAGGTTGATGTGACCTAACCTTAGATGCTTAAGATGGGCATTTTCCTTAGGAGAAACATTTGGTCTTTTAGCTGTTGTTTCCGTACTGAATATTTCAATGTTAAACAAGGCTTTTATGACTAACGACCTTAGTACATATAAGTTACTTTTCATTGAATCATAACCAATCTCCGTTCCATTGTTGAAAATAAACACTTTATTCTCAGAAAAGGAGACGTTATACCCTTGTTCAATGAGACAAGAAATCGAGATTAAGTTCATGAGGAACTATGAAAACATTATTCAGTAACAGATAAAGTTTCTTGTAAACAAATAACCTCAACCTATCTACAGCAATAGCTGAAACAACCTCACCAGTGCCGACTTGTAGAGTCGTCTCACCCTGTGGCAACGTTTGCTAGGAACTGAATCCTTGGTAAGAGGAACTGACATGATTGATAGCACCCGAATCTAAGATCCAGGCATAATCATAATTCTCTATCAAACACGTTTCAAGGACAAATAAATTAGATTCTATATTTCCTCCTCTTTTGGAGAGTAGTGGGATCAGTGTCAGAACAACTGACACTACTGGTTTCATCATCCATCCCTTTATGCTCAAAATGTAAGAACTGACGTTCAAACAAATCTTGCAACGAGTCCATGATCTCGCGTGCAATGACCATGTTCTCAACCCTTTTTGCCAAAACATCAAATATGTTAGCCAAAATGTGAAGGTGGGCCAATGAATTAAACTTCATACGCACCTCAAAAGCAACGCGAAGACTTCGCGGTGCATCAAGGGTCGACACTTGAGGACACTCCTCAACCATGACAAATTTGAGGTTGTTTGCCATGAAATATATTTCACACGATTTTTTCCACTGTATGTAATCGGTCATATTAAAAGCACTAAATGGAAATTCTAACGAGTTGCTGAAAAGAAAAACAAATTGACCTATGTTAGGTTTTAGGTAAATACCCATTGTAAAACAAACAACATCCAATAAGGTTTTAGCAAACTTAATATGAACCCCGTGTGACATCTAGTTTCGAAATGACACTTCAAAGGTTTAGGACAAAAGCCGCTAAATCAATTATCCCTCTTCTGAATTGAGAAGTTTTCAACTAGTCATTAATACCAAAACAACTCTTGCTCCTATAATGACTAGCCATCATTGATTTAGCCAAGAGAACATTAACTTACTTAACAATCTCCCGTAAGTATGACCCACCATTTTAGGACCTAGAGATCCGCCCCAAAAAGCGAATCTGAAGGGAAAAAATCCGATTGGAGCAAAACCTAAAGCGACCCTATCCATTTCTGGAGTTCACCTTGATTTTGACCAAATGCATAAAACCCATCCGAAGGGGGACGCTCTCAGGGCACCAAGAGGAAGTATAAAATGATCTCACGATGTGAACTAATGACAGAGACCATAAGATGTGTTGACACATACCCTTCACCCACTTATTATAAACACTATCTTCGTCCACCTTGGTATCGACTCATGCAAACACAATCCGAAAGGGGATGCTTCCAGGGCACCATGAGGCCAAGTATGAATCTTACGGTGTGAACATTTAGGGAGAAACATGAGTGGAATCATAGACATATTAGATATATCTCTTCCTCCCACTGAGTATTTTATAACCTAGGGTTTAGTTTACTTAGAAAAAACACGGCTAAGGATTTTAACTAAGTGACTTTTAGGTTTGCCCAATAGTAACTTTTACCTTGGATAGTTAAACAACTTTTGATCATCATCCATTAAACTCTTTAATGGAGTCTTTGACCAAATTGTCGCATGTTTGTTGAAAATCTATCTAATTCACCTTTCCAGGTAAATTCCTAGGTAGGGGTGTTATGGCTCTGTCAACTTAAGAACCCCAGCCTAGCCAGAACACGCCTTAGACAAAAGGTCCCTTATAGATAGATTTAAAACAAATTTAATCTTTTAGCCAACCAATTTAATCCTATTAAACCGATTTTAAAAGATTAAATAAGTTACTAAACTCTTTAGAACCATTTGAACTTAGGTCTATCTCAATCCAATTTTAAAACCCTTTTAAAAAACCTGAGTTCACCCTAAGTCTACATGCAACTCTTTCTTATTGATTTTAGGTCCAATTTCCTTTAACACACTTATAAACGAAACAACTAAAACCACAATGCAAAGCTAAGACATGTAAGGCATTCATAACGATTATAAACAACCTAAGTGTCATGCTGAATGCATTGTTCATTTATTGCCACTTCTTTTGTATAACGCTTATACAAAACAATGAAACAAGCACAACATGCTTCCATTCACCCTTAGACTATAACACTTATAATAAAAGGATGATGCATCATAATGCTCACTACATGCAAAATATAACTCTTATATTTCATGATGCATGCGCATGTTTTCATGTAATTTCTTCATGCTAGATTATAACATTTATAATACATGATGCATGAATAATAGCACAACCTAGGGTATTGATGATCTGCAAGTCCATTAGGTTCATCTTCTATCTCATTAAATTGGAATAACAAATTGAGTATTGATGTATGAAATTAAGGTGATGAATTTGAAATGTTCAAACTCATTTCTAGGGTTTTCGATTGATTTTATTGTTGAGGATGGTGCCCTAAACTCTCGTTGGGTCCTATAGTTTGTAAATACTGTATTGAAAAAATGCTTGTGATGTAACAATATATTATATTTTGTTCACTGTTGTTTATGAAATATGAGATCTTTTATTTGCTTTAACACAATCCAATTAACTAAGATCCCTGGTTGTCGGTGTATGTAAACCCGAACCCTAATTACTTTAAGTAAGAGTGAGTAATGTGATGTCTTCTAATGAGTTGAATGAAGCCATGTTTTAGGAGGGATAGAGGATGGAAGCAAGAATAAATAAGCTCTTGTGTAGCTAAGTTTAAACCCCGAATTCTAAGTTTCCTAAACAAACATGTTTAGCCAAAGGAATGATATATTAAATATCTAATAAGTGAAAATCCATGTTATTTATAGAAGTTGTGGAGAAAAGAAAAAAAAACATATTAAATAAGGAAACTTACTTATTGGTTTGGCTGGAGGCACTAAATATGGGGTGACGTGGCGGTTAATCCTTGAACTCGGGAGGCGGCAGGAATATTAAAAGGAAGAGAAACTTCGAAAGCTTGGTTTCGGCAATCTACATGAGCAAATTTAGTGAAATCAATGCTATTTGAAAGCTGGAGAATCTAGTTTTCGAGGTTGCCTTGCCGGAAACAGATTGCAGGAGGAGAAGAACAAGAAATGAAGAAAGTGCAGAGGTGGCAGAGTCTCGGGTTAATCAAGGCCTGAGGTGAAGATTGGAGACTCTAGGCCAAACTATAAGAAACTTTTAGGCTGAAATTTTAAGGTAAGAAAGTTAACTATATTCTAAACATGTTTGTAGAAGGAAGTTTCTTCAAAAGAGGTATGGATTTTGAATTTTTTAAGTTATAACAGAGAATCTGTGCATAAGCAGACAGTTGCTTGGGAAGAACAAGCAAATAACTCAGGAGAGTTATAGCGAGATATGGAGAATGAGGATCTCGCTTATGAAGAAAATCTCGCTAATTTTGTGCTGAGGATCTTGCTCAAGAAGGAAATCTCGCGAGAAATTGGGTTGAATCTCGCTGGTATGGTGAGTAATGCTAGGTTGAAGTTTGTTGAAGAAATGCTTGATCTCGCTCATGAGAATCTCGCTCATGATGAGGATGTTCATGAGGATCTCGCTCATAAGGAAGAATTCACTCATGATGAGTATTTCGCTAGTAAAGCTATCTTTGATGATGAAAGTTCCATTAGTAAATAATAATTTGAGGTATGTTGCTAAGAATTCTAAGTAGTTTAACCGGGAATTATTTCAGGCCAAGAAGAGCTAGGAGAGACGTATAACCCGTTAAGAGGCTAATGAGTTGTGAGTGACTATGTGATTATTTAATGTTTTAATGATTTAGAAACCATGATTTCCTTGAAGTTATTTCTCATGCTAAGTGTTTATATGAAGTGCCAACCAACATATGTTTGAAGTTATTTCTCATGATAAGTAAAGCATGTCTTCCATGGAAATTGACATGATTTAAATATGTTATCTTGTTCAAATACTTTCAGCATGTTTAAGTAACTCCATTTTTATGATGAACTAGTATGATGATTTGAGCACCAAGTCTTAGTATTCAACTAAATGTTTATGACTAGTTATATGATGGATACTGAAGGACAACGAGAAGGTATACTAGTCAAGTACCTAAGGTATGACGGTACTCAGTTATAACCACATGCACGTAGGTAATACGATGTCGAGGGACTGAGAAAAAGGGTTCTCCCAGACTAAGGTTGACATTGAGGCTTAGATCTAGTAGCTCACTCTCATCTAAGGATAAAGGCAGTCATATCTTCTCCTAGGCTAGAAGGATAGTTTGGAATTGCTAATGCTTATGAATGTTTATCAACGCATGATGTTACTAATGTATGTGTTTTCCAAGTATATTTTCCATATCTAACGCATGCTAATAGTTTTTACAAGCTAGTTCAACATGATTTATGCCAACCTATTTTACAAAGTATGAAGCATGTGTTAGGGTTAAAGCTAAGGTTGAATGAAGCTTGATGTACTATGTTTAAAATACCTAAGGTTTTCAAAGTACATGCTTTGGTATTCCTAAACATAATGAAAAGGGTTACTAGAGGTAGGGAAGGTATCCTAAAGAGTTTTCTATGCTATATTTGAGAACTATTCTTTTAATGCTCTTCGAGAACTTGACAGCTTAAGTGAGCCTAATACTGAAGGTAAGGAATGTATCTAAATAAATGTACCTAAGGTGTTGATGGTACATAGAAAACTCCACGTGCCATAGGTAGTTCTGAATGAGAGGCCGAAGTATAGGTCTCCTAGGCCATATACCAGCAAAGGGATGCTAAAGTATGGGTCCTTGGCTGGTAACAGACGTTGGGAATTAGAGCGATGTATGCTCGTTCTCAACTAGGGAATAATGATGTTTAATGGTGTTTAAGAGTAGTTATCAATGTTTATGTTTAGAGGAAGTTGCTTGAGATGCCCATCGGTATATTTAAAGAGATCAACGTAGGGGTCTCAATTGAGATTCAAGTTTCATATACAATGATTTTAAAGGTTTTATGTACATGTTTGCTTGGCATATTTTAGTTCCAGTATTATGTTTTCACGCTTTCAGTTTAAGCATGAAATTTATGTTTTTATTAAGTCACTCACTGGGCTTCTAGCTCACGTTTTCAAATGTTTTCCTTTCAGGTAGCGGTCAGTTCCTAAAAGACTTTTCTGCTGCTGCTCTGCCACTCAAAGAAATAGGTTGAAGGAAGCGTAATTGAAGACCTATATTATTTAGTACACATGTGTATGTCTAGTGACTAGTATTCTAGATGGGCTCACTAAATTGTAATATTCATGTATGGACAATGCTGCGAAACCCTGTAATGTAAATGTGTTAAGTTCTGAGTTAATATATTTGTATATCGATGATATGTATGTATTCAGGGATTGAGCAAAATTTAACAGGTTAGATAGGTAGTAAGTGCCAGCAAAAGGGTTGGTAACTGCTGCAGTCACCATTCCATCCAGTTAAGAGGGTAATCTGGAGTGGGATGTGACAGTGTAACTTAAGCATGTATGTGGAGACATATAGGTGGATCATGCCTTAAGGGATAATAAAAATGGTGTGTAGTAATGGATAAAGGAGGGAAACCTTATCCTAGTGACACAACGGATGCGACCCACTTTGTAGAGAGTTACAAGTGTTGTGACTTACTACAGATTGCATGATCCTGATCATTCATGTAGAGACATGTGAGCGGGGCCATCCTGTACAAAGGAGTTTGTATAAGACCGGACCACAAAGTGTTATAGTCTTGTTATATAACGTCGTTCATGTCAGAGACTTTAGTTCACTAGGATGACCATAGGTAACATGACCTTAATCCTTAATGAGTTAGGAACTCCTGCCTTTGAGGGCGGTCCTTTGATTTGCATGGTGCAAGTCGCAAGATTCGTCTGATTTGGGAGTTGGGAACTCAACTACACAAGATGCAATTCACTTCTTCCCCGAAGTAGGGGTAAGTAGATAGATTGCTTTCTTAAGGGCAGATTCCGGGGCTTGAACGATGTGGCGCCACACACCATCTCATGGCCCGGGAGATGTCCACTCATAGTAGGACTATGAGATATGGTTCATTAGAGGGATTAGTTGTACTTAAGAAGTTAGATGTAACTACAGGGGAAAAATGGTAAATTAGCCCAATTGTACTTATGAGCATCTGTGAAGGTTTATCATACTTTGATTGGTTATATCCGATGAACACATAAATATATCTATACTGAGAAGAGTGCAGCTGTCAATCATTAGTGGTGTGCCCGACAATTAACGGATGGTGGATCTTGTGGTTAAAGACTTTAGTCAGCTATTCACATACCATTAGAGGTTCAAGCTACAGATCAATAAGGTCCCCTTGGTAGCTCAATGGATTCAAGTTGAGAATCAATTTTCGGGTCAGTTTGAAGTGTACAAATTGACAAGAGGGGGTTTGATTATATATGATATGATTAAACTGATCAACTATAAATGATATAGTTGACATGATGTATGAGATACATTAATTGGAGGAAAATGATTTAAATATGATTTATATCTAGTGGAGGATAAAAGAACTATTGTTTAAATGTTGCATATAATGTGATTAAAACTGTAGGTTATAAATATAATATGATAAATTAGTTACTATATTTATTTATAATTAAATAATTATGAGATAATTGTTGGTGGTTTTCTCCATAACCGTACGAGAAAGTGGGAGGTTGCATTCAATTTTCATAACTGAAGGATAAAATGAAAATAGTTTTCATTTTGTTGTTGAATAGGATAATCGCTTCACTATATGTACGTCGCTTATCGTTTAGCTAACCAGAGCCTACACGACAACTCAAGTGTTTTTCCTAAATGATCGTTTACACGCGTAGTTTACAAAACGATCGTGTAGCTTTTACTAAGCGATCGCATGCGAGAGCGAGATTACTTAAACGATCATCTAAAGGATCATATCCGATTACCTAAACGATCGTGCACCTTTTCTAAACGATCAAGCACCAGTCTATATGATAGACTCAACTCTCCCACTTGCTTGGTCGTTGAATATGATCGTGTTTCCTCCTTCCCTCTACCAAATCTAATAGAGCCCACACCTCTTCGATTCTCACTTCGAGAGTGGTGGTGTCCAAGTTGCTGCCTGTTTGTGGAGAAATCTATTCATTTGCCGAGCGACAGCGAGATTTGGTAGACGATTGGCTTGCCGTTGCACTGGCAACGAGAAATTCTGTTCTTGACGAGAGCGAGAGATAAAGAGAAGAAAAGTTCTTCAAAGTTGAGTCTCTTGTTCTTTTGTATTCAATTTGTTGAAAGCATGTCGTAATTTATCCTTAAATGCATAACTTGTATGTATGTTTGTGAATGCTTGTATTTCTGTCACAATGAATTTGGAATGATCTTGCTTCCGCTCATAGGTACTTGATAACTTGTAGAAATACAAGTTATTTATATCGTCTTACTTAGAATATGCGGCAAGAGGAAGGAAAAGTTGCGTCAAATGTAGAAAAATTGGCTTAGAAATGTGAAGCTTATAAGAGCATCGCAAACGCACTTGTTGACCACATTGGGAGGGCAAAAAAGATGTCCAAACCTTTATTTTGCAGGTAACAGGTATCACCGCATACGACGATTGCTCATGGACAAAAAGATCAATGCATTCTCGAGGATTTCTGAAATCGTACAGTTTTTTCTGATGTACAGCCTGAAAAATGGAACGTGGAGCAGAGCGGACATTCCCACCAGCCGCAACAAGAAAAACTAACTTTTCAGAGTGGGACCACTGAGGCAAGAGCTGCTAAAATCTATAAATAGAAACACTCAGCACAACGAGAAGATGCTAAAAAAAGACGGAAAAAAATAGGAAAAATAGCAGAAAAAAAAAGTTCTGTGCAAGGAACACTCTTCTCTCAAGAACTCTCTCGACAAGGAAGTTCTCCACCTCATTCCTCCACTCATCCAACGCGTCGGCAAGAAAGCAACTTCGATTGGGATTCGTGCGAAGACAATGGCACGCAACTCTCGACTGTTCTTACTTTCTGTTCATCGTTTGTTGTTCATTTTCTGTCTATCATTCATATCTCTATAACAAACGCTTTATCTTTCCCAATTAATATTACTAACATGTTCATCTTCATCTTTTGTTCACCATTATGCTTTCATCCTTCATTTCTTTCACCATGAGTCACTAAACATCTAGAGTGTAGGGGAATGATTGAGTAAGTGAGTCAATTCATGTTGAAGATGTTAGCTAAGTTTATTTAATGTATGCTCAATGGCATCTTCACTTACGAGAGCAAAAGTAAAGATGTTAATCCACCTCTCGAAAGAAGGTTGATAGAATACGTTAATGATAACTTGTAGAAATACAAGTTATTTATGCCACCTTATCTAGATATTGTGGCCAAAACTTAGCGAATATGCACCGATTGTATGAAAATTAGCCTAGAATCACAATAAGTATAAATGATTGCAATTACACCCACTAACACCATAAAGATGGAAGACAAGCTGAATTTTACTCTGTTTTGCAGGAAACCAAGTCACCGCTTATGCTCAAGGCTCACGAGAAACTGATCAACGCATCTCTATCACATTGCACTAGCCAATCTACAATGAAGAGACGATTACGGCAATGACGGCACAATGCGACAGTCGATCCAGAACTGTATTTTGACCGCATGCGGTAATAAAAACAACACCACATGCAAATTCACGATCGAAAGATGCAGCTGAGCAACGCAAAAGTGGGGAATTGAGACACGTGTACAACTAATGGTTGTGCAGAATTGACGGTCTGATAGCATAATAAAAGGAATAATTATTCCTCCATCTTCGAAATTTCCATAACAATCAGTGGGGACCACACGGCCAGAGTCAAAGACCCTGCTTCTATAAATACCCCATAGATTTCATAGAAAAGATATGCTACTTGATACGGGGCTAAGTGTTGCAAAATTGTTGAAAGAAAAGGCTGAGCTGAGTGCTTAAGTGAAGAAATCTGGGACGAAGACGAGATAAGGCCGAGAGGTGAATCTCATATCTAACCTACCAAACACCCGATCGGAAGCTCTGTGCATAGATCTCTGCTACCGATGGAGCAAGCCTGAGAGGGAAGCTCTTCCTACCATCAAATCCATCCTATCCGAGAAGCAGATCTCCATCGAATCTGTGCCAAGACATTGGCACTTGTTTGTATTTGTTCTATCTCTTTCATCGTTGTATTTCACTGTTCTTTGTCTCTTCATTCACACACCATATATCAAACGCATAATAGAGATATTAAATGTTTCGATAGTTTCCATGTCCCATTCTCTGTCTATTTCCGTTCACCAATTAATCACTTTCTTCATAATGTCTTCTTAATTCCCTGATAAGCAATATGAGATAACCAAGTACTTAATCTGAGTTAAAGATATAAAATGCGTTTAGCTAAGGCATGTTAGACGGTATCTTCACCTATAAGAGCAGAAGTAAAGATGTCGTTCTGATCTATCGAGAGAAGGTTAGAAGAATGTGTTAACTAAAGAGAGTTGTACTTCCAGACATGGAAGCAACCTTGTGTTCATTACGTTACTGTCTGTTTCACCACAGACATATGGGAGCGCGGCCGATCACTGAAAGGTGTACACCAAGAGAAAAGCGGAACAGTATTTGTAGCTTTAATGCATTGAGAACTTGCGCTGTTTATATTATTTATCTCTCTCTTTCTATTCTGTTCATAAGACTTGCCGCCGCATTCCACATTCTTTGCACAACTTTCACAGCCAGCCTTGACCTCGGCATCTTGTAACATGAAGCCTATATCTTGTATCATCTAGCTTAGGTTTACTGTATTTTTATTTTATTATCGCATCTTTACTGCTTTACTTTATTTTATCGCAATTTATATACCTGTACAAACACATTTTTAAAGATTGAAAACCTGGGCGCATATATCATGAACATACCACAATAACCTAAAATAGTCCCTGTGTTCGACCTCGGATCACACCAAGAAACTTGCGATGGAATTACACTTGGTTCCATCGTAAGGAAACTTGTGACAACGCATGGCATACTACGTGAACATCCATAATCAACGCATATCTAGAAGTAGTATTGAATCATTTCGAGCATAGAACATCATACATCCCAGTGTTATCGTTTACACGACCAACATCCAGCACATATGTTGGTACAAAATCCTAAAAAACAGGAGCATCGTTCAAAAGTATGCCTATTTATGGGCTACCAAAAGGAAACAAAAGGTGGTCTATTTTATGATCCTCAGGAAGATAAAGTGTTTGTATCTACAAATGCAACCTTCCTAGAGGAAGATTATATAAAGAACCATCAACCTCGCAGTAAGCTAGTAATAAAAGAAATATCCAGAGAAACGACAAATGCATCAACAAGAATTGTTGATCGAGCATGTCCTTCAACAAGAGTTATTGATAGAGCAAGTCCATCAACAAGAGTTGTTGATGAAACTGATACTTCACATCCTTCTCAAGAGTTGAGAATGCCTCGTCGTAGTGGGAGGGTTGTGCAATAGCCTGACCAGTACATAGGTTTAACTGAAACTCAAGTCATTATACCAGTTGAAGGTTTAGAGGATCCATTGTCTTTTAATCAAGCAATAAACGATGTGGACAAAGACCACTGGATTAAAGCCATGGACCTTGAAATTGAATCCATGTATTTCAATTCTGTCTGGGATCTTGTAGATCAACTAGAAGGGGTAAAACCCATCGATTACAAGTGGATCTACAAGAGGAAACGAGACCAAGCTGGTAAGTTACAGACCTACAAAGCTAGACTTCTGGCAAAAGGGTTTATTCAAAGAGAGAAGTTAGATTTTGAAGAAACCTTCTCTCTAGTTGCCATGATAAAGTTTATTAGAATACTCTTGTCCATAGCCACATTTTATGATTATGAAATATGGCAAATGGATGTCAAGATAGCCTTTCTGAATGGTTATCTTGAAGAGAGTATCTATATGTCTCAACCAGAAGGGTTTATACAGCAGGGTCAAGAGCAGAAGGTTTGCAAGCTTAATCGATTCGTTTATGGATTAAAACAAGCTTTTAGATCCTAGAGTATGAAATTTGAAGTTGCGATCAAATCTTATGGCTATGAACAAAATGTTGACGAAACCTATGTATATAAGAAAATCATTAACAAAACGGTCACTTTTCTGGTGTTGTATGTTGATGATATTCTACTCATTGGGAATGAGGTAGAATATATAGCTGACATTAAGAGATGGCTGGCTTCACAATTCCAAATGAAAGATTTGGGAGAAGTGATGCGTGGTTAATGCGATGAAATAATGGTGTAGAATGCGATGGTGGAATATGCATTGCGCATGCAAGTTTTCTCAGCAAGATGCAAGTATAAATCTTACTGAGTTGCCTGGTAAGCCTAGGGTCGAACACAAGGACTAAGGAAACAGTATGCGATGGTAATTTTTGATTACTTTGCGGTAACAAATAATTCAATGCGTTGGATGGTATGTTGTTTAAGGTATAAGGTTTATGCGGTAGAATTGAGGAAAAAGTTAATAATGCGAAAGATACAATGAGTATGCGGAGGAACGGGTTGAGAAAGTCTTTAGCTAGCGCTTTGTGAGATTGCGTTCAAGCTATGCGATCATGCTACACACATGCAACAGTAATTCATTTTCCAATGCAAATGCGATAGCTCCTAGTTTTAGGGCGCATGCGATGTATGCGATGATGTCTATAGGACTTATTTCTAAGTCTCTATTTCTTGCCTATGAGATGATAAATGATACACACAGGTACAAGGTGACCACATACAATCATATCCTATCTCTAGGGTGCATGCGATGCGTTAATAGCAAAAATAATTTATTCCTAAGCTTCCATCTCTTGATTATACGTTTCTAATCTGACTCTCCTGAGCCTAGATTCTAATCTGACTTTTCCAAGCCTAGATTCTATCTTTAGACTACCCTCCCGATTATCTCTAAAGGATGGATGAAGCATACATAATACAAGATGATCGTATTCTCCCTTCACTCGCCTCCGCCCTCTAAGTATGTAAAATCTAAGTATAAGGTGAAGACGAACTCTAAATTCTGAATAGCAGAACCGAATTCTCCGAACACCGAACAGAACCTCTTTAACGAAGGTGGTGTTCGGTATTCATATAACTTCAAGGTGAAAGCTTTTTCTCTCGAATGATTGCACTGATGGGATGTCATTAATTTTCTGTCTGATGCACTAAATAATTGTCACCAAAAAGTGAGTGTACTTGTTAGAGTATGTCGTTAACGACTTGTTAACTTAATTCGGAATCGACCGTCATCAGGTTTCTGTCCCATCGTGATTTATTAAGCTTTCACCTTGATGCGTCAGATCTATGCAGCCACCTTTTTTAGCAGATTTTCTCGAACGCATATGATCGTATAGCCTTGCGATTGCAATCTCTTGAGCGCTCAGACGTTTTCTATCGCAATTCCGCTTTGCGCCAATGCATTTTCTGCACAAAATACATAAGTTAGCTGTTTTTAATGCGATGGACGCATGCGATCACAATGTTATAAACTTAATGCTTTTAGACACAATTTTATATATTTTTACCATCGCAATCCTTTATTGTTTTATATCTTTGTGCTGTAATAACATGCATTCATGCCCGTTATCAAGAAGCACAGTATGTTCTTGGAATCCAAATAGTTTGGAATCACAAGAATAGAACATTAGCATTATCTCACGCATCTTATATAGACAGGATGTTGTCTAGGTATAAAATGCAAAATTTCAAGAAAGGATTTTTACCTTTCAGGCATGGAATTCACCTGTCTAAGGAACAAAGTCCTAAGACACCTCAAGAGGTTGAGGAGATGAATCGAATTTCATATGCATCTGCAGTTGGGAGTTTGATGTATGCAATGTTGTGTGTGGTGGTAGGTGAGAAATATTTATGCAAAAACTTTTCCACCAACTTTTCCCATGTGGTGATTTCCCCAGGCTCTAATGAATTCACCCATTGCTTTGCGTCATCTCGCAAAGAATAGGGAAACAAGGAGAGCCTAATTGCCTCTGGTGTGATTCCATGAATCACAAAGGAATTGCACGTTTCCAGGAAACGCTTCAAATGGGCATGAGGATCTTCGCCACGACTACCCCCAAATTGCCCAACAGTCTGGAGCATTTGGAGCATAACAGATTTAATTTCAAACCTGGTTCCATCATGCGTCGGATATATGATTCCTGGAGAGAAATCATATAGCACAGGGAACGCGTATTCTCTCATAGGACGCATGTTGTTGTTTGCCATCAGGATTGGGTTTTTTGCAGCGTGAGCCAGTTGCTGAGCCAGTTGCTAATTTTGTTGTTCTTCTGCCATTCTCTTTCCTTTTCTTGTTGTCTGAGTAACTGTTGCCTCAACCTTCGACGACGGTTGGATCAATTCCTATGCCGGAAGGTCCGTTCAATCTCGGGGTCGTATCTGAACTCAAGAGTGTTCTCTCTATTCATACACGTTCGCAAGCCTAGGCGTAGCTTGTAATACTTCCCTTAATTGAAGTGTCTCTACAACAAATACAAATGGAATTTATGGTTAGTTCTTGTTGCTGAGTCCCCAGCAACGACGCCAAAAACTTGTTCGCTTGCTATCGTGAGATGCTTTAGGAGTGTATAAAGTAAAACAGATTGGAAGAATAAAGCCTAAAAGATGCGTTCTTCCTTGATGCGTTTAAATGAATTAAGCGCGTTGGGGCGTTAGTATTATACACAGAAGGCACACAACTCCTTATAATAACGTTCAAGTTTTCCTAGAAAAACCCAAGTATAAATCTAATCTAGGTTCCTAGCAAGTCTAGGGTCGATCACAAGGATTCAATTTCACTAACAGAGATTATGCATTGTACTTGCAGTAGGAGGTTTTTCCTAAATAAATGTGAAAGATGTATTATTTACACTAACATGCTATGCCTGTGCAAGGAAATACAAAAGAGTTGAGTGGAGAATGATGGATTATGTGAAAATGGAATTTAAGTAGGTGGACGCGCCGGTTAAAGATAATTGCACACAACTGATGTAATGTGGATGAAATGGGATGGGTTGCTTATCTTTCTGTTCATGCGTTAGACATCATTCAACACTTCTCAATGCGAATAACATACAAGCTTATCTCTAGGGTGCATGCATGTACTTAGAATGCAAGAAACACCAGTAAGTCTATCTCTAGCTATACTAGGCGTTCTACTTAATGCGGCTTAGCTATTCTTTCAAACAACTAAGTAAAGAAGCTTTCACCAAGTTATCAAGTTGGTTTAGGCGTTGGAACCGAATTACGCACGAAGTACTAATCCTTTCAACATAGACAGAAGATAAACAATAGCAAAAGTGATGATCAAATATATGAATTTTATAAAGAATCAATGAGTCTTTACAAAGAACTATATTCAATCAAAATGAAATGGAAATGATATTAAGAGAGAAATTGAGTCAAGCCAAAGAATACAATCTCTTGTAGTTCTTTAGCTCAATCTTGTTATGTACAATCACTTTAAAGAGCTGAGGACAGAGTATCTTTCTCAAGAATAACTTTCTCCACTCCCTGGCCGGCGGTGGTGGTGGTTCTCAGCTCCTTCGATCGTCTTACACCTCGACACAACTTGTACAAACTAAAACTAAGTCTACAAATTTACAGAGAGTATGGAGCTTCTAATTGTCTGAACTCTTGATTCTAGAGGGTCTTCATGTATTTATAGGCGTTGGTCTCTTCCACTTGGAGGATGGACTGCATTTAAGTCCATGCCCTGGTCAGCATTAAACTCCATGTCCTGGTTGGCCGCCTGACCTCTGGAAGCTTTTTCTGACGCCGCCTGTTGCAGGTGCCCATGTTTGCAAGTGGTGATGTGACACAATCAACCCCGAGCAATGAATCTTCTATGCATTGAATTTCCTTCGACGCATGGCTCATGCATTAGTGCGTTTCCTGCGGCACTTGTCTAATGCGTTATTGTTAGTTCTTGCATTGTAATCCTGCAAAGTAGTGCGTTAGCGCCGTGATTTTTAGTGATAAACTTCTTTTACATGAAATTACTATTGTTTAAGTAAATCCATGCGTTTCTATTAAAAAAAATGAGAGTTTATCATTAAAAATCCTAATTGTTCTAACTTAAGAGCAAAGATAACTTATATATTTACAAGTTATCACTCATTAAGCCTCCCATTTTTGGGATAAGACCAGACAAATAGTTGGGGATATAGCCCTGCAAGATGGAATTCACTCCTACCCGATTTAGGGTTAGTAGAGAGGTTGTTCCCTTGAGTGTTGATTCTGGGTCTTGAATAAGGGGCCACACCCTCTCATTGGCCCGAGAGGGACTGGTCTTGTTGATCGGATCACAAATCAATTGTTAATTATATGATCAGTGGGACTTAAGGAACAAGAGTAATTTCAGGGGTAAAACGGAGATTTGACTTAGCTGTTATTACGAATTACCTGTGCACATAATACATCTACAGTGAAGGGAGTTCAACTATGGGCTTTAGTGAAGTGACTGATTAGTTAACGAATGGGGGTTATTTCGGTGTAATATGTTTAGCCAATTAATCCCAAATCGTTGGAGCCCACAATCTGTAGCTCCCCGAGGTCTCCCTACTAACTCGTAAATGGATTAGCTTTAGAGTAGCATGATAATTTAATTTGAAACGTTCAAATTAGAATTAAATGAATTAGTAATTATATGAGATAAAATTACACGTTTAATTTTAAGAATTAAACGAAATTGGAGAATTAATATTTAAATAGGATTTAAATATATGAAGGTGGAATTGTATAAAATTGATTTAATATTTGATAATAAACTAATTAGAATTATTTAAATTGTTTAAATAATTATTTATTCATTTTATTAAGGGAATTAATTTTGTAAAATTAATAATATTTTAAATTTTAGAAAAAAAATTGATTTTTGACATAAATTGAAAATTGAAAAAGATTTAAGAAAAACACAAAAATGGAATGTTGGATTTTTCCATTACACCTTCAAGTTGCTCACCCATAACCCACCATCTTTAGACTTCAATTACTCCAAGCATGAGCTACATCTCATGTAGACATATTTTCGACATTATTGCTTGCAATATATTGAGAAGATTGGAGTGAATTTGGGGCATGCAATCGGTATAATTTTTGCTGAAAAATTCGTGTGAAGAAAATGTTCTTCAAGTCTGTTGTTGTTGTGAGTTATTCTCCAAATTCCCTTAATTCAAGCTTATTTTGAGTCCATCTACTCAAACTAAAGCTCCATGAGGATAGTAGGGAAGATCTTGAGGTGGTCTATAACAGGTTTTGAAGAGAATTGCAGCTGGAAATCGAGATTTCAAGAGTTCTACAAAGGTATGACTGAAACCCATTTATTTCTACAATAGCATGCTTTAGTTTCTACCTAGATCAATTAATTGAAGTGCTTATTGATCCTTATTACTTCTACTGCTTGCTGATACAATACAACAATTAGTATCGGAGCATCATATAAGCATTAAACTCGGTTTAATTTTGGTGTGGTGGGTGTTTTTCATGAGTTATATGAAACTGCTGCACTGATATGTTTTTTTTAGTTTTGGCATTTAATTTCTCTTTGATTTCTCGATTAAATTTGTAATTGGCTCTTGGTTGATGAGCTTATATGTGTTCTCGAGAGTCTGTAATTTATTTGGAGTCATTAGAGTTTAAATTAAGATGTAATTGAAGAAACAAGTGAAGAAGGCCGAGTTTCAAATTCCAGTTTTTTTCAGCCTCTGCTCAAATATCGTCGTTGAGGTTCAGTGCTAGACAATCGTTTAGCTACGAGAGCTAAACGATGTGAAGAAATGCTAGATGATCTTATAACTACAGCCGTTGAGCATTGAAGTGTTGTGCATTAGACGACCGTGTACCTGCGGGAGCTAAACGATGTGCTGAAGTGGTATGTGATGGCACTACACGATCGTGTAGCCTTACGTGGGAGCTAAACAATGCATTGAAGTGCTATGCGATGGCATTACACGTTCATGTAGCTTTGCGCGGCAGCTAAATGATGCATTGAGGTGCTATGCGATAGCACTACACGATCATTTACCTTAGTGCACGCGCTAAACGATCAAGGATGGCGCTAAGTGATCGTGTAGATATTTGTCTGGCACTAGACGATGGCGCTACATGATAGTGTTAGACACTAAGCGATCATGTAGCATTGTCCGACACTAGACGGTGGAACTATATGATAGAAGGAAGACACTACATGATCGTGTAGCTTGGTCAGACGCTATACGATGGCGTTACACGATCAGGCAAACACTAAACGATAGTTGTCAATACTATATGATGAGCCTTAACGAGTTTTGAAGCTGTTTTGTAGTAATTAGGCTTTTGTTTGCTTGTTTATGGCAAAACTAAAACCATATCAGTTAGTGTTTAATTCTTTATGCTTATACATGTGATGTATGTAATAATTAAATAATTCATGTATATACATACAGTATGCCATGTAGATTTAAAACCCCACCGTAGGAAGCATGTTACATATATTGAAAGTATGTTATAAAATGTTATAATATAAAGTATGCACGTTAGGGTTTCTTTTATTTAATATAATAGTTATATTAGATATTGAATGCCTTTGTTGTATGTTGTGGATGTTTAGCATTTCTAAAAAAAATTTAAGCTGTCATAAAATTGCATTAGACGTTTAAAATCCATAACGAAGAACAGTTGCATGCTCACTTCAGTTAACAACTAGTTTTAATCGTTAAAATAGATGTTACCTTATAACATTAGGTTACAAACTCAAATCGGTTCATAAACCTATCTAAGGCTAGAGGTACTTAAGTTGACGGTCTACGGAACACCTCCTACCTTGTGATTATGGCCAAATTATTGAGCATTGGTAACCGGTTTTATGAGTTTGCATAAGAGGTGTGAGGTAATAAAACGGTTTATCACCTAGACATCATAGGTTTAAATCCATTTATAAGTGTTATACTTAGATAAATCACATAGACTTAGGGTTATTTTTAATAGCCGAAAAATAACTTAAGTATAAATTTACCCAAACATATAGAACACTTTAGTGGGAGATTAACAATTATTAGTTCTCATGTCCTCAAGAGTTTACATCGTGAGATCCATGCTCGACTTCGTGTCGCTTTTACCACGACTGCTCCATTCAGAAATTGTTTGCATGGGTCAATAATGAGGTGAATGAGGGAAGTAGTTCATAGTAAGTGGGTGAAAGAAATCTCTCAACATTGTCCTACGGTCTCCTCCATTAGTTTGAACCGCGAGATTTCTATGTTGCACCTGCTGTCATTTTTAGGCGGCACTAGCTAGTCGTTAACCATGGTGATCCCTCGGAGGGTTATAACATAGTATTCGGAACAACCCAGTCTTCAGTAAAATGAATAGGGTCTTATAGTTCCATCTTGGGTATTGTCTTCTATTTCATGTCCATATTCATACTATTCTATAAGATCTGAAAATGGTGGGTCAACACTTACAAGAATTACTAATCGTTAGTAAAGATCATGACCGAAAACGATAACCAAGAGAACTAGAGGAGTGAAGAGTTATTCTAATATAGTATTTGGTCAAGAATTGTCTTGCTTCTGTGAAGGAATTCGTGACTACCCCTCGGTAGCAATTTTTCTAAATCACTAAAGTACCGTTGCAAATAAATAATGGTTATGGGTACGTTATTATTACTTTGCTAAAACTTGATTGGATTTAAAAGCAATTCACTTATACAGTTTGTTTATAATTTCAGAATGACGAGTTCGAAAATACAATTGTTGGCATCGGATAAACTGATCGGGGATAATTATGTAACCTAGAAATAAAATTTGAATACTATACTGGTGATAGACGATTTGTGGTTCGTCTTAACAGAGGATTGTCCTCCCGTTCCAAGCTCTAACACAAACCGAACTGTTCGGGATGCGTATGATAGATGGATTAGTGTGAATGATAAAGCCCGTGCTATATCCTCGCCAGAATATCTGATGTTTTGGCGAAGAAACATGAGGATATGGGTACTGCCAAAGAGATTATGGAATCTCTATGAGAGATGTTTAGACAACCGTCCTTCACTCTGAGGCATGATGCTATCAAGTACGTTTACAACAACCGCATGAAAGAGAAGGCCTCTATTCGTGAACAAGTCCTGGACATGATGGTCCACTTTAATGTGGCAGAAGTAAACGACGTTGTTGTTAACGAGAGAAGTCAAGTCAGTTTTATTCTAGAATCTCTTCCGGAGAGTTTTCTACAATTCTTCACTAATGCACTCATGAATAAAATTGAATATAACTTGACTACTCTGTTGAATGAGCTACAGGCATTCTAGACTATGTTAAGAACTAAGGGTTTGGAATCATAAGTAAACGTTACTACTTCTGAAAAGAAAGGGACATCCTCCAAGCCTGATGTTGTCTCCTCTTCACAGAGTAAGAGTATTCTTGCAAAGGAGAACAAAAGAAAAGGGAAGAAGAAACTGGTTGGAAAGAAAAGAGAAAAATGTTGCAGATAAAGGGAAATGTTTCCATTGCAACGAAGAAGGGCATTGGAAGAGAAACTGCCTCAGTACCTTGCTGTGAAGAAAGCAGAGAAAGCTAAATAAGCAAACTAGTTTCTGAGGACCACTTGCTCAACTTAACAAATGGGAGATGTTGCTGTTTGATGATAATGTTACCTGCTTTTGTTATCTTGTAAAGAACAAAATGTATATATTTTTGTTGTAAATGAAGTGTTCATTTTCGAAATTTATGTTTGTTCTATCTTATAGAAACTTCTGTTAAGAATCAAACTGTTAAAAGCCATTTACAAATATTCAGATATTTAAAAATGGCTAGATCAAAATATAGAAAGTTTAAAGATTTCTAGATCTGACTGTTAACAAAGAGTTGCTAAAATAGGTCAGATGCGTCTTACTCAAAGAGTTGAGAGTACCTCAATGTAGTGGGAGGAAAGTATGACTTCCTAGTCATTATTGAGAACTAGATGCATTCCTCATATAGTTTAAGAAGAAGCCTATTATACACTAACATATTTACAATGATTCTCTAGGCTAAAGTGTTTGAGAATCACCTAGTAAGACTAGGAATATCAGATTAATAACCTAGGGCAAGTGGGAGAAATATCGGGTATAGGATACTCAGAAACTCAGTCTTATATATTAAATATATAAGTTACCACTGGAGTTTTAGTCCAAGTGGGAGTTTATTGCGTTTTATGTCTTAAAACTCATAGTTTGTAAACAATAAAACTTATTCTGAAAAATCAATAAGTTAGTATTGAATAGATGTATTACTTATTAGAAATCCAATAAACCTAAAAGTACCTTGACTATTACATGAGTACTTGAACTTTATGTGGAGACATAAAAGTGGACCAAGTTCGAGTAAATAGTAAAAAATGATCTATAGTATATAAATAAGGTTAGGTGCCTTATTCTGGTAGCACTATTGGATGCGGCCTACTCTGTAGTTGTTACAAAGAGTTGTAAGGTGCTACAAACGAAGTGATCCTAATTCATACATGTTATGACATGAGGAGTGGGAACGTCTTGTGCACATGAGTTTTGTACAAGATTGGACCACGAAATCAGTCACTGTTACTTTATAATGTTGTTACTGTTTAATACTGACTATTTCAAAGCGATGACCTAGGTAACTTGACCTTAATCCTGAGCTAACTCTGAACTACTGTTTGTTCGGGATTTGATCTGCAATAGTGAGAGTAGTCCAACAGCACTGCTCAATAAGCCTGCCATTTTGGAGATAAGACCGGACAAATAGTTGGGGACATAGCCCTGCAAGATGAAATTCACTCCTACCCAATTTAGGGAAAACAGAGAGGTTGTTTCTTTAAGTGCTGATTCTGGATCTTGAACAAGGGGCCCCACCCTCTCATTGGCCCAAGAGGGACTGGTTTTGTTGATTGGATCACAAATCAATTGTTCATTAGAGGATTAGTGGGACTTAAGGAACAAGAAAAAAATTTTGGGGGAAAAATAGAGATTTGACCTAGCCGTTATTACGAACAACCAATGAAGGGTTAACTTACTAATCATTGTTATATCGAGTAGATATAATATACCTACAGTGAGGGGAGTTCAACTATGGGATTTAGTGGAGTGGCCCAATAGTTAACGAATGGGGGTTAGTTCGGTGTAATGAGTTTAGCCAATTAATCTCATATCGATGGAGCCCATGATCTGTAGGTCCCCGAGGTCCCTTTATTAGCTCGTAAATGGATTAGCTTTGGAGTAGCATGATAAGTTTGTAATAGTCACACCTCCTGGATTCTCATTCCGAGAATACCAAGGTCACTGAGTGGTGGTGTCCAAGTTTTTACCTGTTCGTGGAGAAGACTGTTCGTTTGCTGAGTGACAGCGAGATTTGGTAGACGAATAGCTCGGCGTTGCAGCGACAATGAAACGGGTTGTTCTTGACGAGAGCGAGAGATAAAAAGATGAAAAGTTCTTCAAAGGTGAGTCTCTTGTTCTTTTGTATTTAATTTGTCGGAAGCATGTCTTAATTTATCCTGAAATACATTAATTCTATGTATGTTTGTGAATGTTTGTATTTCTGTCACAATGAATTTGGAATAATCTTGCTTCCGCTCATGGGTACTCTTTGATGAGAGTTCCTTCATATATATGATACAATTATAAACGTTTATTTTAATTGAAATTAAACGAAATTGGAAAATTCATTAATATTTAAATTATGATTTAAATATAAAATTGATTTGATGGTGATATTGATATTTTATTAATTTAATATTTAGATATTAATTAATATTATTTTAATTAAAAATCAATTAAAATTAGTTTTATTTAAATTAATTAATTTTGAATTAATTTTATAAAACTAATTTTTTTTAAAAATGAAATAAAAATGATTTTTGAAATAATTTAAGTTAGTGGATTTTTCCAATTTTTGGGAAAAATTCACTAACCACATTTTGATGGATTATCACCAAAATCCATATGTAAATTTATATGATCACCAAGCACGTGGTGCCCTCCATACAACCTATTGGTTTTGCATGATTTCTAATTATATATAGTACCTCCATGCATGAAGATCATCAAGCAATATGAGTTTTACTTACTGAAGTGAAAACTGAAAACCCTATACATCCCTCACTCGTTCCTCATCAATTCAACTTGTTTCAAGTGTTTCCACCACACGTTCCAGCTTGAGCATAGTAGAGAATATCTTGGTGGTTGTTCTCTTGAAGTTTCAAGCTCTATCTTGGTGGATTTGAGCTGAATTTGGGAAGGAAAACTTCAAAGGTAATATGTGTTTCAAACACTCTTCTGAATATCATCTGAACAACATGCTTAAAACTCAAAATAAATGTAGTTTAAGTGCTTATTGATTTCGAAGTCTTCCGTTGCATGATATTTCATTCCTTCAATGGCAAGGTACAATTCTTCTCCAACAAAAAGACACTTGAATGGAATTAAGCATATACTCTTTTATCTCCACGGAACGGTAAATATAGGTTTGTTTTATTCAAATAAATCAAAATTTGATCTAGTTTGTTATGTAGATTATGAATATTTATCTGATCCATACAAAGTTAAATCTCAAACAGGTTCTCAGTTTACATGTGGATGAACTACTATATCATGGCGATTGGTGAAACAGACCGAACAAAACATGGTGAAATTCTTGCAATTCATGAGGCTAGTCGAGAATATGTATGGTTAAGATCAACGACTCATCACATTCGTCGAATATGTGGTTTGTCTTCTAAAAAAATCTTCAAACGATATTCTACGAAGACAACACAACATGCATATCCTAAATCAAAGGAGGATATATTAAAAGAGATAGAACAAAACATATTTCACCGAAGCTTTTCTACACATGGTCTTGAAGAAAATGGTGACATCGCTGTAGTACTACAAATTTTGTTCGAAGGATAACTTGACAGACTTATTTACAAAAGCATTACCTACCGCAACCTTTAAAAAACTGGTGCACAATATTGAAATGTGGCGACTCAGAGATCTCAAGTGATGTTTCCATGAGGGGACTAAATATAATGTATTCCTTTTAAGAGTATTAAAATTATATGAAATATGTACCATTTTTCCTTGACTAGGATTTTTTTTCCAATAGATTTTTTTTTTTCTAGTAAGGTTTTAATGAGACATATTTCATAGATGTATAATGTATCTAAGGGAAAGTATTATAAATATCACAAATTATGTGTAAAATAGTACTCATTCTTAGTGTCAAAATGCCAAATGTCACTCCCTCTACACTCCATGTACATAGCCATGTGTTTTGTAAATACTCATTCTTAGTGTCCATGTAATCATTCTTAGTGTCCATGTAATTTACCTCCTACTTGCCAAATTACCTATAAATAGTGACATTTGATGGGGTTTTGTAATACACATACACATTGGGCAAATTTCTTATTTTATCTTTTGTTAATTTATTTTATCTTTTTAGAGAAATTTCTTGTTTTACCTTTTATTAATTTATTTTATTTTAATTATTTATATATTGTATTTTATTTTATTTAATATCTATTTATTTATACTATATTTTCTTCATATCTGTATTTTCATTGTAAGTTGTTGTGCTCTTAAATTTACAATAGTTTCCACATTTCTATAGCCGCCCCATTACTCCCACCCACATTTCATGTTAGTGACTCTCTCTCACACAATTTTCTTAAGGAGTATATATTTTCTTTTAGAAAAGATATTTCGAAATATCTATGAGTATGTATACACATATAATAGAGTATTTACACAAATCTAGCCACGTTTTTTTTTTTTTTTAAATCGTTATTCTAATTTTAACTTCATGTGTTCATCATTAGATATATGTGCGGTACACTTTATATTGCCCATCAGCTAACTTATATATTTTATTTTTGGTATATCAATAAACTGAAATACTTTATTTTGATATTTCAATAAACTAATATACTTTATTTAAACTATATTATGTATGCAACTAATGTATTGTAATTTTATTTAACAATGTTATTGTAAAAGTTGTTTTTTATTTTTTATTTTGTTTTGATATGAAGTTTTTTTTTTCCTTCGATTAGTTCGATTGCAATGGTATTTAAGTTTTGGCATTAGTTTTTCTTGTGCTTTCAATTTTTTTTTGCCTAGTTTTGTTGGTATATCTTAATTATTTCATTAATTGTGTCAACTAACATTCAAAATATAATGATAAGAAGAGTGAATGGTAAGAGGACTTTGAATTTAATTAAATTTTCTTACATTTTATTCTCTTGTGCTTTATGCTTTTCTTTGTATTCTCATGTTTGGAATACATATTTTAGAACTTTCAATCTACTTTGATCGATTAGATTATGGAAGGTCGAAATCTTGAAGTTAGGACCAAGTTCTCGTTTCTTCTTGTTCATCTATCAATCTTCCAAGCTAAATATGTTTAGTTTTCTTGGGATTTCTTATCAATTAGATATTCGGTGTTATTCTTATTACTGTTCTGGGAATTCATCTGGAATAAGGGGAGTTCTCAAACGTGATTGAGGTAGTTCCTTCCTATGATGGCCAACTCCTTAACATATAAAGTATATCAATTAATTTGTTTTATTTTTTAAATTTTGAAATGATTTTAATGATATATTAGTTACATTTAATTTTCTATCTCAATTGTATAGTGTACGTGTTTCACATTTGGTATTTCGGTTGATTGATATTTCATATCTTGAGGGAAAGAAAAGCATAATATTGATATTGTTGATATATCAAATATGAAGTAGATCATTCAAAATGATATCCTTAAAAAATAATATTTGATATTTCAATTTTATATAAGTATTAATTTAAAACGGATTTCAATTATATCATCAATGTATTAATAGTATATCATCAATTATTCTAAATACAATACTAAGTGTTGTGTTACAGTGGTGTACCAAAAGTTTATCAATACTCATTCGAGATTTATTTATATTTAAAAAAGGTGTAACAATAGTATATAAGTAATCATTAAAAATTATTTCAAGTATATCATTGGCGAATCAGTAATATATCAACATCATTCGTTATTGGTGTATCAACAATATATCCGTCACCTTATCAAATAACAATATGTCAATTACAATCATTCTACATTAAGTTTTTGTATAACATTGGTTTATTAATAGTGTATCAATGTCATTTCAAAATTCATTTCATGTATGACACTAATGTATGATCATTAGTATATTGATATGTTTTACAAATATATTTATTCTAGTATATCAGTTGTAGATGATCAGTCATTCAAAATTTAACTTCGACCTAATATCAGTTAACTAATATAACAAACATAAAGTACATTGAATATACTATTCATACCCGAATATTTTTTTTCTTTGTTTCTAAATTTCAAAAAATTGTGCTTATATATGTATGTTTGTAATTCTTGGAACTTTCCCATTTTCTTTTGATTCTCTTTATTTTGTTTGGTGAGAAAAATTGAAATATTGTCTAAATAATCTGTTTTAAGTAATGTGCATATACATTTGATCAAGTATACTACTAGTCAATTTTAGAGTAATTTTATGGGTTGTTTGTCATGTAGAAAAATGGGACAAATTAATTATAAATATAAAGAAAACCAAATTTTTTTTATTAATTTAGCAAAAATTTGCTCCTGCAAAAAGTTCAAAATGCCCATGTTCCAAAAAAAAACTCATGCAACTTTCTTCAACTATCCTAGATCATTGTTTATCATTGGTAGATAGTGATAGTCACTATCACTGTCTATCAATTTTAGACTTCTATCAGTGATAGACAGTGATAGTCTTTCCATCAATGATACGCAATGATAGCTTTCTATTATTATTTATTAGTGATAGATTCCTATGAATATCTTACTAACAATGTACCTTCTAAATTAATAACAATTTTTTTGTTACAGGAAACTGATGATGATGAAGAAGAGAATCAAAGAAGAGAAAGTAAAACAAAACAAAGAAGTGCAAGAAATTGACTTTAGCATAAATGTTTGATAGTTGTGTTTCTTACATTATCGATATATAAGTGATAGAAGACTATTAATGACTATTATGGGTAAATTTATTTAAAGAAGTTGACAACAAATACAATTTTCAAGCATATTCTATCACTAGTAGATAATGATAGAAGACTATCACTGACTATCAATGATAGAAGTATATCATTTTCTATTACTGACTATCAATGGTAAACTTCTTTAAAGAAGTAAACAATATTAAGGAAGTTGACAACAAATGCAAATTTCAAGCATATTCTATTAGTGATAGACAGTAATAGAAGACGATCACTAACTATCCATGATAGACTTATTTAAATTAGTAAATTGATTTAAAGTAGTTGACAAGAAATATATTTTTCAAGAATATTCTATCACTAATAAAAAATATTAGAAGATTATCAAAGATAGAAGTAAAGCATGCCAATTCTCAATTTTGTTCTATCATCGATATAAATATGATATATATATTATGAACTTGGACTTAAAAATAGAGTCTGATTCTTTCGTATTTTGAAACAAATCCTAGACTATTTTGGAGAATTGCATCACGATCGCAGGCCAATGATTTCAAATCTCAAGTTGGAATTCTGGTAGACGTTAGAGCAGATCTCACAAATGGGGCTGCTCCCATCTTCATAGGAGAGTTAAAACCAAAAAGAAGAGTCGTTATAGGGGTAAAGTTGGAATTAATGAAAAAATGAATTTTAGATTATCATTTTAATATGTTTAAACTATTTTCTATATTGGTAAATAATTACTACAATTGAGTTAAAAGGAAAGAAAAGAAAATCAACGAAACCGGTTTCCCCCTCTCTTAATATCCATTAATGTTCAGTCACATTTAAATTTCAAACCATAAATGCACAACTTTTGTCCACCGTACAAATTGTTGAAAATTGATTCAGAGTCAGTGTGTACGGAGGCGGCTCGGGCCACTGAGATGTTCTGGTTAGTGACGAGATTGGAGAAGACGTCGCTCTGGTAGAAGGCGAGGGTGAGGTGGTTAGAGTTAGGTGATATGAACACAGCTTTCTTTCATCGTTGTGTTCGTTCTCGTCACAGTTGCAGCGGTTTATTTACGGTCATGGATGTTGGGGGGGACTCACCAGATGGTGCATGACAGGGTGGCAGGGGTGGCGGTAGAATTCTTTTAGGGTTTTTTAGGGTCTCATCCTGTGGGTTATAGGGATCTTACTGTTCGAATCGAGGATATTGTGTAATTCAGCTGGTCCGAGGAGGGGGTGGAGGCGCTTGATCGACTAGTGATGAGATTCAAAAGGCTTTATTCTCAATGAAGTATGGGAAGGCTCCTGGGCCTGATGTGTTTTCGGTGGATTTTTACAAAGCTGCTTGGAGTGTGGTTAGGGATAATTTATGTGATGCTGTGCTGAACATTTTTTTGTCCTGTTACCTTCTCGGTGGAGTTAATTCTACTGCTATTACTCTTATCCCAAAAAGGTGGGGAGCTGAACGTATGGAGGAGTTTCGTCCCATTTCTTGTTGCAATGTTGTGTATAAGTGTATCTCGAGGATATTACTTGAGAGATTGCAGTTGTGGTTGCCTACTTTCATCAGTGGTAACCAGTATGCGTTTATTCCGGGTAGGTCAATTTTTGATAACATTTTATTGTGTCAGGAGCTTGTCGGGGGCTATAAGGAGGGCAGAGGGAAGCCGCATTGTGTGTTGAAGGTAGACCTTCAGAAGGCGTACGATTCGGTCAATTGGGATTTTCTGTTTGGTGTGTTGCTGACTATAGGTACGTCCCTTTAGTTTGTTAGTTAGGTGAGGTCTTGTGTTACTTCGCCTACGTTCTCTGTGATGATTAATGGTTCCTTTTAGGGGTTTTTTCCTAGTAGAAAGGGGTTATCTTCTTTTTTGTTTGTGATGGTGATAGAGGTATTGTCTAGGTTGTTGAATAAACCTCCTATGTGGTTTAGGTTTCATTATCGGTGTGAGCGTGTGGGCCTCACTCATTTTGTTACATATGTGGTTTAGTTACATATAACTCTTTAAGTACCACTGATCCCTCTAATGAACAATAATTCATAGTCCAACTATGACCAAACCCCTCTTGGGCCAAGAGAGGGTGTGGCACCACATTATTCAAGCCCTAAAATCAGCTCTGAAAAGAAAAATTTATCTACTTACCCAGATGTCAGGGAAGGTGTGAATTCCATCTTGTATAGCTGTGTTCCCAACTCCCTAGTCAGACGAATCCTCAAAATGGTAGGCTTATCAAGTCAGTGATCTGCTCACTCTCACCCATACAAATAAAAAGACCGCCTTCACAGATAGGAGTTTGCACACACTAAGGATTCATATCATATCACCTACGGTCATCCTGGTGAAATGAAAGTCTTTATTATTGACGGTGTTATATAATAACACTAGTCATTGATAACGGGCAGAAATGCACATTATTACAGTGCTAAGTTATAAAATAATGCAGGTTTGCGTAAAAATATACAAGATTGCGTCCAAAAGCATTAAATTCACAATATTACGGTCGCATGCGTCCATCGCATTAAAACAACTAACTTATGTATTTTTGTGCAGAATATGCGTTGACGAAAGGCGAAAAATGCGATCCAAAGAAATCAACGGTTGAGCGCAACGAGAGATTGGGTTAACGCAAGGCTATGCGATCATTTGCCCTTGTGAATATCTGCTCGAGAAGGATGCCACTTAGAGTCGGTGCATCTTTGGTGGGCGCATCTGGGTGAAAAGCGTAATAAATCACAATGGGACAGAAAGCTAATGACGGTCGATTCCGAATTAAGTTGACAAGCCATTAACAAACTACTATAGCAAGTAAACTCAACTTTTTGGTTACAATTATTCGGCGGATCAAGCAGAGAATTAATGTCATCCCATCAGTGCAATCATAAGAGAGAAAAAGCCTTTCACCCCGAAGCTCTATAAGTACCAGAGGCCACCTTCGGTTCAGGGAGTTCAGCTCGTACAGTTAGAGAATTTCCCTTTAGATAGAAGTAGTCTTGTTCTTAGTTTTCTTTTACTTAGAAGGCGGAAGCGAGGGAAGTGAGATTGTACCGAGAGATCGTTTCGGTGAACTTGGAAGAGTGCCAGAAGCGTCGAGATCAGAGAGAGGGCCAACTCCTGCGGGAACATCTTTTGGGCACAATAGAGTTAACAGTGTAAAAGCCTTAGGAAGCAAGGAATTGCTACCAGGCTCTCTATTCTTATCTTCCATTGTCATTTGTACTCTGAACTTATATATAGAAATGAAATTTACATCTTTATATCTGTTCACTCTCTGTACATTACGCATGAGTAGCTAAATCTGTCGAATGGGTTGAGAAGGACTTAGCTAGCATAACTGGGGATCTTCATTCTATGCTATTATCTTGTATTATGTATGCGTCATTCGTCCATTAGAAATATTCGGGAGGGTAGTCTAAGGATAGAATCTAGGGTTAGAAAAGTCAGATTAGAATCAAGGCTCGGGAGAGTCAGATTAGAAACACATAATCAAGAGATAGGAGCTTAGGAATAAGCGTTATTTGCTAATAACGCATCGCATGCATCCTAGAGATAGGTTATGATTGTATGCAGTCACCTTGTCCTTGTGTACATCTTGCATCATCGCATAGGCAACAAGTAGAGACTTAGTAATAAGCTCTATAGACATTATCGCATTCATCGCATGCGTCCTAGAATTAGGAGCTACCAAATTTGCATTGGAAAGTGATTTGCTGTCGCATGAGTGTAGCATGATCACATAGTTTGAACGTATTCTCGAAAAATGCTAGCTAAAGACCTTCTAAACCCGTTCCTCCTTAGACTAAGTGTATCTATCGCATAATCAATCTTTTCTCAAATCCGCCGCATACTTTTCATACTTCAATCAACAAACCAACCAAACCATTAATTTATTTGTTACTGCAAAGTAATCTTAAAAATTACTACCGCAAATTGTTTTCCTTAGTCCCTGAGTTCGACCCTGGACTTACCAAGAAACGCAGTAGGATTTATACTTGGTTCCTACTGAGAAAACTTGTTTGCACAACACATTTTCCACCAACGCAACCCTTCCATTATTTCATCGCATAAAATAATGCATCAAGTTTTTGGCGTCGTTGCCAGGCTAACGATAATTTTTCTGATTTCTTTGCAGCTTTTGATCTCTGGTGCATTACAACCCAGAGATTGAGAGAACGTTCCGATGAAGACTGAGAAACAATTGCCAACAACAAGATAGAACTCTAAGAATGATGGAACAATCGAAAGAGAGGGTCGCAAATGCAAATAATATAATGGCCAACCCCATCCTCCAGACGAATGACCGTAATAGACCCATTCGACACTATGCGTCGCCCAACCTATATGATTTCTCCTTAGGAATCATGAGGCCAACGCTAGACGGATCGAGGTTTGAAATGAAACTGGTTATGTTGCAGATGATCCAAACTGTGGAATAGTTTGGAGGGAGACGTGGCGAAGACCCGCACGCCCACCTCCGGAGCTTCATAGAAATATGCAACACTTTTTTGTTCCCGAATATCTCCACCGAGGAAGTTCGACTAACTTTGTTCCCATTTTCCTTATGTGATCAAGCAAGAAAATGGGCTTATTCTCTCGAACTAGGAGAGATAACTTCGTGGCAACAAATCGTGGAAAATTTCATGAAGAAATACTTCCCTCCAATGGAGAATGCAAGAAGGACGAAGTTAATTTAGAATTTTGAATAGAAAATTGACAAATCGCTCAGCGATGCTTGGACGATTTTTCAAAGGCTGGTAAGAGACTGCCCATATAACGGCTTACCATACTGCTTACAGATGGAGATTTTCTACCCAGTATTAACCTCGCATCACAGACCATTGCCAATACAGTAGCAGCTGGAGGTCTGCTGGATAAAACGTATGAGGAGGCCAAGAGTATCCTTGATCGTATTTCAAAAAATCACGAGGAGTGGAGAGAAAGTGATCAAAGATTACGAATTAGAGACAATGACATGAACAACGGGGCCATTGCATCCCTTCAGAACCAAATGACTGCGATGATGAGTTTGATACAAGGCATCGCAATTAATAGCACGAGACTGAAAAAAGGGTAGGTCAACATAATTGCTCAAACGACCGCAAGTTGTGTCATCTGTGGAGACGCTCATCCGATGGACGAATGCCCAGAAAATCCGTAGTCAGTATTCTTCATAAAGAATAATCCTTATTCCGACACATACAACCCTGGGTGGAGAAATCACCCCAATTTCACGTGGAAAAATCAACAACAAAGCATTCAACCAGTGGCACAAAAATAAGGGCCACCCGGATTTTTCTCGCGAACCAACGGTCCAACGCATAACCAACCCAGCAGTTTGCAGACACTGCAATCTTCGTCCTTAGAGAGCTTGTTGAAGCAGTATATTGAGAAGAACGAATCAGTGCTTCAAAATCAAACATCGTCCATCCGAAATCTTGAAATTCGACTAGGACAGATTTCGAGCAAACTCAAAAATAGACCGCAAGGAGCGTTGCCAAGCTCAACTGAGCTCCCCCACAACGCTGGGAGTATGGGAAAGGAACAATGCTTAGCAGTCTCTTTGCTAAGCGAAAAAATGGCCGCAGAAGTAGGGGAGGAACCCATCACGACCAACTTGAATGCGGTAACAACCGAAGACCTGTTGACTTATAATTCAGAAGAGCCCGAGAAGATGAACCCGGATGTTTCATCTACCCTCAAGCCTCTTGAACGCGAGATAAAAGAAGTCCAGCTACCACCATTCCTGCAAAGATTGAAAAAGAAACAAAGTGATGAAGATAAGATCGCCACGGTGGCAGTAACGAAAAATACAACGATCCCACAAAAAATGTGCGACCCAGGAATCTTCACGATACCATACTTCATTGGAGGGGTCTACAGTGGTCAAGCACTATGCGATCTTGGGGCGAGTATAAATGTAATGCCACTATCAATCTTCAAACGATTGAATATGAGCAAACTCACACCCATGACGGAGACTCTTCTGCTTGCGGACAGATACCGAATACATCCTGAGGGAGAGTTGAAAGATGTCGCAATCTCAATTGATAAATTCATCTTGTCGGCAGACTTTTTCATTTTGGATTATAAAGCGGACAAAGATGCGCCCATCATATTTGGATGAGCATTCCTCTCGACCGGTCACGCTCAAATTGATGTACGTAAGGGGGAAATTGTAATGAATGTCGATAAGAAAAAGCTCCGAATTAAGGCTGCCAAAATCCTAGAAAAGAAAAAAAAGCCGCCGTGGACGTAAAAAATCCAGCCTAAAATAAGCAGACCCTGCGTTACTAATGTAACTCAAACTCATCAGGGACGCATTCCTTTTGAAATATTCTTTTTATACCTATGCTTCATGAAATCTCATCACCTTTCTTTTAATGGTTATCGTTTATCTGTCTTCATTTTACATCTTTGTATAAAAAAAAAGGAAAAAAAGATGCGATCGTGTTGAACGATCGTGGTAAACGATTTTGTAACTTTGTTTTTGTATTGACCCTCTCAATGTTTTTCTTACAACGATCGAGGTAAACAATTGCGGAGGTGCTACATGAAGACGCAACTACTTTATTTCATCATCGCAATCAAAAGAAAGTGGATTGCCGCAAACCAGGATGCGTCAACATCTAATGCGGGCGACAACGCAAATTTGGGGGTTGTATCTTTCCTTGACTTTATTCCAAATTTTGTACTATCGCATTGTATTTTAATTTTGAAAATTTTATCACTGCATCCTCTTTGGTTGCCGCAATCATTTAACATTGATCAATTTAGTAAGTCACCGCATGATTTCTCTTTGCCAATTATGATTTCAATGATGAAACACATGCTTCTATTTTTTTTTTCGTATACACTAAAGTCAACTTAATTTTAGGACAGTCACCTCATGAAATATTTCTAGAAGTTAGTGGTCTGCTAGTTTTCTTTCAAACTGACCCTTTACGAAACTTTCTAAGAACATCGCATGACTTCTTTCAATCTTTTAGCAATGAGAACATTGCCGCATTTTAAATTTGGGGTGCGGTATTCATTTTCGACCTTGCTATTTTTAGCCTTACTTAAAAAAACTAATCATAACGTTGCGATCGAATCCTACTCGTAGTTGGATGTCCGTATGACACACGTGGGGGCAATAAAAAACGAAGGTAGGAATCGTGATCAACGCATAAATAAATGATTGCAACTCCGTTGCCAAATGGGCATGAGTTTAGTTTGAGAAATAGCACCTTGCTCGTAGTTGGATGTCCGCATGACACACGTGGGGGCAAGCCAAAACGAAGGCTAGGCACTTGGATCAGCTCAAGGTTAGAAAAAAAAAACTATATATATATATATATAAGGTCTAAAATACGCAAGGATAAAAAAATCATTTAGCACCCTAGTGAAAAATCTTTTTTTGAAATAAATCATGTGATTCCCTATTATGGAATTAAGAAGAGACTTGGAATGGAATTAAGGAAATTTTGGTGTATAGGATTTGAATAAGGCATCCTTGAGAAATCTAGGTAAGAGAAGGCAATCGACTTTCTAAATGAAATCTTTAGCTTATGCTTGAGGACATGCATTGTTTAAATTGGGGGTGTGATAACAAGCAAAAATGCACGTTATTACAGTGCTAAGTTATAAAAACATGCAAGTTTGCGTTGGTAAAAATATACAAGATTGCATCCAAAAGCATGAAGTTCACAATATTACGGTCGCATGTGTCCATCGCATTAAAACAACTAACTTATGTATTTTTGTGCTGAATATGCATTGACGCAAGGCTAAAAATGCGATCCAAAGAAATCAACGGTCGAGCGCATCAAGAGATCGGGTTAACGCAAGGCTATGCGATCATTTGTGCTCGCGAATATCTGCTCGAGAAGGTTGCCGCATAGAGCCGGCGCATCTTTGGTGGGCGCATCTGGGTGAAAAGCATAATAAATCGAGATGGGACAGAAGGTTAATGACGGTCGATTCTGAATTAAGTTGACAAGCCGTTAACGAACTACTGTAGCAAGTATACTCAAATTTTCGGTGACAAATATTCGACGCATCAGAAAAAGAATTAATGTTAACCCATTAGTGCAATCATAAGAAAGAAGAAGCCTTTCACCCTGAAGCTCTATAAACGCATAATCAAGAGATAGGAGCTTAGAAATAAGCGTTATTTGCTATTAACACATCGCATGCATCCTAGAGATAGGTTATGATTGTATGTGGTCACCTTGTCCTTGTGTGCATCATGCATCATCGCATAGGCAAGAAGTACATTATCGCATTCATCTCATGCGCCCTAGAATTAGGAGCTACTGCATTTGCATTGGAAAATGATTTGTTGTTGCCTGAGTGTAGCATGATCACATAGTTTAAACGCATTCTCGGAAAACGCTAGCTAAAGACCTTCTCAACCCGTTCCTCCGTATACTTAGTGTATCTATCGCATAATCAATCTTTTCTCAAATCCGCCGCATACTTTTCATACTTCATTCAATAAACCAACCAAACAATTAATTTATTTGTTACCACAAAGTAATCTTAAAAATTACTACCGCATATTGTTTTCCTTAGTCCCTGAGTTCAACCCTATACTTACCAAGAAACTCAGTAGGATTTATACTTGAATCCTGCTGAGAAAACTTGTTTGCACAACGCATTTTCCACCAAAACAACCCTTCCATTATTTCATCGCATAAAATAATGCATCAGTCATCTTGTTGTCTGGTCTCAACAAACTCATTTGTATAGAATACCCCCGCTCACATATCTCTACATGAATGATTAGAATCAGTTCATTTGTAGCACTTTACAACAATTGTAACATCTACAAAGCGAGCCATATTTTTAGTGTTACCAGGATAAGGTACCCAGTCTTATCTATCTACTACAGACCATTTGGGTTATCACTTAAACATGATCCACCAATATGTCTCTACATACATGTTTAAGCTGCAAATGATAACCTTAGATATTAGTTTATTGGTTTATAGGTTAGTGCTACTAAATATTGAATAAATCATCTCATATTTTATTAAATAAATAAAATGTTTGTATATTACAATTACAAACTGCAGAACCCATGAAATTTAGGGCATCAACTCTAACAATCTTTCACTTGTTCAAAAGCTAGTGCGGTGTACATCATAAAAGTCATATTGATAAAAGTACACATAAAACAATAAACTAGGGCATAATACGCACCTAGTACAAAATCTCCCACTGGCTCTAGACTAAATGTGGCATGTCTTGTAGAAGCATGCTCTATAGGTGACCATCAAACACCTTAGCCGTGAGGGTCTTTGTAAATGGATCAGTAACGTGTGCTTTGAAGCTATCCACGTGACGATCACATCCCCTTGATGCACAATATTTCAGATGAGATGACACTTCTATTCTATGTGCTTTGCACGCTTGTGACTCAAAACCTCTCAAGAATTAGCCACAACGCCACTACCATCAAAATAAAGGGTGATGGGGTTTGACATGTCTGGAACTACTTCCAAATCTATTAGGATATTCTTAACCCACATATCTTCCTCAGCAGCTTCACAAGTCGCCACGTACGCAGCCTCCATAGTGGAGTTAGCAATGCACCTCTACTTGGTGCTTCTCCAGACTATTGTCCCTTCGATAAGAGTGAACATTGATCTTGATGTAGATTTCCTAAAATCCTTATCAGTGTGAAAATCAAAGTCCGTATATTTTGTAAGGATCAGATCCTTAGAATCATACACGAGCATGTAGTCCCTCGTTCTCCATAGATACTTGAGGATGTTCTTAATAACGGTCCAATTATCAAATTTTTTATTAGATTGATATCTACTTACTATCCCCATTGCATAGCAGATGTCAAGTTTAGTACATACATTTCATACATCAAGCTACCAACAGCAAATGCATAGGGGTTCCGTCTCATTTCCTCAACTTCTTGAGGTGTCTTAGGACACTGTTCCTTAGAAAATATAACTCCATGCCTGAAAGGAAGTAAACCTCTCTTGGAGTTCTGCATCGAAAACATGACAATCATCTTGTCAATGTACAATGCTTGAGACAGGGCTAGCATTTTGATCAGACTAAACTGTATCTCTCAAAAATCTTTCATTTGAAATTGGGTTGCTAGCAAATTCTTAATCCCAGTCAGTAGACCTGCATCATTCCCAATAAGTAGGATATCCTCTACATACAGGTGAGAAAGTCTCCTCATAGTCGACTCTATCAACTTGGGTATAACCCTTTTGCCACAAGTCTAGGCTTGAAAGTTTGCACCTTCCCATCAGCACCCCATTTTCTCTTGTAGATCCACTTGCAACCTATAGGTTTAACACCATTAGTTTGATCTACAAGATCCCAAACATAATTGAAGTACAAAGACTCCATTTTGGGATCCATAAATTTGATCTACTCATCTTTGTCAACATTCTTCATTGTCTTCTTGTAAGACAATGGATCCTCAACATCTCTATTAGCTATGATAGCTAAGGTTTCTATTAAACCCATATAAGGTACAGGTCGGTTCACAACCCTCCTACTACATCGAGACTCCATCAACACTTGAGGTGGATTTGACCTTCTAAATGTTCCAACTTCAACAATTCTTATCGATGTATTGGTTTTTCAACAACTCTTGTTGAAAGTTTAGTAGTTTTATTGGACAGTTCACTCAACACAATTTTACTACAGGGTTTATGCTCCTTTATGCGGTCCTCTTCTAAAAAGGTAGTGTTTTGTCGACAAAAACAACTTTTTATCCTTAGGATCGTAGAAATAACTACCTCTCGTTCCTTTAGGGTAACCTACAAATAGGCAAAATTTTGAATGAGGTTCCAATTTTTTAGGTTTTTCCTCAAGCACATATGCTAGGCAACCCTAGATGTTGAATGACATAAACTACCTTTATGACCATTCCATAATTCCCATGACCTATTTTAACTATTAAAACAAGTAAAATCTAAGCGAGCATGCAGTTGTTCTTTGTTATAGATTTTAAACGTAACCCAATTTTATAACAGCTTACAAAACTTTAGACATGCTAAACATGCACGAGAAACAACAAAGGTATTCAATATCTAATATAATTATTATATTAAATAAAAGAAACCCTAACATGCATACTATATATTATAACAGTTCATAATATACTTTCAATGCATGTAACATACTTCCTACGGTGGGATTTTAAATCTACATGGCATACTGTACGCACCTACAAGATTTTAATTATAATATACATCACATGCATAAATAATTAAATACTAACTGATATGGTTTTAATTTTGGCATAAACAAGCAAAAAAAAAAAAAAACCTAACTATTACAAAACAGCATCTGAATAGCTTTCGGACTACTCGAACCGCTCCAAAAAGAACCCAAGTAGCTTGAACCGGACAAGCCAAAAACCATTTGAGGCTAAATTGGACTGAACCCCAAGAGAACCGGTTGAATCAGCAACTCTCGCTCCATGTTCAAACTCTCGCTAAGTCTCATAGTTTAACAATAACAATGAAGACCATAATTATGCGTTTCCTTGATCGTTTAGTGTTTGCGTGATCACTTAGCACCAACGCATGGTGCCCAACAAAAGTATACGATCATGTAGTGTCTACCTTCTATCATATAGTATCATCGTCTAGTGTCGGAGGACGCTACACGATCGCTTAGCGCCATTGTATAACGTCTGAAGTTGATCGTTGAGCGCGGGCAAAGGTAAGAGATCATTTAGTGCTATCACATAGCCCTCGACGCATCACTCAACTGCCACATAGAGGTAAACGATTGTGTAGCGTTATCGTGTAACGCTGTCGTGTAGCTCTTCAACTCATCATTTAGCTCCCATCCGAAGCTACACGATCATGTAGTGCCATCAAATAGCACTACAACGCATCGTTTACCTCTCACGCGAAGCTACACGATTGTGTAGTGCCATCGTATAGCAATACAACGCATCGTTTAGCTCCCGCAGGTACACGATCATCTTGCGCTCAACACTTCAACAATCAACACCCAAAGCTACACGATCGTTTAGCTTTTATTCACATCGTCTACACACATGAAGCTAAACGATCGTCTAGCTAGTGAAGCTCAACGACGATATGAACAGAGGTTGATTTTCTAGAATCTGCAACGCTGCCTATTCACTTATTTCTTCGATAAACAGATTAATTAGAGACTCTTGGGAACATATATAAGCTCATCAAGCAGAGCCAATTACAAATTTCATTGAGAAATGAAAGAGAAATTAAAAGTCAAAACTCCAAAAGCCATATCAGAAAGACAGTTTCATATAATTCATGTAAAACACCCACGAAACCAAAGTTAAACCGAATTGAATGCTTATATGATACTCTGATACTAGTTGTTGGAACTACCATCGTGCAGCAGAAGTGACTAGGATCCATAAGCACTCTAATACATTAATTTTGACATAAATGAAAGCATGCTTTAGTAGAAATAAATGGGATTCGTGACATATCATTGTAGAACTTTCTCAAAGCTTGAATCCAGCTTCAAATCTTCTCTGAATCTTGATGTAGATCACCCCAAGATCTTCCCTAATATCCTCTTGGTGCTGTAGATTGAGTTGTGGGAATCAAAATAAGCCTAAATTAAGGAAAGTTGGAGAATGCTCAAGCAACCATCCAAATGAAGAACACCTTTCTTCAGAGAAATTCTTTCGATTGGATTGCCTCAAAATCACTAAAATCTCTTCAATATATTGCAGACGATCATGCAAAGAAATTAGTTACATGAGATGCAACTCATGCTTGGAGTTAATGAAGACTTAAGAAGTGGATTGTTAGTGAGCTACTTGAAGAAGACAATGGAGAATGCTAATTTTCAATTATGTGTGTTTCTTTCTTTTTCAATTTGTGATAAATTGATTTCACAAATCAATTTATTTAATAAAATTGAAAATATTATTAATTTTATAAAATTAATTTCATAAATTAATTTTCTTAATAAAATTAATAAATAATTATTTAAACAATTTAAATAATTCTAATTAATTTAATATCAAACATTAAATTAATTTTACACAATTCTATCATATTTAAATATTTATTTCTCCAATTTTATTTAATTCTAATTTTAACATTTCAATTTAACTTATCACGCAACTCTAGAGCCAATCCATTTACAAGTTAGTAGGGGGACCTCGCAGACCTATTGATCATGGGCTCCAACGATCAGAGATTAATCGACTAAACTCATTAGATCGAACTAACCCCCATTCGTTAACTAATGGGTGATTCCACTAAAGCCCATAGCTGAACTCCCCTCACTGTAGATATATTATGTTCACTCGATTTAACCATGATGAGTAAGTTAACCCTTCACAGGTTGTTCATAATAATGGCTAGGTCGAATCTCTGTTTTACCCGATTACCTCTTGTTTCTTAAGTTCCACTAACTCCCTAATGAACAATTGAGTTGTGATCCAATCAACAAATCAAATCCCTCTTGGGCCAATGAGAGGATGAGGCCCCTTGTTTAAGATCGAGAATCATCACTTGAAGGGAACAACCTCTGTACTAACCCTAATCGGATAGGTGTGAATTCCGTCTTGAACCCTTTGTCCCCAACTATTCATCCGATCTTATCCCCAAAATGGGAGGCTTTTTGAGCAAAGATGTTGGTCTATTCTCACCGTTTGCAGATCAAAGGATAATCCCGAACAAATAGAAGTTCATAGTTAACTCAGAATTAAGGTCAAGTTACCTAGGTCATCACTTTGAAATAGTCAGTCTTAAATAGTAAACAGTGTTATAAAGTAAGAGTGACTGGTTTTGTGGTCCGATCTTGTAAAAAACTCATTTGCACAGGAGCTCCCACTCCTTATGTCATAACATGTACGAATTAGAATCACATCGTTTGTAGTACTTTACAACCCTTTGTAACAACTAGCGAATAGGCCGCATCCAATAGTGTTACCAAAAGAAGGCAACCAAACTTATTCATATACTATAGATTATTTTGACTATTTACTCGAACTTGACCTACTTGTATGTCTCCACATAAAGTTCAAGTACTTATGCAATAGTCAAGGGACTTTTAGGCTTATTGGATTTCTAAAAAACAATATATTCAATAATAACTTATTGAATTTTCAGAATAAGTTCTAATGTTTACAAACCACGAGTTTTAGGACATAAAACTCAAAAGTTCCAACACGCATCGTCATCTCCCCATCCTTCAGTTTCCGTCAGAAGCGAATTCCTTGAAATGAAGAGCAAACATGGTTACTGGTGCATGAATCTATCAAAGCCGAATCACATTCTCCACTAAACAAGTCTCTAAAACAAGTAAGTCATATTTATCTTGTTTGGCTTTCTTCTTTTCTGCCAATATTTTATTTTAGGCTTCATATAGTTGGACCTAGTCTTGCCACTTGTATTACTTAGTAGTTTAGGTAGTAATGAATCGGTAAATTATAAATATTATTTGATCAACGGAGAAGGATGTACAACACCCTTTTTTTGGACTATTAGTCCTACATATTTTAAGCTTTAATGATACAAAATTAATTAACTAAACTCTTTAATTAATCAATCTTCATTCATTAACTATAGGGCATTTCATTATTGATTTATAGTTGCACTCTTATGCACTCTTATGCACTGTTGGACAAGTTGCATCCATAGATATAACCATTACAAGCAATTTGATCATTCACGAGTTGTTCCTAATTATACTTAGGTCAAAAGTCTGTTTTGTCCACAATGGGGTTAAACTCTCATGAGTTTACTTTTGGTTTCAACCCAAAAGGTCTTATACAAGTGGAGTTAGTTGTGCCCTCGTTTATATACCTATAATCATCCTCTTATCCAACCAATGTGAGACTTTACTTTAGTTGCATTGCCAAGACAAGTTTTTAAAGTATAGGAATATTTTTTAAACAAATCGTAAAGTTCAAGATATATTTTTTAATAATTTGGCATTAATTAAAACTACTAACAAAGTTCTATTTCGCTTTCTTGTCTTAGCAGGATTTGACAGTACTACAGTAACAACGACGTGAGCTCTTTTGCTTCTTAATAATTAAAGCTCAAGTTGAATTGGGTGAACAAGTTTAGTAATGGCCAAAGGATGCATTTATGAGGAATTTCGTTTGCCTTCCAAATTATGCATTTAACACTGGTCAAAATCGGTAGACCAAATGAAGAACTACTCGATATGGAAGAGTGTTAGTGTAAATAATATTAAAAAAAGACCCAACTTGAAGTTGTTTTAACTCCACGTCTTAGTTTATGAATAATGATTTTTATTATTTATATTATATGAATGATTTTGCAATTAGGAAAATAAAGTGTTTCTATTACAAGGAAATGAGTTAATTCAAAAAAAAAAAAAAAAAAATTATTTTCTTTAATTTGTTAATTTGTTATCAATTATTTTAAATAATTTGTAAGGTTAAAAAGTGACATTTTTTTGTCTTGTCTTTTTTTCTTTCTTTTTTACAAGGATTTTTCTTTTTTTGTCTTATCTTAAATACAAACCTCTGGAACCAAAACCAACTTGCAAGAACTTGGCCCCATGATCAATAATCAAGTTTTGTCATATACCAGCCCATGCCACAAACTTTTGCCTAGCATTTTAAATTTATATCTTACAGGTGAAAAAACATTAAATTAATAAAATATAGGGCTAATGAGAAGATAAATGGATTTTAACTTTTCATTTGTAAAAATAGCAAATCATCATTTCATTCATAAAAATGGTAAAATAAATTAAAAATAAAAAAATAAATGAATTTATAAATGTTTAAACTACCCCAGTCATACAAATGAGATTGCAATTGACTTATTAAGAAATATTTGTAATTACATTGTAAATAAAACGTAATCTAGACACTATCAGTTGATAGGCTCTAATCACTTCACCGACATCTTCTCCAACAAAGTTGTCGTCATTTTCTTCTCCAAAATCGGCTCCTCTGCCAACAATGCTGCTGTTGTGAATAGAATCATTGTCTCTAAATCTATCATCGCAACCATAATTTCCTCTACTCTACGCAATATTTCGAAAAATCCAGATGGAAAATTTTAGGGTTAAAAAAAAAATTAGTTACACTGTAATTCAAATGAGGGTTTTGTAGTCATCAAAGATCTTTTGAAAGTTTTTTGCCATACTTCCAATGAGATGTTTATGTGACCTACAAATATAATGTAATTAGTTTCAAAAGCACGCCCAAAAAATATACTAAACATAAAAACAAATACACTACAATTTAAAATCCACTCAACCAAACCATCTACATCGCTTTTGAACTTACCCAAAATTATGTAACAATATTTTCTCTTTGTTCTAGACCAAGATATTAGTTTAGAAAGTGAAGGTTGGACTAATAAAAACTTTATCTAAATAATTGCATTCATGAAGAAAGAAATCGATTTACATTATAGTGTGAAAAGACCAATTAAAAATCGTCAATTGAAATTACTAACCAATTATGATGTGGTGTTGATGTCAATCGTGGAGATCTGATGAATAGAAGAGAAACAAACAATACTCGAGGATGGTACATCCTTCCTTAATCGAATCAGTCAAGATGGGTATAAGACCCCATGGCAAACAGGTTAGCACCAATACCGTCTATATGCTTAGCCTACCTTTTCATAATGGCTGGATAGGAATCACTTTTGAAATAAGAGACTCTGCGACTTGAACTATTGGTCGTGGTCGATTAAGCCGAGCCTTTCATCCTGCAAAATAGACTTGTCGTCAATTGTTTTCCACATTTCTGTAGCCATCTCGATATATTGTTAACCAAGAAATAATACATTCAGAAGTTGGAAAAACCTTAGATTGGGTTAGATCAATAAGATGTTTAAAAGATGTGTTTGAAGCAACATAAACTTCAATAAATCAGAAGTCATGATAGAAGTTATTTTCATCTCACTTCTCATTGAACAAAACTCTTAATCGTTTAACACCCATAAGAAGAAAACGTCGAGAGGATGAAGAAAGCTTGGGCCAGGTGTTGTATTGTAATATTTTTATGTTTGAATAAAAGGATAATAAATATAATGTTCAGAAGTATTTTAAAACTGTGAATCTTGATTAAGTTGAATAGAACAATAAATTTCAATTGGGATAATTAATATAATATGATAATTTAAGTTTCAAATGAAGATTTTAAAATTAGTTTTTGTAGAAGATTTGAAAATTCAAAATAAGAGTGTAGCTCAACTGGTATAATGCTTGTACTAAAATTGTTAACAAACACGTTTCAATACTCGTTGAAATCTGAGTTTTCAACTTGTTCAAGGGCGTATCTTCTTTATTTGTGGATTTATCAAGAATTTCCTCAGTTCTTAACATTTCAATAAATACTTCAATTTTATATGTAATAAAAATTTTAAATTGCCACGCTCTAAATTTTATAGAAATATTGATAAAAAGTTGATGCCGTTTGGTATTTCCAAAAAATTATAAAATCAAAAAATAAAAAAATTATTTAAATGAATACGTAAACATTATGTCCTTAAAAATTATCGTTTTAAATGGTAAACAGCTATAAATATTTTCAAATATAGCAAAATGTCATTGTCAGCAATAAGCCGCGATAGATATTTATCACTTGGCAATAGACTGCCATAAACATATTGTTCATACAAGATTTCAAGAGAAATTTATTTCGTGGAACACAAAACTTGTATTTGTATTAATTTTTTTGAAAGTGAGTACAATCTCTAGTACATAATATTTTGATGCTTTCAAAATAAACTATAATCTTTAAGCTGGTTGATCTTCTTGGATGATCGACATTTGGGCGTATTGATTTTCTTGGATGATCGGCCTTTGGGCTTGATGATCTTCTTCGATGATTGGCCTTTGGGCTTGTTGATCTCCTTGGACAATCGACCTTTGGGCTTTTTGATCTTCTTGAATGATCGACCTTTGGGCTTGATGATTTTCTTAGACGATCGGTCTTTGGACTTGTTGATCTTCTTGGATGATCGACTTTTAGGCTTATGGATCTTCTTGGACGATCGACCTTTGGGCTTGTTGATCTTCTTGAATGATCGGTCTTTGGGCTTGTTGATCTTCTTGGATGATCGACTTTTATGCTTATGGATCTTCTTTGACGATCGACCTTTGGGGCTTGTTGATCTTCTTGAATGATCGGTCTTTGGTCTTGTTGATCTTCTTGGATGATCGATCTTTGGGCTTATTGATCTTCTTGGATGATTAGTGTTTGCAAGAAGCTTCCGGAGAAACTTGTTTCGTGGAGTTAAGCTTGAGTTGGTGCTGGTGCTGGTGTTGATGTTGATTTGATGCGATGTGGTTCGATCTCTAGTACTTGATCCTCTGATTCTCTCTCGGTTGAATGCGTACGCTTGATGTATAGAAGTGAAGCGCGTGAATGTTGTTGATCTTGGAGTCTTGGAAGAATGCTTGTATCTTGAAAGGACTTCAGTCTTCAAGTGTGGTCAGAATGCTTGTATGTTCAAAGGACTCCAGTCTTCAGAATGCTTGTATCCTCAAAGGGCTTCAGTCTTCAAAATGCTTGTATCTCTAAAGGATTTAAGTTTTCAAGCGTGGTCAGAATGGTTGTATCTTCAAAAGACTTCGGTCCTCAAAATGCTTGTATCTCCATACGACTTCAGTCTTCAAGCGTTGTCAGCTTCAGGAGTCAAGGAATCTTCTGATTATAAAGAATTCCCTCTAAGCTCTCTGGAGCATAAAATTGCTGACCCCTCCAAATGAATAGAGTTTTTCTATTTATAGAGTTCACAGGTGGGCTTAGGCTTGCCTTCAATTCCTCCAACCTCATTCTCTCCCCCAAATGAAGAGATAAGGCCTCTATTTAGAGAGGTTTCTCATGGATCTTACATGGGCTTGGGCCTAATTACTTTATTGAGCCAAAATTAAGCTGGGTTTGGGCCCATTTGTTATCAGGTCGAAATATTGGGCTTGAGCTTTTAATCTTCAATATAGCCCAAAATTTCACCATGGATTTGAATTGGGTTGGGCCGGAGCGACATTAATTACTCGGTCCAATCAAACTTATAATTTTTTCAATAGGCTCGGGCTTTCATTGATGATGTGGCAACTCGTGATTCGCCAAAATTTTTCATTCAATACATATATTAGATACTAATAGATTTCTATTGCAGTCTATCGTGATCTATCTGTGGTACATAATGATATTTTGCTAAATTTATAAATAGTTTACCCAATTTTCTAAATTTGAAAATACCATATATCTTGTGGTTTTTTAAATAAGATAAAATATTTATTATTTATATTATTTTTATATTAATTACATTTTGTTATTTACGTTTTTTTTTATTTCATATCATCGTCGAATCCATTGAACAAGAATGGAAATTTAATATCATGACAAAAACATTATTTCATTGAAATATTAGGAAGCAAAGCAAAATTTTGAATTAACGAAAATTAAATAAATTAACTCAAAAAGAAAAATTGCAATATATATTGAAAAAGAGAACGTAAAGAAAGTGTTTTAACTACACAAATTTGCATGGCTCTAATAATTTTGAGATACTTTTGATGGAACTAGTGGTCTCACTAAATAATTTGTCCTTCAATAGATCGACTTCAAAAATTCATTTATATTTAAATATTTTGGATAAAAAAGGATTAAAATATATTTGAAAATCTATTTTGATTGTTTACCGAACATTTCAATTTTTCTGAAATGACTTACTTTTTTAAATTAACGGTAACACTCAGTCCTACCACATAAATGAAACTTCCTCATATCCTAATTGCAAACTTCTCCTATTTCTCCACACTCTCTTTCGTATTACGTCTTGATTATCCATCGTTCATCAAAAGAAGAATAGGCTTCCATCAAAGCTAACGGTGGTTTGCCGTTGATTGGCCACCTCCATAAACTAAGTGCAGCAGAGACAACTCAAAAACCTTGGCCAAAATAGCTGACGTCTACGGACCGATCTTTACCTTAAGATTAGGCATGAACATAGCCCTAATCGTAAGTAGTTGGGAAATAACAAGAGAGTGTTTTACCACAAACGACAAAATCATTGCTTACTGCCTAAAAGCTTTAGCCTCAGAGCTGCTAGGCTACAACTATGCAGTAATGGGGGTTAGGCTGTATGGCCCATACTAGTGCCATATCCGTAAAATAGCCACACTCGAACTCCTCATAAACCACCGCCTTGAACAGTTCCAACACATCAGAATATTCGAGGTTCAAACTTCGATCAATGACAAGGATGACACATTGGCTTCAACAGCAGGTGAAGCCAGCTAATGTGGAGCTGACGCTGCAGCCACCGTGGCGTCTCTCTCTCTCCAACCAATTCTGGTACAACGGCCGCTTGCTCCTTCACCTGCACACCAAAAGGACAAAAATTGTTGATAACAGATTCCTCCCATTTTTCGTTTTATATTCATTTGATGTATAAATACCATTCATTCATTCTGTACAATAAATTTTTTAGAAAGAAGAAGAAAGCAATTAATATATTGAAAAGAAATGAAAGAAGAAAATTACCTTCCTCGGCCATATCACTGCCTGCCTCGGCTTCTTCTTTCCTCTTTCAGCTTTCTGATTTGGTATCAGAGCCTTCAGCTTTTGACAAGCTAAAAACGATCCAAAAATGGAAAACCCACCAGCTACCTCGTTGCCTGCCATTCCTGAAATCATCAACAATGGAAATATCACAGGTCTACCCTTAAACCAATTACTAAACCAGGTGACATCCATAAAGATGGATAGGTCAAATTTTCTCCTCTAGAAAAATTTAGCCTGGCCGATACTCAGAAGCTATCGATTGGAAGGCATCCTAACCGGAGAAAACCCCTACCTCAGTTAATTCATCATCAGACAAACAAATGAGCATTTCGGTGAAAGCTCAAGTCTTGATCCAAGCCCTGCAACCTCAACAGAATCTGAACTACAACCCAATCCAGCTTATAAAGCCTGGATAGCTATCGACTAATTACTCTTAGGTTGGCTCTACAATTCGATGAATTAAGAGATTGTCACACAGGTAATGGGACACCAAATAGCCAGGGAACTATGGGAAGTTGTCAAAGAACTTGTTGGAGTTCAGTCAAGGGCTGAAACTAATTACCTTAAGAGGATGTTCCAATAAACTCGCAAAGGCGCCTTGAAGATGAGTGAGTACCTAATCTTAATGAAAAAGTATGCCGATGGTCTTGCTCTTGCAGGTTCACCAGTGTCTCCTCCTGATCTCATATCCCAAGTGTTGGCTAGTCTTGATGAAGAGTATAATCCGGTTGTTGTAGCAGTGCAAAGCAAAGGGACAACTTGGTGGTCTGATCTTCAATCTGATTTTTTATCCTATGAGAAAAGACTTGAGTATCAACTTGCCATCAAAACTAGTATTACTGGTATGACAAACGTGTCCATCTCCTCTAGTTCACCCTCAGTCAATGTCGTACATAATAGTCCCAACACTTCATCAAATCCCTATCGAAATCCCTATGGGAACAACCATTCCTCAAACTATAGGGGTGAAGGAGGAAGAAACAGAGGGCGTGGCCGATGGAACAGTGCCTCCACAACTAGGCCTACTTGCCAAACTTGTGGAAAAATAGGCCACACTGCTGACATTTGCTACTTCAGGTATAATAAGGAGTTCAACAACCTTCGACAGACATACACTCGAGTTGAATCCACTCAACTTCCGTCAAACAGACATAAAAAACAGCCTACGTCTGCTTTACTTGCTCACTCGACAGCTACCTCCCATGAAACAGTAGCTGACCCCAACTGGTATGTTGATAGCAGCACCTTAACTCATGTAACCAGTAGCCCCACCTTCCTCCAATCCTCTTCTAGCTACATAGGTACTGATAAAGTTGTTATTGGTAATGGTACTTCTCTCACTATATCTCGGTCTGGACACTCCAATCTACATACTAAGAATGGTATCTTGTCCCTACTAAACATACTATATGTGCCTGATATTGCCAAAAATCTAGTCAATGTATCCAAATTAGCCAAGGATAATAATATTGTGGTTGAATTTCATGCTGATTTCTGTGTGTTTAAGGACAAGGACTCAGGAGTGGCACTTCTGACCGGACGACTTAAAGATGGACTCTACCAATTGGACACTGTCAACCAGCTGATAAATAATGCACCCTCTACATCAGGATCTTCAGGTGCTCACTTGACAACTTGGTCCAATCAGTCTTCTTCATACTCTGCCTTTGCAACCGGCACAACTGTCTCCAAGTCACTTCTCCACAGGCGATTAGGCCATCCATCCCCTAAAATCTTGTCTAAACTAATTAGTGGATGTAATCTGAAAATCGTTATTAATGAAAATTTTTTTTGTGAAGCCTGTCAATTTGGGAAGTCACACAATTTGTCATTCTCCAATTCTCTATCTCGTGCTTAGAAACTGTTTGACTTGGTCCATATTGATCTCTGGGGATCGACCCCAATATTATCAGCAGATAGATATAGATATTATGTAATATTTGTGGATGACTTCAGTAGATTCAGTTGACTCTACCCTCTAAAACAAAAGAGTGATACTACAGTTCCTTTCCAGAACTTTCAAGCTCTTGTTCATACTCAATTCAATAAAACCCTTAAAACTTTACAAATGGATGGAGGAGGTGAATATAAACCTGTTGCTCACATGTGCAATCAACTAGGAATTCAAATACGAATGTATTGTCCCTATACATCAGCTCAAAATGGTCGTGCCGAGCGTAAACACCGGCACATTGTTGAGACAGGCTTAACTCTCCTTGCTCAAGCTAGGATGCCCCTGCATCTATGGTGGTATGCTTTTCAAACTGTTGTCTTACTTATTAATGCCTTTCTTTCTTCTGTTCTTCAGGACATCAGCCTAATGGAAGCACTACTTGGTAGCCAATTGGACCTATCATCTGTCAGAGTTTTTGGTTGTGCCTGCTACCCTCATCTCCGACCCTATCAGTCTCACAAATTTGACTTCCACAGCAAAAAATGTGTGTACCTTGTTCCCTCACCAATGCACAAAGGCTACCGTTGTCTCACTGATGATGGGAAAGTTATCATCTCCCGTCATGTGATATTCAATGAAGAAGACTTTCCCTTTCAAACTGTCTTTGCAAATCTCCAGTCCTCAAGCCCTCCACCCCAGCTCCCCCAATCACTACTTGGTTTCCCCAACCATCTATAAATTTGCCCTCATCTTGTCATTCACCTGTCATCAACTCTTCTTGTCCATCTCAGACCCCACATAACTTCCTTGATCCCTTGTTGACTCCAACCAATCCACATTTCAGTCCTTGCTTACCTCCTGCAAGCTCTCCCCCAATATTATCACCTCAGGCCTTACATTATTCTCCTAGTCCTCCTACAGACTCACCTTCAACAAAACCTTCCCTACCGCCCCATTACAACACTTACCACCTCCTACCCAGCCCTTAATAGGCAATCACCCTATGATCACTAGAGGGAAGACCGGTGTCTTCAAGCCAAAGGCCTGGATTGCTGAGCTTGTCACTGACCTTACTCAAACTAAACCATACACTGTCTCTCAAGCCCTGTCAGTTCCACAATGGAGAGCAGCGATGGTTGAAGAACTTGCAGCCCTGCAGCGCACAAACACTTGGACATTAGTCCCACATACCTCTGCTACCACTATTGTTGGATGCAAATGGGTTTACTGTTTAAAACGTGATGCACAAGGGTCTATTCAGCGGTACAAACCACGCCTTGTTGCCAAAGGTTCTCACCAGAACCCTGGATTTGATTACTTCGACACTTTCAGCTCTGTTGTCAAGGCCTCTACTATCAGAATTATCCTCACACTGGTAGTATCAAATCGTTGACCACTTCGTCAAATAGACTTTAACAATGCCTTCCTCAATGGCACACTCAAGGAGATTGTCTACATGTCTCAACCTTCTGGTTTTGAAAGTACAACTCACCCTCACTATGTTTGCAAGCTCAATCGAGTTATCTACGGCCTTAAACAAGCTTCTCGAGCTTGAAATGATGAACTCAAAGGTTTCCTCTGTCGAATCGGCTTCAAAGTAAGTTCCCTTGACACCTCTCTATACTATATGCGCACCTCATCCACAATTACTATGCTCCTTGTCTATGTGGATGACTTGATTCTTACAGGCAGTGATCTGGCTCACATTGATTATCTTGTATCAACCTTCAATAAACAATTCTCCCTTAAAGACCTCGACATACTTAGTAAATTCCTTGGTATTCAAATACATTATACACTATCTAGTCTTCACCTCCATCAAGCTCAGTACATCACTGATTTGTTAGCCAAGTTAAACCTTCAACACGTAAAGCCTTGTCCAACCCCTGCTGCCCCTGGCACTCTATTGTCACTCAATATAGGCAAACCCCTTCTTGACCCTTTTCTCTATGGAAGCACAGTTGGTGCTCTTCAGTACCTTACGAATACCCGACCAGACATAGCCTTCATTGTCAACAAGTTAAGCGAATTTCTCCAAGCCCCTACTGATGTGCATTGGTCAGCTATCAAAAGAGTTCTTCGCTACCTAGCTAGAACAACTCAGCTTGGTCTAACCATCAATTCTGATTCACACCTTACCATCTCAGCTTATTCTGATGCTGATTGGGCTTTAAGCCTTGATGATCGGAAGTCCACTGCAGCCTACTGCATTTTACCTTGATTCCACCCTCATCTCTTGGTCCTCTAAGAAACAAGAAAATGTGGCACGCTCAAGCATCGAATCTGAGTACAGAGCCCTTGCTCATGCTGCCACTAAGATTATATGGGTGCGCAACCTTTTCATTGAAATTGGTTTCTCCCCAACCGGCATTCCTGTTCTTTGGTGCGATAATATGTGAGCAGGTGCATTGGCCGCCAATCCTGTCTTCCATGCTCGGACTAAGCACATCGAAATTAATGTGCATTTCATTCGAGATCTTGTCCTAAGTGACCAACTCTGTGTGTGGTATGTTCCTTCCACAGAGCAGCTTGCTGATTGCCTCACCAAAGCACTTCCAATTCAAACCTTTTCATATCTTCGAAGCAAGCTCGGCCTAACATAGTTAACCTCTTACTTGAGGGGGGATGACAAAGATGACACATTGGCTTCAACAGTAGCTGAAGCCAGCCAACATGGATCTGCCGCTGCAGCCACCGTGGCGTCTCTCTCTCCCCAACCAATTCTGGTACAACGGTCGCCTACTCCTTCACCTACACACCAAAAGGACAAAAATTGTTGATAACAGATTCCTCCCATTTGTCGTTTTATATATTCATTTGATGTATAAATACCATTTATTCATTATGTACAATAAATTTCTGAAAAAGAAGAAGAAAACAATTAATATATTGAAAAGAAAAGGAAGAAGAAAATTACCTTCCTCGGTTATATCAGTGCCTTCCTCTGCTTCTTCTTTCCTCTTTCAGCTTTCTGATTGAAACAATATGAGTTATGTGGGGATAGTAGAAATAATAATGAGGGAACAATATAGATAAAGACGTGGTTTGAGGAGCTAACAACGAATGCGATAATGAAGATAGTGGTGGGAAAGAGATTTGGCTCGAATTTTGATGGCAGTGGCCGGGAACAATATGGAGAGGCGTTGAAAAATGTTATTTATCTGTTAGGGGAATTTATTCCTTCGAATTCGTTTCCACTTATAAGTTGGTTGGATTTGGAAGGGTATAAGAAGGCCATGAAGAAGACGGTGAAGGTGTTGGATTGGGTGCTTGATAAATGGATCGAAGAGTATCAAGAAATAAAGAAGAAAAAGAATGACAACGAAAGAAAGGAGGAAGATTTCATAGATGTCGTGCTTTCTACTGTCGAACATCATGAATAGTTCTCTGGTTTCAATGTCGATACAGTCACTAAAGCTACTTGTTTGGTAACTATATTTCATTCTTATTATTTTCCTCTTGTTACATGAATAAGCTACTTAGGCTACACAACATGATTATTGTTTCGTTTTTAATTTTTTAAAATTAAACTTATAAATACTATTCATATATAATTGCAATCCAAAGAGGAAAAATATAGTTTCTAAAAATTTTCTTTTGTTTTAAGAACTTGACGACTAAGAAGAAAAATAAAAATTAAGATTAATGAAATTTGGAGAAAAGAAGTACCAATCTTAAAAACGAAAACTCAAATCTAATATTTTTACTGTGTCTACGAATACATTTTTTTAGTTAATGTATATATGAGGTAACAGGCATTCATCCACAGGAAAATATGGTTTTCTCACTATAACAAATTAGGGATATGATAGATTTAGAGAGCTAGCACAAAAACGAAAACTCAAATCTAATATTTTTAGGTTGGATGAAGAATACAACGTTGTTGTAGCCACAATCCAGAGCAAAACAGATGTGTCGTGGCTTGATATGCAATCAGAATTGCTTCTATTTGAGAAACGCCTAGATCATCAGGCTGTACAAAAAACTTCAGTTGGCTTTCAATCATAATGCCACTGTTAATATGGCTAACACCTGAGAATCTGTTACTAACAACAATCAAATGCCTCAGAATAAGGTAATGACAGTTCTAGTGGAAGTCAGTGAGGTGGTAGCAACAATAGAGGAGGAGGAATAGGCAAAGGCAACAAACCAACTTGCCAGGTATGTGGTTGACTTGGTCACAATGCATATTATTGCTATGAGAATTACAATAAAGAGCTAGCACCACCAAACTTCTCTCAAAACAAGGGGGGAAACTTCAATTCACAACAAAACAGGGGAGCTTTCCAAAATCAATCCGTCTTTGCAACCTCTCAAAGCTCTCATCCTTTCATGGCAAGCCCTGAGACACTCATTGATCCAAGTTGGTATGCAGATAGTGGAGCCTCGAGTCATGTGATAGCTTAATGAATATGGAGGTAAGGAATCTGTTGTTATTGCTAATGGCGATAGTCTTAACATTTCACATATTCATGATGTCTGTTAATCTAATAGTAAAGGTAAGATGAAATTAAAAGATATGTTGTGCGTTCCTAATATTGCCAAAAATCTAGTAACTGTGTCCAAGCTTACTAAAGATAATAACATATTTATTAAGTTTCATGATGACTCTTGTCTTATTAAGGACAAGGATACGGGGCTAATCATTTTAAAGGGGTAGCATAGAGATGGTCTTTACCAACTAAAAGATGTAGAAGTTTGTTCGAGTGGAGGTTCCTTGGAAGAGTCTGGTTAGAAGCAGTCAGTGCACAAAAATAAGAATTTGTCTGCCTTAGCTTTGTCTAGTTCATGTCAGTCATTTAAGAACAAGGTGTCTAAAAACATGTGGCACAAACGTCTTGGTCATCCTTCCTTAAAAACACTTGAGTTAGTTATAAAGAGATGTATGTTCGATTTTATGTCCTAAAACTCGCAGTTTATAAAATGATAAACATTTTCTTTAATCAATATACTTATTATTGATTTCATAAATTGTATGAAAGTCTAAATCCAATAAACTAATATCCATGACTATTGTATGAGTACTTGAACTTTATGTGGAGACATAAGAGTGGTTCTGGTTCGAGTAAATAGTCAAAATGATCTATGGTACATGAATAAGATTGGGTACCTTATTCTGGTGACACCATTGGATGCGTCATACTCTGTAGTTGTTACAAAGAGTTGTAAAGTACTACATACGATGTGATCCTAATTCGTACATGTTATGACATGAGGAGTGGGGGCGTCCTATGAAATGAGTTTGTATAAGATCAGGACCAAGAAATAAGTCACTCTTACTTTATAATGTTGTTTACTGTATAAGACTGACTATTTCACCTAGATGACCTAGATAACTTGATCTTAATCCTGAGCTAACTATGTGTTGGGTTTTATGTCCTAAAAACTCGCAGTTTGTAAAATGATAAACATTTTCTATTATCAATATACTTGTTATTGATCTCATAAATTGTATGAAAGTCTAAATCCAATAAACTAAGACCCATGACTATTGTATGAGTACTTGAACTTTATGTGGAGACATAAGAGTGGATCGGATTCAAGTAAATAGTCAAAATGATCTATGATACATAAATGAGGTTGGGTACCTTATTCTGGTAACACCAGTGGATGCGGCCTACTCTGTAGTTGTTACAAAGAGTTGTAAAGTGCTACATACGATGTGATCCTAATTCGTACATGTTATGACATGAGGAGTGGGGGCGTCCTATGCAATGAGTTTACATAAGATCAGGACCAAGAAATAAGTCACTCTTACTTTATAACGTTGTTTATTGTTTAAGACTGACTATTTCACCTAGATGACCTAGGTAGCTCGATCTTAATCTTAAGCTAACTATGAACTCATGTTTATTCGAGATTGCCCTTAGATTTTCATAGTTGAGGGTTGCCTCAACAGTGCTGGCTCAATAAGACTCCCATTTTAGGGGTAAGACCAGATAGATAGCTGGGGACATAGGGTGCAAGACGGAGTTCACACCTACCCGATTTAAGGATGGGAGAAAGGTTGTTCTATCGAGTACTGAATCCATGTCTTGAACAATGGGCCCCACCCTCTCACTGGACTGAGAGAGTTTGGTTTGGTGATTGGATCACAAACCAGTTGTTCATTAGAGAATCAGTAGGGACTTGAGGAATAAGACATAATCTCGGGGGTAAAACAGATATTTGACTCTGCCGTTATTACGAACAACCTGTGAAGGGTCGACTTGCTGATTATGGTTAAATCATGTGAACATAATATATCTACAGTGAGGGGAGTGCAATTATGAACTTTAGTGGAGTGAACCATTAGTTAACTAATGGGGATTAATTTGGTCTAATGAGTTTAGCCAATTAATCTCGGATCATTGGAGCCCATAATCTGTAGGTCCGCGAGGTCCCCCTACTAGCTCGTAACGAACTAGCTCTAGAATAAAGTGATAAGTTAATTTGAAACGTTCAAATTACAAGTAAGGGAATTAGTAATTATATGAGATATAATTACATGTTTAATTTGAGAATTAAATGGAATTGGAGAATTTATGTATTTAAATATGATATAAATATATAAAGATGGATTTGTGTAAAAATAAATTTAATATTTGATATTAAATTAATTAAGTTTTATTTAAAATTAATTTATGAAATTAATTTTATTTTTTAGTTTTAAAATCAAATTTTGATTTTTGTGATAAAATTGAAAAATTAGAAAACAAAACGCTAAAATGGAAAATGTTGATTTTCCATTATCCATCTCTTCACTTGCTCACACAAGATGCATTCTCTTTGTCTTGTCTTCTCCAAGCATGAGCTGCAACTCATGCAACTCTCTTCTTTCCATGTTAATCTACAATATAATGAAGAGATTGGATCGAAAATCGGGCATGCAATCTATAGAGAATTTTAGAGAAAATTCAGGTTGAAGAAAGGGTTCTTCAGCAAGGTTGCTGCAGTGAGCTTTTCTCCTTCATCCCTTGATTCAAGCTTGTTTTGAGTTCCACAACTCAATATAGAGCATCAAGAGAAAAGTGGGAAAGATATTAAGGTGGTTTGCAACAAGATTTGGAGAAGATAGCAGCTGGAGAAGGAGGTTTAAAGAAGTTCTACAAGAGGTATGTCTTGAAACTCACTTGTTTTTCTGCAAGAGCATGCTTTATATTTTGTCAAAATTAGTGAATTTGAGTGCCTAGAAGATCCTTGTTCTTCCGCTGTTGCTGATACAATCCTACAATGTAATCTTCCCATTATCATTAATGAAACTGTTCAATTTTGTGATTACTGTCAATATGGCAAATCTCACTCTCTTACCTTTCCAAACTCTAAGTCTCGAGCGGCTAAGTTATTTGATTTAGTCCACACTGATTTGTGGGGGCCTACACCAATATTTTCTTCTGAAGGTTATAAATATTATGTTATATTTGTTGATGACTTCAGTCGGTACACTTGGATCTACCCATTACGTTTGAAAAGTGATACTCTAGTTGCATATCTTCACCCCTCAGTCCACATCTAGTTTACGAACCACCGAATCTCCTTGTCCAACACCTTCTCCAACTGCCATTACATTACTTTCGACATTAGTTACTCAAATGTCTCATCTTCCTCTTCCCACACATCTTATAATTACTCATGGGAAAGCAGACATTTTCAAACCAAGAATATTGCTCACTAAGCCTTCAAGAGATTGGTTCAAGAGATCGGTCAACCACAGAACCAACTTGTGTTGCTAATGCACTCAAAACACCACAGTGGAAAAATGTAATGGATGCTGAATACTTTTTCGTGATGAAGAATGATACTTGGCACCTTGTCCCTTTTTCATCTTCTCTTAATGTTCTTGGCACCAAGTGGGTATTTAAGATTAAAAGGCATCTTGATGGTACTGTCCAACGTTACAAAGCACGCCTGGTTACAAAGGGCTTTCACCAAACCCCAGGAGTTGACTTTTTCGAAACATTTAGCCCTGTGGTTAAGGCATCAACTGTATGGGTTGTTATTACTCTGGCGGTAGCTCAAGGATGGAAGTTGAGGCAACTCGATTTCAACAATGCATTTCTCAATGGCACACTTCAAGAAGATGTTTATATGAGTCATCCACTAGGTTATGTTGATCCTCATCATCCTAATTATGTTTGTAAGCTGAATAAGACTATCTAAGGGCTGAAACAAGCACCAAGGGCATGAAATACCACTCTCAAAGAAGAACTATTGTCATGGGGATTTCGCAATGCTAGATCTGACACTTCTCTGTTTGTTCTTTGAAATGGTTCCACCTTGTGCTGCTTCTAGTATATGTTGACATTGTTATCTTAATTGGTAATGATGCCTGTATGATGAACAACTTGGCCAAGATGCTGGACAATCGTATTTCTTTAAAAGATCTTGTCCCTCTCAATTATTTCCTAGGCGTGCAGTTTCACTATATGGACAATGATGTTCTCCTTAGCCAAGAAAAATATGTTGCCGATCTTCTCACCAAGTTGGATCTTCTTGATACGAAGCCTGCTCCCTCATCTAGTGTCATGAATCGGTAGCTGTCTATCACTGATGGCACTCCACTTGCAGACCCGTTTGTATATAGAAGTATGATTGGTGCCCTTCAATATCTAACGAACACAAGGCCTGACTTCACGTATATAGTCAATCAGCTCAGTCAGTTCCTCAAATGTCCAACTGATACTCACTAACAAGCTGTAAAATGACTCCTTCGATATATCAGTGCCACAAAGAATTATGGTCTATAAATTTAGTCAAGCTCGGATCTTTCAATCTCAACATTCTCGGATGCTGACTGGGTTGCGAATATTGTATCTTTCTTGGTAGTAGTCTTGTGTCTTGGTTCTCCAAAAAGCAATCAGTCGTGGCCCAATTGAGCACTGAATCTGAATATAGCACCTTCGCCCATACCTCAGCTGAAATAATTTGGCTTCAACAATTTCCTGGAGAGATTGATGTGGTGTAGCGTATAAAACAGTCCTTTGGTGTGACAGTCTAATTGCAGGTGCCTTGGCCATAAATCTTGTATTTCATGCTAGGACCAAGCATGTTGAGATTGATGTTTATTTCGTACGAGATCAAGTTCTCAAAGGACACTTGGATGTTCAATATGTAACTTCTTCTGATCAAGTAGCTAATTGTCTTACAAAAATACGCTTATTCACAATTTTTTACTCTTCGGGACAAACTTGGAGTTGTTGCACTCCTATCTCGTTTGAGGGGGGATATTAAGGAGAAGAACAAAGAAGACCATGTCATGAACAACAAAGCCACTGTAGCATTGAAGATGGATACAATCAACAACTGAATGGATTGTGTAATTTCCTAACAGAATTGGCTAGGAAATTATTCTGATTGGGTGAGGACCACCTCTCCTTATGTGCCACTTGTAAATCTCAAATATTCCTTATTCTTTATTGTTTTGCCCTTATTATTCTAGGGCTCTCTCTTGTATAAATCAAGTTGTTGTTGATTGAATAAAATCATCAATTTTTCAGAGTTTTTCCTTGTCTCTTTGTCTTCTTCCTCGTTAACTAGAATTGCTCTAAACTAAGTATGCTTGACTATGAAGTTCCTACGATTGAACCACCGAAAAGGAAGATGCACCTCATTGGTATAGGTAGTAACTTTCAATTCTTTTAAGTCTTTCTTAATTATACTTGGATTTGGATTTCGAATTTGGCTCCCAATGGCCTGGACATCCCCCTACGTTCCCTGCAACTTGACTATGTCATTCTTACTTGTCTTGAATGCTTCTAAGAGTGAAAGTTGTCCCCACAATCCTACACGGGTCCTTTCAGCATGTTTTGTCTTCACTAACATGCTCCCTGGGAAAGTTCTCAGAAGGTGACACAACCTAGAATTGCTCCAAGCTAAGCACACTTAACTATGAAATTCCTATGATTGAGCCATTAAAAAGGAAGGTGCACCTTGTTGGTATAGGTAGTAACTTTCAATTCTCTTAAGTCTTTCTTAACATCGCTTTCATGTCCTCATAATCTCTCTCATTTAAATATGATCTCGGTTCATTCATGTCCCCCTCCTAAACTCGGGTCGTTATATCTTTGTTAATTTTTATGTTTCATAAATTTTTTCACCATATAACGAAAAAATGTCAATTTACCCATCATGTCGATGTTGAACCCATAAAAATATGAAAGTATCTATAAAAATGTCATCATGTTGATAGAAATGTAATACCATGAAACCAGCTCGAGGTTTTTGTAACTCCACGCCACCAAACTTAAGTTAATGGCTAGTAAGAATTGGCTTAGTTGAAAATATAATTAAATAGGGGCAGAAATGGTTCGGTTCACCGAAGCGAATAGAACCAAGAATTTTAAAATTTCTTTATGTGAAACCGAACCGAATCGATTTATTTGTTCAAATTGAACCAAATTGAACAACATATATGTGGTTTGGCTCGGTTTTTAAATTCGGTTTTGGTATTTTTAAAAAAAATATGTATATATTTTTTTAAAACTAAACAACAATTTGATTCAGTTTTAAATTTCATTTTGTTCTTTAAATTAAAAACGGTTTATTTTACTCTTTTTTTTAATATATACATACACAAACGGTTCGGTTTGGTTTAAAATTTGGTATTTAAAATTGAAATTAAACAAACCCGAATTAGTTTGGTTTTAGAATTTCATTAAACTGGACCGAACAACATTTTTTTCGATTTTGTTGAATTTTCGATTTGGTTCGATTTTGAAAACAAGTTCAATTTTTGGTGTTTGAATGACCACACATAGAAATATGAAACTATAGCTGTTCTGTTATCATGTATTGGAATGAGAATAAAGAGACCACCATAAATAATGGTCCATCACGTAGAGTTTTCAATGCAACTCTCCTTCTTACGACCACACCAGAATAGAAGATATCGTTGGTCTAATAACAACCATAACAATTCTCCATAATGTTAAACTATAAAGAGCTTTTAATTATAAATTAATAATTTATATTATCCTACTCAATTATTTTAAGTATTATTTTTATATTATGAATTTATATATATAACAATGTGTGTATTTTATTAAAGTTAATAAAAACTTGACATTTTGTAACTAGAAAATTGAGTACACAGAAAAAAAAACTCTGCGAGGAAATTTGGCATCAGTGTTTTGTCGCTTTAGGCCACACTTTCATTTTTTTTTCTTTGGAGAAAATTAGGCCTCTTTTGCTCAAGTTTATTAACAATTTCAGGGCATTAGGCTTGTAAGGAAAATAGGGATTACAAAACTACAGTTGTTTTATACGATTAAAAACTTAAAAGACGAGTTCGTTTTTCGAGTACGAGATACGATGGGGTGCTAAGATTGTATCAACCTAATTAAGATGTTTCAGTCTGCCTACTAATCCCTCGACCCTATCATATCTTAAAAAAAAAAATACAAAAAATCCTCGAACAAGAAAGAGATGAAGATATAATTCCAAATTAAGGTATTTTAACCCAAAACAATTTATGAATGGTCTGGAAGATATATTTAATTTTAAATCATAAAAACAAACTAAAAAAAACTCGGTTTTGTTTATAAAAAAATTAAATATAAGTTTTTTTTAGTACAATAATTATGGGATTGAGTGATTGAATGATCTACTTCTTGCTTGGAAGTACTTGTCAATTACTGCTAAGTTAAACTCACTTTAACATAAACAAAATTAATAATAACAAATATAGATGACTATGGTAAAAATATTTTAAGAAATGCACTCAATTTAAAGGGGTAATGGTAATGAATACCACTTTTTAGACTAATAATTAAAACTATTACAATAATTTAAAAAAATCATAAATATAGCAAAATCTATAAGTGATAGACTCTCTATGGTCGGTAGCCTCCTTTCACTGATAATAACTTTATTGGTAATAGATCTCTTTAGTGGTATAGCCTATAGTCACTGATAGATTTTGAGAGTTGAATATAAATTTTGTTATATTTACAAAGTTCTTTTGTATTGTACTGTATGGATTTACTTTGGACCTAATTGCTATATGTAAAATTTTATCCATGGTTAGTTATAAATTTTAATTAATACCATTTAATAATTATACATTAATACTTTGTTGATACTGAATATTTTAGGGAGACTTAAAAATATCTATTAACCATTATCAATGTCTATAAGATTGACATACCAAGCCTATTGATATTTCCCTCGGATTATTTTGATTAGATGTTTTCATTTTTGGGTCATCTAACTTTTCCTATGCCACCAAAAATGTAGAGTTTATTTCTTTGATAAAAAAATAGAAAATTTTATGTGGTTGATATTTTAAAAAAATAGAAAATAAATAGTAAATACAATATTGAATGAAGTACTTATGCAATGGCCATGATGTATGAGAAATTACAAAAATCAAAATTGTGTGAAACCTTTAAATTTTAATTAGTAGGTAGGCCATACATCATTACCAGTTAAATTATGTTTATGTAGACACAAAAATTGACTTGACTCTTATAAGTTAAATATAAGGTTTGATCTTAAAATTGAATTTGAGGATGTAAATAATTTATATATCTTGTATAAAGATTTTGAGATGTCCCAATTTTTTCAAAATAAAAAAATATTTCAAATGGCAGCTACATAGCATAGAAACTTTCAATTTCTTTTTAAGATTTTTGGTTCCGTGCAAAATTTGGATCCACTGTAAAAATGGTTTTAAATTGTCGGATGAAATTTGAGGAGAAATTTGAATCATTGAATTTTATATTTGTATTAATTTATGTATAGCGAGTATAATCTCTACCATTCGATCTATTCATGAATTCTCTTGAAAAGTAAACTTTAATTCTTAAGCTTGTTGATTTTTCTTTAATGATCCAAACTTTAATTCTTAAGCTTGTTGATTTTTTTCTTTAATGATCCACCTTTGGGTTCGATGATCTTGTTGGAGGATTGACTTTTGGGCTTAATGATCTTCTTGGAGGATTGACATTTGGACGTCATTATGTTCTTGGAGGATCTATCTTTGGATTGGATGATTTAGCCTTTGGCTTATTGATCAATTTGGATCGGCCTTTGACTTCCCTCTGGCATGTTGATCAACTTAGATCGGCCTCCGACATGTTGATCGAATTGTGAGCTTTTTCTTAAATTTGAGGGGATTGAATCTTCATATGATAGGTTGTGAAGATATGGTCAATTTGTTGAATTCTTCTAATATTTGAAGCTTCTAATAGTTTGGATTGAAAGGGTTTGAGTTTTCTATAAATTTGTTCGAATTCATTTTTTCTAATCGAAAAGTTTGAATTTTCTATAAATTGGATGACCATTAGATTCTTGACACGTACTACCACACTAAAAAAAACGTAAAAGGTTATTTTTCTCTCAAACATTTGTCTCTCTGGTTTCCCTCCCTCTCTTGATTTTTCCTCTTTGCCTACAACAATCTTTTCAGTTCCTAATTTTTTTCTAAAATTCTCCACCAAATTTTCTCATCTATTTTTATTTCTCTGATGATATTTTCTTATATCTAAAATTATTTTCAGCAATTTTATAATTTAAAAATATTACCCTATTTTTTCCTAAATTTATCATATTTTTTCTCTCAATGTTCAAACATCATATAAACTTTTCTTACATTGTTGTCTTATTCATTAATAAAAGAAGAAAAACCATAACTTTTTCTTTTATGTGGTAAGTTTTCTATTGCTAGTATAAATATCTTGTCCACATTTGTTCTTTGAAGTAATTCGTTATCAAAATTTTCATTTTTGTAAGCATGTTAACTTTATTGATATCGTACCCATTTGTTAGTTTTGCATTAATAATAATAATAATAATCTTTTATGTGTTACGGAAAATTTATATTCATAATAATGGCATGCATTTGAAATATCTGTGGCATGGAATTTGTTGAATAATGTTTTTAAATGTCATTTTCGTGAAGCGTTTGTTCATGTATTTTTGTTTTTATACTTCTGTTTAAATGGATATTTGTGAAAATATAATTTTAAAACTTTATGTAAAGTTTTTGGTCTAGGATTCGAACTATATGATAATCCCGACAGACATTCTCTTGCATCTCCTATATAACCTGACAACGTTATCCTTGCTTATCTTGAATTCTTTATAGGAGGTCACAGTCAGAATTTGAGGAAGAAGATGAATAGGGACAAATTCTTAGCTGATTTCCTCTTATTGAAAGAAGAACATAATAAGTCCAAATTTATACAGATTTCCCAAATTAGGGTTACATGAATAATTGAATAATAAAATGAATATGGAAGAATAAAAAAATAGTTATACTTGACAAATGGTCCAATCATAAAGGGAAGGAATAAAGTCTATTGAAATCAAATCCTAACAAAATTGTCTGAGCATTTATCAATCCATCGTGGCTCTCTTGTGTGATGTGGTGGTCTCCAACTGATGTGTCTTCTTTGACCCATCCTTAGTGGCAACTTCTCTAACATCCCCCCTCAAACTTGTGGGGAGTTCAACAACTCCAAGTTTGGATCTCAAGCAAAAAAATTAAATGTGTTTTAAAGGCTTCGTGAGACAATCAGCCAACTGGTGAGAGGATGGTATGTACTTAATTTCAAGTTTGCCTTTGAGAACCAGATCTCACACAAAATGCACATCTATTTTAATGTGTTTAGTCCTAGCATGAAAGATAAAATTATTTCCTAACGCCCCTGCACTAACGTTGTCACACCAGATGATAGGTTTGTGTGGGACTGTTGAATTTTAGTGAGGAGTTGTTGAAACCAAATGATCTTTAAGGTCGTGTGTGCAAGAGCACGATACTTTGACTCTGTGCTGGACCTTGCTACTGCTGTTTGTTTATGTGAAGACCAAGAGATGAGGTTATTACCAACAATCACACAGTAGGCAGTCGTTGTTTTATGTCATCTATATTTGATGTCCAGATAGCATCTAAGAAGGCTAATAGTTCAAGAGATGGACTCGGTTGAAATAGTAATCCATAGTGCTTTGTGCCACTAACATATCGAAGGACCCGTTTCGTTGTTTGCCAATGAACGTTTGTGAGAGCATTGAGAAACTAACTTAGGTGATTTACAATGTAAGTAATGTCTGGTCGTGTGTGAGTTAAGTATTGAAGGGCCCCGATCGTGCTTCCATACAGGCATGGATCAGTAAGAGAGACTCCATCATTCATTGAAAGGTGTTTGCCCAATGAGCACGGTGAGGCTGCTGGTTTTAGATCAATAAAACCTATCCATTGAAGTAGATCATTCACATACTTAGATTGATTTAATATGAACCCATGTTCCAAATAATGGGCTAAAGGTTTAAGGCTTTGACCACTAGGCTAAAGGTTTCAGAGAAGTTAATCCCAGGTTGCTGATGGAACCTTTGGCAACTAAACGGGCCTTATACCTCTTATTGTGCCATTTGGATTATTTTTTAGTCGAAAAACCCATTTGTTACCCAACACATTAAATGATGGTGATGGAGGGACTAGGTGCCAAGATTGATTATGTATAAGAGCTTGGTATTCGTTGTCCATTGCAGCTTTCCACTAAGGTGTAGCAAGAGCATATGACACCCGGGTTGGTTCTGTCAAAGACCAATCACATTTTATAGTTTTTAACCAAGTTTTTGGTTTGAAGATACCAGCTTTGCCACTTGTAATCTTGGGATGTGAAGGTGGTAGAGGATGTGGAAAGACAGGTACAGGTAAAGGTGATGGAGCATTAGGGGATGAAGATTCATTAATAAGTTGAGAAGAGGAAGAAGGGCAAGGGAGAGTGTGAGACTGATTACTTGGTATGGTATTTTCTGTAGGAGGACTTTGTACTGAGTTGGGCATAATGAGGCTTGGTAGGTGGAGCTGAGATGGTGTAGAGTTCGCAACAGCTGAAATAGGTACAGAGGGAGATGATTGACTTTTAGTTTGTTGAGGTTGATATGTAGGTCTGAAGCATTGAATTGGATCTGAGTAGTTAGGCTGGCTTGAAAGATTATGTAACAATGGGTTGAGGTTGAGTGAAATGATATTTGGATCATTAGACATTCTCGATTTGAAGGTAGATAAGTTGGAGTTGTGAAAGCCAGAAAAGAATGGAAAATCATATTCATTAAAAACAACACTTCTGGGAATATATATTTTATCATCCTTGTTTATGTATTGATGCCTCTTGTGAACAATGCTTGGCCCTAAGTAGATTTAATAGGGACAAATTGGAATTGATGTTCTGATACCAAGTTAGAATTTGAGGAAGAAGATGAATAGGGACAAATTCTTAGTTGATTTTCTCTTATTTAAAGAAGAGCATAATAAGCCCAAACTTATACAGATTTCCCAAATTAGGGTTACATGAATAATTGAATAATAAAATGAATATGGAAGAATAAAAAAAAAAAAATAGTTATACTTGACAGATGGCCCAATCGTAAATGGAAGGAATAAAGTCTATTGAAATCAAATCCTAACATAATTGTTTGAGCATTTATTAATCCATCGTGGCTCTCTGTGTGATGTGGCGGTCCCCAACTGATGTGTCTTCTTTGACCCATCTTTGGTGGCAACATCTCTAACAGTCATCCAACATATAATTGTTTCAAGCTAAACACGCTTAACTATGATGTTCCTATGATTGAACAATCAGAAAGAAAGGTGTACCTTGTTGGTTAGGTAGTAATTTTCTATTCCTTTAAGTCTTTTTTAATCATACATTCACGTCTTCAGGATTTCCCTCATTTTGATGTAATCTTCATTCATTCATGTCCTACTTCTAAACTCGGGGCACTACACAATCTATTTTGCTAATTATTTTAAAAACTATTTTGATTTTTTCTCAATCTTATTTCTCATTGAAAATAGAGGTGTTTGAAAATGACGAGTAAGTGATTTTAAAAGAACTCAAAATCAATTCGAATAAGAGTGTGTTTGAGAGTGATATCTAGAATAGTGATTTTAGAAAAAGAGATCTATGTACATTGATTTTTAAACCATCAAATTTATGTTTGGTTATAAACTTAATTTTTAAATACTTAAAAGTGATTTTGAATCATTATGTTTGGTTCTAAAAAGTGATCTTAGAATTACCAAAAATACTAAAAAGGGTATTTATATTTCAACGTTTGTTTCAAAATCTAAGAATTATTTTCATGGGGCCTCACTTTTATCTTTCGAGTTTAATTTTTTTGAATCAATTTAGTCTTTAAATTTTAAAATGTTAGATTTGTAGGTATGAATTTGAAATTTTGTTGTCTTTTAGTTTCTAAATTTTAAAATTTACACTTACCTTATGATTTTTACTAAATATCTACTTTCAATTCTTAATATCAACGTAAACTAAATTAATGGATAATTATTTTAAATATAAAATTATTGGAATTATTTATAAATATATTAAAATATCATTATTTATTAATAATAGAATGCAATAGACTATTTTAAATATCTACCGTCTACACTGATACATGCCCATAGACCTCAATAGTTTTCAAACACAAAAGAGAGACAAATTTTCTTCGAGATGACTTTTTTTCCATTGCTGGATCAGGTTTTCGAGATGAATTATTGCATTTTGTCCAATTAAAAGGGCCATAGAAAAGAAACAAAAAATCCGTTTAATATGCATTAAAAACTCCATTTAATTTTAATTTTATTTTGGAGACCATAATAAAGCCATGTGGCCTATTATATAAACAAACCCTTTGCAATGCTTAATTCTCCAAACACTGAAAATTAACATTATTTAGAGAAGCAGAATGGAAGAGCCTCACGTCCTCACCGTAATAATCTTCGCCGGCCTTTTCTTCTTTTTCTATGTTATTTTCACTATGTCCCGGAGATACGTGGTCCCTCATCGGAAGAGACTCCCACCGGAAGCCGGTCGCGCTTGGCCAGTGATCGGCCACCTCCATCAACTAAATGCAAGTGAGCCAATCCACATAACGTTGGCTAAAATGGCGGATGCATATGGACCAATATTCACGTTTAGGTTCGGTATGAAAAAAACATTGATTGTGAGCAATTGGGAAATAGCAAAAGAGTTATTCACTACCAACGATAGAATCTTTGCATCTCGTCCAAAGCTACTTGCATCAAAGCTTCTTACCTATGACTATGCCATGATAGGGTTTAGCCTATACAATCCACATTGGCGCTATGTCCGCAAAATAGCGACGCTTGGACTCCTCACCAACCACCGCGTCGAGCAGCTCGAACACGTTAGAGCATTAGAGGTTCAAACTTGGATGAAGGAAATCCATGAGCTATATTGGCTCAAAAACAAAGAGAAAAGTGAGAGAGTGGTGGTGGATATGAAGAAGTGGTTTCAAGACATAACCCTCAACACCATATTCAAGATGGTGATCGGAAAGCGATTTACAACGGCCTTCGATGACGACATAGCCAGCAAAAAATGTCGAAAAGCATTGAGAGATTTTTCTGAATTGTTCGGAAAATTCATTCCTTCTGATTGGTTTCCGTTTGTGAGTTGGTTGGATTCTGTAGGACATCGGGAAGAAATGAAGAAAACTGCACAAATATTAGACAAAACGTTTCACAATTTCCTGCAAGAACATCGAGAGAGGAGAGATTGTAGTAAAGGGAAGATGGATCAAGAACAAGACTTCATGGATTTAATGATTTCTACAGTTGAGGATGATGAGGGAGAACCTTTAAGCTACCATGTTGATACAATCATCAAAGCTACATGCTTGGTAATGTATATATATGAATGCTCTTATCATAATTAAAAATTTTCATAGATAAAAAAAATATTAAACTATTTATAAAAATAGCAAAAAAAAAAATATTGATAGATATTGATAGACTTTTATTAACATCTATCAATGATAGACTTCTATCCGTATCTATCAATTTCTATTACTGATAGATACTCATAAACTTGTATCAGTTTCTATCACTGATTTATGCTGATCGACTTCTATTAACGTCTATTTGTGATAGACATTGATAACAATGTCCATCACAATTATAATTAAATTTTGTTATTTGTGTATATATTTTTCTTTATTTTTTAAAATTAATATATTATATTATATATAGAGGGTCTTAAAATTTCTTCGATATTTTCATATGTGTATGAATTTGACATTAATGAAAGAGATGAATAAATATCTCCTAAAGATATCGACGTTTCCTTATTTATTTTTTTACCTATATTTTTAAAAATAAAGCAAAATTTTGAAATCTAAAAAGTAGTTTTTAAAATTTTTGTTTTGGTTATTAAATTTTAGCTAAAAATCAATGTACTTAATAAATATGTAAATTATGGTAAAGAATTGAGAGGATAAATAGACTTTCATTTCAAAAATAAAAAAATAAAAAACAAAATAAATACGAAACTAACATTAAATATGAATTATTTTGTTTTGAAGGTCAGTTTGAACATCGGTTGAGAAACTTATTTCAATGACTTTTTTGTAAAATATTTTTTCTTAACTTTTTTTCCGATAATTTTGAAAGTACTTAATGTGGAACTTTATATTGAACCCGCTATCAACTTATGTGAGAGAACAAAAAATAATAATAATAATAATAATTTTTACTACCAAGTTGGAACTAAATAATTTATCTAAGGCCTAAAAATTAATTTTTACGTGAGGTTTAGAATTATAATTCAATTTGAAAATCATTGAAATTAGAAAGGAAGAAGAATAATCAAATTTAACTCTACGCTGGTTGTCTCAATTTTAACCATTAACTTCCAATTTTCTCTCAATTATTATTATTATTATTATTTTGGCTAATTTGCAAGATATATTTTTTTTTTATAAACTCATTAATTTACACCAAAATAAGACAAAATTAATTGTCAAAATTCGAAAATTTCAAGAAATAAAAAAAAGTTAGCTTCATTTCATTTTCTAAAAAAAAAATAATGTTCTATGGCTCATTGAACACATAAGAGAATTTTTTTTTATAGAAAAAAATATTTGGAGTGAGAACTATTAGAGGTTAAAATTTTAAAACTGTTTGAAGTATAGGATTAGGATTACAATATTTATCTAAATTTATATTGCAATTTGATAAAATTTAAAGTTTATGATTAAATTTGATTTAACTAGATAAACTGGAGGTGATAATTATATTTTATTACATTAGAGAAGTCTAGGAAGGGTTTGATGAGGAAAAGGAAAAAAATTTAAAAGGTCTATATATTAGAAATTTGTAGGAAAAACTCCTGAATAAAATAGAAGGAATTTGAATCATGTAGACCCATTTGATGATTATTAATTATTTTTTTTTTTAAATTACGCTTATAAACATTACTTTTACATCATAAATTCTTTGTTAATTTATTATTTACTTTTTAGAAGTATTCTAAAATCTGAACTAAACTTTTAAATAAAAAAAGTTTTAAAAATTTATTTTGATTTTTAGAATTTGACTAAAACATTCAAGTATTTATTTAAAAAAAGATAACAATATGTAAAGAAGTTGTAAGAAAATCAAGCATAATTTTCAAAAATCTAGAACCAAATGGATAGAATATGAGTAAGAGATTATATATATATATATATATATATATATAAATAAAGGTCGGGAGGGTTTCCTCATTAAAATAGAATTTTCACTTGAAATTTCAGGGTATTTTTTTTAATTGGTTGTAGTAGAGTAAAGTTTGATCATAAACAAAGAAACCTATGTAATAAGAAGGGACCACAGACTTAGAATTTGTGTAAAATTAATCCTAAATTTATGGAATGTCTCAAATATTGGATATGAATAGATAACTTTTAGTTCGAATTAATGCAGAATGTGATAATAGGTGGATTTGACACTACATCGATTATAATGACATGGGCCCTTTCTTTACTTCTCAACAATGAAGAAGCATTGAGAAAGGCTCAACTTGAATTGGACAAACAAATTGGAAGAGAAAGACAAGTGAAAGAGTCGGATATAAAAAATCTTTCATATCTTCAAGCTATCGTGAAGGAAACTCTACGATTATATCCAGCTGCGCCACTCTTAGTCCCTCATGAGTCTTCAGAAGATTGCACAACCGCTGGCTACCACATCCCAAAAGGAACACGCCTCATTGTTAATGTTCAAAAGCTCCAAAAAGATCCATGTGTTTGGGAGGATCCATGTAAATTTCGACCAGAAAGATTTTTAACAAGTCATAAGAATATTGATGTTAGGGGACAAAACCCCCAATTGATACCATTTGGAAATGGTCGAAGGCAGTGTCCTGCTATATCATTCGCTCTTCAAATAATATATCTCACACTAGCAAACTTGCTACATGGATTTAAAATTGATAGGCTTTCAGAAGAACTATTTGACATGGAAGAGAGTGATGGATTGACCACTGCTAGAAAATCTCCGCTAGAAGTTGTTTTAACTCCCCGGCTACCTGCCCCAATTTATTAGTAAATCAGTGAGATTGATGCAATTAATATCTTAGATAGATAAGTCTATTAAGGAAATCGACGTTATATTATAATCTTTATAAAATATATAAGTTCCTTTCTTACTATTACCAAATTATATCCGTTGTGAGACAGAACTCTTTATTTATCCTGATATCGAAGTCCATGAAACCAAAAATTTGTAAGATGCATAATTATTACTCATCTGATCATTGTCGTGGAACTTTATGTATAATAATATTAATAACGGCTATTGTTGTAGTTATTTTCTCCGAAGTTTGTGTTACTCTAATTTTATACGCAAATGAATTAATAATAAAAATAAAAAAGGAAAATTGTTATAAATAGAAAAAATATAAAAAAAATTTACACAGTGTACCACAAACTTCACCGCTAGACACATTTACATTTTTTAAAAATTTTCAAATTTTCACTTTTTACATTGAAATTCTCGTGCGACAATTTCTTCTTCTTCATCGTCTTCGACTTGGTGATTTCTTCTTCTTCATTTCTTCTTCATCGCACTTGATTTCTTCTTCTTCATCGTGTAACAAATGATCATGCAACTGCAAAACCTTTCCAATCTCCGACAACCTCTTCTTCCTTTCTTCTTCTTCATCGTGCAACAAATGATCGTGCGGCTGAAAATTGAATCCAAAGCACCTCTAATCTCCTGGCAATATTCTTCTTCAAGTTCTTCTTCATCGACAATGGTGATTTGGAGATATGTCATCTTCGGCTTCCTCCTCCTCCTCCTCTTCCTCATATTCACTGCTTTTTTGTTCTTCAATCAATCATTATTTTGTTGTTCCTCAATCGATCATAGTTTTGAAGAGGTTGATCATGTAGGTACCGATATTCTTCTTTAACTCAAATTCAACTGATTTCTTCATTGTTTTTTATTTGTTGGTGTGATAGACTCTGATAGAGTTTTATCACTATCTATGGCTGATAGATTGTGATAGAACTCTTATTACTAATTAATTGATAGATAGAAATATATCACTGTCTATAACATTTTTTTATAAAATATTACTGAGTATTTTATTCAATAAAGTTGATATTGCATTCTATTATGAACATCCAATAAATATATCCATGGCTATAGTATGAATACTTTAACTTTATGTGGTGATATAAACAAGATCAAGTTAATAGTATATAGCCTAAATAGTCTATAAGTATATGGATAAAATTTGATATCTCATCCTGGTAACACTATTGGATACGGTTCATTTTGTATAGGTAATAAAAATGACGTGATCCACAGATCATTCATGTAGAGACATATGAGTGGGGGCATCATATGCAATGAGTTTGCATAAAGACTGGACCACGAAATAGTCACTTTTCTTTATAACGACTGTTTACTTTTAAAACTGACTATTTCATATTAAAGTAACTTAAGATAACTCGATCTTAATCCTGAGCTAGCTATGAACCCTTGTTTATTCAGGATCATCCTTTGATCTGTATAGGCGAGAGTAGTTTAACAACACTGCTCACTAAGGCTTCCATTTTGGGGATAAGACCGGATAGATAGCTGGAGACATAGCTTTACAAGATGGAATTCACTTCTACCTGTTTTAGGGTTAGCAGATAGGTTATTCTCTTAAGTGCTGATTCTAGATCTTGAACAATCGGGCCTCGCCTTCTCATAATAGGGGGGGACATGATTCATAAGTAGCATTATGAATCAATTCTTCATTAGAGAAGCAGTGGAAACTTGAGGAAAAAGATTTATTTACAGGGGTAAAACGATAATTTTGATCTAGCTATAATTAAGAACGATCTGTGAAGGATCGACTTAATGATTATGGTTTACATGGATAGAAATATATCTACAGTGAGAAGAGTGCAACTATCGAGCTATAGTGTGTGCCTTGATAGTTAATGAATTAATTACAAATCGTTGGAGCTCATGATCTATAGGTCCATTAGGTTCTTCTACTAGCTCTTAAATTAGAATAACAAATTCAATTTCAGGGTTTTCAATTGATTGTAAAAACTTTCAATTTAATTCAAATTAAACGAAATTGGAAAATCAATTAATATTTAAATTATGATTTAATTTATTTATATTAGTGAAATTATCCACTAACATAAAGCTCTCCTGGAGATTGTGCATCTCCTGCTCAAACATAATATTGTTAATAGTAAGTTGTCTAATCGCATCTTCTAGTTACATACCTGAGTCGGTGGTGTGAGCATGCATCGACATGTCGGATGTGGCAGGGTATGGATCATAGTTGAAGTGATCCCATCCTAGGTTTCCATAGTTGTAGGACTCTTCCAATCTGGGCCCATTGAAATCGTCATCCATATAACTAGGATACCCTCTCTTGGAGTAGTCTCGTGACATAGGGCTCCACTGTAGACTTGGACATGCTTGCTCAAGGTGATCAATCCTACATGCTCGCACCTGTTGTGGGTTACCTACAACTAATCGACTAACCAAGGAAGTTAACTCAGCAAGTTGACCTCGAAGGACACAAACCTCGTCAGTAAGCTAAGATGCTCCACTTGATTGTCCTCATCTTTGTTAAGGATATATGTCCATGCTTAAAACACTGATACAAAAAAGGAAAACAAATCAAAAGAAAAATAATATTTTAACTAGAAATTTAACTAATGAAACGCCAATGGCTTCCCCAACAGCGGCACCATTATGTTCGATCGGGGATCGACATCGTTAATTCAAATCCAAACCGAAACAAAATAAAATTTATAAATACCAAACTACTCCTATCACTACTAAAACGTAGCAACAGTGATAAGTCTGAGTAGATTCGCAGAGAAGCGCGATTGGTTTCGTTAAGTTAATTTTCTAACTAGAGCGATAAAAGGGGTTTTGATGTGGAGAGATAACATGTGTGAAATTCAATTAAAAGGATAAATGTAATCTAGGATAGGAGTCTATCTAATTTCTAGAGCAAGAGAGAGTTCCTATGCAATTTCTTTCATTAGGCACCAATTAATTACACTGAATTTGTCAATCCCTCAACCTATTAGAAAATCTAATAGCCCAATTAGCCAAATTTGATATTAAACCAAATTAGCCCTTATTCAATTTACATCTCTTCCTTCTTAGCGACATAGAAGTTAAAAATTGAATTGCATTACGAAAGGGTTCAATTGTTGAGACATATTATAAGCTGAAAAGCCATATCTTATAGCATGATTTATTTGGAAAGATTATACTAGGGCATGCATACTAGGGCATTCATGAGTTTGGCCAGAAAAAGTCTAGATCCTAAACATGTGATCGTAATACGTGCAACTAAATCAATTAATGATTGATAGGCTAGAATGATTTTGCAAATAAGAATTTCAACAAATTAATTTGTTAGGAGAATTTATCGAACTCTATTAATATTAAAACGAGTCCATCCAAAGAACTCACAAGAGTATAGTTAAATTAATTAGAACCCAAAACAAAATAAAACAAAATAAAAACTAACCTAAAGATTCAAACCAAAACATAGGCAAATCAAGAACAAAACTCCAATCCATCGATTACAACCCAAAACAAAATAAAAACTAACCTAAATATACTGGAAATTGAAGGAAAAAGAAGAAGAATGAAGATTAACTTCGGCCTCCATCGATTTGGCCTCCAAAATTCAACATATTTTGACCTAGGGGCGAAGAGATTATTTAAAGAAATTGAGGCAGTGTCACAATGCTGAAAATAACGTTGCAACGCTCATTAGCACACGCGCTCGACCAGATTTCAGTTGAAGTTCGAAGCGTCGCGACGCTCTAAAGGAGTGTTGCAACGCTGTGCTTCTATCTTCCAACGTCAGGGTCAAGCATTGTGACGGTGGCGATGTTAATCATTCGGAGCGTCGCGATGCTGTGAGAAGCATTGTGATCCTCTGACAGTGGCAGTTTCATAATTTTCACTGTTTTGAAACCTGGATACTCAAATCACCTCCAAATTGCTTCAAATTAGTCCCGTTTGACTCCGATTTCTTTCTTTTACCTCCTCGGTGCATGATACCTATAAAATAGGAAAAATAAACATATAAAATCTAATAACAAGCCGGAATTAAGATAGGAATAATAGCTCTTTTTGAGAGCTATTGACCTGGCTCTAATACTAATTGAAGGAACACTTAAACAAGAGAACCATTTAACAAAAGCAGATCGTTCCAAACCCATTGTGAAAGAACAATACATTTACAATCAAACAAGAATAGTTATGCATCATCGAGTAAATTACAACATACTTTTATGTTTACAAACAAAAGGAATCGATTGACATACCTTTGAAGAACTATTCTTCGTGTATTCTCTCGATCAAGTGCACTAACGCAACGAACAACCAATGAATAACACGAACTGTCAAATCATCAAACACAATCAAGTAACACTCGATCCTCGACCCTCAAACAGCAAACTCGACACTACCAAGAAGCTACCTTAGTATTCTCGATATGAGAATCCAGGAAGTGTAGGCTCTATGTGGGTTTGGTGAAGAGAAGGAGGAACTATAAGATCGAGTAAACGATTGAGTAAATGGGAGAATGAGAAAGCTTATCATATAGACTTGGTACTCGATCATTGGGTAACGAGGAACTATCGTCTAGCAAACTCGATGCCTCGATGCTTGATCGTTCACTCTCTCAAAGACTATCGTATAGCTATTTTCTTCAACCGATCGAAATGTGTTGCATCATTAAAAAAAAATGAAATGGTTTTCCTTTTATCCATCAGTTATTAAAACTGTTAAAAACCTCCCACTCAGTCGGTTAATAGAAAAAAAATAACCAACCATAATTATCTCATAATTGTTTTTGTTATAAATAAATATAATAACTAATTTATCATATTATATTTATAACCTATAGTTTTAATATCACATCATATGTAATATTTAAAACATAGTTATTTTTGTAACAACCCAAATTTGTACGCATACACTATAGGAAATTAAATGTCAAATGTTAAGTAGGACGAAATTTTATTTAAAGGGGTGATAAGGTAATACCCTAACCCTAATTTAGAAAGCAGGAAAACAAATAAAATATATAATTAAGAATGAAAAATATGTAAATTTAATAGGAAAATTGGGTGGAAATTTAGAATTGGAAAAAATAGGAAATTTATTAATTATCCAAAAATAATGAATAAGGGGGCAGAATCAGGGAGGATTAATTAGAAGTTGGATGCTTGCTAATTTAGGAGACAACAGGCAATAGATAACCTTTTGTTTGGGTAATACTCGTTGGAAGAATTGGGGGTGAATTAGTTGCCTATATACTCTTAAAATTTTAAAGAGTTAAAAAGAGGAAGTGGAATCCACAAGTAGTGAAGGCAACCACGCGTGAAAACTAGCAAGATTGGAGAGAAAATTGGAGAGAGCGAGAGTGGAGAGAAAATTGGAGAGAGCAAGAGTAAAGAGAGCGAGAGTGAGAGTGAGACTAGCGAAAGCGAGAGTCACGAGAGTCAAACCAGCGAGAAAGCTGGAGAGAGTGAGATTCCGAGAACAAAGACAGCGAGATTTGGACATATGTGTAGATTATGCATTGAATTTGGCCACGATCTTATAGATTATACATGGAGAACCCTAAAATTGAATACAAAAAAAGGTTGAAGACGTAAGGGCAAACGTTAGCCAAAATTAGGTGTCTTATTAAGAGGAATTCTTAAACCTAAGTAATTTTAAAGAAGATATTTGTAGGATGAGTTGTCACACTGAGAAGAGCTGAAAACCACTATAAATAGAACCTTTTGCCTAAAGATTTAACCCATTCTCAAAAAAATCTCAGTAACAAAGAATTGTATGAAAGAGTAAGTGTGAGTGAGGAAGTTTTGTGAGGTTAGAAGAGATAAAACTCGGGTGAGGTGCTGCCCAAATTTCCTTCTAGTTTAAGTGGGAAAGCTCTACTGGTCAATCCATACAAAATAATAAGGAATAATTAGGATCACAATCAAGGTAAGTAGTTATCTCACTAGTGTTTCATGGTAGTGTACCTTTAATATGTGGCATAACTATGTGATTGTTATGTTGCATTACATGTTTAAAATATGTTTGTCGACAAGGGACCTCATGAATTATGTTTGTTCATAAGATTAAATTTTAATTAGATAAAGGTTATGCTTCTAGGGCTAGCAGGGTATGTATGGTTGCACCCCTCTAGACCCAATTCTATGTCAAGATTATGCTAGGGACTAACAGGGTATGTATGGTTGCATCCCTCTAGTCCAATCTTACGTTTATGTTAATGGTTGATGTTGGATGCGACTCTGGCCTTACTGACTGCATAACACCGCTAATCATCAGATGGGCTAGTTTCCGCCTAAGTCCTCATCTTCCTATCAGGGCGGAGAAATTTACGTTAGAAGCATAACCGACCACCACATGTTATTATATGTTCGGTCCCAATCATATGTTTTCAGAACATGTTGCATGTGATTGTGCATTTGGTCACTACCCTATGTGAGAACTACTTACTGGGTATATTATATACTCATCCTATTTTTACAGACTTTGTAGGTAAGGACACAGCGTAGGTGGCGGACGTCGCTCAAATGGCCAACCATCAAACTCACTATTATAGGCATATGCATTTTGGTATCGTTACACTAGTGTTATGGATCACGGTGTTTTGTAAAATAAACTTTTTATATAGTTTTCTACCTAATTAATAAAATCTTGGATATGTTCTTTTAAGATTTTTTTCCAAAACTCATCTCATGATAGAAAAATCCAAGTATGCATGTCGTAGCGATCGGATCATAGTATGTAAGGATCCGGTCGTTACATTTTTTCTCCTTTATGATATTTAATATAAATCATATTTATATTAATTCCTCCAGTTAATGTATCAAATACATCAAATTAATTATATCACATATAATTGAATTAATTTAATTATATCATATATAATCAAATTCCCTCTTGTTAATTTTAACATTTCAAATTAACCCAAAAACTGATTCTCCACATGAATCTATTGAGCTAGCAAGGACCTTAGTTGTAAGCTCTAACGATACATGAATAAGTGACTAAACTCTTTAATCATGATATCCACCATCCATTAAATATTAGACACTCCACTAAAGACCGATAACTACACTCTTCACACTACAGATATATTTCTCTGTTCATCGAATATAACCAATCAGCAGTACGATGACCTTCACAAATCGCTCGTAAATAAAGTTGGGCCAATTTACCGTTTTTCCCCTATAGTTACATCTAACTTCTTATGTACCACTGATTCCTCTAATGAACAATACATCATAGTCCGACTATGAATGAGCTCTTCTCTGGCCATGAGAAGGTGTGACGCCACATTGTTCAAGCCCTAGAATCAGCCCTTAAAGGAGCAATTTATCTACTTACCCTTGCTTCAGGGAAGGAGTGAATTCTATCTTGTGTAGCTGAGTTTCCAGCTCCTCAATAAAAATGAATCTCCAAAGTGGTTGGTTTGTGTCGGCGATCTTTCCACTTGCACCCATGCAAATCAAAAGACCACCCTCATAGGTAGGAGTTTCCAACTCACTTAGGATTAAGGTCATGTTACCTATGGTCATCTTAGTGAAATGAAAGTCTCTATCATGAACGACGTTATATAACGAGACTAAACATTTTGTGGTCCGGTCTTATATAAACTCATTTGTATAGATTATCCCCGCTCGCATGTCTAATACATGAATGGTCAGGATCAGACTATTTGTAGCACTTTACAATACTTGTAGCACCTACAAAGTGAGCCATACTCGTAGCATCAGCAGGATAAGGTTTCCCTCCTTTATCCATACACTAAGACCATTTAGGTTATCACTTAAAGTACGATCCACTTGTATATCTCCACATACATGGTTAAGCTACAACGATAACCAGGGATCTTAGTTTATTGGTTTGTGGTTAATGTAACAAAAATAAGTAACATTTCATTGATAGTAGTGAATAAAATTTCTCATATTATTACATCACTAATGTTTGTTCATACAGGTGTTTACAAACTACAAGACCCTACGTGATTTAGAGCATCAACCCCAACACATCCTAGTGAAATGAAAGTCTCAATTATGAACGATGCTATATAACGAGACTAAACATTTTGAGGTTTGGTCTTATACAAACTTCTTTGTATAATATATCCCCACTCGCATGTTGATAATGGGCAGAAATACACGTTATCGTAGTGCTAAGTTCTTAAACAATGTTGGCTTGTGTTGATAAAACATGTTAAATTGCGTCCAAAAAGCATCAAATTCATAATATTGCAGGCGCATGCGTTCATCGCATAGGAACAGTTGATTTTTGTATTTTTATGCAGAATATGCATTGACGCAAGGTGGAAATTGCGATCATGGGAAATCATTGGTCGAGTGCAGCATTACCGCAAGTCTTTGCGGTGATTGTGTTCGCAAACATTTGCTCAAGAAGGATTGTCGTAACTTGGTCGGTACAACATGGTGGGTGCATTTGGGTGAAAGGCATAATTACTCACAATGGTATAGAAAACTGATGACAGTCGAATCCAAATTAAGTTGACAACTGCTAACGATAACAAGTACATTCAGCTTTTCGGTGACAAATATTTGGTGCATCAGTTAGGGAATTAAAGCTGTCCCATTTGTGCAATCATGAGAGAGAAACCGCCTTTCACCCTGGAAGTTCTATAAATACCAAAGGCATCCTTTAGAAAAGGGGTTCAGCTATTTTATGAGTTTAGAGTTCTGTTGATAGTTTAGCTTTGTTCTTAGATTTTTTTTCATTTTAAGGCGGACGCGAGGGAAGGAGGTTATGCCGACAGATCGTTTCGGTAAGCTTGTGAGAGCGCTGGAAACTTCAAGAACAGAGAGAAGGCCAACTCCTGCAAAAACAAGAATATCTTTTGAACCGAATAGAGATTGACAATGTAAAAGCCTCGGTCAGTAAGGAATTGTTATCAGGCTCTGTACCTTTAACTTCCATTGGTATTTTGTACTCAAACTCATTTATCGAAATGGAATTTACTTCTCTATATCTGTTTAATCTCTGTTATTTACGCATGAGTAGCTAAATCTATTGAATGAGATGGGAAGCATTTAGCTAGCACAACTGGGAATCTTCATTCTATGCGATTATCTAGTATTATGTATGCTTCATTCGTCCATAAGAGATACTCGAGAGGGTAGTCTAAGGACCGGATCTAGGCTTGGGAAGGTTAGGTTAGAATCTAGGCTCGAGAGAGTCAGATTAGAACGCATAATCAAGAGATAGGAGCTTAGGAATAAGCACTATTTTCTATTAACGCACCGCATGCATCCTAGAGATAGGATATGATTGTATGCGGTCACCTTGCCTTTGTGGATCATGCATCATCGCATAGGAAAAGAGTAGAGACTTAGGAATAAGCTCTATGGATACTTTTTCATTCAACACATGCGTCCTAGACTTAGGAGCATCGCATTTGCATTGGAAAATGACATGTTGTGCATGGTTGTAGCATGATCTCATAGTTTGATGCATTCCAAAGTAACGGTAGCTAAAGATCTTCTCAACTCGTTCATCCGCATACTCAGTGCATCTATCACACAATTGACTTTTCTCCAAACCGTCACATTTGTTTATTTTTTTCATTATCGTAATCAAAAAACAAACTAACAATCATTTGAGTTACCGGTTACCGCAATGTTTTCATAAAAATTATCACCGCAACCTATTTTCCCAAGTCCCTGAGTTCGATCCTGGACTTACCAGGAAACTCAGTGGGGTTTACACTTGGATTTCACTGAGAAAACTTGAGTGCTCAATGCAATTCCATCATCGCATATCATCCACAATTCCACTTCATAAAATAACGCATCAAGTTTTTGTCGCTGTTAATGGGGACTTCGGCAAAATAGTTTGCTAACGATAATTTTTCTGATTTCTTTGCAGACTCTCAATCTCTGGTGAATTATGACCCGGAGATTGAGAGGACGTTCAGAAAAAGACTGAGAGACAACCATAAACAACAAGACAAAACTCCAAGAATGGTGGAACAACCGACAGAAAGGGCTGCAAACGCTAATAATATAATGGCCAACCCCATCCTTATGGCAATTGACCACAGTAGACCCATTCGAGACTATGCGTCACCCAACCGTTATGATTTTTCTCCAGGAATCATGAGGCCAGCGTTCGATGGATCGAGGTTTGAAATGAAGCGAATAATGTTGTAGATGATCCAGGCTGCTTGACAGTTTGGAGGAAGGCATGGCGAAGACCCGCACACCCACCTCCGGAGCTTCATAGAAATCTGCAACACTTTTTTGTTCCCAATTATCTCAACCGAAGAAGATCGACTAACTCTGTTTCCATTTTCTTTGTGTGATCAGGCGAGAAAATGGTCATATTCTCTTGAACCGGAAGAGATAACTTCGTGGGAACATGTGGTGGAAAAGTTTATGAAGAAGTATTTCCCACCAACAGAGAATGGTAGGAGAAGGAAATTAATAACAAATTTTGTACAAGAAGATGATGAATCACTCAGTGATGCTTGGGCGAGGTTTAAACGGCTGGTAAGAGACTATCCACATAATGACTTACCAGATTGCCTGCAAATGGAGATCTTTTATCAAGGACTGAATCCCTCTTCGTAGACCGTTGCCAATGCGGCAGCCGCTAGTGGTCTACTAAACAAAACATATGAGGAGGCGAAGAGTATACTTGATCGCATTTCCAAAAATCACGAGGATTGGCGGCGATCAAAGATTAAGAATTAAAGATAATGATGCAAACAAAGGGGCCATCGCATCCCTGAAAAACCAGATGATTGCGATTATGAGTTTGATTCAAGGCATCACAATTAATAACACGGGAGCAAAGCAAGGGCAGGTCAACATAATTACTAAAACGATCGCAAGTTGTGTCATTTACGGAGACGCTCATTCGATGGAGGAATGCCCAACAAACCCGAAGTTAGTGTGCTTCATAAAGAACAATCCCTATTCCAACGCATATAACCCTGGGTGGAGAAACCACCCAAATTTTGCATGAAAAAATCAACAACAAAACTCCCAACTTGTGGTGCAAAAAGGAGGGTCACCCGGATTTTCCCCACAAAACAACGGTCCAATGCATAGTCATGCTAGCAACTCGCAAACACCGCAATTTTCATCCTTAGAGAGCTTGTTGAAGTAGTACATTGAGAAAAACGAATCAGTGCTTCAGAATCAAGCAACATCCATTCGAAACCTCAAAATTCAGATGGGACAAATTATGGGCGAGTTGAAAAATAGGCGGCAAGGAGCGCTGCCGAGCTCAACTGAGCTCCCTCGCAACGCTGAGGGTACCAGGAAGGAACAATGCTTAGCAGTCTCTGTGCTAAGCGAAAATGACTGCGGAAGAAAGGGAGGAACCCATCGTGACCAATTTGAATGTGGTGACAACCGAGGACCCGTTGACCTGTAGTTCGACAAAGCTTGAAAAAATGAACCCTGAAGTTGCATCCACCTTCAGGCCTCTAGATTTTGAGACAGAAGAAGTCCAACCACCAACAACTCTGCAAAGATTGAAAGAGAAACAAAATGATGAAGACAAGATCGCAATAGTGGCTGTAGCGCAAAATGCTATGATCTCACAAAAAATGTGCGACCCAGGAATCTTCACGATACCATGCTCCATTGGGGGGGTCTACAGTGGCCAAGCACTATGTGATCTTGGCGCAAGTATAAACATAATGCTGCTATCAATCTTCAAACAATTGAATGCCGGCACACTTACACCAACAAAGGAAACTCTCTTGCTCGCGGACAGATCTCGAATACACCCTGAAAGAGAGATGAAAAATGCCGCAATCTTAATTGATAAATTCATTATGCCGGCACCCATCATATTGGGAGGACCATTCCTTTCGACCGGTCGCACTTAAATTGATGTGCACAAAGGGGAGATCGTAATGAACATTCATGTGGAATAGCTTCGGATGAAGGTGGTAAAGATTCCAAAGGACAAAGAAAATAGGGAAAAACCACCATGGACATGAGAAGCCCAGCTTGGAATAAGCGATCCTTGAGTTAATATATGACTCAACCTCATCAGGGACACAACTCTTTTGAACATTTTTTTTCCTACAACATTACTTCTTGAACATTCATCATACTCGTTATTATCTACTATCGTAATTACTTTATTGTTATTGATTATCTCTCTACACTGTTCTTATTCAAAAAAAAAAAAAAAAAGCGGTAAAAGAATTTTGTTTTGTTTAAAATTATTTGACTCTCTCTCTGTTTTTCTTGCAACGATCGAGGTGCTGGATTGCGAAGAAGATACACAAAGAAGCAACTTATTTTATTCTATCACCGCAATCCAAAGAAGATAGATTGCCGCAAAGAAGGTACATCAATACACAATGCGGGCGACAGTGCAAATTTTGGGGTGTATTCTTCCTTATCTTTATTTCAAATTTAGTTTTAAAAGTTTTATCACCGCATCCTCTTTGATTACCGCAATCATTTGACATGGATAAATTTAGTAAGTTACCGCATGCTGTCTCTTTGCCAATTATGATTTCAATGATGAGAAACATGCTTCTATTTATTTCGTATATACTAGAGTCAACTTAACTTTAAGATAGTCACCTCATGAAATATTTCTAGAAGTTAGGGGTTTGCTGGCTTTCAATCTTTTGGCAATGAGGACATTCTAAGAACATCGCATGACTTATTTCAATCTTTTGGCAATGAGAACATTGCCGCATTTTAAATTTGGGGGTGAGGTATTTATTTTCAACCTTGCTATTTTGAAAAGTAAAATTGAGAATAACAACTCCACTGTCAACGCAATGGGAAACCCATGTTGATAAAAGTTAAGTTATGAAGGGCACTTACCCGTAGTTGGATGTCCGCATGACACACGTGGAGACAAGCCAAAATGAAAGTAAGTCACCAGGATCAACGTATAAATAAATGACCGTAACTCTGCTGCTAAGTAGATATGAGTTTAGTCTGAGGAAGAGTGCATTGCTCGTAGTCGGATGTCCGCATGACACACATAGGGGCAGGCCAAAACGAAAGCAAGGCACTTGGATCAGCGCAAGGTCAGAAAAAAATAACAATGTCAAGAAATATGCAAGGATAAAATCATTTGACACCCCGGTGGAAAAATTTTCTTTTTGAAATAAATCAAGCGATGTCCAAGAAGTTAGTAAAATCTTTTTGAAGGTTAAGCTTGCGGTTTCTAGGTCTTAAAAATATTTTAAGAGATACTTGAACAAGACTTAAGGAAATTTTTGTATATAGGATTTGAATGAAGTATCCTTGGGAAATCTAGGAAAAAAACGTTGCGGTCAACTTGTTAAAGAAAATTTTTAGTTTATGCTTGAGGATAAGCATTGTTTAAATTTGAGGGTGTGATAACGAACAGAAATGCACGTTATCATAGTGCAAAGTTCTTAAACAATATTGGCTTGTGTTGATAAAACATGTTAAATTGTGTCCAAAAAGCTTTAAATTCATAATATTGTGGTCGCATGCGTTCATCGCATAGGAAAAGTTGATTTTTGTATTTTTATGCAGAATATGCGTTGACACAAGGCGGAAATTGCGATCATAGGAAATCATTGGTCGAGCACAGCATTACTGCAAGGCTTTGCGATGATAGCGTTCGCAAACATTTACTCAAGAAGGATTGCCGCAACTTGGTTGGCGCAACATGGTGGGCGCATTTGGGTGAAAGGCATAATTAATCACGATAGGACAGAAAGCTAATGACAGTCGAATCCGAATTAAGTTTACAGCCGCTAACGATAACAAGTACATTCAGCTTTTCGATGACAAATATTCGGCACATCAGTCAAGGAATTAAAGTCGTCCCATCTGTGCAATCATGAGAGATAAGCCACCTTTCACCCTGGAAGTTCTATAAATACCAAAGGCATCCTTCAGAAAAGGGGTTCAACTATTTTACAAGTTCATAGTTCTATTGATAATTTAGCCTTGTTGTTAGATTTTCTTTCATTTTAAGGCGGATGCGAGAGAAAGAGGCTATGCCGATAGATCGTTCTGGTAAGCATGGGAGAGTACTGGAAGCTTCAAGAACAAAGAGAGGTCCGACTCCTGCGAAAGTAGGAATATCTTTTGAACCAAATAGAGATTGACCTTGTAAAAGCCTCGGTCAGCAAGGAATTATTACCAGCTCTACCTTTATCTTCCATTGTTATTTTGTACTCAAACTCATTTATCGAAATGGAATTTACATCTCTATCTGTTTAATCTCTATTATTTACGCATGAGTAGATAAATCTATTGAATGGTTTGAGAAGCATTTAGCTAGCACACCTGGGAATCTTCATTCTATGCGATTATCTTATATTATGTATGCTTTATTCGTCCATTAAAGATACTCGAAAGGGTAGTCTAAGGAACGAATCTAGGCTTGGGAAGGTCAGGTTAGAATATAGGCACGGAAGAATCAGATTAGAACACATAATCAAGAGAAAAGAGCTTAGGAATAAGCACTATTTGCTAATTAACGCATTGCATGCATCCTAGAGATAGGATATGATTGTATGTGGTCACCTTGCCTTTGTGGATCATGCATCATCGCATAGGAAAAGAGTAGAGACTTAGGAATAAGCTCTATGGACACTTTTGCATTCAACACATGCGTCCTAGACTTAGGAGCATCGCATTTTCATTGGAAAATGACTTGCTGTGCATGGTTGTAGCATGATTGCATAGTTTGACGCATTCCCAAGTAACGCTAGCTAAAGACCTTCTCAACCCATTCATCCACATACTCAGTGCATTTATCAAACAACTGAATTTTCTCAAATCCGCCTCATTTGTTTATTTTTTTCATTACCGCAATCAACAAACAAACCAACAATCATTTGAGTTACCGGTTATCGCAAGATTTTCATAAAAATTACCACCACAACCTATTTTCCCAAGTCCCTGAGTTCAACCCTGGACTTACCAGGAAACTCAATGGGGTTTACATTTGGATTTCACTGAGAAAACTTGAGTACTCAACGCAATTCCATCATCGCATATCATCCACAATTCCACTTCATAAAATAACGCATCACATGTCTAATATACTAATGATCAGGATCAGATCATAGTAGCACTTTACAACACTTGTAACACCTACAAAGCAGGTCACACTCGTAGTGTCATCAGGATAAGGTATCCCTCATTTATCCATATACTACAAACGATTTAGGTTATCACTTAAAGTATGATCCATTTGTATGTCTCAACATAGATGCTTAAGTTACAACGATAACCAGAGATCTTATTTTATTGGTTTGTGGTTAATGCAACAAAAATATCTCATATTTCATAGACTAAAGTGAATAAAATATATCATATTATAATCATCAAACTGTTTGTTCGTACAGCTGTTTACAAACTATAGGACTGTATGAGATTTAAGGTATCAGCCCAAACACTTCAAACTTCAAATTTAGTTACAATCTACTCCTCCACTGGTCGTGAACCACCAGAAGATCTTTCCTACTATCCTTTAGGAACCTTAGATTGAGTTGTAGGACCCAAAACAAGCTAGAACAAGGGAATTTAGGAGGAGTAGGTGACTGGTTTTCCTTAGAAACTGAAGAACCCTTCTTCAATATGGAATCTTAGCAAAACCAACTATTTTGTATGTCCTTTTTCAGCATTAAAACTTCAGTTTCATACCAAGAGAAATGCAATTAGATTGCATACTCAAGCTACAGCTCCTACTGGAGATAATTGGTGTAATTATGATTTGGATTTTACAAAAGAAGGGGAATAAACCCACTCGTGGGATTTTCCAAAATCCAAATTTTCTTTTCAATTTTGAGTAACATTTTTCAAAATTATAAGGAAAATTTTCAGTTTTAATTCTTTAACTAAACTTAAAAATTATAAATTTTACAAAAGTTAATTTAATTAATTAATTTTTCAAATAAAATTAATAATTAATTAAATAATTTAAGTAATTCTATTAATTTAATATGAATACAAAATTAATTAAATATCAATTCCACTACCATGAATCCTTATTAATGTAATTTGATATTTAAGTCGAATTTACCTATTAATAATGGACATAATCATCATGGGCTCCAACAATCCGAGATTAATTGGCTAAACTCCTTAAACCGAATTAACCCCATTCATTAACTACCGAGTCATTCCAATAAAGCCGAGTAGTTGCACTCCCCTCACTGTTGATATATTATGTTTACTCGATATATCCATGATTAGTAAGTTAACCCTTCACGGATTGTTTATAATAACGACTGGGTCAATAGCTGCTTTACCTCCGAGATTACCTCTTGTTCCTTAGGTCCCACTAATTCTCTAATGAACAATTGGTTTGAGATCCAATCATCAAACTGAATCCCTCTCAAGTAAATGAGAGGGTGGGGCCCCTTATTCAAGACTTAGAGTCAGCACTTAATGTTCGATCTATACCAGCATGCAGTGGAAGAAATCAGGATCCATAAGCATTCTAATTAATTAATTTTGGTTGAAAAGAAAAATGCTAAAAACAAAGTATAATGGATTTCATGAACATAGCTTGGCCGAACCAACAAAATCTCCATTTCCAGCTGCAAATTCCTTTGAATCCTTGTGTAGACCACCACAAGATCTTCCCTACTATCTTTTTGGTAGTCTATATTGAGTTGTGGGACTGAAAATAAGCTGGAAACAAAAGGAATATGGAGAAAACTCACTAAACAGAACCCATTGAAGAACACCTTCTTCATCTGAATTTTTCAGCAAAAATTCAGTCGGTTCTCCTGCCTTTCTTCACTCCAATCTCTCCAATATATTGCAGACTATCATGCAAAGAGATGTGCTACATGGGATGCAGCTCACGCATAGAGTAAAGCAAAGGAGTAGGTGGTGGGTTCCTTATGAGCAAGTTGAAAAAGACTTGAAAAACCCATTTTTCAAGTTTTGTGCAATTTTCAATTTCCAAAAATCCGTTTTGATTTTAAAATCATATTTTATTTCTAAAATCAAAATTTATTAATTTTACAAATTAATTCCATAAATTACTTTATAAAATAAATAAATAATAATTTAAATAATTCTAATTAATTTAATATCTAATATTAAATTAATTTTTGCACAAATTCATCTTCATATATTTAAATCATATTTAAATATATTTTCTTCAGTTTCATTTGATTCTAATTTGAACGTTTCAAATTAACTTATCACGCTACTCTAGAGCTAATCCATTTTCGAGCTAGTAGGGGGACCTCATCGATTTACAGATCATCGGCTCCAACGATCCGAGATTAATCGGCTAAACTCATTAGACCGATCTAACCCCCATTCGTTAAGTAATAGGTCACTTCACTAAAGCTCATAGTTGAACTCCCCTCACTATAGATATATTATGTCCAATCGATATAACCATGATTAGTAAGTTAACACTTCATAGGTTGTTCACAAAAACGACTGGGTCAAATCTCTGTTTTACCCCCGAAATTACCTCTTGTTCCTTAACATCCCCACTAATTCCCTAATGAACAATTGTTTTGTGATCCAATCAAAAAATCGAGTCCCTCTCATTCTAAATGAGAGGGTGGGATTTCTTGTTCAAGCCCTAGAATTAGCACTTAAGGGAACAACTTCTCTACTATCCCTAAAGTGGGTAGGAGTGAATTCTCTTGCACCCTATGTCCCTACTTATCTATCCAGTCTTACCCCTGAAATGGCAGTTATATTAGGCTGACGCTATTGAGCCAACCCTCACCTATGCAAACTAAGGGCAATCCTGAATAAACAGGAGTTCATAGTTAGCCCAGGATTAAGGTTAAGTTACCTAGGTCATCACTTTGAAATAGTCAATCTTAAACAGTAAACAACATTATAAAGTAAGAGTGACTCATTTCGTGGTCCGATCTTGTACAAACTATTTTACACAAGGAAACCCCCACTTCTCATGTCCAACATGAACGAATTAGGATCACTTCGTTTGTAACACTTTAGAACTTCTTGTAACAACTACAAAGTAGGTTGTATCCAATAGTATTACCAGAATAAGGTACCCAACCTTATTCATGTACTATAGATCATTTTGACTATTTACTCGAACCTGATCCACCTTTATTTCTCCACACAAAGTTCAAGTACTCATCCAATAGTCAAGGGACTTTTAGGTTTATTCTATTTCTATTCAAGCAATAGATCTATTCAATAACACATTTATTGAATCATCAAATATGTTCCATTGTTAACATACCATGAGTTTTAGGACATAAAACCCAACAAACTCCCACTTGGACTAAAACTCCAGTGGTAACTTATACATCCGATATATAAGACTGAGTTTCTGAGTTTTATAGAGAAATACAATAAACTAGGGCATCCCATACCCATCTTTTACCATTCAGTATCTCTATACCTGATATTTCTCCCACTTACCCTAAGTTATCTTGTATTCCTAGTCCTACTAAGTAATTCTCAAACACTTTAGCTAAGAGAATTATTGTAAACATTTTAGTATACAATAAGCTTTAGATAAAACTATAAGGGGATTGCATCTTAATCTCAATAATGGCCAGGAAGCACTCTTTCCTCCCACTACATTGAAGTACTCTCAACTCTTTGAGCAAGATGCATCTGTCCTATCTCAACAACTCTTTGTTAACGGTCAGATCTAGAAATCTTTAAACTTTCTATACTTTGATCTAGCCATTTAGATATCTGAATATCTACAAATGGTATTTAACAATTTGATTTTCAACAGAGGTTGCTAGAACAAACATAATTTTTGAAAATGAACATTTCATTTAACAAAAATATATACAATTTGTTCTTTACAAGATTTAATACTTAAAACCAAGTAGCAACTTCACCCACTGAATGAGCTGAGCAAATGGTCCCAAGGTCAAGTTAGCCTGGTTACCTTTTCTCTACTCTCTTCTCGACAAGATATTGAGGGCAGTGTCTCCTTCAGTGCCCTTTATCGTTGCAATGGAAACATTTCCCTTTGTAGCGCTATCCTTGCATTTCAATCCAGTAGGCTTCTTCTTCTCTTTCCCTTTGTCTTTCTTCACAAGAATACTCTTACTCTTTAAAGAGGAAGCAATTTCAGGATTAGAGGACATTCCTCACTTCTTGGCACTAGTAACTTCTGGCACTAGACCCTTTGTTCTCAACATAGTCTGAAAAGCCTGTAGCTCATTCAGCAGAGTAGTCAAATTTTATTCATTAATGGATTTAAAATTGTAGAAAACTCTTCAGAAGAGATTCTAGAATAAAACCAACTTGACTTCTCTCGTTCTTGATAGTACCGTTTACTTTTGTCATATTAAAGTTGACCATCATGTCTAGGATATGTTCACAAACATTGGTCCCCACTTTGATGTGACTGTTGTAAACGTGCTTAATGGTATCCCTCACAGAGATTCCATAATCTCTTTGGTAGTACTCATATCCTCATGCTTCTTTTGTCAACACATCAGATAAGCTAGTGAGGATATAAGCACAGGCTATATCATTAGCCTTGACCCATCTGTCATATACATCCCGAACATTTTGGTTTGTGTTAGAGCTAGGATTGGAAGGGCAATCCTCAGTTAAGACAAACTTCAAATCACCTATCACAAGTATCGTGTTCAAATTTGATTTCCAATTCACATAATTATCCCCAATAAATTTATTTGTTGCCAACACTTGTATTAATGAACTTTTCATTCTGAAATTAAATATCCAATCAAGTTTTAGCAATTTTAATAATTTACCCAAGATTATTCTTTTGCAACGATACTACATCAAGACATTCTTGTCTAAATACTACCTCCAGAATAACTCATATTCCAATAGTCATTTAGGTACTGCTTTTCGTCAAACATTATTAACACTTAATAATTCTGTAAGTGTAGACCCACCATTTTTGGACTTTATAGAATGGATGCGTATCGCTCTGAAAATAGAAAACAATACCCAAGACAAAACTATAAAACCCTATTCATGTTACTGAAGCCTAGGTTGTTCCGAATCCTATGTTACAACCCTCCGAGGGGTTAGCCGACGTTAAACGACTAGCAAAGAGCTGCTTAAAGCTAACAGTAGGCACAACATAAGAATCTCACTGTTCAGACTAATGGAGGAGACCGCAGGATATGTTGACACATTTCCTTCACCCACTTACTATGAATTACTTCCTCCGTTCACCTTGGTATTGATACATACATCTGCTCTTCGAAGGGAGGTCACTCCCAGGGTGACACGAAGCATCATATGAATCTCACGGTGTGAACTATGTGGAGACGTGGCTGTTGTAAACATATACTTGATCTCTGATTGAACAACTTCCCCTTATTTACCCGAATCTAAATTTAAGCTAAAAAATATTCTCCGAAGGGAGGTCACTCCCAGGGTGACACGAAGTATCGCTTAAATCCAGACTTCTTAGGGACACAAGAACTAAGAATAACATACCGCGTATGTTATTAATCTCTTGCTGAAGTTTTCTAATAACTTTATCATATAAAAGTTATTCACTACCACTGAAGTGTTCTAATGTTTGGGTAAACTTGTACTTAGGTTGTTTTCTGGCTAATTAAAAATAACCCTAAGTCTATGTGGTTTATCCATGTTGGACTTAAACCTACGATTTCTAGGTGATAAATCCTTTTATTACTCAAATCACTCACGGATACTCATAAAACTGGTTACCAACGCTCGATTATATGGTCATAATCCCCAGGTAAGAGATGTTCCGTAGAACGTCAACTTAAATACCCCCAACTTTTGACAGGATTATATACCAGTTGATTTTGTAACCCTAGTTTTATAGGTTTAACGACCTATTTTAACTAATTAAAACCAATAGTTAACCTACGTGAGTATGCAGTTATTCTTCATTATGGATTTTAAATGTCTAACCCAATTTTATAACAACTTATAAAACTTTAGACATGCTAAACATCCACAACATACAGTCATTCAATATCTAATATAACACTTATATTAAATACAAGAAACCCTAAGATACATACTATATATTATAACAAATTATAACATACTTTCAATGCATGTTGCATGCTTCCTATGGTGGGATTTTAAATTTAAATGGCATACTATATGCACATACAAGATTGATTTAATTATAACATATAACCACTGCATAAATAATTAAACACGTAATGATATGGTTTTAGTTTTGGCAAAAACAAGCAAGCAAAAGCCTAACTATTACAAAAACAGCTTCAACACCGCTTAAATCGGACCCAAATCGTCTGAACCAGACCAACCACAAACCATTTGAAGCTGAGCCGGACTAAACCTCAAGAAAACCGGTCGAACCAGCTTCTCTTGCTCTCACTCAAAATCTCGCTAAGTCAAATCGTTTAGCATTGACGACCATCATCATGCAATTGATCGTTTTGCAAAACTACACGATCATATAGTGTTCGCCTTTTATCATATAGTGTCATCGTCTAGCATCGGAGGATCCTACACGATCGCTTAGTGTCAAACACTATCGCATAGCTCCATCGTTTAGCACCGCGTCTTGATCATTTAGCGCACGTCCGAGGTAAGCAATCGCCTAGTGCTATCGCATTGCAATTGATGCATCGCTCAGCTGCTGCTCATAGGTAAACGATCGAGTAAGTGATCACTCAGCGCCATCGCATAGCTCTTCGTCGCATCGCTTAGCTTTGGATCAAAGGTAAACGATCGTTTAAGCAATCGCTCAGCGCCATCACATAGCTCTTTGCCGCATCGCTTAGCTTCCAATCAAAGGTAAGCGATCACTCAGCACCATCGCATAGCTCTTCGCCTCAACGCTTAGCTCCCACCTATAGCTACATGATCGTGTAATGCAATCGCATAGCAAAATAACGCATCGTTTAGCTCCCGAGGTAGACGATCGTCTAATGCACAACACCTAAACGATTAATGCTTGAAGCTACACGATCGTTTAACTTTTTCTTTATATCGTCTAACGTATGAAGCTAAATGATCAATTAGCTACTGAAGCTCAACGTTGATATGAATAGAGGCTAATCGTCTGGAATCTACAACTCGACCCTTTCACTTGTTTCTTCGAATTACAGCTTAATTTCAACTCTCATGACTCCAAATAAATTAGAGACTCTTGGGAAGACATTAAAGCTCATCAAGCAAGAGCCAATTACAAATTTATAACGGAAAATCAAAAAGAAATTAAAGGCCAAAGCTCAAAAAACCATATCATTATAGCTGTTTCTTATTTTCATACAAAACACTCACCAAACCAGAATTAATTCGAATTGAATGCTTATAAGATGCTTCGATACCAAATGTTGGATCTACACCAACACGCAGTGGAAGAAATCAGGATCCATAAGCATTCTAATTCATTAATTTTGGTTGAAAATAAACATGCTAAAAACAGAGTATAATGGGTTTCATGAACATACCTTGGCCGAACCAACAAAATCTCCATTTTCAGCTGCAAAATCCACCGAATCCTTGTGTAGACCACCACAAGATCTTCCCTACTATCCTCTTGGTACTCTAGATTGAGTTGTGGGACTCAAAATAAGCTGGAAACAAAGGGAATATGGAGAAAACTCACTGAACAGAACCCATTGAACAACACCTTCTTCATCCGAATTTTTAAGAAAAAATTCAGTCGATTCTCCTGCCTTTCTTCACTCCAATCTCTTCAATATATTGCAGACTATCATGCAAAGAGATGTGCTACATGGGATGCAGCTCATGGTTAGAGTAAAGTAAAGGAGTAGGTGGTGGGTTCCTTATGAGCAAGTTGAAAAAGACTTGAAAAACCCATTTTTCAAGTTTTGTGCAATTTTCAATTTTCAAAAATCCATTTTGATTTTAAAATCATATTTTATTTCTAAAATCAAATTTTATTAATTTTACAAATTAATTTTCTAATAAAATTAATAAATAATTATTTAAACAATTTAAATAATTCTAATTAATTTAATATCTAAGACTAAATTAATTCCATTTGATTCTAATTTGAATGTTTTAAATTAATTTATCACGCTACTCTAGAGTTAATTTTCGAGCTAGTAGGGGGACCTCATGGACCTACAGATCATGGGCTCCAATGATCCGAGATTATTCGGCTAAACTCATTATACCGATCTAATGGGTCACTCCACTAAAGCCCATAGTTGAACTCCCCTCAGTGTAGATATATTATGTCCACTCGATATAACCATGATTAGTAAGTTAACCCTTCATAGGTTGTTCACAATAACGACTGGGTCAAATCTCTGTTTTACCCCTGAAATTACCTCTTGTTCCTTAAGTCCCCATTGATCCCCTAATAAAGAATTGTTTTGTAATCCAATCCCAAAATCCAGTCCCTCTCATTTGGAATTAGAGGGCGGGAGCCCTTGTTCAAGCCCCAGAATCAACACTTAAGGGAACAACCTCTCTATTATCCCTAAAGTGGGTAAGAGTAAATTTCCACTTGTACCCTATGTCCCCAACTATCTATCCAGTCTTACCCCAGAAATGGCAGTCATATTGGGCCGATGCTGTTGAACCAACCCTCAACTATGAAAATCTAAGGGCAATCTCAAATAAACAGGAGTTCATAGTTAGCTCAAGATTAAGGTCAAATTATCTAGGTCATCGCTTTGAACAAGTTAGTCTTAAATAGTAAACAGCATTATAAAGTAAGAGTGACTCATTTCGTGGTCCGATCTTGTACAAACTCTTTTGTACAAGGACACCCCCACTTCTCATATCCAACATGAACAAATTAGGATCATTTCGTTTGTAACACTTTACAACTCCTTGTAACAACTACAGAGTAGGCCGTATCCAATAGTGTTATCAGAATAAAGTATCCAACCTTATCCATGTACTATAGATCATTTTGACTATTTACTCGAACGTGATCCACCTTTATGTCTCCACACAATGTTCAAGTACTCATCCAATAGTCAAGGGAGTTTTAGGTTTATTGGATTTCTATTCGAGCGATAGATCTATTCAATAACACATTTATTGAATCATTAGAATATGTTCCATTGTTTACATATCAACGCTTAAGGGAACAACCTATCTACTATCTCTGAAAGCAGGCAGGAGTAAATTCCATCTTGCACCCTATGTCCTCAACTATCTACCTAGTCTTACCCTGACATAGTAGGCTTATTGAGCCGGCACTGTTCAGCCAATTCTCATCTATTCAAATCTAAGGATAATTCTGAATAAACAGGAGTTCATAGTTAACTTATGATTAAGGTTAAGTTACCTAGGTCATCGCTTTGAAATAGTCAGTCTTAATCAGTAAACAACGCTATAAAGTAAGAGTGACTTATTTCTTAGTTCGATCTTATGCAAACTCATTATACAAGATGTGAACCTCGAATCTCAATTTCTCTACTTGAGTATGTTCGCTATTGAGATTAGTGTGATGAGTAAGTTGATGTGAAAACTAGGGTGAAATGGTAGAGAGAAGAGTGGAAATTAGAAGAAAAGAGGAAATTTGGAAGGTTAACTTTTGGGGAAAATTTTGGAAATTTGGCTAAGTATAGAATTTTGTGTGTTAGAGTGGGGTTGATGCGTTGGAAGAGTTGTTGATGAAGGCATGCAGCTGAAGAAGGAAAAAGCACATGATGCGTTGGAAGGAACATGGGCGGGTGAGGCATGCATGGAAAGACAGCCATGCGTCGAGTAGCCTCGGCCAGCGCCCAGGCCATGCATCGAGCAGCCTTGGCCAGCGCCCAGGCCATGCATCGAGCAACCTCGGCCAGCACCCAGGCCATGTGTCAAACAACCCCAGCCAGACGCATGCGTCGAGTGGATACGCGCGTGCGTTCAGCGCACTGCCGAGCGGCCACGCCCGTGCATTGAGTGCACTACCGAGTGGCCACACCCATGCAGTGAGCACCTTGTCGAGCAGCCATGCAGCCAAGCGCGCAGCCCATGCCATGCGCCTATACGAGCGAGCGAGCGATGGCCAGCACATGCCGCACGCCCATGCATCGAAGCAGCACGCCCAAGTGCCTAAGCATCCAGCCAAGCATCAAGGCGCCACGCACAGCCCATGCAGCCAAATGTCACAATTTCTCTTTCGGAGCTTCTCTTAGCGATTGTGCGGCACTTGTTCCAGCTCACGAACAAGTCAGCCAACTTGAATACGGACTATCGGTGGCACACTGAGTGCCTCTCGCAACCTCCATCCCCGTTTTTAGGGAAAACGGTTTAAGGAAACGGGTTTGGAGAAAAGGTTTTCGTAAGCAATTTTTGTGAGTGTGAGAAAGAAAGATTGTAGTAGGCTAGAAAGCAATAAGCAACAACAACAGCTTCATAGAGTACTACTCCGGGTATGGGGAAGTGATGATTAGTCTTATCCCCATACAGTGTAATCTGAACAAAAAGCCAACTGGCACCCTTGCATATGCAAAAGGGTGAGTGGTCACTTACAATGAAAATGTAAAGAAAGCAAGCTAACTAAGCTAATACAATACATGATATGAAAGTATGCTATAAGGGGGTTGGATCGGGCATGCGGCCATGGGCAACAGGCCCTGGATAAGCATGACCGTGACACCAAGCACGCTCATGCGTCGAGCGATCAGCCTATGCAACATGCCTATTTGTTGGTGGCCAACACCATGTACCTATGCCAAGCAAGCCGTGCGAGTGAGGCATGTGCCAAGAATGGATGGTCACCATATGCGTTGGTGATGATTAGCTCCTTACGATGGCTAAGTTGAATTGTCATGATAGTGAATTGGCTTGCTATGCGTTGAGTAGAGGCAATACATTGCTTATGGACTAGGCGTTGAGCAACCAAGAGTTGGATGTATACAAGGATGAAATGATCAGGATAACATGATTAAAACCATGTGTCTTCTTAGGAGGAAAGCCTTAAGCCTTAAGCCTTAAGAATGTGAGGTGGTGGCATCAAATAGGAGGCTCATGCGTTGGCAAAGTGGGAAGAAGACACTTAGCTTGCAATGACCATAACATTGTGTTGATGGGATGAGAAGAAGACACTTCGCCATGCAGCCAAGTAGGTGGTATCAACTCCGGAGAAGGTTTGGATGCCTATAAATAAAGCCATGAGACTTCATTTTTAAATCAAAATTCAGAAATACTATAAAAATAGTGGGAGAGTGGAGCAAACCTTGCGTTGGAGCCAAATCCATGCGTTAGACATAGAGGACGCATCGGACAGTGAGGTCTGAGGAGAACGCATCAATTTGGGACGAGAAGTTCTCCCAATTTACTCGTACGTTTGGAGTGATTCTAAAACCACCTGAAAGCTCTGAAAGTCTAGTATTCAGGGTAGGGCTGCCAGAGGAAAAGCTCGAAGGGATCAGACTGGAAACTGAGAAGAAGACAGAAGGGTCAGGTTGTCGGATTATCTTGGGCCAGTCTTGAAGATTCTGTGATTCCGGCCAAACCACGAGGAGTTCTGAGCTCAAATTTTAGGGTAAGCTTCCTGAGAATCTTAGAACATGTTTTTAGAAGGAAGTATCTTAAAATAAGGTTCATAACTATGAGTAATCTAAGCATTAAATTGAATCTGGATTCTTGGGGTGAAAAGGGAGCCCGAAGTAGAAAAGGGAGCTACTAGAGTGAAAAGCTCCTAAACAATCAAGGTGAGTGGCTAAAACGTTTTGACTTTGCTTAAATGTTTGATTACAATGTGTTACAGAAAGTATATTTTAAAGAAGAATATTCTCATGCCAACTAGTTTTACAAAGTGATTTCCATGCAAGCTATGAATGATGTTTTAAATGCATGCATGAGTGAGGAGTTTGTTAAAAAGCTATTTATATGTGCAACATGCGTTAGTACCTTTAAAGCCATGTTTTTATATGTGTTATACTTTACATTCTTTAAAGAGAAAGTCATTTATGACTAGTTTTACTTAAGACGCGATACCGAAGGACATTTGAGAAGGTATCCGCCCAACTAGATACTGAAGGACATTTGAAAAGGTATCTATTGGTACTGAAGGACGTTTGAAAAGGTATCTGAGCAGAAGTACCTAATGTATGACGGTACTTAGAATGGCCACGTGCACGTAGGTAGAGTCAGAGATTGAGCAAAAGGGTTATCTCTTGGCTTGTAGTTGGTGTTGGGATTGTCTTTACCCACAGTAGGGTTATCCTCAACTGAGAAATAGTTTTACTGTTTTATGATTAAAACAACTTTATAAGTTATATACTTGGAAAATGTTTATACTGCTGTACAAGCACTGTAGAAGCTTATGTTTCAGTTAAACTCTTTATTAAGATTTTGCATGATAATCAATTATCTTTCTTAAGTCACTCACTGGGTGTAAGTTCACCCCATTTTCAAATGTTTTCCCCCCCCCCCCCCCCCAGGTAGCGGTCAAATCCTCTGAAGATAGCTCTGCATCTACTCTGCCACTAAAGGAATAAGAGATTTGTAACCCGTTGGTTTAGGTGGTTACTGTTAATATTGTACACATATTACTGTTGTTCATATAGGGACTAGGGTTTTGGGGTTTTAGGACTTGTGAATCTAGTGTTGTAATGACTCCAAAAATATGTTATGTTTCTGAATTAATAAATTTTGGCTTAAAGACATTCCGCTGTATATAAGTTATATTTTGGTATCAAAGTTATTCTACAAGAGTTATTAGGCAGTAAGTGTCAGCTATAGGGTTGATAACTGTTGCAGTCACACCCTTCTTTAGGCTAAGAGGGTGGTCTGGGATAGGGTGTGATAGCTTGGTATTAGAGCATAAGTTTCTGGGAAGGTTAAAGAGTTAGTTGATACCAGCTTGGTATCAGAGCAAAGGTATACGTAATCTTGGGAAAGGTTGAAGCTAGTCTAGTATTAAAACATAAGGTATTGGGTGAAAGAAATAGTGCATGCATTAGATTAAGTCCCATAGATAAGTACCTAACATGTGTACTTAATAATTAGGCAAAGATGCTGAGGAGGAGTGGCAAGCGGAGCAAACAGATTAAGGAGAGGAATGTTGACCCTACCAGCGGAGGTCCTTAAGTTAGACGGTACCCAGATCCGAAAGGGAAAAGAGTTAAAGACTCAGTAGAACAGAAAATAACTTCTGCAAACGAGTCGATTACACCGAGGGTAGGTGTAGAACCCTACATGGAGGATCGAGTATTCAATAGAATCATTCAAAGATTGGCAGCAAGTGTAGGATCGATTCAAAATGATCTAGAAAAGAAATTCGGCATCAAGTGGCTGAAAGCTTTAGAAGCCATGATGTTCGATGGAGCCACAGATCCAGTAGTTGCTGAGATCTGGTTGAACTTGATTGAGAAATGTTTTAAGGTTATGAGATGCTCTGAGGACCGTAAAGTCAAGTTAGTGGCTTTCTTGCTACAAAAAGGGGCTGAGAAATGGTGGAAATTGATAGAGGCTAGAAGGAATAGTTTGAAAACTATGACTTGGCCTGAGTTCAGACAGATATTTGAGGATAAACACTACCTTAGTTTTTTTAAAGAAGCAAAGAGGAAGGAATTCCTTAGGCTAACTCAGGGAGTGATGACGGTTGCTGAGTATGAACAAAGATTTACTGAGTTATCTTGGTATGCCCTTCCAATCATTGCAGAAGAAAATGAGAGGTGTAGAAGATTGTAGAATGGCCTAAGAAGGAAGATATGTACACCCGTTACCTCTACATCCAATTGGGTTAACTTCACTCAGTTAGTTGAGACCACTATTTGAGTAAAGGAGAGTGTAGTGAGGGAAGATGTACTCCAGCCAAGTGAAGGACAGTTTAGAATGCCTGGAGAAACGAGAAGTAAGAATTTTAAACCTCTGTTCTCTGGACAGTCGGGTATGAGGAGTTTTGGAGGCACGAGCCAACAAAGCTCAGGTCGAAAGAGGTCAAGGCCTGCAGCTGGACCGAGTGGTAGATCAATATCGGGTTTTGCTAGCGAGTCGGTTGCTAGTATAGGAAGGAAACCACTTTGTGTAAACTATGGTAGACCCCATATAGGAGTATGTTATGGGAATAGATAGAAGCTTATGCTTTTCGACAGTTAAAGAAGCATGAATGTAACTACCCTATACATGATTTGAAGTTAGCGGCAGTTGTGTTAGTTCTAAAGTTGTGGAGACATTACCTATTTGGTGAGCGATGTCATATATTTACGGATCATAAAAGTCTAAAGCATATCTTTGATCAGAAGCAACTAAACTTGAGACAGAGAAGATGGCTCGAGTTGATCAAAGACTATGACTGTACCATTGACTATCACCCAGGTAAAGCAAATGTAATAGCTGATGCTTTCAGTCGAAAAACCAGATTAGCTAGAGCTAGTATCAATTCAGTGAAGGGTACACTGTATCATGAGTTCTATAATGCTAGGGCAACATTATCAATCAGTAAAAAAAAAGGAGGGTTACTAGCTTCATTTCAAGGGCATCCTACATTCGTAAAAGATATTCTATGTGAGCAATTAAAGGATTCCGATCTTCAGAAGTTAGCTGAATAAGTAGATAAAGGATTGAGGACGGACTACGAATTAAGAGCTGACAGAGTGTTATTGAAGGAAGGTAGGATATGCGTACCTAAGTACTTAGCACTTAAACAAGCTATTTTAGAGGAGGCACATAGTTCAGCCTATGTTATGCATCTAGGCAGTACGAAGATGTACAGAACATTAAAAAGATCGTACTGCTTACCTTGTATGAAAAGAGAAATAGCGGAGTATGTTGACAAGTGCCTAATATGTCAACAAGTTAAACCAAAAAGACAAAGGCCAGCAGGATTACTTAGTCCACTCCCAGTACTAGAGTGGAAATGGGAGCATATTACGATGAATTTCCTGTTTGGATTACCTAAGACACCAGCGAGCTATGATGGTATATGGGTAATTGTGGATAGATTGACAAAAACAGTTAAGTTTTTACCTGTTAAAGTTTCTTATACCCTAGACCAATTAGCCAAGTTGTATGTTGATCGAGTTGTGAGTCAGTTTGGAGCTCCAGTTTCAATTGTATCAGATCGAGACTCTAGATTTACATCAAAGTTTTGGCCTAGTTTGCAGAAAGCTATGGGAACCAAGTTATATTTTAGTACCGCTTTTCATCCACAGATGGATGGTCAGTCTGAACGGACAATCCAGACATTAGAGGACATGCTGAGAGCATGTGTATTGCAATTTAAGGGCAGTTGGGATACGCATCTGTCGTTAATCAAATTTGCGTATAACAACAGTTACCATTCGAGTATTAGGATGGCACCGTATGAGGCACTAAACGAAAGGCCATGTAGAACTTCGATATGTTGGAATGAAGTCAGTGAAAGGAAATTACTAGGTCCAAAACTTGTGCAACAAACATCAGACAGCGTTAAGATTATAAGAGATAATCTTAAGACGGCTCGAGATAGGCAGAAGAGTTACGCTGATAATCGGAGAAGATAATTAGAATTTAAAGTTGGTGATAAAGTATCTCTGAAGTTATCTTCGTGGAAAGGAATACTCAGATTCGGTAGGAAAGGAAAATTAAGCCTAAGAAATATTGGACTTTACGAGATAATAGAAAGAGTTGGCCCAATGGCATATAGATTGGATTTACCTCAAGAATTATCTCATATTCATGATTTGTTTCATGTGGCAATGTTTAGAAAGTATGTGCCAGATCCTACCCATGTATTTCCTGAGTAACCATTACAGTTGAAAGAGAATTTGTCTTATGAAGAGGAACTAGTGAAGATTCTTGAAAGAAAGGAACAAGTTTTAAGGAATAAGACTATTTCTTGGTAAAGGTACTATGGTGAAACCATAACATGGAAGAAACGACTTGGGAAGCCAAAAAGCAAATCGGAAACAAGTATCCGCAGTTGTTTAATTGACGAACTTGTAGCGAAATTTCAAGGACGAAATTTTTATAAGGAGGAGGTAAATGTGAACCCTGAATCCCAATTTCTCTACTTGAGTATGTTCCCTATTGAGATTAGTGTGATGAGTAGGTTGATGTGGAAACTAGGGTGAAATGGTAGAGAAAAAAGTGGAAATTAGAAGAAAAGAGGAAATTTGGAAGGTTAACTTTTGCGGAAAATTTTGGAAATTTGGCTAAGTATAGAATTTTGTGTGTTAGAATGGGGTTGATGTGTTGGAAGAATTGTTGGTGAAGGCATGCGGCTGAAGAAGGAAAAAGGAGATGATGCATTGAAAGGTACACGGGTGGGCGAGGCATGCATGGAATGACAGCTATACATCGAGCCTCAGCCAACGCCCAGACCATGCGTCGAGCAGCCCCGACCGGATGCGAGTGCATACGCCCGTGCATTGAGCGCACTACCGAGCGGACACTCCTATGTTGTGAGCACCCTGTCGAGTAGCCATGCCATGCGTTGAGGTGCCCTGCCATATAGCCAAGCACGTAGCCCATGCCATGCGCTCATGCGAGCGAGCGAGCGATGGCCAGCATACGCCACACGCCCATGCGTCGAAGCAGTAATCCCAAGCGCCTAAGCACCCGGTCAAGCATCAAGGCACTGCGCACAGCCCATGCGGCCAAGCACGCCCATGCGTCGAGTGGCTAAGCACGCCCATGCGTCGAGTGGCCAACCTATGTAGCACGCCCATGCGTTGATGGCCTGCATCATGTGCCCATGCCAAGCAAGCCATGCGAGTTAAATGCGTCAAGAATGGATGGTCACCCTATGTGTTAGTGATTGTTAGCTCCATGCAATGGCTAAGTTGAATTTTCATGATAGTGAATTGGCTTGCTATGCATTGAGTAGAGGCAATGCGTTGCTTATGGACTAGGCATTGAGCAACCAAGAGTTGGACGCATAGAAGGATGAAATCATCAGGATAACATCATCAAAACCATCTGTCTTCTTAGAAGGAAAGCCTTAAGCCTTAAGAATGTGAGGTGGTGGAATCATATTGGAGGCTCATGTGTTGGTAAGGTGGGAAGAAGACACTTAGCTTGCGATGACCACATCATTGCGTTGATGGGATGAGAAGGAGACTCTTCGCCATGCTGCCAAGTACGTGGTGTCAACTCCGGAGAAGGTTTGGAGGCCTATAAATAGAGCCATGAGACTTCATTTTTAGATCAAAATTCAGAAATACCGTAAAAAGAGTGGGAGAGTAGAGCAAACCTTGCGTTGGAGCCAAATCCATGCATTAGACATAGAGGACACATTGGACAGTGAGGTCTGAGGAGGATGCATCAACTTGGGATGAGGAGTTCTCCCAATTAAATTATGTGTTTGGAATGATTCCAAAGCCACCTGGAAGCTCTAAAAGTCTAGTTTTCAAGGTAGGGCTTCCGAAAGAAAAGCTCGAAGGGGTCGGGCTGGAAACTGAGAAGAAGATAGAAGGGTCAGACTGTCAGATCTGCTTGGGCCAGTCTTGAAGATTCTGTGATTCTGGCTAAACCACGAGATGTGAGCTCAAAATTTAGGGTAAGCTTCCTGAGAAATTTTAGAACATTTTTGTAGAAGGAAGTATCTCAAAATAAGGTTCATAACTATGAGTAATCTTAGCTATAAGTTGAATCTGGATTCTAGGAGCAAAAAGGGAGCCCGAGGTAGAAAAGGGAGCTACTAGAGTGAAAAGCTCCTAAGCAATCAAGGTGAGTGGCTAAAACGTTTTGACTTTGCTTAAATGTTTGATTACAACGTGTTATAGAAAGTATGTTTTAAAGAAGAATATTCTCATGCCAACTAGTTTTACAAAGTGATTTCCAAGCAAGCTATGAATTATGTTTTAAATGCATGCATGAGTGAGAAGTTTGTTAAAAAACTATTTATATATGCAGCATGCGTTAGTACTTTTAAAGCCATGTTTTTATATGTGTTATACTTTACAAACTTTAAAGAGAAAGTCATTTATAACTAGTTTTACTTAAAACGAGATACTGAAGGACATTTGAGAAGGTATCCGCCCAACTAGATACTGAAGGATATTTGAGAAGGTATCTATTGGTACTAAAGAACCTTTGAGAAGGTACCAAACCAACCAGATACTGAAGGACGTTTTAGAAGGTATCTGAACAGAAGTACCCACGGTATGACGGTACTTAGTATGGCCACGTACACATAGGTAGAGTCAGAGATTGAGCAAAAGGGTTCTTTCTTGGCTAGTAGTTGGTGTTGGGATTGTCTTTACCCACAGTAGGGTTATCCTCAACTGAGAAATAGTTTTTCTGTTTTATAATTAAAACAGCTTTATAACTTATATGCTTGGAAAATGTTTATACTGCTGTACAAGTACTGTAGAAGCTTATGTTTTAGTTAAACTCTTTATTGAGATTTTGCATGATAATCAATTATCTTTCTTAAGTCACTCACTGGGTGTAAGTTCACCCCGTTTTAAAATGTTTTATTCCCCCCTCCCCCCCCAGGTAGCAGTCAAATCCTCTGAAGATAGCTCTGCATCTACTCTGCCACTAAAGGAATAAGAGATTTGTAACCCGTTGGTTTAGGTGGTTACTGTTAATATTGTACACATGTTACTGTTGTTCATATAGGGACTAGGTTTTTGGGGTTTTAGGACTTGTGAATCTAGTGTTGTAATGACTCCAAAAATATGTTATGTTTCTGAATTAATAAATTTTGGCTTAAAGACATTCCACTGTATATAAGTTATATTTTGGTATCAAAGTTATTCTACAAGAGTTATTAGGCAGTAAGTGTCAGCCATAGGGTTGATAACTGCTGCAGTCACACCCTTCTCTAGGTTAAGCGGGTGGTCTGGGATAGGGTGTGATAGCTTGGTATCAGAGCATAAGTTTCTGGGAAGGTTAAAGAGTTAGTTGATACCAGCTTGGTATCAGAGCAAAGGTATACGTAATCTTGGGAAAGGTTGAAGCTAGTCTAGTATTAAAACATAAGGTATTGGGTGAAAGAAAGAGTGCATGTATTAGATTAAGTCCCATAGATAAGTCCCTACCATAAGTTTTAGGACATAAAATCCAACATTCTTGCATAATATGGATTCCAAAAACTCATGATTTGGATGTCAATGAGTTGAATTACTTATTATTTGGTCTATCGGTGAACTATCTCTCCAGATATTGTGAAAGATGTTCCATTAGAAATATTCTTGTTATTGCTTCAACCCATATTCCCAAAAAAGTTGATCCCACTCTAATAGCTTTGAATAAATTAAATACATGCATTAAAATATGAAGGTTTCTTATTCTACAACAATAAATAGAAAGTTACTTTACCCTTTTTACTTTTCATGAGAAATTGGCTAAACGAAGGAAAAATTGGCTCCTAGGTCCATAATTGCCCCAAACAGTGCGTTCCAAGGTGTGAAGTGAGAGACAAAAGTGGGAGAGAAGGGGTTTTGAATAAGATGACCTTTTCATTTTTCATTTTTTTTTCATGTGGATATTGACTATTGAAAAGTAAAAAAAAAAAAAAAAATTAGAGGTGTTAACCTTTTTATCATCTTGGCATCGAGCTATTTTTTTGCGGTACCTCCCATATAGTATCGTTACTGCAGTAGAGTTTAACCATCAAGTTTAGGATGGATTGGTTTGGTTCCTCTAGGCCCAATGACTATGAATCTCATGGAGAGTTTGATCCTGGCTCAGGATGAACATCTGGCAGTATACTTAACACATGCAAGTCGAACGGAAAGTGGTGTTTTCAGTGATGGACAGGTTAGTAACACGTAAGAACCTGCCCTTGGGAGGGGAAAAATAGCTGGAAATGGCTGTTAATACCCCATACGATGAGGAGAAAAAGGAGGAATCCGCTCAAGGAGGGGCTCACGTCTGATTAGCTAGTAGCTAGTTCCTCTAGGCTCAGGACACCAAAATATCGAACCATGAATGAAGAAAGGAATGAGAACAAATAACATAACTTAATTTTACTCCAAAGAGGATCTCTCATATTTTTTTTCACATTTTCACCAAAAAAAAAATATATAGAAATTCTTATTTCTTCAGCGAGTGGTAATTGATGGGAGAAAGGCATATGTGTCATATATGATTTACTACAGCATCATAATCAGGATTCGAAGGAATACCGTACTAGGTGTAGTTGAGTATGCCTAATTTTTCTAATGAAATAGAGTACTGTATATTTCCAGAAAGCACATACACAAATGGAATTTGGACGATACAAAATCAATTTTACATAGTAAACTTTGATCTAATTTTTATCTTAAAGCAAAATATAACAGTTCTAGCTTTGATTTTTTTTGTAAACTCAATTAGTAAATTCAGTTACTATTTTGAAAGAATCTATCTCAATCAAATTTTATACTTAACTTTTGTTCTATATATCCCACTACTAATTCAAGAAAAGGGGATATTAATACAAAGAAGGATCCATCTATCTTTCTTAGTGAGGGAATTAATAATTTTTGAAAGTTTAAGTTTTGTTTTTATTTATTTTTTTTAAGAAGATTTGATAAGCATAAAAAATGAAGGAATTTAGTTTGTAGCATTATCTATTATAAATGAATTTTCTAACATCTTACTCCATACCACTAAAGGATTTAATTGCACACTTGAAATATAGCTCAAAAAGTCAACAGAACGCTTGGATAATTGGTTTATATAGACCCTTTCTTGTTTTGACCGCACATAAAAATGACATTGTCATAAATTGACAATGTAATATTTTCACTTATTAATTAGAACTGGCATATCTTTTGAAACCTGAATAGATTTTCCTTGATATTTAACCTAATGCATAAAAGGATCCTTGAAGACCCGTAAGATAGCCGAAAAATAATTAGCAAACACTTCAACAAGATGTTCTATTTTTCCATTATATTCACTCAAAAAGACCCCTATAAAAAGTTAATTGCATATGAGAAGATTGGTTACGTAGAAAAAGGAAAATGGATTTGATAACAACTGTATAGGAACAAGACTAATATTTGATTTCTTTCTTTCAAAAAAACCAAGAGAGTTCGGAATATAAGTTTTTAAGTGGAGTTCAAACGAATGAAAATAGACATAGTAGTTGTCCAATGAAATAGTATGCATAATAATATACTACCTCATAATAAGATAGTACCTCGGGGTAGCCACCCACATATTACGTGCTTACCACTTGTTTTATTTATTATTGTTAATATTTTAGTTATTTTCAAAATAAGATTTTTTCTTGTTTTATGGAACTCATTTCATATGATGGTTCAAACGTCAAATGTTGTAGCTATTGTATATTTCCTTGAAAATGGTGCTCAACTTAAATGATCTGTTCATAATATTTAAAAAAAGCATGCATTTTTACGGAACATCACCTTAATCAATAACCGAAATTCCAATGAAATAAAAAAAAACAAAAGAGGGTGTGAATAACTTGTATATAGCTTTGACTGACCTTTTAAAATAGTATTTCCCCCTCTTGTTCTATTCATACTATACACTTATTACCTTAAAATTTTACCTTCGATAACAACAAAAAGATATTTTTATTTTATTGATATATATTGATCTAAGATGAATAGAAAAAAGATCAATTAAGTGACTAAATGAACTAATTTGTTCTATAAAATATATTATAAATAAAAAAAAATATGTACTTTCCTTCATCAATGGGGTAATTTTGTTTCAATTTTAACGAGACATTGAAATAATGACATTATTTGATTAAGTTAAAAACTTCCTTTTTCATTTTATGAACCCTTAATTTCTTTTCTCGAAATCATCATTACTATTATAGAATATATCCCGCCAAATACATAATTAAATTGGTTTTCGAAATCTTATTAGCTAAAACCATTGTTAAGTTTAGAAAATTTACACCTTAAATTCATATTGAAATAAATGAAATTAGATAAGATTTTTATTGAAAACGTTCAAATCCCCTATTTTTTCACTTTAATTAAATTTTAAAATTGAACGATAAATATTTTATAAAAAAAAAAATATATATAATTTTTTAGGATTAAACAAAAGGATTCGAAATAAAAGTGCTAATGCTGCAACCTGTTTATTAATAGTTAAACTTCCATAAAAGCCCGACTAAGCAACAAAGTACCTCAAATTCTTCGCTGGCATTGTCTCATGATCCCTTCTACAGTTTGGCCTGCAACAGTATCTTGACCTAACCCTAGGTTCAATAGAAGCAAGCCCGACAACCAACGCAGTAACAATAACGGAAGCGGAAGAAATTAATGGATTCATGATAAATTCCTCACACCAAAATAAAGAAATGGTTAATGATACAACCTATAACTTATTATTCCATCACTAAGATTAATCTAACTAAAAACTCCAAATTGAAGTAGCAAAAAGTCTCTCTTATTTTATATTTTCTGTTCAGAATCGAGGAACTACTTATAACTAGTTTTTCTTTTCTTAAAAATTGTTATGGCGACTTTTCTGTAATTTATTTTTTCTTTTTAAATGCTAGAACCAAAACAAGACTATTGATCTTCAATAGATCCACTAAAAATGAGAGGGTTACAAATTAATAATGATTTTCTTTAATGTGTAGACGAAAGATCGAGCCTCTCCAACAACTTTCTGTAATTTAATTATTCTCAAACCAAAATCTATAAACAACATAAAATCTTAATCTTTCCTAACTATTTAACAAACAAAAGATAAATCAGAAGGGAATTATTGCAAATATAATAATGTTTATAATTTTATTTAACATGCAACAAAATCTATTTTGTAACCTAAAATAAGATAAATAAATATATTTTTCTTGAAAACATTTCTATAAAATCCGTGACACAAAATATTTAACAAATATTTAAAACTGTAACTAAAATCTTTTGAATTATCCAAGTTAAAAAAAATTATTCAATGAAACCATTTACAATGGCCATGAATTATAAAATAGAAAGTATGCATATATCTTCAAATAACTATATAATATAAATTCCTATTTTTTTTTATAATTTCTCCTGCATAAATCTAAATGCTGCAAAATTATGAATCTACTTCTACCATTTTCGTCCATGATAGAAATACAAAAGAAATTATTGAAGACGTTGAGAATGGGATAAATAATTTTGAACCATTCAATGTGTATGAGGAAAATTCCAAAAATACTACCATGGGCCAATACAAGAAAAGCTACAAAAATATTAATATCATGAATGTGGCAAGTCGATGGCTATCTTTTTAAAAATAATTAAAAATAAATATAGCCATTGGATCAACTTTCTATAAAATTTTGAAAAGATGTACCTATCTTTATTCATTTTACATCCAAATGATAAAAAAAAATTAAAAAAAAAAAAGAAAAATTATAGTGAAAGAGTTTATCAAGTTATGACATTATAACTAAATAATTTGAGTGAGATGCAAAAAAATAAACAATGATTATCTTTATTTTTATTTGAGTGTGCAATCTAAGTCCATACTTCTTTTTCTCTATCCACAAAAAGTAATTATTTTTAATAATTTGTTAGAGAACATTAATAATCACATGACTATTTTTTAATTGGTGCAATATGGTTTCACCAAAGTTTTTTTTTCATAAAACTTAGTGTGGTTTTTGATACATTTTAGAGCAATGATTAGGTGGAGCTTAGACTGTATCTAACCTATAGGCTCCTACTTCTTTACCATTCAGAAGAGTAATAATGAAAAAATTATTGTTTAGAAGAAAAAGTCACATGGTAGTATTTTATTGGACTAGATTTGAGATGTGTTAAGATATGTGCATCAAAGGGAGCATGGACCATTGATCGGTCACGAAGAAGACAGCCAAAGTGCTTGACGTGGTGTTTGATAAATGGCTTCAAGAGCATCAACAAAACAGGAATTTTCAGGCGCATGATTTCATGGATGTGATGCTTTCAGCTGTTAAAGATGATATGGAACAACTTTCAACCTATGATGCCAATACAGTTATCAAGTCTACATGTTTGGTATGTATACTATTTCTTTTGAAAAAAAATCAAGTTTTGTGTTTTAATTTTTTTTTTAAAAAAAACAAAAATACTTAGATGCATCATAAATTACATTCATTTTTGTGCATCTCAGACACTCAATTATCAAAGTATAGTTTATCGCATCGTCAATTCTTTTTACTTCTTTTCAAAAACGTTTTTGACACACACATATATATGTATATATACATATGTGCAAATATGTTCATATATATATATACATATATGCACACATGTATATAGGTGCACATATGGATATGTACACATGTATATATATACATATGCACATTGTAAAAAATAACGAGGTATTTAAGTGGATTTTATTGGATTTTTGGTAAAATTAAAAGCCCAATGACATTCTGGTAATTATGAGCACATGACAAATGGCAATTCATGTATATATATATACACATATGCACATGTATATATATATACACATATGCACATGTATATATATATACACATATGTATAATTTTGAAATTACAGATCGGTGATTATTGTTGATTATCTATAATTTGTAAATTCCTTATTGCTCATAATAAAATTAATTCAAGTTGGTTCTCAAAGTGGATGTAGACCAAACTGATCGAACCACTATATATCTTAGTGTGTTCTTTCTTTACCGCTTTTGATTTATTCTGCTGATTGTTTGCATTCTGTTTGGCCATCTTAGGTTCAAAAACTCTCTCACATACTTGTACATGTATATACATATACACATATATGCACATACATATATATGTGTATTATTAGATTGCGATGTATAAAAATAGGTGTATGGTTAAAAATTTATTCAAAAAAGGTCACACGTATTAATACTATATCACCTAATAGCTATTGGATGTGTAAAACATTATACAGAGTTATCAGTTACTTTAGGGTGATCCTATTTTATAATTTCATAAAAGTTATTTGAAATGAATAGGTTTTCTAACTCCAAAGAATTTCTCCCTAAGTACTTTTTTTACATAAGACATTTAATAATCAAAAAAATGCTTTTGAATAATTGATTTTTTTCTAATGTAAATTTTACATTTATCCAAGTTACTAATAAATGATTAAAATATAGAAAATACTCTTTAATTTAGGATTGATGTAATATAATTAAGCTTGACCTTTGGACTTTGAACCTTTTTCATTTTAAATTTTATTGAACTGAAATTATCTCAAAGAATACTCTTAGAATAGTTTTTCCACTAAAAGGATGAAATAAAATTGATGTAGTAGCTAATTTATTAAAAATTAGATGACAAACCTGCATCATTCGATTTCTATTAGGATAGCATATTAATTAACGTCCAAAAGTGTTAATTTAAAATTATAGAATTTTATATACAGATTATTTTAAGTCCTACGTTTCAAAGACTTCCCGATTAAAATTGGTTGAAACTTGTGTAGTCTCTCATATTGGCGGATTCTGACACTACAACGATAACAATGATATGGGGCTCTTTCTTTATATCTCAACAATCAAGAAATACTCAAGAAAGTTCAACTTGAATTAGATGAACAAATTGGGAGAGAGACAGGTGAAAGAGTCTGATGTAAAAGATATTTTATATCTTCAAGCAATTGTGAAGGAAATGTTATGCTTGTATCCTGCAATACCAGTTGAAATTCCTCATGAATCTATGGAAGATTGTAGAATTGTTGGCTATCATATTCCAACAGAGACACAACTCATATTGAATATTCAAAAGCTTCAAATACACCCACTTGTATGGGAAGATCCTTGTGAGTTTCGCCTGGAAAGATTTCTATCGAACCACAAAGATTTTGAAGTTAGAGGTCAAAGTTCCCAATTGATACCATTTGGAAGTGGGCATAGAATGTACCCAGGAATCTCTTTTGCTCTTCAAATTATGCATTTAACGCTTGCAAATCTGCTTCATGGTTTTGAGATTGATAGGCCATCTGCAGAGTTACTCAATATGGAAGAAAATGTTGGTTTGACTAGCATTAGAAAGGACCCTCTCCAAGTTGTTTTAGGTCCACGCCTCCAAGCTCAAGTATATGGTCGATGCCCATTCAATTAATTAGAAATAGAAATAAGTACGAAAGAATCGTTGGAGAAATATTCTGATGGGCCGCTACAATCGTTCTTATGAAGTAACCACGTTGTGACGGTTTTCCATCAAATAATGTTTTCAATAGTTGTTGTAATATGATAGGATACTTTATTTATTATTGATATTACTGATTATCAATAAAATAAATAAATAATTCGTGTTTGCATAAAATTACTAATTCAAAAAAAGTTAAATACTACCTTCGTTTTTAATACTAGTGTTGTCTATTAATAATAAAATATTGGGTAAAATATGCTTTCCATCCATGAGGTTTGGAATTAGCACATATTTGATCTCTAAAGTTTGAAAAGATATATTTTCGTGATCAAAGTTTGGAAAATGATTCTAAAGAATGCTTATGTTAATTTGATCGTCACTTAATCAACGAAAAATTTAACATAACAGATTGAGATGGCATATTGTAAATGGGGTGGACAACTTTTGTAACATTATATTATTTTTAAGATTACATGGTTATGGTCTTTCTCTCTTCTCCTTCCTTTTTCTCTTATTTTCTCATTTTCACTATTCCTAACCAACAAATATTGCCTTGCAAGATTAACAAGAGTATTTGAATTATATCTTTCAAATTTTACAATGAAATGATAATCTGTTGTAAACAACAATATCCTTAGATGATGAACAAGACAGTAACAACGAAGAGAACCTACAAAACAAAATCTCGTTATAGGCTGAGTCGTAGAGCTCGCTCTTTTTAAGGCGTTTTGCGATTCTGTCAAGTATGCAAGCAGGTCAGAAATACTGTCACGTCATCGCCAAGATAAAACAACCCAAAAAACTTGATTGAAAATGCATCATTACCGATCGAAACACACACTCTTCTGACTGAAACTCAAAAGTGGGAAAAGAAAATAGAGGAAAGCGATAGAGAATGAATGTTTTGTGTTAAAAGACTGCCGAGAGAAGCATATTTTTTAGAGCTTTAGCGTTGAATTGTCGCAAGACGGAAACATGTCAGCCTCTGAACGTGTGGATGGAAGTCGTGGGCAGAAGACCGATATGTGGCCAATGGCTATTTTTTTTTCTTTTTAATAAAAAAATAAAAGATAATGAAAAAATGATATTTTATTGAAAAATAATCACACACACCTCGCTCACCTGAATGGTGGCACGTGTGTGGAATGTACATCGAACTCCATTGGTATGTCTTCCCACTCCCACTAAAACATAGATTTTGAAGCCCATGATGAACCCATAATTAATTGTCAACCTTTATGTTAAAAATAAATATACGTTTTTTTTTTTTTTTTTTTTTGCAAAATTCATAATTTAGCAATTTTATAAATTTAAAAGATATTTGAATCACTTGAATATAGACTTACGATTTTAATAAAATATAAATGCGAACTAAATATCTTCCAAAAAAAAGAAGTTAACAAGATTGAGATTATTGTGTGATTTTGTTGAATATTTAAATATTATAATTTACTTTTTTTATAAGATACATTATGATTTTTTTTTTATACATAATTAGGTAAGAAAATGGTTGATTTAATGCATTTTTAAGTAGTAAGGAAATATGTTAACATGTATATGGCTTTTTTTTTTTCATTTTGCACAGAAAAAAAAAAATCAATTGTTTTTTATCCTATGAAATCAAATGACATCTCATATTTTTAGTTCGAGAAAACTTTTTGAAATCAAACGATTACTTTTATAGGATAGTTTAGAATTTCAAGATAAATAAATAAATTAGTTTAAATTTATTCTAGAGAAATTTCCACATATAAAAAAAATGTTAAACTATTTATAAAAATAACAAAAAAAATAATAGGTATTGATACTTTTATCAGCATCTATTAATAATAAACTTATATGAGTTCTTATCTCAAATAGATATTCATAGGCTTCTATCAACCTCTATGAAAGACGATTAAAATTTTATTATTTTGTATAAATAGTCTCTCTTATTTTTCTATTTTTGAAAATCTCCTTTTATTATATTCTATTTATAAATCAGAATTAAAATATTGTAATAGTAATTGTTTTTAGCTTCTTAAATAAAGGTCTAACTAGAAAAGTAGTAAATTATAATAACGCAGGTTTCCCATTTTGAGAAATTCAAATTTGAATGCATTGCACTTTCTTTTTTTTTTATATAATTATTATATCATTATTTTCAGGTTTATCAATAATGAAAATAAAAGGATATGACTATGTAGCCAACGCCTTGTCGTGGGAAGGAGTAGAACTTTTCATTTTTTAATTTTTTTAAAAAATTTTTCCTCTAGTTTAATCTTTTATAAAGACAATATTCAAAGAGACTGAAATTAATAAGAACAAAAAAAAAATTATCCTCCTTTTTAAAATAATTTCTAGATCACTCGTTTTTTTGTAAATATTTGTTTTCAAATGACCCTATTTTTATACATAATCCTTCATGTTTGAGCAGAACAGAGAAAAATAGAAAATGTGATAGAAGAAAAAGAGAGAAAAACGGTAGCCATTCAAAAAGATGAGGAGGAAAATGTTGGAGGAAAAAAGGAGACAAAGGGAGGGGAGAGAGAAAATAATATAAAGAGTGAGATAATAATTAAAAAATAATATAAAGTTAAATTATCTACCTCAATTTGCTACATCAAAATTTTATCAGTCAATTGATGGTTAAATAAACTTAAAACCATTTAGAATCATTTTCCAAATATCGAAGATCAAAATGTAATTTATCAATCTTCATTGATCAAACAGATATTAACTCCAAATCTTAAGAATCAAAAGTGTATTTTGCTCGACGGGATAAAAATGACTGCCACCCATAACTGTCGATAGTACAAAATTTTCAAAGCAATCTCGATACATCACTTTGTTAAAAAAAATAGATAAATAAAATCCTCGATTTCCTTTCTCTTAATATCCATTCTTGATTAGTCACATTCAAACTATCAATACAAACTTTTGTCTAGAGTACAAATTGTTGAAAACCACATATGAATAAAAGTCTTTCTTAGGGAAATTTTTAATACTAGCATAGTACCATTTTTTAAAGAACTATTGTTCCATATTTCCTATGTTCACATAAATATTAATGGACCTCACATTAATTCAATGGATCGTACTTTATTTTTAAAACTGTGTTGACGTGTGATGCGTTGATTTATCATGCGATGAAAGGATGTGTGGATGCGATGATCATGCAAGTTTTCCTAACAAAGCCCAAGTATAAGCCTTCTTAGGGTCTTGGTAAGTCCAGGGTCTTGGTAGATTACTAAATAGATATGTGATGGACTCTCTGATCCTATTGCGATGGTTATTAAGAAGTAGATTGTGATTTAACTTAGATTTTCTAATGCGATGGAATTAAATGCACGGTGATGAAGGGTGGTGTTGTAACAAGTATACGATGAAGGAATTGAGAAGAGATTTAGCTAGCATTTCTTAAGATTTTGTACAAGTCATGCGATCATACTATACACAAATATTATGCACTACGTTTGTCAATGCATAAAGCCACTTTTCCTATTTCTACGATGCATGCAATGTGTATGGAATGTAGCAGATAGAACTTATTTCTAAGTCTCTACTCTTGCTTATGCGATCTAATTCGACTCTCTCAAGCCTAGATTCTATTGAAACTAGATGAATGGAGATTGCAATCATATGAAAACGCCAAGATTTACAAAGAGTGGACAAAGCGTGGCATGATCAACGCATCTATAAGAAAAAATTTGGAATTGACCAAAAAGTTTTATTATTTAACTCTCGACTTTGTCTTCTTCCAAGAAAGCTAAAATCACGTTGGTCAGGACCATTTATCATCAAAGAAGTCTATCCGCATGGAGCGATAGAATTGATCAGTGAAGATAGGACCAACGCATTTAAGGTTAATAGGAAAAGAATCAAGCTGTACTATTTACGCAATTTTCATCATGAAAAAATCTCCATAGACTTAGGGAAGCCCGAATGATGCGATATAAGGAGTCCCTGTACTTTGACGCAATATCCATTATGGGACGCATTGCATTTTTTGTATCTTTTGTTGTTCTTTTCATTTAGATTGCTTACTGCTTATTTTTTATCTTCTAGTTTTTAATGTTTTATTATTTTAATTTAACTTTTTAAATTAATATATATATATATATATATATATATATATTTATTTATTTATTTATTGAAACTGTCGTTTCTTTGATGTGATGAGTGTTGTGATGAGATTGGTGATGCGTGGGAATTATAGCCGAACGCATCTAAAAAGGAACTTATCGCAGGGTGAGGGAATGATACGTCATTCAACCTTAGGTCGGTGAAAAGATGCACTGCTTGGCATTCCATTCAATCACAATTAATGTGCACAACATCATCATTGCCTCAAATCACGAGGCAGTCCATCGTTTCCCCTCCCACTCTATGCCTATTTAAACGCCTCTTCGAGTATCATATTTCTTTGTGCTTTCATAAATCTTTCCTAAAACCTTAAGCTCTCTATGCTCTGAAGACCTTATGACGAAACTTAAAGCTCTTCGACCTTCTTTCCGTCATATATTTTCCTCTAGCATCCCAAATGGCCGGACAAAACACCCCGTCGTCTATCTGATCATTTACCCCCACCTTCTCCTACGAGGTGGTATCCCCCTCTATTTCCATTAATCTCATCTCCTTTGTTGTCGCCACTACACCTACCTACGTGCTGCCACCCACGGTTGCATCTCAATCCCCATTCAACACTGTGTTTATCCCCGTAGCTGCAGCTGCGTCTCAATCCTCATCCCCCCATGTTCACCTACAACCAACCACCTCTACCACAAGCGAGGCACGACGTAGGGACGAGAGAGAGGTCTATGGGGATATTCTTAATAATCTAAAGCCTCTTGAATCTCTTGACGAAGGTGTGATAAACTAGCCAAGCGACCAACGTTGATGGGGATTAGCCGCATGATACAGAAGATGGCCATTACTCATTCTCTCGAGACCGAATGATCATGTGTTATGGGGAGCAACATTCTCTTGACAAAGTATAACCACACATTAGCTTTAGGTGTTAGGCTGTGTGGTGACAACTTCTTGACCCCTTTTGGCGAGACTGTCCATTTCATCCCAGGAAGCACTACCACCTTCAGCACTTCTCTTTGCTACTTAGGCTTTAGGCTTTCAATAATTCTATTTCCTTCGGCCTCAGAGATGTCTTCTAGGTTGTATAAATGATTAATTTTCTTGACGCCGAATCCAATGGTTACCTCCCCAACGTCAGCTATATATCACATAGTGTGAGGCTTTCCCTTGTAAAATGTGGTCACTACAGCAGGTTTGACGATTTTGGCCCTTACACAAAAATCTCTCAAGGCCCTTACACAAAAATCTCTCAAGCTCAATGCGTTGATTGGTTCACTGATGAAGGGCGGTAGAGGGGAGCTCTCTAGGAAGAAACCCATCTCGATCAGGATTGATGGTAACTTCTTGAAAATTCTTTCCTCCTCTACCGTGGGCGCCTTGCCCTTCTCCTCTTTCAATGTCGTCGCCTGTTTTTGTGTTTTTTCTTTTTTAGGAGTGCCATCTATTGCTCCTATTTTTTTTTCTCTTCCTTTGGTTTTTTAACTTCTTTCCCTTTTCTCGCATCCACCTCCTTTATCGCTTTCTTTCCTTTTTTCTCAACGCGCTGAGCCCTTTCTTTGCTGGCTCTTTCCTTCCCTTTTTCTCGATCTGCGCTATTCAATGATTTCTCCAGATACGATGAAAAATCAATGTGCTTGAGCTCCTCATTGTGAATGGAGCTCTATCTTTGCTATTAAGCCTTCTGCCTCCGTCTTCATATCACCAAGGCCTTCCCTTACCCTTTCAGCCTTCTTCTAAAATTCTTTTGCCAACGCCTCGGCAGATGAGGCGAAGGCACTTGCCTTGATGCTTCTTTTCCTTCCTCCTTTTCTACTCCTTTTCATAATTGGCTCCTCTTCAACAATGACAACCATTTTGCCTTGTTTCTCCTCACTTGCTGCACTATCAGGCCCACGTGACGATAGCAAGGACAGATTTTTTTTTTTTTTTTTTTTTTTTTTTTGCTCAAAAGATCTATTTCTGAAATATAAAATTGTCTTAAAAATTAGTAGAGGATTTTTGAATATTAAGCCTGCAAGTTCTCAAGGTTAGAAATAAATTTAGAAGAAAAAGGAATAAAACTTTAGAAAGTTATGGTCTAGCAAATTGGGTTAGGTACTTTGAGAGGTCTAGGTAACCTATGAAGGCGATCGAAGTACTAAGAAATTATAAATATATGCTTGAGGACAAGCATTATTTTAAATTTAGGAATGTGATAACTTATATGAAATACAAGTTATTGTATCTCTTCTATGTAAAAAAATAAAAATAATAAGAGAAAGGCATGAAGGTTCGACATTCTTTAACAAATAATTTATACAAAAAATGGAATATGTGATCACACACTCTCAATATCTAATATATCGAAATTTCGGATTGATATTGCTATCTTTGTGCAGAATACCCTTCAGCACAACCAGATGAACGCACGATTACATAAGCCAAGTACCCACCGATGCGATCAAGCAAGAACTGCCAGAAATGCGAATGATCACATTGCTATAAGCGACGAGGCTTGACATAACATGGGTGGTGGGAGTCAAATCAAAGACTACATTCGTAGCTGGCAAGAGAATTTTGTGAAGATTCAATAAACCCCTGACACATTGCAGACGGCTGAAGGAAATCTAAATTAGAGAACCAGTGAGTGGAAGCGGATCGTTCCAAACTCCATTATGAAAGAACATAAACATTTATAGTCATTCTAGACAATTATGTGTAGGATTATATCAATAGTAGCAGCAACATAAGGATAATCTAAGCACACAAATTCACTAATTTTGGCAAATATAACGCATGCTTTTGCAGAAACAAGTGAGTTTCAAGCATACCTCTTGTAGAACTTCTTCAAAGCTCCTTCACCAGCTGTTATCTTCTCCAAATCTTATTGTAGACCACCTCAAGATCTTCTCCACTATTCTCTTTGTGCTATAGATTTAGTTGTGGGACTCAAAACAAGCTTGAATCAAGGGTAGAAGAAGAAATGCTCACTGCAGAAAATCAGATGAACTCTTTTTTCAAACCAAATTTTCTCTCAAAATCACTATAGATTGCATCCCCGATTTTCACTAAAATCTTTTCATTATATTGCAAATCAACATGAAAAGAAAAGAGTTGCATGAGTTGCAGCTCATGCTTGGAGAAGACAAAGCCAAAGCCAAAGCCAAAGCAAATGTTTCACGTGTGAGCAACTACAAAGATGGATAATGGAAAAACACTTTTTTCCATTTAGTGTTTTGTTGTTGTTGTTGTTGTTGTTGTTTTTTTCAATTTTATCATAAAATCAAATTTTGATTTTAAAAAAATAATTAATTTCATAAATTAATTATTAAATAAAACCTAATCAATTTAATATCAAATATTAAATTAATTTTAACACATATCCATCTTTATATATTTAAATCATATCTAAATATATAATTTCTCCTATTCTATTTAAATCTAAAATTGAACATTTAAATATATCTCATATAATTACTAATTTCATTAATTCTAATTTGAACGATTCAAATTAACTTATCACGTTATTCTAGAGCTAGTCCGTTACGAGCTAGTAGGGGGACCTCGAGGACCTACAGATCATGGGCTCCAACGATCCGAGATTAATTGGCTAAACTCATTAGACCAAATTAATCTCCATTCGTTAACTAATGGGTCACTCCACTAAAGCCCATAGTTGTACTCCTCTCACTGTAGATATATTATGTCCACGTGATTTAACCATAATCAGCAAGTCGACCATTCACAGGTTGTTCGTAATAACGGCTGGGTCAAATATCTATTTTACCCCCGAGATTACGTCTTATTCTTCAAGTCCCTGAGAGCAGGTAAATGAACAACTGGTTTATGATCCAATCACTAAACCAAACTCTCTCAGCCCAGTGAGAGGGTGTGGCCCCTTATTCAAGACCTGGATTCAGTACTTGAGAGAACAACCTTTCTCTATCCATAGATCGGGTAGACGTGAACTTCGTTTTGCACCCTATGTTCCCAGCTATCTATCTGGTCTTACCCCTGAAATGGGAGTCTTATTAAGCCGACATTGTTGAACCAACCCTCAACTATGAAAATCTAAAGGCAATCCCAAATAAATAGGAGTTCATAGTAGCTCAGGATTAAGATCGAGTTACCTAGGTCGTCTAGATGAAATAGTAAGTCTTAAATAGTAAACAGCGTTATAAAGTTAGACTGATTTATTTCTTGGTCCTGATCTTATGCGTATCATGGAGAAGACTGGCATCGCCAAGGCGAGTCCGTGGAAATGAGAAACTTTGAATAAAGGAAGAAATAGGTGGTCTCTATACTATCAGATGATCGAAAATCATTAGGGACACAAGTTTCAGAATCATGGAATCTTCAACTTTTCTCTACTAAGAATTTTCATTTCACTATATCTTTTAAGTTCTTTATCTATATTCTAAAAAAAATGGAGATTGCGGTAAAAGAATTTTGTTTTGTTTAAAACCATTTGACCCTCTCACTTTTTTTCTTGCAACGATCGAGGCGCAGAATTGCAAAGGTGTTACAAGAAGAAGCAATTTATCTTAATTTGTCACCGCAATTCAAAGAAGATAGATCGCCGCAAAGAATATGCATCAACACACAATGTGGGCGACAGTGGAAATTTGGGGGTTGTATTCTTCTTTAACTTTATTTCAAATTTTGCACTATCACATCGCATTTCAATTCTAAAAGTTTTATCACTGCATCCTCTTTCACTACTGCAATCACTTAATATTGATAAATTTAATAAGTCACTGCATGAGTTCTTTGCCAATTATGATTTCAATGATAAAATACATGCTTCTATTTTTTTCATATATACTAGAACCAACTTAATCTTAGAAAAGTCACCTCATGAACATTTCTAGAAGTTAGAGGTTTGCTAGCTTTCTTTCAAACTCTCTTTATGTAGCCTCCTAAGAACATCGCATGACTTCTTTTAATCTGCAATGGGGACATTGCCACATTTTAAATTTAGGGGTGAGGTATTTATCTTCGACCTTGCTATTTTTTAGCTTTACCAAAAAAAAAATTGAGAATAACAACTCCACTGTCAATGCAATGGGAAAACTCATGTTGATAAGAGTTAAGTTGTGAAGAGCACTTACATGTAGTTGGATGTCCGCATGACACACGTGGGGGGCAAGCCAAAACAAAAGTAAGTCGCCAGGATCAACGCATAAATACAATGATCGCAACTCCACTGCCAAGAAGGTATGAGTTTAGTCTGAGAAAGAGCGCATTGCTCGTAGTTGGATGTTCATATGACACACGTGGGGGCAAGCCAAAACGAAGGCAAAGCACTTGGATCAGCGCAAGGTCAGAAAATAATAATAATAATAATAATGTCAAGAAATATGCAAGGATAAAAATCATTTGACACCCCGGTGGAAAAGTTTTCTTTTTGAAATAAATCCTGCGATGTCCTGGAAGTTAGTAAAGTTCTTTTGAAGGTTAAGCTTGCGGTCCCTAGGTATTAGAAATATTTTCAGAGGAGACTTGAATAAGACTTGAGGAAATTTTGGTATATAGGATTGGAATGAAGTATCCTTGAGAAATCTAGGAAAAGAAAATTGCGGTCAACTTGTTAAAGGAAATCTTTAGCTTATGCTTGAGGACAAACATTTTTTAAATTTGGAGGTATGATAATAAGCAAAAATGCACGTTATTATACTGATAAGTTCTTAAACAATGTTGGCTTGCGTTGATAAAATATGTTAGATTGTGTTCAAAAAGCATTTAAGTTTATAACATTGTAGACGCATGCGTTAATCACATAGGAACAATTAATTTTTGTATTTTATGCAGAATATGCGTTGACGCAAGGCGAAAAGAGCGATCAAAAGAGATCAACAGACGAGCATAGCATTATTGCAAGGCTTTGTGGTGATTTATGTTTGTAAACATCTGCTCAAGAAGGATTGCTGCATAGAACCGGCGCAATGTAGTGGATGCATCTTGGTGAAAGGCATAATTAATCACGATAGGACATAAAGCTGTTGACGGTCGAATCCGAATTAAGTTGACAGCTGCTAACAATAACAAGTACATTCACCTTTTCGGTGATAAATATTCGGCGCATCAGTCGGAGAATTAAAGTCATCCCATCTGTGCAATCTTAAGAGAGAAGCTGCCTTTCACTCTGGAGCTCTATAAATACCAACGGCATCCTTCAGAAAAGGGGTTAACAAATTCACCTGTTCACCGATTTAGAAGCTTTAGCCGTGTTCATAGTTTTTTTTTTTTTTTTTTTAAGGTGGAGCAAGGGAAGAGTAGAGACGCCAGAATATCGCTCAGGGCAACTCGAGAGAGAACCCAGAGGCATAAAAGCAGAGAGTGGTCGACTCTTGCGAGAAAGAGATTATCTTTTGAATACGAGTAAAGAAGACAGTGTAAAAGCCTGAGAAGCAAGAGATTGCTACCAGGCTTTTTATTCTCTTCTTGCATTGTTATTTTGTACTTCATCTTTATATTTATACAATGGAAGTTCTTATTCTACATCTGTTCACTCTCTTAGCACGCATGAGTAGCTAAACTTTTCGAATGGGTTGAAAAGAACTAAGCTAACATGACCTGGGATGTTCATTGCTTGCAATTATCTTGTGTTATGTTGTGCCAAACATCCCTTTAGAGCGACTCGAGAGTGAGTCTAAAAAAAGAACCTAAGACTTGAGAGAGCTAGGTTAGAATTTAGACTTGAGAGAGCAAGATTTGAACTACATAAACAATAGATAGGGATGAGATAAGCTCTGTTTGCCAACCTACATCGCATGCATCCTAGAGATAGGAATGATATTATGTAGTCGCCTTATTTTTGTATGTGTCATTTTGTCATCGCATAAATAAGAATAGAGGCTTATGTGTAGGTCCTATAGACTTAACGCATATATCGCATGCGTTCTCGAATTAAAAGTTGTAGCATTCGCATCGAGAGATGGTTTACTATTGTTTGTGTGTTGCATGAACGCATCCTAGAAAGTGTTAGCCGAAACTCTTCTCAACATGTTCACCGCATACTTATCGCATCTTTCGTTTTATCAACTCTTTTAGAACTCTACCGCATTTGTTTATTTTCATTACCACAACAAATAAAACCAACAACTATTTGAGTTACCAATTACTTCAAAGTCTTCTGAAAAATTACCACCACAACCTGTTTTCCCAAGTCCCTGAGTTCGACCCTGGAATTACCAGGAAACTCATTGGGGTTTACACTTGGATTCCACTGAGAAAACTTGAGTGCTCAACGCATTTTCATCATCACATTTAATCTATAATTCCACCTCATAAAATAATGCATTAGAAGCATCAACAGATGCTCTTATCTCACGTTACGGAACTGGCCAAGGGAAATGGAAAATTGACGGAAGAAGGAGAAATATCTAATACCCGTAATGTGTGCGAAGCAAAATTTTTGGGAAAGCCGTCGGAGAAGATGCGATCGGCGATCGAAGAAAATTCAAGAAAGTCGAAATGGCAGTATTTAGCGGAAGCAATTTAGATGCATGGTTATTCAGAGCAGACCACTATTTTCAAATTCATAAGTTAACGAAAAGTGAGAAGATGAAAGTGGCAGTTGCGAGTTTCGACTATGCCGCATTTGATTGGTATTGATCAAAAGAGGGCAGAGAACTGTTCAAGGACTGGGAGGACATGAAGAAAAGAATGCTGGTGCGATTTCAATCGTTAAGAGAGGGGTCGATTTGTGGAAGATTTCTGGCTATTAAACAAGAAACAACAGTGGAAGCATATTGAAATTTGTTCGATAAGTTAGTGGCACTGTTGCCGCATCTACCGAATGAGATCCTTAAGGAGAAATTTATGAATGGTTTGGCACCGTGGATAAAGACGGAAGTCGAATGCTGGGAACCCACCGGATTAGCACAAATGATGTCGCTGGCACAGCGAGTTAAAGAGAAAGAAAATGCACGAGCTGAAGCTAGACGAGCGTGGACGTAGAGGGGTAAGTTCCATAATTCGAATATTTCCATATCCAATATTGACAATGTGAATAAACCAGTAAGAGGGAATGATTTGAAAGAAGGGGAGTCGCTTCCAATGAGGACCATTACATTGTAAGGAACATCGAGTAATGATAATCAGAGAGAAATTCCGACGAGATGATTAACAAATGCTAAATTTCAATCGAAGAGAGAAAAAGGGCTCTATTTTCAATGCGATGAAAAATACACTATTGGACATTGGTACAAAGGGCGAGAGTCAAGAGAATTGAGATTGCTAGTGGTACAGGCATCCGGAGAGGAGTGGGAGCTACATGAGAAAGATGTACGGGAGAAACAACGTTGGAATTGCGTATGTTGACGATGAGTAAGGAAATTTCATCTATTACAAAACTGGCAATGAATTCAGTTGTGAGGTTGATTAACCCACGAACAATGAAGATTGGAGGGGATATCAAAGGAGAATTGGTAGTGTTATTGATAGATTGTGGATCAACGCATAATTTCATATAAGAAAGTTTAGCAAACCGATTGTAGTTGAACGTCACAGCCACGACCAGCTACGAAATAGTTTTGGGATCGGGACCTGCGCTGCGAGGCAAGGGAGTATGCCAAAATGTGGAAATGAGGCTAGGGGATTGGAGAATGTGTGACAGTTTTGTTCTGCTAGAGTTGGAAGGTGTTGACGTAATTTTGGGGGATGCAATGGTTGCACTCTTTGAGAAAAACAGAGGTCGATTGGCAGAATCTGGCAATATCGTTTGTTCATGAAGGGCGAAAGATTACTTTGCAAAAGAATCCGATCGGACGAAGGCTGGCATTAATCCGAAATGTATGATGAGAATATAGAATGAGGCTTGGTGAGTACTGCAAAAGTGTTGGAAGATGACTCAACAGAAAATGAAGAGACTAGTAAAGAGGTAGCTGAACAAACAGAGCTTTACCTTGAGGACATGGTAAAAGTGGAGGGTTGGGGTAATGACAGGGCTTTAATTATATGGCAATATCAAAGAAAAATAAAAAGAGAATAAAAGAGAAAAGGGGAAGCCGACAATTGAGGCAGTTGAGAGTTGTTGTCAAGATGGTTGAGAGAGGTTGAGGTTTAAAAGAGAAGGAAACAAACAGAAGAGGGGTGTGGAAATTGAGGAGTGAGGAAAAGGAGGTCTCAAGAGTGGGAGTTTGGAAGATACTGTCGTGGAGAAGTCATCGCAGCGTGCCACTCATCGTCTACTTCCACGAGGCGATCGTATAGTAAAGCTCAGTGATCGTGCACAGCTGGTAGACGATCGTATAATAAAAGGTAGATGACCGTATAGGTTCTGGTAGGTGATCGTGTAATAGTAATAGCTAAGCGGTTGTATAGGAGTTTGTATACGATCATTTAATAGGTCTGGGCGATCACGTAATAGATTGTAAATGATCGTTTAGCGTCTGGTAAGCAATCGAGTGATCATTTGTAAGCAACTGTTCAATTTTGTTGATTCCATTCGTTTAATAAAGAAGTTGTTCACAGTTTAACCACTTTTATGGAGATTATATCCATCTGTTATGTTAATCAGAATTTCAAGAATTAGTTTACTAACATAGACCTAGTCCTACTAGGTGACCCTCGAACACTTTAGCCGATAGGGCCTTCGTAAATGGATCAGCTAAGTTGTCTTGAGAAGCAATCTGAGTGACTATGACATCTTCTCTATGTACAATCTCCATGATGAAATGGTACTTCCGTTCGATATGCTTTCCCCTTTTATGGCTTCGTGGTTCCTTTGAATTTGCAACTGCTCCACTGTTGTCACAATAGAGAGTGACAGACAGGTGCATACTATGAACTACTTCTAGATCTGTCAAGAACATTTTGAGCCATTCTGCTTCTTTTGTTGCTTCGCTTGTAGCTACATACTCAACATCCATTGTGGAGTCTGCAATACAACTCTGCTTGATGCTCCTCCACACAACTGCCCTCTGTTAAGAGTGAATATTGACCCCGAAGTTGATTTTCTTGAATCAGTATTAGTCTGAAAGTCAGAATCCATGTATCCAGTAAGGATCAGATCCTTAAGACCATACATGAGCATATAATCTCTCGTTCTTCGAGGATACTTTAGAATGTTTTTAACAGCAGTCCAATGATCATGACCAGGATTGGACTGAAATCTAAATTCCAACAACATAGCATATATCGGGACGAGTACACAACATTGCATACATCAAACTCCCAGCTACAGATGCATATGGAATTCGATTCATCTCCTCAACTTCTTGAGGTGTCTTAGGACTCTGTTACTTAGATATGAATAGTGTTATATAACAAGACTAAACATTTCGTGGTTCGGTCTTATACAAACTCATTTGTATAGAATATCCCTGCTCGTATGTCTAATACACAAATGATTAGGATAAGATCTTTTGTAATACCTACAAAGTGGGTCATACTTATAGTGTTATCAGGATAAGGTATCCCTACTTATCCATATACTACAAACTATTTAAATTACCAATTAAAATACAATCCACTTGTATGTCTCCACATATATGTTTAAGTTACAACGATAACCATAGATCTTAGTCTATTGGTTTGTTGTTAATGCAACTAAAATATCAAATATTTCATAGAACTAAAGTGAATAAAATATCATATATTATAAATCACAAAATGTTTGTTCATACAAGTATTTACAAACTACATGATGCTACGAGATTTAAGGCATCAACCCTAACAAAACCGACACTACTAAAGAACAAAAGAATCGGGCATTCAACTTGTCTTATGCATGCTTATATGACTTGCTTCAATCAATTGAGAGATTTTTCTAAGTAAATTTAATATAAGTTTGAAAAACCTTAGATTTGGATCTTATAAAACAAGAGAAAATATTTCTTAGGAATAAGTATATCCTCTGTACATTGCACTCATGGCATGCATCTTAGAAATAACATAATGTTGCTAGATACACTGAGAAGTGTTGGACATAACATTGAGTGCATCGCTTGATCGCATAATCCACTTAGTTGTTTAGGAAGTGTTAGTGATAATTCTTCTCATCCCTTTCATCATATAACTGTCACTCAATTCACATTGTTTCATTTAAACATAATTTTAATCGCATAGTACTAAGATTCAAAATCACTCATTCACTCAACATTTTTGAACATTTTAATTTGCACTACGACCATATCCTTAGTTTCACCGCACGTTAGCAAGCAATTTCTACGTTCGACCCTAGACTCACTAGGACTCTGGTTGAATTTACACTTGGGTTCGACCAGATAAAACTAAGCATTAAACCACAATAGTCTTATCAATCCATCGCATGTTATTAACGCATGACTTGTCTATATCCATCATGACCATTTTTATTACAAGATCATGTGTGTATTTTAGCTCAACATACTCAATATTTGAACGTATATCAATAGTATAATTTTGAAGTTGATTTAGAAGCATAAAGAGTTCAATAGCTGAAAAGTTTTTTGGGTAAAATTGAGCAAGTTAACTAAGCTTTTTTCTATCAAAAGAAACAAATGAATTAGTCAGATTTAGACATGCCACATAGTGAAGCAATTTAGTATTTGTTTCAGTAAAATGATTATCAAGCTCGTGAAGTTGTATATCAATGATGACATAGAAAACTTCAACATGATAATGATGTAAATTTTTAACTGGCTGAGAATTTCGCCTTTGTCATCCTTGAATATGAAATAGGACATCCATTTAAGGACTTCAATATCAGGACTATGACAACGAATCCCAAACAGATTCTCTTGCTTTCTACAGTAATTCTTTTCGACTAAATTCATTGCACTCAGAATATCTTAAACCAAGATCTGGATTAGTTCTTCTAGATTTATTTCTATATAAGATTGATTAGAATCGAAAATATTTTTCTTCTTTGAAGATGATGTCTCTACAATCTCTACTATTATTTTTCCTTTATAATATCTCTCCATATTAATTTTGAATTAGCTCTACAAAAGTATTAATAATAAGAATATTACATTTTATTATATAGATTTAAAAGCATCAAAACTTAAATTCTAAGAATATTTTAAAACGTACTTGTCAAGCTCGTACATCCAAATGAGTGACAACAAATAATACTCTAAATTTTGAAAACCTATACAAGTAATGAGAACGTAAAATAATATGGAAGCAAATGAAAATATATATAATATATTGTGAATATAAAAATTATGTAAAAAAAAATGAACAAAATTTTTTTAATAGAATATTTTTAAGTTGAGATTGAAAAGTGAATTTCGAAAAGAAGAAAAATGTTTATAAACTGCCTAGTTATGATGTTGATAGAAAAAGTATTGTTTGACTTGTTATTTATTAAAAAAAATACATTATATTTTAAAGAGCACCTTTTATTAGGATTTACATGAGTTGGACTTTAAAAGCTGATTAGAGATGAAAAAATCTAGGTAAAAAGTCATTTAAAATTCAAAATAAAATGTTGGCGAACTATAGGATTGAAAATCTCGTGCTTAACCAAAGAGACAACACTCCACACCACAAGCTAACACTAGCTACTTAAGTTGAACTTTATATATATATATTAATACATATCACTTTATAATTTATATTAAAGATACAAAAGGCATATAAATTGAGGTGGCTCCACCCATGCCTAAAATAATGTAAAATGATACATCTGTCTTCTGAAGAGCAATACGATACACCAATCTTTATGCATTCTACTCAAACTATACACAAAGTAAATAAATAAATATATACTGTTACTATGGGTTTGCAACGCGGAGCGGCCGACTTTGTTTTCAAGAGGTGAAAAATGGAGTTGCCACAAATTTTGATTTATAGGGCGTAACTAGACAACCAAAACCTACAAAAATAGTTTGTACACAAAGATAAAGGGTCCAGGGATTTTTTTTTATCTATATAGAATGTATTAGCACCCTACAACACTCGTTCAAAGAATGAATTTTATTTTTCTCATGAAAATTTAATGAAAATAACCTTTGTAGAAAAAGGAGATTTTTATGTTGATTTTTAAATGTCGCATTTTTTTTGTCACTATTAAAATAAATAATGAACAATAATGTCGAAGACTATTAGAAAAATTTATTTAAATATAAGTTGATCTTTCAAAATAAATTTATCACCTCAAGAATATTAGGGTATCGACCTTATGAAACCCTATTTTCCGACATAAGGAAAGTTTTATTAAAAAGATGCTTGGGAAAAAATCTTTTGCGAAAACCTTTTTTATATTTTTATTTTTAAGGAAAATATTATTCGTTAAATCAATTTTTATTTAATTTATTTATGTTAAAAGAAAAGTATGAAGTGAAAATTTTATTATTTTTTGCTGTGAGAAAAAGAAATTTTATGAAATTAATTTTATGTTTAAGTTGTTTTATTGAAATAAATATCAAGGATTGATTTTAGAGAAATTCAAAATTCACTTTTAAAGAAAAATGTCTTTCATGAAAAGATTTTTTAAATGCATATTTTTCAATAAATGATTTTTTATTATTAAATAAATAAAAGAGTATGTAAAAGATAAGAAATTTGATTTTTAAAAAATATTATTTGCAAGTCGAAACATATTGAAATCAAATCTTGGAATTTGAATTTATATCTCAAGAATCTCAAATAACAGCCTTCTATGAATTTGAGTTCCATGGTCGAAGAAAAACTTTGTTTTTCAAAATAAAGGTTAAGATTATCAAAGAAAAAAAAAATGATTACTATCAGTGAGGTGATAAAACAAAGATGCATGACCACTTCACAAAAAGGCGTCACGAATATTATTTAACAAATTTCATGATACAAATATTTAAAATATATGTAATGATTATGATACATAAAATGTTTTTTTATCATTGATGCAAAACTAAATAAACATGTCTTACAAAAAAAAAAAATAACAATTTGGATAATGAACGACATTGATGAATGAATGTAAACAAGACATCAATATGGATTAAGAAAATCATGTTTTGTGAAAGCAATAGGAGGCTTACCGTATTTATACGATGCAATGATACTTTGTTCAAACAAGGCAAATTTAAACTAAAATAAAGTTTATATGAAATTAGAATATGAAGAGGAGAAAAAAAAACATGAAAAAGACAAAAAAAAAAAAAAAATGAGAGAAATAAAAACTGACGAAATGGTGGTAGAGGTTTTTAAACAAAATTTTAAAAAAATGGAGAAATTGTTGGATGAGGGAAAAAAATTGTCAAAATTGGGAGAGGGCTGAGAGAACAAAAAAAAGTTTGAGAGAAAGAAAACCAAAATTTTTCTAAGTTTTTTAGTGTGATATTGTGTGTATCCAAATGATACATGGTCAGCAAATTTATACAAAACTCAAACACCTTTAAATTAGGAAAAAAAAAAATGAATCAAATTAAACTAAAAGATATAAATAATAAAATTGATAGAAAATTATGTGATTGATTTAAAAATAAATCCTTGATGTAATTGATTTGAAAAATTTTATATGATTTATTTGAAAAATAATTAATTCCTCACAACATGATTTTGATATTTTTTTTTAATGAATAAAATATTTGACCATTAAAAATTTTATTTTCTCTAAAAGAAATATTTATTTTATTTTAAAAATTATTTCAATATTAATTAATCAAAAGCTTTTTTTTTTTTTTTTCTCTCTTAGAAAGATTGCAAGCTCTTAATTATGAAAGTATCACAAAATAAAATTCGGATGAAGAAATAAAAGATCGGATAAATAGGGTCTACAAAAATTTGGAAAAGAAGTAAAACTAATTTGCCACAAACTATGATGGGTCTTTTTAAATATAAAAAATATTTAAAAATATTTACATTTTATAGCAAAAAGATTCAAAATTACAAATTATTTTTAAAAATTTTTGCTATGAAGTGTAAATATTTTTTTGATTTTTTTATTTATAAGAATTTTTTAACTATGATTGGATAATTAGATAAGATGTACAAAAATTGATGTAATCTACCACGCACATAAGTATTTTTCACTTCTCTTGCATACATCTATTATTATGAGATAGCAATTTGTGAACTTTTATTAATTAATAATTCTTCAATTACGTGGGGTAGTTCAATATATTCTAGCTATAGTTTCAAATATATACTCGTTAGTAATTTTGTATTATGCTTTTCTTTTGTTGACATATTTCTAAGGGTAGAATCTGTTTGCAACGGTTCCTTTGATAGATAGAAGACTATAACAAACAGATGATTCGAACGATAGTCGTTGATAACAGAACCTACAAAACGTACAAACGGTGAAAGTTGGCTGAGTCGCAGATCTCGCTCTCTCCCTGAGATAAAAACAGCTTAGAAAAATAGCCCAGAAACTTCTATCTCAATGGAAATTCTAACACACGCCTTGCCCGATCGGACGATAGCGGCACATTGGATGTGCGTCATATTGACATTTGTCCTATCTCCTCACCCTCTCTAAGATATGGGTATCACTTGGGACCAAACCCAAAAAAAAAGTGTAGGGATATATGAGGAGCTTTCTATTGATAAAATAACCCATGTGAGATTTTTTTTTTCATTTTAAATAAATTTTCACTAAAAAAATCTAGCTATAAACTTTCAACTGTAAACGCCCTTAATTCCCTCTCTCTTTTAATTTTGTTTAAGATTGTTGTATTAGTTCTCTAATTCTATTAGATAAGTTATTTTTTTTACAAAATTTTGGAATTTAACAGTTTTGTAATATTAAAATTTGAAGGTGACTCAAATATAAGCTTAAAAAGTTAATTATAAAATAAAAACAAAAACTAAATTACTTCCTATAGAACTTATTAACTACCCAATATCGTATAAATGTAATTTTAAAATATAAATATTCCATTTAAAAAAAACCATATAATAAAGATATGAAATAATGTTTAAGAAAAAAAAAAAAAAAACAAGACTTTTCTGCCATTGTATATATACATACACATACATACTATTTATTTTGAATAGTTGATGGACGCAAATTTATTATTCTACCTTTGCGACCGGTTGTATATATGGCGATCTTAATTATAATTTAATATCAATGAATTACATATTTATATTTCACTTAAATCATTCATAAACTTGAGCAGAAAGACGGGGAGTCAAAACGACTTTAAGTGGATTCTTTTTAATACTTGTCATTCCAACACTCTCCTCCATATCGAGAAGCTCTTTAGATGGCCTACTAATTTCAAACCCATGAAGCAAATTTGCAAGTGTTAAATGCATAAGTTGGAGGGCAAACGAGATTCCAGGGCACATTCTTCGACCACTTCCAAATGGTATTAATTGGAGATTTTGTCCTCTAACATCAATATCTTTGTGAGTTGTTAGAAATCTTTCCGGATGAAATTTACTAGGATCCTCCCATATTTGTGGGTCTCTTTGAAGCTTTTGAACATTCACTATCAAACGAGTTCCTGCCGGAATGTGATAACCAGCAACCACACAATCCTTTAATGATTCATGAGGGAATAGGATCGGCGCTGCAGGATACAAACGTAATGTTTCCTTCACAATAGCTTGAAGATACACTAAATTCTTTATATCAGATTCTCTCACTTGTCTTTGTCTTCCAACGTGTTCGTCCAATTCACGTTGAGCTCTCCTAACTACTTCTTGATTGTTAAGAAGTAAAGAAAGAGCCCATACCATTGTTATTGTTGTAGTGTCGGATCCTGCCAATATAAGACCCTATACAAACACCAACTAGTTAAGATAAAAGTAAAATTATGTAGATAAATATGTATGAAATAAACATACTACTGTATGACAAATTCAATTGTGCGTGCATGTACCAAACATGTAGCCTTGGTGACAATATTTGCATCATGTTTAGAAGGTTGTTTATCATCTTTAACATCAGAAAGCATCACATCCATGAAGTCCTGCTCTTTCATCTCTACTTTACCAAAATTCCTCTTCTGTTGATGCTCTTCAATCCATTTATCAAACACCTCATCAACCATTTTGGCTGTCTTCTTCATAGCCTTCTCATGTCCTCCCAAATCCAACCACTTTAAAAATGGAAACAAATCGGAAGGAACAAACACTGCAAACCATTCAAAGTAATCTCTAAACGTCTTCCGATAATCTTCTTTTCCATTACCACTTCCATCCACCGCCGTAGAGAATTGCTTTCCAACCACTATCCTAAATACGGTGTTTAGAGTAATATCTCCAAACCACGTCTTCATCTCCACCAGTGCTTTATTCTCATTATTATTTCTGTTTTTCACACATAACTCATACAACTTCTTAATGGAAGTTTGAACCTCGAATATTCTAATGTGTTGGAGCTGCTCAACGCGGTGGTTTGTGAAGAGTTCGAGTGTAACTATTTTGCGAACATGGCGCCAGTGTGAACCATAGGGGCTCAACCCGATCATGGCATGGTCATAACCAAGCAACTTTGATGCTACAAGCTTTGGACGGGATGCAAAGACTCTGTCGTTTGTAGTAAAACACTCTTTTGCTATTTCCCAATTGCTCACAATCAAGGCTCTACTCATACCTAGCTTCAAAGTAAAGATGGGTCCATAGGCATCCGCCATCTTTGCAAAGGTTATATGAGTTGGATCTACTGTGCTTAGCAAATGAAGGTGACCGATCAAGGGCCAACTATGGGTGGGTTCAGGTGGGAGTTTGTTTGGATGAGCTTTGGCGGCTCTTGTAGTTATGTTGAAGAGAGCATGGAGAAAGAAGAGTAGGGTGAAGATGCCGCAGAAGACCACGGTTGATGAAGAAAGTAGAGAAAATTCCATGTCTATGAAATGAATGTTACAAAGTTTGGGGAACTGAGCTGGTGTGGTAAACTATATGTAGGAGACTAAAAGCATGTGGAGAAAGTTGGGAGCCTAGTTAGATTTTATTTAAATTTAATATTATTATTAATGTGGCATATTTTATCTTTTAAGTCGGTTATTATTTTACTAATTGAGTAAATTTCCTAAATTAAGATAGATATAATTAGAAGATAATTTCTTAATTAAATACCTAGATTGGTCATCTCTCTACCTCATTAAGTAGTTTTATCTCTTCATCAAGAAACATAATTAAATTTTGGATGAAGATCGAGAGAGAGAAACTCAATCCCTTAATATATCAACATCATGGATCAATGTAAGTTACTCTAACTTATATTATTGTGAAAATCATCTGGTTCAAACATCTAGACATTTATTATCTTATACAATGTTAGTTTTTTTTCTAAAAAAAACTATCATTGTATGGTCGTGAAGTTATAAAATGTTAGGATTTTATTGTATAATCATTTAGTTCAAACAATACAATATTAGGGTTTTCCTATATAATTATAAAGTTAAAACTTACTTGCGGTATCAGAGCCTTGTTTGAGAACTTGTGAAGATAATAAATTATATATATTAAAATTCCATTAAGTTAGGTAAAAATAAATTATGTATTAATTATATTTTTATGTGTTGTGCATGTATCATGAGAATGATAGAAAGTATGATTTAAAGCTATTTATCTTGTGATAAATTACTTGTGATTATTTTATCATGATATTTATTTTATGAATAATTTGTTAGTCAATAAAGTGACCAAGTTAGTAAGTTTGATATATATTAATTTAAAATTAATTCAATTAATCGTTATGATGCTAATGAAGTAGATGATATTATAAAATGTTAAAGATATTATCATGAACATATTGATTTACTGTAACTTATAATGTTGTGATAGTTCGGAAACAAAGAAAGCAATTTGAGGTGCATCTCGTAGTACATCAATTTTTATGTGGCACATTAGTAGTTTAGTCATAATTTGCCCCCTAACAAATATCTTTTTTCTTCTATTCTAGAACATATTTCTTTAAATTTGTTTTCAACGTGATTGGAGTGTGATGCGAGAAGATGAATACAATGAAACATTTTATTTTTGAGTAATACTTTGGGTGTATTCTGTACATTTCATCCAATTATGTAAAATCAAATTTGTCATGTGAAAATTCCTTTTACTTCTTTTTTAAAAATATTATTATTTTTTAATATTATAATAGATAGTAAAATAAGGAAAATATCTACCAATATAACATTATTTAAAAATAATTACATATATGATAAATACTGACCAACCAACTTAAAATTTTTTTTTTTTCAATTTCCAAGTTTTCTATTCTCTATTGGTCTCTATTTTTTTTTTCTCTTCTCCTTTTCCCCGTGTTCTCCGTCTTTTTTTTTTTTTTTTCCTATTTCTTTTACTCTTCTGTTGTGTGTTGTGTTCTCTGTTCTTTTTTCCCCATATGGCTTCAATTTTTTTTTTTTGTTTATTTCATTGTTTACTTTTATTTTTTTCGTTGTTCATTTTGATTTTCCATCTTCAATTTTTTTATGGTTGATCTTTTTATTGCTTACTTTTACTTTTTAATTAATACTTAATTAAATAAAAAAAAATTGAGAAAGCTATATTTCAAACCAAAAAATTTTAAGAACTATTTTTCTCAATATTTTAAATTTGAGATCATTTTTTAGAAACAAAATGAGAAATGAGCACGTTACAATCAGACTTATTTTTTTTTTTTTTGGACTTTAAAAGTATGAAATTTATCAGTAATAAACTTCGATCATTGATAATCTGTGATATCGGTGATATACTTATTCTATCAATGATAAGATTCCTATCACTGAAAAACTACGCGAATCAATGATATAACCTAGACAGATATCGTAATATCAATTATCAGTGATATTAGTTATAAAATTTAAATAGATATTAGTCATATTCATGTATCAGCGATATCGAACTTAGGTAGATATCAGTGATAGAAGTCTATTAGTGACAAAAGTCTAGTATTGATAATCGTGATAAAAGTTTCTCAATAATAGCCAATGATATCTTTGATGGTTAATCTTTCAAAATTGATGGTCACTAATGAAAGTCTATCGGTGATAACCACTAATATTTTCTATCATTAATCGCTTAATCTTTGATGATTTTCTTTTGTGGTCGATAGCCACTTATAGAAGTCTATTAATTGATACACAACTTAGATTTAATTAATAAAGTTGAATTTTGAAATAAAGTATAAGTGGGGTGTTTAGAAATTACCACTAACATGTTATCAGTGATAGAAGTTTTCATCGATAGCATGTTATTTGGTGGTAAAAAGGAATAACAAAAGTTATCTCTGATAACATGTTATCAGTGATAGAAGTGTAGGGATGAAAGTCCTATTGCAGCAGAAAGAAAAGAACCAAAACTCATTATTAATTTGGGATTTTTGAAATTTCCATACACTGGATAATTCAGAAATAATATAGAGACCAAAGAAAAAACAAAAATAGCTATTGTAAAATAAAAAAACTAGGTTAAGCATGCTTCATAGAAAATGATAGAAAACTTGTACTTATGTAGAACAAGTGAGAATCCAATTCTGCAATTGAGATTTTAGAACCCAACCAGAAAAGTAGCTTTCCTATCCTCTGAGGAACATTTTGCTAATTTTTTGTTCTTGGGAACCAATTGAATTGGAAAAAAGAAAGGAAACAGGAGGATTTTTCTTTAATAGAAGTAAAAAGGCCAGAACTATTCATTTCTCTTTTTCCTCTGTGATCAAACCATTTTTTTTTTTTTTTTTTATAAATGAGATAGAGAGTGAGAGAAACGTGGAACCATCCAAGTTTTTAGATAACTCCCCTACGTCGGACTTATCTAATTAATTAAATTCATTATTAATTAATAACTAATTAATCATGTTGGGTTGTATGTCCTAAAACTCGCAAGTTGTAAAATTAAACATATTCTATTTGCAATAAAGACATTACTGAGTTTTTGTTCAATAACACTATTATCGAATATGTAAATTGCACTAAATCTAATAAACTAAGACCCATGGTTGTTATATGAGTACTTGGACTTTATGTAGAGACATAAAAGTGGATCAAGTTCGAGTAGATAGCCAAAACGGTCTATAAGTATACGAATAAGGTTAGGTACCTTACTCTGGAAACACTATCGGATGCGGTCCACTTTGTATATAATACAAACGATGTGATCTTCATTCATTCATGTGAAGATATGTGATTGTAGGTGTCCTATGCAAATAGTTTATATAAGATTGGACCAAGAAATAAAGTCACTCTTACTTTATAGCATTCTTTACTGTTTAAGACTAACTATTTCAATGTGATGACCTAGGTAACTTGATCTTAATCTTAAGCTAATTATGAACTATTGATTATTTGGGATTATCCTTAGATTTGCATGGGTAACGGTTGGATCAATAGCACCAGCTCAATAAGTCTCCTATTTCAAGGGTAAGATTGGGTAGATAGTTGGGGATATGAGGTGCAAGATGGAATTCGCTCAATAAACCTCCCATTTTAGGGATAGTAGAGAGGTTGTTCTCTTAAATGCTGATTTCGAGTCTTGAACAAGGGGCCCCACCCTCTCATTGATTCGAGAGAGACTCGGTTTAGTGATTGGATCATAAATCAATTGTTCATTAAAAGAGCAATGGGACTTAAGGAATAAGATGTAATCTTGGGTGTAAAACAACTTTTGACCCAGCCGTTATTACGAACAACCTATGAAAGGTTGACTTACTAATTATGGTTTTGTTGAGTGGACAGAAACATATCTATACTGAGGGGAGTGCAAATATTGGGCTTTAGTGGAGTGACCAAGTAGTTAACGAATGTTGGTTAATTAGATTAAAGAGTTTAGCCAGTTAATCTCGAATCATTGAAGCTCATGATCTGTAGGTCCATTAGGTCCCCCTACTAGCTCACAAACAGATTAAACCTTAGAATAGAGTGATCAAATAAATTTGAAACGTTCAAATATGAATTAAGGGAATCAACAATTATATACGATATAATTACACGTTTAATTATCGAATTAAACGAAATTGGAGAATTGGATAATATTAAAATTTGATTTAAGCATTACCTAAATAGGGATTCATGATTATGTAATTGACGTTTTTTCAATTTAATTAACTAATTAATTAAATTATTTAATTAATCAATTAAAGTTAATTGTATCTAAAATTAATTATTAGAATTAATTTTGTTTAAAATTAGTTTAGTTAAAATAATAATTATTGAATTACTATTTATGAAAATTAAATTTCATATCATTGAAATTTGTTATTTCAAAATCCATTTGAATTTTTAATGAAAAATTCAACAAAAAATGAAAAAGGGAGGAAGTGGGTTTTTCAAACCCTTTCCATTCACAATTCCAGTAGACTTATTGAGGTTTTGGTGTCATTTTGATATGCAATTTTGATTGCATGATTAAGCTGCTTAAAAAAACATAAAGACAAGCTGTGGAAGTTTTTTTGGATGGCTGATTTTGGAGAAAGACCAAATTTCTCTCCATGAAATTTCCTTAAATTCCTACTTATATTGGAATCCACCTTCCAATCTAAAGTCCCAGAGGATGGTAGGGAAGATCAAGTGGTGGTCTACAAGCATTTGGAGAGGAATTTCATGTTGGATTTCAAGGATTGAAGAGTTAAACAAAGGTATATCTTCAAAACCCTATTTTCAGTTTATGAACGTACTTGCTTCGTTGCTAAAATTGATTAAATTAGAGCGCTTAATGATCTGTTTGCTTCCGCTAATTGCATCCTAGCTCCATCAAATTAATCATTAGTTAAATCTAATTTAATTTATGATTTCATTTAAATCATATTAAATGAAACATCTCTCACATAATCTATCGTTTTAATTCAATTAATTAAATTAAATTAAATTAAATTAACTAATTATTTAATTCTCCAATTAAATTATCTCAAAATTAGATATCAAATATTTAATTTTGGCTTACATTTGAATCATATTCATTGTATTTCATTCATAACCTATAGTTTTAATTTGCATCAAATACACAATAACTCTAATCTATAGTTTCGATATGTATCTAATTCATTAATATTTGAACTACTTCAAATATTTAATTATCCCATTATTTGAACCCTTTTCTGGTGTCGTTTAATTCTTGAAAAGGGCCACAAATCAAAAGAAATTTATAATATTGACTACTCCTATCACTACAAAGACGTAGCAATAGTGGTACGTCTAGGTCAATCCATAGAGAAGCACGATTTGTTTTATTAAGTGATGCTTATTTTTATGAAATGAAATTATGGATGATATGCGATGGTGAAATTGCGTTGTGCACTCAAGTTTCCTCAGCGGAATCCAAGTGTAAATTCCACTGAATTTCCTGGTAAGTCTAGGGTCGAACTCAGGGACTTGTGAAAATAGATTGCGTTGGTAATTTTTATGAAAATTTTGCTGTAACCGGTAACTCAATTAATTATTGGTTTGTTGTTGATTGTGTTATTGAAAAATAAACAAATGTAGCGGATTTGAGAAATTTCAGTTGTGCGATAGATACACTGAGTATGCGGATGAACGGATTGAGAAGATCTTTAGCTAGCGTTACTTGGGAATGTGCCAAACTATGCGATCATGCTACAACCATGCACAGCAAGTCATTTTCCAATGCAAATGCGATGCTCCTAAGTCTAGGACGCATGTGTTGAATGCAAAAGTGTCCATAGAGTTTATCCTTAAGTCTCTACTCTTTTCCTATGCGATGATGCAAAATGCATAAAAGCAAGGTGACCGCATACAATCATATCCTATCTCTAGGATGCATGCGATGCGTTGATAATAAATAGTGCTTATTCCTAAGCTTCTATCTCTTGATTATGCGTTTTAATCTGACTCTCCCGAACCTAGATTTTAACCTGACCTTCCTAAGCCTAGATCCTATCCTTAGACTACCCTCCCAAGTATCTCTAATGGACGAATGAAGCATACATAATACAAGATAATCGCATAGAGTGAAGATTCCCTAGTTGTGCTAGAAAAATACTTCTCTACCCATTCACTAATTTAGCTACTCATGCGTAAATAATATAGAGTGAACAGATATAGAGAAATAGATTCCATTTCGATAAATGAGTGAAGTACAAAATAACAATGGAAGTTAAAGGTAGAGAGCCTGGTAGCAATTTCTTGTTGACCAAGGATTTTACACTATAAACCTATATTCGGTTCCAAAGATGTACTTGCTTTCGCAGGCATCGGCCCTCTTTCTATCCTTGAAGCTTTCGGTGCTCTCCCAAGCTTACTAAAATGATCTGTCAGCACAACCCCCTCTCTTGCGTCCGCCATAAAACGAAAGAAAACTATGAACAAGGACGTGCGAACTGATTAACTGATCAACCACTTTTTTGAAGGATGCCTTTGTTATTTATAGAGCATCCAGGGTGAAAGTTGGCTTCTCTCTCATGATTGTACAGATGAGACTGCTTTAATTCCTGATTGATGCGCCGAATATTTTTCACCAAAAAGCTGAATGTACTTGTGATCGTTATCGGCTGTCAACTTAATTCGGATTCGACTTTCATCAGCTTTCTGTCCCATCGCAATTAATTAGTCTTTCACCCAGATGCGCTCACCATGTTGTGCTGACCAACTTGTGGCAATCCTTCTCGGGCGAATATTTGTGAACACGATCACTGCAAAGCCTTGTGGTGATGTTGCGCTCAACAAATGATTTCCTATGATCGCAATTTTCGCCTTGCGTTATCGCATATTCTTCACAAAAAAATACACAAATCAACTGTCCTGATGCGATGAATGCATGCGACCCCAATATTATGAAATTGATGCTTAATGGATGCAATTTAACATGTTTTATCAACGAAAGACAACATTGTTTAAGAACTTAGCACTATGATAACGTGCATTTCTGCCTGTTATCACACCCCCAAATTTAAACAATGCTTGTCCTGAAGCATAAGCTAAAGACTTCCTTTAGCAAGTCAACCGCAATGTTTTTTTCCTAGATTTCTCAAGGATACTTCGTTCAAATCCTATATACCAAAGTTTCCTTAAGCTTTATTCAAGTCTCTTCTTGAAATATTTCTAAGACCTAGGGACTGCAAGCTTAACCTTCAAAAGGACATTACTAATTTCCGGAACATCACATGATTTATTTCAAAAAGAATTTTATTTTTTCATTGGGGTGTCAAATTATTTTATCCTTGCATATTTCTTGACATTATTATTTTTTTTCTGACCTTGCGTTGATCTAAGTGTCTTGCCTTCATTTTGGCTTGCCTCCACGTGTGTCATGCAAACATCCAACTACGAGCAATGCACTCTTCCTCTGACTAAACTCATACCTACTTGGCAGCAGAGTTGCGGTCATTTATTTATGTGTTGATTCTGGTGACTTACTTTCGTTTTGGCTTGCCCCCATGTGTGTCATGCGGACATCTAACTACGGATAAGTGCCTTTCACAACTTAACTCTTATCAATATAGGTTTCCCATTGCGTTGACAGTGGAGTTGTTATTCTCAATTTTTTTTCTTTTTTTTTTCAAAATAGCAAGGTCGAAAATAAATACCTCGCCCCCCAAATTTAAAATAAGGCAATGTCCTCATTGCCAAAAGATTGAAATAAGTCATGTGATGTTCTTAGAAAATTTTGTAAAGAGGGTTTGAAAGAAAGCTAGCAAACCCCTAACTTCTAGAAATATTTTATGAGGTGACTATCTTAAGGTTAAGATGACTCTAATATATACGAAAGAAATAGAAGCATGTTTGTCATCATTGAAATCATACTTGGCAAAGAAACAACATGTAGTAACTTACTAAATTTATCTATGTCATATGATTGCGATAATCAAAGAAGATGCGGTGATAAAACTCTTAAAACTAACATACGATGCGATAGCGCAGAATTTGAAATAAAGATAAGGAAGAATACATCCCCACATTTGCGCTGTCACCCGTATTGTGTATTGACGCATCCATTTTTGCAGCGATCTATCTTCTTTGGAATGCGGTGACGGTGTGAGATAATTTGCTGCTTCATGTATCTCCACAATACTGTGCCTTAATCGTTGTAAACAAACAAAGAGAGGGTCAAATGATTTTAAACAAAACAACAAGTTTTTTTTCTTTTTTCAGAAGGAATAATAAGTAAAATGAAGATAAATAAATGATGATTAAAGTGACGAAGGAATGAGAGTTCAAGAACCAAACACAAGGTATTCCTAGTTTTTCAGCTTCACGGAGTTCTTTTCTGGCTGGAAATCACCTCCGTAATATGCCTTCACTCGCTGTCCATTAACCTTAAATGTACGGCTTCCATCTTCAGGGATCAGCTCCACCACACCATGTTGGAATATCTCTTTAATGATGAAGGGTCCGGACCAGCGTGATTTTAATTTTCCCGGGAAGAGTCGTAGACGTGAGTTGAAGAGTAAGACCTTTTGCCCGACTTACAGGTTCTTACTACATATGTGTTTGTCATTCCAGCGCTTGGTGCGCTCTTTATAAATCTTCGCATTTTCATATGCATTAATCCTCTATTCTTCTAGCTCGACCAGTTGCATTTTTCGCGCTTCTTCTGCTTTCTTCAAATCAAAGTTCAGCTTCTTTACCGCCTACAGTGCCTTATATTTCAGCTCTAAAGGCAAATGACACGCCTTACCAAATACCAACGCATATGGGACATACCTATGGGTGTTTTAAATACAATCCGGTATGCCCATAATGCATCGTCAAACTTTTTTGCCCAATCTGTTCGTGAAGGCCTTACTACTTTCTCAAGTATCAGCTTAATTTCTCGATTGGACACCTCGACCTGACCATTCGTCTGCGGATGGTATGCGATGGCAACTTTGTGGAGAATGTTGTATTTTCGCAGCAGCTCCTTAACAGTATGATTGACAAAATGTGACCCCTCATCACTTATGATGGCACGGGGAGTGCCAAAACGAGTGAAAATGTTGCTCTTTAGGAATTGAAAGACTACCACCGCATCGCTTGCGGCGCACGCCACTTCCTCGACCCACTTGGACACATAATCGATGACTAATAAAATATGATGCTTACCATTTGAGGGAGGGAATGGTCCCATGAAATCAATCCCCCATACATCGAACAATTCAAGCTCTAAGATGGTGTTCATTGGCATTGCATGTTTCCATGAAATGTTATCTGTGTGTTGGCACCGATCACACTTCATTGCATAGTCAGCTACATCTTTGAACAATGTAGGCCAAAAGAATCCACTCTGTAAAACTTTGGTTGCAGTGTGCTGCCCTCCAAAGCGCCCACCATATGGTGAGTCGTGACATTGCGATAATATGCGTTGTTGAGCAGCATTTGGTATGCATAATCGAAAAATCTAGTCTGCCCCTCTTTTATATAGATTTGGCTCGTCCCAATAATAATGTCTACATTCATATTTGAGCTTCCTCTGTTGGTGGTAGGTATAATCTTCAGGAAACTGCTCGCAAACCAAATAATTGACTATGTCTGCATACCAAGGAAATTCTTCAATATGGAGTAGCTATTCATCCGGGAACACCGCACTCTCCTCAGACTCCTTGCGGTCAACCTCAGGATTTTTCAGTCTAGACATGTGATCCGCAACATGGTTCTCTGTCCCCTTCCAGTCAATTATTTCTATATCAAATTCTTGAAGGAGGAGAACCCAGCTGATCAACTTTGGCTTTGCGTCCTTCTTTGTCATTAAGTATCTTATTGTCGAATGATCAGTATGGATGAGTACCCTTATTCCCAACAAATATACCTAAAATTTTTCCAACGCAAAAATTACCGTCAGAAGCTCTTTCTTTGTGGTAGTATAATTTGTCTGAGTAGGGTTTAATGTTTTACTCGCATATGCGATGGGATGCAAAAAAAATTTTTCTCTTTTGTGTTGGAGCTGCTCCCATCTCATACCCACTTGCATCGCACATAATTTCAAAAGGAAGTGTCCAGTCCGGCGCAATCAATACGAGTGCGATAATCAGCACATTCTTCAAAACTCGAAATACGTTGAGGCAGTTGTTGTCAAATTCAAATTTTTTGTCAGCCTCTAACAACGCACTCAGTGGTCGTGCTATTTTCGAAAAGTCTTTGACAAAGCATCTATAGAATCCAACATGTCCCAAGAAGCTTCGTACAACCTTCATACTTGTTGGAGGTGAAAGTTTTTCAATTGCTTCGATTTTTGCTTTGTCCATCTCCAACCCATCCCGGGAAACCTTGTGTCCCAACACTATGCCCTCCTTCACCATGAAATGACATTTTTCCCAATTAAGCACCAGATTCTTCTTTTCGCATCTCTTCAGTATCTTATCCAAGTTGGCTAGACAAGCTTCATAGGTGTTTCCATAAACAGAGAAGTTGTCCATAAAGATTTCAACAGAGTCCTCGAGATAATCTGAAAAGAAGCCATCATGCACCTTTGGAATGTGCATGGCGCATTGCAGAGGCCAAATGGCATGCGGCGAAAAGCAAATGTCCCATAAGGGTAGGTGAAAGTGGTCTTGTCTTGGTCTTCTAGAGCTATCATAATCTGTTGTACTCAGCATAACTATCTAGAAAGTAATAAAAGTCATTTCCAGCTAGACAGTCTATCATTTGATCAATGAACGGCAGAGGAAAATGATCTTTCTTTGTGGCCGCGTTCAACTTGCAGTAATCCATGCAAATGAGCCACCCAGTGACGGTCCTTTGTGGTATTAATTCATTGTTTTCATTCGGGACTACCGTCATGCCGCCCTTTTCGGCACACACTGCACGGGGCTCGCCCACGTGCTATCTGCTATAGGATAGATAATGCCCGCATCTGACCATTTAGTGATCTCCTTTTTAACGACCTCTTTCATCGCAGGGTTGAGTCTGCGTTGATGTTCAATCGTTGCTTTGTGGTCCTCTTCAAGATGAATGTGGTGCATGTAGTACGCAGGGCTAATTCCTCTTATGTCGGTGAGCGTCCAGCCAATTACTCGCACATGCTTCCTTAGAATGCTCATCAATGCATTCTTCTAGTCTTGGTTGAGCTCAGAGGAAATGATAACTAGCAGCTTCTCATTTTGCCCCAAAAAATACGTACTTTAAATGATTTGGTGGGGTCTTTAATTCTAGTGTTGGTGGTTCCACTAGGGATGGTTGCGTTTTTTTTCTTTCTTCTTTTTCTGTTGGCTCTTCTTCTTGATTCGCGATCATTTCTTCTTCCTTATTTGTTTTTGTCATCATCGCATTATAGGCAGCAACGGATGCACTGGCATCCTCTTCTTCATTCTCTTCATCAAACTTTTCTTCTTCAATCGAATTCTGGTCATCTTCTAAGTCATGCAGGTCTTCCTCATCTGGAAACTTCATGGCATGAATTATGTTAAACCTGAGCTTCTGTCCATTGATACTCAAGGTGATTTCCCCTTTATGTACATCAATTTGAGCACGACCTGTTGACAAAAATGGTCGCCCCAAAATGATGGGCATATCTTTGTCGGCCTCGTAATCTAATATGATGAAGTCGGCTGGTAGGATAAATTTGTCAATGGTTATCAGCACGTCCTTCACTTTTCCCTCTGGATGCACCAGAGATCTATCGGCTAGTTGGAGATTCACCGTTGTCGGCACAAGTTGCCCCCACATTCAGCTGCTTAAAGATTGACAGAGGAATCAAGTTTATGTTGGCTCCCAAGTCATACAGATCTTGCCCGATGTACAGTCCTCCTATAGAAAAAGGAATAGTAAAGCTCCCAGGATCGCTCATCTTCGGTGGAATGATTGATTTTGAACTCTGAGTTAGTGCCACCGTGGCAAACTTACTAGTTCCCCTCTTCTTAATTACTATATCCTTCAGAAAATTTGCGTAGGCAGGCATTTCCTCAATCGCTTCACTGAAAGAAATATTAATATGTAATTATTTTAACATAGACAGAAAGTGTTGGTACTGTACCTCTTCGTTCTTTTTCTTTCTTACTCTCTGTGGGAAAGGGGGTAATTGCACTCTCACGATTCCCGTCTCAGTTAACTTTGAGGTCGATGCAACCTCTAGTTCTACTGCTTCTTTTTCTCCTTCATTTTCTTGTGTCATCGCAATTTTAGGTTCAGCCGCAATGGGAGTTGTTCGACTATGCTCCTTCTTTTCTCCTTCCACAGTCTTCCCACTTCGCAATGTCATAACCTGACATTACTCTTTACCTAATCCCCCCGGGTTGCGTGGGAGTTCTGTTGAACTCAACAGAACCCCTTGCAGTCTACTCTTTAACTCACTCGCAATCTGGCCCATCTGTAATTCTAGATTGCGGATGGGAGTAGCCTGACTTTGAAGCACAATTTCGTTTTTCTCTATGTATTGCTTCAGTAGGCTTTCCAAAGAAGAGGATTGCGGTGGTTGTGAGCTACTTGCTTGATTGATCGTTTGACTGTTGTTGTGTGGGAAGAATCCTGGTGGCCCCTCTTTCTTCGCCACTGGTTGGAAATTCTATTGCTGATTCTTCCAAGCAAAATTGGAGTGGTTTCTCCACCCGGGGTTGTAGGTATTCGAAAAGGGATTATTTTTTACAAAGTAAACAGATTATAGATTTTGCAGGCAATCTTCCATCATGTTCCCATCACCGCAAGTCGCACACCTTGTGGTGTTTTGATTGATTGCATTGATTTGCCCATTTTGCGGTGTTAGACTGCTGATCGCAATTCCCTAGATTAATTTCATCATTGCGGTCATCTGATTTTGTAGTGAAGCAATAGCACCATTACTTGCATCATTGTCTTTGATTCTCAATCTTTGGTCACTCTCTCGCCAATCTTCATGGTTTTTGGAGATACGATCCAAGATATTATTCGCCTCGTCATATGTTTTATCAAGCAGACCACCAGTGGCTACTGCATTGGCAGCGGTCTGCGAAGTGGGATTCAAACTATGATAAAAAAATTTCCATTTGAAGGTAGTCTGGTAGACCATTGTGTGAATAATCCCTGACTAACCTCATAAACCTCGCCCAGGCATCGCTGAGCGATTCGTCCATGTCTTGTTCAAAATTTGTAATGAGTTTCCTTGTCTGGCATTCTTAGTAGGTGGAAAGTATTTCTTCATAAACTTCTCCACGACCTGTTCCCATGAAGTGATCTCTCCTAGCTCAAGAGAATATGCCCATTTACTATCCTGATCACAGAGAGATAATGGGAACAAAGTTAGTCGAACTTCTTCGGTAGAGATGTTCAAGAACACAAAAGGATTGCAGATTTCAATAAAGCTTTGGAGGTGGGTGTGCGGGTCTTTGCCACACCTTCCTCTGAATTGTCCTACAGTTTGGATCATCTACAACATTACCGGTTTCATCTCGAATCTGCTTCCATCGAGGGCAAGCCTCATGATTCCTCGACAGAAATCATAGAGGTTTGGTGATGCATAGTCCCTAATGGGTCTATTGCGATCGTTTGCCAGCAGGATTGGATTCGCCATGACATTGTTATCATTTGGTGCTCCGTTTCCAGGCTGCTCTGCCATCTCTTCTTTATCTGATTGTGGTTCTTGTTGGCGGTCTCTCAGTCTCCGTCTAAATTTTCTCTCAATCTCCAGGTCGTAATTCGCCAGAGATTGAAAGTCTGCAAAGAAATAAAAAAATTACCATTAGCACTATATTTTGCCGAAGTTCCCGGCAACGGCGCCAAAAACTTTATGCTTATTTTTATGAAGTGAGATTATGGATGATATGCGATGGTGAAATTGCGTTGTGCACTCAAGTTTCCTCGGCGGAATCCAAGTATGAATTCCACTGAGTTTCCTGGTAAGTCCAAGGTCGAACTCAGGGATTTGTGAAAATAGATTGTGTTGGTAATTTTTATGAAAACTTTGCGGTAACCGGTAACTCAATTAATTGTTGGTTTGTTGTTGATTGCGTTGATGAAAAATAAACAAATGCAGCGGATTTGAGAAAAGTCAATTGTGTGATAGATACGCTGAGTATTCGGATGAACGGGTTGAGAAGATCTTTAGCTAGCGTTACTTGGGAATGCGTCAAACTATGCGATCATTCTACAACCATGCACAACAAGTCATTTTCCAATGCAAATGCGATGCTCCTAAGTCTAGGACACATGTGTTGAATGCAAAAGTGTCCATAGAGCTTATCCCTAAGTCTCTACTCTTTTCCTATGCGATGATGCAAAATGCATAAAGGCAAGGTGACCGCATACAATCATATCCTATCTTTAGGATGCATGCGATACGTTGATAACAAATAGTGCTTATTCCTAAGCTCCTATCTCTTAATTATGGGTTTTAATCTGACTCTCCCGAGTCTAGATTTTAACCTGACCTTCCTAAGCCTAGATCCTGTCCTTAAACTACCCTCCCGAGTATCTCTAATGTACGAATGAAGCATACATAATACAAAATAATCGCATAGAGTGAAGATTCCCTAGTTGTGCTAACTAAATGCTTCTCAATCCTTTCACTAATTTAGCTACTCATGCGTAAATAACAGAGAATGAACAAATATAGAGAAATAGATTCCATTTCCATAAATGAGTGAAGTACAAAATAACAATGGAAGTTAAAGGTAGAGAGCCTGGTAGCAATTCCTTGCTGACCGAGGCTTTTACACTGCAAATCTCTATTCGGTTCCAAAGATGTTCTTGCTTCTGCAGGCGTCGGCCCTCTCTCTATCCTTGAAGCTTCTGGCACTCTCCCAAGCTTACCGGAACAATCTGTCGGCACAACCTTCTCTCTCGCGTCCACCTTAAAACGAAAGAAAACTATGAACAAGGACGTACGAACTGATGAACTGATCAACCACTTTTCTGAAGGATGCCTTTGGTATTTAAAGAACATCAAGGGTAAAAGTCGACTTCTCTCTCATGATTGTACAGATGGAACTGCTTTAATTCCTGACTGATGCGTCGAATATTTGTCACCGAAAAGCTAAATGCACTTGTGATCGTTATCGGTTGTCAACTTAATTTTGATTCGACTGTCATCAGCTTTCTGTCCCATCGCGATTAATTAGCCTTTCATCCAGATTCACCCACCATGTTGCGCCGACCAAGTTGCGACAATCCTTCTCGAGCGAATATTTGCGAACACGATCACCGTAAAGCCTTGCGGTGATGTTGCGCTCAACCAATGATTTCCTATGATTGCAATTTCCACCTTGTGTTATCGCATATTCTGCACAAAAAAATACACAAATCAACCGTTCTAATGCGATGAACGCATGCGACCGCACTATTATGAAATTGATGCTTAATGGACGCAATTTAATATGCTTTATCAACACAAGCCAGCATTGTTTAAGAACTTAGCAGTATGATAACATGCATTTTTGTCCGTTATCATTAAACCAATTTCTTAACTAGAGCGTTGAATGAGAGGATTTTTGTGTGAAAGAGATGAACGTGTAAAACATAAAATGCAAGGGAAAATGTAATATAGGATATGGATCTATCTAATTTCTAGAGCAAGAAAGAAATTCCTATGAAATTTCTGTCATGAAATTTCTATCATGGAATTCAATAATTAAATAAATATTTCATTCTATGCATGCACAATTACTAAATCGATTTGATTTAACTAGTCCCTACAGAGACCAACAACTAACTAAAAGAAAATCAATCAAAAGTCCTAGTTATTAATTAAAGTTAGAAATCCAACCCTAATTAAACTAAATGCTCTTAATTCTACTGATTTCGCAACGACAATGATATAGAATTAAAAATCATATGCATGAAGATCAAGGATTCATTGTGTTGACTAATTGATTAGACAACCTAATTCAATTAATCAATTTGCTCTTTGAACCTAGGTTGATCATGAATTGCTAAGATTCAAGTCCAGCATATAAATCTAAGCATTCATATTTAATCCTATGCTACCGAGGTAAATTCAAGCATAGACGAACACAAGGAAACGCGCAAGCTCGAAATTAACTAGCAAATATATGCAATTATGATAGGGTCGTTAGTCCAACACATAAACTAAAATCTAACTTACATTGAGATTCAAAGATAGCATGGAATTGAAGAATATGAAATTTAATCAAGGAAATCCCAAGAAATTGAACGTAGGGACTCTTGCTCAATGAAATTATATAAGAATTACGTCAAAAGTTCATAGACAAACTTGTGATAAAGACTTGATCCATCGATTGCAACCCAAATAAAATGAAAAACTTAAGCTAAGATGCTAAAATCTGAAGGGAGAAGAAGGAAATTGAAGCTCCACTTCGGCCTCCATGAAATTAGCCTCCCCTCTTTACCTAAATTGAAGAGAAATATATATAGGAACAAGACATAGCATTACGATGCTCTTGTCGACACAACCCTCGAGTGGTGGAGTGGCTTTGCAACTCCAGCACGATACTACATTGCGCGCGTGTGTTGAAGGAATTCTGTTAAAAGTATGTAGCATTACAATGTTGTCTGGTAGCGTTGCAATGCTACCTTCCATTCATGTGTTTTGCCTTTCAATATTGCACTGGAGCATTGAACTATTGGGGTTGGTGTCCTAAATCTCATAGGGTCCTATAGTTTGTAATTGTATTATACAAACATCTTATTTATCTAATATGATATGTGATGTTTTATTTGACATTTAGTTGCATTAAATCCATAAACCAATAAACTAACATTCAAGGTTATCTTGTAGGTTAAACATGTATGTAGAGATATACGGGTGGATCATGTTTAAGTGATAATCTAAATGGTCTGTAGTAGATGGATAAGACTGGACATATCTTGATGACAGTACGAGTATGACCCGCTTTGTAGATGTTACGATTGTTGTAAAGTGCTACAAATGATTTGATCCTGATCATTCATGTAAAGACATGTGAGCAGGGGTATTCTATACAAAGGAGTTTGTATAAGACCAGACCATGAAATATTCAGTCTCATTATATAACATCGTTCATAATAGAGACTTACATTTCATCAGAAGAACATAGGTAACATTTCCTGAATCCTGAGTGAGTTGTGAACTCCTGCCTACAAAGGCGGTCCTTTGATTTGTATGGGTGAGAGTGGCCAGACCGCTAACTTAACAAGCCTATCATTTCGGAGATGAGTTCGGAACACAACTACCCAAGAAGGAATTCAGTCCTTCCCCAATGTCGGGGTAAGTAGATAAATTGCTCTCTTAAGGGTTGATTCTAGGGCTTGGATAATATGATGCCACACACTCTCTTAGCCGAAGAGAGATTTGGTCATAGTTGGACTATGATTTATTGTTCATTAAGGGGATCAATAGTATAAGAGTTAGATGTAACTACAATGGCAAAATATTAATTTTGGCCCAGCTATACTTGTAAGCAATTTGTAAAGGGTCATCGTATTGTTGATTGGTTATATCCAATGGACACAGGAATATATCTGTAGTATGAATAGTGCAGTTGTCAGTCCTTAGTAGAGTGCCCAACAGTTGATGGATGGTGATTGTTTTAATTAAAGAGTTTAATTAATTATTCATGTATTGTTGGAGCTTCAAGCTATAGGTCCATGAGGTCCCTTCTGTAGCTCAACGAGAACTAATGAGAATCAATTTTTTGATTAATTTGAATTGGTCAAATTAATTGAGGGAGTTAATTATATGTGATATAATTATTTTAATTTAATTATATATGATATAATTACTCTAATGTATTTGATACATTATAATATAAAGTTTATTTGAGAGCAAATAAATATTTGAATATGATTCAAATATGAATTATGTGAATTGGATTCATATAATTAAATTTAATATAAATGTGATTTATATTAAAAGCTACTGGTGAGAGAGAATTGAAACTATAAGTTATATTGTATTTGATATAATATAGAAACCATAGGTTATATGTTATATTTGATATAACATATAGTTTAATATATATATGATATAATAAGGTAGTTATTATATAAATATATATTAATTAATTTATTAAAAATAAATTACTTATTTTTTTAATCAATTTTGGGAAGGAGTTGTAACTCCCTCCCCTTCTTTTCTCTCTACATCGTGTAGGAGTGGGGTGTGGTAATTCCTTCTTCTTCTTCATGAAGAAAAATTACAGAAGGGTTCTGTAATTTCTCTTTGAAGTTTCTACACTCTCCCGATATTTTCCTCTCAACTCTTGTTTTCCTTCATCTAAAATAGACAGAGCCCACACCTTCTGGACTCTGTCACACCCCGCCCTCAAAGCACCTTCTTAGTCTTGGAGAGGGATGCGACTGCAGCAGTTATCAACCCTTGAGCTGACACTTACTGCCTAATGATTCTTGCGGAATAACTTTGATACCATACTATAACTTATACACAGCGGAATGATTAAGTCAAGGAGATAAACTATAACAGATTAAGTAGGCCCATCTTTTATTACGACAGTGATATAACGTTTATACAACTTAAGAACTTAACAATAAAGTTTACAGCGACAACCGTAAAAACTCTTCAGAAGTGTAATTGGGGCACGTGGCAGACCTTGACCCTAGCAGCACCCTAGAACTTCTCATCTTCCGTTACCTGGACGGGGGGGTGGGGGGGGGTGGGATTAGGAAAACAATTTAAAGAGTGTGAGCTACTAAGCCCAGTGAGTGGTTCTTTTAAGACAAAAATCACTTTGAAAATCATCATTTTTTGGGAAATCAATCACATGTCAACACTCGCATTATAACTCATGCACAGTCAAAGATATAATCATGCAACCAGTAATCTTTATCTCAAAAGCTACACGTAGCATGTATATCATATCAATAATCAATACAATCATCTATGGAAACCTTCCTATGACCCCAATTCCCGCCAATGTGCACATCGACCATTTTATTTATCCCGCTAGCAATGCTTAGGTACTTGACCATATTTTTCGCTGGTTGTCACCGACTATTATTTCTCGTCGACTGAAGCCGACCATTATTTCCCACCGACCAAAGCTGACCAATTTTTCCCACCAAGCATCTTTTGTTAAGCATGCTAACCACATCCCGAGAATAATCGTAGTTTCCATAGTCACACACAAACAATATCATGGCAACATCATATTACCAAAGCATGTAATTTGCACCTACAAATGCATATATTCCAATATCAGAGTATAAAGCTAAGTGAATACTCATAATATGCATTTACTATCAATACTGTATAAACACACAATATTCTTTATTTATCAAGCTATATAATATAATATTCACAATATGATTTCACATACTAAAGCTGTATAATATTCAGCATACGTACCAAAGTTATATAATATTCATAATATATCAAAGTTATATGACAATCACAGTACATATCCAAGCTATAATAACTCTCATAATTTGCATTTATTCATCAAAGCAACTTAACACTCATGATATATCGAAACTATAACGCTATAACCCTCACACTATGTGTTAATTATCAGAGCTATAACACTCACCTTAATCGCTTAGGAGCCTTTCTAATTGTTCCATTTTCTACCTCGAACTCCCTTTTTACCCTTACAAAACTATTCTAAAATGTCTCAAGAAGCTTACCATAACATCTTAGCTCATAACTCTTCATGGTTTAGCAGGAATCATCTAAAAATCAAGACTGGCCCAGCTTACCCGATAGCTCGACCCCTCTGTCTTTTTCTCATTCTTCAGCCTAATTCCTTAGAGCTTCTTCTCCGGAAGACTCCCCATGAAAACTAGACTCTCTTACCTTTCATATGGCTTTGGAATTACATCAAACGCTTGAGTATATTGGGAGATCTCCTCGTCTCAAGTTGATGCATTCTCCTCCACCCTCACTGTACAATGCACACTACTCTCCCCCTCTTTTTACAAATTTTATGATTTGTGATTTGAAAATAAAATCCCAAAGGCTCTATTTATAGGCGTCCAAACCTCCTATGGTGTTGACACCACCTACTTGGCTGCATGGCCAAGTGGTTACTTCTCCCCTCATCAATGCAAACTTACCTCACCTTGGCTCAAGGTGTTCTTTCCATACACATCCACCACAATTTCTTAGGGTTTAAGAATTTCTCTTAATAAGACACCTAATTTTGGTTGATATTGGCCCTTGCGTCTTCAATCTTTATTTGTATTCAATTTAGGGTTTTCAATGCGTAATCTATAAAATCGTGGCCAAATTCAACGCATAAATGCTCGGTCGTTCGATGCACAGGCAGTTTCATTTGATCGCGTGGGCGTGACGTTCGAATGAGGCGTTCAGGCTGGTCTCGCTCTCTCCCACTTTCTCGCTCACAATCTCGCTCTCTCCAACTTTCTCGCTCACAATCTCGCTCTCTCCACTCTCGCTCTCTCTAAATTTCTCGCTCAAACTCTCCTCTCTCCACTTTCGTTCAAACTGTCGCTCTCCCCCACTTTCTTGCTCAAACTGCTCTTTCCAATCTTGTTAGCTACTGTGAATATGGTTTATCTCCGTGCAACTTCCACACAAATTTTCCCAAATAATTTTCTATATTTTCCTCAGTTCTTCAATCCTTTCTTCATTATTCAAGATTTAAGTCTTCAAGGTTTTCTCTTCTTTTTATCCTTTTAGGGTCCTCTCTACTCGTACTTCAAGATCAAATATGGTTATCGTAACTATAATACCTAACAATTATAGTTTATATTCAGTCTTACTAATTGTTTATCCGACAAAAGTGACAATTATTACAGTTATTATGACAATTGTAAAATTATTAGATTATTTACATAACATAGGATTTAACTTTCTCCTAATTAACCCCATAATCACTTAAGTAGGAAAATGGAGATCTGGGTTTAACAGATTCTCATCCAGAGAATCTAGAGGTTTCCATCGTGGTGGTGTTCCATCGGTTCGAGGGATTTTACTTGAAGAACGGTTGTTTAAAGGTAAGGTTTCTAAACCCATTTTCTATTCTATAAATTAGTTTTAGCATGTTGTAAATTACTTAAATGCATAATCTGTATGTTTTGTTTGCTGTAAAATTTAATTCTATAAATTTTGGATTTGGTTCGATCCCGTCTTCCGCTCAAGGACCTTTAATGGTTCCTTCATGAACAAGGGTTCTGATGCTTCTATCAGAGGCATTTTGGTCATTTCTCCTCGTTTGAAGGTCAGATACTCAAATCACCTCCAAATTTCTTTAAATTAACCTCGTTTAACTCCAATAGCCCAGTTCTATCTCTTCAGTGCTCACTACCTAAAAAATAGGATAATTAACATTAAAAATCCATTAAAGAACCTAAATTAAACTAGGAATTATAACTCTTTTTAAGAGTTATCAAACAACCCCAACTTAATTGTTGCTCGTCCCTAGAAATTTAGAATCACATATTCTCACAATAATATGCTTGCCCAATCACAAGGGTCGTTACTCTAGTCTCAACAGTCTCTAAGGATATGATGTGCAATCAAAAATGAAATTCGATTACAATCAATCAATGAAGCACACTTTAAAAACCATTATACTCTATGCATGCATGAGTGAGTCCAAAGCCCTATTAATTAAGTCCGCAAAACCTAGAATGATTTTATAAGGCTCTCAATCTATTTCCCCCTACTCTGGCTCAAAGATTCAAGAGCTAAACTTTCTGGACTCAACAATGCAATGACATACTTAAGAAAACTAAACTTTTATTCTATACATATATATATATATATATTCCCTTACTCAATTTCTTACTTTACACAAAAGAGGAACCCTTATCTAGATACAACACTTTCATTTTGGCTTGTCCACACGGGTTACATGAAAGACATCTAACTATGACCAATGTCTCCTAATAAGGTGCCGAAACTTACTCACTCCTCAGGGTACTTTAGCTCAAAATGAAACTACGAGTGTCATAGCCGCCCCAGGTTAATCATAACCCCAAGAAAGAGGAGTAATCCCCTAAAAAAAAATAACATACAAACTTGTTTCTACTTTACAACATGTTTTGCCCTTTACAAACTTTCTTTTACAGTACAACATGTTTGGCTTTTACAACAAAAAACAAGAGTTTGGCAAAAACTTAGGCATGTATTACTAGGTGGAGCTTTCAATCACTTAACACTTATCACCTAGGTCTTTCGGAGAGACAACAAAAATATAAGCCCAACAATACAACTCTAAACATGCAAAACCTAATTTCATTAGACAAATGACTTAGACGTGCATGGCAGATAAGAAAAACTTTTAAAGCGGTCTAAAAATCATGATCATGCTCTTAAAACATAATTTCATATAAACGTCATCACAAAAAGGGTTTGTCATCAACTACTCATCATAACAAACCAAGCAAGAGAGCAAGCAAGCAATTCAAGCACACAAACATTGTCTGAGCACAACACTTAAGGAACCCAAGCTATCACAATAGACGCAACACCCCAAACTTAATTTGATATATTGTTCCCAATGTATCTCTAATCTAAGCCCAATAAAAATAAAGACAAGGGAACAAAAAACCTCCCCAGTAGGCATTCTTGTGCACGATATTTGAGGTGTGTTAGTATGGCTCGTCTTTCAAAAGATGTTATTCTCTTCTAGGGTTCCCCTACAAAATAAAACAAATAATAAAAAAAAAAAAGCTAATTTTCAAAGAAAATAAAGAAAGCAGTAAATTTATCACTTGGCTCCCTCCAGGAAGGGAAAAATTATAACATTGGTTTCTCGATGTGACTTGTCCCCTGAAAAGGCACAATGAAATTATCGTATTTCTCTGGTCCCATTTTAGATTAATCGATATAGCCCAATAAGGCTATAAGGATCTTTATCTTTTGAATAGAACCAGATAGGTCGAATTTGGTATTTTTCGTTTTTGGCAAAAAAGGTAAAAAGAGAGAATAAAAAGACTGAAGCGACCCAAAAGAGTCGAAATAAAGAAAAGAATCAATAAACTCTGGAGAACAAGAAGAACAAAGCTAAAAAATAAACGATATACCAGAGGGTGGAATAGGGCGAGGTCTATCAACATTAACTCCACCTCAAAATCAATGGTTTTAGGCTCAGATTCTTCATCGTCCTCACAAACTGGCTCTAGACATGACATGCTATCTTTAAGCTCATTCTTAATGTCGACAGAGGTTACCCCATCGCTGCAGCCTCGGTAGTGACATAGGATGAGAGTAGTAGGGATTCACATCCTCTCTCAATTGAATCAAAAGATTGAATAATTGAGTCCCTCAAACTCTGAAGATCATTTCCAACCTTAGTCTAAAAACTAAACATCTTCTACTAGAGGTTACAGTCTCCTACTAACAAAGAAGATTGTTGTCAATAATCTTTCTCATTACATCTTTTAATGACATACCTAAGTCGGCGATGTGAGCTTGCATCGACATGTCGGATGTGGCAGGGTGCAGATCATAGTGACATTGGTCCCACCCTAGGTTTCCATAGCCATAGGATGCCACCCATCTAGACCGATGGAAATGGTTATCCATATAACTCAGATAGCCTCTCATGGAGTAATCTCGTGGCATAGGACTGTACTACAAACTTGGGAATACTTGCTCAGGGTGAGCAATCCTACATGCTAGCATTTTGTGTGGTTTACCTACAACCAGTCGCCTAACAAAAGAAGTTAACTCAATGACCTTGAAGGTCATAAACCTCGTCACTAGGTCGATGCTCCATTCTATTAATCCCATCCTTGTTGATGATATCCTGCCATGCTTAGAAAACAAACAATAAAATGAAAACAAATAAAAAGCAAAAGAATGCTCTAACTAGAAATTTAACTAATGAAACGTAAATGGCTTCCCCAGCAACAGGGCCATTTTGTTCGAACCCTTTTTCGATGTCATTTAATTCCAAAAAAGAGCCACAAATCAAAAGAAATTTATACTACTGAACTACTTCTATCACTACAAAGACATAGCAATTGTGGTAAGTCTGCGTCGATCCACAAGAAAGCTTGATTTATTTCATCATGCCAATTTCTTAACTAGAGTAGTAGATAAGAGGGTTTTGGTGTGAAAGAGATATACGCGTGAAACATAAAATCCAAGGGAAAATTTAATATAGGATAGGGGTCCATCTCATTTCTAGAGAAAGAGAGAAAATTCTATGCAATTTCTATCATGGAATTCAATAATTAAACAAACATTCCATTCTATGCATGCATAATTACTAAATCGATTTGATTTAACTGGTCTCTACAAAAACCAACAACTAATTAAAACTAAATCAATCAAGCGTCCTAATTAAAAGTCATCCTTAAGTAAACTATATGCTCTTAATTCTACTGGTTTCTCAACGATCATATAAAATTAAAAATAATATGCATGAAGATCAAGGATTCAATTGTGTTGACTAATTGATTGGACAACCTAATTCAATTAATCAGTTTTCTCTTTGAACCTAGGATAAACATGCATTACTAAGATTCAAGTATAATCTATAAATATAAGCATTCACATTCAATCCTATGCTACCAAGGTAAATTCAAGCATAGACGAACATAAGGAAATGAGCAAGCTCTAAATTAACTAGCAAAGACATGCAAATTGGGTTGTCAGTCCAACACATAAACTCAAATCTAACTTACATCGAGATTCAAAGAAAGCATGGAATTGAAGAATATCAATATCAAATTTAATCAATGAAATCTCAAGAAATTGAACGTAGGGACTCTTTCTCAAAGAAATTATATAGGAATTACCTCAAAAATTCATAGACAATCTTGTGACAATGATCCAATCCATCGATTACAACCGAAAATAAAATGTAAAACCTAAGCTAAGATGCTAAAATCTGAAGGGAGGAGAAGGAAATTGAAGCTCCCCTTCGGCCTCCATGAAATCAGCCTCCTCCCTTGACTTAAATTGAAGAGGAGTATATATAGGAATTAGGTGTAATGTTGCAACTCTTTTGTCGACATAGCCCTCGAGCGTTGGAGTGGTGTTGCAACTCTAGCTCGATGCTTCCTTGCGTGCACATGTTGAAAGCATTCCATTAAAAGTACGTAGCATTGTAACGCTACCTTGCATCTATGTGTTCTACCTTTCAACGTTGCACTGGAGCGTTGAAAAAGGATTATGATGCTCCGGTTAGGGCATTTTGGTCATTTCTACTATTTTGAAGCCTAGATGCTCAAATCACCTCAAAATTGCTTCAAATAACCCCAGTTGACTCCAATTGCTTGGTTCTACCTCTTCGGTACTCAATACTTAAAAAATAGGATAATTAACATTAAAAATCCATTAACGAGCCTAAATTAAGCTAGGAATTATAGTTTTTGTTAAGATCTATCACCCATAAATTAATTTTCAATCATTTCCAAAAATAAATTTATATTATAAAGTTTAATTAAAATATAAAATTTATATTATAATGTATCATTATACATTATATTATTCCCCAAGTGAATTTGAACATTTCAAACTCTATTCAAAGCATAGTTACCTGAATTTTCTTTAAGAGTTAGGAAGGGATCTCATAGACCTACAGATCAAAAGCTGCAACGATATAAGATTAATTGGCTAAAATCATTAACCAATTAAACAATATTCGCTAACTGTAGATACACTCCAGTAAAGACCCTTAGTTGCACTTTTCTCACTGTAGATATATTTCCATGTCATTGGATATAGACCAATGACAGCAATTTAGTCCTTCGAGTGTTCGTAATACCAACTGAGTCATTACCATTTTACCCCTGGGTTATCTCTGTATCCTTAAGTACCAATGCTTCTCTAATGAACAACCTATTTATGGTCCAACCATTAAACAGAAACCTCTTTCATACAAGTGAGAAGGTAGAGTCCTTTGTTCAAGTCTCAGAGACACCACTTAAGGGAACACTCATCTTCTTACCCTAAAGTCTGGAAAGAGTGAATTCCATCTCGTGAAATTATGTTCTAGCTCTAGCTGAGTCTTGTCCTCAAAATGGTAGGCTTGTTGAGTCACTGAACTAGTCACTCTCGCCCATACAAATCATAGGGAAATTCCTCATGAACAGAAGTCCGTAACTTACTCAAGATTAAGATTAAGTTACCTAGGCCATCCTAGTAAAATAGAAACCGAACTAGTCAATGGAGTTACATCTAGTGGTTACTATTTCATGGTTCGGTCTTATGCAAACTCATTGCAAGGATACCCCACTCGCATGTCCCTTACATGAACACGTTGGATCATTGTATTTGTATCAAATACAAAGTGGTTTGTATCCATAGTGTCACCAAGATAAGGTACCCACCGTTATCCATATATTATAAACCCTTTAGACTTTATCTTGAACATTGATCCCTGTTTGTCTCCACATATAGTTCAAGACTCATTCAATTTTCTAGGATGTTAGTTTATTGGATTATAGTTATTTAGGCAAGATAAATACAAGATAAACAATAACTATTTATTGCAATAAACATTAATAATACTTTATTAATGATCAGTCAAATGTTACCTTTACTATTTACGACTTTTAGGGCATAAAACCCAACAAGAAGCTATCATCAATAACCATAATATAAATGATATCAGTGATAGAACTTAGGTGTGTTGGGGTTGATGCCCTAAATCTCGTAGGGTTCTATAGTTTGTAATTGTATTGTACAACCATCTTATTTATTTAATATCATATGTGACATTTTATTCGACATTTAGTTGCATTAATCCAAAAACCAATAAACTAACATCAAAGGTTATCTTGTAGCTTAAACATATATCTAGAGACATACGAGTGGATCATGTTTAAATGATAACCTAAATGGTCTGTAGTAGATAGAAAAGGTTGGATACCTTATCCTTGTGACACTATGAGTATGGCCCGCTTTGTAGATATTGCAATTGTTGTAAAGTGCTACAAATGATCTGATCCTGATAATTCATGTGGAGACATGTGAGTGGGGATATTCTATATAAAAGAGTTTGTATAAGTTCGGACCACGAAATGACTAGTCTCATTACCTAACATCATTCATAATATAAACTTACATTTCACTAGGATGACCATAGGTGACATGACCTGAATCCTAAGTGAGTTGTGAACTCCTGACTATGAAGGCGATCTTTTGATTTATATGGGTGAGAGTGGCCAGATCGCCGACTCAATAAGCATACCATTTTGAGGATTAGTCTGATTGGGGAGCTGGGAACACAACAAGACGAAATTCACTCATTCCCCGAGGTCAAGATAAGTAGATAAATTGCTCTCTTACGGGTTGATTCCGAGGCTTGAACAATGTGGCGCCACACCCTCTCTTGGCCCTAGATGAGTCTAGTCATAATTGGGCTATGATTTATTGTTCATTAGAGGAATCAGTTATATTTAAGGAGTTAGATGTAACTACAAGGGCAAAATGGTAATTTTGGCCTAGTTGTACTTACGAGCAATTTGTGAAGGGCCATCACACTGTTGATTGGTTATATCGAATGGACAAAGAAATATATCTATAGTGCAAAGAATGCAGCTGTCGGTCGTTAGTGGAGTGCCTGACAGTTAACGGATGGTGAATAATTAATTAAACTAAAGGAGTTTAATTAATTATTCATGTATCATTGGAGTTTCAAGCTACAAGTCCATGAGGTCCTCTCTATAGCTCAGCGGGAATTAATGAGAATCATTTTTTTATTACTTTGAATTGTCAAATTTAATTTAGGGAATTAATTATATGTGATATAATTAATTTAATTTAGTTATATATGATATAATTATTATTGTGAACCCCAAATCCTAATTTCTCTACTTGAGTATGATCTCTACTAAGACTAGTGTGATGAATAGGTTGATGTGGAAACTAGTGTGGAATGGTAGAGAAAAAGTGGAGATTTGAAGAAAAGAGGAAATTTGGAAGTTTAACTTTTGGGAAAAATTTGGAAATTTGGCCAAGTATAGAATTTTGTGGAAGGGACCAATGTGTTGGAAAGGTGTGTTGGATGATGGATGCATTGGATGTGTTGGATGATGGATGCATTGGATGTATTGGATGATAGATGCGTTGGTGAAGGAAGGAAAATGGAAGTGAGGCATTGGGATGGCACGAGGGCTGGAGGGTGGCATGCGTTGAGCATCCTCGGCCAAATGCCTAGCCATGCGTTGAATAGCCTCGACCAGCCCCCATGCAATGCGTCGAGGAGCCTCGGCCAGACGCCCCCGCCATGCATCGAGTGGCCATGTGTTGAGTGCCACGCCCATGCGGTGAGCGCCTTGTCGAGCATCCATGCCATGCATCAAGGTGCCCTGCCATGTAGCCAAGCGCGCAACCCATGCGGCCAAGCAGGCCTATGTGGCCGAGCGAGTGAGTGATGGCTAGCATACACCGCACGCCCATGCGTCGAAGCAGCATGCCCATTCGTCGAGCGGCTAGCCTGTGCAATACGCTTATGCGTTGGTGGCCAGCACCATGTGCCTATGCCAAGCAAGTCGTGCAATGCTACCTAGTGAGCCATGCGTCGAGGATGGACAATCACCCTATGTGTTGGTGATGGTTAGCTCTTGTGATGGCTAAGTTGAATTGTGATGGTAGTGATTTGGCTTGCTATGCGTTGATGATAGGCTATGCATTGAGTATGGATTATGTGTTGAACATCCAAGAGTTGGACGCATACAAGGGATGAGATCAGCAGAAGAATATCATAAAAACCATGTGTCTTCTTGGAAGGAAAGCCTTAAGCCTTAAGAATTTGAGGTGGTGGCATCTGATTGGAAGCTCATGCGTTGGCTACACAGGAGGAAGACACTTAGCTTGCGATGATCACAGCATTGCGTTGATGGGGTGAGAAGGAGACACTTGGCCATGCAGCCAAGTAGGTGGTGTCAACTCTGGAGAAGGTTTGGACGCCTATAAATAGAGCCAAAAGACTTTATTTTTAGATCATAATTCAGAAATACCATAAAAAGAGTGGGAGAGTTGAGCAAACCTCACGTTGGAGCCAAATTCATGCGTCAGTCATAGAGGACACATTGGACAGTGAGGTCTAAAGAGGATGCAATAACTTGGGACGAGGAGTTCTCCCAATTTACTCATGTGTTTGGAGTGATTCTAAAGCCACTTGAAATCTCTAAAAGTCTAGTTTTTAGGGTAGGGCTTCCGGAAGAAAAGCTCAAAGGTATCGGGCTGGAAACTGAGAGGAAGACAGAAGGGTCAGGCTGTCAGATCAGCTTGGGCCAGTCTTGAAGATTCAGTGATTTCGGCCAAATCACAAAAAGTTCTGAGCTAAAATTTTAGTGTAAGCTTCCTGAGACATTTTAGAATATGTTTGTAGAAGGAGGTATTTCAAAATAAGGTCCAGAACTATGAGAAATCTAAGCTGTAAATTGAATCTGGATTCTAGGGGTGAAAAGGGGGTCCGAGGTAGAAAAGAGAACTACTAGAGTGAAAAGCTCCTAAGCAATCAAGGTGAGTGGCTAAAATTTTTTGACTAAAACATTTGCTTAAAATGTTCGATAACAACGTGTTATAGAAAGCATGTTTTAAAGAAGATTATTCTCATGCCAGCTAGTTTTACAAAGTGATTCCAAGCAAACCATGAGTTATGTTTTAAACGCATGCATGTGTGAGAAATTATTGAAAAGCGATTTATATGTGTTAAATATACTCAGCATGCGTTAGTACCTTTAAAGCCATGTTTTTATATGTGTTATACTACATGCTTTAAAGAGAAAGTCATTTATGACTAATTTTACTTAAAACGCGATACCGAAGGACATTTGAGAAGGTATCTGCCCAATTAGATATCGAAGGACATGTGAGAAGGTATCTATTGGTACTGAAGGACGTTTGAGAAGGTACCAAACTATGCAGATACTGAAGGACGTTTGAGAAGGTATCTGAACAGAAGTACCTAAGGTATGACGGTACTTAGTATGACCACGTGCACGTAGGTAGTTAGAGTTAGAGATTGAGTAAAAGGGTTCTCTCTTGACTAACAGTTAGTGTTGGGATTGTTTTATCCACAGTAAGGATTATTCTCAACTGAGAAATAGTTTTACTGTTTTATGATTAAAACAACTTTATATGTTTTATGCTTGAAAAATGTTTCTACTGTAGTACAAGTACTGTAGAAGCTTATATTTTAGTTAAACTCTTTATTGAGATTTTGCATGAGAATCAATTATATTTCTTAAGTCATTCACTAGGCATAAGCTCACCTTATTTTCAAATGTTTTCTTCCCCAACCCCACAGGTAGCAGTCAAATTCTCTGAAGATAGCTTTGCATCTACTCTGCCACTAAAGGAATAAGAGATTTGTAACCCGTCGATTTAGGTGGTTACTATTAATATTGTACACATGTTATTGTTGTTCATATAGAGACTAGGGTTTTTGGGTTTTGGGACTTATGAATCTAGTGTTGTAATGACTCTAAATATGTTATGTTTTGAATTAATAAATTTTGGCCTAAAGACATTCCATTGTATATAGTTTATATTTTGGTATCAGAATTATTTCGCAAGAGTTATTAGGCAGTAAGTATCAGTCAAAGGGTTGTTGACTGCTGCAGTCACGCCCTTTCTCAGGCTTAGAGGTTAGTATGGGGCGGGGTGTGACAACTATAATGTATTTGATACATTATAATATAAAGTTTATTTGAGAGAAAATAAAATTTTGAATATGATTCAAATATTAAATATGTGAATTGGATTTATATAATTAAATATAATATAAATGGGATTTATATTAAACATCGTTGTTGAGAGAATTAAACTATAGGTTATATTGTATTGGATACTATATTAAACTATAGGTTATATGTTATATTTGATATAACATATAGTTTAATGTATATTATATGATAAAGTGGTTATCATATAAATATATATTAAAGTCTTTATTAAAATTAATTTGATTTATTAATTTGATTTTTTGGAAAATATTTTCAGGGAGGGAGTTGTAACTCCCCATTTTTTTTTCTCTCTACTACGTTAGTGGGAACAGGGAGTTTGTAATATTTTTCAATCTCTCTTAAAATCCATCTCTTCCAAAATAGCTAGAGCCCACACCTCCTGGATTCTCATCCAGAGAAGATAGAGTTCTCCATCGTGGTGGTGTTCTTTTCAGTTCGGGGGTTTTTCATTTAAAGATTGGTCTTCAAATGTAAGAGTTTCTAAATCCATTCCTTTTTAGTTTTTCTTTAGCATGCTATATTTTCTTCTTGAATGCATAATGTTTTTGTTTATTTCTGTAAAATTAATTGTTTTGGAAATTTTTGGTTTTCGGTTGAATATCCATTTCTGCTCAAGGACTTCAATGGTTCTTTCAAGGTGATATCCATATATCGATGATATCAATGATATAAAAACCAACTCCATTTTATTAAAGTCTATCATTTATAGTCACTGGTAAAAGAAACCGGTGATAGTCACTGAAAGAATCTATTAGCAACAACCACCAATAAATGACATCATTGATAGAAGCTTTCAGTAATATCCGTATATCAGTGATATGATTGATATGAATGATACTGGTGATATGACTTACAGAGATATCAGTGATAGTCACATATAGACCTCTTATTGATAGACTTCTATCACTTACAATTTGAAATGTTAATTTTTGAATGTTTGTAATTTCCTTTTAAAGTTGATAACTACTTATAAAAGTCTTTCATTGATAGCCACCGATAGTCTTAAATGTTAATATTTCAAGTTCGATTCCAATTGATAAAAATGTATCAATGATTGTCACTGATAACTAAAAACGAATCGAAAACTAATATTTCAAGTGTTACTATTTCAAGGTTGTATTAATATTTCTCAAATTGAAAGCTATAATTAATAATAGTTATCAGTGATAGCAACCGATTGTAGCTATCACTTGCTACCTCAGATAGCTGCTATCAGTGATAACTTTCAATTTGAGAAAATCGAAGAAGAAAAGCAAAATAGTGGACCGCACATGGGCTTATTAGTCATTTACCAATATGACTATCATTGATAGCTACTACCAGTGATATCTAGCGTAATTTTGTGTCATATTCTAAGATGTTTATTTTTATGTTACAACTTTTATTATTTTGGACCTGTAACAACCTAACTTTTTATTATTATTTGTGTGTGTGATTAGTGTATAATGCACAAAAATGAGGGAAATATACCTACTTATGAAAAGTTGAGCAATAAGTTTTTGGATAGGCGGCCAAACAAGTTGACATATTCATGTCTATATTTACTGCGCCATTAAATATGTGAAACAGAAATTCAAAGACGCACCATTTATTATTATTATTATTATTACAATGCATCCATCCTAAGTGAATACTTTTCTTCAGCTACATGTGGTAATTCACTAGATTCTAGCTATATAGTTTTAAATATTTGCTAATAATTTTATATTATGATTTTTTGGTTGAAATATTTCGAGTGATAGTATTATTTATACTTATTTTAATTTTGTTACCAAATGAATTTTGTTGAATGTTAAATGAAATTAAAAATATTTTTGGATTTATTTAATTCACTTCTGATTTATCTTCTTGTTGGAAGGTGGCCTAGTTTTCTTCGTTTGTTTTTTTAGGCGAAAAGAAGTAAACTAAAAAAAAAATCAGTTTAGATGTTTTAGAAAAGGAAAAAACTTGGTAAAGGAAGTAGAGGAAGAACCAGTGAGCATTAAAAAAAAAGGGTTTGAGAGTTAAAGTTGGAGTTGGAAAAGGCTACAACTGAAAATATTTGTAAAAGTTGGTAAGAGTAAAAAGAGTGCTATTTAAGACCCGTTTGATAAGGTTCTTATTTTCTGTTTCTTGTTTCTTTTTTTCGTTTTTTTAATAAATTGACTTATTTGATAATTGTTATGTGTTTCTTATTTATAAAATTTAAAGAATATTTCTAAAAATGAGGCGAAAATTTATTTTCTGTTTTGATGGATTCCATTTCTGCCCCATTTGAAAATGTTGATTAAGTTGGTAGCCCTGTATGCTCCAACTTTATTGAACTTCATGGTACTAATTTCAAACCCCAGATAGAACTTTTATTCTATTTCCATCTTTTCTAAATTATTTTTTTATATTTATTTATTTTCTTTATTTTTTATATTTATGTGTTAATTTAATTTTGAATTTTAAACTTTTCAATATTTAGATCTATACAGTATTTTGATTTTTAAATTTGAAATTTTTCACTATACATATTTAAATATTTTTTGAATTTTGAAATATGCCTTATATATATTATTTTAAAATTTCAATTTATTCATTTTAGTACATATGAAACCAGTTACAGTTTTACAACGTATAAATTTTATTTATTAAGGTATTCATTTATGTTTACTTTAATATTTTTAAAATCGTGACATTCACATAGTGATATAATTGAGTTAAAAATGTGTCAACATCATTTAAGATAAATGACTTGAATGACAAATAATATTGAAAACCAAATTTTAGTAATATATGAATGATTAAAACAATTATATTATTGTTATTAATTTTACACCAGGACTTGTGTGTATTTGATAATGTAAATATTTAATACTTTTTATTTTTTATTTTTTAATGAGTGCAATATATTTTGTATGTTATATAGTTGAATATATTTAAACTATAAAATATACTAAAATGTAAGGAAAATAATACAAGAAACAATAAACAAGAAATAACTATCAAATAAGTTTCTTTGTTTTTTTTTCTTTTCAAGAAACAAGAACAGAATTAATTACTAAATAAGGCAAAGTTTTGTTTTTCCGACATCTTCTATTATCAAATTCTTCCAAATTATATTTAAAACATCAATATACAGTTATAATAGAAAATCTTAACTGTGATTTCTTTATAAAAACACATGGACATATTAGATTATTTTGATATTCTTCTTTCAACAAATATCCACTCAGCAATTGTACCACAATCTTCTTGATTGTTTCAATCCATATAATGATCTATGTAACTTTATTGAATACAATTCTTAAGAATTTGATTTATATGTTTCAGGTACCTTAAATCCTTTTGGATTCTTATATAAATATCATTATAAAGATATTCATATAAATATGTTGTGACTACATCTATATGATGCATGTCCAGATTTTCATACACAGTCAGACCAGTTAAATATCTTAGAGTAATTACATCTACCAACGGAGAATATGTCTTCCCATCATCAATGCTAGGACTTTATGAAAAACCTTGTGCAACTAATCTTGCTTCATATCTTGTGACCACATTATTTTCATTTCTTTTCCTCACAAATACCCATTTGTGTCCCACAAGTTTGACACCTTTTGGTGTTCAAACTCTGGTAAAAAAACCTAACATTTTGAAAGTGAGTTTAATCTTACCTCGTTCACTTCTTTCCACTGAAGCCAATTTTTTCTATGTCGACATTCTTTAGCAGGTTTTTGTTCAGGATCCCCACTTTTAGATATAATATAAAGAGGAATATGATATGCAAAAATGTTGTTAATAACTACATGAGTTCGGTTTCATCTTTGTCGTGACATAGTTTATTGAAATCTCATTATTATCTTTGAGTATTTCACCTTTTTCACTAGACATGTCAAGGACTTCTTCATGGATATTTATATTCTTAACTAAGTCTTCTTGACTTTTTTTTTTTTTTTTTTTGAGGATTTTTATCTTTGGCACCCACTGAGCTACCACGCTTCTAGCATGTTCCAGACTCATTAGTGACAACTTGCTATGTTAGGATATCAATTTTTTATGGAATATTTGCAGCTAGTATATGTGTCTTAGTTACTTTTTTTGCATCTATAAATGCATGTAGTAACTATTTTGCTATATTTTGTAAATGAATTATCTTCTGAACTTAAAGTTCACATTGATCTGTACGAGGATCTAAATGAGATAATAACGATACATTCCATGCAATTTCTTTTTTCAACTTCTTAATTTGTCCCTCTAATATTGAAAATTTTGTCATTAAAATGACAATCAACAAATCGTGCAGTAAATATATCATCCGTCAGGGGTTCAAGATGTTTAATAATTGATGGGGAATCATATCCAATATATATTCTTAATCTCCTTGAAGACCCATCTTAGTATGTTGTGGTGAGAAATATTTGGCTCATCGCCATAAGCTAATTGTAATGGCGGATACTTATGATAAGCTACTAGTCTAATGCGTACAAGCAATGCTGCATGCAAAATAGCATGTCCATTTACAGATGTAGAAAACTTAGCTCTCATAAGCATTGGTCTTGCAATTAATTTCAAACGTTTTATTAATGATTCTGCTAAACCATTTTTTGTATGAACATGACGTACAGGATGTTCAACACATATCCCAATTGACATCCAATAATTATCAAAAGTGTGGGATGTAAATTCACCAGAATTATGAAGACGAATGATCTTAATTGTATAATCAGAAAATTGTACTCTTAACTTAACTATTTGATAAAGTAATCTTGCAAATGCAAGATTTTGACATGATAATAAGTACACGTTTGACCATCTGCTGGTTGCGTCTATTGATACTATAAAATATCTAAATGGTCCACTTGATGGGTTAATAGGTCCACATATATCACTATGAATTCGTTCTAAAAATGTAGGAGATTCAATTCTCACTTTGACTAGTGATGGTCTAATTATTAATTTGTCTTAAGAGCAAGCATAACATGATAATTTATTAGGTTGAAAAATATTTTTTCTCTTCAATGGATGTCTATTTGAAATCTCAATAATTCTTCTCATTATTATAGATCCTAGATGACTCAATTGGTTATGCCAAATTGTAAATATATTTGGATTCATGAACTTCAGGTTCATTGTTGAATATGTTTCAATTACTCGTATATGAGTATAATATAATTCAGAAAATAAAGTAGGAAACTCTTCAAATATACGTTTATCAAATGAGACAATAGATATGCTATAAAGATACTCCATATTAATTTTTCTATCAGTTTCAATATGATAACCATTGCAATGTATATCTTTAAAACTAAGTAGATATCTTTTCAATTGACTAGAGAATAATGCATTGTCAATTGTAAATTTTATTCCTTTAGGCAAAATAATATTTGATTTTCCAAATCCTTCAATCAAGTTTACAGAACTTGATATTGTATTGACTTTTGTTTCCAGTATTGTCAATTTGGAAAATTATTTTTTACCTATAAGTATTGTATGTGCAGTTGAATTGTCTACCAGATATAGATTTTCTTTACTCATTTTTTAGTCACCCAACATATGAAAATGATCTAGGTTTACTAAAATTTACAACATTCATTTCAGGGAATGTTGTTGCTCTAGTTGGCTGAGATTCATATTTTTTTTAATCAATAACTCGTTATTTCATTCAGTCACGAGAAGACATCAGATGAGTGCACAATACTTTTAAAATATTTCTCTCGATATTGGTATTACAGAAGCATATCCCAAATGTAAAAAAATGTCTTCTCTAACATATTGATTTAAATCGACATACTTTTAGAACCTATCTTCAACGGAAGAAATGAAAGAAGTTCGTGCTGATGACGTGCTGTGAATTTGATGAGAACAACGGGAGCACGGATATCAATAAAATATAATATTAAAATAAATATATTATGATACAATAATAAAATAAATAAATATTAAAATAAACTAAACATAATATATAAATAAAAAATAAAATAACTTAGTAAAATATAAAATAAGAAATTTCTTGCAAAATATAAAATAAGAAATTTCTCTAAATTCTTTACTTTCTCAAATTTTTATAGAATTTGCCTAATGTATGTGTCTTCCAAAACCCACTCAATACCACTATTTATAGCAAATTTGGCAAGTAGGAGGTGGATTACATGGACACTAATAATATGCAATGTTGAGACATGACAACATTTTGGTAAATGAGAGTATGACACATGGTTAATGGACACTAAGCATGAGCATCTAATAACCATGTATTATCATAATATTTATAATACATAGCTCAATATTGGCATACAAATTTGTAGGCTGCTACAAGTGTTTCGAATTTTTCCACCCTGATTATTTAAAATAAATAAATAAAAGATAAGAGATGATTGATGGAAATATTAGAATTAATAGAAATAGTTGTGGCTAAAAGTCTGTCTTAATTTAAGAGGAAAAAATTGTGGCGCTGTTTGAAATTTAATTGGGGAAAAGGGTACGTGTTGAACTTATTTATGGAAAAATGGAGTTTTTTGGTCCCCATTCATTCAACAATTTTTTTTTCTTACTATGAATGTGTCTAAGAGATGCATTCATTAAAACAAATAATAGAAAAAAGATGTGTTTCTTGAAGATAGACATCCCTAAAAAAATAATAAAATAATAAAATATTTTTGCTATTATTTTTTTCATTCTTTTAACAACTCCAAACCAACTCTTTCATTACTTATGTTTTTTCACACTTAATAATATTTCATTTGTTTAACTCTAAATCATTCTTACCTAAAATCAACTATCTCACTAATCTCATTTTTTATTTTGATAGTAATATTACTAGTTTTTTAACCGTATAAACAATAATGTTATTTTGAGATTAAGAAATTGCTATGATTGATTTGATATACTCAATATTAATTTTTGATTTCAAATTATTATTATCGTTTTGTTTAAAGTTGTTAGAAACTTATGCAAAAATATAGATATTAACTTTTGACTATTGTAAATAATAGTCAAGGTTCATTAGGATGTGTTATAGATTGCAAGTGCATTTTCGTAATTGAATTTCATTAATAAATTTATCATATGTACAATGTTCTTTATTCGTGACTGGAAGAAATTCCTCTATTACGCCTAGATCGATCATGTTGAGTGACATAGTGTCCACGATCGCCACGCCCTCTTACACTTGGTGGTTGGCATTCCTCTAAAAAGTGTATACCCTCACTACGTTGTCGATATGTAACATACTAGTCATGGATATTTGGATGGACATGTGAAGTTTGTTCTTCTTCCATGCTTAGTGTACTGAGGGTTGTTAGAAAAATAATCAAATGTTGAGGGAGAGGACATCATGGAAGTGTACTGATCGAGTGGTGTTTTTGGATATTCATTCTGAACATTAGGTTGAATAGGAACATCCTCATGTCTTGGTGGATCACCTTGTTCTTCTATTGGAACATCACCATCGAAATATCGCACTCGATATATCGAGGTGAGTCTACGCAAGACTTTTTGAGCAGATATTGACAAATTTGGAAGCTCGGCCTGAAAAAAAAATTGAATAACAATTTAATGACTTTAGAATTCATTTTGGTGTGCAATGAAGAAATAAAATCAAACAATCATAGTAAACAATAAGCTCATACCAACAAGTGATAGGATGCTCATGCTTTAATTATGTATCGCCTGCTCACAATGGAATACCATTCAATATATCAAGGCTTGGTACCTACACCGTTGTTAATAGGAGGTTAACAACCAAACTATGTCGATTTTCCCAGATTATAATTGAAGGAGCCAGATATGCAATCCAGTCTCGCTCATGCCTGCCCCTTAGATGGTGTTAATGAAGTCGGGCGTCCATGTTGCAAGATTGAGGAATTTGTTGCAACATCCCAAATTGACATATCACACGATCTGGGTGATGTCACTCCACAAGAAGAAGCAGAAGTGGACATTTGGATGTCCGTATCTCATTGCCATCAAGATAGTATGGTGGCAATAGTTAGATCAGATGATTGTATGGCTCCCAAATAATCTGCATGCATATGTGTCAACAAATGAAGTAACCAGAAGATTGAAACATTATGAATATATGATATATGAATGAATAAAATATTACCTGGTTAGACATATGTGTATCGAGTATGTGCCTATATTGTACTAGAACATGCGTAGGTGCTCTAATTATAGAATAGTTGTTATTCCATCTACAACAATCAAAAGTTAAATTTTAGCTATTAATATTTTCATAATGAAAACAACAAGAATGAGGTAAATATGCTTACCTTACTGCAAGTGGTCTATTGCCTAAGTTATTCTCGTATCTATGGAGTCGTGGAGGCACTAGAAGAGGAAGTCGATCCCATGTCCAAATTTGTAGCAATAAAAGTGAGCTTGCAATGTCTTTTCCATCCACCCTTGCATAGTTGCCTATACACCATGCAAGACATCCAGTGCCCCAACTGTAAGCCTCGACAATATCAAAATCCACCAAGAGAGAAAATACATTAGTCGCACTCTACTGTTGGATTTGTCGGGAAATACCAATCCTCCAATCAACATGAGAATATATGGTCGAGCATGTCGTTGCAAGTTCTCTTCACCTGCAAGGTCTGGTAGATGGCCAAAGTTGTTAAATTGATCAGCTAACCATGGCAAGCTTAGACGACCTCCCTTAAGAACAACGTCATTCGTGGTTACACCTAAAAGAAGGGCACAAAGTTGTTTCCAATCATAATTTAGAGACCTGATCAATGGTCTTCCATTAATTGGGAGTCCAAATTGGATGACTACATCTTGAAGTTTAATTGTACACTCTCCATGCAACATGTGGAAAGTGTGTATTTCCTGGCGCCATCGTTCCACTAATGCCATTATCAGATGCCAGTCTAGTTGTATAAATTTTATACAAGACACTCTGTAGAATTCGACAACTCATAGATAGTTCAATATACGAGGGTCTGGGTTTTCGTGCCTACGAATAGCAGCCTCTCTTCGTCGACAATGCATTGCATCAATATGCTCGTCTTCCCAAACAGCCTCGGATCTATGTTTGCACTGTAAGTACAAAACCGAGTCATTCTATGGCCCTGTGGTAACATCCCCATCCATCTGATCCCATAAAAACAATATTAAATTTAGTAAAAATCAATGTGATTACAATGAATAAATATAATGTCAGTTAATAAAGAAAATTACCAGCCTTTCATCACAATCCACCTCATTTAGCCTCCAATGGACGACTATACCGGGGTTTGTGATTTGTAAGATATTCGTCCATTTGGACATCAAATTGTACGATTCGATCCAATCTCCGAATATCTTTGAAATTGCCTTTCTTCTTCTATCCCACACTTTCCAGTAATTGACGGAATAACCATACTGTTTCAAGATAATATCTTGAAATGTTTTGATGCCAACTGACGGATTTTTTTTCACTATGTTGCTTACCTCAGATGCAGTTAGATCTGAGTCCAATTGATTATGATCCTTACTAAGTCTTGCATACACACAAGAATGCGGGCCATTGTACTGGGTAATTTCAAATTTATCGTGTTTTTTATTGCAAATAGCGCGAAGTCTCCACGTGCACCCATTGCCATATCTCTTACACCTGACATCCCATGTTGTTTTCTTTGATTCAATGACTTCAAAATTTTGATGTCGAATGATTGAATAGTTTTTCACTGCATTTTTTAAATCCAATTTGAATTGAATATCATCCCTTTAAGCAGTAAATTAGACCCCATATTACTGTCTTCCCCCGTTATCGAATCGGGTTCAATAGTCATCTCGTTTAGGTCTATCTTAGTAAATATTTCGGGGACTTCATGTATGCCATAAAATTGACCAGGTAGTTGATCTAAATTGATATCATTGTCTATTTCAACTTCTTCATCGTTTATGGCAATAGTTAGATCACACTGCTCATCCTCCACATCATGGCTTTCCAACTCAAGAGTAGTTTCAACTTCTTCTCTCGTTGATGCTGGACTTGGGACACTGGGTTGGGATATATACAATTCAACTCTATTTGGAGGGTATGGAGTGTCGCTTATCATGAACCGTACATCAATCTCACTTTATAATGAGATGGGGATATAGAAAATAGATCCCGCTACATAACTACCACATCTAAATATTACCTCTACCCCATCATCTCTATTTATGGATAATACATCAGATAATCCATCGATTAATGTGTTGAAATCAACTTAACGATGCATATTTATCCGAAGAGATGATTGCCTATCATATTCTATCCCATTTGGCCCATTAACAATGTTTATGTGCATATAACATAAAAATTCCTTTACCTCCATCGTAATTTGGAAAATTCAATATGATATTATCATAATATTTATAAGCCAACTATATTAATATGTTATTACTATTTTTTTTTAATATATATAAATAAAAGAACCTTTTTTTTTTTAATAAACAAACAAGATATTAAGACATCATCATCATTTGATCATAAATTAATGATAAATAATCTTTTATAATGACATGAATTTTTGTTCTTTAATCATCATAAAATTTATAATATAAAGTGAATAATTCAAAATAAATGGACTAGATAAACAGTAAACATAACAACAACAACACAATATTACTAACAATAACATTAACATTAACATTCAAACATTCAATATTCAATAATGAATACATCATTCCAAATAATGGTAAATAACTATATACATACCTTTTGAATGACTTAATTGTAGATTTTTCTCAGAAATAATAGCCATTGTAAAAAAAAAAAAAAGTCAATACAAAATTATGGTATTTTTTGACTATGTAATATATTCTTTTTACTAAAATAAAAGAGATTAGGAACATATTAATGGTCATTAGTAAAAATTTGAGTTATATTATTTTTATTAAAATAATTTTATATTAATAATCATTAGGAACATATTAATAATTTTAATTAATAGTCATTAGGAACATATAATATTACTTTTATTAATGACATTTTTATATGTTTCTAAACTCTTAACTATTAACTTCTTTATATGTTTTTCTTTTCTTTTCTCCACAAAATCAAGTAATATCACTATTCTTTTTCCCATTAAGAACATATTCTTAATTTTATATTAAAAACTACTAATAAATTTTAAAGTTTTGGCAAAATGAAAAAAGATTTAAATATAACTTTCATATAACTTTTACATTTAGAAAGATTTATTTTTTCCATTAAGAACATATTTAAATACCTATTTTTAAATTCCATTAAAATTTTCTTTCAACGTGAATTAAGGATAATTTTTTATTTTTAAAAATTTGTGTTAGATTATTTTTACTAAAAGTATGAAAAAAAAAAACATTATTATTACTATGTAATACTTTTTTTTTATTAATGACTTTTTTATGTGTTTAAACATAAATAATTGAACGTTTTAGTTTAAATCCAATACCGCTATTAACTTTAAATTCTTTCTTTAATTCATTTTAGTTTTTTTTTCTTTTCTCCATAAAATAAAGTATTATCACTATTCTTTTCTCCACATATTCCTAATTTTACATTAAAAGCTACTAATAAATTTTAAAATTTTAGTAAAATGAAAAAATATTTAAATATAAATTTTATATTTAAAAAGATTTATCTTTTTTTTCATCAAGAACATATTTAAATACCTATTTTTAGAATTTTTTAAAATTTTCTTTCAACCTATTTTTAGATGTATTTTTTTTTCCATTAAGAACGTTAAATGTTAAATATTTTTTTATATGTTTAAACATAAATAATTTGAGATTATGATGTAATATTTTTAAAATCAAAATTGAGCATTCTAAACTATATTTTTTAAATAATTATCATAATTTGATATGCATAATAAAAAGACATACTTACAGTTTATTATATTTAACAAAATAAGACATACTCATTTTGATAGCTAAATATCAATGAAATACCAACAAGAAAAGCAACAACAGGGAATATATCAACATACTTACAATTTCTTTAATTCGTTTTAGTTAATCACATGTAATTCTCCTTATAATAACCAACTATAAAAAATATATCAACTTATTAAAAGAAAAATATTGCATACTACCAAAAAAACCTTGCAGCTTACCAAATATTCCAACTTACCAAAAAAACTTTGAATAATATTTACTGTAAACAAAATAAACATTAAAAAAATAAGTAAAAATTATCAAAAACTTAATTTGAAGTTAAATAGCAAAAATATATCAGCTTACTAAATAAAATACTACACATAAACAAATGAAGATAGAAAATGATCGATATTTGAAAATAAATGAAGAATGTGAAAGAAATGAAGGAAATTTTGTTTTGGGTGAAGATGAAATGAGAGCTTTGGTGATGAAGGGGAAGATGAAATGAAGGTTTCGGTGAAGGAGAAGATGAAATCAGTGAAGGAGGATGAAATTTGTGAAAGAGAAGATGAAAACGATGGAATGAAAGGAAAAAAGTGGGATTTTTATGCTAAAACGTGGGGGAAAACGCCAAATTGAGTAAGAGTGAGCTCACTTTGACGCGCGTGCTGTATCAGAATGCGTCTGTTCAACAGACACATTCTGACCTGTTTAATCTTTTTTTTTTCAAATGCGGCGTACGGGAAAAATAATAAAATATTCCCGAATGCGTCTCTGGACATTAGGATGGGGACAAAAAAAACTCCCATTTTTCTCTAAATAAATAAAAAACTACCCTTTTTCCCAGTTAAATTTCAAAACAACCCCCCAATCTAAATAACCCGATGTTAAGCTATTAATTAATATTTGGACTTGGAGGAGACATGACCCATTAGTTATGCAGGGTACAAATTAATAAGTGAGGAGAGAGAAACTATAATTAATGGGAGTAATAGCATATCAAAACTTCACAATTTTATATAGGGACAGTTGCAAATATAAATATTAGATTCAAAGTATTAGCAAATATAACATAATATAAAAAAAGATTACAAATATGACCAAATTTAAATAATCTATCCGTGATAGACTATATTACTGGTAAGAGTTTATCAACGATAAGTCTATCATTGATAGACTTGTCTATATTTGCAAGTTTTTGAAATGATATTATACATTTGGTTATTATTCCTAAAAATGCTAACAATCATAATTACCCTTTTATATTGATTAAGAGGTTTATTCATGAACTTTTAAATTCACAGTACAAATTAGAATGTCTTGAATCTATTGATTGATGTTTCGAATAATCAATTACATTTTCGTTCATCTTTGATTATCGATTTCTTAATATTACATATGGTCCACGAACTTTAAGAACATTCTAATAAGTTCTTAAATTCTTAATTTGTTTGTGTAATATAGGACCTAACATTTTTTTCTAAAAAAACTAATATATCCATTCAACTTTTTAAGGTTCAATTTGACACAAAAATAAATTTTATCTCACATGTTAAAACTGTTATTTTGAAATTTTTTTAATATTTTCTAAAAATTATTACATACAAAATTGAATGTTTAAATGTTCGACATTTTAAGGACTTTTTAGAGTAAAATTTGAAATTTTATGTTTCATTTAGTAACCATTTGGTTTTTTTTTTTTTTTTTTAATTTTTGTTTTGAAAAATTAAGCCTATAAACACTAATTTTACCTTCAAATTTCTTCTTTTATTATCTGTTTTTTTTCAATGGTTTAAAAACCAAACTAAAATTTGAAAACTAAGGCCCCATTTGTTAACCATTTCATTTTTTATATTTGATTTTTGAAAATTATGTCTATTTCCTCCACATCTTTTACCATGATTTGCATATTTTGTTAAGTATAATGGTTAAATTCTTAATCAAATTTCAAAAACAAAAATAACTTTTTAAAAACTACTTTTTTTGGTTTTCAAAATTTGACATGGTTTTTTAAACAATTGGTAAAAAGTAGACAATAAAGGAGGAAAATTGGATATGGAAATAGTGCTATAGGCTTAATTTTAAAAAAAAAAAAAAAAAAAAAAGGGTTACGAAATGGGGCCTAAAAAATGTAGCTTTTAAAAACTTGTTTTTGTTTTTGGAATTTGACTAACAATTTAACCATTATACTTAAGAGAGATGTAAATCATTATAAAAAGATGTGGATGAAATATACTTAATTTTAAAAGACTAAAAACGTAATGATTATCAAACAGAGCATTAGAAAATCCTTAGTTATATTTTTAAAAATTACTAAGGATTGAAACTTGTTCTTTAACTTGTAATTTTAGATACATTGATAAACAATATCTAGATTAAGTAATACTAATTGAAAATCTATTATGAATCTTTATTGAATTATTCAACTCAATATATTAACACAATGGAACTTAGACATTTATGAGGTTTTTTTTTTTTTAATAAAAAGAATAGAAGTGTTTTCATACAATCAATTTTCGTAAAAAAATTACTTAAAAGTTCGAAAATATTTGCATATAAATATGTATACATATGTGGGGAAAAATAAAAATTAAATTAAAATTTCTAACTTGTCTCAAGTATACTAAATGCTAAAATTATATATATGCCCCCATTATATTAATTATATTAACAAGCCACAATCAGCACTTATTATATTAATTATATTAAAAAGCCACAATCTATGAAAAACTTTTTTTTTTTTGACATTTTTATACCCTTCCTTTAATTTATACATCTACGAAAATTTCATTCACCTTAACATTAATAATTACTTTATTATCTACATGTTAATGTTAAAAGTGTAACTTCCAAAATAATAATAAGAAGAAGAAGAAGAAGAAGAAGGTAACTTATTTCTCTTTGATTAGTTGCAAAAACTAAAAAAATTATAAATTAAAAAAAAAAAGATTTTTCGTTGAGATATAATTGAAAAAGGTAACGTACATGAGAATTAAAAAATAGCACCACAAAATACAATTAACTATTTGTTTTAATTAATTTTGCAATTAATTAGTTTATTTATGTTAATTATGAGGTGATATAAGTTGTAACTTCTTTATTTTTGCATTCTAATGTTAATTTTCTCTATAGAAGTTATGATAGGCTAAATTCTCATTGTCCTAGGAGTGGATGAATTTTATGGAATAGTATTACTCAATACTTTTGTGAATCATGAATTTAGTTTATATTAATACTTTGTAGCATGACCTTTTTAATGGTTTTGAATGTTTGATCAATGTTTGAATGATTTCATGATTTAAAATATTTGTTTTAACGAGGGATCCTATATTAGATCATGCATGATATACTATCGTTTGAATAAACTAGAGTAGTGGGATAACGGTAGAGATTGTTGATGAGGAGTCTTAGTGTGTTGCTTCATTATCTAGTTTCAAGCGATTGGTAATTAGTTATTGAGTGAAAGAAAAGATTGTTTTCGTAAGATTCAATCCAGATAAAAGACTTCTAAATCTAGGTATTGTGTAAATTGTTTCAAGAGCTCTTAAAATAATTGAATTTAGTAATTCCATTAATGAAGTTTATTGCGTAGAGCGTCTCTTTGTTAATTAATAATCTCCATACTTGATCTCCTTTATTATCACTTGAATAGCTAAAAGATTATCAATCTGATTCTCTAAGGATGATACTCAGCTAGGGCCGTTATGACTATATTATCACTTGATATGTGCATGTGTGTTAAACTAAGTTTTTGGCATCGTTATCAGGGAATTGGCTTTTTATTTTGTTTTAATATTTAAGAGATTTAACTAATATTTAATTTGGGGTGTACTTTAGTTTATTTTTGTTTTTATTTTTTTTCTTGTTTTTTATTCTTTTCTTGGTTGATTAATTGTGGTGTTTGCATATTATGACTTTTAATAATTATATGTGGCTCCCCCTTGACTTTCAACCCAACCTAGGTTCAACTCCTCCACCACACTTCCATCCTAACTCTTACCCATTGAATGATTCCTCCTATGAGTACGTGAGCTACAATCCAACCCCAATAAAGGAGAAACTTTTCCTAAAATACTATTAAAAAAATATATCTTAGAGTGTCAAGTGAAAAGTTTCATTTGAGAGGAGAAAGAAAGGTTAGATAAACTTGAAGCTCATGTTGATATGATAGAATATCAAATGAGTCGGTTGGTAGATCAAGTAGAAAAGAATCAGGCTTCCATGAAATGTATGAGTAATCAACTTAGTGTGATAGTTGATACCCTTAGAGTCTTGAGTGAGAAGAACATTTCTTAAGCCATGGTAAGGAGATCTAGAGTTGTATGCTCTGATGGTGAGGATAAAGTGAAAGAGTTAGAGTCAACCAAGGAGAAGTGTTGTGAGATTGAGGAAGAGATGATACCTTATGTAGAGGAAGATGAAGTGATAAAGTTTGAGGTTGAAAAGTCTAATTCTTTCTCTCTAGAGAGTCCTCCTATGGTTGATCTTTCTTTCTCTATTCTCTTGAGCCTTGTAAATATTTTTCTAAATTTGATTGTTCATCTTTTTACTTTCAATATTAGAAAAATAACAAAAAGATTTATTCGTTTTAGGTGCCTGTGAGAAGAGGGTAAACATACTGGACTTGGTAGGTTAAATTGATTCAAGCATGAAGGGATCGGAAAAATACGGGAGAATTTTTATACCATGACGTAGAAACTCTTGCATTGCCAGCTCAAGACATTAAATTGAGCACTTCTTGGGAGGTAACCTAAGCTTAATCTGTTTCTTTTTCTTTTTCTTTTTTCTTTTTTTAGTTACTCAAGTTATTTTTTTCAATTATTTTTTTAGAAGTTTGGCTTCCATTACATTCCTCATATTTATGTAGTCTCTCTTACAAGAACTAATACTAGTGCAAGTGCACGCGTTGAAGTAATAATTATCCTGCTTGCACCAGGTATCGTCAACGTAGATTGTGTAATGACCCGAGTTCTGGAGGGGTATATGAATGAACCGATATCACATCCGAATGAGAGGGAACTTGAAGACATGAAAGTATGGTTAAGAAAGGCTTAAAAGAATTGAATGTTACTACCTCTACCAACAAGTTGCACTTTCTTTTTTGGTGGCTCAATCATAAGAATTCCAAAGTTAAGCGTGCTTAGCATGAAGAAATTCTATATTGGGTGACCTTCCATCCTGGAAGGACGAATTCGGATTCCGAATCCTCGATTGAATTATAATATTTTCTAACTATTGTTAATTACTTGCCGACTTTATATAGGCAAATGAAAATGATTTCATGATTCTTAATTCTATATTCTACTTAAATAAACTAACAGATTTGAGGAGAACACAACCTAGGAAGTTGATTGAATTTTTAATTGCTTATCTAATATTGAAAGAAGGATTACATGAATAATCTTTGCATGAACCTAGAATACTGAATTCAAGATTTCCTCTCTCATGCTCAATCATTCTTAATGTCTAATTTCTAACTCACTCGCATGCAATTAGGCAATTTAAACACAACACTAAGATTCAAAATCCCAGTTCTAACTCTAATTCCCTCTCTCTCGAGTAGAGATTAAGCCTAAATGAAATTAATCAATTACCAATCAATTAATTGAATAACCATTAAAGATTTTGAAATGCAACTAAAATAAATTTAATCCCAAAATCAATACAATTACAATAATAATTCAAAATTTCCTCAACATCATAAGTGAATAAACTAGCCACTCATGATTGGATTATTCAAATATCACAGCAGCCATTTTTCCATAAATTAAAAAAGAAAAGGGATGGAACGTTTCACTATTGACATCGACGTTGCGTAGGTTGATCGATCCATCGTCGTCTCTCGGCCTCTTGCACTCAATCGTCCCTACTGACCTCAATTCTCACTGAATTTATTGTTCTGTACCACCTCCACTCTCTAATGTACCCGAAAACATAAAACCAAATCGAAGTGTAAAGAGGGCTAGAATCGTTGCAGCGCTGCTACTAACTTGGACTGCATCTTTCGGTCGTAGTGCTACTAACTTGGACTGCATCTTTCGGTCCTAAAACTCATGGTTTATAAATAATAAATTTATTCTGAATTTCAATAAAGTTATTATTGAAGTTAGATTCAATAAAGTTTTTATTGAATATGTGAATTGTTTATTTCGTTTTTGAAATAAATCCTATAAACTAAAAGATCCATGACTATTACATGAGTATTTGAACTATATGTTGAGACATAAGAGTGGATCAAATTCGAGTAAATAGTCGAAATGATCTATAGTAAAATGCTACAAACGAAATGATCCTGATTTGTTCATTTGGTGACATAAGGAGTGGGGGCGTCATGTGCAATGAGTTTGCATAAGATTGAACTAACAAATGGGTTACTCTTACTTTATAACAGTATGCACTGTTTAAGACTGACTATTTCATAACGATGACCTAGGCAACATAACCTTAATCTTGAGTGTTAGGTCTCAAAATGAGCCATTATTCCTAGCTTAATTTGGCCTCGTTATCGGATTTTACGTACTTATTTCCCTATTTTGTAGGTATCAAGCAATCATGAGGTAAAATTGACGATTTGAAGCTGAACAAAGTTAATTTGAAGCAATTTGGTGTTGATTTAAGCATCCAGGCTTCAAAGGAGTTGAAATTACTAAACTGTCATTGAGTATGGTTAGCCATTAACGTTGAGCAAATATGCATCAAGAAGAAAATATGCATTGAAACGTAATTTTGTTCCGGGGTAAATTAATTTGTTCTAGGGTAAATTACCAAACCGGAGCCATTGAGATTAGTTGAAGCCTTTTCAGATTTTCCAAGGCTTATTGCCAAGTCTTCCTGGTAACGGCGCCAATTTTTTTCAAACTCCAGGACTAGCATGTCGTAACCGCTCCCAGCCTGAGCAAAGATAATTTATTTTAACTGATCCAAGACTTATACTACAAATGTAGCAAAGTGGTAAGATCGGGGTCGAATCCAGAGGGAGACTGTTGAATTAACTTAGACAAATTTATGAATTCCAAGAAAAAGGGTTTTTTTTATGGTTCTTGATATTGTTTGTAAAATAAATTAAAAATCAAACAGGAAAGAATAAATAAGAGTTAGCACAGAAAAATGGTCAAAACAATTTGATGGAAAATCTTGGGATTAGTTTGTATGCTTTTTATTTTCTATCATTAGATACTAGTTAATTTCTCCAATTATGTGAACCCCTCAACCTATTAGAAATTCTAATAGCCCAATTAGCCAATTTTGATAAAAATCTTAATCAGTCATTCAATTTAAAACTTTTCCTTTTCAGCGACATACAAGTTAAAACTGAAAAAACATTAAGTAAGGATTCAATTGTCGAGACACACTACAAGTCGGACAACCACATCTTATAGCATGATTTATTTATGAAGGATTATACTAGGACATACATGAATTTGGTTAGAAACAATCTAGACCTTAAACATGCGATCCTAATACGTGCAACTTAATTAATCAATTATGCATAGGCTAGAATGATTTTGCATACAAGAAATTCAATAAATTAATTTGTCAGAAAAATTCATCGGAACTCTATTATTAATAAATCAAATCCACCCAAAGGGTTCACAACAATTAAATAAATTAAACTAATAAACTTCAAGAATTTAAGACACAAACTACCAAGAAAATGACCTAGCCTCTAAAAGGCATATTGGAATTACAATGATCAAAAGGAAGTCGAAGCTTACTATGGCGATGATCGCTTGGAAATTTGGTACCAATGGCTCACAAAACTGGGCTAAACTCTCAAAATTCACTCTATTTAGAAGTATTTAGATACAGAAATGCGATACAAGGTTGCTTGTTCTCTCCCCTTTGAAGGCTGAACCTCAACACATTATTTATAGGTTGCACGCAGCATCGTAACGCTAGGAAATACCGTTGCAACGTTGCGGAACACATTGGAGAGTGTTGGGTAGGTTGCTTGCATCAAGGCATGCATCCAATGCTTGCTTGTGTCGCACGTTGAACAAATTTTCGTAAATCGTCGCAGCGCTGCAACGTTTAGAAGGGGCATTGCAACACTGTGTGTTCTGTCTTATAGTGTCAAAGCTTGAGCGTTGAGATGCGTTGCAACGTTGGCGATGACCTAACTCCGCAGCATCATGACGCTTGGGGCAGCGTTGCAATGCTGCCCTGCACTTAGTGCTACTACCTTCCTGTCATACCCTATCCCAGACTGCTTTCTGAGCCTAGGAAAGGATATGACTGCAGCAGTTATCAACCCTTTTGTTGACACTTACTGCCTAATAACTCTTGCGGAAATAACTCTGATACCAATGAACAAATTCATCTCATAACTGATTAAATCAAGGAGACAAACAAAAACTGATTAAGTAGGCCCATTTTATTACTACAATGTAATGTTTATACAACTTTAAGACTTAACAACAAAATCTACAACAACAATTGTAAAACCCTTCGGAAGTGTAACTGTGGCTTGTGGCAAACCTTGACCTTAGTAGCCCCTTGGAACTCTTCACCTTTCACTACCTAGGAAGAAAAACATGAAATAACAGAATGAGCTTCAAAAAGCTTAGTGAATGGTAAGCAGCTTCTAGAGTCTATTTCAACTCATGGCCAACGCATGGCACCATACCAACGCCGCATGCTACTAGCGCATCCCTTTGGCCGCAAACCATCGGTCGCATACTCTTGCATCCAACGCATCCATCGGACCTGCCTCCATCATTGCATGCCTCTATCCATTGCATCCATTGCATCCATCGCATCCAACGCATCCATTGCGTCCAGCGTCTAGCGCCCTTGGATGTGCAACTTGAGGTTGTCGCATGCGTTGTTCTTGGCCATACTTCAATCTGTGTCCATACCCACGTAACCTCTCAAAACTTCATGGTCAACGCATGGCACCACACCAACGCATTGTCCAACACTTAGTCACTTTTTTCTTTGGCTTCCGACGCATGGTTATTCTTGGCAATGCCTCTTGCCAATAGTTCGTACAATCATGCATCCAACCTTATAAACTCATGGTTTCCATTTCAACTTATGCGTTAATGTCTCCTAATACTTAACACATGTTTTCTTTTGACCTTAAACTTAGTAAAATTTCACCAATTAAAGCTCAAATCAAAACTACTCAAGGAAAATCTATTCAACATTTAGAAATTTCTTTCTCTTTAACATAAGATTTAACTTTCACTTAGTTAATTCCTTTTAACACCTGCTTAAGTAAGGAAAAATGGAAATCTGGGTTTCACATTTACTTCCCCCTTAAGAAAATTTCGTCCTTGAAATTTACTCAAACTAATTCGGTTTTAAGGTTTCACAACAACTACTATTGTAACCTCTTATAACCTTGTCTATTACCACGCTTCCACTGCGCTATTCTGATATCAACTCCTTAATTTGTCCAATAATACCTCGCCTAACCATCTCTAAGCTAGATGTTGAACCAACTATCTACAACATAATCATTTCTATCTCAAATACTAAAAGAGAATATCTTAAATTCACACTTACCTTCCTTGGTAGATCTTCAGTAGCGTTGTGAGTTCCAGCTCTGGTTGCCTGCTAGGTCATGCCACTTTCGTCATTCCTCTTAGTCTACCTTGACTAATTTCTTAGGTTTCTCTTTAAACCTTTACTCTACCACACTTTCCTCTGGTTTTACTGTACTCAAACCTCAGGTTTTTCTAACTCAATCCTCTGGTTTCCAAGAACATATACTTTGATACCAAACTAGTATCAACTCACCCTTAAACTTTCCTAGAAACTTATGCTTTGATACTAAACTGGTATAAACTAATTCATCAATTGACCCAGAAATTTATGCTCTGATACCAAGTTGTCTCACCTCGTCCTAGACTGCTCTCTAAGCCTAGGAAAGGACATGACTATAGCAGTTATCAACCCTTTTGTTGACACTTACTGTCTAATAACTCTTGCGGAAATAACTCTGATACCAATGAACAAATTAACTCATAACTGATTAAATCAAGGAGACAAACAGCAACTGATTAAGTAGGCCCATTTTATTACTACAATGTAATGTTTATACAACTTCAAGACTTAACAACAAAATCTACAACAACTGTAAAACCCTTCAAAAGTGTGACTGTGGCTTGTGGTAGACCTTAGCAGCATCTTGGAACTCCTCACCTTTCGCTACCTGGGAATAAAAACATGAAATAACAGAATGAGCTTCACAAAGCTCAGTGAATGGTAAGCAACTTCTAGAGTCTATTTCAACTCATAAATAACAAGCATATCATAAATACGAGGTTACATTCAAACCTTCGCCTTGAGTGAGTCTAGTCTCAACTTCTATCTATATGTATGGTAGATAGCTAAACTAATAACTAACTAGAATAAGTATGTTGTCTACCTACACATACGGTAGATAGATAACTGTTACTAAATACAATGCTTACTCTTTATGTTTCCTTTGTCTCTTATGTGCACATAGCTTCCCGTTCATGGGCTCAGAATCTAGGTCCATCGGCCCTCTGACCATCCCATATGAGGATCCAACCACAGGCTCAGGAACTAGACCTCTCGATCCCCTGACCATCCCATGAGGTCTTGCTTACGGGCTCAGAAACTAGGTCTATTGACCCTCTGACCATCCCGATCACATAAAACTCATTCTCATGCTGGATACTCATTCACAACATAAGCATATATAATTTACTCTAAAAGATATACTTTAAAACTTAACGGAAAGTACCACTCACCTTGGTCATTTAGGAACCTTTCTCTCTAGAAGTTCCTTGATCTTCCTGGGCTCCTCTTTTGAACCCTAAATTTAAGATTCAAATTAAAGCTCAAACTACTCATAGTTTTAGGCCTTATTTTGAGCATATCCTTCTGAAAATATGCTCTAAAATGTCTCAGGAAGCTTAGTTCAAAATCTTAGCTCATAACTCCTCATGGTTTGGCCAGAAACATTAAAACATCAAGACTGGCCCAGCTTACCCGATAGCTCGACCCTTCTGTCTTTTCGTTATTCTCCAGCCCGATTCCTTAGACCTTATTCTCTGGCAGCCCTACCCTGAAAACTAGACTCTTATAGCTTTCAGGTGGCTTTAGAATCACTCCAAGTGCACGAGTATTCTGGGAGAACTTCTCGTCCCAAGTTGATGCTATTTCCTATCCTTTCTGTCGGACAGTATCTCCCCTCTTGGAACCTCTTAACCAATGCATGGTCTTACTATCAACGCATAGTCTCTTCCCAATACACTCTTTTTTATGTTCTTTGAATAGAATTTGAGTTCTCATCTGAAGTCCTTGGCCCTATTTATAGGTGTCCAAGATTGATCTAAGGCCGACACCTCCTACTTGGCCGCATGTATAAGTGTCTCTTCCTTACACTATTATCGCAATCTTGCATTAGCGCAACCCAAGGTATCTTTCTCCCCTTTTACCAATGCATAGCCCTCAAGTTATTTTTTCTACTTCACATTCGGAGTGTCACAATGCTCTTTTTCAGCACTCGGTGTTAGCGTCATGGGATGCGCCTTAGAGCACTTCAGCTCCCTATTTTCTCCTTCCTTGGCCTCTACTTTCCCCTTTAATTGCACTAATGACCTACGAGTCTTCATATTCAAAATTTTCACCATAATGGGTCATATTTTGCACAATTTTTCCTGCAACTCAGTATTCCTGAAATAACTCCAAATAAACTTGTTAAACAAAATTTAACAATAAAAATTACTAAATTAGAAACAAAATAAAGCACTTTTTGAATGTTTTTCTAGAATCCTTTAGCTGTAGAAGTATATCAGCAAGTTTTTCCTACAACTTAGTCTTCATATTTTGCACAATTTTTCTTGCAACTCAGTCTTCATATTCGAATTTTGCACCATAATGGGTCATATTTTGCACAATTTTTCTTGCAACTCAATATTCTTGAAATAACTCCAAATAAACTTGTTAAACAAAATTTAACAATAAAAATTACTAAATTAGAAACAAAATAAAGCACTTTTTGAGTATTTTTCAAGAACTCTTTAGTCGTAGGAGTATTTGGAGTGTAAGCAACAAGGATCAATAAGCATTCTAATTCATTAATTTTGGCTGTAAATAAAATATGCTTATATAATAATAAGAGGGTTTCAAGTCATACCATTGTAGAACCTCTTTAATCTTGAATTCAATTGCAAATCTTCTCCAATTCTTAACCTCTTTAATCTTGAATTCAGTTGCAAATCTTCTCCAATTCTTCTTGTGAACAACATCAAGATCTTTCCTAATATTCTCTTGGAGCTTTAGATTGAGTTGTGGAACTCAAAATAAGCTTGAATGAATGGAGTTTGGAGAAAAAGTTCACTTATGTGATTTGACGAACACTTCTTCAACCTTACAAGTTTTCAGTAAAACTATAGCAAGTTCATCAGCTCTGTTGCATACCTGATTTTCACTTCCATCTTCTCTATTTATTACAGGACATTCATGCAAAGAAGATGGCTGCATGAGGTACAACTCATGCTTGGAATATTGAAACAAAATCAAGTGGTTTTTTGAGTGAGCTACTTGAAGATGTTAATGGAAAAATCCAATTTTTCATTTTTGTGTTTTTCCAAACTTTAAAAATTTTCAGATTGATTTCAAAAATTGAAATTATTGTTAATTTTGCAAAATTAATTTTCTAATAAAATTAATAGTAAATAATTAATTAAACAATTTGATTAATTCCAATTAATTTAATATCATTTATTAAATTAATTTTACACAAATTCCACTTTCATGAATTTAATATTTAAATTATATTTAAATATTAATTAATTCTCCAATTCCGTTTAATTCCAAATTAAATGCATAATTATATCACATATAATTACTAATTCCCTACGTTCTAATTCGAACGTTTCAAATTAACTTATCACGCTATGCTAAATCTAATCCATTTACGAGCTAGTAGGGGGATCTCGTGGACCTACAAATCATGGGTTTCAATGATCCGAGATTAATTGGCTAAATACTTTACACCGAATCAACTCCCATGCGTTAACTAATGAGTCACTCCATTAAAGCCCATAGTTGCACTCCCCTCACTGTGGATATATTATGTCCACGTGATTTAACCGTAATTAGTAAGTCGACCCTTCACAAGTTGTTTGTAGTAACGGTTGGGTCTAATATCTGTTTTACCCCCGAGATTACGTCTTGTTCCTTAAGTTTCTACTGATTCTCTAATGAACAATTGGTTTATGATCTAGTCACTATACCAGATCCCTCTCAGCCCAGTGAGAGGGTGGGGCCTCTTGTTCAAGTCCTGGATTGAGTACTTAAGAGAACAACCTTTCTCCTATCCCTAAATCGAGAAGGCGTGAATTTCGTCTTTCACCCTATGTCCCGAACTATCTACCTGGTCTTACCCCTAAAATAGGAGGCTTATTGAGACGATGCTGTTGAGCCAACCCTTACCTATGCAAATCTAAGGATAATCTAAAATAAATAGGAGTTCATACTTAGCTCAGGATTAAGATCGAGTTAGTCTTATACAGTAAACAACGTTATAAAGTAAGAGTAACTTATTTCTTAGTCCGATCTTATGCAAATTCATTGTATAGGATGCCCCCGCTCCTCATGTCAATACAAGAACGAATCTGGATCACTTCATTTGTAGTATCTTTACAACAACTTGTAATAGCTACAAAGTAGATCACATCCAATAGTGTTACCAGAATAAGGTACCCAACCTTAATCATGTACTATAGACCGTTTTGGATGTTTATTCGAACTTGATCCATCTCTATGTCTCTACATAAAGTTCAAGTATTTATATAATAGTCATGGATCTTTGTTTATTTGATTTAGAATTTTACGTATTGTAGAATCAATAATAAGTTTATTGACTATGGAATATGTTTATCTTTTACAAACTGCGAGTTTTAGGATATAAAACCCAACAATACTCCCACTTGGACTAATACTCCAGTGGATAAATATATACAAATATACAATGTTGAGTTACACTAAGAGAATAAAAAGTACAAATACAATAAACTAGGGCATTAGATACCCATAAATTCTCCCACTTCCCTAGTGATAAATATCTCGTAGACCTAGTCCTACTAGGTGACCTTCAAACATTTTAGCTGAGAAGGCCTTTGTAAACTGATCAACTAAATTGCCTTGTGAGGCTATCTGCATGACAATCACATCTCCTCTGTGTACAGTCTCCTTGATGAGATGGTACTTCTGCTCGAAGTGCTTTCCTCTTTTATGGCTTCAAGGTTCCTTTGAATTTGGAACTGTTCCACTGTTGTCACAATAGAGGGGGACATGCAGATGCATATTAGGAACTACTTCCAAATCAGTCAGGAACTTTCTGAGCCATATTGCTTCTTTTGCTGCTACATTTGCAGCTACATACTCAGCTTTCATTATGGAGTGAGCAATACAACTCTACTTGATGCTTTTCCACACAACAGCTCCTTCATTTAGAGTGAATACTGACCCGAAGTTGATTTCCTAGAATCAATATTTGTTTTGGAGTCAAAATCAGTGTATCTAGTAAGGATCAGATCCTTAGCATTATACACAAGCATGTAATTTCTCGTTCTCCAAAGATACTTGAGAATATTCTTAATGGTAGTCCAATGATCATATCCAGGATTGGATTGAAATTTTCTGAATATTCTAATGACATAGCATATATCAGGACGAGTACCAACATTGCATACATTAAACTCCCTACAACTGATTCATATGGAACATATCCTTAGTCTCTTAAAGTGTCTTAGGAATTTGTTCTTTAGACAAGTGAATTCCATATCTGAAAGGCAACATTCCTTTCTTGGAACTTTTCATTTTATACTTTGAAAGCATCTTGTCTATATAAGATGCTTGAGACAGTGCTAATGTTCTGTTCTTGCGATTCCGATCTATTTGGATTTCAAGAACATATTGTGCTTCTCCCAAATCTTTCATTTAGAATTGCGTAGCCAACTATCTCTTAATGTCTTCTAGAAATTCTACTTTATTTCCTATGAGTAGAATATCATCAACATACAACACCAGAAAGACGACAATTTTGTTAACGATTTTCTTGTAAACACAAGGTTCGTCACAATTTTGTTCAGAGCCATAAGATTTGATCGCAGTGTCAAATCTCATATTACAGGATCTAGGTGCTTGTTTCAACCTATAAATAGATCTATTAAGTTTGCAAACCTTTTGCTCTTGACCCTGTTCAATGAACCCTTCTGGTTGAGATATATAGATACTCACTTCAAGATAGCCATTCAGAAAGGCTGTCTTGACATCCATTTGCCATATTTCATAAGCATAAAATGTAGCTATGGACAAGAGTATTCTAATTGACTTTATCATGGCATTCGGAGATAGAGGACAATCCATATTTTGCATTCTTATCTATATTATTCAAAATTTCATGTGAGTTGAGAGATAGAGGACAATCATTTGTTAAAACTCTTTTGGTATTGTTAACTGCTAGTAATTTTTTTGTTGATTCGATTTTATCGTTAACTAATTTGACAGTGAGTATTCTAGAAGAATTCGACATGGTGAAAAATTTTAAACAAATTCTAATTAGCAAATTGCAACTAAACTCGAAATCAAGTTTTAGCAAAACAAGTAATAATGTACCCATAGCCATTATTTATTTGCAACAATATTATAATGAGTTAGAATACGTGCTACCGAGGGGCTGTCAGATACTCCTTCACTAAAGAAAACAATTTTGACCAAACACTCTCTCTACAATAATTCTAATTCTTATAGTCGTTTAGTTACCATTTTTGTTAAAAAAAATTTCTAACACTTTAGTAATTTTGTACGCGTAATCCTCCGTTTTCAAACGTTAGAGGCCAGCCCCAACTATGCTACTGAAATAAAGAGTCAAGGTTGGGAATGGACCTAAGAAATCCTATCCATTTCTGGAGTTTGAGTTGTTCTGAATTCTATGTTACAATCTTCTGTGGGATAGTCATCGTTAAACAACTAGCAAGGGTCGCCTAAAGCAAACCAGCAAGTGCAACATAGGAATCTCATGGTCCAAACTAACGAAAGAGACCGCAGAACATGTTGACACAAATCCTTCACCCACTTACTATGAACTACTTCACGCGTCCATCTTGTTATTGATTGATACAAACACTTTCCGAATGGAGGTAAGATAACTTGTATTTCTATCGAAAAAAATCCCATCTCAATCAAGATTAACGACCTCTTCTTTGCCACTCTCTCCTCCTCAACCATGGGTGCTTTGTCCTTTTCTTCCCTCTTCGACGCCACTTTTCTCAGCGCTGCTTCTTTCTTTGAGACTTTTGCCCCTTCCTCAGGTTGTTTTTCTTGTCTCTTGCCTTTTTCTTTTGTTCCTTCTCCATCAAGATCCTATTTTCTTCTTGAATCTTATTCAATTTGCGCTTGATGTGCTGAGCTATCTCCCCATGGGCCCTCTTTTCCTCAGTACTTTCCTCCCTCCAATCTTTTTCAAATTCTATTGCGACACGCTCCGCACTATCCATCAATTCTTCCGACCTTGCTTATGATGAGGCCCTAACTCTCTTAATGTCCTTATCACGTAGATCATGATGAACCTTCGTCGCAGCGATGATGATTTTGGCTTCCTTTCTTAACTATTGGAAGCCCTCTTTAACCTTCTTGACCTTAGTGGCCATGTTTTCATCCAGTCGCTTAGTAGAAGATGCGGGCAGGACTACCACTTCTTCCTCACTTCTTCTTTTTCTTTCCTTCATGTTCTTTCGTTGAAGAGGCTTTTCCTCTTCATCCAACAGATCAACACATTGAGCCTCTACCTTATTCATGTCACATTGTTTCCTTGCCTTCTTTTGCTCAAATGCAACGAACATCTTTTTGGGAGGCCCTTCCTTGACACTTATAGGTTTTGGCGCATTGGATGCTAGTGCTTCAAGGTCACATGTCACATGCCCAAAACCATGTGACAAGACTTCAAATCCATACACCTCTGACTCGTCCCTTTGTCTTGCTTCATTAACGTTAGAAGTCCATGTTTGAACGCGTTTTTGTAGGGATGGAAAACATGATAGTGTGGGTTCAGATCGAATTGAGGAGGTGCTTCTGAGGAGATTAGGGTAGAATTATAGAGGGATTGGGGTTGATGCTCTAGATCTCGTAGGGTTCTATAGTTTGTAATTGTATTGTACAAACATCTTATTTATTTAATAAAATATGTGATGTTTCATTCAATATTTAGTTGCATTAATCAACAAACCAATAAACTAATATCCAAGGTTATTTTGTAGCTTAAACATATATGTAGAGACATACGAGTGAATCATGTTTAAGTGATAATCTAAATGGTCTGTAGTAGATGGATAAGGCGGGATACCTTATGCAAGTGATACTACGAATATACCCTATTTTGTAGATGTTACAATTGTTGTAAAGTGCTATTAATGATCTAATCCTAATCATTCATATGGAGACATATGAGTGGAGGTATTCTATATAAAGAAGTTTGTATAAGACCGGACCATTGACAGACCGTATCTTACGGTGTCGCTCCCAAAAAACGACCGTGCAAATAAATTTATATACACCGAACTAACCCCTTATACTAACCAATAGTAAAAGTAGCAAGTCCGAGGTCGAGCCATAGAGAGCCTCAAATGTTGGAACTTGCAGGATGTAATCGGGTGGGGGGGGGGGGGGGTTTATGAAAATTGTTAAAATAAATTGTGAAAGCGAAAATTGTGCAATGTAAACAATTGAGAAAATTTATTATCAAACAAATACTTACCTTCGGTAATTATGATTTATTCATTCCTCATTAATTCTATCATAGACTACTTGGAAGATACATGAGATTATTTAAATTAAAAACTTAGTTTACTCGATTAGAATCCTAAATGCTAGTCCATAAAATCAAGTTGATTAAGAGAAAAGCAAGAATCTTTAACCAATCAATTAATCAACATGTATTAAGATTCAAGACAAAACTAAGCCAATTAATCAGTTTCCATCGTCTAACTAATTAATTGATTGAAATTCATCTAAGTTAGAAAGTAAAGTCTTTCTAATATGAATCCTAAATTAACGTAACAAACCTACTCGTGCTTCTAGGTGACGACTACCTAACGATTAAAAATTAGGGCCAATCAAAGCAATCAATTTAACATAAATAGCTAATTTGTCAGATTATCCCATACACGATAATTGAATAATATGCTCGAGATAAATTTCATAAAATTCATAATAAAACTCACGAAATTACAAAACAAGTCTCAAGAATTTAATTATAATGAAATTAAACTAACAAACCCAAGCTAAGTTCTTACCCTTTAGCCACTAAACATACTCGAATTAATTGCAATTGGAAAGGGGAATAATTCTTTTCAGAGTTTTGGTATAAAAGTGGGCTAAAACTAGGTTGAGGCAGAGTGACGACGTTCACAATTTGGTGTACTCGATCTGCCCCTCTCAGCTGGACCAAAATTCTCTTTTTATAAAACTGTCGCAACATCGCAATGCTAGGGAGAGCGTTGCAACGCTCGGTTGTGTCGCATGCACTGATGACGGGCAGAAATGTACATCATTATAGGCCTTTTATTTAGAATTATGAAGGATGTTAAGTAGAAGATGCTGCGAGTATACTAAGAATTCATGAGAAAACGAGCTTGCGTCGATCGGCATTAAGAATCTCGTTTTCTCATGAATTCTTAGTACACTCGCCGCATCTTCTACTTAACATCCTTCATAATTCTAAATAAAAGGCCTATAATGACGTGCATTTCTGCACGTCATCACACCCCCAAACTTAGAATCATGCTTGTCCTTAAGCATGCTTTATACTCAAGAAATTCAATAGTCACCCTTTGGCTTTCCTTTGCGATCACCAGCCTATCAGAATAGAATTTACTCATACATCTAACCATGGCAGCAACGCTCTCCCCAACTTCGGCTACTTCTTCAAAGAAATCTTTTCTAATCTTAAATCAGGCAAGCCTCTACTCAAAAACTTTTTACTCATTCCCTACAACTTTGCATTTAGCTTTTAAGATCGCGTTCGTTGAAACAATTCAAAGTCTTGCGATTTATTATTAGAATGTAGTGTTGAACCTAGTTACACTATTCGTTTTGGCTTGCCCCCCACGTGTGTCATGCGGACAACCAACTTCGGTTGCGTGCCATATTCAACTCAACTCTTGTTTTGGCTTAAGATTGCGCCAGACAGAGGAGTTGCGTTTATGCATTGATCCTAGCAACTTACTTTCGTTTTGGCTTACCCCCATGGGTGTAATGCGGACATCCAACTACGGGTAATTGCCTTTCACAACTTAACTCTTATCAGCATGGGCTTCTCTATTGTGCTGACAGTGGAGTTTTTATTCTCAAACATTTTTTTTAAGATAAAAAAATGAATTTTCTTTGTGTCGAGGAAAATTCATAGCGTCGCGACACTCCAAAGGAGCGTTGCAATGCTACCACTTCTACCTTACAGCGTCGACGTTCCAGCGTTGGAGTGCGTGCGGTAATGGCATCTTTGATTTTTTGGAGCATCGCACCGTTTAGGACAATGTTGCGACGTTGCCCTGCATTCGAGCACTTTATCCTACAACGTCAACCTAGCATTGGACTTAGGTTTGATTGTAGTGTTGCGACACTCGACAGTGCAACGACCTTCCTTTATTGGTCATTAAATCGATTTAGCTTTTAATTTTGTCATTTTAGCATCTTTATGTCACGAATGCTTAATCTGTCTGCTTGTAGACTCGAGTCCTACAAAATAATCAATTAAATCAAATTAAGTAGCTAAGCAACCCTGAGTTAAGTGGAAGAAGATAGCACATTTCAAGTGCTATAAACCACGAAATGACTAGTCTCATTATATAACTCTATTAATAATAAAGACTTACATTTCACCAAAATGACCGTAGGTGATGTGACCTGAATCTTGAATGAGTTGTGAACTCCTGCCTATGAAGGTCCATTGATTTGTATGGATGAGAGTGCCCAGATCGCCAACTAAAAAAGTTTACCATTTTAGGGATTTGTCTATTTGGAGAGTTGGGAACACAACTACACAAGAAGAAATTTACTCATTACCCAATGTTGGGGTAAGTGAATAAATTGCTCCCTTAAGGGCTGATTCTAGGTCTTGAACAATGTGACACTGCACCCTCTCCCGGCCTAAGAAGGGTTTGGTCATAGTTTGTCTATGATTTATTATTCATTAGAGGGATCAGTGATACTTAAAGAGTCAGATGTAAGTATAGGGAAAAACGGTAAATTTGGCCTGGTTGTACTTACGAGCAATTTGTGAAGGGTCATCGTGCTGTTAATTAGTTATATCCAATGGACACATAAATATATATGTAGTGCGAAGAATGCATCTGTCGATCTTTAGTGGTGTGCCCGATAGTTGGTGAATAATTTAATTAAATAGTTTAATTAATTATTCAAGTACTTTAGAGCTTCAAGCTACACGTCCACGAGGTCCTCTTTGTAGTTCAACGGGGAATTTATGAGAATCAATTTTGGATTAATTTGAATTGTTTTAATTAATTGAGGGACTTAATTATATGTGATATAATTATTTTAATTTATTCATATATGATATAATTACTATCATGTATTTGATACATTATAGTATAAAGTTTATTTGAGAGATTAAATACTTGAATGTGATTCAAATATTAATGATGTGAATTTGATTCATATAATTAAATTTAATATAAATTGGATTTATATTAAATATTGTTATTGAGAGAATTAAACTATAGGTTATATTGTATTGGATACAATATTAAACTATATATAGGTTATATGTTATATAACATATAGTATAATATAATATTATATGATAAAGTGGTTATCATATAAATATATATTAATGTTTTTATTAAAATTATTTTGATTTATTAATTTTAATTTTTAAGAAACAATTTTAGGGAGCGAGTCATAACTCTCTCTACATCGTGCAAGAGTGGGAAAGAAAGTTCAGGAGATTTTTTTTATTCATCTTCTTCTTTCTTGGGCAGTGAGTTACAAAAGGGTTTTGAAACATTTGAATTTTTGCTTCCCCAATCTCTCTTTCTCTCTCAATTATTTATTCTCCCTCACCAAATAAGCCAGAACCCACACACTCCTAGATTCTCATCCCAAAAAATACAGGGGAAACCATTTTGGTGGTGGCCATTTGGAAAATTATGTTCTTTCAAGTTCGTGATTTTTGGAAAAAAAGGAAATGTGAAGAAATCTATCTTCAAGAGTAAGCCTTCTCTTCCATTTTATCTTCTTAATTTGTTTAAGCATGCTATATTTTTTTTTAATCCTAAATGCATAAAAATTTATGTTTGCTTTATGTAATTTGAATGTTCTGTAAATTTTATGCATCATTTATATTATATGTGTTATAATATATATAATTACATGATTTAATTTTATAGCATGCTCATGCATCATATAGTATAAATGTTATAATATATGTACGTATGCGTTAATAACATATACATACATAATTTATACTATAAGAGTAATATAGTGTATGGATGTATATTTAAATGTTATGTACGTTATGTTGGGTTTTATGTCCTAAAAACTTGTAGTTTGTAAAATAATAAACTTTTTCTATTATCAGTATTCTTGTTAGTTATTGATCTCATATATTGTATGAAAGTCTAAATCCAATAAAATAAGACCCATATATATTTTATGAGTACTTGAACTTTATGTGGAGACATAAGAGTGGATCAAGTTCGCGTAAATAGTCAAAATGATCTATGGTACATGAATGAGATTGGGTACCTTATTTTGGTAACACCATTGGATGCGGCCTACTCTGTAGTTGTTACAAAGAGTTGTAAAGTGCTACATACGATGTGCTCCTAATTCGTACATGTTATGACATGAGGAGTGGGGGCGTCCTATGCAATGAGTTTGCATAAGGTCAGGATCAAGAAATAAGCCACTCTTACTTTATAATGTTGTTTACTGTATAAGACTGACTATTTCATCTAGATGACCTAGGTAACTCGATCTTAATCCTGAGCTAACTATGAACTCCTGTCTTTCGGGATTGCCCTTAGATTTGCATAGGGTTGGCTCAACAGCGCTGACTCAATAAGACTCCCATTTTAGGGGTAAGACCGGATAGATAACTGGGGACATAGGATGCAAGATGGAGTTCACACCTACCCGATTTAGGGATAGGAGAAAGGTTGTTCTCTCAAGTACTGAATCAAGGTCTTGAACAAGAGGCCTCACCCTCTCACTAGGCTGAGAGAGTTTGGTTTAGTGATTGGATCACAAACTAGTTGATCATTAGAGGATCAGTAGGGACTTGAGGAATAAAACGTAATCTCGGGGTAAAACAGATATTTGACCCAGTCATTATAACGAACAACCGGTGAACGGTTGACTTGCTGATTATTGTTAAATTATATGGACATAATATATCGACAGTGAGAGGAATGCAACTATGGGCTTTGGTGGAGTGACCTATTAGTTAACAAATGGAGATAAATTTGATCTAATGAGTTTAGCCAATTAATCTCGGATCGTTGGAGCTCATGATTTGTAGGTCCGCGAGGTCCCCCTACTAGCTCGCAGCGGACTAGCTCTAGAATAACGTGATAAGTTAATTTGAATCGTTTAAATTAGAATTAAGGGAATTAATAATTATATGAGATATAATTACATGTTTAATTTTAGAATTAAATGGAATAGGAGAATTTATATATATATTTAAATATGATTTAAATATATAAAGATGGATATTGTTAAAATTAATTAAATAATTGATATTAAATTAATTAAGTATTATTTAATAATTAATTTATGAATTTAATTAAAATTTTCATTTTTAAGATCAAAATAAATTTAATAAAATCCAGACTTGATTTTTTGAGATAAAATTCAAAAAGGAAAAGAAAACAGAACACTTAAATGGAAAATGAAGTTTTTCCATTATCCATCTTTTGAAGTAGCTCACACAAGAAGCAATATCTTTGCCTTGTCTTCTCCAAGCATGAGTTGCAACTAATGCAACTATTTTCTTTGCATGTTGATCTGCAATATAATGAAAAATTGGAGTGAAAATCAGGCATGAAATCTATAGAGATTTTGAGAGAAAATTTGGTTTGAAGAAAGAGTTCATCAGCTATTTTTCTGCAGTAAGCATTTCTCCTTCTACCCTTGATTCAAGCTTGCTTTGAGTCCCAAGACTTAATCTAGAGCACTAAGAGAATAGTGGAGAAGATCTTGAGACTGTCTACAACAAGATTTGGAGAAGATAGCAGCTGGTGAAGAGCTTTGAAGAAGTTCTACAAAAGGTATGTCTTAAAACTCACTTATTTCTGCAAAAGCATGCTTTATATTTTACCAAAATTAGTGAATTTGAGCGCTTAGATGATTCTTGTGCTTCTGCTACTATTGATACAATCCTACATGTTAGTAATGAAATTACTAAGTATGCCAATAGATACAATGTATGGTTTTAATTTATTTCGTTTGCTTATAATTATTATATCAAAATGAAATTAGAAATTAAAATCGATAAATCATAATCACATGCAAACATTAGGTTAAATTCATTTTTTTAATAGTTTTAAATTTGAATCATATAGACATAAGATCACATTTCTAATGAAAATAGAAATTTAGTTTAAACTTTTAACTGGTTTAATAGGATTAAATTTATTTTAATTGAAAGATTAACATTGTAACAAATGTATCTATAAGGGACCTTTTGTCTAAGGTTAGTTTTATCTAGGCTTGGGTATTTAAGTTGACTAAAATGTAACATCTGTACCTGAGAACTTACCTGGAAAGGTGAATTAGATATATTTGTTACAAGCATGGAATTATTGGTTAACCTTTGTTAAAGTGTTTAATAAACTTTATTCAAAATTGTTTAACTATCAAAAGGAAATGTTGTTTTCGGGCAAATTAAACAATCACTTAGTTAAAATCAGTAGCCAATTTTTTCTAAGTTGATTAACCCTAGGTAAAACGCTCAGTGGGAGGAAAATAGGTATATGATACTTCATTTTATCCTCTTCACGTTTCTCTCTAAAATTTCACACCGTGAGATCTATACTCGACCTCGAGGCACCTTGAGTGTCCTCCTACGGATGATGTTTGTATAGATCAATATCAATGTGAATGGAAAGGGTGTTTATAGTAAGTGGAAGCGGGACGTGTGATAACACATCCCTCAGTTGCTCTCATTAGTTTGAAGTAAAGTCGCATGCACGGCCTCGTGGTACCTTGAGTGTCCCCCTACGGATGGAATCTTTGCATGACGCTTTATTCAAACTCCAGAAATGGATAAGGGTTACTTTAGTTTCTGCACTAATCAGTTTTTCCCTATGGTTGGCTCATTGGGGTTGAACTCGAGAATTTAAAATGAGGGGTTACACTTACAAGAAATGTTAAGGGAGTTTAACTATTTCTTGACCGAACAATGATGACTGATAGTTACAGTAATGAGGAATTGTTCTGTCTATTGATTGAGATAGTCTCATTTTAGTGAAGGGGCACCTGATCACCTTACGGTGGCTTTTGTCCTATGTCATTGAAGCATCATTGCAAAATAGATGTCATTCAGGGTACACAGAATTATTTTGCTAAAATTGATTGGTTTTTCTAACTGGTTTAATGAAAATAAATTGATATAAATAATTTGTATGGTTTCAACAAATTTATTCATTATGACTTTTGTGACTCTTAATTTACTCGGTGTCGAAAAACTAACGAGCGATAATTACACGACTTGGAAAAAGACAATCGACACTATCTTGATCATCGATGACCTCTAATTTGTCTTAATGAAGAACTGTCCTCCCATTCTAGCTCCAAGCGCTGCTCGAAATGTTCGAAAAGCATATGAGCGATGGACACAGACAAATGATAAGGCTCGAACATACATCTTGGCAAGCCTTTTTGAAGTCTTTGGCCAAGAAGCATGAGCTCATGCTCACAGCCCGTGAAATCATGGAGTCCCTGAGGGAAATGTTCGGACAACAGTCCACATAGCTCAGGCACGACGCTCTAAAATATATCTTCATTACCCGTGTGAAAAAGGGGCATTTGTTAGAGAACATGTTCTTAAAATGATGGCCCACTTCAATGTGGCATTGATGAATGGGTCCGTCATCAATGAAGCTAGTCAGGTTCGCTTCATCCTAAAAACTTTACCTAAAAGTTTCCTGCAGCTTCGTAGTAATGCAGTTATGAATAGAATTGACGGCAACCAGGCCACCTTACTCAACGAACTACAGACCTTCCAGTCTTTGTTGAAAACCAAGGAACTGAAGTATGAGGCAAATGTTGCTTCATCATCTAAGATGTTCTTCAGAGGTTTGACATATGGGACAAAGTTTGTGCCTTCTTTCGGCACCAAAAAGTGGAAGAAGAAGAAAGATGGAAAGGGTAAAGGTAACCCACCAGCTGTTGTCCAAAAGGGCAAGTAGGCAAAGGTTGCAAAGAAAATCTGTTTTCATTGCAACTAGGAGGGACATTGGAAAAGGAACTGTCCCAAATATTTGGCGGAAAAGAAGAAGGCAAGCAATATATGATTTTCTTGTATTGGAAACATGTTTAGTGGAGAATGATGACTTAACCTGGATAATTGATTCAGGCGCCATTAACCATGTTTTTTCTTCATTTCAGGAAATTAGTTCTTGGAGGCAACTTAAAGCTGGAGAGATGATGATGTAGGTTGGAACTGGACATGTCGTCTCAGATACAGCAGTGGGAAGCCTTCGACTTTGTTTATAGAATTCATATGTTATACTAGATAATATATTTTTGCTTCCAAGTGTAAAAAGGAACCTTATTTCTATAAATGCTTTTTAGAAAAAAAATATTCTCTCTCTTTTAATGTAAATAAAGTGTTTATTTTAAAAAAATGGTGTATATATTTGTTCTGCAAATCATGAAGATAATCAATATGTGCTAAGATCGTTAGCAACTAAATCCCCCCTTAACACTGAAATATTTAAAACTACGATAACTCAAATAAAAGACATAGAATTTCTCTTAAAGAAAATGCCCAACTTTGGCACCTGAGATTAGGACACATCAATCTTAATAGGATTGAGAGATTGGTAAAGAATGTGTTGGAAATGTCCTAAAACTTTTACTTCGTAATTTTTGAAACATATTATATTTATCAACAAGAGCATCGTTGAAGTATTTTTCAATAAAAGTATTATTGAAACTACATTCTATTATAAATTCCAATAAACGAACCCATGGCTAAAGTATGAATACTTTAATTTTATGTAAAGACATAAAAGAGGATCAAGTTATAGTATTTAGCCTAAAAGGTCTATAGGTATATGGATAAAATTGAGTACCTTATCCTGGAGACACCATGGATGCCACCCACTTTGTATATTGATACAAACAATGTGATCCTAAAATCGTTCATGTAGAGACATGCGATTAGAGGCATATTTCAATTCAATGACCTAGGGTAACTCGATATTATTCCTGAGCTAATTATGAACTCCTGTTTATTCGGCATTGTCCTTTAATCTGCATAGGTGAGAGTAGTTCAACAACACTACTCAATAAGCCTTCAATTTTGGGGACAAAATTGGATAGATAATTGGGGACATAGCCTTGTATGATGGAATTCATTCCTACCTAATTTAGAGTTAGCAGATAGCTTGTTCTCTTAAGTACTGATTCCTCGACTAGAACAAATGGGCCTCAACCTCTCATGATAAAGAGGGACATGGTTTATTAGTTGGACTATAAACAAATTGTTCAATAGAAGATTAGTGGTGACCTAAGGAGCAAGATGTTTTTACAGGGGTACAATTGTAACATTCCACATCTTTTCATTATTTATTATTAATGTAATTTTTTTCCTTTTTCAGTAATTGTCCTTAGTTGAAGGGCATGTTTGGAATTTGAATTTCAAGTATAAGTGCAAGGATTTAAGTGTTGTCGTGGAAATTATTCAAAATTATTCAATTTTCAAATTCAATTTGAAAAGTTATGGCAGGAATTAATTGTCTTTGGAAAAGGAAAGGAATTAAAATAGTATAAAGTGGAATAAGGAAACGATTTAATTACAATTATACTATTTTCCTTTATTATTATTATTATTATTATTATTATTTTAAAAATAAAAACGAGAGCCCCATCCCCTCACGCCATCTCTCTCGCTCGAAACCTCCCCGCTGCCTTGTCCACGCCACTACACCTACACCGCCCTTCTCACCTGTCCAACCGACTGCTGCTCGTGGGTTCCGACCGGCCAGATCCCGACAGTCAGACACGCCGCCCACCGCCGCTCCCACTTTGACCCACCCGCTATGCCGACTTCGCCCAGGACCGAGCCCAGCCAGCGAAATCATGCGTCCATCGCCCCACTGCTTCTCTAGTCGCCAGCCGCAGCGCCTCCTAGCCCTCTGTTCATCGTCCGCCACTGCCGTCATCTTTGGGTTCGCCGGATCTGGCAGTTTTAGGTAAGCCTTTTGTGAAGTTTTGTGTGGAAGATTGGGCCTCATTAAGTTTGGAATGAAGGTTAACTTATTCGAATAATTTTTGGCCTTAGATTTGAATCGAGGAAACTGTTGGAGTGGTTGTCCAGCGGGTTTAAGATCGTTCAACAAGAGTTTTGGTAAGAGATATAGTCCTTATTGTTGGTTTGTGAGCACGCTTTGATTACTGAATTAAATTTGACTTAACCCTTGTTTCTTTAAGGTTCCAAATTGTCGTCTATTGGGAGGTAAATTCTCTTGGAAGAAGATCTTGGAGTGGTTGTTAATCGAGTTCCTTAGGTAAGCTTTTGGGTATTGTGGTTTTGAATCTGAGATGGTAATTATTTTTTGAACTGAAACTTAATAGTCGTATTCGTATGTTAGGGTTGTTTCTTCAAACCACAGTCATCGTTTGGTTGTCTGAGTTTATCTGTGGAATTTCGATTAAGGTAAGTAATCTTACCACTGGAACTGCCCACAGGCCAGGCTTTATTTGTATGCTAGCGTGATGAGTGTATGGTAAGTGTTAGCATGTTAACTGATAGTATGACCTGATCAAGTATGTTCTAGCACGAGTTCTGTTTTGTTTAAATATACACCTAGGCACTTGATCGTTATTATGAGGTGGTATGTGTTTCCATATGTTGATATCTGATATGCTGATGTTGAGGCATACTTGTCTGTTGTGGAACTATGATGTTAAGGTATACATGAATGTTGTAGAATATGTTGTTGAGGATTATGTGTATGTGGTAGAGCCATGGTATCGAGGATTACATGTATGTCATAGATTCATATGGTGTTGATCTTTGAACGTTGAGTCTGTGTGAATGTCCTCACTGATTAGTTAGATGCTCACAAATTTTGTGTTTCCTACAGGATTCACCAGTTTTGTGTTTCCTTTGGGATTCACCAGTATTGTGTTTCCTACGGGATTCACCAGTTTTGTGTTTTCTTCAGGATTCACCAGTTTTGTGTTTCCTTCGGGATTCACCAATTTTTGTTTGCTACGGGATTCACTAGAGGTATTGGGCATACTTAACTACAGTAGGATAGGACTCAGTCTCTTACCTGTTTCATGTGTTATGTGCCATAGGTGGGTATCTAGAGGACATAGATGCCTAGCCTGACCCCAGTGGTGGGTTACTTACTGAGTATTTCATACTCATTCTTTCTTATGTTGATGTTTCAGGTAAAGGTAAATATGTACGGGCAATAGCGCAACGGAATTTGTGATCGTGCCATTGAGACTAGTTTTTACGCTTCTGCATCATGAAATTTAGAGTCCTTATATTTTTCCTTAATATTTAGTTTTACTAGTTGAAACTTATTATGAAGGATTGTTTTTATATATATTTTTAATAGTCTTTACGAATTATGGGTACCCTATTATTGTTTTAACAATTGCATTTAACAAATGTCTTTTGAACTTCTCTTGTTTATTTAGCATTTATTTCAACGTAACTGAGTGTTGTTTTAAATTCTATGCATGCATTTATTTTAGTAATGGCCTAACCTAAGTCCTAGGGGTTCAGGTCGTTACAGTTGGTATCAGAGCTCATGTTTTGGGTTCTGTAGACTGACTTACTACATAAGTCTAGATAGTCCCTGTGGCCAGTAACGGATTCCTCGTCATCGCTAGATACGTTCTACTAACGAAAGTTTCAATGCATATATGAGAACAGTGGTGTAGTGTTTTAAATGCATGATGTCTGAGAAAGGCCCATAAATAGTTAGTTAACGTATGAATTTATGACAGGACATGGCACCTAAACGTAGAATAAGGAAAAAAGGTAGAGAAGAAATGCAAGCAGAGAAAGAGGAGAGTAGTCAAACTGTTCCGGCGGCGCCAATTTCGTCTGTGACCTAAGTGGATGAAATGGCAATGGAAGCCCGAATTAGTGAAGCTGTTTCAACCGCTCTGATGGAAAAACTGCAGGAACTGATCCGTAGCACGATGGCAGGATAGCCTGCCCAGACTCAGGCTCAGAAGGAATCGCTGCCACCCGAGCCGTTACGACAGACCCGTCCGTAGGACAAGGACACGTAAGGCCTGTCTCTTGAGGCCAAACATTTGAGGGATTTTCGGAAATATGACCCTCACCCCTTTGATGGATCGTTAGGGGACCCCACCAAGGTAGAAATGTGGTTGTCATCTATCGAGACAATATTCCGTTTTATGAGGTGCCCGGAAGAGCACAAACTGCAATGCGCAGTCTTCGTGGTGACTGGTAACGTGGCAATCTGGTGGCATTTGGCAGAAAAGATGATCGATATTGGAGGTGAACTTGCAACTTGGGAGCAGTTCAAGGAATGCTTTTATGAGAAGTACTTTTCGGTCAACACCCAATACAATAAACAAGCAGAATTCTTGAACTTGAAGCAGGGCATTATGTCGGTGGAGGAATACGAGCAAAAGTTCGATAAGCTGTCTCATTTTATTCCTGTGCTAGTGGCCACTGAGGCAGCAAGGATCGAGAGATTTATCTAGGGCCTGAGGAGCGTGCTTTGAGGGATGGTGCATGCCTTGGATCTCAAGATGTATGTTGTGGCGCTGCGAGCCTCTGTGAGGATTGATGCCAACTCCCAGGCTGGGAATGGCAGGGAGGATAGACCGATATACACCACTTGCGGTAAGCAACACTGGGGAAGTTGTTTAGCTGGCTCTGGGATTTGTTTCCGATGTGGCCAGAAGGGGCATATGGCAGATAGATGCTCGAGGAGGAATGCACCTGAGCACAGGAGCTAGTGCGTAGGCTCATTCCAGGGAGGCCCAAACCGCCAGCAATAGCAGGGAAAGGTATTTTCTACCACTCGACGTGAGGTCGAGAAGTCAGGCACTGTGGTGACAGGTACACTTCCCATTTTGGGACACCATGCTCTTGTTTTATTTGACTCTGGTTCTTCGCACTCGTTTATATCTGATGTATTTGTGAGACATGCCATGTTAGACTCAGAATCGTTGCTATTCGCATTGTCTATTTCCTCTCTATCAGGACAGATCATGTTAGCTACAGAAAAGATAAAAACATGTTAGGTAGAGGTAGCCAATCGCACATTAGATGTAACCCTGATAATTTTAGATATACGCGATTTTGATGTTATATTAGGCATGGATTGGTTAGCTGCTAACCATGCCAGCATTGATTGCTCCCATAAGGAGGTCATCTTTAACCCTCCTACAAGAGCCAGTTTTAAGTTTAAAGGGGTTGGAACCATAGTCCTACCCAAAGTGATAGCTACTAACCATGCAAGCATGGTGTTGATCTTTGAACATTGAGTCTGTGTGAATGTCCTCACTGATTAGTTAAATGCTCACCAGTTTTGTTTTTCCTACAGGATTCACCAGTTTTGTATTTCCTTCGAGATTCACCAGTTTTGTGTTTCCTACGAGATTCACCAGTTTTGTGTTTTCTTCGAGATTCACCAGTTTTGTGTTTCCTTCGGGATTCACCAGTTTTGTGTTTCCTTTAGGATTCACCAGTTTTGTGTTTCCTTTGGGATTCACCAGTTTGTGTTTCCTACGGGATTCACCAGAGGTAGTAGGCATACTTAACTACAGTAGGATATGACTTAATCTCTTACCTGTTTCATGTGTTATGTGCCATAGGTGGGTATCTAGAGGACATAGATGCCTAGTCTGACCCAAGTAGTGGGGTTACTTACTGGGTATTTCATACTCATTCTTTCTTATGTTGATGTTTCAGGTAAAGGTGAAGATGTACCGGCGATGGCGCAACGAAATTCGTGATCGTGTCACTGGGACTAGTTTTTATGCTTCTGCATCATGAAATTTAGAGTCCTTACATTTTTCCTTAATATTTAGTTTTACTGTTTGAAACTTATTATGAAAGATTGTTTTTTTTATATATATTTTTAATATTCTTTACGAATTATGGGTACCCTATTATTATTTTTAACAATTGCATTTAAAAATTGTCTTTTGAACTTCTTCTGTTTTAGCATTTATTTCAACGTAACTGAGTGTTGTTTTAAATTCTATGCATGCATTTATTTTAGTAACGGCCTAACCTAAGTCCTAGGGGGTCGGGTCATTACAACAATGGTAATTTTGAGCTAGTTGTAAATATGAACGACCCGTGAAGGATCGACTTACTGATTATGGTTAAATCAAGTCGATAGAAGTATAAACACTGAGGAGAGTCCAACTACTGAGCTATAGTGGTATGTCTCAGTAGTTAACGAATATTGATTAATATAGTTTAAAGAGTTTAGTCAATTAATCTCAAATTGTTGAAGCTCATGATTTATAGGTCTATAAGGTCCCTCTATTAGCTCGTAAAAGATTAAACCTTGAATTAGAAGATTTAGTGAATTTAAAGTGTTCAAATTTCTATTTAGGGCTTGAATTTGAAATGTTCAATTTCAATTTAGGGTTTGGATAATTATATCCGATATAATTAATGTGTAATTTTATTGAAAGTAAACGTAATTGGAGAGTTCAAAATATTTAAATATTGATTACATGAATAAGATTCATATCTGAATTAAGTGTTTTATTAATTTTATATTTGATATTAAATTATTAATTAATTCATTAATTAAATTTATTTAATTAATATTTAGAATCAAATCAATTTTTCAATTTTAAATTCAATTTAAAGAAATTGAATTTACATTTAATTTATTCTTAAATAAATATTTTTTTAAAAAATTGGAAGTTTGACATGCTAGTGGAGTTATCCAAAAAATGTAATTTTGAGTGGATTAATCCACATTTTAACACCTTGCCCACTATCTATGTGCTAATTGAAGTGTCAATTAGCTGGATTAGTAAGTTCTTGCATGACTCAACTTGATAAATACTCCATTTTTTAGAGTATTGAGGATCATGCAATCTGATTTTCTATAGAATTTATGAAAAAATTGGTTTGCTCTCACACTTTCTCAATTCCATCTACAAAGGTTATACATTTCTAAAGCCCTGTTTGTTAAACCTGTTTTTCAGGATACTTTATACTCAAATTAAGTGTAATTAGAGTGCTTAATCATTTTGTTTGCTTCCATTTTATGCATTCTTATCCTATCAATTAGTATCAGAGCATGATTTAAGCACTTGATTAACGTTAATTTGAGTTTGGTGGGTGAATATCTAGAGATGCCTGTTTGGGTGACTGATATGGTTTTAGTTCAATTTTAGCATTATATTTCTCTTTGTTTCTGTTGTTGTAATTGTAATTGGCTGTTGATTGATGAGTTGTAATGTGTGTTTGAGAGTCTATAATTTTATTGGAGTCAATTGAGTTGAAATTAGGTTGTAATTGAAGTTCAAAGAAAGTAAGCTTAGTTGGATTTTCTTGAGAAATTGCCATTGTTAGGCAGCGTTGCAGCTACTATTCTTCATGAAGCTGAGACATTGCAACGCTGCTCAACCTAGCCTAGAAACGTGCACGCACATGAATTAGTTGGCAAGAGCGGTCTGGTTCGATCGAGTATAGTGGCATAGGGTCCAGTTCGATCCACTTTTTCTGATTCAGCTACTTTTGAAGCATTGGAGGGCCGGTTCGAATAGTTTAAGTCTGCTTCAAGTCGGTTCTTGCAGTCCAGAGGAAACTTTTGAGTTATTTTTGAATTAATTTTGTAATAAATTAGTTTACTTGCTTTCTTAGGATGCCAAAGTTGGTCCATATCAATATTGTTTAAATATTTTATGCGTATGATGTATGTTATATTTAAAGTAAACATATATGTGCATATTGTATGGCATGTAGATTTAAAATCCCACCATAGGAAAGCATGTTTCATACATTAATGTGTTATAAATTTGTTATAATATATATAATATGCATGATTATTGTTTCAAAGCTTAATATAATTGTTATATTAATGTATGGAATGCTTAAGTATACATTATAGCATGTCTATAATTTTATAAGTGTTATAGAATTAATTAGACATTTAAAATCCATAAAAAAGAAAAGATGCATGCTCACTTAGGATTAATAACAACTTGTTTTAATAGTTAAAGTAGATCGTTATCTTATAAAACGCATTTACAAACTCAATTGGTCTATAATCCTGTTTAAGACTGGAGGTACTTAAGTTGACAGTTTATATAACACCTGCTACTTGGGGATTATAGTCGAAATGCTGAGTGTTGTTAACCGGTTTTATGAGCATGTGTGAGTGATGTGAGCTAATAAAATGGTTTTATCACTTAGACATCATATGTTAAATCCGAATGTAAAGTTTATTAACCAAAATAAACCTAAGTACAAGAGATACCCAAACAATCAGAACACTTCAATGAAAGATTAATTATATATATGATATATTATTTTTAACTCTCATGTCCCTAAGAGTTTTGATGCATTATTTTCTGTGGTGAATTAATGAATGGAATTGCAGTGATGGAAAATGTGTTGTGCAACAATTTTTCTCAGTAGAACCCAAGTATAAATCCTGCTGAGTTTCTTGGTAAGTCCAGGGTCGAACTCAGGGACTAAGGAAAACAATATGTGGCAATAATTTTTAAGATGACTTTGCGGTGAATATGCAGGGGAACGAGTTGAGAAGGGGTTCAACTAACACTTCCTAGGATTGCGTTCATGTTATGTGATCATGCAACACACATACAATAGCAAATCATTTCTCAATGCAAATGCTACGGCTTCTAGCTTTAGAACGCATGCGATATATGCGATGAAGTCTATAAGACCTACACATAAGCCTCTATTCTTGTTTATGCGATGACGAATGACATACACACATACAAGGTGACCGCATAATACCATAACCTATCTCTAGGGTACATGCGATGCATGTTGGCAAACAAAGCTTATCTCTAAATCTCTATCTCTTGCTTATGCAGATCTAATCTTGCTCTCTCGAGTCTAGATTCTAACTTAACTCTCTCAAGTCTTAGGTTCTTTCTTTAGACTCTCTCTCGAATAGCTCTAAAGGGGTGTTGGGTGCAACATAAGACAAGATAATCGCATGCAATGAAGTTCTTTTCAACTCATCCGATAGATTTAGCTACTCATACGTGCTTGTAAGAGAGTGAACAGATGTAGATAAGCAAGTTCCATTTTATAGATATAGAATTGAAATAAAGAATAACAATGCGGAATAAGAATAAAGAGCCTGGTAGCAATCTCTTGTTTCCCAAGACTTTTACACTGTTCTTCTCTACTCTGCTCAAAAGATAATCTTGTTAACACAAGAGTCGACCCTCTCTCTACTTTTCCATACCTCCTGGGTTCTCTCTCGAGCTGACCAGGCGATCTTTCGACGTCTTTCCCTTCTCTTGCTCCGCCTTCTAAGTAAAAGAAAAACTATGAACAAAACTACTTCTATCTAAGGGAAAATTATCTAACTGAATGAACTTCTTCACTGAAGGTGGCCTCTGGTATTTATAGAGCTTCGGGGTGAAAGGCTTTTTTTTCCTTATGATTGCACTGATGGGATGGCATTAATTCTTTGTCTGATGTGCCGAATATTTGTCACTGAAAAGTTAAATGTACTTGCTACAGTTTTTTGTTAATGGCTTGTCAACTTAATTCGGAATCGACCGTCATCAGCTTTTTGCCCCATCATGATTTATTACGCTTTTCACCCAGATGTGCCCACCAAGATGCGCCGGCTTTATGTGGTAACCTTCTTGAGCAGATAATCGCGAGCGCAAATGATCGCATAGCCTTATGTTAACGTAATCTCTTAATGTAATCGACCGTTGATTTCTTTGGATCGCATTTTCCACCTTTTGTCAACGCATATTCTACACAAGAGTACATAAATTCACTGTTTCAATGCGATGGATGCATGCGATCGTGATATTGTGAACTTAATGCTTTTAGACGCAATATTGTACATTTTTATCATCGCAATCCTGCATTTTTTTATAACTTAGCATTGTAATAACGTGCATTTCTGCCCGTTATCAAGTTTACACCATGAGATCCATGCTTAGTATTGTGTCGCTTTTACTGCGACTGCACCATTCGAAAAGTGTTTTCATGGGTCAATAACAAGGTGAATAGGGGAAGTAGTTCATAGTAAGTGGGTGCAGGAAAGTATCAACATATCCTACAGTCTATTCTATTAGTTTGAACCATGAGATTCTTACGTTTCGCCTGCTGTCATTTTTAGGCGGGATTAGCTAGTCATTTTTACAGTGATCCCCTCGGAGAGTTGTAGCATAGGATTCAGAACAACCCAAAATTTAGAATGAATAGGGTTTTTTAGTTCTGACCTGAACATTGTCTTCCTATTCAGGGGAATATTCATACCGTTTTATGAAATCTAAAAATGGACGGTCATACTTACAAGAGTTACTACGTGTAGTAAGTTCTTGACCGAAAATGGTGATTAAATGACTATAGGAATAAGAGTTATTTTGGATACTGTGTTTAGTCAAGAATGTCTTTCTTTAATGAAACAATGTTTGACTACCCCTCGGTAGCATCTATTATGACTCACTAAAGTATCGTTGCAAATAAATAAAGAAATATGGGTACTTTATTATTTTTTTTTCTTCTAAAATTGGATTTAGATGCAATTTTCTCATAGATTTTTTTTATACATTTTGACATGTCGAACTTGATTATTCAACTCTTAGCCTTCGATAAGTTCAATGGAGAGGGTTATTCAAATTGGATGTCAAACATAAACACAATACTAGTAGTTGATGACCTGATATTCGTTTTAATGGAGGAATGTCCTCCTCTTTCCAATATTAATTGAACCTAAAATGTTTTGGATGTCTCTGATAGATGGGTCCGAGCTAATGAAAAAGCCAGAGCCTAAATTTTAGCAAGCATATCTGATGTGTTTACTAAAAAGCATGAAACCATGGTCACTGCTAGAGAGATCATGGAGTCGTTGCAAGGGATGTTTGAACAACCGTCCTCATCGACACGACATGATGCTATAAAATACGTTTATAATTCGCGTATAAAGGAGGAGACGTCTGATAGAGAACATGTCTTGGACATGATGGTCCACTTCAACAGAGCGGAAGCAAACGTTGCTATCATAGACGAGAGGAATCAAGTTAGTATGATAATGGAATCTCTTCCAAGAGTTTTTTAACCTTTCATACAAATTATTTAATGAATAAGATTGATTACCACTTGGCAACTCTCCTGAATGAACTCAAGACTTATCAATCCTTAATGAAAAATAAAGAAGGGGAAATGTAAGCTCGTAATCGTGTTCGTGTATTGCCAACAACTTGTAAGGTTGATGACGTATGCGCTTTGTGATAATAATAACATGCGATACTACGTTCTAAAATGAAGTATGCGGTGATGCTTAGATGCGTTCGTAGTATGCGTCTGTGTAGTAAGCATGTGTCACAAGTTTTCTTGCGCTGGAACCAAGTATAATTCCAACGCAAGTTTCTCCGAGTGATCTAAGGTTGAACACAAGGATTGCGGTGATTAATGCGATATTGATGTGATATATGCGACCGGGAAAACCTAATAATAATGAATTGTGTTGAGAAAAGTAAAATGCGATAAAAAGTAAAATGTGATAAAGAGTAGAATGCGATGATATATAAAGTGCGATAATAAAATGCGGTGATAAATAAATGGTGGTGATAAATAAAGTGTGGTAATAAAGAAATGAATAAACAAATAAATATACAAATTGAGGACTGGCTGTGAAGATGTGCAAGTATCTGATGAATGTGGTGGCAAGTCTTGTGAAATGTGTCAGAAAGAGAATGGGTTGGGGGAAAGGACATCGCAAGTTTGTTAATCTTGTTGAGGACTCAACTAAGGTTCCGTTTTCCCTTGGCTTACACCTTTCAGTGATCGGCCATGTTCCCATATGTCTATGGTGAAACAGAGATGAATGTGGTGAACGCAAGGTTGTTTCCATCTCTGAAAATACTTCTCGCTTTAGTTAACGCATTCTTCCAGCCTTTTTTCGAGAGGTGGAATAACATCTTCACTTCTGCTTTCACAGGTGAAGATGTCGTTGAGCATCCGTTAGCTAAACTTAGCCGATTTCTTCAACAAGGATTAATTTACTCGCTTAATCCTTCCCCTTTACCCTAGGGGATTATTTATACATGGTGAAAGAAATGGATGATGAATGTATGGTGAAGAACAGTGAGATGACGATGAATATGATAATGATATTAAAATCTAAAGATAAGCATTTTTTTCAGATAATAAATGAAAGATCAAAGATGAACACAGTTGATGAATAGAAAGCAAGAACAGATAAGGAAAGCATGTCAATGTCTTGACACAGATCCAGATCAGAGACGATGTGCTTGCCGACGTGTGGGAGGAATGTGGTGGAGAACTTCCTTCTTAGGCTTGTTTACCAGGGAGAAGTGATATTTGCACAGAGCTTCTCTTCGAGAATGGGAATGAATTGCTTGCTCCAGAGACTTCCCTTTTGGTCTTGTCTCGTCTTTCTCCCCAGATTTTCTCTAAGTTGTCTCTTCAGACCAGCCTCCTTTCTTTGAAATTGATGTAGCTATTTATAGACATTGGCAACTCGTACGTCAGTGGTCCCGCTCTGAAAAGCTTATTTTTCCTGCCATGTCTTTGTGGAAACGTCCGCTCTACTCCACATTTAATTTGTCAGATCGTACACAGAAAAGCTGTACAATTTCAGAAGTTTTTGCGAATGCGTCACTCTTTTCATCTTTGATCGATGGCCGCATGCAGTGCAATTGCTTTGATCTTTTTATCGATTACCGCATGTGGTGCAAATGCATTGATTGTTTACGTTTATGCTCACTCGTCGCATGCGCCGCAATTGTGTTGTTCTTTTTTGTTCTTGATCGACTGCCGCATGCGGTGATAATGTGTTGTTCTTACTTTGTCCTCGAGCAGTTGTCGCATGCGGTGACCTGTTTTCTGCAAAACAAACACTTGGACATTCCATTTTGCCATCGCAATGGGGTTAGCGGGTGTGCTTACAACACTTTACAACTTTTGCGTTTCTAAGCCAATTTCTATATGGTCGATGCAATTTTTTCCTTTTTTTTTTCCGTATAATCTAAATAAAATGGTATAAATAACTTGTATTTCTACAAGGTATCACACCCCCAAATTTAGATATATGCTTGTCCTCAAGCATATCCTCGACTAAGGCAATTCAACTTAAATCCTATCCTAACTTTGGGTCGATCGGCTACTCCGAATACTCCACCTCTACATAATTTCTCAAGAATACAAATTCCTTCTATCCTTTAAAATTTCTTCAACATGCTCTACTTTATTCTTACCTAAGACAAACCTCTGCTTAAAGTTCTTTTCTTGTTTTGAAAAGAATGTTTTTCTTATTCTTGTAAAAACAACGAAGTGTGCCTTTTATGCGTTGGCCTGGTTTGCGTCTTCCTATAGAGAGCGTTGATCATGGTTACACCCTTTGTTTTGGCTTGCTCCCATGGGTGTCATGCAAGCATCCAACTTCGGTTATGTACTAAGCTCAACTTCAACTCTTGATCCTTAGACAAGTTTTATTTTGGCTGGTCAGTGGAGTTGTCTTTTTTATTCTTATTTTCATTTTTTGTATTGCATCGATCTTGGTAACCTACCTATATTTTGGCTTGCTCCCACGGGTGTCATGCGAACATCCAACTACGAGCAGGTTCCTTTCACGACTTAACTCTTATCAGGTTGGGATTTTCCCTTATACTGACAGCGGAGTTTTTTTTTTCAGTTTTATTTGAAGATGAACGCATTTGCCTGATATGACCACATCCGCTTGATCGCATCTGCTTAGACCTTTCCATCCCTCAAATTTAGAGAGTCGCAAGGTTTAATGCTTCATTGTTTTGGACAGAAAAGACAAAACACTTAATCAAAATTTTGAAAAGAAGGTTTAAGCAGAGTCTTGTAGTAGAGAAGGTAAAATAGAGCTATTGCGATGAACTGTCTAAGTGTGAGGCAGAAAATGCAATGTATAAAGAGATTGTGCAATGGTTACACATAATACTCGTCATGGCAGTGCAATTAAACAACGCAAACGAAAAGTACGATAATAATTGACAAAGGATGATATAAATAAAGAGGCCAACACATAAGGAAAGAATAATCACTCAGTTATATAAAAATTGTCTAAGTACACAAAGAATTATAATGATTGCAAACACAAAATTATAAGTATGTACAGAAGAATACAAAGGTATAGCTATCTAAAAAAATTTGAATGACCGCAAAAAAAATTAAAAATTGGGAAGGAGAAGGGGGTACACCCACAAATTTAATTTTGCGACAGGGGCTGTTGGTGAGGAGGGCGTTGCGGAGGAGCTCCTTGTGGCGCTTCTTGAAAGTATAGTGGCTGCTGTAGATGTTGAGGCACCATGGGACTGTGTAAATATGCAGTCAGGAAATTGAAGTATTCATGGTTACGCTCAGCCATCTGTCTTTAATTCTGGCGAAGGGTAAAAATGTTGCATTGAATATGAACCATCGCCTGTCGCAGCTCTGCATTACTCTCTCAAAACTCTATCAATGATTGGGGGAAGAAGGATGGCTCTTGAGACAAAAAGCCTTGCATATCTTCTAGGGCAGCAGTTAGGGATGTGGTGGAGGGTGGTGCCGTAGATGTCTCACCAGTATCATCACATAGACAAGAATTAGAGGCTTATATGTAGGTCCTATAAACACCTTTGCACGTACATTGCATGCGTTCTAGCATTAGAAGCCGTAGCATTCGCACCAAGAGGTGGTTTACTATTGTATGAGTGTAGCATGATAGCATTGGCTTGCGTTGACTAGGGTTTCCCTCGTAGTCACTCTTAAGGGTTTTAATGAAATCATCGCCGCATTTTATCTATTTTCCCCACAAATTTATTTCATGTCAAGGTTTGTCGTATCTCTACCTTTCATGCATATTCTTATTGTGTTGTCTGTTAGATAGGAGTAGGAGTAGTATTAACTTAGCAACATCCCCTCCATTCTTTTATTTAAACCACCGCATGCACATCACCGCAAACATATAGTTACAAGTCCTTGTGTTTGACCTCGGATTACCCGATAAATTTGCGTTCGCGTTACACTTGGCGTGAGCACAAGAAAACTTATGGCAGGACGCATGGTCATCGCATACATTCGTTAACGCATTATCTTTCCAATGCATGACCATCGACGCATGACTATCAACCATATCTTAGGAACATGCATCACATGCTGTGTCCAAGGGAATTTGGATGTCGAGTAAAATTGACTCCTAAATTCTCCCCATCACGTTTTTGGCACCGTTGTCGGGGACTTGGCAGCTAAATGTTTGTTAAGTTTTGTGTCTCTGTGAGCAAGCTTTTTATCTTGGGAGTATGAAGCTTGTGCGACCAGGTTGCAAACAATATTAAAGTGTAGGCGATGTGCTGAAAACCAATGTTGACCCCAAGGTAGAACGACAATCAGTCGCGAAAAAGCCGAAGGCAGTTCTAAGCACATGATGCCCCCTTACGCCCAAAAATTGCCGGAAGTTCCAATGGTCAGGGCAACTTGACCCAAGTAGTTGAGAGCCATCTTCTGCATGGAAGACTCCTTGCGGTAAAAACACTCCTATTTTTCCAGGGACGACTTCCACTCTATCTTTACTTTGCTTTCTTAGTGTAGGTTATTTATTTTATTTTCATTGTTATTTTGGATATATGGCTACTTCCTTGGTTGTGGTACGTTTGCACTTATAGGTGCAATAATAAGTCTCCTCGGTTCATAGTTCAACGAAAGAATTTCTTTCACCCTTTAATGCATGGCTTCAATCGCGTGGATTCCAACTCATGATCGCTTGCATTGTTCCTCTTAAGGTCTTATCTTGTTATCTCGTATGCCTTATCCTTTTGAAATTCTCTTTTTCCCAATTGCATTATTTTGCGATGTTTCTATGATGGTACGTATAGTTCATCGCACTTTCTAACTAATCAACGCAAGGCATTCTTTACTTTCATTAGCTTCTTCAAATTTTTAAATTCTTAAGTATTATTTTGTGCAAACCTTTGTTCAAATATTTATTATCGCGTTCTTGTAATTTTGTTCTTAGCTTTGCGGTGAAAACGCTGCCAACCTCTAAGTTTGGGGGTGGCAGCATTCTCGGAGAATTGGGTTCATTGCATTGCGATCATTTGAAAAAAAAAGTTGAAGTGAGATTTTGAGAATAATATCTCCACTGTCAACTCAATGGGGAAACCCTTGTTGATAAGAGTTAAGTTGTGAAAGGAACTTGCTCGAATTTGGATGTCCGCATGACACACATGGGGGCAAGCCAAAATGAAGGCAAGTCGCCAGGACCAACGCAAAAGCGCAACTCCTCTACCCGGTGCAAAAAAAAAAAACAAAAGAGACAAGAGTTGAGTTGAATAATGAACGCAACCGAAGTTGGATGCCTGCATGACACATGTGGGGGTAAGCCAAAACGAAGGGCGTAAAAGTTTTTGAGCAAAGGCTTGCCGTATTTGAATAAGCCATTGCAAATTTTTAAAGTATTTTAAATAAAAGTTTTTTAGCAAAGGCTTGCTGGATCTAAACATAGAAAAGATCTTTTTGAAGAAGCAGCCTAAGTTGGGGAGAGCATTGCAGTGATGGTCAGAGGTATGAGGAAATTATATTCTGAGAAACTGGTCATCGCAAAGGAAAGCATGAAGGTAAGTTAGAATTTCTTAAGTATAACGCATGCTTGATAAGCATGATTTTAAGTTTGAGGGTGTGATGACATGCAGAAATGTATGTCATCTTAGGCCTTTTGCTTAGAATTATGAAGGTTGTTAGGTAGAATATGCAGCAATCATGTCGGAAATCACGAGAAAAAAAGTTTGCGTCGATTAGCATGATGAATCTCAGCTAACCCGTTATCTTGCGTTAAATGTGCGTTCAAAGTTATATTTTTATAACTAATGCAGGAAATGAACAATCGCGGAAACTGGACCACCGCATGTGGAGAAACACTCCATCGCAAAGGAAAACACATCGATCAACGCATGGATGATGCGGTGATCAGCCGCATGCATTCATCGCATGGGAATTGTGCTCGTCAGGCGATTGCAGTCATCGTGTAGAGTTGTGGTATTAAGCGAATGCGACCATTGAATGATTGCAGCCGTGCGACAACGCAAACTAATGGGATCAACGCAAGGTAGGTGGAATGAACGCATCAACGCATCTACCTCGAGAAAATTAAGAAGATAATGTTGACATTTCACCTACCACGTCGTTAGTGGCAGAGGTTTAGAAAGAATGAACACGCCGAACATCAGACTCAGAGCAGTCCAATTAATGCTGTCAGTGATCCAAGCTCTATAAATAGAAGTCGATGAGCTGAAATTCAGATTATCCAAGGTTTTCACCTGAGGTTCGCCTATAGCATATCCTTGCGATCCAGACAAACGCGTGAGAAGATGGCTGAGAGTTCTTCACCTCCTTCATCCATTCCGAGTGACGACTGGAGCTAGATCACAAGAGAGTCAGTTCCTCCGCCCATCCATGGCACCACTGGCAGCCTTGACGCACATCCGCTGGAAGTAAATATTTGCTTCCAGCCAGTCATTTCATTTTCCCTTCTTTCTTATTTTGTATTGTATGACATTTTGGAATTAAGGAATTAATACAATTTGTTTTCAATGCATTTCTCTGTTCCTTCGAATCCATCTCCATCTTATTTGCTTAGCATCTTTTCTTTCTATGAAATCTGGATTTCCATTTTCCTTACTTAAGCAGGTGATTAAGAAAATTTCTAAGTGTTAAATAGATTTTTCTCAAGTAGTTTTGAGTTAAGCTTTAATTGATGAACAATTGGCTAAGTGTTGGACTACTCATTTCTATGCATTGGCCATTAGATCTTGGAGAGAATACTTGGGCCAAGGGAGAAGTTGAAGTGGGAGTGACGCATGACTTGGAGGTTAGACCAACGCATTAGGCTAAATGGATGTGTTGGAGTGTGGTATGCGGTTGAAGGAAGGAAGCCGAGGGTGATGCATAGGGGTGGCACGTGGGCAGGAGAAGATGTATGGGGTAAGCTAGGATGCGAGGCAAGGCAGGCCCTAGAGTGTGGCATGCGTTGATGCACAGCGCCTATGGCAAGTGCCCATGCGTCGGAGCCAAGCGCCTATGCGTCGATGCTAGCGGTCGTGCCAAGCGCCTATGCATCGATGCGGCCGAGCGAGGCTATGGTTGGTGTCGTACGACCTTGCTAGGCGTTGGAAGTTGACGATGGCATGCACGATGGATACGTTAGACATAGGCCATTCGATGGGCTAGGTTGGATGCATGGTAATTGACTCTTGTGATGGTTAAGCCTTGCGATGACTAAGTATGTTGGGTTGCGATGGTTCTGTGTTGAAATCCAAGGGGAACCAAGGGTTGCTATGCATTGATGACCCACTATGCGTTTATGATTACACTATGCGTTGATTATAGACTATGCGTTGATGGCCAACTATACGCTGATGGCATACTATGCGTTAAACATCCAAGGGTTTGTGGACGAATATGAAAGATGAGCTCATATGGAGGACGTCATCCGTACATGTGGCTAGTTAGGAGGAAATCTTAAGCCTTGAGCAAATTAGGTGGATGCATAAGAAGACATGTAAAAGTTGATGGCTATGCGTTGGTGAAAGGAGAAGAAGAAACTTTGGCTTTCACTGATGTAAGAATACATTGATGGTGTGAGGAAAAGACACTTGAACATGCGGCCAAGTAGGAGGTGTCGGCTGTGGAGCAATCTTGGACGCCTATAAATAGACCTAAGGACTTCAGATGAGAACTCAAATTCTCTTGAAAGGACATAAAGAAGAGTGTGTAAGGACTAGTTGGGAGAAGACTATGCGTTGGTGGAAGAACGCATGCGTTGGTAGCAAGATCATACGTTGGTCAAGAAGTTCCAAGAGGAGAAATGCTGTCGAGCAGAAAAGATATGATGTAGCATCAATTTAGAACGAGTAGTTTGTCCTATAATACTCGTACGTTTAATGTGATTCATAAGCCATCTGAAAGCTAAAAGAGTCTAGTTTTTAGGGTAGGGCTTCCGAAGAAGAAGCTCCAAGGGATCAGGCTGGAAATTGAGAAAATAAAAGAAGGGTCAGGCTGTCGGGTAAGCTTGGGCCAGTCTTTAAGATTTTGAGATTCCGGCCAAACCATGAAGAGTTATGAGCTAAGATTTTATGGTAAGCTTCCTGAGACATTGTAGAACATGTTTTAAAAAAAAAGTATCTTAAAATAAGGTCTGAAACTATAAGTAATCTAAGCTGATATTTGAATTTGGAATTTAGGGTTCAAAAAGGAAACCAAGGAAACTTTAGGAACTTCGGAAAGGAAAGTTCCTAACCAAGCAAGGTGAGTGGTTATTGTGTGTTGTATTTTTGATGTAATTTCTATATATAGATCAATATATATAGGGGATAATGTTAAATTGGCGTAATCAGGAATATATGTTTATCTTGTTACTATGCTTGTTAAGATATTGTTTGTATGTTTGTTTGGGAAACTGAAATTGTACCCAGGGTATACAGTTAGCATGCTTGAAAAGGTACTTGACGGGAAAATATAGTCGGCTTCGGTCGGCGGGAAATGATAGTCGGTGACAACTGACAGAAAATATAGTCAAGTTACCTAAGTATAGCTAGCGGGAAAATAGTGGATGTACAAATTGGCGGGGTAATAGGGTACAGGGAAAGTTTCCACAGGAATTTTTGTTGTCTTAGTATATGTGTGAAAGTACTGGGGAAAATGTAGGATCATACCAGGGATAACCAATGGTAAAGCTGGGGATGTTTTTATTATGTGATAACAGCAGTCAAGCTGGGGTTGATTGTTTTTAACCAGCAATTGAGCTGGGATTAATCCAGCGGTCTGGCTGGAGAAATAATTGTAAACTTGCGGTAATGTTCTTGTTGACTATGCATGGATTTCCAAAAGTATATTTCTGTAGTCAAAGTTATTTGTTTATCTAAAGGCACCACTCACTGGGCTTTATAGCTCATGTTTTTCATGTTTTATATTTTACCCTCCCCCCCTCCCCCCCCCCCCAAGGTAGCGAAAGGTGAGAAGTTCCCAGGTGCTGCTAAGGTCAAGGTCTGCCACATGCCACAGTTACACTTCCGGAGGGCTTTACAGTTGTTCTTGTAAATTTGTTGTTAAGTCTTGGAATTGTATAAACATTACATTGTTGTAATATAAAATGGGCTTACTTAATCAGTTGATTGTTGAATTTGTTCATTGGTATCAGAGTTATTTTCTGCATGAGTTGTGAGGCAGTAAGTGTCAACAAAAAGATTGATAACTACTTCAGTCACGCCCTCTCCTAGGCTCAGAGGGTAGTCTGGGGCGGGGTGTGACAACTTGGTATCAGAGCATAAGTTTCTGGGATAATTGAGGAATTAGTTTATACCAGCTTAGTATCGAAGCATAAGTTATAGGAAAGTTGAAGGGTTAGTTGATACTAGTTTGGTATCAAAGTATATGTTCTTGAAAACCTGAGGGTTGAGTTTAGTAAAACCAAAGGGAAGTGTAGTAGAGTAAAGGAAGAAGTGGAATGACCTAGCAGGAAACCGTAGCTAGAACTCACAACACTACCTGAAGATCTAACGAGGAAGGTAAGTGTGAATTTATGTTATTCTCATTTAGTATTTGAGATGGAAATGATTATGTTGTAGAAAGTTTGGTTCAACATGTAGCTTAGAGATGGCTAGGTGAGGTGTTGTTGGGAAAACTATGAAATTGATATCAGAGTAGCGCAGTAGAAGCATGGTAATTGTAACGGGCCCATAGTGATGACCTTCTGACTGTAGAAATGGGCCCATGAAGTTAATTCCTCAAACATCAAATAATTCAACCTCTAAGATTGACGTTAGTGCCATTTCATTTCTTGTAGACATATTCCTCATTCTCTAACATCTGTTGCATTGCAAAAATGGGCGTGGGCATCCTTAAACAATGTTGGCCAAAAGTAGCCACACTGCAAGACCTTTGTTGCGGATCGCTGCCCCCCAAAATGTCTTCCATATGGGGATTCATGACAAAGCTCTAAAATGTGCTTGACTTCGCGTTCAGGAACGCATCGACGTAATATATGATCAGGTCTAAGTCGATATAAAAATGGTTCGTCCCAGGAATAAAATTTGGCATCATGTCTTAGCTTTTTCTTCTGCTGGTAAGTATAGTCATCTCGTATTTGACCGCAAACAATGAAGTTTACTATGTCCGCATACCAGAGAACATTAATGTCTACTACCATCAGCAGCTCATCGAGGAATCTTTCCTCAATATCTTTTTATGTTCTTGAACCTCGCAATTCTCCAATCTTGTTAAATGATCCGCGACCTAGTTCTCGGTGCCCTTCCGATCTTTGATCTCTAGGTCAAAATCTTGCAGTAGCAATACCCACCATATAAGCCTTGGTTTTGCATCCTTCTTTGTCATCAAGTACTTGATCGCAAAGTGATCCGTATACACCACAATGTTTGTTCCGATTAAGTATTGTCAGAATTTCTCCAGTGCAAATACCATTGCAAGCATTTCCTTTTTTGTGGTTGTATAGTTTTCCTACACATCATTCAATGTCTTACTTTCATAATAAATACGATGCAATACCTTGTCCTTGCACTGACTCAAAACTGCACCCACAACATATCCGCTAGCATCGCACATCAACGCAAATGGGTGCGTCCAATCTGGCACAATCAAAATAGGTGCAGAGATGAGTGCATATTTCAATGTGTTGAATGCTTTGGTGCATGCGTCATCAAAATTGTATTCTCGGTTAGCCTTCAGTAGTGCACTTAGGGGCCTTGCGATTTGGGAGAAGTTGCGAATAAATCTTCTATAAAACCCAACATGTCCCAGAAAGCTCGTAAGTGTTTTTACGTTCACTGGTGGGGGTAACTTAAAAATTGCATCAATCTTTGCCTGATCAACTTACAATCCAGCCTTAGAAATTTTGTGACCCAGAACTATTCCTTCATCCACCATAAAGTGGCATTTTTCGCAATTCAAAATAAGATTTGTTGCCACGCATCTCTTCAAGACCTTTTCAAGGTTAGATAGACAGGAGTCATAATTATTGCCAAAAACTGAGAAATCATCCATGAATACCTCGACTGACTCCTCCAAGTAATCTGAGAATATTGCCATCATGCATCGTTGAAAAGTGCCTGGTGCATTGCAAAGTCCAAATGGCATGCGTAGGAATGTAAACGTACCAAATGGGTACGTGAAGGTTGTCTTGTCTTGGTCCTCCAGTGCAATTTCTATCTAGTTATACCCTGAATAGCCATCAAGAGAATAGAAGAATTCATTCCCCACAAGTCTATCTAACATTTGATCAATGAACAGGAATGGGAAATGGTCATGTTTAGTGGCCAAATTCAGTTTGCGATAATCCATACAAATTCTCCACCCCGTAGTCGTTCTTGTGGGAATTAATTCATTCTTGTCATTAGTGATGACTGTCATCCCTCCTTTCTTTAGAACACACTGCACTGGGTCTACCTAGTTGCTATCAAATATCGGGTAGATGACACCTGCGTCCAGCCACTTCATTATTTCCTTCTTCACGACTTTCCTCATGGCAGGGTTCATGCGGAATTGCCTTTCTACTGATCCAATCTTTCCTTCTTCCAGATGGATCTTGTGCATACAATATGAAAGACTGATTCCTCAAATGTCTGGCAAGGTCCATCCTATTGCCTTTGCATTACTCTTTAGGATATGTATGAGCACATCTTCTTTTTCCTTACCCAGCGATGCGGAAATGATAACCGGTAATGTGTCGTTACTTCCTAAGTAAGCATACTTAAGGTGCACGGGCAATGACTTTAACTCTAGCGTAGGTGGGTCTTCCATAGATGTCTTAATGCATTGTGATGTCCGTTTAGATAACTTGAGTGGTTCAAAATTTGATTCAATATGAATTGCGATGCAGTCTTCCTCCAACATTGCGCCGATTTCCAATTCTTCTTCCTCCAGCTCCTTCAGGGGTTCGTGCCAAGGCTCTTCTCGCAGTTCTTCAATGTATTGGCAATTTTCCACATCACCTAGGTATTTCAATGCATTAAATACGTTGAATTTTACTTCCTGATCATCGACCCTAATGGTTAATTCTCCTTTGCATATCGATCAGTGCTCGCCCTGTCGCGAGAAATGGGTGACCCAAAATGATAGGGATTTCTCTATCCGCTTCGTAATCCAATATGACAAAGTCTGTCGGGAAGATAAACTTGTCCACTTGCACGAGAACATCCTCTATTTTGCCCTCAAGAAGCTTTATCGATCTATCGGCCAACTGTATTCTGATAGTGGTTGGTCTTGCATTGTCGATATCCAGCTTCTTAAAAATTGACGGGGGCATTAGATTTATGCTTGCCCCTAAATCACATAGCACGTTTCATATCGTCTTCCCTTCTATCATGCAGGGCAATATGAAACTCCTAGGATCCTTCATTTTAGTGGGGAGATTTTTTTAGAATAGCGCACTACATTCATATGTTAATGCAACTGTTTCATTTTCCCCGATCTTTCTTTTATTTGCAAGAATATCCTTGAGAAATTTTACATAACTTGGCATTTGCTCTAGTGCTTCTATCAAGGGAATATTAATGTGTAGCTGTCGAAGAACGTCTAGAAATCTCTGAAATTGCTTGCTATCATCCTTCTTCTTCAGCCTGGATGGGAAAGGTGGAAGATCTTTCCGTATTTCTTGTTCACTTGGCTGCTTGCTGAGGTCCGGTGCTTGTTGCACTTCATTAGTTGAAGGTTGCGTTGATTTAGCGTTCATGTCTTGAGGAGCTTCATCGTTTGCAGATGAACTTACTTCTGAACTAGTACTTTTTCCAATATTAATTGACTAGTCATCATCAATAGTCAAATCGATTGGTGTTGTTGTTACATCTAGTACTGATGACATAGGGGCTATTGTTTTGCCACTCCTCAATGTCACTGCATGACATTGTTCTTTTCCTCGTGGCCCCTGTGCTTTTGAACTGCTATACTTCGTACCAGGCACTTTCTTCTTTAATTCCCTCATAAGTTGATCTATCTGCTCTTTTAATTGTTTAAGGGTGTCAGTTTGTGATTGTCTCATTGCCTCGCTCTTTTCAATATAATGTTTTAACGATGTCTCTAGAGACGAGGTGCTGCAAGAGGTATCATACAGAAACGGTTGGTCACAGGGTGGTATACCTTGGGCATTACTTGGGCTGCAGTCCGGATTAATGAAGACCGAAGGGTTGCCTCGATCCCTTTGATGACTATACTGATAGAAATTATGCCTCTCCTGATTGTGATTCCCGTCCCAACCTATAGTTGGGTGATCCCACCAACCAGGGTTGTAGATGTTGCCAAATGATTCATTGTAGACGACATACACGGATTGTTGATTCAATGGGCAGAACTCTACTGGATGTCCCTCTTCGCATTGGACACAATTCATTAGGGCCACGTGAGTCAATGCATTAATTTGTGCTGATTCTTGAGAGAGAGTTATCTGTTGGTTAGTCATTGTCTGGAGAATTGAGGTCATTGTGGTCATCTGATCGACCATTACGCTCATTGTATCTGTTGGCACATCGACACTTTTTACTCTTTCTTTCTCTAGACCTTTTACCTCAAACCCAGTATCAAACCACTCATCAGAATGTCACGAGATGCAATCCAATATGTTCTTTGCCTCCGTATATGACTTGTTCATCAATCCTTCTTCTATAGAGGCATCGACAACTGCTTGTGTTGATTGATCTAAACCATTATAAAAGGTTTTCATCAAAATACTACCAGAAATCCCGATATACGGACAACTTTTCATTAACTGTCGGAATCGCACCCTGGAGGTACTCAAGGTTTCGTACCCCTTTTGTTCAAAATTCAGAACATGCCTCCATTTCCTTGTGTTGACTGCTGGAAGAAAGAATCTGTTCATGAACCTATCAACCAACTTCTCCCAACCATTAATCTCAGCTGGCTCTAACGCTTGAGCCCACCTCTTTTCCTCATCCCGCAATGTGTACGGGAACAAATATAATTTAAACCCTTCTTGTGTTACACCAAGCATGGAGAATGCACTGCACATGTCTACAAAATTCGTCAAATGAGCGTGTGGGTCTTCTCCTTGTAATCCTCCAAATTGACCTACATTCTGAAACATCTGACAATGATAGGTTTTATCTCAAAGCTTACATTCCCCTCAACCAAGGGTCTTGAAATTCCTGGTGAGACGTTATAAAAATCCGGCGTCGCATATTCCCTCATAGGGATGTTATGGTCAACAGCAAGAAAAACTGGATCTTGCGCTGGCAAATTTTCCCTTTGGTCTTCTATAGGTGCCACATTCTCATCATCCATGCTTCTTCATCAACTAATTTAGCCCTGATGAACTCTTGCGTGAATAATACACTTGATCTCTGAGTCTGCTTAGAATTACAAGATCACTCATGCATTCATAAGCCGTGAAACTGCTCTCCGCATTGAAAAGTCAGTACAAAGAGATTTGTCCTGTAAAATACCACAAACACACTTAAACAATAAACCGTTAGCCAATCCCCGGCAATGGCACCATAAACTTGTAATGATGAAATTACATCCTTATTAATGATGCATGCGTTAATGGACTCAATTCATGCAATACTGTATCTAGATATGCGTTATTAATGGATGCTCTTGTAGTATGCTGTGCGTTGTCACAAGTTTTCTTGCATTGGAACCACGTATAATTCCACCGCAAATTTCTCGGTGTGATTCGAGGTCGAACACAAGGACTGTTTGAGATTATTGCGTTATGTTTATGATACATGCGACCAGGTTTTTCAATATAATAAAAGTATTTGTGTACAAGAATATAAAGTTGCGATAAAGTAAAGGAAAGCAGTAAAAATGCGAAAATAAAATAAAATGCAGTAAACCTAAGCTAAGATGGTACAAGATATAGGCAGCATGATACAAAATACTAAGGGCAAGGCTGGCTGTGAAGATTATACACAGATCATGTAATGCAATGGCAAGTCTTATGTACGAAGCAGAAAGAGAAAGATAACTAATATAAACATCGAAAGTTCCTTAATTGCATTAAAGTCATAAGTACGATCCCGTTTTTCCCTTAGCGTACACCTTTCAGTGATAAGCCACGTTCCCACATGTTTGTGGTGAAACAGAGATGAACGTAATGAATGCAAGGTTGCTTCCATTCTTGAAAGTACTACTCGCTCTAGTTAACGCATTATTCTGATCTTCTCTCGATAAATCAGAATGAAATCTTCAATTCTGCTCTCACAGGTGAAGATGCCGTCTAGCATGCCTTAGCTAAACGCAATTATCTCTCTAACACAGATTAAGTACCCGTTTAATTCATATTGACTACCTGAGGAGTAAGAACACTTCATGAAGAAAACGATGAACGAAGGAACGGAAATAAATAGAGAAGTGGTAATGAAAACGATCGAGACATTCAACATATTTATTTAGCGTATGATACATGGTGTGTGAATGAAGAGATAATGGAGATGAGATACAATGATGAAAAGAGATAGAAACAAATACAAACAAGCGCCAACGTCTCAGCACCAATTTGGATGGAGATTTGCTTGCCGTAATGGATGGATCGTGTGGAAGGATGAGCTTCCTTCTCAGGCTTGCTCAACCGGTAGAAGGGATTTGAGTATAGAGCTTCGTGGCGGGGATCTGGCAGATTAACACTGAGACTTACCTCTCGACCTTGTCTCTTCTTCTTCCCGGATTTCTTCAGTTTAACACTCAGCTCAACCTTTTTCTCAATATAATAGCATCAATTATCCCCGTATCAAGTATCCTTTTTTTTTTTGTGAATTCTATGGGGTATTTATAGATGAAGATCTTTGACTCCAGCCTTGTGGTCCCCACTTGTTGTTATGGAAATTTCAAAGATGAAGGGATATTATTCCTTCTGTTATGCAATCAGACCGTCAAATATGCATAACTGTTAGGTGTACACGTGGCACAATCCTCCACATTTGCATTGCTTAGCTACCTCTTTCGATCGAGTGTTCTCATACGGTGTTGTTTTTATTACTACATGCGGTTGAAAGTCAGCTCTGGATCGATTGTCGCATTGTGCCGTCATTGCGTCAATCATCTTTTCATTATTGATTGATGGGCGCAATGTGAAGGAGATACATTGATCAGTTTGTCTTGAGCCTTAATCGCAAGTGGTGACTTAGTTTCCTAGAAAACAGAGTAGAAATCTCCTCTTCTTCCATGTTAATGATGTTAGTGGGTGTAATTGTGATAATTCAGAATTATTGTATTTCTAAGCTAATTTTCATAAAATTGGCGCATATATATATTCTCTTTTGGCCACAATATCTAGATAAGGCAGTATAAATAACTTGTATTTCTACAAGTTATTCCTATTGATAAGGCAATAACGACTTCAGTCACGCCCTTTCCTAGGCTCAGAGGGTAGTCTGGGGCAGGGTGTGACAACTTGGTATCAGAGCATAAGTTTCTGGGATAATTGAGGAATTAGTTTATACCAGCTTAATATCGAAGCATAAGTTCTGGGAAAGTTGAAAGGTTAGTTGATACTAGTTCGGTATTAAGTTATATGTTCTTGAAAACCTAAGGGTTGAGTTTAGTAAAACCAAAGGGAAATGTGGTAGAGTAAAAGTTTAAAGAGAAACCTAAGAATTAGTCAAAGTGAAACTAAGAGGAATAGAAGAAGTGGCATGACCTAGTAGGCAACTGGAGCTGGAACTCACAACGCTACCTGGAGATCTACTAAGGAAGGTAAGTGTGAATTTATGTTATTCTCATTTAGTATTTGAGATAGAAATGATTATGTTGTAGAAAGTTTGGTTCGACATCTAGCTTAGAGATGGCTAGGTGAGGTATTATTGGGCAAACTAAGAAATTGATATCAGAGAGAGCGGAGTGGAGTGTGGTAATAGACAAGGTTATAAAGGTTATAACAGTGGTGGTTGTGAAACCTTAAACCAAAGTTAGTTCGAGTAAATTTCGAGGACAAAATTTTCTTAAGGGGGAAGTCAATGTGAAACCCGGATTTCCATTTCATTACTTAAACAGGTGATTAAGGAAATTTCTAAGTGTTGAATAGATTTTCCTTGAGTAGTTTTGAGTTAAGCTTTAATTGATGAAAAATTGGCTAAGTGTTGGACTAGGCATTGCGATGCGTTGGCCATAAGATCTTGGAGAGATTACTTGAGCCATGGGAGAAGTTGAAGTGTGAGTAACGCATGCCTTGGAGATTAGACCAACACATTAGGCTAAATGGATGCGTTGGAGGGTGGTATGAAGTTGAAGGAAGGCAGTTGAGGGTGATGCATAGGGGTGGCACGCGGGCATGAGAGGATGTATGGGGTAAGATAGGACATGGGGCAAGGCAGGCGTTGGAGTGTGGCATGCGTCGATGCACAACGCCTATGCCAAGCATCCATGCGTTGAGCCAAGCGCCCCTGCCAAGTGTCTATGCGTCGACACCAGCGAACATGCCAAGCGCCTATGCGTCGATGCGGCCGAGCGAGGCCATGCATTGGTGTCGTGCGACCTTGCTAGGTGTTGGAAGTTGATGATGGCATGCACAATGGATACGTTAGACATAGGCCATGCGATGGGCTAGGTTGGACGCATGGTGGTTGGCTCTTGCAATGGTTAAGGCTTGCGATGATTGAGTAAGTTGGGTTGTGATGGTGCTGTGTCGAAAACCAAGGGGAACTAAGTATGCATTGATTGCATACTATCCGTTGATGACCCACTATGCGTTGATTATAGACTATGCATTGATGGCCAACTATGCGCTGATGGCATACTATGCGTTGAACATCCAAGGGTTTGTGGATGCATATAAAGTATGAGCTCATATGGAGGCGTCATCCGGACATGTGGCTAGTTAAGAGGAAATCTTAAGCCTTAAGAAAATTAGGTGGATGTATAAGAAGACATGTAAAAGTTGAGGGCTATGCATTGGTGAAAGGAGAAGAAGACATTTTGGCTTGCGCTAATCTAAGAATGCATTGATGGTGTGAGGAAAAGATACTTGGACATGCAGCCAAGTAGGAGGTGTCGAGCGTAGAGCAATCTTGGACGCCTATAAATAGGGCCAAGGACTTCAGATGAAAACTCAAATTCTCTTTAAAGGACATAAAGAAGAGTGTGTGAGGACTAATTAGGAGAAGACTATTTGTTGGTGGAAGAATGCATGTGTTGGTAGCAAGACCATGCGTTGGTCAAGAAGTTCCAAGAAGGGAAATGTTGTCGAGCAGAAAAGATAGGAAGTAGCATCAATTTGGAACGAGGAGTTCTCCCAGAATACTCGTGCGTTTTATGTGATACCAAAGCCATCTAAAATATAAAAGAGTCTAGTTTTCAGGATAGGGCTACTAAAGAAGAAGCTCAAAGGGATCGGGCTGGAAATTTAGAAAAAGATAGAAGGGTCAAGCTGTGAGGTAAGCTTGGGAAAGTCTTGAAGATTTTGAGATTCCGGCCAAACCACGAGGAGTTATGAGCTAAGATTTTATGGTAAGCTTCCTGAGACATTTTAGAACATGTTTTCAGAAGGAAGTATCTTAAAATAAGGTATGAAACTATGAGTAATCTAAGCTGATATTTGAATCTGGAATTTAGGGTTCAAAAGGGAAACCAGGGAAACTTAAGGAACTTCGAAAAGGAAAGTTCCTAACCAACCAAGGTGAGTGGTTATTGTGTGTTGTATTGTTGATGTATTTCTATATATTGATCAATATATATAGGGGATAATGTTAAATTGGCATAATCAGGAATATATGTTTATCTTCTTACTATGCTTGTTAAGATATTGTTTGTATGTTTGTTTTGGAAGCTGAAATTGTACCCGGGGTATATAGTTAGCATGCTTGAAAAGGTACTTGGCGGAAAAATATAGTCGGCTTTAGTTGGTGGGAAATGATAGTCAGTGATGACCGGCGGGAAATATAGTCAAGTTACCTAAGCATAGCTAGTGGGAAAATAGTGGATGTGCACAATGGCGGGATAATAGGGTACAAGGAAAGCTTCCACAAGAATTTTTGTTGTCTTAGTATATGTGTGAAATTATTGGGGAAAATGTAGGATCATGCCAGGGATAACCAATGGTAAAGCTGGGGATGTTTTTATTATGTGATAACCAGCGGTCAAGTTGGGGTTGATTGTTTTTAACCAACAGTTGGCTGGGATTAATCTTGTGGTCTGGCTGGAGAAATAATTGTAAATTTGTGGTAATGTTCTTGTTGACTATGCATTGATTTCCAAAAGTATATTTCTGTAGTCAAAGTTATTTGTTTATCTAAAAGCACCACTCACTAGGCTTCATAGCTCATGTTTTCCATATTTTTTGTTTAATCCCCCCAGGTAGCGAAAGGTGAGGAATTCCTAGGTGCTGCTAAGGTCAAGGTCTGCCACAAGCCACAGTTACACTTTCGTAGGGTTTTACAGTTGTTGTAAATTTGTTGTTAAGTCTTAGAATTGTATAAACATTACATTGTTATAATATAAAATGGGCCTACTTAATCAGTTGATTGTTGAATTTTTTCATTGGTATTAAAGTTATTTTTCGCATGAGCTGTGAGGCAGACAGTGTCAACAAAAGGGTTGATAACTACTTCAGTCACGGCCTCTCTTAGGCTCAGAGGGTAGTCTGGGGTGGGGTGTGACAACTTGGTATCAGAGCATAAGTTTCTGGGACAATTGAGGAATTAGTTTATACCAACTTAGTATCGAAGCATAAGTTCTGAGAAAGTTGAAGGGTTAGTTGATACTAGTTTGGTATGAAAGTATATGTTCTTGAAAACCTGAGGGTTGAGTTTAGTAAAACCAAAGGGAAGTGTGGTAGAGTAAAGGTTTAAAGAGAAACCTAAGAATTAGTCAAAGTGAGAGTAAGAGGAATGGAAGAAGTGGCATGACCTAGCCGGCAACAGAAGTTGGAACTCACAACGCTACTTGAAGATCTACTAAGGAAGGTAAGTGTGAATTTAAGTTATTCTCATTTAGTATTTGAGATAGAAATGATTATGTTGTAGAAAGTTTGGTTCAACATCTAGCTTAAAGATGGCTAGGTGAGGTATTGTTGGGCAAACTAAGAAATTGATATCAGTGTAGCGCAGTGGAAGCGTGGTAATAGACAAGGTTATAAAAGGTTACAACATTGGTAGTTGTGAAACCTTAAACCAGAGTCAGTTCGAGTAAATTTCGAGGAAAAATTTTTCTTCAGGGGAAAGTAAATGTGAAACCCGAATTTCCATTTTCCTTACTTAAGCAGGTGATTAAGGAAATTTCCAAGTGCTGAATAGATTTTCCTTGAGTAGGTTTGAGTTAAGCTTTAATTGTTGAAAAATTGGCTAAGTGTTAAACTAGGCATTCCTATGTGTTGGCCATAAGATCTTGGAGAGATTACTTGAGCCAAGGGAGAAGTTGAAGTGGGAGTGGCACATGCCTTGGAGGTTAGACCAATGGAAGGTGGTATGCGGTTGAAGGAAGGCAGCCGAGGGTGATGAATAGGGGTGGCACACGGGCATGAGAGGATGCATGGGGTAAGATAGGATGCGGGGCAAGGCAAGCGCTGGAGTGTGGCATGCGTCGATGCATAGCACCTATGCCAAGCGCCCATGCGTGAGAGCGAAGTGCCCATGCCAAGCGCCTATGTGTCGATGCCAGTGACCGTGCCAAGCACCTATGCGTCCATACGGCCGAGCGAGGCCATGCATTGGTGCCGTGCGATCTTGCTAGTTGTTGGAAGTTAACGATGGCATGCACGATGGATACGTTAGACATAGGCCATGCGATGGGCTAGGTTGGACACATGGTGGTTGGCTCTTGCGATGGTTAAGGTTTACGATGACTGAGTAAGTTGGGTTTGGATGGTGCTGTGTTAAAAACCAAGGGGAACCAAGGGTTGCTATTCTTTGATGACCCACTATACGTTGATGATTACACTATGCGTTAATTATAGACTATGCGTTGATGGCCAACTATGCGCTGATGGCATACTATACGTTGAACATCCAAGGGTTTTTGGACGCATATGAAGGATGAGCTCATATGGAGGACGTCATTCGGACATGTGGCTAGTTAGGAGGAAATCTTAAGCCTTGAGCAAACTAGGTGAATGCATAAGAAGACATGTAAAAATTGAGGACTATGCGTTGGTAAAAGGAGAAGAAGACACTTTGGCTTGTGCTGATGTAAGAATGCATTGATGGTGTGAGGAAAAGACACTTGGACATGCAGCCAAGTAGGAGGTGTCGGCCGTGGAGCAATATTGGACGCCTATAAATAGGGCCAAGGACTTCATATGAGAACTTAAATACTCTTCAAAGGACATAAAGAAGAGTGTGTGAGGACTAATTGGAAGAAGACTATGCATTGGTGGAAGAATGCATGCGTTGTTAGCAAGACCATGCGTTGGTCAAGATGTTCCAAAAGGGGAAATGCAGTCGGGCAGAAAAGACAGGAAGTATATCTACTTGGAACGAGGAGTTCACCCATAATACTCGTACGTTTGATGTGATTCTAAAGCTATATGAAAGCTAAAAGTCTAGTTTTCAGGGTAGGGCTTCCGAAGAAGAAGCTCCAAGGGATCGGGCTGGAAATTGAGATAAAGACAGAAGGGCCAGGCTGTCGAGTAAGCTTGGGCCAGTCTTGAAGATTTTGAGATTTCGGCCAAACCAAAAGGGTTTATGAGCTAAAATTTTATGATAAACTTCCTGAGACATTTTAGAACATGTTTTCAGAAGATATATCTTAAAATAAGGTCTGTAACTATGATTAATCTAAGCTGATATTTGAATCTGGAATTTAGGGTTCAAAAGGGAAACCAAGGAAACTTAAGGAACTTTGGAAAGGAAAGTTCCTAACCACCCAAGGTGTGTGGTTATTGTGTGTTGTATTATTGATGTAATTTATATATATATAAATATATAAAGGGGATAATGTTAAATTGGCATAATCAGGAATATTTGTTTATCTTGTTACTATGTTTGTTAAGATATTGTTTGTATGTTTGTTTTGGAAACTCAAATTGTACCAGGGGTATATAGTTAGCATGCTTGAAAAGGTACTTGGTGGGAAAATATAGTCGACTTCGGTCGGTGGGAAATGATAGTTGGTGAGGACCGGTGAGAAATATAGTCAAGTTACCTAAGCATAGCTAGTGGGATAATAGTGGATGTGCATATTGGCGGGATAATAGGGTACAGGGAAAGTTTCCACAGTAATTGTTGTTGTCTTAGTATGTGTGAAAGTACTAGAAGAATGTAGGATCATGCCAGGGATAACCAATGATAAAGCCGGGGATGTTTTTATTATGTGATAACTAGCGGTCAAGTTGGGGTTGATTATTTTTAACCAGCAGTTGAGCTGGGATTAATCTAGCGGTCTTGCTGGAGAAATAATTGTAAGCTTGTGGTAATGTTCTTGTTGACTATGTGTTGATTTCTAAAAGTATATTTTTGTAGTCAAAGTTAACAGTTTAGCTAAAGGCACCACTCACTGGGTTTTATAACTCATGTTTTCCATTTTTATGTTCCCCCCCTAGGTAGCGATAGGTGAGGAGTTCCCGGGTGCTGCTAAGGTCAAGGTCTGCCACAAGCCACAGTTACACTTCCAGAGGGTTTTACAGTTGTTCTTGTAAATTTGTTGTTAAGTCTTGGAATTGTATAAACATTACATTGTTGTAATATAAAATGGGCCTACTTAATCAGTTGATTGTTGAATTTGTTCATTGGTATCAGAGTTATTTTCCGCATGAGTTGTGATGCAGTACGTGTCAACAAAAGGGTTGATAACTGCTTTAGTCACGCCCCTTCCTAGGCTCAAAGGGTAGTCTAGGGGGGGGGGGGGATGTGACACTTTCATTGCAACACTTAGTGGGATTGCTTGGGTATTGCATACTTAGTTATGTGGATTAAGGATATGAAGCATGTAGCAACCCATCGAGAGGTGTGCATTGTGTGAGTGTGCGTGTAACCTTATTTGCTTAGTGTGAAGCTGTTGCAATGCCTGTCTATAGGCTAACGCATTGTTTGTCTATGATTGAAGTCAGCAACAATCAACTGCCGGGTAGGATAAGTAGTTGGATGCATTAAGCAAGGTTTGCATTGTTCACTAGAGATAGGGATAAACTTAGGACAGCCATGTTCATGCGGTTACCTTGTCCTATGAGCATTTCATTCATCATTTAGGCATAATTGGGAGAGTAGTCTAGAACAAAAATCTAAGACTTGAAAGAGCGGATTGGAATGCATAGGCAAGAATGGGGATTTTAGAGATAAGCTCTGTTTGTTAACACTGCATTGCATGCACCCTAGGAATAGGAATGATGATATGTGGTCGCCTTGTTTGTGTATCATCGCATAGACAAGAATTAGAGACTTATGTGTAGGCTCTATAGACACCTTTGCACGTACATCGCATGCGTTCTAGCATTAGAAGCCATAGCGTTCGCACCGAGAGGTGGTTTACTATTGTAAGAGTGTAGCATGATCGCATTGGCTTACGTTGACTAGGGTTGCCCCCGTAGTTACTCTTAAGGGTTGCAATGAAATCATCGTCGCATTTTATCTATTTCCCCACACATTTATTTCATGTCAAGGTTTGTCGTATCTCTACCTTTCATGATATTCTTATTGTGTTGTCTGTCAGATAGGAGTAGGAGTAGGATTAACTTAACAACATCCCCTTCATTCTTTTATTTAAACCGCCGCATGCACATCACCGCAAACATATAGTTACAAGTCAACGTGTTCGACCTTGGATTACCTGAGAAACTTGCGTTGGAATTATACTTGGTTTCAGAACAAAAAAACTTGTGGCAAGACCCATGGTCATCGCATACATCCGTTAACGCATTATCATTTCAATGCATGACCATCAACGCATATCTTAGGAACATGCATCACATACCTCGTCCAAGGGAATTTTGTTGTCGAGTAAAATCCACTTCTAAATTCTCACCATCAAGTTTCTGCCACCGTTTTCGGGGACTTGGCAGCTAAATGTTTGTTAAGTTTTGTGTCTCTGTGAGCAAACTTTTTATATTGGGAGTATTGGAGCTTATGCGACCAGGTTGCAAACAATATTGAACTGTAGACGATGTTGACGCCAAGGTAGAACAACAATCAGTCGCGAAAGAGCCAAAGGCAGTTCTAAGCACATGACGGCCTCATGCGCCCAACAATTGCCGAAGTTCCAATAGTCAGGGTAACTTGACCCGAGCAGTTGAGAGCCATCTCCAGCATGGAAGACTCCTTGCGGTGACAACAATCCTATTTTTCTAGGGATGACTTCCACTTTATCTTTACTTTGCTTTCTTAGTGTAGGTTATTTATTTTATTTTCATTGTTATTTTGGATATATGGTTGCTTCCTTGGTTGTGGTACGTTTACTCTTGTAGGTGCAACAATAAGTCTCCTCGGTTCATAGTTCAACAGAAGAATTTCTTTCACCTTTCAATGCATGGCTTCAATCGTGTGGATTCCAACGCATGATCGCATTCGTTGTTCCACCTAAGGTCTTTTTTTGTTATCTTGTATGCCTTATTCTTTTGAAATTCTCTTTTTCCCAATTGCGTTGTTTTGCGATGTTTCTATAATGGTACGTATAGTTGACCGCATTTTCTAACTAATCAATGCAAGGCATTCTTTATTTTCATTAGCTTCTTCAAATTTTGAAAGTCTTAAGTTTTATTTTGTGCAAACCTTTGTTCAAATATTTATTATCGCATTCTCGTAATTTTGTTCTTAGCTTTGCGGTAAGAACGCTGCCAACCTCTAAGTTTGGAGGTGGCAGCGGTCTCAGAGAATTGCGATCATTTGAAAAAAAAAATAAAAAAAAAACTTGAAGTGAGATTTTGAGAATAATAATTCCATTGTCAACGCAATGGGGAAACACTTGTTGATAAGAGTTAAGTTGTGAAAGGCACTTACTCGAAGTTGGATGTCCGCATGACACACGTTGGGGCAAGCCAAAACGAAGGCAAGTCGCCGGGACCAACGCATCAGCGCAACTCCTCTGTCTGGTGCAAGCCAAAACGAAAGAGTCAAGAGTTGAGTTGAATAATGAATGCAACCGAAGTTGGATGCTTGCATGACACACGTGGGGGTATGCCAAAATGAAGGGCGTAACTAGGTTTAACGCTGCATTTGAATAATCCATCACAAATTTTTAAAGTATTTTGAATGAACGCATTCTCAAAAGCTACACACAATCTTGCGGTGATTGTATAAAAGTTTTTTAGCAAAGGCTTGCTTGATCTAAACTTAGAAAAGATCTTTTTGAAGAAGCAGCCTAAGTAGGGGAGAGCATTGCGATGATGGTCAGAGGTATGAGGAAATTATATTTTGAGAAGCTAGTCATCGTAAAGGAAAGCATGAAGGTAAGCTAGAATTTCTTGAGTATAATGCATGGTTGAGGACAAGCATGATTTTAAGTTTGAGGGTGGGATGACATGCATAAATGCATGTCATCTTAGGCCTTTTACTTAGAATTATGAAGGTTGTTAGACAGAATATGCGGCAATCATGTAGGAATTCACGAGAAAAAGAGTTTGCATCGATTAGCATGATGATTCTCAGCTAACCCGCAAACGCGAAAACCGGACCACCGCATAGATGAACGCATGTGGAAAAACACTCCATGGCAAAGGCAAACACATTGATCAACGCATGGATGATGCAGTGATCATCCGCATGCATTCATCGCATGAGAATTGTGCTCGTCAGTCGATTGCGATCATCGTGTAGAGTTGCGGTATTAAGCGAATGCGGCCATTGAATGATTGCAGCTGCGTGACAACGCAAACTAATGGGATCAATGCTAGGTAGGTGGAATGAATGCATCAATGCATCTACCTCGAGAAAATAGAAAAGATGATGTTGACATTTCACCTACCACGCCGTTAGTGGCAGAGGTTCAAAAAGGACGAATGCGCCGAACATCAAACTCAGAGCAGTCCAATTAATGCTGTTAGCGATCCAAGCTATATAAATAGAAGCGGATGAGCTGAAATTTAGATTATCCAAGTTTTTCGCCTGAGGTTTGCCTATGGCGGATCCCTGCGACCCAGACAAATGCGTGAGAAGATGGCTGAGAGTTCTTCACCTCCTTCATCCATTCTGAGTGACGACTAGAGCCTTCGACCGGAGCTAGATCTCGAGAGAGTTAGTTCTTCCGCCCATCCATGGCACCACCGGTAGCCTTGACGCACATCCGCTGGAAGAAAATCTTTGCTTCCAGCCGGTCATTTCCTTTTCCCTTCTTTCTTATATTGTATTGTATGACATCTTGGAATTAAGGAATTAATACAATTTTTTTTCAATGAATTTCTCTATTCCTTCGACTCCATTTCCATCTTCTTTGCTTAGCATTTTTACTTTAATCTCAACACTTAGTGGGATTGCTTGGGTACTGCACACTTAGTCATGTGGATTAGGGATATGAAGCGTGTAGCAACCCATCGAGAGGTGTGCGTTGCGTGAGTGTGTGAGTATCCTTTTTTGCTTAGTGTGAAGCTATTGCAACGCCTGTCTATAGGCTAATGCATTGCTTGTCTATGAGTGAAGTTAGCAACAATCAACTGCCTGGGAGGGTAAGTGGTTGGATGCATTAACCAAGGTTTGCTTTGTTCACTAGAGATAGGGATATGCTTAGGTCAGCCAAGTTCATGCGGTTACCTTGTCCTATGAGCATTTCATTCATCATTTAGGCATACTTGGGAAAGTAGTCTAAAACACAAATCTAAGACTTAAGACAGCGGATTGGAACGCATAGGCAAGAATGGGGATCTTAGAGATAAGCTCTGTTTGTCAACACTGCATCGCATGCACCCTAGGAATAGAAATGATGATATGTGGTCACTTTGTTTGTGTCATCGCATAGACAAGAATTAGAGGCTTATGTGTAGGCTCTGTAGACACCTTTGCACATACATCGCATGCGTTCTAGCATTAGAAGCCTTAGCGTTCGCACCGAGAGGTGGTTTACTATTGTTTAAGTGTAGCATGATTGCATTGGCTTGCGTTGACTAGGTTTGCTCTCGTAGTCACTTTTAAGGGTTGCAATGAAATCATCGCCGCATTTTATCTATTTCCCCACACATTTATTTCATGGCAAGGTTTGTCGTATCTCTATCTTTCATGCATATTCTCATTGCGTTATCTGTAAGATAGAAGTAGGAGTAGGATTAACTTTGCAACATCCCCTCCATTCTTTTATTTAAGCCGTCGCATGCACATCACCGCAAACATATAGTTACAAGTCCCTGTGTTCGACCTCGGATTACTTGAGAAACTTGCGTTGGATTTATACTTAGTTCCAGTACAAGAAAACTTGTGGCAGAACGCATGTTCATCGCATACATTCGTTAACACATTATCATTTCAATGCATGACCATCGACGCATGACTATCAACGCATATCTTAGGAACATGCATCGCATACTGCGTCCAAGGGAATTTGGTTATCGAGTAAAATCCACTTCTAAATTCCCACCATTATACATATCCAGACATATGCTTTGCAGTTGGAATTATCAGGAGGTTTCAGTCCAACCCTAGACATAGCCCTTGGACTATTGTTAAGAAAATTCTCAAGTTTCTTCAGAGATCGAGGGACCATATGCTCGTCTATGGTCCTAACGATTTGATCCTTGCAAGATAAACTGATTTTGATTTTCAAACTGATGTAGACTCTAGGAAATCTACTTCAGGATCAGTATTCACTTATGACGGAGGAGCTATAGTGTGAAGGAGCATCAAACAGAGTTATATAGCTGACACCACGACGGAAGCTGAATATGTAGATGCATGTGAAGTAGCTAAAGAAGTAGTATGGCTTAGAAAGTTCCTGATAGATTTGGAAGTGGTTCCAAACATACATGTGAAGTATCACCCTGTATTGTCATTCTAGTGGTGCAGTTGCCAATTCAAAGAAACCTAGAAGCCAAAAACGCGGAAAACACATCGAGAAGAAGTACCATCTAATTAGAGAGATAGTACACTGAGGAGATATGATAGTAACGAAAATAGCCTCTGAGGATAATCTTACTAATCCATTTACGAAGGCCCTCCTGACTAAAGTGTTTAAAGGTCACCTGGTAGGACTGGAACTATGAGCTTCATAAATCTAGGGCAAATGGGAGAATGTCTGAAGGAATAAACAAGCATGAAGGGGAAAAAAACAGAATCATTAAGCACTCTAATTACATTTAATTTGAGTTCTAAAGCATGCATTTTAAACTGGCTTTCAAGTTATATATCTTTTGTGATGAAATCTTCAAATCCAAGTTGCTCTTCATTGCATACCTCTCAGCATTGAATTTGAGTGGTGGAACTCAGATTTGAATACATTTGGTAAGTGTATTTGTGACTTGGGAGAGGAAGAAGAAACTCAAGCAAAAACTTGTATTTGTGAGTTTGAAGAGGAAGAAGAAACTCAAGCAGAAACTGACTTTTCAGCTCCTTAATCTTCATCCATGACCTTTCTCTCAGCATAATAGAGGTGTTTTTATTATTCAACTACGTGCAGGCAACCTTCAGTAATCGAATTGGCCAGCAGCCACTTCAATTGGAGTGGAAATTTGGTGTGAAAATGCATGTGCAACAGCTCATGCTTCGAAGTAAAAATGGGAAAAACCCATTTCCAAACCAATTTTTACAAAATCAAATTTAATTTCCAATTTCTCTCAAGTAATCTTAAATTAATTAAATTCAATATGATAAATTCATATTTAATCAATTTTAATATTCAATATTCAATATTCAATTTCTTAAAATTTAAAATTAAAATTGGAAATTAATTTTATTTTTAATTAATTAAATATATTTAATTTATTCATTTATTTATTTATTTATTATGAAATATCAAATTAATCACATACCTAATTTTTAAATTTAGATCAATGTTTAAATATTATAAACTCTCCAATTTCATTTAGTTTTAATAAATCAAACGTTAATTATGTCGTACATAATTAAAAAAAAAACCCTAATTTCAATTCGAACAATTCAAATTTATATTATTCCATATTCACTCAATTTAATAATTCAAGGTGTTCATATTTTACGAGCTAGTAGAGGGACCTTATGGACCTAAAGATCACGAGCTTCAACGATAAAGATTAATTGGCTAAACTCTTTAGATTGAATTAATCAGTATTCGTTAACTATCGAGTCACACCACTATAGCTCGATAGTTGCACTCTCCTCACTGTAGATATATTTGTGTCCACGTGATATAACCATCACTAGTAAGTCGACCCTTCACAAGTTATTCGTAATACCAACTAGGTCTATGGGTTGTTTTATCCTCGATATTACATCTTGTTCCTTAAGTTCCAACTGATCCTTTAATGAATAATTAGTTTATGATCCAATCACTAAACTAGATCCCTCTTGGACAAACGAGAGGGTCAGGCTCCTTGTTCAAGATCTGGATTCAGTACTTAAGAGAATGACCTTTCTCCTATCCCTAAATTGGGTAGCCGTGAAATCCGTCTTGCACCCTATGTCCCCAGCTATCTACCCGACCTTACCCTTGAATGGAAGGCTTATTGAGTTGCCGTTGTTGAGCCAACCCTCACCCATGCAAATCTAAGGATAATCCCAAATAAACAGGAGTTTATAGTTAGCTCAGATTAAGATCGAGTTACCTAGGTTATCTAAGTGAAATAGACAGTCTTAAATAGTAAACAACGTTATAAAGTAAGAGTGACTAATTTCTTAGTCTGATCGTATGCAATCTCATTGCATAAGATGCCCCCACTCCTCATGTCCTTACATGAATGAATCAGGATCACTTCGTTTGTAGTATCCTTATAACAACTTGTAACAGCTACAGAGTAGGCTGCATCCAATAGTGTTACCAGAATAAGGTACCCAATCTTAATCATATATTGTTGACCATTTTGGCTATGTACTCGAACTTGATCCATCTCTATGTCTCTACATAAAGTTCAAATACTCATGTAATAGTCATGGATCTTAGTTTATTGGATTTTGATAACTGACAGGAATGCCAGTTATTATAAGCCTATTATTTAGAATTATGAGGGCTAACGAGTAAAAAATGCAGTGATAATACTTAGAATTGTTGAAAATTTGAGTTTTACGTCGATTAGCACCTAAATCCTCACTGACCCCAATATTATGCATTACTCCATGCCAAAGTGTCTATTTTTGTAGCTATCGCAAGAATTAAACGCATGCGTTGGAAATAAGCAATTGCAATCAAACGCATGAACTGAAGCCAGGCGACCGCAAAGACAAACGCATACGCTGAAAGCCGAGTTACTGCAAAGACAAACGCATGTGGTGATCGCATGCGTCCTTTGCATGGAAGTTGCGGTGATCAAATGCGTCCATTGCATGGAAGTTGTGGTGATTGAATCAATCGCATGGAAGTTGCGGTGATCAAACGAATGGGGTAATCACTTGGAGATTGATGCTACGGAGTAATAACCATAATAGAAGGGCGATCACAAGATGGGTGGAATGCATTGATACTTCAGTTGAATCAAGCTTGGACACATACCTTGGGAGTATCAACAAGATAAGATGATGTGATATTGCCCATACTACGACAAAGGCAGTAGTGAGACATAACACAATCATGATAGCTGTCGTCGTTTAAACTTTATAAATAGTTCTTGGACCTTCATTTCAAGGCATCCAAACTTCTGCCTCAAGGTAGAGGTTTGCGACCACAGATGAAAGCATGAGCGAGATTTTCTGTGAGAATTCTTCATCTCCACAAACCAGACCGAGTGACGACCGGAGCTTTCGCCGGAGATAGAGCTCGAGAGAGACGTCTCCACCATCCCTCCATGGCACCACCAGTATCCTTAACGCAAAGTCCTTCATTTCTCCCCTAAACCTCTATATTGTATTACATTTTAGCTTAATATATTTTGTAATCAATGCATATCTTGATTCCTTCAATGCCATCTTCTTCATCAACTTTATCTTTATCATCGATTACCTTCATCGTTTATTTATTAAAGGCGATCGCATATTTAATCATGCAGCCTAGATATAGGATGCATGTAGCAACCCATCGAGAGGTGTGCGTTGTGCGAGTATAGTGAGTTTATCTTCTTGGCTTGGTGGAAGGTTGTAGCAACATTTGTCTATGGGTTGTTGCAATGCTTGTCTATAAGTTAATTAACCGCATCTAACTGCCTGAGAAGGTAAGAGATGGAATACACTAAAGCAAAGTATGCATTGTTACTAGAGATAGGCACGGTCTTATGCTCGACACACCCAGCACTATAGAGATATAGTCATGCGGCTGACCACCGAGAGGTGTGCGATGTGTTAGTGTGACGAGCTAGGATTACTCGAGCGATTTAAGATAATAAACATTACTATGCATTAACGGTTGTTGTGTATCTATCAATTCTCATAGCAAGTCTCCTATTGCTCAATCTGTTTAGTTAGGAGTAGAAGTAGTGTGTAAATACATTAAACTTCTTCTTTTTACTTTTATTCATCATCTCAAACGTATTGCTTCACAAGCATTATTGAGTGACGAGTCCTTGTGTTTGACCTCGGATTACCCGAGAAACTTGCGTTTCGCGTTATACTTGGCGCGAGCGTAAGAAAACTTGTGATAGGAACACATGGTTATTGCATATTAGATTAATGTATTTTCATTCCAACGCATAACCTCCGACACATGGGTATAAACGCATAGCTTAACCATGTACCTCACATGATTACGTGCACAACCCCATCATCTCTCATTAACAAATAGATTTAGACTTTACGTATGTAATTTGTAGATTGAATAACAAGTTTATTGACTATAGAATATGTTTAACTTTTATAAACTGTGAGTTTGAGGACATAAAATCCAACAATACTCCCACTTGTAAAACTCCTTTGGATCAATATATACAAATGTATACAATGTTGAGTTATACTGAATGAATAAAAAGTATAAATACAATAAACTAGGGCAATATCCATAAATTCTCCCACTTGCCTTAGTGACAAATATCTCGTAGACCTAATCCTACTAGGTAACCCTCGAACCCTTTAGCTGAGAGGGCTTTTGTAAATGGATCAGCTAAGTTGTCTTGTGAGGCTATATGCGTGACGATCACGTCTCCTCTATGTACAATCTCTGTGATGAAATGGTACTTCTGCTCGATGTGCTTTCCTCGTTTATGGCTTCGAGGTTCCTTTGAATTTGCAATTGGTCCACTGTTATCACATTAAAGGGTGATAGGCAAGTGCATATTAGGAACTACTTCCAGGTCAGTCAGGAACTTTCTAAGCCATACTGCTTCTTTTGCTGATTCACTTGCAACTACATACTCAACTTTCATTAGGGAGTCTGCAATACAACTTTGCTTGATGCTTCTCTATAAAACTGCTCCTTAATTCAGAGTGAATACTGACACCGAAGTTGATTTCCATGAATCTATATCGATTTGGAAGTCAGAATCAGTGTATCCAGTAAGTATCAGATCCTTAACACCATACACGAGCATATAGTTTCTCATTCTTCGAAGATACTTGAGAATGTTCTTAAGGGCAGTCCAATGATCATATCTAAGATTGGACTGAAATCTGCTGACTATTCCAATGGCATAGCATATATCGGGATGAGTACACAACATTGAATACATTAAGCTCCCTACTATAGATGCATATAGAATTTGTTTTATATCCTCAACCTCTTGAGGTGTCTTAGGACTTTGTTCCTTTGACAGGTGAATTCCATGTCTGAAAGACAACATTCCTTTTTTGGAATTTTTCATTTTATACCTAGACAACATCTTGTCTATATCAGATGTCTAAGACAGTGCTAATGTTCTGTTCTTGCAATTTCGAACTATTTGGATCCCAAGAGCATACTGTGCTTCTCCCAAATGTTTCATTTGGAATTGCGTAGCCAATCATCTCTTAATGTCGGCTAGAAATTCTACTTCATTCCTAATGAGTAGAATATCATCAACATATGATACCAAACAAGCGACAGTTTTGTTAACGATTTTCTTGTAAACACAAGGTTCGTCAATGTTTTGTTAAAAGCCATAAGATTTGATCGTAGTGTCAAATCTCACAGGATCTAGACGCTTGTTTAAACCCATAAATGAATCGATTAAGTTTGCAAACCTTTTTCTCTTTACCCTGTTCAATAAACCTTTTTGGTTGAGACATATAGATACTCTCTTCAAGATAGCCATTCAGAAAGGTTGTCTTGAAATACATTTGTCATATTTCATAATCATAAAATATAGCTATGGACAAGAGTATTCTTATTGACTTTATCATGGAAACCAGAGAAGGTTTCTTCATGGTCTACCCTCTCTCTTTGGGTAAACCCTTTTGACACAAGTCTAGCTTTGCAGGTTTGTAACTTACGAATCTTGTAGATCCATTTTCAACTGATGGGTTTTACCCCTTCATTTCAAGGTCCATGGCTTTAATCCGTTGGTCGTTATCCCCATCATTTATTGCTTGTTTGAAAGTCAATGGATCATCTAAGTCATCATCTGATATGATGACTTGTATTTCAGTTAAACCCATGTAACAATCAAGTTGTTGCACAACCATCCCACTACGACGAGGCATTCTCAACTTTTAAGAATGATATGAAATACCACTTTCATCAATAACTCTTGTTGATGGACCTGCTCTATCAACAACACTTGTTGATGTGTTTGTCATTTCTCTAGACATTTCTTTTATTACTAGCTTAGTGCGAGGTTGATGATTCTTCATGCTGTCTTCGTCTAAGAAGGTTGCATTTGTCGATACAAATACCTTGTCTTCCTGAGGATCGTAAAAGAAACCACCTTTCTTTTCTTTTGGGTAGCTTACAAATAGGCCTAATTTCGAATGGCGTTCTAACTTTTTAGGATTTTGCACCAACACATGTGATGGGCAACCCCAAATTCTGAAGTGATATAAATTTTCTTTACGTCCTCTCTAGAGCTCATAAGGTGTTTTAGAAACACTTTTCGAGGGAACCATGTTCAAAATATATACTACAATCTGAACTGCATAACCCCAAAAAGAACTTGGTAACTAGGCATAACTCATCATGGAACGAACCATCTCCAATAAGGTTATGTTTCTTCTTTCTGCCACACCATTTTGCTGAGGTGTGTCAGGAGCTATGAGTTGAGACTAGGCTCCATGTTCTATAAAATAGTTTTGGAATTCCAAGTCCACATACTCACCACCTCGATCTGATCGAAGTGTTTTAAGCTTTTTACCTAATTGGTTCTCAACCTCAGTTTTATATTCTTTGAACTTTTCAAATAATTCTGACTTTTGTTGCATTAGGTAAATATGCCCATACCTTGAATAATCATCAATGTAGCTAATGAAATATTCATACCCTCTTTTAGCTCTAACATTCATCAGACCATAAAGGTCAGAATGTACGAGTTTTTAAAGGTTCTTTGGCTCTAAGATTTTTTCCAGAAAAAGAACTTTTAGTCATTTTACCCTCAAGACGGGATTCAGAAGGCGGTAATGAACCGTCTTCTAACTTATTTAGATGAGTGTTCTTAATAAGTCTCTCAATCCTGTTGAGATTTATGTGACCCAGTCTCAGGTGCCAAAGATAGGCATTTGGAGAAACTTTCCTTCTTTTATTATGAGTTTCAGTTGTTTTAAACATATCTATGTTTAAAACGACCTTTACCTCAGTGACTCAGTCGATTTTAACAAATACAAGTAATTTTCTAATTTTGCATAACAAGTTTTAATATTCTTCGAAGTAATAAACACTTCATCATTTTTTAAAGAAGCTTTATTTTGTTCCAGCAAACAAGAGACAAAAATCAAATTCCTTTTCATAGAAGGAATGTAATAAACATTTTAAAGCAAAATATATCTATCTCCTAAAAATAACATCATATCTCCCACTGCTTTAGTTGCAACAACCTCCTTGGTCCCTACCTTAAACATTGTTTTGCCTTTTTTCAGTTGTCTCCAGGAACTTGTTTTCTGAGAGAAAGTAAAAATATGATTAGCAACACTTGAATCAATTATCCAGGTTTTATCGTTTTTCACTAAACATGTTTCGATAACAAGTAAATCATATTTATCTTGTTGTTTGGATTTTGCACTCTCATCTATATAGTTTGAAACTTTAGATGAATTGGGAGATAGAGAACAATCCTTTGTTAAAACCCTTTTAGAACTAGTAACCGCTAGTAATTTGTATGTTGATTCGATTTTACTGCTAAATAATTCAAAAGCGAGTATTTTAGAAGAATTCGACATGCTGAAAATTTTAAACAAATTTGAATTAGCAAATTGCAACTAAGTCCAAAAAAAAACGTTTTATCAAAACAAGTAATAATGTACCCATAACCATTATTTGCAATGATACTATAATAAGTCAAAAGATGCAACGACGCCATAAACTTGTGAGGGTAGGAAACTTTATATCTTTATCTATATGGACAATGATGAATATGAATGTAATGCAAGTTCATGTCCCCATATATTGCACTAATGAATGAATGAAAGTGCTCTATATGTGCTCAAGTTCTTTGCGATAAAGATATTATGCGATACTACGTTCTGAGTGTATGCGCTGATAGTGATATGCAAATAATATGCGATGAAATAGTGCGTGTCACAAGTTTCCTTGCGCTGAAACCAAGTATAATTCCAACGCAAGTTTCTCAAAATGATCTGAGGTCGAACACGGGGATTGTTGTCATTAAATGCGATACTAATGTGATATATGTGACCGGTTATAATAAAGAATAAAAAAATTTTGGTTTATGCAAAAATATAAATTGCACTGAAAGTAAAATCTGTTGATAAAGTAAATTTCTAAACTACTATGATATAGGGGTCGAGGACTGGCTGTGAAGTTGTACAAAAGAATCTATGAATGCGATGACAAGTCTAATGAATGAGGCAGAAAGAGAATGAGTAAAGAGTAAAAACATTACAAGTTCATCAATCGCGTTAAGGACGCAACTAAAGTTCAGTTTTCCCTTGGCGTACAACTTTCAATGATCGGCTGCATTCCCATACGTCTATGGTGAAACAGAGATGAACATGATGAAAGCAAGGTTGTTTCCATCTCTGGAAATACTTCTCGCTTTAGTTAACGCATTCTTCCAACCTTCTCTCGATAGGTGGAATAACATCTTCACTTCTGCTCTAACAGGTGAAGATGCTGTCGAGCATGCTTTAGCTAAACTTAATTGATTACCTTAACACAGATTAACTCACTCGCTTAATTCTCCCATTTTACCCAGGGGATTAAGAATACATCACGGAGAAAATGGGTGATAAATGTATGGAAAGAGACAAAAAGATGATAATGATGACTATGATAACATTTAATTCTAAATATAAGCGTTTGATACATGATTTTGAATGAGGGATTAAAGAAGATGAACACAAAAGATGAATTAATGAATAGAAACAAATACAGAAAGAATGTCAACGTCTTGACACAGATACTGATCGAAGACTTGTGCTTGTCGGTGTATGGATGTAGTGGAGAGGAAAGCTTCCCTTTCATGCTTGCTTTCCTGGTAGAATTTACCTTTTCCATAGAGCTTCAGCTTCGAGAATCGGAAGAATTCATTGCTTGGAGACTCGCTTTTCAACCTTGTCTCATAGTTCTCATGGATTTTCTCTGTAATGTCTCTTCAGACCAGCTTCTCTCCCAACCCGTATATCTTTCAGTGAATTCAAGGAAGCTATTTATATACAAGACCTTGGCTCTTTGAATTCGTGGTCCCATTGTATAATTCTGATAATTCCTGCAATGGCGTAATTATCAGAATCGTCCACGAATGCGTTTCTCTTCACATCTTCGATCGATCATCGCATGCACCATCATTGCGTTGATCATTTCTTCGTTCTTGATTGATTGGCACATGCGATGTAGATGCATTGTACATTTTGTCTTCAAGCCATTAACGCATGCGGTGACCTATTTCCTGCAAAATAGAGACTGAAACATTTTATTTCGCCATCACAATAAGGTTAGTGGATGCGTTTACGATATTTCATAATTTTCGTATTTCTCAGCCAATTCTTATACTATCAACGCAACTTTCCTCTCTTTTTGCCGCAATATCTAAATATAACAACACAAATAACTTGTATTTCTACAAGTTATCAACGTGCTATCGAGTGGAAGTCAGATACTCTTTCACTAAAGCAAACAATTTTGACCAAACACTATCTCCATAATAACTCTTATTCCTTTAGTTGGTCTGAAATTACTGACACTTTAGTAATTCTGTAAATGTAACCCTTCGTTTTTAGACGTCAGAGGTCGGCCCGAACTATGCTACTAAAATGGAAAGTCAAAGTTGGGAATAGACCTAAGAAATCCTATCCATTTCTAGAGTTTGAGTTGTTCTGAATCCTATGTTACAACCCTTCGAGGGGATAGCCATCGTTAAACGACGAGTAAGGGCCGCGTAAAGCATACTAGTAGGCACAACATAGAAATCTCACAGTCTAAACTAACGGAAGAGACCGCAGGATATGTTGACACATATCCTTCACCTACTTACTATGAACTATTCCTCTATTCACCTTGCTAATTACCTATACAACCACTTTCCGAATGGAGCAGTCGAAATCGACATGAAGCGTTGTATGGATCTCATGGTGTGAATTTTATGGGGACGTGAAAGTTGAAATCAAATGTATCATATACTTGATTTTTATATTTGAACAACTTCCCCTTTTTCACCGGAATTTAGATTTATGCAAATACTTTATGAATGGAGCAATTGAGGTATAATCGACATGAAGTATCGCTTAAATCTTGATTGTGAACTCTTAGGGACGTGAGAGCTAAAAATAACATATCATATGTTATTAATCTCCCACTGAAGTGTTCTAATAATTTTATCATATAAGTTATTAAACTCCTACTAAAGTGTTCTACTATTTGGATAAAATTATACTTAGGCTCTTTTCGGCTAATTAAAACAACCCTATGTCTAAGTGGCTTTATCCAAGTATAATGCTTATAATTGGATTTTAACCTACAATGTCTAGGTGATAATCCATTTTATTACCTCACACCTCTCACGTACACTTATAGAATTGGTTAATAACACTCAATTATTTGGCCATAATCCCAAGGTAGGAGGTGTTCTGTGGATCGTCAACTTAAGTAACCCCAACCTTAGATAGGATTATATACCGATTGAGTTTGTAGAGACATTTTACAAGATGTCGACCTATTTTAACTTATTTAAAATGGGTGATTAACTTACATGAGTATGCAACTTATCTTTGTAATGGATTTTAATGTCTAAATCAATTTTATAACAACTTATAAAAATTAGACATTCTCTTACATCCACAACATGTATCAAAGGCATTCAATTTAATATAACAATTATATTAAATAACATAAACCCTAAACATGCATTCTATACATTATAACAATTTATAACATATACTCAATGCTGATCGGCCTCAAATTATGTGGCAATATCAAAAAATAAGGAATAGAGGAGAGGCGATTGAATCGGTTAAGAACGACTTCCAATTCTGTTGGGAGAGGTGGAGGTTTAAAAGAAGAAAGAAACGGAAAGAGAGGATATCGAAGTATTAATATCAAAAGTGAGGAAGGATAGCTCTTGAGAGTAAGAGTTCGGAAGTCTCTATTGTGGAGAAGCCAGTGTAGTGTGTCGTTCATCATCTACGTCTACTAAGCGATCGTGTAGCAAAGCTCAGTGATCGTGTAGCATTTGGTAGGTGATCGTATGACGTTGGGTAAGCGATCATGTAATGTTTTGTAGGTGATCGTGTAGTTCCTTGTAAGCGATCATGGGGTGTTGGTGGGCGATCGTCTAGTGTTACTCAGCGATCGTGTAGAGACTTAAAACGATTGTTTGGTGTTGTTAAGTGATCGTCTAGTCTCTGTTTGTCTCGTATCATTTAATACAGATTTTGTTCATCGTTTAGTTCCTATTTTAGAAGATTGAACCACTTGTTATGCTAATAAAGAATTTCAAGAATTAGTTTCCTAACAAATTGGTATCAGAGTAATCACCCGGGAAAGCATGGTTCAAAAACGCTTTGAAGAGAAACTGGAGTTACTAGAACAAGAAATCTTTCAATTCAGAGTCAAAATACAGAAGTTGTCAACCATAGTGAAGAAAATGGCATCGATAGTGAAGAGCACCGAGAGATTAGGATTGCAGGAAGAGAAACATCAATAAAAGCTCATTTCTTATGTTACGAAAATGGCCAAGGGAAAGACAAAGTTGACGGAAGAGGCAGAAAGATCAAATATCCATAATATGTGCAAAGCCGCCGGTGAAGAAGCAATTTGCGATAAGGGAGAATTCAAGAAAGTTGAAATGTTGGTGTTTAGTGGAAGCGATCCAAATGCGTGGTTATACAGAGTTGACCACTATTTTCAAGTTCATAAGCTGACTGAAACGGAGAAGATGACGATGGCGATTGTGAGTTTCGTCGGCACCGGATTAGACTGGTACCGGTCAGAGATAGATAGAGGGTCATTTGAAGATTGGGAAGACTTGAAGAAAAGGATGATAGCCCCATTACGATCTTTAGGAAAGGGATTGACCTGTGGGAGATTCTTGACTACTAAACAAAAAAATGGCTTGTGTTATGTAATATTTCCATTATGCTTCTGTATTATAGATGTAGGTATACTTCTACTTTTGAAGTTTAATTCTCTTGAATAGGATTTGGGAAATAAAACAATGGCTTTATGTTATGTAATATTTCCATTATGGGATAGATATATCTTGTAATTTTGACATAGTTCAAGCGAATTGGTAATTCTTGTAATTTCAGAATTGTCATAATGAGGTTAATAGTGTTGTCACTCTCTAATTATAGTTTCAAATGGTGTTTTGACTTTAAAGAACGTGTGTTTACTGATTGAGGAGTGTTTCAAACAACTAAGAAGCACTTTTAGAACGTTAAGTCAGTATTATTCTTCTCAAAACACTTATGTATTCTAAAGTGTTTTATTGGATAAAGTGTTGAAGTATTATGATTATCCTACCGCTTAAAAATGAAGTTTACATGGACGAAAGACACGAGTTATGTTGGAGACTGGGGAAGCTCGTGGTGATTTGTCAAATATCTATCAAATTGTAGCATTTCAATTTATCATACTTCTATAGTTAATTTTATTCGTCTAGTTGTTTTACTCATACATATTTCAATGGTAAATTTACATTGTTATGGTTCTACTCATACATTTTGCAGTGAATTCGCCAAAACGTTAACACTTTCTTTTAGATAACTTCTGATTTTACATTTGGCACCTTCGTGAATACTTGTAATTTGAAGAACTTTGCACTTCTCTTGATAAGACCTTTTCTTTTATTATTATTCTTTTTTATTTTTGGCTAGATGACGTACTTTCTTTCTAGAAAAAAATTAGATTTTGCTTGCAGAACCTCCTGATGTAACAAATTTCCAAAAAGCTACCATATATTTGTTTTCATTTTACAAGTAATTCCTCATCCGTAGAAGCTTGCATACTTTTGAATCTTGAACAAATAAATTACACTAACATTAAAACAAACTAAAATGCGTTTGGTTTACAGTAAGTTTTTCCTCATAAAGTAAATTTAAGCCGATTACTATATCATAAACTTGTTTATTTTATTGTGAGAATATCAACGCTATAGTTTCTTTATTTTTGTCCATTCTCTATTTGATTCAGTTTCATTTGGTTTTTATCACTCTTCAATTTTACATACATTTTGTAATAAGATTATCACTCATAAACTTGAGCAGGAAGACGAGGAGTTAAAACAACTTCAAGTGGGTTCTTTCTAATACTTGTCATTCCAGCACTCTCTTCCATGTCGAGAAGTAGCTCATCAGATGGCCTAATAATTTTGAACCCATGAAGCAAATTTGCAAGTGTTAAATGCATAACTTGCATAGCAAACAAAATTCCTGGACACATTCTTCGACCGCTTCCGAATGGTATTAACTGGGGACTCTGTCCTCTAACATCAAAATCTTTTTGACTTGTTAAAAACCTTTCTGGTCGAAATTCACAAGGATCCTTCCATATTTCTGGGTCTTTTTGAAGCTTTTGAATATTTACTATGAGTCGTGTTCCCTTCGGGATGTGGTAACCAGCAACCATACAATCCTCAATGGATTCATGAGGGATTAGAATTGGTGCTGCAGGATAGAGACGTAATGTTTCCTTCACAATAGCTTGGAGATACAACAAATTGTTTACATCAGATTCCCTCACTTGTCTTTGCCTCCCAACATGTTCGTCCAATTCAAGTTGAGCTCTCTTAAGTACTTCTGGATTATTAAGAAGTAAAGAAAGAGCCCATATCATTGTAACTGTTGTAGTGTCAGATCCAGCCAATATAAGAGCCTACAGAATACCAACTAGCTATGTTAGATAATTAAAAAAATTAGATAAATATGTATGAAAATATACCACTTCATGATAAACCCAATTATATATGCATGCATATATACCAAACATGTAGCCTTGGTGACAGTATCAGCGTCATATTTAGAAAGTTGTCCGTCATCTTTAACTCTAGAAAGCATCACATCCATGAAGTCATGCTCTTCCACATTTTCTTCACCAATATTATTCCTGTTTTGTTGATGCTCTTGAAGCCATTTATCAAACACTTCGTCAAGCATTTTGGCAGTCTTCTTCATGGCTTTCTCATGTCCACCCAAATCCAACCACTTTAGAAACGGAAACGAATCTGAAGGAACAAACACTCCAAACCATTCAAAGAAATCCCTCAATGCCTTTCGATACTCTTCATTATCATTGCCACTGGCATCCACCGCCGTTGAGAATCGCTTTCCAACAACTATTCTAAATATGGTGTTGAGAGTTATATCTCCAAACCACGTCTTCATCTCCACCAACGTTTTCTTCTCGCTATTATCCTTGTTTCTGACACATAACTCATACAACTTCTTCATCGATGTTTGGACCTCGGATACCCTTATGTGTTGGAGCTTCTCGAGGCGGTGGTTCGTCAAGAGTTCGAGCATGGCTATTTTTCGGACATGGCGCCAGTGTGGACCGTATGGGCTCAACCCCAACATGGCATAGTCATACCCTAACAGCTTTGAGGCCACGAGCTTTGGACGAGAGGCAAAGATTCTGTCGTTTGTAGTAAAACACTCTCTCGCTATTTTCCAATTGCTTACAATCAAGTTTGTGTACGCACCCAATCTCAACGTAAAAATTGGCCCATATGCATCGGCCATTTTGGCAAACGTTGTGTGGGCTGGTTCATTTGCATCTAAAAGATGGAGGTGGCCAATCAGCGGCAAGGCGCCACTGGCTTCAGGTGGCAGTCGCTTCCGATGAGGACGGACTCTTCCTCCATATATCTTTAAGAGAGCATAGAGAAAGATGATGACGGCGAAGATTCCGGCAACGGTGTCGGGGAAGGAGAAGCTAGAGAGTTCCATATTGCCTACGACAACGTTAGCAAATTTGGAATATTTGAGCTCTTAGGGATTGATTTTGTATAGGATAGGTATGAATAGAAACCGTAAGGAGACGCGAAATTTCGCTTACAGAACAACAATTTTGTTTGGAACTCTTATGTTAACGATCTCATTTTGAAATTTGGTGCAATAATGCGTTTGAATTCAACGTGTGAACTCTCTTACCTTCGAATATTTGTCATCTGCTCCAACATACAAAATTTGTTACTATCCACAGAGATCGAACAAGGAAAAAAACACACGTAATTCATGATGTGTTAATTATTTGGTGAGGATTCTATCTTGAAAATTTAAAAGATCTTAAACTTTTTATAAAATAAATTAATTAATTTAATCTCGATTTCAAGATGAAGATAGGTGGAACTTTTGGATGAGAGTATTTTTTAAAAAAAAAACCATTGGTAAAATGTATGAAATTTAAAAGTAAAAATATGTTTATAGATTTAATTTTCGAACACAACAAACTAAAAATCAAATGATTATCAATCGACCTAAACCTATTTTTCTTCCTCTTTTAATTAAAGATTACAGTGATATATTGTTGTAAACTGATAAAACTTTTCTGCAACCCTTTCTGTTAGATCGATAATGTGAATACGTTAGTATTTTATTTATTTTTGAAAAAGAATCTTTTGATTTTTTTTGTTTAATTTCCATGTGATCCCAAGATTTTAAAAGATTATATTTTTAACTTTGATTGTTTATATTTTCTTATCAATTTATTCCTTATTTTTGAAGTTTTATAATAAACCTCAGATTTTCACTAAATCATTAATGTCTATTAATTAATTTAAAATAACTATCAAGTGAAAATTTAAAATTAATTTTAATATTGATGAAAAAAATAGTGAAATTTAATTAATTATAATTCTTATGATTCTTTTAAATTATTTAATCAATGTTATCATTTAAAATTGAAAGTAGCATTTAGTGAAAAATTAAGGTTGAGTGTAAATATTAAAACTTAACTTTCAAAGTGAAACAAAATTAAAATCACATAATAAAGATTATAAGATTTTAAAATTTATAGACTAAATTAAAATTAAATTCAAAAAGTTAAAACGCCGAAATGATAACATTTGAAAAGTTAGGTATCAAAAACTAGATGAATGATTAGAACCAAAAAATGAAAGGATAATGATTAAATATAACTAAGCACCACCTAACCTATTTAATCTTGTTTTTTAGACATAAAGACAAAATTCAAAGTACAATCTTATTCGGCAATTATAAAGTATAGCCAAAGGAGCATCAAATTTTGTTTTTTTCCTAAGAGATAAAGTTATTTTTGTCTCTCTCTTTTATTTTCTGTTTTTTATTTTTTGCTGAAATTTGACTCTTATAAAGAAGTTTGGTGACATTTTACGACTATTTTATGTATTAGGCTTTGTGACATAAGCGGTGATGGCAACCGAAAGCGACATAAAAACAAAACTTTGTTTGTGAACCGTCATCACGGGAGCTGTTAAATACAATTTTCTTGAGATGTGTAACCACTGACCACTGTCGGTGCTTCGTTTTCAATTCAACATTATCTCAACTTATTAATGAAAAAAGAATATTTTACTATTGTATCGTTTTCTTTATCCATTTGTTTAATAATTTTATTAAATTGAACACTATTAAACATGTATAGTTTTACCCCCTTCTTTTTTGTAAAAATACCTACTAATTTACACCAAAAAAAGGAAAGAAATGTAAAAAAGTCTTCCTATACAAAATAGAATAATTTTATCCTATGTTTAATTTACCGAGTGTCCACACACTAATTTCAATAAAGTTAATAAATTCACAAAAGGAAGTTTGATCGAATAGCAAGCATTAGTAATTTACCAAAATTTTACTTACAAAATCTCAAAAGAACCCATATATAAGAACACATATAAAAGCTATATATGAAGAAAAAAATTCTAACGTTGTTTTTCTCAATAATTTTCTTTTTATGTTCAAATTATATATTAGTTATAGAAATATACTTACATGTTGGTTGGGTTGCACCTATTTTTCTATAGCTCACCAGTTGCATAAATAATTTGACATGTGGCGAGTCATTTGTTTTTCTTAAAAAGTGGTTGAATTGTTATATTTATGTTGTGTTGTAAATGAGGGTTGCATGAGGTAGAGTACAAGTTGCACCTAATATTTGTTGTTAATTATAATCATGGAATACAAGGTACTTTCTTAAAAAGTAATCAAAACAATCTCATGAACAAAACTTTATTAAAAACTTAAGACAGACTGATCTTGTAAGCCCTGAAACTCTTTCTCCAAGATCTTCGCAGCTAGGTTGTTTCTGAGAGTGCTTAAGGTACTTTAAAGAATTAGGCTTGGTAGTATGCATTGGTCTTGAAAAAGAAATGAAGAAGGAAGGCTTGTGCTGGTAAGGAAAGCCTAGGTTGGAAGAAGTGAATGATAGGTATGGTTAGCCTATGTGTTAGTAAGATTGGCACACAAAAGAAATTAGCATGGAAGTTGATTGGTAAGTATTGCAAGAAGGGGCAATCATGCATTGGGAAGGTGAACAAGAGATGGAAAAGTAAACTATGCCAGGAAGTTAGCTTGGTAGGACATGTGTGGGAATTGAGCAAGGAAAAGGCAAGGGAAGGTTGGTGATAGCAAGAAATTTGGTCATGTGTTGGAGGATTGCTAGGTGAGGAAGACATCGCTCAACCATGAATGAAGTAAAGCTTGCCCATGCGATGAGAAGTAGGGTCAAGAAGGGTTGGTTAGCCTAAAACATATACTCTGCATGAAGGATGTGGTGGCTAAAGGAAAAGTAAGCCAAGTGTAAAGAAGGTACCAAGTGAGCACCTAGCTGTCAAGATATTAAGCAAGAAAAGCATGCAAGTGGTGCTATAAATTAGAGATGGAAAGAAGACATCAATTTGAACTTTTGGTTCATGCAAAGAAGGAGATTTCAACCAAGTTGAAACTCTGTGAATATAAAAGCTGAACTTGGGCTACCATGAAGAAAAATTTTCGACAAGATGCTCAAAAGTGAATGAAAATCAAGGAAGGTCTGAGTTTCGAAGCAACCAAAGCAGGCTGAGGGTTTTCGTGCATTTTTTAGCTCTTTAAGAAGAATAAGAAGCCCAAAATTAGAAGTAAGCTTATTAAGATATTGTTTAACAAGTTTCATGAAGAATGTTTTGTTTTATTTAGGCTAGAAATAATGTTATAAGTGTTGAAAATGAAGGAACACAGTAAAGTTGAAGAAAGGTGTCACACCCCCTCCTAGATTACCTTCTTAATTTGGAGGAGAATGTGACAACTTGGTATCAGAGCATAAGATTTTGGGAGAAAGAAAAAGTTCATGCATTAGTCCAGGTCCATATTGTGAGTCCCTAACATATGTACTTAATGATTAAGTAAGGATTCTGAGAAAAAGTGGCAGGCAGAGCAAGCAGACAGCGGAAGGCGACCCTGACCCTGCCATTAGAAATCCCGTGGTTCGAGGGGATTAAAATAAGAGGAAAGGTAGAGATCTAGTTGTTCATGAAACGACTATAAAGGGTGAGTTGAGTACTCCGCAGGTAGAAGCAGATCCTCAGTTAGAGGATATATTGTTTGATAGGATCACCCAGAGGTTGGCAGCAAGTGTAGGGTTCATTCAGGCAGACCCAGAGAACAAGTCTGGCATCGAAAGGCTCAAAGCCTTAGGTGCAACAACGTTTGAAGGTGCCACAAATTCAACAGATGTTGAGGTCTGGCTAGATTTGATTCATAAGTTCTTTAGCGTGATGAGATGTCCTGACGACGATAAGGTCGGGTTAGTAGTGTTCCTATTATAGAAATGAGCCAAAAAATGGTGGAAGATCGTCGACACTAGAAGGAACTGATCAGAGGTCATGACCTGGTCAGAGTTTAGGAATGTTTTTGAAGATAAGTATTATCCTAGCTCTTTTAGAGAAGCTAAGAGAGATGAGTTTCTTAGATTAATTTAGGGATCGATAATGGTGTTAAGTATGAACAAAATTTTATGGAGTTGTCTCAGTATGCTTTTCCAATTATAGTGAAAGAGAAAGATAGATGCAGAAGGTTCAATAATGGTTTGAGGATGAAAATTCGTACTTCAGTCATTTCTACAGCTAACTGGATGGATTTCACTTAGTTAATGGAGGCAGCTACTAGAGTTGAAAGAAGTTTAGCTGATGTAGATCACGTGCAGAAAGGAAAAGAGGAGAAATATAGAGCTCAAGTAGAATCGAGAGGTAAGAGTTTCAAGCCTCATTTCTTTGGACTGTCAGCTATGAGTGGACAAGAAGCTGTGAGCCAGCAAGTTTTGAGCAGGAATAGATAGAGACCTACAACTGGTTCATTTAGTAGATCAGGAGTAGGACGTGCTAGTGAGTCTGTAGCTAGTACAGATGAGAAACCCCTATGTGTGAATTGTGGCAAGCATCATCTGGGGACGTGTTACAGAGGGAGGATTGTCTATTTCCAATGTGGCCAAACTGACCGTTTTAAGAAAGAATGTCCTCAGTTAGCTCGTGAAACTCAGGTAAACGAAATGTCTAAAATAGTAGATCAACCAAAAGCAAATGGAGCCAAAGGTGAGGATTCTAGTGGAGCTAAAAAAAAGGAGTAGACAGGGTAGAGTGTATGGAGTGACCCACCAGGAGGTGTTAGATGTTGTGACTGGTAAATTAATTCTATGTAACGAGTCTGCTTATGTATTATTAGATCCTAGTCTTACACATTCATTCATATCCAGCATGTTTGCATTGCATAGATGAGTTGTTTATCTCAACACTTGTTGGAGAAGTGCTTGTAATGTCGAAATACTATAGGAACTATGAGGTAGTCATTGACAAAAAGAGTTTATGGGTTGATCTGATTCCATTAGAATTACTTGAGTTTGATGCTATTCTAGGCACGGATTTCCTGAGTAAGTATTATGCCTCAGTTGATTGTTTTAAGAAAGATGTAGTGTTTAGAAGGCCATGAGAATAGAAAATATTGTTTGTGGGAAGAAAAGGACTTCTCCCTAGTAGTTTGATATCAGCAGTTAAAGCTAGGAAGTTGTTGAGCAACAGATGTGTTACATATCTGACACATGTTATTGTTTCATAGGTCAAGAAGTTAAAGCCTGAATATGTGCCAGTTGTGCGGGAGTTTCTTATGTGTCCCTTAAAACCGAGTTTACTATTGATTTGATTCTAGGTACAACACCTATTTCTCAATTTCTCACCGTACAGGATGGCACCAGCTAAGTTAAAAGAGCTGAAGGTGGAGTTATAGGAGTTAGTTGATAAGAGGTACATTAGACCCAGTATGTCACCCTGGGGAACCCTAATTTAATTTATGAAGAAGAAGGATTACACTCTCAAGTTGTGTATGTTGGAAATGTCCTAGAACTCGCGGTTCCTGTTAAACATTCTATTTATCAATAAAATATTGTTGAGTAATTTATTCAAAAAAGTTGTTGATTTTACATTCTATTATGAAAATCTAATAAACATATCCATGGCTATAGAATGAATACTTTGCTTTATGTGGGGACATAAACAGGACCAAGTTAATAGTATATAGCCTAAATGGTCTAATAAGTATATGGATGAAATTGGGTATCTCATCCTGGTAACAATATTGGATGCAGCCCATTTTGTAGGTAATACAAATGATGTGATCCACATATCATTCATGTAGGGACATGTGAGTGGGAGCATTCTATGCAATGAGTTTGCATATAGACTGTGTTGGGATTGGTGTTCTAATTCTCCCAGAATTTCATTGTTTTGTAAAGATTTCTCCCTTAACGGCTGATTCTGGGGCTTGGACATAGTGACCACAACTTCTCTTTGGAAGAGAAGACTTAGTCATAGTAGAACTATGACTAATGTTCATTAGAGGGATCAGTGGTACTTATAGAGACAGATGTAACTATAAGGACATGACGGTTATTGGCCCAGCTGTACTTATGAGCGATCTGTGAAGGGTTGTCATGCTGCTGAATTGTTAAGATGAACACATAATATATTTTTGGTAAGGAGAGCTCAGCTGTCGGTCCTTAGTGGAGTGCCTGGCAGTTAATGGATGGTGGATCACGTGACTAAAGAGTTTAATCAGTTATTCATGTATCGTTGGAGCTTCGAGCTACAAGTTCATAAGGTCCTCGTGGTAGCTCAATGGATTTAGTTGAGGATCAGTTCTCGGTGTTGATTTGAAATGTTCAAATTGACAAGAGGTATTTTGATTATATATAATATAATCGGTTTGATGTATGAGATACATCTAGTGGAGGATTGATGTAAATGAAATTTACATTAAGTACCATAGAATAGAAAAAGAACTATGGTTTATATGTTTCATGAGATGAAATATTAAAACTATAGGTTATAAATATAGTATGATAAGTTGGTTATCATTTATATTTATAATAATATTAATTATTGGATAATTAATTCTTTTTTCTTTAATAACCAAATGAGTTTGTGGTTATATGATTCATGGTAACCGTGAGTTTAAAGGAAAATTGTTTTCCTAATTTTAGTAAGATTTTACAAACGCTGAGAAGTTTTTTCATAACAGTTTTTGGAGATTTCTCTCTCGCAAAAGGGATCTCACGGTAGTCGTCAAGTAAATACGGATTTACTAAACGATGATTGGGTGAGCTAAACGATCATGTAGTGGCAAGCTAAATGATCATGCAGTATTTACTAAACGATCGCATAGTTTTGCTAGACAATCGCTTACCCAAAGTAAACAATCGTGCAGAGTCTGTAGGTGACAGACCGAGCTAAACAATGACCTAAACGATCACATAGCTTTCGCTAGTCAATCGCTCAGCCTTAGCTAAACGACTGTTGGTGACAAGAAATTAGATGTCAATTACTCGACAACTAAAATCCCTTGGACGCAATATGCGATGCATGTTCTCGAAGTATGCATTGATTGTCATGCGTCGATGGTCATGCATTAGAAAGACTATGCGTTAACAAATGTATGCGATGACCATGCATCCTGTCACAAGTTTTCTTGCGCTCACGCCAAGAATAACGCAAACACAAGTTTCTCGGGTGATCCGAGGTCAAACTCAGGGAATTGTAACTAGCTGAATGCGGTAATGTGCATGTGGTGGTTAGATAAAAGAATGTTGGAGGGGTTTCTAAGCTAACACTACTCCTACTCCTAGCTAACAGACAAAGCAATGAGAACATGAAAGAGAGGTAGATACACGACAACTCATGACATGAAACAAATGAATGGGAAAATAGATAAAATGTGGAGATCATTTCATTGCAACTTTTAAGAGTGACTGCAAGGGCAACCTTAGTCAACGCAAGCCATGCGATCATGCTACATACACTAAAAGCCTAAATCTAGGACGTATGCGGTGGTTATGCTTAAGTGTCGAGATGACCACATACAACCACCATATCCTACTTCTTGGACACATGCAATATCCTATCCGTAGGGTGCATATGTTGTGTGAAAGAAAAACAGAGCTTATCTCTAAGTTCCCCAGTCTTTCCTATGCGTTCCAATCTGCTCTCTCGACTCTTAGATTTGGATTTTAGAGTACTCTCTCAAGTAAACCTAAATGATGAATGATGTGCTTATGGGACAAGGTAACCACATAAACTTTGCTGACATAAGATTATTCCTATCTCTAGTGAACAATGACTTACATTGCTTAATGCGACCAACCACTTACTCACCTAGGCAGTTGGTTGTTGCTGACTTTACTCTTAGACAAGCATTGCGTCCGCCTACAGACAAGTGTTGCTACAGCTTCACACTAAGCAAATAAGGCTTTCTCACACACTCACGCAACACACACCTCTCGGTGGTTTGCTACATGGTTCATATCCCTAATCCACATGACTAAGTATGCGATACTCTAGCAATCTCACTAGGTGATGCAATGAAAGTTAAAGATGCTAAGTAAAGAAGGTGGAGATGGAATCGAAGGAAACATAGAAGTGTATTGAACACAAAATGTATTAATTCCTTAATCACAAAGTGTATACAATACAATATAAGAAAACAAGCAAAAATGGAATGACCGGCTGAAAGCAATGACTTGCTTCCAGCGAATGTGCATCATGGCTGCAGGTGGTGCCATGGATGGGCGAATGAGCTGACTCTCTCGAGATCTAGCTCCAGTCGAAGGCTTCAGTTGTCACTAGGAATGGGTGAAGGAGGTGAAGAACTCTCAGGCTTCTTCTCACACATTTTTCTGGATCACAAGAATCTACCCTAGGCGAACCTTAGGTGAAAACCTTGGATCTAACCTTAGGCGAAAACCCTGGACAAGTAGAAATTTTGCTCATCGGCTTCTTTATATAGAGCCCGAATTGCTGACAACATTAATGGACTTCTCTAATTCTGAAATTCGGCGCGTTTAGTCCTTTCTGAATCTCTTCTGCTAATGGCGTGGTAGGTGAAATGTCAACATCTTTTGCTTTTCCCAAGGTAGATGCATTGATGCGTTCATTCCACTAACCTTGTGTTGATCCCTTTATCATGTGTTATCGTGTAGCCGCAATCATTCAATGACCGCATTCACTTAATATCGCAACTCTACACGATGACCACAATCGCTTGACGAGTGCAACTTCCATGCGATGGATGCATGTGGCTGATTACCGGAACACCCATGCGTTGATCAAAAGCGTTCACCCTTGCGATGGAGAGCTTCTCCACATGGGTCGTCTATGCGGTAGTCTGGTTTCAGCGTTTGCGTCCACTTCCTGCGTTAGCTACAAAAATAGACAATTGAATGCATAATAACGCATAATAATGAGTTAGATGAGATTCTTAATGTTGAATGCCACAAGCTCAAATTCTTATGAATTCCTAATATAATTTCCGCATATTCTGCTTAACAGCCCTTATAATTCTAAGTAAAAGACCTAAGATGACATGCATTTCTACATGTCATCATACCTCTAAAGTTAAAATCATGTTTGTCCTCAAGCATGCATTATACTCAAGAAATTCTAACTCACCTTCTTGCTTTCCTTTGCGATGACCAGCTTCTCAGACTGTAATTTCCTCATACCTCTAACCACCGTCGCAATGCTCTCCTCCACTTTGGCTGCTTCTTCAAAAAGATCTTTTCCAAGTTTTAATCCGGCAAGCCTTTGCTCAAAAACTTTTTATTCATTGACCGAAACTTTGCTTTTAGCTTTTGAGAATGCGTTCGTTCAAAACACTTCAACAATTTACAATGACTTATTCAAATGCAGTGTTGAACCTGGTTACGCCCTTCGTTTTGGCTTACCACCACGTGTGTCATGCGGGCATCAAACTTCGGTTGCGCTCCATATTCAACTCAACTCTTGTCTTGCCTGATTTGGGTTACGCCAAAAAAGGGAAGAGAAGTTGTGCTTATGCATTGATCTTGGCGACTTACCTTTGTTTTGGCTTGCCCCCACATATGTCATGCGGACATCCAACTATGGGTAAGTGCCTTTCACAACTTAACTCTTATCAACATGGGTTCCTTAATGCGTTGACAGTGGAATTATTATTCTAAAAAATTCTCTTCACCATTTTTTTTTTCAAATGGTCGCAATGTAATGAATGCAATTCTCCAAGACCGCTGCCATCCCCAAACTTAGAGGTTGGCAACATTCTCACAGCAAAGCTAAAAGGAAGATCAATAGGAATGTGGTAATAAATTTTTTAGCAAAGGTTTGCGCAAAATTATACTTAAGACTTTCAAAATTTGAAGAAACTAATAAAAGGAAGGAACACCTTCGATGATTAATTAGAAGATGTGGTGAATTATATGTACCATCATAGAAATACCGCAAAGCAACGATATCGGGAAGAAAGAATTTCAAAAGGATAATGCATAAAGGAAAACAAGAAAAGAAGCTTTGACGGAAAAATGCATGCGATTACGTGTTATAATCCACGCGATTGAAGCCATGCGTTGAAGGATGAAAAGAATTCTTCCGTTATACTACGCACCGAGGAGACTTATTGTTGTACCTAAAAAGAGAAAATACAGCACAACCAAGGAAGCAGCCATATATCCAAAATAAAAATAACCTAAACTAAGAAGGCAAAGTAAAGATAGAGTAGAAGACGTCCTTGAAAAAAAAAGGAGTGTTGTCACTGCAAAGAGTCTTCCATGCAAGAGATTACTCTCAACTGCTTGGGTCAAGGACTTGCACTGACCATTAGAACTTCCGGAAATTTTCGAGCGCATGTTGGCCACCATGTTCTTAGAATTACCTTCAGCTCACGCGACTAATTGCCCTTCTACCTAGGAGTCAATACTAGCTTTCGACGCATCGCCTACACTTCAATATTGTTTGCATCCCGGTCGCACAAGCTACAATACTCCCAAGATAAAAAGGTTGCCCGCAGAGACACAAAACTAAACAAACAATTAGCTGCCAAGTCCTTGGCAACAGCGCCAAAAATTTAGTGACGTTAAATTAGATGTCAATTACTCGACAACTAAAATCCCTTGGACGCAATATGCAATGCATGTTCTCGAAGTATGTGTTGATTGTCATGCGTCGATGGTCATGCATTGGAAAGACTATGTGTTAACAAATGTATGCGATGACCATGCATCCTGTCACAAGTTTTCTTGCGCTCATGCCAAGTATAACGCGAACGCAAGTTTCTCGGGTGATCTGAGGTCGAACTCAGGGACTTTTAGCTGGCTGAATGCGGTAATGTGCATGCGGCGGATAAATAAAAGAATGTTGGAAGGGTTTTTAAGCTAACACTACTCCTACTCCTAGCTAATAGACAACGCAATGAGAACATGAAAGAAAGGTAAGATACACGGCAACTCATGACATAAAACAAATGAATGGGAAAATAGATAAAATGTGGAGACAATTTCATTGCAACCCTTAAAAGTGACCGCAAGGGCAACCTTAGTCAACGCAAGCCATGCGATCATGCAACACACACTAAAAGCCTAAATCTAAAACGTATGTGGTGGGTATGCATAAGTGTCGAGATGACCGCATACAACCACCATATCCTACTTCCTAGACGCATGAAATATCCTATCCGTAGGGTGCATATGCTGTGTGAAAGAAAACAGAGCTTATCTCTAAGTTCCTCATTCTTGCCTATGCGATCCAATCTGCTCTCTCGAATCTTAGATTTGGATTTTAGACTACTCTCTCAAGAAGGCCTAAATGATGAATGATACGCTCATAGGACAAGGTAACCGCATAAAGTTTGCTGACATAAGATTATTCCTATCTCTAGTAAACAATGACTTACATTGCTTAATGCGACCAACCACTTACCCTCTCGGGTAGTTGGTTGTTGCTGGCTTTACTCTTAGACAAGCATTGTGTCCGCCTATAGATTGGCGTTGCTACAGCTTCACAGTAAGAAAATAAGGTTTTCTCACACACTCACGCAACGCACACCTCTCGATGGTTTGCTACATACTTCGTATCCCTAATCCACATGATTAAGTATGTGATACTCTAGCAATCTCACTAACTGATGCAAGAAAAGTTAAAGATGCTAAGTAAAGAAGGTGGAGATGGAATCAAAGGAAACATAGAATTGTATTGAACACAAAATGTATTAATTCCTTAATCACTAAATGTATACAATACAATATAAGAAAAGAAGAGAAACAAGACTGCAGGTGGTGCCATGGATGGGCGAAGAAGCTGACTCTCTCAAGATCTAGCTTCGATTGAAGGCTCTGATCGTCACTCAAAATGGGTGAAGGAGGTGAAGAACTCTCAAGCTTCTTCTCACGCATTTGTCTGGATCACAAGGATCTGCCCTTGGTGAACCTCAGGCGGAAACCTTGGATCCAACCTTGGGCAAAAACCCTAGACAAGTAGAAATTGTGCTCATCGGTTTCTTTATATAGAGCCTAGATTGCTGACAGCATTAATGTGCTGCTCTGATTCTGACATTTGGTGCGTTTAGTCCTTTCTGAATCTCTGCTGCTAATGGTGTGGTAGGTGAAATATCAACTTCATCTTTTGCTTTTCCCAAGTTAGATGCGTTGATATGTTCATTCCACTGGCCTTGTGTTGATCTCTTTATCATGCGTTATCCAGTAGTCACAATCATTTAGTGACCACATTCACTTAATACCACAACTCTACACGTTGACCACAATCGCTTGACGAGCACAACTCTCATGCGATTGACGCATGCGGTTGATTACCGCAACACCCATGCATTGACCAGATGCGTTCACCCTTGTGATGGAGAGTTTCTCCGCATGCGGTCATCTATGCAGTAGTTAAGTTTTCGTGTTTGCGTCCACTTCCTGCATTAGCTACAAAAATAGACAATTGAATGCATAATAACGCATAATAATGGGTTAGCTGAGATTCTTAATGTTGAATGCCGCAAGCTCAATTTCTTATGAATTCCTAACATAATTGCCGCATATTCTGATTAATAGCTCTCATAATTCTAAGTAAAAGGCCTAAGATGACATGCATTTCTGCATGTCATCATACCTCCAAACTTAAAATCATGTTTTTTCTCAAGCATGCGTTATACCAAAGAAATTCTAACTCACCTTCTTGCTTTCATTTTCAATGACCAGCTTCTCAGACTGTAATTTCCTCATACCTCTAACCATCGCCGTAATGCTCTCCTCCACTTTGCCTGCTTCTTCAAAAAGATATTTTCCATGTTTAAATCTGGCAAGCCTTTACTAAAAAACTTTGTATTCATTGACCGCAACTTTGCTTTTAGCTTTTGAGAATGCATTCGTTCAAAACACTTCAACAATTTACGATGACTTATTCGAATGCGGCATTGAACCTGGTTATGCCTTTCGTTTTGGCTTACCCTCACGTGTGTCATGCGGGCATCCAACTTCGGTTGTGTACCATATTCAACTCAACTCTTGTCTTGCTTGATTTGGCTTGCGCCAAAAAAGAACAGAGGAGTTGCGCTTATGCGTTGATCCTAGCGACTTACCTTCATTTTGGCTTACCCTCACATGTGTCATGCGGACATCCAACCACGCGGACATGTAACTTAACTCTTTTCAACAAGGGTTCCCCCATTGTGTTGACAGTGGAGTTATTATTCTAAAAAATTCACTTCACCATTTTTTTTTTCAAATGATCGCAATGTAATGAACGCAATTCTTCGAGACCGCTGCCACCGTCAAACTTAGAGGTTGGTAGTGTCTCACCGCAAAGCTAAAAGCAAGATCAACAGGAATGCGGTAATAAATTTTTTAGCAAAGGTTTGCGCAAAATTAAACTTAAGGCTTTCAAATTTTGAAGAAGCTAATAAAAGTAAGGAACGCCTTGCAATGATTAATTAGAAGATGTGGTGAGTTATACGTACCATCATAGAAATACCGCAAAGCAACACAATCGGGAAAGAAAGAATTTCAAAAGGATAATGCATAAAGGATAACAAGAAAAGAACCCTAGACAGAGCAACACATGCGATTATGTGTTGTAATCCATGCGATCGAAGCCATGCGTTGAATGATGAAAGAAATGTTTACGATATACTGCGCACCGAGGAGACTTATTATTGCACCTACAAAGAGAAAACGCACCACAGCAAAGGAAGCAACCATATATCCAAAATAACAATAAAAATAAAAATAACCTAAACTAAGAAGGAAAGGTAAAGATAAAGTAGAAGACGTCCCTGAAAAAAAAAAATAGAAGTGTTGTCACCGTAAGGAGTCTTCCATACAGAAGATTACTCTCAACTGTTTGGTTCAAGGACTTTCCCTGACCATTGGAACTTCTGGCAATTGTTGGGAGCATGTTGGCCACCATGTGCTTAGAATTACCTTCAGCTCACGCAATTGATTGCCCTTTTACCTTGAGGTCAATACTGGCTTTCAGCGCATCCCCTACACTTCCATATTGTTTACAGCCCGGTCGCACGAGCTGCAATACTCCCAAGATAAAAAGGTTGCCTACAGAGACACAACACACAACAAACAATTAGCTGTCAAGTCCCCAGCAACGGCGCAAAAAACTAGGTGAGAGGAAATTAGATGTCAATTACTTGACAACTAAAATCCCTTGGACGCAATATGCGATGCATGTTCTCGAAGTATGTGTTGATTGTCATGCGTTGATGGTCATGCGTTGGAAAGACTATGCGTTAACAAATGTATGTGACGACCATGCGTCCTGTCACAAGTTTTCTTTTGCTCACGCTAAGTATAACGCGAACGCAAGTTTCTCGGGTGATCTGAGGTCAAACTCAGGGACTTGTAGCTGGTTGAATGCGGTAATGTGCATGCGGCGGTTAAATAAAATAATGTTGGAGAGGTTTATAAGCTAACACTACTCCTACTCCTAGCTAATTGACAACGCAATGAGAACATGAAAGAGAGGTAGATACATGACAACTCATGACATGAAACAAATGAATGGGGAAATAGATAAAATGTGGAGATGATTTCATTGCAACCCTTAAGAGTGACCGTAAAGGCAACCTTAGTCAACGCAAGTCATGCGATCATGCTATATATACTAAAATCCTAAATCTAGGATGTATGCGTTGGATATGCATAAGTGTCGAGATGAAGCATAAAACCACCATATCCTACTTTCTAGACGCATGCAATATCCTATCCGTAGCGTGCATACACTGTGTGAAAGCAAATAGAGCTTATCTCTAAGTTCCCCATTCTTGCCTATGCATTCCAATTCGCTGTCTCGAGTCTTAGATTTGTATTTTAGACTACTCTCTCAAGTAAGCCTCAATGATGAATGATGCACTCATGGGACAAGGTACCAGCTAAACTTTGCTGACATAAGATTATTCCTATCTCTACTAAAAAATGACTTACATTGCTTAATATGACCAACCACTTACCCTCCCAGGCAGTTGGTTATTCTTGACTTTACTCTTAGACAAGCATTTCTTCCGCCTATAAACAGGCGTTACTACAGCTTCACACTAAGCAAGTAAAGTTTTCTCACACACTCACGCAATGTACACCTCTCAATGGTTTGCTACATACTTCATATCCCTAATCCACATGACTAAGTATGCGACAGACTAGCAATCTCACTAAGTGATACAATGAAAGTTAAAGATGCTAAGTAAAGAAGGTGGAGATGGAATCGAAGAATAGAAGTGTATTGAACACAAAATGTATTAATTTATTGATCACAAAATGTATACAATACAATATAAGAAAAGAAGAGAAAATGGAATGATCGGTTGGAAGCAATGACTTGCTTCCAGCGGATATGCGCCAAGGCTATCAGTGGTACCAAGGATGGGCGGAGGATCTGACTCTCTTGAGATCTAGCTTCAATCGAAGGCTCTAATCAGCACTCGAAATGGGTAAAGGAGGTGCAGAACTCTCAAGCTTCTTCTACACATTTGTCTAGATCACAAGGATCCGCCCTTGGTGAAACTCAGACGAAAACCTTGGATCCAACCTTAGGCAAAAACCCTAGACAAGTAGAAATTCTGCTCTCCGGCTTCTTTATATAGAGCTTGGATTGCCGACAACATTTTTGGACTGCTCTAATTCTGACATTCGATGCTTTTAGTCCTTTTTGTATCTCTGCTGCTAATGGCGTGGTAGGTGAAATGTCAACATCATCTTTTGCTTTTCCCAAGGTAGATGCGTTGATGTGTTCATTCCACCAACCTTGCGTTAATCCCTTTATCATGCGTTATCGTGTAGCCGCAATTATTCAATGACCACATTCACTTAATACCGCAACTCTACACAATGACCGCAATCGTTTGACGAGCGCAACTCCCATGTGATGGATGCATGCAGATGATTACCCCAACACCCATGCGTTGATTGAACGCGTTCGCCCTTGCGATGGAGAGTATCTCCGCATGCAGTCGTCTATGCAGTAGTTCGGATTTCGCGTTTGCGTCCACTTCCTACATTAGCTACAAAAATAGGCAATTGAACGCATAATAACGCATAATAATAGGTTACCTGAGATTCTTAATGCTGAACACCGCAAGCTCCATTTCTTATGAATTCCTAACATAATTTTCGCATATTCTGCTTCACAACCCTAATAATTCAAAGTAAAAGGCCTAAGATGACATGCATTTCTACATGTCATCAACTGGGCATCGACCTATACGATAGGTCTCCGCCATCTCCCACTTTCCCAGTCGTGTACATGATCGGTGTGTTCTCCTTCGTCTACCTCATACCAAGTCCGAACAAAGCCCACCCTCTGGATTCTCACATCGAGAATACCAAGGTAGCCTTGTTAGTGGTGTCATACTCAACTCGACACCGTCGTAGTTTTCTGGAGGTTGTTCGAGTTGTTGTTGAGGAGTTCATGGCCGAGGTGATCGTTGAGGACGAGCGCGAAGTGTTTGTGTTGTGTTCATTTTTGTGTTGCAGTCGTGTAGATCAAGTGTTCGAGGTTACTATTGTACGATCGGTCGTGCGCAAATAAGCGTGGAGACGCATCTGTAATCGTTCGTACAATTTTTTCGCTTAGTGCATTTGAGTTTCTCATGCTATAATTTTTGTATGAATTATATAACAGCTTGTTTGGAAGTCGACTGTAAATGTAATGTTTATTCATGATTGTGATTTTGAATAATCTTGTTTCCGCTGCTCATGAAAATCTCGAATCCAATTTCCTTCACACTGGACCACGAAATAATCACTTTTCTTATAACGATCGTTTACTGTTAAAACTGACTAATTCATTTTACTGTTAAAACTCGATCTTAATCCTAAGCTAGCTATGAACTCCTGTTTGTTCAGGATTATCCTTTGATCTGCATGGGTGAGAGTAGTCCAACAGAACTGCTCAATAAGCCTTCTATTTGGGGATAAGACTGGATGAATAGCTGGGGCCATAACCCTACAAGATGAAATTCACTCCTACCCGATTTAGAGTTAGTAGATAAGTTTTTCCCTTAAGTACTGATTTCAGGTCTTGAACAATCAGAGCCTCGCCTTCTCATGATAGAGAAAGGACTTGATTCATAAGTATTATGAATCAAATTGTTCATTAGAGGGTCAATGGGAACATAAGGAACGAGATTTATTCACAGGGGTAAAATGGTGATCTTGACCCAACTTTGATTACGAACGACCTTGGAAGGATCGACTTACTGATCATGGTTATATCGAGGAGACATAATATATCTACAGTGAGGGAACTGCAACTATGGGTTTTAGTGGAGTGACCCATTAGTTAACGAATGGGGGTTAATTCTGTGTAATAAGTTTAGCCAATTAATCTTCGATCGTTGGAGCCCATGATATATAGGTCCGTGAGGTCGCCCTACTAGCTCGTAAATGGATTAGCTTTAGAGTAGCGTGATAAGTTAATTTGGAACGTTCAAACTAGAATTAAATGAATTAGTAATTATATGAGATATAATTACATGTTTTATTTTAAGAATTAAACAAAATAGAAAATTAATATTTAAATATGATTTAAATATCTGAAGGTGGATTTGTGTAAAATTAATTTAATATTTGATATTAAACTAATTAGAATTATTTAAATTATTTAAATAATTATTTATTAATTTTATTAAAAATTAATTTATGAAATTAATTTTACAAAATTAATAATATTTTCAATTTTTGAAATCAAATTGATTTTTTGAAATCATTTGGTTTGAAAAACAACACAAAATGAAATTATGGTTTTTTCCATTAATACCTTCAACTAGTTCACACCAAGCCCACTTAATGTGGCTTCAATAACTCCAAGCATGAGCTGTATCTTATACAGCCTTTTTCTTTGTATGAAAGACATGCAATAAATAAAGAAGATTGGAGTGGAATTGAGGTATGCATCTATAGAGTTTTTGCTGAAAAATTCGTGTTGAATGAGTTGTTCTTCAAGTGGGTTGTAGCAGTGAGTTCTTCTCCAAGTTTCCATTCATTCAAGCTGATTTTGAGTCCCAAAACTCAATCTAATGCTCCAAGAGAATAGTGAGGAATATTTTGAGGTGGTTCACAACAAGATTCAGAGTAGTTTACAGCTAAGAATCTAGATTTCAAGGAGTTCTACAAACCCTCTTGTGATTGTTGAGCATGCTTTAGTTACTGCTAAAATTAATGAATTAGAGTATTTATTGATTCTTGTTGCTTCCGCTACTTGCTGGTATACTCTATCAATTGGTATCAGAGCATCATTTAAGCACTCAATTTGGTTTAATTTTGGTGTGGTGGGTGTTTTTCATGAGTTATATGTACATGGTGCACAGATATGGTTTTCTTAGATTTGGCGTTTAGTTTCTCTTTTAATTCTTGATTAAATTTGTAATTGGCTCTTGATTCATAAGCTTATATGTGTTCTCAATAGTCTATAATTTATTTAGAGCCATTACAGTTGAAATTAAGATGTAATTGAAGAAACAAGTGAAGAAGGTCGAGCTGTAGATTCCAGTTCTTCAGCCTCTGCTCAAATTTCGTCGTTGAAGTGTTGTGCACTAGACGTTCGTGTAACTAAGGATGTTGAACGATGTCAAGAGGTGCTACACGATAGCACTACACGATCAGTATAAACGCTAGGTGATCCTATAGCTTTGTCTGACGTTGAACGATGTGAAAAAGCGCTAGACGAAGGCGCTACACGATAGTTGGAAGACGCAAGGCGATGGCGTTACACGATTAGGCAGACATGAGATGATCGCACTAGACAATAGTCATCAGCGCTCAAGATGGGTCTCAGCAAGATTTAGTGCATGAAGCGAGAGCAATCGGTTCGACCGGTTTTCTTGAGGTCCTGTTCGGTTCAGCCTCAAATGGTTTTTGGCTAGTCCGGTTCAGGCTACTATGGTTCGGTTCAAGTTGTTTGGGTTCGGTTTGGACCTATTCGAGCGATTCGGAAGCTGTTACTGGCTGTTTTGTAATAATTAGGCTTTTGTTTGCTTGTTTATGCCAAAACTAAAACCATATCAGTTTGTGTTTAATTGTTTATCCATGTGATGTATGTAATAATTAAATAAATCTTGTATATGCATACAGTGTGCCATGTAGATTTAAAACCCCACCATAGGAAGCATGTTACATGCATTGAAAGTATGTTATAAAATGTTATAATATATAGTATGCATGTTAGGGTTTCTTTTATTTAATATAATTGTTATATTAAATATTGAATATCTCTGATATATGTTGTGGATGTTTAGCATGTCTAAAGTTTTACAAGCTGTTATAAAATTGAATTAGATTTTAAAATCAATAACAAAGAAACATAGCATGCTCACTTAGGTTCACAACTAGTTTTAACCATTAAAATAGATTGTTACCATATAAAATTTAGTTACAAACTCAAATCAGTTCATAAACCTGTCTAAGGCTGGGGGTACTTAAGTTAACGGCTTACGTAACACCTTCTACTTAGGAATTATGACCGAAAGATTGAGCATTGTTGATTGATTTTATGAGCCCATGTGAGCGGCGTAAGGTTTAAAATTGGTTTAAACACTTAGACATCAAAGGGTTATATCCAAATATAATTGTTATACTTGGATAAAAAATACATAGACTTAGGTTGTTTAAAAGTTAGCCATTTTTAACCTAAGTAAATAGATACCCAAATTTATAGAACACTTCAATGGGAGATTAACAATATATTCGATATATAGTTATTAGGTCTCACATTCTCAAGAGTTCACACCGTGAGATCCATGCTCGGCTTTGTGTTGCTTTTATCGCGACTACTTCATTCGGAAAGTGTATGCATGGGTCAATAACAAGATGAATGAGGGAAGTGGTTCATAGTTAGTGGGTGAAAGAAATGTGTCAACATTGTCCTACGGTCTCCTCCATTAGTTTGAATCGTGAGATTCCTATGTTGCACCTGCTGTCGTTTTTAGGCGGCACTAGCTAGTCGTTAACCACAATGATCCGCTCAGAGGGATGTAACATAGGATTCAAAACAACCCAGGCTTCGGTTAATGAATATGGCTTATAGTTCCATCTTCGGTATTGTCTTCTATTTCAGGGGCATATTCATACCGTTCTATAGGATCTGAAAATGGCGAGTCACACTTACAAGACTTACTAATTGTTAGTAAAGATCTTGACTAAAAAAGATAACCAAAAGAACTATAAGAGTAAAGAGTTGTTTTGATATAGTATTTGGCAAGAATTGTCTTGCTTCAGTGAAGGAATTCTTGACTGCCCCTAGGTAGTAACTGTTCTAGATCACTAAAGTATCGCTGCGTATAGATAAACATTTATTGGGTACTTTATTATTTTGCTAAAATTAGATTTAGATGTATAAATGTTTAATATAAATTGAATTTTTTTTAACAATGTCGAATTCAATAATACAATTGCTAGCTTCTGATATATTTAACAGTGAAAGGTATTCAAACTGAAAATCCAACATCAATACAATATTAGTTGTGGATGATTTGAGGTTTGTCTTGACGGAGGAATGTCCTTAGGTTCGGAGTACAACAGGGAACCAAAATGTTCGAGACATCTATGATCGGTGGGTAAGAGCTAATGAGAAAGCTCGGGCCTATATCTTAGCAAGTATATCTGATGTACTTAATAAGAAACATGAGGTAATGCCCACCGCCGTAAGATAATGGCGTCGCTTCAGGAGATGTTTGGGCAACCATCATTCTCTGTTTGACATGAAGACATTAAGTATGTCTACATTACTCGCATAAAAGATGGAACCAGCGTTAGAGAACATGTTCTCGATATGATGGTCCATTTTAATGTTGCTAAGGCTCATGGGGCGATGATAGATGAAACAAGTCAAGTAAGTATGATATTGGAATCTCTCCCAGAGAGTTCTCTGCCATTCAGAACCAATGATGTTATGAACAAAATTACTTATAATCTGACCACTTTGTTTAACGAGTTACAAACATATCAGTCTATGATGGAGCTTGAGGAGAAAGAAGTACATGTTATTTCTAAACCCAAAAAGTTTTTTAAGAGGTCAATGTGTGGAACAAGACCCACTGATAACAAGAAGTCTGTTCCTACTTTTTCGAAAGACATATTCGTACAAATGTAGGAAAAGGGTCAAGGGAATAAGAACCACTACTAAGAAAAACAAATCTCCCAAAGGAAAATGTTTCCATTGTGGAGAAGATAGGCATTAGAAGTGTAACTAGCCAAAGTGTTTGGCTGAAAAGAAAGCGAAAAAGGTGAAACAAGGTAAATGAAATTTACTAGTAGTTGAAACATGTCTAGTGGAGAATACTCACCTTACTAGATAGTGGATTCAGGCACTGCTAATCATGTTTGCACTTTTCTACAGGAAACTTGTTCTTAGAGAGATCTTTTTAATAGGAAATGACTTTCAAGGTGGGAACGGGTGAAGTCATTTCAGCTCATGCAGTTGGAGATGTCAAGCTATTTTTTGGAGAGTCTTTTATCTTAATTAGGAATGTATATTATGTACCTAAGATGAAAAGTAAGATGAAAAGAAACTTAATCTCCATTTCCTGTCTGCTAGAAAATATGTACAGAATATCTTTGAAATCTAATGAAGTGTTTGTTTTTTCAAGAGGTGTTCATATTTGTTCTGCAAGACTCGAAAATAACTTGTACATATTAAAACCAATTGAAGCGAAGACCATTCTAAATATAGAGATATTTAAAACGGTTGAGACTAAAAAAAAAAAATGAAAAAATTCTCCTAACACCTATCTTTGCCACCTCAGACTTGGTCACATTAATCTCAACAGGATTGAAAGATTAGTAGAAAGATGGTCATCTAAATCACTTAGAAGATAGTTCTTTGCCTCCATGTGAATCAAGTCTTGAGGGAAAAATGATAAAAGGATTTTATTCTGACAAAGGTCTTCGTGCCAAAGAGCCTCTCGAACTTATACATTCAGATCTATGTGATCCAATGAATATAAAAGCACGAAAAGGCTATCAATATTTCATCAGTTTTATTGATGATTACTCTAAATATGGCTACATTTACTTAATCAGTCATAAGTCCGAAACTCTTTAAAAGTTCAAAGAATTTAAGACTAAGACAGAAAATTTGTTAAGTAAAAGAATTAAAATATTTCGATCTGATTGAGGTGGTGAGTATATGGATTTACAATTCCAAAACTATCTAGTAGATCATGTAATTCAATCCCAGCTCACAGCACTTGGAACATCAAAATAAAATAGTGTTGCAGAAAGGAGAAATCAAACCTTGTTAGACATGGTCCGATCAATGATGAATTATGCTCAGTTACCTCAATCATTTTGGGGGTATGCAGTACAAACTGCAATATTTATTCTAAACGTTGTTCCTTTAAAAGTGTTTCAAAAACACCGTATGAATTATGGAAATGGCACAAAACTAGTTTACGTCATTTTCGTATCTGGGGTTGTCCAGCACCTGTGTTGATACAAAATCCTAAGAAATTAGAAACACGTTCGAAATTATGCCTTTTTATAGAATACCCTAGAGAAACAAAAGGAGGAGTGTTTTATGATCCCCAAGAAGACAAAGTATTTGTATCGACAAACGCTACATTCTTGGAAGAAGATCATATAAAAAATCATCTACCTCGCAGTAAACTAATATTGCAAGAAATGACCAAAGATGTTACAGAAATATCAACAAGAGATGTTGATCAAGCTGGTCCATCAACAACTGTTGTTGTCCCATCACGTCCATCCCAAAAGTTGAGTATGCCTCGACATAGTGGAAGGGTTATTCAACAACCTAAACGATATGAGTTTAACAGAAACACAAAACATCATACGGGATGATGGTTTAGAGGATCCATTAACCTTTAAAAAGGCAATGGAAGATGTTGACAGGGAACAAGGGATAAAAGCCATGGACGTTGAAATGGAGTCTATGTACTTCAACTTTGTCTGGAAACTTGTAGATCAACCACATGGGGTGCATTCCAAGGTGTGAATTGAAAGAGAAAAGTTAGAGAGAATGGGTTTTGAATAAGACAACCTTTTCATTTTTATTTTTTTTTTCCATATCAATATTGAAAAGTAATAAGAATTGGAGGTGTTAAGCTTTTTATCATCCTGGCGTCGAGCTATTTTTCTGCAGGACCTCCCACAGATGTACTAGTACTAGCAAGTGCATCTTTGACGCAGTCATCAGATATATAATTATAGACATATATAATTATATTGATATAGATAATTATCTAGATATATCGATGGATATCTATCTATAAAATCGATAAAAACTTTTTTGATTAGCAATTCAATTTCATTTAGATAAATTAGATAAAGTAAGGGCTCGAAAGAAGATATCTCCAATCCTAATATATAAATAATACCAATATATTAAAGATTACTAAAAATATTTATGAATAAATCAAAATAAAGAAATAAAAAAGTACTTTTATTTAATCCAAAAAGTCCTTTTCTTTTTAGTTCCACGGTCTGGCCTGGTCAGTACCTAGTCGAGCTTCGAAACCAAGAAATAACCCCTCACATGTTAAATTATAGAAGATCTCCTTTAAGATCAAACAATTCCATCGAATTGGGTATGATTGTATGTGTGATATCATCTACTATACCAGGAATATCAATGAACCCGATTATTGAAATTACTCAGGATACCCTTTTTTAGTTTAGCTCCTATAATCTATATCTTATTTCAAGATCCCTCTTACTAACTAGAATCTTTGTAAAAAATACCAATTGAAGTGGAGGACATCTTCAAAAAACAAGGAGTTGCGTCAACTATTCAATATCTTAAAAGAGGGGGATATGGCGAAATCGGTAGACGCTATGGACTTAATTAGATCGAGCCTTGGTATGGAAACCTACTGAGTGATAACTTTAAAATTCAGAGAAACCCTGAAATGAAAAATTGAAAATCCTGAGCCAAATCCTTTTTCCGAAAACAAAAAAAGGGTAGGTGCAGAGACTCAATGGAAGCTGTTCTACAAATGGAGTTGACTATGTTGCGTTAGTAAAGGAATGAATCCTTCCATAAAAACTCCAAAAAAAATGAAAGATAAACGTATTACATTCTAAAATACTATATTGATTAATGACAACTCGAATCTCTATTTTTTTTATATTTATACTGATGTAGATTCAAGGAAACCTACTTATGGATTAGTTTTCACTCTCAATGGAGGAGCTGTAGTTTGGAGAAACATTAAGCAAAGTTTTTTCGCTGACTCCACAATGGAAGCAGAATACGTGGCCGTATGTGAAGATGCTAAAGAAGTTGTATGGCTACGCAAATTCATGGTTGATTTCAATGTAGTTCCAAATATGCACCTACCTATCACACTGTATTGTGACAATAGTGGTGTTGTTGCTAACTCAAAAGAACCAAGGAGTCACAAACGTGGAAAATATATTGAGAGAAAGTATCATCTCATTAGAGAAATAGTACACCAAGAAGATGTGATCGTCACAAACATAGCCTCTAAAGATAATTTTTCTGATCTATTTACAAAGGCCCTTTTGGCTAAAGTGTTTGAGGGCTACTTGGTTGGACTAGGACTCCGAGCGATGTAATCTAGGGAAAGTGGGAGAATATCTATGGTATTAAAGATGCCCTTGTTTATTGTATTTTCCCTTTATGTTTCTCAACATTGTATTGTATATACTTGTTCTCACCGGAGTTTTAGTCCAAAACAGGAGGTTGTTGGGAATGTCCTAGAACTCGTAGTTCGTGTTAAACATTTTATTTATCAATAAAATATTGTTGAGTAATTTATTCGACAAAGTTGTTGATTTTGCATTCTATTATGAAAATCCAATAAACATATCCATGTCTATAGTATGAATACTTTAACTTTATGTGGGGACATAAACAGGATCAAGTTAATAGTATATAGCCTAAATGGTCTAATAAGTATATGAATGAAATTGAGTATCTCATCCCAGTAACACTATTAGATGCGACCCATTTTGTAGGTAATACAAATGATGTGATCCACAAATCATTCATGTAAAGACATGTGAGTGGGGGGCATCCTATGCAATGAGTTCGCATATAGACTCGACAATGAAATAGTCACTTTTCTTTATAACGACTGTTTACTGTTAAAACTGACTATTTCATTTTACTGTCAAAACTCGATTGTAATCCTGAGCTAGCTATGAACTCCTATTTGTTCGGGGTTATCATTTGATCTACATGGGTGAGAGTAGTCCAATAGCACTACTCAATAAGCCTTCCATTTTTGGGATAAGACCGGATGAATAACTGGGGACATAGCCCTACAAGATGGAATTCACTCCTACCCAATTTAGAGTTAGTAGATAGGTTGTTCTCTTAAGCACTGATTCCAGTCTTGAACAATCAGAGCCCCACCTTCTCGTGATAGAGAAAGAACATGACTCATAAGTATTATGGATCAAATTGTTCATTAGAGGGTCAGTGGGAACTTAAGGAATGAGATGTATTCACAGGAGTAAAATGGTGATCTTGACCCAGTTGTGATTACAAACGACCTATGAAGGATCGACTTACTGATCATGGTTATATCGAGTGGACATAATATATGTACAGTGAGAGGAGTTCAACTATGGACTTTAGTGGAGTGACCAATTAGTTAACGTATAGGGGTTAATTCAGTATAATGAGTTCAGCCAATTAATCTCGGATCGTAGGAGCCCATGATCTGTAGGTCCGCGAGTTCCCCCTACTAGCTTGTAAATGGATTAGCTTTCGAGTAGCGTGATAAGTTAATTTGAAATGTTCAAATTAGAATTAAAGGAATTAGTAATTATATGAGATATAATTATACGTTTAATTTTAAGAATTAAATGGAATAGGTGAATTAATAATTAAATATGATTTAAATATATGAAGGTGGATTTGTGTAAAATTAATTTAATATTTGTTATTAAACTAATTAGATTTAATTAAATTATATAAATAATTATTTATTAATTTTATTAGAAAATTAATTTATGAAATTAATTTTTCAAAATTAATATATTTTCAATTTTTGAAATCATTTGGTTAGAAAAACAACACAAAATGGAATTATAGTTTTTTCCATTAATACCTTCAACTAGTTCACACCAAATCTACTTAATTTGGCTTCAATAACTTCAAGCATGAGCTGCATCTCATGCAACCATCTTTTTTGCATGAAAGACCTACAATAAATAAAGAAGATTGGAGTGGAATTGAGGTATGCATCTATAGAGTTTTTGCTGAAAAATTCTTGTTGAAGAAGTTGTTCTTCAAGTGGGTTGTTGCAGTGAGTTCTTCTCCAAGTTTTCGTTCATTCAAGCTGATTTTTAGTCCCACAACTCAATCTAAAGCTCTAAGAGAATAGTGGGGAAGATCTTGAGGTGGTTCACAGCAAGATTCGGAGTAGTTTTCAGCTCAGAATCAAAATTTCAAGGAGCTCTACAACTTGAAGGTAAATGAAGCAGATGTTCTTAAGACTGCTTTTAGGACCATATATGGGCACTACGAGTTTCTAGTAATGCCATTTGGTTTGACGAATGCCCCTATAATATTCATGGACTTAATGAATTGAATATTTCATCCCTATGTAGATAAGTTTGTGATTGTCTTCATTAACGACATCTTAGCATATTCTAATAGCAGAGAAAAGCACATGGAACATCTAAGGACAGTGCTTCAGATGTTGCGGGAAAATAAGTTGTATGCTAAGTTTAATAAATGTTGTTTTTAGCTAGATCAAGTTATATTTTTGGGACATGTAGTATCTACAACAGGAGTTACTATAGATCCTCACAAAACAGAAGCGATAGTGATTTGGGAGAGACCTACAGCAGTATGTGAGGTACGTAGTTTTCTTAGGTTAGCTGGTTATTACAAGCGATTTGTGGAAGGCTTTTCTAGGATAGCCCTTCCATTGACTAGTATAACTATGAAAGATGTGAAGTTTGAGTGGTTGTTGAATGTGAACGTAGTTTCAAAGAATTGAAGCGGAGATTAGTATCAGCCCCAATACTTACACTTCCTACTCCAGGTAAAGAGTTTGAGATTTATTGTGATGTGTCCCGACAGGGACTAGGATGTGTTTTAATGATGGAGGTTAGAGCGGTAGCCTATGCTTACAGTTATAGAAACATGTGTTGGGTTGATGCCCTAAATCTCGTAGGGTTCTATAGTTTATAATTGTACTGTACAAACAAATTATTTATCAAATAAAATATGTGATGTTTTATTTGACATTTAGTTGTATTAAACCCACTAACCAATAATCTAACATCCAAGGTTATCTTGTAGCTTAAACATGTAAGTAGAGACATACGAGTGGATCATGTTTAAGTGATAACCTAAATGGTTTGTAGTAGATGGATAAGGCTGGATACCTTATCCTAGTGACACTATCAGTACGACCTGCTTTGTCGATGTTACAATTTTCGTAAAGTGCTACAAATGATCTGATCCTAATCATTCATATGGAGACATGTGAGTGGGGATATTCTATACAAAGAAGTTTGTATAAGACTAGATCATGAAATGTTTAGTCTTATTATATAACAAAGTTCATAATAAAGACGTACATTTCACTAGAATGACCATGGATAACATGACCTGAATCCTAAGTGAGTTGTGAACTCCTGTCGGCGGTTCTTTGATTTACATGGGTGAGAGTGGCCAAATCGCCGACTCAACAAGCCTACCATCTTAGGGATTCGTCTGATTTGAGAGTTGGGAACACTGCTACACAATAAGGAATTCACTCCTCCTCCAAGTTGGGGTAAATAGATAAATTGCTCTCTTAAAGGCTGATTTTGAGGCTTGAACAATGTGGCACCAGACCTTTTCCTGGCTCGAGAGAAGTTAGGTCATGATTGAACTATGATTTATTATTCATTAGAGGAATCAGTGGTACTTAAGTATTTAGATATAACTAGAGGAGTAAAACGGTAATTTTAGCCTTGCTATACTTACGAGCCATTTGTGAAGGGTCATCCTACTGTAGACTGATTATATCTAATGGACACAGAAATATATTTGTAGTACGAAGGATGCAGCTGTTGGGCTTTACTGAGTGCCCAACAATTAACGGATGGTGAATAATTTAATTAAAGAGTTTAATTAATTATTCATGTACCGTTAGAGCTTCAAGCTACAGGTCCATGAGATCCCATCTGTAACTCAATGGGAATTAATGGGAATCAATTTTTTAATTAATTTGAATTGTTCAAATTAATTGACGAAATTAATTATATGTGATATAATTAATTTAATCTAATTATATATGATGTAATTACTATATATATTTTATACATTATAATATAAAGTTTATTTGAGAGAAATTTAATATTTAAATATGATTCAAATATTAATTATATGATTTGGATTCATATAATTAAATTTAATATAAATGAGATTTATATTAAATATCGTTGTTGAGAGAATTTATATATTTATATTTATACATATTATATGATAAAGCGGTTATCATCTAATTATATATTAAAGTTTTTATTAAAATTAAATTTAAATTTAAAATTAATTTTAAAAAAAAAATTTACTCCCTCCCCTTTTATTCTTTACATCGTTCAAGAGTGGAGCAGTAATTATTGCTTTTTCTTCTTCCTGAAGAAAAATTATAGAAGAGTTTTGTAATTTCTCCTAAAAAAGTGGTTTTACCCCAATCTTCCTCTCATCTCTCTCAATTTTCTTTCATCTAAAATAGCCAGAGCACACACAAACTCCTAGATTCTCACCCAGAGAATATAGAGTTGTCCATCTCGGCGGTGTTCTTTTGGGTTCGAGGGGTTTTCTTTCTTGAAGAAAGGTTCTTCAAATGTAAAGGGTTTCTAAACCCAATTTGAATTTTTCTATTTTAATCTTCTGAAGCATGTTGTAATTATATTTGGGTCTTATCCTGTTTCTGCTCATGGACCTTCATTGGTTCCTACAATTCGTATCAGAGTATGGTTTTTGGCCCAAAATTTTCTATAATTTCATAATATTTTTACATTTTCTGGTGGGATTTTTGCATTATGTATAATTCATATGATAATGTTGTTTACAATTATGGATGGTTTATGGAAATTGCACTTTGTTTAATCACTTTTTTTTTTTAGAAAATTGGTTTGTAAGGGCCCATGTTTAAGGGCTATTAAATGCGATCAAGTTTGTACATTTAAGTTTTGAGTCACTCATGTTTTTCCCGGTGGATTTCTTGAGAAATTGAGGCAAAAATAGGAGGTGTTGAGGTAGGTGAAGGCATGCCTAAGGGTTGACCGAGGGTGAGGGGTCCTTGTGTTGAAGCCATGTGTTGGCCAAGCCTCGTGGTGAGGTTAGGAAGACAAGGTGACATGCACGACAAAGGGCTAGGTGACCTTAGGCAAGGAGGCTTGAGCATGTGTTGAGATGTGTTCGCTATGAGTAAGGTATACACCAATTGTGAGGTTAGATGTTGGTCGCAAGGGAAGGGTTGTGCGTTTCAGTGAAATGAAGTGAGTGAGGACACCACCACAATGGTTACCTTCGTATTCTTGGTGTAAGAATCCAAGAATTGTGAGCTCTATATGATCTTGGCTCGAGCAAGAGATTGAAGGACAACGATTGTGTAGACGATCGAGCAAGTGGGAGATAACACGGTCTATCGTATAGACGATGTGCTCGATCATGTAGTAATTGGAAACCTATCGTATAGACAAAGTCACGTGATCGTTTAGCTACAATGAGCTGAATAAACTATCGTATAGTATAACTCCACGATCGTTTAGTCTCTCTATAGCTATCGCTTAGTGAAACTCTTTCACTTGATAGCTTGTCACCGTGTGTGACTTTCCGAATCAAGTAACTACTAATTTTAGGAAAACATTTTTCCTTTCATCTCACAGTTACCATAAAATCACCAATAACCTCCCACTCAATCGATTATTAGAGAAAAATATTTAATTATCAAATAATTAATATTATTATAAATAAATATGATAACCAACTTATCATATTATATTTATAACCTATAGTTTTAATATTTCATCTCATGAAACATACAAACCATAGTTCTTTTTCTATTTTATGGTACTTAATGTAAATCATATTTACATTAATTCTCCACTTGATGTATCTCATACATCACACTAATTATATCTTATATAATTTAATTCCTTCTTGTCAATTTGAACATTTCAAATCAACCCCAAGAACTGATTCTCAACTTGAATCCATTGAACTACCAAGGGGACCTTATGGACCTGTAGCTTAAAGCTCTAATGGTACGTGAATAACTGACTAAACTCTTTAGTCACGAGATCCACCATCCGTTAACTGTTGGGCACTTCACTAAAGACCAACAACTGCACTCTCCTCACTACAGATATATTTCTGTGTCAATATCAACCAATCAACAGTGCGATAACCCTTCACAGATCACTCGTAAGTACAGTTAGGCCAATTTACCGTTTTTTCCCTAAAGTTACATTTAACTCTTTAAGTACCACTGATTCCTCTAATGAACAATAAGTCATAGTCCTACTTTATCTGTATCCGTAGTATCACCAGGATAAAGTATCCCTCCTTTATCCTTATACTATAGACTTTTTAGGTTACTACTTAAGGCATGATCCACTTGTATATCTCATATAGATTCTTAAGTTTACATACAATAACCACAGATCTTTGTTTATTGGATATGAGTAAATGTCTCGAGAGACTAATGTATAATACATGAAAAAACAAGTACAATATACAATAAACTAGGGCATACTCTATACCTCAGTATCATCTCCCACTTGCCCTAGACAAGATGCGACATGTCTCGTAGACCCAGACTCTCTATATGACCCTCGAACACTTTAGCAGTGAGGGCCTTTGTAAACGGATCAGTAACGTTGTGCTCCGACGTGATCTTCATGACTATCACATCACCGCGATGCATTCTCCCTGATCAAATGATATTTCTGTTCTATATTCTTGCCTCTACGATGACTGCGAGGTTCCTTCGAATTTTCCACAGCCCCGCTGTTATCACAATAGAGAGTGATCGGCAAAGACATATTTAGAACAACTTCCAAATATGTAAGGAACTTCCTAAGCCAAACAGCCTCTTTAGCAGCTTCATAAGCGGCTACGTTTTCGGCTTCCATAGTGGAGTCCGTGATGTATCTTGCTTGATGCTTCGCCAAACTACAACCCTCTATTCAGAGTGAACACTAACCCTGATGCCGATTTTCAAGAATCTCTATCAGTTTGAAAGTCAGAGTCTGTGTATCCTATAAGGATCAAATCCTTATCTCCATACACGAGCATATAGTCCCTCGTTCTTCGAAGATACTTGAGGATCATTTTGACCATTGTCTAGTGATCTAATCCTAGATTGGACTGATAATGACTGACAATCCCTACTGCATAGCAAATGTCAGGTCTAGTACATAAGATTGCATACATTAAGCTTCCAACAGTCGAAGCATAAGGAATCCGTCTCATCTCCTCAATCTCTTGAGGTGTCTTAGGACATTGATCTTTAGACAATACAATTCCATACCTGAAGGGTAATAAACCCCTCTTGGAATCCTGCATCCTATACCTAATCAACATTTGATAAATGTATGATGCGTAAGATAAGGCCAACCTCTTGTTCTGACGATACCGAATGATCTGGATCTCTAAAACATACTGTGCCTCTCACAAATCTTTCATTTGGAATAGCGCGGTTAGCCACTTTTTAATATTAGTCAGAAATCCTACATTATTCCCAATGGTATGATATCATCCATATACAGTACTAGGAAAGCTACTGAGCTACTGATGATTTTCTTCTAAACACAAGGCTTATCCGTTTTGATCAAAGCGAAACGATTTGATCGCATTCTTAAATGTAATGTTCCACGATCTAGACACTTTTTTAAGCCCATAAATGGACCTATTAAGCTTACAAACTCTTTGCTCTTGATCTGGAACAATGAACCCTTTTTGTTGAGCCATGTAGATGGCCTTTTCAAGATTACCATTGAGAAGGGCAGTCTTGACGTCCATTTTCCATATCTCATAATCATAAAATGTGGCTATGGACAGGAGTATCCTAATAGACTTCAACATGACAACAAGTGAGAAAGTTTTCTCATAGTCTACTCCCTCGACCTTGGTATAGGCTTTTGCCACAAGTCTAGCCTTAAAGGTTTGCACCTTTCCATCTACACCTCGTTTTCACATGTAGATCCAATTACACCCTATAGGTTATACCCCCATCAGGCTTATCCACAAGTTTCCAAACATTATTGAAGTATATAGACTCCATTTCCTAGTTCATGGCTTTAATCCACTCATCTTTGTTAACCTCCCGCATTGCTTGCTTAAAAGACAATGGATTCTCGACCCCATCATTAGAAATGTTGTTTTGGTCTTTAGTCAAACCCATGTAGCGTTCTGGTGGGTTTAACCCTCCCGCTACGTCGAGACAGTCTTAACTCTTGAGATGCTTGACTAGATGTACTGACATCAATAACTCTTGTTGATCTATCAGTCTGTTCAATAACCCTTGTTGAACCCTCAATAGTTTCACTAGAAATCTCATGTAAAACAAGCTTACCTCGTGGTTTATGATCCCTGATGTGGTCTTCTTCCAAGAAGATAGCATTTTTTGACACAAACACTTTGTTCTCATTCGAATCATAGAAGTATCCACCCCTCGTTTCCTTGGGGTAGCCTACAGAGAGGCAAACTTTCGAACCTGATTCCAACTTTTTCGGGTTAGCCACTAGCACATGGACTGGATATCCCCAAATCCTGAAGTGGCGTCAACTACCTTTACGAGCTCTCCATTTCTGAAAAGGTGTTTCAAAAACACTTTTTGAGGGAACGTTGTTCATATGCAGTCTCCACTGCAAATCCCCAAAACGAGTTTAGAAGATGAGAATAACTCATCATAGACCAAATCATGTCCAACAAGGTTCTGTTTCTCCTTTCTGATACACCCTTCTACTGAGGTATACTCGAAACCGAAAGTTGGGACGTAATTCCATGTTCTATCATATAGTTCTGGAATTGGAGGTCCATATACTCTCCACCACGATCAGATCGTAATGTCTTTATCTTCTTACCTAACAAATTTTCAACTTCAGCCTTATACTCCTTGAACTTGTCAAGAGCTTTAGACTTATGTTGCATTAGGTAGAGATACCCATACCTTGAATAATCATCTATGAAAGAGATGAAATATCCATACCCACCTCTAGCCCTAACACTCAAAGGACCACAGAGGTTTGAATGTATAAGCTCTAAGGTTTCCTTGGCTCTATAGCCTTTTCCAATAAAAGGTCATTTGGTCATCTTGCCTTCAAGGCATGATTCACACATTGGTAAGGAGTTTTCTTCTAAACTCTTTAGAAGTCCACATTTCACCAACTGCTCAATCGTGTTGAGGTTGATGTGGCCTAATCTTAGATGCCAAAGATGGACGTTTTTCTTAGGAGAAATCTTTGGTCTTCTTGTTGTTGTCGTTGTACTGAATATTTCAGTATTAAAAAATGCTTTTATGACTAACGGCCTTAGTACATACAAGTTATTTTCCATTGAACCAAAACCAATCTCCATACCATTCTTGAAAATAAACACATTACTCTCAAACAATGAGACGATATAACCTTGTTCAATGAGACAAGAAGCCGAGTTTAAGTTCCTCTTGATATGATGAACTACAAAAACATTATCTAGTAACAGATAAGGTTTCTTGTCCAAAAATAACTCCAACCTGCCTACAACAACAGCTGAAATAACCTCACCACAAAACTCTTCCATGGAGAGAATACACACACGTGAGGGAAAAAAGAACTTTCACCCACAACTTTTCTTTTATTGCAAAAGACCTAAGACCTTCGTTTTTCTTCTTTCTTTAGCGATACAAAAAGCTATCGACACTACTTCATTTTTCTACTTTTTTTTTCCTTGTGAGAGTGATCTTCTGTTGCCTAAATTCTCTTCTTTCAATAAACTAGAATTTGTCTTCCACATTAAGAAATCACGCGGCTCAAGGTCATATGAGACCTTAGGCAAAACTTTGATAGGGAGATCTTCATATAGAAAATATTATCTTTTTTTTTTGCTTTTTGAGATGCAAAATTACGTATTAAGTCTTGATAATCTAAATTCATTAATATATCATTTTTAATGGATAATATGACCAATCCATTTAATCTTCTCTTGTGATATAGTTGATCTTAAATAAGATTTAATTAATTTTAGTTTTGAAAAAATTCTTTCAGTAGAAACAATCGTTACTGATGTTGTTAATAATATTCTATACGCAATATATGCATATATCATGTTTTAATGTATTTTCAAGATTAATACAATATCTGACATTAAGAATTTCATATCAAATAAGAAGTTGAAGATATTTTTACATACTTGAAAGTGTTCAAATCTATTTTTAAGTAAAGAAATTGCTTGATTTATAATATAGTAAGAGTAATCAATTCTAAAAGAATCTTTAGATAATCTTGTTTCTTCTATGTCAATATTCTCATCAAATAGTTTTTTTCTTTGAATCATTCTTTTTTCACAAAATATTTAATTGTATTTCCATATCATTTGCAATTTCTTTAGCTGAAATCATAACATTTGTGAATCCAGTTTCTCTATATTTTTCTAAAAAGAAAAATAAACCTTTCAAGTGATCTAAAGCAATACCAATATGCATATCTTTTTGTTGTAAGACTTTACTCATAGAATTTATAGCAAATAAGATATCATGTCATGCCTAACAAGAATTCAAAATTTTCAAATTCATAAGTAGCTAAACAATTAACTTCACTTTTCACTTTAGGATCTTCACTAGTTTCTCCTAATTTTAATAAAGTGTCCATTATTTAAGGTGCTTGAAATCTTATTACTTTAACACTTTCAATTTGACTTTCCCATTGTGTTTGTCACAATGGTTTGATAGTCAAGTTGGTTATGTGACCTAGCAAAAGTTTCCACCGTTTTGTACATGAAAAAAAACATAAATATGTTTCATAATTCTAAAAAATTTCATAGCTCTATGCCATGAGCTAGCCATGTTAGAAAGTACTAAATTGAGATTATGACAACCACAAGGTATATAAAATGCTCTAAGATTTATTTTCAGTAATCTTTTTTGTACACCTTATTGTTTTCTTTTCATATTAGATCCATGGCCAAATTCTTGTTCTTTTATATTCGATATATCAAGTTTAATATCCTTAATTGTATTTATAAGCACATCAAATAAACATTTTCTAGTAGTATCTTCAACTATTAAAAATTCTGAAAAACATTCTTCTATTTTTATTGGACTTGTTGAAATATCAACACACCTCAATATAAGAGATATTTGTTCTTAATGACTTACATCAGGTGTTCAATCTAATATAACCAAAAAATATTTTACTTCTTTGATTTTTTCAATAATTATATTTTTCTTTTCAAGTCCTAATAGTTGTATGAGTTCATTTTGTTGATTATGTCCAAGATAATTATAACGAATTTCTTTATTTTGAATACGACGAACATGTTCTTGTATTATTAGATCAAATTTTGCAATCATTTCAATTAAGGTTAAAAAATTTCCATTATTTTCTTGATAAATTTTTTTATTGCTTCCTCAAAATGCTAATTCATTTTTGGCAAGATTTTTAACAAAAAAAAAAATAATTCGTATTAATACTTTATTCTAATATTCTTTTTCTTTATTAATTAATTCTTGAACATCTTCGTGAATTATTTTATTTTTAATAATCTAATTTGTAAATCAACCCAAACATTCATATTAGGTAGGTGTTCATTACTAGTTTCATATTTTTAAGCCGAGAACTAAGATTTTTACTCCTTCATTCACCAATTGATATGTATTAGATTTTGTACCACATAACTTACAATATAAACAATAAACTTTATCGAAATTCTTTGAGTAAACTAGCCAATTTCTATCATGTTGTTCGCCATTAGTTAATTTTTTAGTATAATAAATACTAGAAAAATGTCTAGAATTTTCATCTTTTGGAAAAATTAAATAATTTTATGTAATGAGAAATTTTTTACTAATAAGTCAATTAATTTGGAATCAATATTTTTCCATGATCATATATATTATGTTCAGAATGTACCATATATGTCTCATTATCTATACTAATATCATCATTGTTTTCTCTTTTTTCACTTTCCTCCATTAAAGTAAATTTGATTACATACTTCATTTTCAACCATATAATTATCTACTATTTTTGTTTTCATCTTGTAATTTGTCTATACCTATCATTTCTTCTACTATTTCATCAGTTTTATTACTTTGACTTTCAATAACAAATTTATCAAGAGTACAATTTTGAGATTCAATCATTTTTTTTTACTATTCTTTTCTTTTTGTGCTTTTCATATCTAGATTCCTATTTTCTAGTTGATATATTGATATTCTAAGTATGCCAATATAAACAAATCTTAGATATTAAAGTATTGAACAATCAATAATATGATTTTTTTAAAAGAAGGTAAAAGCTGAATTTGAACGAAAAAAATCTAAAATTTTGAAGTAGTTGGATAGTGTTGAGGAAATGATTTCTGCTCTAGTAATTGATAATCAAACTTGGACTCGTGAGGTCACGTAGAATATCGATAAAATTCTGAGAGTTGAGAGAGCTTTAGAGCGGGGAGAGAATTAAACTTCAAATGAATCTAACATACCATATGTAGTATATTTATGAGGGGACTGGAAGTGTTTAGTTTTGAAAAAATAATCAAATAAAATAAACAATATGAAAGGTCTTCAACTCTCCCCACCTAAACTTATGAGAGGTGACACACACACGCACACACACGCACACGCGTACATACACGCACACACACATGCACCCACATGTGCACACACACGCACATGCCCACGCCCACGCGCACAAGCACACACGCACACATATATGCACACACATACGCACGTGTGCACACACGCACACTATGCATACGCACACACACGCACGCACATGTGCGCACACACACGTGCACACACACACGCACACGCACGCGCACACACATACACGCGCACACATGCACACGCACACGCACACGCCCGCGCGCACAAGCACATGCACACGCACACATAAACGCACACGCATACGCCCACACGCATACACGCACACGCCCACGTGTACACACGCACACGTGCACAAGTACACACGCAAGCGCACACCCACGCGTACTCATGCATGTGCACGCACATGCGCGCGCACACACACACGTACACGCACGCGTGCACACATACATACACGTGCACACACGCACACGCATATGCACGCGCATACACATACATGCATGCAAACGCCCGCACACACACACGTGCACACGCGTGCATACACACACGCACGCCCGCACACACACACGCCAACACACACGCACACACACACGCTCATGCACACAAGCGCAAACACACGGACGCACGCGCGCACACACACGCGCACGCTCGTACACACACACATGCCCACGCATACGCACACGCCCACGCCCACACGCACATGCACACACACGCGCCCAACAAGTTACATCAATTATTGTCGAAGAAAAAAATAAAATCCCCTAGCAAAAAACTAAAATTGTAAATGGAGTACTAATTACAATAGAGCCAATCAGTAAAATAAAAGTTAGAAGCCCCATTCTAGAAACTGTAATGCCAATTACGCCATAAATAATATCAAACGCCATTGATCCATAAAATATCAATCCACTGTGTTTTTTCATTCATAAACATTGGCGGAGCCTATATTAATATCAATGGTTCACCTTGAACTAAAGTTGTACATGGTAAATAGAGACATCTAGTGCCAAAATGTCAATATGAGAAAAAATGGAGAGAGAGATACATACATAATAGGGGAGGAGAGTTGGGCCAAAAGAAAAAAAAGAGTGAAGTACCCGTGCCATCTCCTCCCCAAACGCACAAAACAATGTCACTTTTATTAAAGTTTTTGACCTGCCAAGCAAGCATACCCGTCATGACAGAGGTTGTTTATGTACATGTTGGGAAAATTCAAGTTTTTAAAAGAAAAAGAACAAAAAAAACTTTTGGTTGAGAATTCCACGTTGATTATTTTTTAAAAATGAGTCACCTTCTTATACTTCAATCTTGGGCTTTGGGTTTGGGCCCCAAGGGGTACCTATATTTTAGAGAGAGTGATGAGATAAACAAATATGGGTACGTTGGACATCCCATACATGCACACCGCCATCCGAATGTGGCGTGGCGAGGCACGCATGTGTATGAATATTTTTTAATAAAAAAATATTTAATTTTTTATTAAAATATTTTTTCCTTATTTTATTATTTTATTATTAATTTTTAATATCTTCATTCAACTCCTCCAATACGTACCATGAGCCAGTCAGTCTTTCGCTTGCGTTGCCCGTTCTAGTCTTCCCATCCATGCCTTATGCGGTTGCACGTTCTATGGCTGGGCGCGACTTTCTCCCCCACAGTTTCGACCCCTATGGAACGTTCAGGAGGATGAAGCAACATTTGCCTCACCCTTCTCCCTCTCCTTACTTTTCAGTAAAGATTGGTAGGTCTGCAACTCATTGAGGAAAGTTGTAAGGTTATATTTCACTTCGTTAAGAATCACATTGCTAACAAAGTGCAGGAAACACTCCGATAATAAATGCAGAATTATGCTAACCTGGCTCTGATACTAATTGAAGGATCTCTTAATGAAGAGCATCCATGAGCGCATTCGGATCTTTCTAATTTCACCATGACCGAAATACAACATATACATTCGAACATATAGTTATGCAAACAAACAGTAATTAAAGGCATGCTTCGAATACTAAAGAAAAAAGGGAGAGAGTTCTCATACTAGTTGAAGACGCTCTTCAAGCTTTAGAACTCAATGCAGCAGAAGACCTCTACGCGATCTCTATCGTCCAGCAAATGCCTCGGCTGTAGCAGCACGAATGGCAGCAACACGAACTATACGAACAAGTGAACGTAGTGGGGACGACACCACCAAAATTGAGCCCTTGGTATTCTCGGAGTGAGAATCCAAACTGTGGTCTTCGGTGAGTTTGGTAGAGGTTGGAGAATGAACTAATCATGTAGACGATAAGCAAGTGGGAGAGAAAAGAAAGCTATCGTATAGCTAAATGCTTATCGTTTAGAAGAAGCTACACGGTCGTGTAGGTATTACTAAACGATCGTTTAGTAAAAGGTATACAATCATTTAGAAGACACGGCACACTAGACGATCGTTTAGGAAAGCTAAACGATCGTTTAGGGACTAGTGTGCGATCGTTTAAGCGTTGAGCAACTATCGTATAAGCTCTCGACTTATTCGATTGTTTACGTTTCCACATCGATGCCAAAACTTTTCAAACTTTTCGAACTTTTTCAAAATGAAACAAAATTTCATTTTATTCTTCGGTTACAATAACCGACACGACTGCTCCCGCTAACGCACGTCCGAGAGAAATTTTAGGCTAATTATCATATAATTAAATAATTAAATAATTAAATAAATATAATCATATTATATTCTTACCCTTTGATATCACATGTCTACTATAGTAATTTATCCTTTGCTTGATATCAAGCATATTTATATCTAATTTCCTCCAAAATAATGTATCTCATACATTTAGCCAATTATATCATATATAATTAACCAGTCCAATTATATCATATATAATCGAACTTCCTCTTGTCAATTTGAACATTTCAAATTAACCCAAATACTGATTCTCGACTTTAACCAAGCTACCTAGGGGACCTAATGGACCTGTGGCTCGAAGCTTCAATGGTACGTGAATAGCTAACCAAATTCTTTAACCATGAGATCTACCATCCGTTAACTATCAAGCATTCCACTAAAGACCAATAGTTGAACTCTTCTTATCACAGATATATTTCTATGTCCATCGGATATAAGCAATCATGAATACGATGACCTTTGGCAGATGCTCGTAAGTACAGCTGGGCCAAATTAACCGTTTTGCCCTTGTAGTTACATCTCACTCCTTAAGTACCACTGATTCCTCTAATGAACAATACAATGTAGTAAACTATGTGTGAACACCTCTCGGGCCAAGAGAAGGTATGTGGCACCACATTGTTCAAGCCCTGGAATCAGCCCTTAAGGGAGCTATCTATCTACTTACCCCTGTCTTGGGGAAGAAGTGAATTCCATCTTGTGTAACTGAGTTCTCAGCTCCCAAATCAGACGAATCCCAAAATGGCAGGTTTGAATCGGCGACCTGACCACTCGCACCCATACAAATCAAGGACCACCCTCAATGGCAGGAGTTCCCAACTCACTCAGGATTGAGGTCATGTTACCTACGGTCATCCTAGTGAAGTAAAGTCTCTGTCATAAACGCTGCTATATAACGAGACGTTAACACTTCGTGGTCAGGTCTTATACAAACTCTTTGTATAGGACGCCCCCGCTCGCATGTCCCCAATACGAATGATCAGGATCAGACCATCTGTGATAAGTCATAACACTTGTGACCATTCCACAAAGTGAACCGCATCCGTAGCGTTACCAGGATAAGGTTTCCCTCATATATCCATATACTGTAAACCAGTTTGGTTATCACTCAAGACATGATCCACTTGTATGTCACCACATACATGCTTCAGTTACATACAGATAACTAGAGATTTTAAGTCTATTGGTTTGTGATAAAGCAAATAAAACATGCAATTGAGCAAAAAACAAGATGTTAGGTAAATATCATATATTATACAACACAAGCATTCATACAAACTATTTACAAACTACAGGACACAAGACTTTAGGGCATCAACCCCAGCAGTCTCCCACTTGTCCTAAAGCGAAGTGGGGTGTACATAAAACTAGTACAAAACAATAAATTAGGGCATAAAAGCCCAATACAAGAAAATCTCCCACTTGCCCTAGTCTAACCACGGGCGATCCTGTAGACCCATGCTCCATAGGTGACCCTCAAACACTATAGCCGTGAGAGCTTTTGTAAACGGGTCAGCAACATTGTGCTCCGAAGCGATCTTCGTGACGATCACAACCCCTCGATGCCCTATCTCACGGATCAGATGATACTTCCGCTCTATGTGTTTGTCGTGCCTGTGACTCCTCGACTTTTGGAGTTTGCCACTGCCTCACTATTATCACAATAGAGGGTAATGGGCCTAGATATATCTGGAACAACTTCCAGTTCTGTCAAGAACTTCTTGAGCCAGACGACCTCTTTCGCAGCTTCGCAAGCCGCTACGTACTTCGCCTCCATAGTGGAGTCGGCGATGCACCCCTACTTAGTACTTCGTTACACTACAGCTCCTCTGTTAAGAGTAAAGACTGACCCTGATGTGAACTTGCGAGAGTCCTTATCAGTCTGAAAGTCAAAATCCGTGTATCCAATAAGGATCAAATCCCTAGAACTATACATGAGCATGTAGTCCCTTGCTCTCCGAAGATACTTGAAATAGTGGAAACACATCAATTTTAATTTCAAGTTTAAGGGAACATAGAAAGAACATTTTGCTTATTGTGCCAATAAAAAGAAACAGAGTTGAAAAAAAAAATGCATATCATATCATATCTTTCATATTTCTTCAATCTCTTTCACGGAGTTGGGAGACTTTAGTGGCAACCCATAATTCCTCTCTCTCGTATTCGCGTTGTTCATTGCTATCCAATTTTAAAGAAAGGCCACAACGAGGTATTGAGAAGCAAACATCCAACCTCCCTCATCTGTTCTTAAGAATGTTGGAGACCTATCATTTAAACAAGACTAAATCGAATCCCTCGCATCCCTAATCCTTTTTATAAGCTAAATAACTTTTTTTCTTTTTTTTTTTCTAAAAATATTTTTAATATGTTATGGTAGTTTAGTTTAAGTGACAACAAAAATAATCAACTAATTAATAAATTGTCATTAGAAAAAAGGGAATTTTCAAAAATAGAAAAAATAAGGGAACATATTTACACAAATAACAAAATTTAATTATTTTCTCCTTCCCCATCTTCCAACTTCTCCTCTTTACACAACTTCTTGTCCTCCTTCTTGTCCTCCTTCTTCTTCAACTACAATTCTTCTTCTTCTTCTTCTCTGTTTCTAGTTGTGTTGCTAGTCAAAAATGTTATTTAGAATGACAATGATAGACAATGCAAGGACAAATTATAGACTAAGTGATAGTAGTTTTTGGTAGTTTTGTTGCTAGTTCCAAAATAGTAATTAGAATCATAGGCAATGGAAGGTCAAGTGATAGATCAAGTAATAGCACACTATCATTATCTATCACAGATATACACTGATAGTTGTCTATCAATATCTATATGTGATAGACGATGATAATTTTGTTGCTTTTAGATCATTGTGATAGACATCATTATCACTGTCTATCACAGGTAGACACTGATAGTAGTCTATCATTATCTATCAATTGCCTATCAATAGATAATCATTTTATTGTTGCTAGTTGTTGGTAGATTTTTTGCTTTTAGATAGTTTATCATACATACACTAAACATTGTTATTTAAAATTTTGTTGGTTTTAGATAGTCGTGATTCTTTGAAAGTATTTCGAGGATTACTAGTTTCGAAGGGACCTGCCATTGTACTTCTAGGGGAGGGTCTAACATAGTGGAAGACCATGACTTTTGTGAGTGTTCTGCACAATACGGTACAGTATGCCACAAACATCGTTATCAATGTCTATCATAGATAAACGCTGATAGAAGTTTATCAACGTCTTTTAGTGATAGAAACTGATATAGTCAATCATTGATAGATGCTGATAAAAGTCTATCAGTGTCTCTCAATGATAGAAATTGATAAAAATCTATCTTTGATACTATCGGTTATAGAAACTGATACAAATTTATCATTGATAGAGGTTGATAGAAATTTACCAGTGTCTATCTTTTTTTTTTTTTTTTTTTTGCTATTTCTGTAAATAATTTGATATTTTTTTATATGTGAAAAATTTTCTTAAAAAATTGACAAATAGTGACAACGATTGAGTCTTTAAAAAAAAAAAGTTCGAGTCATTTATTAACAATTGAAGATTATTAAATTAGAAGTCAATGCTAACTATACTAGAATAGCTTCTTTAAGTATCTACAACATACTAGTGGAAGCTACGTGCATCGCATGTGTGACGAACCAAAAGTTGTTGATATTTTTTATCTAACCAAATAATGTTCCGTTTACTTCTCTAATTTCGTATTATTAGTGTAGTCACGTGTCGATCCTTAGAGAGCTAGTTGATTTCCAGTTTAAAACACTTATTGTTTAGGTAGTTGAAAGAGGGGAGGGTGATTTGAAATTGTTGAGTTTGCTTGAATCGTAAAGAAAAGCAGTTTCAGAAGATGCACAACATTAAAGATTGATTGGATTAGAGTAACAGTGAGACAAAATATCCAGCTCGAGGTAAATTGAGATTACTCTTAATTTGGTACTCAATCGTTGATTAATCACACAAATTGTTTGTAATCTTATGTGTAAACTTAGCCTATCACATTTCGGAAAATTAAATGAACGTCCTATTAATTGAATTGACCTTTTTATTTTAGATGAAAACCATCCTAAACATGCAAATCAATTAGCATACGAATGAAATAATTTAGAATTGCCTAATTAAGTGTCCGATGTGAATTTCACCAAAGTTAGTTAGATGAATGCTAATGGATTGGAATTGCCAAATCAATTTGCAATTATAACTTAACTTTTGCTACTTAGCGGTCTAAGAACCTAATGGTTACATATATAGAATAAGAACAAGATGAGAATTCATTAAACCATAAAATTATAGAATAAAACTGTTCATAACCTCATAAATTTGTAAATGAAGAATAAAACCTCCATACCTTGGCCTAGATACATGCTTGAAATTATCAAATAATAATCCAAGGAGGTCTCAATTAGATAGAAGAGAAATACAGAGGAGATGAGAAAAGACTAGGGAGAATTTTTCTATGTAGAAATTATGATCCCCATGCAAAACGACTAAGGTTTTTTAAAATAGAACGCGTCGATGTTGTGACGCTCGTTCGATAAAGTCCTTAACAGTGCAGTACTTCAGGATAGCTTCACGGTGCTCCAAGTCTTCCACGAAAATGAGGGTTACTACATTATGGAGCTAGCTCGCCTCTTTACTCCAATTTGTGATTCTTGCCCCTGATTGACACTCTAAACCTCCAAATAATTATTTTTGTCCCGAAATTGGTGCTAAGGGCTGATTCTACTTAAATTATGCCCAATACCTATAAAATCATAAAATAAATTCGTAAAATATAAGAACGATCCTGAATTAAGTAAAGTAAGATAAGACATTCTTAGTACTATCAAATCACCGCTAACATGATTCTCGATTGTCCTCGAACAAGGTAAAATAAGCAATCATGAAAAAATTAAGTTTCTAAGAGAAAAGAAGAGGGCCAACCCTGCAAAAGATAATTAAAAAAAAAGGGACAAGTGTCCTAGAAACCCTAAAAAACCAAACCTAAAAGAAGCTAGGTTAAACTAAACATACCTAAGAAAGAAAATAAGAAGCTCAAACTAAAATTAAAAACTAGATAACTAAGAAAAATCGAAATCTGAACTAAGACACTAAACGCACCAGAATTAGGGGCTACTCCTCATCTGACTCTAACGGCTTGGACTCATAGCAAGGCACCTCAGGAGCCCCTGCCAGGTTAAGCATGACAGAGAAATAACAGTTCTAAAACTAGGAATAAAGGTAATTTTACCATATCTCATAGTTATAATATGTAACAATGATTTGTTTTAAATTTAAATATTCCTCATTTTGTTAACATTAATTTTTATATTTAATATTATGTTAAAATCAAATATTTTAATATCTCTAATTATATAATGATTTAAGTTAAATTTTACAGTATTTTAGATATATTTTTTCCCCAAAGAAGGTACAATTCTATTCCAAATCAAATTCATTTGAATCTATGTTTTTCTCTAAATGGGTTAAATTAAACTCCTAAAATTTTCATTCAGGTATGTTCTATTTCTCTCTCTCCCTTTTTTTTTTTAATTTCAGTTTTAATTTTGTTAACAATATTGAACTAATGATGCATTATTTTGATTGTCATAGTTCAGTTTCAAAATTTTGAATCCAAGTTGTAGAACTAACTTAACGATGAAAATTATGTTATTTGAATCTAATGTTTTTCTTGTGGCAAAATTCAATGTTTTTATCCTACTGATTTTGGATGTGTTGAATTATTAACAACGTTACAAGTTTTGCTAATTTTGGATGTCAGTTTAGTAGAGTTTGATTTTAATCTCATGGTTTACTAAAAGTGATTGGTGAATCTATATATATCCTTTAGTCTTATTCATATTGATTGTTGTGCATTTACTATATTTTAGAATTTATGTTTACTTCTCTTATTTTCCCTTTTTATGTTATTCGCTTTTCTATTTGATTTTAATTTTGACTTTAATTTTGTTAACCGCGTGCTCCCTAGTCTTTTTATGGAATTTTTTTTTAAGCATTCAAGTTTTTTTTTTTTTTTTAATAATTTCGTTCAACATTATTGTCTCGTTTTTTTTTTTTTTGTGTTTTTAATTCTTTAATGATTCTAACTTTTTTTTAATAATGCATTGTCAACAATTTCTACTTTGGTATATCTTATTTTTTCAACATTTTTTTCGTTTCTTCCTTTTCTGTTATGATTAGTTTGAGATCATTGTGTTACATGTATTCAATAAAGTTTAAATAGTTTAAAAAAAGAACTTAACTGATAAAATTTAATAATAATAAAACTTTAATATAGGTATAAGAGAGTTTTGTTTTTTCAAATAAGTGATGAAAAAACATTTATAAAAATTATGGAAGTTGGTGAGGAAAATAACTATTTATTCTGATTGAATTATAAGATATATTATAAAAGAATATATGAATTAAACATGTATAAAATAATATGTAAACTAAAATATTTTGTATTATTTTTTAAAAAAATTGTGATAATTATCATCTTAATAAAAAAAAATCTTATCTTTAATTGGATTGATTTGAATTATCTTCCTAATTACAAACCTTTAATATTAACAAAAATATTTTTATTATTTTTTAAAAGTTCATGATCACCTCGGTTAAGAAAATGTATTTGATATATGTATTTGGATTATTTGATTATTCTCTTAATTATCTATTATTTTTTCTTCAGTTTTGTGGTTAACTATATCTTACTCTAATTTTTTTAATTTTAATTTTGATGAATTTGATTATCTTTTTAATTTCAAATTCGATTTAAACTAAGATTTTTTTTTTTCATTTCATGATAATCCTTTCTTATTTGTTTAAAAAACTTTTTATATTAGATGATTTTATTACCCTCTCGCTTCTACAACTTTAAACTAAGCAAAATAATAATTATTATTATTTTTAAAATTCATGATAATAATTTCCTTAGTTAGCTTTTAAAAGAAAAAAAATGATGATTAGATTATCTTGTTAATTTCAAACTAAACCAAGATTTATTTTCAAAAAAAGAATCATGATAACTTTTCTTATTTAATAAAAAAAAAAACTTTTTATTTGTTGATTGAAGCAAAAAAAAAAAAAAAAAAAAAACCTTTTTTATTGGATGATTGATTAGCCTTCTAATCTCAAACCTTAAATTAAACCAAAATATCTTTTTATTTTTGTTTATTTATTTTGGATGGGATGATTGGATTATTCTCCTAATTTTAAATTTAATTTAAACCAATGTATTATTATTATTTTTTTTGTTATAATCTTATCTATATTAAATTTTTTATTTGATTTGGATGATGTGATTATCCTTTTAATTTTAAAATTTAATTAAAATAAAAGATTATTGTTTTCTATTTTCTTAATTGAAAAAAGATGACTTTGTTTATCTTCCTAATTTCAAATTTTTTCAAATTTTAATTTCAACAAAAATATAATTTTTTCTATGCAAGCAGAAACCTTAAAATCTCTTGATTTCCAACGATTTTCTTCTTGATTTTGAACTTTATTTCAAATTCTTATGAATTGGTGCGTACTTAACAACAAATTTATTATAAACTCCCAAACTCATTGATAAAGAAGTGTCAGGAAGCTCATTAATTGAAGATGCAAATACAATGGTCATTTAATATCAAATTTGATCCATATATAATCCAGAACATACTCATTTTTTCGTTCATAATTGACTTTGGAACCCACATTAATATTAATGAAGTTGCTCTTTGGCTTTTTGGAAAAAAAAAAAAAAACAAATAAACAAATCCTAACTGAAGGATATGTTACAAAATGCATGTTCAATTCCAAAAATCGAAACCGAGCCAAATCTGAATTAATCGATGAAATTTGGACAATATTTATTATCCAATTTAAGCTTCCAAATAATAAGAACGATAATAAATCAAATTCTAATGAAGATAGAAGACATCCAATTAAAGAAAATATTTTTATTTCAACTCTGTTCAAAATACACTTTGGATATGTTTCAAAAGTATTTGTATTGGTTGTCAAACACTTCAATCTTTTTTTAAGATTTGGTCTCTAATTTTTTTAATGGCCCATGCCTTCATTAAAAATAAAAAATAAAAATAAAGTCCAACCGTATGAGTGAAGTATATCTATAATCTATGATCTATTAGAAAGGAACTGTTGGAAAAAAAAAAAAAAAAACTATTTTGTTCCTGGTCAATTTTCAAATTTACAATCAGTATCACTAATAATTAATACCAATATAAGTCCTATGTTTTCCTTTTAAATATATTGGAGTCTTATGTTGTGTACTTCATCTAAAAAAACATGAAAACTTTTTGGTATCACATAGCTTTATTTAGAATTTTTTTTTTTTTTAAAAATGAAACTTTTGTAGGAAAAAACCAAACGTCATTGATCCATATATATCAATAATCTCAACAGTTGTGAAACCTGCCAAGCAAAGTCACCCGTCATGGCAAAGACCGATTACATATCTATGAAGGCCTATCACATTCTATACACCTCAAATGTGTTCAATTCTTCACAAATTTAAATTGCACAAACATTTTTTTGGTGGACCTTCAAAACCCATCTAATCAAATTCTTCATAGAAGGCAAAGACCAATTACAGATCTATGAAGGCCTATCACGTTCTACACACCTCAAATTCTTCATTTTAGTGGACCTTCAAAACCCGTCTAATCAAATCCATAAACAAAGATCATCATCATCTTAATTCTTCATTCTCTTCCAATTGCCGTGGGAGCTCGGCAAAATAATGTCAAATCAACAATCTATTAGAAAAATAAACACAAAAGGTGTAAAGATTGTTTTCAAAATGAAGGTTGAGTGTATAAAAGTTAACTACCGATCATCAAAATGGAAGACTTTCGAAATATGCAAGAACTGAATTACTTTCACCTTGCACCAACCTATCACCACCAATAGTTCCTTTGTAAGATTGTGTCATGGTTGTCCGTTCAATTTTTAATTAGAAGATTCAAGAGCATCCCCTCATTGTTCCACCATTAACGAAAAAGAAAAAAGATTATAAAATTGTTCAGTGAAATTAGATTATATAATTGTTCAATGAAAGAAAGTGAATCCATTAAAAGAACATAGAGGGGAAAAGATTGCGATCATGGTCAAGAGAAAAATGAACAATCAATCATAAAAAGAAAGTCAGATTTCCCAGTTCTATCATATTATGAAACTACTCAATGAATAAAGGTACCTTGAAATTTCAACACCGCCGGCCAAGAATCATCTCCAAGAAGCGCTACTAATCAAAGAATACAATGTATCTGCCTTCAAACTTCAATCACCGTTGTGAAACATCGTCCAAGAAACCGCCGATCGATCATCTGCTATTCATCGAACTATAAACCTTGAAATTTAATCCGAAGGCCGCCGATCGATCATCTGCCATTCATCGGACTATAAACCTTGAAATTTCATTCGAAGGTTGCCGGATAAACATTATTCAAGAATCGATAATTTGCTTCCACTGCCCATCAAAGAAAAGGAAATGGAGAGGGAGAAATCTGACAGTAGTGGTTCTTGAGGGTTTAGGAAAAAAAGTGGGAAATGCTCTCAAGTCTGAGAGGGAATTTGTTGTATTTATAGAGAAAAAGGCATGGCTGTTCGTGGGCCTCCCCGGCCCAATTTGTTGTATTTTATAACTGAAGAAAACTTGCCACGTTGCATTTCATTCGAACATGTGTTCTACTCTTTTTTTTTAAAAAAAAAAATGGTAAATAACTATTTAGTTTATAAAAAAAAAAAAAAAACTTATAAATACAATTTCTATCTATATGTTATTCACTTTAATCAACAGTATATTCAACCAATTATCCATCCCTTCTTCTATGACTTATTTAGGAATGATTACTATGTGATAAATTCTTACTACATCTTTTTAGTTTTTCATAAAACAATAATTTTATTATGGTTATTTTGAATTAATGTTAAATAAAATAAAACAAAACTGGTTGTGAATCACTAGTGACATATTTGGGAGTGATTCTAAAATAGTTAAAACCAATTCAAATCATATTTCTAATCATTTAAAATCTATTTCAATGATATGGAAATTATATTTAAAAAGTATAAAACAAAACATTAAGGTCTCATTTGGTAACCATTTGAAAATTAAGCCTACAGATACTATCTTCACCTCTAAATTTCTATCATTGTTTTCTACTCTTTACCAATAGTTTAAAAAACCAAGTCAAATTTTGAAAATCGAAAAAAGTACCTTTTAAAAACTTATATTTTGGCTAAGAATTCAACCGTTGTACTTAAGATACTTGTAAGATTTGAGGACGAAATAGACATAATTTTCAAAACCTAAAACAAAAAACAAAATGATTATCGAACGAGACTAAATTAATTTTGGATTATTAAATGTGTATTTCAAAGTAATTTTGAACATAATAAAAGTTATTTTAATAATTTCGAAATCACTTTCATGCACTAATAAATAGATCTAATTGGTCGTGCACCCTTGAAATTTTTTAATAACTTATTGGATATTTCATTCACAAAGTATGTAATATGTTTATTTTTTCCAAAAAATTATTGATATCCCCAAAATTTTAAGGTTGAGTTGGCTAATTTACTTAAGCCTCTTTGATAACCATTTGATTTTTAGTTTTTAAAAATATGTTTCATATTTTTAAAAACAAAACTATACATGTTTGGTTACTATTTTTGGTTTTCTATTTCTTTAAAAACAAAAAAAGCCAAAAACATGTTTGGTAGTTGTTTTTAGTTTTATGTTCTTTTATAATAATAAAATAAGAATATTCCTACCATAATAGTTTTTTTATTTAATGTATGATTATATCTTTATTTAATTTTTCTTTTAAAAAATCCATATTGATTAAACAATATTGATGTTAATTAATCACAAACAAAATGAGAAAAATAATCAAAATAAACTTATTGACAAATATAAGAGAATAGGAAAAGTGCACCTTGTATTGGTAACTTTCAATTTTTTTTTAAGAATTTTTTGTCCATACTTTCATGTTCTTAGGATCCCTCTCATTTGAATGTAATATCGATTCATTCATGTACCCTTCCTGAACTCAGGTCGTTACAATGTTTCTCATTAAAAAATGAATGCATTATTTCAACAACATGACTCAAGGAACGCTATATGTGTGAGTACAATTGTATATGAAAGACATAATGATTGTAAAGATGATAATTGGAAATAATTGTTTTTTTATGTGCTTTTACTCTAATAAGAAAATAGTAAGGAATTATGTGCGATGCAGGTGTTTGTGAATTTTATTATTGAATATTCAAAAATCATTTTTTAAAAAAAAAAAAATTGTGAATCTTACAATTTATCTCAACAAAGTTTTTTTTTTCTTTTGATAATTTTTTTTTGTGTGACGAACTAGTGACAAAATATTTTCAATATAGTATTTTAATCAATTACATGTAAATTAATCTTGGAGTAAATTTCAATTATGCTACATTTTCATTTCTTTTAGTTTTACCCTTGACTTCTTAATTTTACCACAAAATATCTTTTAAGATGGTATTTTGCATTAAAAAAGAGATGACAAATTAATGAAACTATATGTGAAAATTGCAATGTTGTCATAACTTACAACAATATCACGTAAATTGATGTGATAATGTAAAAATTAGCTATGTAAATTGTTATAATTAACTAGGCTAAATTATAAAAAATGCCAATTTGATGAATTAGTTGTCAAGTACAATTCATTGTTTATTCTAAATGTAAGATTTTTTTTTAACAATTTAATCCTTCAAGAGTTCATTTTTCTTAAAAAAAGTCAACTTCTTAAATAGGCTAAATTATAAAAAATGCCCTTAAGCTTTTTACTTTATATCAAAAATACCTCTGAACATTCAAAAGATTCAAAAATACCATTAAACTTTAAAAAAACTGTTAAAAGTATCATTGCCGTGAGTTTTGGATGGAAACTGTTAGTATTTTGTTTAAAAAAATACCATTAAACTTAAAAAAAGGTTAAAAAAAGATCACTAAACTTCAAGAAAAATTAAAAAATACCATTACTGTTAATACACGAACATAAACCATTAGTACCTCATTGCATAAAAACCTATAAGCTTTCAAAAGTTGCATTAATACCCATACTTAAAAAAAGTTTTAAAAAAATGCTCTTACCATTTATCTATACCTCATCACCTCATCACCTCATCACCTCTTCCATTTTCTCTCTCTTCTATTTTAATTTATGACCTATCAATTATTTATTTTCTCTATTGTTTTCCTCCCCTCTTACTCTCCTTCTTGTTAATTGTTCAACCTTTTATTTATCTAATTAAAAGAATTGCCCCATTAGTTAATGTATAATATAGATTATAACAAAAAGAAGAGGCTACTAGAAGCACCAAGGGAACTTTAGGACTTATATATTTTAACAAGATTATACATTAATTAGTAGTTGAGTGCATGTTAATAGCTATATATCAAGTAGTTTAAGGATCGATCACAAAAATAGTTACATTTAGATGATTGCATTTTAAAAAATACCTACAATTTAGTTTTTTTTGCAAAAATGCATAATCCTTTTACTTTAGTAGTATTTGTTGGATTTGTTGGGACAATAATACTCCCAACTAAGATTCTACTATTTTCTAGCAACTACTTCAATCCCCATAAAAAAATAAAAATAAAAATAACAAACAACATCGTATCAAATATAAAATAACAACATATACAAAATTTTGAATTAAACCAAACAAATTCAAATACGAAGATCCCCACCTGATACAGTTTCAAATTCAAAATTACTCATTTTCCCGAACTAATCCTCAAACTCATAGACATATATATACATGTTGTATATATGTGCAGGGAAAAATGACGCTAGTGTTACTTGGTATACACAAACACCTTATATGATCTATGACGTGCATAAAAGTAGAGACGTGTATATATATAAATACATCTATATCTAAGTACAACTAACAAAATAAAAACCAACCATCCAGGGGTAAATAAATAGTCAAAAATTGCTAAACCTCCTAACTATTCTAATCTCACAAGCAACTTATAGAATTGACTAAGGAGTAAATAAACATGCGGAAAAACTTATCTTGTGGATAAATTCTACGATGCATATATGCATAAATACAAGTCACATTATAAATAACATCAAGTATATGTGTATATTTATAATAATCTCTACTATATTAAAAGGGGCTAAGAGAGGAGAATTTTTCACTTCCTTTTTTGCCCCTATCTTTTTTATTAATATCACTTTCACACCTTCCATGGTAAGTATGTGTCTTTCACCCACACCTCATGGAAAAATATTAATTTTATAATGAGATATCTTTCTTTCTATAATTTTACATTCATTTTTAACCTAAAATTTTCGAAACATTATATCTCTTCATATTGCAACCTTTAGAGAAAAACTATCTCCTTATCAAAAGATCAATTTTTTCAACCGCTTTCAACAAAATACGCTTTTGTGCAAATCTACCAAGGGGGATATATCTCTGTTAATATTCAAGGTCACCACCAATTTTTGCATTTGTTTTTTGTTAGGAATTTTGATATTTTTGGTGCAAGATCACATATGTTTATGATGGTTGCTTCTTAAATTTGTTCTATTTGTAACTCTATTATAAGGAGGCTTCAACTATGGAATGGTACCCAAAATATAGATGTTGAGTTTACGATTGTTCATTATATTTTCAAGACTTTCAGACTTATGACTGATTAAGTAAATATAGCCATATTGAGAGTAATTGTCAATAAAACAGACGAAGTACTGATATCCTCCTCGAGCTTTAACATTCATCGGACCACAAAGGTCTGAATGTATAAGTTTAAGAGGTTCTTTGACATAAAGACCTTTGTCAGATCTTTTCCTTTGTCAGAAAAAGATCTTTTCATCCCTTTTCCCTCAAGACATGATTCACATGGAGGTAGGGAACTGTCTTCTAACTGATTTAGATGATTGATGACGAAAAATTAATTACCAAGTCGTCAAAGACTTGATGACTAAAATTAGGTGAACGCAATATGCAATGTATGTCTTAAGGTATGCGTTGATTATCATGTGTCGATGGTCATGCGTTGGAATGAAACTATGCGTTAACGAATGTATGCGATGACCATGCGTTCCTGTTACAAGTATTCTTGCACTCACGCTAAGTATAACGCGAACGCAAGTTTCTCGGGTGATCAGAGGTCGAACTAGGGACTTGTAGCTAGACGTATGTGGTAATGTGTATGCGATGGTTGAATAAAAGAATGATGGAGGGGTATAAGCTAACACTACTCCTACTCCTAACTAACAGACAACGCGATGAGAAATATGAATGAGAGGTAGAGACACGACAACTGTTGACGCGTAGTAAATGAATGAAAAATAGATAAAATGTGGAGACGTATTCATTGCAACCCTTAAGAGTGACCGCAAGGGCAACCTCAGCCAATGCAAACTATGTGATCATGCTACACACACTAGAGCCTAAGTCTAGGACGTATGTGATGTGTATGCAAAAGGGACGAAATGACCGCATACAGCGACTCTATCCTACTTCTTGGACACAACCATTGTCCTCTCCGTAGGGTGCATACTTTGTGTAATAGAAAATGGAGCTTATTCCTAGGTTCCCCATTCTTGCTTATCCAAAAGTAATCTTGCTCTCTCGAGTCTAGATTCTAACCTAGCTCTCTCAAGTCTTAGGTTCTTTCTTTAGACTCTCTCTTAAGTAGCTCTAAAGGTGTGATGGACACATACATAAGACAAGGTAACCGTAAAAACTTGGTTGATGTAAGATTATTCCTATCTCTAGTGAATACATGCTTACATTGCTTAATGCGACCAACCACTTACCCTCCCGGATAGTTAGTTGTTTCTGACTTTACTCATACACAAGCATTGCGTCCGCCTATAGACAGGCATTGCTACAGCTTCACACCAAACAAATAAGGTTTTCTCACACACTCATGCAACGCACACCTCCCGGTGGTTTGCTACATGCTTCATATCTCTAATCCACATGACTAAGTATGCGATACTTTAGCAATCTCACTGAGTGATGCAATGAAAGTTAAGGATGCTAAGTAAAGAAAGATGGAGATGGAATCGAAGGAAACATAGAAATGCATTGAACACAAAATGTAATACAATACAATATGAGAAAAGAAGAGAAAAGGAAAAGACTAGCTGGAAGCAATGTCTTGCTTCCAGCGAATGTGTGTCAAGGCTGCCGATGGTGTCATGGATGGGCGGCGGAGCTGACTCTCTCGAGATCTAACTTCGACGAAGGCTCCAGTCATCACTCGGAATGGATGAAGGAGACGAAAAACTCTCAATCTTTTCTTCTAACGCGTTTTTCTGGATCACAAGGATCTGCCCGAAGTCTGAAACTTAGACGACTTAAAATTATGATTGACGGCTTCTATTTATAGAGCTTGATCGCCGTCAGCATTAATGGACCTACTCTGATTTTGACATTAGCGGCGTGTTGGTCCTTTTCTGAGTCTCTTCTGCTAACGGCATGATAGATGAAATGTTAACATCATCTTTTGATTTTCCCGAGATATGCGTTGATGCGTTCATTCCACCAACCTTGCTTTCATCCCACTATTATGGTTATTGTGTAGTCGCAATCATGTAGTGACCGCATTCGCTTAATACTGCAACTTCTACACGATGACCGCAATCGCTTGACGATCGCAACTCTTATGCGATGGACGCATGTGGTTAATCACCGCAATACCCATGCATTGATCGCATGCGTTCGCCTTTGTGATGGAGAGTTTCTTCGCATGCGGTCGTCTATGCAGTAGTCCGACTTTCGCGTTTGCGTCCACTTCCTGCGTTAGCTACAAAAATAGACAATTGAACGCATAATAACATATAATAATGGGTTAGCCGAGATTCTCAATGCTGAACGCCGCAAACTCATTTTCTCATGAATTCCTAACATAATTGTGGCATATTCTGCTTAACAGCCTTCATCATTCTAAATAAAAGACCTAAGATGACATGCATTTCTACATGTCATTAATGACCGTTTTTTACCAATCTCTCAATCCTATTGAGATTAATGTGACCAAGCCTGAGGTGCCAAAGATAGGAGTTAGGAGAAATTTTTCGCTTTTTATTATGAGTTTCAGCCGTTTTAAACATCTCTATATTTAAAATGGCTTTTGCTTCAATTTGTTGTAATATGTATAAGTTATTTTCTAGTCTAGAAGAACAAATATGAACACCTCTTGGATAAACAAACACTTCATTACATTCAAAATATACACTGTATATATTCTCTAAAAGACAGGAAATGGAGATAAGATTTCTTTTAATCTTAGGTACAAAGAACACATTCTTGAGCAACATAAAAGAGTCTCCAAAAATCAACTTCACATCTCCCACTGCTTCAGCTGAAATGACTTCACCTGTTCCCACCTTGAAAGTCATCTCGTATTCAAAAAGTCTTCTCCAAGAACTAGTTTCCTGTAGAAAAGTACAAACATGATTAGCAGCACCTGAATCTAATATCCAAGTAAGGTGAGATTTTTCCACTATTCATGTTTCAATAACTAGTAAACATATTTACCTTGTTTAGTCTTTTCTACTTTCTTTTCAGCTAGATATTTTGGGCAATTTCGTTTCCAATGCCCAACCTCTCCATAATGGAAACATTTTCCCTTGGGAGTTTTGTTTTTGGGTTTCTTCGCAACGACTTTCTTTTTCCCCTTTCCTTTATTCTTCATCTGTACGGCTTTATCCTTAGAAGAAGAAGGACCAACTTTCTTATCATCAACGGGTTTCGTACCAGACGTGGACCCTTTGTAAAACTTTTTCGGTTTCAAAATAACATTAATTTCTTCTTCCTTCAGTTTCATCATAGATTGATAAGTATGCAATTCATTCAACAACGTTGTTAAGTTTTAAGTGATTATGTTCATGACAACATTTATCTTGAACGACAGATAGCTCTTAAGAAGAGATTCCAGTATCATGCTCACTTGATTTGTCTCGTCTATCATAGCTCCGTGAGCCTCCGCAATATTAAAATGGACCATCATGTCGAGAACGTGTTCTCTTATTTTGGTCATCTTTCATACATGTCACATACACATACTTGATGGCTTCATGTCTAATAGGCGATGACTATTTCCCAAACATCTCTTGTAATGATGCCATAATCTCACGAGCTGTGGGCATGACCTCATGTTTCTTGTTGATTACATCAGATATACTCGCCAAGATATAGGTTCGGGCTTTTTCGTTTGCCCTCACCCACCTATCATAGACATCCCGAAAATTTTGGGTAGCCGTTGAATTGGGATCTGGAGGATGTTCCTTCGTCAACACAAACCTCAAATCGTCTACTACTAATATTGTATTGATATTTGACTTCCAATTCGAATAACCCTCTCCATTATATTTGTCAGAAGCAAGAAATTGTATGATTGAGTTCGACATTGCTGAAACATTTTAAATAGACTCTATTCAATATGCATCTAAATCCATTTTAGCAAAACTAATAAAGTACCCTTTAAATCATTGCAACGATACTTAAGTGATTTAGAACAAGTGCTACCGTGGGACAGTCAAGAATTCCTTCACAGAAGCAAGACAGTTCTTGACCAAATACTATTATCTAGAATAACTCATATTCCAATAGTTCTTTTGGTTATCGATTTCAGTCAAGATCTTTACTAACAATTAGTAATTCTTGTAAGTGTGACCCACCTTCTTCAGATATTATAGGATGGTATGAATATGCCTCCGAGATAGAAGACAATATCCAAGATGGAACTATAAGACCCTATTTATTTTACTGAAGCCTGGGTTGTTTCGAATCCTATGTTACAACCCTCCTAGGGATCGCCGCGATCAACGACAGTAGGTGCAACATAGGAATATCACGATTCAAACTAATGGAGGAGATCGTAGGACAATGTTGACACATTTCCTTCACCCACTTACTATGAACCACCTCTCATTCACCTTGTTATTGACCCATGCACACTTTCCGTATGGAGCAGTCGAGGTAAAATTGACACGAAGCCGAGCATGGATCTCACGGTGTGAACTCTTGAGGACGTGAGAGCTAATAACTATATATCAAATATATTGTTAATGTCCTACTAAAGTGTTCTAAATGTTTGGGTAATTTACTTAGGCATGATGACTAATTTGATACAACCTAAGTCTAAGTTGTTTGTCCAAATATAACTCTTATAATTGGATTTAATCTACAATGTTTAGGTGATAAACCATTTTATTATCTCACATCGCTCACGTAAGCTCATAAAAACAGTTAACAACTCTCAATAATTCGGTCATAATACCCAGGTAGGAGGTGTTCCGTAAACCATCAACTTAAGTACCCCTAGCCTTAGACAGGTTTATGAATCGATATGAGTTGTGACCGTATTTTATAAGGTAACAATCTATTTTAAAGTTTAAAATTAGTTGTTAACCTAAGTGAGCATGCAACTGTTCTTTGTTATGGATTTTAAACGTCTAACCAATTGTATAACAACTTACAAAATTTAGACATGCTTAACATCCACAACATTCAACAAAGGTATCTAATATAACCATTATATTAAACACAACTCTCACATGCATACTATATATTATAACAACTATAACATACTTTCAATGCATGTAACATGCTTCCTACGGTGGGGTTTTAAATCTACATGGCATACTGTATGCATATACATGAATTATTTAATTTTTACATACATCTCATGCATAAAAATTTAAATACTAACTGATATGGTTTTCGTTTTGGCATAAACAAGCAAACAGATTTCTAACTATTACAAACAGCTTCAAAACCATCTTTGAAACACTCGAACCACTCCAAACCAAACCCAAACAACTTGAACCGGGCTGGATGAATCTGAACTGGACCAGCCAAAACCCTTTGAGGTTGAACCGGATTGGACCTTGAGAAAATCGATCGAACCGACTACTCTCGATCCAACCTCAAAGTGTTGCTAAGGCCGATTATGTAGCACTGAAGGTGATCGTCTAGTGTCATCACCTTATGTTGAGAGGAGGTACATGATCACTTAGTGTTTTGTCGAAAGCTAAACGATTGTTTAGCTCTATCGTATAGGACTACACGATCACTTAGCTCCATCGCCTCGCTATCGCTTAGCTCCAGCGCATAAAACTAAACGATCACTTAACACCATCGCTCGGTGCTTTCATGTCATCGCTTAGTATCCGCTGCGACTAAATGATCGCTTAGCTTCATTGTATAGAACATCATCACGTCGCTTAACATTTATCTACACGATCGCTTAGCTCTGCGTCTAAACGATTGTTCAGTGCTATCACGTAGCACTTCATCGCATCACTTAGAGCGCGTCGTAGATAAACAATCGTATAGCACCATCGTTTAGAAAATTCAACGTATCGTTTAGTTCCCACGACAAAACTAAACGAATGCGTAGTGCTATCGTATAGTAAATTCACACATCGCTTAACTTCCGCAGGTACACGATCACTTAGCGTTCAACATCATAACGACTAGAGCCCATTGTTAAACGATCGTCTAGCTTTTCTTCGCATCCTATAACGTCTAGAGCTAAACGATCACTTAGCAACTGAACCTCAGCAACAAATTTGAGCAGAAGCTGAAAAATACTGGAACAGCAGCTCGGCCTTTTTCACTTGTTTCTTCAATTACATCTTAATTTCAACTCTAATGACTTCAAATAAATTATAGACTCTTGTTAACACATAAAAGCTCATCAAACAAGAGCCAATTACAAATTTAATTTAGAAATTAAAGAGAATTAAGATACCAAAACTCAAAAAACCATACCAGTGCATCAGTTTCATATATCTCATGAAAAACACTCACCACACAAAAATTAAACTGAATTGAATTCTTAAAAGATGGTATGATACCAATTGAAAGAGTTAAATAATATGCAGCGGAAGTATCAAGGATCTATAAGCATTCAAATTCACTAATCTTGGTAGAAACTAAAGCATGCTTTTCTAAAAAGAGGGTTTTAAGATCATACCTTTGAAGAACACACCAAGATCTTGATCGTACAGCAGCAGTCTTCACAAAAACACATCGTGAACCACCTCAAGGTCTTCTCCACTATGCTCTTGGAGCTTTAGATAGAGTTTTGGGACTCAAGAACAGCTTGAATTGGTGAAGAATAGTGAAGAACATACAGTAGCCCAAAAGGAAGAACACTTTCTTCTCACAGAGATTTTCTCTTAAAATTTCTGCATTAGATTTTCTCAAAAGACTCCAAACTTCTTTATTTATTGTAGATGAACATGCAAGGAAGTTAATTGCATGGCTTTTAGCTCATGCTTGGAGAATTAATGATGAGAAGTTAATGGTCTTTGTGTGGGCAAGAAGATGAAGATAATAGAAAAACTGCATTCTCCATTTTGTATTTGATGTAAAAACCGATTTCCAATTTCCTTTTTCTTTTAAAAATAAAAAATGATTTCAAAACCATTTTGATTAACATGCAAGGAAGTAAATTGCACGGCTTGCAGCTGAACATGCAAGGAAGTGAATTGCATGGCTTGCAGCTCATGCTTGGAGAATTAATGATGAGAAGTTAATGACCTTTGTGTGAGCAAGAAGATGAAGATAATAGAAAAACTGCATTCTCCAATTTGTATTTCATGCAAAAACCGATTTCCAATTTCCTTTTTCTTTTAAAAATAAAAAATGATTTCAAAACCATTTTGATTAATAAAACTGAAAAATGATTTTCTTAAATAAATTTCATATATTAATTAATTTAATAACAAATATTAAATTAATTTTTGCACAATAATCATCTTCATATATTTAAATCATATTTAAATATATATTCTCATGTTCCATTTAATTTTAATGTTTCAAATTAATTTCTCAAGTAACTCTAAAGCTTATTCATTTACGAGCTAGTAGGGGGACCTCGCGACCTACAGATCATAGGCTCCAACGATTCAAGATTAATCGGCTAAACTCATTAGTCCGATCTAACCCCATTTGTTAACTAATGGGACACTCCACTATAGCCCATAGTTGAACTCCCCTCACTGTAGGTATATTATGTCAACTTAATAACTATAATCCGTAAGTCGATCCTTCACAGGTTTTTCATAATCACAGCTAGGTCAAAAATACCGTTTTACCTCTGTGAATACATCTTGTTCCTTAAATTTCTATTGATCCTCTAATGAACAATTATGATTCATAATCTTTATGAATAAAATATTTTCTCTATAATGAGAAGGCGGGGCCCCGAATGTCAAGACTTGGAATCAATACTTAAGAGAACAACCTATTTACTAACCCTAAATAGGGTAGGATTGAATTCCATCTTGCAAGGCTATGTTCCCAACTATTCATCCGGTCTTATCCCCAAAATGGTAAGCTTATTGAGTAGTGCTGTTGGACTACTCCCACCATTTGCATATCAAAGGATAATCCCAAACAAATAAGAGTTCATAGCTAGCTCAGGATTAAGATTGAGTTAACCTAGGTTATATGATAAATGAAATAGTCAGTTTTAACAATAAACGCTCGTTATAAAGAAAAGTGACTATTTTCGTGGTCTGGTCTATATGTAAACTCATTATAAAGAAAAGTGACTATTTTCGTGGTCTGGTCTATATGCAAACTCATTCCATAGGATGCCTCCACTCACATGTCTCAACATAAACGATTTGTGGATCACATCGTTTGTAGCACCTTACAACCTCTTGTAACAACTATATAGTGGGTCGCATCCAATAGTGTTACCAGGATGAGATACCCAATTTCATCCATATATTCATTAGACCATTTAGGCTATATACTATCAACTTGATCCTATTTATGTCACTACATAAAGTTATAGCATTAAGACTATGGCAAGGATGCGTTTATTGGATTTTCATAATAAGATGCAAAATCAACAAGTCATTATTATTGATAAATAGAATGTTTAGCACGAACTGTGAGTTCTAGGACATTCCCAACATCTTAGACAGGTGAATTCCATGTCTGAAAGATAAAAATCATTTCTTGGAATTTTGCATTTTATACCTAGACAATATCTTGTCTATATAAGATGCTTGAGATAATGCTAATGTTCTATTCTTGCGATTCCAAACTATTTGGATTCCAAGAACATACTGTACTTCTCCCAAATCTTTCATTTGGAATTGTGAAACTAGCCATCTCTTAATGTCAGCTAGATATTCTACCTCATTCCCAATGAGTAGAATATCATCAACATACAACACCAGAAAAGCGACAGTTTTGTTAACGATTTTCTTGTAAATATAGGGTTCGTCAACATTTTGTTCAAAGCTATAAGATCTGATCATAGTGTCAAATCTCATATTCTAAGATCTAGAAGCTTGTTTCAATCCATAAATGGATCGATTAAGTTTGCAAACTTTTTGCTCTTGACCCTGCTATATAAACCCTTCTGGTTGAGACATATAGATACTATCTTCAAGATAGCCATTCAGAAAAGTTTTCTTGACATCCATTTTTCATATTTCATAATCATAAATTGTGGCTATGGACAAGAATATTCTAATAGACTTTATCATGGCAACTGGAAAGAAGGTTTCTTCAAAATCTACCCCCTCGTTTTGGGTAAACTCTTTTGCCACAAGTCTAGCTTTGTAGGTCTTTACCTTACCAGCTTGGTCTCGTTTTCTCTTGTAGTTCCATTTGCAATCGATGAGTTTTACCCCTTCAGGTTGATCTACAAGATCCCAGATAGAATTGAAATACATAGATTTCATTTCAAGGTCCATGGCTTTAATCCATTGGTCTTTGTTCACATCGTTCATTGCTTGGTTAAAAGACAATGGATCCTCTAAACCATCATCTGGTATGATGACTTGAGTTTCAGTTAAACCCATGTATCGGTCAGGCTGTTGCACAACCCTCCCACTACGACGGGGTACTCTCAACTCTTGAGAAGGATGTGAAGTCTTAGTTTCATTCACAACTCTTGTTGATGGACCTGCTCTATCAACAATTCTTGTTGATAGGTTGAAGAACCTGCTCTATCAACAACTCTTGTTGATATATTTGTCGTTTCTCTGGAAATTTCTTCCATTATTAGCTTATTGCAAGGTTGGTGATTCTTTATATGGTCTTCTTCTAGGAAGATTTCATTTGTCGATACAAATACCTTATCTTCCTAAGGATCATAAAAGAAACCACCTTTTTTTTTCTTTTGGGTAAACTACAAATAGGCATACTTTTGAACGGTGTTCCAACTTTTTAGGATTTTGCACCAATACATGTGCTGGACAACCCCAAATCCTGAAGTGATATAAATTTCCTTTACGTCCTCTCCAGAGCTCATAAGGTGTTTCAAAACACTTTTTGAGGGAACCACGTTCAAAATATACACCACAGTCCCAACTGCTTGTCTCCAAAAAGAATTTGGTAACTGAGCATAACTCATCATGGAACGAACCATGTCCAACAAAGTTCTGTTTCTCCTTTCTGCCACACCGTTTTGCTGAGGTGTGTCAGGGGCTGTGAGTTGAGACTAGATTCCATGTTCTATCAAATAGTTCCGGAATTCCAAGTCTATATACTCACCACCTCAATCCGTTCGAAGTATTTTAATCTTTTTACCTAATTGGTTTTCAATCTCAACCTTATACTCTTTGAACTTTTCAAAAGTTTCAGACTTTTAGTGCATTAGGTAAATATGCCCATACCTAGAATAATGATTTATAAAACTGATGAAATATTCATACCCTCCTCTCGCTCTAACATTTAGAGTCCCACAAAGGTCTTGAATCAGCTCTAGGGGTTCTTTGGCTCTAAGACCTTTTCCAAAAAAAGATCTTTTGTTAATTTTACCCTCGAGATAGGACTCACATGGTGGTAATGACTGTCTTCCAACTTATTTAGATGACCGCTCTTAACCAATCTCTCAATCCTATTGAGATTTATGTGACCCAGTCTCAAGTGCCAAAGATAGGCATTTGGAGAAATCTTCCTTTTCTTATGAGTCCCAGCAGTTTTAAATATCTCTATGTTCAAAATGGCTTTTACCTCAGTTGATTTTAATATATACAAGTTATTTTCTAATTTTATAGAGCAGATCTCTTTATTTCCTATATTGATGAATACTTTATCATTTTCGAAATAAACTTTATAATTGTGTTCTAGCAAACAAGAGATAAATATTAGATTCCTTTTCATAGAAGGAATATAATATACGTTTTTCAAATAAATGTACTTATCTCCTATAAATAACTTCATATCTCCCACTGCTTTAGCTGAAACAATCTCCCCGATCTCTACCTTAAAAATTGTTTCACTTCTGTCAACTGTCTCCAGGAACTTGTTTCCTGTGAGATAGTACAAACATGATTAGCAGCACCTGAATCAATTATACAAATTTTATCGTTTTCCACTAAACATGCTTTGATAACAAGTAAATCATATTTATCTTGTTGTTCGAAATCTGCACTCTCATCTACATAATTCATAATTTCAGATGAATTGGGAGATAGAGGACAATCCTCTATTAAAACTCTTTTGGTGTAATCAACCGCTAGTAATTTGTTTGTTAATTTGATTTTACTGTTATTTAAATCGGAAGTGAGTTTTCTAGAAGAATTCGACATGCTAATAAAATTGAAATAATTTCTAATAAGAAAATTGTAACTAAATCCAAAATCAAGTTTTAGCAAAAAGTAATAATGTAGCCATAGCCATTATTTATTTGCAACGATACTTTAGTGAGTTAGAATATGTGCTACCGAGGGGCAGTCAGATACTCCTTCCTTAAAGCAAAAAATTTTGACTAAACACTATCTCTGGAATAACTCTTATTCCTATAGTCGTTTAGTGATCATTTTTGGTCAAGATCTTTACTAAAAATTTAGTAATTCTTGTAAGTGTGACCTGCCATTTTCAGATCCTATAGGATGGTATGAATTTGCCTTTGAAATATAAGACCCTATTCATTTTACTTAAGTCTGGGTTGTTCCGAATCCTATATTATGACCCTCTGAGGGGATAGCCATCGCTAAACGACTAGCAAAGGGTCGCCTAAAGCAAACCAGCAGGCACAACATAGGAATCTCACGATTTAGACTAATAGAGGAGACCGTAGGATATATTGACACATATCCTTCACCCACTTACTATGAACTACTTCCTCCGTTTACCTTGATATTGACTCATACAAAACACTTTCCGAATGGTGGTCATTTCCAGGGTGACATGAAACTTCATATGAATTTGACGGTGTAAACTATGTGGAGACGTGGCAGTTAAAATTTGTATATTGAATAATAGACTTATGTTTGAATAACTTCCCCTTATTCACCAAAATCTAGATTTAAGCTAAAAAATACTTTCTGAATGGAGGTCACTTCCAGGGTGACACGAAGTACCTCTTAAATCTGGATTGTGAACTCTTAGAGACGTGAGAAGTAAAAATAATGTATCGTATATGTTATTAATCTCCCACTGAAGTTTTCTAATAACTCTATCATATAGAAGTTATTAAACTGTCACTGAAATGTTCTATTGGGTAGATTTATACTTAGGTTCTTTTCGGCTAATAAAATAACCCTAAGTCTATGTGGTTTATCAAAATACAACTCTTATAATTGGATTTTAGCCTACGAGGTCTAGGTGATAAACCATTTTATTACCTCACATCACTCACGTATGCTCATAAAACCGGTTACCAACGCTCAATAATTCGGCCATAATACCCAGGTAGGAGGTGTTCCGTAAACTGTCAACATAAGAACCCCTAGCCTTACACAAGATTCTATACTAGTTGAGTTTGTAACCTGGGTTTTATAAGTTTTAACTATTAAAATAGGTGGTCAACCTACGTGAGCATGCAACTGTTGTTTATGGATTTTAAATGTCTAACCCAATATTATAACAACTTATAAAACTTAGACATGCTAAACATCCATAACATACATTAAAGCATTCAATATTAAATACAAGAAACCCTAACATGCATACTATATATTATAACAATTTATAACATACTTTCAATGCATGTAACATGCTTCCTATGGTTGGATTTTAAATCTAAATGGCATATTGTATGCACATACAAGATTTATTTAATTATAACATACATCAAATGCATAAATAATTAAACACAGACTGATATGGTTTTAGTTTTGGCATATACAAGCAAACAGAAGCCTAACTATTACAAACAGCTTCAAAACCATCTTTGAACCGCTACGAACCGAACCCAAGCATCTTGAACCGGACTGGATGAGTCTGAACCGGACCAGCCAAAAACACTTTGAGGCTGAACCAAATTGGACCTTGAGAAAACCAGTCGAAACGGCTGCTCTTGGTCCAGCCTCAAAGTCTTGCTAAAGTCGATTATGTAGCGTTGTAGTCAATCGTCTAACACCATTGCCTTGTGTTGTGAAGAAGTACATGATCGCTTAGTGTCAGCCGTAGCTAAATGATCGCTTAGTTCTATCGTATAGAACTACACGATCGCTTAGTGTCATCTATCTATCACATAGAGCAATCGTTTAGCTCTCGGGTAGAACTAAATAATCGCTTAATACCATTGCCTAGCGCTTCATGTCATCGTAAAGCAAAATCAACGTATCGTTTAATTTCCACGCAAAAACTAAACGATCGCGTAGTGCTATCGTATAGCAAATTGAACGTATCGTTTAACTCTTTTAGGTACACAATCGTTTATCATTTAACATCACAACGACCAGGGCCCATTGCTATACGATTTTCTAACTTTTCTTAATATCATGTAATGCCTGGAACTAGATGATCACTTAACAATTGAACCTCAACAACGATTTTGAGCAGAAGCTAAAAAACTGGAACAATAGCTCGACCTTCTTCACTTATTTCTTCACTTATATCTTAATTTCAACTCTAATGACTCCAAATAAATTACAAACTCTTGCTAACACATAAAAGCTCATCAAACAAGAGCCAACTACAAATTTAAATGAGAAACTAAAGAGAATTAAAATGCCAAAACTTCTAATACCATATCAGTGCATCAGTTTCATATGTCTCATATAAAACACCCACAAAACCAAAATTAAACCGAATTGAATGCTTATATGATGCTCTGATACCAATTGTAGAAATGTATTAGCAACAGCAGAAGCACAAGGATCATTTAAGCACTCAAATTCAGTAATTTTTTGCAAAAGTTAAAGCATGCACTTGTAGAAAACAAGTGAGTTTCATGACATACCTCTTGTAAAACTTCTTCAAAGCTTGTTTCCCAGTTGCAATCTTCTCCAAATCTTGTTGCAGACTACCTCAAAATACTATTCTCTTGGTGCTCTAGATTGAGTTGTGGGACTCAAAACAAGCTTGAATCAAGGGATGGAGAAGAATTGCTCATAGCAACAATCTTGGTGAAGAACTCTTTCTTCAACACGATTTTTCTCTAAAATTCTCTCTTGATTGCTTGCCCAAATTTTACTCCAAACTCTTCATTATATTACAGATCAACAAGCAAGGGAGAGAGTTGCATGAGTTGCAACTCATGCTTGGAGTAAGACAAGGCAAAGTTGATGGCTTTTGTGTGAGCAAGTACAAGATAGATAATGGAAAACCAAGTTTTTCCATTTTGTGTTTTACATTTCTAATTTTCCAATTTTACCAAAAATTGAAACTTGATTTTTACAAAATCCATTTTGATTTTAAAAACTGAAAAATAAATTAATTTCATAATTTAATTTTTAAATAAAACTTAATTAATTTAATATCAAATATTAAATTAATTTTTACACATATCCATCTTTATATATTTAAATCATATTTAAATATATAAATTCTCATATACCGTTTAATTATCAAATTAAACATGTAATTATATCTCATATAATTACTTATTCCCTTAATTCTAATTTGAACGTTTCAAATTAACTTATCACGCTATTCTAGAGCTAGTCCGTTACAAGCTAGTAGGGGGACCTCGCGGATCTACAGATCATTGGCTCCAAGGATCTGAGATTAATTGACTAATCTCATTAGACCAGATTAATCCCCATTCATTAACTAATGGGTCACTCCACTAAAGCCCATAATTGTACTCCCCTCACTGTAGATATATTATGTCCACATTATTTAACCATAATCAACAAGTTGACCCTTCACAGGTTGTTTGTAACAATACATGGGTCAAATATCTGTTTTACCCCCGAGATTACATCTTATTTCTCAAGTTCCTACTAATCCTCTAATGAACAACTGGTTTGCGATCTAATCACTAAACCAAACTCTCTCAGCCTAGTGAGAGGGTGGGGCCCTTTGTTCAAGACCTTGATTCAGTACTTGAGAGAACAATCTTTCTTCTATCCCTAAATCGGGTAGGCGTGAACTCCGTCTTGCACCCTATGTCCCCAACGATCTATTAGGTCTTACCCCAGAAATAGGTGTCTTATTGAGCCGGCGCTATTGAGCCAACCCTCACCTATGAAAATTTAAGGGTAATCCCGAATAAACAAGAGTTCATAGTTAGCTCAGGATTAAGATCGAGTTACCTAGGTCATCTAGGTGAAATAGTCGGTCTTATACAGTAAACAGTGTTATAAAGTTAGAGTGATTTATTTCTTGGTCCGGTCTTATACAAACTCATTGCATAGGATGCCCCCACTCCTCATGTCATAACATGTACGAATTAGGATCACTTCGCATGTAGCACTTTACAACTCTTTGTAACAACTACAGAGTAGGCTGCATCTAATGATGTTACTAGAATAAGGTACCCAACTTTATTCATGTACCATAGATCATTTTGACTATTTACTCGAACCTAGTCCACTCTTATGTCTCCACATAAAGTTCAAGTACTCATGCAATAGTCATGGGCCTTAGTTTATTGGATTTAGACTTTCATACTATTTATGAAATCAATAATACATATATTGATTATGGAATATGTTTATCATTTTACAAACTGCGTATTATAGGACATAAAACCCAATAGTTATTATGTCACTTTTATATTAATTTTCTTTCACAAATTTTATTAGCATCATATTTTGATTTTATTCATCCATATATTTTTATACATTTTTTCTCTTTTTGTAGTTCCAAATTTCGTTTTTCCCCTCCTAAAGTCACTACCTTCAAAAAACTATAAAAGAATTAACCTAAGTCACTACCTTCGAAAAACTATAGAAGAATGATCATATTAAATAATAATTAAGATATGTTATTATGCCACTTTTATATCAATTTTATTTCAAAAATTTTATTAGCACCATATTCTAGTTTTATTCATCCATATATTTTTATGTTTTTTTCTCTTTTTTATTAGCATCATATTTTATTACCAATCCAACGAGAATGAAAGTGGATCACACCCCCCAAGTTTGTCATTGATGATGGGCAGAAATGCACGTCATTATAGGCCTTTTATTTAGAATTATGAGGGCTGCTAAGTAGAAGATGCGACAATTATACTTAGAATTCATGAGAAAATGAGCTTGTGTCTATTGGCATTAAGAATCTCGGCTAACCCACTATTATACGTTATTATGCATTCAATTGTTTATTTTTGTAGCAAATGCAGAAATCGATCGCATACGCGGAAGCTAGGCTATCGCGGAGACGATCGCATGTGGTGATCGCATATGTCAGTTGTATGGGTGTTGCGGCTATCAAGCGAATGCGGTCATCGCAGGGAGATTGCGGCTACAAAGTAATAACCATAATAGAGGGATGAAAACAAGGTTGGTGGAATGTAAGCATGAACGCATACACTGGGATTATCAAAAGGTGATGTTGACATTTCACCTACCCACACTGTTGGCTGCAGAGATTCAGAGCAGATCCATCACATCCATCACGTAGTTAGCTACAGAATTCAGAGAAGGACCATTAATGCTATTAGCGATCAAGCTCTATAAATAGAAGCCGTTGAGCAGAACTTCAAATTGTCCAAGGTCTCCTTCCTGAAGGGCATTCAGGGTTTTCTGCCTGAGGGCATATCTTTGTGATCTAGACCAAAGCATGAGAAGATAGTCTCGAGAGTTCTTCATCCCCTCAACCATTGCGAGTGACGATTGGAGCCTTCGCCGGAGTTAAAGCTCGAGAGAGTCTACTCCACCGCCCATCCATGGCACCACCAGTAGCCTTGACACACATTTGATGGAAGCAAGACATAGCTTCCATCTGGCCCTCCATATCTCTTCTATCCTTGTATTGTATTACATTTTGGCTTAAGGAATTAATACATTTTGTGATAAATGCATTTCTATATTTTCCTTCGATTCCCTCTCCATCTTCATTTACTAGCATCATTTACTTTCATTGCATCACTATGTAAGACTGCTAGAGTATCGCATACTTAATCATGCAGCTTAGGGATATGAAGCATGTAGCAAACCATCGGGAGGTGTGCGTTACGTGAGTGTTGTGAGAAAACCTTATTTTCTTAGTGTGAAACTGTAGCAACACTTGTCTATAAGCAGACACAATGCTTGTCTATGAGTAGAATCAGCAGCAACTAACTGCCCAGGAGGGTAAGTAGTCGGTCGCATTAAGCAATGTAAGCAAGTGTTCACTAGGGATAGGAATAATCTTACGTCAACTAGGTTAATGTGATTACCTTGTCTTATGTATGCGTCCATCACCCCTTTAGATCTACTCGAGTGAGAGTCTAAAGAAAGAACCTAAGAAGTGAGAGAGCTATGTTAGAATCTAGGCTTGAGAAAGCTGGATTAGAATCGCATAAGCAAGAATGGAGACTTAGGAATAAGCTCCGTTTGCCATTACACATTGTATGCGTCTCTATCAAGCGTGTGTATAGCATGATCACATAACATGCGTTGGATAGGGTTACCCTTGCAGTCATGCTTGGTGTTGCGATGAAGACATCCTCGCCATTTTTTCTCTCTTTCCTATGCATTTTACTATGCGTTAACAGTTGTCGTGTTTCTACATCTCAGTCATTCTTCCACCACTTAATCTGTTAGTTAGGAGTAGGAGTAGTGCATAGCTCATAATCCCCAATATTCTTTTATTTCTTCGCCGCAAACAAATTACCGCATACCATTTAGTTACAAGTCCCTGAGTTCGATCTCGGATCACCTGAGAAACTTGGGATCTCGTTATACTTGGTGAGAATGCAAGAAAACTTGTGACAGGAATGCATGGTCATTGCATATGAGATCAATGCATACTTTCCATTCTAATGCATGACCACTGAGTATGAGAACAAATGCATAACTTAAGACATACATCGCATAATTGCATTACCAAATTTACATCATCAGTCATCGAGGACAATGATAGTTTAAGTGGGGGAAGATGTAACAATCTAACTTTGAGATAGTAGATTGTGAACCCACTTGTGAAGATAGTGCATTGGCGACGCGTAAGTGTCGACACATCTGGAAAAGACAGAGAGAAAGAAACCCGAGGGTGAATTGAAGACTTCATAGTTGCGTCAAAAGTGTCAGTTTTGCAAGGCAGATGTGAGTCAGTATCAGAGACAGTGTATGGATTGAAGCCGGATTTCACCATTGAAGGGAAATCCGTCTTGTCAAAAAGTAAGAACCAAGCTCATTTTCCAAGAGTTTGAGTGTTTCGTTGGGAAGAAGAAGAATAGAAGGTGTACCAGATAGGGTGCCTTCGAAAGAACCATTACTACCATAGGGATAATGCTAATGGTTGCATGTAGAAGAACCGGGGGTCAGGGAGACATATGTCGGTCAAGTGCAGCTGTGCATTAAAAGTCTGTATGGGGTTAAAACTAGTCATCATATCCTCATACCAGTGAGTTGTATGCTATAAAGCCGTGTTTTGCTTATTGCTTTTTAGTTGTATGACTAATTTTTATTGCTTACACATACTTTCATACGTTTACGAAAATATTTTCCTCTAAACCCATTTTCTAAAACCTTTTCTCAAGAACGAGGGTGGAGGTTGTGAGAAATGTCCATTATGCCACCGGCTATTTAGATTTGGATTGGTTGAATTATTCGAGGGCGAGAACAAGTGCCGCACAATCGACTCGAGATCCTTACGAAGGTGCAATTGTGACACACAATACCATGCTTGAAAATTTGCATAAGTTATGTTTGTTTCGTCTAATAGAAGGCACAATTGTGGCAGGACCGAAGACAAACAAAGATAAAAACTTCACCAATGGACATTTTACTTTTCTCTCTCATTCCTTCATCATGATCTACCTTCTTTGTTTATGTTTTTGTTATTGTCGATGAAGGAATCCTGTGGCATAGTAAGAGGATGAACGTATTGTAAACAAAAAAATGAAAATGAGAAATCTCAACCCTATATATAGACATTAATAAAAATAAGAGAAATTCTTATAAATAGAAAAATTCTAAAATAATAATAATAATAATATATAAATATTTGAATTATTGCATTGATTTTGGGTTATAGAGAATATATATTATTCAAGTGCTCCTAAAAATATCTTACTTCTAACAGAATATATATTATTCAAGTGCTCCTAAAAATATCTTACTTTTCTATGGATAATTTGTAATTAACTAGATGCACAAGGATATAATTGGAAAAAACATATTCATAACTGAAAAAATATATTCACTTTCCTCCCTTAAAGATCTGGTAGACATTTTTGCAATACTATTGACAGTCTAGCATATCTCAACCTTGAGTATTTTAAGTAGACATTTCTTATAATTTTCCTAAATTTAATTGGTTTATTTTTTTTATCTCTCATATTTGATTCTAATTAGTTTATAATTCATGTCTTTTAATTAGTTTAAAATTTGGTTATCTTATTTTGTAATTCACGTAAATTTAATTGGTTTATTTATAAAATTTGATTTATGATCCAAAATTTATCACTAAAGAACACAATTTTATCATTCACCTAGGAAAAAATTAACCTTCACATGGATTTTATTGATTTCAAAATTGGATATTTCTAACATTTGATATAAGATGCAAAATTTATCATTACAAAGAAATATCATTCACGTGGATAAAAGAAAGATGTCATTCACATGGCTTAATTTGGTTTTGAAAGAAAAATAATGATAAATTTTATTTTTATTTAGCTTTATTTAATTAAGTTATCAATTTAAAATAATGATTTGTTTTAAATTTAAATATTCCACATCTTGTTAACTTTAATTTTTATATATAATATTATGTTAAATTCAAATATTTTAATATCTCAAACTATAAAATGATCAAATAAAACTTCGAGGTATTTTAGATATAGTTTTTCCAAAAGAAGATATAATTCTATTCAAAATCAAATCTATTTGAATCTAAATTTTTCTATAAATTGGTTAAATTAAACTCCCAAAATTTTGATTCAGATATATTCTATTTCTTTCTCTTTTTTTCAGTTTCAATTTTAATTTTGTTAACAATATAGAACTAAAGATACATTATTTTAATTGTCATATTTCAGTTTCACAATTTTGAATCCAAGTTGTAAAACTAGCTAATGGATGAAAATTATGCTATTTGAATATAATATTTTTCTTGTGACAAATGCCAATGTTTTTATCCTATTGATTTTGGATGCATTGAATTAATAACACAGTTACAAGTTTTGTTAATTTTGGATGCTAGTTTACCCTGTTATTTTAATTTCATGGTTTGCTAAACGTGGTTGGTGAATTTATATATATCCTTTAAAAAGTTAGTTTTTTTTTAAAGATAAAAAAATATTATTTGAAGCACAAAGTCAATTGAGCTACACTCTTGTTGACAAAATAATAACGGTTAAAAAAAAAAAAAACTTATGATTGGTGTGCATTTACTATATTTTAGAATTTATGTTTTCCTTCTCTTATTTTACCTATTTTAGTTATGTTATTTGCTTTTCTTCTTTGGTTTTTGTTTTGGTTTTAATTTTGTTAACTCATGCTCCCTAGTTTCTATAGTTTTTTTTTTTTTTTAAGCATTGAAGTATTTTTTTTTTAATTTCATTCAACATTATTGACATTTATTTGTGTTTTATATTCTTTTAACCTTCTAAGTTATTTCTTTTAATATGCATTGCCAACAATTTTCTACTTCGGTTATATTTTCTTTTTTCAACATTTTTTTCCTTTCATCCTTTTTTGTTATGACTAGTTTGATACTACTGTATAACACAACTTTAATATATGTATAAAAGAGTTTTATTTTTTTAAGTAAGTGATGAAAAGTATTTATAAAAATTGTGGAAGTTGGGTTAGGAATAACTGTTTATTTTGATTGAATATAAAATATATTATAAAAGAGTACATAAATCAAACCTGTATAAAGAATATATAAACTAAAATATCTGTATTGTTTTTTTTTTAAAAATTGTGATAGTTATCATTTTAGTAAAAAACAAATATTTTTTAATCGGGTTGATTTGATTATCTTTCTAATTTCAAACTTCAATATGAACAAAGGTTTTTATTATTTTTTTTTAAAAAGTTAATGGTAACTTGGTTAAAAAAAAATGTATTTGATATATGGATTTGGATTATTTGTGTTGAATGAGAAATTTTGGACCGATCGCAAATTGCCACGTCATTTTCTAAATTAATGACGAAATTCCAAATAATTGAATTCGAGACTAATTAGATCAACAAGCCCAAAGGCCAATTGTCTAAGCCCAAAGGTCGATTGTCCAAGAAGATCAACAAGCGCAAATACTGATAATCCTTTCTTATTTTTCTTAAATTTTTTCATTGGATGATTTGGTTACCCTTCAAGTTTTAAACTTTAAATTAAACCAATATAATAATTATTATTTTTAAAATTTCGTGATAATAATTTCTTAGCTTTTTTCTTAATAAAAAAATTGATGTTTAGATTATCTTATTAATTTCAAACTTTGATTTAAAGAATCATGATAATTTTTCTTATTTAATAAAAGGAACCTTTTTATTTGATGATTTGATTACCCTCCTAATCCTAAACTTTAAATTAAACCAACATATTTTTTTTTTCTATTTTTATTTATTTATTTTGGATGGGATGATTTCATTATTCTCCTAATTTTAAATTTAGTTTCAATCAAAGTATTATTATTTTTTCGTTATAATCTAATCTATGTTAATTTTTTTTATTTGATTTGGATGATGTTATTATTCTTTTAATTTCAAACTTTAGTTAAAATAAAAGAGTATTGTTTTCTATTTTCTTAGTTGAAAAAAGATGATTTTGATTATCCTCTTAATTTCAAATTTTTTCAAATTTTAGTTTCAACAAAAATATAATTTTTTCCTATGCAAACGGAAGCCCTAGCAACTTAATCTCTCTTGATTTGCAACCTTCTTCTTGATTTTGAACTTTATTTCAAATTCTTATGAATTTATGTGTACTTAATAACAAATTGAAAAAAAAAAAAAAAAGAACAAAAGCTATTGTGAGGAATAGGTAAATATGTTGTGTGTATAAAAAAAACTACAAAACATATAAAAAAGGAGATATTAAACCGCTGTATATATTTTTCCAAAATTGAAAAATAAAAAAAAAATTGAAAACATACATTAAACAAAAAAGAGAGGGGTGATATAAGATAGAAGAGATTTTGAAACTGAGAAATTGAACATTTTAAAGAAAGAAAAGAAACATTAGGAAAGATGTTGCTATTAACTAAATTTTAAAAAATATGAATACCCACAACGAAATTTCTAGAAAAAAAAAAAAAAAAATACAAAGAAGTTCTAGAGTCGATTAAATGTTTTCTTTTTAAAAAAAAGGCAAAAAGAAAAAAAAAAAGGAAGAAAAGATACTAAGGAAAATGAGAAGTCGAAATTAAATATTTATAAAGGAAATTTAGATCTCAAATCATAATTTGATTTTTAAAAAAAATCAATTCCTTTATTTGATGTGAAGTAGAAATTATTTGAGATAAAATGTGTTTTATTTCCTTAATTTGTGAATAAGAGATTAGAGATAGAATGTAATTTGAAAAAAAAAATGACTTTTAAATTTATAAATAATATGATTTGTTTTTAATTTTTGTTTTACTTTTATTTAACTTGAAGAAGATATTAGAGATAGAATAAAATTTTAAAAAAATCATGAATAAGGGATTAGAGAACAAAATATGACTTTTTTTTTTTTTTAAATTCCCTTTATTTTAAGAGAAGTAGAGGTTATTAAAGATAAAGTGCAATTTTTTTAATATTTCTCATGAATTAGAGATTAGAGAATAAAATGTGATTTTTTAAATTTCATTCAACATTTTTTTTAGAGAATAAAATATGATTTTTATTTAAATGTTTCTTTATTTAAAAAGAAATAGAGATTATTGAAGATAAAATGTGATTATTTAAATATTTTTTGAAAATTAAAGATTAGAGAATCAAATGTGTTTTTTTTTTTTTTTAATCTCTTCTCCCTTTATTTAAAATGAAGTAGATACTAGAGATAAAATGAGATTTTTTTAATGATTTAAATGTGAAATTACGTAAGATATCTTAAAGATGATTAAAAGTGACAAAAGTGAAAATCAAATGTTTCTCCTCCATCACATCAAATACTAGAGATCGAACCACATCGCATCAAATCAACATCAACATCAACACCAAATCAAGTTCAACTCCACGAAACAAGTTTCTTCAGAAGCCTCGTGTGAGCACTAATCATCCAAGAAGATCAACAAGCCCAAAGGCTGATCGTCCAAGAAGATCATTAAGCTCAAAAGCCGATCATCCAAGAAGATCAACAAGTCCAAAGGCCGATGATCAACAAGCCCAAAGGTCGATCATCGAAGAAGATCAATAAGCCCAAAGACCGATCATCCAAGAAGATCAATAAGCCCAAAGACTAATCGTCCAAGAAGATCAACAAGCTCAAAGACTAATCGTCCAAGAAGATCAACAAGCTCAAAGACTGATCATCCAATAAGATCATCAAGCCCAAAAGCCGATCATCCAAAAGATCAACAAGCCTAAAGACCGATCGTCCAAGAAGATCAACAAGCCCAAAGGCCGATCATCTAAGAAGATCATCAAACCCAAAGATCGATCATCCAAGAAGATCAACAAGCCTAAAGGTCGATCATCCAAGAAGATCGTCAAGCCTAAAGGCCGATCATTCAAGAAGTTCAACAAGCCCAAAGGCCATTCATCCAAGAAGATCATCAAGCCCAAAAGCTGATAATCCAAAAAGATTAACAACCCCAAATGTCGATCTTCCAAAAAGATCAATAAGCCAAGAAGATCATCAAGCCTAAAGGCCGATCATCCAAGAAGATCAACAAGCCCAAAGACCAATCATCCAAGAAGATCAACAAGCCCAAAGGCTGATCATAGAAGAAGATCAACCAGCTTAAAGACTATGGTTTATTTTGAAAGCATCAAAATATTATGTATTAGAGATTGTACTGACTTTCCATAAAATTAATACAAATACAAAGTTGAAGTTCCACGAAATAAATTTCTCTTGAAATCTCGTGCGAACAAATTGGCACGCCCAATGGGATATCCTACCTCTCATCTCTCTCTCATTATCCAAGTCAATAAATCTACAAATGGCACCAAAGAAAGCTGTATCCAAAGCTATCGTCGCAAGTAACACTTACTTAACCTCTGTCATCGCGAAGGAAATCTAGGACCAACTGATGGAATCTTCTAAAGGTGGGATCGTCATCAGAAAAAATCCCTTGTTCGACAACTCTTCTACTGCTACTGATCTATCATAGAAAGAATCACATTTTGATGTACTGTCTGTCATGATGTCTGACGTAACGACTGAGTCGACCATGGCAGAGATGGAGATAAAGATAAATCTCATAATGAAAGTTGTAGAAGAGCGAGATCATGAAATCACTTCTTTAAGAGATAAAATATAGGCTTGAGAAACTGCTGAGTCGAGTAAATCTCCAGCTACAAAAGCCAATGACAAAGGAAAGGCTATCTTGCAGGAAGATCAGTCACAACAATCTACCTCTGTCACCACCCTTTCAATTTCACAGCTGTAGGATATGATTACAAACTCCATAAGGGCTTAGTACGGAGGACCATCATAGTCCTCATTTATGTACTCCAAGCCGTACACCAAGAGAATCGAAAACCTTAGAATGCCAGCTGGGTATCAACCTCCAAAGTTCCAGCAGTTTGATGGAAAGAGCAATGCAAAACAACATGTTGCACACTTCATTGAAACCTACAAAAATGCAGGAACTAGAGGAGACCAAATAGTCAAGCAGTTCGTCCATACCTTGAAAGGAAATGCTTTCGATTGGTATACTGATTTGGAGCTAGAAGTGATTGACAGTTGGGAACAGTTAGAAAGGGAGTTCCTGAACTGCTTCTACAGTACAAGGTGCACTATTAGTATGATGGAGCTGACGATCACCAAATAGTGGAAGGGAGAGACAGTCATCGATTACATCAACCGATGGAGAGCTTTGAGTTTGGATTGCAAAAATAGACTCACTGAATTATCTGCAATGGAGATGTGCACTCAAGGTATGCACTGGAGCTTCTCTACATCCTGCAAGGGATAAAACCTCGTACTTTTGAGGAGCGCTCATGATATGGAGCTGAGCATTACCAACAAAGGAACTAAAGATTTCCTAGTCCTTGAAGGGAGAAAAATACAAGAATGAAGTCAAGGGCACTGAAAAAATCGTGGATAGTGTCACAAAAGAATCTATGGTTGTTCATTTGACCCCGCTGAAATTTTCTCCAAAGGAAAACAAACCAAATTTGAAAGAAGGCACAATGCGAGAAGCATCGTCCAACTCTTAAAAGAAAACAGGAGAAGGTTTATCCATTCCCTGACTTTGATATGGCAGATATGTTGGAGCAACTGCTAGAGAAGCAACTTATTCAGCTGCCGAAATGCAAGTGACCGGAACAAACACAAAAAGTAGATGATCCTAACTACTGCAAGTATCATCGGGTCGTTAGTCAACCTGTTGAAAGGTACTTCGTGCTAAAGGAACGAATTATGAAGTTGGCTCGTGAAAAGAAGATTGAGCTAGATTCTGATGAAGTAGCTCAGACAAATCATGCTACAGTAGCAGAGACTTCAAGTGTTCCAACATTACCTGTGTCCCATGCTCAAAGACAAAGCCTGATCCAATTTGGAGTCTTTGAGCCTATAGTTGTTTGGTTCCAGCAAGAGATTCAAACAACAAATTCCAAAAAGAAAGATGAGCTCGTTGAAGATGAAAATGAAGGGTGGATAATTGTGACTCGTCGAAAAAGAAGACATCCAAACTCCACCCGAAAAGAGTCGCGTTCCTATCGAAGCTATAAAAGAAGGAACTAGACTCATAAAAAGAAAGGCAAAAAGATGACATGGAAGCCTAAGCATGCTAAGAAAGAAGACAAGGACTTCCTTCAATTCCAACGGCCGACAACTTTTGCAGAATTTCGCCCAAGAAACTTTCTCAATAATCATTCAAAGAAAGTATCAGAAGATATTACATGTCACACTGTTGGCATAGTGGAAGTTGACAACAATAATATAAGTACCGAAGAAGTCAATGACTCAGAAGAAATGAAGTAAAGAACTTCTGTCTTCGATCGTATTAAGCCTTCAAGTGCTCAATCTTCAGTATTTCCAAGATTGAGTATGGCCACGGTAGGAGAAGAAGACCAATGTCCAACAACTACTTCTACTAAAACTTTAGCCTTCAAAGGGCTAAGTATATCCACATGAAAGAAAGATCGACCATCAGCATTTGCTTTTGATCATCTCAATACTACAAGTGATCAACATAAAGGAAGGATGAAAATCTTGAAGGCAACATCATTCCATGAAGAAAACAACGATGAAAAGATTCACAGTCGTTTCCCTTCACGCATGAAGAGGAAATTTTATATTGACATAAGTACAGAAGATTCCTTGATAGTGAAGCCAAAACTCATCATATTGACGAATCCTACAAATGAAGAGGATGATCAAAACCATGATGAAATAAGAGCTTCTGAAGTTTAAATGAATAAGCTCCTCATTGCAAGAGCCTAAACTGCACCTCTGGCCTGCATGAGCTTAAAAGGTAAACGACCCAAAAAATAAATCTCTTAATTGAACTATGTTATTACTTGATCCTTGTTATTGTAAAGGGTACATAGGCAAAAGAAACTTCAAGTTTAGTCCAGCAAAATATATATATATATATATATATATATATATATATATATTGAACTACGTTATGACTTGATCCCTGTCATTATAAAGGGTACGTAGGCAGCTTAAAAGAAACTTCAAGTTCAGTCCAACAAAAAAAATTGAACTACGACATGACTTGATCCCTTTCTTCAAGGGTACGTAGGCAACTTGAAATTAAGTTCAATCCATAAAAAAAGGGTACCACAATTACCCTACGTATGGCGCTACATGAAAGATTGAAGATGTTCATCCCTGTTGGGGTCAACACAATAAACTGAAGATATTCATCCCTTTAAAGAGCTAACACAGTAAGTTAAAAGCGCACACTTGGAATGGTGCTTCGCTTCCTCTTTGAAGTCAAGTTCGAAGACTTCACCGCTTCCTCTTTGAAGTCAAATTTGGATGCTTCATTTATTCCTCTTCGAAGTTCTAATTTGGTGCGACTTCCTTGCTTCCCCTAAAAAATATTATTCCCTGCAGCTTCGCTCCTTCTTTCAAAGTTGTTGTAGTTCTGCCTCCTCTACAAAGATGTTGGCGCTGTTGTATCCTCATCTCCAAGTTCGAGGATTAGACTGCTGATTTGATGGTTGCATCGCTGTTTCTCCATCTTCGAATTTGATGGTCGCACTGCTGCTTTCCCGTCTCCAAGTTCGAGGGTTGCACTATTACTTTTACAACTCTAACTTCAATGGTTGCATTGATACCTCTCCATCTCAAAATTTGATGGTTGCACTATTGCTTCTCTGTCTCCAAGTTCAAGGGTTGAATTGCATGCCTCTCCATCTTCAAGTTCAGAGGCTTCGTCGATGTTCCTCCATCTTTAAGTTTAGAAGCTTCATCGATTTTCCTCCATCTTCAAATTCAGAGGCTTCTTCGATGCCCATTTATAAATTTGAAGGCTTCATTGATGCTCCTCCATCTTTAAGTTTAGAGGCTCCATCGATGCTCCTCCATCTTCAAGATGAGTGTGCATGGCTCGCTTCCATCTTCAAGTTCAAGATCAGTGTGCATGGCTCCGCTTCCATCTTCCAAGTTCAAGATCAGCGTACATGGCCCACTTCCATCTTCAAGTTCAAGATCGGTATACATGGCTCCGTTTCCATCTTAGAGTTCAAGATCGATGTGCAAGTCTCCGCTTCCATCTTCAAGTTTAAGATTGGTGTGCAAGGCTCCATTTCCATTTTAAAGTTCAAGGTCGATGTGTCTGGCTTCGCTCTATATTCAAATTCATGGTCGGTGTGCGCGGCTCTACTCCATCTTCAAGTTCAAGATCGGAGTGCATGGTTTCGCTCCATCTTAAAGTTCATGGTCGGTGAGCGTGGCTCAACTCTATCTTCAATGTCTCCATCTACAAAGTCATGATGTGGCTTTGCTTCATCTCCAAAGTCGTGGCATGGCTTCGCTTCATCTCCAAAGTTGTGGCATGGCTTCACTTCATCTCTCAAATTCTGGCGTGGCTCACTTCATCTCTCAAATTTTGGTCGTGGCTTTGCTTCATCTCTCAAATTCTTGCATGGCTCGCTTCATCTCTCAAATTCTGGCGTGGCTCGCTTCATCTCTCAAATTCTGGCGTAGCTCGCTTCATCTCCAAAGTCTCACGCGACTCGCTTTATCTCCAAATTCTGGCGCGACTCGCTTCATCTCTATAGTCTGGCGCGACTGGCTTCATCTCCATAGTTTGGCGCAACTCGTTTTATCTCCATAATCTCGCACGACTTGCTTCATCTCCATAGTCTGGCGTGACGCGCTTCATCTTCATAGTCTGGCACGACTGGCTTCATCTTCATATTCTGATGATGTGTTATTTTATGATGTGGAAATGTGGATGAAATGTGATGGTGAAATTATGTTGAGCACTCAAGTTTCCTCAGCGGAATCCAAGTGCAAACTCTACTGAGTTTCCTGGTAAGTCCAGGGTTAAACTCAGGGACTTATGAAAACAGGTTGCAATTGTAATTTTTAGGAAAACTTTGCGGTAACCAAATAAATCAATAGTTGTTGAGGTTTTTGTTTGCGATGATGAAAAATAAATAAATGCGGCGGATTTGAGAAAAGTCGGATTGCGTGATAGGTGCACTGAGTATGCGGATGAACGGGTTGAGAAGGTCCTTAGCTAGTATTACTTGGGAATGCGTCAGACTATGCGATCATGCTATAACCATGCACAACAAGTTATTTTCCAATGCAAATGCGATGCTCCTAAGTCTAGGACGCATGTGTTGAATGCAAAAGTTTCCATAGAGCTTATTCCTAAGTCTCTACTCTTGTCCTATGCGATGATGCAAGATGCATAAAGGCATGGTGACCGCACACAATCATATCCTATCTCTAGGATGCATGCGATGCGTTAATAGAAAACAGTGCTTATTCCTAAGCTCCTATCTCTTGATTATGCATTCTAATCTGACTCTCCCGAGCCTAGATTCTAACCTAACTTTCCCAAGCTTAGATTCTGTCCTTAGACTACCCTCCCGAGTATCTCTAATGGAAAAATGAAGCATACACAATACAAGATAATCGCATAGAATGAAGATTCCCAGTTGTGCTAGCTAAATGCTTCATAGCCCATTCAACAGATTTAGCTACTCATGCGTAAATAACAGAGAGTGAACAAATATGGAGAAGTAAATTCCATTTTTATAGATGAGTTGAGTATAAAATAACCATGGAAGATAAAGGTAGAGAGCCTGATAGAAATTCCTTGCTGACTGAGGCTTTTACACTGTAAATCTCTATTTGATTCCAAAGATATTCCTGCTTCTGCAGGCGTCGACCCTCTCTCTGTCCTTGAAGCTTCTACCGCTCTCCCAAGCTTACCAGAACGATCTGTCGGCACAACTTTCTTCTCTCGCGTCCGCCTTAAAATAAAAGAAAATCTAAGAACAAGGCTAAACTATCAATAAAACTGTGAACTCGTAAAACAGCTGAACCCCTTTTCTGAAGGATGCCTTTGGTATTTATAGAACACGGATGGGATGACTTTAATTCCTGACTAATGCATCGAATATTTGTCACCGAAAAGCTGAATGTACTTGTTATCGTTAGCGGTTGTTGGCTTAATTCGAATTCGACCGTTATCAGCTTTCTATCCCATCATGATTAATTATGCCTTTCACCCAGATGCGCCTACTATGTTGCGTTGACCAAGTTGCGGTAATCCTTCTTGAGGAAATGTTTGCAAACACAATCACCGCAAAGTCTTGTGGTAATGCTGCGCTCGACCAATGATTTCCTATGATCGTAATTTCTGCCTTGTGTCAACGCATATTCTGCACAAAAACACAAAAATCAACTGTTTCTATGCGATGAATGCATGCGACCGCAATATTATGAATTTGATGATTTTTGGACGCAATTTAACATATTTTATCAACGCAAGCCAACATTGTTTAAGAACTTAGCACTATGATAACGTACATTTCTGCCCGTTATCACACCCCCAAATTTAAACAATGCTTGTCCTCAAGCATAAGCTAAAGATTTCCTTTAGCAAGTCGACTGCAATGTTCTTTCCCTAGATTTCTCAAGGATACTTCGTTCAAATACTATATACCAAAATTTCCTTAAGTCTTGTTCAAGTCTCCTCTTAAAATATTTCTAAAACCTAGGGACTACAAGCTTAACCTTCAAAAAGACTTTACTAACTTCCGAGGCATCGCATGATTTATTTCAAAAAAATTTCCACCGAGGTGTCAAATGATTTTTATCCTTGCATATTTTTTGGCATTATTATTTTTTTCTGACCTTGCGCTGATCCAAGTGCCTTGCCTTCGTTTTTACTTGCCCCTACGTGTGTCATGTGGACATCCAACTACGAACAATGCGCTCTTCTTCAAACTAAACTCATACCTACTTGGCAGCGAAGTTGCAGTCATTTATTTATGCGTTGATCCAAATGGCTTACTTTTGTTTTCACTTGCCCGCACGTGTATCACACGGACATCCAACTACAGGTAAGTGCCCTTCACAACTTAACTCTTATCAACATGGGGTTCCCATTGCGTTGACAGTGGAGTTGTTATTTTCCTTTTTACTTCTTCTTTTTTTTTTTTTTTTTTTTCAAAATAGCAAGGTCGAAAATAAATACCTCACATTCAAATTTAAAATGCGGCAATGTCCTCATTGCCAAAAGATTGAAATAAGTCATGCGATGTTCTTAGAAAGTTTCGTAAAGAGAGTTTGAAAGAAAGCTAGCAAACCCCTAACTTCTAGAAATATGTCATGAAGTGACTATCTTATGGTTAAGTTGACTCTAGAATATATGAAAGAAATATAAGTATATTTTTCATCATTGAAATCATAATTAGAAAAGAGACAGTATGTGGTAACTTACTAAATTTATCAATATTAAATGATTGTGGTAATCAAAGAGGATGCGATGATAAAACTTTTAAGACTAAAATGCGATGTGATAGCACAAAATTTGAAATAAAGTGAAGGAAGAATACAACCCCCAAATTTGCGCTATCGCCTGCATTATGTATTGATGCATCCTTCTTTACAGCGATCTATCTTCTTTGGATTGCGGTAACAGAGTAAGATGAGTTGCTTCTTCGCGTAACACCTCTGCAATCCCGTGCCTCGATCGTTGCACTAAAAACAGTGAGAGGGTCAAATAGTTTTTAAACAAAACAACATTCTTTTACCGCAATTTTTTTTTGAATATAAAGAAAAAATAGATGAGCGATACTGGACGAAATTAAAATGCTGAAAGTTCATGAAGTATTAATGCAGGAAAAAGGATATTCAAAAGAGTTGCGTCCCTAATGAGGTTGAGTCGTATAATAACTCAGGGATCACTTATTCCAAGCTGGGTTGTTAACGTCCATGGTGGCTTTTCTTTCTTTTCTTTGTCCTCTGGGATCTTTACTACCTTAATCCGGAGTTTTTCCCCATTAATGTTCATTACAATCTCCCCATTGACATATCAATTTGAGTGCAACCGATCGAAAGGAATGGTGATCCCAATATGATAGGCGCATCTTCGTCCGCTTTATAATCCAAAATGAGGAAGTCTCCTAGCAGGATGAATTTATCGATTAAGAATGTTGCATTTTTCAACTCTTCTTCAGGGTGTATCCGAGATCCATTCGCGAGTAGGAGAGTTTTCTTTATGGGCGTGAGTGTGCCAACATTCAATTGTTTGAAGATTGATAGCGGCATTATGTTTATACTTGCCCCAAGATCGCATAGTGCTTGGCCACTGTAGACCCCTCCAATGGAGCATGGTATCGGAAAGATTCTTGGGTCACCCATTTTCGGTTGGATCATAACATTTTGTGTTGCGGCCACTATTGCGATCTTTTCTTCATCATTTCGTTCCTCTTTCAATCTTTGTGGAGCTGTTGGTGGTTGGACTTCTTCTATCTCAAAATCTAAAGGCTTAAGGGTGGACGCAACTTCAGGGTCTATTTTCTTGGGCTTTTTCGGATTATAGGTCAACGGGTCTTCGGTTGTCACCGCATTCAAGTTGGTCGCAATGGGCTTCTCCCGTACTTCCGCAGTCATGTTGTCGCTTATCAAGGAGACTGTTAAGATTGTTCCTTTTCGGTACCCCCAGCATTGCGAGGGAGCTCAGTTGAGCTCGGTAATTCTTCTTACAATCTATTTTTCAACTCGCCTGCAATTTGTCCCATTTGAATTTCATGGTTTCTAATGGATGTAGCTTGATTCTGAAGCACTGATTCGTTTTTCTCAATGTACTGCTTCAACAAGCTCTCTAAGGATGAAGATTGCGGTGTTTGCGAGCTACTAGCTTGACTATGCGTTGGACCGTTGTTTTGCGGGAAAAATCTGGGTGGCCCTCCTTTTTGTGCCACAGGTTGAAAGATCTGTTGTTGATTTTTCCACGCAAAATTTGGGTGGTTTCGCCACTCGGGGATATATGTGTCGGAATAGGGATTATTTCTCATGAAGCATACCGACTGCGGGTTTGTTGGGCATTCTTCCATTGAATGAGCATCTTCACAAATGACACAACTTACGGTTGTTTGAGTAATTGCGCTGACCTGCCCTTTCTTCGCTCCCATATTATTAATTACGATGCCTTGTATCAAACTCACCAACACAATCATTTGATTTTGCAGGGATGCGATGGCCCTGTTATTTGCGTCGTTATCTTTTATTCTTAATCTCTGATCGCTTTCGCTCCAATCCTTGTGATTTTTGGAAATGTGATCAAGTATACTCTTTGTCTCCTCATATGTTTTGTCGAGCAGACCACCAGCGGCTGCCACATTAGCAACGGTCTGCGAAGAGGGATTCAGTCCTTGGTAAAAGATCTCCATCTGTAGGCAGTCTGGTAAGCTATTATGTGGATAGTCTCTTACCAGCCGCTTGAACCTCGCCAAGGCATCGCTGTGCGATTCGTCATCTTCTTGTTCAAAATTTGTTATTAATTTCCGTCTCCTAGCATTCTCAGTTGGTGGGAAATATTTCTTCATAAACTTTTCCACCACCTATTCCCACGAAGTTATCTCCCCCAGTTCGAGAGAATATGCCCATTTTCTTGCTTGATCGCATAAGGAAAATTGGAACAGAAAGAGTCGAACTTCCTCTGTTGAGATATTTAGGAACACAAAAGTGTTGTAGATTTCTATGAAGCTCCGGAGGTGGGCGTGCAGGTCTTCACCACGCCTTTCTCCAAACTACCCAGCAGGCTGGATCATCTACAACATTACCAGCTTCATTTCAAACCTCGATCCATCTAACGCTGGCCTCTTGATTCCTGGAGAGAAATCATAGAGATTAGGTGACGCATAGTCCTGGATGAGTCTATTGCGGTCATTCACCAGAAGGATGAGGTTGGCCATTATATTATTCGTATTAGCAGCCCTTGCGTTCAGTTGTTCCTCCATTCTTGGTGTTCTCTCTTGTTATTGGAGGTTGTCTCTTAGTCTGCGCCTGAATGTCCTCTCAATCTCCAAGTTGTGATTCACCAGAGATTTAGACTCTGCAAGAAATCAAAAAATTTTCCGTTAGCACACTATTTTGCTGAAGTCCCCGACAACGGCGCCAAAAACTTGATGCATTATTTTATGATGTGGAAATGTGGATGAAATGCGATGGTGAAATTGCTTTGAGCACTCAAGTTTCCTCAGCGGAATCCAAGTGTAAACTCTACTGAGTTTCTTGGTAAGTCCAGGGTCAAACTCAGGGACTTGTGAAAACAAGTTGCGATTGTAATTTTTAGGAAAATTTTGTGGTAACCAAATAAATCAATAGTTGTTGAGGTTGTTGTTTGCGGTGATGAAAAATAAAGAAATGCGACGGATATGAGAAAAGTCGGATTGCGTGATAGATGCACTAAGTATGCGGATGACTAGGTTGAGAAGGTCCTTAGCTAGCATTACTTGGGAATGCGTCAGACTATGCGGTCATGCTACAACCATGCATAGCAAGTCATTTTCCAATGCAAATGCGATGCTCCTAAGTCTAGGACGCATGTGTTGAATGCAAAAGTATCCATAGAGCTTATTTCTAAGTCTCTACTCTTGGCCTATGCGATGATGCAAGATGCATAAAGTCAAAGTGACCGCACACAATCATATCCTATCTCTAGGATGCATGCGATGTGTTAATAGCAAACAGTGCTTATTCCTAAACTCCTATCTCTTGATTATCTGTTCTAGTCTGACTCTCCCAAGCCTAGATTCTAACCTGACTTTCCCAAGCCTAGATTCTATCCTTAGACTACCCTCCCGAGTATCTCTAATGGACGAATGAAGCATACATAATACAAAATAATTGCATAGAATGAAGATTCTCAGTTGTGCTAGCTAAATGCTTCCTAACCCATTCAACAGATTTAGCTACTCATGAGTTGAGTTGAGTACTCATGAGTGATTAGATATAGAGAAGTAAATTTCATTTTTATAGATGAGTTGAGTACAAAATAACTATGCAAGATAAAGGCAGAGAGCCTGGTAGCAATTCCTTGCTGACCGAGGATTTTACACTGTAAATCTCTATTCGGTTCCAAAGATATTCCTACTTCCACAGGCGTCGGCCCTCTCTATGTCCTTGAAGCTTTCGACGCTCTTCCAAGCTTACTGAAATGATCTGCCTACACAACCTTCTTCTCTCGCGTCCGCCTTAAAATAAAAGATAATCTAAGAACAAGGCTAAACTATTAACAGAACTGTGAACTCGTAAAACAGCTGAACTTCTTTTCTGAAGGATGCCTTTAGTATTTATAGAAGTTCCAGGGTGAAAGGTGGTTTCTCTCTCATGATTGCACAGATGGGGCGACTTTAATTCCTGACTGATGCACCGAATATTTGTCAGCGAAAAGCTGAATGTACTTGTTATCGTTAGCGGCTGTCGGCTTAATTCGGATTCGACCGTCATCAGCTTTCTATCCCATCATGATTAATTATGCCTTTCACCCAGATGCGCCCACCATGTTGCATTGACAAAGTTGCGGTAATTCTTCTTGAGCTAATGTTTGCGAACACAATCACCGAAAAGTCTTGCGGTAATGCTGCACTCGACCAATGATTTTCTATGATCGCAATTTTCACCTTGCTCAACGCATATTCTGCATAAAAACACAAAAATCAACTGTTTCTATGCGATGAACGCATGCAACCGCAATATTATGAATTTGATGCTTTTTGGATGCAACTTAACATATTTTATCAACACAAGCCAGCATTGTTTAAGAATTTAGCACTATGATAACGTGCATTTTTGCCCGTTATTTTCTGATGTGGCTCACTTCATCTCCATAGGCTGGTGCGACTCACTTCATCTCTATAGTCTAGTGCGGCTCGCTTCATTTCTATAGTCTGGCGTGGCTCCCTTCATCTCTATAGTCTGGCGCGACTTTGCTTCATCTCCATAGTCTGGCATGGCTCCGTTTCATCACCAAAATTCAACTGCGGCTCTGCTTCATCACCAAAATTCAACTGCGGCTCTGCTTCATCACCAAAATTCAAGTGCAACTCTACTTCATCACCAAAATTCAAGTGCAGCTCCGCTTCATCACCAAAATTCAAGTGCTGCTCCACTTCATCACCAAAATTCATGTGCAGCTCCGCTTCATCACCAAAATTCAAGTGCAGCTCTGCTTCATCACCAAAATTCATGTGCAGCTCCGCTTCATCACCAAAATCCAAGTGCAGCTCCGCTTCATCACCAAAATTCAAGTGCAGCTCTGCTTCATCTTCATAATTCAAGTACAACTTCGCTTCATCTCCAAAATTCAAGTGCAGTTTCGCTCAATTTTAGTGCACTTCACTCTAAAGTCTGGAATAGTTGATTTCAATTCATCTTTAAAATAGCTTCATCTTCAAGCTTTGTTCGATATTGCCACCTCATTTACTTCACCATCCTAATAGCTTAACTCCTGTAAAAAAAAGGGGGAGGGGTGGTGGGGGGGGGGGGGGGGGGGCAAAGTTATTGGAAAAAAATGGCGAAGTAAAAAAAAAAAAGCATAAAAAAGGAGAGGGTGGAATTAAAAAAAATGTTAGATTCAATTCATTATCTAAATTTGACTTATTCCTACAAGAGAAGAAACAAAAAAGTAGAAAAAAACGTAAATATAAAAAAAAGGAAAAAAACAAAAAAAAAATGAAAAAAATGAAAAGAAAATAAAATAAAGAAGAGAGAAGAAAAAAAAAAGTGAAGAAACGAGAAAAGAGAAATGAAAAAAATATGAAGAAGAAAAAAAGAAAAAAGATGGGAACCATATTCTTTTCCAAGATTCCTTCACCCATCTCTTTCTGCCCCTCTCTCCTATATTCTCTCTGTACCTTGCAAAGGAAAAAATCACACTCTCCCTTTCTTTTCTCATCTTTTTCTTCGACAAGCATGGCCACAAGTACATTTGGTAACACATGCTGACGTCGACAGCGATCGAACGGAGTTTCTAATGGTGTGCACGAGCATATAAAAAATGGATTTTGCATAAAGAAAAGTAAAAAAAATAGGGATTTCAATTTATAAAAAAAGAGTCGAAGACGAAGAAGGACAAATAGGACTCTCTATTCCCTCTATGTGATGGTGACAAACAGGTTTTAAGGCAAATATAGTCACAGATTATAAGGCAATCATCAAGAAAGATACTATGTAATCAATTCATAGTCGATCCTAATTACAAATTGATATTGTGCACTCAATTCATAGTCCATACGTGGTCTCTGCAACAAATTTTGAAAAAGAAAAAGACAAAAATGAAGATGCAAGAAAAGACAAGAAACAAAAAAGAAGAAACAAAAATAAAAATTAAAAAAAAATGTAGAGAAAGAACAGGTTTGATGTGGATAAAAAAAATAGAAGAATGCATAGAGTTGAAAGTTATATAGGTGAAGGGAATCAAATCCCAACCGACAAGGATTCAAATTTAAACCAAATATCAAATCTTTTTCAACCATTTCAAATTTTGGGTGGTTATTAGAATTTACAATTTGTAAAATTAAAAAATTTATTGTGATTATATAAAAAGTCAATTGACGCACAAAATTCTCAAGGTGAGAAGGAGAAGCTTCAAAATATCCCAAACCAATTTTGATGGTTCACAAATTTTAGTTATTTTGGAGTAAAATTTAAATGAAATCCAAACTGAGTTTTGGATTGAACTCTTCATCTCAACTTAAAGAAAAATGATGGTATATTACGACATTGATCTTTTTGTTTTTAGAGTTTAATTCAAATCCCAATAATCTTTTTGAATTGAATACAAATTATATTCAAAATCAAATCATTCTCAAGTTAAATTTGGTGTACTCCAAATTTTATTGGAATAAAATTAAAATCATATTCCAAACCCAAGCCTATGATGTGAGTACCAACAAGATTTCACCCCCAATATGTCAAAATATAGACATATTGACACAGACCTTGGCATAATCGAGTATTGTCTCAAATCAAAATATAGACACACTCCAAGCATCTACCAAATCAAAGTTGAAGTAAAGAGAGATGAAGTCAAAATTCTACTTCAAATTCAAATGAAGAATTGAATATACTCTAAATCTAAGAAAAAAGAATTGTTAGAATCTTAGATACTACTCAAGAATTAAATTTTCAATTAAAGTGGAGCTTAAATTCTACATTAGCTCAAATAAGAAAACCAAGAACTAAAGTTCATATTTTGTTTACTTAGCGTAAATGTGCCGAGCAAACAAATTTCAAATCAAAATTTTGAGCTAAATTCTCATATTTTGATAAAAAAAAGATGCATCAAATTAAAGGAGTCAATACTTTGATTTCGAATTATCTTTTTCGAGATCCACCCACCGTACAAACGTGCATAAATCTCGAAAAGGGGCATTTGTTGAATGAGAAATTTTGGACCAATCGGAACTTGCGACGTCATTTACTAAATTAATGACGAAATTCCAAATAATTGAATTCGAGACTAATTAGAAGTTGACATTTGTCCTAAATTGAAATTGAAGACATAAATCAGTGAAGTCCGATGATGCCACATGTTTCCTTTGCAACCGTTGCATTGAATAAAATTACTTCGGTTTAATTTGATATTATTATTTGGGCTAAAAGTCCAATTTAGCCCAAAAATAGGCTTAATTTGACCAAAATGTCAAATAAAGCCCAAATCCAATTAGTCAGGCCTAAGGCTCAGGCTCATGAACCGACCAAGCCCAAGCCCACGAAGTCCAGTAGAGAACTCTATAAATAGAGGAGTTCTTCTCATTTGTAGGGGTCAGCAATTCTACACTCCAGAGAGGTTTGAGGGAATTCTCTATAACTCCTTGATTCCTGAAGCTGACCACGCTTGAAGACTGAAGTCCTTTGGAGATACTACATACATTTTGACCACGCTTGAAGACTGAAGTCCTTTAAAGATACAAGCATTCTGAAGACCGAAGTCCTTTGAAGATACAAGCATTCTGACCATGCTTGAAGGCAGACGTCCTTTGTAGATACAAGCATTCTTCCAAGACTCGTAGCTCAAGAATATTGACTTGTCCCCCTTCTATACATAAAGCGTACGAATTCAACCGAGAGAGAATCAGAGGATCAAATACTAGAGATCGAACCACATCACATCAAATCAACATCAACATCAGCATCAAATCAAGTTCAACTCTAAGAAATAAGTTTCTTCCAAAGCCTCGTGTGAGCACTAGTCATCCAAGAAGATCAATAAGCCCAAAGGCCGATCGTCCAAGAAGATCATCAAACCCAAAAGCCGATCGTCCAAGAAGATCATCAAGCCTAAAAGTCGATCATCCAAGAAGATCATCAAGCCTATATAATGATCATCCAAGAAGATCAATAAGCCCAAAGGTCGATCATTGAAAAAGATCAATAAGCTCAAAGGTTGATCATCCAAGAAGATCAACAAGCCCAAAGACCAATCGTCCAAGAAGAACAACAAATCGAAAGGCCGATCATCCAAGAAAATCATCAAGCTCAAAGGCCGATCATCCAAGAAGATCATCAAGCCCAAAAGTCGATCATCGAAGAAGATCAACAAGCCTAAAGACTGACCGTCCAAGAAGATCAACAAGCTCAAAGGCCGATCATCCAAGAAGATCATCAAGCCCAAATGCCGATCATCCAAGAAGATCAACAAGCCCAAAAGCCGATCATTCAAAAAGATCGTCAAGCCCAAAGGCCGATCATCCAAGAAGATCAACAAGCCCAAAAGCCGATCATCCAAGAAGATCATCAAGCCCAAAGCCCGATCATCCAATGAGATCAACAAGCCCAAAGGTTCATCATTTATGAGTATGTTGTTTATCTTTGTTATAGATTTTAAATGTTTAATCCATTTTATAACTCTTATAAAATATAGACATGCTTTGCATCCATAACATACACCAAAGGCATTAAAATTTAATATAACACTTATATTAAACTTGAGAAACCCTAATATGCATACTATATATTATAACTAATTTATAACATATCAATATGCATGAAAGATTCTTTCGCATGGTGGGATTTTAAATCCACATGACATACTATATGCACATACGTTTAATTTAAATATAACATACATCACATGCATAAAATATTTAAACAACACCAATATGGTTCAACTTTGGCATCCTATAATAACTAATTATTACATAAAAGATTCAAAAAATTGCTTCAATTTGAATCTGGACCACTCGATTCAACCCAAGCTTCCCGAACCAGCCCTCAAATGCTCCAATCGAGGCTGAATCGGTCTAATCTGATCTGAACCGTACAAAAGTCAACCAAACCAGTAGAACCGATTAAAACTAACACGAACCGACTCATGAACGCATGAATCTTTCTAGGCTGGAATGAGTAGCATTGCAATGTTCTATGATAACTCTCAAAAAGAGCTATTATTATTAGCTTAATTTAGGCTCATTGATGGATTTTATGTATTTATTGTCTTAGTTTGTAGGTATCATGCACTGAGGAGGTAGAACCAAGAAATTGATGTCAAACGAGACTAATTTATAGCAATTTGCAGGTGATTTGAGCAGCCATGCTTCAAAAAAAGTAACAATTACAAAACGGCCACTGTCACAAGGTTGCAACGCTAGCCTGACGCTCTACCCTGACTTTCTAAGGCAGAATATGCAGCATTGCAACGTTCGAAGTTGCACAATGCCAATGTTGCAACACTGCGATATTTCCAATAAATACTCCCCCTCGGCCCTAGGTCAAAATATGTCGAATTTTGGAGGTCAAATTGATGGAGGTCGAAGTAAAACTTCATCCTTCTTCCTTTTCCTTCAATTTTCAATATCTTTAGTAATTTATCGAGCAAATGCCGGATTGTAGCTATTGGATTTTATGTCCTAAAACTCGTAGTTTGTAAATTAATAAATATATTCTGTTTTGTTTTTCGATAAAGTTGTTATTGAAATTGTAATCTTGAATCCAATAAACTAAGGTTCTGAGGCTATTTAATGTAATTTGAACTTTATGTAGTGACATAAATGTGGATCAAGTTCAAATATATAGCCAAAATGGTCTATAGTATATGAATAAGGTTGGGCGCCTTATTCTTGGGACACTATGGATGCGACCCACTTTGTAGATAGTACAAACGATATGATCCTGAAACGTTCATATAGAGATATGTGAGTGGGGGTATCCTATGTAAAGATTTTACATAAGACTGAACCATGAAATAGTCACTTTTTACGTTCTAAATGCCGTTTTATGTATAAAACTGACTATTTCGTTAATTGATGAACTAGGTAACTTAATCTTAATCCTGAGCTAACTATGAACTCCTGTTCACTCAGAATTATCCTTAGATCTGCATAGGTGAGGGCAGCTCAATATCGCTAGCCCAATAAGCCTCCAATTTCAGGGGTAAGATCGGATGGATAGTTGGGAACATAGGGTGCAAGACGGAATTCACTCCTACCCGTTATAGGGATAGTATGAGTTGTTCCCTTTAGTATTGAATCTAGGTCTTGAACAAGGGGTCCCACCCTCTCATTGGCCCGAGAGGGATTCGATTTATAGGTTGGATCTTAAACCGATTGTTCATTAGAGGATGAGTGGAACTTAAGGAACAAGATGTAGTCTTGGGGGTAAAACGGTTTTTATGACCCAGCCGAGATTACGAACAACCTGTGAAGGATTAACTTACTCATCATGGTTATATCAAATGGACACAAATATATCTATAGTGAGGGGAGTGCAACTACGGGACTTTAGTGGAATGACCCGTTAGTTAACGAATGTTGATTAGCAACGTCTAAAGAGTTTAGCTAGCTAATCTTGGATCGTTGGAGCCCATGATCTATAGGTCCATTAGGTTCCCCTACTAGCTCATATGGAATAAACTTAGAAAAGTATGATAGAATAATTTGAATTGTTCGAATTAGGTAGAGAGAGAGAAACCGACAAGTATATGTGATATAGTGGTCGGGTCTTTTTTAGCTTAGAGATACAGCTTTAATATTTAAATGTGATTTAAATATCAAGAATATGAATACGTTCATATTCGGAAGCTCGAAATGATGAAAATGGTCAAAGTTGTAAAAAGTCAAAGAGTTGACTTTTGACTTGGAAAAGTCAAAACTTTGACTGACTTTATATTCAAATGTGATTTGAATTTTGAGAAAATGAATGCGGATTCATGCTCAGAAGGTCAAAATTAGTCAACACGGAAAAAATCATAAAAAGTCAAAATGTTGACTTTGTGGTCAAAGTTTAACTTTGACCAAATGACTATTTTGCCCTTTGACTATAGTTAGTGGGAAAAACCAAACTTTTGTTGGATAATTTCACTAACAAAATAGTGGGCTAGATGTTGGCTTATAGTGGAGACATTAAGCCCACTAAGTGAGTGGATTCTAGGTGTTGGGTTTTTGTGAAGATTTTTGGGCTGGAAAATCCACGATCGATAATCGATTATCTCAATGGAAGTTTGGTTTTTGTGAAGGTTTTTGTGAGTGGATGCAACAACCTTCACAAAAACCCAACACCTAGAATCCACGTATTTATAGGATAATCTCAATGGAAGTTTGGTATGTCCACGATCGATAATCGAGCCTTTGTAGGGAAAAACGGGATGAGGACCTTTTAAAACTCTTCCAAGCTGTACAAGCTTAACTAGCAAGACTCTAGGCTCACTCATGCATGAATAGATCAAGAAATCAATTTTAAACTCGTGCTTCATTGATTGATCATAATTGAATTTTGTTCTTGATTACAATACTGACTATCAAGACTGGAGTTTGCAGATTAAGCTAGCATGTTTTTAATTATTTTCTACTTGATTGTGTATTTCTACCTTGCTCGGGACGAACAAGAATTAAGTTAGGAGTGTTTGATAGCTCTCAAAATGAGATATTATTCCTAGCTTAATTCGAGCCTTTATTGGATTTTACGTGTTTATTTTGTAGGTATCGAGCAACTAAGAGGTGGAATTAATAATTTGGTGATGAATGGGGTTAATTTGAAGTAATTTGGAGTTAATTTGAGCATCCAGGCTTCAAATAAATCAAAATGACTAACATGCCCCTACCGGAGTGTCACACGCTCATAATTGGGCTAAGCCTGACGCTCGTTCAACGCTTGAATGTAGAAGCATGGAATGCAAGGGATAGTTGCAACGCTGGCCCAAGCATCACTACGTTATAGAGTTGGATCATCGCCAGCGTCCCAATGCACCTCAACACTTGAACTCCAATGCTTGAAGATAGAAGCATCAGCGTTACAACGCTTCTTTACAGCAATGGGACGCTGTGATGATTGACAGACATGGAGTGGAGCGCGCGCGCAAGAAAGCATTGGGCCAAGCGTTGGACTTCTTGTCCGATGCTTCCTTCTCACCGCATCAGGTGGGAACAAAGCTTTGGCCATAGATACTCAAGATGGCAACAGAACTTTGGCGGCAAAGATTTCACAACACCACACCAACCGAGTCATGCTCAGTTTTCAGGGTCAGGTATGTCTTTAGAGGCTTTGGTTATGGAGCTTGCTGATAGATCTTTTAAGCTTGAGCAGGACAACCTCCGTAGGAAGCAAGAGTTCGAGCACATCCAACAGAAGATTCTTCGTCCTGAGGCCGAGGTTAGTACTGACTTTCAATGTCTGAGTGACCTTGTTGCTTGACTTGCAACTTCAGCTGGGTGGTCGGACGAGCCATTGCCAGACCATTCCTTTGATTTCCCTGAGACCCAAAGGTATGAAGTAGTCCATGTTAACATGGTGAAGGAGCAGGAACCACTTTTTGGAGATTTCTGCCCAGGTATGACTTTGAAGTTTTTAGTTTTTTAACTTGCTAATAGTACTTCTCAGTTTCAGCAGGATACAAAGAATTTTCAGTAGGATTTTCGAGCTCGACTGCAAGGATTGATCACCCATGTTGCCCAGTTGAACGAGGCCATGTAAAAACTTGAAAGTACACCAGAGCAGTCCATGGTCTATACCTTAAAGGTCGAGTTCCTTGCGGAGTGCCACTACTCCAGTGATGATGAAGACATCACTTCATGCTTGCCAGTTTATGAGGTTGAGGAGAATTTAGAGCCTAAATCTAACGAGATCTAGGTGATAGAGTTAGAGGTCGAAAGACCTCTCCCTATTCTGACTCCTGGTATTTCGTATATATTCGAGTTTTGTTCCCCTAGTCCTCACGAGTCAGTTGTGTCTTTTCTTTCTGTTGACTATTTTGAGTCACTTCAGTCTTTCGTTTCTTTCTTTTTTCCTTTCTTACCATCTTCTAAAAAACCCAAATTCGACCTGTCTGGTTCTCTTCAGAAGATGAGAAACCTTATAGCCTTATCGGGGTATATTTACTCATCCATGAAAGGACCAAATAAATACGAGAATTTCTTTGTATCTTGACAGGGGACAGGTCACTTCGAGCAATCGATGTTAAAAATTTGCCCTTCCTGGATTGAGCCAGGTGAAAAATTTACTGCTTTCTTTATTTGATTTCTTAATTAGGTTTCTTTTTCTTTTTGTTTTGTAGGGACTACCTAGAAGAGATGAGAGCATCTTTTCAGAAGGCAAGCCTACTATCACCACCATCCCATGTGCGACATTGTTATCAAGGGAGGTTTTATGTTCCCTTGTTTTTATTTTATTATTGAGCTTTACTTGAGATACATTGGGGACAATGTATTATTTTATGTTGGGGGGGGTAAATATCGAGTAGTTTTTATTTGCTTGGGGTCCTTGAGTGCTATGCTCGGACTATGTTGTGTGCTTAATTGCCTTGCTCGCTGTTTGCTCTATTGTTATCGTGGTAGTTTATGACGCACTCTTTCTATGATAAATTTTAATGAAAGAATGTTAGGAAAGCATGATCATGATTTTTAGCCTAACAATTTTAAAAAAATTTCTTATCTCTCATGCATCTTTAAGTCATTGTCTTGTGAAATTAAAGCCTTGAATGCTTAAAATTGGGTTATCTAGTTTGTATTTTTGCTGTCACCCCGAAAGGTCCACCTTTGACTTAGGAGTAACTATGCTTGTTTTAGAGCAAAACTAGATAAAGTGGATAAAATAAGGCCTACTGTGAATTAAAAAAAAAAAGAGAAAGAAAAATAAAGAAAAGCAAATTAGTTGCAATTTTGAAAAACAAAAAGAACATAAAAAGGAGGCATTTTTCGACATGCCTACAAAAAAAAAAAAGTTTGTGTGTGCTCATGGATAGAGGTGAAAAGAGCTACCTCTGCCGTGTCTAGTTAGAGCCCACGAGAATGATAGGTTCTCGGCGGTGGGGTGTGAAAGCTTGCGTGTATATTTAGGCACCTTTATCTTAGTCTTGACCTATTTTTTGCAAGTGTGGTATGTTCAAGGTCGATATTCAAGCCAGTGTAGGGGAAAACGGGATGAGGACCTTATAAAACCTTTTTGGGCTATGTAAGTTTAACTAGCAAGATTCAATGTTCACTCATGCATGAATAACATGAGAATCATTGATTGATCATAGTTTAATTTCATTCTTGATTACAAATTTCCTTCTAACTGACCATTGAGACTAGAGTAACAACTTTGTGAATTAAGTAGCATGTCTTTGATTATCTTATATTCTAGTTGATTCTGTGTTTCTAACTTGCTCGGGACAAACAAGAATAAAGTTGGGGGTATTTAATAGCTCTAAAAAAAGCTATTATTCTTAGCTTAATTTAAGCTTCTTAATGGATGTTATGTGTTTTTTTGTCTTATTTTGTAGGTATCATTCATCAAGGAGATAACACCAAGAAATCGGAGTCAAACGAGACTAATTTGAAGCAATTTGGAGGTGATTTGAGCAGCCAGGCTTTAAGATAGTAAAAATTACGAAACTGCCACTGTCACAGGGTTCCATTGCTAACCTAATGCTCTAAGGCAGAATGTGTAGCATTGCAATGCTAGTAATAGAGTTGCAACGCTCTGAAGTTGCATAACGCCAGTGTTGCGACCCTACGATTTTTCCTATAAATACTCCCCCTCGGCTCTAGGTCAAAATATTCCGAATTTTGGAGGTCAAGTTGATGGAGGTCGAAGTAAAACTTCATCCTTCTTCCTTTTCCGTCAATTTTCAGTATCTTTAGTAATTTATTAAGTAGATGTCGGATTGTAGCTTCCATCCTCCATGGGAAGGTAAGACTTTGGTTTCTTAGTATAGGGATTTGGAGGAACTCGATGTAATTTCATGAGATTTTAATTTATTGATGTACACAAACTTGTTTTTGGGTTTTTATCTGAATCTATATTTATGAATTGCATGATTTTGATTGTTGATTGATGCCCAATAATTTTGTCATGTAATTTTAATGCTTTGGAGAATACCTTGTAATATCTGACACGTATTTATAGGATAGCCCATTGGAAACAATAGGTTAGTTAGGCAAAAAGGACAGTTCCTAGCAACCTAGAGAAAAACCGTATTGATTGTTTAATTAGACATTGGAAGTTAAACATTCATCTTAGTGTAATCCCTATAACTTAATGCGATTCGTTAATTTGTATGAAGCATATTTGTTTTCTGTGCATTTTGATTAATTAGATAATTAGGACCATTGGTTGGGATTTCAATCAAAGCATAAACAAGAAGTTTAAGTTATTAATCGGTTTAATGATGTAAATTACATTTGGGTGAATCCATTCCTCTAAGCTAAGACATTCTATCTTTACTTTTCTCGCATTTTATTTTCATGCATTTTCAATTATCACAAACCTCCCCATTTATCTCTTTAACTTAAAACGAGCTTCGATGAACTAATCTTTCGCACTTCCCTGAGGTTCGACCGTGGACTTGCCGCTTGTACTACCAGTTAGTATAAGTAGTTTGTTCGGTGATTTATAAATATTATTTGCATAGGCGCGGATTTACGGGCGACGGTAGACGGAGCCGACCACTCCACCCCAGCGTTGTAATGCCATGGGCTTCATCAAGAGCAGCATTGTGATGCTCTAGGGCAGCGTTGCAATGCTGCCTTGCAGTAGCTACTCCTCCATATTTATGCTGTGGACCATGCTTGCTTCAATCTTCAATTACAGCCTAATTTCAACTATATTGAATTCAATAAAATTATAGACTTTAGAGCACATATATAAGCTCATCAACTAAGAGCTAATTACAAATTAAACTTCATAATCAAAGAGAAATCTAATGCCAATTTCGAATTTGAACCATATTAGTCAACCAAACATACATCTCTAGAAATTCACCCACCAAACTCAAATTAACGTTCATTGAGTGCTTAAATCATGCTCTGATACCTATTATAGAGTAAACATACATGCAACAAAAGAGATTAGAATCAATAAGCACTCTAATTACACTTAATTCGAGTTTAAAAAGCATGCAAGAAAATATTTTCATAGAAGAGGGCTTTAATTATTCAATACCTTTGATGAAACTCTTTAATTCCAACTCCTCTCCATGAATTGAATCTCCAAACTGATAGTAGACTACCAATATGATCTTTTCTAATATCCTCTAACTGAGATTGAGTGATGAAACTCAGAATTGAGGCCAATTTTGTTAAGGAAACGAGAGGGTTTTGAGAGAAAGAGTGAGAATTTCTGAAATTCAAATGCATGAACTCCAAATTCTGAAAAAACATATGCTTTTAGCCATTTGATTCATGCAAACAGTTCAATATTCATCTCATTGACACATCAAAGAGCAATATCAAGTGGGCTAGCCGTTGATTAGACAATTAATCCAACAAAATTTGGACTAATCCACTAACTCCTTTTTTTATTATTTAATTTCATTTTTCAAAATTTAATTTAATTTTCACCAAAATTAAATTTAATTAAATTCAATTTGAATTTTGTATTTCAAAATTTTAAAAATTTTTTTATTTAAATAATTAATTAAATAAATTTATTTAATTAATTAAATAATAATTTAATATAAAATATTAAATTAATTTAACACCCAATTTAAACATGAATCCTATTCATGTTCATTAATATTTAATGTCTGGTTTTATATCCTAAAACTCGCAGTTTATAAAAATTAAACATATTCTATTATCAATAAAGATGTTTGTTGGATTGACACCAGCATGCAGCGGAAGAGTTCAGGATCCATAAGCACTCTAATTGATTAATTTTGGTAGAAAAAGAACCATGCTAAAATAGAGTTTAATGGGTTTGAAGAACATACCTTAGCCGAACCATTGCAATCTTGATTTCCAGCTGCAAAATCCTCTAAATCCTTATGTAGACCACCACAAGATCTTCCCTACTATTCTCTTGGTGCTCTAGATTGAGTTGTGAGACTCAAAATAAGCTGGAATCAAAAGGAATATGGAGAAAACTCACTGAACAAACCCATTGAAGAACACCTTCTTCATCAATCTTTTCTTCACTCCAAATATCTTCAATATATTGAAGACTATCATGCAAAGAGATGTGTTGCATTGGATGCAGCTCATGCTTGGTGTAAATCAAGGAAGAGGTGGGTTCATTGTAAGCTAGTTGAAGTTGAACTTAAAAAACCCATTTTTCAAGTTTGTGTAATTTTTCAATTTCCAAAAATCCAAAATTGATTTTATAATCATATTTTATTTCTAAAATCAAAATTTATTAATTTTACAAATTAATTTTCTACTAAAATCAATAAACAAATATTTAAACAATTTAAATAATTTTAATTAATTTAATATCCAATATTAAATTAATTTTACACAAATTCATCTTCATATATTTAAATCATATTTAAATATATTTTCTCCAATTTCGTTTGATTCTAATTTAAACATTTCAAATTAACTTATCACACTACTCTAGAGCTAATCCATTTCCGAGCTAATAGGAGGACCTCATGGACCTGAGAACATGGGCTCTAACGATCCAAGATTAATCGGCAAATCTTATTAGACCGATCTCACCCCCATTCGTTAACTAATGGGTCACTTCACTAAAGCCCATAGTTGAACTCCCCTCACTGTAGATATATTATGCCCACTCGATGTAACCATAATTAGTAAGTTAACCCTTCAAAGATTGTTCGTAATAATGGTTAGGTCAAATCTCCGTTTTACCCTCGAAATTACCTCTTGTTCCTTAAGTCCCCACTAATCCCCTAATGAACAATTGTTTTGTGATCTAATCACAAAACCAAGTCCTTTTCATGCCAAATGAGAGGGCGGGATCCCTTGTTCAAGCCCCAAAATCAGCACTTAAGGGAACAACCTCTCTACTATCCCTAAAAGCGGGTAGGAATGAATTCCCTCTTGCATTCTATGTCCCCAACTATCTATCCAGTCTTACCCCTGAAATGGGAGTCTTATTGAGCTGGCGCTGTTGAGCCAACCCTCACCTATGCAAATCCAAGGGTAATCTCGACTAAATAGGAGTTCATAGTTAGCTCAGGATTAAGGTCAAGTTACCTAGGTCATCGCTTTGAAATAATCAGTCTTAAACAGTAAACAGCGTTATAAAGTAAGAGTGGCTCATTTCGCGGTCCGATCTTGTACAAACTCTTTTGCACAAGGACACCCTCACTTCTCATGTCCAACATGAACGAATTAGGATCACATTATTTGTAGCACTTTACAACTCTTTGTAATAACTACAGAGCAGGCCGCATATAATAGTGTTACCAGAATAAGGTACCCAACCTTATCCATATATTATTGATCATTTTGATTATTTACTCGAACCTGATCCACCTTTATGTCTCTGCATAGAGTTCAAGTACTCATCCAATAGTGAAGAGACTTTTAAGTTTATTGGATTTCTATTCACATCATAAATTTATTCAATAACACCTTTATTGAATATTCGGAATAAGTTCCATTGTTTACATACCACGAGTTTTAGGACATAAAACCCAACAATGTTATTCAAACATTTCTTCAGTAAAGGTATTGAATCTTTTAATTGCATTCATATAGTTTAAATCCAATAAACTAGGATCCATGGTGATTATATGAATACTTGAACTTTATGTAGAGACATAGAGATGGATCAAGTTCGTGTAAATAGCCAAAACGGTTTATAGTATATGATTTAGGTTTGGTACCTTATACTGGTAACACTATTGGATGCAACCTACTTTGTAGCTGTTACAAGTTATTGTAAATATACTACAAACAAAGTGATCCAGATTTGCTCATGTATTGACATGAAGAGTGTGGGCGTCCTATACAATGAGTTTGCATAAGATCAGACCAACAAATAAGCCACTCTTACTTTATAACACTGTATATTATTTAAGAATGACCATTTCACTTAGATGACCTAGGTAACTCTATCTTAATCCTGAGTTAACTATAAAATTCTTTCTACCCGGTCTAAGGATAATCTCGAATAGATAGAAGTTCATACTCCCATGCGCCAATCCTCTTCTTTCTCCTTCCTTTTGTCTTTGATTCCTCTTTCCATGCATATTCTATCTTCTACACTCATGGACTTAGCCATATGCTCTTCTTTCCCTACCTCCCTTCATGGTATGTGCCCATCTATGCGCCCATGAAGTTCGGGTTGCACAAACTGGCTCATCTATGCGTCCAACTCTCCATTTTTAGGGTTGGTGCTTCAAGGCATTCAACACTTAGTCAATTCTTCCTTTCTAAAGGTCCTTATGCATTTATCAACTCCTCCCATGTATTCATAAGGTGTCCTATGCGTTCATGAGGGTACCCATGTGCCCATCATAGCCTACTTCACTCATCTCCCTTCATAGCACAGCTTCACTTTTCGCCTAACATCCGAGGTTGTCCAAAACTCCCTTATGTTGGATTTTATGTCCTAAAACTCGTAGTTTGTAAATTAATAAACATATTCTATTTTGTTTTTCGATAAAATTTTTATTGAAATTGTAATCTTGAATCCAATAAACTAAGGTTCTGAGGCTATTTAATGTAATTTGAACTTTATGTAGTGACATAAATGTGGATCAAGTTCAAATATATAGCCAAAATGGTATATAGTATATGAATAAGGTTGGGCGCCTTATTCTTGGGACACTATGGATGCGGCCCACTTTGTAGATAGTACAAACGATATGATCCTGAAACGTTCATATAGAGATATGTGAGTGGGGGTATCCTACGTAAAGATTTTACATAAGACTGAACCATGAAATAGTCACTTTTTACATTCTAAATTCCATTTTATGTATAAAACTGACTATTTCGTTAATTGATGAACTAGGTAACTTAATCTTAATCCTAAGCTAACTATGAACTTCTGTTCACTCGGAATTATCCTTAGATCTACATAGGTGAGGTCAGCTCATTATCGCTGGCCCAATAAGCCTCCCATTTCAGGGGTAAGATCAGGTGGATAACTGAGAACATAGGGTGCAAGACGGAATTCATTCCTACCCGTTATAGGGATAGTAGATAGGTTGTTCCCTTTAGTACTGACTCTAGGTCTTGAACAAGGGGCCCCACCCTCCCCTTGGCTCGAGAGGGGTTCGGTTTATAGGTTGGACCTTAAACCAATTCTTCATTAGAGGATTAATGGAACTTAAGGAATAAGATGTAGTCTTGGGGGTAAAATGGTTTTTATGACCAAGCCGAGATTACGAACAGCTTGTGAAGGATTAGCTTACTAATCATGGTTATATCATATGGACACAAATATATCTATAGTGAGGGGAGTGCAACTACGGGACTATAGTGGAATGACCCGTGAGTTAATGAATGTTGATTAGCTCCGTCTAAAGAGTTTAGCCAGCTAATCTTGGATTGTTGGAGCCCATGATCTATCGGTTCATTAGGTTCCCCTACTAGCTCATATGGAATAAACTTAGAACAGTATGATAGAATAATTCAAATTGTTCAAATTAGGTGAAGAAAGAGAAATCGACAAGTATATGTGATATAGTGGTCGGGTTTTTCAGTTTAGAGATATAGCTTTAATGTTTAAATGTGATTTAAATATCAAGAATGTGAATACGTTCATATTCGAAAGCTCGAAAATAATGGAAATTGTCAAAGATGTAAAAAGTCAAAGAGTTAATTTTTGACTTTGAAAAGTCAAACTTTGACCGACCTTATATTTAAATGTGATTTGAATTTTGAGAAAATGAATGTGGATTCATGCTCAGGAGGTCAAAATTAGTCAACATGGAAAAAATCATAAAAAGTCAAAATGTTGACTTTTTTATCAAAGTTTGAATTTGACAAAATGACTATTTTGCCCTTTGACTAAAGTTAGTGAAAAACTCCAAACTTTTGTTGGATAATTCCACTAACAAAATAGTGGGCTAGGTGTTGGCTTATAGTGGAGACATTAAGCCCACTTAGATAGTGGATTCTAGGTGTTGGGCTTTTATGGATTTGTTTCATGCAATTTTGCATGCATCTTTTCTATAAATATGGGCTTTTGAATTTGGATTAAAAACTTTTGCTATTTTTTGCCAAAATAGTTTTCAAAATTGGGTTGTGAAAAAAAGAAAACCCAAACCAAAAGAAGCTCCATTTCTTTTCCATCTCTTTCTCTCTCTCGGTTTTCTTCATCCATCAGGTCCCACAACTCGATTCTGAGTCCAAAGAATAGTAGGTCAATTCTAGTGGTAGTCCGGAAGAGTTCGGGTCAAGATTCAGCGAGGAAAAGTGTTTTTCAGGAGCTTCAAAGGTTGTATGCTATCCATTTTAATTTACTGTTTTTCCCTTCAATTGCATGCTTTTTTCCTTTAAATTAAAAACAATTAGAGTGTAATTAGATCATTTTTCCGCTGCATATGTCTTGTGTTCCATCACCTTAGGGATGCTTTTATGCATCCAAGTCCCTTCTTTTCCCTTATGCTATGGACTCAACTTCTCATCCTTATAGCATAGCTTAGACCCTTAGCCAAATTTTGGGCTCTTATCTTACTATACTTCCAACACTTAGAAAATTTTCTTCTTCTAAAGCTTAGTTTATAGACTTAGCAAAACTTCTCCTCTCAAAGCTTGTACTTCAAGCTACTATATAACTCTTAAGGAATCCTATGAGGGTGAGGGTATCACACATGTCCTTCTCTATCATGAGTGGGCGGGGCAAATTGTTCAAAACCAGCAATCATTACTTAAGAGAACGACCTATCTACTAACCCTAAATTGCGTAGGAGTGAATTCTATCTTGCAGAACTATGTCCTAGCTATTTATTCAATCTTATCCTCAAAATGGGAGGTTTATTGAGCAATTCTAATGGACTACTCTCATCTATGTAGATCAAAGGATATATAAGTTACCACTGGAGTTTTAGTACAAGTGGGAGTTTGTTGAGTTTTATGTCCTAAAACTCGTGGTTTATAAACAATAAAACTTATTCTGAAAATTCAATAAGTTGTCATAGAAAATATGTATTGCTTATTTCATACTAGAAATCCAATAAACTAAAAGATCCATGACTATTACATGAGTACTTGAACTTTATGTGGAGACATAAAAGTGGATCAGGATCGAGTAAATAGTCAAAATGGTCTATAGTATATGAATGAGGTTGGGTGTCTTATTCTAGTAACACTATCAGATGTAGTCCACTCTGTAGTTGTTACAAGGAGTTGTAAAGTGCTACAAATGATAAAATCCTAATTCATACATGTTATGACATGAGGAGTGGGGGCGTCCTATGAAATGGGTTTGTACAAGATCGGACCACGAAATTAGTCACTCTTACTTTACAACGCTGTTTACTGTTTAAGACTGAATATTTCAAAGCGATGACCTAGGTAACTTGACCTTAATCCTGAGCTAACTATGAGCTCCTGTTTATTCGGGATTATCCTTAGATGTGCATAGGTGAGGGTTGGCTCAACATCGTCGACTCAATAAGTCTCCATTTCAGGAGTAAGACCGATTAGATAGTTGGGGACATAGGGTGCAAGATGGAATTCACTCCTACCTACTTTCAGGGATAGTAGAAAGTTGTTCCCTTAAGTGCTGACTCTGGGTCTTGAACAAGGGGCCCCACCCTCTCATTGGCCTGAGAGGGACTCGGATTTTTGATTGGATCACAAACCAATTGTTCATTAGATGATCAATGGGACTTAAGAAACAAGAGGTAATCTCGGGGGTAAAACAAACATTGACCCCGCCGTTATTATGAACAACCCGTGAAGGGTAAACTGACTAATCATGGTTATATCTAGTGGACATAATATATCTACAGTGAGGGGAGTGCAACTATGGGCTTTAGTGGAGTGACCTATTAGTTAATGAATGGGGGTTAATTCAGTGTAAAGTGTTTAGCCAATTAATCTTGGATTGTTGGAGCCCATGATCTGTAGGTCCACGAGGTCCCCCTACTAGCTCGTAAATGGATTATCTTTAGAGTAGTGTGATAAGTTAATTTGAAACGTTCAAATTCGAATTAAGAGAATTAGTAATTATATGAGATATAATTACGCTATTCATTTTGGAATTGAACGGAATTGGTGGATTAATTAATATTTAAATAGTAAATTCATGATGGTAGATTTTGTGTAAAATTAATTTAATATTTGATATTTAATTAATTAGAATTAATTAAAAATTTTAATTAATTAATTATTATTAATTTTATTAGAAAATTAATTAATGAATTCATTTTGTAAAATTAATAATGTCTTAATTTTGAAAACTAAATTTATTTTGGAAATCAATTTATAAAAAAAAATTGAAATCAAAATTGGAAAAAACACAAAATAAGAAAAGTTAGATTTCTCCACTACCAAACAAGAAGCTCGCTCATTTTTCCACTTGATTCTTGATTCTCCATTAACAAACAAGAAGCTCACACAAAATGAGAATTGGCCATTTCAAAGCGTTTATTCGGGACTATCCTTAGATTTGCATAGGTGAAGGTTGGTTCAATAGCACCAGCTCAATAAACCTCCATTTAAGACGACTGGGTAGTTAGCTAGGGACATAGGGTGCAAGATGGAACTCACTCCTACCTGCTTTTAGGGATAGTAGAAAGGTTGTTTCCTTAACTACTGACTCCAGATCTTGAACAAGGGGCCCCACCCTTTCATTGACCCAAGAGGGACTAATGACCGAATCATAAACCAATTGTTCATTAGAGGATCAATGAAACTTAAGGAACAAAAGGTAATCTCGGGGGTAAAACAACCATTTGACCCAGCCGTTATTACGAACAACCTATGAAGGGTTAACTTACTAATCATGATTATATCAAGTGGACATAATATATCTACAGTGAGGGGAGTTCAACTATAGACTTTAGTGGAGGACCCAGTAATTAACGAATGAGGGTTAATTTGGTATAAAGATTTAGCCAAATAATCTTGAATCGTTGGAGCCCATGATCTGTAGGTCCACGAGGTCCCCCTACTAGGTCATAAATAGATCAGCCTTCGAGTAGTGTGATAAGTTAATTTGAAACGTTTAAATTAGAATTAAGGGAATTAGTAATTATACGTGATATAATTACGTGTTTAATTTTGGAATTAAACGAAATTAGAAAATCAATTAATATTTAAATATGATTTAAAATATTTAAATTTATAATTTAAATATTAGATTCATGATGGTGGAATTAGTGTTAAATTAATTTAATATTTGATATTAAATTAATTAGAATTAATTAAATTGTTTAATTAATTAATTATTAATTTTATTAGAGAATTAATTAATGAATTAATTTTGTAAAATTAATAAAGATTTCAATTTTCAAAACAAAATTGATTGTAGAAATCAATTTAGCAAATCAAAATTGAAAAGAGTAGAAAATGAAAAATGTCAAGAAGTGGGATTTCTCCACTTTCATTCTTAGTAGCTCAAACACTCTCTGCCAATTTCATTGAGTCAATCTTCAAACCTGAGCTACAATTCATGTAGTTATCTTCTTTGCATGATAGTCTTGAAATAAATAGAGAAGATTAAAGTGGAAATTGGGCATGCAACTGATGCAGTTGATAATTTTTTGCTGAAGAACTTGAGGTTGAAGAAGGTCTTCCTCCATGGTGCAGTAGTAATTATCTTCTCCAAATTTTCCTTATTCAAGCTTATTTTGAGTCTCACTACTCAATCTAAGGCACCAAGAGAATAGTAGAGAAGGCCTTGAGGTGGTTCACAAGTTTATTTGGAGAAGATTTGCAGCTGAAATCGAGATTCAAGTGGTTATACAAAGGTATGTTATGAAACCCTCTTATTAGTTTATGAGCATGCTTAATTTAAAGCCAAAGTTAATGAATTAGAATGCTTATTGATCTGTTGAACTTTCGCTACGCGTTTTCTGATTCTAACACCTCCTTCATCTTTTCCTCTCTAAAATCCCCTTCCCTCACCAAAATCACCAGAGCTCACAACTCCTAGATTTTCAACAGAGTATACCGAGGTCATGTAGTGGTAGTGTCCATTTGGAGTTTATGATGATTTTCACAGAGAAGTTGATTCGTGAAGATTTGGTTCTTGAAAGGTAAAAGGTTCTTGAAACCTATCTTATTTCTCTATTTTTATTTTAGATGCATGTATTATTTTGGTCGTTAAATGCATAATTATGTTTCTTCTTCTGTAAAATTGAATTTTGAAAAATGGGATTCGGGACAATCCATTACTTCTACTTAAGGACCTTTCACTGGGATCCTTCAGCACTAACTAAGGTTGGAGTGCCCAGGATCGAGTCAGTAGTATCATCGATTGGGTGTCGTACCATGCGGTTGCTGGACATCGCGGAGCCCTATCCATTTGGCTCTACTTTTTCAAGTATCGTGTCATGCCCACTACCCATGACACCACCGTCTCCATGGAATGAGTAACGCTCCTTTACAGCATCAGTATGCAGCTTCCTATCAATTTGAGAGGCATAATAAACCAAGAGATGATCGAGTGTGGCCTTAGAATAAGAGGAAGATTATTTCCTCTCATTAATCCGCGAGTTGTATGAGTAGGTCGGAGTGGTGATCGATGCATAAGGGTTGCAAGGTGAAGCTCAAGATTGATAAGGGTTTAATTAGGAGGTTGCATGGGAACAAGGCAGCTCGAAAGGGCAAGGTGACAAAATCTCCATCCACAGTTTCCTCCCCCTCAGTGAAGGAAACTCCATCAGGGAGTTTTGTGCAGCTCCCTACATAGGATGACCCTCATGACACAACTTTTCAGACTCCTTCTATGTAGAAGACTCTAATCAGTTTTGCCCTCTACCCAATCAAAGGGATCTTCCCCTCGGATTTGCCCTGCGTTTGTTGTTGCCACAACAGTAGGTGATGCTACAACATCACCTCCCCAGTAGGTACATGATATTAATGTAGGGATCAAAGCCTTAATGCAATGGAAGAAAACATAGAACTAATTCTTGAAATTAATTTAGGAATGTTGAAATAACTGTACACTGGGAAATTAAAAAATATCACAAAGATTTACAACATTAAACCTACTGTAAATTAAATCTAGGTTAAGCATACATTACAAACAAATTCTATAGAGAAAGGAAGAGAAATTCTTACTCTCATTTGACGACTTAGTCGAAATGGCCAATTCTCCTCTTTGATTGAAATCAATGAACATCACCAAAAAGGGCTACGTCCCTATTCTCTAAGAATTAAGTATTGTGGCAACCAAAATCTAAATTTGGAATAAGGAAGATTTTTTTAGAGGAAAAAATTGCTCACTAAATAGTTATGTGTGCTGAATCTCAAACGTTTTGCAAGTCTCTTAACCAAAAGGAGAGAGAGATGAAGGGAATGTGGGATAACCCACGTTTCAGATAACTCCCCTACGTAGGAGTTATTTGATTTAATTAACTTATTAAAAATAATTAAATTAATGAAATTAATAATTAATTAAATCTAATTTAATTAATCATTTCATTTAAATCATATTAATTGAAATATCTCTCACATAACCTATAGTTTTAATTCTATTAATTTAATTAAATCGAATCAAATAAATTAAATAATTATTTAGTTCTTCAATTAAAAAATTTTCAAATTAAATATCAAATATTTAATTTGACATACAAATGAATCATATTCAATTGTATTTCTCTCATAACCTATATTTTTAATGTGTATCTAATAGACATTAATTTTAACCTATAGTTTTAATATGAATCCAATTCATATTTAATTAATATCTGAACTCCTTCAAATATTTAATTCTCCCATAAGTTAATTTTGAATCAAATCCAAAATTAAATTTATATTATATAGTTTAATCAGAATACAAACTTTATATTATAATGTATCATTGTACATTATATTATTTTCCTAAGTGAATCTGAACATTTCAAACTCTACTTAATACATAGTTACCTCAATTCCATTTACGAGCTAGAAAATGGACCTCATGGACCTAAAGATCAGAAGCTCCAATGATATAAAATTAAATTGCTAAACTCATTAATCACATTAATCAATATTCATTAATGTGGGTACACTTCACTAAAGACCCACAGCTGCCCTCTTGTCACTACATATATATTTCTGTGTCCACGGAAATAGATCAATAACAGCAGGTTAGTTCTTCAAGAGTGTTCGTAATACCACCCTGGTCAAATTACCATTTCACTCTTGGGTTACCTCTGTATCTTTAAGTACTAGTGCTCCTCTAATGAACAACTTGTTTATGGTCCAACAATTAAACAAAAACCCCTCTCGAGTAAATGAGAGGGCAGGGCCCTTTGTTTCATGTTTTGAAAACATCACTTAAGGGAAAACTCATCTACTTACCCTAAAGTCGGAGTGAAATCCATCTTGTATTATTATGTTACCATCTCCCTACTCTGTCTTGTCCCCAAAATGGTAGGCTTATTGAGTCGGTGAACTGGCCACTCTCACCCATACAAATCAAAGGTCAATCTCTTGTGAACAGGAGTTCATAATAGACTCGGGATTAAGACTAAGTTGCGTAGGTCATCCTATTGAAATAGAAACCTAACTAGTCAATGGTGTTATATCTAGTGGTTACTATTTGGTGGTTCGATCTTATGCAAACTCATTGTATAGGATACCCCCAATCACATGTCGCCTACACGAATGTGTTGGATCATTGCGTTTGTATCAAATACAGAGTGAGTCGTATCCATAGTGTCACCAAGATAAGGTACCCAGCCTTATCCCTAACTATAGACCCTTTAGGTTGTATCTTGAGCATTGATCCTTATATGTCTCCACATACAGTTCAAGACTTAAAAGATTACCTAAGATGTTAGTTTATTGGATTTAGGGTTATTAAGACAAAACACATACAACACAATTAATAATACTTATTGAAATAACATCGATAACTCTTTATTGATAGAAGTCAATTATTTACCTTTACTATCTACGATTTTTAGGGCACACCCAACAATTATTTCCTCCATTGCTAAGGTAAATATAAAGAGTTATATTTATTAATTTCTTCTGTACGCTTGTTTGACTATCATGAAATGATTGATATAAGTGTTATTGTAATAAATTTGAAATTCAATTTGCACTGAGCATGATACATCCATAGTATAATATAAATGTTATATTAAACTCATGAAATTCATATTAATATGGTTTTCTAATTAATTAGAATTTGATTGTTAATTAATCAAACCATAGAAATCATGATTAATTTTGTAATATTTATAAAATAAATATTTAGTAACCGTCAACCTATAATAAAGAGTTGCATGCAAACTTATGATCTTAGGAAATTAAAATTAATTTTAAAATATTTAAAATTAATTTAGACCTTAGATCACATTAATTCAAATAAGATTAGACTTAAGTCCTATATTTTTTTAATAGATTTAAAATATGACCAAGTAGGATATACAAGACTTTAAGGTTATAAAAGAACTTTATCGGTGAAGTTCTGTCTAAGTTAGGGGTACATAAAATGACAGTTTATGGAACAACTCCTACCAATTGTTTGTTATTCTTTTCAGCATGTCTTCAACAATTATGTCCTTACTAATGAACGAAAAATTAATTGGCAAAACTATGCGACGTGGAAAACTAACATGAATACAATTCTAATTATAGATGATTTGCGATTCATCTTATCGAAGGAGTAACCTCCAATCTCTGCTCCATATGCATCCCAAGCAATGAGGGATGCTTATGACCGCTAGACAAAGACCAATGATAAGGCCCGAATCTACATTTTGGCTAGTCATCTGATGTTTTTACAAAGAAGCACAAGGCCATAATCACTGCATGTCAGATCATGGAGTCCCTTCAGGAAATATTTGGACAATCGTTTTCAACGATCCAACATGAGATCCTTAAGTACATTTATAATATGCGAATGAAGGAAAGCCAATCAGTGAAAGAACATGTTCTTGACCTAATGGTCCACTTCAATTTCGTCGAGATGAACTGCGTAGTCATCGACGAGCAATGTCAGGTGTCATTTATTCTAGAATCTCTTTCGAAGAGTTTTCTCCAATTCCGTAATGATGTTATGGATAAAATAGAGTACACCATAACTACCCTCATAAATGAGTTACAAAGTTATCAGTCTCTTATGAAAAGTAAGGGATTAGTAGAAGGAGATGAAGATGTTGCCCGGCCCTTTCCAAATAGTTGATAAGAGTTCATCTTTTGGAACTATGTTTGTTCCCTCATTGTCGAGTTCTAAGAAGATCAAAAAGAAGAAAGAAAAGAAGGGGAAGGTTCCCGTTGTTGGGAAAGGCAAGGGCAAGGCCACGTGGCTGACAAAGGCAAGAGCTTCCATTCAATATGGATGGTCACTAGAAACGCAAATGCCCAAGTACCTCGCTGAGAAGAAGAAAGAAAAAGAAGGTAAATATGATTTACTGGTTCTAGAAACTTGTTGAGTGGAAAATTACCATAATGTCTAGATACTTGATTTTGGAGCCACTAATCATGTTTGTTCTTCTTTATAGGGAATTAGTTCCTTCCAGCAACTTGAAGAGGGTGAAATGACGCTCATGGTTGAAACAGGAGACATCATTTCAGCTTCTGTAGTGGGAGCTGCGAAGTTAGTTTTTGGAAATATATATTTATTTTTAGAAAACTTATATATAGTTCCTAAAATTAAAAGGAACCTTGTATCTATTTCATGTTTAATTGAACAAACGTACTCAGTTTCTTTTTCAATTAATGAAGCGTTCATTATGAAAAATGGTGTACTTGTTTGTTCAGCTAAATTAGAAAACAACTCGTATGGGTTAAGATCAACTGAAGCAAAAGCATTGTTAAATCATGAGATGTTTAAAACTGCTAACACTCAAAATAAAAGGTAGAGAATTTCTCCAAGTAACGATAATACCTCTCTTTGGCATTTGAGATTAGGTCACATAAATCTCGATAGGATCGGGAGATGGTAAAGAATGGACTTCTAAGCAAGTTAGAAGATGATTCATTACCTCAATGTGAATCCTGTCTTGAAGGAAAGATGACTAAAAGTCCTTTTAGTGGAAAAGGTTATGAGCCAAAGAGCCCTTAGAGCTTATACATTCGAAACTTTGTGGTCCAATGAATCTAAAAGCTCGAGAAAGGTACGAAAACTTCATCTCTTTTTAGATGATTATCTGGGGTATGATTACTTATACTTAATGGAACAAAAGCTGAAGCCCTTTTTAAAGTTCAAGGAGTATGAGACTGAAGTTGAAACCTGTTAGGGAAAACAAATAAAACACTTCAATCCGATCGAGGTGAAACATTCTAGGACTATATGATAGAACATGGAATCCAATCTCAATTTTCAGCACCTGGTACACTTCAGCAGAACGATGTATAAGAAAAGAGAAATAGAACCTTGCTAGACATGGTTCATTCTATGATGAGCTACGTTCAATTGCCTAGCTCATTTTGGGGGTACGTAATAGAGACTTCAATTCACATCTTGAGCAATGTTCTCTCGAAGAGTGTTTCTAAAACACCTTTTGAGTTATGGAGGGGGCGTAAACCTAGTTTGCGCTACTTCAAAATCTGGGGTTGTATTGCACATGTGCTAGTGACAAATCCTAAGAAATTAGAACCTCAAGGTTATGCAAATTTGTTGGTTAACCTAAGGAAACAAGAGCTAGTCTTTTCTATGACCCACAAGAAAACAAGGTGTTTGTATTGATAAATGCTACATTCTTGGAGGAAGATCACATGAGAGATCATAATGTTAGGGTTGATGCCCTAAATCTTGTAGGGTCCTGTAGTTTGTAAACACATATATGAACAAACATTATGTGATTTATAATATATGATATTTTTTCACTTCAGTCTATAAAGTATTTGATATTTTTGTTGAATTCACCACAAACCAATTAACTAAGATCCATGGTTATTGTTGTAACTTAAACATGTATGTGGAGACATACAAGTGGATCGTGTGTTAGGTGATAACCTAAATGGCCTGTAATATATGGATAAGAAGGGATACCTTGTCCTGGTGACACTACGAGTATGGCCCGCTTTGTAGATGTTATAGATGTTGTAAAGTGTTGCAGATGATCTGATCATGATCATTCGTGTATTAGACATGCGAGTGGGGATATTCTATATAAAGGAGTTTGTATAAGACTGGACCACAAAATGTTTAGTCTCGTTATATAACGCTGTTCATAATTGAGACTTTCATTTCACTAGGATGACCATGCGTAACATGACCTTAATCCTGAGTGAGTTGTGAACTCCAACCTATGAGGGTGGTTCTTTGATTTGCATGGGTGAGAGTGGCCAGATCGCCGACTCAACAAGCCTACTATTTTTGGGATTCGTCTGCTTGGGGTGTTGGGAACTCAGCTACACAAGATGTAATTTATTCCTTCCTCGAGCAGGGGTAAGTAGATAAATTGCTCCCTTAAAGGATGATTTTGGGGCTTGAACAATGTGGCGCCACACCCTCTCTTAGCCCGAGAGGGGTTTAGTCATAGTAGAACTATGATCTATTATTCATTAGAGGGATCAATGCTACTTAAGGAGTTAGATGTAACTACAAGGGCAAAACAGTAATTTGGTCTAGCTATACTTATGAGCGATTTGTGAAGAGTCATCGTACTGTTGATTGGTTATATCCAATGGACACAGAAATATATTTGTAGTGCGAAGAGTGCAGTTGTTCGTCTTTCGTGGAGTGCCCGACAGTTAACGGATGGTGGATTATGTGATTAAAGAGTTTAGTCAATTATTCACGTACCGTTGGAGCTTCAAGCTACAAGTCCATAAGGTCCCCTTGGTAGCTCAATGTATTCATGTTGAGAATCAGTTTTTGGGTTAGTTTGAAATGCTCAAATTAACAAGAGGGGATTTTATTATATATGGTATAATTGATATAATGTATTTGATACATTATTGTTTGATTGGAGGAACTAGTATTTGAATATGGTTCAAATATAAATTCTTTAATAAGATTCATAGTTATTAAGTTTAATATAAATATGATTTATATTAAATGCCATAAAAGAAAATCGAACTATGGTTTATATATTGTATATGATGCAATATTAAAACTATAGGTTATAAATATAATATGATAAGTTAGTTATTGTATCCATTTGTAATTTATTAATTATATGATGATTAAAATTTCTTTTTCTCAATAACCGACCATAGTTGATGGTTACAGGGCTTTGTGGCAATTGTGGGATAAAATGAAAATAGTTTTCTAATGTTCCTAAGAGTTATCAAATTCACTATCGAGTGACTATAAGATAGCATCGAGTTTACTAAACGATCAAGTATCCAATCTATGCGATAGACTTCCATTTTCTACACGATACGTTCATTCGTTTACTTGATCGTTTCCTTCTCCACTCCAGATCTTCCCTCTAACCAAAATAATCCAAAACTCACAACTCTTGGAATCTCACACCGAGAATACCAGGGCAATCTTGTGGTTTTGTCCGGTTTGTTCGAGGATCAAGTTTCTACTTGCTGGTGTTCGAGGGAGATCGAGTTCTTGCTCGTTATGTTCACATTTGATCGAGGGATACACTTGAAGAAATTGTTCTTCAAAGGTATTGTCTCTCTAACCTTTTTATTTATTTCAAGAATCATGTTGTAATTTATGATTTAATGTATAATCTGTTTAGTATGACTGTGAATGTATGAGTTCTTTCACAATGGAGTTTGGACGATCCACTTCCGCTCATAGGTCTTCTATAATTAGAGTTCCTTCACATAAACCATGGAGAAAATTGTATTAAATGAAACTACTAAAGAGTCAACAAGAGTTGTTGATGAAGTTCGTCCTTCATCAAGAGTTAATGAAGAAGCTAGCACTTCAAGTCAGTCTCATCCTTCTCAATCTTGAGAGTGCCTTGAAGCAGTGGGAAGGTTATATCACAACCTGACCATTAATTGGGTTTAATTGAAACTCAGGTTGTCATACCAAATGATGGCATTCAGGATCCATTGTTCTATAAACAGGCAATGAATAACATTGGGAATGACTGATGGGTCAAAGCCACAGACCTTGAAATAGAGTCTATGTACTTCAATTCAATATGAGAACTTGTAGATTTACCTGAAGGTGTTAAACCCATAGAGTATAAATGGATCTATTAAAGGAAGAGAGATGTAGCTGGAAAGGTACAAACCTTCAAAGCTAGACTTCTAGCAAAGAGTTATACCCAGAGGGAAGGGGTTGACTATAAGGAAACTTTTTCCCCTGTTGCTATGCTTAAGTATCTAAAAATTCTCTTATCCATAGCCACATATTATGACTATGAGATTTTGCAAATGGATGTCAAAATTTCCTTTCCAAATTGCAATCTTGAAGTGAGCATCTTTTTGTCTCAGCTCGAGGGGTTCATATCCTAAGGTCAGGAGCAAAAAGTTTTCAAGTTAAATCGATCAATTTATCAGTTGAAGCAAGCATCCAAGACCTTGGAACATTACATTTGATACTGCGATCAAATCTTTTAGTTTTGATCAAAATGTTGATGAACCTTGTGTCTACAAGAAAATCATCAACAGTAAAGTAACTTTCTTGGTACTTTATGTGGACAATATCTTACTCATTGGAAATGATGTAGGGTACCTTATTGATGTTAAAGAATGACCAGTAACCCATTCCAAATAAAAGATTTGGGAGAGACACAGTATGTTCTTCAGATCCAAATTATCAAAGATCATGAGAATAGAACGTTGGCTCTATTTTAAGCAACATATATCGACAAAATATTGACTCGATATTCGATGCAGAACGCTAAGAAGAATTTATTATCTTTCAAGCATGGGGTTCACTTGCCTAAGGAATAGTGTCCTAAGACACCTCAAGAAGTTGAGGATATGAGATGTATTCCCTATGCCTCAGTTGTGGGCAGCTTAATGTATGCTTTTCTCATTACTAGGCCAGACATTTGTTTTGCAGTGGAAATAGTTAGTAGGAAAATAAATATGCTTCTTAAGCTATGCTTGATCTCCATGCATCGATGGTCATGCGTTGGACTAGAAAATACACAATATGCGTTTAATCATGTATGCGATGACCATGCGTTCATGTCACAAGTTTTCTCGCTTTCTCACCAAGTATAACGAGAATGCAAGTTTCTCGGGGTGATCCGAGGTCGAACACAGGGACTTGTAACTCAATACTGTTTGTGAAATGATGCGTTTGATGCGATGAATCAAAGTAAAAAGAAAGAAGTTAATGGATTATGTGCTACTCCTACTCCTAACTAAATAGATTGAGCAATGGAAGTTTAACTATGAGAATTGGAAAAGATGCAACAATTGTTAAAGCATAATACTGTTCATTATGTTAGGCCGCTCGAGTAATCCCAACTCGCCACACTAACCATTGCACACCTCTCGATGGCCAGCCGCATGCCTATATCTCTATAATGCATGGTTGCGTCGAGCATAAGATTGTGCCTATCTCTAGGAACAAAACTTACTTTGCTTTAGTGTGTTCCACTACTCACCTTCTCAGGCAATTAGTTGCGGCTAATTAGCTCATAGACAAGCATTGCGAGGGCTCATAGACAAGCATTTCTACTGCCTTAAACCAAGCAAAAAAGATTAACTCACTATACTCTTGCAACGCACACCTCTCGGTGGGTTGCTACATGCGTCCTATCTCTAGGTTGCATGATTGAGTAAGTGACTACCTTTGATAACTAAACAATGAATGTAAATGATGATAAAGGAGACGAAGATGAAGAAGATGGAGCTGAAGGAACTAATAGATGCATTGATTACAAAATGTTTTAATGTCTCAAGCTAAAATGTAATACAATACAGAGATAAGAGGAGAGGTGGAAGGCTAGATGCAATCAATCTCTTGCTTTTCATTGAAAATGCGTCAAGGCTGCTGGTGGTGCCATGGATAGATGGTGGAGAAGTCTCTCTTTGGCGTAACTTCGGTCGTCACATGAAAGGGGTTGTGGAGGTGGAGAATCCTCAAAGAGTATCTACTCATGCTCTCATCTGTGATCACAAGGATCTGCCTTGAGGCAGAAGTTCAAATGATTGCAGTGAAGTCCAAGGTGTTATTTATAGAGCTCAAATGCCGACAGCATTGATGATTGCATTCTGACTCACTGCAACCTTTATTGCGATATGGGCAATGCCAAGATCACCTTATCTTGTTGATACTCCCAAGGTATGCGTTCATGCTTATTTCTCTCGAAGTACCAACACATTCTACCCTCCTTGCGATCAACCTTCTATCACGGTTATTACTCTGTAGCTGCAACATCGATGCGATGAACTTGTCTTCTTGAAGATTAACGTAGGTGATCCACTTTGTGATTGTCTGGGATCAACGTATGCGATCGATTCCTATAATTGCTACAAAGAATAGATATTTTGACGCAGTATAACGCATGATATAGGGTTAATGAGGATTTTTAGTGCTGGTCGGCGTAAGCTCACTTTTTCACATGAATTCTTGGTATTATTGACGCATAATCTGCTTATTAGCCCCCATAATTCTAAGTAAAAGGCTACAATAACTTGTATTTCTACAAGCTATCACATCCCTAAACTTAGAATCATGCTTGTCCTCAAGCATGTCTTATATTTAGGAAATTCAAATTTTACCCTCCGGCTTTTCCTTTGCTTTGACCAGCTTTTCAAAATATAAATCACTTGTACCTCTAACCTTGGTAGTAACACTCCCCTCAAAATTAGCTACTTCTTCTAAGAGATCTTTTCTATGTTTAATTCTGGCAAACCTCTGCTAAAAAACTTTTCTCATTTCAAGCAACTTTGCTTTTAGCTTTTTATAATGCGTTTGATTAATACGATTTAAAGCTTTGTGATTCATTATTGAATTGGGGCATTGAACTTGGTTACACTCTTCATTTTGGCTTACCTCCATAGGTGTCATGTGGGTATCCAACTTCGGTTGCGTGCCATATTCAACTCAAATCTTGTCTTCATTTGGGTTGCGCCAGACAAAAGAGTTGTTCTTATGCGTTGATTATAGTCACCTACTTTTGTTTTGGCTTACCTGCACGGGTGTCATGCGAAATATCCAACTATAGGTAGGTGTCTTTCACAACTTTACATCTTATCAGCTTGGGTCTCCCCCTTGCGCTGACAGTGGAGCTTTTATTAAGTGATTTTTTTTTTATTTAATCACTGCAATGTTTAGGATGGACACATTTTCCTGAACCACTGCCACCCCCAAATTGAGAGATTAGCAGGGTCCTTGCCAAAAAGCTAAAAAAAAACTTGCTTAGGAATGCGGTAAAAATGTTTGAGCAGAGGTTTGCACATAATAAAACGTAAGAACCTTGAAGGAGTTTCTAAAGTGAGGTGAGCCCTGCGACGTTGGTTAGTGGATATAGTGAATTATAAGTGTCATCATGGATGTTAATCTTTCAATGCAAAAGAAAGCAAGCGGTAAAAAGAGAATTTCAAAAGGATAACGCATCAAAGATTACAATAAAAGAACCTACGAGCAGAATATCAATTGCTTCAATACTTTAAAATTCATGTAGAGGATATAGCCATGCGTTGAATGATTGAGAGGACTCTTCCGTTGAAACCACGCACTGAGAGGAATTATTATCGCACCCACGTGGAGCGAACACACACCACATCCAATAAAGAAGCCGCAAATCCAAAATGACAATAATCAAATAAATAAACTAAAGTTAACTAGGAAAGCAAAGTAAAGATAGAGTAGAAGACGTCCCTAGAGAAATTGGAGTGAAGCTTCTGCAAGGAGTCTTCCATGCAAGAGATTGATCTCGACTACTTAGGTCAAGAGACTCATTGTCCTGACCATTGGAGCTTCCAACATTTGTTGGCTGCATATTGGTTGACATGCTCCTAAGATTGCTTCTAGCTCGTGCGATGGATAACCTTTCTATCTCGGGGTCAATATTGACTTTCGGCGCATCGCCTTCACTCAAATATCGTTTGCAACTTGGTCGCACAAGCTACAATACACCCATGATTAAAAGGGTGCCTGCGAAAAGACAAAACTTAACAAACTATTAGCTGCCAAGTCCCCGGCAACGGCGCCAAAAACTTGTTGGTTGGAAAAAGGAGAGGAAAATAAATATGTGTCTTATGCTATGCTTGATCTTCATGCATCGATGGTCATGCATTGGACTATAAAATACACAATATGTGTTTAAGCATGTATGCGATGACCATGCGTTCCTGTCACAAGTTTTCTCGCTTTCTCGCCAAGTATAACGAGAACGCAAGTTTCTCGTGGTGATCCGAGGTCAAACACAGGGACTTGTAACTCAATACTGTTTGTGAAATGATGTGTTTGAGGCGATGAATCAAAGTAAAAAGACAAAAGTTAATGGATTATGCGCTACTCCTACTCCTAACTAAATAGATTGAACAATGGAAGTTTAACTATGAGAATTGGAAGAGATGCAACAACTGTTAACGCATAATAATGTTCATTATGTTAGGCCGCTCGAGTAATCCCAACTCGCCACACTAACGTATCGCACACCTCTCGATGGCTAGCCGCATGCCTATATCTCTATAATGCATGGTTGCGTCGAGCATAAGATTGTGCCTATCTCTAGGAACAAAGCTTACTTTGCTTTAGTGTGTTCCACTACTCACCTTCTCAGCAGTTAGTTGCGACTAATCAGCTTATAGACAAGCATTGCGATGGCTCATAGACAAGCAGTGTTACCACCTCACACCAAGCGAAGAAGATTAACTCACTATATTCATACGGATGTTGAACTGATCAAAGTTCATACATAACAGAATTTGTCATATATGTTAACCAAAATTCTTCCAGCTCATAGATTTCAAGGTCTGTTAAATGGGTTGAATATTAAATTTGGATGATAGGGTGATTAGATAATTGGCCTGGTGCCTTAAATATTCTTGTCATGAGGGAGATTTGTCAAAAAAAAAAAAATACATGTTATTTAAGAGCTTTACGTTAATGACAATTAAGTAATTATACTTGGTGCCATTTATGTAAATAAGGGCTGATGGCATTTTTTAAATCAATTCACCTTCCTTCCTTCCGGGCTTAAAATCCTGAAAGCCTTAAGAAGCGGGAGATAGGTGAGCAGCCATAATATAGACATCTAGAGAGATTTTTTTTTTTGCAGGCCTGCGAAGGAGAAAACGAAGCCACTGTTGTGGGTGTTGTTGTCCGATCCAGTCCTGGGGTTCCGTTTGGCAGTCAACTTTCACTAGCACTTGGCTAGTTACCGAAACCCAACGAGATGATCATTGATGCTTGGAGTTCCGATAACATAGTGCCCTCCTACTGGGGAGAGAGGAGGATAGTCATTTCCTTCTTCAGGCTTTGGGAATGTTAGAATGCCACAAAACAAAAAACAAAAAAAAAAAAAAAAAACGTTATCAAGCAGCAGAGTTCGGTATCAGCAACAATGAATTCTTCCTTGACTCGCCAGTCTGGGCGGGTTTGCAGCGTGGGTAGTCTTCGGTTCACTGGGTTATCTCCGGCGTGGGTAGTTCGGTTTGCAGGGGTTAAGAATAGCACGTGGTCCTCGGTCCCAGAGGTATTTCCTTAGTTTCGGTATTAGAGGCGTTAGTTGGCACATGGTCTCTCGGTACAATGGATGTTCGCCGACTGTAAAGTCAGTGGTTTGGCATAAATAGCTCAGGCGATTGGTCTCGGTCAAGAGGATGAATAATCATGGCTACATTCTTCTTGAATGGTTAAATACAGATGGTTAGTTATTTCTAATTTCTATAATTTGTAATGTTGATTGCTCTTAATAAAAATCATGCCAAACAGGTTCTCAAAGTTTGATATAGACCAAATTGGTCAAACCACTGTATATATGGTTGTGTTCTCTATTCTATTTTTTCTAAGATCAATTTGATTTTGATACTTTTGAAAAAGAGTGGTCAAACACATTATTGTTTTTAATTTAAGGAATTTTTATCAAAAGTATTCGAATGGAAGTAAATTTTTGAAAAATATTTTTTTTAAGTCATTCCAAATATGCAACTCATAATCCATACTGAAAGTTTGAAATAAGTAAAGTTATAGAGATATGTTAAGAAAATGCTTTAGGACTGAAACAAGTCCACTTTGTTTAAGTTGATTGTGTCAAAAGTTGTTCCTATTTTCAGGGATTAGTTACTTTGTTATTCATGCTCTATAACCGTGGAGGAAGTATAGGACTTTTTGTTAGAGGGTTGTTACGTTAAGCTTTAAATATTACAAATTTCTATTGTCTTTGGCTCAACAAGCTTTACTAAATAATTCATTGCTTCAATTTTGCAATAACAAAATCCTTTGTTTTTCTCATATTAAAACTGTCAAAAAAGTAGCTTGTAACTCTAGGGGCATTTTAGTAATTATGTGTACCCTAGGGCTTCCCCTTAGTCTATTTATTTTGCCTATTCTCTTGAACTTTGGGTATCATAATTAATAATAAAAATCAGTGTCTATCGTGGTTTTTCTCCCTATACTAGGGTTTCCACGTAACTGTGTTGTTACTCTCTTCTATACTCTTTTATTTTTAACATGGTATCAGAGCAAGGGGACGAAAATTATGGAAGAGAACCATCCACATTCATCTTCAGCTGGTGGATCTTCGAGTTTTGATATGAAAATTGCTATTCGAGCTGCGGTAATGGAGTGTTTTCAAGCTGCCTTACCGGAATTAATTTCTGCCGTCTAGTTGCAGTCAACAGAAAGCTGCCGTCAATGGGAGCCGCACATAGACATATCTGAAGAATACAAAAACAGAGCCGATCTGCGTCGTCTCGTGCCGCCGTCGACTGATCCCTCAGGTACGGCTGCAGTAACCCCTCAGACCCATCGCGAGGCAGACCAGATCTAGCTCCAATCGGGGACGTCCGCATCTGCAGCAACCCTTCGGCAGACAGAGTTTCTTTCGATCGCACCTTCGACCTGTAGCTTCCGATTGACGAACAGGGTGGGCTTCCGATCACGCCTAGGGCTTCAGACCTTCGACAGCTTCCGATCGCGCCTAGGGCTTTGGCTTCGACCTGCAAAAACTCAACTGCGCTGGCGTACCCTAATGTTTTCGTGTCAAATCTGGCGAACCCACTCGTCCAACAAAGAGAACAGAACCTCTCTTATTCTACCCTAGGCACATTCGACCAATAACAGGCCGACAACTGCCTCCAGCCGTCGATCTCCTTCCAACCGTTAATGGCTGCCCCGTTTCCAACTGGTTGTGGCTCGACCCAATACCTAGATGAAAGCTATGTAAATTCTTTCCCTATTTTACCTACTACAAATATCCTGCCTATGTTTCCCTCAGTCGACAGTACGACCAGCCTAAGTACGGTTGGAATCAGTACCATCACCCAGTCAAGCAATATACAATCTTTTGGTCTTATTAGTGTGAACGGTAAAAAACCTTGGATTGTTGACTCAGGGGCGACGGATTATCTTACTGGTACCTCTTATCATTTTCTCTCATATTATCCAAGTGCTGGTAACGAACAAAATAGGATTGCAGATGGGTCGTTCGCACCTGTTGCAGGAAAAGGGGATTTATCTCCATTTGAGGGTTTGGTTTTGCGGGATGTTTTGCATGTTCCTAAAATTTCATATAATTTGTTATCCATCAGTAAGATTACAAGAGATTTAAATTGTCAGGCAGTTTTTCTTCCGACTATGTTTTATTTCAGGATCTAAGCTCGAGGACGACGATTGGCACTGTCCGGCACGATGGAGGACTCTACTTCCTAACTGATGATGTTTCCTCTAGGAATGATTATAGGACTAGCCTTTTCTCCTTAAATTTTTCTACCTCTGAGAATGATTTTCTGTTATGGCATTACCGCTTAGGGCATCCGAACTTTCAGTACATGAAACACTTATTTCCGCATTTATTTTGCAATATTAATGTATCTTCTTTAAAGTGTGAAATGTGTATTCATGCCAAATAGAGTCGTGTCTCCTTTCACTCCCAGCCCTATAAACCATCCAAACCCTTCATCTTAGTCCACGTGATGTTTGGGTCCCTCACCAACCATAACCTGCACAGGAAAACGCTGGTTTGTCATTTTTATAGACGACCACACTCGGCTTACTTGGGTCTTTCTTCTCACTGATAAGTCTGAGGTGTTATCTGTATTCCAGATATTTTATGCCTCTGTGGAAACCCAATTTAATGCCAGAATTGGTATTTTGAGAAGTGACAATGGGCAGGAATTCTTTAACACTTCCTTCCAGGAGTTTCTTACTTCCAAAGGGATTATCCACCAGAATTCATGTGCCTACACTCCCCAACAAAATGGGGTAGCAGAGAGGAAAAATCGTCATTTGGTGGAAGTTGCTAGGTCCTTAATGCTATCCACATCACTCCCGTCTTACCTATGGGGTGATGCTATCCTTATTGCTACTCACTTAATCAACCGAATGCCTTCCCAGGTCCTCAATTTTGAAAACCACTTAGACTGTTTAAAAGAGTCATACCATACGACTCGTTTAGTCTCCGATGTACCACTTCGAGTTTTTGGCTCTGTTGCCTTTGTTCACTCCCATGGTCCAAACCACACGAAATTTACCCCCATGTTCAAAAGTGTGTCTTTGTTGGGTATCCACTCCAGCAGCGCGAATATAAATGTTACCACCCATCCTCTCACAAATATTTTGTTTTCATGGATATCATCTTCCTTGAGGATCAACCCTTCTTCCCTGTTAGCCATCTTTAGGGAGAGACCTCTAATGAAGAGACTAACTGGTCCACATATACAATTCCTTGGAGTCTGCCTCTATTCCCAAACATGTTGGTCATATCCTTCCTACCAATCAAGTCCCATGGATAACATACTATAGGAAAAATCTCAGGAAGGAAACAGCGTCACCTGTTGCATCTCCAGCTCCGGTCCATGAGTCAAACTTGACATCAGGTACATGTATTCCTAAAATTAATGAGATTGGTACTTGTACTAACGAGTGCAAAAAGGAAAAAGGAGGAAAATGTGCTGATAGTACCACTATAGCAGGTGGGAAGATGACAGTGAATGACGATTCAGACACAGCTCTAGAAAATGTGAGTGATACTAAAGATAATGGTGAAAAAGGTGTGATTTCTTAAGATCAGAAACAGGAAGAGGAGACTAGTGATCACAATGGAAAATTTGACAGATTGAAGGAATATGATGCTTCTCTTGATCTTCCAATAGCCCTGAGGAAAGGTATTCGGTCATATACAAGGTACCCCATGCATAGTTACATGACATACAGTAACCTATCATTAGAATTTAGGGCCTTTACCACTAGCTTAGATGCAGAGGTGATACCGAGTGACATACAGGAAGCAATGGGAACTGAAGTTTGGAAAGCTTCTGTTATAAAGAAGATGAGAGCTCTAGAGAAAAATGGAACATGGGACCAGGTGATCCTACCTAAAGGGCACAAGGCGATTGGGTGCAAATGGGTTTTCACTATAAAGTACAAGTCAGATGGGACTGTTGATTGGTACAAAACCAGGTTAGTTGCCAAAGGGTTTACTCAAACCTTTGGGGTAGATTACTCCGAGACATTTTCTCCCGTGGCTAAACTCAATACTATCCGAGTATTGCTATCAGTTGCAGTTAACAAAGATTGGCCCTTGCATCAACTGGATGTAAAGAATGCCTTTCTCAATGGAGAACTTGGGGAGGAAGTCTACATGAATCCTCCTTCCGGATTTGAAGATCAGTTAAAATAGCGAGTCTGTCGACTGAGAAAGTCGCTATATGGGTTGAAACAGTCTCCGAGAGCCTGGTTTGACAGATTTGCCACCTTTGTCAAAGGATAAGGATATACCTAAGGGCACTCAGATCATACACTTTTTTACAAAGAAGTCAACTTCAGGGAAGGTAGCAGTTCTCATTATGTACGTTGATGATATTATGCTCTCCGGTGATGATGATGTTGAAATTGTGAAACTCAAAGCAACGATGGCCGAAGAATTTGAAATTAAAGACCTTGGGAAGTTAAGATACTTTCTCAGAATGGAAGTAGCCCAGTCTAGGGACGGAATCTCAGTGCCCCAACAGAAATACACGATTGACCTTCTAATGGAAACGGGAATGACTGGGTGCAAACCTGCTGACACCCCAGTTGAATATTATTCAAAGCTCAGCAATACTAGTAACAGTGTTCCGGTCAATAAAGAAAGGTATCAATGGTTAGTTGGGAAATTGATATACCTATCTCATACGAGGGAAATTGATATACCTATCTCATACGAGACCTGATATTTCATATGTAGTGAGTGTCGTCAGTCAATTTATGCAGGCTCCTTGTGAAGAACACATGATAGCAGTTGAACACATCCTTCGATATCTGAAAGGTACACCAGGTAAGGGGTTCATGTTCAAGAAGTCTGATAAACGCTACATTGAAGCCTACACAGATTCTGATTGGGCAAGGTCTGTTGTTGATAGAAAATCAAGGGTATTGCACATTTGTTTGGGGTAATCTTATGACCTGGAGGAGCAAGAAATAGGGAGTTGTGGCTAGAAGTAGTGCAGAAGCTGAGTATCGGGCCATGAGTTTAGGGATATGTGAAGAGATCTGGTTGATGAAAGTGTTGTCAGATCTTCATGAAGACAATGAGCTCCCAATGAAACTGTTTTGTGACAATAAGGCAGCAATAAGTATTGCAAATAATCCTGTTCAGTATGACAGAACAAAACACGTTGAGATCGACCAGCACTTCATCAAGGAAAGACTTGACAACAGAAGTATATGCATTCCTTATGTTCCCTCAAATCAGCAAATTGCAGATGTGCTCACAAAAGAATTACTGAGACAAAGCTTTGATTACTGTGTCAATAAGTTGGGTCTTATTGATATTTACGCCCCAACTTGAGGGGGAGTGTCGAAAAAGCAGCTTGTAACCCTAGGGGCATTTTAGTAATTATGTGTACCCTAGGACTTCCCACTAGTCTATTTATTTGGCCTATTCTCTTGTACTTTGGGTATCATAATTAATAATAAAAACCAGTGTCTATCGTGGTTTTTCTCCCTGTACTAGGGTTTCCACGTAACTGTGTTGTTATTCTCTTCCTTACTCTTTTATTTTTAACAAAAACAATAATTGGTATCAGAGCCTCGTTCTTGAGGGATATGTGAGTAAGTGTTTTTTGTGTCATGGACATTCAAGTAAGTTCTAATTTTTCTTCAATTTCTCCACCAGTGTTTGATGGAGACAACTACTAGGTTTGGGCAGTTTATATTAAAGCATATATGGAAGCTTTGGATATTTGGGAAGCTATGGAAGAGGATTATGAAATTCCTTACGTCCCAAACAGTCCTACCATGGCACAGATTAAATTGCAGAAGAAGAAAAGGACAAGGAAATCCAAGGCAAAGGCTTGTTTGTTTACTGCAGTCTCATCTACTATATTCACTCAGATTATGACTCTAAACTCAACATATGAGATATGGAATTATCTCAAGTCAGAGTATGAGGGAGATGTAAGAATCAAAGGAATACGTGTGCTAAATTTGATTCAAGAATTTGAGTTGGTGAGGATGAAGGAAACAAAATGAATTAAAGAGTATTCTGATAGGTTATTGGGATAGCAAACCGAATCAGATTACTTGATTCTACGTTTAAGGACTCAAGAATTGTTAAAAACATTCTTGTAACAGTGCTTGAATAATTTGAGGCATCTATTTTCAGCCTTGGAAAATACCAAGGATCTAACTTAAATTACTCTTGCAGAAATTCTCAATGCTTTACAAGCACAGGAGCAAAGAAGAGCTATGAGGCTAGAAGGTGTTGTTGAATGAGCCTTGCGAGCCAAACATGAGAATGCAAGGAACAATAAGAAGAATCAAAATCTTAATGAAGAATCCTCAACCAACAACAAAGTAGGAGTTAGAAAGGGGTCCTATCCTCCATGTCAACATTGCAATAGAAAGGGTCATCTTCCTTTCAAATGCTGGAGAAGACCAGATGCCAAGTGCACTAAATGTAACCAAATGGGGCATGAAGCTGTAATTTGCAAGAGCAAGAATCAACAGTAAAGTGAAGAGGCTAAGATTGTTGATCAGGAGGAGGAGGAGGATCAATTGTTTATGGCTACATGTTTCGTGGGTAATGAAGCAAACGAAAGTTGGCTAATTGATAGTGGTTGCACCAATCATATGACTTATGACAAGGAATTCTTTAGAGATTTGAAACCAACTAACATCACCAAAGTAAGAATCGACAATGGGGATTACATCTCTATCAAAGGAAAAGGCACTGTTGCGATTACAAGTTATACAGGTACAAACCATATACAAGATGTTCTCTTTGTTCCCGACATTAACTATAATTTATTGAGTGTGGGTCAACATATTGAAAAAGGCTTTAAAGTTACTTTTGAAGATAAATATCGTTTGATTAAGAATGCAGCTAATCAAGAAATTTTCAAAGTTAAAATGAAAGGAAAAAGTTTCTCACTCAATCCTTTAGAGAAGGAGCAATCTGTTTTTCTTCTCAAGGAAGATGTCACATAGATTTGGCACAAGAGAGTTGGACACTATCATCATCAAGATTTGCTGCAACTAAAAGAAAAGAAGCTAACACTTGATGTTCCCGAGCTTGGTAATGCAATCTCAAGCTACAAAGAATGTCAGTTTGGAAAACTAAACAGAAAGTCATTCCTGAAGTCAACCTGGAGAGCCATTTCCAAGTTGCAGCTCATCCACACAGATGTTGTAGGACTGCAAAGAATACCTTCTTTAAAAGGTAGTCTCTATTATATTGCCTTTATTGATGACTTCACTCGAATGTGCTGGATTTTTTTCTTGAAGTTTAAATCAGAAGTAGCTCAAGTTTTTTGGAAGTTCAAAGAAATACTTGAGAATGAAAGTGGCTGGAAAATTCAAATTGTAAGATCCGACAACGGGAAGGAGTACACTTCGGCAAAATTTGATAAGTTTTTTGAAAATTTAGGCATAGAGCATAAACTTATAGCCCCTTACACACCCCAACAAAATAAAGTTAGTGAGAGAAGAAATAGATACATCATAGAGATGTCAAGATGCACGTTGTATGAGAAAAATCTACCAAAGAAGTTTTGGGCAGAGGCAGTAAATACGGCTGTGTTTCTTCAAAACAGGCTTCCGAAAAAGGCAGTGAAGGAACAAACACCATTTGAGGATTGGTATGGTTACAAACCCTCATTGAAATTTCTTACAGTATTTGGTTGCTTATGTTTTACTCATGTTCCATAGAGCAAGTGTGACAAGCTTGATAGAAGAGTTTCATCAGGTATTTTTATAGACTATAGTACTATCAGCAAGGCTTATAAAATTTTCCAGCCACAAACTGGAAATATTGTTGTTAGCAGGGATGTCCACTTCCTGGAGGATTAAGAGTGGAGCTGGGATGAAGCAAAGAAGAAGGATTAGACCATAATAGAGCAACTCAAGTTCTCTGGTTCAAGCATCAAAGAAGAAGATGATTGACAAAATGAAACAGTGGATGATGTGTCTGTGAGAAGAACAAGGTTACTCTCAAATGTTTATGAAAGATGCAATGTTGCTGTTTGTGAACCTGCTGCCTATGCAGAAGCAAAAAAGGATCAAAGGTGGATGGTTGCAATGGAGGAGGAGATGTCAAAGATAAAGAAGAACAAGACTTGGATCCTTGTAGATATACCTCAAGGCAGAAAGGTAATTGGGGTGAAGTGAGTGTTTAGAACCAAGCTTAATACCGATGGGTCGATCAACAAACATAAAGCCAAACTTTTTGTCAAAGGGTATGCTCAAATATTTAGTGTTGATTACTCTGAAATTTTTGCTCTTGTTGCTAGGTTAGACACAATCAGGTTACTGCTCGCAATAGCTGCACAAAAGGCCTGGAAAGTTTTCCAGTTGGATGTCAAATCAGCTTTTTAAAATGGTGTCCAACAGGAAGAAATTTATGTTGAACAGCCCCAAGGATTTGTGAAGGAAGATGAAGGAGATAAGGTTTATCTTCTCAAGAAGGCTCTCTATGGACTAAAACAAGCTCTAAGAGCTTGATACAGCAAAATCGATAAATATTTGCTAAACTTGGGTTTCGTGAAAAGTCTATCAGAAACAACCTTGTATGTTAAGCGCAATGGTACTGAAATTCTTATGGTTTCATTGTATATTGATGACTTGTTGGTTACAAGAAACAACACAGATCATATACAGAATTTCAAACAAGAGATGATGAAGACGTTTGAAATGACAAATCTGGGGTTCATGTCATACTTCCTTGGTATGGAGATTAAGCAAGGAAAAGATGAAGTTTTCATATGCCAGAAAAAATATGTAAAGGAAATACTGAAGAAGTTTCAAATGGATGAATGCAAGGCAACAAGAACTCTAATGAATCAAAAGGAGAAGCTATTTAAATAATTTGTCTCAATTTATGCATTATGCAAGCAGATTACATCTCAAGGCTACCAAAAGATTGATACGATATGTAAAAGGCACAAGTGATTTTGGTATGAAGTTCACAAGAAGCAAGGAGTTCAAGCTAGTTGGTTTTTTTTTACAGTGATTGAGGAGGTTCCATTGATAATATGAGGAGCACTTCAGGCTATTGTTTTACTCTTGACTCTAGTGTTTTCTCATGGAGCTCAAAGAAGCAAGAAACTGTTGCCCGATCCACTATCGAAGCAGAGTTTATTACTGTAACAACTACTGTTAATCAAGCTTTATGGCTAAGAAAATTTTTATTTGACTGATTTTGAACAGAAAGAAAGCACAGAGATTCTTGTTGACAACCAAGCTGCTATTGCTATCTCTTATAATCCTGTGTTTCATGGGAAGATTAAACATTTTAACATCAAGTTATTTTTCCTAAGGGAAGTACAGAAACATGGAGATGTAACTCTTCTTTACTGCAAAACAAAAGATCAATTTGTAGATATTTAAACAAAACCATTATCTACTTGCAAGTTTGAGTTTCTAAAGTCAAGACTTAGTGTTTGCAGCTCCTAACGCAAGAAGGAGTGTTAAGAAAATGCTTTAGGACTGAAACAAGTGCACTCTGTTTAAGTTGATTGTGTCAAAGGTTGTTCCTGTTTTTAGGGATTAGTTACTTTGTTACTCATGCTCTATAATTGTGGAGCAAAGTGTAGGACTTTTTGTTAGAGGGTTGTTATGTTTAGCTTTAAATATTGTTATGTTCGTCCTTGTAATGTAGATTTCTATTGTCATTGGCTCAACAAGTTTTACTAAATAATTCATTGCTTTAACTTTGCAATAACATAATCCTTTGTTTTTCTCATATTAAAACAACAAGATACTTAAACTTTATCTCACTAGATTTGTAATTTAATCATTTGAGACCAATCAATAAGCTTAAAACTTCCACAATAATTTATTTTACGTCCCCAAGACACAAAATTAATCATATGTCTTGCGATTAATTTCTTTTTAATAAGAAAACAACTATATAGTTTCCAACCAAAGAGCCATTCCTACCAATCAAGAACTTCCATTTTTTCCGTCATCAACTTTCTGATAAAGGTTTTCATAAACTTCAGCAGGGAGACGTGGATTTAAAACGATTTCAAGAGAGTTCTTTCTAATACACGTTGTTCCAACACCCATCTCCATATCGATCAATTCATTTGATGGCCTACTAACTTCAAACATATGGAGTAGATTCGCAAGTGTGAGACTCACAAATTGGAGGGCAAAAGATATTCCAGGACACATCATTCGACCACTTCCAAATGGTACTAGTTGGGGATTTTGTCCTCTAACATCAAAGTGATTTTCCCTACTAAGAAATCTTTCTGGCCGAAATTCATTGGGATCTTTCCAAACAAGTGGGTCTCTTTGAAGCTTTTGACGATTCACTAACAGACGTGTTTGTGTAGAGATGTGGTAGTCAGCAACTATGCAGTTTTCTATAGATTCATGAGGGAGTGCAATCGGTACTGCAGGATATAATCGTAATGTTTCCTTCACTACAGCTTGGAGATATAATAGATTTTTCACATCTGACTCTTCAACTTTTCTTTCTTGTCCAACTTGTTCGTGTAATTCAACTTGAAGTTTCTTGAGTGTGTCTGGATTGTTGAGAAGTAACGAAAGAGCCCATTGCATTGCTATTGCTGTAGTATCAAATCCACCTAATATCATACCCTACACATGCAGTTTCATCCACTTGGATTAGAGAAGACAATGGTCGTATAAGGAAAAAAAATACTTTTCTATTAAATTGGTTGCACCTATTTTTTTCAACACAAACTTAATGGCCTAACCATGATTTATAACATGACATTTTCTTAGGCTCGTTTAATCGTTTCATTTTTTCGTTTTTGGTTTTTTAATATTAAGTCTATTGTTTCTCAATTTCTTACAGTAATTGACATATTTCTTAAGTAAAAGAGTCGAGTTATTAGCTAAATTTCAAAAAACAAAAACAAAATTTTAGAATCTACTATTTTTTAATTTTAAAAAATTGGCTTGATTTCTAAAACACTGCTCAAATGTAGCTAACTAAACTTAGAAACTAAAGGATGAAAGTGAGATTTATCGGCTTAATTTTAAAAAACTAAAAATAAAAAACCAAATAATTATCAAACCGAACTTTAATATTTTGATTTTTTTTTTCAAATGAGGTTACTGGTTGGGCTCAACCTTAACTAGTTGGGACATATTACTCATAATCAAATATATATCGAAATGTACTGGATATATATGTGAAGACAAAACTCTATAACTACAGTACATGGTATTATAATTTGGATATAGCTTAGCATGCATAGATTAAACATATGTAGTCTTAATTAAGGGATCGGAAGTTCATATTTCTTAATTATCACCGTGCATAATGCTCCAAGAAAGCCAATAGAACTATATATCAATTTTCTATAAAAAAATATATAATAATTTAAGTATGCATACCAAACAAGTAGCTTTAGTGACTCTATCATCATCATCATAACGAGAAAGTTCTGCATCATCTTTAACAAGAGAAAGCATCACATCCATGAAGTCAAACTCTTTGGCGCGGGCCAAGTCAATGAAATTTCCCTTTTCTCGATGCTCTTTGAGCCATTTATTAAGCATCTCGTCCATGATCTTAGCCGTCTTCTTCATAGCCCTTACATGTCCTCCCAAGTCCAACCACCGTAGAAATGGAAATGAATCTCCCGGAACAAACACCCCAAATAAATCAAAAAAATCCCTCATTGCTTTCTTATACCTTTCCCCATCACCACCTTCAAAAGCCCTTGTAAATCCCTCCCCAATCACCATCCTAAAGATGGTATTCAAACTTAATTCTTCAAACAATGTCTTCATCTCCACCAACACTTTGTCGCCGATCATTCCGTTGTGTCGTTGTCTTACCCATAACTCATATAGTCCCTTCATCGAGCTCTCGACTTCGGAAATTCTGACGTGTTTGAGTTGGTCGAGGCGGTGGTTCGAGAGGAGTTCGTGCATGGCTATTTTCCGCATATGGGTCCGGAGTGGCCCGTGTAGGGTTGTCCCAATCAGGGCATAGTCGTAGCCGAGTAGTTTCCCGGCCGTAACTTTGGGTCGAGACGCAAAGATTTTATCGTTCGTAGTAAAACACTCTCTCGCTATTTTCCAATTGCTTACAACCAAGGCCTTCTTCATGCCCAACCTCAACGTAAAGATTGGGCCACAAGTGTCTGCCATTTTGGCTAAAGTTATATGAAGTGGCTCTGTTGCACTTAGCAGATGGAGGTGACCGATCACCGGCCAACAACCGTGGGCTTCTGGTGGTCGTCTCTTCTGCTGAGCAACAATTTTTTTTGAAATTTTAAAGACGGCATACAAAAACAAGATTCCGGCGAGGATGAATCCGGCGGAGGAGATGTGAGGTAGTCCCATTTTTCAGTCTGGCGACAAATGGTGATTTTTTTAGAGTTTTTTATTGTATCATATCAATACATTATTGGTTTTCAAACTTCATAATAAACAGAATATGTCAATGAAAATAATACTTTGAATTATTGAATGTTTGGTTAGATATACAGACTAGTCTCTAATTCTTTTGGTTAATTCTCCATGTAGTTCTCTACCTTCCAATATTTTCAATTTTACATTTAATGCAATAAAAGTTCTTAATTAGATTACCATTTCACTTGGAGTTTTATTGAATTTTAGGTTAAATGTGGGTTTGGTTCAATTTTAGTCCTTTATACTTTCAAATTTTCAAAATTTATAATAAAAGCATTAATAAATAATTCAAAAAAATAAAAAAAATCAATAATAAACCAATGAAGTAGAAACTAAAGTTAAGATTTATTGAATACATATTAACTATGATAATATGTGAATATGTGGAGTAGGCAATCAATTTTTTTATTAATAAAATTGTTATGATAAGTATTAAAATTAATATTATTATTAATAATCATTAATTAATATTAAAAAAGATCAATGAATACTAATTACTTTATATGACGGATAAGTTCAAATAAGTTAAGTTTATAATTTACAGAATTAATTTTTAAAATAAGAAAAATTATCATAAATGAAAAAACTACTGAAAATATTTGTAAATAATAGAAAAATATCTTAGTTTATTTATGATAGAGCGTAATAGACTACGATCTAAGTCTAGTATGACGTAGATAGATACAAATAGTAGTCCATCACAGATAAAAAGTGAAATTTTATTATATTTATAAATATTTTAATTTATTTTCTTATATTTGACAACAACCTAAAATCAACCATTCAATATAATAATACAAATGATTCACATTTTTATTGTTAATAATGCTTTAGAATATTAACCCAACTAATTTTTAGTTATTTACCCAACTAATTGTTCTATTTTAATCCTGTTTTAGTTATTTTACATGGGCCAAACCAGCCAGCTGTCTGTTTGAGTTATTTCACTTTTTTAGTGAAGCCCAATAAAGGTCCACTTGGGCATTAGGTTATTTTGAAATAATCATGAGCAGCCAGCTGAAAAGTTATACAGAAACCGAGGAGTGATTTTGATGGCAATAAAGAAAAATTAAGAGAAAATCCTTCTTCTGACAAAGAGCATTTTTCAGCTGTTTGGGATCGATTCGTGGTCCGATTGAACTAAAATTTTAACAGCATACTTTTGACATGAGGGTCTTCAATCTAGATAGTGAAGATTTCGCTTGGAGCTACCTACATTTAGATATAATGGGTAATTACTTGCCAACATCAAGTGAGACCCAAAATTATTTCTTCTTTCTTGTTATCGTTTATTACCGAAATTGTTAATCTTGAGATATTTATTGTGTATGCCTCTAGTTGTGACTATAGATATATAAAAAGAGAGAGTGAAGGTGAAGGAATTGAGGTTCTTTGTACCTCGGTGCATGTTATTGTCACTTTCAGACTAGAAGGTTTAAATCTTGACCTATTCAAGCCAGAGTAGAAGGAAAACAATGGAGGGCTCTATAAATCTCTTCTGAGCTTTGCTTAAGTTTAAGTAGATGGTCTCTAAATTTATTTATGCATGATATGATTTGAAGAAGCTTTTTTAAATTGCTTAGATTGATTACTTGTGTTCGGATTATATTATAAATTTCATGCATGATCTTAATAAACCATTAAAACTTGAGGCACAAGCCATGAAATTTAGCAAACTTATTTATGCATGATTGATTGTATTTCTACCTTGCTCAATAACGATTAAAGGCTAAGCTGGGGGTGGTTTGATAGCTTTCTAAGCCCATTCCTTGATTTTATCATTTAAATTGTTGGTTTTGTAGACTTTGAGCAGATAAAAGGTAGATTGGGCCATTGGAGTAAAAAAGAGACTTAAATGCATCCCAGTTGAGCTCTAGAAGCGTCGAACAAACAAAGACACAAAGGATGGAATTTGGAGCCCAGTCAAGCACTACTGTCCTAGCTCGACGTTGGCCTCGGTGCTCTAGCACAATATCAACCATGAGGCGAGCACCGTTGCACCCCTTGATGCTCTTACGCTGCGCTCAAAGGCAATAGCATGCTTCGGGTTGAGTGTTGCTATGCTACCCTGAAGCGTCGCAACACTCCGATCTTTTACAAAAGACCAATCTTTGCGCACGCTGCTACGCCTTTGCCCTTGTGCTTCGATAGTGTTCTACGCTCTGGCTAGAGCACCACTGGGCTCTCACAATTTTTTTTTTTTCATAAATATGGAATGATTTCTTGATTTTCATTCCTTCCAAGTTCCACCAAATTGAGCAGCCATTTTGAAATCTCTGCTATCACTCTGCAGATTCTCTTCCTCTATCTTAATTTTCTTTGTTTCTCATTGATTCTTTTCAATGTAATTGGGATTTTTGCATGCCGATGAGAGGCTAATGAATCCATTCAACTTGGGGGTAGGATTTATTTAACTTCTTCGAGGTCTTGTTGTAATGATGATCAAATTATTTTTGAATTCCTTTGAGTTTTGCATTATTAATTATGGATTGATTTTTTAATGAATTGACACTTCTACAATTTTCAATCTTGTTTGCTAAAGTTGATTTGTCTTACATTTATTGGACTAAGTAGCATCTTTGGCTAAGAACCTTCCACTTTTACCTAGACTCGTAGTTTTATTGTCTTGAACCATTGAAATTCATAGTTAATCAAATTTTAAATTAACCTATCTTGTTTCTCATTCGTCTCGATAATTTATTCATGTTCTTAATGCAAATCATTTTGGTTTCCAAGGGGTCTAATTTCTATAGTAACTAATACGGTTTAGTTGATTGATGATATCATTATTCATTGCTAGAGGTATCTAGGGTTTGTGAGTATGTTATTGCATATTCACAAATAGAGATTCAAATTTTTAGTGCCAATGATAAGAAGTAACTAATCCTTACCTATCTCCAAGTTGAGTTTCTTTCTAATTGATTTTTACAACTTGTTCTCATTTAAATTTCATTGCATTTTTAAATTTCTTGCAAATTGGTTTCTCACAAAGAATCCCCCTTCCCCCAGTTATTAGAACTCATTAATCTCGACTAGGTTTCTCCTTGATTCCAAGTGGACTCGACCCACTTTCACTAGCAAGCTTGTAAGAGTGGTTAATTTTATTTGTTTTGGGTCTCAATAGCCCGCGGAACAGTGAAGAAACTCATATATGGACTATATGGAACAAGTTTAAGTCACTATGTGCCCCTAAAATGTGTAATAATAAAATATTTCTGATTAAACAAATGATATCATTGATGTATCAAGATGGAACACCCATGTGAGATCACTTGAATACATTCCAAGGTATTGTTGATCAATTATCTAAGATGAATATCAAGTTTGAGGATGAGATATATGGGTTGTGGGTCCTTGGTACATTGTCGTACTCGAGGGAGATATTCAGAAGTTCCTTGTCAAACTCAGCCCCAAATTGAGTACCAAGTATGGACTTAGTTAAAAGTAGTGTATTGAATAAGGAAATGAGAAGAAAGTCACAAGGCTCTTTTCACAGTTAGATGTTCTCGCCAATGAAATAAGAGGGAGGAATAAGAGTAATGGTCCGACGGATAAAGATAGGGGCAAAAGTAAGAGTGGCCAGTTTACAAATGTTGAGTGTCATTATTACCATGTGAAAGGGCATATAAAGAAGTATTGTCGGAAATTTAAAAGGGACAATAAAAATGATAAAAGCAAGGAAAAGAAGAATAACGATGACAATGATGAAAACAGAATTATGTAGCCACTGAAGATTTCTACATCTTATTTGACGGTGATGTTATAAATCTTGTTACATAGCAGAGCAATTGGTTGACAGTGGCGCCTCAGTTCATGCTACATTAAAGATGGATTTCTTTGCATCCTATACACTTGGTGATTTTGATAGTGTTAGGATGGGTAATGACGGATCAACAAAAGCAATTGGTATCGGAGACGTACACTTGGAGAACAAGAATGGTTCTAAACTGATTTTGATGAATGTGAAGCGCATTCCTGATATTCACATGAATTTGATTTCTATAGGTAAGCTTGATGATGAAGGCTTCTGCAATACCTTCTATGATGGTAAATGGAAGCTTACTAAAGGTTGTATGATGGTAGCTAAAGGAGAGAAATATTCCTCATTGTATTATATGGAGGCGAAGATCACTTATTGTGATATAAATATAGTGGATGATGAAGCGAATGTTAAAATTTGGCATAAAATACATTGTCACATGAGTGAGAAGGGTTTGAAGATATTAGCCAAGAAAAATCATCTTCCTGATATAAAGAGTGCACCCCTAAATAGGTGTCCTCAATTTTTGGCAGGAAAGTAGACCAGAGATACTTTTAAGTCATCTCAGCGTTTAAGAAAACCAAATATACTAGATTTGGTACATATTAACGTGTGTGGTCCTATAAAAATAAAAACACTTGGAGGTGCATTATATTTTGTGATGTTTATCGATGACCTTTCGAGAAAAATATGAGTTTATACCTCGAAGACTAAAGATTAGGTGTTACATTTTGGGGTTGATGCCCTAAATCGCATGGGTCCTATAGTTTGTAATATTAATGTACGAACAATTTATTTGTTTAATAAAATATGAGATATTTTATCCATTTAGTAGCATTAACCCATAAATTAATAAACTAACATCTAAGGTTATCTTTTGTAACTTAAACATGTATGTAGAGACATATAGGTGGATCATGTTTAATTGATAATCTAAATGGTCTATAGTAGATAGATAAGGCTGGATATCTTATCTTGGTGACACTACAAATATGGTATGGATACCTTATCTTGGTGACACTACAAATATGGTCTACTTTGTAGATGTTACAATTGTTGTAAAGTGCAACAAATAATCTGATCCTGATAATTCATGTAAAGACATATGAGCGAGTGTGTTCTATACAAAAAGATTTGTATAAGACCACACCACGAAATGAATAGTCTCTTTACAAAAAGGTATGTAGAGATATATAGGTGGATCATGTTTAAGTGATAATCTAAATGTCTATAGTAGATGGATACGGTTAGATACCTTATCTTGGTGACACTACAAATATGGTCTAATTTGTAGATGTTACAATTGTTGTCAAGTGCAACAAATGATCTGATCCTGATAATTTATGTAGAGACATATGAGCGGGGGTGTTCTATACAAAAACATTTGTATAAGACTAGACCATGAAATGAATAGTCTCTTTATATAACGTCGTTAATTGTAGAGACTTACATTTCATCCGAATGACTATAAGTTACATGACTTGAATCCTTAATGAGTTGTGAACTTTTTTCTATGAAGGCAGTCCTTTGATTTCTATGGATGACAGTGGCCAGATCGCTGACTCAGTAAGCCTACTATTTTAGGGATTCGTCTGATTGCAAAGTTGGGAACACAACTATACAAGAAGAAATTCACTCCTTCCCTAATGTCAGGGTAAGTAGATAAATTGCTCCATTAAGAGCCGATTCGGGGCTTGAACAATATGGCGCCACACCCTCTCTTGACTCAAGAGGGGTTTGATCATAGTTGGATTATGACTTATTGTTCATTAGAGGGATCAGTGGTACTTAAAGAGTTAGATATAACTACAGGGGCAAAATAGTAATTTTGGCTCAGTTGTACTTACGAGCAATTTGAGAAGAGTCATCCCATTGTTGACTGGATATATCTGATGGACAGAAATATATCTGTAGTGTGAAGAGTGTAACTGTCAGTCTTTAGTGGACTGACAGGCAAATGTTGAGTAATTTAATTAAAGAAGTTTAATTAATTTTTTAAGTACCATTGAAGTTTCAATCTATAGGTCCATAAGATCTCATTGGTAGCTCAATTGGGATAATTGAGAATCAAATTATTTTTTTGTTCATTTGAATTGTTCAAAATAAATGAGGAAATTCATTATATATGATATTGAATTCATTATATATGGTATAATTATTATAATGTATTTGATACATTATAAAATAAAGTTTATTTGAGAAGAATTAAATATTTAAATATGATTCAAATATTAATTATGTGAATTGCATTCATATAATTAAATTTAATATAAATTTGATTTATATGAAATACTATGATTAATTGAGAGATTTTTCAAACTATAGGTTATATTATATTATAATATAATATAAAACATAGATTACAAATGATATATTAGATATGACATTTAATATAATGTATATTATATGATAAGTTGGCTATCATATAATTATATTATATTATTATTAAATTAAAAAAATTACTTTAATTTCAAAATAAAATGGATCAAGGAAGTTATGTAACTCCTTCCACATATCTCTCCTAAAAATGACCGTGGAATGTGGAGTCGTTAGAACATTTTATGCTTTTCAAATTAACACAAAACGTTTTTTGCTTCCCCCAAGAATTTCCTCTCTTCCCAAAATTAACAAAGAGCCCACAATACTCCTGTAGATTCTCAACCAAACGAGAATACCTTGGTAATTTTGTGGTGATAGTCATGTTGGATTGCTACGTTTTTGGGAGTTTTTTGAAATTTTTATGACCAATCGAGGAGGAGCTTCATGAAGAAGTTGTTCTTCAAGGGTTAGTCGAATTCTAACCCTTCTCCTAGTTCGTTTCAATTTGCATGATGTAAAATTTCTGTAATTTGCATAATTATTGTTCTGTAAATTTTATTCTATGAAACCTGGGAATTAGGAACAATCTTGCTTTCGCACTGGACCTCACGATTCCTTCAATTGGTATCAGAGCCAGGTTTTTTTGTCCCAATTTTAATTTTTCATAATTGAATTTACAGTTAATGGTGGGTTTTGTACATTTACTGCATTTATAGTTGATGAATGTATGTGAAATGTAAATGTTTTGCAATTTTGGATGTTTTGGGATTGGATTGTTTAGTTTTATTGCATTTCTTAAAAATTGATTTGTAAGGGTCGGGTGTTTTAGGCATTTAATTGCAATAGAGTTTGTAATTTCATTATCATGTGTCGTTCGTTATTTTCTATAGAAAACGAGGCCCAATTCAGAGTAGAATCGATGAAGATTACCACTGTATAATAGGCGACTGTATAGTAATGTTGCAACGTTGTGCCCTAGAATTGCAACGTTGCGATGAGGCAGATGGATCATCTTTTCCGTAGAATTGTAACGCTAGGTCAAAGCGTTGCAATGCTCTGAGACGGAAAATGAGTCGGTTTGTCGCTCAGCTTGTTTGGTCCGATTCGCTTGGTTTGAGTGGTTGCGGGTGGTTCAGGTTTTAGGCAGTTCGGTTCATGTCGTTCAAGTCCCAGTTCACTTGTTTTTTAACTGGTTTGAATGTTATTTTTGTAATAGTTATTTTTTATTAATTAAATTAATATAAATGGTATATTAATTTAATTAATTACTCAGAAAGTCCAATCCCAGTCTATAAATTGTTGTTTAAATTATGCATTTCATATGGTTTAATTTTGTTTATATATGTCATAATGTATGCCATATAGTAAAATCCCACCATAGGTTATGCCTTATTCATGCATCATTTATATTATAAATATCATAATATATAGATGCATGATTTTATTTTATAGCATGCTCATGCATCATAAAATATAAGTGTTATAATATATGCTTGCATGCATTAATAACATAGTATGCATCATTTAGATTATAAGGGTTATAATATATAGTTTGGATGTATGGATGTATATATGTTATTAATTTTTTCATTACTTTAGTATATATAAATGTTATGTATGTTAAGTAATGAAATGGGAATTGCATGAAGCATGACACTACTTTAAATACTTTTATAAATGTTATAATTTTATTAAGTATGTCATTTAATGCAATGTATGATTTTAATTTGTTTCATTTTATAATCGTTAAAATTCAATGAAATTAAAAATTAAAATCAATAATTTAGAATTGCATGCAAACTTAGGTTAAAATCATTTTTTTAAGATAGTTTTAAAATATGATTCACATATACCTAAGATCACAATATTTCTAATGAGATCGGAAATTAGTTTAATCTTTTAATCCATTTAATAGGATTAGGTTTGTTTTAATTAAAAGATTATATTGAAAATGTGAATTAGATAGATTTGTTACAAATATGCATTATTATTGATTAAAGTTGATTAAATTGTTTAATGGACATTAATCAAAGTTGTTCAACTATCTAAAGTAAGTGTTACTTTTGGACAAATTTAAACAATCACTTAGTAAAAATAAGTAGCTGTATTTTTTTAAGTTAAATTAGCCCTAGGTATAACACTCAGTGGGAGGAAAATTTCGTATATGATACTTCATTTTTCCTTTTCACATTTCTCCCTCAAAGTTCACACCATGAGATCTATACTCGGCCTCGAGGCATCTTTGCTTCTGTCCCCCTACGAGTGGTGTTTGTATAGGTCAATAACAAGGTGAACGAAGAGAGTGTTTATAGTAAGTGGGACCGGGATGTATTGCGGGATGTGTGTCAACACATCCCACGGTCTCTCTCATTAGTTTGTAGTAAATTTTCATGCGTGGCCTAGAGGCATCTTTTCTTGTGTGCCTAGATGGAATTTACTTAAGTTTGTAATAAATATTATAGATTCAATGTAGCCTATAAATGTCTCACTTATCTTTTTTTTTTATTATTATCAAAACACAACAATATCATGTACTCAAATCTCTCTCTTATTTTATCTCATTAGCTCTTCTGAGAGCAATTAGCCAAAAATGTGGTGTTTTTGGCTGTGGAGCGTTAGGCTTAAACTTTCAATGCATAATGATTTCAGCTACATAATGTTTTATTTGGGTTGTTGTATACTAGAGAGGAAAAGCCAGAGAATATATGCTACATGAATGATTAATATAAAGAAACTTTATATACACCACTGAAACATAATCGAGATTTCATGACATTTAAAAGCTGTCACAAATATCATCAGAATTAGGACCCTTGGACTTTAAAAACTTTTGGGTCTGGTTCGACTTTTTCTAACAAGAATTTTTATGTCTCTTGCTTCCTGTAGCAACTAACTCAAATTTCTAAATTTCCGTACCTTAATCAGCTAACCTCTAACAGACATCTCTAGTAAGTAGTGTGGATTTCACTTCTAAATTTAGAGTCATTTCCAATCAATATAAGAATCAATAAAATTCTCATGTGACAATGGCAAAGATATCTAACAAAATTAATGCAGCATATTAATAATCTACCTTAACCTTTATGTTACGCAATTCTAATATGACTTTATTAAACCAATCTAGATGATCTATAAGGGTTACAGCTTCCTGCATACATAGACATATACACATTGCTTCAGAAGCAACTTCTTGATTAACAACTTCGTCATGTAGAGACTTTTCAACTTCAACCAAAGATAAGCAACAATTTCTTTATCTAAAATCTCAATGATACATCATCACAAAGCATAGTGATGCAACAGGAAAGGTATTAGGCCAAATCCATGGCCAAGCAAGGAAAGTTCATCCCTAAGATGAGAGAGCACTCTCCTTAGAACACAAATTTAGATTAAAAAGATAATAATAAAATTCTTCCTATTTCAACCCATTGGCTATTAATAGCCCTACAATAAGATAAGACAATTATAACTAATTAATTATAATTAATTAATCTAAATTAACAACTAAGCTAAATATTAACTAAAATATACTCATTCTCCTAACTCTTCTCATCATTCACCTCAACTTAAAAAAATGAACTCATCCTTGAATTCAAGGTGATGGTGAAGTCTCATTATCTTGACTCTTCGAGTGTGATAGGCTCCGACTGAAAAATCTCGGTACAAGATTGACAAATCCAAAGTGGAAATAAAATCCAACTTAAAATTAAAATCATCCTCCGTGAAAATTTGATAAAATATAAATGGAAATCAAACTTGCAATCACCTAATAATAACCCCAATTTGAATGACTGGCCCAATGGAAAAATCAGCAATGTGTCACTTAGGTTTAGGGTTGTAGATGAAAATACCAAAATGGCCCTTGTCTCCAACTTCTTTTGTTCTTCACCGTGTGTAACTGCTACCCAACTCTCCTTTTCTTCTCCATAAAAATTCTTCTTCTCCATCTGTCCTCTACAATGCTGGGCGAATTGACGTCCACCACGATCGACTCTGATGAAGATCCGGTGGTGTAGGTGTCTCCCTCCAATGACGAAACTTCAAGTCCGATAACATCAAAAGCTGGCGAATCGATCTCCTCCGACGATATCAGACTTCGGCCTCTTCCAAAAACATCGTGAATCTCCCCTCTCCGTCCGGTGATTGGTCTCCGGCGAATCGGCCTCCGACGACGCTTCCGCAGCCATTGACGATCTGTGCTTCAGTTGGACGTCCTCTAATTCTTCATCAACGACCATTTTGGGTCTTAGGTCGATAACAATGGGCTCCGACGAACCCTTCTTTCCAGCCTTCTTCTCTTAGGCCTTCAATTTCTTCTTCGATTTTCTTTCTCGTTTCGGTTCTCTCTCTGCAACTATTCCACGGGCGTCAAATACTTCTCGAATCTGATTTCTTCTTTATATTTTCTTTTTTAATTTCTACAATGTTACTGTCATTCTTCATAATTGTAATATGCTTCGTCTTCACCATCATATTCTTTTTGTAATGATTTAAAAATATATCTTAGAGGATGAATTTTTTTAAGATCTTTTGGTACAGAATCTTATGGGTAAGTATAATATTCAGGATATTTCAATTTGTGTTATTTGGTTGGATGGACTATAACGTGTTAGATGAGATATAGTAGTGATGAACATGATGATACTCGGTGGTGGAGAAGCAAATCCGACAGTCCGCCATTGATGAGGGTATCACCAACTGCCATCTATGATTTCACATCTCTTTGGGAACGTCATTTCAAGCTGATATCAATTGATGCAGCAATTGATATCAAGCTTCAAAAGGTATTAGGCCAAATTTATAGACGAGTAAAGAAAGTTCATTCCTAAGATGAGAGAACATATCTTTATATTCAAAACATAAAAATAAAAAGTTTCTTATTACAACTCTAAATTGAGTCTTACACTAAATTAGGATAATGAACTAATTAATTCTAATTAATTAATCTAAATTTAACCACTAAATTAAATATTAACCAAAATATACTCATTATTATAATTCTCCTCTTCACATAGCATGATAGTTGAATGGGTCTTTTTCTCTAAAGTCTTCCATTCTTTGTCATCAACGACTACTTTCTTCGACTTATCAGTAGCGCGAAATTTCAAGCCCTAACGATTAGGCTCTGACACCAATTTGTTATGAAAACGTGAAATAGAGAATACATAAAGCGTAAAGAAATACAAAATCAACACATAGATTTACGTAGTTAACTAATAATTCCTTAGTTACATTCATAGGTAGAGAGAGATAATAATTTTATTAGACAAAAAATTCAAAATATAGATTAGATGTGCGTCAATGGCAACAAAGTTTATATAACGTGCTTCTCTCAACCCTAAATTAGAAAGCGTAAATCATGTAAATATGAAAAATATGAATTCAACTTAAATCATATTTAAGACATTCCAACAAACCACTTGGCCTTGAACTATGCATATTACGAAGTCATGTTGACATGAAATTGAAGCTTAATTACAACCTATTTAGAGGGTTAGTGTAATTTATAACAAAAAAAATATATAATTTTTTAAATTAAAATGAATCAAATTTGAAGATATAAAAACCAAAATGAATAAGATTTAAGTTCATAATCCATATTGAAAATTTGATGTAAACAAAGTTATAGATGCTTAAATTTTATCTCACTATATTTATAATTTTATCATTTGAAACCAAATAAGCTTGTAACTTCCACTATAATTTATTTTACTAAGATGCAAATTTAATTATATGCCTAGAGATTAATGTCTCTTTCATAAGAAAACAACTATATAGTTTCCAACCAAAGAGCCATTCCTACTAATCAAGAAGTTCCATTTTTTCTGTCCCCAACATTCTCATAAAAGTATTCATAAGCTTGAGGAGGGAGACGTGGATTTAAAGCAATTTCAAGAGGGTTCTTTCTAATACACGTTACTCCAACGCCCATCTCCATATTGATCAATTCATTTGATGGCCTACCAACTTCAAACGTATGGAGTAGTTTGGCAAGTGTGAGACTTACAATTTGGAGGGCAAAAGAGATTCCAGGACACATCATTCGACCACTTCCAAATGGTATTAGTTGAGGATGTTGTCCTCTAACATCGAAGTGATTTTTCCTACTAAGAAATCTTTCAGGTCGAAATTCATTAGGATCTTCCCATACAAGTGGATCTCTACGAAGCTTTTGAAGATTCACTAGTAGACGTGTCTGTGTCGAGACATGGTAGTCAGCAACTATGCAATTTTTGATAGATTCATGAGGGAATGCAATTGGCACTGCAGGGTATAAACGTAATGTTTCCTTCACTACTGCTTGGAGATATAGTAGATTTTTCACATCCGATTCTTCCACTTTTCTTCCTTGCCCAACTTGTTCGTCTAATTCAAACTGGAGTGTCTTGAGCGCTTCTGGATTGTTGAGAAGTAATGCAAGAGCCCATTGCATTGTTATTGATGTAGTTTCAAATCCCCCCAACATCATAGACTACACATATAGTTTCATCTACTTGAATTAGAAAAGACCATGGTCGTATATATTAGCTATTTATAAGGAAATAAAAAAACATTTTCCTATTAATTTGGGTGCACCTATTTTTTAAAATCCAAGCTTAGTGGCCTAACTATAATTCACATAAAGATCAAATGTATTCAATATATGTATAGACAAACTCTACAACAGTGTAGTTTTATGTTATAACTATAGAATTGTGTTAACTTGAGCATAACTTAATTGATATAAAACATATGTACTCTAAGTTAAGAAGGGAGAGGTTTGTCTTTACTAATCATCACGCATAATGTTATAATAAAAACTATATAACTATACCATGCCTTTGTTTCAATAATAATAATAATAATAATAAAGAATTAGGTATGCATACCAAACAAGTAGCTTTGGTGATTCTATCGTCGTCGTCATCATAGCTAGAAAGTTGTTCATCATCTTTAACAAGAGAAAGCATCACATCCATGAAGTCAAACTCTTCTACGTCCATCTCAATCAAACTTCCCTTTTGCCGGTGCTCTTTAAGCCATCTCTTAAGCATCTCGTCCAAGACCTTGGCCGTCTTCATCATTGCCTTCTCATGTCCTCCGATGTCCAACCACCGTAGAAATGGAAACCAATCTCCCGGAACAAACAATCCAAATAAATCAATAACATCCCTCATTGCCTTTTTATACTTTTCACCATCATCACCTTTGAAAGCCCTCGAAAATCTTTCCCCGGTCACCATCCTAAAGATAGTATTCAACGTTAGTTCTCCAAACCATGTCTTCATCTCCGCCAACACTTTGTCGTCGCTCCTCCCATTGTCTCTACGTCGTCTATGCCATAACTCATATAGTCCCTTCATTGAACTCTCAACTTCGGAAATTCTGATGTGTTTGAGCTGTTCGAGGCGGTGGCTCGAGAGGAGTTCGTGAGTGGCTATTTTCCGCATATGGGTACGGAGTGGACCGGATAGGGTTGTCCCAATCAGGGCATAGTCATAGCCGAGTAGCTTCCCGGCAGCAATCTTGGGTCGAGACGCAAAGATTTTGTCGTTTGTAGTAAAACACTCTCTGGCTATTTTCCAATTGCTTACAACCAAGGCCTTCTTCATGCCCAACCTTAACGTAAAGATTGGGCCATAAGCGTCTGCCATTTTGGCTAAAGTTAATTGAATTGGCTCTGTTGCACTCAGCAGATGGAGGTGACCAACCACCGGCCAACCGCCGGGTGCTTCAGGTGGTTGCCTCTTCCGTTGAGCACCAAATTTTTTGTAAATACTAAAAGCGACATATAAAAACAAGATTCCGGCGAGGATTAATCCGGCGGAGGAGATTTGAGGTAGTCCCATTTTGCAGTCCGGTGAAAAATGGAGATTTTTGGAGGGTTTTTAATTGTATCGTATTAATAAATTATTGGTTTTCCAATTTCATAAACAGAATATGTCAATGAAAATAATACTTTGAATTATTGAATGTTTGGCTAAAGATACAAAATAGTCTCAATAATTCTCATGGTTAGTTCTTGATTTAGTTCTCAATCTTCTACAATTTTCAATTTTGCATTCAATGCATAGTTTTTAATTTGGGGATCATTCCACTCCAAATTTGTTTGAATTTTAGGTTAAATAGCATTTTGGTCTATATATTTTGGACTCCTTAAATTTCAATTCCTTGTATTCTTAGGTTATATTTGGTAATCATTTGATTTTTTATTTTCAATTTTTAAGATTAAGCATATTTCATGTACATTTCTTACAACGATTTGCATCTTTATTGAATACTGTGGTTGAATTTCAAAAATAAAAACAACTTTTTAAATACTACTTTTTTAGTTCTCAAAATTTCACTTGGTTTTTTAAAGCATTGGTGAAAAGTAGATAAGAAATGAAGAAATTTAGAAGTGGAAGTAGTGTTTATAAGTTTAATTTTAAAAAAAAAACAAAAAATAAAATAATTACCTAACGTAGCCTTAGGTTTCAATGTTAGTTCCAGTAGTTTCTATAAATCCTAAATTTAGTCTATTGAAATTAATGTATGGAAATTAATAAAATAATAATAACATGTTTTATGAAAATAAATAAATTATGTGAATATGTTTCTAAAAATGATAATAAAAATGCAAACAAATAAATAAAATCATTTAGAAAATAATATATATCTATAATAAACTAGAAGCATGGACTAAAATTGAAGGTTTATTCAAAGAATTTGAACTAAAGTTTTACATTTGATAGTATAAGAACAAATAAACAAGCTCTAAAGTACAAAACTAGAGTTATATTTTAACTTAAATTATACTAACAAAAATTTTATAAATCAATATTGTTAAGTACCTACAAGAATGAATAGATCATTAAACTATCATTTTATTAATATACTTATATACATGAATTTGTTGTTCGAAATTAAGCTAACGCAAAACTTCTCTGTCTTTTTAAGAGACTAGTTAAAGAACATGTGTAATACACGTGACAACTCGTAACCTTAATTAAATTTTTTTTAATATTTTAATATTATCATTTTTTAATTTCATTAAAAATTTAGATCTTATACAAAGTAAAAAAATTGTGCTAGTAATTAAATTATAAAATAAATATGTTAATATTTTAGCATTCTAATATAGAGGTATACCTCAAATCATGTAATTTTAATTATAAGAAACCAAAGAATGTTTAGTTTTTGTTTAAAGTTTATTTTTATCATAAATAGATATTAGTTTAACACTATTTTTTTAAAAATGACATTTTGTATTATATTTAAAATAGTAAAATACATTTTTCATTCGTAAGTTATTCAACAAGGAAATATAGTAAACGTTTTTTTTTCACCCTAAATTATATGAAATCGTAAACTTACAATATATATTGTAACTTTCGTATATAAAAGCAAAAAACTATCCTTATTATGATTAATTTTTAAATGAATATTATTATTTTTATCTCAAAACCAGTTTTAATTATATTTTAGAACTTTTCTAATAGATCTCATTTGAAAATATTTTCTTCATATGAGAGTACTCAATAACTAACGGACTGAAACAATTGAATAGTTTATTTTTTACAACTGTCTCAACTACCAAATTCAAGAAAGACTGTAATTTATGCAATGTGAGCCTTACTGTAATTTATGTAACGTGAGCCTTTCTTCTATTAACTTTGATATAAATATATATCCAGATCAAAATAAGTAAGAAATTCTAAAATGATATAGGAAACTGATAAATTATATAAATATTACAATATTTTTATAAATCACATAAATAAATGTTGACTTCTTAGAATTTTCAAAACAAAAACATGCCTCTAATATATTATGCATTGGTCTTTCTTCTATAAAAACTTGCCTTGAAAGTGGTATTTCAATCTTCTAAAATTGATAAAATTGTTTATACTAAATTTTTCATATTCCAACTTTTAACATTTTTATCGTTTCACAATTCTACAAACAGTGGCACAATCAGAAATTTTATACAGGGACACTATATATATATATATATGTAAAAAAGTATTCATAACTTCATAAATGAACTAAATTAGTATATTACAATTGCCTTTGTTTTGAAATCGTTCCATGATAACTTCAGTATATAACTTATCAAATAAATCCTTTTCAATATAAGTTATAAGACAATCATTCATCAATTGATCTCCCATTCGATTATGTAATCGAGTCTTCACAATATGCATAGCAGAAAATGTTCTCTCTACCATAGTACTTTGAACAATTTTCATTTTCAAAAATCAAATTTCTTTTAATTTTAAAAATCATTTCAAAATTAAAACTACAATTCAACTCTTAATTTTATAACTAAAACTGAAATTTTATTAATTTTACAAAAAATAATTCATTAAATAATTTTTCTAATAAAATTAATAATTAATAGTTAGTCAAACAATTTTATTAATCTATTAATTTCATATCAAATATTAAATTAATTTAACACCAATTCCATCACCATGAATCTCCATTCATGAAATTAACTTTTAGGTCATTAATTGGTTCTCCAATTTCGTTTATTAAATGTGTAATTATATCACATATAATTACTAATTTCTTAAACTCAAATTTGAACGATTCAAATTAACTTATCATGTTATTCTAAGGCTAATTCCGTTTGTGAGCTAGTAGGAGAACCTAATGGACCTATAGATCATGAGCTCCAATAATTCGAGATTAATTGGTTAAACTCTTTACACTGAATTAACCTACATCCATTAACTAGTAGGTCACACCACTATAGCTCAATAGTTGCACTCTCCTCACTGTAGATATAATTCTGTCCACTTTAACCATGATTAGTAAGTCGACCCTTCACAGGTTGTTCGTATTCACAGCTAGGTCAAAATAACCATTTTACCTCTGTAAATACATCTTGCTCCTTAAGTTCCCAATAATCCTTTATTGAACAATTGGTTTATAATCCAACTTATAAACCATGACCCTCTTGATCATAAGAGGATGGAGCCCCATTGTTCAAGACTAGGAATCAGTGCTTAAGAGAACAACTTATCTGCTAACCCTAAGTCGGGTAGGAGTGAATTCCATCTTGCAAAACTATGTCCCCCTCTATCTATCCAGTCTTATTCCTAAAATGGCAGACTTATTGAACAGTGCTGTTGGACTACTCTCACCTATGAAGATCAAAGGATAATCTTGAATAAATAGGAGTTCATAGTTAACTCAAGATTAAGATCGAGGTTATTGATTTTGAAATAGTCGGTTTTAACAGTAAACAAACATTATAAAGAAAAATGATTATTTCGAGGTCCGGTCTTATGCAAACTCATTTCATAGGATGCCCCACTCACATGTCTCCACATGAATTATTTTGGGATTACATCATTTGTATCAGTATACAAAATGGGCCGATCCAATAATGTTACCAGGATGAGGTACCCAATGTCATCCATATACTTATAGACCATTTTGGTTGTATACTAAAATTTGATCCTCTTTTATGTCGCTACATAAAGTTAAAGTATTCATATTATAGCCATGGATTCGGTTAATGGATTTTTATAACCAAATGCAATATCAACAATAATTTATTGAATAAAATACTCAATAATACTTTTATTGAAAAATAGAATATGTTAATAATAATTATGAGCTGTGAGTTTAGGACATTCTCAACAATCTCCCACTTAGACTAATACTCTAGTTAGACAAATAGTGAGAAAATATTATAAACTAGGGCATCCAAATATCCTTGACATTCTCCCACTTGCCCTAGGTTGAAATGCTTGTAATCCTAGTCTGACCAGGTGGCCCTTGAACACTTTAGCCGAGAGGGCCTTCATAAAAGGATCAGCAAGGTTGTCTTTTGAGGCCATCTTCGTGACTATCACGTCTCTTCGGTGATACTTGAGGATGTTCTTGACAGTATTCCAATGACTATGTCTAGGGTTAGATTGGAACCTGCTGACGATTCCAACTACAAAGCATATGTTAGGACTTGTACACAACATAGTATACATCAAACTCCCAACTGTCGACACGCATGGAATTCTTTTTATGTCCTCAAGTTCTTGAGGCATCTTAGGAAACTGCTTCTTTGACAAATGAATTCTATGTCTAAAAGGTAACATACCTTTTCGAAATTTTGCATATTATATCTTGACAACATCTTGTCAATATAAGGTGCTTGAGATAGTGATAAGGTTCTGATCTTGCGATTTCGAAAAATTTGGATTCCAAGAACGTATTGAGCATCTCCCAAATCTTTCATTTGGAATTGTGAAGCTAACCATCTCTTTATGTCAACAAGGAAACTTGTCTCATTCTCAATGAGCAAGATATTATCAACATAATGGACCAGGAAAACTACAGTTTTGTTGATTATTTTTTTGTATACACAAGGTTTGTCAATATTCTGTTCAAAGCCATAAGACTTAATTTCAGTGTTAAATCTTATTTTTTTGGACCTAGAAGCTTGTTTTAATCCATAAATGGATCTTTTCAGCTTACAAAACTTTTGTTCTTGACTCTGTTCAATGAACCCTTCTGGTCGAGACATGAATATACTTTCATCAAGATGGTCATTCAAGAAAGCTATCTTGACATCCATTTGCCATATTTCGTAGTTATAATATGTGGCAATGGATAAAAGTATTCTTATTGATTTTATCATGGCAACAGGAGAGAAGGTTTTTTCATAGTCAACCCTTTCCTTTTGAGTAAAACATTTTGCCATAAGTCTGGCTTTATAGGTTTGCACCTTGCCAGTTTGGTCTCGCTTTCTCTTGTAGATCTATTTACAATCTATAGGTTTAACCTCATATGGTTGACTACAACTTCCCAGACAGAATTGAAGTATTTTAACTCCATTTTCACGTCCATGGCTTTTATCCATTATTCTCTATCGACATCACCCATTGCCTGTTTGAAGGACAATGGATCCTCTAGGCCATCATCAGGTATGATGTCCTAAGTTTCTATTAAACCTATATAACGTTCAAGTTGATGAACAACCCTCCCACTACGTTGAGGCATTCTCGACTCTTGAGAAGGATTTGATGGGGATAACAACTGTTGTTGATGGACCAGCTTGATCAACAACTTTTGTTAATTTGTCTGTAGTATCTTTGGTCATTTCATTCAATACTAGTTTACTGCGAGGTTGATAATTTCTAATATGATCTTCTTCCAAGAAGGTAGAATTTTTCGATACAAATACTTTATCTTCTTAAAGATCATAAAACAATCCACCTTTTATTTTCTTAGGGTATCCTACAAATAGGCATAACTTTGAACGTCATTCTAATTTTCTAGGGTTTTACACCAACACTTGTGTCGGACATCCCCATATTCGGAAGTGACGTAAACTATTTTTACGCCCTCTCCACAACTCACACTGTGTTTCTGAAACACTTTTTTAGAGAACCATGTTCAGAATATATACTGCAGTTTATACTGCATACCCCCAAAAGGATTGAGGTAACTGAGAATAACTCATCATCGAACGAATCATGTCTAACAAGGTTCGATTTCTCCTTTTTGCAACGCAATTTTGTTGTGGTGTTCCAGGTGTTATGAGTTGGAATTAAATTCCATGATCTACTAAATAGTTTTATAATTGTAAATCCATATGCTCACCACCTCGGTCTAATTGAAGTGTTTTAATTCTTTTACGTAATAATTTTTCAACTTCTGTCTTAAATTCTCTTAACTTTTTGAGAGTTTCAGACTTGTGACTCATTAAGTAAATATAGTCACATCTTGAATAGTCATCAACAAAATTGATGAAATATTCATACTCATCTCGAGTTTTTACATTCAACGGACCACAAAGGTCTGAATGTATAAGTTCTAGGAGTTCTTTGGCACGAAGACCTTTTCCAGAAAAAGATATTTTAGTCATTTTTCTTGAAAAACATGATTCACATGGAGGTAAATAATTGTCTTCTAAATGATTTAGATAACCATTTTTAACTAATCTCTCAATCTTGTTGAGATTTATGTGACCAAGTCCGAGGTGCCAAAGATAGGCGTTAAAAGAAATTTTCTATCTTTTATTTTGAGTTTCTGCCATTTTAAATATCTTTATATTTAAAATGAAATTTGCTTCAGTTGGTTTTAATACATACAAGTTATTTTTAGGTCTAGTAGAAAAAAAATATGAATACCTCTTGAAAAAAAGAATACTTTATTGATTTCAAAAGATACTTTATACATATTTTCTAACAGAAGATACGGAGATTAAGTTTCTTTTCATTTTGGGTACATAATATACATTCTTTAACTAAATGAAAGATTTTACAAAATATAACTTGATGTCTCCCGTTGCTTCAGTTGATATGACTTCTCATGTTCCAACCTTGAAAGTCATTTCGTGTTCTGAGAGTTGAGTCCAAGAACTAGTTTCATGTAGAAAGGTGCAAACATGATTAGCGACGCCTGAATCTAATATCCAAGTTAAGTGAGAACTTTCCACTAAGCATGTTTCGATTACAAGTAACTTTGATTTACCTTGTTTTTCCTTTTCTGCTCTCCTTTCAGCCAGATATTTCAGACAGTTGCGTTTCCAATGCCATCTTCTCCACAATAAAAACATTTTCCTCTAGGAGCCTTGGTTTTCTTAGTAGCAAGTTTCTTCTTTCCTTTTCAATTCGTCTTCATTTGGATACTTTTATCTTTAGAAGAGGAGGGGGCGAACTTCTTTTTTTCTAAAGACTTCGTTCTCGAAAATGATCCCTTCAGAAATTTATTCACTTTCTTTTAATTTCATCATCGATTGGTAAGTCTGGAATTCGTTTAATAGAGTAGTGAGGTTGTAATTAATATTATTCATTACAACATTAGTTCGGAAGGTCAAGAAGCTCTTTGGAAGAGACTCCAAGATCATACTAACTTGACTAGCCTCATCTATGATAGCGCCGTGAGCTTCTTTAGACCAAATTAATCAATATTCGTTAACCACCGAGTCACACCACTATACCTCGAAAGTTGCATTCTCCTCACCGTAGATATATTTATCTCCACTTAATTTAACCATAATCAGTAAATCAACCCTTCACAGGTTGTTCGGAATAACGATTGGGTCAAATGTTGTTTTACCCCCTAAGATTAAGTCTTGCTTCTTAAGTTCCATTGATCCTCTAATGAACAATTGGTTTCTGATTCAATTATTAAATCAGATCCCTCTCAGGCCAATGAGAGTGTGGAGCTCCTTGTTCAAGACCCAGATTTAGCACTTAAAAGAACAACCTTTCTTCTATCCCTTAATTAGGTAGATGTGAATTTCGTTTTGCACCCTATGTCTCTAGCTATCTATCCGGACTTATCCCTAAAAATGAGAGGTTTATTGAGCCAGTGTTGTTGAGCCAACCTCACCTATGCAAATCTAAGAATAATCCTAAATAAACAATAGTACATAGTTAGCTCAAGATTAAGATCGAGTTATCTAGGCCATCTAAGCGAAATAGTCAGTCTTAAACAATAAGCATCGTTATAAAGTAAGAGTGACTTATTTCTTGGTCCGATCATATTGGATTCTATGTCCTAAAACTCGTAGTTTGTAATATCATATTCTTGTTCAATAAGTTGTTATTGAAAATCTTTAGTAAATTTAAATTCTATATTCATTAATCCAATAAACTAAGGTTCCGAGGCTATTAAGTTTAACTTTGAACTTTATATAGTGACATAAATATGGATTAAGTTCAAATATATATAGCCAAAATGGTCTATAGTATATGAATTAGGTTGGGCGCCTTATTCCGGGGACACTATGGATGTGACCCATTTTGTAGTTAGTACAAACGATGTGATCGTAAACTGTTCATGTGGAGACATGAAAATAGGGGCATCCTATGTAAAGAGTTTATATAAGACTGAATCATGAAATAGTCACTTTTTACGTTCTAAATGTCGTTTAATGTATAAAACTGACTATTTCGTTAATCGATGACCTAAGTAACTTAATCTTAATCATGAGCTAACTATGAACTCCTATTCACTCGGAATTATCCTGAGATCTACATAGGTGAGGGCAGCTCATTATAGCTGGTCCAATAAGCCTCCCATTTCAGGGGTAAGATTAGGTGGATAGCTGAGAACATAAGCTGCAAGATGAAATTCACTCCTACCCATTATAGGGATAGTAGATAGGTTATTCCTTTTAGTATTGAATCCAGGTTTTGAACAAGGGGTCCCACCCTCTCATTGTCCCAAGAGGGGTTCAATTTATAGGTTGGACCTTAAACCAATTGTTCATTAGAGGATCAGTGGAACTTAAGGAATAAGATGTAGTCTCAGGGGTAAACCGATTTTTATGACCCAGCCGATATTATGAACAACCTGTGAAGGATTAGCTTACTAATCATGGTTATATCACATGGACACAAATATATCTATAGTGAGGAGAGTGCAACTACGAGACTATAATGAAATGACCCGTGAGTTAACGAATGTTGATTAGCTCCGTCTAGAGAGTTTAGCCAGCTAATCTCGGATCGTTGGAGCCCATGATCTATAGGTCCATTAGGTTCCCCTACTAGCTCATATGGAATAAACTTAGAATAGTATGATAGAATAATTCGAATTGTTGGAATTAGGTGAAGAGAGAGAAACCGACAAGTATATGTGATATAGTGGTCGGTTTTACAGTTTAGAGATATAGCTTTAATATTTAAATATGATTTAAATATCAAGAATATGAATATGTTCATATTCGGAAGCTTGGAAATAATGGAAATGGTCAAAGATGTAAAAAGTCAAAGAGTTGACTTTTGACTTTGAAAAGTCAAACTTTTAGTCGACCTTGTATTCAAATGTGATTTGAATTTCGAGAAAATGAATGCGGATTCATGCTTAGGAGGTCAAAATTAGTCAACACGGAAAAAATAATAAAAAGTCATAATGTTGACTTTTTGGTCAAAGTTTGACTTTGACAAAATGACTATTTTTCCTTTGACTAAAGTTAGTGGGAAAATCCAAACTTTTGTTGGATAATTTCACTAACAAAGTGACATTAAAATAGTGGATTATAGGTGTTGGGTATTTATGGTTTTGTTTCATGCAAATGTTGCATGACTTTTTTTTATAAATATGGGCTTTGAATTTGGATTAAAAACTTTTGCCATTTTTCCAAAATTATTTTCTAAATTTGGGTAGGAAAAGTTAATATTTTTGAGTGAAAATAAAGAAAACCCATACCCAACCCAAAATCTATCTTTTATTTCCAACTCTTTCTCTCTCTCGGGTTCTTCATCCACCTGGTCCCACAATTCGGTTCTGAGTCCAGAGGATAGTAGGTCAACTCTAGTGGTGGTCCGAAAAAGTTCGGATCGAGATTTAGCGAGGAAAAACGGTTTTCGGGAACTTCAAAGGTAATTTTCCTGTTACTAATTTTTTCTTCAATTGCATGCTTTTTTCCTTTAAATTAAAAGCAATTAGAGTGTAATTAGATCCTTATTCCGTTGCGTATGTCTCGTGTTCCATCATGATCTTACGCAAACTCATTGTATAGGACATCCCTACTTCTCATGTTAATATATGAACGAATCAGTATCACTTTGTTTGTTGTACCTTACAACAAATTGTAACAGCTACAAAGTGGATCGCATCCGATAGTGTAACCAGAATAAGGCACCCAACCTTCTTCATATACTATACATCATTTAGATTTTTTAATCAAAACCTAATCCACTCTATGTCTCCACATAAAGTTCAAGTACTCATGTAATAGTCATGGATCTTTTAGTTTATTGGATTTATTTCTAAAACGAAATAAACAATTCATATATTCAATAGAACTTTATTGAATCAAACTTTAATAACAACTTTATTGATTTACAGAATGAGTTTATTGTTTATAAACCACGAGTTTTAGGATATAAAACCCAATAGTTCATAATTATGAATTGTTTAAGATAGATGCAAATGAAACTATAATCGATATGTCTACTAGATTTACTAACATTATGAATATATTGAAGGGACTTGATAAAGTCTATACAACCTCCGAAAATATTAGGAAAATTATTAGGTCTCTACATAAGACTTGAGAAGCAAAGATGACAACAATCCAATAACAAAGGATCTCATCAAGCTCCCATTGGAGGAACTTATTGGCTCATTCATGACCCACGAGATTACTATGAAGGAACACTTAGAGGATGCATCTAAGAAAAAAAAAGTATTGCATTAAAGACCATTTCTTTGGAAATTGACTCCAAAAATGAGAATGCTCTTAATGAAGATGTTGCCCATAACTTATATAAGTACAAAATTTCATCAAGAGGAAGAAGCAATTGAAGAAACACCTATGAACCCAAAAAGAGACAAAAGGTTAGAAGAGCAAAAAGAATGAAGTAATTTGTTATGAATGCAAAAAGATGAATCATATAAGAATGGATTGTCCACTCCTCAAATCATCTAAGAAATCCAAGAAGGAAACAATGAAGTCTAGTTGGGATGATAATAGTGAATGTGAAAGTGGAAGTGATGGTGAATAAGTGGCACACCTTGGTCTCATGGCTCATAGTGACAAAGATGATAAACATGATGATGAGATAACTTTAGAACCCCATTCTTATAATGAATTGTTTGAAGCTTTTGAAAGTATACAAAATGACTTAGAAAAACTTAGTTGTAAACATGTTGTTCTTAAGAAGAAATACGATGCATTGACTAGTGAAATAAGTTATTACTTGATAAAAAAAAATTCTTTAAAGAAAATGAGCATGTTGTGCAAATTGAAGAATCTAATGTCTGTTGTTGTAAGCATGTATACGATAGACCCGATAAACTATCTGTGTCTATCATGATATATATAGACATAGATAGTAGTCTATCGCATTCTATTGAGATCTAGTGCAGATAAATTATGATATTCACTATTATTTGTAAATATTTTCAGCAATTTTGTCATTTAAAATAATTTTCCTTATTTTAACTTTAAAAATTACAAAAAAAAAAAAAATTTGATTAATATTGAAAAAGAAGAAATGGAAATCTCACCAATGGTCAAATGAAAAAAATAAATAAATGGAAAAATTTTACATTGGGCACTGCTCGCACACACATTTATATATACTAGTTGGAAGGCACGTGTGATGCATGTGACTAAAATTTTCTATGACAAAGTTTTAAGATATAATTTAAATTTGATTGAATATTCATTGACTTTAATTATTAAATGTTTAAAATGAAGTAAAATAATTAAAATATAAAATTATATAGTTGCAATAAAATTTGTGAAGTAAAATTAGTAAAGAGTGATATAAGAATATAAATTACTTTGATTTTGGGATAGTTCTTGGATGGTTGCTTTTTAGAAAAAAAAAAAGAAAGAAAAAAAAAATATTTCATAAGAATTATATACCTCAATTTAATAAAAAAGGTAAATAAATATTTAATAATTTTGATATTGAATAAAGAAAAATCTTTTTGTAAACAAAATTGAATATATTTCCTGTTATATTCGGATCAATCTATTAAATCACTTTTCTTAAATAAAATTATAATAACTAAATTTTCTCGTGGTTTTAAGATTCTTTTAAGTGTTACTAGAATTTACGTTTTTTAATTTATTGATACCTAATTTTGATGAATATTTTTTTGCATGCTACTAAGATATGAATTTTTAAAAGAAAACTAAAAAAAAAAGTCAAAAACTATGATTAGACTAAAATATCAATTTAGAATAATAAAATTACCTTCGTATTTTACTTAAAATATAAAACTTGAAAGATACGGACTTAATAACAAAAACTTGAACTAATTTTAACAAATAATAGGGAAATAAATTTGAAAAATGCAACTTAATGATTTTAAATCAACAGAAAAATGCGGACTAGATATACATATAGGTGGATTGGACTAAAATATCTACAATAATAGATTTGAAATTGAGAGTGGGAAGAATCTATAATATCCATACAAAGAACTATGTGTATACAATAATAATTTGGAAATAAATTTGAAAATTTGAACTTACAAATTTTAAAAACTTAACAAAAAAGACCAATAAATTTACAATGGTAGATTGAATTAAAACATCTCCAATGACGGACTTAGAATTGATAATAAAAACAATTTGGAGTGCTTGTAGAAAGAACTATGTTCATAATAATAATAGGGATATAAATTTAGAACTTAGTCTCTATGGAGAAAAGCAAAAAAATGAAATTTAGATTTGAATTTAGATTTGAGATATCACAAACTATTCAATTTCAAATCACAAAAAGACAATTTATTAGGAAGTGTAAACAATACAAAAAATGTCAATGCCATGCTTCACTATCTTTACAATTCTTTTGTTGAGATTTGAAGGAAAAGTTTGGAACAACATGTTGTAAATATGGAGAAATCGAGTGGGTTACCAATATATATCAAACACAATTATAACAAACAATCACATAAAAAAGGTGGGAGTAAATAGAATCTATGATAAGTAATAACTAACTTTGAGAAATGAAAGGATATGTTGTAACTAACTAAGAGATGAGAGGGTAGTAACTAACTAAGAGATGATAGGGTTTAAAGGAAATTTATTTAAAATTGAAGGGCAATATAGGAAGGTAAAGATTCTTCCATATGCCCCATTTAATATAGTATATATATATATATATATATATATATATATATATATATATTTTTAAATTTTCACTTTTAATCTCTACCTTCCATTTCACTTTTTGATCAATCTAATGGCCCAAATTGAAATCTAATTTTTACCCAATTTCTCTCTATTGTTATACATCATCTTCCTAAAAATTGTTTAAACTTTCACATACTTTACAATCCTCGAAATTTGAATAAAGGCTATCATTGTTACTCTTCCAATTTTCTTTGTTTTCATCTTATTCTAGACAAATATGTATTGTGAGGATTATATTAAAGTTGTGAGCTCAAATTTGTACATTTGCTCTTTTTAGAGAGTTTTATCGAGTGTTTTAAAGCTTTAAAAATATTGTAACAGTTAGATCCTCACCCGTAGAAAGGATCAGGTTTGCTCTTGAACTCGAAAAAGGAGTAAGGTAGGAGTTTAGCTCTCATCCATGGAAAGAGTCAAAGGAGATTTTTAATCAAAATCCCATAAGGCACTCGGAAAAGTGGATATAGATTGAATTTGACCGAACCACTATAAAAGTCATGGTGTATTCTTTTCTAACTCTTTCCTAATTATTTTTGCATAATTTTAATTTTATACTCTTGTTGGTTGAGATTGATTGAGTATATTATTACATAACTTTTACCAATCTTGTTATTTAGCATCAATTAGGGCATTTATTAATTTAATTTAAAAATATCTAATTAGTTTAAATTGAGGAGTTGTTATCAAATATAAAAAAATGAATCGAAATATTTACAAAATATAGAAAAATTTTAGAACTATTATGATAGACACTAATAGGCTTCTATCTAAAATTTTGCTAGATCTTGTAAATATTTTCAACAGTTTTACCATTTGAAATAATTTTTCTTAAATTGAGTATATTTTTCAAATAGTTTAATTAAACCTATTCACTCTCCTTTAGGGTTGTCATAACGGTCCAACACCAAACAATTAGATGGGTATCCTATGCCTTGCAGGCAATGAGGAGGGCGCTTTGTGACAGAGCAAAATAGCAAGGTATAGGTCAGAGAAGACTTCACAATTGTTCCAATTGTCTAAACATCCCATGTAAGGTTGTCGACAAAGCTTTGTTGTAGGTTTGATATATGGTGCCATGGTGATTTAGCACTCTTGCATCTGCCAATATATTGGATAGTTCCAGGGCACTGTGATATTTTGCATCAATGAGTTTTTTCCACAAACTATGGGATCAGTATAATGCATCCACAGCTACTTGCCAAGAAAAGCAATATTTTTCACCTTCATCTTGTCAATGCCAAGGCCTTCTTTCCCTTTGGGCAAAGTGATAAAATTCTATCGAACAAGGTGTGATCCACCATCTCTTTCAGCACCCTTCCAAAGGAAATCTCTCATGAGCTTTTCAATGGTTTTGTATATTGATATGGGAGCCTTAAAGCGAGATAAGTAGTATGTGGGAATATTTTTGGGAAAAACCTTTCCCTTCTATTGCAAGAATAAATAGAAAAATAACGACAATAAAACCGTAGAAAACACCCAACTTAGAAAAAAACCATGACTTACTCGAAAGAAATCTACTATGTGAAAAATTATTACATTCACATAGAAAAATTCTCTTCCCGTTCCCAATTACAATACTTTCTCAAAACATTTGACTACTCACACCTTTTTACCACTCTCCAACTAGAGAATATAAAAGGAATTTGATTAGAGTTAGCACACTAAGGTTAAAGTGTTTCTAATTTGGATAACTTAAAACTAGAGGCATGAGCTCATTTTATAGGCTTGGAGCCCATCTCTATGGTTCAATTTAACTGATTTGGGACAAATTACACTTCTATTATTTTGCCAAAAACCTAACAGATTCCACCTTGGCAAGATATTTGAAGAATTCACAGCTTCTGCAACACCCATTATTTTCATCAACAATCATAATTCTCATCTCATAGAATTATAACATACTTCACCATAAAAAGTAGACCATTTGGAATACCACCTCCTTTTTTGTCACATGCCGATAAATCTTGCTCATATTTATAAGGGCAACTTCCACCTACTTGGCTCACCTGGAAGTCCTTTAGTCATCAACAAAACATCCACCACACACCTTTCATAACTATAGTCAATGTATGTGTATAAACTTGTGGAACCGCTAACATCACATCCTCTATCATGGTAAAGTGGATATACCACGAGGATGAATTTTGTCTTCTTTAAAGGAAGTCACCGTCTCCTCTGACGAGAAAGACACCATCAGCATCTGATCTAGAACCCTTTGCCTAGACTGTCTGTATGCCCAGCAACCCATCTCTGCTTGAAGACTCTCTTTTTTAAACCTCTATTGGAATCACTCCGAAAATACATTGCAACTCCATCACCACTTAACCTGTATTTGTGTAAACCATTTTGTATCAACACATCCTTGACTTGCACTTGCCACAAGTCAAAGTTGATCCTTGTATCAATTTTTTCCACATCAAACTCCATTGATCTCATAAAGCCTTGACACACATCTGCTTCACTCCTAGTAAATCAATAAATAGTGAATAAACTACACTATTCACAAACACCACAACCTGTTTCAAGAATTATTTTTTGATAACAAAGCTGCTGGAAAAACCTCCCACTTCTACTACAGGAATAAGCAACAAAATAATAGAGAAATTAAAGAAAAAAATAAAAGTGGAAACACAAGAATTTATGTAAAAAACTCCCAACTCGAAGAAAAACCACAACCCACTAGAAAGAAACTCATTACAGAACAATTCTCTTCCCAATCTTAATTACAAGAGCACTCGCTTAATGCTTTTGACTACTCACACATTTTGACTACTCACACCTTTTGTCTACTCTCAAGCTAGAGAATACAAAATAAATTTAATTAGAGTTAGCACACAAAACTTAAAGTGTTTCTAACTGGGACAACTTGAAACTAGAGGCATGAACTTCTTTTATAAGTTTGGAGTTAATCTCCATTCTTCAATTTAATCGACGTGGGATAAACTGCACTTGCAATATTTTACATAAAACCCAACAAATATTGATAAGGACGACTTGAATAAGAATCAATCTTCCCCCTAGATATGTATGACTACTTCCATGAATCAAACTTTGTTTTTTCAACTTTCTCAATGATAGGAGTCTAGAAATCTTGTGCCTCAGGCTTCCCACCTAACGATATGCGAAGGGTGATGCCGAGCAATTAATATTTGAATGTGTGGGAAAAGTTATGTAGCAATTAATATTCAGGTATAAATGAAATGATCAATGAGAGAGGAAGATTATGAGGCAACGTGGGATTAGGGAGAGATTATGAGAGAGGGTGATCAAACAAAAGATAAGTTAGCCATTATATAGAAAAATTAAGGATAAAATTGTCCAAAAAATTCTTCCTTAATTCATACGTTTATAGCTATTATAGATTGTAGACGTGGGATTGGAAAATCAAACCTGATGTTTATAGTGAGGTTAACACATTTACTAGCAAAATCATTATGATAATTATTAAGAGTGATGTCAAATTATTAATTAATTAGTATTAATATTAATTAATTCTAATTAATTACATATGGTAATAAGTTAAAATTAGTTAAGTTTATAATTAATAGAATTAATTTATAAAATTAATTATTCATTATATTAGTGCAATCGATTAAATTTTTTGTCCATAATATTGTTTTCGATTAATTAATTCAACTAATGGCCTTCTAAGAATTAACCCAATTACCTCATGGTTGGTTACCCAACTGATTTTTCTATTATAAACCTATTTTATCTATTTAACATATTATTAGTTAGAAAAATGGTTTTGCATTTTTTTCTGGTCATTTGATTATTGATAATTTGGATAATGTAAGTCTATAAGGTCCCTTGCTAACTCACCACGGACCAACAAGGATCAAATATATTAAAAGAAATTAGAAATATTCAAAGGTATGAGAAAAAATATTAATTGTATTGGATACAATTAACTATATAATTTAAAATTTATTTAAATGATATTCAAATTATAACTTTATAATATGGAGAATTAATTTATTTGAATATAATTCAAATAATTGATTATTTATTTTGACGAGATCCGTATAAATAAATAAATTATTTAATTTGAATAAGATTAGAATTAAATAGATATTGAGAGAATTAATTTATTTGAATATGATTCAAATAATTAATTATTTAATTTGAATGAGATTCAAATTAAAGAGAATCTATAGAAGATAAATACCTAAATATGATTTAAATATTTTAAACTTTTTAATATGTGATATTGAATGGAAAGATATTTTTTATTAGATATTTAAGTATTTCGTCTAATAGGATTAAGAGTGACCAGGTAGAGATCTATAAATATGGCCCTAAGGAGCCCTCATAGAACTCACTTTTATACTTCTACTCTCTACAACATAATCTCTAGAGTCATTATGTAAAGAATTCTCTCAATTTTTTTAGACTTGTTCCCTAAAAATTCTTCTTCCCTATTCCCTCTCCTCTTTCAAGAGTGATTCCCCCAAACTTGATCTCTCCTAGAGATATAGCAAGGAAAATCTCGTGGAAAGGGCAGACATCAAGGAGAAAACTACTAGTTCAAGGAGAAGATTTTGCTACAATTGTGGATCAGCAAATGTATGTTGCTTAGCCTTTTTTTTTCGATTATTAGTATTTTTAATTCGTTCAAGAAATCAAAGAATGCAATCACAGTCTTCCTCTAAGATTCGATCCCTTGACGTATGGCCTTCATTAAGGAGAAAGATAGGTTGGGTTTCAACGATATCCATATGTTCAATCAAGCTTTGTTGATAAAACACACATGGCACATTTTAGAAAGAGAGAGCTCGAATATTAAAGGTGAAATATTTCCCAAATTCCTCTTTTCACTAAGTAGGATTGGACTATCAACCTTCCTATACTTGGTGAATCTTTTTATGGGTCATGAGCTTTTTATCAAATGTGGGCGTTGGAGGATTGGTGATGGTCGATCGATCAAGACTATTTTCAAGCCCCCCCCCCCCCCTTTTTTCCATCTCGTTTCTGTGTCCTCAGTGGATAGTTTGATTTGTGTTCGAAAATGGAATCAAACTCTGTTAACAGAGTTATTGTTTTCATAAGATGTTGAGATTTTTCGGAGTATCCTGTATACTCCACAACTCGACCAAATAGTTTCTTTTGATATCATTATAAAAAGAGTGTGTATTCCATGAAAAGTATGTACAAGTTAGCTCATGCTTCAATTATGGTAGCATCGTCTACCTCTAGAAATTGAAATGGATAACTTTGGGAGATTGATGTGTTCCCTCTCTATCCCCCAAAAAACGAAAATTTTTATGTGCTGTGCTTGCCTAAATTCTCTCCCTACGTGTAATGTCTTGGCTTGTCGCTCTATCATTGCTTGTGGAGATCCTCCATTTTTCTATTGTGCTCTTGAGTCGAGTATCCATGTTCTTTAGTATTGTAAAGGAAGCAAACACATCGTCTCTCTGACCTCCTAGTATTCATTTCGTTTAAATGCATTACACTGGTGTTGCTTCTCTTCTATGCAGGGCTTCTGAAATGTTGAAACAATTGGATGTATATATCTTTTCCCTTATTGCATTTGCCATTTGGCATGAGCACAACCAACTAGTTTTTTATGGCCAAATCTTTCCTTTTTTTCATTCTATATGGTGGGCAGTAAATCTGGTGGAGTCTATCAATTATCAGCCTGAGTTGGTTCCTGATCCTTCGAGTCGTTCTCCCTCCTTGATTATGCTAGCTCCCCATTGGTCAACCCCTCCACCAGACTCGTTTAAGGTGAACTCTGATACTGCTTATTTGGATGGAAAAGTTATTGTCGATGCCATTGTTTGCGATTCATGTGTTGATGTTATGCTCATTATGGAAAGTCACTTTCCTTTGATGGGATCCGTGGATCTAGCAGAAGCTATTGCCATGTTTATTTGGGTTTCCAATGCTCTTGATTCTGGTATTCCTCTCTTTGGGTTGAAACTGAATCCAACATTCTTTGGAACTTTTTGGTTTGGAATTATACCTGTGCGAATGAAATACAGACTTTCGTTGAGGCTCTTAGAGATCTCCATCGTTCTGACACTATCCTTGGTTTTCCATAGGTTAATCACAAGTATAACTCCCTCACTCATGGTTTAGCTACCCATACTCGACATTTTAGACCCTTCGCTATGTGGCTTGAAGACCATCATTCATGAGTGGAATCCGTCATTCGTTATGATTTACTTGTTTCTTAAGTCTATTTGTACAAAAAAAGTTTCATCCCTATGTTTTAAATTTTTTTTAGAATAATTGCAATTCTTGAGATCAGATGTCACAGTATTAATTTTTTTTATCGAAGTATTAACATTTCCATCGATATTTTGACATTTTCATAATCAGTCGAAATCGACATAAAGGGGTGAGTTGGCATTTCCATTATATCGTAAAAGATCATGAAACATAAAAATAAGCAACAAAATGTCACTAATATGGATATAATATAAATAATAAATATTTTAACATGTTTAAAAAGCATAAATGTTTTATTTTCTAATTGAAATATTTTTTACATTTTTGTTATAATTTTGTTAAAAAATATCCATTAATATTTTTTATCATTAATTGCATATAATTGAAACCTCGATATTTTTGTTGATGTCGTCATTGACCATTTGAATTTGGGTTCTACTCTAAAGTTATTTACCAATGAGATTACTTGAAGAATAATATTTTGACTGTTAATAGAGTGATATGTATGTACTCTGTTTTTATTGTCCAATCATATAGCATAATTACATGGTAGCAACTTTTTGTATGGAGCAATACTTGGGTAAAATCTAAACTGAATCTAAGTCTCATGCTTTCCTTACTCTATACACATCAAAAAATAATTAAAAAATAAATAAATTTTCACATGTTAATTTTAATTGAGAGTAGTAGGAATTATACAAAGATGAGTGTGGCACATGTAGTATCCAAATTTTTTCCTCTTGTATGTATGTACAATGTAGTTATCGCTGGCAAATAATTTTTTAGATAATTTTAATTGAGAGCAATAGATACTATACATTAGAGATCTATAAATATGGCCTTAAGGAGCCTTCATGGAACCCACTTTTATACTTCTACTCTCTACAACATAATCTCTACAGCCATTATGTAGAGAATTCCCTCAATTTTTAGAGAATTGTTCCCTAAAAAATTTTCTTCCCTATTCCCTCTCCTCTTTCAAGAGCGATTCCCTCAATCCGATCCTTCTAAGAGATATAGCAAGGAACATCTCGTGGAAAGGGAAGACTTCAAGGAGAAAACTACTAGATCGAGGAGAAGATCTTGCTACGACTGTGGATCGCAAATGTATGTTGCTTAACCTTTTCTTTTTTATTATTAGTATTTTTAATTCGTTCATGAAATCAAAGAATGTGATCATAGACTTCCTATGGAATTCGATCCCTTGACGTATGACCTTCCTGAAGGAGAAAGGTAGGTTGGGCTTCTACGATATCCATATGTTCAATCAAGCTCTGTTGGTAAAACATACATGACACATTTTAGAAAGAGAGTATTCACTTATAGTTTGAATATTAAAGATGAAATATTTTCCAAATTTCTCTTTTCTCTAGGTAGGATTGGACTATCAACCTTTCTATACTTGGTGAAGCTTTTTATGGGTCACGAGCTTGCTATCAAATGTGGGCGCTGGAGAATTGGTGACGGTCGGTCGATCAAGATTTACTTTGATCAATGGATGCCTAGATAAACTCTTTCCAAGCCTTTTTTTTTTTTTGCGTCCCTTTCTATGTCCTTAATGGATAGTTTGATTTGGGTTGGGAAATAGAATCAAACTCTGTTAACAGAGTTATTCTTTTCACAAGATGTTGAGATTATTCGGGGTATCCCCTATACTCCACACCTCGATCAAATGGTTTCTTTTGATATCATAATAAAAAGGGTGTGTATTCCACGAAAAGTATGTATATTAGCTCAGGCTTCAATTATGGAAGTATTGTCCACCTCTAAAAATTGAAGTGGATAACTTTTGGAGATCGATGTGTGCCCTCTCAATCCCTAAAAGACATAAAATTTTCAGTGATGTGCTTGCCTAAATCCTCTCCCTATATATAATGTCTTGGCTCGTTGCTCTATCATTGCTTGTAGAGATCCTCCCTTTTTCTACTATGCTCTTGAGTCGAGTATCCATGTTCTTTAGTACTGTAAGGGAAGTAAACACAAAACATCTGGTCTCTCTAACCTCTTAGTATTCATGTTTTTCAAATGCATTACACTGATGCTGCTTCTCTTCTTTGCAGGGCATCTGAAATGTTGAATCAATTGGATGGACAAATCTTTGTCCTCATTGCGTCTACCATTTGGCATCAACATAACCTTCTGGTTTTTTTTATTGCCAAATCTCTCTTTGTTTCATTCTATTTGGTGGGTGGTAAACCTAGTGGAGTCTATCGATTATCAGTCTAAGTTGGTTCTTAGTCCTGTGAGTTTTTCTCCCTCCTTCGTTATGTTGGCTCCCCATTGGTGAACCCGTCCACCAGATTCATTTAAGGTGAACTCTGATACGGCTTATTTGGATGGAAAAGTGGCCGTCGATGCCATTGTTTTCTATTCATGTGTTAATGTTATGCTCATTATGGAAAGTCACTTTCCTTTGATAGGATCCGTGGATCTAGCAGAAGCTATTGCCATGTTTATTTGGGTTTCCAACACTTTTGAGTCTGGTATTTCCCTCTCAAGGTTGAAACTGAATCCAACATTCTTTGGAACTTTTTGGTTAGGAATTATATCTTTGTAAAGGAAATACAAACTTTTGTTGATGCGATCTCAGAGATCTCCATCGTTCTAGCACTATCCTTGGTTTTCCATGGGTTAATCGCTAGTGTAACTCCATCGTTCAAGGTTTAGCTAACCATGCTCGACATTTTGGACCCTCCGCTGTGTGGCTTCTAGACCATCTTTCATGAGTGCAATCCGCCATTCATTATGATTTACTTGTTTCTTAAGTCTCTTTGTACTAAAAAAAAGGTTCATCCCTATGTTTTAAGAATTTGTTAGAATCATTGTAATTCTTGAGGCCACGTGTGTTCTATTCACATTATTAATTTTTTTTATCAACATGTTAATATTTCCATCGATATTTTCACATTTTCATAATCAGTCGAAATCGACATAAAGGGGTGAGTTGGTATTTCCATTATCTCATGAAAAATCATAAAACATAAAAATAGCACCAAGATGTCACTAATATATCCATCAATATAATATAAATATATTTTTTAACATGTTTAAAAAGCATAAATGTTTTATTTTCTAATTGAAATAGTTTGTACTTTTTTGTATTATTTTGTTAAAAAATATCCACCAATATTTTTATCATTAATTACATATAATTGAAACCTCGATATTTTTGTTGACATCGTCATTGACATTTTGAATTTGGGTTCTACTCTAAAGTTATTACCAATGAGATTACTTGAAGAATAAATACTACTGTTAATAGAGTGATATGTATGTACTCTATTTTTATTGTCCAATCATATAACAGAATCACAAGGTAGCAACATTATGTATGGAGCAATATTTAGGTAAAGTCTAAACTAGATCTAAGTTTCATGCTTCTCTTACTCTATACACACAAAAAAATAATTAAAAAATAAATAAATTTTCACATGATAATTTTAATTGCGAACAGTAGAAACTATACATTAGATGAGTGCAACACGTAGTATCCAATTTTTTTCCTCTTGTATGTATGTATAATGTAATTGTCGCTGGTAAATAATTTTTTATTTTTTATTTTTTGAGGAAGCTGGCAAACAAACTAATATTAGTTAGATTGATTATTATTGTTTATTATTATTATTGAAATGGTGAGACTAATAATATTATTTGTTCCACATCCGACAATTTAGATATTATCGTTAAAACATCTGCATTGGATACCTTAATAAGAAAAAGAAGAGAGTTAAATGACACAGAAATGAATAATATCTCTTCCATTCCGACGAAACTGATTCACATAATAAAGTTTGTTGTCTGAATTAGATAAAGACAATGCTTTTGAAATTGCGATTTGAGATTGGTAACACCATTGTCATCATATTTTTCGTTAATTACCTACAAAACAGACTGCAATGACTAAAATGTTACTGAAATCAAAGCTAACGGGTTAAAATTGCAAATTTAAAGACCACGTTGCTTTTAAATTCAAACGGTATAACCTTTTCAAAAATTACTAAAGTCTATTTTTATATTTTTTTAAAGAAAATATTTATTTATTTTTTAAATATTTTTTTAGTTATAAAATTTTTATTGCATATTTTCCGAATTGTAATACTTCGATAAATGTATAATAGGTCAATCTATAAATATGATGGAAGAGTGATAAGCTCATGAACTTTTAATTTTATGTTCGATAGATTTGTGATATTTTTTAAAAAAATTTATCTAATAGATTATTATATCTTTGAAGATAAGGTTTGAGAATAACACAAGGTTGGGAGAATAAGGATCTTGTAATTTTTTATCTAATAGATTATTATCTCCTTAAAAATAATAGTTTTTCTCCCTAATATCCCCCTCAAACATGGTGTATGTTCAACAACACTAAGTTTGGACCGTAGGCATTGAGACTAAGAGTGAGTGAGAGCTTTTATTCACTCCCTCCCAGATTACCTCCTTAACCCAAAAGGGAATATGAAGACAGCAGATGTCAACTCTCTTATGACATCCACTACCCATCTCAACCTTAAAACCCTACATTCCAAACCTTGTGCACTTGATAAACAATTTATAGGCATGTAGTCAACTAAACACTCTGCAATAACAATACGAAGCCAATTCAGAAGCATAAGCTATATATGTACATGCCAAAACAGTTAACATGACAATGAAATCCATCTCAAGTTTACCCTTAGCCCTAATATGTGAAGGAACTCATTTTAAAGAGATCCTTGAGCGAAAGTGGATCGTCCAAATTTTATTTTGATTGAAAAAACAAATTTACAGTAAACATACGAGGTATGCATTCTTAACAAATTACAACATGCTTTTTGTTAAGAAATAAAGTTCAGGAGATAATACCTTTGAAGAACGTTTCTTCGTGTAAAACCTTCGAACTATCACGAACTCAAAAACAGCAAACCTTGAAGACTCTCTTCAAGAACTTCACGAACCAAAAGAGAAGACACAACCACTTGGAGCCTTTGGTATACTCAGGGTGAGAGTCAAGGAGTTGTGGGCTCTCACTATTTTTGTTAGGAGGGTGAGTTTGATTTTGAAGGAGGAAGAAGATTGAGGAAGATACAGAACAATTTTTTGATATTCTCTATCGTATAGCAAAGCTCTCAAAAGTGTAATGCTCAACATAAGTCTGTAAGAAAGAAAAGAAAAACTAAATTATTTTATTCCAATTTTCCATAAAACCACTTAGCCACCCACTAAGGTGGTTGGAGAGAAAAGAAGAATAATTATAAAAAAATAATAAAATTAATATAAATAAATATGATAACCAACTTATCATATCTTATTTATATTAAACTATCTATTTTATCAAATATAACACATAATTTATATTTTTAATATTGTATCATATACAATATAAACTACAGTTCATTTTCTCTATTTTATAACATTTAATATAAATCATATTTATATAAAATTTAACAACTATGAATCACATTCATAGATGGTATATTTTAATCTTATTCAAATATTTATTTTCTCCAATTAAACAATAATACATCAAATACATTATAACAATTATATCATGTATAATTGAATCAATTTAATTATATCATATATTATTAAATTCCCTCTTATTAATTTGAACAATTAAAATTAACCCAAATCCTTTTGAGCTATCAAGGGGACCTTATAGACTTGTAGCTTGAAGATCTAACGGTACATGAATAATTAATTAAACTCTTTTTAACTGTCGGGCTTTACACTAAAGTCTGACAGTTGCACTCTTTGCACTACAAATATATTTCTATTTTATGGAATTTAATATAAATCATATTTATATTAAATTTGACAACTATGAATCACATTCATAGATAATATATTTAAATCTTATTCAAATATTTATTTTCCCCAATTAAACAATAATGTATCAAATATATTATTAACAATTATATCATATATAATTGAATCAATTTAATTGTATCATATATAATTAAATTCCCTCTTATTAATTTGAACAATTCAAATTAACCCAAAAATTGATTCTCAACTAAATCCTTTTGAGCTACGAAGGAGACCTTATGGACCTGTAGCTTGAAGCTCCAACGATATGTGAAGAATTAATTAAACTCTTTAATTACATTATTCACCATCTGTTAACTGTCAAATACTCCATTAAAGACCGACAGTTGCACTCTTCGCACTACAGATATATGTATGTGTCCATTGGATATGACCAATCAACAATACGATGACCCTTCACAAATTGCTCGTATGTACAGCTGGACCAATTACCGTTTTACCCCTGTAGTTACATCTAACTCGTTAAGTACCACTGATCTCTCTAATGAACAATAGATCATAGTCCCACTATGACTAAACCCCTCTTGGGCCAAGAGAGGGTGTGATGCCAAATTGTTCAAGACCCGGAATCAGCCCTTATGGGAGCAATTTATCTACTTATCCCTACTTCGGGAAAGAAGTGAATTCTATCTTGTGTAACTGTGTTCTCAGCTCCCCAATCAGACGAATCCCCAAAATTGTAGGCTTGTTGAGTTGGCTATCTGGCCACTCTCACCTATATAAATCAAAGGATCGCCCTCATAGGCAGGAGTTCACAACTCACTCAGGATTAAAGTCATGTTACCTGTGGTCATCTTGGTGAAATGAAAGTCTCTATTATGAACGATGTTGTGGTCAGGTCTTATACAAACTCCTTTGTATAGAATATCTCCGCTCGCATGTCTAATACATGAATGATCAGGATTAGATCACTTGATAGTACTTTACAACAATTGTAGCACCTACAAAGCGAGCCATACTAGTAGTGTCACAAGGATAAGATACCTAACCTTATCCATATACTACAAATCATATAGGTTATCACTTAAACATGATCCACCTGTATGTCTCCACATACATGCTTAATTTACAACGATAACCTTGGATGTTAGTTTATTGGTTTGTGGTTAATATAACTAAAATGTCACATATTTTATAGACAAAGTGAATAAAAAGATCATATATTATTAATCACATAAGAGTTTGTTCATACAAAGTTTACAAACTATAGAACAAGACGAAATTTAGGGTATCAACCCCAACAATATGCACATATGAGTATACTTAAAGAAGATATGCTTATCCACCTAAGCTTCTTATATTCTGGGTCATCTGGAGATCTTGATCTTTGAGTGGTAAACTGGCTGCTAAACTAGGGTTTGGGGTGTTTACTAGTACTTGGGAAAAATGAAAACAGTGTTAAAGAGTGAGTTAAAGGGCCAGTAAGTGACCTTTTAAAATTCACTTTTAGTAAACATGGTATAATACATAAACGTACTCAGAGTAGAAACTTAATAAACTTAGGGCTCATTAAACATTAAAAGCATTAAAATATAACATATTTAAAAATGGTTTAGGAATCCTAAAAATCTTGAATATCAATCAAATCGTTTGAAAAACATCATCCTTTAGCCTTTGTTGAGGGAGAACCCTTTTTCTCAATCACTTAACATAGAATTCCTTAGCTGATGCAGAGTAATCTCGATGCAATCAGCGTCGTCAATATAGAACCTACATGCAGGTCAAGCCCCCTATGCTACTCAATGCCATGGATACTGTCATCCCTTAGGTATCAGAAGACCCGGATACCTTCATACCTTCAGTATCGGGTTTCCTCAACATAACATCATTGATTTTTTCTTAAAGTAAACTTTAATAAACACCTGCATAAAGTCAAATAATTAGATAATGGTTTGACTCATGGAATGCTAGTAAACATGCTATCAAACCTTCAAACCCAAGTATGTATCACAATCTCTTTAAAAACTCATCCCATATATGCTTTAGACTAGATTTGGAAACTACGAAAACATATTAAAGAACTTGTAGTGCAACTCAAAAAAGGCATGCTCAACTTCACATAAAAACTCAAGCTTTTAAAATAAAAGGGGACCATGCGTCCACCCATCACCAAACATGCTTTGAAAGCTATTCAATGTAAAGCATGTTCTGTAACAAGTAGACATCTTTGAAAAGTAGGCATTTCTGTAAAATGAGTAGCTATGTGTTGAAAACTCATTGAAAAAACTCAGTAGATTTATAAGTCTTACCTTATGAGAGTCAAATTATGTTCAAGTTAATGAAAACTAGGCACCACTATTTTTAAGTTACTTCCTCAAGTGGTTCTAGGCTTCCCCTATATGCGTTTGTCCTGTGGAAATAAGAGGAACCTTTGGTTAACGCCTTTAGCTCCTTGTTGAGTTTAGCTTCAATATTCGAATTAACACTATTATATAGAACTCCCTCACAATATTCTAAGTTTAAACTTAACTCAACGCATCATCATACTTAGCCATGCTCAACACTTAGGTAAATTCAACACATCACCACAATTAACCAATTTTTTACCTTGCAACTAGGTTGGTGGGTGGCAGCATGCAGACGAGTACTCATAGGCACTAAGATGTGCCTACCTTCCCTATGTGATGAGTGTTCATGGCTGCAACCCCTAGCGCGCCTCAAATATAGCACGCAATCTCACACTTGTGCGCACACACCTCGGCTAACACCCATCTACACCAGTATGTGCCCTCGTCAATCACGCGCACTCACCTACATACAGCTTTAGTCGGTCAACTGCTTGCTTATTCTTGGGTAGTAGCTATCTACTTATTCATCGAACCAAAATTTCATTCATCTTTCAGCTCAAATAACTTAAATTCCAAGCATTATCTAACAAACTTTCCTTCTAAGAACTTGGTCTAACTTTCTTACCTTAAATTTTCAGCCTCTGATTCCTCTTGATGAACTCGGAATCCTTCAATATTTCCATACTGCCTAAGCGATCCAAGAGCCTTGACACTTGAGTGGAAATTTTCAGTTTTTCAGCTCAAATTCGTGAGAATTTTCTCTTGGCAACCCTAGATCAATTTCAGCACTGGCCAACCTTCAGTTTGGCAGCAACATTCCTCCTTTGGCATAAGTAAATTGCACAAACAGAATTCTCAATTCCAACCTTCCCTTTTATACTAGAGATTGCATGATCAGATTGTTCATTAAGGTGACACTTTGCCAACTAATGCTTGTTTAAGGCCTCTAATCAGGCCACTTAGCCCATTAACCGGGTGATTAAGCTGGTTACTTCAGCCTTTCATGAATGCATAGGCTCGCGACCATGCAACCCTCCCTTCTCAACCAATGCATACCCTGATTGGCACTACACTCCCTTGGTCATCGCATCTCTAACCAACGCACACTTTTGTCTTGTCTTAGGCGTCTGTGCCTATGCCTGTCGCTCCACAACACATTAAATAACCTCTAAGCATGCCTTGGTGCCCTAAGCAACGTTGCATACCCTTTGGTCAGCCTGATGCCCTAACCTTCGATCCTTCCAGCCAATGAACTCCTTGTGGTCGCCTAGTCCTTGCCTTGGGCCACACCCTTTTGACCACACCTACTAACCTCTTAAGCATTACTATGCGACCATCATGCACTCACTTATTGTGGCGTTACTAACCTTCTTGTGAGGTTATTTCATCCTTGGCAGCCTTGGCCAAGTCCTACATTGCTAGGCACACTAACCTCAATATATGTAGCCATCATCACAAGCCTCCTACCTTGCCCGTCCTACATCCTGATGGAACATAAAGAACACATGCACAATGGAAGCGATGAAATCGACAACATTCTAATTGTATTAAAAATAAGAATAAGCATGGAAAGGGTTAGATAATACAACCTTTGAAGACTCCACCATAATCTTCCTCTCCCGAGCTCGATTGACACCACCAACGGTAAATCCCGCTATTCTTCGGTTGAATAACACAGTTTGGGACCAATATGTTAGTGAAAATAAAGGAATTTCACCATAGAAAGAAGGAGAGAAAAAAAAAAGAGGTGGAATATTTTAGATTAAAAGTTGTAGAAGCATTAGTCTTGAAAATTTAAAAAACAAAGTCTTTTGTAGAGAAAATACATGCAAAATCCCATTTTGCATGTCTTCCACCTCAAACATTATTAGCATGTAATCTCTAGGTGTCAAGCTTGGAAATGCCACTTCAAAGTCCACTTAGTGGGAAAATCCAACAATTGGATTTTTCCACTAACTAATTTTTTTATTAACAAAATGAAATACAATTTTCAAATTTTGGAAATTTTTTTCTTAAAAAAATTTCAATTAAATAAAAATAAACAAATTTAATGTCATATATTAAATAGTTTAAGACACCTAGCTTTAATTAATCACATTAATCATGTTTAAAAAACACTTTCATGGTAATGATCAAGTATACTCTAAAAAATAATTAATTAATAAATTAATTATTTAATTGTAAATTATATCTTATATAAAATACTATTCTCTTAAGACCGAATTTGAACATTTCAAATTCTTAGTTCACCCAATTCTTCATTTTTCTTTGTATTGAGCTAGCAAGAAGACCCGATGAACCTACAGATCATGGGCTCTAATGATCCGAGGCTAACTTGTCAAACTCTTTAACCTAGTTAATCAACAATCGTTAACTAACAAGACTGTCAACTATAACCTATATTTGCACTCCTCTCACTGTAGATATATTATGTGTCCATTTGATATATCCGTCATTAATAAGTTGATCTTTCACAGGTTGTTCGTAACCTCAGCTAGGTCAAATATTGAAATACCCTGAGTTACATTTTTTCTCCTTAAGTACCACTATCCTTCTAATGAACAATTGATTTAGAATCATAATCACTAAATTCATTCCCTCTCAGGCCAACAAGAGGATGGGGCCCTTGTTTAAGACCCAGGATCAGCCCTTAAGGGAACAACCTTTCTACTATCGCTAAAAAGATAAGAGTAAATTCCATCTTACAAATTCTATGTTCCCAACCATTTACCCGGTCTTATCCCTGAAATGGGAGGCATATTGAGCAGCGATCCTGAGCTTACTCTAACCTACACAGATTAAGAAATAATCACAAATAAACAAGAGTTCATAGAAAGCTCAGGATTCAAATCAAGTTATCTAGGACATCAAGAAGTGAAATTAATCAGTGTTAATAGTAAACAGTGTTAGTACGTAATAGCAATTATTTCGTGGTCTGTCTTACACAATCTTATCGTGTAGAACACCCACGCTCACATGTATCTACATGAACGAATTGATCACATCGTGTATGACACTTTACAATATTTGTAACAATCATAAAGTGAGTCGTATTCAATAGTATCTCCAGAAGTAGGTACCCAACTTATTCCAAGTACTATAGACGGTTTAGGCTATTTTACTCGAAAATGATCAAGTTTATGTCTCCACATAAAGTCCAGTATTCATGACAATAGCCAAGGGTTCGTAGTTTATTGGATTTAGAGTTATTAAACAATAAACAACACTTGTCTGAATAAACTTCATATATGTTTACTATTTACAAAACAACGAGTTTTAGGACATACAACCTCGCACATCCTCCCTTTAACCTTTGGACGCATAGCATGACAAGACCTTTCCTATTTCTTTTAAGTATCAAATTTCCTTATTTCACCCGAGAGCTTCATATTCAATACTTAGGGATTTTCCTTCCCTCCTTTTGCTTAGCTTCACACCCAACTTCCCTTTGCTCAAAGCTCTCAATATTTTACTAAGTATTGTCTAACAAGCTACCCGAGGCACACCTTCTTATTACATAGAGGAATTTCTCTTCTTCTTACCATTTACATACATTCTACATTGTATAAAAAAAACACTTAAGTTTAACACTTCCAAACATCATAAGCACATAATTAAATAAAAACAAACAAAATTACTTAGTAAAGTAGGTTTAGGGGTTTACATTTTGTTAAGGAGTCAACAAGCTGATTAGAAGTTGGGACATATCAGACATGAAGTGCTCGCGCAAAACTTACTCACGAGCAAAGTATACATCAATCTCTATATGCTTTGCATGAGCATGGAAAATTGGATTCCCAGCAAGTGCACTAACACTCAAGTTATCACACCATAATACAGAAGTTTGAGACAACGACAAAGCCAACTCAATCAGAAGTTTCTATAGCCGTATAATCTCAAAGGAGGCCTGAGCAAGGGCTTGATATTCGAATTCAGTGATAGACCATGCCACAACATTTTGTTTTTTAGAGGACAAGGAAAAAAGATTGTGTTGGAATAAACAAACAAGCAGCGGAAGAAAAACAAGATCATTAAGCATTCTAATTCATTAATTTGTGTTTCAAATTCAACATGCTCATAAACTAAAAAGCGAGTTTCAATACTAACCTTTCAAGTACCTCTTGAATCACAATCTTCAGCTGCAATCTCATTTTTCTTTGATTGTGAACCACCACAAGGTCTTCCTTACTATTCTCTTAGAGTCTTAGATTGAGTTGTGGGACTCAAACCAAGCTTGAATTAGGAAAATTGGAGGTGAAGAACTGGTTTTTCAACAATGTGAAGAACACTTCTCCAAACACTTTTTTTTAAGCAAAATTCAACTACTTGCATGCAGGATTTCTACTCAGAACTGAAGTTTATATTGCAGGACATTCAAGCAGTAAGCCTTATGCATGAATTCCAGTTCAAGCTTGAGAATTTGAGCTGTAAAATTAGTGAAACCATGAATGAGCTACTAGATTGAAAAAGTGAAAAATCCCACTTTGAGATTTTCTCATTTTCTTCATTTTTCATTTAATTTTGAAACTATTTACAAAATTAAATTTAAATTTCAGTTTTTAATCTTAAAATTAAAATTAAAATTTAATTTTACAAACATTAGTACAAAATTAATTTTTCTAATAAAATTAATAATAATTAATTAAACAATTTAATTAATTTAATATAAAATATTAAATTAATTTAACACCAATTCCACCACCATGAATCCCTATTCAAGAATTTAATATTTAAATCATATTTAAATATTAACCAATTCTCTAATTTTGTTTAATTCCAAAATTAAATTTGTAATTATATCACAAATAATTACTAATTCCCTTAATTCGTATTTGAACGATTCAAATTAACTTATCACACTATTTTAAGGCTTATCCGTTTGTGAGTTAGTAGAGGGACCTAATAGACTTTCAGATATGGGCTCCAACGATCCGAGATTAAATTGCTAAACTCTTTACACTGAATTAACCCCCATTCGTTAACTACCAGGTCACTCCGCTAAAGCCCGTAGTTTCACTCCCTTCACTGTAGATATATTGTGTCCACTTGATATAACCATGATTAATAACTTAACCCTTCATAGGTTGTTCGTAATAACGACTATGTCAAAAGGCTATTTTACCCCCAAGATTACCTTTTGTTCCTTAAGTCTCACTGATCCTCTAATGAACAATTGGTTTGTGATCCGATCATTAAACTGGGTTCCTCTTAGGTCAACGAGAGGGTGGGGCACCTAACCTTATTCATATACTATAGATCACATAGACTATTTACTCGAACTTGATCCACACCTATATCTCCACATAAAGTTCAAGTACTCATATAATAGTCATGGATATTTTAGTTTACTGGATTTATTTCTAAAACGAAACAAGAAATACATATATTCAATACAACTTTATTGATTCAAACTTCAGTAATAACTTTATTGAATTTATCCGAATAAGTTTATTGTTTACAAACCACGAGTTTTAGGGCATAAAACCCAACAGATTGTTGCCAAGAAACACACAAAAGGCAGTAACAGATTTCCTATCATTCACATTAGAGGCTCAGTTGGCATAAAAAAAAAGCTGAGATCTTGAGATCGGTCCTTGGTTGAAACAAGAGCCCATAGTGTCTAGTTCTAACAACATACTGAATAACATGTTTGGTAGCCTGCCAATGGGGATCCATCGGGCATTGAAGGAACTGACTCAGGTGATTCACAATGTAAGCAATGTTGGAATGCGTATGAGTAAGATACTAAAGTGCCCCGATGATGTTGCAATAGAGGAATGGATGATTGAACGGAGTCCCTCCATCATGAGAAAGTCATTTGCCCAACATGCATGGTGAGGCAGCTGGTTTGAAGATAGGTAACTTAAGCTTAGTGAGGAGGTCATTAGCATATTTGGCTTGATTAATAAGAAGGCCAGACTCCAGTTAGTGCATTTGAATGCCCAAAAATTAATTCAGAGTACCCATGTCTTTTAGAGCAACTTTGTTATCTAAAGTTTGAATAAACTGGTTGATCGTGACTTTAGCATCATCCACATAGACAAGTAGATAAATTATGGTAAAATCAGAGTGAAAAATAAAAAGAGAGGTATCGGGCCTTGAGTTAAGGAAATCCCAGGAAATAAGATCATCTTTCAGCGTGTGATTCTAGGCTTATGAAGATTGTTTGAGGCCATATATGACTTTATTGAGCTTGCACACATATTCAGGATGTAGAGAGTCCTCATACCCTTGTGGTTGCTTCATATAGACATCCTCATGAAGTTTTCCATTAGGAAAGGTATTATTAAAATCAAGTTGACAGAGCACCCAACTCTTGGTCATGGAAACACGAAGGATTACATTGATAGTGGAAGCCTTGAAGACTAGACTAAATGTTTCAATGAAGTTGACACCCTAATTTTGGCGGAAGCCCTTGGCCACTAATTGGGCTTTATATTGCTGAATAGACCCGTCTGCACCCGGTTTAAGCCAAAAAATCAATTTATTGTTGACAATGTTCATGGACGGCGAGGGTGGAACCAGGAAACAAGTGTTATTCGTTAGAAGAGCAGCGTATTCACTATCCATAGCCCATTTCCATGAGGGAGTAGCAAGAGCATCAGATACCCTCGCAGATTCAGTAACCCTACAGTCCATGGTGGAAGAAGAGATCCAAACTTTGGGTTTGAATATGTCGGATTTAATGGCGTTAACTGTTGCAGTATATCAGCAAGCAGCAGAAGAAAAAAGGATCAATAAGCACTCTAATTAATTAATTTTGGCAGTAACTAAAGCATGCTCATACTAAAACAAGAGGGTTTCAAGACATACCTTTGTAGAACTTCATAAAATCTTGATTCTCAACTGCAAACTTCTCTAAATCTTGTTGTAGACCACCTCAAGATCTTCCCCACTATTATCTTGGAACTTTAGATTGAGTTGTGGGACTCAAATAAGCTTGAATGAAGGGAACTTGGTGAAGAATTCACTGCTACAACCCACTTAAAGAACAACTTCTTCAACACAAAATTTTCAGCAAAATTCTATAGATGCATGCCTCAATTCGACTCCAATCTTCTTTATTTATTGCAGGTCTTTCATGCAAAGAAGATGACTGCATGATATGCAACTCATACTTGGAGTTATTGAAGCCTAATATAAGTGAGTTTTGTGTGAGCTAGTTGAAGGTTTAATGGAAAAAACAATAGTTTCGTTGTGTTATTTTTCAAACTTTTCAATTTTTTACCAAAATGATTTCAAAAATCAATTTGATTTCTAAAATTGAAAATATTATTAATTTTGCAAAATTAATTTTTCTAATAAATTTAATAAATGATTATTTAAACAATTTGATTAATTCTAATTAATTTAATAACAAATATTAAATTAATTTTACACAAATCCACCTTCATATATTTAAATCCTATTTAAATATTAATACCCTTATTCCGTTTAATTATTAAAATTAAACGTGTAATTCTATCTCATATAATTACTAATTTCATTAATTCTAATTTGAACATTTTAAATTAACATATCACGCTACTCTAAAGCTAATCTATTTACGAGCTAGTAGGGGGACCTCGCAGACCTACAGATCATGGGTTCCAACGATTCGAGATTAATTGGCTAAACTCATTACATCGAATTAACCCCCATTCGTTAACTAATGGATCAATCCACTAAAGCCCATAGTTGAACTCCCCTCACTATAGATATATTATGTCCACTCGATATAACCATGATTAGTAAGTTAACCCTTCACAGGTGTTTGTAAGAACGACTGGGTTAAATGTCTGTTTTACCCCTGAGATTACCTCTTGTTCCTTAAGTTCAACTGATCCTCTAATAAACAATTGATCTGTGATCCAATCAACAAGCCGAGTCCCTCTCGAGCCAATGAGAGGGTGGGGTCCCTTGTTCAAGACCTGGAGTCAGCACTTAAGGGAATAACCTTTCTACTATCTCTAAAAGCGGGTAGGAGTAAATTCCTTCTTGCACCCTATGTCCCTAGCTATCTATCCGGTCTTACCCCTGAAATAAAGGTTTACTGAGCTAGCGTTGTTGATCCAACCCTCACCTATGCAAATGTAAGGATAATCCCGAATAACCAGGAGTTCATAGTTAGCTCAGTATTAAGGTCAAGTTACATAGGTCATCACTTTGAAATAGTCGTTCTTAAATAGTATACAACATTATAAAGTAAAAGTGACTGATTTCATGGTTCGATCTTGTACAAACTCATTTGCACAGGACGCCCCGACTCCTCATGTCATAACATATATGAATTAGGATCACTTCATTTTTAGTAGTTCACAACTCTTTGTAACAAGTACAAAGTAGGCCGCATCCAATAGTTTTACCATAATAAGGCACCCAACCTTATTAATATACTATAGATCATTTTGACTATTTACTCGAACCTGTTCCACTTTTATGTCTCCACATAAATTTCAAGTACTCATGTAATAGTCATGGGTCTTTTAGGTTTATTGGATTTCTAATAAGAAATACATATATTCAATAACAACTTATTGACTTTTCAGAATAAGTTTTATTGTTTACAAACCATGAGTTTTAGGACATAAAACCCAACAAACTTCCACTTGGACTAAAACTCCAGTGGTAACTTATATATACAAATATATAAGACTGAGTTTCTGAGTTTTATAGAGAAATACAATAAATTAGGGCATCACATACCCATGGTTTACCATTTGGTATCCCATATTCGATATTTCTCCCACTTGCCCTAGGTTATTTCCCTGGTATTACTAGTCTTACTAGGTCATTCTCAAATACTTTAGCCGAGACAATCATTGTAAACATGTTAGTGTACAATAGACTTTTTATTAAACTACATGGGAAATGCAACTTATTCTTAATAATGACCAAGAAGTCATACTTTCCTCCCACTAAATTGAGGTACTTTCAACTCTTTGAGTAAGACACATCTGACTCGTTTTAACAACTTTTGTTAACAGTGTTAGAAATCTTTAAATTTTCTATACTTTTATTTCTAGCCGTTTTAAATATTTGAATATTTGAAAATGGCCTTTAACTAGTTTGATTGTTAACATAAGTTGCTATGAGATAGAACAAACATAATTTTCAAAAATGAACATTTCATTTACAACAAAAATATATACATTTTGTTCTATACAAGATAACAAAAGCAAGTATGATTATCAGACGGTAACATCTCCCACTGATTAAGCTGAGCAAGCGGTCCTCAATAACTAGTTTGCCTGTTTTGCTTTCTCTACTCTCTTCTCAGCAAGATACTAAAGGCAGTTTCTCTTCCAGTGTCCTTCTTCGTTGCAGTGGAAACACTTTCCTTTTTCTGCAGTGTTGTTCTTGCTTTTCTTTTCAGCGGGTTTCTTGATGGACATTCATCTCTTATCTTCTCAGTGGTAATAACGTTTACTTCTGATTCTTTCCAACGGGTTACTCTGTGAATAGGAAGCAACATCTGGCTTTTTGAAGGACATTCATCTCTTCTCAGCGGTAGTAACGTTTACTTCTGATTCTAGACCTTTAGTTCTCAACATGGTCTGGTAAGCCTGTACACCATTCAGCAAAGTAGTTAAACTATATTCAATTTTATTCATGACTGCATTTGTGCAAAATTGCAGAAAAGTCTTCGAAAGAGATGCTAGAATAAAACTTACTTGATTCCTCTCATCAACAACAACGTCATTTACTTCTGCCACATTAAAGTGGATCATCATGTCTAGGACATGTCCACAAATAAAGGCCTCTCTTTCATTCAGCAGTTGTAAACGTACTTTATAGCATAATGTCTTAGGGAGAAGGACAGCTGCCCGAACATCCCTTGTAGAGATACCATAATTTCTTTGGCAGTACCTATATCCTCATGTTTCTTCGCCAAAACATCAGATATGCTAGCGGGGATATAAGCATGTGTTGGGGTCTATATCCTAAAAACTCACAGTTTGTAAAATAATAAACATTTTCTATTATCAATATACTTCTTATTGATCTCATAAATTGTATGAAAGTCTAAATCCAATAAACTAAGACCCATGACTATTGTATGAGTACATGAACTTTATGTGGAGATATAAGAGTGGATATGGTTCGAGTAAATAGTCAAAATGATTTATGGTACATGAATGAGGTTGGGTACCTTATTCTGGTAACACCATTGGATGCGGCCTACTCTGTAGTTGTTACAAAGAGTTGTAAAGTGATATATACGATGTGATCTGATGCGTACAGTTATGACATGAGGAGTGGGGGCGTCCTATGCAATGAGTTTGCATAAGATCAGGACCAAGAAATAAGTCACTCTTACTTTATAACGTTGTTTACTGTTTAAGACTGACGATTTCACCTAGATGACCTAGGTAACTCGATCTTAATACTGAGCTAACTATGAACTTCTGTTTATTCGGGATTGCCCTTAGATTAGCATAGTTGAGGGTTGGCTCAACAGCGCCAGCTTAATACGACTCCCATTTTAGGGGTAAGACCGTATAGATAGCTGGGGACATAGGGTGCAAGATGGAGTTCACACCTACCCGATTTAGAGATAGGAGAAAGGTTGTTCTCTCAAGTACGGAATCCAAGTCTTGAACAAGGGGCCCCACACTCTCACTGGGTTGAGAGAGTTTGGTTTAGTGATTGGATCACAAACCAGTTGTTCATTAGAGGATCAGTAGGGACTTGAGGAATAAGACGTGATCTCGGGGGTAAAACAAATATTTGACCCAATCGTTATTACAAACAACCTGTGAAGGGTCAACTTGCTGATTATGGTTAAATCATGTGGACATAATATATCTACAGTGAGGGGAGTGTAACTATGGGCTTTAGTGGAGTGACCCATTAGCTAACAGATGGGGATTAATTTGGTCTAATGAGTTTAGCCAATTAATCTCGGATCATTGGAGCCCATGATCTGTAGGTCCGCGAGGTACCCCTACTAGCTCGTAACGGACTAGCTCTAGAATAACGTGATAAGTTAATTTCAAACGTTCAAATTAGAATTAAGGGAATTAGTAATTATATGAAAAGTAATTATATGTTTAATTTTAGAATTAAACGGAATAGGAGAATTTATATATTTAAATATGATTTAAGTAAATAAAGATGGATATGTGTTAAAATTAATTTAATATTTGATATGAAATTAATTAAGTTTTATTTAATAATTAATTTATGAAATTAATTAAATTTTTATTTTTTAAATCAAAATAGAATTTATAAAATCAAATTTTGATTTTTAGATATAATTGGAAAATTAGAAAACAAAGCACACAAAATGGAAAAACAAGTTTTTCCATTATCCATCTTTTGAAGTAGCTCATTCAAATGGCAATATCTTTGCCTTGTCTTCTCCAAGCATGAGCTGCAACTCATGCAATTCTTCTCTTTGCATGTTGATCTGCAATATAATGAAGAGATTGGAGTGAAAATCGAGCATGCGATCTATAGAGAATTTTAGAGAAAATTCGGGTTGAAGAAAGGGTTCTTCAACAAGGTTGCTACAGTGAGCTTTTCTCCTTCATCCCTTGATTCAAGCTTGTTTTAAGTCCCACAACTCAATCTAGAGCACCAAGAGAATAGTGGGGAAGATCTTGAGGTGGTCTGCAAAAAGATATGGAGAAGATGGCAACTGAAGATGGAGCTTTGAAGAAGTTTTACAAGAGGTATGTCTTGAAACCCATTCTTTTCTGCAAAAGCATGCTTTTTATTTTGTCAAAATTAATGAATTTGAGTGCTTAGATGATCCTTGAGCTTCCGCTACTGTTGATACAATTCTACAATTGGTATCAGAGCATAAAATAAGCATTCGTTTTGGTTTAGTTTTGGTTTGGTGGGTGTTTTATATGAGAAATATTAAATTGGTGCACTAATATGGTTTTCTGAGTTTTGGCTGTTTAATTCTCTTTAATTTCTCATTTAAATTTGTAATTGGGTCTTGCTTGATGAGTTTTAATGTGTTCTCAAGAGTCTGTAATTTATTTGGAGCCCTTAGAGTTGAAATTAAGCTGTAAATCGAAGAAACAAGCGAAGAGGCCGAGTTGCAATTCTAGAAAATCAGCTTCTATTCTTATCGTCATTTAGCTTTAGTAGCTAAATGATCATTTAGCTTCATGGGTTAGACGATGTGCAGAAAAGCTAAGCGATCATGTAGCTTTGGGCGTTGATCATTGAGGTATCCTGCGCTAGAGGATCGTGTACTTGTGAGAGCTAAATGATGCGTTCAATTTGTTGTACGAGCATTAAGCGATCATTTTGTTTTGGCGTGGGAACTAAATGTTACATTGAATTTACTATATGATGGTACTATGTGATCATTTAGCAACGATGTGCGCTAAGTGATGCGATGAAGTGCTATGTGATAGCGCTGAGCGACCGTTTAGAAGTGGAACTAAGCGATCGTGTAGACGAAGTGCTAAGCGATGCGTTGAAGTTTCTATGCGATATAACTAAACAATCACTTACCTACGATGCTGAACGACACGATGATGTTTTATACGATGGAGCTAAGTGATCGTTTAGCTACAGCGGATACTAAATGATGACATGAAGAGCTATATGATAGCCCTGAGCGATTGCTTACTACGATCGTTTACCTCTATGTGGCAGTTATGCGATGCATCAAGTTGCTATGCGATAGCACCACGAACGCATACCTTTTTACGGCAGCTGGGTGATGCGTTGAATGCTATGCGATGAAATTAAACGATAGTTTGCCTTTTGCACGCGCTAAACGATCGGCTTCATGCGTTAGACGATGGAACTAAGCGATCGTGTAGTAAATTGTCCGTGCTAAATGATGGACCTGCGTGATAGTGTGAGACACTAAGCGATCGTGTAGCTTTCTTCAGCACTAGACAATGTCACTATGTGATAGAAGGAAAACATTGCTGATCCATTTACAAAGACCCTCACGGCTAAGGTGTTTGAGGGTCATCTACAGAGTATGGCTCTACAGGACATGCCATATCTAGTCTAGAGCAAGTGAGAGATTTTGTATTGGGCGCGTATTATGCCCAATTTTCTTGCTTTGTGTACTTTTATATTAGTATGACTTTTATGATGTACACTCCACTAGCTTTAAGACAAGTGGGATATTGTTGGGGTTGATGCCTTAAATCTCGTAGGTCTTGTAGTTTGTAATTGTAGTGTACAAATGATTTATTTATTTAATAAAATCTAAGATATTTTATTTAATATTTAGTAGCATTAACCCATAAAACAAATAAACTAACATATTAGGTTATCTTTTGTAGCTTAGACATGTATGTAGAGACATATAAGTTGATCATGTTTAAGTGATAACCTAAATGGTTTGTAGTAGATGGATAAGGCTGGGTACCTTATCCTAGTGATACTACGAACGACCCGTTTTGTAGATGTTACAATTGTTATAATGTACTAAAAATGATTTGATCCTAATCATTCATGCAAAGAAATGTGAGCGGGGGTGTTATATACAAAGGGGTTTATATAAGACCAGACCACAAAATGAATAGTCTCATTATATAACATCGTTAATAATAGAGACTTATATTTTACCAAAATTACCATAGGTGACATGATCTGAATTCTGAGTGAGTTGTGAACTCCCATCTATGAAGGCGGTCCTTTGAATTATATGGGTGAGAGTGGCTAGATCGCCGACTCCATAACCATACCATTTTAGGGGTTCGTCAGATTACAGAGCTTGGAACACAGCTACACAAGATAGAATTCACTTCTTCCCTAATGTCGAGGTAAGTAGATAAATTGCTCCTTTAAGAGCTAATTTCGGGACTTGAACAATGTGATGCCACACCCTCTCTCGGCCTGAGAGGGGTTCGTGAAGGAACTCTAAAACTAGAGAACTAATGAGCGGAAGTGGATCGTTCCAAACTCCATTGAGAAAGAACACATACATTTACAATCATACAGAAATAGTTATGCATAAAGAATAAATTACAGCATGCTTCTTAAGTAAATATAAAGGGATCGAGGATAATACCTTTGAGGATAAACTCCAACGTGTCCAAACAAGAACTCGAACGCAACGATCATAACTTGATCTCAATGAGCAACTGAAAGATCCTCGATCACCAGCGAGTATAACTCGATCCTCGATACTCGATCCTCGAACAGAATAAGACACCACCAAGGTTACCTTGGTATTCTAGGTATGAGAATCCAAGAGTTGTGGGCTCTGTATGATTTTGGATAGAGAAATGGAGGAAGTGAACGATTGAGTAGACGATCGAGTATGTGATCAAATGATCATGAAGAAGAAACCTATCACTTAGACTTCATTCTCAATCATGTAGTAAACAAGTACTATCGTTTAGTAACTCGACGCTCGATCGTTTATGCTCTGTTAAGCTATCATTTTGTAAACAACCTTTTACTCGATAGTGTTTCTGTGAGATGTTTTGATCGATTGATTTTGAAAAACTATTTTTCCTTTTTATCTCACAGTTACCATAAAACCGCAAAGAACCTTCCACTCAAGTCGGTTATTGAGAAAAAGAAAAATTAATTATCATAAAATTAATAAATTATAAATAAATATAATAACTAACTTGTCATATTATATTTATAACCTATAGTTTTAATATTGCATCATATGCAACATATAAACCTTAGTTCCTTTTCTATTTTATGGTATTTAATATAAATTATATTTATATTAGTTCCTCCAGTCAAATAATGTATCAAATACATTAAATCAATTACATCATATATAATTGAATTAATTTAATTATATCATATATAATCAAATTCCCTCTTGTGAATTTGAACACTTCAAACTAACCCAAAATCTGATTCTCAACTTGAACCCATTGAGCTACCAAGGGGACCTTATAGACATGTAGCTTGAAGCTCCAACGGTACGTGAATAACTGACTAAACTCTTTAATCACAATATCCACCATCCGTGAACTGTTGGACATTCCACTAAAGACCGATAGTTGCACTCTTACCACTACAAATATATTTCTATATCCATTGGATATAACCAATTAACAGTGCAATGACCATTCTCAAATCACTCGTAAGTTCAGCTGGGCCAATTTACCATTTTACCCATATAGTTACATCAACTCCTTAAGTACCACAGATTCCTCTAACGAACAATAAGTCATAGTCCCGCTATGACTGAGACCTCTCTTCTCAAGAGAGGGTGTTTCCATTATATTCAAGACCCAAAATCAGCTCTTTGGGGAGCAATTTATCTACTTGCCCCTGCTATGGGGAAGGAGTGAATTTTGTCTTCTGTAGTTGAGTTCCCAGCTCCCCAATCAGAAGAATTCCTAAAATGGTAGACTTGTTGAGTTGAAAATCTGGCCACTCTCACCCATTCAAATCAAAGGACCGCCTTTATGAGCAGAAGTTCCCAACTTACTCAGGATTTAGGTCATGTTACTATGGTTATCCTAGTGAAATGTAAGTCTCTGTTGTCAATGGTGTTATGTAAAAAGACTAATCATTTCATGGTCTGGTCTTATACAAACACTTTATATAAGATACCCCCGCTTGCATGTATCCACAAAATGATAAGGATCAGATCATTTTTAGCACTTTGCAACACTTGTAACATCTACAAAGTGAGTCGTATCTGTAGTGTCACCAGGATAAGGTATCCATCCTTTATCCATATATTATAGACCATTTAGGTTATTAATTTAAACAAGATCCACCTTTATGTCTCTACATACTTGTTTAAATTTACATAAAATAACCTCGGATCTTAGTTTATTGGATTGAGTAAGTGCTTATAAAACAACACTTATTTTATTAATAATAATATGCTTATAGAATTTACAAACTACGAGACTACCAGGAGATTTAGGACGTCATTCTCAACACTTTGGTCATAGTTGGACTATGACTTATTGTTTATTAGAGGGATCAGTGGTACTTAAGGAGTTAGATGTAACTACAAGGGCAAAACGATAATTTTCGCCCAACTATACTTACGAGCAATTTGTGAAGGGTCATCGCACAGTTTACTAATCATATCCAATGGACATAGAAATATATCCGTAGTGCGAAGAGTACAACTATCGATCTTTACTGGAGTGACCAATAGTTAATGGACGTTGGATGATTTAACTAAAGGAGTTTAATTAATTATTTGAGTACCATTGGAGCTTTTGTAAAACCCGCACCTTACTCTTCCCTTTTAATTATGATTATTGTTTATGTTAAGCAAAGTGTTGCGTTAAATATTTAAGTTAGATTGGAATTGTGCATTCTGAGGTAAAGCATAAGATTGAAGAAGGAAAATGTTTAAGCATGGAAACTTAGCTCTCGGTTACTTGTTAATCTAGCCTTACAAAGTGTATTTCTAGCTAAGTATTGGTTGTGTTGAAGGGTGTTTGAGCATTGATAACGGGCAGAAATGCACGTTATCATATTGCTAAGTTCTTAAATAATGTTGGCTCGCGTTTATAAAACATGTTAAATTACGTCCATTAAGCATCAATTTCATCATATTGTGGTCGCACACGTTCATCACATTAGAACAGATGATTTTTGTATTTTTGTGCAGAATATGCGATGACGCAAGACAGAAATTGCGATCATAGGAAATCATTGGTCGAGCGCAGCATCACTGCAAGGCTTTGCGGTGATTGTGTTCGCAAATATTCGCCCGAGGAGGATAGCCGCAACTTGGTTAGCGTAACATGGTGGGTGCATTTGGGTGAAAGGTTAATTAATTGTGATGGGACAGAAAGCTAATGATAGTCGAATCCGAATAAGTTGACAGCCAATAATGATCACAAGTACATTCAGCTTTTCGATGACAAATATTCGACGCATCAGTGAGGGGAATTAAAGCCGTTCCATCAGTACAATCATGAAAGAGAAGCCGCCGTTCACCTTGGATGTTCTATAAATACCAAGGGCATCCTTCAGAAAAAGGGTTAAACGGTTGATCAATTAATCAGTTCGCACGTCCTTGTTCATTCTTTCATTTGTAGGCAGACGCGAGAGAGGAGGTTGTGCCGACAGATCGTTCCGATAAGCTTGGGAGAGCCCAGAAGCATCAAGGATAGACAGAGGGCCGATGCCTACAGAAGCGGGAACATCTTTGGAACCGAATAAAGATTTACAATGTAAAAGCCTCGATCAGCAAGGAATTGCTACCAGGCTCTCTACCTTTAACTTCCATTGTTATTTTGTACTCCACTCATTTATCGAAATGGAATCTACTTCTCTATATTTTTTCACTCTCTATAATTTACGCATGAGTAGCTAAATCAGCTAAATGGGTTGAGAAGCATTTAGCCAGAACAACTAGGGAATCTTCATTCTATGAGATTAATTTGTATTATGAATGCTTCATTCGTCCATTAGAGATACTTAGGAGGGTAGTCTAAGGATAGGATCTAGGCTTGGGAAGATTAGGTTAGAATTTCAGCTCGGGAGAGTTAGATTAGAACGCATAATCAAGAGATAGAAGCTTAGGATTAAGCACTGTTTGCTATTAACGCATCACATGCATCCTAGAGATAGGATATCATTGTGTGCGATCACCTTGCCTTTATGCATCTTGCATTATCACATAGGATAAGTGTAGAGACTTAGGAATAAGCTCTATGGACAATTTTGCATTCAACACATGCGTCCTAGACTTAGGAGCATCGCATTTGCATTGGAAAATGACTTGTTGTGCATGGTTGTAGCATAATCGCATAGTTCGATGCATTCCCAAGTAACACTAGCTAAAGATCTTCTCAACCTGTTCATCCGCATACTCAGTGTATCTATCACACAGCTGACTTTTCTCAAATCTGCCGCATTTTTTTATTTTTCATTAACACAATCAACAACAAATCAACAATTAATTGAGTTACCGGTTAACGCAAAGTTTTCATAAAAATTACCATCGCAATCTATTTTCATAAGTCCTTGAGTTCGAGCCTAGACTTACCAGGAAACTCAGTGGAATTTACAGCTGGATTTCGCTAAGGAAACTTGAGTGCACAATGCAATTTCACCATCGCATATCATCCATAATTCACATCATAAAACCAAGCATCAAGCATCGAGTGAGCGAGGTAGGAATTAAGTAAATGTTGTCGAGCGTCGAGTATAAGTGTTCGAGGAAGGGTCGAGCGTCGAGTATAAGTGATTGAGGAAGGGGTCGAGCGTCGAATGTAAGCAAGAAAAGATCGCACGTTGAGTACGAGCGATCGAGTAAGGAGCGTTCATCGAGTGAGCCATCAGCATTGAGTATTGAGTCATTCTCATCGAGTATTCAACAGAAAGCCTTGGAATTTTCCATCGAGTTTTCCCTGCAAGGATTGAGTTGCTCGAAACGCTCAGTTTTAAATACTCAGTTTTAAACTTCTCTTTTAGTTACCCGGACAGATGGCTTAATCATGGCCCTTGATCTCCACTAGTGGGTGAGGTGGCTTAAGGAGATTTCATGCAAAGGGCTGGATGGTGGTATAAAAAGAAAAAAAACTTCAAGAGCTCATTTTGGACAATCTACTCGAGCAAACCAGACGAAATTGGTACCATTTGAAAGGTCTATGAGTCTAGTTTCAGAAATAGAGCCTTTCGAAGGGAGTTCTCGCCAGAAAGAGGGCCAGAGAAGGAAGTAAGAGTCGAAGGTTGATTTTCTAGCGTTTCCGGGCATTCAACAAAGAAACGTTGATCTAGACCGAACCACATGAACTTTCATGCCAAATATTGAAGGTATTATCGTGAACACCATTTCAAGTAAGTTTCTAGAAGGAACTTTGGCAAGAAAGGGTCTAAGGTTTGAGTTACATGTTTTGGAAATTAAACCTAAAATCTTTGCTCAAGCAGGGCATTGCGGTTAGGGCTTTTTGGAAATATTTGAAGGCACATGTTAAACCACAAGGAGTTTCATGCTGAAACTTTGAGGTAACATTTTGAAAATTTATGAACATGTTTGGAATAGGAACTTTCTTAAAATGAGTTCTAATGTTCATGTTATTTACATTAGAAGTTGAATTTGGAAATGTTGGATGAATAGGCAACCCCTTGCTAAGTATGAGCTTGGTTAAAAGAGTAGTCTCAAAAGGGAGGCCAAAGTGGCAATTAAACTCTTATTCTTTTATGTGTAGGAGCTACCTCCATTGGGGTAGCCTACAAAGCTTAGGAAGAATCAAGCCTAAAGTTCCGTGAGTGACTAAATGTTTTCAAATATGTACACAAAAGGGATATACATTCCAAATGAATTTTATGCTCACGTTCATGGGTTTTCCAAGCAACTAAAGTTTATACTAATGTTTTAAAGGGTTCATGGCATTTCCTAAGCATGAAGTTTTAAGTTATTTGAATGAGTTTTAACTAGTCCTAGTGTATGTTAAGATTGAACGAAAGAGTAGTGCAACTACATGTTTATAATTGTGAAGCATGCATGTTGAATGGTAATAATGCTCTTAAGGCGAAAGCTAGTTAAGTGTTATGCTTAAAGCTTATGATGCTCAAATTTCCTATGAATATTACATTCCTAATATACCGGGTAGCAAAGGTATAGAAAGTATCTGAGGAAGTATCTAAGATTTTGACGGTACTTAGTATACTCCATGTGCATGTAGGTAGTTCTTTACGAGAGGCTGAAGTATGGGTCTCCTGGCTACAGTGTTTATAACGGGACCAAAGTATGAGTCTCACGACCATGAATGGACGTTGGGAGCTTGAGCTATGAATGCTCGTTCTCAACTAAGGTTTGATAGTATAATTTATTATAACACTATGATTTATGTATGATACTATGTAAGTTGCTTGAGATCACTTCCAACATGTTTATTTATTTACATTAATGCATATGAAAGGCTTGAGAAGAATGTATTTCTGTGAGACACTCACTGGGCAACCAGCTCACTATTTTCAAATGTTTTCCTTTTCCCAGGTAGAGGTTAGTTCCCCTGCGAATTTGGATTAATTTGAATTATTCAAATTAATTGAGGAAATTAATTATATGTGATATAATTAATATAATATATTTTATATATTATTATATAAAGTTTATTTGAGAGGTATTAAATATTTGAATATGATTCAAATGTTAATTCTATGGTTAAGGTTCATATAATTAAATTTAATATGAATTGGATTGATATTAAATACCAGCATTATTGAGAGAAATATAAACTATAAGTAATACTGTATTTGATATAATATAAAAACTATAGGTTATACAACATATAGTTTAATATATATTTGAAATAAAAAACTGATAAACTGATAAAATATTGAAAATTGGGAACGACCCGCTTCCGTAGTGGACCTCATGGTTCCTTCAATCACAACTGTTGTTAACATATTGTTGCTATTTCAGACATGTCTCTTCCCACATGTGCCATTGTTGGAAATGTCAACTACACGATCAACTGCACCATCCAACTCGTAAAGCTCATCATTAAGTGTTCCTCTCAAGATTGTTTGTCTCGTACCCTTTTCCTTAACAAGACAACAGTCGTCGTGAAACTCAATATAAACAGCATTATCTTGAACAAGTTTGGACATACTGACAAGAATCTTGGTTATTGCAAGTACACATAAAGTATTTTCAAGACTCCAGTGAGATTCCTAGTAGTTAAGTAGGAATTACCAACATAAGCAATTTTTTATTTCTCACCATTTCCCAAGGTAATTAACTTCATACCTCTATATTCTGTAGGATTGGCTACATTTTTATAGTCTGGGGTGACATGATTGGTGGCACCGCTATCCACATACCGACTCTAATCTGTGATTGTCTTAGGCGTGGCCAGAAAGGAGTTGTTGTTTTGAGAAACTAGGATTGTAGAGGGTGGGTTGTTTGTAGAAGGTGATCCACCGCCTTTCTCTGAGTAATTCTAATTTGGAACAAAGTCCTTGTTGTATTTATTGTAGCATATACACACAGAGTGACCAAACAACCCACATACCTAACAAGTTTGCGTAGTCCTATGCCTTTGCCCCTTCCTTTGCTATTATTATTGTGTCTATTGACCCTTATTTTCTCCTGAGTTTCTATTAAATGCTAAATTGACATAGGCATTGTTGTTGAAGGCTCATAGCACAACAACTTAGACTGCATGTCTAGCTAGGAAATATCTAGCTTCCCTTAAATCACCACCACAACTGGGTTGTATTCCTCATCCAGTCCTAATAGTACATGCAAGATCAATGCACGGGTAGGCACTGGGCTGTCAGCCTATGCTAGATTGTCGGAGCGAGTTTTCATCATCCTTAGATAATCACTCATTTTAGAGTTACCTTTCCTAGTATGTTGAAACACTTATTGGAAGGAATCTTCCTCTACTTTCGATTGAACTCCGAATAGATCTTGAATGGCTTGCTAGAGCTCTTGAGCTGTGTCGAAATCAATGAGTTGAACCACAACATCTCACGTCATAGAATTATACAGTCATCCTAGCAATAACTGATCCACTGTAACCTTGAAAGAATAAAATATCATGTAACGGAAGACTTCAGAATCAATAAATACTTAAACTATATTTAATTTGAGTTTTAAGCATGTTGTTCATATGATAGTCATAAGAGGGTTTGGAACACATATTACCTTTGAAGATTTTCTTCACAAATTCAGTTGAATCCACCAAGATAGAGCTTGAAATTTCAAGAGAACTACCATCAAGATCTTCCCTACTATACTCAAGTTGGAACGTGTAGTGGAAACACTTAAAATCAAGTTGAATTGATGAAGAACAAGTAAGGGATGTGTAGGGTTTTTAGGTTTTTACTTCAGTAAGTAAAACTTCAATTGCTTGGTGATCTTCATGCATGGAGTTACTATATATAGGTAGAAATCATGCAAAACCAATAGGCTACATGGAGGACACCACCTGGTTGGTGATCATATCAATTTACAATTGGATTTTGGTAATAATCCATCAAAAAGTGGTTAGTGGATTTTCGCCAAAAATTTTGAAAAATCCACTAACTTAAAATGATTTCAAAAATCATTTTTATTTATATTTTTTTAATTAGTTTTATAAAATTAATTAAAAATAATTAATCTAAATAAAACTAATTTTAATTGATTTTTAATTAAACTTTTTAATTAAAATAATATTAATTTAATATCAAAATATTAAATTAATAAAATATCAATATCACCAATAAATCAATTTTATATTTAAATCATAATTTAAATATTAATTGATATTTCAATTTTGTGTAATTTCAATTAAATTAAACGTTTTTAATTGTATCATATACAATCAATTGAAAATCGCTAAAAATGATTTTGAATATTTCAAATTCGTAACTCTAATTTCATACATCGATACTCAATTTATTATTCCAATTCAATGAGCTAGTAGAGGAACCTAATGAACTTACAGATCATGAGCTCCAACGATCTATAATTAATTTGTTAAAACTCTTTAATCGAATTAATTACTATTCGTTAACTATCAAGACACACCATTATAGCTCGATAGTTGCACTTTTCTCACTGTAGATATATTTCTATCCATATAAATCATAATCCGTAAGTTGATCCTTCACAGGTTGTTCGTAATTACGACTGGGTAAAAATTACCATTTTACCCCTATAAATACTGAAGGAAATCAGACATTAGGATTTTCATGAGCAGCGGAAGGATCGTTTCGAATTTCATTCGATATTGAACATACGCAATTACAGTAGAAGAAACAGAAACTAAAAGTTCATGCACAATACGAAATTACAGCATGTTTTACGATAATCAGAGGATAGAGTATCATACCTTTGAAGACTCATTCTTCAAACTCCCTCGATCATGAACGCTCGTTCAGTCTCCAAGACAGCAATATATGAACGCTCGAACACAATGACCGCAACACAGCATGATCAACAGCAAACACGAACCCAACGATCTCAATGAGTTTAGTGAGTGAGGACACCACCATAATGGTTACCTTGGTATTCTCGGTGTGAGAATCTAGAAGTGTGGGCTATTGTATGATATTGTTAGAGGACGAGACTGGAGGAACAACAATCGTGTAGACGATTGAGCAAGTAGGAGATATGAAGTGTCTATCGTATAGACGAAATGCTCAATCGTGTAGAAGAAGGCAGCCGATCGTACAGACAATGTCCTGTGATCATTTAGCTACGATCAGCTGAGTGAACTATTCTATAGTGACACTCCACGATCGTATAGTCCCTTTTTGAGCTATCGTTTAGTGAAACAATTTCACTTGATAACATTCCAAGAGTTGTTTCCGAAAGTAGCAACTCTTCTAAAATAAGGAAAACCTTTTTTCTTTTACATCATGATTACCATAAAAACACCAATAACCTCTCACTCAATTGGTTATTAGAGAAAAAGAGATAATTATCCAATAATCAATAGCCTCTAAAACCTCGAACTCAATCGAGTTGAGTAAGGACACCACCACAATGGTTACCTTGGTATTCTCGGTATGAAAATCTAGAAGTGTGAGCTCTGTATGATATTGGTTATAGGACGATACTGGAGGAACAACAATCGTGTAGATGATTGAGCAAGTGGGAGATGTGAAGTGTCTATCGTATAAATGAAATGCTCAATCGTGTAGAAGAAGTTAGCCGATTGTATAGACAATACCCTGCGATCGTTTAGCTACGATTAGCTTAGTGAACTATCGTATAATGACACTCCAGAATCGTTTAGTCTCTCTTTTACCTATCGTTTAGTGAAACAATTTCACTTGATAACATTCCATGAGTTTTTTCCAAAAGTAGCAACTCTTTTAAAATTAGGAAAACCTTTTTTCTTTTACCTCGCGATTACCATAAAAACACCAATAACCTCCCACTCAATTGCTTATTAGAGAAAAAGAGATAATTATCCAATAACTAATATTATTATAAATAAATATGATAATCAACTTACCATATTATATTTATAACTGATAATTGGCAGAAATACACGTTATCATAGTGCTAAGTTCTTAAACAATGTTGGATTGCATTGATGAAATATGTTATTTTATGTCCATTAAGCATAAGTTTCTTAATATTTCAGTCACATGCATCCAACGCATTAGAAAAATTGATTTTTTTATTTTTTGTGCAGAATATGCGTTAACGCAATGCAAAGATTGCAATCATAGGAATTCATTGGTCGAGCTCAACTTCACCGCAAGGCTTTGCGTTGATCGTGCTCACAAACATTCGCCCAAGAAGGATCATCGCAACTTGGTCAGTGCAACATAGTGGGCGCATCTGGGTGAAAGGCCAATTAAGAGCGATGGGACAGAAAGCTGATGACAGTCCAATCCAAATTAAGTTGACACCCGATAACGGTCACAAAGTATATTCAGCTTTATCGGTGATAATTATTTGGCGCATCAGTCAGGAATTCAAGTTGTCCCATCTGTACAACAAGGAGAGAGAAGCCGCCTTTCACCATGGATTCTCTATAAATACCAAGTGCATTCTTCAGAAAAGGGGTTCACCGTTTTTACAACCAGTTGATCAGTCCGCACGTCTTTGTTTTTAGTTTTCTTTCATTTTAAGGCAGATGCGAGGGAGAAAGTTGTGCCAGTAGATCGTTCCGGGAAGCTTGGGAGAGCGTCGGAAGCTCCAAGGATAGAGAGAGGGCTGACGCTTGTGGAAGCGAAAATATCTTTAGATCAGAATAGAGATTTCAGTGTAAAAAGCCTCGGTCAGCAAGGAATTGTTACCAGACTCTCTACCTTTAACTTCCGTTGTCATTTTGTACTCAACTCATTTATAAGAATGGAATTTCTTTCTCTATATTTGTTCACTCTCTGTTATTCATGCATGAGTAGCTAAATCAATTGAATGGGTTGAGAAGCATTTAGCTAGCACAACTAGGGAATCTTCATTTTTTGCGATTATCTTGTTTAGTATGCTTCATTCGTCCATTAGAGATACTCGGGAGGGTAGTCTAAGGATAGGATCTAGGCTTAGGAAGGTCAGGTCAGAATCTAGGCTCAGGAGAGTCAGATTAGAGTGCATAATACAAGAGATAGACACTTAGAAATGAGCACTATTTGTTATCAACGCATCATATGCATCCTAGAGATAGGATATGATTGTATGCGGTCACCTTGCTTTCCTGCATTTTGCATCATCGCATAGGACAAAAGTAGAGACTTAGGGATGAGCTCTATGGACATTTTTCATTCAACACATGCGTCCTAGATTTAGGTGCATCGCATTTACATTGGAAAATGACTTGCGGTGCATGGAAGTAACATGATCGCCTAGTCTGACGCATTCCCGAGTAACGCTAGCTAAAGATCTTTTCAACCTGTTCATCGCTTACCCATTGCATCTATCAACGCAACTGTCTTTTCTCAAATCCTTCGCATTTATTTATTTCTTTTTCATCAACGCAAACAACAAACCCAACAATTATTTATTTACTTGGTTACCGCAAAGTTGTCATAAAAATTTACCAACGCATACTGTTTTCATAAGTCCCTGTGTTCTACCCTGGACTTACCGGGAAACTCAGAGGAATTTACACTTGGATTCCACTGGGAAACATGATTGCACAACACAATTCCATCAATGCATAACATCCATATTTCCACTTCATAAATACAAGCATCAAGTTTTTGGCGCCGTTGCCGGGGACTTCGACAAGATAGTTTGCTAACGGTAATTTTTTTGATTTCTTTGCAGAACTCTCAATCTCTGGCGAATTACGACCTGGAGATTGAGAGGACATTCAGAAGAAGATGAAGAGACTGCCAACAATAACAAGAAGGAACACCGAGAATGGCAGAGCAACCGGACGCAAGGGCCGCTAACGCAAATAATATAATGGCCAACCCCATCCTTCTGGCGAATGACTGCAATAGACCCATTCGGGACTATGCGTTTCCTAACCTCTATGATTTCTCTCCAGGAATCATGAGGCTGAGGTTTGAAATGAAGCCGATAATGTTGCAGATGATCCAAGCTACTGGGCAGTTTAGAGGAAGGCGTGCCGAAGACTCGTACGCCTACCTCTGGAGCTTCATAGAAATCTGCAACACTTTTGTGTTCCCGAATATCTCAACCGAGGAAGTTTGACTAACTCTGTTTCCCTTTTCTTTATGTGATCAGGCGAGGAATTGGGCATATTCTCTCGAACCGGGAGAGATAACTTCGTGGGATCAGGTGGTGGAAGAGTTTATGAAAAAGTATTTCCCACAAACTGAGAAAGCTAAGAGAAGAAAATTAATAACAAATTTTGAATAAGAAGATGATGAATCGCATAGCGATGCCTGGGCGAGGTTTAAGTGGCTGGTAAGAGACTGTCCACACAATGGCTTACCAGATTACCTACAAATGGAAATTTTCTACGAAGGATTGAACCCCTCTTTGCAGACCGCTACCAATGCGGCAGCCGCTGGTGGTTTGCTCGACAAAACATATGAGGAGGCTAAGAGTATACTTGATCGCATTTCCAAAAATCACGAGGATTGGAGGGAAAGCGATCAGAGATTAAGAATCAAAGGAAATGATGCAAACAATGGGGCCATCGCATCCCTACAAAATCAAATGACTGTTGATGAGTTGAATACAAGGCATCACAACTAATAATACGGGAGCGAAGAAGGGGCAGGTCATCGCAATCACTCAAACGACCGAAAGTTGTGTCATTTGCGGTGATGCACACCTGATGGAGGAATGCCCAACAAACCCGCAGTCGGTATGCTTCATGAGAGATAATCCCTATTCCAATACATATAACCTCGGGTGGTGAAACCACCTAAATTTTGTGTGAAAAAATCAACAACAAAGCTTTGAACCTGTGGCACAAAAAGGAGGGCCACCCGGATTTTTCCTGCAAAACAATGGTCTAGCGCAAAGCCAATCTAGCAGCTCACAACCACTGCAAGCTTTGTCCTTAGAGAGCTTGCTGAAGTAGTATATTAAGAAAAACGAATCAGTGCTTAGAACCAGGCTGCATCCATTAGAAATCTCGAAATCCAAATGGGACAAATGAGCGTTGCCGAGCTCAATTGAGCTCCCTCGCAATGTTGGGGGTAACGGAAAGGAACAATGCTTAGCAGTTTCCTCGCTAAATGACGACATGACTGCGGAAGTAGGGGAGAAGCGCATTGCAACCAACTTGAATGTAGTAATAATCGAAGACCCGCTGACCTATACTTTAGAGAATCCCAAGAAAATAGACCCTGAAGTTGTGTCCACCCTTAAGCCTCTAGATCTTGAGACAGAAGAAGTTCAACCACCAGTAACTCCGCAAAGATTGAAAGAGGAACAAATTGAGGAAGAAAATATCGCAATAGTGGTTGTAGGCAAAATGCTATGATCCCACCAAAAATGGGCGACCCGGGAATCTTCATGATCTCATGCTCTATCGGAGGGACCTTTAGTGGCCAAGCACTATGCGATCTTAGGGCAAGTATAAACATAATGCCGCTATCAATCTTCAAACAATTGAATGCCAGCACACTTATGCCCACAATGGAAACTCTCCTGCTCACGAACAGATCTCGAATACAACCTGAAGGGGAGTTGAAAAATGCCACAATCTCAATCGATAAATTCATCCTGCCGGCAGACTTCCTCATTTTGGATTATAAAGCGGACGAAGATGCGCCCATCATATTGGGACGAACATTAATTTCATCCGGTCGCGCTCAAATTGATGTGTGCAAGGGGGAAATTGTAATGAGCATTCATGGGGAAAAACTCCAAATTAAGGCAGTAAAGATCCCAGAGGACAACGAAAAGAGAGAAAAGCCATCATGGACGTGAACAAACTAGCCTAAAATAAGTGGTCCCTGCATTATCAAATGATCGCAATCTATCAGGGACGCAAGTTTTGGGAAACATCAATTCTTAAACTCTTTTCCACTATTCGAAATTTTCACTTCATCCTTTCAATCTTTACCTATCCTTATTTCACTATCTTAAAAAAAAAAGTGATAACGAGTTTTATTTTGTTTAAAATAATTTGACCCTTTCTTTGTTTTTCTTGCAACGATCGAGGCACTGGATTGCGGAGAAATTACACGAAGAAGTACTTATCTTACTCCATCACCACAACCCAAAGAAGAAAGATCGCCGCAAAAATGGATGCGTCAATACAATGCGGGCGACAGCGCAAAATTTGGGGGTGTACTTTTCCTTATCTTTATTTCAAATTTTGCGCTATCACATCGCATGTTAGTTTTATAAGTTTTATCACCGCATCCTCTTTAATCACCACAATCATTTGACATTGATAAATTTAGTAGTTTACTGCATTCTATTTCTTTGTCAAGTATGATTTCAATGATGACAAATATGCTTCTATTTCTTTTGTATACACTAGAGTCAACTTAGTCTTAAGATAGTCACCTCAGAAAATATTTCTAGAAGTTAAGGGTTTGCTAGCTTTCTTTCAAACTCTCTTTACAACGCATTCTAGAACATCGCATGACTTATTTTAATCTTTTGGCAATGAGGATATTGTTGCATTTTAAATTTGGGGGTGAGGTATTTGTTTCCGACCTTGTTATTTATTTCAAAAAAAAAATTGAGAATAACAACTCCACTGTCAATGCAATGGGAAACCCATGTTGATAACAGTTATGTTGTGAAAGGCACTTATTCGTAGTTGGATGTCCGCATGACACACGTGGGGGCAAGCCAAAACGAAAGTAAGTTACCAGGATCAACACAAAAATAAATGACCGCAACTCCACTGGCAAATAGGTATGAGTTTAGTCTGAGAAAGAGTACATTGCTCGTAGTTGGATGTTCGCATGACACACGTGGGGGCAAGCAAAAATGAAGGCAAGGCACTCGGATCAGTGCAAGGTTAGAAAAAAAATATCAGTGAAGAAAAATTTTTGTGCAAGGATAAAATCATTTGACTCCCCGGTAAGAAAAATTTTCATTTTTTTGAAATAAATCATGCGATGTTCCGGAATTTAGTAAAGTCCTTTCGAAAGTTAAACTTGCAGTCCCTAGGTCTTAGAAATATTTTAAGAAGAGACTTGAATAAGACTTTAGGAAATTTTGGTTTATAGGATTTGAATGAGGTATCCTTGAGAAGTCTAGGAAAAGAACTTTGCTGTTGACTTGCTAAAGGAATCTTTAGCTTATGCTTGAGGACAAACATTGTTTAAATTTAGGGGTGTATAGTTTTAATATTTCATCTCATGAAACCATAACTCCTTTCTATTTTATGGTACTTAATGTAAATAATATTAACATTAATTCTCCCTTTGATGTATCTCATACCTCACACCAATTATATCATATATAATCAAATATCCTCTTGTCAACTTGAAAATTTCAAATCAACCCCATGAACTGATTCTCAACTTGAATCCATTGAGCTACCAAGGGGACCTTATGGACTCGTAGCTTGAAGCTCTAATGGTATGTGAATAACTGACTAAACTCTTTAGTCACGGGATCAACCATCTGTTAACTGTCGGGTGATACATTGTGAATGTGATGAAATAACGATATGAAATTGTGGTGGTGAATTATGCGTTGCACATGCAAGTTTTCCTAATAGAATCCAAGTATAAATCCTACTAGGTTTCCTGGTAATTCCAGGGTCGAACACAGGGACTATTGAGTACTATGCGATGGTAAATTTTGAATCCTTTGCGGTGACAAAAACAAATAAGTTGGTTGATGTGTTGTTTAAGTATAAAGCTATGCGACAGATGCAAGTAAAGAGTTGAGTAAAACGAGAGTTACAATGAGTATATGGTGAAGGAGTTGAGAAGGGATTTAACTAACATTTCCTAAGATTACGTTCAAGTTATGCGATCATGCTACACACACACAACAGTATGTCATCTCTCAATGCAAATGCCATAGCTCCTCTTTCTAGGACGCATGCGATGTATACGATAACGTCGATAGGACTTATCTCTAAGCCTCTATTCTTGTCTATGCGATGATGAGCGATGCACACATGCACAAGGTGATCGCATACTATCATTTCCTATTTCTAAGGTGCATGCGATGCGTAATAACAAACAGAGCTTATCTCTAAGTCTCTATCTCTTACTTATGCAGTTCTAATCAGACTCTCTCAAGCCTAGATTCTAATCTGACTCTCTCAAGTCTAGATTCTTTCTTTAGACTACTCTCTCAAGTATCCCTAAAGGGTGAATGACGCATACATAAGACAAGATGATTGCATAAAGAGAAGATCCTAGGTCCTTCTACCTAAGTGCTTCTCACCCATTCGAAAATTTAGCTACTCATGCGAAATGTAAAGAGGTTGAACAAATGTTGAGATGAGAATTCCATTTTATAAATAAAGTCAGAATACAAAACAACAATGGAAAGTAGGGATAAGAAGCTCGGTAGCAATGTCTTGCTTCCCGAGGCTTTTACACTATCTTTACTCTACTCTACCCAGAAGAATGTTCTTGCTTTCTTAAGTGCCGGCCCTCTCTCCTTTTACGGTGCTTCCCAGCAGTCTTTCGAGCTACCCAAGAATGATCTCTCGGTGCCCTCTTCTCTTTGCTTGCCTCTGCCTTCTAAGTATAAGAACGACTATAGACTAACGGCTATCTATTTGTATGATCTATCTTCTATATATATGGTGAACTATATCCGATCTAGCACCCCTTTAACGATGGTGGCCTTCTATATTTATAAAGCTCAAGATGAAGAGGCTTTTCTCTCAAATGATTACAATGATGGGATGTCATTAAATCTTCTGTCTGATGCGCCGATTAATGGTCACCGAAAAGTTGAATGTACTTGCTATAGTGTATCGTTAATGGCTTGTTAACTAACTTTGGATTCGACTGTCATCAGCTTTCTTTCCCATCATGATTTATTATGCTTTCACCTTGATGTGCCGTCTTTATGCGGCCACTTTCTTGAGTGAATTCTCTCAAGCGCATATGATCGCATAGCTTTGCAGTCGCAATCTTTCAATGTGAGCGGACGCCGAATTCCTTGGATCACAATTTGCTTTACGCCAATGCATTTTTCCTACACAAAATAAGTAATTTAGCTACTTTTATGCGATAGACGCATGCGATCGCAATATTCTTAGTTTAATGCTTTCGAACATGTTTTTGTATATTTTTACCGTCGCATTCCCTCATTGTTTTATTTATATGCGCTGTAATAACGTGCATTTCTACTCGTTATCACACCCCCAAATTTAAAACAATGCTTGTCCTCAAGCATAAACTAAAGATTTTCTTTAGAGAGTCAGTTGCCTTTTTCCTACCTAGATTTCTCGAGGTGCCTTATTCAAATTTTATGAACTAAAGTCTTCTTAATTTCTATCCTGGTCTCTTCCTAAAACACTTCTAAAACTTAGGGACCACAAGTTTAACCTTAAAAAAAACTTTACTTGTTTTCAGGACATCGCATGATTTATTTCAAAAGTTTTTCCAAACGGGGTATTTTTAAATGAATTTTATCCTTGCGTGGTTTAGATATTCTTTTTGTGATCTTACGCTATTCCAAGTGCCTAGCCTTCGTTTTGGCTTGCCCCCACGGGTGTCATGCGAGCATCCAACTATGAACAAGGTGCTCTTTCTCAGTCTAAACTCATGCCCATTTAGCAGCGGAGTTGTGATCACTTGATTTATGTGTTGATCATGATTCCTACCTTCGTTTTGGCTTGCCCCCATGGGTGTCATGCGGACATCAACCTACGAGTAGGATCCGATCTCAACATTATGATTTATTTTTTTTTGAAATGTCTAAAAGTAGCAAGGTTGAAAATAAATACCGGCACCCCCAAATTTAAACGCAACAATGTCCTCATTGCTGATAGACTGAAATAATTCATGCGATGCTCTTAGGAAATTTCGTAAAAACCATTTTGAAAGAAAGCTGATGAACTACTAACTTCTAGAAATATTTCATGAATGAACTGTACTGAAATTAAGTTGATTTTAGTACATGTGATGAGAAATAGAGGCATGCGTTTTATCATTGAAATCATAATTGGTATGGAAAAAGATGCGGTGACTAACTAGTGTAATCAACATTTAAAGATTTCGCCAACAAAAGAGGATGCGGTGATAAAATTATCAATATTAAGAATGAGATGCGAGAGTGCAAAATTTGGAATAAACAAAGTCAAAGAAAGATACAACCCCCAAATTTGTTCTGTTGCCCGCATAATCTGTGATTGAATCCTTCTTTGCGGCGGCGGGTTGATTTTACGATTGCGATGGTCTGAATGAACTGGTAGCATATTTCGGTTATCGCATAGCTCCATCGCAATCATTTACCATGATCATTGCTAAAAAAATCGAGAGGGTAAAAAAAATATAAAAGACAGAGTTGAATTTTTTTTTTTTTTTTTTAGAATAAAAGGTGTAGAAAGGATATAAAAAGGTAGAGTGAGTTCATGAAATGAAGATATTAAAAAGATACTTCCAAAAGATTGCGTCCCTGATGAATTCGAATCACATGATTGCATAGGGACTGCCCACTTCTTCTCTAGTCAGGAATTGTGGTGGTGAATGTGATGAAATAACAGTATGAATTTGTGGTGGTGAATTATGCGTTGCACATGCAAGTTTTCCTAATAGAATCCAAGTATAAATCCTACTAGGTTTCCTGGTAAGTCCAGGATCGAACACAGGGACTATTGAGTACTATGCGATGGTAAATTTTTATTCCTTTGCGGTGACAAAAACAAATAAGTTGGTTGATGTGTTGTTTAAGTATAAAGCTATGCGGCGGATGCAAGTAAAGAGTTGAGTAAAACGAGAGTTACAATGAGTATGTGGTGAATGAGTTGAGAAGGGATTTAACTAACATTTCCTAAGATTGCATTCAAGTTATGCGATCATGCGACACACACACAACAACATGTCATCTCTTAATGCAAATGCCATAGCTCCTATTTCTAGGACTCATGCGATGTATACGATAATGTCAATAGAACTTATCTCTAAGCCTCTATTCTTGTCTATGCGATGATGAGTGATGCACACATACATAAGGTGACCGCATACTATCATATCCTATTTTTAGGGTGCATGCGATGCGTAATAACAAACAGAGCTTATATCTAAGTCTCTATCTCTTGCTTATGCAGTTCTAATCAGACTCTCTCAAGCCTAGATTCTAATTTGACTCTCTCAAGTCTAGATTCTTTCTTTAGACTACTCTCTCAAGTATCCCTAAAGGGTGAATGACGCATACATAAGACAAGATGATCGCATAAAATGAAGATCCTAGGTCATGCTAGCTAAGTGTTTCTTAACCCATTCGGAAATTTAGCTACTCATGCGAAATGTGAAGAGGTTGAAAAAATGTTGAGATGAGAATTCCATTTTATAAATAAAGTCAGAATACAAAACAACAATGGAAAGAAAGATAAAAAGCCCGGTAGCAATGTCTTGCTTCCAGAGGCTTTTACACTGTCTTTACTCTACTCTGCCCAGAAGAATATTCTTGCTTTCGCAAGTGTCAACCTTCTCTCCTTTTATGGTGCTTCCCAACAGTCTTTCGAGCTACCCAGGAATGATCTCTCGGCGTCCTCTTCTCTTCCCTTGCCTCTGCCTTCTAAGTATAAGAACATCTACAGACTAATGACTATCAATTTGTATGATCTATCTTCTATGTATATGACGAACTGTATCCGAACTAGCACCCCTTTAATGATGGTGGCCTTCTGTATTTATAGAGTTCAAGGTGAAGAGGCTTTTCTCTCAAATGATTGGAATGATGGGATTTCATTAAATCTCTTGTCTGATACGCCGATTAATGGTCACCGAAAAGTTGAATGTACTTGCTACAGTGTATCGTTAATGGATTGTCAACTAAATTCGGATTCGACCGCTGTCTTTATATGGCCACCTGCTTCAGTGAATTCTCGCGAGCGCATACGATCGCATGGCTTTGCAGTCGCAATCTTTCAATGCACGCGGACGTCGAATTTCTTGGATCGCAATTTGCTTTGCCCCAACGCATTTTTCTTGAACAAAATATGTAATTTAGCTGCTTTTATGCGATGGACGCATGCGATCGCAATATTCTTAGTTTAATGCTTTTGGACATGTTTTCGTATATTTTTACCATCGCATTCTCTCATTGTTTTACTTATTTGTGCTGTAATAACGTGCATTTCTACCTGCTATCATTGGGCACTCTACTAAAGACTGATAGTTGCACTCTCCTCACCACAGATATATTTGGTGTCCATATCAACCAATCAACAGTGCAATAACACTTCACAGATCGCTCGTCAGTATAGTTGGGCTGATTTACTGTTATGCCCATGTAGTTACATTTAACTCCTTAAGTACCACTGATCCCTCTAATTAACATAAGTCATAGTCCCACTACGATTGAGTATTCTCTTCCAAAGAGAAACTGTGGCCACTATGTTCAAGATCCGAAATCAGCCCTTAATGAAGCAATCTATATACTTACCCCTGCTTTCGGGAAGGAGTGAATTCCATCTTGTGTAACTGAGTTCCCATCTCCCAAATCAGACAGATCCCCAAAAAGGTAGGCTTGTTGAGTTGGCATTCTAACCACCCTCACCTATATTAATCAAAGCACCGCCCTCAAAGGTAAGAGCTCCAAAAACATTCAGGATTAAGGTCATGTCACCTATGGTCATTTAGGTGAGATATAAGTTTCAAGTATCAACGGCGTTATATAAAGAGACTAGTCATCTCCTTGTCTGGTCTTATACAAACTCTTTGTATAGGACACCCCCGCTTGCATGTCTCCACATGAATAGTCAGAATCAACCATCTGTAGTAGTTTACAATACTTGTAAACCTCTACAAAGCGGGCTGTATCCATAGTGTCACAAGGATCAGGTATCCGTCCTTAATCCTTATACAACAGACCTTTTTAGTTATCACTTAATGCATGATCCACTTGTATATCTCATATACATGCTTATGTTTTCATACAATAACCATAGAGCTTTGTTTATTGGATATGAGTAAATGAAAAATAAAATAACTCTTATTTTATTCATAACAATGTGTATAGTTTACAAACTACGAGACTCCGGGAGAATTAGGACACCAATCCCAACAAAACATATTGTTCCTTAAGTTCCCACTGACCCTCCAATGAACAAGTTTGATTCATAATACTACTTATGAATCATGTCTTCTCTATCTTAGAAGGTGGGGCCCCGATTGTTCAAGACCGGGAATGAACACTTAAGGCAACAACCTATCCGCTAACCCTAAAATGTGTAGGAGTGAATTCCATCTTGCAGAGCTATGTCCTCAACTATCCATCCTGTCTTATCTCCAAAATGGAAGGCTTATTGAGCAGTGTTGTTGGACTACCCTCACCCATGTAGATCAAAGCATAATCTCAAATAAACAGGAGTTTATAGCTAGCTCAGGATTAACATTGAGTTATCCTAGGTTACTTGTATGAAATAGTCAGCTTTAACAGTAAACGGTCATTATAAAGAAAATGGACTATTTCATGGTCCAGTCTATATACAAACTCATTGCATAGGATGCCTTCACTCACATGTCTCTATATGAATGTGGATCATGTGATCTGTATTACCTATACAAAATGGACCGCATCCAATAGTGTTAGCAGGATGAGGTACCCAATTTAATCCATATACTTATAGAGCATTTAGGCTATATACTATTAACTTGATCATGTTTATGTTACCACATAAAGTTAAAGTATTCATACTATAACCATGGATATGTTTATTGGATTTTCATAATAGAATGCAGAATGAACAATTTTATTGAATAAGATACTCAATAATATTTTATTGATATATAGAATGTTTAACACATAATTTACGAACTGCGAGTTATAGGACATTCCCAACAATCTCCCACTTGCACTAAAACCTAGTGAGAACAAATATATACAATACAATGTTGAGAAACATAAAGGAAAAATATAATAAACTAGAGCATCTCTAATACTAAAGATATTCTCCCAAATGGCCTAGATTATGTTGCTCGGAGTCCTAGTCCAACTAAGTCGCCCTCGAACACTTTAGTGAGAGGGTCTTCATAAATGGATTAGCAAGGTTGTATTTAGAGGCTATCTTTGAGACGATCACATCTCTTTAGTGTACTATCTCTCTGATGAGATGGTACTTTCTCTCAATATGTTTTTCCACGTTTGTGACTCTTTTGTTCTTTCGATTTGGAAACAACACCACTATTATCGCAATACAATGTGATAGGTAGGTGCATATCTGGAACTACTTCCAAGTCAGCCAAGAATTTGCAAAGCCATACTACTTCTTTAGCGGCTTCACATGCGACTACATATTTTGCTTCAATTGTGGAGTCAGCGATACAACTTTGCTTAATGCTTCTCTAAATAACACCTCTTCCATTGAAAGTGAAAACTGATCCTGAAGTAGATTTCCTTGAATCCACATTAGTTTGGAAATTAGAATTAGTGTATCCAGTAAGGAGCAAATCCTTAGGTCCATACACAAGCATATAGTCCCTCGTTCTTCTTAGATACTTGAGGATATTTTTTACAGTAGTCTAATCACTTTATCCTGGATTGGATTGGAAACTGCTGACGATTCCAACTGCAAAGCATATGTCAGGACGTGTACATAACATTGTGTACATCAAACTTCTAATTGCAGATGTGTATGGAATTTTTTTATGTCTTAGGACATTATTCCTTTGACAAATGAATTCCATAACTAAAAGCATACCATTTTTTTGGAATTTTGCATATTTTATCTTGACAACATCTTGTCAATATAAAATGCCTGAGATAGTGTTAGGGTTTTATTCTTTCGATTCCGAAAGATCTATATTCCTAGAAAATATTGAGCATCACCCAAATCTTTCATTTGGAACTGTGTTGCTAACCATCTCTTTACGTCAGCAAGGAAGCTCACTTCATTCCCAATGAGCAAGATATCATCAACATAAAAAACTAAGAATGTTACAGTCTAGTTGACTATCTTCTTGTATAAATAAGATTCGTCAACATTCTGTTCAAAGTCATAAGATTTAATCGCAGTATCAAATCTTATATTCCAGGATCTTGAAGCTTGTTTTAACCCATAAATTGATCGTTTAATCTTACAGACTTTATGTTCCTTTCCTTGTTCGATGAACCCTTCTGGTTGAGACATAAAAATACTTTCATCAAGATGGCCATTCAGAAAAGTTGTCTTAACATCCATTTTCCATATTTTATAGTTATAATATGTGGCAATGGATAGAAGTATTCCAATCGATTTTATCATGGCAACAGGAGAAAATATTTCTTCATAATCAACCTTTTCTCTTTGTGATAAACCTCGTGCACGAGTCTGGATTTATAGGTTTGCACCTTGCCAGTTTGGTCTCATTTTCTTTTGTAGATCCATTTGCAACCTATAGGTTTAACCCCATGTGGTTGATCTACAAGTTCCCAGACAGAGTTAAAGTACATAGACTCCAATTCAACGTCCATGGCTTTTATCCACTATTACCTATCAACATCTTCCATAGACTTTTTAAAGGTTAATGGATCCTCTAATCCATCATCATTTATGATATTTTGAGTTTCTATTAAACCCATATAGCATTCAGGTTGTTGAATAATCCTCCCACTACGTCGAGACATACTCAACTCTTGGAATGGATGTGATGGGACAACAACAATTGTGGATGGACCAGCTTGATTACCAATTCTTGTTGATGTTTCTATAACATCTTTAGTCATTTCTTGCAATATTAGTTTACTACGAGGTAGATGATTTTTTATATGATCTTCTTCCAAGAATGTAACATTTGTCAATAGAAATACTTTGTCTTCTTGGGGATCATAGAATAGTCCTCCTTTTGTTTCTCTAGGGTATACTACAAAGAAGCATAATTTCGAACGTGTTTCCAGTTTCTTAGGATTTTGTACCAACATGTGTGTTAGAAAACCCCAAATACGAAAATGACGTAAACTAGTTTTGCATCCTTTTCATTATTCATATGGTGTTTCTGAAATACTTTTTGAAGGAACAATGTTTAGAATATATACTGCAGTCTATACTGCAAACCCCCAAAAGGACTGAGGTAACTGAGCATAACTCATCATTGATCGGACCATGTCTGACAAGGTTCGATTTCTCCTTTCTGCAACATCGTTTTGTTGTTGTCTTCCAGATGCTGTGAACTAGGATTGAATTCCATGATCTACTAGATAGTTCTGGAATTGTAAATCCATATACTTACCACCTCGATCAGATCGAAGTGTTTTAATTCTTTTACTTAACAAATTTTCTGTCTTAGTATTAAATTCTTTGAACTTTTCAAGAGTTTCAGACTTTTGACCGATTAAGTAAATGTAGCCATATCTTGAGTACTCATCAATAAAACTAACAAAATACTGATAACCTCCTCGTGCTTGTACATTCATCGGACCACATAGGTCTGAATGTATAAGTTCGTGAGGCTCTTTGGCACGAAAACCTTTGTCAGAAAAATATGTTTTTGTCATTTTTCTCTCGAGACATGATTCACATGGAGGTAAAGAACTATCTTCTGACTGACTTAGATATCCGTCTTTTACTAATCTCTCAATCCTGTTGAGATTAATATGACCAAGTCTGAGGTGCCAAAGATATGCATTAGGAGAAAGTTTCCGTTTTTTATTTTGAGTCTCAGCCATTTTAAATATCTCTATATTTAGAATGACCTTTGCTTCACTTGGTTTTAATATATACAAGTTATTTTCAAGTCTTGCAGAACAAATATGAACACCTCTTGAAAAAATAAACACTTCATTAGATTCAAAAGATATTATGTACATATTTTTCATCAGACAGAAAATGGAGATTAAGTTTCTTTTCATCTTAGGTACATAATACACATTCCTAAGTAAGATGAAAGACTCTCCAAAAAATAGCTTGACATCTCCCACTGCATGAGCTAAAATGACTTCACCCATTCCCACCTTGAAAGTCATTTCCTGTTCATAAAGTTCTCTCTAAGAACTAGTTTCCTGTAGAAAAGTGCAAACATGATTAGCGGTGTCTGAATCTAATATCGAGGTTAGGTGAGTATTCTCCATTAGACATGTTTCAACTACTAGTGAATCTTATTTACCTTGTTTCGCCATTTTCGCGTTGTTTTCCGCCAAATACTTTGGGTAGTTACGCTTCCAGTGCCCATCCTCTCCACAATGGAAACACTTTCCTTCGGGAGTCTTGTTTTTGTTTTTGTTTTTATTAGTAGTGGTTTTCTTATTCCCTTTACCCTTCTTCTTCATTTGTACAGATTTATCTTTTGAAGAAGGAGGAGCAGACTTCTTGTTATCAGTGAGTCTTGTTCCAGACGTCGACCCTTTAAAAACGTCTTAGATCGAGAAATAACATTTACTTCTTTTTTCTTAAGTTTCATCATAAAATGATATGTCTATAACTCGTTCAACAACATGGTCAGATTATAAGTGAGTTTGTTCATAACAACATTGGTTCTAAAAGGCAGATAACTCTTCAGGAGAGATTCCAATATCATACTTACTTGACTTATCTCATCTATCATCGCCCCCATGAGCCTCAGCAATATTAAAATGGACCATCATATCGAGAACATGTTCTCTAACATTGGACCCATCTTTCATACGAGTACTGTAGACATACTTAATGGCTTCATGTGGAACTGAAGATGAAAGTTGCCCGAACATCTCCTGAAGTGACGCCATTATCTCACGGGCGGTTGGCATTACTTCATGTTTCTTATCTAGTACATTGGATATACTAGCTAAGATGTAGGCCCGAGCTTTTTCATTAGCCTTAACCCACCCATCATAGATGTCTCGAATATTTCGGTTCGCTGTTGTACTAGGAACCGAAGGACATTCCTCCGTCTATACAAAATTCAAATCATCCACAACTAATATCATATTGATGTTGAATTTCCAGTTTGAATATCCTTCACCATTAAACTTATCGGAAGCTAGCAGTTGTATAATTGAATTCGACATTGGTGAAAAATTTAAACAAATTCAATTAAACTTTATGCATCTAAATCCAAATTTAGCAAAAATAATAAAGTACCCAATAAATCTTTATTTATTTGCAACAATACTTTAGTGATTTAGAACAGTTGCTACCATAGGGCAGTCAACAATTCCTTCACTGAAGCAAGACAATTCTTGACCAAATACAATATCAGAATAACTCTTTACTCCTATAGTTCTTTTGGTTGTCGTTTTCGGTCAAGATCTTTACTAACAATTAGTTATTCTTGTAAGTATGACCCACTATTTTCATATCTTATAGAACGATATAAATATGCCACGAGATGGAAGACAATACCCAAGATGGAACTATAAGACCCTATTCATTACTGAAGCTTGGGTTGTTCCGAATACTATGTTACAACATTCCGTGGGGATTGTAACGGGATTGTAACACTGAAATGTGTCTTACGCTTACAACATGCAAACAAATATGAATATGGATGAATGAACAACAAGCTCATGTTACCATAAACTTGATGACGTAAAGATGGAAATGGAATGTGGATGCTGTGTTATGCATTATTACTTCTAAATATATGCGTTGTCAATTATATGCTTGTAGTATGCTATGGAATAATGTGTTGTCACAAGTTTCCTTGCACTGAAACTAAGTATAATTCCAACGCAAGTTTCTCAGAGTAATCCAAGGTTGAACACATGGACCGTTTTCGTTAATGTGTTACTTTTGTGTTATATGCGACCAGTTTTACAATTAATAAAAGATGTGGTTTGTACATGAATTTAAATTGCGATAAACATAAATTGCGTTGATAAAATAAACGTGCGATAAAAGTAAAGTCCTAAACTATTATGATACAAAATACAAGATATATGATACATGATACTGAGTTGGAGACTGATTGTGAAGTTATACAAAGGATCGTGGTATGCGATGGCAAGTCTTTATGTATGAATCAGAAATAGAAAGAATAATTAGTAAAAACATCGCAAGTTTGTTAACTGCGTTAAAGATGTAACTAAGGTTTCGCTTTCCCTTGGCGTACACCTCTCGGTGATCGGCTGTATTCCCATATCTCTATGGTGAAATAGGGATGAACATGATGAACGCAAGGTTGTTTCCATCTCTAGAAGTATTTCTCACTTTAGTTAACGCATTCTTCCAACCCTCTCTCGAATGGCATCTTCACTTCTGCTCTCACAAGTGAAGATGCCTTTTAGCATGCTTTAGCTAAACATAATTATTTCCTCAACGCAAATTAATTTCCTTGCTTAATTCTTATTAATTTCCTCGCTTAATTCTTATTAATTACCCAAGGAATTAAGAAAACATCATAGAGAAATAGAATCATGGATGAACAAAAATAGACAGAGAGATGATAATGGAAATGATCATAACAATTAATACTAAGATTAAGCGTCTGATACATGACGCGAATGATAGAGTAAAGAAGATGAGTACAAGTGATGAAAACGGGTTAGAAACAAATACAGAAGAGTGTCAACATCTTGACACAGATATGGGCGGAGGTTTTGCTTGTCGGCGTGTGGAATGGATGAAGAGAAGAGCTTCCCTCTCAGGCTTGCTCGTCTGGTAGAAGTGACCTTCGTATAGAGCTTCAACGGCGGGGATTGTAAGGATTCTTTGCCCGGAGACTCACCTTTTGGCCTTGTCTCTTGATTCTTCCCAGATCTACTCTGCAACCAGTCTCTCTCTCAGATCAGTATTCAAGTCTCCCGTATCGAATATATATTTCAATGGAATTGCAGAAGCTCTTTATAGGCAAAGCTTTGACTCTTTGCATTGTGGTCCCCACTTTATTGTTAAGGCATATCCTGAAATGGAGGAGTGAATATTCCTTCTATTTCGCAATCAATCCCATCAGAAATGTACAACTGACAGCTGTACATGCGTCTGAATCCTCCGAAATTGCGTTGCTCTTTACATCTTCGATCGTTTGCTCGCATGCGCTGTTGTTTTTTTATTATCGCATGCGATTGAAATTACGTTGATCGCAAAGCTCTTGATCGATTGTCGCATGCGCCGTCATTGCGTTGATTGTCTCTTCATTATTGAGTGACGGGCGCAATGTGATGTAGATGCATTGTTCCATTTATTTTTGAGCCATACGCATGCGGTGACTTGATTTCCTACAAAACAGAACTGAAACATTCTATTCTACCATCGCAATGGTGTTAGTGGGTGTATTGACGACAACTTATAATTCTCGCATTTTTTAGCCAATTTCCATACTATCTACGCAACTTTTCTTTCTTTTAGCCACAATATCTAAATAAAACAATATAAATAACTTGTATTTTTACAAGTTATCACACACCCAAATTTAGATATATGCTTGTCCTCAAGCATATCTTCTACTAAGGCAATAATGTTCAATTCCTATCCTAAATTTTGCGTCGATTGGTTGCTCTGAATGCTCCACCTAGGCAATATTACTTGACAATGCAATTTCCTTCTATCCTTGATAATTCGTAACAAAGCCCTACTTTATTCTTCTATACAACAAATTTCTACTCAAAAATGCTTTTCTAGTTTTAAAAAGAATGTTTACCTCTTCCTGCATAAACAACTTGATGCGTCCGGATGCAATGGTCAAATTTTCATCATTTATTAGAGACTGTTGATCATGGTTACACTCTTTGTTTTGGCTTGTTCCCACGGGTGTCATGCGAACATTCAACTATGATTGTGTGCCAATTTCAACTTTAACTCTTGAATTTCAACTAAGTATAACTTTTTCTTATCAGAGGAGTTGTCTCTTATATTCTTTTTTTTTTTTTTTTTTTTTTTTCATATTGCATCGTTTTGGAAAACCCACCTTCGTTTTGGCTTGCTCCCACTGGTGTCATGCGAACATCCAACTACGAGCAGATTCTTTTCACGACTTAACTCTTATCAGGTAGAGATTGTTTTGGGATTTCTCTTGCACTGACATTGGAGTTTTGTATGAAAAAAAATTATTTTCAAAAATTATTTTATTTTATTTATTTATTTTTTATAATGAACGCATTTTTCTTAATGACCGCATCTACTTGATCGCATCTGCTCAGACCTTCCCCACCCCCAAATTTAGAGATGCGCAAGGTTCTCATTGCGTTGTTTGGACAAAATAGACACAAACACTTAGACAAAATTTTGAAAAGAAGGTTTGAGCATCATTTTGAAGGATAAAAGGTAAAATAGTTCTATAGCCACGAATTAACTAAGTGTTAGTGAGAAATACAAAATGTGGGAAATGTTACTGTGTATGCATATACTCATCATTGCAGTGCAATGAATAACGCAAAATAAAAGATCAAGAATATCGTAAATAATGACAAAGGATGATAAAGAAGAGGTTAAGGCATATGGAAATAATTGCTACTCAGTTGTATTAAAAATTTACTAAGTATACAAAGAAATATAAATAACGCAATACAAAATTTTTATCATGTACAAAGAATCTAAGAATTAGCTTCTATACATAGAAAAATAATGAATGAAGTAATTATAAAAGAATGACCGCAATAAAAAAAATTGTAATGTTATTGAGGAGGAGGAGGTTCCGGTGGAGGATTCTGATGAGGTACGCGAGGAGCTTCTTTGAAATTCAGATGCTGCTGCAAATGCGAAGGCACCATGGGACCATGAAGATAGGTTGTCAGGAAGTTGAAATATTCATGGTTGCGCTCCGCTATTTGCCTTTGGTTCAGGTAGATCGTATAGATGTTGCGTTGAATGTTGATCATCACCTGCCTTGTCATAGCAGCATTGTGTTTTAAGTCTTCCACTCGCTCGTTTACCTCATTTATTCTCTAGCAGAAAAAGTCTTGTTGTTGGGAGAGAAGGGACCACATATCTACTAGTTCAGCAGCTAAGGAGACAATGGTAGGTTGTGCCTACGATGTTTTACCATCGTCGTTTTGTGGTTGGGCAGAAGTGCCTTAACCTAAATCGCATGGGTCATCAACATGCAACGGTGGAAGGGAAAGTTTCAGTGATGATGAAGGTGAGGATGGAGCTATTGGATATAGGGTTGGAGAATCAGGGGCAAGGAGAAGGTTAGTGAAATGTTCGGGAAATGAGGGAGAAGGTTCTGTAGGAGGGCTGAGAGGGCGAATTATCAAAGGCAAAGGGTCCAAAGTATCTTGATCTTGCGTTGATTCCTCTTGGACTTTTTCCTTTCCTTTGTCATTCTTGCGTTATTTCTTTGGCTTTGGCTCCTGCGGCGCATTTAAGTCAATCATGGGCCTTTTAGGTGGAAGTTCGGGGCAATGTGGGGAATCTTTGAGGAGCATTCTCAAAATCTTGACGTTGATGAGACCATGTACTTCAAGCATTGGTTCCTTATCAATACCCACACCTAGTGAGAGGCATAGGCTTGAGACTGTCCAAAGAAAGAAATATTGGCCTCTTATGTGCCCCACAAAACCTCAAATTTGTCTTGCGATCAATTGGCCCACCTCTATTGGAAGGTCGCGTGCGATGCAGTATGCGGCCATGACTCTATCCCTCGAAATTGTTTTTTCATGGGAAGTCGGGATGAGTCGCCGTTTCACAAAATACACCCAAAGCCGCGCCTCTAGAAGCAATGTCTTGGATGCCAGGGTTCTAATGCCTTTTAAGGAAATCGACCACTGACTGCCCGGTTGCATTAATGTCTTCAAGACATCTTTCATTTGCTCTTCTATAAGATCATCAATGATTTTATTACCCGGTGCATCCGGGATGTCCTTCATCTGATATAACTCATTGATGTCCTTTGTGCTGAAAGGCACCACTCCCCCTATCATGGTCACCACATTTTTGGTGCCATGGAGCCGTCCATTGTAGAAGTCACACACTACCTTTGGAATGACGATGGATTTGCACTGGTAAAATGTTTCCCATCCATGCTCCAATACAATGCTTGTGATCAAGTTCGGTAGTGGTGTTGGCGCAGGGAAGAATCCCATCTCCATCATCATATCGTCATTTTCTTTTTTCCTTGATGGTCGTGCCTTAGCCAACGCAGACTCACTGCTTTCTGCAACTGCTTTGCCTTTCTCTTTGGCCAACGTAAGGCGGAAATTTTGCTTTTGTTTCCTTTCCGTTTCCTTGCGTTGTTCTTCCTTCTCCCACTCTGCAATTTCTTTTCCCTTCTTCTCTCTTATGCGCTGAATGTTTACTCGGTGCTTTTTCTCCTTCGCTTCGTTCTTCTCCCTCTCTTTTTCTTCCTCTTCTCTCATTTCTTTCTCAAATTCTCTTTCGAACTGCTCTGAGGCCAGCAAAATGCATTTTTCTTCCTCGAGCCTTTTCCTTTCCTCTTCTGTCGATATCTTATTATTGTGGCGTACCTTCTCATCTTGTAGTTTTCTTCTTCTACTACTTTCTGCGATGATTTGCTGTGCCCGCAACATTTTCTCTTTCTTTTCTTCCTCCTCTTTTATTCTCCTTTCCTTCTCTTCTAACGCGTCTTGCAAAATTGATGGATCAATTGTTGACCCATGCAACGCATTCTCCTTGCGACGCCGCATCAAATGGGTGATGTCTATATCTTCTCCATTATCAGTCGCAATCAATCTTACTTGCATTGTTTCCTCCTCGGGTTGCACTGATTCTCTCGGTTATGCTGACTCCCCCTTATCCCACCTTACGGAGGTGGATTCTTCGTCCAGTTCTAGACTCTCAGCCCTCTTTCTCCTCCCTTCCTCCTTCTTCAAGCGCCTCTCTTCATGCCTGCGTTCCCTCTTCTCACCCATTCTTCTTTCCTTTTTCTTGATTGGATGGGCTTCCTCATCTGCTTCAGCCCTCTTCTCTTTGATCTTCTTCTTCTTCTTCTTCTTCTCCTCAGCCACTTCAGGTTGCTTCTCTACCACCGCTTCCTCCAAAGTAACCTTGATGGGTCCCTTATAGGATTCTGTGTTAGCAGTTTTCTTAGGATCCAAGATTGCCAGAGCGCTTCTCCTTGATGCTTCCTCCATCTCCTCCTCTGAGGGCAGTGGCTGGTTCACAACCCCATCTTCGAGCAGTCCTCCTTCTTTCTCCATGTTGCTGACTATACTACCAAACACCTCCTTATCATCCTTTCTCTTCTTTTCACTTTCAGAGGACAATGTTGGGAGTGGGGTGCTTTCTGAGCTCTGCCCCCTTTTAAACTGGAGTGGTACGGCTGCTATAGGTTTTCGTCGAGGTTTTTCGATGATTCGGGGGATGGTTTGTGGCTGGGCAGCTAGCCGACGATTTGCTGCAAGGATTGTTGCCTCTCTTGCAGTGATGAGGGTAAAGAAGATGAATGGGAAGACTGGTCGGCCATGGATGAACTGAGTAAGAAAGTTGGGAAACACTTAGGGTTTTAGGAAGAGAGTGAGTCTGGTATGCAGAGGCGATTTAGGGTTTCTGGTTGCAAAGAGATTCAAATAAACAACCTAAGATGGAGGAGACGGAATTTATAAGTTGGGCCTTGCTGGGCCCAACACGAATTTTATGGTGGCAGGCCTCGAGGTACTCAAAAAGCCTGCCGCCGTGCGCCTCACATTTATGAATTTGCAAATATGTACGTCCTTTCAACTGCGAACTCATCATGTCCTTGGAATCCTAAGCGATTGGACTTCTCACTTTGCAAAAAGATTTTTTTTTTTCTTTGGTGTTTTATTCGGATGGGCACAAGGTTAAAATTAATGCAATGCATCCATCAACGCAAATGAATCTTTGCAGAGGACGGGCAACAACGCATGTATCCTTGCAACACACCCCTTAACTCAACACATTTCTGGAGGAAGGGCGCACGGTACTTCTATCAGTGCAACACTACCTCAACATAGTGCATTTTTGCTAAGGACGGGCAAAGAATACATACGAGCCCAACACACCCCTCAGCGCAATGCATTTGAGTTAGATGAACGCAAAGTGTATCTTGTTGGTACAAGATGCAACCATCATCACAATGCATACTAGATGTTGATTATTTTATTTTATTTTTCATCAACGCAAGAAACAAGGACCTTACGGTATTAATTCTCTTCTTATTAAACAATCATTCACCAAAATTCAAGAATAACACATTTAATACAGAAAAGTCAGGAAATTAAAGAGAGCACAGACATAAACGCAAGAGAATGAAATGAGGAATAATTTCATAAAGCATAAAAACAAATTGAATGAAGCAATAAATGACAAAGTTCATGAAGCAATAAAGACAATAATTAGGAAAGCATGTAAACATAAGATTTAGAGATATGGACCAGAAGACAATTTTTCATGATGAACGCAACCCCACCTCCGCAGGCGATCAAGCTTGCCTGCCCAATGTCTTCAAGGACATTGTTCTCCTCCTAGTCTCATTCTGCAATGTATACGGGGAGAGATATGATCTACTTCCTTCGAGAATCACACCAGGTATGGAGAATGCATTGCACATTTCTCAAACCTTGCATTCTCCGCAACTGTAGATCTTGAAATTTCGGCGCTTAATCTGGTTCTGATGTGCTCCTGCGCGAAAAATACACTTGATCTCTGGGTCAGCTTAAAATTTCTTGATTAATTCCAGTACTCATAAACCGTCAGCCTGCTTATCGCGATAAACAGACAATACAAAGAGATCTGTCCTGCACATACTACAAAAGTACTCAGCACAAACCGTTACCAATCCCCGGCAACGGCGCCATAAACTTGTAACGCTGAAATGTGTCTTACGCTTACAGCATGCGAACAAATATGAATATGGATGAATGAACAACAAGCTCATGTTGCCATAAACTTGATGATGTAAAGATGGAAATGGAATGTGGATGTTGTGTTATGCATTACTACTTCTAAATGTATGCGTTATCAACTATATGCTTGTAGTATGCTATAGAATAATGCATTGTCACAAGTTTCCTTGCGCTAAAACCAATTATAATTCCAACGCAAGTTTCTCAGAGTATTTTGAGGTCGAACACAAGGACTATTTTCGTTAATGTGTTACTTTCGTGATATATGCGACCGGTTTTATAATTAATAAAAAATGTGTTTTGTACATGAATTTAAATTGCGATAAACATAAATTGCGTTAATAAAATAAAAGTGCAATAAAAGTAAAGTCCTAAACTATTATGATACAAGATACAAGATACATGATATATGATACTGAGTTCGAGACTGACTGTGAAGTTATACAAAGGATCGTGGTATGCGATGGCAAGTTTTTATGTATGAATCAGAAATAGAAAGAATAATAAAAACATCGCAAGTTTGTTAACTGCGTTAAAGATGTAACTAAGGTTCCACTTTCCCTTAGCGTACACCTCTCGGTGATTGGCTGCGTTCCCATATCTCTATGGTGAAATAGGGATGAACGTGATGAACGCAAGATTGCTTCCATCTCTGGAAGTATTTCTCGCTTTAGTTAACGCATTCTTCCAACCCTCTATCGATAGGCGGAATGGCATCTTCATTTCTGCTCTCACAGGCGAAGATGCCTTCTAGCAGGCTTTAGCTAAACATAATTATTTCCTCAACACAGATTAATTTACTTGCTTAATTCTTATTAATTACCCAGGAAATTAAGAAAACATCATGGAGAAAGTGAATCATGGATGAACAGAAATAGACAGAGAGATGATAATGGAAATGATCATAACAATTAATAATAAGATTAAGTGCCTGATACATGATGTGAATGATAGAGTAAAGAAGATGAGTACAAGTGATGAAAACGAGATAGAAACAAATACAGAAGAGTGTCAACATCTTGACATAGATCTGGGCGGAGGTTTTGCTTGCCGGCATGTGGAATGGATGAAGAGAAGAGCTTCCCTTTCAGACTTGCTCGTCTGGTAGAAATGACCTTCATATAGAGCTTCAATGGTGGGGATTGAAAGGATTTTTTTTCCCGGAGACTCACCTCTCGGTCTTGTATCTTGATGCTTCCCGGATCTACTCTAATTAATCGCTCAACCGGTCTCTCTCTCAGATCATTATTCAAGTCTCCCATATCGAGTATATATTTCAATGGAATTGCAGAAGCACTTTATAGGTGAAGCTTTGACTCTTTGCATTGTGGTCCCCACTTTATTGTTAAGACATATCCTGAAATGGTGGAGTGAATATTCCTTCTGTTACGCAATCAATCCCATCAGAAATGCACAACTGACAGCTCTACACGCATCTGAATCCTCCGATATTGCGTTGCTCTTTACATCTTTGATCGTTTGCCCGCATGCGGTGTTGTTTTTTTATTACCGCATGTGGTTGAAATTGCGCTGATCGCAAAGCTCTTGATCGATTGTCGCATGCACCGTCATTACATTGATCGTCTCTTCATTATTGAGTGACGGGCACAATGCGACGTAGATGCATTGTTCTGTTTATCTTTGAGCCATGAACGCATGCGGTGACTTGATTTCCTGAAAGACATAACTAAAACATTCTTTTCTACCATCGAAATGGTGTTAGTGGGTGTATTGACGACAATTTATAATTCTCGCATTTCTTAGCCAATTTCCATACTATCGACGCAACTTTTCTTTCTTTTAGCCGCAATATCTAAATAAAACAGTATAAATAACTTGTATTTCTACAAGTTATTAGGGATTGTCGTGGTTAATGACTTGCTAGTGTCACCTAACAATGACAGCAGGCGCAACATAGGAATCTCATGGTTCGAACTAATGAAGGAGACCCTAGGATAATGTTGACACATTTCCTTAACCCACTTACCACTACTTCCCTCATTCACCTTGTTATTAACCAATGAAAACACTTTTCGAATGAAGCAGTCGTGGTAAAAACGACACGAAGTCGGGCATGGATCTCACAGTGTGAACTCTTAAGGACGTGAGAGCTAATAACTATATATCAAATATATTGTTAATCTCCCATTGAAGTGTTTTAAATGTTTGGGTATCTATTTATTTAGGTTAAAAACGGTTAACTTTTTCACAACCTAAGTCTATATCATTTTTATTCAAGTATACATTTATATTTGGATATAGTCCTACGATGTCTAAGTGTTTAACCAGTTTTAAACCTCACATCGCTCACGCAAGCTCATAAAATCAGTTAACAATACTCAATATTTTGGTCATAATCCCCAGGTAGGAGGTGTTACGTAAACCGTCCACTTAAGTACCCCCAATCTTAGACAGGTTTATAAATCGGTTTGAGTTTGTAACTAAATTTTGTAAGGTAACAATCTATTTTAACAGTTAAAACTAGTTGTTAACCTAAGTGAGCATGCTGTAAAGAAGAGTGTGTGAGGACTAATTGGGAGAAGACCATGCATTGGTAGCAAGACCATGCATTGGTCAAGAAGTTCCAAGAGGGGAGATGCTGTCGGGCAGAAAAGATAGGAAGTAGCATCCACTTGGAACGAGAAGTTCTCCCAGAACACTCATGCGTTTAATGTGATTTCAAAGAACATGTTTGCAGAAGGAAGTCGGGCTGGAGAAGAAATTTCAAGGAGTCGTGTTGGAGAACGAGGAAAAGATAGAAGGGTCGAGCTGTTAGGTAAACTGGGCCAGTCTTAATGTTTTGATTATTCTAGCAAAACCATGAGAAGTTCTAAGCTAAGATTTTATGGTAAGCTTTTGGAGATATTTTAGAACATGTTTGCAGAAGGAAGTATCTTAAAATAAGATTTGGAACTATGAATAATCTAAGCTGATATTTGAATCTGGAATGTAGGATTCAAAAAGGGAAACCAAGGAAATCTAAGGAACTTCAGAAAGGAATGTCCCTAACCAATCAAGGTGAGTGGTTATTATGTGTTGTATTGTGGATATAATAGGTAAATATATATAGGGATAATGTTAAATTGGCATGATCAGGGATATATGTTTATCTGATTACTATGCTTGTTGAAATATTGCTTGTATGTTTATTTTGGAAACTGAAATTGTACCTGGGATACATAGTTAGCATGCTTGAAAAGGGTACTTGGCGGGAAAATATAGTCGGCTTCGGTCGGTGGGAAATGATAGTCGGTGACGACCTGCGGGAAATATAGTCAAGTTACCTAAGCATAGCTAGTAGGAAAATAGTCGATGTGCACATTGGCGGGATAATAGGGTATAGGGAAAGTTTCCACATAAATTGTTGTTGTCTTAGTATACGTGTGAAAGTACTGGGGATGTTTTTATTTTGTGATAACCAGCGGTCAAGCTGGGGATTGATTGTTTTAACTAGCGGTCGAGCCGGGGATTGTCCAGCAGTTTAACTAGAAAATAATATTGAACTTATGGTAATATTCTTGTTCACTATGTATTGCTTTCCCAAAAGTATATGTTTGTTGACAAAGTTATTTGTTTATCTAAAGGCACCACTCACTGGGCTTTGTAGCTCATGTTTTCCTTATTAAGTCTTGAAGTTGTATAAATGATACATTATTGTAATAAAATGGGCCTACTTAATTAGTTTATTTGTTAAATTTTTTCATTGGTATTAGAGTTATTTCCGCAAGAGTTATTAAGTAGTAAGTGTCCACGAAAGGGTTGATAACTGCTGCAGTCATGCCCTTTCTCAGGCTCAGAGGGTAGTCTGGGGTGGGGTGTGACATAATTAGAGTGTAATTAGATCCTTATTCCGTTGCGTATGTCTCGTGTTCCATCATATGGTATCAGAGCATGCTTTAATTACGCTCAATTGCTTTTGGTGGGTTTTTTTCCTTTCTATTCAATTGTTGAATGAAATGTGGACTAAAGTGGATTTATTATGATTTTTGTATTGTTTTTCTTTAAATTTCTTGTGGAAATTTGTAATTGCTCACATGTTTCAGTATTAATGTGTGAAAAGGGGTCTGTAAATTTGTTGGAGTCATTAGAGTTGAAATTAGGTTGTAATTTCTTGATTCTATGAGAGAGGATAGCAGCAAAATTGAAGAAAAATGGCTCATAGACCCGAATTTGCTCCCAGACCCGAGAAGAGAGCTCCCAGACCTGACCTAAGCAGCGATCCGACCCAGTTCGGAGTAGCCCTGCACGCACGCCTGGCTTCGCACGCCTGCCCGCCCGAATCTGACTGCGCGCCCACCGCTCCGCCCCGCGCGCCTGCTCGTGCTTCCACTCTCCACGACCCGCACATTCCATTCGCTCAACCCGCCTGCACTTTCGTTGACCGCGGTAGCAAACGTTGACCAGTCGGTCCAGATGGTCTGGACTGGTCCGTTTTACCTACTTGAGCCGGTTCCGGCTCAACTAGGTTTTTGGTATTTTTGGGCTGGTTCAAGTGTTTTCTGACCGGTTCCAAATGGTTCAAAGTGTTTGAAGTCAGTTCTGGGAAGATTATAATGTTGTATGATTATGTAATAAATTAGTATGCCAAAATCGATTATAATGTTGTATGATTGTTGTTTTTTGTAATAAATTAGTTATTTGTTGGTTTTTAATGCCAAAATCAATCCACTTTACCGTTGTTTACCTATTATTCATGTGATGTATAATGTTGTATGATTATGTGTGCATGTAGTATGCCATATAGTTTTAAAACCCCACCATAGGAAAAGCATGTGACATGCATTTGTTAATCTTATAAGTGTAATAAAATATATACTATGCATGCTTAGTTTTAATATAAGTGTTATATTAAAGCATGTTTGATTGAAGGAAGCATGTTATAGATGAATGCTCTAGGGTTATAATTGTTATAAAATAACATAGACTTCTAAAATCTATAACAAAGATAAGATGCATGCTCATTTAGGGTTAACCATCGAGCAATCCCAATTTCCATAGCAAATAGGTCAATATCTTGTAAAACCGAAGTTACAAGAAAACTCACCCAGCAAGATCTTGGCAAAAACTCAGATAAGATGACTAAGGTTGAAGGTTTTTAAGTTGACGGTTCACTGAACACCTACTACCTGGAGATCGAGCCGACGTCTGAGTTAGGTTAAACCAGTTTTATGAGCATGCGTGAGCGGTGTGAGGTAATAAAATTTGTTTATCACTTAGACATCGTAGGTTAAAAATCCAGTATAAAAGTTATACTTGAATGAATCACCTATATATAGGATATGTTTAGTTAGCTGAAATGTATCGCTAAGTATTTTATACCCGAACTGTCTAGAACACTTTAGCTGGAGAGAAGTAATGTACTTTTAGCTCTAGCATCCCTAAGAGTTCACACCGTGAGATTCATGTTTGGCTTAGGCTACACTGGGAGCGGACTCCATTCGGAGAGTGTTTGCATGAGTCAATACCAAGGTGAATAGTGGAAGTTATTCATAGTAAGTGGGAGAAGGAAGTGTGTCAACACATCCTACGGTCTCTTCCATTAGGTTGCATCGGGAGATTCCTATAATGCACCTACATGTCTGCCCTGGAGCGACCTTACCAATCGGAGGGTTGTATTATAGGATTGGAACTCCGCAAACTCTAGAAATAGATAGGGTCTCTCAGGTCTATTTTCATTCTTGACTTTGCAACTTCGGGAGAATAATGATTCTGACTTTTGAGGTCTGAAAATGGAGGGTCACACTTATGAGAATTACTAAGTGTTAGTAAATTCATGACTGAGTTACTATAGGGATAAGAGTTATTTTGGTGATAGTATCTAGTCAAGATAGTCTTGGTTCAATGGAGGAATAGTCGATCACCCTTCGGTGAAGGTTATTCTAAACCGTTGAAATATCGTTGCAAAATATAATAATGAAGGGTACATTATTAGTTTTTTTTTTGCTAAACTTGATTGGATTTAAAAGATTAATATTTTTTACTAAAAAGAATATGTTTTTCTCTCATCATGACTAGCTCTTTAGTTCAACTATTAGCTTCTCAAAAACTTAACAGCGACAACTACTCAACATGCAAAACAAATCTGAATTCAACACTAGTAATAGATGACCTGAGATTTGTCTTAACTAAGGAATGTCCTCAGGTCCTTGCCTCAAAAGAAGCACAAGGTAAATATGATTTACTATTTGCTGAAACATGTTTAGTGGAGTATGGTACCTCAACCTGGATATTGGATTCAAGAGCCACTAATCATATTTGCTTCTCTTTTTAGGAAACTAGTTCGTGGAAAAAGCTTGAAGAAGGTGAGATCACCCTCAAGGTTGGAACACGAGAGGTTGTCTTGGCCGAAGCAGTGGGAGACTTGAAGTTGTTTTTCAACGATAGATATATCATACTTAAAGATGTTTTGTATGCTTCTAAAATGAGACGGAATTTAATATCTATCACATGTATATTGGAACAAATGTATAAAATATCTTTTGAAGTTAATGAAGCGTTCATTTTCAGAAAAGGTATTCAAATTTGTTCTACTATACTTGAAAACAACTTATATAAGTTAAGACCAACTAAAGAAAAATTTGTCTTAAATACTGAGATGTTTAGAACAGCCAAAACTCAGAATAAAAGACAAAAAGTTTATTCTAATGCCAATTTATGGCACCTAAGACTTGGCCACATAAATCTCAAAAGGATTGAGAGATTGGTTAAGGATGGACTCCTAAATCAGTTAGAAGACAATTCTTTACCTCCATGTGAGTCTTGTCTTGAGGGAAAAATGACTAAGAGATCTTTTACTGGAAAAGGTCTCAGAGCCATAATACTGATGCTCGTATTTATGAAGTGGAAATATGGATGATCTGTGTTGATGGAATTGCATTGTGCACTCAAGTTTCCCCAGTGCAATTCAAGTGTAAATTCCTTTGAGTTTCCTGGTAAGTCCAGGGTCGAAATAGGAACTTGTGAAAATAGATTGCTTTGGTAATTTTGATGAAAACTTTGCGGTAACCGGGCAAATAAATAAAGTGTTTGGTTTGTTGTTTGCGTTGATGAAAAAGAAGTAAATTAAATGTGGCGGATTTGAGAAAATATAGTTGCGTTGATAGATGCAATGAGTATGCGATGAATGGGTTGAGAAGATCTTTAGCTAGCGTTACTCGGGAATGCGTCAGACTATGCAATCATGTTACTACCATGCACAGAAAGTCATTTTCCAATGTAAATGCGATGCTCCTAAATCTAGGACGCATATGTTGAATGCAAACTGTCCATAGAGCTTATTCCTATGTCTCTACTCTTGTCCTATGCGATGATGCAAAATGCATGAAAGCAAGGTGACCGCATACAATCATATTCTATCTCTAGGATGAATGCGATGCGTTGATAACAAATAGTGCTCATTCCTAAGCGTCTATCTCTTGTATTATGCGTTCTAATCTAACTCTCCCGAGCCTAGATTCTGACCTGACCTTCCCAAGTCTAGATCCTGTCCTTAGACTACCCTCCCGAGTATCCCTAATGGACGAATGAAGAATGTATAAACAAGATAATCGCAAAGAAAGAAGATTCCCTAGTTGTGCTAGCTAAATGCTTCTCAACCCATTCAACTGATTTAGCTACTCATGTGTGAATCATAGAGAGTGAACAAATATAGAAAAAGAAATTCCATTCTTATAAATGAGTTGAGTACAAAATTCCAATGGAAGTTAAAGGTAGAGAGCCTGGAAGCAATTCCTTGCTGACCGAGGCTTTTTACACTGAAATCTCTATTCTGATCTAAAGATATTCTCACTTCTGCAAACGTCGGCCCTCTCTCTATCTTTGTAGCTTTCGGTGCTCTTTCAAACTTACCGGAACGATTTACAGGGACAACTTTCTCCCTAGCGTCCGCTCTAAAATGAAAGAAAACTAAAAACAAAGACGTGTGAACTGAACAACTGGTTGTAAAAACGGTGAACCCCTTTTTTCCGAAGAATGCACTTGGTATTTATAGAGCATCAATGGTGAAAGGCGGATTCTCTCTCCTAAGTGTATAGATGCGACAGCTTTAATTCCTAATTAACGCTCCGAATAATTATCACCAATAAAGTTGAATGTACTTTGTGACCGTTATCGACTGTTAACTTAATTTGGATTCGACTGTCATCAACTTTCTGTCCCATTGCTCTTAATTGGCTTTTCACCCATATGCGTCCACCATGTTGCGCTGACCAAGTTATGAGGATCCTTCTCGGGTGAATGTTTGCAAGCACGATCAACACAAAGGCTTGCGGTGAAGTTGCACTCGACCGATGATTTCCTATGATCACAATCTTGCATTGCGTTAATGCATATTCTGCACAAAAATACAAAAATCAATAGTTCTAATGCGCTGAACGCATGCGACCACAATATTATAGAATTTTTGCTTGATGGATGCAATTTAAGAACATAGCATTATGATAACGTGCATTTTTGTCCGTTATCACACCCCCAAATTTAAACAATGCTTGTCCTCAAGCATAAGCTAAAGATTCCTTTAACAAGTCAACCGCAAAGTTTTTTTCCTAGATTTCTCAAGAATACTTCGTTCGAATCCTATATACCATAATTTCCTTAAGTCTTATTCAAGTTTCTTCTTAAAATATTTCTAAGACTTAGGGATTACAAGTTTAACTTTCAAAAGGACTTTACTAAATTCCGGAACATTGCATGATTTATTTAAAAAAGATAGGGTCTGTAACCAGGGTGACAAATGATTTTATCCTTGCATAAAAATTTTCTTCATTGATATTTTTTTTCTGACTTTGTGTTGATCCAAGTGCCTTGCCTTCGTTTTGGCTTGCCCCCACGTGTGTCATGCGGACATCCAACTACGAGCAATGCACTTTTTCTCAGACTAAACTCATACCTATTTGGCAGTAAAGTTGCGGTCATTTATTTATGCGTTGATCCTGGTAACTTACTTTCGTTTTGGCTTGCCCCCACGTGTGTCATGCGGACATCCAACTACGGGTAAGTGCCTTTCACAACTTAACTCTTATCAACATGGGTTTCCCATTGCGTTGATGGTGGAGTTGTTATTCTTTATTTTTTTTTTTAAGAAATAAAATAGCAAGGTCGAAAATAAATACCCCACCCCCAAATTTAAAATGTGGCAATATCCTTGTTGCCAAAAGATTAAAATAATTCATGCGATGTTCTAGAATGCATTGTAAATAGAGTTCAAAAGAAAGCTAGCAAACCCCTAACTTCTAGAAATATTTCATGAGTTGACTATCTTAAGATTAAGTCAACTCTAATATATATGAAACAAATAGAAGCTTATTTGTCATCATTGAAATCATACTTGGCAAAGAACAGAATGCGGTAAACTACTAAATTTATCTATGTCAAATGATTACAGTTATTAAAGAGGATGCGGTGATAAGACTTTTAAAACTAACATGCGATGTTATAACACAAAATTTGAAATAAAGATAAAGAAGAGTACACCCCAAATTTTGCGTTGCCGCCCACATTGTATTGACGCATCCATCTTTGCGGCGATCTCTCTTCTTTGGGCTGCGGTGATGGAATAAGATAAGTGCTTCTTCGCATAACATTCCCACAATCCAGCGCCTCAATCGTTGTAAGGAAAAAAAAAAGAGAGGATCAAATTATTTTAAACAAAATAAAATTTGTTATCGCAATTTTTTTTTTTTCAAAATTAAAATAAGGATAGATAAGGATGGAAAGGATAAAGTGAAAATTTTGAATAGTGGAAAAGAGTTGAAGAATTGATGTTTCCCAAAACAAAAACTTGCGTCCCTGGTAGGTTGCAATCATTTGATAACGTAGGGACCACTTATTTCCGACTGGTTTGTTCACGTCCATGGTGCCTTTTCTCTCTTTTCTTTGTCCTCTGAAATCTTTACTGCCTTAATCCGGAGTTTTTCCCCACGAATGCTCATTATAATTTCCCCCTTGCACACATCAATTTGAGCGAGATTGGTTGAAAGGAATGGTCGTCCCAATATGATGGGCGCATCTTCGTCCACTTTATAATCCAAAATGAGGAAGTCTACCGGCAGGATGAATTTATCAATTGAAATTGTGGCATTTTTCAACTCTCCTTCAGGATGTCTTCGAGATCTGTCCGGGAGTAGGAGAGTTTCCTTTGTGGGCGTAAGTGTGTCGGCATTCAATTGTTTGAAGATTGACAACAACATTATGTTTATACTTGCCCCAAGGTCGCATAGTTCTTGGCCACTGAAGGTACCTCCGATAGATCATGGGATCGTGAAGATTCCTAGGTCGCCCATTTTAGGTGGGATCATAGCATTTTGCACTGCGGGCACTATTGCGATATTTTCTTCCTCAATTTGTTCCTCGTTCAATCTTTGCGGAGTTACTGGTGGTTGGACTTCTTCTGTCTCAAGATCTAGAGGCTTAAGGGTGGACGCAACTTCAGGGTCTGTTTTCTCGAGCTTCTCCAAACTATAGGTCAGCGGGTCTTCGGTTATCACCGCAATCAAGTTGGTTGCAATGCGCTTCTCCCTTACTGTCGTAGTCATGTTGTCGCTTAGTAAGCAGACTGCTAAACATTGTTCCTTCCCATTACCCCCAGCATTGCGAGGGAGCTCAATTGCTTCAATAGGCTCTCCAAAGAAGAGGATTGCAGTGGTTATTGCGAGCTACTTGCTTGATTGCTTAGTTGACCGTTGTTGCGTTGAAAGAATCCCGGGGTTTTCTGTATTGGAATAGGGGTTATCTCATGAAGCATACCGACTGTGGGTTTGTTGGGCATTCTTCCATCGAGTGAGCATCACTGCAAATGAAACAACTTGTGGCCGTTTGAGTGATTGCATTGACCTGCCCTTTTTTCGCTCCCGTATTATTAATTGTGATGCCTTGTATTAAACTCATCATCGCAGTCATTTGATTTTGTAGGATGCGATGGCCTCATTGTTTGCGTCATTTTCTTTGATTCTTAATCTCTGATCGCTTTCCCACCAATCCTCGTGATTTTTGGAAATGCGATCAAGCATGCTCTTAGCCTTCTCATATGTCTTGTCGAGCAGACCACCAGCGGCAGCGGTCTGTGAAGAGGGGTTCAATCCTTGGTAGAAAATCTCCATTTGCAGGCAGTCTGGTGAGCCATTGTGTGGACAGTCTCTTATCAGCCGCTTGAACCTCGCCCAAGCATCGCTGAGCGATTCATCATCTTCTTGTTCAAAATTTGTTATTAATTTCCTTCTTCAAGCGTTCTCAGTTGATGGGAAATACTTCTTCATAAACTTTTCCACCACCTGCTCCCACGAAGTTATCTCTCCCAGTTTGAGAGAATATGCCCAAATCCTCACCAAATCACACAAAGAAAAGGGAAACAGAGTTAGTCGAACTTCCTCGGTTGAGTTATTCGGGAACACAAAAGTGTTGCAAATTTCTATGAAGCTCCGAAGGTGGGCATGCGGGTCTTCGCCATGCCTTCCTCCAAACTGCCCAGCAGCCTAGATCATCTACAACATTACCGGCTTCATTTCAAACCTCGATTCATCTAATACCGGCCTCATGATTTCTGGAGAGAAATCGTAGAGGTTAGGCGATGCATAGTTCCGGATGGGTCTATTGCGATCATTCACCAGAAGGATGGGGTTGGCCATTATATTATTTGCATTAGTGGCCCTTACATCCGGTTGTTCCGCCATTCTTGGTGTTTCTTCTTGTTGTTGTTGGCAGTCTCTTAATCTTCTTCTAAAAGTCCTCTCGATCTCTGGGTTGTAATTCACCAAAGATTGAGAGTCCTGCAAAGAAATCAAAAAATTATCGTTAACAAACTATTTTGCCGAAGTCCCTAGTAACGGCGCCAAAAACTTGATGCTCGTATTTATGAAGTGGAAATATGGATGATATGCATTGATGGAATTCCGTTGTGCACTCAAGTTCCCAAGCCGAATTCAAGTGTAAATTCCTGGTAAGTCCAGGGTCGAACACAGGGACTTGTGAAAATAGATTGCGTTGGTAATTTTGATGAAAACTTTGCGGTAACTGATACACAGAATTTGTATAATGCAATGCATGTCCATGCCATAAACTCGTAAATGCAAAATGTAATCTTATGCATCATAAACTTGTTGTGACATAGATTTTATGCAATGATGATATGTGATACTACTTCTAGATATGCGTTATTGACAAATGTTCTTGTAGTATGTTGTGCGTTGTCACAAGTTTCCTTGCATTGAAACCATGTATAATTTCACCGCAAGTTTCTCGGTGTGATCCAAGGTCGAACACAGGGACTGTTTTAGGTTATTTCGTTATGCTTGTGATATATGCGACTAGGGGTTTTTCAATTTATAAAAGAATTTGTGTATAAGTAATTAAACATGCAATAAAGTAAAGTAAAGCGATAAAAATACGATAATAACATAAATTGCGTTAAAGTAAATTGCATTAAAGTAAATCTAAGCTAAGATGATACAAGATACAGGATTCATGATACAAGATACTGAGGTCAAGGCTGGCTGTGAAGATTATGCAAAGATCGTGTAATGTGGTGACAAGACTTATGTTGAAGTAGAAACAGAGAAGATAATTAATACAAACATCGCAAGTTCCTTAATTGTGTTAAAGGTATAAGTACGGTTCCGCTTTTCCTTTGGCGTACACCTCTCGGTGATCGGCCACGTTCCCATATCTCAGTGGTGAAACAGGGATTAACATAATGAATACAAGGTTGCTTCCATCTCTGGAAGTACTACTTGCTTTAGTTAACGCATTCTTCTAACCTTCTCTCGACAGATCAGAATGACATCTTCACTTCTGCTCTCACAGGTGAAGATGCCGTCTAGCATACCTTAGCTAGATGCATTTATCTCTTTAGCAAAAATTAAGTTACTCATTTAATCCATATCAATTACCAAGGTATTAAAAGAACTTCATGGAGAAAACGATTAATGGATGAACGGAAATAGACAAAAAAATGGAAGTGAAAGTGATCGAGACATTCAATAAAACTATTTAGCGTCTGATACATGATTTGTGAATGAAGAGATTAAGAAGATGAAATACACTTGATGAAATAAAGTTAGAAACAAATACAAATAAGCGCCAATGTCTTAGCACCGATCTGGGTGGAGATTTTCTTGCCTGTGTGGATGAAGTGAACTGAAGGATGAGCTTCCCTCTCAAGCTTGTTCAACCGGTAGTAGGGATCTAAGCATAGAGCTTCACAGCGAGGATCTGGCAGATTCGCACTTAGACTCACCTCTCAGCCTTATCTCTTCTCTTCCCGAATTTCTTCCGATCAGTACTCAGCTTAGCCTTTTCTCTCAATAATCCAGCAACAATTAGCCCTCGTATCAATTATACCCGTATCAAGTATATCTTCTCCGAATTTTATGGGGGTATTTATAGGTGAAAAGCTTTGACTCTTGGCTGGTGGACCCCACTTCTTGTTTTGGAAATTCCGAAGATGGAGGAATAAATATTCCTTCTGTTATGCAATTAGACCATCAAATCTGCACAACGGTTAGTTGTACACGTGTCACAATCCTCCGCGTTTGCGTTGCTCAGCTACATCTTTCGATCGGTTACTCGCATGTGGTGTTGTTTTTATTATCGCATGCGGTTCACATTCATCTCAGGATCGACTGCCACATTGCGCCATCATTGCGTTAATCGTCTCTTCATTGTGGATTGACGGGCGCAATATGACAGAGATGCATTGTTCAGTTTCTCATTGATCCTTGATCAAAGCAGTGACTTGGTTTCATACAAAATAGAGTAAAAAATATCTTCTTCTACCATCTTGACGATGTTAGTGGGTGTAATTGCGATAATTCATATTATTGTATTTTTGAGCTAATTTTCATACAATCGACGTATATTTCTTCTCTTTTTGCCGCAATATCTAGATAAGGCAACATAAATAACTTGTATTTCTACAAGTTATCAGTAACCAAGTAAATAAATAAAGTGTTCGGTTTGCTGTTTTCATTGATGAAAAATAAGTAAATAAATGCGGCGGATTTGAGAAAAGATAGTTGTGTTGCTAGATGCAAGGAGTATGCGATCAATAGGTTGAGAAGATCTTTAGCTAGCGTTACTCGGGAATGCATTAGACTATGCGATCATGCTACTACCATGCACAACAAGTCATTTTCCAATGTAAATGCGATGCTCCTAAATCTAGGATGCATGTGTTTAATGCAAAGTGTCCATATAGCTTATTCTTAAGTCTCTACTCTTGTCCTATGCGATGATACAAAATGCATGAAAGCAAGGTGACCGCATACAATCGTATCCTATCTCTAGGATTCATGCGATGCGTTGATAAGAAATAGTGTTCATTCTTAAGTGCCTATCTCTTGTATTATGCATTCTAATCTCACTCTCCGGAGCCTAGATTCTGACCTGACCTTCCCAAGTCTAGATCCTATCCTTAGACTACCCTCCCGAGTATCCCTAATGGACGAATGAAGCATACATAAACAAGATAATTGCAAAGAATGAATATTCCCTAGTTGTGCTAGCTAAATGCTTCTCAACCCATTCAACTGATTTAGCTACTCATGCGTGAATCACAAAGACTAAATAGATATAGAGAAAGAAATTCCATTCTTATAAATGAGTTGAGTACAAAATGCCAATAGAAGTTAAAGGTAGAGAGCCTGGTAGCAATTCCTTGCTGACCGAGGCTTTTTACACTGAAATCTCTATTCTAATCTAAAGATATTCCCGCTTTCGCAAGTGTCAGCCCTCTCTCTATCTTTGTAGCTTCCAACGCTCTCCCAAGCTTACTGGAACGATCTACCGGCACAACTTTCTCCCTCGCGTCCGCCTTAAAATGAAAGAAAACTAAAAACAAAGACGTGCGAACTGAACAATTGGTTGTAAAAATGGTGAACCCCTTTTCTGAAGAATGCACTTGGTATTTATAGAGCATCAATGGTGAAAGGCGGCTTCTCTCTCCCGGTTATACGGATGGGACATCTTTAATTCCTGATTGACACGCCGAATAATTATCACCGATAAAGCTAAATGTACTTTGTGACCGTTATCAGCTGTCAACTTAATTTGGATTCGATTGTCATCAAGTTTCTGTCTCATCGCTCTTAATTGGCCTTTCACCCATATACGCCCACCATGTTGCACCGACCAAGTTTCGGTGATCCTTCTCGGGCAAATGTTTACGAGCACGATCAACACAAAGCCTTGCGGTGAAGTTGCGCTCGACCGATGATTTCCTATGATCGCAATCTTTCATTTCTTTAACACATATTCTGCACAAAAACACAAAAATCAATAGTTGTATTGCACTGAATGCATGCGACCACAATATTATAGAATTTATGCTTAATGGACGCAATTTAACATATTTCATCAACGGAATCCAACATTGTTTAAGAACTTAGCATTATGATAACGTGCATTTCTGCCCGTTATCAAATACCCTTAGAGCTCGTACATTCAGACCTCTGTGGCCGATGAATGTCAAAGCTAGAGGTGGGTATGAATATTTCATCAGTTTTATTGATGATTATTCAAGGTATGGTCATATTTACCTAATGTATCACATGTCTGATTCTTTTGAAAAGTTCAAAGAATAGAAGGCTGAGGTTGAGAACCAGTTAGGTAAAATAATTAAAACACTATGATCATATTGAGGTGGGGATTACATGGACTTAAGATTCCAAGACTATATCATAGAACACGGAATCAAGTCACAACTCTCTACACCTAATATGCCTCAGCAGAACGGTGTATCTAAAAGAAGAAACAGAACCTTGTTGGACATGGTTTGCTCAGTGATGAGCTTTGCTAAGTTACCTAATTCCTTTTAGGGACATGCATTAGAGACTACTGTCTAGATTTTGAATAACGTTCCCTCTAAAAGTGTTTCAAAAACACCTTATGAGTTATGGAAAGGGCGAAAAGGAAGTTTACGTCACTTTAGGATTTAGGGATGCCCGACACACGTGTTGGTGCAAAATCCTAAAAAATTGGAACGTCGTTCAAAACTATGCCTATTTGTAGGTCATCCAAAAGAAACAAAAGGTGGTTTATTTTACAATCCTCAAGAGAATAAGGTATTTGTATCGAAAAATGGCACATTCATAGAGGAAGACCATATAAGAAGTCATCAACCTCGCAGTAGATTAGTATTGAATGAAATTCCCAAAAACGCTACAGATAGAGCTAGTTCATCTACTAAAGTAGTAGATAAAATTAGTACATCTGGTCAGTCACATCCTTCTCAAAAGTTGAGAATGCCTCGACGTAGTGGGAGGGTTGTTCATCAGCCTGACCGTTACTTGGGTTTAACAGAAACACAAGTCGTCATACCTGATGACGACATAGAGGATCCATCGACCTATAAACAAGCGATAAAAGATGTGGACCGTGATCAGTGGGTCAAAGCCATGGACTTTGAAATGGAGTCTATATACTTCAATTTTGTCTGGAAACTTGTAGATCAACCAAATGATGTAAAACCAATTGGTTGTAAGTGGATCTCAAGAGAAAACAAGACCAAGCTAGTAAAGTACAGAATTTTAAGGCTCGACTTGTGGCAAAGGGTTATACCGAGAGAGAGTGAGTGGACTATGAAGAAACTTTCTCTCCCGTTGCCATGCTTAAGTCAATTAGAATACTCTTATCCATTGCCACCTTTTATGACTATAAAATTTGGCAAATGGATGTCAAGACAGCCTTTCTAAACGGCGATCTTGAAGAGAGTATCTATATGACTCAACTAGAGGGGTTTATTGCACAGGGTCAAGAACAAAAGGTTTGTGAGCTTAAAAAATCCATTTATGGGTTGAAAGAAGCTTCTAGATCTTGGAATATAAGATTTGATACTACGATCAAAACTTATGGCTTTGAACAGAATTTTGACGAGCCTTGTGTTTACAAGAAGATCGTCAATTCTACTATAGCGTTCTTAGTTTTTATGTTGACGATATTCTACTCATTGGGAATGAAGTAGGTTACCTAACTGACATCAAGAATTTGCTAGCAACGCAGTTCCAAATGAAAGATTTAGGAAATGCGCAGTATATTCTCGGGATTCAGATTATTCGAAACTGCAAGAACAGAACACTAGCTATGTCTCAAACAACATATATAGACAAAATGTTGCCTAGGTATAAGATGCATAATTCCAAAAGAGGTCTGTTACCTTACAAATATGGAATTCATTTGTCAAAGGATCAATGTCCTAAGACACCACAAGAGGTTGAGGATATGAGACACATTCTCTATGCTTCCATAGTAGGGAGCCTGATGTATGTAATGTTATGTACTAGACCTGACATATGCTACGCAGTAGGAATAGTCAGTAGGTATCAGTCCAATCCTGGATATGATCATTGGACTGCCGTTAAAAATATCCTCAAGTATCTTAGGAGAATGAGGAACTACATGCTCGTGTATGGTACTAAGGATTTGATCCTTACTGGATACACTGACTCTGATTTTCAAACCGATAAAGATGCAAGAAAATCTACATCGAGATCAGTGTTCATTCAGAATGGAGGAGCAGTAGTGTGGAGAAGTGTGAAGCAAAACTATATTGTGGACTCCATAATGGAAGCTGAATACGTACCTACTTGTGAAGCAGCAAAGAAAGCAGTATGGTTGAGAAAATTCTTGACAGATTTGGAAGTCGTTCTAAATATGCATCTGCCTATCACCCTATATTGTGATAATAGTGGTACAGTTGCAAATTTCAGAGAACCAAGAAGCCACAAGCGCAACAAGCATATTGAGTGCAAATACCATCTGATCTGGGACATTGTACATCGTGGAGATGTTGTAGTGACCTAGATATCTTCTGAGCAAAACATTGCTGATCCTTTTACAAAGGCCCTCATGACTAAAGTGTTTGAAGGTCACCTACAAAGTCTAGGTCTACGAAGTTTATAAACTAGGACAAGTGGGAGAACTTTTGGGTATATGCCCTAGTTTATTGTATTCATATGTTTATTGTACTCATATGTTTCTCACTTAAATTCAACATTGTGATACTCCACTAGGAGTTTTAGTCCAAGTGGGAGTTTGTTGGATTTTATGTCCTAAAACTGGTAGTTTGTAAATTAATAAACATATTCTGTTTTGTTTTTCGATAAAACTCTTATTGAAATTGTAATCTTGAATCCAATAAACTAAGGTCCTGAGGCTATTTAATGTAGTTTGAACTTTATGTAGTGACATAAATGTGGATCAAGTTCAAATATATAGCCAAAATGGTCTATAGTATATGAATAAGGTTGGGCGCCTTATTCTCGGGACACTATGGATGTGGCCCACTTTGTAGTTAGTACAAACGATGTGATCCTAAATCATTCATATAGATGTATGTAAGTGAGGACATCCTATCCAATGAGTTTGCATAAGACTAAACCATGAAATAGTCACTTTTTACGTTCTAAATGCCGTTTTATGTATAAAACTGACTATTTTGTTAATTGATAACCTAGGTAACTTAATCTTAATCCTGAGCTAGCTATGAACTCCAGTTCCCATAGAATTATCCTTAGACCTGCATAGGTGAGAGTAGCTCATCATCGCTGGCCCAATAAGCCTCCCATTTCAGGGGTAAGATCGGGTGGAACTCTAATGGTGGTTCGGAACAGTTTAGGTCGAGATTCAATGAAGAAAAACGTTTCGGGAGCTACAAAAGTAATTATTAAGTTCATTGTATTTTTTCATTTAAACAAACAACCCTTCCCAATTTTTTCCCTAATAGCTGTTTGAATATTTGTTACAAAATTCAGTTTTATCTCAATACTGTTAATTTTTTTATACATTTATGTGCTTTTAATTATAAATATAATATATATTATAATAAATTATTTAGTCTAGATATCTATAACCTACCTAGGTTATCAAATATTATAAACCTCCCATTGAATTTCTTATTGTAACATACACCATCCATTGAATTCTATGTTATAACATACATCATTCCATGTCCTATAAATAGTGGCCTCGAGGTGGTTCACGAATTGATTTCATGGAGATTGCAGATGAGATTCAAGAATCAAGTGTTTATTCAAAGGTATTTCATGAAACCCTCTTATTAGTTTATGAGCATGCTTAATTTAAAGCCAAAATTAATGAATTACAATGCTTAATGATCCGTTTTCCTCCGCTGTATGTTTTCTTATTCTAACAAGACGGAATTCACTTCTTCTCAGATGTCGGGCTAAGTAGATAAATTACTTCTTTAAGAGTTCATTTTAAGGCTTGAACAATGTGGCGCAACACCCTCTCTTGGCCCGAGAGGTGTTTGGTCATAGTTGGACTATGACTTATTATTCATTAGAGGGATCAGTGTTACTTAGTTAGATGTAACTACAAGGTCAAAAGGGTAATTTTCACTCAGTTGTACTTACGAGTAATTTGTGAAGGATCATCACACTGTTGACTGGTTATATCCAATTGACACATAAATATATCTTTAGTGCGAAGAGTACAACTATCAGTCTTTAGTGGAAGGATTTATTTAAAGGAGTTCAATCAATTATCTGAGTACCATTGAAGCTTCAATCTATAGGTCCATAGGGTCCCCTCTACAGCTCATTGAGAATTAATTTTGGAAATTAAATTGTTCAAATTAATTGAGGAAATTAATTACATGTGATATAATTGAATACTGTATTTGAAACATTATAATATAAAATTTATTTTGAATGGAATTAAATATTTGATTTTGATTCAAATATTAATTGTATGGTTGAGGTACATATAATTAATTTTAATATGAATAGGATTGATTTTAAATACCATGCATTATTAAGAGAAATTTTAAATTATAGGTTATACTTATTTGATACAATACAAAAACCATAGGTTATGTATTATATTTGATATAACAAATAATTTAATATAAATTATATGATAAGGTGGTTATCATATATATATTAAACAATTTGTAAAATTATTTATTAAATTATTTTGGTTTTTAAAAATAATTTATGAGGGAGTTGTAACTCCCTTTCCCTCTTTTCTGTTAATCAAACGTGTAAATGTGTGGTTTGTTTAGTTTTCACGATTACTTCATATTTTTCATAGAAGATTAAAGGAATGCCCTCCCAACAAAAATTTGTCTCTCTGCAAAAAAAAAAAAAAAGGTTCTCATCTCTCTCAATAACTCTCTACTTCTCTCCCAAAATAATTCAGAGCCCACAACTCCTAAATTCTCACCCTACCCCCAAGGAGAACACATGAGGTTCACTTGTGGTGGTGACCTCTTGGTACTTTGTTCTATTTGGGATTCCAGTACGAGAAGAATTCGTGATCAGTTCAATAATTTCGAGAAGATCTTGTTCTTTAGGGGTAACTTGTTTTCTCTTCCTTGAATCCCTCTTTAAGGCATGTTATAACTTTTATTAAAATGTGTAATTTTTGTTCTTTAACTTTTAATTATGTGTAATGTTGAAAATTGGGAATGATCCTGCTTCCGTAGTAGACCTCACAATTGTTTCAATCACAAGTGTTGTTAACATATTGTTGTTGTTCTAGACACGTCTCTTCCCACATATGCCACAGCTGGAAATGGTAACTGCATGAACCACTACACAATCCAACTATTAAAGCCCATCCTTAAGTGTTCTTCTCAAGATTGTTTTGCTCGTACCTTTGTCCTTTGCAAGACAACAGTCATCATGAAGCTCAATATAAACAGCATTATCTTGTACAAGTTTAGACACGCTGACAGGAAAGGTAACTCTCAAATGAGATTCACTAGTACTTAAATAGAAGTTTCCAGCATAAGAAATTTTTAATTTTTCACCATTTCACTCGGTAATTAACTTCGCACCTCTATATTCTATTGGATTGGCTAGATTGTTATAGTTTACATGACATGATTGGTGGCATCGCTATCCATGTACCAACTCTAATCTGTGACTGTCTCAGGTATGGCCAGAAAAGGGATGTTGTTTTGAGAAGCTATGATTGTAGAGGGTGGGTTGTTTGTAGAAGGTAATCCATCGCCTTTCTTTGGGTGATTATGATTTTGAACAAACTCCTTGTTGTATTTATTGTACCATACAAACAAAAAGTGACCAAACTTTCCCCTTCCTCTGCTAGTATTGTTATGTCCATTGACCCCTATTTTCTCCCGAGTTTCTATTAAATGCTAAATTGACATAGGCATTATTGTTGAAGGCTCCTGTGGCTTTTTGCGTGTTCTAATGTTCTAATCGTTTCTCATAGCTCAGCAACTCAGACTACATGTCTTGCCCAGAAATATTTGTGTTCTAATCGTTTCTCATAGCTCAGCAACTCGGACTACATGTCTTGCCAAGAAATATTTTGCTTCCCTTGAATCACCACCACAACTAGGTTGTATTCCTTATCCAGACCTAATATTACCTACGAGATCAATGTGTGGGTAGGCACTTGGCTACTAGCCTGTTCTAGATTGTCGGAGTGAATTTTCATCATCCTTAGATAACCACTCATTTTAGAGTTACCTTTCTTAGTTTGCTGAAACACTTATTGGAGGTAATCTTCCTCTACTCTCGATTGAACTCCGAACAGATCTTGAATGGCTTGCTCGAGCTCTTGAGCGGAGTAAAAATCCATGAGTTGAACTGCAACCTCTCACGTCATAGAATTATACAGTCATCCCAGCAATAACTAATCCACCGTAACCCAAGCTTCATACATTGGAATTATGGTGCTTATCGCAGTGGTGCTCGAGGATCCCTCAGCCGACTAATCTGATTGGGATCCACTTGCAACATCACCTTGGTCTATGTTAATGGTGGGTTGAACATACATCATTGGTCACTTCTTCGCACCAGACAAATGTCCTTCCAACTTGTAACCTCGAAAGATCGGTAGTGTAAGAGTTTTCCACAACATAATGTTGCTCCGATCAAGCGTAACACATAATCTGGTTGAGTAGTTGATTGAACGATTGTGAGTTAAATTTGGTAGATGTAGTGCTACCAAGTGAATTTCCTGTAGAAAATAACAAGTTTTTTAAGTGGTTTTTATTGGATTTTTTTGGAAATTTAAAGGCCCAATGGCATTATTGTAATTATTGAACAGTGGCAAAATTGTAATTATCCCTATCTTCTCCAAAATTAGGGTTTTTTTCATTTTGTCTTATTAGCTGAAGAAAAAATTGAGAGAAGGGCCGACTTGGGACTGAAAGATAGATCGGTAGCCATCTGAAAGGGAGAGCCGAAAGCCGTCTGAAACAATCCGTCTGCTGCTGTCCATGGGTGTCGAGTTCTGACGTGGGCGAGCGTCCGCGGTGGAGGCGTGGGTGTTCGGCAAGATTGTTGGGTGTCGGCTTCGTGGAAGTGCAGCGGCCGGTCCTAGAGCCGCTTGGCTGAACAGTGGGAGCAGTAGCCGATCAGATCCGGTTTAGCACGTGGGTGCGCTGGTCAGCTCTAGTTTAGCGCATGGGTGTGCCAGTCAGTTCCGTTTTAGCGCGTGAGTTTGCTTGCAGATCTAGTTTTGGTGGGCCGCTGGTCAGAGGCGAGTAGCACACTGTTTTAGGGCTGTTTAACAGTGGGTTGTTCTCAGTTTTCAGAGGCGATGTCGTGTGCGGGTCTCTCTCGGTATCAGTTGATATTGAAATTACAGATTGGTGATTTCGTTGATTATCTGTAATTTGTAAATTCCTTTATTGCTCATTAATAAATTAATTCAAGCTGGTTCTCAAAGTGGATGTAGACCAAACTGGTCGACCACTATATATCTTGGCATTTTTCACTGTTTTCGATTTATTTCTGCTGATTGTTTGCGTTTTGTTTGGCCATCTAAGTTAGGTTCAGAAACTCTCACATTTCCCATGGATGTTCGTTTGCCATCAACAAGCTTTGATACTAAGATAAGGTTTGAGATCAAGACAAGCTTGAGAGAATAAGGAACTTGTATTTTTCACTGTGTTTCATTCACATGGCCGAACCTGCCTTTTATACACACAATCGACAATTTGAGAAAAATAACAAACCAAAATAATAGGAACGGATTTATAACAAATATACAGCTGGACCAATACATGAGCAGTAAACTAAATCTTAGACTAACAACGTGTAAGAGAGGTTTGACTCCTTCCTTTAACTTGGCACCTTCTGACTGAGCTTGTACATGGGAGGCAGTTATTCTCCCTAATACTTAAAGCTTTAAATTTTGTCCTAATATATTTTCAACATTTATGACATTATTAAAATTCAACAAGCTTACTGGATACAAAATTGATAGTTTAGTGTTCTACTTAACATAAAATAAACTTTTGTGTTAGGATACTGATTCTTGAAAATTTTTATTAATGTAATCAATTGGTACAAACTTCCGGAATAGCAACTAAATGATGAACAAACTCTTTATTAAACGATAAGATACAAACAGAGACTAGACAATCGCTTAACAACTCCAAACGATCATTTACAAAACTCTATACGATCGTTTAAAGTCTCTACACGATCGCTGAGTAACACTAGACGATCACCCACAAAACATCCCGCGATCGCTTACAAGGTACTACATGATCGCTTACAAAAAATTACACGATCGCTTACCAAATGCTATACTATCGTCTACCAAATGCTACACGATCGCTGAGCTCTGCTACATGATCACTTAGTAGAACTAGAAGATGCATGACACACTACGATGACTTCTCGCGACAAAGACTACCGAACTCCCACTCTCGAGATCTCCCCTTCCTCACTCTTGATATTCAGACTTCGCTATCCTTTCTTTCTGTTTCTTTCTTCTTTTAAACCTTCACTTCTCCCAACAGAATTGGAATTCGTTCTTAACCGATTCAACCACCTCTCCCCTATTATTTGTTTCTTGATATTGCCACATACTTGGAGGCCTATCATTACCTCCCCCCTCCACCTTTATCTTGTCCTCAAGGTAAAGTTCTAGTTGTCCAACCCATTTCCTTAGCTATGTCACATGAAACACTAAACGGATCGACACTGTTGTCTGAAGGTTCAAATTGTAAGCTACTGATCCCATTCTGTCCACCACCTGATGTGTTCCATAATACTTGGGAGATAATTTCACATTCCGCTTTTGCTGAATTGAAATTTGGCAATAAGGTCACAACTTCAATCATACCCAATCATCAACTTGCAGTCTAACATCCCGTAGCTTCTTGTCAGCAAACTTCCTCACTTTATCTGGAGCCACACTCAAGTGCTTCCTAAGCACGAGCAATGTAGCATCTCTCTCTTGCATTTGTTGGCCCAAAGTCACATTGACCGTACAATCATTACCATAGTAAATCAACACTGGAGGTTTTCGTTTATACACAATCTGAAAACGGGCCAAGCCAGTAGGAGCATTATGCATGGATTTATTCCAATATTCCGCCCAAGGCCGCCAGTTAATCCATTCTTTCTGTAGCTCACCACAGCAGCACCTCGAAATCATTTCCACGTTGTGATTCACCACCTCTGTCTGACCATCCGACTGAGGATGAGAAACTGAGCTATGATGGAGTTTGGTACCCGACAGTCGGAACAACTCTTGCCAAAAGTGATTCACAAACTCATTGTCTTGGTCCATGACAATGGATTTCGACACCCTGTGCAGTTTAATCATTTCTCTACAAAATGTATCTACTTCAATACCAGCATTTAAAGGGTGTTTCAATGGCAAGAAATGAGCATACTCCACAGATTAATATGCTTCCACAGTTGTTTCTTATTTATTAGCCAAGAATCTTCCACCGATTGATCTCTCTCTTAAGGATCGAAATCGAGCTAACATTCTTTTCTTCAATCTTCCCAATCTTCGAATGACTCTCTGTCTACCTCCGACCGGTACCAGTCTAATGCGATGTCGTTGAAATTCACAACCACCACCGTCATCTTCTCTGATTCAGTCAATTTATGAACTTGAAAATAGCGGTCTGCTCTGTATATAACCATGCATCTGGATCGCTTCCACTAAACATCGGCATTTCTACTTTATTGAATTCACTCCGGTCGCCATTTGCTTCTTCACCGGATGCTTTCACCGAATATTTGTTCCACACTTCTTATTGGCATTTGATCCTTCTACCTCTTTCGTCACCTTTGCTTTTTCTTTGGCCATTTCTGTAACATAGGAAATGAACATTTGTTGATGTTTCTCTGCCTGCAATCCCAAACTCTTAATGCTCTTTGCTAACGATGCCAACTTCTCCCTATAGTTGGCAATTTATGTATTTTGACTTTGAATCCCAAGATCTCTTGTTCTAGTAATTTCAGTTTCTCCTCAAAACGTTTCTGAACCATGCTTGCCCAGATGATTGCTTTGATACCAATTTGTTAGGATACTGATTCTGGAAATTTTTTATTAATGTAACGAGTTGGAATAAACTTCCGGAATAGCAACTAAACGATGAACAAACTCTTTATTAACCGATAAGAGATAAACAAAGACTAGATGTGTAACGACCGGATCCTTACATATTATGGTCCGACCGCTACGACATGCATACTTAGACTTTTCTATCATGAAATGAGTTTTGGCAAAAATCTCAAAAGAACATATCTAAGATTTTATTAATTAGGTAGAAAACTATACAAAAAAGTTTATTTTACAAAACACCAGGATCCATAAAACATCAACGTAGTGATACAAAAATGCATATGCCTATAATAGTGAGTTTGATGGTTGGCCATTTGAGCGACGTCCAGTTCTTCCACCTACGCCGTGTCCTTACCTACAAAGTCTGTAAAAATAGGATGAGTATATAATATACCCTGTAAGTAGTTCTCACATAAGGTAGTGACAAAATGTACAATCACATGCAGCATGTCTTCAAAACATATGATTGGGACCGAAAACATATAATAACATGTGGTGGTCGGTTATGCTTCTAACGTAAATTTCTCCGCCCTGATAGGAAGATGAGGACTTAGGCGGAAACTAACCCATCTGATGATTAGCGGGTCATGTAGTCAGTAGGGCTAGAGTCGCATCCAACATCAAACATTAACATAAACGTATGATTGGACTAGAGGGGTGCAACCATACATACCCTGTTAGTCCTTAGCATAAACTTGACATAGAATTGGGTCTAGAGGGGTGCAACTATACATACCCTGCTAGCCCTAGAAGCATAACCTTTATCTAATTAAAACATAATCTTATTTCATCGTGGTGAACAAACATAATACTTGGGGTCCCTTGTCGATAAACATATTTTAAACATGTAATGCAACATAACAATAACATAATTATGCAGCATATTAAAGATACACTACCATGAAACACTTAAAGAGAGGGTGAGATAAACTACTTACTTTGACTGCAATCCTAGTTATTCCTTATTATTCCTTATGGTTTGATCAGTAGAGCTTTCCCTCTTAAACCAGAAGGAATTTGGGCAGAACTTCCCTCGCGTTTCCTCCTTCTAACTAACAGAATTATTTCACCCTTTCCACACGATTTTTACTACTGAGTTTTGTTTGAGAACGTATTTAACTTCCAGCCCAAAGCCTCATATTTATAGCCGTTTCCAGCTCTTCTCTATGTGACAACTCATCCTACAAATGACTTCTTTAAAATAAGGGTTTAAGAATTTCTCTTAATAAGACACCTAATTTTGGCTAACGTTTGCCCTTACGTCTTCAACCTTTGTTTGTATTCAATTTTAGGTTCTCCATGTATAATCTATAAGATCGTGGCCAAATTCAACGCATAATCCATGCTTCTGTCCAAATCTCGCTCTCTCTGTTCTCAGAATCTCGCTCTCTCCAGCTTTCTCGCTGGTTTAGCTCTCATTGCTCTCTCTCTCGTTGGTTTTATTCTCGTGGCTCTCGCTCTCTCCCACTTTCTCGCTGAGAATCTCGCTCTCTCCATTCTCGCTGGTTTTATTCTCGTGGCTCTCTCTGTCTCCCACTTTCTCGCTGAGAATCTCGCTCTCTCCTTCTTTCTCTCCATCTTTTCTCTCCAACTTTGCTCTCCAATATTTCTCTCCACTATTTCTCTCTAATCTCGCTTTCTCCAGGTTTCTCTCCACTATTAAACTTTTTCAAGTTTTAATCGTATAATTAATTCACCTCTAATTCTTTCAATGAGCAATGCCCAAACAAAAAGATATCTACTGCCCTTTGTCTCCCGAATTAGCTAGCGTCCAACTTCTAATTAATCCTCCCTGATTCTGCCCCCTTATTCATTATTTTTGGATAATTAATAAATTTATTATTTTTTTCCAATTCTAAATTTCCACCTAATTTTCCTATTAAATTTATATATTTTTCATTTTTAATTATATATTTTATTTGTTTTCCTGTTTTCTAAATTAGGGTTAGGTATATTTACCACCCCTTTAAATAAAATTTCGTCCTACTTAACATTTGACATTTAATTTCCTGTAGTGTATGCTTACAAATTTGGGTTGTTACAAGACGATTGCTTGACAACTTCAAACGATCATTTACAAAACTCTATACGATCACTTAAAGTCTCAACACGATGCTGAGTAACACTAGACGATCGCCCACAAAACACCTCGCGATCGCTTACAAGGTACTACACGATCACTTACCAATTGGTATATGATCGCCTACTAGATGTTACACGATCGCTGAGCACTGCTACACGATTACTTAATAGAAGTAGACGATGCATGACATACTACGATGACTTCACCACGACAGAGACTACCGAACTCCCACTCTCGAGAGCTCCCCTTCCTCACTCTTGATATTCAGACTTCGCTATCCTCTCTTTCCGTTTCTTTCTTCTTTTAAACCTCCATTTCTCCAAACAGACTTGGAATTCATTCTTAACCGATTCAACCACCTCTTCCCTATTCTTTCTTTCTTGATATTTCTACATACTTGAAGGCCTATCATTTTGATTTGTAATAAATCCATCAATTTTAGTGTTTTCAAATAAGTCAAATAACCTACTAGACTAATTATTTCAAATTTTGTTATCTAATACACACTTCTAAAGTTTAAGGAATTTATTAGGCATAAAATTAAACAAATTAGAAACCAACAAAACATATTTACAATTTCGAACGTCTATTAAACACAAATTTGATAAAATTTCAGAAATATAGACTTGTGATTTGTGAGTTTTAACAAAAATTATTCATAATAGATTTTTCACATCTGACTCTTCCACTTTTCTTTATCTTTCGATGTGTTCGTCTAATTCTTGTTGGACTTTCTTGAGTTTTTCTTGATTGTTGAGGAGTAAAGAAATAGCCCATTGCATTATTATCGAAGTAGTATTAGACGCACCCAATATTAGCGCCTACATTAAGTTGAGACAAAAATTAATGTGTGCGAAAAGTATTGGATATGTTGATGTAGTAGAGTGCTTCATTCAAAATTTTATGCTAAAACTCTAGGTTAGATAATTCGGTATATATAGGTTTCGACTCAAAATTAATTGCTAACTGGAGGAGTAAGTTATCTATCTTATAAAAAATGTGAGGTACCTTGATTTTTCAATCATATGTAAGATCTTCAACACTATATAGTAATTTTAAATGTTAAATTATAACTATTGTACCTAAATTTTTACGGTACTCGATCAATTTAAATTTTGTATTTATTTAGTCTCCTATTCAAATTAATAAGAAAATTATATAATTTAAATATGCATCCAAACATGTAGCTTTGGTGATTGTATAATGATCGTAGTTAGAAAGTTGATCCTCATCTTTAAGAGCAGAGAGCATCACATCCATAAAGTCATTCGCTTCTATCTCAACTTCATGATCAAAATTCCTCTTATTTCGGTGCTCTTCGATCCATTTATCAAGCACTTGATCTAGCACCTTCTTCGTCTTTTTCATCGCCTTTTCATGTCCTCCCAAATCCAGTCGCTTTAGAAATGGTAACGAATCGGATGGAACGAAAGCTCCAAACATTTCAAAGTAATCGCTCACCACCTTCCGATACTCTTCATTAGCACTCTTGTCGACGGTGGCCGAGAATCGCTTTCCAACCACCATCCTGAAGATTGTATTTCGGGCTATATCTCCAAACCACATCGTCATGTCCACCAGCAGTTTTTCTTCACTTCTATCGACCCATAATTCATACAAATTCTTAATACTACTCTGAACTTCAGAAATTCGAATGTGCCTGAGCTGCTCAAGACGGTGGTTTGAGAGGAGTTCAAACGCGACTATTTTGCGAACATGACGCCAGAGTGGACCGTAAGGCAGCACACCCATCAAGGCAGAGTCATAGCCCAGTAACTTCCCGGCAGCAGTTTTGGGACGAGACGCGAAGATCTTATCGTTTGTAGTAAAGCACTCTCTCGCTATTTTTCAATTTCTAACAATCCATGTTGTGTTCATTCCTAACTTCAAGGTGAAGATTGGTCCGTAGGTGTCTGCCATTTTGGCCAAGGTTGTTTGAAATGGCTCTGTTGCACTTAGCAGATGGAGGTGGCCTATCACTGGCAAACTGCCGCCGGCTTCAGGAGGTTGTCTCTTCCGACTACTACCGCAGAATTTTGAGGCAATACTCAAGAGAGCATACAAAATGAACACTGATCCGGCGAATATTCCCGCTACGGCGATGGCGAGTTCTTCCATTTTACCCCAGCAGTGTTTGCAGTGAGGAATTAAGAGCGTTCACATTGCTACTTCTTTGGTTTCATTTTATTTCAACATGATTTCTTTACCGAAAATATCTGTCCTAGGATACTCTAATTATGTGGTTGTGAAATTTTAAATTTTTAATATTTAAATCCACTCAAATTGCTGAAAATATTTTCAAATATATTATCATATATTCATGATAGACTCCATATTATCTATACACTGATAGATGCCTATCACGATATTTCATGGATAGACAGTGACATTTTTTTATATTTATAAATAAATTGGCTCATTTTCTTTTATTTAAAAACAACCCACATTAATTTTTTTTTTTTATGATATTATGAGAGTTTCTAAACCTAACTTAGATGGCCAAACAGAATGCAAACAATCAGAAGAAATAATCGAAAGCAGTAAAGAACATCAAGATATATAGTGATTCGACCAGTTTGGTCTACATCCACATTGAGAACCAGCTTGAATTAATTTATTAATGAGTAATAAAGAAATTTTACAAATTACAGATAATCAACGAAATCACCAATCTGTAATTTCAATATCCACTGATATCGAGAGATCCGCACACAACTTTTCCTCTGAAAACTGAGAACAACCCACTGCAAAACAGCCCAAAACAGTGTGCTACCCACCTCTAACTGGCGAACCACGCGCAGACCCGCGCGTCTCTCTCACTGCTGCCGGAAGTAGCCTCCACGACGAAACCGAACTGCCGCCTACTCAGATCGGCGAACTTCCCAGACCGGACTGCCACACTCGAATCGGCACTGCTCTTCTTCGATCCGACACCCAAGATCCAGTCAAGCAACTCTTCAAGGATGGCTACTCACAGGCGGCTTCAGGCGTCGTTTTCTCTTCTTGAAGCCGACTGCGCGCGCCTCATTGTTTTTTGCTTCAGGAGGCTGCGACTTCCTCCTTTTTGGTTCAGACCGCTCCTCTCTCAAGAGGCTGTGTTTTCCTCTTCAGCTAGTCAAAAGAAAGGTTACACGAATTCCAGCCCTATATTGGAGAAGAAAGGGATATTACAAAAATGCCACTGCTCATTAATCACAAAAATGCCATTGGGCGTTTAATTTTTCCAAAAAATCCAATAAAACCCACTTAAATACCTTGTTATTTTCTACAAATCTCCCTCATAACAAGAATATTTAAGTGCCAAGCTTATTCTCCAAACTTCCTATCATCCAGATTTAATATTCAACCCATCTAATAGGTATTTAAACATATGGGCTGGAAGAACCTTGGTTAACATATCTGACAAATTCTCAACTATATGAACCTTGACCAGTTCAACATCTTTCTAGGCCACAACTTCTTTGATAAAATGAAATTTTACATCGATATGCTTAGACTGTTCGTGATGAGATGAATTCTTCGCAAGATGAATAGTACTCTGGCTATCACAACGGACGATAGGAATGAACTCTTGCGACAACAACTCACAAACTATTCTTTTCAACCACATTGCCTCTTTCACAGCTTCACCCACTGAAATATATTCTGACTAAGTAGTAGACAAGGCAACAACTGACTGTAGAGTAACCTTCCAACTGACCACATTACCAAACAAACGAAAAATGTGACCTGATAAAGACCTTCTTTTGTCAAGGTCTGTAGCATAATCTACATCTGTGAAGCCTTCCAATAGTGTTGATTTATCACAATTCCTGCTAAAACACAATGATACACTGGCTCTACCTTTCAAATATCTAAGCACCCATTTAACTATATTCCAATGTTCCTTCCCAGGATTTGACATAAACCTACTTATCATACTCATAGCATATCCCAAGTTAGGCCTAGTACAAATCATCAAATACATAATACTTCCAACAGCATTACAATAGGGAATATTAGCCATCTCTAACCTTTCTTGTTCAGTAACAGCACATTGAGACGAAGAAATCCTAAAATGAGATGCTAAGGGTGTCGAAACTGCCTTACAACTAGACATATTATACGTCTTAAGTAGTTTATGCATATAACTCTCCTGCGAAATGGTTAACAAATCTTTCTCTCTATCTCTTTTCACATCCATGCCTAGGATCCTTTTCAATTCACCTAAATCTTTCATCTCAAATTCACTACTCAATCGTTTCTTGAGATCACAGATTTCAGAATAATCTTTAGACATCAGAATCATATCATCTACATACAGAAGTAGATAAATATATGTACCTTTCTGAGATAGTTTCCAATACACGCAGGCATCATATGAGCTCCTATGAAACCCCTGCTTCAGAATAAAGGTGTCAAACCTGATATACCATTGTCTGAGCGATTACTTCAGTCCATAGATGGACCTGTGAAGACGACAAACCATGTTTCCTTTTTCTTTCACCTCGTATCCCTTAGGTTGAGCCATGTAGATCACTTCCTCTAATTCACCATGGAGGAAAGTTGTGGTGACGTCCATCTATTCAACAAACATATTAAAATGAATAGCAATAGATAAAATTAATCAAATGGACGAATGCTTCACCATCGGAGAGAAAATGTCATGAAAGTCAACTCCCTGCTTTTGAGTGTAGCCCTTGGCTACTAGTCTAGCCTTATACCTAGGCTTGCTGTCACCTCCTGTACCTGCTTGATTTTATAAATCCACTTTGACTGAATGAGTTTCTGATTAGGAGGCTTTGGAACCAATGACCATGTCTGATTCTTCTGCAACTAGAACAACTCTGCTTCCATAGTATCATTCCATTGTTCCTTCGAATAAGAGCTTTCTTCACCCACTGAGGCCTGTCACGTGTAAGCTAATAGTTCTGTAGGTCACTGCTACTTGAGCTTTCTTCACCAAAAGCTCCCTCATCAATCAAAGTCCTCTGCAGTTGAGGCTGTCTACCATCAGAACTGGATGACTGATCACTGGAATCACCTGAACTATGATGGTTGTGCTTTAGAATCAATTCTAATCTCTGCCTCAACCTGATCAACTTCTGCTATTTTTGCTACTCTTTGACATGAAATGACATCTCCTCTATGCTTAATGAAGACCAAGAAAATGCGTTGCTGAGCATTCTGAGAAAGTATGTAAAAGTAATTGGCTGGACGCTTGTAGACACTAGAGGGATCAGCCCTGCATACAACATGCATAGGATTCGTCTCGAAGAGAATCACAAAGGATCGATCGAACATCAGTGCAAACTCAACTCTGCGATGAAGGAGGTCGTAAAGAAGGAGATAATCAACTGGTTAGATGCGGACATCATCTATCCAATAGCCGACAGCACGTGGGTCAGCCTAGTGCAATGCGTTCCGAAGAAAGAAGGGATGATAGTAGTCCTTAATGCAAATAACGAATTGATACCAATGAGGACCATCACTGGATGGCGGATTTGCATGGACTACCGCAAATTAAATGCGACAACAAAGAAGGATCATTTCCCTTTTCCTTTTATCAACCAAATGCTAGATCGTCTAGCTGGAAATGATTTCTAATGCTTCTTGGATGGATACGCCGATTATAACCAGATCATGATCGCTCCTGAAGATCAAGAAAAAACCATATTCACTTGCCCGTATGGAACATTTTCGTTTCGACGCATGTTGTTTGGCCTTTGCAATGCGCCGAGCACTTTCCAAAGGTGTATGATGGTCATCTTTTCTGAATATCTCGAAGACTCTATAGAAATTTTCATGGACGACTTCTCTGTGTATGAGAAAACATACAAAGTCTGTCTCAACAACCTGGAGAAGACATTGAAAAGATGTGAAGAGACGAACCTCATGCTTAATTGGGAGAAATGCCACTTCATGGTGAAGGAAGGCATTGTGCTTGGGCACAAGATCTCTAAGGTTAGGTTGGAGGTGGACAAGGCAAAAATTGAGGCGACTGAAAAGCTCCTACCTCCAACAAATGTAAAGGCTGTTAGGAGCTTCTTGGGACATGCTGGATTTTATAGATATTTTGTCATAGACTTTTCAAATATTGCACGACCACTGAGTGCGTTGCTGGAGGAAGATAGAAAGTTTGACTTCGATGACCAATGCCTCAACGCATTCATGATTTTGAAGATCGCATTAACAACCGCACCTATGTTGATCGCACCAGACTGGACATAGCCCTTTAAATTAATGTGTGACACAAGCGGTTATGCGTTGGAAGTAGTGCTAGCGTAGAAGAAGAAAACAATGCTACACCCCATCGTATATGCGAGTAAAACCTTGACTCCTGCTCAAACAAACTACACCACCACAAAAAAAAAAAGAACTGCTTGCGGTGATATTTGCGTTGGAAAAATTCAGAGCTTATTTGCTGGGAACTAAAGTACTCATTCACATTGACCACTCGTCGATAAAATATTTTATGACAAAGAAAGATGTGAAGCCGAGATTGATTAGATGAGTTCTCTTCCTCCAGGAATTCGATATGGAAATCATTGATCGCAAGGGGACAGAGAACTAAGTTGCAGACCATTTATCCAGATTAGAAAGTCTAGAAGTTGACTGTAACCAGTCAAAGGTGAGCGCAACGATCCCAGACGAGCAACTATTTAAGCTTGAAGAATTACCATGGTATGCGGACGTGGTAAATTTTCTAGTTTGCAAACAATTTCCCGAAGATTCTACAGACCACCAAAAAAGGCGGCTCAGACATGAATGCAGATCATATTATTGAGATGAGCCGAATCTTTATAAGAGGGGGTCAGACTAGATTTTGCGCCTGTGCATACCAGATGCTGCTCACCAACGCATATTATCACAGTGTCATGACTCGCCATATGAAGGGCACTTTGGAGGCCAACGCACAGCAGCAAAAGTATTACAAAGTGGGTATTATTGGCCAACACTATTCAAAGATGCAAGAGACTACACGATGAAGTGTGACCCATGCCAATGCACGAGTAATATTTCATGGAAGCATGTGATGCCCATGAACATCATTTTAGAACTGGAATTGTTCGACGTGTGGGGTATTGACTTCATGGGACCATTTCCACCATTTAATGGTCACAAATATATTTTGTTAGTCGTCGACTATGTTTCCAAGTGGGTAGAAGCGGTAGCATGCGCCGCAAGTGATGCTGCAGTAGTCTCCAATTTCCTGAAGAAAAATATTTTCATTCGGTTTGGCACTCCACATGCCATAATAAGTGACAAAGGCTCCCACTTTGTCAATTACATTGTCAAAAATTTGTTGCTCAAATATAATATCCTCCATAAAGTGGCCACCGTATACCATTCACAGACGATGCACTATGGGCATAAGCTGAAGTATCCAATCGGGAAATCAAGCTGATAATAGAGAAGGTGGTAAAGGCTTCATGAAAAGATTGGGCATCAAAGCTGGACGATGCACTATGGGCATATAGGACTGCCTATAAGACACCTATAGGCATGTCTCTGTATGCGCTGGTGTTTGGTAAGGCATGTCATTTACCACTTGAGCTGGAGCACAAAGCGCTGTGGGCGGTGAAAAAGCTAAACTTAGACTTAAAAGCAGAAGGGAAGCAAGGAAACTCCAATTGGTCGAGCATGATGAGTGAAGAACGCAAGCTTATGAAAATGCCAAAATTTACAAAGAATGAGCAAAACGTTGGCATGGCAAATAGCTATGCGGGAAGAATCTCCACGTCGGAAAAATGGTCTTATTTTTCAATTCACAACTACGACTCTTTCTTGACAAATTAAAGTCACGTTGGTCCGGACCTTTTATAATCAAAGAAGTATTCCCGCATGGCGCGGTCGAACTAATTAATGAGGAAGGGACCGATACGTTCATTAACAAGCACAGAGTCAAGATATATTGGAGAGGTGATTTTCATCGGGAAAAGACCTCTGTAGACCTAAGAAATCCAGAACGAAAAAAAATCGAGTGGCCCCTGCACTGGCATGCGACAGAAAATCATCAGGGGCGCAAGTCTTTTGGAATATCCTTTTCTTTCTAATGATTAATGAACTCTCACTACTCTTCTTTTATTTCGATTATCGTTTATGCATCTTTATATCAAAAAAAAAGAAAAAAGAAAAAAAAGAATGAAAAATGAGAAAATTTTTGTTAGCTTTGTTTTTTTTATTATTATTTGACCCTCTCAACGATCGAGGTGAACGATTGCGGAGGCGCTACAAAAGACGCAACTACTTTATTCCGTCACCGCAATCAAATTCACCGCAAAGAAGAATGCATTCACAAATAATGTGGGCGACAACCCAAATTTGGGGATTGTATCTTTCCTTGACTTCATTATTTCCATTTCCTCTATCGCATAGCATTTTAACTTTGAAAAATATTATCATCGCATCCTCTTTAGGCGATGCAATCATTTAGCATTGATTAATTTAGTAAGTCTCACATTATTTCTCTCCGCCAATTATGATTTCAATGATGAAGTGCATGCCTCTATTTTTTTCATATATGCTAGAGTCAACTTAATTTTAGGATAGTCATCTCGTGAAATATTTCTAGAAGTTAGTGGTCTGCCAGCTTTCTTTCAAACTGACTTTTTATGAAACTTCCTAAGAGCATCGCATGACTTCTTTCAACCTTTCAACAATGAGGACATTGCCGTATTTTAAATTTGGGGGTGCGGTATTCATTTTCGACCTTGCTATTTCTAGGTTATAAAAAAAATCATCATAGCGTGCGAGCGGATCCTACTCATAGTTGGATTTCCGCATGACACCTGTGGGGGCAAGCCAAAACGAAGGTAGGAATCATGATCAACGCATAAATAAATGATCACAACTCCGCTGCCAAATGGGCATGAGTTTAGAATGAGAAAGAATGTCTTGCTCGTAGTTGGATGTCCGCATGACACACGTGGGGGCAAGGCAAAACGAAGGCTAGGCACTTGGATCAGCGCAAGGTCATAGAAATATATATATATATATATATATATATATATATATATATATATGTCTAAAATATGCAAAGATTAAAATCATTTCAAAACACCCCAATTGGAAACGTTTTTTTTATGAAATAAATCATGCAATGCCCTGGAATCTAGTAAAGTCTTTTTGAAGGTTAAACTTGCGGTCCCTAAATTTTAGAAATATTTTAAGAGGCCTGGATAAAAATTAAGGAGATTTTGGTATATAGGATTTGAATAAGGCATCCTTGAGAAAACTAGGAAAGAGGCGGTCGACTTTCTAAAGAAAATCTTTAGTTTATGCTTGAGGACAAGCATTGTTTAATTTTGGCGGCATGATAACGGGCAGAAATGCATGTTATTACAACGCAAAGTTATAAACAATGCAGGATTGTGATGGTAAAAATACACAATATTGCGTCCAAAAGCATTAAGTTCACAACATTGCGATCGCATGCATCCATCGCATTAAAATAGCTAACTTATGTATTTCACGTAGGAAAATGCGTTAACGCAAGGCGGACATAGGATCCAAAGAAATTAATGTCCGAGCGCATTAAGAGATTGCGACCACAAGGCTATGCAATCGTTTGCGCTCGTGAAAATATGCTCAAGAAGGTGGCCGCATAGAGCCGGCGCATCAAGGTGGGCGCATCTAGGTGAAATCTCAATAAATCACGATGGGACAGAAAGCTAATGACGGTCAATTTTGAATTAAGTTGACAAGCCGTTAACGACCTACTATAGCAAGTACACTCAACTTTTTGGTGACAAATATTCGGCGCATCAGATAGAGAATTAATGTCATCCCATCAGTGCAATCATAAAAAAGAAGAATCTTTTCACCCTGAAGCTCTATAAATACTGAAGGCTACTTTCAGTGAAGGAGTTCGCTAAGTTACAGAATTCAGCATATAGATAGAAGTTAGCCTTATTCATAGTTTTTCTTTTACTTAGAAGGTGGAAGCGAGTGAAGGGAGAATACACTGAGAGATTCTCTCGGAGAACTCGGAAGAGTGCCAGTGAGCGTCGAAATCAGAGAGAGGGCCAACTCTTGTGGAAGCAAGAACATCTTTTGGGCAGAATAGAGATAATAGTGTAAAAGCCTTGGGAAGCAAAATATTGCTACCAGGTTCTCTACCCTTATTTTCCATTGTCATTTTGTACTCTGAATCTATTTATAAAAAATGGAAATTGCTTCTTTATATCTGTCCACTCTCTATACATTACGCATGAGTAGCTAAATCTGTGGAATGGGTTGAGAAGCACTTAGCTAGCATAACCTAAGATCTTCATTCTATGCGATTATCTTGTATTATGTATGCGTCATTCGTTCATTAGAGATACTCGGGAGGGTAGTCTAAGGATAGAATCTAGGCTCAGAAGAATTAGATTAGAACTGCATAATCAAGAGATAGAAGCTTAGGAATAAGTTCTGTTTGTTATTAACGCATCACATGCACCCTAGAGATAGGATATGATTGTATGTGGTCGCCTTGTCCTTGTGTGCATCTTTCGTCATCGTATAGGCAAGAGGTAGAGACTTAGGAATAAGCTCTATAGACATTATCACATTCATCGCATGCGTTCTAAAAATAGGAGCTACCACATTTGTATTGGAAAATGAACTGTTGTCGCATGAGTGTAGCATGATCACATAGCGTGAACGCATTCTCAGGAAACGCTAGCTAAAGACCTTCTCAACCCATTCCTCCACATACTAAGTGTATCTGTCTCGTAATTACTCTTTTCTCAAATCCGCCGCATACACTTTATACCTTAAACAACAAACTAACCAAACCATTGATTTATTTGTTACCTCAAAGTGATCTAAAATTACCATCGCATACTGTTTTCCTTAGTCCCTGTGTTTGACCCTGGGCTTACCAGGAAACTTAGTGGGATTTATACTTAGGTCTTACTAAGAAAACTTGCATGCACAACGCATATTCCACCATCGCATTCTAAACCATTATTTCATCGCGTAAAAGACTATGAGATACATTATTTGGAAGAAATTGATATAAATATGTTTTATATCTAGTGGAGGAGAAAAAGACTATGGTTAATGTATTGAATATGATGTGACATTAAACCATAGGTTAATGAATATAATATGATTATGTTTATTATTTTTTTAATTGCATAATTATAGGATAATTGTGCCGACATTTTCTCCGTAACCGTGTGATAGTTAGAGGTTGCATTTAGTTTTCGTAACTGAAGAATAAAATAAAAAATGTTTTCATTTTGCAAGAGATTGGACATTCACTCATGTATAGTGTATACTGTCTATCACATAGCAAACCGAGTGCCTACATGATATCTCAATTTTTCTACACGATCGTATACACGCGGGCAACTTGAACGATCGCATAGGATTTGCTTAACGATCGTCTAGCCTTTTCCTAAACGACCGCATGCCCGAGCGTTTACAAAATGATCATCTATATGATGCGACCCTTTTACTAAACGATCATGTGCCTCTTTTTAAACAATCAAACATCGTCTATACGATAGACCCATTATTCTCCCACTTGCTTGGTCGTAGCATACGATCTTCTCTTCCTTCTTCCCTCTGCCAAATCCAACAGATCCCCCACCTCCTGGATTCTCACACCGAGAATACCGAGGGTTATAAGTGGTGGTGTCCTCCCTACTGCTGTGTACGTGTGGAGGCCGTTCGTGGGTAGACGTCTGGGTTTTTGGTGGACGATTGCTTGGACGTGCTTGGCGAGAGCGAGAGCAGCAGTCCTTGGTGAGAACGAGTTTTTTGGTGAAGAAAAGTTCTTCAACTGGTACATTTCTTGTTCTCTTATCATTTAAATTTCAAAGCATGCCTGTAATTAGTTTTTAAATGGATATATATTCTGTTTGATTGTGAATGCGGTAATTCTGTCATAATGAGTTTGGAACGATCTCACTTCTTTTTAGAGGTACTCTTTGATAAGAGTTCCTTCAATTGGTATCAGAGCTAGGTTCCGATATTCCAAATTCATTGATGCAAAGAATAACATTTACATTCTCGGTGGTTAAAAGCATGTCTGCTCTCTGATTCAGTGTTAAATAGTTTGTGGATGTGGGATTAATGGAGTTTCTGGGATGAAGCCTCTGGTTTTTTGGTTTTTTAATTGTAAAGGCCCCTGCGTTTTGGGCATATTAACTTTCTATCGAGTCTTTAGTTTCAAAGTTGTTTGAGTGTGTGAGTCATTTGTGAAGAAGTTTCAAGGCAAGGGCTGCTGTTCTTCAAGGATGAAGATGACCAAGTGTTGGTCGGGTTGTGTAAATGATGGGGTAGCGATCGTAGAGTATCGAATACTCAGTCAGAATCAGGTTGACGCACGTGCACTAGACGATTGTGCAGCTCGGCAAGCTTCATCGCTTAGTTCCTGACTACATGATCAAGGAGTAATTCATTTACTTAATCGCTTTTCATATGATTGTCTAGATGATCGTGCTTCACAGCTACGTTGTCGTCTAAATGATCGTTTAGAACTCGGTGTTTTTTTTTGTTTTGTGCTCTAAACGATTGGGTACCTCATGCTTCATCGCATAATTCTTGGTACTAGATCGTGGCTATACATGGAAAGTATCGCCCAGGGAGTTCAAGACCCCATTCACCTGTGAACTTGTTTGCTCGATGGACAATGTAAAAGATAGAGTTTTTTATTTTCGGTTTTGAGGCGGTTCATCCTAGTCCATTAATTTTTTGTGAATGTACATAGGATGTATGTTTGTTTATATGTCATATGGTATGCCATATAGAAGAAAACCCACATTAGGTTGTGCATTGGTCATGCATCATCTCTTTATTATAAGTGTTATGATTTAGAAAAGCATGATTTAAATTATGTAAGAGTATGCTTATGCATCATATAATATAAGAGTTATATTTATGCATGCATAAAACATAGACATGCATCATTTTTATATTATAAGTGTTAGAGTATAAGGGTGTATGAAGCATGTTTTCTTGGTTCGTTACTTGTATATAAAAGTTATGAATAGTAATGAATGGACATTGCATGAAGCATGACACATAGGTTAAATTTATAAGTGTTATAAATACCCAGTTGTGTGGCAATGTGGTTTTACTTGTTTCTTTTATAAAGGATATAAGGAAATTAGAACTAAAATCTATAAGATAGATGCACATGCGAACTTAGGTTTGAATCATGGTTTTAAAAGTGTTTTAAAATGTGGTTGAGACAGACCTAAGATCACGATTCTAATATGATTTGCAACCTTGGGCTTTAATCTTTTGATCAATTTAATAGGATTAAATTGACTAATAAAAGGTTAAAGTGTAGCAAATCTATCTATAAGGGATCTTTTATCTAAAGCGGGTTTTGTCTAGGCTGGGGTATTTAAGGTGACGAAATTGGAACAACCCTACTTGGGAACCTATCTAGAATGGTGAATTAGATAGATTTGATGCATGCATTAAAATTTAAGGACAGTTCATTAGAGAGTTTAATGTTACTACTTGAACTTGTTTAATTTCAAAGACAAAAGTTGTTTTTTAGTGGATTAAACTGACTTAGATTAAAATCAGTAGCCGAATGGTCTAGGTTAATGAACCCCTAGGTAGAATATTCAGTGGGAGGTACTTGGGGTATCTTATACTTCATTTAAACTTCTCGCATTTCTCCCTTTATTGTCCACACCGTGAGATCTATCCTTGACCTTGTGGCACCATGGGAGTTTCCCCTAAAGGATGGTGTTTGGGTAGGTCAATATCAAGGTGGATGGAGAGAATGTTCATAGTAAGTGGGAGCAGGACGTGCAACAACATATCCATGGTCTCTCTTGTTAGGTTGGACAAAGTTTCTGTGCATCGCCTCGAGGCACCCTGGGAGTGTCCCCTAATAGGATGGCAATTTTGCACGTTTCTTTATTTGATCTCCTATATAGGATAAGGTTACTTAGTCTCTTGTCCTAATTTTTTTTTCCCCTAGGGTGGGCGTATTAGGGCAGGACTTTGGGGCCGAAAACGAGGGGTTACACTTACGCGAAATTGTTAAGGGTTAACAATTCTGGACCAAACAAATGGTGACTGTTAGGTGTAGTTTCAAGAGTTGGTTCTGCCTAATGGTTGAAAGTGTCTCATCCCAGTGAAGGGGTATCTGATCACCCCACCGGTGACGTTTTTCCTGCCTCGCTGGGCATCATTACGAAATAGAAGTCTTTATCACTTAGGGTACTTGGAAACTATTTTGCTAAAACTAAAATTGGTGTTAAAATGTGGTTTTGCATAGACTTGTAAAAGTTTTTTCTATTTTCAGCAATAGTTTTAAAATGGCTACAGCCACAATTGCTCTACTTAGCACCAATAAGCTAACTGGTAAGAATTATGCTAGTTGGAAACACATGATCATGGCTATACTTATCATCAAGGATCTTATGTTCGTCCTTATGGAGGAGCGTCCTCCTATTCCACCTCCTAACGCCACTCGAAATGTTCGAAAGGCTTACGAGCACTAGACAAAAGCAAACGAGAAGGCCCAAGCCTATATCTTGGCCAGTCTTAATGACATGTTGGCTAGTAAGTATGAGCCCATGGTCTCAACGCGTGAGATCATGGAGTTCCTGCGGGGGATGTTCGGACAACTGTCTAGACAGCTCAGGCATGGAGCTCTTAAACACATCTTCAACTCCAAAATGAAGGAAGGCACCTCTGTAAAGTGAACATGTGCTTGACATGATGGTCCACTTCAATGTGGCGGAGATGAAAGGGTCTAGGATTGATAAGGGTAGCCAAGTTAGCATTATTTTGCATTCGTTGCCGGAAAGCTTCCTACATTTTGTCAGCAATGTGATTCTGAACAAAGTGGACTATACCCTTACAACTCCCCTCAACAAGTTGCAGACATATCAATCCTTACTGAAAAGTAAGGAGAAGAGGGGAGGTAAGGCAAATGTTGCCTCGTCTTCAAAGCAGTTCCATCGAGGTTCGACCTCAAGAACCAAGTCTGCACCTTCTACTTTTAACACTGGAAAGTGGAAGGAGAAGAAGGATAGTAAGGGGAAGGGGAACGCACCTGCTAACCCACCACCTATCGCCCAACGGAATAGGTGTCCAACATCGGTTGACAAGGGAAAGTGTTTTCACTGCAACCAAGACAGATACTGGAAGAGGAATTGTCCTCGCTAGTTGACGGAGAAGAAGGCGGCCAAGGCTAAATCAAAACAAGGTAAATGTGATTTACTAGTTTTGGAGACTTACTTAGTGGAGAATGATGATTCTGCCTGGATTAATTATTCGGGCACCACTAATCATGTTTGATCTTCTTTTCAGGGGATTAGATCCTGGTGGCAGATGGAGGCTGGTGAAAAGACGATGCGAGTAGGCATCGGGCACGTCGTCTCAGCTATGGCAGTGGGAGGGATCCAGTTGACTTTATAGAAGAAATTTCTTATTTTACAAGAAATTAATGCGGAATCATACTTGGCATCTTGGCATCTTGTGCCTCCCACACCGGAATCATAATGTGTTGCTCTAATGCAAAATCATACTTGGCATCTTGTGCCTCCCACACCGGAGATGAATATTGTGGGACACAAATGGGTATTCAGAATCAAGAGAAACTCTGATGGTTCAGTACAACGCTACAAAGCAGGGCTTGTAGCAAATAGATTTCACCCGAGCCTAGGCATCAATTTCTTTGAAACCTTCAGTCCAGTTGTCAATCCTTCGACAGCTCGAGTTATTCTCAATATTGCTGCCTCTCACGGGTGGAGTCTTCGCAACTTGACTTTGAAAATGCCTTCTTGAATGGAACTCTAGAAGAAAACATGTACATGGCACAACCCTCTGGGTACGTAAATCTGTGATGTCCACACCATGTATGCAAGCTTGGCAAAGCGCTCTACGAACTAAAACCGGTCCCAAGGGCCTAGAATGCCGCCTTAACAAAGGAACTTCTTCGATGGGGATTCATAAACTCCAGGTCAGATCCTTCTTTGTTCATTTATAACAAACATTTCTCTATTATTTTTCTCCTAATGTATGTTGACGATGTAATCATCACTGGCAATGACCCTCCAACCATCAGTCATCTTATTCAGTCGCTCGAAAAATCATTTGATCTAAAAGATTTGGGTTAGCTCATATACTTTCTTGGTCTTCAAGTACACTATCTTGATTCGGGTCTCATCATCAATCAAGCAAAATATGTGGATGATCTTCTACAACGATTACAACTCACAAATCTCAAGCCTACTCCATCCCCCAATGTGCTTGGGAAACACTTATCCATTGCTAATGGTACTCCTTTCAATGATCCCTTTATCTACAGAAGCATAATTGGTGCACTGCAGTACCTCACCACAACAAAACCTGACATTGCATACATCGTCAATCACTTAAGCCAACTTCTTCAAAGACCAACTGATATTCAATAGCAAGCTGTCAAACGTATCCTTCAGTACATCAGTGCCACTAAACACTTTGGCCTATTGTTCCAACCCAACTCCGATCTATCAATCTCTACATACTTCGATGCAGATTGGGCTTCCAACATCGGCAACCGAAAATCAGTTACAGCATATTGTGTATTCATTGGAAACAATCTCGTTTCCTGGTCATCCAAGAAGTAAACGGCTATAGCTCAATCAAGTATTGAATCTGAATACTGGGCCTTAGCATACACTCCCTCTGAAGTTATATGGCTTTATCAACTGATGTAAGAACTTGGGATGTTATCCTCTGTCAAACCGATAACTTAAGCGTCGGTGCGATTTCCACCAATCTTGTTTTTCATGCCAGAACTAAACACATCGAGATTGACGCTTACTTTGTAAGAGATCTTGTTCTTTGAGGAGCCTTAGAAGTTCGGTACGTTCCTTCGGCTAGTCAACTTGCCGACTACCTCACAAAACCGCTCACACACTCTCATTTCTAGTCTCTTCATTCAAAACTCGGCGTACTTGATGTACCCTCTTGTTTGAGAGGGGATGTTAGAGAAAGCCATGTCAGCAGCTCAGTCAGCAGTACACATACACAAATGGCACCTCCTAGTCAGCTGTACCATTGCCAAATCACCTCCCTTCTAGAAGAGTAATTGGTGAGAAAGAATATTTTCATTTAACCAATCAAAAGTGTCCACTTGTATTAAAAATATTTCATTCATTTCTTTATTCTTCTTCTCCAACGGCTATTTAAGCCTTATATCACTTTTACCAAATACACAGTGAAATTACAGAGGAAAAATTCATCCCAGCGTCTTCTCTCTCCTTTCTATTTTTCTTACTGTTTAAGCCTTGAAGAGCCCCATCTGAGAATATTTGTTTCAAGTATAATAGGGAAGTGATCTAGTGTATTATGTTAAACCATACGTGAGAAATGATCTTGAAATCTGTTGTTCTAAGATAGGAAGTATAGGAAGTGATCCAATCTAGAGAAGACCATTGGAGTCCTTAAGCTGGACCAAGTATATATGGCATTTTGAAATGGGGGTTAAAACCAGCTAAGCTAATAAACTAGTTGAACTTCCTTATACTGGGTCTAACAAGATTAGAGGTAGAAGTTTCGGATGACCATCTCCCCACATTAAATCTCCTAACAACTAGTGGGATCCAAAGTTATGAAAACCTTTGAGTTCATCCCAGAAAAAATTTCTATCTCTACATCTCACAGGACCATAAATGGTCCTTAGCCACTACGTAAAACCGTCAGTGAGAAACACTATGATAGAGACAAAAAGAAAATTCCATCTATAGAGTGAGTCACTCAATTTCTGAGATCATCCCAAAGTATGATTTTACTCCTTAATCTGCCTTTAGCATTTAGACTAACTCGTTTGATACTAATAGAGCTCCAAAGAAGTTTGATAATGTGCTTGTTAACATTTGAAAGTTTATTCTTAGTGAAAATAAGTGACAAACATCGCCCTGGAATACCTTAGCTAACCTAGGACATGACATGTTAACAATAAACTCTAGCTAATCTAAGAACCCATTGTCACATTCTAAGAACACTTTTCAAATAAATGGCTAACGAAATCATTCTTTGTAAGATTATTAGTGATAAACTCTATTAAATAAAAAGTCCATAAAATTTTGGCGTAGTTTCATTTGAAAACAAGAAGTTTTCACACATGAGAGATATTAAAAACACTGCCCAACATTTAGTTCCTACTTACATTCTACCTCCCAAGTGTATGTTGTTAGCATAATTACTTTATATCTCTATTGAATAGATAAACCCTAGGAGCATTCATGCCAAATTGTCAAGAACATATACGTACTAGATTCCACTGACGAATTCATAATACTCCAAATTGACTCCGAATTGATGATGGCTCTAAATGACTGTTGTCTTCCTCAACCAAAACTTCAAATGCCCTAAGTGCGATCTTTCAATAGATGCGATTCAAGAAAGATTGATTGCTTATTGCTTTGGTATATCGGGGACCATATCCTAAGGTCTCTTTATATACTAGTTCAATTAGGGTTCCCATTAAACACTAATTAACTAGGAAATGACTTCTCCCATTAAGTCCATACTCAATTAAGAATCTAAGGCCTTAATTAATTAGATCACATAATATGACCCAATCTAATAAAATAACCCAATGTGATAAATTATTAATCCACATAAATAGCCCATACTTTAATTAAACATATTATTATTTAAATATATATAACAATCTCCCACTTGGACTATGCCTATGAGCCTGATATAATTAAATCACATAAACCTTAAGCGCGCATAAACAGATTATTTCAATAATAGAATTTCCTTTTGGTTCAATCTGGTCTATCTCCTGTATTAGCATAGGATCAAGGCGGCTTTTGTTACTACCCTTGTAACTAAACCTTCATCATCAATTCCAATACATTCAATGATATAGATAAGGTATGGATGGATAGAATGGAAACTACATGCAAAGTGATCTAGATCATGCCTGTTTTCAATTGGTCTAAATTTCTTAGTGATATCATTCTTGAAACTTTATGCTAAATTGCATGCATGATAAACGAGTTCAGATAATAAAACTTAAACCATCAACCTTTATTCTATATAGAAAATAAACAAATTAAGGTCAAAGAACATTCCTAACAACAAACTCCCACTAAACCATGGAATCAAAATAGTGACTGACATCCATGCGAGCAACATGTTCATGAAAAACTTTAGGCAGTAAACTTTTTTGTCAATGGATCTACCACCATAGAGTTTGTTCCCATTGAAGGAACTCTTATCAAAGAGTACCTCTGAGCGGAAGCAAGATCGTTCCAAACTCATTAGACGGAATTAACGCATTCACAATCTAACAGACTAGTTATGCAAACACAACAAATTATAGGCATGCTTTGAAACTTAAACAACAAGAGAACAAGAAATACGTACCAATTGAAGAACCCTTCTTCACATAAAATCTCGTTCTCGCCAAGGACTCCTCCTTTTTCTCTCGCTGAGAACATCTAATTAATCGTCCACCAAAACCCGGTCGTCTACCAACGAACGAACTCCTCACGAACATAGCAGTAGGGAGGACACCACCACTTAGAACCCTCGATATTCTTGGTGTCAGAATCCAGGAGTTGTAGGCTCTGTTGGATTTTGTAGAGGGAAGGAGGAAGAGAAGATCGTATACCACGACCAAGCAAGTGGGAGAAGGTTGATGTCTATCATATAGATGATGTTTGATCGTTTAAGAAGAAGTACATGATCGTTTAGTAAATAGGCCGCGGTCGTATTGACTATCATTTAGTAAACGCTCGGACGCATAATCGTTTAGGAAAAAGCTAGACGATGGATTAGTAAATCCTATGCGGTTTTTTAGTAAGCTACATGCATGTATACGATCATTTAGAAATTTTGAGCTATCGTGTAGGCTCTCGGTTTGCTATGCGATAGGCAATATACACCAAAACGTGAGTGAATGACTTATCTATTTGCAAAATGAAAACGATTTTCATTTTATTCTTCAGTTAAGAAAACTAAATGAAACCTCCCACTATCACACGGTTACGGAGAAAATGTCGACACAATTATCCTATAATCGTCCAAAAATAAATAATAAACATAATCATATTATATTCATTAACCTATTGTTTAATATCACATCAAATGCAGCATATGAACCATAGTCTTTTCTCCTTCACTAGAAATAAATCATATTTATATCATTTTCCCCCAAATAATGTATCTCATACATAAAGTCAATCATATCATATATAATCTAACACCCTTTTGTCAATTTGAACACTTCAAACTGACCAAAAAATTTATTCTCAACTTGAATCCATTGAGCTACCAAGGGGACCTTATGTCTATGGCTTGAAGCTCCAACGGTATGTTAATAGCTGACTAAACTCTTTAGCCACAAGATCCACCATCCATTAACTGCCAAACATTCCACTAAAGATCGACAGGTGAACTCTTCTTACCACAGATATATTTCCATGTCCATTGGATATAATCAATCAACAGTACGATAACCCTTCACAGATGTTCGTAAGTACAGTTAGGCCAATTTATCGTTTTTCCCCTGTAATTACATCTAACTCCTTAAGTAACACCGATCTTTCTAATGGACAATACAACATAGTTCTACTATGTGTGGACACCTCTCAAGCCATGAGAAGGTGTGTGGTGCCACATCGTTCAAGCCCCGGGATCAGCCCTTAAGGGAGCAATCTATCTACTTACCCCTACTTTGGGGAAGGAATGAATTCCATCTTGTGTAGCTGAGTTCCCAGCTCCCAAATCAAACAAATCCCCAAAGTGGTAAGTTTGAATTGGTGATCTGGCCACTCGCACCCATGCAAATCAAAGGACTACCCTCAAAGGCAGGAGTTCCCAACTCACTCGGGATTGAGGTCATGTTACCTATGGTCATCCTAGTGAAGTGAAATCTTTTTCGTGACGGCGTTATATAACGAGACTATAAAACTTCGTGGTCCAGTCTTATACAGACTCTTTATATAGGACGCCCTCGCTCACATGTCCCCACATGAATGATCAGAATCAGACCATCTGTAGAAAGTCATAATACTTGTAACTATTCTACAAAGCGGGCCACATCCATATCGTTACCAGGATAAGGTTTCCCTCCTATATCCATATACTATAGACCATTTTGGTTATCACTTAAGATAAGATCCACCTGTATGTCTCCACATACATGCTTAAGTTACAAATGACAACTAGGGATCTTTGTTTATTGGTTTGTGGTAAAGCAAATAAAACATCCAATGCTCATAGATAAAGTGAATAAAATATCATATATTATACATCATAAGCATTTGTTCAAAACTGTGTTTACAAACTACAGGACACGAGAGTTTAGGGAATCATCCCTAACAATCTCCCACTTGTCCTAAAGCAAGTGGGGTGTACAAAAAACTAGTACAAAATAATAAACTAGGGCACTAAGGCCCAGTACAAAAATATATGTTCTATCGAAATTTGACCATTCTGAACTCTTTCTTTAACAACCAGAAACTTATCTTCGTGCCTATTTTTCTTGGTCTCACTTCTTCTTCTGAAGTCTCTCTTATCGATCATGCATCAAACGATGAGACCCATTCTGACTCCGATAAGGAAGATTTTCTTTCTGGTGGATTTTGGAAGAAATTGACTTCTTGTTTTGTGCCCCAAACTCAAGATTGTGGGGATTCTATTTCACCCACAGAACCAACAATTGCCAACTAGATAGAAGACGTTGATCTTCCCTGGGAGTCCCCCTTTGATACTCTCACCGATCTGAGAAACAAGTGCTCGATTCTTATTGAATCCTTCTCTAAAACTCAGTCTAGAGACCCCTTGACATGGCAGGATATCGAATAACGCCTTGCTTTGGAGGCCAAGGAAACGACCGCTGAAGTGGGTGCCACCAGGGAAGACTTCCAACGTCTGCTTGAAGAATTACAAAATCCAGGGGAGAGCAACGTCTATCTTCGAGTTTCAAAATCCCTGGAGCAGCATCCACGCTAATAAGCCCAGGGGTAAGTCGATAGGCTGAGAGGACGGAGGTGTAAATAACTACATGCTTTGACTTTGTATTGCTTTTGTTGTTGTTGGAATACATTACTGCCGACTTATTACCACAAAATAATTTTAGTGGTCTTTCTATACAACCACTATCCGCAGCCTAGTGACAAAATTTCGGAATCATATTCCATGATTGGATGCCTCATAACCTGCTATAAACTTTGCGACCATGGTATAAGAAGACATAAGTGTTTCTTTAACACTTTTCCAGAACAAAAGTCCTCCAGCCAACAGCCTTAAGTGGATTGCAAAGTGTTTCGGCATCCTGCATAACCGAAATCAGAATACTCAATGATCTCCAAAACTTCTGAACTTCAATATTGAGTGGGGCATTGAACTAAATGAAATTTATCACCTTTAGCGGCCGGGGTATCTCATAGTGCACAATCTTCAAAGATCTCATACCGAAAGTTCCATGAATGGGCTTAGATCGCTCCGATTTCACAGTGACCGAAATATAAACGATATACATTCCATACAAACAATTATGCATATTAAACTCATAATCAGCATGCTCAGAATACAATAAAACACAAGGAAATGGTTCATACCAGATGAAGACACTCTTCGAACGACTGAACCCAAAGCAGCGGAAAACCTCCTACCGATCTACTAGCAGCCAGCAAGTCTGTCGACTACAACAACACGATCCAAACATACACGAACAATGCCATTTGTAGATGACACCAATAGAAACTTGGGTATCCTCAACGTTAAAAACCCAAAGAGTGGGCCTTTGTGAGTTTGGTAGAGGACGGAGGAGAAAACGTCGTGTAGACGATAAGCAAATGGGAGATTAACTTGCTATCGTATAGCGGAAATGCTTGTCGTATAGTAGAGCTACACGATTGTTTAGGAAAAACTGAACAATCGTTTAGATAATGCGTGAACTAGATGATCGTTTAGATGAACGAGCTTCTATCGCATAGGCTCTCGCGATAGCTCTTTCATGGATTCTTTTTGGGCGCTTGGCAATACGAATGCACAATTGAAAAATAAAATTAAAATGATTTTCATAGCTTTAACCGCCGGTTACCATAACCTTCGCAGCCCCACTTCCCACGTCCGAACGTGGATTAATCGGTTAATTATCAAATAATTAATCAATTAATTTAATTAATAAATATAATCATATTATATTTATATCCTATAGTTTGATATCATATATCTACTATAGTATTTTCTCCTCTACTTGATATAAATCATATTTATATCTAATTTCCTCCAAAATAATGTATCTCATACATTTAGCCAATTATATCACATATAATTAACCAGTCCAATTATATCATATATAATTGAACTTCTTCTTGTCAATTTGAACATTTCAAATTAGCCCAAACACTGGTTCTCGACTTTATCCAAGCTACCCAGGTGACTTAATGGACTTGTGGCTCGAAGCTTCAATGGTATGTGAATAGCTGACTAAACTCTTTAGCCACGAGATTCAACATTCGTTAACTGTCAGTGATTGCACTAAGGACCAACAACTGAACTCTTCTTACCGCAGATATATTTCTGTGTCCATCAGATGTAACCAATCATGAGTACGATTACCTTTCACAGATGCTTGTAAGTACAACTGGGCCAATTTACCGTTTTTCCCCTGTAGTTACATCTCACTCCTTAAGTACCACTGATTCCTCTAATGAACAATACAACATAGTCCAACTATGTGTGAACACCTCTTGGGCCAATAGAAGATGTGTGGTGCCACATCGTTCAAGCCCTGAAATCAGCCCTTAAGGGAGCCATCTATCTACTTACCCCGCCTCGGGGAAGGAGTAAATTCCATCTTGTGTAGCTGAGTTCCCAGCTCCCAAATCAGATGAATTCTCAAAATGGCAGGTTTGAATCGACGACTTGGCCACTCGCACCCATACAAATCAAAGAACTGTCTTCAATGGCAGGAGTTCCTAACTCACTCAAGATTGAGGTCATGTTACCTATGGTCATCCTAGTGAAGTGAAGTATCTGTCATGAACAGTGTTATATAACAAGACATTAACACTTCGTGGTCAAGTCTTATACAAACTCTTTGTATAGGACGCCCCCGCTGGCATGTCCCCCCGCTCGCTCGCTTGTATTGGATCAGACCATCTATGGCAAGTCACAACACTTGTGACCATTCCACAAAGCGGGCCATGTCCGTAGCATTTCCAAGATAAGGTTTCCCTCCTATATCCATATACTACAGACCATTTTGGTTATCACTCAAGACATGATCCACTTGTATGTCACCATATAAGTGCTTGAGTCACATACAGATAACCAGGAATTTTATGTTTATTGGTTTGTGATAAAGCAAATAAAACAAATAACTAAGCAAAACAATAAGATATGAAGTAAATATCATATATTAACAATCACTGGTGTTCGTATATACTATTTACAAACTACAGGACACGAGATTTTAGGGCATCAACCCCAAAAATCTCCCACTTGTCCTAAAGCGAAGTGGGTTGTACAAAAAACTTAGTACAAAACAATAAACTAGGACATAAAAGCCTAGTACAATAAAATCTCCCACTTGCCCTAGTTCAGCCGCGGGCGATCCTGTAGACCCATGCTCCGTAGGTGACCCTCAAACACTATAGCCGTGAGAGCCTTCGTAAATGGGTCAGCAACATTGTACTCCGAAGCGATTTGCGTGACGATCACATCCCCTCAATACACCATCTCGCAGATTAGATGATACTTCTGCTCTATATGTTTTCCGCGCCGGTGACTTCTTGGCTCCTTCGAGTTTGCCACTGCCTCACTATTATCACAATAGAGGGTAATGGGCTTAGACATATCTGGATTAACATCCAGGTCTGTCAAGAACTGCCTAAGCCAGACGCCCTTCTTAGCAGCTTTGCAATTCGCTACGTACTCCACCTCCATAGTGGAGTCGATGATGCACCCCTACTTAGTGCTTCGCTACACTACAACTCCTCTGTTAAGAGTAAAGACTGACCCTAATGTGGACTTGCAAGAGTCCTTATCAGTCTAAAAGCCAGAATCCGAGTATCTTGTAAGGATCAAATCCCTCGAACCATACACGATCATGTATTCCCTCGTTCTCCGAAGATACTTGAGGATGTTCTTCACTATTGTCCAGTGACCCTGGCCTGGGTTAGACTGATACCTACTGACTATGCCCACAGCGTAGCAGATGTCTGGACGAGTACAAAGCATCGCGTACATCAAACTGCCAATGGCAGATGCATATGGGACCCATCTTATCTCCTCAACCTCTTGATGCGTCTTAGGACACATTTCCTTAGACAAGGTGACACCATGCCTGAACGGTAGTAAGCCCCTCTTGGAGTCTTGCACCGAGTACTTGAGTAACATATTTTCAATGTACAATGCCTGAGACAGTCCTAGCACTTTGTTCTTACGATCCCAAAAGATCTGTATAGCTAGAATAAACTCAGCCTCTCCCAAATATTTCATTTGGAATTGGGTTGCTAGCCAGTTCTTAACTGCAATTAGGAGACCTACATCATTCCCAATGAGTAGGATATGATCTACATACAACACTAAGAAGACTACTGAAGCGTTGATGTTCTTCTTGTAGACACAAGGTTCATCAACGTTTTAGTCAAAGCCATACGACTTAATCGTACCATCAAATCGTATGGTCGAAGATCGAGACGCTTGTTTCAGTCCATAAATGGACCGATTCAGTTTGCAAACCTTTTGCTCTTAACCTTGGGCTATGAATCCCTTGGGCTTCACCATATAAATGGTCTCCTCAAGATTTCCATTCAGAAAGGTTGTCTTGACGTCCATTTGCCAGATCTCATAATTATAATAAGCTGCAATGGACAGGAGGATGCGGATCGACTTTAACATGGCAAGAGGCGAGAAAGTTTCCTTATAGTCGACTCCCTTTACCTAGGTATAACCCTTTGCCACAAGTCGAGCCTTGAAGGTCTGCACCTTCCCATCAACACCCCGTTTGCACTTGTAGATCCATTTACAACGCATAGGGCAAACCCCACCAGGCTGATCTACAAGATCCCATATTGAGTTGAAGTACATCAACTCCATCTCGAGATCCATGGCCTTGACCCATTCATCCCGGTCAACATCCTCCATTGCCTTCTTATAAAACAACGGATCCTCAACGTCGCCATCTACAACCATAGCAAGGATTTCCATGAAACCCAGATAACGAATTGGTGGGTTCGCAACCCTCCCACTACGTCAAGATTCCCTCAACTCTTGAGGTGGAAACGATCTACTGGATGAACTCCCATCAACAACTCTTGTTGATGTAGCAGGCTCTTAACAACTCTTGTTGAAGTTTTAGTAGTTTCATTAGAAAGCTCAAGAAACAGACTTTGCTCCGTGGACTGTGCTCCCTTATATGATCCTCCTATAGGAAAGTAGCGTTTGTTGAAACAAACACCCTATTTTCCATTGGATCATAAAAATAACCCCCTCGTGTCCCTTTGGGGTAGCCAAAAAAGAGGCATAACCTTGACCATGGCCCAACTTCTTAGGATTAGCCTCAAGCACATGTGTAGGGCAATCCCCAAATGCGGAAATGATGTAAACTAGCTTTACGCCCGGTCCACAACTCTAGAGGTGTTCTTGCAACACTCTTAGAGGGAACATAGTTGAGTATTTACACCGCAGTCTCCATTGCGAAACCTCGAGTCCAGTAAGAAAGCGTAACTCATCATCGAACGAACCATGTGTAACAAGGTCCTATTTCTCCTCTCTGTTACACCATTCTACTGAGGTGTACATGGCGCTAAGATTTGGGAAACGATTCCATGTTCTATCAAATAATCCTGGAATGTAGAGTCCAAAAACACTCCACCTCGATCTGATCAAAGTGTTTTAATTCGTCTATCCAATGCATTTTCAACTTCAGCCTTGAACTCTTTGAACTTTTCAAAGGATTCAGACTTCTGTTGCAAAAGATAAACATACCCGTACCTAGAGTAATCATTAGTAAAACTGATAAAATAATCATAGCCACCTTGGGCTCGCACATTCATAGGACCACAAAAGTCAGAACGTACTAACTCAAGAGGCTCCTTGGCTCTAAAACCTTTTCCAGTAAAAGGTCGTTTAGTCATCTTACCCTCAAGACAAGATTCACACATAGGTAAAGAATTTTCTTCTAATGCACTTAGAAGTCCATTCTTCACCATTCTCTCAATCCTTTTGAGATTGATGTGCCCTAAACGTAGATGCCAAATTTGGGCATTTTCTTTTGGAGAAATTCGTTGATGTTTTGATTGAATTACGACAGTTCTAAACATTTCAGTATTATGGAGGGAATTAATGGCTAATGTCCTTAGCACATATAAATTCGATTCTAGATTTGCCGTGCAAATAAAAACACAATCTTTATGAATAAACGCTTTACTCAAATTAAAAGAAACAGTGTATTTACATTGCAATAAGTACTTTACAGAAATAAGGTTCCTTTTTAGTTCAAGAACAATATATACATCATTTAAAATTAGAAACCTATTTTGTAAAGTCAACTGGAGTCCTCCCACTGCCACAGCGGAGATGATGTGCTCGATACCTACTCACATCGTCATCTCATCAGCCTCCAACTGTCGCCAAGATCTAATCCCCTGAAAAGAAGAATAAACATGGTTAGTGGCGCCTGAATCAATTATCCAAGCTGGATCATCATTCTCCACTAAACAAGTTTCGAGCACAAGTAAATAACATTTACCTTTATCCGCCTTGGCCTTAGCCTTGGCTGCTTTCTTCTCCTTCAGATACTGAGGACAATTCTTCTTCCAATGTCCATCTTGGTTACAATGGAAACACTTTCCCCTAGCAACTGGTGGATGCCTCTTCGGTGCGACAGGTGGGTTAGCAGGTGCTTTCCATTTTCCCTTACCATTCTTCTTCTTCTTCCTCTTTGCATAGTTAGAAGTATAAGGTGCAAACTTCATTTCTAAGGTCGAACCTCTATGGAACATCCTTGAGGATGAAGCAACATTTGCCTTACCCTTCTGCCTCTCCTTACTTTTCAGTAAAGATTGGTATGTCTGCAACTCGTTATATTTCACTTTGTTAAGAATCACATTGCTAACAAAGTGCAGGAAGCTCTCCAGCAAAGAATGTAGGATTATGCTAACCTGGCTGCCCTCATCGATAGTAGACCCATTCAACTCCACCACATTGAAGTAGACCATCATGTTTAGCACATGTTCACGAACAAAGGTGCCTTCTTGCATTTTGGAGTTGAATATGTATTTAAGAGCCTCATGCATAAGCTATCCAGACGGTTGTCCAAACATCCCCCACAGGGACTCCATGATCTCATAGGCTGAAAACATAGGCTCATGCTTCTTGGCCAAGACGTCAGAAAGACTTGCCAAGATATAGGCTCGGGCCTTCTCATTCGCCCTTGTTCATCGTTCATATGCCTCTCGAACATTTTGAGAGACATTTGGAGCTGGAATAGGAGGACAAGCCTCCATGAGAGCGAACATGAGATCCTCGATGATTAGGATCGTCGTGATCATATGTTTCCATGTTGAAAAATTGTCGCCAGTTAATTTTTCGACGATTAACAACGATAAGGTGGCTGTAGCCATTTGAAAAAGTTGCTGAAAATACAAACAAATCTTTATTAGATTTTGCTAAATCACTTTTAAACCAATTAGTTTTGCAAAACAGTTTCAAGTACCCTAAGTTATAGACTTCTATTTTGCAATGATGCCCAGTGAGTCAGGACAAATGCCACCAATGGGGTGATCAGTTACCCTTTCACTGGGATAAGACATTCTCAACCATTAGGCAGAACCAACTCTTGGAACTGAACCTAACAGCCACCATTTTTCGGTCCAGAATTGTTAACCTTTAACTATTTCGTGTAAGTGTAACCCCTCGTTTTCGGTGCCAGAGTCCTGCCCTAATGCGTTTACCATAGGGAAAAGACAGATTAGGACAAGAGACTAAGTAACCTTATCCTCTTACAGGAGATCAAATAAAGAAACACACAAAACTTCCATCTTTGAGAGGGACACTCCAAGGGTGCCTCAAGGCGATGCGTAGTAACTTTATTCAACCTAACGAGGGAGACCGAGAGATATGCTGTCACACTTCCCACTCCCACTTACTATGAATATTCTCTCCATCCACCTTTATATTGACCTACCCAAACATCTAATGGAACACGAGAAATATGCAGTGGAATTAGGATCTCATTACACTCTAATTGCTTTTAATTAAAATGAAACTAGCATGCAAAACAAGGGAAAACAGTAAATTAATAGGATAGGATACAACCTTTGTAGCTTCCGAAAACTACTTTTCCTCGCTGAATCTCGACCCAAACTCTTTCGAACTACCACTAGAGTTGACCTACTATCCTCTGGACTCATAACCGAATTGTGGGACCTGGTGGATGAAGAAACGAGAGAGAGAGAAATAGATGGAAAAGAAGATGAAATTTGGGTAGGGTTTGGGTTTTTTTTTTCCAGCCCAATTTTAGAAAATTTTTTTGCAAAACTGGCAAAACTTTCTTTTCCAAATTCAAAAGCCCATATTTATAGAAAAGGGCCATGCAACAATTGCATGAAATCAATTCATAAAAACCCAACACCCAGAATCCACTATCTAAGTGGGCTTAATATTTCCACTATAAGCCAATACCTACGAAGTGGGCCGCATCCATAGTGTCCCCATAATAAGACGTCTAACCTTATTCATATATTATAGATCATTTTGGCTATATATTTGAATTTGATCCACATTTATGTCACTACATAAAGTTCAAACGACATTAAATAGCCTCAGGACCTTAGTTTATTGGATTCAAGATTATAATTTCAATAACAACTTTATCGAAAAACAAAATAGAATATGTTTATTAATTTACAAACTATGAGTTTTAGGACATAAAATCCAAAAACACCATCCGTTAGGGGGACACACCAAAGGTGCTGCGAGGCCGAGGATAGATCTCACAGTGTAGACTTTAGGAGAAAAGTGAAAGGTTTAAGTGAAGCATTTTATGCCCCAAGTACCTCCCACTGAATGTTCTACCTAGGGATTCATTAACCTAGACAATCCGACTACTGATTTTAGTCTAAGTGGTCCTTTTAAAGCCTGATCATAAACAACATTTGTTTATGAAATATAAACAAGTTCAAATAGTCACATTTAAACACTTTAATAGACTGTCCTTAACTTGCATGCATGCATCAAATCTATCTAATTCACCTTTTCAGGTAAGTTCCCAGGTAGGGGTGTTACGTTTTCGTCAACTTAAATACCCCAACATAGATAGAACCCGCGTTAGACAAAAGGTCCCTTATAGATAGATTTGCTACACTTTAACCTTTTATTAGCCAATTTAATCCTATTAAACTGATTAAAAGATTAAAGCCTTAGAGTTGCTAATCATATTAGAACCATGATCTTAGGTCTATGTGATCCAAGTTTTAAACATTTTAAAACCATGAATTAAACCTAAGTGAGCATGCATGTCTTTCTTATTTATTTTAGTTCTAATTTCTCTTTAGCTCTTAAAAAGAAACAACTAATAAAACATTGCGTATAACGAGGCATTTATAACAATTATAAAGTAACCTATGTGTCATGCTTCATGCAATGTCCGATCATTACTATATAACTTTTATATAACGCGTAATAACCAAGCAAACATGCTATCATTCACCCTTATACTATAATAATTATAATATAAAAATGATGCATGTCAATGCTTTTTATGCATGCATAAATATAACTCTTATATTATATGATGCATGAGCATACTCGTACATAATTAAAATCACGCTTCTCTAAATTATAACAATTATAATAAAGAGATGATGCATGATCAATGCATAACCTAATGTGGGATTTACTATATGTGCATACCATATGACATATAAAACATACATCGCATGTATTAAACAAATAGATTAATGGACCGGGATGAGCCTTTAAACCAAAAAAAAAACGGAATGAAAAACCCTATCTATTACATTTTTAATCGAGCAAACCGGTTCACAGGCAAATCGGGTCTTGAACCGCCAGAAGGTCTTCATCGTGTAGCAAACTTCCACAGGTAGACGATCGTTCAGTGCGTACTAGACGATAGGAACTTTAGCAAACGATCACATAGACGACAACGAGGCTACGAAGCCTAATCGTCCAAACAATCGTGTAGCGCGACGACAAGTAAACGATTTACCTTTAGTTACTAAGCGATCATTTAGTCAGTTACTAAGCGATGAAGCTTGCTGACCTAAACAATCGTCTAGCGCACTTTAAACAATACGTGAGCGTCTAATCATCTAACCGATGCGTGCAACTTGGTAAATGATTTACCTTACGATGCTAAGCGATCGTTTAGTCAGTTACTAAGCGATGAAGCTTACTAACCTTAACGATCGTCTAGCTCGCGTGCACATTAAACGATACTCAGCGATCGCGTACCCGATCGTTAACCCGATACAACCAACTCTTGATCGCATACTCCATCGTTCAACCAATTCGTTCAACCATGATTGCATAGTCCTTCATCTTCATGATGCGATGGATAGCGATCGCATAGACCCTTTTCTGCACGATGCGATCAATCCTAGATCATCTCCTTCTTCAAAGAGCCGCAACCTTTGCCCATAACTTCGATGAACGACTCAAGACTTCAAACACTTTGAATACAGACATTACAATTATTCGTGCCCAAAAACCTAGGGGCTTTTACAAACAACCGCAAATGTAAAAGGAATTAAACAAACCAAGGCATCTCATCCCAAAAACATCCATTAATTTGGCACATCCACAACAGTATTGACACTTCAAACAATGTAGAAATGCACCCACCATGAATGTATACGTTATTTCGTTGCAACAAATGAAATCGGAGTATCAGTAACCTGGCTCTGATACCAATTGAAGGATCTCATACCGAGAGTTCCATGAGCAGGCTTAGATCGCTTCGATTTCACAGTGACCGAAAATAAACGATATACATTCCATACAAACAATTATGCATAGAAACTCATAATCGGCATGCTCAGAATACGATAAAACACAAGGAAAGGGTTCATACCAGATGAAGACACTCTTCGAATGACTGAAACCAAAGCAACAGAAAACCTCCAAAATCTTTCATGCCAAATCTACTCAAAATCTTTTTAATGTAGTTAGTTTGTGAAAATCTCAAAATACCTTGAAACGATCTCGCTATTTCAATTCCTAATACAAAAGAAGCATCACCAAGATCTTTCATCTCAAAATTTCTTTTTTAGAAATCTCTTAGTGTCATACAATAAATGTAATGACCCGACCCCCAGGACTTAAGTTAGGCCGTTACTAAATGCATGTATGCATGGAACTTAAAACGACACTCTTTTATGGTGAAATAAATGCTAAATAAATAAGTTGAACTCAAAAGACCTTCATTAAATTCAAATATTAAAAACAGACAATAGGGTACCCATAAATCATAAATGATAATAAATAAGTCTGAAAACGATTCTTAATAGTAAGTTTCAAACATCAAAATTGAAAGTTAAGAAAAACATGAAAAGAAATCTAAATCTCATGAGCGGAAGCATAAAAGTAGTCCCAGTGACTCGATCACAAATTCCGCTTATCCATCGCTGATGCATCTCTACCCTTACCTGAAACAACAACATGAGAAAGAATGAGTACTCAGTAAGTTACCCCACTACTGGGGCCAGGTTAGGCATCTATGTCCTCTAGATGCTTACCTCTGGTGGAACATATAAACTGTCCTAGTCCTCATGGGACACATACATACATAAAAAACTGAGTTCTATCCTACTGTAGCTAAATATGCCCACTACCTCTAGTGAATCCCGAAGGAAACTCAAACTGGTGAATCCCAAAGAAAACACAATACCTAGTGAATCCCGAAGGAAACACAATACCTGGTGAATCCCAAAGGAAACATAATATCTGGTGAATCTCGAAGGAAACACAATATTTGGTGAATCCCAAAGGAAACACAAACTGGTGAATCCCGAAGGAAACACAAACTGATGAATCTCGAAGGAAACACAATATCTAGTGAATCCTGAAGGAAACATAAACTGGTGAATCCCGATGGAAACACAAACTAGTGAATCCCGAAGGAAACACAATATCTGGTGAATCCCGAAGGAAACAAAAACCGGTGAATCCCGAAGGAAACACAAACTGGTGAATCCCAAAGAAAACACAGACTGGTGAATTCTGAAGGAAACACAAACTGGTGGGCATTCTAACTAATCAGTAAAATCACTATCACAATCTCGACATCACAATCTCAACATGGCTCTATAACATACATATACATCTCATCATCATGATTCTACACATATAAATTTCTTCATCATAGCTTTACAATATATGTATGCATCTCATCCTCCTTAGATTCAGCAGGATCTCCAATAAAAATAATATACTCAAATCATACTAGTATTCAAACATCTCTATGTGCAACTAGCCTTTTAAACTCTCATATCAACAAGGCATACATAAACATCAAACTATCAATATATCCTCAGTAAATCATATTTGTCAATTCTTGACTCCAGTCATTTCAAACCTCAATCAATGAAGGCAGACATAAATATCACGTGAACTAATAATCCTCAATAAATCATAATTATCATCGTCGGGCACTAGGATAGTTCGAGTAGTAACATTACTTACCTCAACTTGGTAAAAAATGCAAAACAAAATCTCCTTAGAACTTCTTTAGCACACTTGAATCAACCCATAGATAGGCAGCGTGTTGTTGTTGTTGGATGACATAAATTGTTTAGGCTAGCGGCTGGTCGGGAGGGTCTTGGATGAGGAGGGTTTGCGAGAGTGGAAGAGAAGAGGAATTTCTAGTTTATAGATTTTATTCAACAGTGATTACGAACAAAACAGATCTTCAAACAACGATCCAACTGTTCAAAATGAAACTATATATGTCTCGAACAGACTGACTAAATTTGAGCATGATCCAACGGTTTAAACTCTGAAAATCGACAATTTTGTGGAAGCTATTGCTGAAAAACCGAATTGCTTTCTCCCCAATTTTTTTATCTCTTTTCACTCTCATTTAATTTCCAAAAAAAATCTCAATTATTTTTTTTTTCAAATTTTAAAAGATAAATAAAATATTTTATCATAATATCTCCAAAATCTCCAAAGATTCTATTAAATTTAGAAATCAATTATTTTTTCAAATTATCTTAATTTAGGTTTCAAAAACCAAAATTCAAGGACATAAGATCCATCAATTTGATACAAATTAAATTCTTCTAAATATTTAAATCAATTCAAAACCACATAAAATTAATTATCTCTTTTAATTTTTTTTTAAGTTGGCCCTAAAATCCAAAGTCAAAGGGATGCAAAATTCAATATTTTCAAGATAATCAGTTCGAATATCTAATCAATTAAATTCAATTTAACCAATAAAATTTTTTCAATTATTTCAATTTAACCACAATTTTTCAAATGAAAGGGAAATTTAAACTCAATAATTTTAGATAATGAACTTAAATTTTCCTAAAATTCGGGATATTACAATAAACCTATACCATTACTTGCTATGAGTATGTCATAAACATATAACACCAGAAAGATTGATTTACTCCTACTGAACTTGTGATATACACAATCTTCCACTATATTCACCTCGAAACCAAAGGAGGTTATGACTTTATGCAATTTTGGTAACATTGACGAGAGTCTTGCTTGAGACCGTAGATAGATTTCTTCAATTTACACACCATAGACTTTGAATTACCAGACACAAACTTTTTTGGTTGCACCATATAAATTTTCTCATCAATGTTCCCATTGAGAAATGCAATTTTTATATCCATCTGGTGTAGCTCTAAATTAAAATGAGCTACCAGTGCCATGATTACCCTGAAAGAGCCTTTCGATGAAATCGGAAAGAAGATCTCTTTGTAGTCAATGCCTTCCTTTTGAGTAAATCAATTTGCAACAAGACAAGCCTTATATCTTTCGATATTGCTATGTGAATCCCTTTTGGTGTTATATATCCATTTAAAACCTATGAGTTTTACTCCTGATGGCAATTCAACAAGTTTCCAAATGTCATTTTCGTTCATGGATTTTATTTCTTCTTTCATGGCATTTATCCACTTTTGAGAGTTAAAACTTTGTAGAGCTTGTTGAAAATTGATTGGATCATTTTCCATTATGCCCACATCATCCTGAAGTTCTTGAATAAACACAATATAATCATCTAGAATTGTACTTCTTCTCTCTCTAGTAGATTTCCTTAATAGCACTTCTTGAGATTGTTGAATTTGAATATCAAATTCAACAATGGGGAATTCAATGTTGTCTTGATCTATAATTGGTTCAATAGTGATGTTAAGAATTGGAGCCTGAACATCATCGATAACCACATTAGGAAAAGAAACTAACTCATCTTCATAGACAAATTTCCTTATGTTACCTTCCCCCCAAACTCAACATCCTCAAGGAAGCTAGCATTTCTTGTCTCAAACAATGATCTAGAAGTGGGATCATAAAACTTGAAATCCCGAGAGTGCTCAGAATACCCAACAAAATAGCAGCTAATAGATCTTGAGTCCATTTTTCTGTCATTAGATCTGTAAGGCCTAATCTCAGTTGGCAACCCCATATGTGAAGATGCCTAATACTAGACTTCTTTCGTGTCCATGGTTCGTAGAGGATTTTAACTATTGCTTTACTAGGTACCCTTTTAAGGATATATGCTGCAGTCTTTAGTGCCTCACCCTAGAGAGATTATGATAAAGAAGAATGGCTAATCATACTTCATACTATATTCTTAAGTGTTCTATTTCGTCTTTTTACCACACCATTCATGTTGGGTTTACCCCGCTTAGTATATTATGGGACGATTCCACATTTCTCTAGGTATTTGGTAAAGGGCCTTGAATATTGTTCACTTGATCCATCATATTTATCATACTATTCACCAGCACAATCAGATTTGACAGCCTTAATTTCCATTCCAAGTTAAAGTTCAACTTTACCTTTGAAAGGTTTGAAAACGTCCAAAGATTGTTAACCATATTTTGAGTAGTCGTCTATGAATGTAATAAAATATTGTTTTCTATTCTAAGAAGCCGTACGGAATTGAGCACAAATTTATGTATGTATTAGTTCTAAGACGTCTGAGTATCTGTTGCCACCTAAATTTATCTCGATATCAAATTCCTTTAATTTACTTATGAGATTGGACATTTCCATAATGTACTCCCTTATGTTCATATTTCCCTTATACTTTAATTTGCTTCCCCACCCCCCCACCCCCTTTTTTTTAGCAAAATATTTTCAATTTGAGCTAGGAACTTATTGGCATTTTCACTTTCAAGGATAGAGCCCCGAAAAGACTCTGAAATGGAGTGCTTAATGATCATCAGACACGTGTGATTTTACTGTTCCCACTTCTCTGTATAAGCCATATTCGACTGTTCCTTAGTAGAAGTAGGTTTATCGATCCTCAATGCAAGATCCAAATTTATCGGTCCTCAATGCAAGATCCAAATCTTGAAGTTCGATCCATTTAACTTAGGGATTGAACTCTGATTTTTAGATATTTCAATATGACCAATTGAAACAATAAACAACAAAACATATGCTCACAATTGAAATATAACAAACTGATTTCATATATGTGATGGGCCCCTTTGATATGATACTTAGCACAATATTGATGTCCAGTCTTTGGGCAAAAATACCAACTGTAAATGGTACTCTCAACATAATAATCAAAGTACTGACAATAAACTCTGTAAAAAAATAGCCTTTCTTTGGACAAACTATTTTTCACATGAGTAATTCTTATAATTGCCACATACTCATTACCACATACATATCCACAATTTGGCTAGATACTTATCTTTCTTTGGGCTGATAATTATCTGCATAAATTAATGAATATGCACATCTTATATTTCATAATTAAATCGATCTAGATAGTAAAGGCTACTTTGGTAAAATATTATTTTTGACCAATTCAATCTAACATATAAGACACAATAATATAATAATATTATTGTACAAAAATAAAGGTGGAAGAACAGCAAATAGTCTTTACCAAAATTCACTTAATAATTGCATACACATAATACAATTAAAGAAACATAAACATGTGAATATCACCAAAACAATCAAATTGTAGATTTTAATTCACAAACTTATCAAGAACTAAGAACCCTTTTCAAGAATTTCACCAAATTATTAATCAAGAAAACATAGAAACGCGGGCAAGAAGTTCGATCAGAAATTAATCCAAATAGTTGACAAATTCAATATTATCAAACTATTAAAATATAAACCACTGGTGTCCAAAATTATCAATCACAATTGAGTTTTAGAAACTCATATTCATCAATTAAGTATTAATATAACTTTTCAATTAAAAAAAGAAAAAAGAAAAATTGGCGACAACATTAATTTTTCCATTATTATAAAATTTAAAACTGAATTCATAAAGCCATCTGTTAAGAATTAAAGAATAAAAGAAAAACTGATAATTAAAACCAAGAACCGTCGATAAGACTTTAATCGGTAATTGATCGATACCTTTGTTCGACGAAAACTCTAGTCGGTCATTGATAACGGATAGAAATGCACGTTATCATAGTTCTAAGTTCTTAAACAATGTTGGATTGCGTTGATGAAATATGTTAACTTGCGTTCGTTAAGCATCGTTTTGTAATATTGCGGTCGTATGGGTTCATCGCATTAGAACTGTTGATTTTTATATTTTTGTGCAGAATATGCATTAACACAATGCAAGAATTGTGATCATAAGAAATCATTGGTCGTGTGCAACTTCACCACAAGGATTTGCGTTGATCGTGCTTGCAAACATTCGCCCGGGACGGATCACCGAAACTTGGTCAGCGCAGCATGGTGGGCACATCTGGGTGAAAAGCTAATTAAGCGCGATGGGACATAAAGCTAATGACAATCGAATCCGAATTAAGTTGACAGCCGATAACAGTCACAAAATACATTCAGCTTTTCAGTGACAATTATTCGACGCATCAGTCAGGATTAAAGTCGTCCCATCTGTAAAACCATGAGAGAGAAGCCGCCTTTCACCATGGATGCTCTATAAATACAAAGAGCATTCTTCAGAGAAGGGGTTCAACAGTTAGAGATTTCATACTTAGTTTGCACACTTTTGTTCTTAGTTTTCTTTCATTTAAAGGCGGGTGCGAAGGAGAAATTTGTGCCGGTAGATCGTTCCGATAAGCTTGGGAGAGCGCCAGAAGCTTCAAAGATAGAGAGAGGGCTAATGCCTACGGAAGCGGGAACATCTTTAGAACATTATAGAGATTTCAGTGTAAAAGCCTCAGTCAGCAAGGAATTGCTACCAGGCTCTCTACCTTTAACTTCCATTGTAATTTTGTACTCAACTCATTTATAAAAATGGAATTTCCTTCTCTATATCTATTCACTCTCTGTTATTCACGCATGAGTAGCTAAATCAGTTGAATGGGTTGAGAAGCATTTAGCTAGCACAACTAGGGAATCTTCATTCTTTGCGATTATCTTGTATTATGTATGCTTCATTCGTCCATTAGAGATACTCGGGAGGGCAGTCTAAGGATAGGATCTAGACTTGGGAAGGTCAGGTTAGAATCTAGACTCAGGAGAGCCATGTTAGAACGCATAATCAAGAGATAGGCACTTAGGAATGAGCACTATTTGTTATTAACGCATCACATGCATCCTAGAGATAGAATATGTTTGTATGCGGTTACCTCGCTTTCATGCATTTTGCATCATCGCATAGGACAAGAGTAGAGACTTAGGAATAAGCTCTATTGACACTTTTGCATTCAACACATGCGTCCTAGACTTAGGAGCATCGTATTTACATTGGAAAATGACTTGTTGTGTATGGTTGTAACATGATCGCATAGTCTGACGCATCCTAAGTAATGCTAGCTAAAGATTTTCTCAACCTGTTCATCGCATACTCATTGCATCTATCACACAACTGCCTTTTCTCAAATCCGCGGCATTTATTTATTTTTCATCAACGCAAACAACAAACCCAACAATCAATTTATTTACTCGGTTAACGCAAGGTTTTCATAAAAATTACCAACGCAATCTGTTTTCACATGTCCTTGTGTTTGACCCTGGACTTACCAGGAAACTCAGAGAAATTTACACTTGTATTCCGCTGAGGAAACTTGAGTGCATAATGCAATTTTATCAACGCATATCATCCACATTTCCACTTCATAAAATCAAGCATCGGTCATTGACCGAAAGTCTTGATAGGCAAAACTTGTAGCGGCAAGAGACCTAACTCCTTCTATCGGTCTTTAACCTTTTCCACTGGATTTCATCATATTGGTGGACTTTTGTCAAGAATGTTGAACTAAACATCCTCAATTTTGACAATAATAAACTAAGATTTAAAAAAAAAAAAATTAGGAAACCATATTAAATCAAAATAATCAACCAAAAAAATTGACTTAAATCCACCACTAATTTATCATTCATAATCGATGATTGGTATGCCGAATACCCCCGAAAAGAACACGGGTTGCTAGAACACATATTGCCGAAGAAAAAAAAATGACTGCAAAGATGTCCAACCTACCGCCAATGAAATTTACAACGTTGCTATAGTAAGTCGCCCATTTTTTTAATTCTTTAAATTCTTTACCGAAACCAAAATTTAATCAACAATACCAATGAAAAATACATAAAACTTACAATCCAACAGAAATATGATCTGATACCACTTGTTAGCATAATCACTTTATATCTATATTAAATAGATAAACTCTAGAATCATTCATGCCAAATTGTCAAGAACATATACGTACTAGATTCCATTGACAAATTGATAATGACTCCAAATTGACTCCGAGGCTCTCAATGACTATTGTCTTCCTCAATCAAATCTTTGAATGCCCTAAGTGAGATCTTTCTCTAGATGAGATTCAAGAAAGATTAATTGCTTATTGTTTTGGTATATCGAGGACCATAGCCTAAGATCTCTTTATATACTAGTTCAATTACGATTCTCATTAAACACTAATTAACTAGGAAATTACTTCTACTCATTAAGTCCATACTCAATTAGGAATCTAGGGTATTAATTAATTAAATCACATAATATGATCAAATCTAATAAAATAACCCAATGTGATAAATTATTAATCCACATACATAGCTCATACTTTAATTAAATATATTACTATTTAAATATATCTAACATACGTATCATACTAAAACACAATCTAAAACCTTTAATAATGACACATAATTGATTTGGTTCATTGGTTACCGGTGCTTAAAATAGTAGCATTTCATCAAAACTATATTTGTAATGCATTTCATCAAAACTCAGATGCTAGTGGAAAAAATTAGGAAGAAGTGATGAGCTAACAAATCTAACGAGTAGTACTTCAATTGGAAAACTGCTTATTTGGACTTATTCGCATGAAAAATATTAATGAAATACTTGTAAATCAATATAAATCACAAAAATATAGTCTTAAAAATAGTTAACTCATCAGAAAGCTTAAAAAGGAAACTAAAGAAGCAAAGAGACAAGTAAGATCATGTAGAAAATCTTCACTAACTATGTACCCAATCTCTGGTCATGCTGACACAGAGTAAACTCTATAGACACAACAGGCTAAATATCTTCATACATGACCCAAAACCTATATGTGCGCCGAAGTAGGTCCCAAAGTCTTGTATCTCTCTCTAATATACTACGAAAACACATTCACGTAACATATGGATAATCACTATGGATACATAGATCTGATGGTTTGAAAACCACTATTATCTCAAATCTCATAAATCAAAATATTCTCATATTATTCTTAAAGAAAACATATTCTCTATAAAGCACATGCATTTCTAAAATTCTCAACTGATATATCATCACAAATCTTAAAACTTTTTAATAAATCACGAATTAGGCTAAAGGCATAATAATTAATCATGAATATTCACCCAATTTTTTTTTATATCATTCCATTTAGGGAAAAAATTTCAAAAATATTTTGAACTTTTGGAATTTTTTATTATAAAATTTTAACATTTTTAAATATTTTTTTATATTTAAAAGACCCCTTCAATTTAGATTAAAACTTGAAATAATATAAAACTTAATTTTTTTTCTACATTTTCCAACTTGAGACCTTATTGTGTCTGTTCACATCACATCCAACTAAATTAATTCCTCATCTTCCTAATATCATTATTATTTTGTAATAATGGTATTGTGTATTTTCACTTCCTACTTTAAGCCTTTTGAAAATTTTCCTCCTCCGTTTATGAATTTTGTACTACATAATAATAAATTTATTTCCTTACTTCCAGCTCATCTCACCTCCTTGGTCTTCCTCACTTTCCTTCTCCCTCGGTTTTGTTTTGTTTTTTGTTTTTGTTTTTGTTTTTTTTTTATTTTTTATTTTCGTTTTTTGTTTGGTATTTTTTCATTTTCCAACCCCAAAACCATTTCGGCTGTTTTTATATATGTAAATTCATATATATTTTTAACTATTATTTCTTTTTCAAAATTAACTTTCTTTTACCTTTTTCTATTTTTGACAACTTTTATTATTTATTGCTATTCGTTCTTAATTTTAATTTTAATCTTTAATCGATCATTATTATTTTAGTGGACTTTTCACTCTCCAATTTCCTTTACTTTTCATTTAAAGTCTTTTTCTTCACTATACCAACTAAATTTAATTTGCCATTTGAGTTTATAAAGGAAAGAAGAAAAGTTAGGTGTATACAATAATAAAGTCGGATAATAACTGGAAATGGTAGATTTTATTGGGGACTTTTTAGAAGTAGAATCTAACCCTCTTACATTCTAGTCAAACATATGAATGAAAATGCGGATTAATTAATGATGTTGACGTCAGACTCATGAATATTTTAAAAATGTTGCCAACAAGAACGTAACTCAAGATATAGTACTTGTACTATCGACCTCAAGGTCTGAGATTCGATTCTCCCATCCCACATTTTATTTACAATACTTTTCAATTTTTTTTTTTTTGAAAATATTGATATATTAATGTAAATTTTAAAACCTGGTCTTGGTTCAATTTTCTTAATCGAATTAGGCATGTTTGAAATCATTTTGTTATTTTCAACTTCTGTATGTTTCGTTCAGGTTATCGTTATATTCAACAACTTGTTTAGGTTTCCTTTGATAAAACATTTGATTTTTAAAGATTTTAGGCAAGTTTTTAAAGATAGAAAAAATCTCAAACTATTTACAAAAATAGTAAAAAAAAAATTACTGATAGACACTAATAGGCTTCTATCAACATCTATCAATGATAGATTTCTACCAGTTTCAATCACTAATAGACAATAATAGACTTCTATCAGCTTACATCAGCATCTATTAAAGAATATTAAAAAAAATTTATTTTATGTCAATAGTTTTCCTTATTTTTCTACTTTTAAAAATTCTCCAAAATGGGCTATTTTAAATATAGAAAAATGAATCAAAATATTTAAAAAATATAACAAAATTTTATATAGATGTTGTTAGACACTAATAGACTTCTATCAATGTCTATATGTGACATTGATAGACACTGATGGAAATCTATCAGTGTCTATCAACGTCTATCATTGATAGTTCTAAAATTTTGCTATATCTTGTAAATATTTTCAACAATTTTACCATTTGAAATAATTTCCTATAATACCATAATATTATGTTTAATTTAATAAGAAAACAAATCAGACAAGTGTATCCCTTGAGAATGACTGAAATCCATATAATTCTAACCACGTGTGTATTATTTTTTTTAATTAACACGAAACAACTAGATGGAGGGGTTCGAAGGTACACCTAAATATGTTCTCACTTAAGTTGACATATTTTTAACACCCTCGTCATTTATATCCCAAACTCAAAAACGATATCATTGACAAAAACAATCCTAGGTACCACAAAAATACGTATGTATTATCAAACAAAACAAAATATATAATAATTGATAACTATTTAATTACTTGTTTTAAATTTAAAATTTTGAAAAAAAAAAGCTAATAAATATTACTTCTGCCGATAATATATATATAAGTTAAGGATTTGACTCATGTTGTATTTTTACTGCAAATTATAGCATACATATTTTAATTGGTTAAAATAGACCAAAATATAAAAAGTATACACCCCGTATATATTATTGCACTAAAGAAATAATACACATGGGTCTAATCTAAATATTTTATGCATTTAAAACAAACTTTACTAGTGATATATTTTTTTTTTAATAATTTATGATGAAATCATTTATAAATTTGTGGTGAAATACGTGGCGTTATGACAACCTCAAGTGGAATTTTTTTGGAAATGTTCAATCCAACACCCTCTTCCATACTAACCGGCTCTTCAGATGGTCGTCCAATCTCAAACTCATGAAGTAGTCTTGCAAGTGACAAGTGCATAACTTTCATGGCAAATGAAATTCCAGGACAAATTCTTCTACCAACTCCGAATGGTATGAATTGTGGACTTTGTCCTTTTACATCAAAATTCTTTTCACTTGTCAAAAACCTCTCTGGACGAAATTCTCTTGGACTCTCCCAAACACATGGATCTCTTTGGAGTTTATAAAGATTCACCCACAAGCGTGTGCCGGCTCGAATGTGATATCCAGCTACTGTACAATCTTCTATAGATTCATGAGGGACTGAGAGTTGTGCTGCAGGGTATAGACGCAATGTTTCTTTCACAACTGCTTGGAGATATATCAAATTGTTCATGTCGGATTCTCTCACTTCTCTTTCTCTCCCAACTTGCTCATCTAATTCAAATTGGACTTTCTTGAGTGATTCTTCATTATTGACAAGTAATGAAAGTGCCCAAACCATTTCTGTCGTGGTGGTGTGATATCCACCTAATATGACAGCCTGTACATGATTTTCAACTCAGTAAGTGAGATTAAATAAAAGAAATTATCTAATAGGTTAATAATAGTCTTTTTCTCTTGAAAAATCATTTAAAAGGTAGCATCTCACAGTTGAAGATTCCACATAGAAAAGAAATAAGGATATCCTAATATCATAATCGTTATAAGATATATAAATTATTATATTAATTGTCAATTACTTTTGAGGTAGGATTTCATAGGTATGTGATGTGATATTGGTGACCATGAAACCCAAACAAATATTCATGGTCCCAAAAAAATGAGAAAAGAAAAAATATAATTTTTTTAAAAAAAAAAAAGTCACGTGGCAAACTACTAAAATTGAGTATCCAATTAATTTTTTTTAATACATACCAAACATGTAGATTTAATAACATTATCGATATCGTAGCCGGAGAAATCCTCTTCCTCAGTTATAGACAACATGACGTGCATGAAATCTTGCTCTTCCATCCCCACTCCATCGGAATTTCTCTTCTCTCGATGCTCTTGAAGCCATTTATGAAGCATCTCGTCCATGACCTTCGCCGTCTCTTTCATGGTCTTCTTGTACCCTCCGAAGTCAAACCATCTTAAAAACGGAAACAAATCTGACGGAACAAGCACTGTAAATAAGTTAAAAAAATCTTTCATTGCATTATGGTACTTTTCTCCACCACTCTCTTCAAAAGCAGTGGAGAATCGTTTTCCAACCACCATCCTAAATATGGAGTTCAATGTTATATCTCCAAACCACGTCTCCATCTCCACTAACGCTTTCTTATTTGATCTGCACAACTCATGTAGTGTCTCAATTGAACTCTGAACCTCCGATCTCGGGATGTGTTGCAGCTTCTCGAGGCGGTGGTTAGCGAGGAGTTCGAGCATGACTATTTTACGCACATGCCTCCAATGGGAACCATATGGGCTAGTCCCAAACATGGCATAGTTATAGCCAAGAAGCTCAGCAGCAGCAAATTTGGGGCGAGATGCAAATTTTTTGTCATTGGTAGTAAAGCACTCCTTTGCGACTTCCCAGCCACTAACAATCAAGGTTTTGTTGCTACCTAACCTTAGCATAAAGATTGGTCCATAGGCGTCTGCCAATTTCCCCAAGGTATTGTGAATGAGTTCTTTCCCAGTGAGTAGAGGGAGGTGCCCGATCACTGGCCAAGCACCGCCGGGTTGGGGCGGTAGTCTCGTATGACGACCACGGAATAAAATGAGGAGAGCATAAAGAAAGAAGAGAAGGGTGAGGATTATTGCAGGTTGAGCAAGGTTCGATGAGGAGATGTGGGGGAGGAGAAGATCCATTTTGGTTTGGGGGAGTTATTGTTGTGGCTGTGCTTTGAGATGAACTCTGAATGATTTTTTATATATAATGTTGCAGTGGCATAATATATAATATTCTAAATGGTGAAATTTTTGTGTCCATTCAAAATTTTCCGGTAATCGTTGGAAAATAAAATACTTGTTTACATTCCTATCTACGTGTCTAACTCAGGTTGATTAATTATATTTGTCAGTGTTGTAAATTCTTCTAACTTCTATTTCAAAATACATTCAAAATTTTTTTTTTATAGTGTAGGATACAGATGGTTTGTTTTTAAATAATAATCCCCTTCCATATTCATATCTATATATATATATATATAAAAGAAAGTTTTCACAAACACACACAAAAAAAAAAAATTCAAACTATTTATAGAAATCGTAAAAAAAAAAAAAACATTGATAGACTGCTATCAACCTGTATCAAACTCTATAAAGAAAAATTATTTTAAATGATAAAACTACTAAAAGTATTTACAACTAATAGCAAAATATCACAGTTTGTCTGTGATAGGCCGCGATAGACAATGATAGATTACTATCTATGGTTATATAGATAACTATCGCTGTCTATGAAGGAGTTAGTATGCAATCAGTGGAAGAAAAAGAGATGATTAAGCATTCTATTTTATCAATTTTAGCATCTAAGTAAACATGTTCATAAAATGAAAGAGGGTTTTGAGCGTTTACCTTTGAAGGACTTCTTCAATCCTTATCAAAATCCAGCTTGATTCTCCTCAGTAAATGGTTGTACACTACCATTTGATCTTTCCTACTATTTTATAGATCTTAGATTGAATTGTGGAATTCAAAATGAGCTGAATTTTTTGGAATTTAGAGATGAGAAGAATTAACTTCTGCTAGAGAGAGAAGAACCACTTCTTCATCCTCTCAATATAGAAAATTTCAGTTTGCATGTCCTCTCTTTTCTAGTAATTGGAGTTGGATTTTGTTCAACTCAAGCATACATTCCAAATCCATCCAAGAGTGACACCACCTCTTCGAGAAATTAAGTGGAATTTTTGAATTTGCAAGTCAAATGTGGGATAAACCCACTTTGAGATTTTAAAATTTATTTTTGAACAAGATCAATTTTTTAGATGAAATCAAATTTTAAAATTCATTATAAAATTAATTTTTAAATTAATTATTACTAACTAATTAAAGAAATTTAATTAATTACATTAAATTAACATCAAATATTAAATTATTTCAACACTAATTCCACAATCATGAATCCCTATTCATGTAACTAATATTAAATCATATTTAAATACTATCCAATTCTCTAATTTTGTTTATTTGATAATTAAACAGGTAATTGTATCATATTTTTAATTACTAATTCTCTTAATTAAAAAATTTGAATGTTTCAAATTTACTATCATCCTTTTCTAAGGTTTAATCCATTTGTGAGCTAGAGTGGACCTAATGAACCTACATATCATGGGCTTCAACGATCCGAGATTAATTTGCTAAACTCTTCAAACTAAATTAATCAATATTCTTTAAACTAAATTAATCAATATTCTTAACTACTGGGTCACTCCAATAAAGATCGTAGTTGAACTCTCGCACTGTAGATATATTTCTATCGACTCGATATAACCATAATTAGTAAGTCAACCCTTCACAAGTTGTTCGTAATTATGGTTGGGTCAAAGGCTGTTTTACCTCCAAGATTACATCTTGCTTCTTAAGTCTCATTAATCCTCTATTGAACAATTGATGTTATTGTTTGTAATTTCTAACCCTTTATACATGTTTATTCTTGTTTTTATATAATTAGAATAATATCGATCATTACTTTCGCTATGCATGCTTCTCTTTAGTTTCCAACAATTGCTATCAGAGCATGCTTATAACATTTTATTGCATTTTGTTGGTGTTGTTCATGTGATGAATTTGACTAAAGTGGATACATTACAATTTTGACATTAGTTTTCTTTAATTTCTTGTTGAAATTTATAATTGCTCACATGTATATGAGCATTAATGTGTGGAAAAGGGTATATAAATTTGTTTGAGTTAGTAGAGTTATTCTTAAGCTATAATTGTTCGATTCCGGGAAGGAGGACAACATCAACTTGGAGAAGAAATCAGTACAGACCCATATGCTAGCTCGCAAACCTATTTTTGTTGTTCCAGACCCGGTAACCCGACTCAAAGTAGCGTCCGACTCGATTCGGTGAGTTCTACGCGTGTGCGCCAGCTATCTGAACGGTCCGACCGTCCACCTGACCCTCCTAGTTTGGTGAAATTCACCTGCGCACGTCAGCCTCCTCTGTGTCCGACCTGGTTCCTGCCTTGTTCACCCGCTTCGCGACCCGTCGACCCACGCCTCGAGCTGTTGACTTCATCTTACACGTTGACCAGCTGGTCCAGATGGTCTGGACGAGTCCAGTTGACTTGGTTGAGCTGGTTTGACTGGTTCAACCTGGCTTTTGGAGTTTCAGAGCCATTTCGATGGTTTTTGGCCGGTTCGGTTTGGTTCAAAGAGTTCGAAGCGGGTTCGAGGGAACTATTTGTTGAATTATGTAATAATTTATTTGTTTGTTTGCTTTTGATGCCAAAACCGGTCCACATTAGTGTTGTTTAAGTATTATGCATGTGATGTATTATATTGAAGGAAATTTTAGAAAAGATCCTTTGAGCAGAAGTAAAGATCATTCCAAATTCCATTTTTATTGAATATAAAGTTTTACACTAAAACAACAAAATGATATGTATTTACTTAAAATTACAGCATGCCTTAAAAAAAATCACATAGGATTTCAGAAAATCTTACCTTTAAAGAACCCTTTTCTTCAAGAACTTCCTCATACAAGCCATGAACAGAACTCCTTCTCCACGCGGATCTCCTTCTTCAAGAACGGACACCACCACTCGAGAACCCTTTATATTCTCTCGGGATAAATGATTCAAGCAAGAGTTGTGGGTCTTGCTTAAATCCTTATAAGAGGGAAAGGAGATGGAGAAGAAGAGAGGGAAGTTTCTACAAAGAACTTTTCTCTTGGAGAAAACTCTTCTCTCTTGAGCCAATTAGGAAGTAGAATCATCTACAACCAACTTGAATCCCACGTATAATAATTGAGAGATTGAGGGGAGGAAATTGTAAGTCATTTCACTTTAATTAATTTCAATTGAATTAATAATAATAATAATAATAATAATAATAATAATAATAATAATTACTTTATTATATATATACACTATATGTTATATCAAATATAACATATAATCTATAGTTTTATATTGCATCAAATACAACATAAACAATAGATTTTATTTTCTCTCAACCATACATGACATTTAATATAAATCACATTTATATTAAATCCACTCATATGAATCTCGTCGATATAAATGATATTTTGATCATATTCAATTATTTAATTCCTCTCAATATAAATCATATTTATATTTATATTTAATTACATGAATCTCATTTATATAATTAGTTTTTGAATCATATTCAAATTCCTTTCATAATGTATCAAATACATTATAATTCATCATATTATATATAATTAATTCTCTCAATTAATTTGAACGCTTTCAATGAATCCAAAGATTAAATCCCTATTGAGCTACAGAGCGAATGTTATGGACTTATAGATTCAAGCTCCAACGATACTCGGATAATTAATTAAACTCTTTAATTAAATTATCCAACATCTGTCAGCTTCATTCTTCGCACTACAGATAAATTTTTGTGTCCATTGGATCTAACCAATCAATAGTGCGATGACCCTTCACAAATTGCTCGTAAGTACAGCTGAGCCAAAATACCGTTTTTCCTCTGTAGTTACATTTAACTCCTTAAGTACCATCGATTCCTCTAATGAACAATATGTCATAGTCTCACTATGACCAAGTCCCTCTTGGGCTAGGAGAGGGTGTGGCCACTATGTTCAAGACTCAAAATCAACATTTAAGGGAGTAATTTATCTACTTGCACCTACAGCGGAGAAGGATTGAATTCCATCTTGTGTAGCTGTGTTCCCAACTCCCCAGTCAGACGAGATTTCCAAAATGGTAGGTTTGTTGAGTTAGCAATCTGGCCACTCTCACCCATACAAATCAAAGGACTACCTTCATAAGCAGGAGTTCACAATTCACTCAGAATTCAAGTCATGTCACCTATGGTCATCCTAGCGAAATGTAAGTCTATATTATTAATGGCGTTATATAAAGAGGCTAATCATTTTGTAGTCCGGTCTTATACAAACTCTTTGTATAGGATACCCCCGCTCACATGTCTCCACATGAATGATCAGGATTAGATCATAGCAATTTACAACATTTGTAACACCTACAAAGTGGGTCGTATCCATAGTGTCACAAGAATAAGGTACCTAACCTTATCCATCTACTACGAACCGTTTAGGTTATTATTTAAACAAGATCAACTTGTATGTCTCTACATACTTGTTTAAATTACATGAAATAACCTCAGATGTTATGTATTGGATTAAGTATATGCTTATCAAATAATACTTATTGTATTAACAACAATATGAATATGCAAAGTTTACAAACTACGAGATTACAGAGAGATTTAGGATACAATTCCCAACATTCCCCCACTTGTCCTAAAGCTTAGGGAGCCTAATGTACAATAAAAATAAAGTACAAAAAAACAATAAACTAGGGCATACATTATACCCTAGTAACAGATCTTGATTATGTGTGCATAAAGTATGTCATATAGTTTTTTATAAAACCCCACCATAGGATAAGCATGTGGCCTGCATTTGATATATATTAAAAGTGTTATAATGCATATAGTATGCATGCTTTGTTTTAATATAAGTGTTATATTAAAGCTTTTTTGTTCAAGGAAACATGTTATAGATGAATGTTCTAGTGTTGTAATTGTTATAATTTATTTTATAATTGTTATAAAATAACCTAGACTTTTAAAATTTATAAAAAAAGATACGAAGCATGCTCACCTAGGTTTAACCAGAGCAATTCAATTTCCTTTTTTAAGAGTTAGAATAGGTTGATTACTGGTAAAACAAGAGTTGTTTACTTACCACGGGAGATCTTGTCTAAAGTTGGGGGTACTTAAGTTGACAATTTATGGAATACCTCCTACCTGAAGATCAAACTTGCATCTAAGTTAATAACCCTAGTTTTATGAGGATGCGTGAGTGATGTAAGGTAATAAAATTGGTTTGTCATCTAGATATCATAGGTTAATCCCGATATAAGAGTCATACTAGGAAAAATCAGCTAAACTTAGGTTATTTAATTAGCCAGAACATTCCTAAGTAAAGATTTACCCAAAAACAAGTAGGACACTTTAGTGGGTGTTTAATAATATATGTGATATGTTGTTGGAATTCTTCCGTGGGAATTTAATAATGTTGGGAATATCCTGGAACTTGCAGTTCATAAATTTTGTGTTAAAATTCTATATATCGATAAAATATTATTGAGTATTCGATAAAATTGTTGATATTGCATTCCATTATGAAAATCAAATAAACATATCCATGGCTATAGTATGAATACTTTAACTTTATATAGTGACATAAACAGGATCAAGTTAATAGTATATAGCCTAAATGGTCTATAAGTATATGGATGAAATTTGGTATCTCATCCTGGTAACACTATTGGATGTAGCCCATTTTGTATAGGTAATACAAATGATGTGATCCACATATTATTCAAGTAGAGACATGTGAGTGGAGGCATTCTATGCAATGAGTTTGCATAAAGACTGGACCACGAAATAGTCACTTTTCTTTATAACGACCGCTTACTGTTAAAACTAACTATTTCATACTAAAGTAACCTAGGATATCTCGATCTTAATCCTGAGCTAGTTATGAACTCCTGTTTATTTGGGATTGTCCTTTGATCTACGTGGGTGAGAGTAGTCCAACAACATTGCTCAATAAGACTTCCATCTTGAGGATAAGATCGGATAAATAGCTGAGGACATAGCCCTACGAGATGGGATTCACTCCTACCCATTTTAGGGTTAGCAGATAGGTTGTTCTCTTAAGTGCTGATTCCAGGTCTTGAACAATCGGGGCTGCACCTTCTCATGATAGAGAGGGGCATGATTCATAAGTGGTATTATGAATCAGTTGTACATTAGAGGATCAGTGGAAACTTAAGGAACAAAATGTATTTACAGAGGTAAAACAGTAATTTTGACCCAGCTGTAAATACAAACAACCTGTGAAGGCTCGACTTACTGATTATGGTTAACATGAACAGAAATACATCTACAACTAGGAGAGTGCAACTATCGAGCTATAGTGGTATGTCTCGATGGTTAACGAAAAATAATTAGTTCGGTTTAAAGAGTTTAACCAATTAATTACAAATCGTTGGAGCTCATGATCTGTAGGTCCAATAGGTCCCTCTACTAGCTCATAAACTGGAATAATGAATTGAATAATTTATTGGATGAATTTTGAATTTAGGGTTATGAATTTGAAATGTTCAAATTCAATTTTAGGGTTTATCAATTGGTTGTATTCGATGCAATTAAAACATTTAATTTAATTGAAATTAAAATGAGATTGGAGAATCAATTAATATTTAAATTATGATTTAAACATTGATTTTAAATCAAATTGGTGGAATTGATATTTTATTAATTTGATAGTAAGATATTAAATTAATTAAATTAGTTTTATTTAAATTAATTAATTTTGAATTAAGTATATAAAACTAAATTTTAATAAAATAGTTTTATTTAAGTAAAAATTGAATTATTTGAAATTAATTTTGAGTTAGTGGATTTCCCCCAAAAATTGGAAAAATCCACTAAACTCACATATGGTGTATTATCACCAAATTCCACCATAAACTCTTCAATCAACACCAAGTAGAAGCTGTCCTACATGCAACCATCTTCTATTGCATGATTTAAGGCTATATAATGAAGCTTCATGCATGAAAATTGGAAGAAGACTAAGCTCTTTATCCTTACTGCTGTAAAACTGAAACCCTACTCCACCTTCACTAGTTCATCTTCAATTCAGCTTGATTAGAGTGTTTCTACCAACATTCCTTATTGACCATAGTAGAGAAGATCTTGTTGATGGTCTATCTAAAGAATTTAGCTCAAACTTGTGGAGATTCTGCTGAAAATGTAAAGAGTACTACAAAGGTATTGTCATGATCAAACCCTCTTTTGAAAACTTCATGAGTAGCATGTTTAAAACTCAAATTAAATGTAGTTTAAGTACTTATTGATTCTAAATTCTTCCGTTGCATGTTGTATTACTCCTTCAATTGGTATTAGAGCATGATTTAAGTGCTTAACTATTGTTAATTTGAGTTTGGTTGGTGTTCTTCATCAAATGTATGAAGTGTACTGATATGGTTTTTCAGTGTTTTGGCATTCGAATCTTTTCAATTATGTTGTAGCTCTTGTAATTGGCTCTTGTTTGATGGGCCTTAATATGTGTTTAAGAGTCTGTAATCGTTTGAAGTCATTAGAGTTGTAATTAGGATGTAATTGAAGAAAGAAATGAAGAAGGTTGAGCTGCAGATTTCCAGATTGTGAGCTTCTGCTTAGATTTCGAGTGAGATTTTGAATCATGTTTGAGCGAGATTTTGAATTGTGTTTGAGCAAGATTTCCAATGAGGAGCGAGATTCAGTTCATCCTAGTGTGATTTTAGTCCAACAATAAGATTCTTGATCCAGCTTGTCAATGATTGACCGATTTGACCGGTTTTCTTCAAACTTGACCCAATTCACATTCAAAAGTGTTTTGATTGGTCTGGTTCAAGCTGTTTGGGTCCAGTTTGGAGTTGTTCGAGTGGTTTGGAAGCGGTTTGGAGCTATTTCTTGCCCTTTTTGTAATACATAGGCCTTTGTTTGCTTGCAAATGCAAAAACTAAAATGTATCAGTATGTGTTTAATTTTTTATGCATGTGATGTATGGTATAATTAAATAAATCTTGTATGTGCATACAGTATGCCATGTAGATTTAAAATCCCACCATAGAAAGCAAGTTACATACATTGAAAGTATGTTAATGCATGTTTAAGGTTCCTTTTATTTAATATAAATATATATTAAATATTAAATTTCTTTGATGTATGTTGTGGAAGTTTAGCATGTCTAAAACTTTTTAAGTTATTATAAAATGAAACCAGACTTTAAAATCCATAACAAAAATACACAACATGCTCACTTAGGTTAACAACTAGTTTTACCTGTTAAAATAGATTGTTACCTTATAAAATTTGGTTACAAACTCAAATCGGTTCATAAACCTGTCTAAGGCTGGAGGTACTTATGTTGACGGTTTATGTAACACCTCCTACCTGGGGATTATTACTAAAATAATGAGCGTTGTTAACTGATTTTATAAGCTTGCTGAGTGGTGTGAGATTTAAAACTGGTTTAAACAATTAGACATCATAGGGTTATATCCAAATATAAATGTTATACTTAGATAAAAATTATATAGACTCAGGTTGTTTAAAGTTAACCGATTAAGTAAATAAATACCCAAACATTTAGAATACTTCAGTGGAAGATTAAAAATATATTCGATATATAGTTATTAGCTCTCACGTCCTTAAGAGTTCACACCATGAGATCCTGCTCGGTTTTGTATCACTTTTACCGTGACCACTCCATTCGGAAAGTGTTTGCATGGGTCAATAACAAGGTGAATGAGGGAACTAGTTCATAGTAAGTGGGTGAAGAAAATGTGCCAACATTTTTCTACGGTCTCCTCCATTAGTTTGAACTGTGAGATTCATATGTTGCACCTGCTATTGTTTTTAGGCGGCACTAACTAGTCGTTAACCACGACGATCCCCACGGATGGTTGTAACATAGGATTTGGAACAACCCAAGCTTCACAGGTCTTATAGTTTCGTCTTGGATATTGTCTTCCATCTCAGAGGCATATTTATAACGTTCTATAAGATTTGAAAATAACGGGTCACACTTACAAAAAATACTAATTGTTAGTAAAGATCTTGACCGAAAACGATAACCAAAAGAACTATAGGAATAAAGAGTTATTCTGATATATTATTTGGTCAGGATTGTCTTGCTTCAACGAAAGTTTTTTTGACTGTCCCACGATAAAAACTATTCTGAATCACTAAGCTAGCGTTGCAAAATAAATAACGAAAAAGGGGTACTTTATTTCTTTGCTAAAATTGGATTTAGATGCATAAGTTTAATAGAATTTGTTTAAATTTTTCAACAATGTCAAATTCAATTATACAATTGCTTGCTTCCAATAAGTTTAACGAAAAAGGATATTCAAACTGGAAATCCAACATTAATACGATATTAGTTGTGGATGATTTGAGGTTTGTGTTGACATAGGAATGTTCTCCGATTCCCAATACAATAGCGAATTGAAATGTTCTGGATATCTATGATCGGTGGGTTAGAGCTAACTAAAAAGCCAAGGCTTATATCTTAGTAAGTATATCCGATGTACTTAATAAGAAACATGAGTAATACTCACTGCCTGTGAGATAATGGTGTTGCTCCAAGAGATGTTTGGGCAACCGTCATCCTCTTTTCGACATGAAGCCATTAAATATGTTTATAGTACTCGAATGAAAGTAATGGAATTAGGGAAGAAGAAAGTTTTTTTTTTTTTTTGGAGTAAGCTTCAGCTTGAAGTTTCAGCATGCATGACTCAATTCAAGCCCAAAAATTTCAATTTATAATCTCGTTCACCATGCAAGCAGATTGCATCCATGAAAGCCAACTCCTTCTTCATAATTATGAGTGGAATTGGAGTGGATTAGTGAGTAAGTTGCTACCCATAGTGGGGTTTTTCAACTTTTGAAATTTCTTCTTATTTTTCAAATTCCTTTTAAAAATTGATTTAAAAAACTAAGTTTTATTATTTATAAATAAACTGATACTTTATCAATTTCATAAAAATTAATTCAATTAATTAATTTCTAAATAAAATTAATAAACATTAATTAATTAAACTATTTATTTAACTTTTTAATAATATCAAATATTAAATTAATTAAACATCAATCTCACTACAAAGAATTTTAATTCATGTAATTAATATTTAAATCACATTTAAATATTAATCGACTCTCCAATTTCGTTAATTATAACGAATATAATTAATCAAACCCTACACTGAATTCAGAACACATCAAATTCAAAATTCCAATTTCAATTTGAACATATCAAATTCGTTGAATTCACTAATCCAATATTTAATTTACGAGCTAGTAGAAGGACCTTATGGACCTATAGATCATGAGCTCCAACGATTTGAGATTAATTGGCTAAACTCTTTAGACCAAATTAATCAATATTCGTTAACTATTGAGACACACCACTATAGTTCGATAGTTGCACTCTCATCACTATAAAATAATAATTAGTAAGTCGATCCTTCACAGGTCATTCGTATTTACAGCTAGGTCGAAATTACCATTTTACCAATGTAAATATATCTTGCTCCTTAAGCTCCCACGAATCCTCCATTGAACAATTGGTTTATAGTCCAATTTATAAACCATGACCCTCTCAATCATGAGAGGGCGGGGCCCCATTGTTCAAGACCAGGAATCAACGCTTAAGAGAACAACCTATCTACTAAACCTAAATCGGACAGGAGTGAATTCCATCTTGCAGAACTATGTCCCCAGCTATTTATCCAATCTTATCCCCAAAATGGGAGGCTTATTGAGCACTGGTGTTGGACTACTCTCACCTATGCAGATCAAAGGATAATCCTGAATAAACAGGAGTTCATAGTTAGTTTAGGATTAACATCGAGTTATCCTATGTCATTGAATTTAAAATAGTCAGATTTAATAGTAAATGGTCGTTATAAAGAAAAGTGATTATTTTGAGGTTCGACCTTATGCAAACTCATTGCGTAGGATGCCCCTACTCACATGTTTTCACATGAATGATTTGCGATCACATCATTTGTATCAGTATACAAAATGGGCCGCATCCAATAGTGTCACCAGGGTGAGTTACCCAATCTCATCCATATACTTATAGACCGTTTTGACTATATACTAAAACTCGATCCTTTTTTATATCTCTACATAAAGGTAAAGTACTCATTTTATCGCCGTGGATTCGTTTATAGATTTTTATAACAGAATGCAATATCAATAACAATTTATTAAAAAATACTCAATAATACTTTTATTTATAAATAGAATATATTAACAATATATACGAATTACGAGTTTAGGACATTCCCAACAATCTCCCACTTAGACTAATACTCCAGTGAGATACAAATATACAAATATATAATGTCTACAATGTTGAGAAAAATAGGGAGAAAATACAATAAACTTGGGAATCCAAATACCCTTGACATTCTCCTACTTGCCCTATATTATGATGCTCATACTCCTAGTTCGACCAGGTGGCCCTAGAACACTTTAGCCGGGAGGGCCTTCGTAAAAGGATCAGCAAGGTTATCTTCTGGGGCTATCTTCGTGGCTATCACCTCTCCTCGGTGTACTATCTCCCTAATGGGATGGTACTTTCTTTCGATGTGTTTTCACGTTTGTGACTTCTTGGTTCCTTTGTTTTGGCAACTGCACCGTTTTTGTCGCAATACAGAGTGATGGACAGATGCATAATTGGAACCACATCTAAATCTGTCAAGAACTTGCATAGCCACACTACTTCTTTAGTCGCTTTGTAAGCAACTACCTATTCTACTTCCATCGTGGAGTCAGCTATACAACTCTGTTTGATGTTTCTCCACAGTATAGCTCCTCTATTAAGAGTGAAAATGTCACACCCCCTCTCAGACTACTCTCTGAGCCTAGGAAAGGATATGACTGCAGCAGTTATCACCCTTTTACTAACACTTACTACGTAATAACTCTAGTGGAAATAACTCTGGTACCAACATGCTATCTCATACACAGCGAATGCCCCTACGGCTAAAAACATTAAGTTTACACACAAAATGTTTAGAGATATTACATTACTAGTTTCATAAGTCCCCATGCCCAAAACCTTATGTCCCTACATGAACAACTGTAACATGTGTACAATATTTATAGTAACCACCTAACAGATGGGTTACAATAACTTTGTCCTTGAGTGGCAGAGCAAATGCAGAGATACCTCTTGAGGATTTGATCGCTACATGGGGAAAATAAAAACATTTGAAAATGGGGTGAGCTTGCTAGCCCAGTGAGTGACTTAAGAAAGAAAACTGATTCTCATGCAAAAGTCTCAATAAAGAGATTAAACTGAAATATAAATTTCTACAGTAACCTTGTACTACAATATAAACATTTTCCAAGCATAAAGCATATAAAGTTGTTTTCATCATAAACATTAAACTGTTCCTTAGTTGAGAATAACCCTGCTATGGTTAAATCCCAATGTCAACTGCTAGTCAAGAGAGAACCCTTTTGCTCAATCTCTGACTTTAACTACCTACGTGAATGTGGCCATACCTAAGTATCGTCATGCCTTATGTACTTTTGCTCAGATACCTTCTCAAAATGTCCCTCAGTATCGAACTGCTCGAATACCTTCTCAAATGTCCTTCGGTATCGATTTTCAAGTAAAACTAGTCATACAATGTCTTTCTCTTTAAAGCATGTAAAGCATAACGCATAGAAAACATGTCTTTAAAGATGCTAATGCATGCTTGGTGTAATTAAATACACATAAATGGTTTTTCAATAAACTTTCATACATAGAATGCGTATAAAACATAACTCATGATTTATTTGGAATTTACTTTGTAAAATAGCTAGCATGTGAATAATCTTTCTTTAAAAAATAGTTTCTTTAAAAAAATTTAAATATTTAGTCACTCACAACTTTTAGAACTGTTCCTCAAGGGTCGATATGCTTCTATCACTGGTGTCAATCTTGTGAACACAAAAGTATATATTAGCTACTAGCCTAAGTCTTCCTTTTGAGACTAACCCTTAAATAAACTTTGCATTTAGCCTTCCTCTTGAAGACTTTCACAACAATGCACCTTGTTGTAGGTTTAGACACTTAGGAATTTCTTTGAGATTTGGCTCATGCAAAGCTTCCAACCACTCTTCACAAATGCAAGACCACTTATGCAACCAGCATGCTTCTCTCTAAGTGTTCTTAACTGATCGAAGAGATCATCTATACGAGGCAACGGGTACTTATTCTTAATGATCACCTTATTCAACTGTCTATAATCTATACATAATCTGAGAGTACCGTCTTTCTTCTTGACAAATAAGATGCTGCTCCCCAAGGCGACACACTGGGTCTAATGTACCCCTTATCCACAAGTTCCTGTAATTGAACTTTTAATTCCTTCAGTTCTATCTTTGCCATCCTAAATGGTGCCTGGGACATAGGTGTTGTACCTAGAACTAACTCAATAGTAAACTCTACTTCCCTATCAAGTGGTAAGCCTGGTAACTCTTCAAAGAACACATCTAAGAATTCTTGTACCACAGGTACATCCTCAAGTCTCAGCTTCCTATCCTGTGAAACCGCCACATAGGCTAAATAAGCTTCACATCTCTTACTCAGTAGCTTCCTAGCCTTCACTGCTGATATTAAACTTCCTGGAAGTATTCTTTTACTTCCTACCAGGGTTATCTCTTTTTCACTTGGTTTCCTAAACACTATCTCTTTCTTAAAACAATCCATAGTGGCATAATGTTTACTTAGGAAATCCATGCCTAAGATAACATCAAACTCTAGTAACTCTAACGGAATCAAGTCAACCCATAAACTCTGATTTCCAAGAATTACTTCACAATTAATGTAATACTCATGTACAACTAGAGTATCTTCTATAGGCATAGAGATAAAAAAAAAAAAAAAATCCTCATTCATACGCTCAAGCACTCTATCTATATGCAATGCAAACATGCTAGATATGAATGAGTGCATAGCACCAAGATCAAATAGCATATAAGCGGACTGATTGCATAAATTTATCATACCAGTTACGACATCTGGAGTGTATACTATACCCTGTTGCTGTTGCTGTTGCTGTTGTTGTTGGGGTCGTCCAGCTACCTCTTTCTGCTTAGCTGTGCTAGATCCCTCACTTTTGGCTCTAGTCGCTCTAGGTTGGTCTACAACCTAGGTAACACCTCTTTGTTCACCCTATGCTCCATGACCTAGCTGGGCCAATCTTTCTTGAAATGCCCCACTTTTCTGCACTGAAAACAAACATGCCTGTCGCCATAATATACTTCTATATGATGCTTACCATACTTTGTGTATAATTGTTTCCTTCCTGTACTAGCTACTGACTCGCTAGCATCACCTGTTACCAATCTACCACTCGATCCAATTAAAGGTTTTGACCTATTTCGACTCGAACCCTGCTGGATCGCGCCTCAAAAACTCTTCATACCTGACTATCCAGAGAATGGGGGTCTAAAACTCTTACCTCTCTCTCCCCTAGAGTCCTGAACTGCTCCGCACCTAGCTAGAGTATATCTAAACGCTCTACTCAACTCTGATAGCGGTCTCAACTAACTGAGTGAAATTCACCCAATTAGCTGTAGAGGTAACAGATGAACGTATCTTTCTTTTTAGGCCATTCTCAAATCTCCTGCATTTCTCTTTCTCTTACGCAATGATCGAAAAGGCATATTGAGATAACTCTGTAAATCTTTGCTCATACTCAACAACTGTCATCGATCCCTTAATCAGCCTAAGAAACTCCTCCCTCTTTTCTTCTTTAAAAGCACTAGGGTAGTATTTATCCTCAAACACTTGTCTAAACTCAGGCTAAGTCATAGTATCTAAACTGCTTCTCATGGCCTCTACCACTTTCCACCATTTCTCAGCCCTTTTCTATAGCAAGAACGCCGCTAACTCAACCTTAAGGTCTTCAAGGCATCTCATAACATTAAAATATTTCTCAATCAAGTCCAACCAGACCTTAGCATCTACTGAATATGTAGCTCCATCGAATGTCGTGGCACCTAAAGCTTTCAGCCTCTCGATGCCGAATTTCTTTTCTAGATCGGTCTAAATCGATCCTACACTCACCGCCAATCTCTGAACGATTCTATCAAATAATCGATCCTCCACCTGGGGATTCGCATCTACCCGTGGGGTACTCGACTCATTTGTAGAAGTCGTCTCTTGCCTTACTGGGTCTATAACTCTCTTCCCCTTCGGATATGGGTCCTGTCTAACTTTAGGGCCTCCGCTGGTAGGGTCAACATTCCTCTCCTTAGTTTTCTTGCTCAGCCTGCCACTTTTCCTCAACATTTTTGCCTAATTATTAAGTACACATGTCACGGACTTATTTATGGGACTTAATCTAATGCATGAACTCTCTCTTTCACCCAAAATCTCATGCTTTGATATGAATGGGTATCAACTAACTCTTTAACCTTCCCACAACTTATGCTCTGATACCAAACTGTCACACCTCATCCTAAACTACTCTATGAGCCTAGAAAAAGACATGACTGTAGTAGTTATCACTCTTTTGCTGACACTTACTGCCTAATAACTCTAGTAGAAATAACTCTGATACTAACATGCAATCTTATACACACCAAATGCCTCTATGGCTAAAAACATTAAGTTTACATACAAAATATTTAGAGAGATCACATTACTAGTTTCATAAGTCCCCATGCCCAAAACCTTATGTTCCTACATGAATAACTTATGCCTCTATGGCTAAAAACATTAAGTTTACATACAAAATATTTAGAGAGATCACATTACTAGTTTCATAAGTCCCCATGCCCAAAACCTTATGTTCCTACATGAATAACTGTAACATATGTACAATATTTACAATAACCACCTAACATATGAGTTATAATAATAGCAAATGCAGAGCTACCTCCTGGGGATTTGACTGCTACCTGGGGAAAAGGAAAACATTTGAAAACGGGTGAGCTTGGATTGGCTGACTTGTTTGAGGGTGAGAACAAGTGCTGCACAATTGCTTCGAGACCCTTAAGAAGGTGCGATTGTGACACCAGGCCCCTAATTTAGATTTATCAAGTTATTTAATTGATTCTGGAAGCCATATTTGGAAGTCGTGATATCTTTTTTTGTTATATGAATATTATGAGGAGTTTGTGTATGTTTAAATCTGTATGCTATTTTATGATCTGAGTTGTGGTATTACTCATGAAATTTATGTATGTGATGCATGACTAGACCAATAGGGGTGATATACCGTCTTGTCTCGATGCATGTTTTATTTTAGGGGACCGACAAGTCCAGTTTCATGTTTGATGGTGTGCCTTCAGGTCGTTAGACATGTGCGAATCGACAGGTCCATGTTCATGTTACTTTTCCATGTTTGATGGTATACCTCTAGACAGTTAGACATGCTTGAACCGACAGGTTCATGTTACTTTTCCATGTTTGACGGTGTGCCTTCGGGCCGCTAGACGTTCACGTTCATGTTTCATTTTCTATGTTCGACGGTGTGCCATTAGGCCACTAGACATGTGAGTTAATGCGAGATAGGTTATTGTCTTAGTTAGCCATTCAAAAGTAGTTACAGTATGATTGTCCCACTAGCCCAAGCATTCACTACATGTGAATGCATAGCCTGATCCCGGTAATGGGTCACGTACTAAGTATTTATACTCATCCTTTATGTTTACATGTTTTTCAGGTAAGCACAAGGATACTCGGACGACTGATAAGAGGAATTCGTGATAATGCCAAAGGGACTAGAAAATGCTTCCGCATTTGAGTTCATATGTCTTCTCATGTTTTACAGTTTTCTTTTCATGAATCAGTTTTTGACAGAGTTTAGGTGTTAGAGATTTTCTTTTTCAGTTAATTTTCTTTAGTTTAAAATTTATGTTTGAAGGGGTACCCAAAATCAAACAGTTTGGATTTTGAAGAACGATATACTAAAGAAATTCTAGAGAAGTTTAAGATGATGAATTATAATGCCGTCACAACTATGATTGAAATTGGGATAGAACTGTCCAAATATGAAGACGGAGATGTCGTTGGTCCTTCATATTTTAAAAGCTTAATTGGAAGTTTGAGATATTTGACTTGCACATGACCAGATATTCTTTTCAGTGTTGGATTGGTGAGTCGATTTATGAAACCTCCTACGATTACTCATTTAAAAGTGGCAAAGAGAATTCTTTGTTATCTCAAAGATACACTTGATTATGGATTATTTTATTCTTCATCTAAGGAATTTGTCTTGCAATTTGGTTAAGGAATTTGTTTATGATAGTTGGAAATTTGCAAGATGATGCTACTGTAATCCATGTTGACAATAAGTCAACAACTGCTCTAACAAAGAATGTGGTGTTCCATGATCGTAGCAAGAACATTGATACAATATTTCACTTTATCAGAGGTTATATTTGAAGAAATGAGTTTCAAGTTGAATATGTGAAGACTGAAGATCAAATTGTAGATATTTTCACGAAGCCAGTCAAAGTTGATGTGTTTAATAAGTTGAAAACTTTGCTTGGAGTCTTCAGAAAACATGTTTAAGGGAGGATGCTGAAAATTAAACATGTTGTAATTAGATAAGTTATAAATGAATTAAAAGATGTGAGTTAATTGATGAGAATTAGTAAGGTCATGTATTGGAGAGAGTTAGATACATTAATAAATTAATATATGATTTTAAAGGTGTTTTATGTGTTTAACTAAGGTGTTAGTTATAGGTATTCAATACAAAAGTATTGAAAATGCAACCAAGTGTGTAGAGAAGAATACATAAAGAGAGTTCGATTAAAAGTGTGAACCAAGTTTGAAATGTCTTTCAATTAAAAATGTTTTGTTTCCTCTCAAATAATCTTTTATTGATTATTTATTTGAGAATGTCCATCACATGCTTCCAACATCTTACTTACCATAAAAATACATCTTTAGACCTTGATGAGCCAGAGCAAGAGGAATAATTGTCGGGAAAAAAATGAGGGATGCTTTACCTGAAATCATTAAGAATAAAAGATGAATTATCACTTAAATATTGTGATTTCTTTAAAAGTTCACACTATATTAACATATGAAAATGAGAAAAAAAAAAATATAAAATACAAAAAAAGAAAGAAAGAAAATTTGGAATAATGAGGTAAATTGAGATTTGAAAAAAAAAATCGGAATAATGATGTAATTCGAAAAATGAAAGGCAAAAATTTAGTTGCATTGTATGTATTTATATATTGATGACATTTTAGGATTTTAAAAATGAGAACTATGTGCAGATAGCCACTTTTCCATAATTCTAATTAAATTGTCATCTTTGTCAAATTTAATGGAAACAAAAATATTACTATATAGTACAATTTTCCTATATAAAATTGTCATCTTCGTCATCGTCCTTCACTTCTTCATCTTCCTCATCTTCATCTTCCTTCACTTTTGCATTTTCCTTATCTTCATCTTCATCTTCATCTTCCTCATCTGCATCTTCCTCTTCTTCATCTTGCTCTGATTCTTCATCTTCATCTTCCTCATCTGCATCTTCCTCTTCTTCATTTTGCTCTGATTCTTCATCTTCATCTTCCTCTTCTTCATCTTGCTCTGATTCTTCATCTTCATCTTCCTCTTCTTCATCTTGCTCTGATTCTTCATCTTCCTCCTCTTCCTCGTCATCTTCTTCAGGTCCCCCTCCAAAGTCGATCATTCTTGTAGATGATGGGGGTGGGTTTTTTGCCTCCTCCAGGTTTTTCATGATTTCTTCCACACTTTGATAAGAGAAGGTTGGATGATTCTTCTGATAATATATTCTTTGGGATGATTCTTGTAGTTCTCTTGGCAAGTTCTTTAAGAACCATGGGTGATTCTTGATCTCTTTCAACGATATTCTCTGTTGTTGTATGGTGTCGATATTGTATAAATTATATTGATGAGAAAGTGATATAACCCAACATCTTAATGAAGTTAAAAAATTGAAAGCAAATAATGTTACTTCACTACATTTTACAAACTGAAATTTTAACTAGTTTTTTCTTTAAAAAAAAAAAACAAAAAAAAAAAATGTAGGTATAAGATAAAGTGAAAATATAATTCGTATTTTGTGATTAAATTTATAGATTTCAATGTGGTAGATTATATGGAGGCTAATTAAACTCCCTACACTACCATTTTACCCTTTTAGAAGTTTCGATTCAAAATATCAAACAAAACTAAAAAAGTGGAGATAATTTTGTATTTAGAACTCAAAATAAGGAAATGAGAAAAAACACATTAGTTTGTCATAGAAAAATACCCTCGAGGGATTACGGACAAAGATGCAAGAGAGTAGGTGTCGACAATCTTGAGATATTTGAACATAGTCTGGTATTTGGTACTGTACAGCCATTATTCGCTATAGAAGAACAAAGCAAAAGTGAGAAACGTGATAACTTTACTAAAATAAGTATATAGTAGGGGAAGTAATTGACCGCAATAGTTTTCTGGAAGTTTTTAGGTTCGTTCGGGTCTTCGAAAGGATATGCACCAACCAACATAATATAGAGAGTAACTCCACACGACCACACGTCTGCAATCTAAAACACACAACGAAAGAGAAGACAATGTAAATACGATTATGATTGACTTAGCATGAATCAAAACCATAATCAAAGAATTTTTAGCATATGATTTTGCGATGATAACGTAATTGTAATCGGATTGTGCATAACCACCTTTCCATCATACCGTCCTTCTACTAGAACCTCTGGTGCTGCGTATGTTGGAGAACCAACGTTTGTATCTGGTGTTGAATGCAACGGGTATAACTACACAACAAATTGACAATACAACAACACAACATAGAGAGTAACTCCACATGATCATGCATTTGCCAACTAAAACACATGAGAGAAGAGAAGATAATGTAGATATGATTATATCTCAAAACAAGGCCAAAGGAATTTGGCAGTACACTTTGTAATAATCTAATTGCAGTTATATTATCTCAGGTACCTTTCCATCATATTGTTCTTTCGCTAGATCTTCTGGTGCTGCGTATGCCGTAAAATCAACAGTTATATTTGGTTTTGAATACAACTGAGATGACTGCAAAACAAATTGACGATACCAACGACATAGGTAAGGACATGTTAACTTAGAATGATCAAATAAAATTCTCATATATTAAAAGAGACCTTGGAGTAGCCGAAATCACAGATCTTCAAGCGCGGGGCTGGGTTTCCATTTAAAAGAATATTGTCTAGCTTCAAATCTCTATGACATATTTCCTTCACAAAGCATTGTGTCAAACAAAAATATGGTCTACGATTTTTAAACAAAAAACAGTATAAGGTGGAGCTTATTCTTTTAATCTTACCAATGAATGAAAATAACTAACTCCAGAAATCAATTGCTGGAAGAAATATCTTGCCTGTATCAATAAGATCAAAGAGTTTAAACAAATATCACAAACCTACAAATTTTCCTTTTTGGATGTCGGGCCCCACGACTAATTCTTACGAAGCGCGAAGTCTATGAAATCCAGAGATAACAAAGTTTTTAGTTATTTTTTTTTTCTAGGAAATAAAGAGATATTTGATATAGAAGAAAATGTATAATGTAAATAAAAGGAAATAATTACAGTTAGTGAAGTCTATTTTATTTTTTTTAACAATATGTTGGACAATGGAATTCAACCTTGTTAACTCTTAAAATTGATAGTATAAATTTTATGTTAGTACGGCGAATCAGATAGATTAAAGCTAAGTATACAAAATATAGTAGAGAAATAAAGATAAATGAGTAAATTAGAAAAATTGTAGTGAGAAATAAAAAAATATAACAAAAATTGGCAACAATACCGTTTGATTAGGATAATACTTTGGTGCATTTCAAGATGCATCCATCTCTATACTTCTCTCTTCCAATACATCTCTATACTGCCTCCTTGTTGGGTTCCCTTTCAAAATTTGGACTTCTTCGGCCTCCTTTCCATCTTCTTCATCTTCCCCTCGAAATCTCGAAAACAAAAATCTCCCATCTAGCTCTCTCTTTTTTTGCTGGAAATGGAAGCACCTTGTGTTGTACTATTTTATATCATGTCATGTTATTTAGTTTATGTCTATTTTCCATATCTAAAAGTCCATTGGGTCTCTCTTAATTTTGTAGTATTTAAGCTTATTTAAATATCATTATAGTGAGGTTGAAACTCTAACATGAAACCTCCATTTTGCTCTGTCTCTCTCTATTTCTCTCGACCTTCAGATTAGTGTTTATAAAAAACTAAAAAAAAAAAAAAAAAAAGTTTTCCTTCATCCTTCTACTCCTATATTACCAAAACATCGAATAACAAAAATCATAAATTTCATCAAACCCCTTTTAGTATGACTCGTTTTTTTGTGCTAAATAATCACTATTTGTTTCTATACTTTGTTTTTGTTTATGTGTTCTTTATAATCATGCTCATGCGAAATAAAAAATTTCAATGATCTCTGACTTGGTAAGCCATTTAAAAGTCAAGATTCATTAAAAATTTGCTCATTTGATAAGTAGATTTGGTAAAATAAAACATATGAACAAATGGTAATTTAGGTAAAAAGAAGTTGAATGGAATGAGATATCGGATATGACAATGACAAAATCGCATAACTAGAGTTACATGATCAGACAACTAGAAGTAAATAAGAGATAGAGAGAGAGAGAGAGCATAGATAGATAATAGACCTCATCTTCTGAAAAACGACCCCCATTACAAATTATTTCGAAAAGTTCTCCCCCAGAGGCATATTCCATCACCATACCCAAATGGGTTGGAGTTAAAATAACCTGCAAATTTTAAAATTAACAACCTTAACCTAAATCTAAATGATGCATTTTTGAGTGATGAGAAGCAAAAATTGAAGTAAAAAGAAAACTTGCCTCCTTGAAACGAATGACATTTGGATGTCGAAGCGATCGATGGTTCATAATCTCTCTTTCCACGTTCTCATCGACCTGCCAAAACGAATTAATATTAAAGCATGAGAAACAAAGTAAGGTTGATTTCAAAGGAAAAAAAAAAAGAAAAGAAATTATTGAATTAACCTTAGGACCCCGTTCAATGAACTTTATGGCCACAAGCTCCTTGGTTTGTTTGTTCCTACAAAGTTTAGCAACACCAAAACTTCCTGAACCCAAATCCATAATAGTTTCGTACTTCTCCATTTCTAACCAAGAACAACAAAACCCAACAAAAATCTGTAGTGTTGGAAATGGGGTTTGGGGATCAGATCTGAAGTCAACTTTTATATTTCTTTTTTTTTTTTTTAATTATAATAAGTTTTTGTTTCTTAAAAAACTATATTAATTTATAAAAAATTAAATATCATGTTTGAGTTTGAATACGTAGAAACGCCGTTCGATGAAATTTTTAAGAATTTTTGTTTTTGTTTTTTGTGTTCTAATTTCAATGTCCTCTTCTCTCTCATCTATCTTTCGTTCCTTGCATTGAATTGAAAATCAAGGAACCCGAGGGGGTTGTCAATTGTGTATGACATCTCATATGAGTCGGATTTTTTAATTCATTCAACACACTAAAAACTGGTGAGTTTAGGGGTTATTTAGATAGGGGTGGTTTTGAAAGTTAATTGGGGAAAATGGGTAGTTTCTAACTTATTTAGGGAAAAGGGATAGTTTTTTTGTCCCCATCCGAATGCGCCTGTTGAAGAGACGCACTCGGGAATATTTTATTATTTTTTACCTCTGTACGCCGCATTTAAAAAAAAAAAAATTAAACCAGTCATTCGGGATTATTTTATTATTTTTCCCCGTACGCCGCATTAATGCGTCTGTTGAACACGATCGTTTAGTAGTCGTTTAGTAAATTACTATACGATCGTGTATAAATTACTAAACGATCGTGTACAATATGTCATTTTAGCATAAATTTATCTAAACGATCGCTTTGTTATTTATTTGCTTGGTTAAATGTACAACACCAATTGTATTCTACAATTTAGCACAAATTTACCTAACAAAAAGTAAACAATTGTGTAACATTTAGGTAAACGATCGCTTAGTATTATCTAAATGATCGCTTCTATGCACCACATGATTTACTCGCTACATGTCGCCAGCAGAATCTGTGGTGTACTCCAACCCAACCGTTGTTAGGGTTTTTGACTGCAGATATAATGCCTTTGTGTCTACCTGAAATTAGACATATTCCCTCCCTTCCATGCATCACATGATCCTATAAATTCCTCAAAAATCAGCCCCACACAAGTCAGTACTTTCCTCCGATATAATGGCATATGCAACTGGATAGACGTGACCATTTGCATCTACTGAGGTAGCAATTAGCAATGTTCCTTCATACATCCCACACAAATGGGTTCCGTCAATTTGAAGTAGAGGCCTGCAATGCTTGAAACCCTCGATAACAGGTCCAAATGACCATAACGCACTACTGAACAATGTTCCTAAGAAAAAATTTAATGTTCTTAATGGATAAATAAACAATGTTCCTTCATACATCCCATACAAATGGGTTCCGTCAATTGTAATGTTCAGTAGTGCATTATGGTCGTTTGGACCTGTTATCGAGGGTTTCAAGCATTGCAGGCTGCTACTTCAAATTGACGGAACCCATTTGTATGGGATGTATGAAGGAACATTGTTAATAGCTACCTCATTAGATGCAAATGGTCACATCTATCCAGTTGCATACGCCATTGTACCAGAGGAAAGTGCTAACTCATGGGGTTGGTTTTTTCGAAATTTATGGGATCATGTGGTACATAGAAGGGAGGGAATGTGTCTAATTTCAGATAGACACAAAGGCATTATATATGCAGTCAGAAACCTTAGCAACGGTTGAGTTGGAGTACACCATAGATTCTGCTTGCGACATGTGGCGAGTAAATCATGTGGTGCATAGAAGCGATCGTTTAGATAATACTAAGCGATCGTTTACCTAACTATTTCGCAATCGTTTAGTTTTGTTTAGATAAATTTGTGTTAAATTGGTAGAATACAATTGGTGTTGTACATTTAACTAAGTGATCGTTTAGATAAATTTGTGCTAAAATTACATATTGTCCACAATCGTTTAGTAATTTGTACACGATCACACAGTAATTTACTAAACAATTACATTACTAAATGATCATGTTCAACAGATGTATTAATGTGGCGTACGGGGAAAAATAATAAAATATTCTCGAATGACCGATTTATTTTTTATTTTTTTAAATGCGGCGTATGGGGCTAAAAAAATAATAAAATATTCCCGAGTGCATCTCTTCAAGAGGCGCATTCGGATGGGGACAAAAAAACTACCCCTTTTCCTTAAATAAGTTGGAAACCACCCCTTCCCCCAATTAACTTTCAAAACCACCACTATCTAAATAACCCTGAGTTTAGTGTGGTCATACACAATATTTAGATTCTGACTGTGAATTTATTTAGGATTCATTTTGTAATCACTTGGTTTTCGTTTTTAAAATTAAGTCTATAACATTCCTTCTATCTTAAATTTTCTATTTTACTATCTACTTTTTACAAATGGTTTAAAAAATCAAGCTAAATCTTGAAAACAAAACAAGTAGCTTTTAAGAACTAGTTTTTGTTTTTTGAATTTGACTAAAAATTCAATTATTTTACTTAAAAATATGAAAATTATTGTAATAAAGAGGAGGAAATAGACATAATTTTCAAAGACAAAAAACAAAAAAAAACGAAATAGTCACCAAACGAGGTCAAAGTTTTTAACAATTATATATATAAACACTGCTATCATCTTTGGCTTTTTTTTTTTTCTGTCAATACGTAATGAAATCTTCATCTTATTATACACGTTTTACTTTGTTGAATTGGGAAGCTTTTTTTGAAAAATAATAATAATAATAAATTATTTTCTTACAATTACAATACAAAATCACTTTCATTTTCACATCAAGTTCTCTATTTTCCTTTTTCTAACCTTTCTTTTTACATGCAAACGGACACAATGCTCGCAAGTATTAAGCTAAATATTTGTTTTTATATGTGTTTGATTTAACTTCATTTAAGTGTTTAATTTTTAAAATAAATTATTTACAAAAAATTAAAATGTTTAACAATCACTCAAAATAGTTTTTAAAATACTTTCAAAGTGTATTTTAAACTGTTTTTATAAAAAAATCTTAAATAAAATTACTTTTTTGAAAAATATACTTTTTTTTCTAGTCAATCCAAACAAGTATTCGAATATCTGCTAAGACATTTTCTTATTAAGTTTGAAGTTTTAAACATTAATTAATTTTTTTAAAGGAAAATTATTTCAAATGGTGAAACTTTTGAAAATATTTATAAGATATAGCAAAATTTTAGAACTACCAATGATAGACGTTGATATAGCGTCTAATATTAATAATTTTAAAATTTTTTTATATTTTGTAAATATTTTGTTTTATTTTTCTATATTTAAAAATGATCATTTTATTAAAATGTGTCTATTTAATAAAATATTATTAAAGAGTAAATTATACAATTAATAAAATATTATTAAAATGTGTCTATTTAATTCATAAACTTTCAAAATTATCTTTTAAATCTTTAGGACCATGTTTAGTAAACATTTGGATTTTTGTTTTTAATTTTAAAAATTGAACCTATTTCATTCACATTTCTTACAATGGTTTGCATATTTCTTAACTACAATGATTGAATTCTCAACCAAATTCAAAAAACAAAAACTCCTTTTTTAGTTCCCAAAATTTGGCTTGGTTTTTTAAATCGTTGGTGAAAAGTAGATAACAAAAGAAGAAATTTGAAGGTAGAGGTAGTGTTCACAGGCTTAATTTTTAAAAACAAAAATAAAAAACAAAATAGTTACCAAACATGACCTTATTTATTTATTTTTATTCAACTATCAATTTACAAACCAAATTTAAGTTTGGACTCTTGAAAGTTGATTCTTTTTTTTTTTTTTTTTTATGTAAATTCATGTTGTGAAATATCCTTTAATAATACTAGCAAATAAACTTGACAGAAAATTAAGGATGGAATAAAAGAAATATAAGAGGAGACATTTATCATGGTTCAACTCCAAAATTGGTGTTTAAATCTACTTTAGTTTCTATATTGATTTTCAACAACTTCAACAGAGAAATACATACAAAGGAATGAAGAAATTACAGAAACTACTTTTTCCTCGACTTTTTGAAGCTTCGTCAGACCTTAGACAAGATTCTTTATCTCTCAATTGAACTCAAATCGTGCGGAACTAAACTTCATTTGGTCATACACGTCGCTTGTACGTTATTTTCTCTCATATGTGACTCCTAATGCAACGTCACATCTCCCTTCATCCTCTAGGTTCCTAGTAACACGACCATCATACTCCTACATTGCTTCGAAACTTCGTCGAGATGAGTTTGAACCCCTCATTGGGCAAAAGTAGGCTTAAAACACTCTACTGGGGTGTACCAAATGATTAAGACACTTATTGGGGCTTTTTGGGACATAATAATACTTATCGAGCTTTATCGGTCTACTTTGGTGCATACCGAGCTTATACGACCTAATGGTTGCCTACCGAGCTTTATTGGGTCATTACAACATTTATTGGAACAACTCGGAAAACTATCCTGCCAATTAGGAACTATCAAGCCCCACTAATGCTTCTAGATGCCATTAAAGGGTCGGGATTGAGAACTATCGCAAACGAACCTATGGGTAACTTTCCAACTTGGATCTTCAAAGACATCCATCCATCAGGATATATCGAGACTTGAACCCTATCGAGTCCATTATAATCAAAATTGCATGTTGGGTACTATATCAGAACATTTAGCCCATGGGAAAGGGCGACACTGTCCATGAGATCTCATTCTCAATGGAAGATGCTTAAGACACGTTTGCCTTACAATGCTCGCCCATGCCATGACACACATATGTGCCATGGGGTAACTCACTCAGGCTATGAGGCCTAGGAGTGGTGGAGAGCTGACACCATGCGCCCCCTCCCCCTACAGTATTGGGTTTTATGTCCTAAAAACTTGCAGTTTGTAAAATGATAAACATTTTCTATTATCAATATACTTGTTATTGATCTCATAAATTGTATAAAAGTCTAAATCCAATAAACTAAGACCCATGACTATTGTATGAGTACTTGAACTTTATGTGGAGACATAAGAGTGGATCGGGTTCAAGTAAATAGTCAAAATGATCCATGGTACATGAATAAGGTTGGGTACCTTATTCTGATAACAACCATTGGATGCGGCCTACTCTGTAGTTGTTACAAAGAGTTGTAAAGTGCTACATACGATGTGATCCTAATTTGTACATGTTATGACATGAGGAGTGGGGGCGTCCTATGCAATGAGTTCACATAAGATCTGGACAAAGAAATAAGTCACTCTTACATTATAACGCTGTTTACTGTTTAAGACTGACTATTTCACCTAGATGACCTAGGTAACTCGATCTTAATCCTGAGCTAACTATGAACTCCTGTTTATTCGGGATTGCCCTTAAATTTGCATAGTTAAGGGTTGACTCAATAGCGCAAGCTCAATAAGACTCCCATTTCAGGGGTAAGACCGGATAGATAGCTGGGGACATAGGGTGCAAGACGGAGTTTACGCCTACCCGATTTAGGAAAAGGAGAAAGGTTGTTACCTTAAGTACTGAATCCAGGTCTTGAACAAGGGGCCCCACCCTCTCACTGGGTTGAGAGAGTTTGGTTTGGTGATTGGATCACAAACCAGTTGTTCATTAGAGGGTCAGTAGGAACTTGAGGAATAAGACGTAATCTCGGGGATAAAACAGATTTTTGACCCAGTCGTTATTACGAACAACCTGTGAAGGGTCGACTTGCTGATTATGGTTAAATCATGTGGATATAATATATCTATAGTGAGGGGAGTGCAATTATGGACTTTAGTGGAGTGATCCATTAGTTAACGAATGGGGATTAATTTGGTCTAATGAGTTTAGCCAATTAATCTCGAATCGTTGGAGCTCATGATCTGTTGGTCCGCGAGGTCCCCCTACTAGCTCGTAACGGACTAGCTCTAGAATAGCGTGATAAGTTAATTTGAAACGTTCAAATTAGAATTAAGGGAATTAGTAATTATATGAGATATAATTATGTTTAATTTTAGAATTAAACGGAAAAGGAGAATTTATATATTTAAATATGATTTAAATATATAAAGATGGATATGTGTTAAAATTAATTTAATATTTGATATTAAATTAATTAAGTTTTATTTAATAATTAATTTATGAGATTAATTAATTTTTCATTTTTAAAATCAAATAGATTTTTAAATCAAAATTTGATTTTTAAATAAAATTGGAAAAAATAAAAACAAAAACACAAAATGGAAAAACGGATTTTTATCCATCACCAACTAGCTCACACATATAGCAATATATTTGTCTTGTCATACAGCTCTTCTCTTTGCATGTTGATCTGCAATATAATGAAGAGATTGAAGTGAAAATGGGGCATGCAATCTACAGAATTTTGAGAGAAAATTTAGTTTGAAGAATGGTTCTTCAACAAGGTTGCTACAGTGAGCTTTTCTCCTTCATCCCTTGATTCAAGTTTGTTTTGAGTTTCACAACTCAATCTAGAGCACTAAGAGAATAGTGGGGAAGATCTTGAGGTGGTCTACGACAAGATATGAAGAAGATTGCAGCGGAGATGGAGCTTTGAAGAAGTTCTATAAGAGGTATGTCTTGAAACCCATTTTCCCTCAGAAGCATGCTTTATATTATGCCAGAATTAGTGAATTTGAATGCTTAGATGATCCTTGTGCTTCCGCTACTGTTGATACAATCCTACATATAGAACATTCTAAACATCTTTCTCTTTGCCTCCCATGCATATAAAATGTGGCAAACAGTCAGTCACCAACGTAGAGCACTCGTTTGAACTTCGTTTGACATGAAATTCAATGTGCTTGCATGTCTCATCGATATGCATCTAACTCTAGAGCTACTCGTCTAAACTCGCAATGGAACTTTGACTTTAGAGGTCATGGTTGGGCCTCATTTAGCCCCCACTAAGCTTGTCATTGACACCACTAGTGACGTTGATGCATATGTGAAGGGATTGAATCTCGACAGAAGCGTGTGATTGTGTTCTTTGGTTTCTTGAAAGAATTAAAAATACAATAACTAAAAGAAAAGAGTAAGCATCATACCTTTTTCGACTCATAATGGCAACAAGATATTCTCTTTCAACCGGTAGTCTTCTCCTTGAAGTCTTCCTCTTTCCACGAGATCTTTCTTGCTATGACTATGGAAATGATCTAGTTCGTGAAAATCGCACTTGAAAGATGAGAGATAATAGGGAAGGAGAATTTTCAAAGGATTATTTTCTAAAAATTTTGGAGAATTTTTTGGGAGAGAGATCTTAGTAGAATAGTTGTAGAGATTATGATATAGATTATGATCTTAGTAGAATAGTTGTAGAGATTATGATATAGAGTGTGTTCCATAAAGGCTCCTTTACAAAAATTTTAAATTAAATATTTATTTATATCAAATATTAATAAATATTTTTCCAATTAATATCTCATATTAAAAGGTTTTAAATATTTAAATCATCTTTAAATTTTTCTTCTTGGTAGTATCTCTTTAATTTAAATCTCGTCCAAATTAAATAATTAATTATTTAAATTACATTCAAATAAATTAATTCTTTCATTGTTCAGTTTATTTGAATCTTATTCAAATTATATAATTTTTTTATTTATATGGATGTAATCCAAATAAATAATTTCTTTATATTATATAGTTATAATTTGAATCTCATTTAAATAAATGTTATAGTAATTAAAATATTAATTGCATCCAATAAAATTAATATTTTTCCTAAAAAAATAATAACTTCGAATTTTTCTTTTAGTCATAATTGATCTTTGTTGGTCCGCCATCAGCTGGCAATGGATCGTTATGGACGTACAAATTATAAGTTCTAATAATCTAAGATTAATTAATTAAACTCTTTAGATAAATTAACCTTCATTCATTAACTACATAGAAAGCCACTATAGACCATAGTTGTGATTGGATTCGATACCAGAATGGAAGTGTGTAAACGCCTTGCATCCCGCAAATCAATTTTGACATAAACAAAATCAATGTATTAAAACAAAATATGTGTAGAATAAACATGTAAAATAGCATGCTTTAGAGAAAGGAAAGAACCATTCTCACCTTTGTAGATTCCCCAGCTCCTAGAACGACCCCATCGATATTCCAACGAACGACTCCTCGAATAATCTTGAACACGAATGTCTCCTCGAACAATCTTGAACACGACCACGAGAATAATTGTTATTCTCAATGATTCTAATAGAAGGATAGATCGTATCCAACTATTAGAAGAGGGTGTGGAGGAAAAACCTTTGGGAGAGTAGAGAGGATTTATTTTTGTAGCTTAGGAAAAAAATTTGCACAATGAATGCTTGCCCCAAAAGGGCCATAAGGAAGACTTTATATAGAGAAAGGTCAACCCTTTCTCCAAGTCCTTTTCCAATTTTCTCTTGTGCACAATTAATTAAATAACACTTATTTAATTAATTAGCACATTAGTTAAATAACTATTTATACATGAAATCTAATTTAATGTATATATATTTAATTATCATAAACATCATATGTCTATGTGTAACACATCTTTATTTATTAATTAATTCTTTATGAATCTAATTCACTTGAATTAATTATTTGAGTCTCATTCAAATGTTTCTTTCCAACTTAATTTAAATTATAGATCACATCCATAATTAGTTAATATTAACCATATTAGTATACAATTTCCTCAATTTGATTTAAACAATTCAAATCGTTCCTCTTTAATTTCCTTTAGTGAGCTAGCAAAAGAACCTGGTGAACCTATAGATCAGAAGCTCCAACGATATGAGATTAATTGGCTAAAATCATTAACTAAGTTAATCAATATACATTAACTGTGTGTACACTCCACTAAAGACTCACAACTGCACCCTTCTCGCTACAGATATATTTCTATGTCCATTAATATAGATTAATAACAACAAGTTAGTCCTTCATGAGTATTCATAAATCCAACATGGTAAAATTATCATTTTATTCTTGGGTTACCTCTGACTTCTTAAGTACCAGTGCTTCCCTAATGAACAACCTATTTATGGTCAACCAATAAACAGAAACCCCTCTCAGGCCAATGAGAGGGTTGATAACTTGTAGAAATACAAGTTATTTATACTGTTTTATTTAGATATTGCTGCTAAAAGGAAGGAAAGTTGCGTTGATTGTATAAAAATTGGCTAAGAAATGCAAGAATTATAAATTGTCGTTAATACACCGACTGACACCATTGTGATGGTAGAATGGAATGTTTTATTTCTGTTTTGCAAGAAATCAAGTCACCCACATGCGTTCATGGCTCGAAGATAAACCGAACAACGCATCTACGTCGCATTGCGCCCATCATTCAGGAATGAATAGATGATCAAAGCAATGACGGCGCATGCGACAATCGATCAAGAGCTAAGCGATCAATGCAATCTCAACCACATGCAGTAATAAAAAAATAACACCGCATGTGGAAAAACGATCGAAGATGTAAAGAGCAACGTGCGGAGGATTCTAATGCATGTATAGCTGACCGTTGTGCATTTCAGACGGGATTGATTGTGTAACAGAAGAAATATTCACTCCACCATTTCAGGAATTTCCATAACAATAAAGTGGGGACCACAAGTCAGAGAGTCAAGCTCGCCTATAAATAGCTTCTGAAATTTCACTGAAAAATATGCTTGAATACATAGAGACTTGATATACTAATCTGAGAGAGAGACTGGTTGAGCGACTAATCAGAGTAGATTCGAGAAGAATTAAGAGACAAAACTGAGAGGTGAGTCTCCAGACAAAGAATTCTTATAATCCCCACTGTTGAAGCTCTGTACGAAGGTCATTTCTACCAGAAGAGAAAGCCTAAGAGGGAAGCTCTTCTCTTCATCCATTCCACAAGCTGGCAAGCAAAGCCACCATCCAGATCTGTGTCAAGACGTTGACACTCTTATGTATTTATTTCTATCTCTTATTCATCACTTGTATTCATCTTCTTTAGTCTATCATTCACACCATGTATCAGACCCTTAATCTTAGTAATAAATGTTGTGATCATTTCCATTATCATCTATCTGCCTATTTCCATTCGTCTATAATTCATTTTCTCCACGATGTTTTCTTAATCCCTTGAATAATTAGCAATAATTGAACAACTAAATTAATTGGGTTAAGGAAATAATTGAGTTTAGTCAAAGCATGCTAGACGACATCTTCACCTGTGAGAGCAGAAGTGAAGATTCTATTCCGCCTATCGAGAGAGGATTGGAAGAATGCATTAACTAAAGCGAGAAGTACTTCCAGATATGGAAGCAACCTTGCGTTCATCACGTTCATCCCTGTTTCACCATAGAGATATGGGAACGCGGCCGATCACCGAGAAGTGTACACCAAGGGAAAGCGGAACCTTAGTTGTATCTTTAATGCAATTAACAAACTTACGATGTTTTTACTAATTATCCCTTCTAATTTTGATTCATACATAAAGACTTGCCATTGCATACCACTATCCTTTGTATAAACTTCACGGTCAGTTTCGAACTTAGTATCATGTATAGCATGTATCTTGTATCTTGTATCACGTTAGCTTAGGATTTATTTTTATCGCAATTTATTTTATTAGAGCAACTTTATTTTACCACACTTTAATTTCCTGTACAAACACGCAATCTTTATTAATTGTAAAAATCGGTCGCATATATCACAAAAGTAACATATTAATGAAAACAATCCCTGTGTTTGACCTCATATTACTCTAAGAAACTTGCGTTGGAATTATACTTAATTTCAGTGCAAGGAAACTTGTGACAACGCATTACTCCACAGCAGACTACAAGCATATAGTTAACAATGCATATCTAGAAGTAGTAATGCATAACACTACATCCACATTCCATTTCCATCTTTATGTCATCAAGTTTATGGCAATATGAGCTTGTATGATTCATTCATCTGTATTCATATTTGTCCACATGCTGTAGGTAAGACATTCATCCACGAGTAATGTGAATAAGTATAAAGAGCCACATTTTTAAGTGTTACAAGTTTATGGCATCGTTGTTGGGGATTGGTAACGGTTATTGTTGAGTATGTTTGTGATATTTTGCAGGACAGATCTCTTTGTACTGGCTGTTCATCGCGGAGAGCAGTCTGGCGGTTTATGAGTACTGGAGTGATCCAAAAATTCTAAGCTGACCCAGAGATCAAGAGTATATTTTGCGCAAGAGCACATCAAGACCGAATTAAGCGAAGTAGAAACATGGCAGATAATAATGAGGCACCCGAAGTGAACCAAGGGGAAAATTGGCCAATGTAAGATGCCATATTTCTTGCTGCTGACCGCACCATCCCTATGAGGAACTATGCGGCGCTAGATTTTTATAACTTCTCGCCCGGAATTTCAAGACCCACGATTGAGGAAAATGTAAGTTTAGAGATAAGGCCGATCATGCTTCAAATGATCCAGAATGCGGGGAAATTCGGAGGTTTACAAGGAGAAGACCCGCATGCTCATTTGACTAGCTTTGTAGACATATGCAGCGCATTCTCCATACTTGGTGTGACACCAGAAGAACTTAGATTGTATCTCTTCCCTTACACCTTGAGGGATGAGGCAAGAAGGTGGGCTCAGTCATTAGAGCCAGACGAAATCAACGCATGGGATCAGTTGGTTGAAAGGTTCATGAATAGATTCTTCTCTTCAGCCGTTAACCCAAGGAGACGGGGGGATGTATTGAATTTCGAACAGAAGGGTTATGAAACTTTGAGCACCGCTTGGGTGCGATTCAGACAATTAGTGAAGAGCTGTCCACATATCGGGATTCCCGATTGCATTATGATGGAGAATTTTTACAATGGCTTGGATCAACCAACGCAAGCAGTTGTTGATGCTTCCGTAGCAGAAGGATTAATGGACAAGTCGTATATGGAAGTAAAGAGCATCTTAGATCGCATTTCGCGAGATTCAGATGAATGGTTAGATACCGAGTTTGAGGAAAGAAGTTTGGAGCAAGAAAGAGCAGAAGGTGCCATTGTACCAGTTGATACAATGAGCACCCTGGTAGACCAGGTGACCATAATGACCTCGCTCCTTCAGACTATGGCTAATCAGCAAAGACATCTCTCTCAAGGTTCAACGCAAGCCAATGTGTTAACACACATGGCCGCAATGAATTGCATTCAATGTGGAGAGGGACATTCAGTGGAAGTCTACTCGTGGAATCAGCAGTCCGTATACCCTATCTACAATGAACCGTTCGGCAACACCTACAACCCTGGTTGGCGGAATCACCCAACTTTTAGTTGGGACAGGAATCACAACCAAGGGAGCCAGAGTAATCATCAGAACAATTATCAGGGGATTCGAGGCAACCCTCCAGCTTCATTAATCCGGATCATAGCCCAGGTGATTGTCAAAATGTATAACCCTACGACCAATTGTTCTTTTCTAACACCTCTTGTAGTACCTCGTCTCTGGAAACGTTGTTGAAACATTATATCGAAAAGAGCGAGGCAATTAAGCAATCGCAAGCTTCCTCCCTTAGAGAGCTGAAGAAGCAAGTTGAATAACTTGCGATTGAAATTAAGAATAAAACGATTGGTACATTGCCTAGTAGCTCAGGAGCATTGGGGCCACGTGGTAAAGAACAATGTCAAGCAGTGACATTGAGAAGTGGTAAAACAACAGTCCCCGTGTCACCTATACCAGATGCAATAACAAGACCAGTAGATTTAACAATAAACGATGACCAATCAACCATTAATGATAGAACTACCGGTTTAGAAGTAAGTACATCTACAAGAGATGAATCTCAACAAGAATTAAATTCAAAATCAACGCAACCTCCAGTTACTAGAACACAACAAGCACAGGACCTCAATGAGCAGCCAATTGAACAGGAAGTATGGCGGGATCCTCCAACTTTCCCGTCTAGGCTAAAGAAGAAAGATCATAGTAAGCAATTTCAGAGGTTCCTGGATGTCCTCCGACAACTACACATCAATATTCCCTTAATAGAAGCTTTGGAACAAATGCCGAGCTGTGTGAAATTCCTTAAGGATATACTTGCTAACAAAAGAAAGATTAGGGAAAATGAAACAATTGCATTAATATATGAGTGCAGTATGCTGTTTCAAAACAACATCCCCACAAAATGAAAAATCCCGAGATTTTCACATTGCCTTGCTCAATAGGGGGAAAGAAGGTCGAGAACGTGCTATGTGATTGGGGGCGAGTACAAACCTAATGCCCTTGTCGATCTTCAAGAAGCTAAATATCGGCAATTCAAGACAATCACAATTACATTGTCGTTGGCCGATAGATCGAAAACGCATCCCGAGGGCAAAATAGAAAATGTACTCGTACAAGTAGATAAGTTTATCTTCCCTGCTAACTTTATCATATTAGATTATGAAGCTGACAGAGAGGTGCCTATCATCTTGGGTTGCTCTTTTCTGCAATAGGGCGGGCACTGATCGATGTACAGAAAGGGGAGCTTACAATCAGGGTTGACGATCAGCAAGTGAAGTTCAACGTTCTCAATGCGTTGAAATACCCGAGTGATATGGAGAATTGTCAATATGTTGAAGAACTGTAGGAAAAACCTTGGCACGAGCCCCTAGAAGAGTTAAAGGAAGAAGATTTTGGAATCGGTGCAATGTGGGAGGAGAATTGCGCCGCAATTCAAATTGAATCAGATTTTGAAACGATGAAGTTATCTGAATGAACAACGCAATGCACTAAGCCATCCTTAGAAGAACCACCTGTGTTAGAGTTGAAGTAGTTTCCTGTGCACCTCAAACATGCTTAGTTAGGAGGGAATAACATGTTACCGGTTATTATAACTACCTCGCTGAGTAAAGAGAAGAAGGATGCACTTATCCAGATCCTAAAAAATAACGTAAAAGCCTTGGGATGAACCTTGGCGGATATTCGGGGGATCAGCCCTTCGTATTGCATGCATAAGATTCGTCTTGAGGAAGGCAAAACGGGATCTATAGAGAGGCAACGTCGTTTAAACCCTGCCATGAGGGAGGTTGTGAAGAAAGAAATAGTGAAGTGGCTAGATGCAGGTGTCATTTACCCTATATCAGATAGCAGCTGGGTGAGCCCAGTGCAATGCGTTTCGAAGAAAGGGGGAAGGACAATCGTCACCAACAACAGGAATGGGTTAATTCCCACAAGGACAACTACGGGGTGGAGAATATGTATGGACTATCGTAAGTTAAATCTGGCCACGAAGAAGGACCACTTTCCACTCTCCTTTATTGATCAGATGTTAGACTGACTTGCTGGGAATGAATTCTTATGTTTTCTTGACAGCTACCCAGGGTACAACCAAATTGCAATTGCACCGGAGGATCAAGATAAGACAACCTTCACATGCCCATTTGGCACATTTGCATTTTGTGGCATACCGTTTGGACTCTGCAATGCACCAGGTACTTTTCAACGATGTATGATGGCGATATTTTTAGATTTCTTGGAGGAGTCAGTCGAGGTATTTATGGATGATTTTTCAGTTTTCGGCAATGCTTATGACTCCTGTTTATCTAATTTGGAGAAAGTCTTCAAGAGATGTGTGGAAACTAATCTTGTTCTGAATTGGGAGAAATGCCACTTTATGGTTGAAGAAGGAACTGTGCTAGGTCACAAAATATCGAAGCCAGGATTGGAAGTTGACCAAGCAAAAATCGATGCAATTTCCAATCGACGCAATTTTATCTAAACGATCGCTTATTCTGCCTATCTAAACGACATCTTCACTTGTGAGAGCAGAAGTGAAAATGCTATTCCGTCTATCGAGGGAGGGTTGGAAGAATGTGTTAACTAAAGCGAAAAGTACTTCTAGAGATGGAAGTAACCTTACGTTCATCACGTTCATCACTGTTTCACCATAGAGATATGGAAACGTGGCCGATCACTGAGAGGTGTACGCTAAAGGAAAGCGGAACCTTAGTTGTATCTTTAACGCAATTAACAAACTTGCGATGTTTTTACTAATTATCCCTTCTAATTCTGATTCATACATAAAGACTTGCCATCGCATACCACGATCCTTTGTATAAGCTTCACATTCAGTCTCGAACTTAGTATCATATATAGCATGTATCTTGTATCTTGTATCACGTTAGCTTAGGATTTATTTTCATCGCAATTTATTTTATTAGCACAACTTTATTTTACCGCACTTTAATTTCCTGTACAAACACACAATCTTTATTAATTGTAAAAAACGGTCACATATATCACAAAAGTAACACATTAACGAAAACAATCCTTGTGTTCGACCTCAGATTACTTTGAGAAACTAACGTTGGAATTATACTTGGTTTTAGCGCATGGAAACTTGTGACAACACAATACTTGAGGTGTCTTAACTCCATGCCTAAAAGTCAATAAGCCCTTCTTAGAGTTCTGCATCAAATATTTGACAAGCATCTTGTCACGACACCTGAGACAGAGCTAGCATTTTATTCTTTCGATCTCTAAAGATCTGAATACCCAGAATAAACTTTCGATCTCTAAAGATCTGAATACCCAGAACAAACTGAGTCTCTCCCAAATGGACCGATTAAGCTTGCAAATCTTTTACTCTTGACCTTGGGTTATGAATCCCTTGGGTTGCACAATGTAAATGGTCTCCTCAAGATTGCCATTTAGAAAAGCAGTCTTGACATCCATTTGCAAAATCTTGTAGTCATAATATGAGGCAATGGATAGGAGGATCCAGATAGACTTAAGTATGGAAATAGATGAGAAAATCTTCTCTTAGTAAATTCCCTCTACCTGGGTATAATCCTTTGCCACCAGTCTAGTCTTGAAGGTCTGAACCTTCTCATCAGCACCCCGTTTTCTCTTATAGATCAATTTACAACCTATAGGTTTAACCCATCAGATTGATCTACAAGATCCCATACGGAATTGAATTATATAGACTCCATTTCAAGATCCATCACTTTGATCCATTCATCTCTGTCAATATCCTCCATTACCTTCTTGTAAGACAACGGATCCTCAACTTTGCCATTAGCTACCATAGCCAGGATTTCAGTTAAATGCATATAACAAATAGGAGGGTTCACAACCCTCCCACTACGTCGAGGATTCCTAAACACTTGAGGCAGATTTGACCTACTAGATGAACCTACTTTAACAACACTTGTTGAGGTACTAGGTTCTTCAATAACTCTTGTTGAAGATTCTAGGCCTGTGATCCCTTATGTGGTCTTCTTCAGGAAAAGTAGCATTTTTCGATACAAATACTTTTTTTTCTTTAGGATCAAAGAAGTAACCACCTCTTGTTCCATTGGGGTAGCCTACAAATAGACAACCTTGAACATGGTTCCGATTTCTTATGATTAGCCTCAAGCACATGTGTTAGGTAAACCCAAATTCTGAAATGACGTAAACTAGCTTTACGACCATTCCATAACTCCAAAGGTGTTCTGGAAACACTCTTGTAAGGAACATAATGTAGGATGTATGCTGCAGTCTCTACTACATAACCCCAAAACAAGTCAAGTAAGGAAGCGTAACTCATCATAGACCAAACCATGTCCAATACGGTTCGATTTCTCATTTGTGATACACCATTTTGCTGAGGTGTACCAGGTGCTGAGAGTTGGGATACTATTCCATGATCTATCATATAGTTTTGGAATGTTAAATCCATAAACTTTCCACCTCGACAAGATCGAAATGTTTTAATCGTTCTATTTAATGCATTTTCAACTTTAGCCTTGAATTCTTTGAAATTTTCAAAAGATTCAGACTTATGTTGCATTAAATAAATGTACCCATATCTTGAATAATCATCAATAAAGGTGATGAAATATTCATAACCTCCCCTAGCTTTTTTATTCATCGGACCACAGAGGTCTGAATGTGCCCTAGTCTTAGGTGCCAAAGTTTGGCATTTTCTTTAAGTGAAATTTTAAGACTTTATGTTGAGTTACAACAGTTTTAAGCAACTCATTGTTATGGAGGGAATTTGTTGCTAACGGCCTTAGCATATACAAATTATTTTCCAGTTTTGCAAAACAAATATCAACAACATTCTTAGTAATAAACACTTTATTTGCAAGAAAGTTGATATTATATAATTGTTCTAACAAACACTTTATAGAACCTAAGTTCCTTTATAAATCAGGAACTACAAATACATCTTTTAAAACAAGAAATATGTTTTGTAAAGTCATCTGGAGACCTCCCACTCCCACAGCTGAGACGAAGTGCCTGATTCCAACTCGCATCGCCATCTCACCAGCATCTAGCTGTCGATAGGAACTAATTCCATAAAATGAAGAACAACCGTGGTTAGTGGACCTGAAGTCTATATTCAAGGCAGAATCAACATTCTCCACTAAACAGGTTTCCAATACAGGCAAATTATATTTACCTTACTTGGCTTTCTTCTTTTCTACCAAATACTTGAGGGAGTTCCTCTTCCAATTCCCATCTTACTTGAGGTGTTTCCTCCTTCGTCTGCCTTCTACCAAGTCCGAACAGAGCCCACCCTCTGGATTCTCACACCGAGAATACCAAAGTAACCTTCTTGGTGGTGTCTTACTTAACTCGACACCATCGAGGTTCCATGGAGGCCGTACGTGTTGCGGAGGAGTTGGTGACCAAGGTGATCGCTGAGGACGAGCGCGAAGTGTTCGTGTAGAGTTGCAGTCGTGTTGTTTGAGCAAGGTCGAACCTTTATGGAACTTTTTGGAAGATGAAGCTAAAAGATCTCATAACGCAGAGTTTCATAATCGCGTTCAGATCGCTTCGATCTCACCGTGACCGAAATATAACATTATACATTCAACACATATAGTTATGAAAATAAACTCTAATTAACAATATGTTATGAACAACAAATCATAAGGGAAAGAGTTCTATACCAATTGAAGACTATCTTCAAACTTTAGAACCCTAAGCAACGGAACCCTCCAACAGATCTACCAATGCCTGACAGGAACGTTGGCTGCAGTAGCACGATCAACGCGAACACAAATGCTGCAACAGGGACGACACCACCACTAATGAGCCCCAGGTATTCTCAGAGTGAAAACCCAAAGGGTGGGCTTTGGTGAATTTGGTAGAGGATGGAGGAAAAACGAGTCGTATAGGCGATAAGCAAGTGGGAGAGAAAACAACGCTATCGTATAGTAGAAGTGCTTATCGCATAGAGAAGCTGCACGATTGTGTAGGATTTGCTGAATGATCGTTTAGGAAAAGGTATACGACTGTTTAGCTAAATCGGCACACTATACGATCTTTTAGGGAACTTAACCGATCGTGTAAGTGAGAGTGTGCGATCGTTTAGCGCGAGATGGATGATCGTTTAGATGGAGAAGCCACTATTGTATAGGCTCTCAAGCGATCGTTTTCTTTCATCAACGCGTGCTTCACGAAATCCTTTGGGCGATTGAACGATAAGGCGATCAAAATGAAAACCTTTATCATTTTAATTCATTTGATACATTAATCGACTTAGCCCACTAACCCACGTCCAAACATGAAAATTGGATTAATTATCATATAATTAATCAATTAATTAATTAATAATTATAATCATATTATATTTATATCCTACAGTTTGATATCACATATCTACTATAGTATTTTCTCCTCTACTTGATATAAATCATATTTATATCTAATTTTCTCCATAAAAATGTATCTCATACATTTTCCATATATCATTAACCAGTCAAATTATATCATATATAATCAAGCTTCTCTTGTCAATTTGAACATTTCAAATTAACCCAAATACTGGTTCTCGACTTTATCCAAGCTACCCAGGGGACCTAATGGACTTGTGGCTCGAAGATCAAACGGTACGTGAACAGCTGACTAAACTCTTTAGCCACGAGATCCACCATCCGTAAACTGTCAGACATTCCACTAAAGACCAACAATTGAACTTTTCTTACCACAGATATATTTCTGTGTCCATCGAATATAACCAATCATGAGTATGATGACCCTTAATAGATGCTTGTAAGTACAGCTAGGCTAAATTACCGTTTTGCCCCTATAGTTACATCTCACTCCTTAGGTACCACTGATTCCTCTAATGAACAATACAACATAGTCCAACTATGTGTGAACACCTCTCGGGCTAGGAGAAAGTGTGTGGCACCACATCGTTCAAGCCACTGAATCAGCCCTTAAGGGAGCCATCTATCTACTTACCTCTGCCTCGGGGAAGGAGTGAATTCCATCTTGTGCAGCTGAATTCCCAGCTCCCAAATCAGACGAATCCCCAAAATGGTACATTTGAATTGGTGACCTGGCCACTCGCACCCATACAAATCGAAGGACCGCCCTTAATGGCAGGAGTTCCAAACTCACTCAGTATTGAGGTCATGTTACCTACGATCATCCTAGTGAAGTGAAGTCTCTGTCATGAACAGTGTTATATAACGAGATGTTAACACTTCGTGGTCAGGTCTTATACAAACTCTTTGTATAGGACGCCCTCGATCGCATGTCCCCAACACGAATGATCAGGATCAGACCATCTGTGACAAGTCACAACACTTGTGACCATTCCACAAAGTGGGCCGCATCCATAGCGTTACCAGGATAAGGTTTCCCTCCTTTATCCATATACTACTGACCATTTTTGGTTATCACTCAAGACATGATCCACTTGTATGTCACCACATACATGCTCGAGTCAGATACAGATAACCAGGGATTTTATGTTTATTGGTTTGTGGTAAAGCAAATAAAACAAGTAAATGAGTAAAATACAAGATGTGAAGTAAATATCATATATTAACAACACAAGCGTTCGTACATACTGTTTACAAACTACAGGACACGAGACTTTAGGGCATCAACCTCAACAATCTCCCACTTATCAAAGAGAAGTGGGGTGTACAATAAACTTAGTACAAAACAATAAAATAGGGCATAAAAGGCTAGTACAAGAAAATCTCCCACTTATCCTAGTCCAACCGCAGGCTATCCTGTAGAGCCATGCTCCGTAGGCGACTCTCAAACACTGTAGCCGTGAGAGCCTTCGTAAACGGGTCAGCAACATTAAATTGGCCTAGGTTAGACTGATCTGTCTCATCTCCTCAACCTCTTGAGGCGTCTTAGGACACATTTCCTTAGACAAAGTAACTCCATGCCTGAACGACAGTAGGCCCCTCTTCGAGTCCTGCATTGAATACTTGAGCAACATCTTGTTAATGTACGATGTCTGAGACAGTGCCAACACTTTGTTCTTACGATCTCGAAAGATCTGTATACCTAGAACAAATTGAGCCTCTCCCAAATCTTTCATTTGGAATTGGGTCGCTAGCCAGTTCTTAACTATAGTCAGTAGACCTACATCATTCCCAATGAGTAGGATATCGTCTACGTACAACACTAAGAAGACTACTGAAGCGTTGATGATGTTCTTGTAAAACACATGGTTCATCAACTTCGCCATCCTGGTTAACATCCTCCATTCCCTTATTATAAGACAACGGATCCTCAACGTCGTCATCTACTACCATAGCAAGGATATTCGTGAAACCCAGATAGCGAACGGGTGAGTTTGCAACCCTCCTACTACATGGAAGTTCCTTCAACTCTTGAGGTGGAACTGACCTACTGGATGAACTCCCATCAACAACCCTGGTTGATGTAGCAGGCTCTTCAACAACTCTTGTTGAAGTTTCAGTAGTTTCATTGGAATGTTGATGCAACACGACTTTGCTTCGTGGATTGTGCTCCCTTATATGATCCTCCTCAAGGAAAGTAGCGTTTGTTGAAACAAACACCCTATTTTCCATCTGATCATAAAAATAACCCCCTCGTGTACCTTTGGGGTAGCCTACAAAGAGCCATAACCTCAACCGTGGTTCTAACTTCTTGGGATTAGCCTTAAGCACATGTACAGGGCAACCCCAAATACGGATGTGACGTAAACTAGCTTTATGCTCATTCCACAACTCCAGAGGTGTTCTGGCAACACTCTTGGAGGGAACACAATTGAGTATATATACCGTAGTCTCTACTGCGAAACCCCAAAACGAGTCCGGTAAGGAAGTGTAACTCATCATCGAGCGAACCATGTCTAACAAGGTCCTATTTCTCCTCTTCGCTACACCATTATGCTGAGGTGTACCCGACGCTGAGAATTGGGAAATGATTCCATGTTCTATCAAATAGTCCTGGAATGCGGAGTCCAAAAATTCTCCACCTCGATCCGATCGAAGTGTTTTAATCCATCTATCTAATGCGTTTTCAACTTCAGCCTTGAAATCTTTATACTTTTCAAAGGATTCAGACTTCCGTTGCATAAGATAAATATACCCGTACCTGGAGTAATCATCAGTAAAATTGATAAAATACTCGTAGCCACCTCGGGCTTGCACATTCATAGGACCACAAAGGTCAAAATGTACTAACTCAAGAGGCTCCTTGGCTCTATAACCTTTTCTAGTAAAAGGTCGTTTAGACATCTTACCCCAAGGCAAGATTCACACATTCGTAAAGAATTTTCTTCTAACTCACTTAGAAGTCCATTCTTCACCAATCTCTCAATCCTATTGAGATTGATGTGCCCTAAACGTAGATGCCGACGATGGGCATTTTCTTTTGGAGAAATTTGTCGACGTTTTGATTTACGGAAGTTCTGAACATTTCAGTATTATGGAAGGAATTAATGTCTAATGACCTTAGCACATATAAATTCGATTCCAGATTTGCTGTGCAAATAAAAACACCATCTTTATGAATAAACACTTTATTCACATCAACAGAGACAATAATTTACATTGCAATAAACACTTTACAGAAATAAGGTTCCTTTTTAGTTTAGGAACAATATATACATCATTTAAAACAAGAAACCTATTATGTAAAGCTAACTGGAGTCCTCCCAATGCCACAGTTGAGATGACGCGCCCGGTGCCTACTCGCATCGTCATCTCGCCAGCCTCTAGCTGTCACTAAGATCTAATCCCCTGAAAAGAAGAACAAACATGGTTAGTGGCGCCTGAATCAATTATCCAGGAAGAATCATCATTCTCCACTAAACAAGTTTCAAACACAAGGAAATCACATTTACCTTTATCCGCCATGGCTTTAGCCTTGGCTGCTTTCTTCTATTTCAGATACTGAGGACAATTTCTCTTCTAGTGTCCATCTTAGTTGCAATGGAAACACTTTCCTTTAGCAATTTGTGGATGCTTCTTTGGGGCGATAGGCAGTGGGTTAGCACGTGCCTTCCCTTTTCCTTTACCACTCTTCTTTTTCTTCCCCTTTGTAGAGTTAGAAGTAGAAGGTGCAGACTTCGTTCTTGAGGTCGAACCTCTATGGAATGTCCTAGAAGATGAAGCAACATTTGCCTCACCCTTCTGCCTTTCCTTACTTTTCTGTAAAGATTGGTATGCCTACAACTCATTGACGAGAGTTGTAAGGTTATACTTCACTTTGTTAAGAATCACATTACTAACAAAGTGCAAGAAGCTCTCCGGCAAAGAATACAGGATTATGCTAACCTGGTTGCCTTCATCGATGGTAGACCCAATCAACTCCGCCACATTAAAGTGGACCATCGTGTTTAGCAATGTTTACAAACAAAGGTGCCTTCTTTCATTTTGGAGTTGAATATGTATTTAAGAGCCTCATGCATAAGCTGTTCAGACGGTTATCCAGACATCCCCCCAAGGACTCCATGATCTCACGCGCTGAGACCATAGGCTCATGTTTCTTGGCCAAGACTTCAGAAATACTTGCCAAGATGTAGGCTCGGGTCTTCTCATTCGCCCTTGTCCATCGCTCGTATGCCTCCCAAACATTTCAAGCGGTATTAGGAGCTGGAATAGGAGGACAAGCCTCCGTGAGTGCGAACATGAGATCCTCGATGATTAGGAACATTGTGATCATGTGTTTCCATGTTGCAAAATTATCGCCAGTAAGTTTTTCGGCACTTAATAACGATAATGTGGCTGTTGCCATTTGAAAATGTTGCTGAAAATACGAACAAAACTTTATTAGATTTTGCTAAAAAAATTTTAAACCAATCAGTTTTGCAAAACAGTTTCAAGTAACCTACGTTATAGACTTCTATTTTGAAATGATACCCCAGTGAGGCAGGACAAATGCCACCGGTAGGGTGATCAGTTGACCCTTCATTGGGATGAAACATTCTCAACCATTAGGCAGAACCAACTCTTGGAACTGAACCTAACAGCCACCATTTTTCGGTCCAAAATCGTTAACTTTTAACTATTCCGCGTAAGTGTATCCCCTTGCTTTCGGTGTCAAAGTTCCGCCCTAATGCGCTTACTGTAGGGAAAAGACAGATTAGGACAAGAGACTAAGTTACCTTATCCTCTTACAGGAGATCAAATAAAGAAACGCACAAAACTGCCATCCTTTAGGGGGACACTCCCAAGGTGCCTCGAGGCGATGCACAGTAATTTTATTTAACCTAACGAGGGAGACCGAGGGATATGCTGTCACACTTCCCACTCCCACTTACTATGAACATTCTCTCCATCCACCTTGATACTGACCTACCCAAACACCATCCATTGGGGAGACACGCCAAAGGTGTCGTGAGGCCGAGGATAGATCTCACGGTGTGGTCTATTTAGGAGAAAAGTGAAAGGTTTAAGTGAAGCATCTCATGCCCCAAGTACCTCCCACTGAATGTTCTACCTAGGGATCCATTAACCTAGACAATCCGGCTACTGATTTTAGTCTAAGTCAACTTTTTTTTTTTAAACTCTGCTCATAAACAACATTTGTCTATGAAATATGAACAAGTTCAAGTAGTCACATTTAGACACTTTAATGGACTGTCCTTAACTTGTATGCATGTATCAAATCTATCTAATTCACCTTTCCAAGTAAGTCCCCAAGTAGGGGTGTTACGTTTCGGTCAACTTAAATACCCTAGCCTAGACAGAACCCGCCTTAGACAAAAGGTCCCTTATAGATAGATTTGCTACACTTTAACCTTTTATTAGCCAATTTAATCCTATTAAACTGATTAAAAGATTAAAGCCTTAGGGATGCTAATCTTATTAGAACCGTGATCTTAGGTCTATGTGATCCAAGTTTTAAAAATTTTAAAACCATGAATTAAACTTAAGGGAGCATGCATGTCTTTCTTATTTATTTTAGTTATAATTTCTCTTTAACTTTTAAAAAGAAACAACTAAAAGTATTGCACACAACGAGGCGTTTATAACATTTATAAAATAACCTATATGTCATGCTTCATGCAATGTCCGGTCATTACTATATATAACTTTTATATAACGCGTAACAACCAAGCAAACATGCTATCATTCACCCTTATACTATAACAATTATAATATAAAGATGATGCATGCCAATGCTTTTTATGCATGCATAAATATAACTCTTATATTATATGATGCATGAGCATACTCTTACATAATTAAAATCACGCTTCTCTAAATTATAACAATTACAATAAAGAGATGATGCATGACCATTGCATAACCTAAGGTGGGATTTACTATATCTACATATCATATGACATATAAAAAACATACATCGCATGTAACAAACAAAAGATTAATGGACCGGGATGAGCCTTTACAAAAAACCGGAATGAAAAAATCCTATCTATTACATTTTTCATTGAGCAAACCGGTTCATAGGCAAAATGGGTCTTGAACCGCTTGGAGGTCTTCATCATGTAGCTAACGCCGCAGAAGGTAGACGATCGTTCAGTATGCACTAGACGATAGGAGCATAAGTAAACGATCGTGTACATGACGACGAGGCTGCAAAGCCTGATCGTCTATATGATCGTGTAGCATGACGACAGGTAAACGATTTACCTTGCTTACTAAGCGATCGTTTAGTAAGTTACTAAGCGCTTGCTGACCTAAACGATTATCTAGCGCGTGCGCTTTAAACGAGACGCAAGTGTCTCATCGTCTAAACGATGCGTGCAACCAGGTAAACGATTTACCTTGCAATGCTAAGCGATCGTTTAGTCAGTTACTAAGCAATGAAGCTTGCAAACCTAAACGATCGTCTAGCGCACCCATGCATTAAACTATACTCAACGATCACGTACCTGATCATCAACACAATGTGACCAACTCTTGATCGCATTTCCCATCGTTTAACCGATGTGTTCAACAACGATCGCATACACCTTCATCTTTACGATGCGATCAACGATGTTCGCATAGAACATCTTCTGCACGATGCGATCAACCCTAGATCACCTCCTTCCTCGAAGGGCTGCAACGCTTGCCTAGAACTTCGACGAATGACTCAAAACTTCAAATAGACTTTGAATACAGGCTCGATAAGGATTATTAATGCCCAAAAATGCAGGGGCCTTTACAAATAACCACGAATGTAAAAGGATTTAAATCAAACTGAGGCTAATCATCCCGAAAACATCCATTAATCCCACACATCCACAGCAGATTTAACAATTAAACAGCGTAGAAATGCACCCACCATGAATGTATATTTCATTTCGTTGCAACAGATGAAATCGGAGTATCAGAACCTGGCTCTTAATCCAATTGAAGGATCTCATAACGTAGAGTTCCATTAGTGCATTCGGATCGCTTCGATCTCACCGTGAATGAAATATAACATTATACATTCAACACATACAGTTATGAAAATAAACTCTAATTAATGACATTCTATGAACAACAAAATCATAAGGGAAAGAGTTCCATACCAGTTGAAGACTATCTTCAAACTTCAGAACCCCAACGCAGCGGAACCCTCCAACAGATCTACCAATGCCTGGTAGGAACGTCGACTACAGCAGCATGATCAACGCGAACATGAACGCTGCAACGGGAATGACACAACCACTAATGAGCCCCGGGTATTCTTGGAGTGAAAACCAAAAGGGTGGGCTTTGGTGAATTTGGTAGAGAACGGAGGAAAAACAAGTCTTGTAAGCAATAAGCAAGTGGGAGAGAAAACAATGCTATCGTATAGCAGAAGTGCTTATCGCATAGAAGAGCTACATGATCGTGTAGGATTTGCTGAACGATCATTTAGGAAAAGGTATATGGTCGTTTAGCTAAATTGACACACTATACGATCGTTTAGAGAAGCTATCCGATCGTGTAAGCGAGAGTGTGTGATCGTTTAGCACGAGATGGACGATCGTTTAGATGGAGAAGTGACTATCGTATAGGCTCTCGAGAGATTGTTTTCTTTTACCAATGCGCGCTTCACAAAATCTTTTGGGTGATTGAACAATGGGGCGATCAAAATGAAAACCTTTTTCATTTTAATTCATCGATTACATTAACCGACCTAGCCCACTAACCCATGTCCAAACGTGAAAATTGGATTAATTATCATATAATTAATCAATTAATTAAGTAATAAATATAATCATATTATATTTATATCCTATAGTTTGATATCACATATCTACTATAGTATTTTCTCCTCTACTTGATATAAATCATATTTATATCTAATTTCCTCCATAAAGATGTATCTCATATATTTGCCATATATAATTAACCAGTCCAATTATATCATATATAATCGAACTTCCTATTGTTAATTTGAACATTTCAAATTAACCCAAATACTGGTTCTCGACTTTATCCAAGCTACCCAGGTGACCTAATGGACCCGTGGCTCGAAGCTCCAACGATACGTGAATAGCTAACTAAACTCTTTAGCCACGAGATCCACCATTCGTTAACTATCAGACATTCCACTAAAGACCAACAACTGAACTCTTCTTACCATAGATATATTTCTGTGTCCATCAGATATAATCAATCATGAGTACGATGACCCGTCACAGATGCTCGTAAGTACAGCTGGGCCAATTTATCTTTTTGCCCCTGTAGTTTCATCTCACTTCTTAAGTACCACTGATTCCTTTAATGAACAATACAACATAGTCTAATTATGTGTGAGCACCTCTCAGGCTAGGAGAAGGTGTGTGGCGCCACATCTTCAATCCCCGGAATCAACCCTTAAGAGAGCCATCTATCTACTTACCCCTGCCTCAGGGAAGGAGTGAATTCCATCTCATGCAGCTGAGTTCTCAGCTCCTAAATCAGACGAATCCCCAAAATGGTAGGTTTGAATCGGCGACTTGGCCACTCGCACCCATACAAATCAAAGGACCGCTCTCAATGGCAGGAGTTCCCAACTCACTTAGGATTGAGGTCATGTTACCTATGTTCATCCTAGTGAAGTGAAGTCTCTGTCATGAACAGTGTTATATAACAAGACATTAACACTACGTGGTCAGATCTTATAAAAACTCTTTGTATAGGACGCCCTCGCTCGCATGTCCCTAACACGAATGATCAGAATCAGACCATCTGTGACAAGTCACAATACTTTTAACCATTCCACAAAGCGGGCCGCATCCGTAGCTTTACCAGGATAAGGTTTCCCTCTTTTATCCATATACTACAGACCATTTTTGGTTTTCACTCAAGAAATGATCCAGTTGTATGTCATCACATCGTAACGCAGGATTTGTAATGCAATGCAAGCCCATGCCATAAACTTGTTGTGACATAGATTTTATGCGATGATATGTGATACTACTTCTAGATATGTGTTATTAACGAATGTTCTTGTAGTATGTTGTGCGTTGTCACAAGTTTCCTTGCATTGAAACCAAGTATAATTTCACCGCAAGTTTCTCGGTGTGATTCGAGGTCGAACACAGAGACTATTTTAGGTTATTTCGTTGTGCTTGTGATATATGCGACCAAGGGTTTTTTTCAATTTATAAAAGAATTTGTGTACAAGTAATTAAACATGCGATAAAGTAAAGTAAAGTGGTAAAATTGCGATAATAACATAAATTGCGTTAAAGTAAATTGCGATAAAGTAAATCTAAGCTAAGATGATACAACATACAAGTTTCATGATAGCAGATACTGAGGTCAAGGCTGGCTATGAAGATTATGCAAAGATCATGTAATGTGGTAACAAGTCTTATGTACGAAGCAGAAACAGAAAAGATAACTAATATAAACAGCACAAGTTCCTTAATTGCGTTAAAGGTATAAGTACTATTCCGCTTTTCCCTTGGCATACACCTCTCGGTGATTGGCCACGTTCCTACATCTCTGTGGTGAAACAGGGGTGAACGTAATGAACGCAAGGTTGCTTCCATCTTTAGAAGTACTACTCGCTTTAGTTAACGCATTCTTCTAACCTTCTCTCGAAAGATCAAAATGACATCTTCACTTCTACTCTCACAGGTGAAGATGCCGTGTAGCATGCCTTAGCTAAACACATTTATCTCTTTATCACAATTTGAGTTACTCATTGAATCCATATTAATTACCAAGGTATTAAGAATACTTCATGGAGAAAATGATTAGTGGTGGAACGGAAAGAGACAGAAAAGTGGTAATGAAAGTGATTTCAATAAAACTATTTAGCGTCTGATACATGATTTGTGAATGAAGAGATTAAGAAAATGAAATACACTTGATGAAATAGAGTTAGAAACAAATACAAATAAGTGCCAACGTCTTAGCGCCGATCTGGATGGAGATTTACTTGCTGGCGTGGATGAAGTGAACGGATGGATGAGCTTCCCTCTCAGGCTTGCTCAACCGATAGTAGGGATCTAAGCACAGAGCTTCACGATGAGGATCTAGCAGATTCACACTGAGACTCACCTCTCGGCCTTGTCTCTTTTCTTCCCGAATTTCTTCCGATCAGTACTCAGCTCAGCCTTTCTCTCAATAATCCAGCAGCAATTACCCCTCGTATCAATTATACCCGTATCATGTATATGTTCTCTGAATTCTATGGGGGTATTTATAGGTGAAAAGCTTTGACTCTTGGCTTGTGGACCCCACTTCTTATTATAGAAATTCTGAAGATGGAGGAATAAATATTCCTTCTGATATGCAATCAGACCGTCAAATCTGCACAACAGTTAGTTGTACACATGTCACAATCCTCCGCGTTTACGTTGCTCAGCTGCATCTTTCAATCGGTTGCTCGCATGCGGTGTTGTTTTTATTATCGCATGCAGTTGAAATTCAGCTCTAGATCGACTGTTGCATTGCACCGTCATTGCATTCATCGTCTTTTCATTGTTGATTGACGGGCGCAATATAATAGAGATGCGTTGTTCAATTTCTCGTTGAGCCTTGATCACAAGCGGTGACTTGGTTTCCTGCAAAACAGAGTAAAAATATCCTCTTTTACCATCTTGACAATGTTAGTGGTGTAATTGTGATAATTCATAATTATTGAATTTCTGAGCTAATTTTCATACAATCGACGCATATTCCTTCTCTTTTGGCTGCAATATCTAAATAAGGCAACATAAATAACTTGTATTTCTACAAGTTATCACACCCGCAAATTTAGATATATGCTTGTCCTCAAGCATATCTTCTACTAAGGCAATAAAGCCAAATTTATCTCTTATATTTTTGCGTCGATTGGCTACTCTGAATGTTACACTTAAGCACATTTCATAACAACGCAATTTCCTTCTATCCTTGCTAATTCTTAACAAAGCCCTACTTTATTCTTCTATATAACAAATCTGCTCGAAGATGCCTTTCAAAATAGAATGCTTATCTATTCTTTGTCAAAACAACTTAATATATCTATATATGGTGGTCAAACTTTGCGTTATTTACTAGAGACTGTTGTTCATGGTTACACTCTTCGTTTTGGTTTGCTCCCACGAGTGTCATGCGAACATCTAACTACGGTTGTGTGCCAATTCCAACTTTACTTATGGTATTCAGAGGAGTTGTCTCTTACACTCATTTATTTTCTTTCATATTGCGTTGTTCTTTGAAACCCACCTTCATTTTGGCTTGCTCCTACATGTGTCATACGAACATCCAACTACGAGCAGGCTCCTTTCATAACTAAACTCTTATCAGGTTGGGACATTTTTGAAGTTCTCCCTTGCGCTGACATTGGAGTTTGGCAATTAAAAATATTTTATTATTATTTTTTTTTGACAAATGAAAATGAACGCATTTTTTTGAAGATCTCATATTCTTGATCTTATCTGCTCAGACCTTCCCCACCCCCAAATATAAAGATAAGCAAGGTCCTCATTACATTGTTTGGATAGACTAGACAAACACTTAGAATAAAAATTTCAAAAAGAAGGTTTAAGCAGAACTTTGAAAGATAAAAGGTAAAGTACTGCTAAACTAATAATTAACTAAGTATTGGTCAGAATTTACAATGTATGGAAAATGTTTCTAAGTATAAACATATAGTACATCATGGCAGCACAATAAATAACGCAAAAGTAAAAGATCAGAACATCGAAAATATTGACAAAGGATGATAAAGAAAAAGGCACAGGCAAAGAGAAGAGAATATTTACTTTGATTGTATTGAATATTAACAAAGTATACAAATAATTAAAAATTCACGCAATACAAAAATTTTTGCCTATACAAAGAATCAAAGAGTGGAGATGTTATCTTTTTAAATTTGATTCAGATGGATGCATGCTAAAAATTGACACCGCGCTTCTAATAACGCAAATACATTTTTGCTGAGGACGAGCAACAACGCATGCACCCCCGCAACACACCCTTTAACTAACACATTTCTGGAGGATACCTCAACATAGTGCATTTAGCTAAGGACGGGCAAAGGACACATACGCGCGCAACACACCTCTCAACGCAATGCATTTGAGTGTAATGGATGCAAGGCATCTCTTGTTAACTCACACTACACCCATCATTGCATTACATACTAATTTTTCTTCTTTTTACATCATCAACCCCAATAGAAGCAAATTTGCTTCATCCTTCTTCTCCTTGCTTTTCAACAGGGATTGGAAGGTCTATAGCTCATTGAGCAGGGTGGTTAGGTTATAGTCAATTTTGTTCAAAATAACATTGCTATGGAAATGAAGGAAACTTTCAAGTAAAGATTCTAGTATTATGCTAACCTGGCTAGCTTCGTCGATGCTTAACCCGTTCATCTCTGCCACGTTGAAGTGGATTATCATGTTGAGAATGTGTTCTAGAACAGATGCCCCTTCTTTCATATGGGCATTGAAGATGTATTTAAGAGCGTCATGCCTGAGTCGTGTAGGCAATTGTTCATGGAGTATATCAGCATGCAGCGGAAGCAAGAAGGATCAATAAGCATTCTAAATCATTAATTTTGGCTGTAAATAAAACATGCTCATACAATTATAAGAGGGTTTCATGTCATACCTTTGTAGAACCTCTTGAAACTCGAATACAGCTGCAAATCTTCTCCAATTCTTCTTGTGAACCACCTCAAGGTCTTCCCTACTATTCTTTTCGAGCCTTAGATTGAGTTGTGGGACTCAAAATAAGCTTGAATGAAGGTAATTTGGAGAAGACACTCACTGATGCAACTTGAAGAACACTTCTTCAACCTGACAAGTTTTCAACAAAACTTCAGCAAGCTTATCAGCTATTGCATGCCACAATTTCACTTCTATCTTATCTATTTATTGCAGGACATTCATGCAAAGAAGAAGGCTACATGAGACGCAGCTCATGCTTGGAGTATTGAAACTATAGTCAAGTGGATGTTTTGTGAGCAACTTGAATGATAGTGGACAAATCCAGCATTTCCAAAGTTTGTGTTTTTCAATTTTCTAATTTCAAATTGATTTCCAAAATCAATTTAATTTCAAAAATGAAATTATTATTAATTTCACAAAATTAATTTCATAAATTAATTTTCTAAATAAAATAAATAATTAAACAATTTAATTAATTCTAATTAATTTAATATCAAATATTAAATTAATTTTACACAAATTCCACCTTTATGAATTTAATATTTAAATCATATTTAAATATCAATTAATTCTCCAATTCCGTTTAATTCCAAAATTAAGTGTATATTATATCTCATATAATTACTAATTCCCTTAATTCTAATTTGAATGTTTCAAATTAATTTATCATGCTACTCTAAGGCTAATCCATTTACGAGCTAGTAAGGGGACCTCATGAACCTACAGATCATAGGCTCCAACAATCCGAGATTAATTGGCTAAACTCGTTATACCGAATTAATTCTCATTCGTTAATTAAGGGGTAGCTTCATTAAAGCCCATAATTAGTAAGTCGACCCTTCACAGGTTGTTCATAATAACGGCTAGGTAAATTATTTGTTTTACCCCTGAGATTATGTCTTGTTCCTTGAGTTCCTACTAATCCTATAATGAAAAATTGGTTTGTGATCCAGTCCCTAAACCAGATCCCTCTCAGCCCAGTGAGAGGGTGGAGCCCCTTATTCAAGACCTGGATTAAGTACTTAAGTGAACAACCTTTCTCTTATTCCTAAATTGGGTAGGCGTGAATTTTGTCTATGTCCCTAGCTATCTACCCAGTCTTACCCATGAAATGGGAGGCTCATTAAGCCGGTGCTGCTGAGCCAACCCTCACCTATGCAGATCTAAGGATAATCCCGAATAAATAGGAGTTCATAGTTAACTCAGGATTAAGATTGAGTTACCTAGATCATTTAAGTGAAATAGTCAATCTTATATAGTAAACAACGTTGTAAAGTAAGAGTGACTTATTTCTTGGTTCGATCTTATGCAAACTCATTGCATAGGACGCCCCCACTCCTCATGTCAATACATGAAGGAATCTGGATCACTTCGTTTGTAGTATCTTTACAACAACTTGTAACAACTACAGAGAAGGCCGCATCCAATAGTGTTACCAAAATAAGATATCCAACCTTAATCATGTAGTATAGAACGTTTTGGATGTTTACTCGAACTTGATCCATCTCTATGTCTCTACATAAAGTTCAAGTATTCATATAATTGTCATGGATCTTAGTTATATGGATTTAGACTTTTACGTATACAATTTATAGAATCAATAATAAGTTTATTGACTTTAGAATATGTTTATCTTTTATGAACTGCGAGTTTTAGGACATAAAACCTAACAATCTGAACATTTGCCTCAAGGACTCCATGATCTTACATTCTGTGAGCATGGCTCATGCTTGTTGGCAAATACTTCATTAAGGCTTGCCAAGATATACGCTCGAGCCTTTTCGTTTGCCCTTGTCCAATGCTTATATGCTTTACAAATATTTCGAGGAGCATTAGCAGGTGGAATGAGAGGACGTTCCTCCATCAAGACAAATCGAAGATCATGGATGATCATAATAGTATTGATTGTGTTTTTCTAACTACCATTGTTTTCTCCTGTTAACTTATCGGCGGCTAGTAAACCTAAAGTTGCGGTAGCCATTTTAATGACTTGTTAAAAAAAAACAAACTATTTTAGTCTACTTGCATTAAACCACTTGAAGAAAATCAATCAACTTTTAGCAAAATAGTCTAGTGTACCCTAAGTGACATCTATTTTGCAATGACGTTTCAGTGAGGCAGGACAAAAGTCACCGTAGGGTGATCAAGTGCCCCTTCACTGAAATAAGACATTCTCAACCATTAGAAAGAAAAAACTCCTTGTCACTGTAAGTAATAGTCACCATTGTTCAGTCTAGAATTTGTTAACATCCTTAACAATTCTATGTAAGTATAACCCCTCATTTTAGGTTAAAGAGTTCTGCCCCAATGAGTCAACCGTGGGGAAAAACCGATTGGGACATGAAACTAAAGAAACCCTATCTATTTATGGAGATCAAATAAAGCATCATGCAATACAATCATCCTTTAGGGGTACACCCATGATGCCACGAGGCGATGCATGAAACTCTATTTAATCGAATGAGAGAGACCGAAGGATGTGTTGTCACATGTCCTACTCCCACTTACTATAAACACTCTCCCCATTCACCTTGGTATTAACCTACCCAAATGCCACTCGTATGGGGACACCCATGGTGCCTCGAAACTAAGAGTAGATCTCATGGTGTGAACTTTTAGGGAGAAACGTGTAGAGGATAAAATAAAGTATCATATACCCCATTCTCCTCCCACTAAGTGTTCTACCTAGGGTTGATTAACTTAGGAAAAATTCGGCTACTAATTTTATCTAAGTGATTGTCTCGGTGTGGGCTCTATTGGATTTGGTAGAGGGAAGGAGGAAAAGAAGATCGTATACCACAACCAAGAAAGTGGGAGAATACAGGTGTCTATCGTATAAACGATGCTTGATCATTTAGGAAGAGGTACATGATGGTCTAGTAAAAGGGTCATGATCGTGTAGACGATCGTTTAATAAATGATCGAGTGCCCGATCATTTAGGAAAAAGCTAGATGATCGCTTATCAAATCCTATGTGATCGTTTAGTAAACTGCACGAGTGAATACGGTCGTTTAGAAACATCGAGCTATTTTGTAGGCTCTCGGTTTGCAATGCGATAGGTAGTATCCACTACTCGTGAGTGAATGTTTGATGTATTTGCAAATTGAAAATGATTTTCATTTTATTCTTCAGTTACTAAAACAAAAAGCAACCTCCCACTATCACATGATTACAATGAAAATGCCGGCACAATTATCCTATAATTGTCCAAAAAAAAAATATAAATATAATCATATTATATTCATTAACCTAAGGTTTAATATCACATCAAATGGAACATATGAACCATAGTCTTTTCTCCTCCACTAGATATAAATCATATTTATATCAATTTTTTTCCAAATAATGTATCTCATACATAATGTCAATCATATCATATATAATCGAACTCCCTCTTGTCAATTTGAACATTTGAAACTGCCCCAAAAATTGATTCTTAAATTGAATCCATTGAGCTACCAAGGGGACCTTATGGGCCTATGGCTCGAAGCTCCAATAGTAGGTGAATAGCTGATTAAACTCTTTAGCCACGAGATCCACCATCCGTTAACTGGCAGGCGTTCCACTAAAGACCGATAACTTCACTCTTCTCACCACGGATATATTTCTATGTCCATCGGATATAATCAATCAACAGTACGATAACCCTTCACAGATGCTTGTAAGCATAGCTAGGCCAATTTACCGTTTTGCCCCTGTAGTTACATTTGACTTCTTATGTACCACTGTTTCCTCTAATGAACAATACAACATAGTCCTACTATGTATGGACGCCTCTCGGGCTATGAGAAGATGTGTGGAGCCACATTGTTCAAGCCATAAAATATGGGCTAAAATGCATACACAAACATAAAACAAAGGGGAACAATTAAGAAGAAAGAGAAAGGAGAAGTAAAGGGGAAAATAAAATAAAGGCTAAATCTATAATATATATAAAAGTCAGGATATGGAGAAACTTTTGATACATCCTTTCATTACTTTATATATAAAAGGTAGGATAGAGAAAAAAAAATTATGTCCACTATAGTCTTTCATTATAAACTACAATAAAAAAAAAAAAACCAAGCATTTCTATAATATTAATAATGATTTGTCCCTCTACAAATAACAATTAGTACTTCCATTCTATTAATACTTACGCTAAATACCAATAAGAAATCCTGAACAAATCTTTCAATAAAACTTACCTATTTTACTCAAAATTCTTACTTATATGCATTATACAATAATAAAGGTTCATGTAAAATCACTATCAAGTATACATCATCCAATACTTCTATATCACATGTGAGACCACCCCCTCCAAAAGCTACTATAAGAAATACCACACTTCTATAATATAGATAAGAATTTGTCCATCTACAAACCATAGTCAGTACTTCTAATCCATTCTATAAGTACTTACCAAATATCCATAAGCAAATAAACCATACACAATTCTTCCAACAAAACTTGCCCATTCTACTCAAAACTCGTCGAGCACATCATCCAACACTTCTATATCACCTATTAGTTAAGCCTTATAAAAATCGTCCAACAAAACTTATCGATTGTATTAAATCTCATGTCTTTTTACTTATATGCATTTTTTGTATTGAACTACAAAGAGAAAGAAGATAAACACAACATAAGTTTAGATGGTTTATAAATAATAGTATATAAAAAATAAATAGTTTGAGTATGAGGCCAGTATAGAATGGACCACCTCTTGTCTCCTTAGGCTAAACAACAAATTGGCATAATCTTAAACGATGTTCCAACTTCTTAGGATTTGTCACTAACACATGTGCAAGACAATCCCAAATTCTGAAGTAATGTAAACTCGGCTTACACCCCCACTATAACTCGAAAGATGTTTCAGAAACATTTTTTGAAGGAACATTCTTCAAGATGTGAATTGTAGTCTCTACTACATGCCCCCAAAACGAGTACGGCGATTGAGTATAGCTCATTATAGAACGAACCATATCTAATAAGGTTATATTTCTCTTTTCTTATACACCGTTTTGCTGAGGTGTACCAGATGCTGAGAGTTTTGTTTGAATTGCATGTTCTATCAAATAGTCCCTAAATTCTAAATCCATGTACTCTTCACCCGATCAGATTGTAGTCTTTTAATTGTTTTACCTAATAGGTTTTCAACTTCAGTGTTATACTCTTTGAACTTTTCAAAGGCTTCAGACTTATGTTCCATTAGGTATAAGTAACTGATAACTTGTAGAAATACAAGTTATTTATACCATCTTATTTAGAATATGTGGCAAAAAGAAGGAAAAAGTTGCGTTGAACATATAAAAATTGGCTTAGAAATGCAAAAGTTGTAAAATGTCGGAAACACACCCGCTGACCCCATTGCGATGGCAAAAAAGGATGTCCAAGTCTTTGTTTTGTAGGAAATAGGTATCACCGCATGCGACGATCGCTCGAGGACACAAAAAGAGCAACACATTCGCACCGAATGCGACGGTCGATCGTGAATGAAAAGGGCAATACATTTGCACCACATGCGACGACCGACCGTGGACAAAAAGATCAACGCATTTGCGCCACATGCGACGGTTGACCGCAGATAAAAAGAGCGACGCATTCGCGAGAATTTCTGAAATTGTACAACTTTTCTGTTGTACGATCTGACAAATTGAATGTGGAGCAGAGCGGATGTTTCTACCAAGCCTTGGCAGAAAAAAGTAACTATTTAGAGCAAAACCACTGACGAAGGAGGTGCTAAGGTCTATAAATAGCTACATCAATTCAAAAGAGAGGAGGCTGGTCTAAAGATACATTCATAGAGAATCCGGAAGAAAGAAGAGACAAGTCTGAAAGGAAGTCTTAAGAGCCAGAAATTCATTCACAATCCCAAAGAGAAGCTCTGTGCAAGGATCATTTCTACCTAGGAAACTATCCTGAGAAGGAAGTTTTCCACCTCACTCCTCCTACATGCCAACAAGAAAATCAAATCCATCCGAGATCCGTGTCAAGACATTGACATGTTGACCGCATTTGTTCTCACTTTCTGTTCATCAACTGTGATTCATTTATAATCTTTCATTCAACTATCTGTAACAAACGCTTTATCTTTTAATATCATTATCATATTCATCTTCATCTCTCTCTTCTCCACCATACATGCATCGTCCATTTCTCTTATCATGTGTAACTAATCCTCCAGGGTAAGAGGGAAGGATTAAGCGAGTAAATTAATCCTTGTTGAAGAAATCAGCTAAGTTTAGCTAACGGATGCTTAACGACATCTTCACCTGTGAGAGCAATAGTGAAGCTGTCAATCCTCCTCTCGAAAGAAGTATTTCCAGAGATGGAAACAACCTTGAATTCACAATCTTCATCCCTTATTCACCATAGAGATATGGAAACACGGCCGATCGCTGAGAGGTGTAAGCCAAGGGAAAGTGGAACCTTAGTTGCATCCTCAATAGGATTGACGAACTTGCGATGTCCTTTCCCTTAACTCGTTCTCTTTCTAACACATTTCATAAGACTTGCCATCGAATTCCATCAGACACTTGCACATCTTCACAGTTATTTATTTATTCGTTTATTTATTTGTTTGTCGCCACATTTTATTTTGTTGCTGCATTTTACTTTTTAAATACAACACATTATTATTTTGTTTTTCGGTCGTATGTATCATATTAATATCACATCTAGCATTGCAATCCCCGTGTTCGACCTCAGACCACTCTGAGAAACTTGCGGTGGAATTATACTTGGTTCCAGTGCAAGAAAACTTGTGACACGCATGTACTACATGAACGCAGACTACGAATGCATCATCATCATCTCACATCATCATTCTGTCCTTTGCAGCGGCATTATCTTACGTCCGCCACCATCGAAAATTCAAAAAAATTCAACAAGTTTTTGGCACCGTTGCCGGGGATTGGCAATTTTAGTGCTGAATATTTTTGTGATATTTTGTAGGACAGATTTCTTGCGTAGAGTCTATCTAAGCAAAGAGCAGACTGACGGTGCATGAGTACTGGAACAGAGCCAGAATTCAACGCTGACCCAGAGATTGAAAGAACTTTTTGTAGAAGAGCACGTCAAACCGTACTAGGCGTCGAACAAATATGGTGAAAAATAATGAGAGGCCCGAGGGGAATAAGGGAATGAATCGGCCGCCGCAAGACCCAGTCTTTCTGGCCGCTGACCGCAACATTCCCATGAGGAATTATGCGACGCCTAATTTATACGACTTCTCGCCAGGTATCGCAAGGCATACAGTAGAGGAGAATGCTAGATTTGAAATTAAGCCTGTCATGCTCCAAAATATTTAGAATGCAGGTCAGTTTGGAGGTTTGCAAGTAGAGGACCCACATGCACATCTAACCAGTTTTGTAGAGATGTTCAACACATTTTCCATTTCTGGCATGACTCCAGAAGGCATCGGACTATATCCTTTTCCGTACACACTTAGAGACGAAGCAAAGAGATGGGCTCATTCGTTAAAGCCAAATGAGATAAATTTGTGGGATCAGTTGGTTGAAAGGTTCATGAAGAAATTCTTCCCTCTCGCCGTCAACACAAGAAGACGATGGGAAGTGTTAAATTTTGAGCAAATAGAAAATGGAACTCTAAGCACCGCATGGGTGCGCTTTAGATGATTGGTGAAAAACTATCCAGATATTGGGATTCCCGATTGCGTCCTCATGGGGACTTTTTACAATGGTCTGGACAGAGCAACATAAGCAGTTGCAGACGCCTCTACGGTAGGAGGGTTTATGGATAAAACATATATTGAAGCAAAAGTCATTCTAGATCGATTATCTCGCGAAATATGAATGACTGGGTTGATGACAGATGTGGAGGAAGAGGCCCAGAACGAAGGAAATCAGAGAGTGCCACTATACCAGCTGATACAATGACCACACTAGCCGCCCAGATGGCCGCAGTCACCTCGCTCCTCCAGAAAATGGGTATAAATCAAGGAACTCTCTCTCAGGGTGCAGCGCAAGCCAATGCGCTAACGTAAGTGGCACCAATAAGCTGTATACAATGCAGAGGAGGTCATTCAGTGGAAGTCTGTCTGTCAAATCAATAGTCAGTATACTCTATCCATAACAACCCATTCAGCAACATGTACAACCTAGGTTGGAGGAATCATCCCAACTTCAGTTGGGGAGGAAACGACGACCAGGGAGGCCAGAGAAATATGTAGACCAATCATTCCGGGAATAGAGGAAATCCTCCAAGTTTTCACCACCAGGGTCAAGGTCAGAGTAATTATCAGAACAAGCAATCGCACAACCAACCCTCTTCATCTAACACCTCATCCAATTCGTCGTCCTTGGAAGCATTGCTCAAGCAATAGATAGAAAAGAACGATGCGATCAAGCAATCGCAGGCATCTTCCATCATGACTTTGGAGGTACAAGTCGGGAAGCTTGCGACCAAACTTAGAAACAGAACACCTGGTATGCTGCCCAACAACTCGGAAGCACCTGGACCAAGTGGGAAGGAGCAATGTCAAGAGGTTACATTGGGCAGGCAAGCCTGATTGCCTGCGGGGATGCGTTTGCGATAACATTGAAAACCCTTTTTAAATAGCATCCATATCAACTATCTTTACTTCTTTACTACCGCTTTATTATTGCTTTATTGAATTAGTTTCCTTTCCTATTTGAATTAATTTCCATTTGAGTCTTTGATTGCGTTGATTTTAATTTACTATTGAATGAATGATTTAAATGAACACTGCAATGTCTTATCATTATGGTTTTGGGATAAGTGTTGCGATGTTGGTGATACAATGCAATGTTAGGTATCCATTGTGTTGACGAGTGTATCTTGCATTAATAAATATATATTGCACCCGTCCTCCAAGTATGCATTGTGTTGACGGATGTGTTGCATTAATAGATATACATTGCATCGGTCCTTTAAAAAAAATGATAAAATATTCATGGAAAAGGTAATCGAACGATTGTTTTAGCTCCCCAGGTGAATTATTACATAGTAGACGAAAGGACGTCCTTTCCTACTACGTCATAATGAGGAGGGGCGAAGTAGGCTTTTTGGATTACCAAAGCCTGCCAGTGCACTACCGATTACGTTGGGCTTATCAAGGCACAACTTATAAATCCCCCCCCAAGTCTCTTTTGGAGTTCATTTGCATTTTCTTCGCGAAAACCCTACCAAAAACCCTCTGCATACCTCGACCGTGTGACCGCTCTTCTTCCACAGAAAAAACACCACCATCTTCTTTCCCTTCACCGAACTCATGGACGGATAGTCATCACATTCTTTTTCCCAACCATCGTCCCCTTCCTAAGCCCCTGTTACCACGCGGGAGGCGGCTTTCCTTGCCGCCCAGCTAAAAACCAACTCCCAGAATCGTCGGAAAGCCCAGATGAAAACCCTTTATGTCTGCAACACCATCCACCCACCGAGAGGGGCCGAGCACGAAGAGTGCCCCTGCCACAAGACCTGAGGTGCCGCTCCCATTACCTTCAAATGAGAGTGAGCAGAAGAGAAAAGACGATAAGGAGGTGTTTGGGAGCATCTTGAGTTATTTGGAGAAGGACAAGGGGTTATGGAAAGCAGGAGTAGTAAATCAAACCTTGCTGTCAAAGGTGGAGTTAGTTTCGGCTTCACGGAGGATGGCCCTCACCATCTCAGAACCTAAAGAGACTGCCCCAACAGACTCCAATGAGGGACCCATTAAGGCTGTTCTAGAGGTTATGGAGGCAAGAAGGCAGACAGAGCAGTCCGAAGAAGTGGGGAAGGAGGAGAGAATATTTGAAGAGGAACAGGTAGAGGAAGAGGAAGTTGCCCAGTTGGAGAAAGAAAAGAAGGAAAAGTGGAGAAGTGAAAGAAAATACCGCAGGCGAGATGAGAAGCGCTTGAGAAAAAAGGAAGAGCGGAAGAAAAGGGCAGCAAACATGGATTTTGATAGAGAATCAACCACCGTAAGGGTGGAAGTGGGAGTATTAGCGCAATTTGAACCAGCAACGCAACAACAAACCTCATGGCCGCATTCAAGATTAGTTGCGTTGGAGGCTCAACTCCGCAATTCGGACGACAAGTAAGACCTGACATCTCCCCACTGACGTGGCGTCCCAAGGAGAATGCGGCAAAAGGGTTCATAAGAGCCCCAACAATCCATGAATGCATATACAAGGAGAAGAAATAAAGAAGAAGGAAATTAGAGAAGAAAGAAGAAAAAATTGCAAGGGCACGCCAAATCATCGCCTTGGCCGATTTGGCCAGATGACTTCATGATGAGGAGGTTCGCCTTGCCAACGCAAAGGCAGAAGAACAATAGAAGATAAGGCTCGAGGATGAGCAGCGCATTGCACTCGCCTCCGAGAAGTTTGGAAAAGAAATACGAAAAGAAGAGGAGGCGGAGAAGTAGAAGAAGGAGAAAAAAGAGTTTAATCGCAAAGCCAACATTCAGCGCACCAAAGAGCTAAAAAGAAAAGAAAAAGAAGAGTTGGAAAAGGAAAAGCAAGAGCAGCGCAAGGAACGGGAACGCATTCAAAGACAAAACTCCCGCTTTGCGTCTGCTCAAGAAAAAAGGAAAAGCAAAGGCGGAAGGCAATGAGCTTGTGCTGGCCAGGAGGCGCCCAAAAACCAAGAAGGAAAATGATGATTTACTGATGGAAATGGGCTTCTTTCCTGCGCCGACACCACTACCAGATCTTGTCATCAGTAGTATGGTGGAGCATGGGTGGGAAACTTTCTGCCAATGCCCATCCATAGTAATTTCAGCGGTAGTGAGGGCCTTTTACTGCGGCCAGCTCCATGACACCGAAGATGCAGTGATCGTTGACGGGAAGGTAGTGCCAATCAGTGCAGAGGATATCAATCGGCTCTATCAGTTGAAGAATTTCCCAGAAGCACCAGGTAACAAATTGATTGATGATCCTACCGAAGAGCATATGGAGGATGCGCTGAAAGTACTGATGTAACAAGGCACCAAGTGAACGTTGTCTTTGACTGGTATCAAAACCCTCGCCTCCAACTGTCAACTGCCTAAAGCAGGCCTTTGGGTCTACTTGGTGAAGAGACGGCTCATCCCGACGTCGCATGATAAAACTATTTCAAGGGATAGAGTCATGGTCGCATACTGCATTGCGCGTTGCATTCCAATCAATGTGGGCTAGCTTCTTGCGAAGCAAATCAAAGGTTAGGTAGGCCGCGTCAGGGGCCAGTAGTTCTTTCCATGGATGGTCTCTAACCTATGCCTATCTATGGGTGCGGGCATTGAAGAAGAACCCATGCCAGAATTCCACGGCCTCATCAGCACAAAAATCCTAAGAGTCCTTCTCATGGATTTGCCGCATTGCCCTGAGCCTCCACCGAAGAAACCCCTCATCGACCTGAATGCATCGCAACCATCTAGACCCAAGAAACGACGCCGAAATGACAAAGGAAAGGAAATAATCCAAGGAAGTGCATCGCATCTGCAAACCAATTTACCCTTGGAGGATCCCTTACCCTTAGTCATCTGTCCACCAAGTCCAACAACTGAACCCCTTTCCCCTCTTCCCGAGCATTTTACAAACCTCCTCCTTGCGCCCGACTCCAACCCTGCATCCTCAGCAACATCCATCATCCATCAATCTTCAGCCTACATTTCCCCTCAAACATCGCCGTATATTGATGATCCACACAGTTTTGGAGTAGGCCCTTCCGCTCAGCCCCAAATCGATGCAGCTGAGACATCAATGACACCACCCCCAACCGCATCCATAGTTGCTACCCTTGTGGAGATGTGGGGCTTCTTGTCACAAATTATCTTCCTTCCACCATAAATTTATGGAGTTGTGAGAGAGCAACGCAGAGCTGCTTCAGGCGATGATAAACATTCAACGTAACATCTTTACCCTTCGCCTGAATCAGAGACAGATGGTCGAACGCAACCACAAGTACTTTAATTTCTTGACCGCATATTTGCATGGTCCCATGGTGCCTCAACATCTGTAGCAACCTCTGTTCTTTCAAGAAGCGCCACAAAGAGCTTCTCTGCAATGCCCTCCTCACCACGAGCCCCCGCTGCAAAGTTAAATTTGGGGGTGTACCACATTCTCTTATACCTTTGTATTCTCCTTCACATTTTTGAATTTTTGCGGTCATTACTATTCTTTTATATAGCTATACCTTTGTATTCTCCTGTACATGCTTAAAATTTTTGTGTTTGCGATAATTATAATTCTTTATATACTTAGACAATTTTTATATACATTGAGTGACTATTCTTTCCTTGTGTCTTGGCCTTTTTATTTATATCATCCTTTATCAATTTAATGTGGTATTTCATTTCTTTTCATTTGCATTGTTTATTTGCGTAACCTTAGTGCAATTCCTTTATATATGCCATTTTCTGCCTAACACTTAGACAATTCATCGCAATAATTTCCACTTTACCTTCGCTATCACAAGACTTTGTTTAAACATTCTTTTCAAATTTTGACTAAGTGTTTTGTCTTTTCTGCCCAAAACAACACAATGAGGACCTTGCGAGTCTCTAAATTTGAGGGTGGAAAAGGTCTGAGCAGATGCGATCAAGCGGATGCATTCATATCAAGCAAATGCGTTCTTCAAAAAAAAAAAAAAACTCCGCTGTCAACTCAAGGGAAAATCCCAACCTGATAAGAGTTAAGTCATGAAAGGAACCTGCTCGTAGTTGGATATTCTAATGACACCCGTGGGAGCAAGCCAAAACAAAGGTAGGTTACCAGGATCGATGCAATACAAAAAAAAAAAAAAAAAGACAACTCCACTGACTAGCTAAAGTGAAAACTTGGCTATGGATGAAGAGTTGAAGTTGAGTTTGGTACACAACTGAAGTTAGATGATCGCATGACACCTGTGGGAGCAAGCCAAAACGAAGGGTGTAACCATGATCAATGCTCTCTATAGTAAGATGCAAATCAGGCCACCGTATAAAAGGTGCACTTCGTTCAGGAAAAAACATTCTTTTCAAAACAAGAAGAGAACTTTGAGTAAAGGTTTGTTTAAGGTAAGAACAAAGTAGAGCATGTTGAAGAAATGTTCAAAGGATAGAAGGAATTAGTAATTTTGAGAAATTATGTAGAGGTGGAGCATTCAGAGTAGCTGATCAATGCAAAGTTAGGATAGGACTTGAGCTAAACTACCTTAGTAGAGGATATGCTTGAGGACAAGCATATATCTAAATATGGGGATGTGAAAACTTGTAGAAATACAAGTTATTTATACCATCTAATTTAGAATATGTGGCAAAAAGAAGGAAAAAATTGCGTCGAACATATAGAAATTGGCAATGCAAATAAGTCGGAAACACACCCGCTGATCCCATTACGATGGCAAAAAGGGATGTCTAAGTCTTTGTTTTATAGGAAACAGGTATCACCGCATGCAACGATCGCTCGAAGACACAAAAAGAGCAACGCATTCGCACCAAATACGATGGTCGATCGTGAATGAAAAGAACAACGTATTTGCACGACATGCGATGACCGATTGTGGACAAAAAGATCAACACATTCGCACCGCATGGGACGATTGACAGATAAAAAGAGCGACGCATTCGCGATGATTTCTGAAATTGTATAGCTTTTCTGTTGTACAATCTGACAAATTGAATGTGGAACAGAGCGGACGTTTTCACTAAGCCTTGGCAGAAAAAAGTACATTTTCAGAGCGGGACCACTAACGAAGGAGGTGCTAAGGTCTATAAATAGCTACATCAATTCCAAAGAGAAGAGGCTGGTCTGAAGAGACATTCATAGAGAATTCGAGAGAAAGACGAGACAAGTCCGAAAGGAAGTCTCGAGAGCCAGAAATTCATTCACAATCCCGAAGAGAAGCTCTGTGCACTGATCATTTCTACCTGGGAAACTATCCTGAGAAGGAAGTTTTCCACCTCACTCCTCCTACGTGCCGGTGATAACGGGCAGAAATGAACGTTATCATAGTGCTAAGTTCTTAAACAATGTTGGATTGCGTTAATGAAATATGTTAACTTACGCCCATTAAGCATCAGTTTCTTAATATTGTGATTTCATGCGTTCATCACATTAGAACAGTTGATTTACGTATTTTTGTTCAGAATATGTGTTGATGCAATGCAAGAATTGCGATCATAGGAAATCATCGGTCCAGCGCAACTTCACCATAAGGCCTTACGATGATTGGGTTTGCAAACATTCACTCGAGAAGGATCATCGCAACTTGGTCAGCGCAACATGGCGGGCGCATCTGGGTGAAAGGCTAATTAATCGCGATGGGACAAAAAGTTGATGACAGTCGAATCCGAATTATGTTGACAGCCGATAACAGCCACAAAGTACATTCATCTTTCTGGTGACAAATATTCGGGGCATCAGTCAGGAATTAAAGCTTTCCCATCTGTACAATCATGAGAGAGAAGCTGCCGTTCACCTTGGATGTCTATAAATACCAAGGGTATTCTTCAGAGAAGAGCTTCAACAATTAGAAATTTCATACTTCAGTTCGCACGCTTGTGTTCTTAGTTTTCTTTCATTTTAAGGCAGACGCGAGGAAGGAAGTTGTGCCAGCAGATTGTTTCGATAAGCTTGGGAGAGCGTCAGAAGCTCTAAGGATAGAGAGAGGGTCGATGTCTGCAGAAGCGGGAACATCTTTAGAACAGAATAGAGATTTTAGTGTCAAAGCCTCGGTCAGTAAGGAATTTCTACTAGGCTCTCTACCTTTAACTTCCATTGTTATTTTGTACTCAAACTCATTTATAGAAATGGAATTTCCTTCTTTATATGTGTTCACTCTCTGTTATTCACGCATGAGTAGCTAAATCAATTGAATGGGTTGAGTAGCATTTAGCTGGCATAACTAGGGAATCTTCACTCTTGCGATTATCTTGTATTATGTATGCTTCATTCGTCCATTAGAGGTACTCGGGAGGGTAGTCTAAGGACAAGATCTAGACTTGGGAAGGTCAGGTTAGAATCTAGGCTCGGAAGAACCAGATTAGAATACATAATCAAGAGATAGGAGCTTAGGAATGAGCACTATTTGTTATCAACGCATCGCATGCATCCTAGAGATAGGATACGATTGTATGCGGTCACCTTGCTTTCATGCATTTTGCATCATTGCATAGGACAAGAATAGGGACTTAGAGATAAGCTCTATGGACACTTTTGCATTCAACACATACGTCCTAGACTTAGGAGCATCGCATTTGCATTGGAAAATGACTTGCTGTGCATGGTTGTAACATGTTCCCATAGTCTGACGCATTCCCAAGTAATGCTAGCTAGAGATCTTCTCAACCCGTTCATTACATACTCATTGCATCTATCACACAACTACCTTTTCTTAAATTTGCCGCATTTGTTTATTTATTCCTTATCAACTCAATCAAACAACAAACCCACAATTTATTTACTACCGCAAGGTTTTCATAAAATTTACCAACACAATCTGTTTTCACAAGTCTCTGTGTTCGACCTTGGACTTACCAGGAAACTCAGAGGAATTTACACTTTGATTCCACTGGGGAAACTAGAGTGCACAATGCAATTTCATCAACGCATAGCATCCACATTTCCTCTTCATAAAATCAAGCATCAAGTTTTTGGCATCGTTGTCGGGGACTTCGGTAAAATAGTTTGCTAACGGTAATTTTTCTGATTCCTTTGCAGACTCTAAATCTCTGGCGAATTATGACACGGAGATTGAGAGAATGTTTAGAAGGAGATTGAGAAACCGCCAACAACAACCCAATCAGATAAAGAAGAGATGGCAGAGCAGCCTAGAAATGGAGCACCAAAGGATAACAATGTCATAGTGAATCCAATTCTGTTGGCAAACGATCGCAATAGACCCATTAGGGACTATGCATCGCCAAACCTCTATGATTTTTCTCAAGGAATCATGAGGCCTGCCCTCGATGGAAGAAGATTCGAAATGAAATCGGTGATGCTGCAGATGATCCAGACTGCAGGTCAATTCGGAGGAAGGCGTGGCGAGGACCTGCACGCCCACCTCTGAAGTTTTATTGAAATCTGCAATACTTTTATGTTCCTGACCATCTTTGCCAAAGAAGTTCGACTAACATTGTTCCCATTTTCTCTTTATGATCAGGCTAGGAAATGGGCATATTCTCTCGAGCCAGGAGAGATTACTTCTTGGGAATAGGTAGTGGAGAAATTTATGAAGAAGTATTTTCCACCTACCGAGAACGCTAGATTAAGGAAACTTATTACAAATTTTGAACAAGACATGGACGAATCGCTCAAGATTCCTGGGCGAGGCTTAAGAGGTTGGTTCGGGACTGTTCGCATAATGGGTTACCAGACTGCCTTAAAATGGAGATTTTCTATCATGGTTTGAATCCCACTTCGTAGACCGCTGCCAATGCGGTAACCGCTGGTGGTCTGCTTGAAAAGACATACAATGAAGCAAAGAATATCTTGAATCGCATCTCTAAGAACCATAAAGATTGGAGAGAGAGTGACCAAAGATTGTGACTCAAAGACACTGACGCAAATAATGGTGCTATTGCTTCATTACAAAACCAGATGACCGCAATGATGAATTTAATCCAAGGAATTGCGATCAGTAACCTAATACCGCAGACTGGGCAAATCAAATCAGTCAAAACACCTCAAGGTGTGCGACTTACGGTGATGGGCATGTAATGGAAGATTGCCCGCAAAATCCACAATCTGTATACTTTGTAAAGAATAACCCTTTTTGGAACACCTATAACCCCAGGTGGAGGAACCACCCCAATTTTGCTTGGAAGAATCAACAACAAAATTTCCAACATGTGGCGCATAAAGAAGGGCCACTAGGATTATTCCCTCGTAACAATGGTCGACTGAGAAATCAAGCAAGTAGCTCACAATAACCACCGCAATCCTCTTCTTTAGAGAGCCTATTGAAGCAATACATAGAGAAAAACGAAACTGTGCTTCAAAGTCAGGCTACGTCCATCCGCAATCTTGAATTACAGATGGGCCAGATTGTGAGTGAGATGAACAGTAAACCGCAAGGGGCTTTGCCAAGCTCACCTGGACTTCCATGCAACCCAGGGGGATCAGGTAAAGAGCAATGTCAGGTTGTGACATTGCACAGTGGGAAGACTGTGGAGGGAGAAAAGAAGGAGCTTAGTAGAACAACTTCCATTGCGGTTGAACCTGAGATTGTGATGACGCAAGAAGACGAAAGAGAAAAAGAAGCAGTAGAACCGGAGGTTGCGTCGACCTCAAAGCCACTTGAAATGGGAACCGTGAAAGTTCAGTTACCCCCTTTCTTGCAGAGACTAAGGAAGAAAAAGAACGAAGAGGTATAGTACCAACGCTTGTTATCTATGTTAAAGCAATTACATGTTAATATTCCTTTCAGTGAAGCGATTGAGGAAATGCCTGCGTATGCCAAGTTTCTGAAGGATATGGTAACTAAGAGAGGGGAGCTGGAAAATTTACCACAGTGGCGTTAACGCAAGTTCCAAATCAACAATTCCACTGAAGATAAGCAATCGTAGGATCTTTACTATACCATGCTCCATAGGAGGACTATACATTGGACAAACCCTGTGTGACTTAGGGGCCAACATAAATTTGATGCCTTTGTCAATTTTTAGACAGCTAAATGTGGGGCAACTTGTGCCCACAACAGTGACTCTCTAACTGGCTGACAGATCTCTGGTTCATCCAGAAGGAAAGCTGAAGGATGTGCTGATAACAATTGATAAATTTATCCTGCCAGCTAACTTCATCATTTTAGACTATGAGGCCGACAAAAATGTGCCCATCATTCTGGGGCGACCTTTTCTATCAACAGGTCATGCTCAAATTGATGTGCATAAAGGGGAAATCACTTTAAGTATTAACGGACAGAAGCTCAAGTTTAATATAATTCGTGCCATGAAGTTTCCGAATGAAGAAGACCTGTATGACTCAGATGATTACTAGAACTCAATTGAAGAAGAAAAGTTTGATGACTAGAATTCCACCGAAGCGGCCCCTCATTGACCTGAATGCGCCGTAAGCCCATAGACCCAAGAAACGGCGCGCAATGACAAAAGAAAGGAAATAATCCAAGGAAGTGTATTGCATCTGCAAACCAATTTACACTTGGAGGATCCCTTACCCTAAGTCATCCGTCCACCAAGGCCAACCACTGAACCCTTTCCTCTCTTCCCGATGATTTTACAAACCTCCTCCTTGTGCCCGACTCCAACCCCACATCCCCAATACCATCCATCAGCCATCCATCTCCACCCCACATTTACCCTCAAACATCGTCGCATGTTGATGACCCACACGATTTGGAAGCAGGCCCTTCCACTCAGCCCTAAATCAATGCAAGTGAGACATCGCCGACACCACCCTCCACCGCATCCATAGTTGCTATCCTCGAGATGTGGGGCTTCTTGTCACATGAATTATCTTCCTTCTGCCATACATTGATGGAGTTGCGAGAGAGCAATGCAGAGCTGCGTCAGGCGATGATAAACATTCAATGCAACATCTTTACCCTTCGCCTGAATTAGAGATAGATGGCCGAACGCAACCACAAGTACTTTAATTTCTTGACTGCATATTTGCATGGTCCCATGGTGCCTCAACATCTGCAACAACCTCTGTTCTTTCAAGAAGCACTAAAAGGAGCTCCTCCGCAACGCCCTCCTCACCATGAGCTCCCCTTCCCCCGCCGCAAAGTTAAATTTGGGGGTGTACCACATTCTCTTATACCTTTGTATTCTCTTTCAAATTTTTGAATTCTTGCGGTCATTACTATTCTTTTATATAGCTATACCTTTGTATTCTTCTGTACATGCTTAAATTTTTTGTGTTTGCGATCATTATAATTCTTTGTGTACTTAGACAATTTTTATATACATTGAGTGACTATTCTTTCCTTATGTCTTGGCCTTTTTATTTATATCATCCTTTGTCAATTTAATGTGGTATTTCTTTTCTTTTCGTTTGCATTGTTTATTTTCCTGCGATGATGAGTATTATGCGTAACCTTAGCGCAATTTCTTTATATATTGCATTTTCTGCCTAACACATAGACAATTCATCGCAATAGTTTCCACTTTACTTTCTCTATCACAAGACTTTGCTCAAACCTTCTTTTCAAATTTTGACAAAGTGTTTTGTCTTTTCTGTCCAAAACAACGCAATGAGGACCTTGTGACTCTCTAAATTTTGGGGAGGAAAAGGTCTGAGCAGATGCGATCAAGTGGATGCATTCATATCAAGCAAATACGTTCTTCAAAAGGAAAAAAAAAAAAAAACTCCGCTGTCAGTGCAAGGGAAAATCCCAACCTGATAAGAGTTAAGTCATGAAAGGAACCTACTCGTAGTTGGATGTTCGCATGACACCCGTGGAAGCAAGCCAAATCAAAGGTAGGTTACTAAGATCGACACAATAAAAAAAAAAAAAAAAAAAAAAAAAAAAGACAAACTCCACTGACCAACTAAAGTGAAAACTTGGCTAATGATGAAGAGTTGAAGTTGAGCTTGGTACACAACCGAAGTTGGATGTTCTCATGACACCTATGGGAGCAAGCCAAAATGAAGGGTGTAACCATGATCAATGTTCTCTATAGTAAGACGAAAATCAGGCCATCGTATAAAAGGTGCACTTTGTTGTTTTCACAAGAATAGGAAAAAACATTCTTTTCAAAACAAGAAGAGAACTTTGAGCAGAGGTTTATCTAAGGTAAGAATAAAGTAGAGCATGTTGAAGAAATGTTCAAAGGATAGAAGGAATTAGTAATTTTGAGAAATTATGTAAAGGTGGAACATTCGTAGTAGCCGATCGACGCAAAGTTAGGATAGGACTTGAGCTGAACTGCCTTAGTAGAGGATATACTTGAGGACAAACATATATCTAAATTTGGGGGTGTGATAACTTGTAGAAATACAAGTTATTTATACCATCTTATTTAGAATATGTGGCAAAAAGACGGAAAAAATTGCATTTAACATATAAAAATTGGCTTAGAAACGCAAAAGTTGTAAAATGTCGGAAACACACCAGCTGACCCCATTGCGATGGCAAAAAGGGATGTCCAAGTCTTTGTTTTGCAAGAAACATATATCACCGCATGCGATGATCGCTCGAGGACACGAAAAGAGCAACGCATTCGCACCGAATGCGACGGTCAATCGTGAATTAAAAGAGCAACGCATTTGCTCCGCATGCGACGACCTATCGTGGAGAAAAAGATCAACGCATTCGTGTCGCATGCGACGATCGACTGCAGATAAAAAGAGTGACGCATTCGCGAGGATTTCTAAAATTGTATAGCTTTTCTGTTGTACGATCTGATAAATTGAATGTGGAGCAGAGCGGATGTTTCCACTAATCCTTGGCAGAAAAAAATAACTTTTCAGAGCGGGACCACTGACGAAGGAGGTGCTAAGGTCTATAAATAGCTACATCAATTCCAAAGAGAGGAGGCTGGTCTGAGAAGACATTCATAGAGAATCCGGGAGAAAGACGAGACAAGTTCGTAAGGAAGTCTTGGGAGCCAGAAATTCATTCACAATCCCGAAGAGAAGGTCTGTGCAAGGATCATTTCTACCTGGGAAACTATCCTAAGGAGGAAGTTTTCCCCCTTATTCCTCCTACACGTCGGTGATAACAGACAGAAATGCACGTTATCATAGTGCTAAGTTCTTAAACAATGTTTGATTACATTGATGAAATATGTTAACATGTGTCCATTAAGCATTAGTTTCTTAATATTGCGGTTGCATGCGTTCATCGCATTAGAACAGTTGATTTTCGTATTTTTGTGCAGAATATGCGTTGACGCAATGTAAGAATTGCGATCATAGGAAATCATCGGTCAAGCGCAACTTTACCGCAATGGCTTGCGATGATTGTGTTCACAAACATTCGCCCGAGAAGGATCGTTGCAACTTGGTCAGCGTAACATGGCGGGCGCATCTGGGTGAAAGGCTAATTAATCGCGATGGGACAAAAAGCCGATGACAGTCGAATTCGAATTAAGTTGACAGCCAATAACGGTAACAAAGTACATTTAACTTTTCGGTGACAAATATTCAGCGCATTATTCAGGAATTAAAGCCGTCCCATTTTTGGATTTTATGTCCTAAAACTCGTAGTTCGTAAATTAATAAACATCTTCTGTTTTGTTTTTCGATAAAGTTGTTATTGAAATTGTAATCTTGAATCCAATAAACTAAGGTCCTGAGTCTATTTAATGTAGTTTGAACTTTATGTAGTGACATGAATATGGATCAAGTTCAAATATATAGCCAAAATGGTCTATAGTATATGAATAAGGTTGGACGCCTTATTCTGGGGACATTATGGATGGGGCCCACTTTGTAGTTAGTACAAACTATGTGATCCTGAATCATTCATATAGAGATATGTGAGTGGAGACATCCTATGCAATGAGTTTGCATAAGATTGAACCATGAAATAGTCGTTTTTTACATTCTAAATGTCGTTTTATGTATAAAACTGACTATTTCCTTAATTGATGACCTAGGTAACTTAATCTTAATCCTGAGCTAACTATGTACTCCTATTCACTCGAAATTATCCTTAGATCTGCATAAGTGAGGGCAGTTCAATATCGCTAGCCCAATAAGCCTCCCATTTCAGGAGTAAGATCAGGTAGATAGCTGGGAACATAGGGTGCAAGACGGAATTCACTCCTACCCATTATAGGGATAGTAGATAGGTTGTTCCCTTTAGTAATGAACTCAGGTCTTGAACAAGGGGCCTCACCCTCTCCTTGGCTCGAGAGGGATTCGGTTTATAGGTTGGACCTTAAACCAATTGTTCATTAGAGGATTAATGGAACTTAAGGAACAAGATGTAGTCTTGGGGATAAAACGGTTTTTATGTCCTAGCTGAGATTACGAACAACCTGTGAAGGATTAGCTTACTAATCATGGTTATATCAAATGGACACAAATATATCTATAGTGAGGGGAGTGCAACTACGGGATTATAGTGGAATGACCCGTTAGTTAACGAATGTTGATTATCTCCATCTAAAAAGTTTAGCCAGCTAATCTTGGATCGTTGGTACCCATGATCTATAGGTCCATTAGGTTCCCCTACTAGCTCATATGGAATAAACTTAGAACAGTATGACAGAATAATTCAAATTGTTCGAATTAGGCGAAGAGAGAGAAACCGACAAGTATATGTGATATAGTGGACGGGTTTTTTAGTTTAGAGATACAACTTTAATATTTAAATGTGATTTAAATATCAAGAATATGAATATGCTCATATTCGGAAGCTCGAAAATAATGGAAATGGTTAAAGATGTAAAAAGTCAAAGAGTTGACTTTTGACTTTGAAAAGTCAAACTTTGACTGACCTTATATTCAAATGTGATTTGAATTTCGAGAAAATGAATGCGGATTCATGCTCGGGAGGTCAAAATTAGTCAATACGAAAAAAATCATAAAAAGTCAAAATGTTGACTTTTTGGTCGAAGTTTGACTTAGACCAAATGACTGTTTTGCCCTTTGACTAAAGTTAGTGGAAAAATCCAAACTTTTGTTGGATAATTCTACTAACAAAATAGTGGGCTAGGTGTTGGCTTATAGTGGAGACATTAAGCCCACTAAGATAGCGAATTATAGGTGTTGGGTTTTTATGAATTTGGTTCATGCAATTGTTGCATGGTTTTTTTTTTTTCTATAAAATGGACTTTTGAATTTAAATAAAAGAGTTTTGACAATTTGCCAATTTTGGGTTTTCAAAATTGGGCTGAAAAAACAAACCCAAACCCTACCCAAATTCTCCTTCATTTTCCATCTCTTTTCTCTCTCTCGTTTTCTTCATCCACCGGGTCTCACAACCCGGCTCTCAGTCCAGAGGATAATAGGTCAACTCTAGTGGTGGTCTGTTCATGTTCGGGTCGAGGTTCAATGAGGACAAACGGATTCCGGGAGCTTCAAGGTAATTATATTTACTGTTTTTTTCCTTCAATTGCATGTTAGTTTTCTTTGAATTAAAATCAATTAGAGTGTAATTAGATCCTAATTATCCTACGTATGTCTCGTGTTCCATTACCCATCTGTACAATCATGAGAGAGCAGTCGTCGTTCACCTTGGATGTCTATAAATACCAAGGACATTCTTCAGAGAAGGGGTTCAGCAATTAGAAATTTCATACTTCAGTTCGCATGCTCATGTTCTTCGTTTTCTTTCATTTTAAGGCAGACGCAACGAAGAAAGTTGTGCCGGCAGATCGTTCCGGTAAGCTTGGGAGAGCGTCGGAGGCTCCAAGGACAGAGAGAGGGCCGACGCTTGCGAAAGCGGGAACATTTTTAGAACAGAATAGAGATTTCAGTGTAAAAGCCTCGGTCAGCAAGGAACTGCTACCAGGCTCTCTACTTTTAACTTCCATTGTTATTTTGTACTCAAACTCATTTATAAAAATGGAATTTCCTTCTCTATATCTATTCACTCTCTGTTATTCAAGCATCAGTAGCTAAATCAGTTGAATGGGTTGAGAAGCATTTAGCTAGCATAACTAGGGAATCTTCACTCTTGCGATTATCTTGTATTATGTATGCTTCATTTGTCCATTAGAGATACTCAGGAGGGTAGTCTAAGGACAGGATCTAGACTTGGGAAGGTCAGGTTAGAATCTAGGCTTGGAAGAACCAGATTAGAACACATAATCAAGAGATAGGAGCTTAGGAATGACCACTATTTGTTATCAACACATCCCATGCATCCTAGAGATAGGATACGATTGTATGCGGTCACCTTGCTTTCATGCATTTTGCATCATTGCATAGGACAATAATATGGACTTAGAGATAAGCTCTATGGACACTTTTGCATTCAACACATGTGTCCTAGACTTAGGAGCATCGGATCTGCATTGGCAAATGACTCGTTGTGCATGGTTGTAACATGACCGCATAGTCTGACGCATTCCCAAATAACGCTAGGTAGAGATCTTCTCAACCCGTTCATCGCATACTCATTGCATCTATCATACAACTACATTTTCTCAAATCCACCGCATTTTTTTTATTTTTATCTTGTCAACGCAATCAAACAACAAACCCACGATTTATTTACTTGGTCACCGCAAGGTTTTCATAAAATTTACCAACACAATCTGTTTTAACATGTCCCTATGTTCGACCCTAGACTTACCAGGAAACTCAAAGAAATTTACACTTTGATTCCGCTAGGGAAACTTGAGTGCACAACAAAATTTCATCAACGCATAGCATCCACATTTCTACTTCATAAAATTAAGCATCAGCCGACAAGCAAATCAACTTCGTTTGGGATCCGTGTCAAGACAGTGACACGCTGACCGCATTTGTTCTCACTTTCTGTTCATAAACTATGATTTATTTCTAATCTTTCATTCAACTATTTGTAATAAACGTTTTATCTTTTAATATCATTATCATATTCATCTTCATCTCTTTGTTCTCCACCATACATTCATCGTCCATTTCTCTCATCATGTGTAACTAATCCTCCAGGGTAAGGGGGAAGGATTAAGCGAGTAAGTTAATCCTTGTTGAAGAAATTAGCTAAGTTTAGCTAACGCATGCTCAACGACATCTTCACCTGTGAAAGCAACAGTGAAGATGTCAATCCTCCTCTTGAAAGAAGGTTGATAGAATGCGTTAACTAAAGAAAGAAGTATTTCTAAAGATGGAAACAACCTTGCGTTCGTAATGTTCATCCCAGATTCACAATTGAGATATGGTAACGTGGCCGATCACCGAGAGGTGTAAACCAAGGGAAAGTAGAACCTTAGTTGCGTCCTCAACAGGATTGACGAACTTGCGATGTCCTTTCCCCCAACTTGTTCTCTTTCTGACACATTTCGTAAGACTTGCCATCGCATTCCATCAGACACTTGCACATCTTCACAATATTTATTTATTTGTTTATTTATTTGTTTGTCGTCGCATTTTACTTTTTAAATACAACACATTATTATTTTGTTTTTCGGTCGCATGTATCACATTAATATCGCATCTAGCATCGTAATCCCATGTTCGACCACATATCACTCTGAGAAAGTTTCGATGGAATTATACTTGGTTCCAGCGTAAGAAAACTTGTGACACGAACGTACTACATGAACACATACTACAAGTGCATCAACATCATCACACATCATCATTCGGTCCTTTGCGACGGCATTACCTTACATCCGCCGCAATCGACAATTCAAAAAAAATCAATAGTAACGATACCCCGTATAGTCATCTATAAAATAAATGAAGTATTCGTACCCTCTTCAGCCTTTACATTCATCGAACCACATAGATGTAGATGTATGAGCTCTAAGTGCTCTTTGGCTCTATAATCTTTTCCACTAAAAGGTCTTTTAGTCATTTTTTCTTCGAGGTAGGATTCACATGGAGGTAATGAATCATCTTTTAACTATCTTAGAAGTCCATTCTTTACTAATCTCCTGATCCTATTGAGATATAGTGGCCTAATCTTAAATTCCAAAGATATGTTTCATTGTGACTTGGAGAAGTTTTTCGCCTTTTAATTTGAGTATTAGCAGTTTTAACCATCTCATGATTTAAAAATGTTTTTTTATTCAGTTGGTCTTAACGCATATAAATTGTCTTCTAGTTTAGCTGATCAAATAGTCACACCATTTTTTATAATGAACACTTCATTTGAATTAAAAAAAACCGAGTATGATTATTCAATTAAACAAAAATAGAAACAAGGTTGCTCTTCATTTTAGGAACAAGGTATAATTTTTCTAGAAATAAAAATCTATTTCCAAAAGACGACTTAGCAGCTCCCACTGCATGAACTGAAATGGCGTTTCTCGTTATAACCTTGAGCGTCATTTCACCCTCTCCTAGCTGTTGAAAGGAACTAATTTCTTGTAAAGAAGAAAAAAACATGATTAATAGTTCTAGAATAAAGTATCCATGCATCATGGTCATTTTTCATTAAACAAGTTTCCAAGACTAGAAAATCATATTTACCTTCCTTCTCCTTCTTATTCTCAGCAAGGTACTTGGGGAAATTGCATTTCCAGTGTCCATCCACATTACATGGAAGCATTTACCCTTGTCAGCCTTAGCTTTGCCTTTATCTTTACCAGCAGCGGGATCCTTCCCTTCCATTCTTTCTTTTTCTTGATCTTTTTAGTACCAGAAGTTGAAGAAACGGACTTAGTTTCAAAGGATGAACCCTTATGGAACTTTTTGGAATTTGCCTCTCTTAGTATTGGTCCCTTATCATTCATAAGAGACTGAAAAGTCTGTAACCCGTTCAGAAGGGTAGTCAGATTGTACTGTATTTTGTTCATTACCGGATTGCTACCAATTGAAGAAAACTTTTCGATAGAGATTCCAAAATAAAGGACACCTGACTCTGCTCGTCTATGACCGCACCATTCAATTCAGTGACAATAAAATGGTCCATCAAGGCGAGAACATGTTCTCTCACTGATTGGCTCTCTTTCATGCACACACTATAAATGTACTTGAGAGCCTCATGTTGGGTCGGAGCGGACCGTTATCTAAACATCTCCTAGAGGGACTCCATGATCTGAGTGCAATCATCATGGCCACATGCTTATTGGTAAGAATGTCATACAGACTTGCCAAAATATAAACTCAGGCCTTGTCATTGGCCTTCGTTCAATGGTCATAAGCATCCTTCAACACTTAGATGCATTCGAGCGGGCATTAGAGGACATTCCTCTATCAAGACAAATAGCAAATCATCAACAACAAGAATCGTATTCAAACTAAATTTTCACATTGCATAGTTTTCACCAGTTAATTTCTCATTTTTAACCAAAGATAAGATTGTGGAAGATGTGGTGAAACATATAATAATCAATTGACCTTATTAGTTATCTTTGTCATAACCTATTACTTAATTATCCAATTAATTTAGCAAAAAACACATTAAATCAAAGAACCCTAACTAAAATTTTGATTTTATTTTTTGCAACAATACTTCAAAGGTTTGGAGCAACAACTACCAAAGGCTGATCAACTACTTGTCTCGTGAATTGAGACAATCTCAATCAATTACTAATACCAAAATAACTCTGATTCCTATAGTTTTTAGGTACTATTATTTTGGTCAAGGATTCATTAACTAACTTAATTCATCCCGTAAGTGTGACCCTCTCATTTTTGGATCCAGAAGTACGCTTCAATAGGCTACCAAAGAGAAAGACAACTATTGAAGATTAACCTAAGAAACCCTATCCATTGTTGAAGTTGCGTTCTTTCGACCTCTATTATGAGGCACTCCAAAGGGATGGTCGCTCTAGGACAACACGCAGGTAGACCATAGGAATCTCACGGTGCAACCTAATGGCAGAGACCGTGAGATACGTTGACATGCATCCCTCTCGTACTTACTATGAATACTTTCCACATTCCCCTAGTTAATGACCCATGCAATTACTCTCCGAAGGGAATCCACTCCCAGAGCGACACGAACCCGAGCATGAATTTCACGCTGTGAACTCTTGCGGACGTGAGAGCTGAAATTTAATATATCATATATACCAACTTCCTCCCACTAAAGTATTTTAATATTTTATTAGGATTTTATTATACTTAGTTAAAACCCCGACTAATGAATTTTCTAAGTCGATTACATTTGCTCGGTATAACATTTATATTGAATGGTTTAATAATACTTGATTTCATTTATTAAACTCTTTTAATAAAATATCATTTATTGCATGCTTAAAAAATATTTTTCCAATTCACTTTCCAGGTCGGTTCCAAGTAGAGGTATTCCATTTCTATCAGCTTAAATACCCTCTCCTAGACATAACATTCCTTAGACAATGGTCCCTTATGGGCAATTATTTTATAAATTTATTATTTTATTGGAATTTGAATCCTATTAAAACAAATTAAAAAAGATTAGCCTATTCCTAATCCCATTAGAAATAACATAAGTCAATTTTAAACTATTTAAAATAATTTGGACCTACATTTGTATGCAATCTAGATTTTAGATTTTAATAAATCTCATTAACACTATCTCTTTATAAGTTAATGAATTATTAAATCTATAAACACATCAACCATTTTCATACACCATTCCACTATTTATTAGAACAATTTTAATGTATAGTATGATGCATGGACATGCTTAAGTTAATCAAACATCACTAACATAACTCCTATATATCATGCATGAGCATGCTAATTCAATCATGCATCTATGTAACAAACTCTTTTTATTTAATCATGATGCATGTACATGTTTATCCTAAGGTGGGTAATTTTGAATATATATGACATACAATATGTAATATAAATTCAAAAAATAATTCAAAACATACATCCAACGCACAATTAAATTAAATAGCAAAAATTGGATCGATTTTGGCACCCTAATGCAAAATTAATTGATTAAATTAATATAACTATTATAAAATTACAAAAGAGTAAATTAGGTTAAAAGACCAGCAGTCAAGATATTCGCATGTGCGGCCTTGGCCGTCCATTTTTGGAACATTGCAATGTTATGGGCAGCGTTGCAATGCTGCAACTGCAGTCCAACGCCTCCGCCTTGTAGCGTTGCAATGTTGTGATTGCAACCTTGCGATGTTGTGTGACAGATTGCTCCCTCCTCATTTTCGGCTCCGAACTTGTCCCAAACACTTTCATTTCTTCTAATCTCTTCAGCAACCGTTGCTCTATCAATCGACGTGGACTTACAAACTCGAAGAATGAATTAAATTGCCCAAAAAAAATACACCGAACCCTTATAATCTAATCAAATTAAAAAGTAATCTAGTGCCAAAATAAAAAACATCCAATTTTGCAAAACAACAATTCAAACATTCGATAATGAAAAAATATGAAAATCCACCTCCAAACGATTTGTTTCGAAAAATAGAAAGAATGAAGATGTAAGGAATTGGCTCTTATCCCAATTGAAGGGATCGAATCCCGCGACGAAAGCGTTCTCGTGTGAGATCGCCTTGCATCCTGTGATTTGGTTTTTGCAATAAAAAATCATTGTATTAAACAGAATGGATAAACACGTAAACTAGCATGCTATTGGGGAAAGTATTTGTCATGTACATGTCTTCGGTCTTTCATTTTGATGTTCCTGCTCGTGCCCGGAGAGAGAATGGGCACGACATGGTTCTTCCCTTTGTAGATTCCCCAAGTGCCATGAACAATCATCTCTAAGGTTCAAACAAATAGATCTCCAAACGGTCTTGATCACGAACACTACCACGAGAGTTACCTCGTTATTCTCTGGGATTCCAATAGAGGGATAGGTGGTATCCAAATATTGGGAGAGGGAGAGGAGAAAAGTATTTTGGAGAGTTAAAAGGATTTATGGCTTAGAGAAAATTTTGCACAATAACACAAAGGAGTTTTGTATTGTCAGAGTTTTTTTACAATCAAAGTGTGTCTTCTCAAATGGCCATGGGGAGGTCTTTATATAAAGAAGAGCCAAACATCTTTTCCAATATATTTTCCTTTTCTATAACTAATTAAATAATATTTATTTATTTAATTAACTCATTTAATTAAATAAGACTTATTTAATCAATTAACTCAATTAAGTAACACTTATTTAATTTGTGCAATTAAATAACACTTATTTAATTTTTTATTTGCACAATAATTAAATAATTACTTATACATTAAACCGAATTTATTTAATTATCATATACATCCCATGTATTTATGCAAAACCTCTCTATTAATTCACTTGAATTAATTTGAATCTTATTAAAATATTGCTCTCCAATTTAATTATAGAACATATCCATAATTAATTGTATATTAATCTCATAAAATAGAATTTGAACAGTTTAAATTAACCCTCTTAGGTATCATCTAACGAGCTAACGAGGGGACCTAGTGGACATATAGATCAGAAGCTCCAACGATATGAGATTAATAAGTTCAAATCATTAACCAAGTTAATCAATACTCATTAACTGTGAGTACACTCCACTAACGACCTACAACTGCACTCTTGTCACTACAGATATATTTTTGTGTTCACGAATATAGACTGATAACGGGCAAAAATGAACGTTATTATAGTGCCAAGTTATTAAACAATGCAGTTTGCATTGATAAAATATATAAGATTGCGTCCAAAAAGCATTAAGTTCATAATATTGTGGTCGCATGCGTCCATCGCATGAAAACAGTTAACTTATGTATTTTTTTGCAGAATATGCGTTGACGCAAGGCGAAAAATGCAATCATAAGAAATTAATGGTCGAACGCAGCGTTACTGCAAGGCTTTGTGGTGATTTGTGCTCGAAAATATTTGCTCAGGAAGGATTGCCACATAGAGCCGGTGCAACTTGGTGGGCACATCTGGGTGAAAAGCATAATAAATCATGATGGGACAGAAAGCTGATGACGGTCGATTTCGAATTAAGTTGACAAGCCGCTAACGAACTACTGTAGCAAGTACACTCAAATTTTTGGTGCCAAATATTCGGCGCATCAGACAGAGAATTAATGCCATCCCATCAGTGCAATTATAAGAGAGAGGAAGCCTTTCACCTCAAAGCTCTATAAATACCGAAGGCAACCTTCAGTGAAAGGGTTCCTCTAGATAATTATCCCTTAGATAGAAGTAGCCTTGTTCATAGTTTTCCTTTTTACTTAGAAGGCAGAGTGAGAGAAGGGAAGAGATGCTGGCAGATTTCTCTGGTCAGCTCGAGAGAGAACCCAGAGGCGTGGAAAAACAGAGAGAGGGTTGACTCTCACGGGAGTGAGACTATCTTTTGAACATAGTAGAGAAGAACAATGTAAAAGCTTGGGAAGCAAGAGATTGCTACCAAGCTCTTTATTCTCATTTTGCATTGTTATTTTGTATTTCAACTCTATATCATAAAATGGAACTTGCTTATCTACATTTGCTCACTCTCTTAAAAGCACGCAGGAGTAGCTAAATCTATCGAATGGGTTGAGAAGAACTAAGCTAACATGACCTAGGATCTTCATTGCATGCAATTATCTTGTCTTATGTTGCGCCCAACATCCCTTTAGAGCTACTCGAGAGAGAGTCTAAAGAAAGAACCTAAGACTTGAGAGAGCGAGATTAGATCTGCATAAGCGAGAGACAGAGACTTAGAGATAAGCTCTATTTTCGAACATGCATCGCATGCACCCTAGAGATAGGTTATGATACTATATGATCGCCTTGTATGTGTGAATGTCAATTGTGATCGCATAAACAAGAATAGAGGCTTATGTGTAGGTCCTATAGACTTATCGCATATATCCCATGCATTCTAGAATTAAAAGCCATAGCATTTGCATTGAGAGATGATTTGCTATTATATGTGTATTGCATGATCGCATAACATGAATGCAATCCTAAGGAGTGTTAGCTGAACCCCTTCTCAACCCGTTCCCCGCATATTCATCACATCTTCCATAGTATTAACTCTTTTCATAACTCCACCGCATACATTTATTTTATACCGCAAATAACAACCCAAAACAACTCTTTAATTTATTGGTTACCGCAAAGTCTTCTTAAAAATTATTACTGCATACCGTTTTCCTTAGTTCCTGAGTTTGACCCTAGACTTGCCAGGAAACTCAGTAGAATTTATACTTGGATTCTGCTGAGAAAACTTGTTGCACAACGCATTCCCATCATCGCAATTCATTTAATTATTTCACCGCATAAAATAACGCATCATAGACCAATACCAACAAGTTAGTCCTTCACGAGTGTTCGTAACTCCAACTGGGTTGAATTACCGTTTTACCCTTGGGTTACCTCTGGCTTCTTAAGTACCAGTGCTCATCTAATGAACAACCTTTTATGGTCCAACCAATAAACAAAACCCCTATCGAGCCAAGAAGAGGGTAGAGCCCTGTGTTCCAATCTCAGAGACACCACTTAAAGGAACACTCATCTACTTACTCTCAAGGAGGAAAGGAGTGAACTCCATCTTGTATTATTATGTTCCTAACTCTCTACTCGATCTTGTCCCCAAAATGGTAGGCATATTGGGTTGGCGATCTGGCCACCCTCACCCATACAAATGAAAGGACAATCCCTCGTGAATAGGAGTCATAATATACTAAGGATTTAGACTAAGTCGCCTAAGTCATCCTATCAAAATAGAAAACTAATTAGTTAATAGTGTTACATCTAGTTGTTACTATTTCACAGTCCAATCTTATGTATACTCATTGCATAGGATACCCCCACTTGCGTGTCACATACACGAATGCATTGGATCATTACGTTTGTATTAAATAAAATGTGGGTCGTATCCATAGTGTTACCAGGATAAAGTACCTAGTCTTTCCTTATATTATAGACCCTTTAGGTTGTATCTTGAACATTGAATCTTGTATGTCTCCACATACAGTTCAAGACTCATAAGACAACCTTAGATGTTAGTTTATTGGATTAGGGTTATTTAGACAAAATAGAAAATAATACAAACAATAAAATTTATTGATTTAACATCTATAACTCTTTATTGATGATGATCAATTAATAACATTCACTATTTATGAGTTTTAGGGCATAAAACCCAACACGTAGATTGTATGTCACAAACATCATTGGCCAAGAACTATATCTACTGCATAGAGTTCCATGTGGATTAACCCCCTTTGTGGAAAGAGCAAGACAAAGGTTTCAAGGTTCTAACCCAAATTCTGGCCACAAATTGTATACTTTTTTCATGATAGTGCATCTTTTGGTTGTTATAATAAACCATATATTTCTATTTTTTTGGCATGCCACATCAAAAAATTTGATATTTCTTTGGTTCAAAACATTCTTTGAAATCTTGGAATTGGGGAGAAATACCACATGACTTTTGTTTGAACATTCTTAACCCCTTCCTTTAAATTTTTATGAAGTTTCCATCTTGACGTGCCATAAATGGGGCATACAATTGTATCATAGAGTTCTTTCCTAAACAAACAACAACCATTAATACATGCATGAATCTTCTCGTACTTTATTTCAAAAGGATACATTCTTTTTGCTTGATAAGTAGAACTAGGGATTTCATTAGGATTTTATAAGATGTCATGAATCAATCCCAAAAACTCAGTAAAACTTTTATTGCTCAATCCAAATTTAGCTTGATGGGCATGCAATGGAAGACTGCCCGCAGAATCCATAGTCCGTTTACTTTGTAAAAAATATTCACTTTTCAAATACCTACAACCCTGGGTGGAGAAACCACCCCAATTTTGCATGGAAGAATCAGCAACAAAACTTCCAATCCATGGCGCAGAAAGAAAGGCCACCTGGATTCTTCCCACGCAACAAGGGCCAGACAAGCAATCAAGCTAGTAGCTCGCAACCATCGCAATCCTCTTCATTGGAGAGCCTGTTGAAGCAGTATATAGAGAAAAACGAAACGGTGCTTCAAAGTCAAGCTACGTCGATCCGCAACCTAGAATTACAGATGGGCCAGATTGCGAGCGAGCTGAAGAACAGACCGCAAGGGGCTCTGCCGAGTTCAATAGAACTCCCTTGTAACCTGGGGGATCAGGTAAAGAGCAATGTCAGGTTGTGACATTGCGAAGTGGAAAAAATGTTGAGGGAGAAAAGAAAGAGCTTAGTTGGACTGCTCCCATTGTGGCGGAACTTGAAATTGCAGTGACGCAAGAGGAAGAAGGAGAAAAAGAAGCAATAGAGATAGAGGTTGCGTCGACCTCAAAGCCAACAGAGAAGAGGACCGTGAGAGTGTAGTTACCACCTTTCCCACAGAGACTTAGAAAGAAAAAGAATGAAGAGGTACAATACCAACGCTTGCTTTCTGAATATGTTAAATCAATTATATGTTAATAGTCCATTCAGTGAAGCGATTGAGGAGATGCCTGCCTACACAAAGTTTCTGAAGGATATGGTAACCAAGAAGAGAGGAGCTGGTAAGTTTGCCATGGTGGCGCTAACACAGAGTTCAAAATCAATCATTCCACCAAAGATGAGCGATCCTAGGAGCTTTACTATACCTTGCTCCATAGGAGGATTGTACATCGGGCAGATGTTGTGTGACCTTGGAGCCATCATCAATTTGATGCCTCTATCAATCTTTAGGCAGTTGAATATGGGGCAACTTGGGCCCACAACCATGACTCTTCAACTGGTCGATAGATTTCTGGTGCATCCAAAGGGAAAGGTGAAGGGCTGCTGATCACCATTGACAAATTTATCCTACCAGCCGACTTCATCATATTGGACTTCATCTTGGGATGACCATTTTTATCAACAGGTCATGCCCAGATTGATGTGCATAAAGGGGAGATCACTTTGAGCACCAATGGACAAAAGCTCAAGTTCAACATAATTCATGTCATGAAGTTTCCTGATGAAGAAAACCTGCATGACTCAGATGACGACCAGAATTTGATTGAAGAAGAAAAGTTTGACGAAGAGAATGAAGAAGAGGATGTGAGTGCATCCGTTGATGCCTGCAATGCGATCATAACAAAAACAAGCAAGGAAGAAGAGATGATCGCAAACCAAGAAGAAGAGCCAACAGAAAAAGAAGAAAGAAAAACAATGTAATCGTCCCTAGTCATTGGAATTGAAAACCCTACCGAATCATTTAAAGTACGCATTTTTGGGGCAGAACGAGAAGCGACCAGTTATTATTTCCTCTGAGCTTAACGAAGACCAGAAGAATGCATTGATGAGCATTATGAGGAAGCATGTGCGAGCAATTGGCTGGGCGCTTTCCGACATTTGAGGAATCAGCCCAGCGTACTGTATGCACCACATTTGTCTTGAAGAGGACCACAAGGTAACGATCGAACATCAACACAGACTCAACCTTGCAATGAAAGAGATCGTTAAAAAGGAGATCATTAAATGGTTAGATACGGGCATTATTTATCCTATAGCAGATAGCGGTCAGCCCCGTGCAGTGTGTACCGAAAAAGGTTGCATTACGGTAGTCCTGAATGAAAAAAATGAACTAATACCACAAAGGCATATTGCGGGGGTGATTTTCAGCCAGAAAAGACCTCTGTGAATCTGGAAAACCCAGAATACCCTTTTTTTGGTTCTTGAACTCTCATTCCTTCTACACTTTAATCATCAGTTATCTATCTGCATTTTACTTATTATTACTACTATATTAAAAAAAATAGAAAAAAATGGAGATTGTGATAATGAATTTTGTTTTGGTTAAAATTATTTGACCCTCTCTTTATTTTTCATGCAACGATCGAGGCGCCAGATTGCGGAGAGGTTACACGAAAAAGCAACTCATCAAATTCCGTCACTTCAATCCAAAGAAGATAGATCGCCGCAAAGAAGGATGCATCAATACATAATGCAAGCGACAACACAAATTTGGGGGTGTACTCTTCCCTAACTTTATTTCAAATTTTGCACTATCGCATCACATTTTAATTTTAAAAGTTTTATCACCGCATCCTCTTTGATTACCACAATCATTTGACATGGATAACGTTAGTAGGTTACTGCATGCTGTCTCTTTGCCAATTATGATTTCAATGATGAAAAACATACTTCTATTTCTTTCGTATATACTAGAGTCAACTTAACTTTAAGATAGTCACCTCATGAAATATTTCTTGAAGTTAGGGGTTTGCTAGCTTTCTTTCAAACTCTCTTTACGAAGCTTTCTAAGAACATCGCATAACTTATTTCAATCTTTTGGCAATGAGGACATTGCCACATTTTAAATTCGGGGGTGAGATATTTATTTTCGACCTTGCTATTTTCTAAAAAAAAAAATTGAGAATAACAACTCCACTGTCAACGCAATGGGGAAACCCATGTTGATAAGAGTTAAGTTAAGAAGGGTACTTACCTGTATTTGGATGTCCGAATGACACACGTGGGGGCAAGCCAAAATGAAAGTAAGTCGCCAGGATAAACGAATAAATAAATGACCGCAACTCTGCTACCAAGACGGTATGAGTTTAGTCTGAGAAAGAGCACATTGCTTGTAGTTGGATGTCCGCATGACACACGTGGGGGAAAGCCAAAATGAAGGCAAGGCACTTGGATCAGCGCAAGGTCAGAAAAAATAATAATGTCAATAAATATGCAAGGATAAAATCATTTGACACCCCGGTGGAAAAGTTTTCTTGTTGAAATAAATCATGCAATGTTCCGGAATTTAGTAAAGTTCTTTTGAAGGTTAAGCTTGCGATCCATAGGTCTTAGAAATATTTTAATAAGAGACTTGAATAAGACTTAAGGAAACTGTGGTATATAGGATTTGAACGAAGTATCCTTGAGAAATCTAGGAAAAGAACATTGCGGTCGACATGCTAAAGGAAATCTTTAGCTTATGCTTGAGGACAAGAATTGTTTAAATTTGGGGGTATGATAACGGGCAGAAATTCACGTTATCATAGTATTAAGTTCTTCAACAATGTTGCCTTGCATTGATAAAATATGATAGATTGCGTTTCAACGCATCTCTTTAGGACTCTTTCAGGATTTGATAAACATGAGTCATAAGTGTTGCCGAAAACTGAAAAGTCATCCATAAATACCTCGACTGAATCCTCCAAGAAATCTGAAAATATTGCCATCATACACCTCTGGAAGGTACCTGGTGCATTACAGAGTTCAAATGGCATGCGACGGAATGCAAATGTGCCGAATGGGCGCATGAACATTGTCTTGTCTTGCTCTTCCGGCGCAATCGTAATTTGGTTATACCCTGAGTAGCCATTAAGAAAACAAAAGAATTCATTCCTCGCAAGTCAATCTAACATTTGATCAATAAACGAGAGTGAAAAGTGGTCCTTCTTCGTGGCCAGATTTAATTAACTCATTCTTGCTATTGGTGACAACTGTCATACCCCCTTTCTTTGGAATGCATTGCACTAGGCTTACCCAGTTGCTATCAGATATAGGGTAAATGATCCTTGCATCAAGCCACTTCACTATCTCTTTCTTCACAACCTCCCTCATAGCAGGGTTCAATCGGCATTGCCTCTCTATAGATCTTGTTTTTCCTTCTTCAAGACGAATCTTATGCATGCAACGAGGAACTGATTCCTCGAATGTCTGCTAAGGCCCATCCTAAGGCTTTTGCGTTATTCTTAAGGATCTAAATAAGTGCTTCCTCCTTTTCTTTGCTCAGTGAGGCAGAGATTATAACCGGTAAAGTGTTATTGCCTCCTAAATACACATATTTGAGATGCATTGGAAACGGCTTCAACTCTAACATGGGTGGTTCTTCTAAAGATTGCTTAGTACATTGCGTTGTTCGTTCAGATAACTTGATTGTTTCAAAACCTGACTCAGTTTGTATTGCGGTGCAATTTTCCTCCCACATTGCGCCAATCCCAAAGTCTTCTTCCTCTGATTCTTCTTGAGGCTCATACCAATAATCTTCCTACAGTTCTCCAATATATTGACAATTTTCCATATCACCTTGGTATTTCAACGCATTGAGAATGTTGAACTTAACTCGCTAATCGTCGACCCTTATGGTAAGTTCTCCTTTCTGTACGTCGATCAGTGCTCGCCCTTTTGCAAGAAATGGGCAACCCAAGATGATGGGCACCTCGACATTGTATCCTTACAAGTTTATGGCGCCGTTGCTGGGGATTGGTAACGGTTAGTGTTGAATACTTTTGTGGTATTTTGCAGGACAGATCTCTGTTGTACTGTCTGTTTATCGCGAAGAGCAGGCTGATGGTTTATAAGTACTAGAATTGATCCAGAATTCGAAGCTAACCCAGAGATTGAGCGTACTTTTCATGCGAGTGCACGCCAGAACAGAATCAGGTGAAGAAGAGTAAACATGGCAAACAACAACGATGGGCCCGAAGGAAATCAAGGGGCGAATCGGCCAGCACAAGACCTTGTTTTTCCTGCTGCTGACCACAATGTCCCTATGAGAAACTATGTGGCACCCAATCTTTACGACTTCTTGCCCGATATTTGAAGACCAATGGTTGAGAAGAACGCACGCTTTGAAATAAAGTCGGTCATGCTCCAGATGATACAAAATGTGGGACAATTCGAACGTCTACAAGGAGAAGACTCGCATGCCCATCTGACTAGCTTTGTGGAGATGTGCAACACTTTCTCCATCCCTGGCGTCACCCCTGAAGGAATTAGACTTTACCTCTTCCCGTACACACTGAGCGATGAGGCAAAGAGGTGGGCCCATTTGTTGGAGCCAAACGAAATCACGTCATGGGGCTAGTTGGTGGAATGGTTCATGAAGAAATTCTTCCCTCCAGCCGTCAATGTAAGGAGACGAAAGGATGCACTCAATTTTGAGCAAATGGATAATGAGACTCTAAGCACCGCCTAGGTGCGTTTCAGAATGCTGGTGAAAAATTGTCCGTATATCGGGATTCCCAATTGTGGGAAACATTTTATAACGGCGTGAATCGATCAATGCAAGCCATTGTTGATGCCTCTGCAGCGGGATGATTCATGGATAAGACCTACATGGAAGCCAAGGTCATCCTTGATCACATTTTGTGGATGACGGGTATGAGGGAAGAGGCCCCGAGAGAAGAAGAACTATCAACGTCATTGTACCATGATGGTACAATGACAACCTTGGTCGCACAAATGGCCGCGGTGACCTCTCTCCTTCAGACGATGGCAATTAATCAAGGTGCTCTCTCTCAAAGTTCAACGCAACCTAATGCACTGACATAAATGGCCGCAATAAGTTGCGTTCAATGCAGAGGGGGCCATGTTGCAGAGATGTGTCCATCGAACCTGCAACAAGTGTTTGCTATCTAGAACAACCCTTACAGTAACACTTATAATCTAGGTTGCCATAATCACAACCAAGGGAGCCAAAGTAACCATCAGAACAGCAATTGTAGGAATCGAGGAAATCCTCCATCTTTTCACCAGAATCAGAATCAGAGTCATCAAAGGCAACCGCATAACCAACCGTTCTCATCGAACACCTCTGTGAATTCGTCATCATTGGCGTCCCTACTGAAACAGTATATTAAGAAAAACGATGTTGTCATGCAGTCGCAAGCGTCTTCAATAAGGAACTTGGAGATCCAAGTCATGCAATTGGTAGCCGAGCTTTGCAATAGAACACCGGAATGCTGCCAAGTAACTCAAAAGCCCCGGGATCCAATGGGAAAGAACAGTGTCCTTGATGACATTGCACAGGCAAGCTTGATTGCCTGCAGGAGGTGTGGATTGCGGTAATCGTGAGAAATTTGTCTTTTAATCCACATCTCTAAAATTTATGTTTAATCGCTTTCTTTACAGTTTTCCTTTACTATTTTCTGCATTGCGTTAATATTACTTTCTTAAAATAGCATTTACTGCTTTATGAATTTGCTTCCAATTTAATTCAATTGCGTTATTTCCATGCCTTGTTCAAATTTACTTACTTTTCTGCATTAGTTGCATTGTTTTAAATCATTGTGAATGACTGACCTAAAAGAAAAATGAACATCGCAAAGTCCTATCAACTTGCGTTGTTGATGAAAAAAATAAAAATAAAAATCATAAAATTTAATAAACATCTGGTATGCATTGCGATGATGGGTACACCTTGTACTAACAAGATACATTTTGCATCCATCTTACATAAATGCATTACGCTGAGGGGTGTGTTGCGCGCGTATGTATTATGCGCCAGTCCTTAGCAAAAACGCACTATGTAGAGGTAGTGTTGCACCAGTAGAAATACCGTGCACCCGTCCTCCAGAAATGCACTGAGTTGAGGAGTGTGTTGCGCTGATACATGCATTGTTGGCTGTCCTTAGCAAATATACATTTGCTATAACGGATGCATTGTGTTGATCTTTAACCTTGCGCCCATCAGAATAAAACACAGAAAATAAATTCCTTTTGCAAGAGAGTAGTCCAATCGTTTAGGCTTCCAAGGAAATGATGACTTAGCAGATGAAATGACTTCCTTCTCTGCTACTTCATAAATGCAAGGAGCGCGGCCAACAGGCTTTTTGGAAGGAAGCCTGCCACGAAGAATTTGCGTTGGGCCCATCAAGGTCCAACCTATAAATTCTCTCCTCCTTCGTCTAAGAAAGCTTATTTGAATCTTTTGCGAAAAAGAAAACCCTAAGCGAAATCCTCTACATACCCAACCTTTGAACTTTCTTCCTAAGTCTCAAAGAACTTTCCCAACTCTATCACTCACCAAAGCCATTGCTGAGCAGTCCTCACATTCATCGTCCTTACCTTCATCACCTTCCCTAGCCCAAGTGACCACAAGGGAGGCGGCATTCCTCGCAGCAAGCCGCCACCTTGCCTCTCAGTCAAAACCCACCAAAGAATCACTAGAAAGCCTCGGGGAAAGCCTACTGTAGCCAAACCACTCCAAATCCGAGAGCGGTCAAGCACGGAGAGTGCCCCACTCCCAACATTGTCATCAGAAAGTGGAAAGAATAGAAGAGACGACAGAGAAGTGTTTGGGAGCATCTTGAGTAATATGGAGAAGAAGGGAGGGTTATCCGAGGCTGGAGTTGTTAATCAACCCTTGCCTTCGGAGGAGGAGATGGAAGAAGCTTTGCGAAGAAGCGCTCTGGCCATTTCGAATCCTAAGGAAACTATTCAAACAGAATCCTATGAGGGATCCACCAGGGTTTCTTTGGAGGAGGTGGAAGCAGAAAAGCAGCTTGAAACGGCTGAAGGAAAGAAGAAAAATAAAAACAAGGAGAAGAGGGCAGGAGAAGATGAAGAGGCCCAGCCAAGGAAGGAAAAGAAAGAAAAGAAATTGAGTGAAAAGAGGGAACACAGGCGAGAAGAGAAGCGCCTGCAGAAGAAGGAAGAAAAGAGGAAGAAGGTTGAAAGCCCGGATTTTGATGGAGAATCCACCTCTGCAAGGGTGGAAGAGGGGGTGTCGACGCAACAAAAAGAATCAGCGCAACCTCAAGAGGCATCAATGCATATCAGAATGGTTGCGACTGAAGACCGAGAGGATCCAGACATTACCCCTCTAATGCGGCGTCGCAAGGAGAATGCGTCGTAAGGGTCAGCAAGCGACCCACAATTTTTGCAAAGTGTAGTAGAAGAGAAAGAAAGGAGAAGAAGAGAGGAAGAAGAAAAACAAGAAAAGATGTTATGAGCACAACAAATCATCGCAGAAGGCAACCCTACAAGAAAACTACACGATGAAGAAGTGCGTTGTAACAACATAATTTCGTCAGAAGAAGAGGGAAAAAGGCTCGAGGATGAACAGTGCATATTGTTGGCCTCGGAGCAATTTGAAAGAGAAATGAGAGAGGAAAAAGAGGAAGAAAAAAAGAAGAAGGAAGAGAAGGAGAAACGGCGCAAAGCAAATGTGCAGAGCATTAGAGAGATGAAAAGAAAGGAAATTGCTGAGTGGGAAGAAGAAGAATAGCGCAAGGAAAGGGAATGAAAACAAATACAAAGGTCCCGCCTTGCGTTGAAAAAAGAAAAGGGAAAAGTGAAAGTTGAAAGCAGTGAGCCTGCGTTAACCAAAGAACGCCCATCAAAGAAGAAGGAAATTGATGACATGATGATGGAAATAGGGTTCTTTCTTGCGTCAACGCCACTACCAGATTTAATTACAAGTGTTGTGCTGGAGCATGGGTGGGAAACATTTTGCCAATGCCAATCCATCATAATTCCAACGGTAGTGAAAGCTTTCTACAATGGACGACTTCATGGCACCAAAGATGCGGTGATCATGAAAGAGGGGATCATGCCATTCAGCACAAGGGACATCAATGAGTTATATAAGATGAAGGACATCCCAGATGTGCCGAGCAACAAAATTATTGATAATCCCAAAGAAGAAAAAATGGAGGATGCGCTGAGAATATTAACACAACCGGGCACTCAGTGGTCGGTATCTTTAAAAGGAATCAAAACCCTTACATCCAACAAACTGTTCCGGAAGCGCGACTATGGATGTACTTGGTGAAAAGGCGACTCATCCCTACATCGCATGACAAAACAGTTTCGAGGGATCGAGTAATGGCCGCATATTCCATAGCACGCAGCATTCCGATTGATTTGGGCCAACTGATCGCAAAGCAAATTCGAGGTTTTGTGGGGCATGTGAGAGGCTAGTATTTCTTCCCTTGGACAATTTCGAGCTTATGCCTCTCAATGGGTGTAGGTATTGAAGAGGAGCCAATGCCTGAAGTCCATGGTCTCATCAACAAAAAGATCTTGAGAATTCTTCCCAAAGACTCCTCTCATTGCCCCGAACTTCCACTTAAAAGGCCCCTTATCGATTTGAATGCACCGCAGTAGCCAAAACCAAAGAAGCAACACAAAGAAGACAAAGGCAAGGAAAATTTCCAAGAGGAATCAATGCAAGGCCAAATACCCTTGCACCTCTTACCTTTGATTATTTGCCCTCCGAGCCCTCCTACTGAACCCCTGTCCCCACTCTCTGAACACTTTACAAATCTCCTCCTTGCTCCCGACTCACCCAATGCATTTCCAGCAGCATCTTCATCCCCTTCATCTCCACCGCATTTTTCTCCTCCATCGCCGCATGTTGATGACCCACACGATTTGGGTGAAGGCACTTCTACTCAACCCCAACTGATGCTGGTGAAACATTGTAGGCGCATCCCACCATAGCAAACCTAACTGCTGACTTAGCAGAGATGCGTTCTCTTCTCTCTCATCAACAAGAATTCTTCTGCCAAAGAATAACGGAGTTACAAGAGAGCCACGTAGAGGTGCAACATAGTGTTGCGATGACACGGCAGATGCTGATCAACATTCAATGCAATCCCTACACGATCCACCTGAACAAAAGACAAAAGGCAGAGCGCAACCATGAGTACATTAACTTTTTGACAGCCTATTTACATGGTCCCATGGTGCCTCCGCATTTACAGTAACCTCTGCATTTTGAAGAAGCTCCTGAGTTCCTTCGCAAAATCCTCCTCCTGAGCCCCCGCCACAACTCTAAATTTGGGGGTGTGCTACCTTCTCAATAAATCTACAATTTTTTGTTGCGGCCATTCCTTGATTTTATTCATTCCTTATTTTTATGTATAAAAGCTATACCTTGATTTTTTGTACATGCTTAAATTTTGTGTTGCGATAATTATAATTCTTTATATACTTAGTTAATTTTAATACAACTGAATAACTATTCTTTCCAATTGCATTAGCCTCTTTACTTATCATCGTTGTCAATTATTGCGATATTCCTTGTCTTTTATTTTGCATTATTAATTATGCTGCCATGATGAGTAATATGAATATCCTTAGCAACATTTCTTACACTTTGTACTTTCTGACTAACACTTAGATAATTCATAGCAATAGCATTGCTTTACCTTTTCTATTTCAAGACTCTGCTCAAACCTTCTTTTCAAAATTTTGACTAAGTGTTTTGTCTTTTCTGTCCAAAACAACGCAATGAAGACCTTGTGCATCTCTAAATTTGGGGGTGGTGAAGGTCTGAGCAGATGCGATCAAGTGGATGTGGTCAGCATTAGGAAAATGCATTCATTATTATTATAAAAAAAAATCATAAAAACTCCAATGTCAGCGCAAGGGAAAATCCCAACCTGATAAGAGTTAAGTCGTGAAAGGAACCTGCTCGAAGTTGGATGTTCGCATGTCACCCATGGAAGAACCAAGTTACGTTTCCAAGTTTGACGCCATATGAAAAGAAAAAAAGAGAGAGAATATAAGAATATAAGAGACAACTTCTCTGACTAGCAAAAGTAAAACTTAGCTGAAAATTAAGAGTTGAAGTTGAGATTGTCACACAACCATAGTTGGATGTTCGTATGACACCCGTGGGAGCAAGACAAAACGAAGGGTGTAACCACGATCAATAGTCTCTAATAAAATGATACAAACCAAACCACCGCATAAAGACGCACCTAGTTGTTTTTGCAAGAAGAGGTAAACATTCTTCTCAAAACAAGAAGGGAATTTTTGGGTAGAGGTTTGTTGTATAAAATAATAAAGTAGAGCATGTTGATGAATTGTTAAAGGATGGAAGGAAATTGCGTTGTTAAGTAATGTTGTAGAGGTGGAGCATTCGGAGAAACCAATCGATGCAAAGTGACGATAAGAATTGAGCGAAATTTCCTTAGTTGAAGATATGTTTGAAGACAAGCATATATATAAATTTGGGGGTGTGATAACTTGTAGAAATACAAGTTATTTATATTGTTTTATTTAGATATTGCGGCAAAAAGAGAGGAAATTTGTGTCGATAGTATGAGAATTGGCTAAGAAATACGAAAATTTTGAAATGTCATAAACACACCCACTAACACCATTGCGATGGCAGGATAGAATGTTTCAGTCTCTATTTTGCAGGAAATAGGTCACCGCATGCGTTAATGGCTCGAAGATAAAATGTACAACGCATCTACATCGCATACGCCCATCGATCAAGAACGAAGAGATGATCAACGCAATGATGGTGCATGCGACAATCGATCATGAGCTTTAGCGATCAACGCATTTCAACCGCATGTGGTAATAAAAAACAACACCGCATGCGGCGATCGATCGAAGATGTGAAGAGCAACGCATTTGCGGACGATTCTAACAAGTGTACAGCTGTTTGTTGTGCAATTCTGACGGATTGATCATGGAGCATAGAGGAATTTTCCGTTACGCCATTGCAGGAATTACAATAATTAGACAGTGGGGACCACAAATTCGAAGAGCCAATGTCTTGCCTATAAATAGCTTCCTCAAATTCGCTGAAATACATACATACATACATGCATATACTGGGAGAGAAGCTTGTCTGAAGCGACTTTACAGAGTAAATCCGGGAGAACTAAGAGACAAGGATGAAAAGTGAGTCTCCGAACAAAGAATTCTTTCTATTCCCGAAGCTGAAGCTCTGTGCATAAGGTCAATTCTATCGGGAAAGCAAGCCTGAGAGGGAATCTTTCCTCTCCACCACATCCACACCCTGGCAAGCACAAGTCTCCAATCGGGATCTATGTCAAGACGTTGACACTCTTTCCGTATTTGTTTCTATTCTCTATTTCATCTTCTATGTTCATCTTCTTTAATCCCTCATTCACAAACATGTATCAAACGCTTAATTTTAGAATTAAATGTTATCATCGTCACCATTACCATCTTTCTGTCTCTTTCCGTACATTTCATCCATTTTCTCCATGATGTGTTCTTAATCCCTAGGGTAAAATGCAAGAATTAAGCGAGTGAGTTAATTTGTGTCAAGGAGTCAATTAAGTTTAGCTAAAGCATGCTCGATGACATCTTCACCTGTGAGAGCAGAAGTGAAGATGTTATTCTGCCTATCGAGAGAAGGTTGGAAGAATGTGTTAACTAAAACGAGAAGTATTTCCAGAGATGGAAACAACCTTGCGTTCATCACGTTCATCTCTGCTTCACCATAGAACGCGACCGATCATTGAAAGGTGTACGCCAAGGGAAAGCGGAACCTTAGTTGCGTCTTTAACACGATTGATGAACTTGCGTTGTTTTACTCTTTACTCTTTCTCTTTCTGCCTCATTCATAAGACTTGCCATCGCATTCATCAATTCTTTTGTACAACTTCACAGCTAGTCCTTGACCCCTATATCATGTATCATAGTAGTTTAGGAATTTACTTTATCAACGCATTTTTACTTTCATCGCAATTTATATTTCTGAACAAAACAAAATTCTTTATTCATTATTAACACTAGTCACATGTATCACATAGGTATCACATTTAACGACAACAATCCCTGTGTTCGACCTCGGATACTCTGAGAAACTTGCGTTGGAATTATACTTGGTTTCAACGCAAGGAAACTTGTGACACGCACTACTTCATTGCATAATACGAGCATATCACTATCAACACATATACTTAGAATGTAGTATCACATAAAAATTCTTTATCGTAAAGCACTTGAGCGCATATAGAGCATCATTCATTCATCAGCGCAATAGATAGATAACATTCCATTTTACTGTTACAAGTTTATGGCAACATGAGCTTGTATCTTTCATATTCATCATTGTCTATGTGCATAAAGATATAAAGATAAAGATAACACAAATTTTCAGTCAACAAGTTTATGGCGCCGTTTCCAGGGACATGAACTTGCATTGCATTCATCAATCAGTAGTGTGTATGAGCGATACAAAACAAACATAGCATAACATTACATTGTATCCTTACACGTTCTCACCGCAAAGCTAAAAAAAAAAACTTACAAGAATGCGATAATAAATATTTGAACAAAGGTTTGCACAAAATCAAACTTAAGACTTTCAAATTTTGAAGAGGATAAAAGTAAAGAGTGCCTTGCATTGATTAGTTAGAAGATGCGGTGAACTATACGTACCATCATAGAAACATCGCAAAACAACACAATTGGGAAAGAAAGGATTTCAAAAGGATAAGGCATACAAGATAACAAGAAAAGACCTTAGGCGGAACAACGCATGCGCTCATGCGTTGGAATCCATGCGATTGAAGCCATGTGTTGAAGGGTGAAAGGAATTCTTCCATTGATTTACGAACCGAGGAGACTTATTGTTGCACCTATAAGAGCAAACATACCACGACCAAGGAAGCAGCCATATATCCAAAATAACAAATGAAAATAAAAATAACCTATACTAAGAAAGTAATTTAAAGATAGAGTAGAAGACGTCCTGGAAAAATAGGAGTGTTGTCACTGCAAGGAGTCTTCCGTGCCGAAGATGGCTCTCAACTGCTCAGGTCAAGTTGCCCTGACCATTGGAACTTCTAGCAATTGTTGGGCGCATGCAGCCGTCATGTGCTTAGAATCACCTTCAGCTCTTGCGACTGATTGCCCTTCTACCTTAGGGTCAACATGGGCTTTCAGCGCATCGCCTACACTTCAATATTGTTTGCAACCTAGTTGCACAAGCTGCAATACTCCCAAGATAAAAAGTTTGCTCGCAGAGACTTAAGAAACATTTAGCTGCCAAGTCCCTGGCAACAGTGCCAAAAACTTGATGGCAGGAAATTAGAAGTCAAATTATTAAACAACTAAAATCCCGTAGGACACAGTATGCGATGCATGTTCCTAATATATGCATTGATAGTCATGCGTCGATGGTCATGCGTTGGACTAATAATGCGTTAACAAATGTATACGATGACCATGCGTCCTGCCACAAGTTTTCTTGCATTCACACCAAGTATAACATGGACGCAAGTTTCTCGGGTGATCCGAGGTCAAACATAGGGACTTGTAGCTATATGTTTGCGGTGATGTTGCTAAGTTAATCCTACTTCTACTCCTATCTAACAGACAATGCAATGAGAATATGTATGAAAGGTAGAGATGCGACAAACCTTGACATGAAATAAATGTATGGGAAAATAGATAAAATGTGGAGATGTTTTCATTGCAATACTTAAAAGTGATTGCAAGGGCAACCTTAGTCAATGCAAGCCAATGCGTTCATGCTACACTCATGCACAATAAATCATTTTCCAATGGAGATGCGGTGCTCCTAAATCTAGGACGCATGTGTTGAATGCAAAAATGTCCATAGAGCTTATTCCTAAGTCTCTACTCTTTTCCTATGCGATGCTGCGAAATGCACACAACGCTGCAGTGACCGTACTCAATCGTATCCTATCTTTAGGATGCATGCGATGGGTTAATAGCAAACAGAGCTTATCTCTAAGATCCCCATTCTTCCCTATGCATTTCAATCCGTTCTCTCGAGTCTTAGATTTGTGTTTTAGACTACTCTCCCAAGTATGCCTAAATGATGAATGAAATGCTTATAGGACAAGGTAACCGCATGAACTTTGCTGACCTAAGATTGTTACTATCCCTAATGAATAATGCATACCTTGCTTAATTCGACCAACCACTTACCCTCCTGGGCAATTGATTGTTGCTGACTTTACTCATAGACAAGCAATACTTAGCCTATAGATAGGCATTGTCGCAGCTCCACACTAAGCAAATAAGATTTTCTCACACACTCACGCAATGCACACCTCTTGGTGGGTTGCTACATGCTTCATATCTTTAATCCACATGACTAAGTATGCAATACCCAAACAATCCCACTAAGTGTTGCAATGAACATAAAGATGCTAAGCAAGAAGATGGAGATGGAGTCGAACAAATTGTATTAATTCCTTAATTCCAAAATTTCATACAATACAATATGAAAAAAGAAAGGAAAAGGAAATGACCGACTGGAAGCAAAGATTTGCTCCCAGCGGATGTGCGTCAAGGCTGCCGCTGGTGCCATGGACGGCTAGAGGAGCTGACTCTCTCGAGATATAGCTCCGGTCGAAGGCTCTGGTCGTCATTCGGAATGAATTAATGAGGTGAAGAACTCTCAGTCATCTTCTCACGCGTTGGTCTAGATCGTAAGGATCCGCCATAGGCGAACCTTAGGTGAAAACCTTGTATAAAATGAATTTCAGCTCATCGGCTTCTATTTATAGAGCTTGGATCGCCGACAACATTAATTGGACTGCTCTGAGTCTGACGTTCGTTGCGTTCTTCCTTTCTGAACCTCTGCCACTAACGGCGTGGTAGGTGAAATTTCAACATCATCTTTTGGTTTTTCTCAAGGTAGATGTGTTGATGCGTTCATTCCACATACCTTACGTTGATCCCATTAGAATGTGTTGTCACATAGCCGCAATCATTCAATGGCCACATTTGCTTAATACCGCAACTCAACATGATGACCGCAATCACCTGACGAGCGCAATTCCCATGCGATGAATGCATATGGCTGATTACCGCAACATTCAAGCATTGATCTAATGTGTTTGCCTTGCAATGGAGAGTTTCTCTATATGCGGTTGTCTATGCGGTGGTCCGATTTCCGCATTTGCATTCATTTCTTGCATTAGTTACAAAGATAGAACATTGAACGCATAATTAACGCAAAATAACGGGCTAGCAGAGATTCAACATGCTGATCAACGCAAACTCATATTCTCGTGAATTCCTATCATGATCGACGCATATTCTGCCTAATAACCTTCATAATTCTAAGTAAAAGGCCTAAGGTGACGTGCATTTCTGCATGTCATAAAATAGTTACAAGTGTTGTCACTTCTCATGGATGGTCTGATCCTGATAATTTGTGTACAGGACATGCGAGCGCAGGCGTCCTATACAAAGAGTTTGTATAAGACCTGACCACGAAGTGTTAATGTCTTGTTATATAACACCGTTCATGACAAAGACTTCACTTCACTAGGATGACCATAGATAACATGACCTCAATCCTGAGTGAGTTGGGAACTTCTGTCATTGAGGGCGGTCCTTTAATTTGCATGAGTGCGAGTGGCCAGGCCGCTAACTCAAACTTACCACTTTGGGATCTATTGATTTGGGAGTTGGGAACTCTGCTACACAAGATGGAAGTCACTCCTTTCTCGAAGCAGGGGTATGTAGATAGATAGCTCCCTTAAGGTCTGGTTCCAAGGCTTGAACGATGTGGTGCCACACACCTTCTCTCGGCCTGAGAGGTGTTCACACATAGTTGGACTATGTTATATTGTTCATTAGAGGGATTAATGGTACTAAAGAAGTGAGTGTAACTACGGGGCAAAACGGTAATTTGGCTCAGTTGTACTTACAAGCACCTATGATTATCGTACTCATGATTGGTTATATCCGATGGATACAAAAATATATATGTGGTAGAAAGAGTTCAGCTGTTAGTCTTTAGTGGAATACCTGGTAGTTAACGGATGATGGATCTCGTGTCTAAAGAGTTTAGTCAACTATTCATGTACCATTGGAGCTTCGAGCCATAGGTCCATAAGGTCCCCTTGGTAGCTTGGATAAAGTTGAGAATCAGTTTTTTGGTCAGTTTGAAATGTTCAAGTGGACAAGTAGGAGTTTGATTATATATGATATAATTGAACTGGTTAATTATATATGATGTGATTGACTGAATGTATGAGATACATTATTTTGGAGAAAATTGGATATAAATATGATTTATATCAAGTAGAGAAGAAAACACTATAGTAGATATATGATATCAAACTATAGGTTAAGAATATATATGATTATATTCATTATTTAATTAATTAGGCGGTTATGAGATAATTGGCCGAGTATTTCTTTGGAATCGTTCGAAAGTGGGATGTTCTAATTCAGTTCTTGTAACTGAAGAATAAAATAAAAATTGTTTTCATTTTGTAAGAAACACAGAAAATAACTCACGGTGTGAAAGTATACGAACGCATAGCATTAAGAGCCTATATGATAGTGCCCGTCTTCCTAAACAATCGCACACCCACGCACTAAAGGATCACCTGAGATTTCTAAATGATCACTTACGTTTTCTACACGATCGCTTAGTGTGCCGAGCAGCCTAAACAATCGCTTAGCTAAACTTACACGATCGTCTACCTTTTTCTAAACGACAAGCACCCAACTATACGATAGTCTTCTACTATCTCCCACTTGCTTGTTCGTTCTACACGATCGATTTTCCTCCTTCCCTCTACCTATTCCATCAATGTCCACCCTTTGGATTCTCACTCAGAGAATACCAAGGGCTTCGAGTGGTGGTGTCGTCCCTGGTAACTATTGGTTCGTGCGTTGCTGATCGTGTAGACGACTGTGGTGTTGTTAGGCAACTGGTTGCTGGATGATAAAAAAGCATAGTGGAGTTCGCTTCCACTGGACTGAGTTTGATTGAAGAAAGTCTTCAACTGGTACATTTCTCTCAGTCTTTTGTATTTTATTTATTAAAGCATGCAAGTAATTAGTATTACAATGCATATATATTTATTAGAATGTATGTTTGGTAATTCTGTCACAATAAAATCGAAAAGATCCACTTCCGCTCATGGATTCTCTTGTTTAAAAGTTCCCTCATTAAGTACCACTGATCCCTTTAATGAACAATACAACATAGTCCTACTATGTGTGGACACCTCTCCGGCCATGAGAAAGTGTGTGGTGCCACATTGTTCAAGCCCTGAGATCAGCCCTTAAGGAAGCAATCTATCTATTTACCCCTACTTCGGGGAGGGAGTGAATTCCATCTTGTGTAACTGAGTTCCCAGCTCCCAAATCAGACGAATCCCCAAAGTGGTAGGTTTTAGTCGGCAACTTGGCCAATCGCACTCATGCAAATCACAGGACCGCCCTCAAAAGTAGAAGTTCCCAACTCATTCAAGATTGAGGTCATGTTACGTATGGTGATCCTAGTGAAGTGAAGTCTCTATTATGAACGGCATTATATAACGAGACGTTAACACTTCGTGGTTAGGTCTTATAAGAACTTTTTGCATAGGATGCCCCCGCTTGCATGTCCTCACATGAATGATCAAGATCAGACCATCTGTAGCAAGTCACGAGACTTGTAACTATTCCAAAAAGCAGGCCGCATCCGTAGCATTATCAGGATAAGGTTTCCCTCCTATATCCATATACTATAGACCCTTTTGGTTTTCACTTAACACATGATCCACTTGTATGTTACCACATACATGCTTAAGTTATATAATGACAACTAGGAATTTTAGTTTATTGGTTTGTGGTAAAGCAAATAAAACATCCAATGTTCAAAGTGAAGAAGTGAAGTAAATATCATTTATTATACATCACAAGCGTTCGTACAAAATGTTTTTACAAACTACAGGACACGAGACTTTAGGGCATCATCCCCAACAATTTGTTGGTTCGGTCTTGCCCAAACTCTTCATCGTTTTTGTTTCCAACAAAACGTCCCCCATTCTTTTACATTGATTAGAAACTTCACCATGATGAGTTCTAACCCTTTGTTGGTCCAAAACAGGCTTATGGACTGAGGCTTACTAGGTGATTTAGATACTTATCGGGACTTTCTGGGATATAACAATGCGTACCGGGCACTACTGGCCTACTTTTGCACCTATCGTGCTTCTACCGGCCTAATGATCGCATACCAGGCTTTATTGGGCAGAACAACTAATGCATTAGGATCGAGTATCAAACAATGCTTACCGAGCAAGTATCGAGCCAATTGGGAACTATCGAGTCCCACTGATGCATTAGGATCCCATCCCAAGTGTTAGTATGTCATTAGCTTTCTCTCTCCTGTTCTGGCACGCTTATCAAAAACCTTCATCATCTGATTCATGGGCAACAATCCAACTTGGTACTTCCCAGACATCCATCCATTCAAATATAATCTAGACTTAGACCCTTCCATGTCCTTGTCGAATCAAAACGACATACTGGGTGCTACATCAAACTCTTGGCCCATGGTAAAGGGTGTTGGGGTTGATTCCCTAAATCTCGTAGGGTCCTATAGTTTGTAAACCTTGTATGATCAAACATTTCTCTGATTAATAATATTTGATATTTTATTTACTCTGTCTATGAAATATATGACATTTTAGGTCCATTAACCACAAACCAATAAACTAACATCCATGGTTATCGTTGTATCTTAAACATGTATGTGGAGACATATAGGTGGATCATGTTTAAGTACTAACCTAAATGGTCTATAGTATAAGGATAAGGCTGGGTACCTTATCCTAGTGACACTACAAGTATGGCCCACTTTCTAGGTGTTATAAATGTTGTAATGTGCTATAAATGATCTGATCCTGATCATTCATGTATTAGACATGCGAGTGGGAATATTCTATACAACGGAGTTTGTATCAGACCGGACCATGAAATGTTTAGTCTCGTTATATAACGTCGTTCATAATAGAGACTTTCATTTCACTAGGATGACCATAGGTAACATGACCTTAATCCTCAGTGAGCTGTAAACTTCTACCTATGAGGGGCGGTTCTTTGATTTATATGGGTGAGAGTGTCCAGATCATTGACTCAACAAGCCTACTATTTTGAGGATTCGTCTGATTGGGGAGCTGGTAACTCAACTACACAATATGGATTTCACTCCTTCCCCAAAGCAGGGGTAAGTAGATAAATTGCTCCCTTATGGGCTGATTCCGGGTCTTGAACAATGTGGCGCCACACCCTATTTAGGCCAAAGAAGGGTTTAATCATAGTGGGACTATAATCTATTGTTCATTAGAGGGATCGGTGGTGCTTAAGGAGTTAGATGTAACAACAAGGGAAAACGGTAATTTGGCCCAGCTATACTTACGACCAATTTGTGAAGGGTCATCGTACTGTTGATTGGTTATATCCAGTGGACACAGAAATATATTTGTAGTGCATAGAGTGTAGCTGTCGGTCTTTAGTGGAGTGCCCGACAGTTAACGGATGGTGGATAATGTGATTAAAATGTTTAATCAATTATTCACGTACCGTTGAAGTTTCAAGCTACAGATCCATAAGGTCCCCTTGGTAGCTCAAAGGATATAGTTGAGAATCAATTTTTGGGTTAATTTGAAATGTTTAAATTAATAAGAAGGAATTTAATTATATATGATATAATTCAATTAATTCAATTATATATGATATAATTGACATAATGTATATGATACATTATAGTTTAATTGGAGAAATAAATATTTGAATATGATTCAAATGTATTTTCTATGAAGAAGAATCATAGTTATTAAATTTAATATAAATATGATGAAGGAACTCTAAACTAGGACCTTTTAGCGGAAGCAAATCATTCCAAACTCCATTGTGAAAGAACTCAAACATTTACAATCAAACTAAAATAGATTATGCATTAAGGATAAATTACAGCATGCTTCTTAAGTAAATACAAGGGATTGAGTGACAATACCTTTGAAAAACTCTTTCTTCACGTATTTCCCTCGATCAGTCATCAACGCATCCAACAGCACGAACACAACAAGCAACTGGAACTTCCTTGATCACCAGCGAGTAAAACTCGATCCTCGATCAATTGAACAAAACCGCAAGATTACCTTGGTATTCTCGATGTGAGAATCCAAGAGTTGTGGGCTCTATATGATTTTTGATAGAGGGATGGAGGAAGTAAACGATCAAGTATCAAGCAACACTATCATGTAGAAGAAGGAAGTCTGTCGCATAGACTTGACACTCAATCATTCAGTAAACGAGTATTATCGTATAGATTCAACGCTTGATCGTTTAGTCTCTATAAAACTATCGTGTAGTAAAACTCATTTTACTCGATAGTGAATTATGTGAGATCTTCCTGATTGAATGATTTCAAAAACTATTTTTCCTTTATCTCACAGTTACCATAAAACCGTGTATAACCACCCGCTAAGTTCGGTTATTCAGAAAAAGAAATATTAATTATCATATAATTAAAAAATTATAAGTAAATAAAATAACTAACTTATCATATTATATTTATAACCTATAGTTTTAATATTGCATCATATGCAACATATAAACCATAGTTCTTTTCCTATTTTATGGCATTTAATATAAATCATATTTATGTTAATTCCTCCAATCTAATAATGTATTAAATACATTATAGGGTTGCTTTTAAATATAGAAAAATAAACCAAAATATTTACAAGATATAGCAGAATTTTAGAACTATTAATGAAAGACACTAATAGACATTGATAGTCTTCTATCAGTGTCTATCAATATCACTGATAGAAGTCTATCAGTATCTATCAGCATCTATCATTGATAGTTCTAAAATTTTGCTATATTTTGTAAATATTTTCCACAGTTTTACCAATTGAAATACTTTCCCTATATTATATCAATTATATCATATGTAATTGAATTAATTTAATTTTATCATATATAATCAAATTCACTCTTGTTAATTTGAACATTTCAAACTAACCCAAAAACTGATTCTAAACTTGAATCCATTGAGCTACCAAAGGGACCTTATGAACCTATAGCTTGAAGCTCTAACAGTACATGAATAACTGACTAAAGTCTTTAATCACGATAACCACCATCTGTTAATTGTTGGGCACTCCACTAAAGACCGACAACTATACTCTTCACACTACAGATATATTTCATGTCCATATTACCAATCAATAGTGCGATTACATTTCACAAACTGCTCGTAAGTATAGTTGGACCAAATTACTGTTTTGCCCCTATAGTTATATCTAACTCCTTAAGTACCACTGATTCCTCTAATGAACAATAAGTCATAGTCCCACTATGACTAAGTCATCTCTTCCTAAGAGAGGGTGTGGCCACTATGTTCAAGACCCAGAATCAGCCCTTAAGGGATCAATTTATCTACTTACCCCTACAACGGGGAAAGAGTGAATTATGTCTTGTGAAGCTAAGTTCCCAGCTCCAATAAGATGAATCCCCAAAATGGTAGGCTTGTTGAGTTGGCAATCTGGCCACTCTCACCCATATAAATCAAACGACCACCTTCATGAGCAGAAGTTCCCAACTCACTCAGGATTCAGGTCATGTCACCTACGGTCATCCTAGTGAAATGTAAGTCTCTATTATCAATGGTGTTATATAAAGAGACTAATCATTTTGTGGTTCAATCTCATACAAACTCTTTGTATATGATACCTCTGCTCGCATGTCTCCAAATGAATGATCAGGATCACATCATTTGTAGCACTTTACAACACTTGTAATACCTATAAAGCGGGTCGTATCCGTAGTATCACCAGGATAAGGTACCCAAACTTATCTATCTACTACAAACCATTTAGGTTATTATTTAAACAAAATCCACCTATATGTCTCTACATACTTGTTTAAATTTACATAAAATAACCTTGGATCTTAGTTTCTTGGATTGAGTAAATGCCTATAAAATAACACTTATTTTATTAATAACAATATGTTTATACAGAGTTTACAAACTACGAGACTACATGGAGATTTAGGACACCATTCCCAACATATGATTTATATTAAATGCCATAAAATAGAGAAAATGAACTATGGTGTATATATTGTATATGATGCAATATTAAAACTATAGGTTATAAATATAATATGATAAGTTGGTTATCAATTTACTTATAATTATTAATTATTGGATAATTATCCATTTTTCTCTCTAACCACCATTAGTTGAAAAATATATAATTTTATTATTCCCGTATACAAGCATTCACATTGTGAAATACTACACGATTTCAAGAGAGTCTATGCGATAAACTTGCTTCAGTGAACGATTGAGACTGTCTTTCTATGTGATAGAGAGTTTGCCTCCTTGATTGTCTTCCTCCTCCAACTTCAAAACACCCTACTAACCAAAATAACCAAAGCCCACCACTCCTAGGTTCTCACACCGAGAATATCAAGGTAACTAAGTGGTAGTTTCCTCTACCTTTTGGTTCGAGTTTCGTTGCTGCTTGTTCGACACGTTCGTGAACGAGTTTGTTCGAGGGATTTACTTGAAGAAGAGTTATTCAAAGGTATAATCTCTAAACCATGATTCTTATTTCAAAAGCATGTTGTAATTTATTTGTTGATGCATAATCTGTTTTGTTGACTGTAAATGTATGCGTTCAATCGAAATGAAATTTGGACGATCCGCTTCCACTTAAAGGTTTTCTGTAAAATGAGTTCCTTCAATTGGTATCAGAGCCAGGTTGTGTTCTGATTTCCAAATTCCATTTTCTGTATTGAATCATTTAGAGTTTGATGGGTTTTAAGTCTTCTGCATTGTGTTTTGTTGGGATGTCCTAGAACTCGCAGTTCGTGTTAAATATTCTATTTATCAATAAAATATTATTGAGTATTTTATTCAGTAAAGTTGTTGATTTTGCATTCTATTATGAAAATCCAATAAACATATCCATGGCTATAGTATGAATATTTTAACTTTATATGGTGACATAAACAGGATCAAGTTAATAGTATATAGCCTAAATGGTTTATAAGTATATGGATGAAATTGGGTATCTCATCCTAGTAACGCTATTGGATGCGGCCAATTTTGTAAAGGTAATACAAATGATGTGATCCACAGATCAGTAGAGACGTGTGAGTGAGGGCATCCTATGCAATGAGTTTGCATATAAACTAGACCACGGAATAGTAACTTTTCTTTATAACGACCGTTTACTGTTCAAAATGACTATTTCATACTTAAGTAACCTAAGATAACTTAATCTTAATCCTGAACTAGCTATGAACTCCTGTTTATTAAGGATTATCCTTTGATCTGCATGGGTGAGAGTAGTCCAACAACACTTCTCAATAAGCCATCCATTTTGGTGATAAGACCAGAAGGATAGCTAAGGATCTGTAACATGGAATTCACTCCAACCCATTTTAGGGTTAGCAGATAAGTTGTTCTCTTAAGTACGAATTCTGGTGTTGAATAATGGGGACCCCGCCTTCTCATGATAGAGAAGAACATGATTCATAAGCAGTATTATGAATCGAATTGTTCATTAGATGGTCAATGGAAACTTAAGGAACGAGATATATTTACAGGGGTAAATGGTAATTTTGACCCAACTATAATTACAAACGACCTGTGAAGGATCGACTTACTTATTATGGTTTATATGGAAAGAAATATATCTACAGTGAGGAGAGTGCAACTATCGAGCATAATGGTGTGTCTTGATCGTTAAGGAATAGTAATTAATTCGATTAAAGAGTTTTAACGAATTAATTACAGATTGTTGCAGCTCATGATCTGTAGGTCCATTAGGTACCTCTACTAGCTCATTAATTTGGAATAACAAATTGAGTATTGATGTATGAATTTCGGGTTTTTGATTGATTGTATATGATACAATTATAAACGTTTATTTTAATAGAAATTAAATGAAATTGGAAAATCAATTAATATTTAAATTATGATTTAAATATAAAAATGATTTATTGGTGATATTATATTAATTTAATATTTAGATATTAAATTAATATTACTTTTAATTAAAAAGTTTAATTAAAGATCAATTAAAAATTAGTTTTATCTAATTAATTATTTTGAATTAATTTTATAAAACTAAATTAAAATAACAATGTTTTTTGAAAACATTATTAGTTAGTGGATTTTTCCATTTTTTGTGAAAGACCATTTTTATTGGAGAATCACCAAATTCCATTGCTAGTCTTCAAGCTGGAGCTGCCCAACATGCAACCCGATACATTTGCATGGATTTTACCTATATATTGAAGCTCCATGCATGAAGATCAGCGATAGATTAAAAAAGATCATTTCTGAATTGATAACCCTAATAACCCTACTCTCGTTCTTCATCAATTCAACTTGTTCAAGTGTTTTCACCACACATTCCAGCTTGAGCATAATAAAGAAGATCTCAGTGGTAGCTCTCTCGGTGATTCAAGCTCTATCTTAGTGTTTTTCAACTGATTTTATGGAGGAATCTTCAAAGGTAATATTTGTTTCAAACCTTCTTTTGAATATCATATGTACAGCATGGTCAAAACTCAAATTAAATGTAGTTTAAATGCTTATTGATTCTGCAGTCTTCTCCTTCGTGTTATATTATTCCTTCATATTCAAGTTATGGGTAGGTTTATTTGATGCAACATAAGTTTGAGTCCTTTGAAAAGTTCAAAGAGTTCAAGACTGAAGTTGAAAATGAAGGAAATTGGATACGAGGATTTCCACGAGCAGTGGAAGGATCTTTCCAAAACTCAATCGTATATGAACATCACAATTACAGTCACAAATGGAAACACACGGTTATGCATAAAATTGAAATTACAACATGCTTTACTACATGATCAAGGGAAGAACCAACAAACCTTTGTAGACTCATCTTCAAGTTCCTTGATCACAAATGCTCAATCAAGCAACACAACAACACGCGAACGTTCGTCCAATATGACCGCTACACTTCACGATCACAGTAAACTCAAACTAAGTGAACGGCCTCCACAAAACCTCGACTGTGTTGCTTTGAGTATGACACCACCAAGAAGGTTACCTCAGTATTCTCGGTGTGAGAATCCAGAGGGTGGGCTCTGTGTGGACTTGGTTTGAGGTAGAAAACAGAGGAAGGACAATCGTGTAAAAGATTGAGGAAGTGGGAGATGGGACAGCCTATCATATAGGTCAATGCCTAATCATTTAGTAAAAGCTATGTGATCGTCTAGCAAAAGCTATGCAATCATTTAGCTCGTTGTCTAGCTGAGTGTCTATCGTGTAAGAACACTCCATGATCATTTAGCTAACTCCAAGCTATCGTTTAGTAAATCTGATTTACTTGACAACTATTTCATGAGTAATTTTCAAGAGAGGAAATCTCAAATCAACATTTAATAAATCTTACTAAAATTTGGAAAATATTTTTCCTTTTATCTCATGGTTACCATGAAACCACCAAACCATAGCTCGTTTTCTATTCCATAACACTTAATATAAATCTTATTTACATTAATCCTCCACTTGATGTATCTCATACATCATACCGATAATATCAAATGTAATCGAATTACCTCTTGTCAATTTTAACATTTTGAAATCAACACCAAGAAATGATACTCAGCTTGAATCCATTGAGCTACCAATGGGACCTTATGGACCTGTACCTCAAAGCTCCAACTGTACATGAATAACTGACTAAACTCTCTAGTCACGAGATCCACCATCTGTTAACTGTCAGACACTCCACTAATGACCGGTAGCTGAACTCTCCTTACCACAAATATATTATGTGTCCATCTTAACCAATCAATAGTGCGACAACCCTTCACAGATCGCTCGTAAGAACAACTCGGCCAATAACCGTTATGTCGTTGTAGTTGCATCTAACTCTTGAAGTACCATTGATCTCTCTAATGAACATAAGTCATAGTCCTACTATGACTAAGTTCTCTCTTCCAAAGAGAAGTTGTGGCCACTATGTTCAAGCCCTGAAATCAGCCCTTAAGGGAGCAGTCTATCTACTTACCCCTGCTTTGGGGAAGGATTGAATTCCATCTTGTGTATTGAGTTCCCAACTCCAAAATAAGAAAAGTCCCCAAAAAGGTAGGCATGTTGAGTTGGCAATCTGGTCACTCTCACCCATACTAATCAAAGGACTGTCCTCAAAGACAGAAGTTCCTAAAACACTCAGGATTGAGGTCGTGTCACCATGGTCGTTTAGGTGAGATGTAAGTCTCCAGTATCAATGGCATTATATATAGAGTCTAGTCATCTCGTGGTCTGGTCTTATACAAACTCTTTGTATAGGACACCTCCACTTACATGTCTCCACATGAATGGTCAGGATCTATCATATGTAGTAGTTTACAACACTTTCAAATCTCTACAAAGCGGGCCATATCCGTAGTGTCACAAAGATCAGGTCTCCCATCTTAACCCTTACACTATACCTATTTAGGTTATCACCTAAGGCATGATCCACTTGTATATCTTATATACATGCTTAAGTTTATATAAGATAACCATTGAGCTTTGTTTATTGGATATGACTAAATGCCAAAATGAAATAACACTTATTTTATTCATAAAAAAATGTGTATAATTACAAACAACGAGACTCCAAGAGAATTAAGACACAAATCCCAACAATCTCCCACTTTTCATAATGCCTCGATAGACTAATGTACATTATAAGAGAAAACATGTACAATATACAATAAATTAGGGAATACCCAAGTATCATCTCCCACTTGCCCTAGACAAGATATTGCATGTTTCGTAGACTCGGACTCTCTATGTGGCTCTCGAACACTTTAGCTGTGAGAGAATTTGTAAAGGGATCAACAACATTATGCTCCGACACGATCTTCGTGACTATCACATCATCGCAATGCACAATCTCCCTGATCAAGTGGTATTTTCGCTCTATATGCTTACCCCGACGATGACTCCGAGGCTCCTTCGAATTTTCCATAGCCCCGTTGTTATCACAATAAAGAGTGATATGAAAATCCATATTTGGAACAACTTCCAAATCTAAAAGGAATTTCCTCAGCCAAACAGCCTCTTTAGCTGCTTCACAAGCGGCTACGTATTCGGCTTCCATAGTGGAGTCCGTGATGCAACCTCTCTTGATGCTTCGCCACACTACAGCCTCTCAGTTCAGAGTGAACACAGACCCCGATGTCGATTTGCGAGAATCTCTATCGATCTGAAAGTCAGAGTTCGTGTATCCAGTAAGGATCAGATCCTTATCTACATACATGAGCATGTAATCCCTCGTTCTCCGAAGATACTTAAAGATCGTCTTGATCGCTGTCCATTGATCAAATCCTGGATTAGACTGATACCAATTGACAATCCCTACTGCATAGCAAATGTCAAGTCTGGTACATAACATTACATACATTAAGTTTCCTACAACGGAAGCATAGGGAATCTGTCTCATCTTCTCAACAACTTAAGGTGTCTTAGGACACTGATCCTTAGACAAAACGATTACATGCCTAAAGGATAACAAACCCCTCTTGAAATCCTGCATCTTGTACCTTATCAACATTTAATCGATGTACGATGCCTGAGATAGAGCTAATCGTTTGTTCTTAAGATCTCGAATGATCTGGATCTCAAGAACATACTGTGCCTCACCCAAATCTTTCATTTACAACTGGGCAACTAGCCATTTCTTAATGTCAATTAGATACCGTACATCATTCCCAATGAGTAGGATATCATCCACATACAGTACCAGGAAAGTTACTGAGCTATTGATGATTTTCTTGTAGACACAAGGCTCATTAATGTTCTGATTAGAGCGAAATGACTTGACCGCAGTGTCAAGCCTAATGTTCCATAATCTAGATGCTTGTTTCAGCTCATAAACGGACCTATTAAGCTTGCAAACTTTTTGCTCTTGATTTGGAACTATGAACCCCTCTGGTTGAGTCATATAGATGGTCTCCTCAAGATTACCATTAAGAAAGGCAGTCTTGATATCCATTTGCCATATTTCATAATCATAAAATGTGGCTATGGATACGAGTATCTGGATAGACTTGAGCATTACAACAAGTGAGAAAGTTTCCTCATAGTCAACTCCCTCGACCTGGGTATAACCCTTTTCCCAGGTTTGCATCTTTCCATCTACACCTCTCTTTCGCTTAGAGATCCACTTACACCCAATATGTATTACCCCATCAGGCAGATCATGGCCATGACCCATTAATCTTTGTCAACATCCTCCATTGCTTTCTTAAAAGACAACGGATCATCGACCCCATCATTAGAAATGACATTTTGAGCTTCAGTTAAACCCATGTAGCGATCTGGTGGGTTTAGAACCCTCTCACTACATCGACACAGTCTCAACTCTTGAGCTGGTTGACTAGATGTACCGACCTCAATAACTCTTGTTGATCTGTCAGTCTGTTCAACAACTCTTGTTGAACCCTGGCAGCCTCAATCTCACTGGAAATCTCACGCAAAACGAGCTTACTTTATGGCTTATGATCCCGAATGTGGTCTTCTTCCAAGAAGATAGCATTTCTAGAAATAAACACTTTGTTCTCACTCGAATCATTGAAATATCCACTTCTCATTTCCTTGGGTTGGCCTACAAAGAGGCAAATCTTCGAACTCGATTCCAAATTTTTTGGGTTAGTCACAAGCACATATGGTAGACAACCCCAAATCCTGAAGTGGCGTAAACTACTTTACGGCCTCTCCATAGCTCAAAAGGTGTTTCAGAAACACTTTTCGAGGGAACATTGTTCAGGATATAGTATGTAGTCTCCACTGCAAAACCCCAAAACGAGTCTGGAAGATGAGCATAACTCATCATAGACCGAACCATGTCCAACAAGGTTCTGTTTCTCCTTTCTGATACACCATTCTGTTGAGGTGTACCTAGGGCTGAGAGTTGAGACGCAATACCATGTTTTATAATATAGTTCTGGAATTGAAGGTCCATATACTCTCCACCACGATCAAATCATAGTGTTTTTACCTTCTTACCTAGTTTTCAATTTCAGCCTTATACTCGTTGAACTTGTCAAGGGCTTCAGACTTACGTTGCTTTAGGTAGAGATACCCATACCATGAATAATCATCTATGAAAAAAATGAAATATTCATACCCACCTCGAGCCCTAACATTCATTGGACCATAGAGGTTTGAATGTACAAGCTTCAAGGCTTCCTTGGCTCTGTAACCTTTTCCAGTAAAAGGTTGTTTGATCATCTTGCCTTCAAGGCATGATTCACATACTGGCAAAGAGTTTTCTTCTAAACACTTTAGACGTCCACTATTCACCAACTACTCAATTCTATTGAGGTTGATGTGACCTAATCTAAGATGCCAAAGATGGGCATTTTCCTTAGGAGGAACCTTTGGTCTTTTAGCTATTGTTGTCGTACTGAACATTCCAGTAATAAACAAGGCTTTTATGACTAACGGCCTTAGTACATATAAGTTACTTTCCATTAAACCATAACCAATCTCCATTCCATTCTTGAAAATAAACACTTTATTAGAAAAAAAGGAGACGATATACCCTTGTTCAATGAGACAAGAAACCGAGATTAAGTTCCTCTTAATATGAGGAACTACGAAAAGACTATCCAGTAACAGATAACGTTTCTTGTCAACAAAGAACTTCAACCTGCCTACAGCAACAACTGAAACAACCTCACCAGTACCGACTCTAATAACTTGTAGAAATACAAGTTATTTATGCCACCTTATCTAGATATTACGGCCAAAAGTTAGTGAATATGCACCGATTGTATGAAAATTAGCTTAGAATTACAATAATTATAAATGATCGCAATTACACCCACTAACACCATAAGGATGGAAGACAAGCCGAGTTTTACTCTGTTTTGTAGGAAACCAAGTCACCACTTGCGCTCAAGGCTCACGAAAAGCTGATCAACACATCTCTATCACATTGCGCCTGTCAATCAACAATGAAGAGACAATTACCGCAATGATGGCACAATGCGACAGTCGATCCAGAGCTAACTTTCAACCGCATGGCGGTAATAAAGACAACATCGCATGCGAACTCACGATCGAAAGATGCAGCTGAGAAATGCAAAAGGGGAGGATTGAGACACGTGTACAACTAACGGTTGTGCAAAATTGACGATCTGATTGCATAACAGGAGAAATAATATCCCTCTGTCTTTGGAATTACCATAACAATCAGTGGAGACCACAAGGCCAAAGTCAAAGACCTGCACCTATAAATACCCCATAGATTTCAGAGAAAACTTATGCTATTTGATACGAGGTTAATTGCTGCAAAATTGTTGAGAGAAAAGGTTTAGCTGAGTGCTTAAGTGAAGAAATCCAGGAAGAAGATGAGACAAGGCCGAGAGGTGAGTCTCAGATCTAATCTGTCGAATACCTGATCCGAAGCTGTGTGTACAGAAACCTATTACCGGTGGAGCAAGCCTGAGAGGGAAGCTCTTCCTACCATCGAATCTATCCTTTCCGGCAAGCAGATCTCCATCGAATCGGTGCCAAGACATTGGCACTTATTTGTATATGTTTTGTCTCTTTCATTGTTGTATTTCACTTTCTCTTTATCTTCTCATTCACACACAATTTATCAAACACTTAATAGACATATTAAATGTTTCGATAGCTTTCATATACCATTCTCTGTCTATTTCCATTCCTCCATTAATCACTTTCTTCATGATGTCTTTTTAATCCCCTGATAGTTAATATGAATCAAACAAGTACTTAATCTTTGTTAAAGGTATAAAATGCGTTTAGCTAAGGCATTCTAGACGTCATCTTCACCTGTGAGAGCAGAAGTGAAGATGCCATTCTGATCTATCGAGAGAGGGTTAGAAGAGTGCATTAACTAAAGCGAGGAGTACTTCCAGACATGGAAGCAACCTTGTGTTCATTACTTTATTCTCTGTTTCACCATAGACATGTGGGAGCGTGGCTGATCACTAAAAGGTGTACGCCAAGAGAAGAGCGAAACAGTATTTCTAGTTTCAACGCAATTAAGAATTTACGCTGTTTATATTATTTATCTCTCTCTTTCTATTCTGTTCATAAGACTTGACGCTGCATTCCACGTTCTTTGCATAACCTTCGAAGCCAGCCTTGACCCCAGCATCTTGTATCATGAGCCTGTATCTTGTATCATCTAGCTTAGGTTTATTGTATTTCATTTTACTATCGCATTTTTACTTCTTACTTTATTTTACCGCAATTTATTTACTTGTACAAACCACACTTTTAAAGATTGAAAACCTGGTCGCATATATCACGAACATACCGCAATAACCTAAAACAGTCCTTGTGTTCGACCTCGGATCACACCGAGAAACTTGCGGTGAAATTACACTTGGTTCCATCACAAGGAAACTTGTGACAACGCATGGCATACTACGTGAACATCCATAATTAATGATATCTAGTAGTAGTATCGCATAATTTCGAGCATAGAACATCATCAATCATACACATCAGTGTTTTTCCACTAGACTTTAAGAGTTATCTCTCCCTGTGGCAACGTTTGCTAAGAACTGAATCCTTGGTAAAAAGAACAGACATGGTTGGTAGCACCCGAATCAAGGATCTAGGCATAATCATCTTTCTCTATCAAACACGTCTCCAAGACCAATAAATCAGATTTATTGTCTTTCCTCCTCTTTTGGAGAGTAGTGGGACCAGTGTCAGGACAACTGACACTACTAATTGTTTCATCCATCCCTTTGTGCTCGGAAAGTAAGAACTGACATTCAAACAAATCTTGCAACGAGTCCATGAACTTGCGTGCAATGACCATGTTCTCAACCCTTTTGGCCAAAACATTAGGTGAGATAGCCAAAATGTGAAGTCAGGCCCATAAATTAACCTTCATCCACAACCCATATGCATTACGAACACTTCGCAATGCATCAAGATTCGGGACCTGAGGACATTCCTCAACCATAACAAATTCGAGGTCGTTTGCCACGAAATACGTTTTACACGATTCATTCCACTGTATGTAATCGATCATATTAAAAGCATTAAACGGAAATACCAATGAGTTGCTGAAAAGAAAAACACATTGACCTACGTTATGTTTTAAGCAAATACCCGTTGTAAAACAAAAAACATCCAATAAAGTTTTAGAAAAACTAATATGAACCTCGTGTGACATCTAGTTTCGCAATGACGCTTCAAAGGTTTAGGACAAAGCCACCGAAGGGAGGTCAATTATCCCTCCTCTGAATTGAGAAGTTCTCTACTAGTCATTAATACCAGAACAACTCTTGCTCTTAAAATGACTAATCATCATTGATTTAGTCAAGAGATCATTAACTTACTTAACAATGTCCTATAAGTGTGACCTGCCATTTTAGGCCCTAGAGATCTGCCCCAAGCAGCCAATCCGAAGGGAAAAATCCAATTGGGGAAAAACCTGTAGTGACCCTATCCATTTCTAGAGTTCACCTTGATCTTGACCAACTGCACAAAACCCATCTGAAGGGGGACACTCTCAGGGCTCCACAAGTGAGTACAGAATGATCTCACGGTGTGAACAAATGACAAAGACCATAGGACGTGTTGACACACACCCTTCACCCACTTACTATAAACACTCTCTTCGTCCACCTTGATATTGACTCATGAAAACACCATCCAAAGGGGGATGCTCCCAGGGCACCATGAGGCCAAGCATGAATCTCACAGTATGAACATATAAGGAGAAACGTGAGTGGAATCATAGACATATCAAATACATCTCTTCCTCCTACTGAGTATTTTTAGCCTGGGGTTTAGTTTACTTATAAAAAGTACGGCGAAGCATTTTAACTAAGTGAGTTTTAGGTTTGCCCAAGAGTAACTTTTACCTTGGATTGTTAAAACAACTTTTGATCATCATTTATTAAACTCTTTAACGGAGTCTTTGACCAATTGTCGCATGCTTATAGAAAATCTATCTAATTCACCTTTCCAGGAAGGTTCCCAGGTAGGGGTGTTCCGTTTCCGTCAGCTAGACAGAACCCGCTTTAGACAAAAGGTCCTTTATCGATAGATTTAAAAAAAATTTAATCTTTTATGCCAATCAATTGAATCCTATTAAATTGTTTTAAAAGATTAATATAGGTTACTAATCTCATTAGAACTAATTGAACTTAGGTCTATCTAAATCCAATTTTAAAACCCTTTTAAAAAAAATTTGAGTTCAACCTAAGTCCACATGCAACTTTTTCTTATCGATTTTAGGTCTAATTTCCTTTATAACACTTATAGCGAAAACAACAAAAACCACAACGCAAAGCTAACACATGCAAGGCATTCATAACGATTATAAATAGCTTATGTGTTATGCTCAATGCATTGTTCATTCATTGCTACCTTTTATATAATGCTTATACAAAAGAGCAACGAAATAGGCATAACATGCTACCATACACCCTTATACTATAACACTTATAATAAAAGGATGATGCATGATAATGCTCACTGCATGCAAAAATATAACTCTTATATTTCATGATGCATGTGCATGCTTTCACGTAATTTCTTCATGCAAGATTATAACATTTATAATACATGATGCATGGATGATTGCACAACCTAAGGTGGGTTTCAAACTATATTTCAAACATTTTTCCATATAAACACCATACATCACATGTATAATAAACAAATGTTGATGAACCGGGTAAAATTGCCTCAAATCCACAAAAGTAAGGCTAACTATTACAAAACCAAGGAGTCTCTGGTTCAAACAGGAAAACCGAGTCTTGAACCATCCGAGCAAAGCAAAGCATCTCCAACCATCGTATACCAAACTCCTCGCAATCGTCTACACGAAAGAACAAATGATTTACTCTATCGTTTACCAATGCTCCCAGAGCTAAATGATTGTTTAGCAATGATCATGTACCTTTTTCTAAATGATTAAGGTATGTGATTGTCTAGCGCGCTTCGCACAACAACAGCCTTACACGATCGTCTAAACGACTACGATATGGCAAAGTGATGCTTAATTTTATGAAGTGAAAATTTGGATGATATGCGTTGATGAAATTGCATTGAGCACTCAAGTTTCCTCAGCGGAATCCAAGTGTAAATACCACTGAGTTTCCTGGTATGTCCCGGGTCGAACTCAGGAACTTGTGAAAATAGATTGCGTTGGTAATTTTTATGAAAACATAGCGGTAACTAGAAACTCAATTAATGGTTGGTTTGTTGATTGCGTTAATGAAAAAATAAACAAATGTGGCAGAGTTTGAAAAGAGTTGACCAAATAGGAAATGCGATGAGTATGTGGTGAACGGGCTGAGAAAAGTTTCGGCTAACACTTCCTAGGATGTGTTCATACTATGCGATCCTGCAAAATGCATACAACAGTAAACCACCTCTCGGTACGAATGCCACGGCTTCTAAGGCTAGAACGCATGCGATATATGCGCTAAGTCTATAGGACCTACACATAAGCCTTTATTTTTATTTATGCAATGACAAAATGACACACACATAAATAAGGCGACCACATAATATCATTTCCATCTCTAGGATGCATACGATGTAGGTTGACAAACAGAGCTTATCTCTAAGTCCCTATCTCTTGTTTATGCAGTTCTAATCTTGCTCTCTCGAGTCCAGATTCTAACCTTGCTCTCTCGAGTCATTAGATTCTTTCTTTAGACTCTCTGTCGAGTAACTCTAAAGGGTATTTTGCACAGCATAAAACAAGACAATCGCAAGCAATGAACTTCCTAGGTCATGTTAGCTTAGTTCTTCTAAACCCATTCGACTAGTTTAACTACTCATGCATGCTAAGAGAGTGAACAGATGTAGAAATAGAACTTCCATTGTATAAATACAAAGATAAAGTACAAAATAACAATGCAAGTATAGAATAAAGGGCCTGGTAGTAATCTCTTGTTGCCCAGGCTTTTACTCTGTTTTTCTACTCGTGTTCAAAAGATAATCTTGCTCTCGTGAGAGTCGACCCACTCTCTGCTTCTACGCCCCAAGGTTCTCTCTCGAGTTGCCCTGAGCGATCTCCAGCATCACCACTCTTTTCTTGCTCCGCCTTGAAATGAAAAGGAAAACTATGGACAAGGCGTGCGATCCGAATGTATGAATTTTCGAACTAATGAATGGTGAACCCCTTTTCTAAAGGATATCTCTGGTATTTATAGAACATCTAAGGCGAACAACAGCTTCTCTCTCATGATTGTACATATGGGACGACTTTAATTCCTGACTAATGCGCCGAATATTTTTCATCGAAAAGCTGAATGTACTTGTAAACGTTATCGACTGTCAACTTAAATCGGATTCGACTGTCATCAGTTTTCTCTCCCATCGTGATTAATTAGCCTTTCACCCAGATGTGCCCACCATGTTACACTGACCAAGTTGTGACAATCCTTCTCTAGCAAATGTTTGCGAATACAATCATCACAAAGCCTTGTGGTGAAGTTGTACTCGACCAATGATTTCCTATGATCGCAATTCTTGCATTGCGTCAATGCATATTTTGCATAAAACACAAAAATCAATTGTTCCTATGCGATGAACGCATGCAACCGCAATATTATGAAATTGATGCTTGATGAACTTAATTTAATATGTTTTATCGACGCAATCCAACATTGTTTAAGAACTTAGCACTATGATAACGTGCATTTCTGTCCGTTATCACACCCCCAAATTTAAACAATGCTTGTCCTCAAGCATAAGCTAAAGATTCCTTTAGCAAGTAGCCCGCATTGTGTATTGACGCATCCATCATTGCGGCGATCTCTCTTCTTTGGGTTGCGGTGATGGAGTGAGATAAGTGGCTTCTTCGCGTAAAATCTCTGAAATCCAGTGCCTCGATCATTGCAAGAAAAACAGAGAGAGGGTCAAATTATTTTAAACAAAACAAAATTCGTTATCGCAATCTCCCCCCCCCCCCCTTTTTTTACAATAAGGATAGATAAAGATTGAAAAAGATCTAGTGAGAATTCCGAGTAGTAGAGAAGTATTGAAGAATTGATGCTTCCTAAAACTTGCGTCTCTGATGGATTGCGATCGTTTGATATTGTACATCGAGCAAGCTTTGTGTAAGTTCTTTAGTTCCGCGGAGTCGACTTGGCAATGCCATCCTTCTCCATGATATGTCTTTACTCGCTGCCCATTAACTTTGAATATGTCGGTTCTGTCTTCGTTTGATAATTCAATCGCGCCATGCAAAAATACTTGTCTAAATATGAATTGTCCGGACCAACGTGACTTTAGTTTTCCCAGGAAGAGCCGTAGACGTGAGTTGAAGAGTAAGACCCTCTGCTCAACTTGGAGGTTTTTTCCGCATATGTGTTTGTCATGCCAGTGCTTAGTACGCTCTTTGTAAATCTTTGCGTTTTCATATGCGTTAATCCTCCATTCTTCTAGCTCGACCAGTTGTATTTTTCACGCTTCTTCTGCTTTCTTCAAATCAAAGTTCAGCTTCTTTACCGCCCACAGTGCCTTATATTCCAGCTCCAAAGGCAAATGACACACCTTACCAAATACCAACGCATATGGGGACATACCTATTGGGGTTTTAAATGTAGTATGGTATGCCCACAATGCATCATCAAGCTTTGTTGCCCAATCATTTTGCAAAGGTCGTACTACCATCTCAAGTATCAACTTAATCTCCCGATTGGACACCTCGGCCTGACCATTCGTTTGCGGATGGTATACGGTGGCCACTTTGTGGAGGATGTTGTATTTGTGCAACAGCTCCTTGATATTATGGTTGACAAAGTGGGACACTTCATCATTTATGATGGTACGGGGAGTGCTAAAACGAGTGAAAATATGTTTCTTCAGGAAGTGGGAGACTACTGCCGCATCGCTTGTGGCGCATGCTATTACCTCTACCCACTTGGAGACATAATCGACGACTAATAAAATATAATGTTTACCATTCGAGGGAGGGAATGGTCCCATGAAATCAATCCCTCATATGTCGAACAATTCAAGCTCTAAGATGGTGTTCATTGGCATTGCATGTTTCCATGAAATGTTACCTGTGCGTTGGCACCGATCACACTTCATTGCATACCCAGCTGCATCTTTAAACAAAGTAGGCCAAAAGAATCCACTTTGTAAACTTTGGTTGCGGTGCGCTGCCCTCCAAAGTGCCCACCATATGGTGAGTCGTGACATTGCGATAATATGCGTTGTTGAGCAGCATCTGGTATGCATAATCGAAAAATCTAGTCTGCCCCTCTTTTATACAGATTCGGCTCATCCCAATAATAATGTCTGCATTCATGTTTGAGCTTCTTCTATTGGTGGTAGGTGTAATCTTCAGGAAATTGCTCGCAAACCAGATAATTGACTATGTCTACATACCAGGGCAATTCTTCAATATGGAATAACTGCTCATCCAGGAACACTGCACTCACCTTAGACTCATTACAGTCAACCACAAGATTTTCCAGTCTAGACAAGTGATCCGTAACTCGGTTCTCTGTCCCTTTTTGGTCAATTATTTCTATATCAAATTCTTGAAGGAGGAGAACCCACCTGATCAGCCTCGGCTTTGCATCCTTCTTTGTCATTAAGTACTTTATTGCCGAATGATCAGTATGGATGTGTACCTTTGTCCCCGGCAGATATGCTCAAGATTTTTCCAACACAAAAATTACCGCCAGAAGCTCTTTCTCTGTGGTGGTATAATTTGTCTGGGCAGGATTTAATGTTTTACTCGCAAATGCGATGGGATGCAAGATTGTTTTTCTCTTTTGCACTAAAGTTGCTCCCATCGCATATCTGCTTGCATCGCACAATTTCAAAAGGAATTGTCTAGTCCGACGCAATCAATATGGGTGTGGTAATCAGCGCATTCTTCAAAACTCAAAATGTGTTGAGGCAATAATTATCAAAATTAAATTTCCTGTCAGCATTTAACAACGCACTCAATGGTCTTGCTATTTTCGAAAATCTTTGACAAAGCGTCTGTAAAATCCACCGTGCCCCAAGAAGCTTAGTATAGCCTTCATGCTTGTTGGAGGTGGAAGTTTTTCAATTGCTTCGATTTTTTCTTTGTCCACCTCCATCCCATCCCGGGGAACCTTGTGTCCCAACACTATGCCTTCCTTCACTACGAAATGGCATTTTTTCCAATTAAGCACCAGATTAATCTCTTCGCAACACTTCAGTATCTTCTCCAAGTTGGCTAAGAAGACTTCATAAGTGTTCCTATAAACAGAGAAGTCGTCCATAAAGATTTCGATAGAGTCCTCAAGATAGTCTGAAAAGATGGCCATCATGCACCTTTGGAACGTGCTTGGTGCATTACAGAGGCCAAACGGCATGCAGCGAAAAGCAAAGGTCCCATATAGGTAGGTGAATGTGGTCTTGTCTTGGCCTTCTGGAGCTATCATAATCTAGTTGTACCCAGCATAACCATCTAGAAAGCAATAAAAATCATTTCAAGCTAGACGGTCTAACATTTGGTCAATGAATGGCAGAGGGAAATGATCTTTCTTTGTGGCCACGTTCAACTTGTAGTAATCCATGTAAATGTGTCATCCAATGATGGTCCTTTGCGGTATTAATTCATTATTTTCATTCGAGACTACCGTCATGCTGCCTTTTTTCGGCACACACTACACGGAGCTGACCCACATGCTATCTGCTATAGGATAGATAATGCCCGCATCCAGCCATTTAATGATCTCCTTCTTGACAACCTTTTTCATCACAAGGTTGAGTCTGCATTGATATTCAATTGTTTCTTTGTGGTCCTCTTCAAGACGAATGCGGCGCATACAGTACGTTAGGCTAATTCCTCTAATTTCGGCGAGTGTCCAGCCAATTGCTCCCACATGCTTCCTTAGAATGCTCATCAACACATTCTCCTGGTCTTCGTTGAGTGCAGAGGAAATGATAACTGGTAGCTTCTCATTCTGCCCCAAAAATGTGTACTTTAAATGGGTTGGTAGGGTCTTTAATTCAAGTTTTGGTGGTTCTACTAGGGAAGGTTGCATTGTTTTTCTTTCTTCTTTTTCTGTTTGCTCTTCTTCTTCCTTGCTTTTTTTTTTTGTGATTGCATTACAGGCAACAACGGATGCGCTGGAATCCTCTTTTGCATTCTCTTCATCAAACTTTTCTTCTTCAACTAAATTCTGGTCATCATCAGAGTCATGTAGGTATTTTTCATCCAGAAACTTCATGGCACGAATTATGTTAAACTTGAGCTTCTGTCCATTGATACTCAAAATGATTTCCCCTTTATGCATGTCAATTTGGGCGTGACCTATTGATAGAAAAGGTCGCCCAAGAATGATAGGCACATCTTTGTCGGCCTGTAGTCCAAAGTGATAAAATCGGCTGGTAGGATAAATTTATCAATGGTTATCAGCACGTCTTTCACCTTTCCCTCTAGATGCACCAGAGATCTATTAGCCAGTTGGAGAGTCACTGTTGTGGGCACAAGTTGCCCTACATTCAGCTGCCTAAAGATTGACAGAGGCATCAAATTTATGCTGGCTCCCAAGTTACACAAAGCTTGCTCGATGTACAATCTTCCTATGGAGCAAGGAATAGTAAAGCTCCCAGAATTGCTCATCTTTGGTGGAATGATTAATTTTGAAATCTGAGTTAATGCCACCATGGCAAACTTACCAGCTCCCCTCTTCTTAGTTACCATATCCTTCAGAAACTTTGCGTAGGTAGGCATTTCCTCAATCGCTTCACTGAAAGGAATATTAATATGTAATTGCTTTAACATATATAGGAAGCGTTGGTACTATACCTCTTCGTTCTTTTTCTTCCTTAGTCTCTACGGGAAAGGGGGTAACTATACTTTCATGGCTCCCGTATCAATTGGCTTTGAGGTCGATGCAACCTCTGGTTCTACTACTTCTTTTTCTCTTTCTTCTTCTTGCGTCACTGCAACTTCAGGTTCTGCCGTAATGGGAGCTGTCTGACTAAGCTCCTTCTTTTCTCCCTCCACTGTCTTCCCACTTCGTAATTTCACAACCTAACATTGCTCTTTATCTGATCCCCCCGAGTTGTATGGGAGTTCTGTTGAACTCGGCAAACCCCCTTGCGGTCTACTCTTCAGCTCACTCACAATCTGGCCCATATGTAATTCTAGATTGCGGATGGATGTAGCCTGACTTTGAAGCACAGTTTCGTTTTTCTCTATGTATTGCTTCAATTGGCTATCCAAGGAAGAGGATTGCGGTGGTTGTGAGCTACTTGTTTGATTGCTCGTTTGACCGTTGTTACGTGGGAAGAATCCTAGTGGCCCTTCTTTCTGTTCCACGGATTGGAAATTTTGTTGCTGATTCTTCCAAGCAAAATTGGGGTGGTTTCTCCACCCGGCATTGTAGGTATTCAAAAAGGGATTATTCTTTACAAAGTAAACAGATTGTGGATTTTGCGGGCAATCTTCAATCGCGTGCCCATAACCGCAAGTCGCACACCTTGCGGTGTTTTGAATGATTGCGTTGATTTGCTCGTTTTGTGGTGTTGGGCTATTGATCGCAATTCCCTGCATTAAGTTCATCATTGCGGTCATCTGGTTTTGTAGTGAAGCAATAGCACCATTATTTCCATCATTGTCTTTGAGTCTCAATCTCTGGTCACTCTCTCTCCAATCTTCATGGTTCTTAGAGATACGATCCAAGATATTATTCGCTTCGTCATACGTTTTATCAAGCAGACCATTAGCGTTTGCCATATTGGGAACGATCTGTGAAGCGGGATTCAAACCATGACAAAAAATCTCCATTTGAAGGTAGTCTGACAAACCATTGTGTGGACAATCCCTGACAAACCTTTTAAACCTCGCCCAGGCATCGCTGAGCGATTCGTCCATGTCTTGTTCAAAATTTGTAATTAGTTTCCTTCGTCTGGCGTTTTCAGTGGGTGGAAAATATTTCTTCATAAACTTCTCCCGACCTGTTCCCAAGAAGTGATCTCTTCCGGTTTGAGAGAATATGCCCATTTCCTAGCCTGATCATAGAGAGAAAATGGGAACAAAGTTAGTCGAACTTCTTCAGCAGAGATGTTCGGGAACATAAAAGTATTGTAGATTTTAATAAAGCTTTGGAGGTGGGCATGCGAGTCCTCGCCACGCCTTCCTCCGAATTGTCCTACAGTCTGGATCATCTGCAGCATCACCAGCTTCATTTCGAATCTGCTTCCATCGAGGGCAAGCCTCATGATTCCTGGAGAGAAATCATAGAGTTTAGTGATGCATAGTTCCTAATGGGTCTATTGCGATCGTTTGCCAGTAGGATTGGATTCGCCATGACTTTGTTATCATTTGGTGCTTCGTTTCCAGGCTGCTCCACAATCTCTTCTTATCTGTCTGTGGTTGTTGTTGGCGGTCTCTCAATCCTTGTCTAAACGTCTACTCAATCTCCAGGTCGTAATTCGCCAAAGATTGAGAGTCTGCAAAGAAATCAGAAAAATTAACGTTAGCACACTATTTTGCCGAAGTCTCTGGCAACAGTGCCAAAAAATTGATGCTTAATTTTATAAAGTGGAAATGTGGATGATATGTGTTTATGAAATTGCGTTGAGCACTCAAGTTTCCTTAGCGGAATCCAAGTGTAAATTTCACTGAGTTTTTTGGTAAGTCCAGGGTCGAACTCAGGGACTTGTGAAAACAGATTGCGTTGGAAATTTTTATGATAACTTTGCGGTAACCGATAACTCAATTAATGTTGGTTTAAAGATTGTGTTAATGAAAAAATAAACAAATGCGGCGGAGTTTGAAAAGAGTTGATTAAACGGGAAATGCGATGAGTATGCGGTGAACGTGTTGAGAAAAGTTTCGGCTAACACTTCCTAGGTCGCGTTCATGTTATGCGATCATGCAACATGCATACAATAGTAAACCACCTCTCGGTGCGAATGCCATGGCTTCTACGGCTAGAACGCATGTGATATATGCGCTAAGTCTATAGGATCTACACATAAGCCTTTATTCTTATTTATGTGATGACAAAATGACACACACACAAATAAGGCGACCATATAATATCATTCCCATCTCTAGGATGCATGCGATGCAGATTGACAAATAGAGTTTATCTCTAAGTCTCTATCTTTTGTTTATGCAGTTCTAATCTTGCTCTCTCGAGTCCAAATTCTAACCTTGCTCTCTCGAGTCATTAGGTTCTTTCTTTGGACTCTCTCTCGAGTAACTCTAAAGGGTATTTTGCACAGCATAAAACAAGACAATCGCAAACAATGAACTTCCTAGGTCATGTTAGCTTAGTTCTTCTAAACCCATTCGACTGGTTTAACTACTCATGCGTGCTTCTCTAAGGTGAACATATAAGGTGAACAACAGCTTCTCTCTCATGATTGTACAGATGGGATGGCTTTAATTCCTGACTGATGCGCCGAATATTTGTCACCAAAAAGCTGAATGTACTTGTAAACGTTATCGGTTGTCAACTTAAATCGGATTCGACTGTCATCAGTTTTCTGTCCCATCGCGACTAATTAGCCTTTCACCCAAATGCGCCCACCATGTTGCAGTGACCAAGTTGTGGCCATCCTTCTCAAGCAAATGATTGCGAACACAGTCATCGCAAATCCTTATGGTGAAGTTGCACTCGACCAATGATTTCCCATGATCGCAATTCTTGCATTGCATCAACGCGTATTCTGCATAAAAACACAAAAATCAACTGTTCCTATACGATGAACGCTTGCGATCGCAATATTATGAAATTGATGCTTGATGGACGCAATTTAACATGTTTTATCAACACAATCCAACATTGTTTAAGAACTTAGTACTATGATAACGTGCATTTCTACCCGTTATCACAAAGCACCATCACCTAAACGATTACTGAGCGAGCGCCTTCGTATCGTATACCGCATGATCGTGTAGGTAGTAACTATGTAATGAGGCAAGCTAACTACACGATCATCTAGCACGCGCCTTTTACTAAATGATGAGCATCAAATGCTTCCACTACGATCGTCTACCTCCTGCGTCTACGCGATCGGGCAACCAACGCTATGCGATAGAGTAAACGATTTATCCCATCATTTAGCATTAGCTAAAGGATCGTTTAGTAAATACTACACGATCGTATAGAAAAATCTACACAATCATTTAGATAAATCCCAATGATCATTTACCTTAGGCTACACAATACGACCAACTGTTGGTCTTCTTCTTTGTTGAGAACCATATCTCCATGTTGTGAAACTTCATCACAAACGACTCGACTAACTCAAACTCTTTGAATTACAGACTCAACAGCATGTTAACTATGCCTAAAAACACAGGGGCCTTTACAAATTAACACTTTGTAATTGAAGAAAGCTTTAAACCAAAGGCAATTAAACCCGTAAACATCCATCAACGCCACCCACAAAAGCATTTAACAATTAAACACAAATGCCTAAAACCCACCAAGATTGTAAAAGTAGTTCACAACGTAATTGAAATTAGGAATATCATAACAACCTGGCTCTGATACCAATTGAAGGAAATCAGAAACGAGGATTTCCATGAGCAGCAGAAGGATCTTTTCAAAATTCAATCGTTTATGAACATCAAAATTACAGTCACAAACGGAAACCCACGGTTATGCATAAATTAAAATTACAACATGCTTTACTACATGATCAAGAGAAGAATCAACAAACCTTTGTAGACTCATCTTCAAGTTCCTTGATCACGAACACTCAATCACAATAACAAAGCAACACACGAACGTTCATCCAACACGACCGCTACACTTCATGATCACATCGAACTCAAACTAAGTGAACGGCCTCTACAGAACCTCGACTGTGTCGCGTTGAATATGACATCACCAAGAAGGTTACCTCGGTATTCTCGGTGTGAGAATCCAGAGTGTGTGCTCTGTGTGGACTTGGTTTGAAGCAGAAAATGGAGGAAGAACAATCGTGTAAACGATTGAGCAATTGGGAGATGGAACAACCTATCATATAGGTCGATGCCCAATCGTTTAGTAAAAGCTATGTGATCGTCTAGCAAAAGCTATGCGATCGTTTAGCTAGTCGTCTAGCTGATGGTCTATCATATAACAACATTCCACGATCGTTTAGCTAACTCCAAGCTGTCAGTTAGTAAATCTAATTTACTTGACAACTATTCCATGAGTAATTTCCGAGAGAGGGAATCTCAAATCAACATTTAATAAATCTTATTAAAATTAGGAAAACATTTTTCCTTTTATCTCACGGTTACCATGAAACCACCAACAACCTCTCACTCAATTTTTTATTAGAGAAAAAGGGATAATTATCAAATAATAAATATTATTATAAATATAAATGATAACTAACTTACCATAATATATTTATAACCTATAGTTTTTGTATTTCATCTCATGAAACATACAAACCATAGCTCTTTTTTTATTCCAGGGCACTTAATGTAAATCTCATTAACATTAATCCTCCCTTTGATTTATTTCATACACCATATCGATCATATCATATATAATCGAATTACCTCTTATCCATCTGAACATTTTAAATCAGCACCAAGAATTGATCCTCAGCTTTAATCCTTGAGCTACCAAGGGGATCTTATGGACCTGTAGCTCGAAGCTCCAACCATACATGAATAACTGACAAAACTCTTTAGTCACGGGATCCACCATCCGTTAACTACCAGACACCACACTAAAGACCGACAGCTAAACTCTTCTTACCACAAATATATTATGTGTCCATCTTAACCAATCAATAGTGCGACAAACCTTCACAGATCGCTTGTAAGTATAGTTCGGCCAATAACCGTTATCCCCCTGTAGTTACATCTAACTTCTTAAGTACCACTGATCCCTCTAATGAACATAGGTCATAGTCCTACTATGACTGAGTCCTTTCTTCCAAAGAGAAGCTATGGCCACTATGTTCAAGCCCCAGAATCAACCCTTAAGGGACCAATCTATCTACTTACCCCTGCTTCGGGGAAGGAGTGAATTCCATCTTGTGTATTGAGTTCCTAGCTCCCAAATTAGACAAGTCCCCAAAAAGGTAGGCATGTTAAATTGGCAATCTGGCCCCTCTCACCCATACTAATAAAAGGACCGCCCTCAAAAGCAGGAGTTCCCAAAACACTCAAGATTGAAGTAGTATCACCTTTGGTCCTTTAGGTGAGATGTAAGTCTCCAGTATCAACGACATTATATAAAGAGTCTAGTCATCTCGTGGTCCAGTCATATACAAACTCTTTGTATAGGACGCCCCCGGTCGCATGTCTCCACATGAATGGTCAGGATCTACCATCTGTAGTAGTTTACAACACTTGCAAACATCTACAAAATGGGTCGTGTTCGTACTGTCAACCGGATCAAGTATCCCACCTTAACCCTTATACTACAGACCTATTTTGGTTATCACTTAAGGCGTGATCCACTTGATATCTCATATACATGTTTGAGTTTATATAAGATAACCATGGAGCTTTGTTTATTGAATATGAGTAAATGCGAAAAATGAAATAACACTTATTTTATTCATAAACAATGTATATAATTACAAACAACGAGACTCCGAGAGAATTAGGACACCAATTTCAACAATCTCCCACTTGTCATAATGCCTTGGGAGACTAATGTACAATACAAGAGACATGTACAATATACAATAAACTAGGGAATACCCCAGTATCATCTCCCACTTGCCCTAGACAAGATGTCGTATGTTCCATAGACCCAGACTCTCCGTTGACCCTCCAACACTTTAGCTGTGAGAGCCTTTGTAAAGGGATCAGCAACATTGTGTAGTGACACGATCTTCGAACTATCATAACACCGCGATGCACAATCTCTCTGATTAAGTGGTATTTCTATTCTATATGCTTACCCCGACGATGACTCTAAGGGTCCTTCGAATTTACCACAACTCCGTTGTTATCACAATAAAAAGTGATAAGTAAATCCATATTTGGAACAACTTCCAAATCTGAAAGGAATATCCTTAGCCAAACAGCCTCTTTAGCTGCTTCACAAGCGGCTACGTATTTGGCTTCCATAGTGGAGTTCATGATGCATCCCTGCTTGATATTTCACCACACTACAGCCCCTCCATTCAAAGTGAACACTGACCTCGATGTCGATTTGAGAGAATCTCTATTGATCTGATAATCATAGTTCGTGTATCCTGTAAGGATCAAATCCTTATCTCCATACACGAGCATGTAGTCCCTCGTTCTTTGAAGATACTTCAATCCGATCCCAACAGAAAATTCATTAAATATAATGATTAAAATACTTCAATCTAATCGAGGTGGAGAGTTTGTAGATTCTGATTTCTAAAACTATATGATAGAACATGGAATAGTTTCCCAACTCTCAGCACCTGGTACAGCTCAACAGAATGATGTATTAGAAAGGAGAAAGAGTACCCTGTTGGACATTGTTCGGTTGATGATGAGTTACACTTCCTTACCTGACTTGTTTTGGGGTTATGTAGTGGAGACTACAGCTTATATCCTGAACTACATTCCCTTGAAGTGTGTTGCCAGTAGACCTTTGGAGTTATGGAATGGTTGTAAAGCTAATTTACGTCATTTTAGTATACGTTGTTGCCCAGCACACGTGCTTGAGGCTAATCCTAAGAAACTGGAACCACGTTCGAGGTTATGCCTATTTGTACGCTATCCCAAGGGAACTGGAGGATGTTATTTTTATGATTCTAAAGAAAACAAAGTGTTTGTATCGACAAATGCTACGTTTCTTGAGGAGGATCATATAAGGCAACACAAACCTGGAAGCAAAATTGTTTTGAATAAGCTTTCCAAAGAAACTACTGAATTTTCAACAAGAGTTGTTGAAGAGCCTAGTATCTCAACAAGAGTTGTTTATGTAAGTTCATCTAGTAGGTCAAATCCATCTCAAGTGTTGAGGGAACCTCTACGTAGTGGGAGGGTTGTGAACCCACCTATTTTCTATATGGGTTTAACTGAAATCCTAGCTATGGTAGCTGATGGCGAGGTTGAGGATCCATTATCTTACAAGAAGGCAATGGAGGATGTTGATAGAGATGAATGGATCAGAGCCATGGACCACGAAATGGAGTCTATGTACTTCAATTATGTTTGGGATCTTCTAGATCAACCTAATGGAGTTAAACCTATAGGTTGTAAATGAATCTACAAGAGGAAACAGGGTGCTGATGGGAAGGTGCATACCTTCAAGGCTAGACTGGTGGCAAAAGGTTATCCCCAGGTAGAGGGAATTGACTATGAAAAGACTTTCTCGCCTGCCGCCATGCTGAAGTCTATTCAAATCCTTCTATCCATTGCCTCATATTATGACTATGGGATATGGCAAATGGATGTCAATAATGCTTTTTTGAATGGAAATCTTGAAGAGACCATTTATATGGTGCAGCCCGATGCATTCATAGAGGGAATCGACTATGAAGAGACTTTCTTGCTTATTGCCATGGTGAAGTCTATCCAAATCCTCCTATCCATTGCCTCATATTATGATTATGAGATATGACAAATGGATGTCAAGAATGCTTTTCTAAATGGCAATCTTGTAGAGACCAGTTATATGGTGCAGCCCGAGGGATTCATAGTCCAAGGTCAAGAGAAAAAGATTTGCAAGCTGAATCGGTCCATTTATGGATTGAAACAGGCATCTCGATCTTGGAATATAATATTTGATACTGCAATCAAATCTTATAGCTTTAATAACAGCGTTGATGAACCTTGTGTCTACAAGAAAATTATCAACAATTCAGTAGTTTTCCTAGTGTTGTATGTAGATGATATCTTACTCATTGGAAATGATATAGGCTTATTTACTACATTTAATAACTAGCTAGTGACCTAATTCCAAATGAAAGATTTGGGAGATGCTCGTTTTATTTTTGGTATTCAGATCTTTCGGGATCGAAAGAACAAAATGCTAGCATTGCCTCAGGCATCGTATATTGACAAGATGTTGATAAAGTGTTAGATGCAGAACTCCAAGAAGGGCCTTTTACCTTTCAAGCACGAAGTTACTTTGTCTAAGGAACAGTGTCCTAAGACACCTCAAGAGATTGAGGAAATGAGACAGGTCCCCTATGTATCTATCGTTGGCAGTTTGATGTATGCGATGTTATGTACTAAACCTGACATCTGCTATGCAGTGGGGATAGTCAGTAGATATCAATCTAATCTAGGATATGATCATTGGACAATTGTCAAGAACATCCTCAAGTATCTATGGAGAACGAGAGACTATGTGCTTGTGTATGGTTCTAAGAATTTGATCTTTACAGGATACACTGACTCTGATTTTCAAATTGATAGGGATTCTTGGAAACCCACTTCAAGATCAGTGTTCACTCTTAACGGAGGAGTTGTAGTATGGCGAAACACCAAACAAGGGTACATCGCAGACTCCACCATGGAGGCCGAGTATGTAGCAGCTTGTGAAGTAGCTAAGGAGGCCGTTTTGCTTAGGAAATTCCTGACTGGTCTAGAAATAGTTCTAGACATGTCAAAACCCATCACACTTCATTGTGATAATAGTGGTGCTGTTTCCCGTGAGCCTCGTCATAAGCGCAACAAGCACATTGAGTGGAAATACCATCTCATCTGAGAGATTGTGCTTCAAGGGGGCGTGATTGTCACGAAGATAGCTTCGAAGCACAACGTTGCTAATTTGTTTACGAAGGCCCTCACGGTTACAGTGTTTAAGGGCACCTGCAGAATATGGGTCTACAAGAAAGACCACGGCTGGAAAAGTGCAAATGGGAGATCTTGTACTAGGCATGTTGTGCCCTAGTTTATTGTTTTGTGTACTTGTAATTGGATTATCTTATACACCCCACTAGCTTTAGGACAAGTTGGAGATTGTTGGGATTGATGCCCTAAATCTCATAGGGTCCTATAGTTTGTAAATCTTGTATGAACAAACATTTCTATGATTAATAATATTTGATATTTTATTCACTCTATCTATGAAATATATGATATTTTAGTTTCATTATTAACAAACCAATGAACTAACATCCATGGTTATCGTTGTAACTCAAACATTTTTATGGAGACATACAGGTGGATCATGTTTAAGTGATAAGCTAAATGGTCTGAAGTATATAGATAAGGCTGGGTATCTTATCCTTGTGACACTACAAGTATGGCCTGCTTTCTAGGTATTACAAATGTTGTAAAGTTCTACAAATGATCTGATCCTGATGATTCACATATTAGACATGCGAGCGGGGATATTCTATACAAAGGAGTTTGTATAAGACCAGACCACAAAATGTTTAGTCTCGTTATATAACGTCATTCATAATAGGGACTTTCATTTCACTAGGATGACCATAGATAAACATGAGCTTAATCCTGAGTGAGTCGTGAACTCCTACCTATGAGGGCGGTCCTTAGAATAGTATAGGTGAGAGTGGTCAAATTTCTGACTCAACAAGCCTACCATTTTGGGGATTCGTCTGATTGGGGAGCTGTGAACTCAACTACACCAGATGGAATTCACTCATTCCCCAAAGTTGGGGTAAGTAGATAAATTGCTCCTTTAAGAGCTAATTTCGAGTCTTGAACAATATGGTGCCACACCTTCTCTTGGCCAGAGGAGGGTTTAACCATAGTGGGACTATGATCTATTGTTCATTAGAGGGATCAATGGTACTTAAGGAGTTAGATGTAACTATAGGGCAAAACGGTAATTTGGCCAAACTGTACTTACGAGCAATTTGTGAAGGGTCATCGTACTATTGATTGGTTATATCCAATGGACACAGAAATATATCTATAGTGCATAGAGTGCAGCTGTCGGTCTTTAGTGGAGTGCCCGACAATTAACGGATGGTGGATATATGATTAAAGAGTTTAATCAGTTATTCACATACTGTTGGAGCTTCAAACTACAGGTCCATAAGGTCCCTTTAGTAGCTCAAAGGATTTAGTTGATAATCAATTTTTGGGTTAATTTCAAATGTTCAAATTAATAAGAGGGATTTTAATTATATATGATATAATTAAATTAATTCAATTATATATGATATAATTGACATAATGTATATGATATGTTCTAGTTTAATTAGAGGAATAAATATTTGAATATGATTCAAATGTATTTTCTATGAATAAGATTTATAGTTATTAAATTTAATATAAATATGATTTATATTAAATGCCATAAAATAGAGCAAAAGAACTATAGTGTATATAGTGTATATGATGCAATATTAACTATAGGTTATAAATATAATATGATAAGTTGGTCATCATATTTATTTATAATTATTAATTATTGGATCATTATCCCTTTTTCTTTCTAACCACCCTTAGTGGGAAGTTAATTAGTTATTGTGGCTTTTAGAATAAGAAAAAAAATATTATTTTATTATTCCAGTAGATAAGCATTCATGTTGTGAAATGCTACAAGATTTCAAGAGAGTCTATGCGATAGACCTACTTCACTAAACGATTGAGACTGTCTTTCTATGCAATAGAGAGTTTACCTCCTCGATCGTCTTCCTCCTCCAACTCCAAAACACCATCCAAATCAAAATAGTCAAAGCCCACTGCTTCTGGGTTCTCACACCGAGAATTCCAAGGTAACTAAGTGGTAATGTCCTCCATCTTTTGGTTCGAGTTTCATTGTTACTTCTTCGAGGAGAGTTCGTGCTTCTTCGACGCGTTTGTGAACGAGTTAGTTCGAGGGATTTACTTGAAGAAGAGTTCTTCAAAGGTATAATCTCCAAACCTTGTTTCTTATTTCAAAAGCATGCTGTAATTTATCTTTTGATGCATAATCTGTTTTGTTGACTATAAATGTATGCGTTCAATCGAAATGGAATTTGGACGATTCGCTTCCTCTCAAAGGTTCTCTATAAAATGAGTTCCTTCAAGGGGCAAAATGTCGGCACACCCGTGCCATTTGACACTATCCATGAGATCCCATTCTCGATGGAAGATGCCCAAGACACTTGTGTTGTAATGCTCGCCCACGCCATGATACACGTATGTGCCATGGGGTAGCTCACTTAGACCATAAGGCCCAGAGGTGGTGGAGAGCAAACACCATGCCTCCCCCTATAATGCATTCCGAACAATTTCCTCTTTTCCACCCTTGCATTTAAAATGTGGCGAATTGTTACTCACCAACGTAGAGCACTCGTCTAAACTCCAATTGATAAGAAATTCAATGTGTTTGCATATCTTATCAATATGCATCTAACTGTAGAGTCACTCATTCAAACTATCGATGGAACCCCACCTTCCAAGGTCACGGCTTGGGGCCCCAACTGGCCCCCACGGAGCTTGTCACTGACACAACCGGTGACATGGTTGCTTGTGCTTTCACTTAATGTTCAACATGTCATGCTTGCTCACTTATATTTGTTTGTTGGATGATTCACCATCCTCCTCAATTGCATCATGCCAGTTCTCTCAATTCTCTATCTTTGCCAGATGTGTCGACACTCATGTGTCGCCACTACACTGTCTGCACAAGTGGGTTCACAATCTACTATCTCAAAGTTAGATTGTGACATTTTCCCCCCACTGAAACTGTCATCATCCTTAATGACACACTTGGGGATGCAATCCACTTTCGACCTCGTGGGATTGCAACACTCTCCCCCACTTAATCACGACATCGTCCCGATGACGATCCAAAAAATACTGGCACTATTAGGGACTATGTGAAACAATTTTACGAGTTGATGTTGCAAATAAGAGATATGTCTGAAAAAGAAAAAAAATTTCGTTTTGTCGAAGACCTGAAACTGTGGGCATAAACAAAATTGTATCTACAGAGAATACAGGATCTTCCAGCCGCATATGCAGTGGCTGAATAATTATTTGACTTAACTAATGAATGTCAAGAGATGAGGCAACACTCGAGATCCCCTAATAGAGGGAGAAAAAGCAACGGTTCGAGCTCAATGAGAAATAGTGACGACAAACCTCCTTTGTAGACGACTGGAAATACGTGGTAGGGGCAGAATTTTTATTGGCTTCTGTCCTGTTATATATGTAAAAGGAAACACAAGGCGAACAAATGTCTAAAACGAGCAACCTTTAATGCTTTGCAAGCCTCATTGGTCTCAAACACGAAACGCAAAGTTTTTCAGGTAAAGGATGAGAATATACAAGTAGAGGAAGATGGAACTCGACGAGTTGGGTCCCAAATTTTTTTAGGTGCCCTCCAGTAGAGTATGGGAGAAATAAAATAATCACAAAAAGGCAGATTGATGTATGTAGTTGCTTGGGTCAACCATAGAATAGCCAAAAGCATCGCGGCCGACTATATGTAGATGCTTGGGTCAACCATAGAGTAGCCAAAAGCACCACGGTCGACTCAAGAGCCACTTATAATTTTATGTTCAAAATAGAAGTCAGACCGTTGAATCTTTGTTGGGAAGGAAACACAGGTAAAATGAAAGCAGTGAACTCTATGGCCTTCCCTATTACAGAAATAGTGAAGAGAACAGTCATAAAGTTGGGGGATTGAAGCGGCCCTGCCGATTTCGTGAGCGTCAAAATGGATGAATTTGACGTAGTGTTGGGGATGGAATTCTTGCTTGAGCACAAGGTAATACCGATACCTCTCGTCAATTATTTAGTAATCACTGGGTGAACGCCCACCGTTGTGCATGCTGAGATCAAACAGCCAAATGGGATAAAGATGATCTCTGCACTCCAACTAGAGAAGGACCTTACCCACGAGTCAGGTGAAACCACAAATGAGAAGGCCCCTCAAGACATTCTGTGTGTGTTGGAAAAATGTCACGTTGTCGAGCCAGACAGTTTACATAAGTCCCTACCTCTAAAGAGAAGAAGCAACCTAAACACAGAGAGTTCCTACTAGGGGACAAAGTTCGAGTGAGATTATGCCTAAGACAGTTTCGATGCCGAGGCCAAAGAGAACATCACCTCGTGAGCTGTTATAGAGGATTGGTGGAAGTCATCGAATGGGTTGGGAAAGCCTCTTATCGGGTGCAATTACCATCATGGATGGAGATTCATCTTGTCATTCATATAAGTAAACTGAAACCCTATTATCCCGACCATGTCATGACAAACAAAGGGTGCTGGCCTATCTTCTTGCCATGACAAAGAGAATGACAGAGGAAGAAGTCGATGAAAATCTTGCTAGAAGAAGTGATAGAGTTGGAAGAGCAGGATCAGGTTTATAAGTGTTCCTAGAGAAGTGGAAAAGCCTCCAAGACAGAGAAGTTCGTTGGGAGCGCATGGAAGACCTCAAGGCAACTGCTCAATAATTTTTTAAGTTCAAGCAGAGTCGGTTGACAGGGAAGTCAACCACTTCTTTTTACTATGCTTTTATCCTATGTATTTCCTTTTGTTAGGTAGTTTACTTTCTATGTATTTTTCTTAATGTGTGACCACTCGCCCATTTCCATATGCAAGGGTGGAAGATGTGTTTTTCTTCAGAATGCGCTATATGGGGGTAAGATTAATCATCATATCCTCATACCAGTGAGTTGTATGCTATAAAATCGTGTTGTTGTTGCTTATTGCTTTCTAGCTGTACGACTAATGCTCATTGTTTACACATGCTTTCAATCGTTTGCGAAAACCTTTTCCTCTAAACCCGTTTTTAAAAACATTTGCTAAAGAACGGGGTTGGAGGTTGTGACAAACGCCCATTGTGCCATCGGCTATTCAGATTTGGATTGGCTGACTTGTTTGAGGGCGAGAACAAGTGCTCCACAATTTCCTTGAGACCCTTACGAAGGTGCGATTGTGACACCAGGTGCCCTAATTTAGATTTATCAAGATATTTATTAATTATGGATTCCAAATTTGGAAGTTGTGATATCTTTTTTGTTATATGAATATTATGAAAAGTTTGAGTATGTTTGAATCTGTATGTTATTTTATGATCTGAGTTGTGGTATTACTCATAAAATTTATATATGTAATGCATGATTAGACTAGTAAGGGTGATATACCGTCTCGTCTCGACGCATGTTTTATTTTAGGGAACCGACAAGTCTAATTTCATGTTTGACGGTGTGCCTTCAAGTCATTAGACATGTGCGAATCAATAGGTTCATGTTCATGTTACTTTTCCATGTTTGATGGTGTGCCTTCAGGTCGCAAGACATGTGTGAACCAACAGTTCATGTTCATGTTACTTTTCCATGTTTGACAGTATGCCTCGGGCAGTTAGACATGCTTGAACCGACAAGTTTATGTTCATGTTACTTTTTCATTTTTGACAGTGTGCCTTCGGGCCGCTAGACGTTCACGTTCATGTTTCATTTCCCATGTTTGATGGTGTGCTATTTGGCCACTAGACATAGAGTTAATGCGAGATAGGTTATCGTCTTAGTTAGCCATTCAAAAGCAGTTACAGTATGATTGTCCCACTAGCCCAAGCATTCACTACATGTGAATGCATAGCCTGATCCCGGTAATGGGTCATGTATTAAGTATTTATACTCATCCTTTATGTTTACATGTTTTTCAGGTAAGCACAAGGATACTCGGACGACTGATAAGAGGAATCCGTGATAATGCCAAAGGGACTAGAAAATGCTTCCGCATTTGAGTTCATATGTCTTCTCATGTTTTACAGTTTTCTTTTCATTAATCAGCTTTTTACAGAGTTTAAGTGTTAGAGATTTTATTTTTCAGATAATTTTCTTTAGTTTAAAATTTATGTTTTAAAGGGTGTCCCGAATCAAACAGTTTGGATTTTGAAGAACGATATACTAGAGAAATTCTAGAGAAGTTCAAGATGATGAATTATAATTCTGTCACAACTCCGATTGAAATTGGGATAGAACTGTCCAAATATGAAGAAGGAGATGTCGTTGATCCTTCATATTTTAAAAGCTTCATTGGGAGTTTGAGATATTTGACTTGCACATGATCAGATATTCTTTTCAGGTTGGATTGGTGAGTCGATTTATGAAATCTTCTACGATTACTCATTTGAAAGTGGCAAAGAGAATCCTTTGTTACCTCAAAGGTACACTTGATTATGGATTATTTTATTCTTCATCTAAGGAATTCAAGCTTGAATGTTATTGTAATGTGACTGGGCTGGAGATGGTAATGAGAAAAAAGTACAAGTGGATATGTGTTCTTTGTTGGTTACATTTACTTGGAGTTCTAAGAAACAACCTATTGTGGCATTATCTACTTGTGAGGCAAAATATGTTGCTACAGCCTCATGTATTTGTCTTGCAATTTGGTTAAGGAATTTGCTTATGACAGTTGGAAATTTGCAAGATGATGCTACTGTAATCCATGTTGACAATAAGTCAACAATTTCTCTAACAAAGAATCTGGTGTTCCATGATCGTAGCAAGAACATTGATACAAGATTTAACTTTATCAGAGACTGTACTTCAAGAAAGGAGGTTCAAGTTGAATATGTGAAGACTGAAGATCAAATTGCAGATATTTTCATGATGCTAGTCAAAATTGATGTATTTAACAAGTTGAGAACTTTGCTTGGAGTCTTCAGAAAACATGTTTAAGGGAGGATGCTGAAAATTAAACATGTTGTAATTAGATAAGTTATAAATGAATTAAAAGATGTGAGTTAATTGATGAGAGTTGGTAATGTCATGTATTGGAGAGAGTTAGATACACTAATAAATTAATATAGGACTTTAAAGGTGTTTTATGTGTCTAACTAAGGTGTGAGTTATAAGTTTTCAATACAAAAGTATTGAAAACGCAACCAAATGTGTAGAGAAGAATACATAAAGAGAGTTCGATTAAAAGTGTGAACCAAGTTTGAAACGTCTTTCAACTAAAAATGTTTTGTTTCCTCTCAAATAATCTTTTATTGATTATTTATTCGAGAGTGTCCATCACATGCTTCCAACATCCCACTTACCATAAAAATACATCTTTAGACCTTGATAAGCCATAGCAGGAGGAATAATTGTCAGAAAAAAAAAAAAAAGAGGGATGCTTTACTTGAAATCATTAAGAATAAAAGATGAATTATCACTTAAATATTGTAATTTCTTTAAAAGTTCACACTGTATTAACATATGAAAAGGGAAAAAAAAAAACCCAATATAAAATACAAAAAAGAAAGAAATAAAATTTGGAATAATGAGGTAAATTGAGATTTGAAAAAAAAAAAAAAAAATCGGAATAATGGTGTAATTTGATTATGTTATATTAAAAAAATGGAATGCAAAAATTTAGTTGAATTGTATGTAATTATATATTGATGTCATTTTAGGATTATAAAAATGAAAACTATATACAGATAGACAGTTTTCTATAATTCTAATTAAATTTCCATCTTTGTCAAATTTAATGGAAACAAAAATATTACTGTATAGTACAATTGTTCTCATCGTCCTTCACTTCATCTTCTGCTTCATCTTCCTCCCTTTCATCTTGCTTCACTTCTTCATTTTCCTTAACTTCATCTTCATCTTCATCTTCATCTTCCTCATCTTCATCTTCCTCTTCTTCATCTTCCTCTGATTCTTCATCTTCATCTTCCTCGTCTTCATCTTCCTCTTCTACATCTTGCTCTAATTCTTCATCTTCGTGCTCTTCCTCGTCATCCTTTTCAGTTCCCCCTCCAAAGCTGATCATTCTTGTAGATGATGGTGGTGGGTTTTTTGCCTCTTCCAGGTTCTTCATGATTTCTTGCACACTTTGAGAAGAGAAGGTTAGATGATTCCTCCGGTAATATATTCTTTGGGATGATTCTAATAGTTCTCTTGGCAAGTTCTTTAAGAACCATGGGTGATTCTTGATCTCTTTCACCGATATTCTCTGTTGTATTGTGTCGATATTGTATAAATTACATTGATGAGAAAGTGATATAACCCAACATCATAATGAAGTTAAAAATTGAAAACAAAGAATGTGACTTCACTACATTTTACAAACTAAAATTTTAACTAGTTTTTTTTTTTCAAAAAAACAAAAAAAAAATGTGGTAGTAAAGTGAAAATATAATTTGTATTTTGTGATTAAATTTATAGATTTCAATGTGGTAGATTATATGGAGGCTAATCAACCATTTTACCCTTTTAGAAGTTTCGATTCAGAATATCAAACAAAACTAACAAAGTGAAGATAATTTTGTATTTAGAACTCAAAATAAGGAAATGAGAAAAAACACACTAGTTTGTCATAGAAAAATACCCTCGTGGGATTACGGACAAAGATACAAGAGAGTAGATGTCGACAATCTTGAGATATTTGAACATAGTCTGGTATTTGGTACTGTACAGCCATTATTCGCTATGGAAGAACAAAGAAAAAGTGAGAAAGGTGATAACTTTACTAAAATAAGGATATAGTAGGGAAAGTAATTGACCGTAATAGTTTTCTGGAAGTTTTTAGGTTCGCTCGGGTCTTCAAAAGGATATGCACCAACCAACATAATATAGAGAGTAACTCCACACGACCACACGTCTGCAATCTAAAACACACAACGAAAGAGAAGACAATGTATATATGATTATGATTGACTTAGCATGAATCAAAACCATAATCAAAGAATTTTTAGCAAATGATTTTGCGATGATAACGTAATTGTAATTGGATTGTGCAAAACCACCTTTCCATCATACCGTCCTTCTACTAGAACCTCTGGTGCTGCGTATGTTGGAGAACCAACGTTTGTTTCTGGTGTTGAATGCAATGGGTATAACTACACAACAAATTGACAATACAACAACACAACATAGAGAGTAACCCCACATGACCATGCATTTGCCAACTAAAACACATGAGAGAAGAGAAGATAATGTAGATATGATTATATCTCAAAACAAGGCCAAAGGAATTTAGCAGTACACTTTGTAATAATCTAATTGCAGTTGTATTATCTCAGATACCTTTCCATCATATTGTTCTTTTGCTAGATCTTTTGGCGCTGCGTATGTCTTAAAATCAACTGTTATATTTGGTTTTGAATACAATTGACATGACTGCAAAACAAATTGACGATACCAACGACATAGGTAAGGACATGTTAACTTAGAATGATCAAATAAAATTCTCATATATTAAAAGAGACCTTGGAGTAGCCGAAATCACAGATCTTCAAGCGCGGGGCTGGGTATCCATTTAAAAGAATATTGTCTAGCTTCAAATCTCTATGACATATTTCCTTCACAAAGCATTGTGTCAAACAAAAATATGGTCTATGATTTTTAAACAACAAACCGTATAAGGTCTAGCTTATTTTTTTAATCTTACCAATGAATGAAAATAACTAACTCCAGAAATCAATTGTTGGAAGAAATATCTTGCCTGTATCAATAAGATCAAAGGGTTTAAACAAATATCACAAACCTACAAATTCTTCTTTTTGGGTGTCGGGCCCCAAAGCCCGAAGTCGATGGAATCCAGAGATAACAAAGTTTTTAGTCATTTGCAACCCCTTTCATAACTTATTTGATAATTGTTTTTTATTCTCTAATTTTTTTTTCCTAAGAAATAAAGAAATATTTGATATACAAGAAAATGCACAAGGCAAATAAAAGAGATAATTACAGCTAGTGAAGTCTATTTTATTTTTTTTAACAATATGTTGGACGTTGGAATTGAACCTAGTTAACTCTCAAAATTGATAGTATAAATTTTATGTTAGTGGGACTAAGCACATCTTAGCGAGATAGATTAAAGCTAAGAGTACAAGATATAATAGAAACATACAGATAAATGAGTAAATTAGAAAAATTGTAGTGAGAAATAAAAAATATAATAAAGAGTGGCAACGATGCAGTTTGATTAGGATAATACTTTGGTGCATCTCAAAATGCATCTATCTCTATACTTCCCTCTCCCATCACTCGGACCAAAAAATAGTTATAATATTTTGAAAAATAAATAAAAATAATTTACCACATATCAAATTATGATAGAACAATTTTGTAGGATGCACAAAGATAAGTACTCTCGAAGATGCAAATAAGTATTTTTCATTTCAATTATTGCTTGTGACAATGATGTGATGGGTCAATACGTTAGAAAGGTTTCATGCGGACAGAGAAGACTGGGGTATTGATTGTTGAGGCCACCAAGATCTTGAAAATTAAAGAAGCATTTTCTGTTCATCGGAGACTGGTTAAGGTCATTTTCTCTTGAAATTTCTTTTGTCATCTCTATTTCTCTTGATGGTATCAGAGCCCTAAATGGGCATTCTTCCACTCCATGAAATTAAAAATGGCACACCACCTGCTGTAAAATCAAATATTCGGTCGTCGGCTTAAGAAATTCAACCAGTCTTCGGCTCTGGCGAGGAGTTCCCCGATGTGAGGCCAAAAAGTGGAAACTCATCTCCTCAATCTTCTCTCAATGCTATTTTATCATTCTTAAAATCCAGGCATACCTTGTCATTTCGATTGGTCCATCCTAAATATGGTCCAATCAAATGCTGTCACGTAATATTTTCATTTTGAAAAAAAAAAATCATCCTTATCCTTAAAGATTATCTTTAAAATCGATATCTATAAAATGAGAGGAAAAGGGAGATGGAAAATCTTTTCAAGGTAGAAAAAGATATCTCACAAATCTCAATGCCTCCTTGTTGGGTTCCCCTTCAAAATTTCGACTTCTACGGACTCCTTTCCATCTTCTTCATCTTCCCATCGGAATCTCGAAAACAAAAATCTCCCATCTAGCTCTCTTTTTTTGCTGGAAATGGAAGCACCTTGTGCTGTGGTATTTTATATCATGTCATGTTATTTAGTTAATCTATTTTCCATATCTAAAAGTCCATTGGGTCTCTCTTAATTTTGTAGTATTTAAGCTTATTTAAATATCATTATAGTGAGGTTGAAACTCTAACATGAAACCTCCATTTTGCTCTGTCTCTCTCTATTTCTCTCGACCTTCAGATTAGTGTTTATAAAAAACTAAAAAAAAAAAAAAAAAAAGTTTTCCTTCATCCTTCTACTCCTATATTACCAAAACATCGAATAACAAAAATCATAAATTTCATCAAACCCCTTTTAGTATGACTCGTTTTTTTGTGCTAAATAATCACTATTTGTTTCTATACTTTGTTTTTGTTTATGTGTTCTTTATAATCATGCTCATGCGAAATAAAAAATTTCAATGATCTCTGACTTGGTAAGCCATTTAAAAGTCAAGATTCATTAAAAATTTGCTCATTTGATAAGTAGATTTGGTAAAATAAAACATATGAACAAATGGTAATTTAGGTAAAAAGAAGTTGAATGGAATGAGATATCGGATATGACAATGACAAAATCGCATAACTAGAGTTACATGATCAGACAACTAGAAGTAAATAAGAGATAGAGAGAGAGAGAGAGCATAGATAGATAATAGACCTCATCTTCTGAAAAACGACCCCCATTACAAATTATTTCGAAAAGTTCTCCCCCAGAGGCATATTCCATCACCATACCCAAATGGGTTGGAGTTAAAATAACCTGCAAATTTTAAAATTAACAACCTTAACCTAAATCTAAATGATGCATTTTTGAGTGATGAGAAGCAAAAATTGAAGTAGAAAAAAAACTTGCCTCCTTGAAACGAATGACATTTGGATGTCGAAGCGATCGATGGTTCATAATCTCTCTTTCCACGTTCTCATCGACCTGCCAAAACGAATTAATATTAAAGCATGAGAAACAAAGTAAGGTTGATTTCAAAGGAAAAAAAAAAGAAAAGAAATTATTGAATTAACCTTAGGACCCCGTTCTATGAACTTTATGGCCACAAGCTCCTTGGTTTGTTTGTTCCTACAAAGTTTAGCAACACCAAAACTTCCTGAACCCAAATCCTTAATAATTTCGTACTTTTCCATTTCTAACCAAGAACAACAAAACCCAACAAAAATCCGTAGTGTTGGAAATGGGGTTTGGGGATAGATCTGAAGTCAACTTTTATATTTCTTGTTTTTAATTATAATAAGTTTTTGTTTCTTAAAAAGCTATATTAATATATAAAAAGTTAAATATCATGTTTGAATTTGAATCTGTAAAAACGCCTTTCGATGAATTTTTTAAGAATTTTTTTGTTTTTTGTGTTCTAATTCCAATATCCTCTTCTCTCTCATCTATGTTTCGTTCTTTGAATTGAATTGAAATCAAGGAACCCGAGGGGGTTGTCAGTTGTGGATGACATCTCATTTGAGTCGGATTTTTTAATTCATTCAACACACTAAAAAATGGTCACTAGTGTCCGTTTCGTTATTCCGACTATGAATTTATTTAGATCCTTTTGTAATCCTTTTATTATTTTTTTAAAAACAGTTAAATTTATAATGATGTATTTCTACTTTACTATCTATTTTTTATCGATCGTTTAGAAAATCAAATTAAATCTTGAAAGAAAAAAAACGAGTAACTTTTAAAAATTAGTTTTTTTTTTCTTTGAATTTGACTAAAAACTCAACCATTATATTTAAATATATAACAAGGTCAAAGTTTTCAACAATTAAATATATAAATACTGCTATCATGTATTGATTTATATTTTTTTCCCTCAATGATTAATGAAATCCTCGTCTTATTATACACGTTTTACTTTGTTGAATTGGTAAGCTTTTAAAGATAAAAAATAAAAAATTACTTTCTTACAATATACAATAAAAAAGCACTTTCATTTTCACATCAAGTTCTCTATTTTCCTTTTTCTTTTCTTTCTTTCTTTTTACGTACAAACGAACACAATGCACATAAGTATCATGCTAAATATTTGTTTTTATATATGTTTGATTTAATTTTTTAAGTGTTTAATTTTGAAAATAAATTATTTAGAAAAAATTAAAATATTTAACAACCACTCAAAATAGTTTTTAAAATACTTTCAAAGTGTATTTTAAACCTTTTTTTTTAAAAAAAAAAAAAAAAAAAAAAAAAAAAAAAAAAAAATAAAATTACTTTTTTGAAAAATATATTTTTTCTCTAATCAATCCAAACAACCGTTCGAATATCCACTAAGACATATTCTTATTAAGTTTGAAGTGTCAAACATTAATTAACTTTTTTTCGAAAAGAAAGTAAAAGTAAATTATACAATTAATAAAATATTGTTAGAATGCGCCTATTTGATTCATGAACTTTCAAAATTAGCTTTTAACTCTTTAATACCCTATTTTTGGTTTTTTATTTTTATTTTTGAAAATTAAACTTATTTCATTCACATTTCTTCTCTTTCTTAACTACAATGGTTTAATTCTTAGCTAAATTCAAAAAACTAAATTACTTTTTGAAAACTACTTTTTTTAGTTCCCAAAATTTGACTTGTTTTTTAAATTATTGGTTAAAAGTAGATAACAAAATAAGAAATTTGAAGGTGAAGGTAGTGTTCATAGCCTTAATTTTCAAAAACAAAATAATTACCAAATAGGATCTTATTAATTTATTTTTATTCGACCATCAATTTACAAACCAAATTTAAGTTTAGACTCTTGAAAATTGATTTTTTCTTTTTCTTCTTCTTCTTCTTTTTTTTTTTTTTTTGTAAATTCACTTGCTTACGTTAAATTTGTAGGTAAATTCATGTTGTGAAATATCCTTTAACAATGCTAGCAAATAAACTTGACAGAAAATTAAGGATGCAATAAAAGAAATATAAGAGTAGAGATTTATCATGGCTCAACTCCAAAATTGGTGTTTACATCCGCTTTAGTTGCTATATTGATTTTCAGCAACTTCAACAGAGATATACAAACAGAGAAATGAAGAAATTACAGAAGCTATTTTTCCCTCAACTCTTTGAAGCTTCATCAGACCTTAGGCAAGGTTCTTTAACTCTCAACCGAACTCAATTCTTGCAGAACTAAACTTCATTTGGTCATACACGTCACTTTTATGTTATTTTCTCTCATATGCTACTCTTAATGGAACGTCACATCTCCCTTCATCCTCTAGGTTCCTAGTAACACGACCATCATACTCCTACTTCGCTTTGAAACTTCATCGGGATGAGTTCGAATCCCTCATTAGGCAAAAACAGGCTTAAAATACTCTACTGGGGTTTACCGAATGATTAACACACTTATTGGGGCTTATTGGGACATAATAATAATTATCGAGCTTCATTGGTCTACTTCGGTGCCTATCGAGCTTACACAACCTAATGGTTGCCTACTGAGCTTTACCAGGTCATTACAACATTTATTGGAACAACTTGGAAAAGTATCGTGCCAACTAGGAACTATGAGTCCCACTAATGCTTCTGGATGCCATCAAAGGGTCAGATCTTCCTAGACATCCGTCCATCTAGATATATCGAGACTTGAACCTTATCAAGTCCATTCTAATCAAAACTGCATATTGGGTACTATATCAGAACATTTAGCCCATGGGAAAGGGCAATACTGTCCATAAGATCTCATTCTCAATGGAAGACGCTCAAGACACGCTTGCCTTACAATGCTCACCCATACCATCACACATGTATGTACCATGGGGTAACTCACTAAGGCTATGAGACCTAGGGGTAGTAGAAAGCTGACACCATGCCTCCCCCTATAGAACATTCTAAACATCTTTCTCTTTGCCTCCCATGCATATAAAATGTGGCAAATAGTCAGTCACCAATGTAGAGCACTCGTTTGAACTTCGTTTGACATTAAATTCGATGTCCTTGCATGTCTCATCGATATGCATCTAACTCTAGAGCTACTCGTCTAAACTCACGACGGAACCTTGACTTTAGAGGTCATGGTTCGGCCTCATTTAGCCCCCACTAAGCTTGTCATTAACACCACTAATGACACTAATGCATGTAGGAAGGGATTGAATCTCTGCATAAGCGTATGATCATGTTCTTTGGTTTCTTGAAAGAATTAAAAATACAAATAACTAAAAGAAAATAGTAAGCATCATAACTTTGTTGATCTAGAATGGCAATAAAATCTTCTCCATGAACAGTAGTCTTCTTCTTGAAGTTTTCCTCTTTCCATGAGATCTTCCTAGCTATGACTGTGGCAATGATCCAGTTTGTGAATACTACTCTTGAAAGATGAGAGATAATAGGGAAGGAAAATTTTCAAAGGACTCTTCCCTGAAAATTTTGGAGATTTTTCTGGGAGAGAAATCTTAGTAAAATAGTTGTAGAGATTGTGATGTAGAGTATGTTCCATAAAGGCTCCTTAGGACCCAATTTATAGAACTCGTAGGGTTACTCCTAATCCTACTGGGATAACCCCTTTACATAAATTTTAAATTAAATAAATAATTATATCTAAAATTAATAAATATTTACCCAACTAATATCTCATATTAAAAGGTTTTAAATATTTAAATCATCTTTAAATATGTATTCTTTGAGTATCTCTTTACTTTAAATCTCACCCAAATTTAGTAATTAATTATTTAAATCACATTTAAATAAATTAATTATTTCTTTGTTCATTTTATTTGAATCTTATTCAAGTTATAAAATTTATTTATTTATATGGATCTCATCCAAATAAATTATTTTTTTTATATTATATAGTTATAATTTGAATCTCATTTAAATAAATTTTATAACAATTCAAATATTAATTGCATCTAATAAAATTAATATTTTTCCTAAAAAATTTGAACACTTCAAATTTTTCTTTTAGTCATAATTGATCTTTGTTGGTCAATCGTGAGCTAGCAATGGAATGTTATGAACGTACAAATTATACGTTCCAATGATCCAATATTAATTAATTAAACTCTTTAAATAAATTAACCTTCATTCATTAACTACAAAGAAAGCCACTATAGACCATAGTTGTGATGGGATTCGAATCCAGAGTAGAAGTGTGTAAACGCCTTGCATCCCTCAAATCAATTTTGACATAAACAAAATCAGTGTATTAAAATAAAATATTTGTAGAATAAACATGTAAAATAGCATGCTTTAGAGAAAGGAAAGAATCATTCTCACCTTTTAGATTCCCAACCTCCTAGAACGACCCCATCGATATTCCAACGAATGACTTCTCCAATTATCTTGAACACGACCACAAGAATAACCTTGTTATTCTCAATGATTTCAATAGAAGGATAGATGGTATCAAACTATTAGAAGAGAGTGAGGAGGAAAAACCTTTGGGAGAGTAGAGAGAATTTATTTTTGTGGCTTAGGGACAAATTTGCACAACGAACGCTTGCCCTAAAAGGGCCATAAGTAAGACTTTGTATAGAGAAGGGTCAACCCCTTTCTCCAAGTCTTTTTCCAATTTTTTCTTGTGCACAATTAATTAAATAACTATTTATACATGAAATGTAATTAACGTATATATATATTTAATTATCATAAATATCTATGTCTATTGCAACACCTCTTTATTTATTAATTAATTCTTTGTAAATCTAATTCACTTGAATTAATTATTTGAGTCTCATTCAAATGTTTCTATCCAACTTAATTTAAATTATGGATCACATTCATAATCAATTATATATTAATCATATTAATATACAATTTTCTCAAATTGATTTAAACAATTCAAATCATTCCTATTTAATTTCCTTTATTGAGCTACCAAAAGAACTTGATGAATCTGTAGATCATAAGCTCCAACGATATGAGATTAATTGGCTAAACTTATTTACCAAGTTAATCAATATGAGTTAACTGTGTGTACACTCCATGAAAGGCTCATGACTACACCCTTCTCGCTACAGATATATTTCTATGTCCACGGATATAGATTAATAACAACAAGTTAGTCCTTCATGAGTTTTCATAACTCCAACTGGGTAAATTATCGTTTTATTCTTGGGTTACCTTTGAGTCCTTAAGTACCAGTGCTTCCCTAATGAACAACCTGTTTATGGCCAACTAATAAATAGAAACCTCTCTCAGGCCAATGAGAGGGTAGGGTCTTTAGTTCAAGTCCCGTAGACACCACTTAAGGGAACACTCATCTACTTGCCCTGAAGACATGAATGAGTGAATTTCATCTTGTATTATTATGTTTTCAGTTCCCCGATTGGTCTTGTCCCCAAAATGGTAGGCTTATTGAGTCGGTGAACTAGTCACTTTCACTAGTACAAATAAAAGCACAATCCCTTGGGAACAAGAGTTCATAATATACTCGGGATTAAGACCAAGTTACCTAGGTCATCCTAGTGAAATAGAAACCTAACTAGTCAACAATGTTACATCTAGTGTTCACTATTTCGCAGTTCGGTCTAATGCAAGCTCATTGCATAGGATACCCAACTCACATGTCACGTACACGAACGCATTTGATCATTGTGTTTGTATCTAATACAAAATGTTCATATCGATAGTGTTACAAGGATAAGGTATTCAACCCCATCCCTATACTATAGACCCTTTAGGCTGTATCTTCAACATTGATCCATGTATATCTCCACATACAGTTCAAGAATCATAAAGCAGTCTTGGATGTTAGTTTATTGGACTTAGGTTTATTAAAACAAAATAGAAAACAACACAACAACATTTATTGAATCAACATCTATAACTCTTTATTGATGATGGTCAATAATAACACTTACTATCTACGTGAATTCTTATGCACTATAGGACAAGTTGTGTCCATGGATATGATCAATATAAGCAAATCAAGCCTTCATGAGTTGTTCGTAATAACAGCTAGGTCAAATGTCCATTTTATCCCTGTAATTACCTCTTGTTCTTACGTACCACTGATTTCTATAATGAACAATTTGTCTATGATCCAACCATAAACTAAGTCCCTCTTAGACCGATGAGAAGGTAGGACCCATTGTTCAATACCTAAAATCAGCAGTTAATAAAATTACTCATCTACTTACGGGAATGAGACCTTATCCATATACTATAAACCTTTAGATTATTTGCTTGAACATGATCTATTTATATGTCAACTACATATTGTTCAAGATTGCATACAATAACCTTGGATTGAAGTGGTGGTCTACATCCTTTTGGAGTGAAGATTGGAGTTGACTTCGTGGATTGAAGAAAGTATTCAAAGGTACATCAAATCCTATTTTCATCTTATAAACATGCTTTCTTACATGCTAAATAGGTGAATTAGAGTGCTTAATTATTCTGTTTGCTTCAGCTAATTGTATGCTAACTCCAATAATTGGTATCAGAGCATGATTTAAGCATTCAATTCATGGTAATTTTAGCTTGGTGGGTAATTTTCATAGGTTGTAAGTCCACATTTGGAACCATTCCAAATCACTTAGGAACTTCCTTAGACAAACTTCTTCCTTTTCTACTTCACAAGCAGCCACATACTCATATTTCATAATGGAATTTGTAATGCATCCTTGCTTGGTGCTACACCGCACTACAACTTTCCGTTTAGGGTAAACACTGATCCCAAAGTGGATTTCTTAGAATCCTTATCAATTTGGAAATCAAAGTCAGTGTATCCTGTCAGGATCAAATCCTTAGCTCCATACACTAGCTTGTAGTCCCTCGTTCTTTAAGATAATTGATGATGTTGTTAACTATTGTTCAGTGGTCTCACCCTGGATTGGACTGGTACCTACTGACAATTCTCACTGCATAATAGATGTCTGGCCTAGTGTAGAACATATAAGGAATATATCCTCAAATTCTTTAGGTGTCAAAGGACACTATTCCTTAGAGTCAATAAAGTATCCTACATCATTCCCCAATGAGTAGAATATCGTCCATTTAAAGTATTAGAAAAGCTACTTTGTCTTTGATGATTTTCTTGTAGATACATGATTTTTCAACATTCTGATCAAAAGATTTGATCGCTATATCAAATCTAATGTTCTAAGATTTGGATGCCTGTTTCAACCCATAAATGTGAAAGAAAAATCGACATGCGCAGTGGAAATAAGAATCAATTTTACTTTAATTGCCCAAATTAAATAGGCAACCCAAAAGAATTAATTAGGATTATTTTGAAATAATACCTTTGAAGCTCCCGAAACTCGTCTATCTCCGCTCGAACACGAACCAGATAACCACTAGAGCTGACCTACTATCCTCTGGATTCAAAATCGGGTTATGGGACCCGATGGATGAAGAACCTGAGAGAGAGAAAAAGAGATGGAAATAGTATAGTGAAATTGGGTTGGGTTTGGTTTTTTTTTCAGCCCAATTTTAAAAAATAATTTTGCAAATTTCCAAAAGTTTTTAATCCAAAAACACAAGCCCATATTTATAGAAAGGGCCATGCAAAATTGCATGAAATAATTTCATAAAATCCCAACACCTAGAAACCATTAACTTAGTGTGCTTAATGTCTCCACTATAAGCCAACACCTAGCCCACTATTTTGTCAGTGGAATTATCCAACAAAAGTTTGGATTTTCCCACTAACTTTAGTCAAAGGGCAAAATAGTCATTTGGTCAAAGTCAAACTTTGACCAAAAAGTCAACATTTTGACTTTTATGATTTTTTTCATGTTGACTAATTTTGACCTCCCGTGCATGAATCCGCAGTCATTTTCTCGAAATTCAAATCACATTTGAATATAAGGTCGGTCAAAGTTTGATTTTTCAAAGTCAAAAGTCAACTCTTTGACTATTTCTATTATTTTCAAGCTTCCGAATATGAACGTATTCATATTCTTGATATTGAAATCACATTTAAATATTAAAGTTGTATCTCTAAACTAAAAAAATCGACCACTATATCACATATGCTTATCGGTTTCTTTTTCTTTACCTAATTCGAACAATTCGAATTATTCTATCATACTATTCTAAGTTTATTCCATATGAGTTAGTAGGGGAACCTAATGAACCTATAGATCATGGGCTCCTTATTCAACTATTTAGACAGAGCTAATCAACATTCGTTAACTAACGGGTCATTCCACTGTAGTCCCGTAGTTGCACTCCCCTCACTACATATATATTTGTATCCATTTGATATAACCATGATTAGTAAGTTAATCCTTCACAGGTTGTTCGTAATCTCAGCTAGGTCATAAAAACCGTTTAACCCCCAAGACTACATCTTATTCCTTAGGTTCCACTCATTCTCTAATGAACAATTGGTTTAAGGTCCAACCTATAAACCGAACCCCTCTCGGGCCAATGAGAGGGTGGGGCTCCTTGTTCAAGACCTGGATTCAGTACTAAAGGGAACAACCTATCTACTATCCTTATAATGGGTAGGAGTGAATTCCGTCTTGCACCCTATGTTCCCAGCTATCCACCTGATCTTACCCCTGAAATGGAAGGCCTATTAGGCCAGTGATAATGAGTTGCCCTCACCTATGCAGATCTAAGGATAATTCCGAGTGAACAGAAGTTCATAATTAGCTTAGGATTAAGATTAAGTTACCTAGGTTATCAATTAACGAAATAGTCAGTTTTATACATTAAACGGCATTTAGAACGTAAAAGTGACTATTTCATGGTTCAGTCTTACGTAAACTCTTTACTTAGGATGCCCCCAATTTCATGTCTCCACATGAACGGTTTAGGATCACATTGTTTGTACTAACTACAAAATGGGCCGCATCCATAGTGTCCCCAGAATAAGGCGCCTAACCTTTTTCATATACTATAGACCATTTTGGCTATATATATTTGAACTTGATCCAATTTTATGTCACTACATAAAGTTCAAACTTAAACTTAATAGCCTCGGAACCTTAGTTTATTGGATTCACGAATATAGAATTTAAATTTACTAAAGATTTTCAATAACTGCTTTATTGAACAAGAATTAGATATTATAAACTACGAGTTTTAGGACATAAAATCCAACAAAATGGATGCATTCAGCTGAGACATAAACCCCTCAGGCTGAGACATAAAGACATTCTTCTCAAGATTTTCATTCAGAAAAGCAGTCTTGACATCCATTGGTCATACTCCATATTCATAATGTGTAGCTATGGACAAGAGAATTCTTTTAGACTAAAGCATAGCAACAGGGGAAAAAATTTCCTTATAGTCAACCCCTTCCCTTTGGATATAACCCTTTGTTACAAGTCTAGTTTTGAAGGTATATACCTTTCCAACTACATCTCTCTTTCTTTTCTAGATCCATTTACACCCTATAGGTTTGACCCCTTCAGGTAAATCTACAAGCTCCCATACTGAATTGGAATACATAAACTCCATTTCAAGGTCCATGGCTTTAACCCATTGGTTATTGTCTACATCATTCATTGCCCATTTATAGAACAATGAATCCTCAACACCATCATTTGGTATGACAACCTAAGTTTTAGTTAAACCTAAGTAACAGTCAGGTTATATCACAAATCTTCCACTGCGTTGAGGCACTCTCAACAATTGAGAAGGACGAGACTGACCTAAAATGCTATCTCCTTCATTAACTCTTGATAAAGGACCAGATACATCAACAACCCTTTTTTATTCTTCAGTAGTTGTATTAAATACTACTTTGCTACGTGGTTTATGATCTCTCATGTGGTCTTCCTCTAAAAAATGTAGCGTTTTTCGATACAAACACTTTATTTTTCTTGAGGATCAAATAACAGACCACCTTTCGTTTCCTTAGGGCAACTTGAAAGGTGTTTCAAAACACTTTTCGAGGGAACATTGTTCAAAATGTAAATTGCAGTCTCCACTACATAACCTCAAAACGAGTAAGGCAATTGAGCATAGCACATCATAGAATGAAACATATCTAATAAGGTTCTACTTCTCCTTTCTAATACATCGTTCTGCTGAGGTGTACTAGGTGATGAGAGTTGGGATTGAATTTCATATTCTATCAAATAGTTATAGAATTTTAAATCCATGTACTCTCCACCCCAATCAGATTGAAGTGTTTTAAGTGTTTTACCTAATAGGTTTTCAACTTCACCTTGTACTCTTTGAACATTTCAAAGGGTTCAGACTTATGTTCCATTAGGTATAAGTAACCATACCTCAAATAATCATCTATATAAGAGATGAAATATTCGTACCCTCCTCTAATCTTTACATTCATCAGACCAAAAAGATCTTAATATATGAGCTTTAATGGCTCTTTGACTCTACGACCTTTTCTAGTAAAATGTTATTTGGTCATTTTTCTAGGTTATTTGGAGAAATTCTACGCCTTTTAGATTGAGTAATAGTAGCTTTATGTTGGGCTATATGTCCTAAAACTTGTAGTATTTTTAAATAGTAAACATATATCAAATTTATTCTGACAAATGTTATTAATTGTTTAATAACACTAAGTCCAATAAACTACGAACCCTTGGCTATTTTTATGAATACTTAGACATTATGTGGAGACATAAACTAGATCAACTTCGAGTAAAATAGCCTAAACCGTTTATAGTACTTGGATTAGGTTGAGTCTCTATTTCTGGAGATACTATCGAATACTACCTACTTTATGATTGTTACAAATGTTGTAAAGTGTCATAAATGATGTGATTAGTTCGTTCATGTAGAGACATGTGAGCGAGGGTGTTTTACATGATGAGATTGTGTAAGACAGACCACGAAATAATCACTGTTACGTATTAACACTGTCTACTGTTAATACTGATTAATTTCACTTCTTAATGACCTAGATAACTTGATCTAAATCATGAGCTGTCTATGAACTCCTGTTATTTGCAATTGTCTCTTGATCTGCATAGGTGAGGGTAAGCCCAATGTCGCTGCTCAATATGCCTCCCATTTTAGGGTTAAGACCGGGTAAATGGCTGGGGACATAGAATTTGCAAGATGGAATTTACTCCTACCCATTTTAGGGATAGTAGAAAGGTTGTTCCTTTAAGGGCTGATCCCGGATCTTGAACAAGAGGCCTCATCATCTCGTTTGCCTAAGAGGGAATGGATTTAGTGATTATGATCCTAAATCAATTGTTCATTAGAGGGATAGTGGTACTTAAGGAGAAAATATGTAACTCAGGGGTATTTTGATATTTGACCTAGTTGAAGTTACGAACAACCAGTGAAGGATCAACTAATTGATGATGGTTATATCATATGGACACATAATATATCTATAGTGAAGGGAGTGCAACTACAGGCTATAGTGGACAATCCTATTAGTTAACTAATGTTGATTAACTAGTTTAAAGAGTTTGATTGATTAGTTTTGGATCATTGGAGCCTATGATTTGTAGGTCCATTGGGTCTTCTGGCTAGCTCAATACAAAAAAAATTGAAGAAGTAAGTGAAGTAAGAATTTGAAATGTTCAAAATCTGGTTTTAGGGAAAATTATATTTTATATGAGATATAATTTACAATTAAATAAGTAATTAATTAATTAATTTATTTTGAGAGTATACTTGATCATTAGCATGAAAGTGTTTTCTAAAACTTGATTAATGTGATTAATCAAAGCTAGATGTCAAAAACAATTTAATATGTGATATTAAATTTGTTTACTTTTATTTAATTGAAATTGTTTTAATTAAATGATTTTTAAAATTTAAAAATTGTATTTCATTATTTTAATAAAAAAATTAGTTAGTAGAAAAATCCAATTGTTGGATTTTTCTACTAACTAAATGGACTTTGAAGTGGCTTTTCCCAAGCTTGACACCTAGAGATTACATGCTAGTGGAGTTTGAGGTGGAAGACATGCAAAATGGGATTTTGCATGTGTTTTCTCTACAACAAGCTTTGTTACAAGACTAATGCTTCCTCAACTTTTGACCTATATTCTTTCACCTCTTTTCTCTTTCCCTTATTTTCACTAACAAATGGTATCAGAGCATGCTCATAACGTCCTATTGCATTTTTATGGGTGTTATTCATGTGACGAATGTTTGGTTGACTAAAGTGGATACATTACAATTTTGGCATTAGTTTTCATTTAATTTCTTGTTTACTTTTGTAATTGCTCACATGTATATGAACTTTAGTATGTGACAAAGGGTCTGTAAATTTGCTAGAGTCATTAGAGTCATTTTTAGGCTGTAATTGTTCGTTTTCGGGAAAGAGGACAACATCAATTGGGAGAAGAATTTTGTACAGACTTGGTTTAAGCCTTTAGACCCAAGTTCTACCTCCCAGACCTGAGAACCTGGTGACTCGACCCGATTCAGTGGAGTCTTTATGTGCGCTAGCTGTCTCTTCACGTCCGACTTGTCCGCGCCCGACCCGCCCACTCAGCAACCTGGCTTCATTAGTGCCCATTCGCGCGCCTTTTCGTCTATTACCTGGCTCGCCCGCGTGTCCGACCTAGCTCGCCCACGTGCTCCCACTTGTTAACCACACTAGCATGTGTTGACCAGTTGGTCCAAATGGTCTGGATCGGTCCAGTTGACCTGGTTTAGCTGGTTTGATCGGTTCAACCTCATTTTTGGTGTTTCCAAGCCAGTTCGAGTGGTTTTTGGCTACTTTGGGTTGGTTCAAAGTGTTTGAAGTCGGTTCGAGGGATCTGCTTGCTAATTGATGTAATAATTTAGTTGTTTGTTTGTTTTAATGCCAAACCGGTCCACTTTAGTGTTATTTACTTGTTATGCATGTGATGTATAATATTGTTTGATTATGTGTGCATAAAGTATGCCATATAGTTTTTTAAAAACCCCACCATAGGATAAGCATGTGGCATGCATTTGTTATATTTTATAAGTGTTATAATGTATATAGTATGCATGCTAGGTTTTAATATAAGTGTTATATTAAAGCATGTTTGTTTAAGGAAACATGTTATAGATGAATGTTCTAGGGTTATAAATGTTATAATTTATTTATATTTGTTATAAAATAACCTAGACTTTTAAAATTTATAACAAAGATAAGATGCATGCTCACCTACGGTTAATCGATGCAATTCAATCGCCTTTTTAAGAGTTAGAATAGGTCGATTACTTGTAAAACAAGAGTTGTTTACTTACCCGAGGAGATCTTGTCTAAGATTGGGGGTACTTAAGTTGACGGTTTACGGAACACCTCCTACCTGGAGATAAAATTGGCGTCTAAGTCTACCCTAGTTTTATGAGCGTGCATAAGTGGTGTAAGGTAATAAAATTGGTTTATCACCTAGACATCATAGAGGTTGTTAAATATTAGACGGTTAATAACCAAGTAAATACCCAATCTTCCCCATAGGATTACCTATGGTCATCCTATTGAAATGAAATTCTCTGTCATGAATGACATTATATAATGATAATAAACATTTTGTGGTCCCGTCTTATACAAACTCCATTGTATAGGATACCCCCACTCGCATGTCTCGATATGAATGATCAGGATCAGACCATCTGTAGCACTTTTCAACACTCGTAATATCTACAAAGCGTGTCGTATCAGTAGTGTCAACAGGATAAGGTTTCCCTCCTTTAAAAGTATACTAGAGACCATTTAGGTTATCACTTAAGCATGATCCACTTGTATGTCTCCACATACATGCTTAAGTTACAATGATAACCAAGGACCTTAGTTTATTAGTTTGTGGTTAATGCAACTAAAATATCTCATATTTCCTAAACAATAGTGAAGAAAATATCTCTTATTATTACATCACAAAAGTTTGTTCAGACACATGTTTAAAAACTATAGAACCCTACGAGATTTAGTGTATCAACCCTAACAGCTGGGAGTTTAAGCTTTGAATGCTCGTTCTCAACTAAGGTTTGGAAGCATAATTTATTAGAACGCTATGGTAATGTATGATAATATGCAAGTTGCTTGAGAGTATTTTCCAGCATGTTATTTATTTTACATTAAAGCATGTGAAAGGTTTGAGAAGAAATGTATTTCTATGTGTCATTCACTAGGCAACAACCTCATAGTTTTCAAATGTTTTCCTTTTTCCCAGGTAGCGATCAGTTCCCTCGTGGTTGAATCCACTACAGCTTGCCACCCAAAGTTTGGTGATCTTAGGAAGAAGCTTAGGTTTAAATTTGTTTTGTTGTACACACGTTTGGAAAGGAGTCGTGGACTTGTGAAATTATTTTCTTTTGAGACACATGTTTATTTTGGTCATCTTATTTCATTGGATATATGTTTGTCTTGGAATTAAAATTCAGACTTGCACTGTTTAATTTCAGGGATGCGTTTTGTGCCAAGTCATTGCATATTCAAGTTTAAGCAGGTTCACTTAAGTTAGATAGTAAGTGTTGGCACCTAGTTCAGTAACTGGTACCGTCATATCCTCTTCTATTTTTAGAGGGTAAGTCGGAGGGGGTCTGACAAGTTGGTATCAGAGCATAAGGTTTTGGGAATGAGGGAGCGTTCATGCATATGTCCAAGTCCCAATGGTTTTAGTCCCTAATATGTGTACTATCAATTAGGTAAAGATGCCAAGAAGAGGTCGCAGGCAAAGCAAGCAAATGGTGGATGGCAACACTAACCCTACCGACCATGAACGTGAGGTCGAGAGGAACTCAAGAGTGAGCAAGAGAAAGACCTGTGAACCTGTAGATCATGAGGTGACGTCTGAGGGGGAGTCGAGCATTCTCCTGGTTAGAGTAGATCCTCAGCTAGAGGACAGGGTGTTTGAAAAAATTGCCCAAAGGTTGGTGGCCAATGTAAGTGCAATATAGGCTGACCTAGAAAAGAATTATGACTGAAAGACTCCGAGCCCTTGGGGCTACGACCTTTGAGGGAACTGCTGACCCCACAGAAACGGAGGTATGGTTGGACCAAATAGATATGTGCTTCAATGTGATGAATTGTCCGGAAGACCGCAAGGTTGGGTTGGTTGTGTTCCTGTTGTAAGAAGGGACAAAAAAGTGGTGTAAGGTAGTATCCAGTAGACAGAATAGCTCAAGTGCTTTGTTGTGGCCTAAATGTAGGAAGGCTTTTGAGGACGAGTATTACCTTAGCACTTTTCGAGAGGCAAAAAGAGATGAGTTCCTTGGTTGGTGCAAGGAACTTTGACTGTGGCTGAGTATGAACAAAAAATTACCAAATTATCTCAGTATGCTCTTCCAATTATTACGAAAAAAAAGGACCGATGCAGAAGGTTCGAGAATGGTTTGAGAAAAGAGATTATGACTCCAGTTACTTCTACCGCCAACTGGCTGGATTTTAACCAGCTGGTGGAAACCGCCATCCGAGTGGAGCAGAGATTGGTAGAGGATGAACAAGTGTAGAAGGACCAAGTGTTGACTGTGGGGCCTAGGGCAGGGGCTTTCAACCCCTAGCTTTATGCCAGTCGGCTATGAGTAGGTCTAGGACCGTGGATTGGCAGAAATCTAAGAGAAGGTGACCTCAAACCTCGACTAGCACGGCTAGTCGACCTGGTGGAGCACGTTCGGGGGGGTCAGTCACCAGTACAGACCGGAAACCCTTGTGCCAGAACTGTGGCAAGAAACATTTTTGGGTATGCTACAGTGGGAGTGGAGTTTGCTTACAGTGCAGACAAACAGGTCATTTCAGGAGAGAGTGCCCCCAGTTGACTCGAAGGATCCAGACAGTGCAACAGATGACTTACCAGACAGTTGACTAGCCAAGAGGTGCTGGAAACAGGGGATAGGGAACAATTGGTGCAAAGCTGAAGGGTGTGGTAGAACGATCCCAGCAGCAAGGGTGTGTGTATGCAGTTACACACATTCCTTTGTATCTAGCATGTTTGCATCACATTTAGATAGGTTTCCTGAGGGTATGTTAGAGGACTTGTTTATCTCTACTCCTATGGGACTGTAATAGTAGTAAGTGATTGGTATAAGAGTTGTGATGTGTTGATCGAAGGTCAGAATTTCTATGTCGACCTAATTCCCTTAGACTTACTAGAGTTTGATGCAATTCTGGGAATCGACTTTGTTGACTTGAAATTGATCTTATGATGTGCATGCATGATGATGTGCTACAAGCTCATGTTGCCATAAACTTGTGACGCTAAATGTAATGTTATGCTGTGTTATTGCTCATGCACATTTTATGCGATACTACTTCTAAATGTATGCATTGTTAACTATATGCTTGTAGTATACTATGAAGTAATGCGTTGTCACAAGTTCCTTGTGCTGAAACCAAGTATAATTCCAATGCAAGTTTCTCAGAGTAATCCAAGGTCGAGCACAGGGATTGTTCTCGTTAATGTGTTACTTTTGCGATATATGGAACCGATTTTTATAATTAATAAAGAGTGTGTGTTTATATAGGAAAGTAAATTGCGGTAAAGTAAAATTGTGCTAATAAACTAAAGTTGCGTTAATAAAATAAATTGCGATGAATATAAACCTAAGCTAAAGTGATACAAGATACAACATACATGATATACATGATACTGAGTTCGAGACTGACTGTGAAGATTATACAAAGGATCGTGGTATGCGATGGCAAGACTTTATGGATGAATCATAAATAGAAGGAATAATTAGTAAAAACATCGCAAGTTTGTTAATTGTGTTAAAGATATAACTGAGGTTCCGCTTTCCCTTGATGTACACCTCTCGGTGATCGACCGCGTTCCCATATCTCTATGGTGAAACAAGGATGAACTTGATGAACGCAAGGTTGCTTCCATCTCTGGAAGTACTTCTTGCTTTAGTTAATGCATTCTTCCAACCCTCTCTCGATAGGCGGAATGACATCTTCACTTCTGCTCTCACAGGTGAAGATGCCGTCTAGCATGCTTTGACTAAACATAATTATTTCCTTATCCCAATTAATTTCCTTGCTTAATTCTTGCTAATTATCTAGGGGATTAAGAAAACGTCATAGAGAAAGTGAACTATGGATGAACGGAAATAGACAGAAAGATGGAGATGGAAATGTTCATAACAATTAATACTAAGATTAAGTGTCTGATACATGGTGTGAATGATAGACTAAAGAAGATGAACACAAGTGATGATGAAGAGATAAAAACAAATACAGAAGAGTGTCAACGTCTTGACACAGATCTGGATGGAGGTTTCGCTTGCTGGCGTGTGGAATGGATGAAGAGAAGAGCTTCCCTCTCATGCTTGCTCTTCTAGTAGAAGTGACCTTCGTACAGAGCTTCAACAGTGGGGATCGAAAGGATTCTTTGCCCGAAGACTCACCTCTTGGCCTTGTCTCTTGATTCTTCCTGGATCTACTCTGATTAGTCGCTCAACCAGTCTCTCTCTAAGATCAGTATATACACGTTTCTATGTATTCAAGCATGTTTTTCAGTGAAATTTCAGAAGCTATTTATAGGCGAGCTTGACTCTTTGCAGTGTGGTCCCCACTTTATTGTTATGGAAATTCCGGAAATGTTAGAGTGAATATTCCTTCTGTTATGCAATCAATCCCATCAGAAATGCACAACGATCAGCTGTACATGCGTCAAAATCATCCGCAGTTGCGTTGCTCTTCACATCTTCGATCATTTGCCCGCATGCGGTGTTGTTTTTTTTATTACCGCATGTGGTTGATAATGCGTTGATTTCTTAGCTCTTGATCGATTGTCGCATGCATTGTTATGGCATTGATCATCTTTTCATTTCTGAATGATGGGTGCAATGCGACGTAGAAGCATTGTTCAGTTTATCTTGAGCCATGAACACATGTGGTGACTTGATTTCCTGCAAAATAGAACAGAAACATTCTATTCTACCATCGCAATGGTGTCAGTGGGTGTATTGACGATAATTTATAATTCTTACATTTCTTAGCCAATTTCTATACAATCAACATAACTTTTCTTCCTTTTGGTAGCAATATCTAAATAAAACAGTATAAATAACTTGTATTTCTACAAGTTATCATACCCTAAAATTTAGATATATGCTTGCCCTCAAGCATATCTTCTACTAAGGCAATATTGCTAAATTCCTATCCTAAATTTTGCGTCGATTGGTTGCTCCGAATGCTCCACTTAGGCACATTACTTAACAGCACATTTTCTTCTATCCTTGAAAATTTATAACAAAGCCCTACTTTATTCTTCTACACAACAAATTTCTGCTAAAAAAATGCTTTCCTAGTTTTAAAAAGAATGTTTACCTCTTCTTGTCAAAACAACTTGATGCGTTCGGATGTGGTGGTCAAACTTTGCATCATTTATTGGAGACTGTTGATCATGGTTACACCTTTCGTTTTGGCTTGTTCCCATGGGTGTCATGCGAACATCCAACTATGGTTGTGTGCCAATCTTAACTTTAACTCTTGATTTTCAGCTAAGTTTTAACTTTTGCTAGTCAGAGGAGTTGTCTCTTATATTCTTTTATTTTTTTTTCTTCTCTCATTTTTTTCTCCTTTATTTTTTTATATTGCGTTGTTCTTGGAAACCCACCTTCGTTTTTGCTTACTCCCACGGGTTTCATGCGAACATTTAACTACGAGCAGGTTTCTTTTACAACTAACTCTTATCAGGTTGGGATTGTCTTTGGAGTTTACCTTGTGCCGATATTGGAGTTTGTATGAATTTTTTTTTTGAATAATAATGAACGAATTTTTTAATGACCGCATCACTTGATCTCATCTGCTCAGACCTTCCCAACCCCCAAATCTAGAGATGCGCAAGGTCCTCATTGCGTTGTTTGGATAGAATAGACAAACTCAAGTGTGGGAAATGTTACTAAGTGTATGCATATAGCTCATCATGGCAGTGCAATGAATAACACAAAGTAAAAGATAAAGAATGTTGCAAAAATTGACAAAGGACGATAAAGAAGAGGCGAATGCATATGGAAAGAATTGCTACTCAGTTGTATTGAAAATTAACTAAGTATACAAGGAATTACAATTAATACAATACAAAAATTTTTGCATATACAAAGAATCAAGTAATCAGCTTCTATACATAGGAAAATAATGAATAAAATAATAAAAGAATGACCGCAATAAAAAAAATGTAAATTTATTGAGGAGGAGGAGGTTTCGAAGGAGGATTTTGATGGGGTACGCGAGGAGCTTCTTCAAAATTCAGATTCTGCTGGAGATGCGAAGGTACCATGGGACCATGAAGATACGCTGTAAGAAAGTTGAAGTATTCATGGTTGCGCTCCGCTAGTTGCCTTTGGTTTAGGTGGATAGTATAAATGTTGCACTGAATATTCATCATCACCTGCCATGTCATGGCATACACTGCATTACAAATCTTCTACTCGCTCGTTTACCGCATCTATTCTTTGGCAGAAGAAGGCCTATTGTTGGGAGAAGAATTCCTGTTGTTGGGCAAGAAGGGACCGCATATCTACTAATTCAGCAGCTAAGGAGGCAATGGTGGGTTATTCCTGTGATGTTTCGCCATCGACGTTTTGGGGTTGGGCAGAAGTGCCTTCATCCAAATCGTGTGGGTCATCAACATGCGGCGGTGGAAGAGGAAGTTTCGGTGATGATGATAAAGGTAAGGATGGAGCTACTGGATATGCAGTTGGAGAATCAAGGGCAAGGAGAAGGTTGGTGAAATGCTCGAGAAGTGAAGAAGAAGGTTGTGTAAGAGGGCTTGGAGGGCGAATTATCAAAGGCAAAAGGTCCAAAGGTTCTTGATTTTGCATTGGTGAGTCTTGAACTTTCTCCTTTCCTTTGTCATCTTTGCGCTGTTTCTTTGGCTTGGGTTCTTGCAGTGCATTTAAATCAATGTTGGGCCTTTTCAATGGGAGCTCGGGGCAATGGGGGGAATCCTTGAGGACCAATCCTCAAAATCTTGATGTTTATGAGGCCATTAACTTCTAGCATTGGCTCTTCATCAATACCTACACCCAGTGATAGACATAAGCTTGATATCGTCCATGGGAAGAAATGGGAAGAAATACTGACCTTTGATATGCCCCACCAAAGCTCGAAGCTGTCTTGCGATCAACTGACCCACATTGATTGGAATGCCGCATGCAATACAATATGCGGCCATAACTCGATCCCTTGAAACTGTCTTGTTGTGGGAATTTAGGATGAGCCGCCGTTTAACCAAGTATACCCAAAGTCGCGCCTCTGGAAGCAGTGTCTTGGACGCCAGGGTTTTGATGCCTTTTAATGAAACCGTCCATGTAAATGTCTGCAGTGCATCTTCCATCTGCTCTTCAGTAGGATCATCAATGATTTTATTACCCAGTGCATCTGGGATATCCCTCATCTGGTATAGTTCATTGATGTCCCTTGCGCTGAAAAACACCATTTCTCCTTTTATGGTCACCGCATCTTTGGTGCCATGGAGCCGTCCATTATAGAAGTCCCACACTACCTTTGGAATGACTATGGCTGGGCACTGGCAAAATCTGTCCCATCCATGTTCTACGATAACACTTGTGATTAGATCTTGTAGTGGCGTTGGTGCAGGGAAGAATCCCATTTCCATCATCATATCATCATTTTCTTTCTTCCTTGATGGACGTCCCTTGCCCAACGCAGACTCGCTGCTCTCCACTACATCTTTGCGCTTCTCATTAGTCAACGCAAGGTGGGATTTTTGCTTTTATTCCCTTTCCCTTTTCTTGCGTTGTTCCTCCTTCTCCCTCTCAGCAATTTCTTTGCCCTTCTTCTCTTTTACGTGTTGAACATTTGCTCGGTGCCTCTTCTCCCTCTCTTCCTTCTTCTTTCTTTCTTCTTCTGCCTTCTTCTTCCTTTCTTCTTCTTCCTCTTCTCTCACTTCTTTTTCAAATTCTTTTTTCAAACTGCTCTGAGGCCAGCAAAATGCATTGTTCCTCCTTAATCTTTTTCCTTTCTTCTTCTATCGATATCTCATTGTTACGGCACACCATCTCATCTTGTAATTTTCTTCTTCGGCTACCCTCTGTGATGATCAGTTGTGCCCGCACATTTTCTCTTTCTTTTCTTCTCCTTACCTACTCTTCTAAAGCATCGTGCAAAATTGGCGGGTCGATTGACCCTTGTGGTGCAGTCTCTTTATGATGCATCATCAAGGGGGTGATGTCTGAATCTTCACCATCGTCAGTCGCAACCAATCTGACTTGCGTTTTTTCCTCCTCGGGCTATGCTGATTCTCTCAGTTGCGCTGACTTCCCCTTATCCACCCTTACGGATGTGATTCTCCATCCAACTTTAGGTTCTCAGCCCTCTTTCTCCTCTATTCCTCTTTCTTTAGGCACCTTTCCTCCCGCCTGCATTCCTTTCTTTCACTCCTTTCTTGCTTCTTCTTTAGACGGGCTTCTTCGTCTCCTTCAACCCCTTTCTTTTTGATCTTCTTCTCTTTCTTGATTGGATGGGCTTGCTCATCTTCTCCATCCCTCTTCACTTTGATCTTCTTCTTCTTCTTCTCCTCAGCCATTTCCGGCTGCTTCTCCGCCACCACTTCTGTTATACCCACTCCCTAGCCTTAGCTCCCAAGACTTGGAAGGGAGCGTGAGGGTACATTAGTAGTATTCCAAGACAACATTTAAATTTAACATTCCCCCCCCCCTATCTATTAAAGATTTCAACATGTTTACAACACTCTATCTAACTTTCATACACATAGTTCAATTTCCTATATTCTTTATTACATGATCCGAGTCGTGCCCTGAGAATTTACCAAGTCCTGGTGTGTTGGTGGTTAGTAGACTCCTTCCTGAATGCTCCACTTTGCTACCTGGGGGGGAGGGGGGATATAAGAAAAAATTTGGAAGAGTGTGAGCTACTAAGCCCAGTGGGTGGTGCTTTTAAAATAATAATCGCTTTGCAAAACATATTTTTGGGAAGTCAATCACATTATCAGAATTCTAGTATAATTTATGCATGATCATGTGTACATTCATTCAATCATCATCCTCCAGTTCCATGCTATACATGGCATGCTCATATCATGGACACATTATCAATCATAACAACTTTTTATGGAAACTTTCCTATAACCCACTTTTCCCGCCAATGTGCACATCGACAATTCTTTTCCCGCTAGTCATGCTTAGGTAACTTGACTTTATTTCCCGCCAGTCGTTCCTGCCGACCGAGGCCGACTATTTTCCGGCCAAGCACATTTTGTTAAGCATGCTAACTTACGTAGTCCGGGTATAATCTCAGTTTCCATAGAAATTTTACAAACAATATCATGGCAATCAACATAACATCATAAGCATGTGTTTTGCACTTACATATGCATTTATTCATATATCAACGCATAAAACTAAGTAAACACTCATCGCAAGCAAGTTTTTCAACTAAAATCACCTTGAGAATACTTTCCTGAGAATTCCTCCATATAAATGGAAATTCCTCGATTAATACTTGTTATATTAATAAATAATGTCAAAAATAGTCTAAATACCATTATATAACGAAAATACCAGTTTACTCTACTCCAATTTAGCCAAAATCCTCAAATTAGCCTCTTTAGAGGTTATTTGGATCGTGGTAGGCAGCTGAGCATTAGGCAGTAGGCAGTGTGGGCATGCTTTGCTGCACGAGGGCTGGCGAATTTGGATGTGCGTTGCGTTTCACGGTGAACCTGCTGCGCTAGGTGTGATGCATCGCACGAGAGAGGCAGCTGTGCTGGGCTAGCGCGCAGGATGCGTGGAGCAAGGCGCACGAACGGACGGACGTAGTGCTGCAAGGCGTGCGCGCAGGGTGTGGGCTGGCTGTGTGTCTGGCTGATCCAATGCCTCACCAATGCAACCTTTGTTTCTTTTGATCCCCAATCAACTTGGCAGCCTAATAACTCAAACGTAACTCTCTAAATATGCTCTCAACACAAGATTGAAGTGATGGTATGAATAAATTCCTCTTGCCCAACCCCTCTGTTTATAGCCATTCAAAACTCACTCCCTTATGACAACTCAAGTCCCATTTGTCTCACTTTGGAGTTGCCAACACTTAGTCTACCCAACCTAGCATTGAGTTGTTCTCATCTCAGCTTGCCAACCAAAATCTCCTTTTTTGCATGAAATCTCCTTCGCCCACCTTCTGCTTGGGGTGATAAGACTTCAATTGCATGAAATCTCCTTTGTCCATCTCCTACTAGAACTTTGTGTGATCCTCCTTTTTCCACCTAAATCACTTAAATACTTAACATATTTCTCTACCTAATTTTTTTAAGACTTATGCTCATAAACCATTGGCATCTTCCCTTGAAGTTTTCCATCAATTAGCCTTACCTTTTATCCTTAACGCATAGCAACTCACCTTTCCTTCATCAAAATCCCACTTAGCCATCACATTAGTCGGCCATCATCAACGCATAGAGTGGCCGCTCACCCTTGATGCATGGCTTGCTAGGTGTGCTTGCTCGGCCTACTAATCATGGACGCACCGTGCTGACCATCGACCCATGGGCGTGTTTCCTAGGCGCTTGCATGCTTGGCCGCATAAGCGCACTCGGTTGCATAGGCACTCTCGACCGCGTGGGCATGCCTCGCAGCATGGGCGTGCGCTTGGCATATCGCATCGATGCATGGTTGCTCGGCAGACTCGACAACACTTGACGCATAGGTTGGCTTGCCCAGCTTGCCCGCTCGACGCATCGGCAAGGCGCTTGGCATACACCATCAACGCATGCGCTACGCGCTTGACGCACAACCTGTGCGCTTGTCCTTGACGCATGGGCTGCGCGCTTGGTGCATGGCCTGTGCACTTGGCCTCGACGCATGGCCTGCGCACCTAGCATGCTCACTCGACGCATGCTTCCTGCTCGTGTCCGCATGGCTCATGTATGCCTTTGCATTGGTTGTATGCAACCCTTAGCCATTTTCCAAGTCTTCTTGCTTCTATCCTCCATGCATTCTTGCATACAACATGTTTTAAGCCCTTCATAGGCGTTTGGACCTTTGGTCACCTTTTTGGATAATTTTAATGTTTTCCACCCTTTGTTCCAATATTCTTACTTAGAATTTTTCTTCTCTATTTAACCTCCCACTTTTAAATTTAGTGTTAGGGTCTTACATTTACCACCCCCTTGAAATAATTTTGTCCTCGAAATTAAACGAAACTTAATTTACAATAGAACTTTTATTTACTAATTTGCCACATACAGTCTTATTACACCACGACTTTTATTCTTGTCTTCTAAAACTCTCTTTTCCTTTTCCCACGACCAACATATTGTCTTCCCTATCTTGAATTAGTCCATATAGTTTCCCCAACGTCATTTTTCCTATTTCCTCCTTTCTTCCTCCTACAGTTCGTCCTCCCTCAACCGTCGTTGATCTTCCTCTCGGGTTGTTTGGTGGTTATACATTTCCAGTATCCATCAACCGAGGACATTCTCGTTTAAAGTGTCCTAGTCTACCACACTTAAAACATGTGTGCGACCGTTCTTGGGTTTGTTCCTAACATCTTCCCCAGTGATATTTATTACAGATCGGGCATCTTGGTTTTTGGTTAACGCTTATCATTGACTCCTTTATTTGGCTCTCCCTTTCAGGGTCTACTTTAGTGTTGGTAACTCCTCTTCTTTTCCATCAACTTCTGGTTTCCACCCTGGGGTTAAAATTTCTTGGTTCTTCCCTCCACCATCGACTCATTGATCAGTCTCTTTCTTGTCTTACTTCTTCTGCCGTTAAACTTCTTTCTACTCTCATCGCGGCTTCTATTAGTCTTGAAAATTCTCCCCATTCTGCGGTTGCTGTAACAGGAGTTCGAATCGCTTGTCTCAATCCTATTTCAAACCTTCGACAACATTATTTTTCATCCGCTACTATGTTTAAAGCATACTTGGATAACTCCATATACTTTAATTCATATTCCGCTACAGTCATGTTTCCCTGCATGAGCTGTAGGAATTCATCTTGTTTCATATCCCTTAATGATAGGGGATAGAATCTTTCGAAAAATGCTTTTCGAAATTCCTTCAAACATTTTTCTTCTTGATCACCTCTCCTATTCTTTAATAGCTTCCACCAATCTTCTACCTATTTTTGCAGTAAGAATGTGGCAAGACTTACCTTATGGTTTTCAGGACATCTCATCACCTCAAAACATTTTTCTATTTGATTCATCCATGCTTTTGCATCTGTAGGATCCTTTGTTCCTTCAAAGTTTGTGGCTTCCAATGCCTTTATTTGTTCTATCCCATATTTCTTTTCGGGATCAGGTTATATATTTTCTAAGATTGCTTGAAGTCTTTGGGTGAATTTATCCATTTGTTCTTCTTCCCTGGATTTTTCTCTTGGATGGCTTGAGCCACTTTCACTTTCGTTTCCAGAGGGTTGCCCGGTTCTAGGTTTTCCATTTCTCAGCATTTTGTCTACAATCATTCACATATAAATTAGACATATGTTATCAACATACTATTTTTATTTATGAACATTGTTGCTATTTACATTAGTGGTTCTCTTTAGTCTACATAGTTACTTGTTTACTCATTCTCCGATAGTCGTAAGTTTTCAAAGTTAAGGTGCATCCTCTCGTTTCTCCATACACACCTCTCTTGAACATGTCCTATTTCCTTACAGAAAATTCAAAATTTATAGGATTCTGCATTGTTAGAGTCATAGGTGGGCTTCTTCTTGAATTCGATCACAATACGTCGAGGAATATCCTTCTTTGCTGCACGCGCCCATTCTTGGTCCACCGTCAATTCAAGCAATATGTTGTTACTTCCTAAACTCAAACCTCCGGCCAGTTCTTGTTGATATTTTTCCTGAATCTCTCTTGTTTTTCTCTGAAAAGTATAACAATTTTTGCGGATATGGCCAACATTACCACACCCATAGCAAATTCCGGTCCCTTTCAGACACAGACCGCTATGATTTTTACCACATTGTTGACATCCCATGTTAGTTCGGGATCCCACTAAATTTGCATTGTTCAAGGTAATAGGATATTCAGTATTATTATTCACACTATTCTTAGATCTTTCAGGGTTTTCCCCTGAGCTAGCGCCGCGGTCTCCATCTTGCGTTCCAGAGTCATTCCACCATCAGTCTTGTCTGCTCGGATTCATTTCCTACAGTGGACATTATTCAGGTTATTACTTACTAATATCTTTATGTTCACTTCCCCTTTCTCATGTTTTCCTATGTCCACTTATTATTCCTTATTTCTTTTTTCTAACCTTTCCTGATTCTACCTTAGGTTTTTCTAGTATATTTCATTATATTTATTTCTTTTTAGGTTTTGACCTAGCCTATCTTCTAATTTTACCTGGCTTCCCTACCTTAGGTAAGCCTTTTCCTGATGCCGTTTTGGCTTTAACCTATCCCTTTTTCCTTTATGTTTCCTAGATTCTATTTATACTCATGCTAGACTCAACTTTTTCCAAGGTTTTATGTAAACCTTTGCTCTGATACCAAGCTGTCACACCCCTTCCCTAGCCTTAGCCCCCAAGACTTGGAAGGAAGCGTGAAGGTACACCAGTAGTATTCCAAGACAACATTTAAATTTAACATTTCCCTCCTTATCTATTAAAGATTTCAACATGTTTACAACACTCTATCTAATTTTCATACACATAGTTCAATTTCCTATATTCTTTATTACATGATCCGAGCCGTGCCTTGAGAATTTACCAAGTCCTGGTGTGTTGGTGGTTAGTAGACTCCTTCCTGAACGCTCCGCTTTGCTACCTGGGGGGGGGGGGGGTGGGGGGATATAAGAAAACATTTGGAAGAGTGTGAGCTACTAAGACCAGTGAGTGGTGCTTTTAAAATAATAATCACTTTGCAAAACATATTTTTGGGAAGTCAATCACATAATCACAATTCCAGTATAATTTATGCATGATCTTGTGTACATTCATTCAATCATCATCCTTCAGTTCCATGTTATACGAGGCATGCTCATATCATGGACACATTATCAACCATAACAACTTTTTATAGAAACTTTCCTATAACCCACTTTTCCTGCCATTGTGCACATCGACAATTCTTTTTCCGCTAGTCATGCTTAGGTAACTTGACTATATTTCCCGCTGGTCATCACCGACTATTATTTCCCGCCGATTGAGGCCGACTATATTTTCCCGCCAAGCACCTTTTATTAAGCATGCTAACTTATGTAGTCCGGGTATAATCTCAGTTTCCATAGAAATTTTACAAACAATATCATAGCAATCAACATAACATCATAAGCATGTGTTTTGCACTTACATATGCATTTATTCATATATCAACACATAAAACTAAGTAAACACTCACCGTAAGCAAGTTTTTCCACTAAAATCACCTTGAGAATACTTTCCTGAAAATTCCTCCATATTAATGGAAATTTCTCAATTAATACTTGTTATATCAATAAATAATGTCAAAAATAGTCAAAATACCATTATATAATGAAAATACCAGCTTACTCTACTCCAATTTAGCCAAAATCCTCAAATTAGCCTCTTTAGAGGTTATTTGGACCGTGGTAGGCAGCTGGGCATTAGGCAGTAGGCAGGGTGGGTGTGCTGTGTCGCACAGGGGGCTAGCGCGTTTAGGCGTGCATTGTCTTGCATGGTGAAACTGCTGTGCTGGGCAGAATGCGTCGCACGGGAGGGGCAACTATGCTGGGCTAGCGCGCGGGATGCATCGAGTGAGGCACGCGGACGGGCGAACGTAGCCCTGCAAGGCGTGCGCGTAGGGTGTGGGCTGGCTTTGCGTCCGGCTAACTCAATGCCTCACCAACGCAACCTTTGTTTCTTTTGATCTCCAATCAACTTGGTAGCCTAATAACTCAAATGTAACTCTCTAAATATGCTCTCAACACAAGATTGATGTGATGGTATGAATAAATTCCTCTTGCCCAACCCCTCTATTTATAGCCATTCCAAACTCTCCCCCTTGTGACAACTCAACTCCCATTTGTCTCACTTTAGAGCTGTCAACACTTGGTCTACCCAGCCTAGCCTTGAGTTGTTCTCATCTCGACTTGCCAGCAAAAATCTCCTTTTTTGCATGAAATCTCCTTCACCCATTTCCTGTTTGGGGTGATAAGACTTCAATTGCATGAAATCTCCTTTGTCCACCTCCTACTAGAACTTTGTGTGATGCTCCTTTTTCCACCTAAATCACTTAAATACTTAACATATTTCTCTACTTAAATTGTTTAAGACTTATGCTCATATACCATTGGCATCTTCCCTTGAAGTTTTCCATCAATTAGCCTTACCTTTTATCCTTAACGCATAGCAACTCATCTTTACTTCATCAAAGTCCCACTTAGCCATCACATGAGTCGGCCATCATCAACGCATAGGGTAGCCGCTCACCCTCGACGCATGGCTTTCTAGGTCTGCTTGCTCGGCCTACTAAGCATGGACACATAGTGCTGACCATCGACGCATGGCCGTGTTGCCTAGGCGCTTGGCCGCTTGGCCGCATAAGCGTGCTCTGCCGCATAGGCACTCTCGGCTGCGTGGGCGTGCCTCGCCGCATGGGCGTGTGCTCGGCATATCGCATCGATGCATGGCTGCTCGGCAGACTCGGTAGTGCTTGATGCATAAGATGGCTTTCCCGACTTGCCCGCTCGGCCAATAGGCAGAGCACTCGGCATACACAATCAACGCATGGGTTGCGCGCTTGACGCACGAACTGTGCGCTTGTCCTCAACGCATGGGCTGCGTGCTTGGCGCATGGCCTGTGCGCTTGGCCTCGACACATTGCCTGCGTGCCTAGCATGCTCACTCGACGCATGTTTCCTGCCCGTGTTCGCATGGCTCATGTATGCCTTTGCGTTAGTTGTATGCAACCCTTAGCCATTTTTCAAGTCTTCTTGCTTCCATCCTTCATGCATTCTTGCGTCCAACATGTTTTAAGCTCTTCATAGGCGTTTAGACCTTTGGTCACCTCTTTGGATAATTTTAATGTTTTCCACCCTTTGTTCCAATATCCTTACTTAGAATTTTTCTTCTCTATTTAACCTCCACTTTTAGATTTAGTGTTAGGGTCTTACAGCTTCCTCCAACGCAACTCTGAAGGGTCCTTCATAAGATTCTATTGGCGTAGTTTTCTTAGGATCTAGGATTGCTAGAGTGCTTGTCCTTAACGCTTCCTCCATCTTCTCCTCTAAAGGCAGTGGCTGGTTCACAACTCCAGCTTCGGGCAGTCCTTCTTCTTTCTCAATGTTGCTGAGTATACTCCTGAACACCTTCTTATCGTCCCTTCTCTTCTTTTCACTTTCAGAGGAAAATATTGGGAGTGAGGTGCTTTCTAAGCTCTGCCCCCTTTTGAACTGGAGGTCTGATTGCTATGGGATTTCGCCAGAGTTTTTTGGCAACTCGAGGGATGGTTTCTGGCTGGGTGGCGAGACGGCGGCTTGTCGCGAGGAATGCCGCCTCTCGTACAGTGAGTTAGGCTTTTGAGGGTGATGAGGATGAAGAAGATGGTTGTGAAGACTGGTCGACCGTGGATGATGGGGTAAGAAAGTTGTGCAATTCTTTTGGGAAGGAAGAAAGTCTGGTATACAAAAAAAAAAACTCTAGTGTTTCTGTTTGCAAAAAGAGATTCAAGTAGGTTCTTAGACGAAGAAAATGGACATTATAGGTTGGGCCTTGATGGGCCCAACGCGGATTTTGCAGTGGAAGGCCTTCAGTTACTTAAAAGGCCTGTCGTCGCGTTCCTCACATTTATGAGTTTGCAAAGACGTACGCCCTTTCAACTACAAATTCATCATGTCCTTGGAAGCCGAAGCGATTGGACTTTTCACTTTGCAAAAAGAATTTTTTTTTCTTTAGTGTTTTAATCGGATAGGTGCAAGGTTAAGAATTAATGCATTGATACCATCAACGCAAATGTGTCTTTGCTGAGGACAAGCAACAACACATGTATCATCGTAACTCAACACATTTCTGGAGGACGGGCGCACGGTATTTCTACCAGCGCAGCACTACCTCAACATAGTGCATTTTTGCTAAGGACGGTCTAACAATACATACGAGCACAACACACCCTTCAACGCAATTCATTTGAGTTGGATGAACGTAAAGTGTATCTTGTTGGTACAAAATGCACCCATCATCGCAATGCATACCGGATGTGTTTTATTATTATTATTTTTTTTTCATCAACGCAAGTCGCTATGACTTGCAGTAATCAATTTTCTTCTTAACCAATCATTCACAAATTTAAGAATAACGCATTTAATACGGAAAAGTAAAGAAATATAAAGAGCACAGAAATAAACGCAAGAGAATTAAATGAGGAATAATTTCATAGAGCAATAAAAATGAATTAAATGAAGCAATAAATAACAAAGTTCATGAAGCAATAAAGATAGTAAGTAAGAAAGCATGTAAACATAGAATTCAAAGATATGAACCGAAAGATAGTTTTCCATGATGAATGCAATCCACACCTCCGCAGGCGGTCCAGCTTTCCTGCCCAGTGTCTTCAGGGACATTGCCCCTTCTCATGAGATCCAGGGGCTTCGGAATTGCTTGGCAACGTTCTAGGTGTTCTATTACGTAGTTTAGATGCCAACTACCCTACTTGAATCTCCAAGTTTCTTATTGAAGATGCCTGTGCCTGCATCATCGCATCGTTTTTATCCATGTATTACTTGAGCAGGGCCTCCAATGAATTACTAGGTGTGTTAGAAGAGGATGGTTGGTTTTATGAATCTTTGTTGACCCTGATTCTGATTATGGTGAAAAGGTGGAGGGTTCCCTCGATTCCCGGAGTTGCTATTCTGATGGTTACTTGGCCCACCTTGGTTATGATTTCCTCCCCAACCGAAATTAGGGTGATTCCTCCAATTCGGATTATACGTGTTGCTGTAGGGATTATTCTCGATTGCATATACTTGTTGTAGGTTTGATGAGTACATTTCCACCACATGGCCCCCTCCACAATGGATGCAACTAATTGCGGCCACTTGAGCCGGTGCATTGGGTTTCGTTGATCCTTGGGTGAGGGCACCTTGATTAAACGCCATCGACTGGAGGATAGAGGTCATTGCGGCCATCTGTGCAGCTACAGTTGTCATTGTCTCAGCAGCTACAATGGCAGTATCATTTCTTTTTCTCTCGAAGCCTCTTCCTCCGTACCCGTCATCTACCCAGTCATCCATATTCCATGAGATGCGGTCAAGGATGACCTTGGATTCAGTGTATGTTTTATCCGTAAAACCTCCTGTTGCGGAGGCATCAACAACAGCCTGCGTTTATCTGTTCAGGCCATTGTAAAAGGTCTCCATCAGAACGCAATCGGGTATCTTGATATGTGGACAATTCTTCACCAATCTTCTGAATCGCACCCAGGCGGTGCTGAGGGTCTCGTTATCCATCTGCTCAAAATTCAACACGTTCTTTCGTCGTCTTGTGTGACTGCCGGAGGGAAGAACTTCTTCATAAATCGTTCAACCAACCGATCCCAGGAAATTATTTCATTTGGCTCCAGTGAATGAGCCCACCTCTTAGCCTCATCCCACAAGGTGTAAGGGAAGAGGTACAGTCTGATACCTTCTGGGGTAATGCCAGGTATGGAGAAGTTACCGCACATCTCGACAAAAGGTCCTCACCTTGCAGACCCCCAAATTTCCTCGTATTCTGAATCATTTAGAGCATGACCGGTTTAATCTCGAATCTTGCATTCTCCTCAACTATCGGCCTTGAAATTCTAGGCAAAAAATCATATAGATTAGGCGCCGCATAGTTCCTAATCGGGATGTTGTGGTTAGTTGCAAGAAAAACGGGATCTTACGTGGGTCGTCCCACCACTTGATTCACTTCGGGTGTCACATATCATTGTTGTTTTCTGTCATGTTAGCTCTCTTTCGCCTCGCTCGGTTCTGGCATGCCCTTACGCGAAATGTACACTCGATCTCTAGGTTAGTCTCCAATTCTGGATTAGTTCCAATACGCATAAACCGTCAGACTGCTCTTCGCGATGAACATTCAATACAAAGAGATCTATCTGCAAAATATCATAAATGTACTCAACAATAACCGTTACCAATCTCCGACAACGGTGCCATAAACTTGTTGACTTGAAATTAATCTTATACTGTGCATGCATGATGATGTGCTACAAGCTCATGTTACCATAAAATTGTCACGCTAAATGTAATGTTATGCTGTAGCTCATGCACATTTTATGCAATACTACTTCTAGATATATGCGTTGTTAACTATATGCTTGTAGTATGCTATGGAGTAATGCGTTGTCACAAGTTTCCTTGTGTTGAAACCAAGTATAATTCCAACGCAAGTTTCTCAGAGTAATCTGAGGTCGAACACAAGGATTGTTGTTGTTAATGTGTTACTTTTGCGATATATGCAACCGGTTTTTACAATTAATAAAGAGTGTGTGTTTATACAGGAAAGTAAATTGTGGTAAAGTAAGATTGTGCAGATAGACTAAAGTTACGTTAATAAAATAAATTGTGATGAATATAAAACTAAGCTAACGTGATACAAGATACAAGATACATGATATACATGATACTGAGTTCGAGACTGACTGTGAAGTTTACACAAAGGATCGTGGTATGTGATGGCAAGTCTTTATGGATGAATCAGAAAAAGAAGGAATAATTAGTAAAAACATCGCAAGTTTGTTAATTGCGTTAAAGATATAACTGAGGTTCCGCTTTCCTTTGGCATACACCTTTCGGTGATCGGCCGCGTTCCCGTATCTCTATGGTGAAACAGGGATGAACTTGATGAATGCAAGGATTCTTCCATCTATGGAAGTACTTCTTGCTTTAGTTAACACATTCTTCCAACCCTCTCTCGATAGGCGAAATGACATCTTCACTTCTGCTCTCACAGGTGAAGATGTCGTCTAGCATGCTTTGACTAAACATAATTATTTCCTTAACCCAATTAATTTCCTTGCTTAATTCTTGCTAATTATCTAGGAGATTAAGAAAATGTCATGGAGAAAGTGAACTATGGATGAACGGAAATAGACAGAAAGATGGAGATGGAAATGATCATAATAATTAATACTAAGATTAAGCGTCTGATACATGGTGTGAATGATAGACTAAAGAAGATGAATACAAGTGATGATGAAGAGACAGAAACTAATACAGAAGAGTGTCAACGTCTTGACACAGATTTCGACGGTGGTTTCGCTTTCTGACATGTGGAATGGATGAACAAAAGAGCATCCCCTCTCAGGCTTGCTCTTCTAGTAGAAGTGACCTTTGTATAGAGCTTCAACGCCGGGATTCAAAAGGAGTCTTTATTTGGAGACTCACCTCTCGGCCTTGTCTCTTGATTCTTCCCGGATCTACTCTGATTAGTCGCTCAACTAGTCTCTCTCTCAGATCAATATATACAAGTTTCTATGTATTCAAGCATGTTTTTCAGTGAAATTTCAGAAGCTATTTATAGGCGAGCTTGACTCTTTGCAGTGTGGTCCCCACTTTATTGTTATGGCAATTCCGGAAATGGTGGAGTGAATATTTCTTCTGTTATGCAAACAATCTCATCAAAAATGCACAACGGTCAGACACGCGTTAGAATCCTCCGCAATTGCGTTGCTCTTCACAACTTCGATCGTTCGTCCGCATGCGGTGTTTTTTTTTATTACCGCATGCGGTTGATAATGCATTGATCGCTTAGCTCTTGAGCGATTGTCGCATCCACCGTTATGGAGTTGATCATCTTTTCATTCCTGAATGATGGGCGTAATGCGACGTAGATGCATTGTTTAGTTTATCTTGATCCATGAACATATGCGGTGACTTGATTTCCTACAAAACAGAACAGAAACATTATATTCTACCATCGCAATGGTATCAGTGGGTGTATTGACGATAATTTATAATTCTTTCATTTCTTAGCCAATTTCTATACAATCAACACAACTTTTCTTCCTTTTGGCAACAATATCTAAATAAAACAGTATAAATAACTTATATTTCTACAAGTTATCAAACTTCCTGGGTAAGTACCATGCTATTGTTGATTGCTATAAAAGGGAAGTGACCTTCAAGAGACTCGGGAAGCAGGAAGTAGTTCTTGTGGGATGCAAGGGGCTAACTTCAGGTAGCCTTATCTCAGTAGTAAAGGCCAGGAAATTGATAGGAAAAGGATGTGAAGCCTATCTGGCTCATGTAGTGGCCTACCTAGATGAAAAATTGAAACCTGAAAACGTACCAGTAGTTCATAAGTTTCTGGATGTTTTCCCTGAAGACTTGTTAGGCTTGCCACCTAATAGGGAAGTGAAATTTTCCATTACTTAATTCCAGGCACGTCCCTTATTATCGCAAGTTTCGTATACAATGGCACATGCAAAATTGGAGGAAATGAAGGTGCAGTTACAAGAATTAGTTGATAAGGGTTTTGTTATGTTCGAGTCTATCAGCAAGCAGCGGAAGCAACAAGGATTAACAAGCACTCTAATTCATTAATTTTGGTAGTAACTAAAGCATGTTTCCACAGTAACAAGTGAGTTTCAAGTCATACCTTTGTAGAACTTCTTCAAATCTCGATTATTAGCTGCAAACTTCTCCAAATCTTGTTGTAGACCACCTTAAGATCTTCTCCACTATTCTCTTGGAGCTTTAGATTGAGTTATGGGACTCGAAATAAGCTTGAATGAAAGGAACTTGGAGAAGAACTCACAGCAGCAACCCACTTAAAGAACACCTTCTTCAACACGAATTTTTCAGCAAAAATTCTATAGATTGCATGCCTCAATTCCACTTCAATCTTCTCAATATATTGTAAACTATCATGCAAATAAGATGGCTGAATGAGATGCAGCTCATACTTAGAGTTTTTGAAGCCAAAATATAGTGGGTTTTGTGTGAGCTACTTTGAAGGTGTAATGGAAAATCCCAGAAATCCATTTTGTGTTTTTCTATCTTTTTTTTTTTTTTTTCAATTTTTCAATTGATTTCTAAAATTGAAAATATTGTTAATTTTAAAAAATTAATTTCATAAATTATTTCTCTTAGTAAAATTAATTAATAACTATTCAAAAATTTTAAATAATTATAATTAACTTAATATCAAAATATTAAATTAATTTTACACAAATCCACCTTCATATATTTAAATCATATTTAAATATTAATTCTCTAATTTCGGTTGATTCTTAAAACTAAACGTGTAATTATATCTCATATAATTACTAATTTCTTTAATTCTAATTTGAACGTTTCAAATTAACTTATCACGCTACTCTAAAGCTAATCCATTTACGAGCTAGTAGGGGGACCACGCAGACCTACAGATCATAGGCTCCAACGATCCAAGATTAATTGGTTGAACTCATTACACTGAATTAACCCTCATTCGTTAACTAGTGGGTCACTCCATTAAAGCCCATAGTTGAACTCTTCTCACTTAGATATATTATGTCCACTCGATATAACCATGATTATTAAGTTAACCTTTCACAGGTTATTCGTAATAATAGCTAGGTTAAATGTCTATTTTACTCCTAAGATTACCTCTTGTTCCTTAAGTCCCATTGATCCTCTAATGAACAATTGATTTGTGATCCAATCAACAAACTGAGTCCCTCTCGGGCCAATGAGAGGTTGGAGTCTCTTGTTCAAGACCTGGAGTCAACACTTAAGGGAACAACCTCTCTACTATCCCTAAAAGCGGGTAGGAGTGAATTTCTTCTTTCACCCTATGTCTCTAGCTATCTATCCGGTCTTACCCCTGAAATGGGAGTTTATTGAGTCGCCACTGTTGAGCCAATCCCCACCTTTGTAAATCTAAGGATAATCTCGAATAAACAGGAGTTCATAGTTAGCCCAGAATTAAGGTCAAGTTACCTAGGTCATCGCTTTGAAATAGTCAGTCTTCGACAGTAAACAAAGTTATAAAGTAAGAGTGATTTATTTCATGATCCGATCTTGTACAAACCCATTTACACAGGACACCTCCACTCCTCGTGTCATAACATGTACGAATTATGATCACTTCGTTTGTAGCACTTTACAACTCTTTATAACAACTACAGAGTAGGTCGCATCCAATAGTGTTACTAGAATAAGGCACCCAACCTTATTCATATACTATAGATCATTTTGACTATTCACTCGAACCTGATCCACTTTTATTTCTCCACATAAAGTACAAGTCCTTATGTAATAGACATGGGTCTTTTAGGTTTATTGGATTTCTAATAAGCAATACATATATTCAATAATAACTTATTGAATTTTCAGAATAAGTTTCATTATTTACAAACCACGAGTTTTAGAACATAAAACCCAACATGTTAGACCTAGCGTGTCACCCTGTGGAGCCCCAGTTCTATTTGTAAAGAAGAAAGATGCATCCCTCAGATTGTGTATTGATTATAGGCAGTTAAATAAGGTAATGATCAGGAAAAAATATCCGTTACCACGTATTGACGATCTCTTTGATCAGTTGAAGGGAGTTGTAATATTTCGAAGGTAGATCTAAGATTAGGGTACCATCAGCTGAAGGTAAAGGAGACGGATGTCTCTAAGATTGCATTCAAATCCCGATATGGTCACTTTGAGTTCCTGGTGATGCCTTTTGGCTTAAAGAATGCTCTGGTTGTGTTTATGGATTTGATGAATAGGATTCTTCACCCTTATCTCGACTAGTTTGTCATAGTCTTCATAGATGATATCCTGGTAAACTCAAGTAACAAGGAGGAGCATGCTAACCATCTGAGAATAGTATTGTAGAAAATACGAGAGAAGCAGTTGTATGCTAAGTTGAGCAAATGCGATTTCTGGCTAGATCAGGTACCATTTTCAAGGCATGCAGTTTCTGCAGCTGGAGTTAGTGTAGACCCCTAGAAGACGGAAGCCATAGAAAATTGGGAAATACCAACCAATATGTTTGAGTTATATCGCTTCTTGGGCCTAGCAGGTTACTACAGGCTCTTCATGGAAGGTTTCTTGAAGATAGTCGTCCCACTAACTAGCCTGACCAGGAAGGATGTAAAGTTTGATTGGACTTCGAATTGTGAGCGGAGTTTCCAAGAGTTGAAGTAAAGGCTAGTTACAGTACCCATACTTACGTTGCCCACTCCCAGTGAGGAGTTTGTGATTTACTGTGATACGTCCTAGCAGGGACTAGGTTATGTGTTAATTCAGAAGGGAAAGGTGGAGCCTATGCTTCTCGACAGCTAAAGAAGCATGAGGGTAACTATCCCACTCATGACTTGGAGTTGGTGGCAATTGTTTTGGCCCTAAAGCTTTGGAGACATTATTTGTTCGGGGAGCGTTACCATATTTTCATGCATCATAAGAGCTTGAAGTACATATTTGAGCAGAAAGAACTAAATTTGAGGCAAAGAAGATGGCTCGAGCTGATCAAAGACTACGACTTTTCGATTGAGTATCACCCTGGTAAAGCCAATGTAGTGGCTGATGCCTTAAGCAAGAAGTCGAATGAGTCTAAAGCTACTGTTTATGCAATAAGAAGGATGTTGGTCCAAGAATTCAGGAATTCCAGAGCGACTTTAGCAGTGGAACAGACAGGTGGATTGTTGGCCTCATTCCAGGTACAACCCACCCTAGTGGATGAAATCGTGTGTGAATAGTTGAAGCATCTTAACCTCCAAAAGATGGTAGAGGGGGCAAGTAAAGGACTGAGAACATATTTCCAAGTAAGAACAGATGATGCTTTATCGAAGGAGGTAAATTGTGCGTGTCGAATGTCCCACAACTTAAGCAAGCCATACTAGAGGAGGTGCACAATTTGGCTTACGCCATGTATCCAAGAAGCACCAAAATGTACAAAACCTTGAGAAGATCGTATTGATGGCTTGGAATGAAGAAAAAATAGCTAAATTCGTAGACCGGTACCTAATTTGTCGATATGTTAAACCCAAGAGACAAAGACACATAGGATAACTCAACCTACTTCTAGTGCCAGAGTGGAAGTGGAACCAGATAATGATGGATTTATTGTTTGGATTGCCTAGTACGCCCTCAGGGTATGATGGCATTTGGGTGATAGTTGACAAGCTAACCAAAACGGCCAAATTTCTACCGATAAGAGTTACCTTTACCTTATTGTTTGGTTTGCTAAGATGTACATGGACAAGATAGTTAGCCAATTTGGAGCTCTAGTATCGATAGTATCAGATCGGGATCTAAGGTTTACCTCGAAGTTTTGGCCTAGTTTGTAGAAGGCCTTGGGCACCAAGCTACATTTTATTACAGCTTTTCATCCGTAGACGAATGGTCAGTCAGAGCAAAAAATACAGACACTGGAAGACATGTTGAGAACATGTGTTTTGCAGTTTAAAGGGAGTTGGGATGCACAACGACCATTGGTTGAGTTTGCGTATAATAATAGTTATCACTCGAGTATAGGCATGGCCTTATACGAAGCATTGTATGGCAGACCATGCAAGACCCCAGTATGTTGGAATGAAGTTAGAGAATGGAAATTGTTAGGTCATGATTTAATGCAACAAATGGAAGATACTGTGGAGCTTATCAAGGAAAACTTGAAGACATCGCGAGACAAGCAGAAGAGTTACGTTGATAAGCAAAGGAGAGATCTAGAATTTGAGGTTGGAGACAAAGTATTCCTTCGGTTATCCCCATGGAAAAGAGTACTCAGGTTTGGAAGAAAAGGGAAACTGAGTCCCCACTGCATCGAACCTTACGAAATTATAGAACTAGTTGGCCCAACAGCATATAAGTTACAGTTACCTCAGGAGCTAGCACGTATTCACAACGTGTTCCATCTTTTGATGTTGAGGAAGTATATACGTGATCCGACGCATGTACTGGTAGATCAACCGAATCAGCTCAAGGAAAAAATGTCGTATGATGAAGAGCCAGTTCATATCTTAGATAGGAAAGAACGGATGCTCAGGAACAAAATTATACCTTTAATGAAGCTATTGTGGAACAACCATGGAGTGGAAGAAGCGAGATGGGAGTCCGAGGAGCAAGTTAAGGAGAAGTATCCTTAACTCTTCCATTGAATTGTACAGGTAAATTTCAAGGACAAAATTTCTTTTAAGGGTGGTAGGTTGTAAAACCTGCACCTTACTATCTCCTTCTTAATTATGTTTATTGTTTAAGTTAAGCAAAATTTTGGGTTAAATATCTAAGTTAGATTGAATTTATAATAAAGAGATGATGCATGACTGATAACGGCAGAAATGCACGTTATTACAACACAAAGATATAAAACAATGCAAGATTGCAATGGTAAAAATATATAAAATCGTGTCCAAAATCATTAAGTTTAGAACATTGTGATCGCATGCGTCCATTGCATTAAAGCAGCTAATTTACATATTTTGTGCAAAAAAATGTGTTGGCACAAGGCAGAATTATGATCCAAGGAATTCAACGTCTGCGCGCACTAAGAGATTGCGACCGCAAGGCTCTATGATCGTATGTGTTCGCTAAGATCTGCTCAAGAAGGTGGCCGCATAGAGATGGCGCATTGAGGTGAAAGCTTAATAAATCACGATGGGATAGAAAACTGATGACAGTCGAATCCAAATTAAGTTAACAAGTCGTTAACGACAACACTGTAGAAGTACACTCAACTTTTCGGTGGTAATTAATCGGTGCATCAGAAAGAGAATTAATGACATCCCATCAGTGTAATCATTTGAGAGAAAAGCTCTTCATCCTGAAGCTCTATAAATACCGAAGACCACCTTCGTTAGAGGGGTTCCGCTATTCAGAATTTAGAGTTCTTCTTCGCCATATACATAGATAGCTATAGTTTGTAATTTATATACTTAGAAGGCGAAAGCGAGTGAAGAGAGAAGACGCTGAAAGATCGTCCTGGTTAGCTCAGAAGAGTGTCGAGAAGTGTTGAGAATAGAGAGATGGTCAACTCTTGTGGAAGCAAGAACATTTTTTTGGGCAGAGTAGAGAAAAACTCAGTGTAAAAGCCTTGGGAAGAGAAGAGCTTCCCTCTCGGGCTTTCTTTCCTTTCTTTTGGCCGTAATATCTAAATAAAGCAGCATAAATAACTTGTATTTCTACAAGTTATCATGGATGAAGAGAAGAGCTTCCCTCTCGGGCTTTCTCGTCTGGTAGAAGTGACCTTGGTACAGAGCTTCCATGGCGGGGATTGAAAGGATTTACCCTGAGACTCACCTCTCGGCCTTGTCTCTTAAATATTCCCAGATCTTCTCCGATTAGTCTCTTCAGACCAGTCTCTCGCACAATATACAAATATCAAAATATGCTTGCATCAAGTATGTTTTGCAATGGAATTTCAGAGGCTATTTATAGGCTCAGCTTTGACTCTTTGACTTGTGGACCCCACTGTATTGTTAAGGTAATTCCGAAAATGGTGGAGTGAGTATTCCTTTTGTTACGCGATCAATCTCGTCAGAAATGCACAACGGTCAGCTGTACACGTGTCTGGATCCTTCGCAATTGCATTGATCTTTTGCATCTTCGATCGTGTGCCCGCATGTGGTGTTGTCTTTTATTACCACATGCGGTTGAAGTTGTGATAATCGCTTAGCTCTTGATCGATTGTCGCATGCGTCGTCATTGCGTTGATCGTCTATTCATTTCTGAATTATTGGCGTAATGCGACATAGATGTATTGTTCTTTTTATCTCGAGCCATGAACGCATGTGGTGACTTGATTTCCTACAAAGTAGACTTGAAATATTCTTTTCTACCATCGCAATGGTATCAGTGGGTGTATTGACGACAATTTATAATTCTTGCATTTTTTAGCTAATTTCTCTATAATTGACGCAACTTTCCTTTCTTTTGGCCGCAATATCTAAATAAAGTAGCATAAATAACTTGTATTTCTACAAGTTATCAATGCGGTCACCTTGTATCTGTGTGCATCATTCATTATCGCATAGACAAGAAATAAAGACTTAGGAATAAGTCCTATAGACATCATCGCATACATCGCATGCGTCCTAGAATAGGAACTATAGCATTTGCATTGGAAAATGAATTGTTGTTGTATATGTGTAGCATGATCGCACAGCTTGAACGCAATCTCAAGAAGTGCTAGCTAAATACCTTCTTAACTAGTTCCCCCGCATACTCATTGCAACTTTCGTTGTTATTAACTCTTTTCTCAAGTCTTCCGCATAGAATATATACCTTAGCAAACATACCAACCAACTCATTGTATTATTTTTCACCGCAAAGAAATCTGAAATCACCATCGCATATTGTCTCTATAGTCCCTGTGTTCGACCCTGGGCTTACCAGGTAACCTAGTGGAATTTATACTTGGATTTTGCTAGGAAAACTGTCATGCACAATGCATACACCACCATCACAATATACACCATTATTTCCTCATATTCACAATGCATCAGTGACCAATGCATAACCTAATGTGGAATTTTTCTATATGTGCATACCATATGACATATAAAATAAAAATACATCTCATGTATTAAACCACAGATTAATAGACCGAGATGAACCAACACAAAATCAGAATGAAAAATTCTATCTATTACATTTTTCCATCGAGCAAATCGGTTCACGGGCAAAATAGGTCTTCTACCGTCAAGGAAACTCCCATCGTGTAGTAAATGCCTCCAGGTAAACGATCGTGCAGCGCACACAAGACAATAGCACAAAAGCTAAACGATCTCTTAGACGACAACGAGGCTGCGAAGCTTAGTCGTCTAGACGATCACTTAAAACGCGATAGGTAAACGATTTACCACGCATTTTACTCCACGATCGTATAGTCAATGATTAAGCGATGAGGCTTGTTGAGCTATACAATCGTTTAGTGCGCACGCGCGTTCGACATGCGAGCATCTGATACTCAGCGATCGTCTACCCCATCGTCTACACGACCCAACCAACACTTGATCGTCTTCTTCCTCGAAGAACATCAACCCTTGCTCCAAACTTCTTTAGGAGCAACTAAAAACTCAAACTAACTTTGAAATTACAAACTCGATAGTAATTAATTATGCCCAAAAATGCAGGGGCCTTTACAATTAACTGAAAATGTAAAAGAATTTAAAAAATCGAGGTTTCATCCCAGAAAACTCCATTATTCCACCCATCCACAAACAAATTAACAACTAAAATAGAGAGTAGACATGTTTCACCCACTGAGAATGTAAATGCAATTCTTTTCAGAAATGAATTTGGAATATCAGAAACCTGGCCCTGAGACCAATTGAAGGAACTCTTCTATAAGAGTACCTATGAGCGAAAACAGATCTTTCCAATTCATTGTGACAAAATTTACACATATACATTCAGACAAACAGATACGCATTAACAACACTAAATTATTGGCATGCTTATAGGAGGAATAAACAAGAGACCGAGAGAATATACTAGTTGAAGACTTTCTTCACTTGAAAACTCGCTCTCTCTACGAACGAACTCCTCTTGCTAGAATTTCAGGCAATCGTTCAACAACTCTCCCATCACCTACATCGAACGGCTTCGCATGAACACCAGGAAACGGGGACAACACCACCACTCGGAGCCCTCAGTATTCTCAGAGTGAGAATCCAAAGGGTGGGCTTTGTTCAGATTTGGTAGAGGTGGGGAGAAAAGGCAGTCATGTACTAAGATCAAGCAAGTGGGAGAATAGGAAAACTATCGTATAGTTGGGTGCTTGATCGTTTAGTGCAGGATACACGATCGAGAAGTAAAAATTGGGCGATCGTCTATACTATCGTTTAGTTCAGCTCAAATGCTAAGTGATAGTATAGGAAATGGTAAGCGATAATTTAGTTCGGGGAAGGAGTGAATTCTATCTTGTGTAGCTGAGTTCCCAGCTCCCAAATCAGACGAATCTCCAAAGTGGTAGGTTTGAGTTGGCAGCCTGGCCACTCACACCCATGCAAATCAAAGGACCACCCTCAATGGCAGAAGTTCTGATGCGTTATTTGATGAGGTGGAAATATGGAATGAGATAGGTGATGGAATTGCGTTAAGCAATCAAGTTTTCTCAGTGGAATCCAAGTGTAAACCCCACTAAGTTTCCTAGTAAGTCCAGGGTCGAACTCATGGTCTTGGGAAAGCAATATGCGGTGGTAATTTCTCAGAAGACTTTGCAGTAACCAAATAAATCAATAGTTGTTGGGATGGTTGGTTATGGTAATAAAAATAAATAAATGCGGCAGATTTGAGAAAAGTTTGAGTATCCGATAGATGCACTGAATATTGGAAGGAATGGGTTGAGAAGGTCTTTAGCTAGCTTTACTTGGGAATGCATCAGACTTACGATCATTCTACACTCATGTACAGTAAATCATTTTCCAATGAAAATGCGGTGCTCCTAAGTCTAGGACGCATGTGTTGAATGCAAAAGTGTCCATAGAGCTTATTCCTAAGTCTCTACTCTTTTCCTATGCGATGATGCAAGATGCACACAGACAAGGTGACCGCACATAATCATATCCTATCTCTAGGATGCATGCGAGGTGTTAATAACAAACAGTGCTTATTCCTAAGCTCTTATCTCTTGATTATGCGTTCTAATCTGACTCTCCCGAGCCTAGATTCTAACCTGACTTTTCCAAGCCTAGATCCTATCCTTAGAATACCCTCCCCAGTATCTCTAATGGACAAATGAAGCATACATAATACAAGATAATCACATAGAATGAAGATCCCCAGTTGTGCTAGTTAAGCGCCTCTCAACCCATTCAACAGATTTAGCTACTCATGCGTGAGTGACAAATATAGAGATGTAAATTAAATTTCTATAGATGAGTTTGAGTACAAAATAACAATGGAAGATAAGGGTAGAGGGCCTGGTAAAAATCCCTTGCTACCTGAGGCTTTTATACTGGCATCTCTATTCAGTTCAAAAGATAATCCTGCTTCCATAGAAGCTGGCCCTCTCTCGGATCTTGATGCTTCCAGCGCTCTCCCAAGCTCACCAGAACGATCTATCAGCACAATTTCCTTTTCTTGCTTCCGCATTAAAATAAAAGAAAATCTAAGAACAAGGCTAAACTATCTAAGAATTTAAACTTGTTGAAACCCTTTCTAAAGGATGCCTTCGGTATTTATAGAGCTTTGGGGTGAAGGTCGGCTTCTCTCTTATGATTGCACAGATGGGATGACTTTAATTCTCTGACTGATGCACCGAATATTTGTCACCAAAAGCTTAGTGTACTTGTTATTGTTAGCGGCTTGTCAACTTAATTCGGATTCGACCGTCATCAGCTTCCTGTCCCATCGTGATTAATTATGCCTTTCACCTAGATGCACCCACCAAGTTGCACTGGCTCTATGTGGCAATCCTTCTTGAGCACATGTTTGCGAGCACAAATCACCACAAAACCTCGCAGTAATGATGCATTTGACCATTGATTTCTTGTGATCGCGCTTTTTCGCCTTGTGTCAACGCATATTCTACATAAAAATACAAAAATTAACTGTTTCTATGTGATGAACTCATGCGACTGCAATGTTATAAACTTAATGCCTTTTGGACGCAATCTAACATATTTTATCAATGTAAACCTTCATTGTTTAATAAGCACTGTAATAACGTGCATTTCTGCCCGTTATCAAGTTCCCAACTCACTCAGGATTGAGATCATGTTACCTATGGTCATCCTAGTGAAGTGAAGTCTCTGTCATGAATGGTGTATACAACGAGACATTAACATTTCTTGGTCAGGTCTTATACAAACTTTTTGTATAGGATGCCCTCACTCGCATGTCCCCTACATGAATGATCAGGATTAGACCATTTGTGAAAAGTCACAACACTTGTAACTATTCCACAAAGCAGGCCGCATCTGTAGCGTTACTAGGAGAAGGTTTCCCTCCTATATCCATATACTATAGATCATTTTGGTTATCTCTTAAGACATGATCCACTTATATATCACCACATACATGCTTAAGTTATATAAAGACAACTAGGGATTTTAGTTTATTGGTTTGTGGTAAAGAAAATAAAACATCAAAATGAGCAAAATCAAGAAGTGAAGTAAATATCATATATTATATGCATCACAAGCATTCGTACAAACTATTTACAAACCACAGGACACGAGACTTTAGGGCATCATCCCCAATAATCTCCCACTTGTCCTAAAGCGAGTAGGGTGTACAAAAACTAGTACAAAACAATAAACTAGGGCACTAAGGCCTAGTACAATAAAATCTCCCACTTGTCCTAGTCCAACTGCGGGCGGTCCCATAGACCCATGCTCTTAAGGTGACCCTCAAACACTGTAGCTGTAAGAGCCTTCATAAACAGGCCAGCAACATCGCGCTCCGAAGCAATCTTTGTGAGGATCACGTCCCCTCGATGCACTATCTCACAGATCAGGTGATACTTCTGCTCTATGTGTTTGCCACGCTTGTGACTCTGGGACTCCTTGGAGTTTGCCACAGCACCACTATTGTCACAATAAAGAGTGATGGGCCTAGACATATCTGGAATAACTTCCAGCTCTGTCACAAACTTTCTGAGATAGACGGCCTCCTTAGCATCTTCGTAAGCTGCTACGTACTCCACAATGGAGACTTTTTATAACGGTCTGAATCGATCAACACAAGCCATTGTTGATGCCTCCGTAGCGGGAGGATTCATGGATAAGACCTACACGGAAGCCAAGGTCATCCTTGATCGCATTTCGTGAAACACGGATGACTAGGTGGATGACAGGTATGGGGGAAGAGGCCCCGAGAGAAGAAGAAAGATAACGCCATTGTATTAGCGAATACAATGACAACCTTGGCCGTACAAATGGCCATGGTGACCTCTCTTCTTCAAACGATGGTAATTAATCAAGATTCCTCTCTCAAAGTTCATCGCAACCCAATGAGCCGGCACAAGTGGCTGCAATAAGTTGCATCCAATGCGGAGGGGGCCATGCTACAGAGATGTATCCATCGAACCCGCAACAAGTGTTTGCTATCCAGAACAACCTTTATAGTAACACTTACAATCCAGGTTGGCGGAATCACCCTAACTTTGATTGGGGAAGGAATCACAACCAAGGGGGCCAAAGTAACCATCAGAACAACAATTCGGAGAATCTAGAAAATCCTCCATATTTTCACCAGAATCAGAATATGAGTCATCAAAGGCAACCGCATAACCAACCGTCCTCATCGAACACCTCTGGGAATTTGTCATCATTGGAGTCCCTGCTGAAACAGTATATTGAGAAAAATGACGCAATCATGCAATTGCAGGTGTCTTCAATAAGGAACTTAGAGATCTAAGTCGGATAATTGGCAGCCGAGCTTCGCAACAGAACACCGGGAATGCTGCCAAGTAACTCAGAAGCCCCAGGATCTCATGGGAAGGAACAATGTCCTTGACGACATTGCGCAGGCAAGTTTGACTGCTTGCAGGGGTGCGGATTGCGGTAATCGTGAGAAAATTGTCTTTCAATCAGCATCCCTACATCTATGTTTAATTGCTTTCTTTACAGCTCTCCTTTATTGTTTTATGCATTGCATTATTTATTTCTTTCTTAAAATAGCTTTTACTACTTTATGAATTTCCTTCCAAATTAATTCAATTGCATTATTTCCATGCTTCGTTAATTTTCCTTACTTTTTTGCTTTAGTTGCATGTCCATAAAATCGTTGTGAATGACTGATTTAAAAGAAAATGAATACCGCAAATTCGTATCGACTTGCGTTGTTGATGAAAAAAATAAAAATATATAGAAATAATAATAATAAACTTCAATAAACATCCGGTATGCATTGCGATGATGGGTACATCTTGCACTGATAAGATACATTTTGCGTCCATCTTACATAAATGCATTGCGCTGAGGGGTATGTTGCGTGCGTATTTATTTTGCGCCCATCCTTAGCGAAAACGTACTATGTCGAGGTAGTGTTGCGCCAATAGAAATACCGTGTGCCTGTCCTCTAGAAATGCGCTGAGTTGAGGGGTGTGTTGCGCTAATACATGTGTTGTTGCCTGTCCTATGCAAATATGCATTTGCTTTAATGGATGCATTGCGTTATCTTTAACCTTGCTCCCGTCCAAATAAAACACAAAAGATAAATTCTTTTTGCAAGAGAATAGTCTAATCGTTTAGGCTTTCAAGGAAATGATGACTTAGCAGATGAAAGGACGTCCTTCTCTGCTAATTCTTAAATGTGAAGAGCGCGGCGGCAGGCTTTTTGAGTATCTCGAAGCCTGCCATGTAGAATTTACGTTGGGCCCATCAAGGCCCAACCTACAAATTCCCTCCTCTTCCATCCGAGGACGTCTATTTAAATCTTTTGCAAACAAGAAAACCCTAAGCGTAGCCTCTACATACCCAAACCTTCAAACTTTCTTCCTAAGACCCAAAGAATTTCCCAACCCCATCACTCACCAAAGCTATGGTCGAGCAATCCTCCCATTCATCTTCCCAACCTTCATCACCTTCCCAAGCCCAAGTAACAGCAAGAGAGGCGGCATTCAAAATCCATCCCAAGAATCACCGTAAAACCTTGACGAAAACCTTTAGTAGCTAAACCACTCCAAATCCGAGAGGGGGCCAAGCACGGAGAGTGCCCCACTCCCAACGCTATCATCTGAAAGCGAAAAGAAGAGAAAAGATGATAGAGAAGTGTTTAGGAGCATCCTCAGCAATATAGAGAAGGAGGGAAGGCTACCCAAAGCTGGAGTTGTCAATCAGCCCTTGCCTTCGGAGGAAGAGATGGAAGAAGCTTCATGAAGAAGCGCCCTGGCCATTTCGGATCCTAAGGAAACTATTCACACAGAATCCTATGAGGGACCCACTAGGGTTGCTTTGGAGGAGGTGGTAGTAGAGAAGCAGCCTGAAACGGTTGAAGGGAAGAAGAAAAGAAAAAGCAAGGAGAAGAGGACAGAAGGAGATGAAGAAGCCCAGCCAAAGAAGGAAAAGAAATAAAAGAAATCAAGTGAGAAGAGGGAACGCAGGCGAGAAGAGAAGCGTCTGAAGAAGAAGGAAGAAAATAGGAAGAAGGTTGAGAACCCGGATGTCGACGGAGAATCCACCACCGCAAGGGTGGATGAGGGGGTGTCAACACAACGAAGAGAATCAGTACAACCTCAAGAGGCATCAACGCATATAAGAATGGTTGCAACTGAAGATCGAGAGGATCCAGACATCACCCCTCTAATGCGGCATCGCAAGGAAAATGCACCGCAAGGTTCAACAATCGACCCACAATTTTTGCAAAGTGTAGTAGAATAGAAGGGAAGGAGAAAAGTAGAGGAAGAAGAAAAACAAGAAAATATGTTATGAGTGCAAAAAATCATCGCAGAAGGAAATTTAAGAAGAAAATTACACGATGAAGAAGTGTGCCGTAACAACGCAATTTCAGCAGAAGAAGAGACAAAAAGGATTGAGGATGAACAACGCATATTACTGGCCTCGAAGCAATTTGAAAGAGAAATGAGAGAGGAAGAAGAAGAAGAAAAGAAGAAGAAGGAAGAGAAGGAGAAAAGGCACAAAGCAAATGTGCAGTGCATTAGAGAGAAGAAAAGAAAAGAAATTGTGGAGTAGGAAAGGGAATAACAGTGCAAGGAACGGGAATGGAAACAAAGGCAAAGATCCCGCCTTGCATTGGCAAAAGATAAGAGCAAAGAGAAAGTTGAAAGCAGTGAGCCTGTGTTGACCAAAGGATGCCCATCAAAGAAGAAGGAGAATGACAATATGATGATGGAATTGGGGTTCTTTCCTACCCCAACGCCACTACCGGATTTAATTACAAGTGTTGTGCTGAAGAATGGGTGGGAAACATTCTGCCAATGCCCATCCATCATAATTCCAACGGTAGCGAGAGCTTTTTACAATGGACGACTTCATGGCACCAGAGATACAGTGATCATGAAAGGGGATACAATGCTATTCAGTGCGAGGGACATCAACGAGTTATATCAGATGAAGGACATCCCAGATGCCCCGGGTAACAAAATTATTGATGATCCCGCAAAAGAACTAATGGAGGATGTGCTGAGAATAATAACGCAACTGGGCACTTAGTGGTCGGTATCCTTAAAAGGCATCAAAACCCTTGTGTCCAACAAACTGCTTCCGGAAGCGTGTCTTTGGGTGTACTTGGTGAAAAGGCGACTCATCCCTACATCTCATGACAAAACAGTTTCAAGGGATCGAGTGATGGCCGCATATTACATAGCACATGGTATTCCAATCGATGTGGGCAACTGATCGCAAAGAAAATTCGAGGTTTTGTGGGGCGTGTGAGAGGCCAGTATTTCTTTCCTTGGACAGTTTCGAGCTTATGCCTCTCAATGGGTGTAGGTATTGAAGAGGAGCTAATGCCAGAAGTCTATGGTCTCATCAACACCAAGATCTTGAGAATGCTTCTCAAAGACTCCCCTCACTACCCCGAGCTTCCACTTAAAAGGCTCATTATCGATTTGAATGTGCCGTAGCAACCAAAACCCAAGAAGCAGTGCAAAGTTGACAAAGGCAAGGAAAAAGTCCAAGAGCAATATATGCAAGATGAAATACCCTTGGACCCCTTACCTTTGATTATTCGCCCTCCAAGCTCACCTACTGAACCCCTTTCCCCACTCCCTGAACACTTTACAAATCTCCTCCTTGCTCCCGATTCACCCAACGCATTTCTAGCAGCATCTTCCTCCCCCCCCCCCCCCCATCTCCACTGCATTTTTCTCCTCCATCACCGCATGTTGACGACCCACACAATTTGGGTGAAGGCACTTTTGCTCAACCCCAAAACGTTGATGGTGAAACATCACAGGCGCATCCCACCACCGCAACCCTAGCTGCTGACCTAGCTGAGATGTGTTCTCTTCTCTCTCAATAACAAGAATTCTTCTGCCAACGAATAATGGAGTTACAAGAGAGCCACGCAGAGGTGCAATGCAGTGTTGCGATGACCCGGCAGGTGCTGATCAACACTCAACGCAATCTCTACACGATCCACCTAAACCAGAGGCAAATGGCAGAGCGCAACCATGAGTACTTTAACTTTTTAATAGCATATTTACATGGTCCTATGGTGCCTCCGCATTTACAGCAACCTCTGCATTTTGAAGAAGCTCTTCGAGTTCCTCTGCAAAATCCTCCTCCTGAGCCTCCGCCACAACTCTAAATTTGGGGGCGTGCCACCTTCTCAATAAACCTGCAATTTTTTGTTGCAGTCATTCTTTTATTTTATTTTATTCATTATTTTTATGTGTAGAAGCTATATCTTGATTTTTTTGTACACGCTTAAATTTTGTGTTGCGATAATTATAATTCTTTGTATACTTAGTTAATTTTAATACAACTGAGTAACTATTCCTTCCTTTTGTGTTAGCCTCTTTACTTATCATCCTTTGTCAATTATTGCGATGTTCTTTGTCTTATATTTTGCGTTATTAATTGCGTTGCCATGATGAATAGTATGCATACCCTTAGCAACATTTCTCACACCTTGCACTTTCTGACTAACACTAAGATAATTCATAGTAATAGCATTGCTTTATCTTTTCTATTTCAAGATTCTGCTCAAATCTTCTTTTCAAAATTTTGACTAAGTGTTTTGTCTTTTCTGTCCAAAATAACGCAATCAAGACCTTGCACACCTCTAAATTTGGGGGTGGGGAAGGTCTAAGCAGATGCGATCAAGCGGATGCGGTTATCATTAGGAAAATGCGTTCATTATCAAAAAAATTTAATACAAACTCTAATGTCAGTGCAAGGGAAAATCCCAACCTAATAAGAGTTAAGTCATGAAAGGAACCTACTCGTAGTTGGATGTTCGCATGTCACCCATGGGAGCAAGTCAAAACGAAGGTAGGTTTCCAAGAACGACGCAACATGAAAAGAGAGAGAAAAATGAGAGAAAATAAGAATATAAGAGATAACTTCTCTATTCAGCAAAAGTAAAACTTAGCTGAAAATCAAGAGTTGAAGTTGAGATTGACACACAACCGTAGTTGGATGTTCGCATGACACCCGTGGGAGCAAGACAAAACGAAGGGTGTAACCATGATCAACAGTTTCTAATAAAATGACGTAAACCAGACCGCCATATAAAGAAGCACCTAGTTGTTTTTGCAAGAAGAGGTAAACATTCTTCTCAAAATAAGAAGGGAATGTTTGAGTAGAGGTTTTTTGTATAAAAGAATAAAGTAGAGCATGTTGATGAATTATTAAAGGATAGAAGGAAATTGCATTGTTAAGTAATGTTGTAGAGGTAGAGCATTTGGAGCAACCAGTCGACGCAAAGTTAGGACAGGAATTGAGCGAAATTTCCTTAGTTGTAGATATGCTTGAGGACAAGCATATATCTAAATTTGAGGGTGTGATAACTTGTAGAAATACAAGTTATTTATATTGTTTTATTTAGATATTGCGGCAAAAAGAGAGGAAAGTTGCGTCGATAGTATAAACATTGGCTGAGAAATACGAAAATTATGAAATATCGTAAACACACCCACTAACACCATTATGATGGAGAAATAGAATGTTTTAGTCTCTGTTTTGCAGGAAATAGGTCACTGCATGTGCTCATGGCTCGAAGACAAAATAAACAACGCATCTACATTGCATGCGCCCATTAACCAAGAACGAAGAGATGATCAACGCAATGACAGCGCATGCGACAATCAATCATGAGCTTTAGCGATCAACACAATTTCAACCGTATGCGATAATAAAAAACAACACCGTATGCGGGGATAGATTGAAGATGTGAAGAGCAATGCATTCGCGGACGATTCTAACAAGTGTACAGCTTTCTATTGTAGACGGATTGATCGTGAAACAAAAAAGGAATTTTCCATTCTGCTATTTCAGGAACGACCATCAGTGGGGACCACAAATTCAAAGAGCCAAGGTCTCACCTATAAATAGCTTTCTCAAATTCACTGAAAAATGTACAGAGATATTCTGATACTGAGAGAGGCTGGTTTGAAGCGACTTTACAGAGTAAATTCGAGAGAACTACGAGACAAGGCTGAAAAGTGAGTCTCCGAGTAGAGAATTCTTCCAATTCCCGAAGTTGAAGCTCTGTGCAAAAGGTCATTTCTACCGGGAAAGCAAGCCTGAGAGGGAAGCTTTCCTCTCCACCACATCCACATGCCGGCAAGCACAAGTCTCCGATCGGGATCAGTGTTAAGACATTGACAATCTTTCCGTATTTGTTTCTATTCTCTATTTCATCTTCTGTGTTGATCTTCTTTAATCCCTCATTCACAAACATGTATAAAACGCTTAATTTTAGAACTAAATGTTATCATCGTCATCATTATCATCTCTTTGTCTCTTTCCATACATTTATCATCCATTTTATCCATGGTGTGTTCTTAATCCCTGGGGTAAAAAGCGAGAATTAAGCGAGTGAGTACCGCTTTGTACCTTATTGTTGACCGAACCGGATGCACGCCAGGCCCAAATTCTCTCTCAGTCACCCTTTGACGTAATTTGTGTTAAGGAATCAATTAAGTTTAGTTAAAGCATGCTCGATGGCATCTTCACCTGTGAGAGCAGAAGATGTTATTCTGCCAATCGAGAGAAGGTTGGAAGAATTCGTTAACTAAAGCGAGAAGTATTTCCAGAGATGGAAACAACCTTGCATTCATCACGTTCATCTCTGTTTCACCATAGACATATGGGAATGCGGTCGATCACTGAAAGTGTACGCCAAGGGAAAGTGAAACCTTAGTTGCGTCCTTAACGCGATTGACAAACTTACGATGTTTTTACTCTTTACTCTTTCTCTTTCTGCTTCATTCATAAGACTTGCCATCGCATTCATCGATACTTTTGTACAACTTCACAGCTAGTCCTTGACCTCTGTATCATGTATCATGTATCATAGTAGTTTAGGAATTTACTTTGCCAACACATTTTTACTTCAGCGCAATTTATATTTCTGTACAAACCAACATTCTTTATTCATTATTGTAATCGGTTGCATGTATCACATAAGTATCGCATTTAACAACAAAAATCCCCGTGTTCGACCTCGAATCATTATGAGAAACTTGCATTGGAATTATACTTGGTTTCAGCATAAGGAAACTTGTGACACACACTACTTCACCGCATACTACGAGCATATCATTATCAACACATACACTTATAACGTAGTATCGCATAAAATGTCTTTATCGCAAAGAACTTGAGTGCATTTAGAGCATCATTCATTCATTCATTAGAGCAATAGATAAAGATAATCATTCAAATCTTTAGTCATCATGTTTATGGTAACATGAGCTTGTAGTACATTCATCCATTAGTAGTGTTCATAAGCAATACATAGCATAACAAAACACCATCTTCATTTTCTATCGTAACAGTTTAGATCTATGATTCTTCATCGAGTGCTCGAAAATGCCCTAAAATGAACATTCGAATCTTCGTTCCTTCTCTAACCCTCTTTCTGGCAAGAACTCCCTTCCAAAGGCTCGATTCCAAAAACTAAACTCACAAGGCTTCCAACGGTACTAAGTTCGACTGGTTTACTCGAGAAAATCGTACTAAACAAGCTCTTGAAGTTCTCTTCCCTTTTTATACTACAATCCAACCCTTTTACATGAAATCTCTTAAGCCACCTCACTCACTAGTGGAGATTAAGGGCCGAGATTAAGTCATCTATGTGGATAACTAAAAGAGAAGTTTAAAACTGAACGTTTCAAGCAAACTCGATCGCCGCTGGAAAAACTCGCTGGAGAAGGGCCATTATGAAGGAAATCAGACATGAGGATTTCCATGAGCAATGGAATGATAATTCAAAATTCCATTCGTATTTGAACACAAACAATTAAAGCACACAAACAGAAACTAACTGTTCATGCAACATATGAAATTAATGAAGGAAATCGGAACTGAGATTTCCATGAGCAGCAAAACAAGACTATTCCAAATTACAATCATGAATGAACATATATTTACAGTCGACTTCAAACATAAACGGTTATGCAAATCATATAGGAAATACAGTATGAAAGTCTCAAATGCACAAAGGGAAAACTGTACAAATAATGGCAGAAGTGTCTCCACGCTCCGTTGCACAACTCTGATCGAACAACCGCAACCATGAGCGCTCAATCTACACGACCGAAACACAGCACAAACACTTCGCGTTCTTCCTCAACGATCTCCTCAGTCACAAACTCCTTCGCAACATGAACGGCCTCCACAACACCACAAACGGCCTTCAGAAACAATCAACGGTGTCGAGTTGAGTCTGACACCACCAACAAGGCTACCTTGGTATTCTTGATGTGAGAATCCAGAGGGTGGGCTTTGTTCGGACTTGGTATGAGGCAGACGAACGGAGGAAACAAAAATCGCGTACACGACTGGGAAAGTGGGAGTTGGCAGAGACCTATCATATAGATCGATGACTAATCGTCTAACAAAAGCCATGTGATCGTTTAGTCTATCGTTTAGCTCGATCTGTCACCCACAAACTCTACACGATCATTTATCTTGGGCCAGCGATCGTCTAGCAAAGCTATGCAATCATTTAGTAAATACCGCACGATCGTTTATTCTACTTTGCACGATCGTTTAGCTCGCCCAGTCGTCGCTTAGTAAATCCGAATTTACTTGACGACTATGCGAGTTTCTTTTTCACAAGAGAAAACTCAAAAACCTTTTCAACCTTTTGTAAGAAACCTCTTTTAAAAATAGGAAAACCATTTTCCTTTCAAACACACGGTTACCATGATCCAATAACCACCCACTACTTTGGTTATTTAAAAGAAAAAGTATTAATTATCCAATAATTAATATTATTAAAAATATAAATGATAACCAACTTATCATAGTATATTTATAACCTATAGTTTTAATATTTCATCTCATGAAACAACTATAGTTCTTTTTCTATTCCATGGTACTTAATGTAAATCTCATTTACATCAATCCTCCACTAGATGTATCTTATACATCATACTGATTATATCATATATAATGAAAATACCTCTTGTAAATTTGAATATTTCAAATCAACACCAAGAACTGATCCTCAACTGAATCCAAGCTACCAAGGGGACCTTATGGACCTGTAGCTCCGAAGCTTCAACAGTACGTGGATAGCTGACTAAACTCTTTAGTCACGAATCCACCATCCGTTAACTGTCAGGCAGTCCATTATAGACCGACAGTTGAACTCTCCTTAGTATAGATATATTATGTGTCCATCTTAACCAATCAGCAATGCGACAACCCTTCACAGATTGCTCGTACGTACAGCTGGGCTAGCCCCCTTAAGTACCACTGATCCCTCTAATGAACATAAGTCGTAGTCCTACTATGATTGAGTCTTCTTTTCCAAAGAGAAGCTGTGGCCACTATGTTTAAGCCCCGGAATCAGCCCTTAAGGGAGAAATTTCTCTACTTATCCCTGCTTCGGGAAAGGAGTGAATTCCATCTTGTGGATTGAGTTCACAGCTCCCAGATCAGACAAGTTCTCAAAAAGGTAGGCATGTTGAGTTTGCAATCCGGCCACTGTTACCTATACTAATCAAAAGATCACCCTCAAAGGTAGGAGTTCCCAAAACACTAAGGATTGAGGTCGTGTCACCTATGGTCGTTTATGTGAGATGCAAGTCTCTTGTATCAACGATGTTATATACAGAGTCTAGTCATCTCGTGGTCCAGATCTTATACAAACTCTTTGTATAGGACACCCCCACTCTACGTCTCCACATAAATGGTCAGGATCTACCATCTGTAGTAGTTTATAACACTTACAAACCTCTACAAAGCGGGTTGTATCCGTAGTGTCACCAGAATCAGGTATCCCACCTTAATCCTTATACTACAGACCTATTTAGGTTATCACTTAAGGCATGATCACTTGTATATCATATATACATGCTTAAGTTTACATATGATAACCAAGGAGCTTTGTTTATTGGATACGAGTAAATGCCAGAATTAAATAACATTTATTTTATTCATTGAACAATGTGTATCTTTACAAAACAACGAGACTCCGGAAGAATTAGGACACCAATCTCAACAATCTCCCACTTATCCTAATGACTCGGGAGACTAATGTACAATACAATATAAAAACATACAATATACAATAAACTAGGGCATAACCCCAACATCATCTCCCACTTGCCCTAGACAAGATGTCGCATCTCCCACATACCCAAACTATCTAGGTGACCCTCGAACACTTTAGCCGTGAGGGCCTTTGTAAAGGGATTAGCAACGTTGTATCCCGTAAGGATCAAATCCTTAGCTCCATACACAAGCACGTAGACCCTCGTTCTCTGGAGATACTTGAGGATCATCTTGATCGTCGTCCAATGATCAACATCCTCTATTGCTTTCTTAAAAGACAACGGATCCTCGACCCAATCATTTGTAATGATGTTTTGGGCTTCAGTCAAACCAATGTAGCGATCCCGACCTCAACAACATTTGTAATGAGGTAGTCTCAACTCTTGAGCTGGTTGACTAGACGTCCCGACCTCAACAACTTTTGTTGATCTATTGGTCTATTCAACAACTCTTGTTGAACCCTTAGCAGTCTCAGTATCACTTGAGATCTCATATAAAACGAGCTTACTTCGTTGCTTATGATCCTGCATGTGATCTTCTTCCAAGAAGATAGCATTAGTGGAAATAAACACTTTGTTCTCACTCGGATCATAGAAGTATCCTCCTCTCGTTTCCTTGAGGTAGCCTACAAAGAGGCAAACCTTCGAACACGATTTCAACTTCTTTGGGTTAGTCGCTAGCACATGTGCCGGACAGCCCCAAATCCTGAAGTGGCGTAAACTACATTTACGACCTCTTCATAACTCAAAAGGTGTTTCAGAAACACTTTTCGAGGGAACGTTGTTCAGGACATAACATGTAGTCTGCACTGCATCACCCCAAAACAAGTCTAGAAGTTGAGCAAAACTCATCATAGACCGAACCATGTGCAACAAGGTCTTATTTCTCCTTTCTGATACACTATTTTGCTGAGGTGTACCAGGGGCCGAGAGTTGGGATGCAATCCCATGTTCTATCATATAGTTCTGGAATTGGAGGTTCATATACTCTCTGCCACGATTGTTTGTATCTTCTTACCTAACAAGTTTTCAACTTCAGCCTTATACTCCTTAAACTTGTCAAGGGCTTCAGACTTACATTGCATTAGGAAGAGATCCACAAACCTTAATAATCATCTATGAAAGAGATGAGATATTCATACCCACCTCGAGCTCTAACATTCATCAGACCACAGAGGTCTGAATGCACAAGCTCCAAGGCTTTCCTGGCTCTGTAACCTTTTCCAGTAAAAGGTCATTTGGTCATCTTACCTTCGAGGCATGATTCACATACCGGCAAGGAGTTTTCTTCTAAACTCTTTAGAAGTCCACTTTTCACCAACTTCTCAATCCTATTGAGGTTGATTTGACCTAATCTTAGATGCCAAAGATGGGCGTTTTCCTTTGGAGAAACCTTTGGTCTTTTAGCTATTGTTGCCGTACTGAACATTTCAGTATTAAACAAGGCTTTTATGACTAATGGCCTTTGTACATATAACTTATTTTCCACTGAACTATAATCAATCTCCATGTCATTCTTGAAAATAAACACTTTATTCTCATAAAAGGAGATGGTATAGCCTTGTTCAATGAGACAAGAAACCGAGATTAAGTTCCTTTTAATATGAGAAATTACAAAAATATTATCCAGTAACAGATAACGTTTCTTGTCAACAAATAACTTCAGCCTGCCTACAGCAACAGCTGAAACAGCCTCACCAGTATTGACTCGAAGAGTCGTCTCTCCCTATGACAACGTTTGCCAGGAACTGAATCCTTGGTAAGAGGAACTGACATAATTGGTAGCACCCGAATCAAGGATCCAAGCAGAATCATCATTCTTTACCAGACATGTCTCCAAGACCAATAAATCATATTTACTTTCTTGTCTCCTCTTTTGAAGAGTAGTGGGATGGAGGTCGTTTGCCATAAAATTTGTTTCATACGATTCTTTCCACTATAAGTAATCGGTCATTTTTAAAAACTTTAGACAAAAATACTAACGAGTTGCTGAAAATAAAAACATATTGACCTACATTAGGTTTTAAGCAAATACCTGTTGTAAAACAAAACAACATCCAATAAGGTTTTAGCAAAACTAACATGAACCTCGTGTGACATCTAATTTCGTAATGATGCTTCAAAGGTTTAGGACAAAAGCCGTAGAAGGGAGGTCAGTTATCACTCCTCTAAATTGAGAAGTTCTCAACTAGTCATTAATACCAGAACAACTCTTGTTCCTATAACAACAAGCCATCATTGATTTGGCCAAGAGATCATTAACTTACTTAACAATCTTTGGTAAGTGTGACCCGCCATTTTAAGCCCTAGAGGTTCGTCCCAAAAGGCCAATCCGAAGGGAAAAACCTAAAGCGACCCTATCCATTTATGGAGTTCACTTTGATATTAACTAACTGCATAAAACCCATCCGAAGGGGGTCGCTTCGAAGGCAACACAAGGGCGTACTGAATGATCTCACGGTGTGAACCAAGACAGAGACCACAGGACGTGTTGACACACACCCTTCACCCACTTACTATAAATACTCTCTCCGTCCACCTTGATATTGACTCATGCAAACACCATCCGAAAGGGGATGCATCCTGGGCATCTCCAGGCCAAGCATGAATCTCACGGTGTGAACATGTAGGGAGAAACATGAGTGGAATCATAGACATATCTGATACGCCTCTTTCTCCCATTGATTATTTTATAACCTAGGGTTAGCTTACTTAGAAAAAACACGGCTAAGGATTTTAACTAAGTGATTTTTTAGGATTTCCCAAGAGTAACTTTTACCTTGGATAGTGAAACAACTTTTGATCATCATCCATTAAACTCTTTAACGGAGTCTTTGACCAAATTGTTGCATGCTTGTTGAAAATCTATCTAATTCATCTTTCTAAGTAGGTTCCCAGGTAGGGGTGATACGTTTCCGTCAACTTAAGAACCCGCCTTAGACAAAAGGTCCCTTATAGATAGGTTTACAAAAAAAATTAATCTTTTATCCCAACCAATTTAATCCTATTAAATCGATTTTAAAAGATTAATCTAGGTTAATAAACTCTTTAGAACCACTTGAACTTAGGTCTATCTCAATCCAATTTTAAAATCCTTTAAAAACTTGAGTTCACCTTAAGTCCGCATGCAACTCTAAATTATTGATTTTAGGTATAATTTCCTTTATAACACTTATAAACGGAAACAACCACAATGGTAAGCTAACACATGCAAGACATTCATAACGATTATAAACAACCTCAGTGCCATGCTCAATGCATTGTCCATCCATTGCTACTTCTTTTATATAACACTTATACAAAACAACAATGAAACGAGCAAAACATGCTTCCATTCACCCTTAGACTATAACATTTACAATAAAAGGATGATGCATGATAATGCTCACTGCATGCAAAATATAACTTTTATATTTCATGATGCATGCGCATGCTTTCAAGTAATTTCTTCATGCAAGATTATAACATTTTATAATACATGATGCATGAATAATTGCACAACCTAAGGTGGGTTTTTAACTATATGACAAACACTTTGACATATAAGCACCATACATCACATGTATAAGCAATAAGAGTTGATGAACCGGATAAAATTGCCTTCAAAACACAAAAAGAAAAACTAACTATTACAAAGACAATGAGTCTTCAGTTCAAACAGGCGAACTGGGTCTTGAACCGCTCAGCAAAGCATCGCTTCTCCTACCATCATGTACTAAGCACCCCGCGATCGTCTACACAATAAAACAACTCTTTGATCTATCGCTTACCAGCACTTCTCCTAGAGCTAAATGATCGTTTAGCATTTACTATACGATCGTCTAGAAAAATCCAAACGATCGTTTAGATATTACTACACAATTGTGTACCTTTACAAAGGGATGAAGCCTGAAGTACACAATTGTTTAGCGTGCTCCGCACAATGCTTGCCTTCCAAGATTGTTTAAGCGACTATGATACTGCGAAGCACTATCGCCTAAGCTAGCACTTCCGTATCGCATACACGTGATCGCATAGGTAGTAACTAAGCAATGAAGCTTCCTAACTACACGATCGTCTAGCGCACGCCTTCTACTAAACGACGAGCATCGAATGCTCCCACTACGATCGTCTACCTCCAGCGCCTACACGATCGCGCAACCAACGCTACGCGATATGGTAAACGATTTACCCCATCATTTAACATTAGCTAGATGATTGATTAGAAAATATTACATGATTGTTTAGAAAGAAAATATCTAAACGATAGCTTAGTTAAATCCAACGATCGTTTACCTGACGCTACATGATCCGACCAACGCTTGGTCTCCTTCTTCATTGAGAACTTCATCGCCATGCGCCAAAGCTTCATCATGAACGACTTGACGAACTCAAACTTTTCGAATTACAGACTTGATTGCAAAGTTAATTTCGCACAAAAACACAGGGGCCCTTACAATTAACACTTTATAATACCAAAAGCTTTAACAGAAAGGCAGATTAAAACCCGAAATTTTCATCAATTCATCCACAAATGTAGAAAACGGTTAACCACAAATGCAAAAACCCACCACGACTGAAAAATGCATTCAATTCAGATCTGTAATTTGGAATATCAGAGAACCTGGCTCTGATACCAATTGAAGGAAATCAGAACTGAGATTTCCATTAGCAACGAAATAAGACTATTCCAAATTACAATCATGAATGAACATACATTTACAGTCGACTTCAAAACATAAACAGTTATGCAAATCATACAGAAATTACAGCATGAAAGTCTCAAATGCACAAAGGGAAAGCTGTACAAACAATGGCAAAAGCATCTCCACGCTCCGTTGCGCAACTCTGATCGAACAACCGTAACCACGAGCGGTCAATCTACACGACCGCAACACAGCACGAACATTGCACGAACACTTTGCGCTCGTCCTCAATGATATCCTCAGTCACGAACTCCTCTGCAACATGAATGGTCACCACAACACCACGAACGGCCTCTAGAAACAATCGATAGTGTTGAGTTGAGTCTGACACCACCAACAAAGCTACCTTGCTATTCTCGATGTGAGAATCTAGAGGGTGGGCTCTGTTCAAACTTGGTATGAGGTAGACGAACGGAGGAAACAACAATCGCGTACACGACTGGGCAAGTGGGAGATGGCGGAGACCTGTCATATAGATCAATGCCCAATCGTTTAGATAAAGCTATGCGATCGTCTAGCAAAAGCTATGCGATCGTTTAGTCTATCGTTTAGCTCAGTCTGTCGCCTACAGACTCTACACAATCGTTAACCTTGGCCCAACGATCGTCTAGCAAAGCTATGCGATCGTTTAGTAAATACTGCACGATCGTTTAACTCTACTTTGCAAGATCGTTTAGCTCGCCCAACCGTCGCTTAGTAAATCCAAATTTACTTATCGACTACGTGAGTTTCTTTTTCGCAAGAGAAAACTCAAAAACCTTTTCAACCTTGTGTAAAAAATCTCTTTTCAAAATAGGAAAACCATTTTCCTTTTAAACTCACGGTTACTATGATCTAATAACCACCCATTACTTTGGTTATTTAAAAGAAAAAGTATTAATTATCCAATAATTAATATTATTATAAATATAAATGATAACCAACTTATCATACTATATTTATACCTATAGTTTTAATATTTCATCTCATGAAACAACCATAGTTCTTTTTCTATTCCATGGTACTTAATGTAAATCTCATTTACATCAATCCTCCACTAGATGTATCTTATACATCATACCGATTATATCATATATAATTAGAATACCTCTTGTCAATTTGAACATTTCAAATCAACACCAAAAATTGATCCTCAATTGAATCCAAGCTACCAAGGGGACCTTATGGACCTGTAGCTCCGAAGCTCCAACGGTATGTGGATAGCTGACTAAACTCTTTAGTCACGGAATCCACCATCCGTTAACTATCAGGCAGTCTACTATAGACCGACAGCTAAACTCTCCTTACTATAGATATATTATGTGTCCATCTTAACCAATCAGCAGTGCGAAAACCCTTCAAAGATTGCTCATACGTACAGCTGGGCCAGTAACCGTTATGCCCCTGTAGTTATATCTGTCTCCTTAAGTACCACCGATCCCTCTAATGAACATAAGTCGTAGTCCTACTATGACTGAGTCTTCTCTTCCAAAGAGAAGTTGTGGCCACTATGTTTAAGCCCCGGAATCAACTCTTAAGGGAGAAATTTCTCTACTTATCCCTGCTTCGGGAAAGGAGTGAATTCCATCTTGTGGATTGAGTTCCCAGCTCCCAGATCAGACAAGTTCCCAAAAAGGTAGGCATATTGAGTTGGCAATCCGGCCACTGTTACCTATACTAATCAAAGGATCGCCCTCAAAGGCAGGAGTTCCCAAAACACTAAGAATTGAGGTCGTGTCACCTATGGTCGTTTATGTGAGATGCAAGTCTCTTGTATCAACGACGTTATATACAGAGTCTAGTCATTTCGTAGTCCAGATCTTATACAAACTCTTTGTATAAGACACCCCCACTCCACGTCTCCACATAAATGGTCAGAATCTACCATCTATAGTAGTTTACAACACTTACAAACCTCTACAAAGCAGGCTGTATCCGTAGTGTCACCAGAATCAGGTATCCCACCTTAATCCTTATACTACAGACCTATTTAGGTTATCACTTAAGACATGATCCACTTATATATCATATATACATGCTTAAGTTTACATAAGATAACCAAGGAGCTTTGTTTATTAGATATGAGTAAATGCAAGAATTAAATAACATTTATTTTATTCAGTAAACAATGTGTATATTTACAAAACAACGAGACTCCGGGAGAATTAGGACACCAATCCCAACAATTACAACATGTTTTTCATAAGAGATCCTGATAACATGACATATCTTTGAAGACTCATCTTTAAACACTCTCGATCATGAACACTCGTTCAATCTCCAAGACTGCAACACACGAACGCTCGAATACAGCGATCGCAACACAACACAATCAAACAGCCACCACTACACAAACACCCCGAACACAACAAATGGCCTCCAAAAACCTCGACTATGTCGAGTTGAGTACAACACCACCACAATGACTACTTTCGTATTCTCGGTGTGAAAATCCAGAAGTGTGGGCTCTATGTGGACTTGGTTAGAGGAAGAGACCGAGGAAGAACAATCGTGTAAAAGATTGAGCAAGTGGGAGATGACAAAGGTCTATCGTATAGACGATGCCCAATCGTTTAACAAATGCTATGCGATCGTTTAGCTAATGGCCAGCTGAGTGAACTATCGTGTAGTGTCACTGCACGATCGTTTAGTCTCTCTTCAGCTATCGTTTAGTGAATCCTTTTCACTTGACAACCTTTTCGTGAGTCTTTCTAAGAATAGAAAATCTCTTTCCAACAACTACTAAATTTAGGAAAATATTTTTCCTTTTATCTCACGGTTACCATGAAACTACCAATAATCTCTTACTCAATTGGTTATTAAAGAAAAAGATATAATTATCCAATAATTAATGTTACCATAAATATATATGATAACCAACTTATCATATTATATTTATAACCTATAGTTTTAATATTTCATCTCATGAAACATATAACCATAGTTCTTTTTCTATTTCATGGCATTTAATGTAAATCTCATGTATATTAATCATCCACTTGATGTATCTCATACATCACACCGATCATATCATATATAATTGAATTTCCTCTTGTCAATTTGAACATTTCAAATCAACACCAAGAACTGATTCTCAACTTGAATCCATTGAGCTACCAAGGGGACCTTATGGACTTGTATCTCGAAGCTCCAACGGTAGGGGAATAACTGACTAAACTTTTTAGTCACAGGATCCACCATCTGTTAACTGCCAGGCACTCCATTAAAGACCGATAGCTGAACTCTCCTTACTACAGATATATTTTGTGTCTATATTAACTAATCAACAGTGCGATAACCCTTCACAGATCGCTCGTGAGTATAGTTGGGCCAACAACTGTTATGTCTCTATAGTTACATCTAACTCTTTAAGTACCACTGATCTTTCTAATGAACTCTTCCAAAGAGATGTTCTGGCCACTATGTTCAAGATCCGGAATCAGCCCTTAAGGGAGCAATCTATCTACTTACCCTTGCTTCAGGGAAGGAGTGAATTTCATCTTGTGTAAGTGAGTTCCCAGCTCCCAAAGTAGACAAATCCCCAAAAAGATAGGCATGTTGAGTTGGCAATCTGACCACTCTCACCCATACTAATCAAAGGACCGCCCTCAAAGGCAAGAGTTCCCAAAACACTCAGGATTAAGGTCATGTCACCTATGGTCGCTTAGGTGAGATGTAAGTCTCTAGTATCAATGGTGTTATATACAGAGACTAGTCATCTTGTGGTCTGGTCTTATACAAACTCTTTGTAAAGACACCCCCGCACGCATGTCTCCATATGAATGGTCAGGATCTACCATCTGTAGTAGTTCACAACACTTGCAAACCTCTACAAAGTGGGTCGTATCTGTAGTGTCACTAGGATCAGGTATCCCTCCTTAATCTGTATACTACATATCTATTTAGGTTATCACTTAAGGCATGATCTACTTGTATATCTCATATACATGCTTAAATTTACATACAATAACCATGGAGCTTTGTTTATTGTATATGAGTAAATGCCAGATAAAATAACTTCTATTTTATTCATAACAATGTGTACAAATTACAAACTACGACTCCGGGAGAATTAAGACATCAATCCCAACACATTACTCGATGGAAAATTCAATGGTTCTCTGTTGAATACTCGATGGGAAGGACTCGATACTCAATTGGATACCCGATGCCTCGATGTACGTTCCTTACTCGATCACTCGTACCCGATGTGCGACCCTTCCTTACTTACACTCGATGCTCGACCCTTCCTCGATCGCTTATACTCGACGCTGGACAACATTTACTCGATGTCTGCCTTATGCTCACTTGATACTCAGTCACCCCTCATCATGACCAACACTTAGCCAGAAATTCTCTTTGTAAGGCAAGATTAATAAGTATCCAAGAGCTAAGTTTCCATACTTAAACATTTTCCTTCTTCAAAATTATCCTTTACCTCAAGACGAACAAATCCAATCTAACTTAAATATTTAACCCCATCACTTTGCTTAACTCAAACAATAAACATAATTACAAAGGGAAAGTAAGGTGTGGGTTCTACATAACCTTAATATCTTGCCACAGTTGGACAAGGTCCATTAGCTATCCATTTTAGAAAAGGCAATATGGAATTTTTGGGTACTTCGAGAGCTAGTGCAACCTATGATATATTTTATAACAGTTAAGTACTTAACATTTAATTACACATCAAATAGTAGGGCTCTAGAGATTACCCGTGTGGACAACCATCGACAGAATGTGTGATTATGCTATTCTCAAAGCCACTTTCTACTTTTTCCTTTACCAGAATTGAGCTTAGATAAAATATCAATATGTTGCCTATTATAAATGACAAAGTTAGTAGATTATTGAATAATTAACTAACCTAAAATGAGAATAAGATGGAGATCTATATACTCGATGTAAGGAAGCACATCATTTACATTTTGAATGACATAAAGATGAGCTTGATCCAACTTATCCTTACTCGGTCTGATATAAGAAGCAGCTGACAATGCTCTATCAATGTTTGAGTTTTCTTTCCTTATTGATGAGTTTAGCCCAATAGAATTGACTCCATATATAAATTCAGAACAAAACTCTATAGTCTCCCCGACAATATAATTTTCTTGAACACATCCTTTTGGTCGATTTCTATATTGTACATAAGTTGTCAACACTTTCATTTATCATTTGGAATGATACATCCACCTCAAATAAATAGGTCAACAAAACTCAACTTCTCTTATGAGATACACTACAAGGTGTACCATTATTGTGAAGAATGATGATGTAAAATACTTCTCTAAGAGGCACAGAGTGACAACTATATCCTCTTGCATATCTTTTAACTGAGATGAATCGATCGCCTTGCAACATATAGCATTAAAGAAGAAGTATAGGCAAGTAATTACAAGTCTTACATGTTTGGGTAAAATATCATGAATGGCTATAGGTAATAATTGTTGAATAAGAACGTGATGGTCATGTGACTTAAGTCCATAAAGTTTCAAATCTATGAGCGACACTAAACTTTGAATGTTCGATGAATAGCCTTAAGGTACTTTAATTTCTGATAGTATCTTACAAAAGTTCAATTTCTCAGCTCGTGCTAATGTATAATATGCTGGAGTTAAAAAGACTTTTTTCTCTCCCACTTGAGGGGCTAACTCTGATTTAATGTTCAACTTCACCAAATCTGATCAAGTTTTTGTTCCATCCTTCATTTTATCATGAATTTCAAGCAATGTCGATAAGATTTGCACACACATTCTTTTCAATGTGTATCACATCTAAACAATGTTGCACGTAAAGACACTTCCAATATTCTAACTAAAAAAGAATAGATTTTTTCTTCGAATAAGTTGAAGGGCTATCTCCACTATTCTTTTCCTTGATAGTTTTCTTACCAAATGAATACTGATACTTACTTGTTTCTGCAAGAATTTCTTCCCTACTTAATGGTTATGGAGCTAAATAAATATCTATGTCATTTTCCAGTTGTTTAAGACCAGATATTAATTCAGTCAACATAAAAGAATTTTGCTTCATGCACAACCATGGTGGTAGATTGTACGTCACTAACATCACTGGCCAACAACTATATCTACTACTAAGATCTCTATGTGGATTTACCCCATCAGTGGAAAGAGCAAGATGAAGATTTTTAGGTTCTGACCCAAACTCTAGCCACAAATTGTCTACTTTTTTCCATGATAGTGCATCTTTGGGATGTTGTAGTGAACTATTTGTTTCTTTCTTCTTCTTCTTCTTCTTCTTCTTCTTCTTCTTCTTCTTCTTCTTCTTCTTCTTTTGGCATGCCACATCAATGGACGATGTTTCCTTGCTTTGAAACATTCTTTCAAATCTTGGAATTCGGGAGGAATATCATAGGACTTTTGCTAGGATATTCTTAGTCCTTTTCATTAAATTTTTTAATCTTCCACCTTGAAGTACCACAAACGGGGCATACATTTGCATCAAAGAGTTCTTTTCTAAACAAGCAACAATCATTGCTACATGCATGAATCATCTCGTACTTCATTTCAAGAGTACCCAAAATATTTTTTGCTTCATAAGTAGAAGTTGGAATTTCATTAGGACTCAGTAATATGTCATGAATTAATTTCAACAACTCAGTGAAACTATTATTGCTCCATGCAAATTTAGCTTTCCAATTATATAACTTTACCAATGTAAATATTTTCGTAAAAGTTTTACAATTTGGGTACAATGGTTTTTTTGCATCATCTAGTAATGCTTTAAAATGATCGAATTTTTCATTAAAATAGTTGTGTATAGTCTCTTTGCTAGTTAAGACATTTTCATTGTTTCTCTTATTCGGTAATGATTCACCATGAAAAATCAATGTCTAATAACTTTGATCTATACCATTAAAAAAATAAGTGATCTCTTATTGTGTTCACATTTAGAGTCTTTGCATTCACACACTTCAAACATGGACAACTCATGACATTTGGCATACTTGAATGTTGTAAACCATTTTTAATAAACATCTAAACCCCTAAACCATACTCAGTTGACATTCTATTCATTTTCATCCATGACTTATCCATGATTGTAAAATATGGACTTAATCTACAAAAAAGACAAACAATAACAAGGAAAAATTATGTAATCTTAAGTTTGTAAACTTAACCATAATCAACAATAAGAACTAAAACTTGGTTATAAAAAAACACACACAAAAAAAAATCAAGACTAAAATATTACCCAAGAAAATGTTCTATAAACACATTAGCCACCAACAAAAAGATGATAGCAAGACCATCGAACAAGTTCATATTCATGATCTAATTTTCATCTCAACACTTTAAAATTTTATGAACCATAAGAAAATCTTCTATAAACACATTAGCCACCAAACAAAAAGATGATAGCAAGACCATCAAACATGTTCATATTCATTAACTAATTTTCATCTCAATACTTTAAAATCTTATGAACCATAATCAACCACAATACCTAGATTAGTTTACAGTAAATTTTAAGATAAACTCAAAAGAATAACACAAATAAAATACTAAAAGCTAAAATATAATTTTAAAAAATTGTTCTAATATACACTTGTACCACACCAAGAAAGACTATCAACCAAGTATATATTCTTGAACTAATTTCATTCTAATATTTCAAAATTTCAACAAACTTAATCATTGGAATAAAAATAAAATGAATGAAAGAATATTTGAATCACACCAAGCAAGCTTAATCAACCAAGTTAGACCAAATTAGTCTATATATAATTGGGAAAAAATGGTCTTCATATACACTTGAACTATACCAAGTGAGACTACAAACCAAATATATATTCTTGAACTAATTTAATTCCAACATTTCAAAATTTTAAGAAGCTTAATTATTAGAATAAAAATAAAATGAATGAAAGAACTTTAAATTACTAAATTGAGAATACATATGAAAAGAAAATTTTACCTTTCCAAGCAAACAACTCAAAAAACCCACATGCTTAAAAGATCTGAAACAGAGCTTGAAGATTGGAACAGATCTAAGCTAAAACCGATGGATCTAGCGAATGCACAACATCGGTGAGTGTCGGACGTTGCGAACAAAGGTCAATCACCATGCTAACGATCAGATCGAAAGACCCATGTCTCACGAGTAGATCAGGAAAATAGACGACCGGATCGGAAAAGCCCATGACTAAATCTACAGATTTGATGTCAGCAACCCACCTCCATGACGAGCTGAACTCCATTGAACCCCACAACGGAGTTGGTCGACCAGATCTGACGACCGGATGTCTTACCCAACAGGACTGAGCTTGTAACACCGACGACGACAACCCATGAATGACACGTGAAAAACACACGATCTGCATGGCCGAAAAAACTTGAGCGACGCGACGATGACAGCGACTGGAATAACGCAGACGACGAAAACAACTGGACCAACGCCAACGTTGGTGATGATTGGTATAGTCAAGGGGAAAAGAGGGTTTGTAAAAGAGAAGTGAGAAAGGAGAGAGAAGAAAGGTAGTAAAATGAAAGTGAGATATTTTTCACTAAAGTTAAAAAAAAATGGGGATCTTTAATGTTAATTTTAAACCAACATTGTAGCCTATAAAAACCGACATTAAAGATCTGCTTTTTTTATAAAAAAAAAATAATAATACATCCAGTTTCACTTTTTCCAACCGACATAAAAGCCCAAAATTCTTATATTGTATAATCGCATCAACCACCAAACGAAAAGATGATAGCAAGACCATCAAACAAGTCTGATTTTCATTTCAACTTTTCAAAATCTTATGAATCATAATCAACAACAAGACTTGAACTTATTTATGTGAAAATTTGAGACAAACTCAAAAGAAGAACACAAATAAAATGCTCAAGACTAAAATATAATCCAAGAAAATGTTCTATAAGCACATTAACGACCAAACAAAAAGATGATAGCAAGACCATCAAATAAGCCTATATTTTTTAACTAATTTTTATTTCAACACTTCAAAATCTTATGAACCATAATTAACAAAAAGATCTAAATTTGTTTATATTACATTTTGAGAAAAACTCGAAAGAGGAATACAAATAAAAGATTCAAGACTAAAATATAATCCAAGAAAAAGTTCAATATACACATGGACCACCAAGCAAAAAGAACAAAGCAAGACTATCAAACAAGACCATATTCTTGAACTAATTTTTATTTCTAACATTTCAAAATCTTATAACCTTAATCATTGGTAAAAACAATAGGAATGAAATAACTTTAAATTCCTACATTGAAAATAAATATCAAAAGAAAATTTCACCTTTGGAGCAAACAAATAACTCAAACAACCCACACAATTTCGTGAAGAGCTCCACTCAACCCACAAGCGATAATGATATTGTTGTAAATGGACCTTGAAGATATTGAAAACAAATCAGAGCTTTGAATGGATCTATCTCAGAGCTCGAAGATTGGAACAGATCTAAGTTGAGATCGGGTTAGAAGAATAGCGAATATCATGAACGGATGGCAAACCTGGCGAATGGAGTTGAATTACGATGCCGACGACCTGATTTGGCAAATGCACGATGTCGACGAGCAACAGACCTAGCGAATTGAGCTGAATCATGACACGAACAAATGGATCTGACTAGCAACCGACAGATCTAACTATGTGACCAATGAATCTGCATGATGGCACTGTTAATGCTGACAATGATGAATGGATATGCATGACGCCTAAATCTAAGGGATTGACAATGGCAACGAGAGATGGTGAAGGCAACAGCGACGAGAGGTTTTTGAGGGAGAGGTATTTTTGTGACAAAAAAAGAGAAGAAAGGTAGAGAAATGAAACTGAGGATTTTTATTAAAGGGAAAAAGAATAAATGGGTAGCTACAATGTCAGTTCTAAACCGACATTGTAACCTCATTAAATATATCTTTATAAATCGACAGTAAAAATCTTTTTTTTTTTTTTTTTTTTTACGAAACTAACATTGTACATCCATTTTTATCTTTTTCCAACCGACATCAAATACCGAATTTCTTACTAAAATTTTAGGAAGAGGCAAAATTCAGTGCCTAAAAATGAAACCTCAAAACTAACTTAATAACTCTTGACATTTAAAATATGACAATAAAACATAGATTAAACTTAACATTTTTAAAATATTAAATATTTTGTCAGCGTGAAAAAAGAAACCCAAAAAAATCCTCCAACCTCGACTTCTTTTACATTTTCTTGACGTCTTTAAAATATAAATTGCAAACGCCAAGAAATGTGGTTTTTTTTTTTAACAAAATAGATCATATATTAAGGAACATGTCTTTAAACATGATGGAAAAAAAAAAAAAAAAAACTCAAAAACAGAATAGTAAATGACCTTAGAAAGTGAATTGAATGTTTGTTCGAAAAATACTTTATAAGTGCACAATTGAACGTCATTCAATTATGGCCCATTTTTCACAACCTCACTGCAAAATGTAAAATTAAAATTGACGACGGTGGAAATTTACTAGAAAAATTGGAAATGGATCGACGAATAATCGGTGATGAAATTAGTTAAGCGAAACTATGTATAATGTGTTTTCGTCAAATAAATCAACACTTATAAATATTCCTAATATTTAGAAATATTAAAAAAAAATAAAACCTCTAATCCTATTAAATGTTGTACACATAAGAGGGATTCTACTTTACAAGCATAATATTAAATTTTCGTCGGAGTGTCGATATTTCTATATTTTCATGGATTTCGACATCGACATGAGCGGTAAATCGATATTTTCATTATATCATAAAAAAAAACTTACAAAATATAAAGAATAATCATCAAAATGTCATAATATATATATATAATATACCTAGTTTGTTTGAAAATAGTAAAATACTTATTTACTAATTAAATTTTTTTTTTAATTTTATGGAAATATCCATTTTATATCAATATTTTATTGATAATTTCAGTGAAATTTTCGTAAAATTAAGATCTTAATATTTTCGTCAATATCAATATTTCAAACTTACAAGTCAACAATTTAATGAAAAATCTGGATGAAGAATAAATTTGTCAATTTTAACAAAAATCTCTATAATAAATCAAATTTTTAGACATTTATGAAAAGTCATATGTAGAAAGTATTTTTCATGTTAAAATCTTATTGTTTATTATTATTTTAAAAAACTTTTTTATCCTAATTACTCTCATCAATTCTTGTCCTCAATTCTGGTACTATTCCTTTTTTTCTGTCTTTTATTTTATTAATTAATTTAATTAAATATTGTTTATAATGTCACGATGGTTAAATTATAAATTCACCAACAAAGCCATTCAAACGCTAAATGTTAGTAACAAGTCATTAGATTTAAGAAGAAGGTTAAATAAATCTTTAACGAAAGTGTGAAATAAGAAAATCGTATCTTTAACTTCAAGAATAATAATACATATACTGTACTATTTTAATAATTAGTTTCTTCTTCTGAAAATTATAATATTTTGTGGTTTTTTTTTTTTTTTTTTGACTAGATAGTACTATTATATGATTTTCTTTTTTCTTTCCAATTAATTACAAATTCTTGTCTTATTATATGACTTTAAAACATTTCTACTTTGTTATTACTTAAATTAAATAATTTTTTACATCATCATCATTATTTATTTCCAAATTTTGAAAATTAGATGGAACGGATAGTGATTTGTTGCTTAGTATATCTAATACATATGAAAAATAAAATAATATTGTATTTAATTTAATAAGGAAACAAATCAGACAAGTAAATCGTCTTGAAAACGACTCAAATCCACACAATTCGAATTATATATATATATAATACATAAAACATAATAAACGGATGAAAAAGTTTAGAGGTGTGCTAAATATCTCAATTGGATTAACACATTTTTAATACTCTCATCATACCTCGAACCAAGAAATGATAGGTACAACAAAATCACAAAATCTCTAAACCACATCTATATTATAAAAAACAACGAAATAAATAAGATTTGGTAACTGTTTATTTTTTTTTTTTTTAAATTTTAGATTTTGAAAAAAAAAAGCTAATAAATATTCTTTTGCCCAATAAACTTTTAAAAATAATCCAAAAACATCACAATGTTTATAAATACATGATCAATCATGTTCGTTAGCAATTTATTTTGAATGAAAACACAGTGCGTTTTAATTGCTAATTAGAGCATGTATATTTTAATTAGTTAAAACAGACCAAATATAAAAAGTGGGTTATTTTAATTAGTTAAAACAGACCAAATATAAAATGTTTGAAACCCACTCCCACCCACATGCATAAATTATTGCACTAAAAAAAAACTAGTACCCGTTGGTCTGATCTAACTTTTATATGCATTTACTACAAACCAAACTAGTGATATACAATTTTTTATTACTTGAACATGAAATCATTTATAAATTTGAGGTGAAAGACGTGAAGTTAAGACAACTTCAAGTGGAATTTTCTTGGTAATGTTCAACGCAACGCTTTCTTCCATATTAAGTGGCTCTTCAGATGGTCGTTTAATTTCAAATTCATGAAGCAGTCTTGCAAGTGACAATTGCATAACTTGGGTGGCAAATGAAATTCCAGGACAAATTCTTCTACCAGCTCCGAATGGAATGAATTGTGGACTTTGTCCTTTCACATCAAAATTCTTTTCAATTGCCAAAAACCTCTCTGGACGAAATTCTCTGGGACTCTCCCAAACATTTGGATCGCTTTGGAGTTTATAAAGATTCACCCACAATCGTGTGCCTGCTGGAATGTGATACCCAGCCACTGTACAATCTTCTATAGATTCATGAGGAACTGAGAGTTGTGCTGCAGGATATAGACGCAACGTTTCCTTCACAACTGCTTGGAGATATATTAAATCATGTATGTCTGACTCACTCACTTGTCTTTCTCTCCCAACTAGTTCATCTAATTCAGATTGGACTTTCTTGAGTGCTTCTTCATTATTGAGGAGTAGTGAAAGAGCCCATACCATTTCTACCGTGGTGGTGTGAAATCCACCCAATATCATAGCCTACACATAATTATCGGTCATCTTAATTGACGCCATTAAATAAAATTAAAGAACTTACCTAACCTTTTAATATATTTTTTTGTATGGAAAATTCATTATAAGTGATGATCTTACAGTTGAAAATCTCATACTCAAAGATATAGAAATACCTGAAATATGAATTACTCTTTTCATTGTTAATTGATTTTCAGATGAGATCTATAAAGTACTAGAGATCGTAAAACCTAACACGCATTAAATCCCATGACAATTAAGAAATCTCACAAACTACGTCACAACTAACCCAAGTTTCCACCACATGAGAAAAAAAGAAACTCAAGTTTTTTTTGAAAGGAAAGTCGTGACCTACTATATTTGGAGTTGAATTTCTAGATGCACTTGAGTATTTTTGTTCAAAATTTAGTACATACCAAACAAGTAGATTTGATGACCGTATCGACATCGTAGCCGGAAAAATCCTCATCCTTGGTTATAGACAACATGATGTGCATGAGATCTTGCTCTTCACTCCCTACTCCATCAAAATTTCTCTTCTCTCGATGCTCTCTAAGCCATTTATCATGCATCTCGTCCATGACCTTTGCTGTCTTCTTCATAGTCTTCTTGTATCCTCCAAAGTCAAACCATCTTAAAAACGGAAATAAATCCGACGGAACAAACGCTGTAAACAAATTAAAAAATCCTTTCAACGCATTTTGGTACTCTTCCCCCCCACTCCCTTCAAAAGCAGTCGAAAATCGCTTTCCAACCACCATCCTAAATATGGTGTTCAATGTTATATCTCCAAACCACGTCTCCATCTCCACTAGCGCTTTCTTATTTGATTTGCACAACTCATGTAGCCTCTCAATGGAATTTTGAACCTCTGATCTTGAGATGTGTTGCAACTTCTCGAGACGGTGGTTAGCGAGAAGTTCGAGCATGACTATTTTACGAACATGCCTCCAATGGGAACCATATGGGCTAGTCCCAAACATGGCATAGTTATAGCCAAGAAGCTCGGCAGCAGCAAATTTGGGGCGAGATGCAAAGATTTTGTCGTTGGTAGTAAAGCACTCCTTTGCTACTTCCCATCCACTAACAACCAAGGTTTTATTGGTACCTAACCTTAGCATAAAGATTGGCCCATAAGTGTCTGCCAATTTCCCCAAGGTATTGTGAATGAGTTCTTTTCCAGTGAGTAGAGGGAGGTGGCCGATGACCGGCCAAGCACCGCCGGGTTGGGGCGGTAGTCTCTTATGACGACCGCCGATAAATGAATTGAAGAGAGCATAGAGGATGATCAAGAGAAGGGTGAAAATAATTGCAGGTAGAGCAAGGTTGGATGAGGACATGTCGGCAAGGGGAAGATTCATTTTGGTTTGAGGAACTATTGGTGATTGTGTATTGAGATTAACACTGTATTACCTTTTTATAGATAGGGTTGAAATGGAATAATAATAACTTAAATGGACAACTTTTCGTGTGACTTAAAAATTGGCCCGTGATTATACGAAAGATTAGATTTACTTTTATATAAATCTATAAAATAGTAATAATATAGTCTACCCCATAAATTACTTAAATTTGACTATATTTATATTTTCTTATATTATTTTATATCTATTAATACTTTGAATCTAATATTTATATTTGTATTTATTCTTTTTTATATCCTTATTTAGTTATCTTACCAATCAATTGATTAATGATTGTTTATTGGATTCTAAATTCTACTAATTATTATTTTAAATATTGTTAAACTTTTTTTCCTTTTTTAGTGTATGATATAGATGGATTGTCCTTTCAATAATAATCTCCTTCAATCACAAATAAAAAAAAATCAAAAACGAATTTTTTTTATGTAGACCTTTGATTAAATATTTTGATGGGCTGCACGATAATAAGTAGTGGTATATATCAACTTTTTTTTTTTTTCTCTTAATTTTAACCACTATACATTAATTTTTTTGTAAAACCACTATACATTAAAATTTAAAAGGAAATGAGGGTAAAAAGGGAAATAGAATAATGAGGAAAAGGAAAGTTAATTGTCTATAGAGAAAAAAAAAAACTTATCATTTCTCTTATCCAAAGAAATAAATCTATTATGCTTTTGATATTATATTTCCATCAATATTATCATATTTTTATAATATTTTTTTCGGATTCGATATGTATAAAATATAAAAAAGATAAAGTAATTAAATGTTAGTTGTGTAAATATAATATAAATAATAGACATATTAATTTGTTTGAAAAATATAAAAATTTATTTATCAATTTAAATTTACTTTAAAATTTTTATCTTTATAGTTTTTTAAAGATTCATCAATATCAATATTTATCCATATTTTTATCTACAATCTTGTAAAATTAAGACTTCAATTACTTTTTTTAATTGATATGTTCATGATGACATGTGCAGATCGTGTGTGGGTGTGTATCGGTCGGTGTGCATGGGTGGATGACGAGTGGGATAAAGTTATTAATAACAATTTTATTTTTTTAAGGGAACATAAACGGGAATTTTATCCTTTGGTTTCTGGAAAACCGCATAGGGTGGAGTGATGATGAGAGAAAAAAATGTCAATTTTGTATACGTTTTTTAACCTTTTGTTGGCCTTATCCATTTTCCTTTCAAATTATTATTATTATTTTTTTATTTTTTATTTTTTTTTGTTCTAAGTTCTAACTCACTTTCTTAAATCACTTTTTTTTTTGTTAATTGGATAGTTATTATAGGAGGTTTTTTTTTTTTTTCAAATATTGTGATTAGGAAAACAATTTAGAAAAATAGAATAGTTCTAAAACTATTTACAAATCTATGGTTGTTTTGGAGTTTTCGAAGCAGGGATTTTGTGTAAAATATTTTGTCGAGGATTTGACCCTCGACCTAAAGGAAATTGATGAAAGAGGACAAAATTTGAAGAAGAGGTCGAAGGTTCGAGGGTTCTGTCGAAAATTAAAGAAGAGGTCGAGGGTTTGACCTTCGACCTAAATGAAATTAAAGAATCGTTTAGTAATTATACACGATCACACACAATCGTTTAATAAATTACAATGCGATAATTTAGTAATTATGCACAATCACACACAATCGTTTAGTAAATTACTATGCGATCGTTTAGTAATTCTTTATTAACGTAACAATAGGTGCAAACTTCCGGAAAGTACAAGTAAATGATGAACAACTTCTTTATTAAACGATAGGAATCAAACAAGATTAATCGGTTGTTTATGAGACGTTAAACGATCGTTTACAATCTCTCCACGATCCTTCAGTATGATTAAATGATTGCTTACTAAATCCTCTACGATCGCCCACAAACTCCTACACAGATGCTTAACTATTACTATTACACATCGCCTTCTCATAACCTATACGATCACATACCTTTTACTGCACGGTCATCTACCAAATGTTACATGATCGCTGAGCTTTACTACATGATTGCCTAGTGGAAGTAGACGATGAGCGGCACGCTGCGATGGCTTCTCCAAGACAAAGTCTACCAAACTCCCACTCTCGATGGCTCTCTTTCCTCACTACACGATCGCTCACAAACTCCTACACGATGGCTTAGCTATTACTATTAGACGATTGCCTTCTCAAAATCTATACGATCATCTACCAACTGTTACACGATCGTTGAGCTTTACTACACGATCGCCTAGTGGAAGTAGACGATGAGCGGTACGCTGTGATGGCTTCTCCACGACAGTGTCTTCCGAATTCCCACTCTCGAGAGCTCTCTTTCCTCACTACACGATCTCCCACATACTTCTACACGATCACTTAGGTATTACAATTAGACGATTGCCTTCTCAAAACCTATACGATCGCCTACCTTTTATTATACGATCGTCTATCAAGTGCTACATGATCGTTGAGCTTTACTACACGATCACCTAGTGGAAGTACACGATGAGCGGCACTCTGCGATGGCCTCTCCATGAAAACGTCTTCCGAACTCCCACTCTCAAGAGCTCTCTTTCCTCGCTATACGATCGCTCATAATTCCTACATGATCGCTTAGCTATTACAATTAGATGATCACCTTTTCAAAACCTATACGATCGCCTACCTTTTACTATATGATCGTCTACCAAGTGCTACACGATCACTGAGCTTTACTATACAATCGCCTAGTGAAAATACACGATGGGCGGTACGCTGCGATGACCTCTCCATGACAGTATCTTCCGAACTCCCACTCTCGAGAGCTCTCTTTCCACACTACACGATCGCCCACAAACTCCTATATGATCGCTTAGTTATTACAATTAGATGATCGCCTTCTCAAAACCTATACAATCGCCTACCTTTTACTATACGATTGTATACCAAGTGCTACACGATTGCTGAGCTTTACTACATGATTTCCTAGTGGAAGTACACGATGAGCGGCACGCTACGATGGCCTCTCCACGACAGCGTCTTTTGAACTCCCACTCTCGAGAGCTCTCTTTTCTCACTACACAATCTCCCACAAACTCCTGCACGATCGCTTAGCTATTACAATTAGACGATCGTCTTCTCAAAACCTATACGATTGCCTATCTTTTACTATATGATCGTCTATCAAGTGTTACACGATCGCTGAACTTTACTATACAATCGCCTAGTGGAAGTACATGATGAGCGGCACACTACGATGGCCTCTCCATGAAAGCGTCTTTCGAACTCCCACTCTCGAGAGCTCTCTTTCTTCACTACACGATCACCCACAAACTCCTACACGATCGCTTAGCTATTACTATTAGACGATCGTCTTCTCAAAACCTATACGATCGCCTACCTTTTTCTATACGATCGTCTACCAAGTGCTACACGATCGCTAGGCTTTACTACACGATCACCTAGTGAAGTAAATGATGATTGGCACGTTGTGATCGCTTAGTATTAGCCCCATATGCCACATTTAAAAAAAAAAAAAAAAAAATCGGTCACGCACGTGTCAGAGTGATTTGAACCCTCGACCTCCATTAAAACAAATCCAAATCTTTGCAGCATGTCAACGTCTCGTCCTATCCCATCCATTTAATTTTCCCAATGCCGAACGCCCGTGGGTCAAGTTTTCAAAACTCAACCTTTAACCTTATAACCCCCCTTCTCTCCTCTCATTTTCTCATATTTTCTCATTGCCTTCATTCTCTCATTCTCATTGCCTTCAACCTTCATTCTCTCATTCTGCCTTCTTCGAACCTAATTAAAACTCTTACGAATTTGCTTCTACCTTCTTCATTTCTTCATTGGCAAATCTTCTTCTTCTCCCACATTCGTCCATTAAATTGTGAGGTTTGTACCTTTACTATACAAAATTTCATTTTTTTTAAAGAACTATAAAATTTGTTCCTATTCTCATACTATTATATTTCTTTTATCGTTTTTATTGTTGTTTGGGAAACAAAGAACAAAAAAGGTAACATTAACAAAAACATTATATATTCTTATAATATTTTGTTTCTTTCATAGTTTTTGTTGTAGATCCTTATTCTTATAATATATTTTTTTTCATAGTTTTTGTTGTCGGATAATGGAGAAAAGAGAGACCATTGTCACTTTGGGGCAAAAAAGTAAAACCACTATTAAATTTGTGACTTTACTATTTATTTATTACTAGTTTTTTTTTTTTTTTTTTATATTTAGTAGATCTATCATGTTAATTTTTTAGTAGTTGTTGAATTCAATAATATTTACATATTGATGTTAGTAGTTCTTTCTCTATTAGTGTTAATCTTAGTAGTTGTTATTAGTGCTAATCTTATCTATATTATGTTATACCTATATGTTAATCTTATTTATATTTTGTTTGTTTTTGTTTGTATTTAAGTATAGTTTATTATTATGTTTAAAAAGTTGATGTTTATGCTTTAATATTTTTAGTTTAATACAAAATTATTATGATTTTTGAACTATATTTCTTATGATATTTGATTTTTTTAGTATTAACTTTGAAAATATAGTTTAAAATAGTTTGAAAAAGTAAGTTGTGTTATGTTTAAAAATGGTTATAAAAAATTTAATTTCTGGTTATGTTTAAAAAGTTGATGTTCATAAACCTTAAAAAGTTGATGTTTATAATTTAAAAAGTTTAATATTTTTAGTTTAATGCAAAATTATTGTGATTTTTTTATTATACTTCTTATAATATTTTATTTTATTTTTTTTATTAAATTTGAAAAAATAATTTTAAAAAGTTTATCTCATTGTAATGTTTAAAAAGTTGATGTTTATATTTTAAAAACTTTAATATTTTTAGTTTAATACAAAATTATTGTGATTTTTTGTATAAATTTCTTATGATATTTGAAAAGTTTAATTTGTTGTTATGTTTAAAAATAGTTATAAAAAGTTTAATTTATTGTTATGTTTAAAAATAGTTTTAAAAAATTTACCTTATTTTGATTTTGATTTTGATTTTTTAAATATATTTCTTATATTTCTTATATATATTTTTTTATTGTGGTTTCTTTTTGTTTAAGCTTGATAATTAGTAGAACAATGTAATGTATTGTTTGTCTTTTTTTTTTTTTTTTTTTTTTTTAAGAAAATTGTAGACAAATGCTTGGGATTTATGTTGTTTACAAATGGTAATATGATTGATGGTATCGATGGAGTTGACTATGACCAACCACTAAGTGGGAGTTTTAGCATAAATGTGAACAGTAGAATTGTATTTGAACAATTCATTGAAATGGTTGGGATGCCACTTAGTATAGATATGAGAACAAATCAGTTAGAAATAATATATAGACATCCTAACCTAGAACCATCAGAATCAATAAGGTTTATGTCATTCCCTATTCCGAATGCACAAGCTATGAACTTGATGTTCTCAATCGTGATGCCACTGCCAAATTTAGTGTATTTGTATGTAAATGTAAATAGGATAGGGGTGGATATAAACTTGAATGCACTATTTAGTCAGTTTGAAGATCCAACTGAATGTATTGATCCTGATCCGGAGTCAGTTGCATTGCCATATGATAATGAAGATATGACGACTAACAACCAGTATAGAGATTTCAGAACTAAAATGGACGATGAATTTGAAGAGTTGGATTTCGATGGTCATGAACATGAGTTACCTTCAGATACATTCAACGATTTGTATATGAATGTACTAGATAGCATTCGAGAACATGACCTACTTGTAGCCCCTGTGGACGTTGACAATACTCAGTTGTATAAAGGGATGATTTATCAAGACAAAGAAATGCTACAACACGCAGTCAAATGTTTTGCTATTAAATGTCACGCACCATATGAGGTTGTGGAATCGACACCGATGATTTGGACAATTCGGTGTAAGAAGTAGGAGGAAGGTTGCAAGTGGAGACTTCGTGCAATAAAGAAAAAATCTCATGACTTGTTCGAGATCACTAAGTACGATGAGCATCACACATGTTTTTATTCAGAACTAAGTCAAAATCATATGCAATTAGATTCATCAGTTGTGCCGTAAGAGAAAAATCATCTATGAGTGTGGCACAACTGTAGTCCGACATCAAATCAAAGTTTGGATATCATGTTCCTTACCATAGGGTATGGGAAGGCAAAAGAAAAGCATTGGCTAAAGTGTTCGGTGATTGGGATGAGTCTTACAAATTGTTACCCAGGTAGTTGTATATGGTTAAGTAGACCAATCCCGGAACACGTGTAGAGTGGAGAGTGAAAGAAACGCTTACTGAAGGCCATGTTATCCTAACTTCTGTATTTTGGGCATTTGGTCCTTGTATAGAAGCTTTTAATAAATGTCGTGCGATAATTCAGATAGATGGTACCACTTGTATGACAAATATCGAGGAAAATTGTTGATTGCTACATCAATTGACTCGAACGGGTATCTTCTTCTACTTTCATTTTCCGTTGCTGATGAAGAGTCCGCAAACTCATGAGGATGGTTCCTGAAACACTTGAGAGAAATTGTAACACATGAAGAGGTGTGTTTAATTTCAGATCGACATGCTGGCATAACCGCAGTAGTGAGCAATCCAGCAAATGGTTAGATGGGACCAAAATGTCACCATCGTTTCTGCTTACAACATATCGTCAGCAACTTTAATAAAAAGTACAAATTTAATACATTGAAAATTTTTGTTTATCGTGTCGAGTGTCAGTTTCAAATTCGGAAGTTCAATAAAGCAATTGAAGATATCAAAGGAATAAATCAAAGTTGTCTTAGTTTTTTTGACAACATTGGTTTAGAGCAATGGACTCAAGCACATGATGGAGGGTTCAGATATGGGTGGATGACGATAAATCTATTAGAGTGCATAAATAGCGTTTGAAAGGTGCTTGAATGTTGCCTATAAATGCTCTTGCTCAAATAACATTCTTCAAGTGCGTGAATTATTTCGAGAAAAAAAGAGAAGAAATAAGGGATGCATTGGAGCATCAAGATAAATACACCCGGTAATATTATTTTATATATATATATATATATATATATATATATATATGTTATTAAAAATTTGTTTCAAGCATATTTTATAATACTAAGTGGAGTAAAAATTCAGGTACGCACACAAGAAAATAAATAAATGAGCTGCAAGATCTAGTAAACATGAAGTACAATCATAAGATCGGTATGAAGGTGTGTTTCATGTGAAGACTGGACATCATATTCTCAATGCCAAAGGAGAAAATATTCAAATATTGAGACTAAACAAGTCCGAGCAGTACTGTTCATGTAACAAGTGACAAGCGTTTGCATTCAATGCTCGCATTTTATGGCTGTTTGCTCACATTTTAACATGAACTACGAAGACTTTATTGAGGACTACTATAAATTATCAACGTATGCTAAATGTTACTCTCCTCAATTTCAACCTGTACCGCATGAATATTACTGGATCACGTACCCTAATATGCCTGTCTTACATCCTGAATCCATCGTTGTTGAGAAAATCTGGTAGACCAAAAAGTTCACGTTATCACAACGAGATGGATTAGACAGAACCTATCACTCGACAACAATGTGGATTTTGTAATTAGTTAGGCCATAATCGAAGGAAGTGTCCTTCATTACTAAGATGGGCTCTAGATAGTTGGGATTGAGAAATAAATATTTTTTTTATTATATATTCAATTTATTGTATATTCAATTTTTTTTATTATAATTTATTGTATATTCAACTTTTTATTATAATTTATTGTTTATTCAATTTTTTATTATAATTTATTATATATTCAATTTTTTTTTATTGTAATCTATAATTGAGAAATGAATACTTTTTTTTTTATCATTTATATTTAATTATGTGTAGATACTTTTATTATATATTCAATTTTTTTATTATAATTTATAAAGTTGTACATTATTCTTTTAATTAAGTTGTACATTATTTAAGTGAGTGTTGAATGCAAAATGTATGTGATGATATGCACGCATGGTTCAAGTCCAATGATATGCAATAATGACCTATCTTGGCTCAATTCATGCAATATTACTTCTAGATATGCGTTATTAATGAATGTTCATGTAGTATGTTGTGCGTTGTCACAAGTTTCCTTACGTTGGAACCAAGTATAATTCTACCGCAAGTTTCTCGGTGTGATCCGAGGTCGAACACAGGGACTGTTTGAGGTTATTGTGTTATGTTTATGATACATGCAACCAAGTTTTCAATTTTATAAAAGGATGGTTTGTACAAGTACTAAGAATGCATTAAAGTAAAGGAAAGCAGTAAAAAATGCAATAATTAAACAAAGTACAATAAACCTAAGCTAAGATGGTACAAGATACAGGTCTCATGATATGGGTTACTGAGGTCAAGGTTGGTTGTGAAGATTAAACAAAGATAGTGTGATGTGTTGACAAATCTTATGTGTGAAGTAGAAAAGAAAAGATAACTAATATAAACAGCACAAGTTACTTAATTGCGTTAATGACATAAGTACGGTCCCGCTTTCCCTTGGCGTACATCTCTCGGTGATCGTCCGCGTTCCCACATGTCTGTGGTGAAACAGAGACGAACGTAATGAAGGTAAGGTTGCTTCCATCTCTGGAAGTACTACTCACTTTAGTTAACGCATTCTTCTAACCTTCTCTCGATAAATCAGAATGACATCTTCACTTCTGCTCTCATAGGTGAAGATACCGTCTAGCATGCCTTAGCTAAACGCATTTATCTCTTTAACACAGATAAAGTACTCGTTTAATTCATATTAACTACCAAGGGATTAGAAGACTTTATGGAGAAAACGATAAACGGAGGAACGAAAATAGACAGAGAAGTGGTAATGAAAACGATCGAGACATTCAATATATCTATTCAGCGTCTGATACATAGTGTATGAATTAAGAGATAAAGAAGATGAAATACAATGATGAAAAGAGATAGAAAAAAATACAAATAAGTGCCCACATCTCGACACCGATTTGGGTGGAGGTTTGCTTGCCGATATGGATTGATCGTGCGAAAGGATGAGCTTCCCTCTCAGGCTTGCTCAACCGGTAGCAGGGATCTGAGTATAGAGCTTCACGGCGGGAATCTGGCGGAATAGTACTGACACTCACCTCTCGGCCTTGTCTCTTCTCCTTCCCGGATTTGTTCCGTTTAGCACTCAGCTCAGCCTTTCTCTCAATAACCTAATATCACTTTTTTCCCCGTATCAAGTAGCATCATTTCTTTGAATTCTATAAGGTATTTATAGGTGAAGATCTTTGACTCTGGCCTTGTGGACCCCACTTTTTGTTATGGAAATTCCGAAGATGGAGGGATATTTATTCCTTCTATTATGCAATCAAACCGTCAAATCTGCACAACCGTTAGTCGTACACATGTCACAATCCTCCAATTTTGCATTACTCAGCTGCATCTTTCGATCAGAAGTTTGCATGCGGTGTTGTTTTTATTACTGCATGCGGTTGAAAGTCAGCTTTTGATCGGCTATCGCATCGCGCCGTCATTGCGTTAATCATCTTTTCATTGTTGATTGTCGAGCACAATGTGACAAAGATGCATTGGTTAGTTCGTCTTGAGCCTTGATCGCAATCGGTGACTTGGTTTCCTGCAAAACAGAGTAGGAATCTCCTTTTCTTCCATCTTAATGATGTTAATGAGTGTAATTATGATAATTCATAATTATTGTATTTCTAAGCTATTTTGCATACATTTGGCGCATATTTATTCTCTCTTGGCCACAATATCTAGATAAGGTAGTATAAATAACTTATATTCCTACAAGTTATCACACCACGAAATTTAGATATATGCTTGTCCTCAAGCATATCTTTTACTAAGGCAATAATACTCAATTCCTATCCTATATTTCTGTGTCAATTGGTGCTCCGAATGTTACACTTAGGCACATTACTTAACATTGCAATTTTCTCCTATCCTTGCTAATTCTTAAAAAGCTCTACTTTATTCTTCTATATAACAAAATTTTGCTCAAAGATGCTTTTCTAGTTTTCAAAATAGAATGTTTATCTCTTCTTTGTCAAAACAATTTGATATATCTAAATACAGTGGTCAAAACTTTTGCGTCATTTACTAGAGACAGTTGGTCATGGTTACACTCTTCGTTTTGGCCTGTTTCCACGGGTGTCATGCGAATATCCAACTACGGTTGTGTGCCAATCTCAACTTTAACTCATGATATTCAGAGGAGTTGTCCCTTGCATTCCTTTATTATATTTTTCTTTCTTTTTCTTTTATACTACATTGATTTTGGAAACCCACCTTCATTTTGGCTTGCTCCTATGATTGTCATACGAACATCCAACTACGAGCAGGCTCTTTTCATAACTAAATTCTTATAAGATGGGAACATTTTTAAGGATTTCCCTTGCACTGACATTGGAGTTTTACATTTTTGTGTCTTTTTTTTTTTTTTTTTTTTTTTTTTTTTTTTTTAAGAAAATGAACGTATTTTCTTCAATACTACATATTCTTGATCTTATCTACTCAGACCTTTCTCACTCCAAAATTTAAAGATGAGCAAGGTCCTCATTGCATTGTTTGGATAGACTAGACAAACACTTGGAAGAAAAATTTCAAAAAGAAGGTTTGAGCAGAACTTTGAAAGATAAAAGGTAAAGTACTGTTAAACAAAGAATTAACTAAGTGTTAGTCAAAATTTACAAAGTATGGGAAATGTTTCTAGGTATAGACACATTATACATCATAGTAACGCAATGAAGGACACAAAAGTAAAAGATTAAGAATATCGCAAGTATTGACAAAGGATGATAAAGAGAAAGGCACAGGCAAAAAGTGGAGTGAATATGTACACATTGTATTGAATATTAACAAAGTATACAAATAATTACAAATGAATGCAATACGAAATTTTGTTTTCCTGTACAAGAATCAAAGAATTCGATTAACTTATAAAAGAATAAATGAATTAAAAAGAATATATATTGGTCGCATAGAAGAAAAAAAATAAATATGGGAGGATTATTGCCGAGGGGCTGGAAGGTCTGGAGGAGGATTTTGAGGTGGTGCAGAAGGAGCTTCATCAAAATTTAAGTGCTGCTGGAGATGTGGGGGTACCATCGAACCATGCAGATATGCAGTGAGAAAGTTGAAGTACTCTTGATTACTCTCCGTAATCAGTCTTTGGTGCATATGGACTTTATAAATGTTATGCTGCATGTTGATCAGCGCCTCTCTAAAATGTGGCAGCACTGCGCTGAATATCATCAATCTGCTCCATTACCACTTCGAATCTTTGGTTGAAGAAATGTTGTTGTTGAGAGAAAAGTTGTTGTTGCTGAGAGAAGAGGGATCTCATTTCTGCTAACTCAGCAGCCATGGAGGTGATGAAGGTTGTGCCTGCGATGTCTCGCCAGCATCGTTTTGGGGTTGGGCAGAGGTGCCTTCACCCAAATCGTATGGGTCATCAACTTGCGGTGGTGGGATGGACGGTTGCGGTGATGATGCTGCTGGTGAGTAGACTGGTGAGAATGTGGTGGGAGAGTTTGAAGTTAGGAGAAGGTTGGTAAAATGCTCATGGAGTGGAGAAGAAGGTTGTACGGGTGGGCTTGGAGGGCTTGGAGGACAAATAACTAAGGGAAGAGGGTTCATAGCTTCTGAATTTTGTGTTGATGACTCTTGAACCTTTTCTTTTCCCTTGTCTTCTCTACACTGTCTTTTGGGCCTGGGTTCTTGCGGCGCAATCAAATCGATCGTGGGCCTCTTTGCTGGAAGCTCGGGGTAATGTGGGGAGTTCTTGAGGAGCATTCTCAAGATCTTGATGCTGATGAGGTTGTGGACTTCAAGCATGGGCTCCTCATCAATGTCTACGCCCATGGACAGGCACAGACTTGAAACGATCCATGGGAAGAAGTACTGCCCTCGGATATTCCCCCACCAGTGATCTGATATGCCTTGCAATCAACTGCCCTACGTTGATAGGAATGTCGCGTGCGATGCAGTATGCAGCCATGACCCGATCCCCTGATATAGTTCTGTCATGCGTTATTGGGATCAGCCATTTCTTGACCAGGTAAACCCAGAGCCTTCCCTCTGGAAGCAAGGACTTGGACTTCAGGGTGCGGATGCCCTTAAGTGAAACCGACCACTTCGTGCCCGGTTGCGTTAATACCCTCAGCGCGTCTTCCATCTGTTGTTCCGTGGGATCATCAATAATTTTATTCCCTGGTCTATCAGGGTTGTCCTTCATTTGATATATCTCGTTGATGTCTCTTGCGTTGAAAGATACTGTTTCTCCTTTGAAGGTCACCGCATCTCTGTTCCCATGTAGACGCCTGCAGTAGAAGTCCCGCACTACCTGAGGCACAATGATGGATGGGCACTTTCAAAATATGTCCCAGCCATGTTCCACAATCACGCTTGTGATGAGGTCAGGTAGTGGCGTCGATGCAGGATAGAAGCCCATCTCAATCAGAATGTCATCATTCTCTTTTCTCTTTGATGAACGCTTCCTGGCCGGTGCGGGCTCGCTACTTTCAGCGATTGCCTTGCCTTTTTCTTTGGCCAACGCAAGGCGGCTTTGTCTCTTCTCCCACTCCTTGCGTTGCTCCTCCTTCTCACGCTCTACGATTCTTTTCCCTTCTTATTATATAAGTGTCGCAAATTAGCTTCACGCTTATTCTCATTCTCTTCCAATAATATCCTCTCCTCTTTCTCTTTCTTCTTTTCCTTTTTCTTTTTCCTCTTCTCTTTCTTCTCTCTCAAACTCTTCTACAAACTGCTCGGAGGCCAGCAATAGACACTGTTCCTCTTCGCGCCTCTGTATCCCTTCAAGTCTTGCAAGCTCATTATTGCTACACATTTCTTCATATTCCAATCTTCTTCTCCTATTTCCTTCTACGATAGCTTTCCCCTCTCCATTTTCTCTTGCTTCTTCTTCTCTTCTTTTCTTTTTCTTTCCTTTTCTTCCAATGCGATGATTAGTCTTTGAGGGTCAATAGTAGACCCTTGTCATGCATTCTACCTTCGACGCCGCATTAGGGGGGTTTCTTCTTCTTCTTCTCTTTCATCGGTCGTAACCATTTGCGTTGTTCCGGGTTGCTTCGGCTTCATTAATTGCACCGTTTCCCCCTATCCTTTCTCACGAAGGTTAATTCTCCATCTTTCTCCGGGCTCGTAGCCCTCTGCTTTTCTTCTTCTGCTTTTCTTCACGTCGGCACATTTTTCTTTCTTCTTTCTCCTTCTTCTTTCTATCCTTCATGGCCTCCTCATCTTCATCATCATCCTTCTTCTCTTTCTTCTTTCTCTTTTTGTGATGATTAGAAGATTCAACCTTTCCAGCCTTCCTTCCTTTGTTTTACTTCTTCTTCTTTTTCCTTTCAGCCACTTCTGATTGCGTCTCCACTGCAACCTCCTCCAACGCAACTTTAGGGGTCTCCAACATAACTTCAACCTCCTTGGCCTCCTCCACCGCAATCTCTTCTTCTGCCATTCTGGGAGGTCCATCATAGGTTTTTGCGTTGGCAGTCACCTCAGGAATCTCTGGGGCCAGAACGCCTCTTCTGGTTTCTTTTTCAGTCACCGCTGCCTTCGCCACCACTACTCCTTCCGCCACCACCACCGTCTCCTCCTCCATGGACAGTGGTTGATTTACAACCCCTGCCTCGGGTAATCCACCTCCTTGCTCCAAATGACTCAGAATGTTGCCAAACACTTCCTTGTCATCATGCCTCTTCTTTTCACTCTCCGTTGAGACGACTAGGGTTGGAACAAGTGTGCTCTTAGTGCTTCCCCCTCTTTTGAACAGAGGAGGTCTAATGGCCAAAGGGTTTCTCTGGGCTCTCCCAGCGAGTCTGGGGACAGTATGGGCTTGGGCGGTGAGCCTGCGGCTAGCAGCGAGGAATGCTGCCTCTCACATTGTAACTTGGTCAGAGGAAGGGGTGGATAGTGATGCAGATTGGTTGGAAGCTTAGTCAGCCATGGATAAGAGCTTGGAAGGACTGGTAAATGGCTTGGATGTTGGGGAAGAAGGAAATCTATACGCTAAAGGTGCTAGGGTTTCTGATTGCAAAGATGAGGTAAGTGTCCTATTTATAAGTTGGGTCGTAGTGGGCCCAACGCGACTTTTGTAGCGATAGGCCTTGAGACACTCAAAAGGTGCGTCGTTCGACTTCTTTCATTTATGGAATTTCAGAGAAATGCCTTTTCGTCTGCCGAATCATCATTGCTTTGGGATACGAAACGATTGGACTCCCCCAAATTACAAAAAGAATTTTCTTTAATATTTTATTCGAATGGACGCAAGATAAAGATTAACGCAATGTGCTCACCAACACAAATGTATCTTCATAGAGGACGGGCAACAATGCATACATCCCTGCAACACACCCCTTAACCAAACACATTTCTGGAGGATACCTCAACATAGTGTGTTTAGCTAAGGACGGGCAAAGGACATATACGCGCATAACACACCCCTTAGCTCGATTCAGTCAAGTTGGGTGAATGAAAAATGTATCTGATTGGTTCAAGATGCGTCCATTATCGCTTTGCATACTTGTTAATTATATAATTTTATTATTAGTTTTTTTTTCATCAACGCAAGTTTCTAAGACTTGCAACAATGCAACTTGCGACAATAACTTTCTCTTTATTACTTATTCATTCACCATTTAAAGACCAACACATTAATTAATGAAAAGCTCAAAGAATTAAAGACGATACAGAAATAAATGCAAAGGAAATAAATGAGGAATTAAATTCATAAAGTCAAGAACGAATTAAATGAGGAAGTAAAGTCAAAATTCAAGAATTCAAACAGACAGGAATTTAAGAAAGCATTAAACATAGTGGTGAGATATGGACCGACAGATGCGTTTCTTTGAATGGGCACAATTCACATCTACGCAGGCGGTCCTGCTTGCCTGCCCAATGTCCTAGGGACATTGCTCCTTTCCAGTAGATCCCGGGGCTTCTAAATTACTGGGCAACATTCCTAGTGTTCTACTTCTCAGCTCAAATGCCAGCTGGTCCACTTGGATCTCCAAATTTCTAATTGAAGATGCCTGTGCTTGCATCACTATGTCATTTTTATCCATGTATTGCTTTAGCAGGGTCTCCAAAGAGCTTCTAGAAGTGTTAGAAGATGAGGGTTGCTGGTGATGTGATTGCCTCGGCTGCCCTTGATTTTAACTTTGGTGAAAGGGGGATTCCCTCGACTGCCACCTTGATGGTTGATTAGCCCCCCTTGGTTAGGATTACCTCCCCAACCGAAGTTAGGATGGCTCCTCCAGCCAAGATTATATGTGTTGCTGAAGGGGTTGTTCTGGATGGCGCATACTTGCTGGATGTTCAATGGGCATATTTCAGCTACATGAGCCCCTCCACAATTGACGCAACTTAATGCGGCCACTTGAGCCGGCGCAGCAAGTTATGCTGATTGTTGAGGGATGGCTGCTTGACTAATTGCCATCGATTGGAGGATGGAGGTCACCGCGACCATCTGTACAACCAATGTGGTCATTATTTCCGTAGGGACAATGGCAGTTTCGCTCTTTCTTCTGTCGACGCCTCGACCTCCATATCCATCATCAATCCAATCATCCATGTTCCGCGATATGCGGTCAAGGATGACCTTAGCCTCTGTGTACGTTTTATTCATAAAATCTCCTGCCGTGGAGGCGTCAGCAATAACCTGCGTTGATCTGTTCAGGCCGTTATAAAGGTTTCCATCAAGACGTAATCGGGGATCCCGATATATGGACAGTTTTTCACCAATCTTCTAAATTGCACCCAGGCGGTGCTCAGGGTCTCATTCTTCTTCTGCTTGAAGTTTAACACATCCTTTCGTCGCCTTGTGTTGACTGCTTGTGGGATGAACTTCTTCATAAATCACTCCACTAGTTGAACCTACGGTGGTATTTCATTTGGCTCTAGTGAGTGAGCCCACTTCTTGGCCTCGTCCCTCAAGGTGTAAGGGAACAAATACAGTCTTATGCTCTCCGGGGTTATGGCAGATAGCGAGAAATTGCCGCACATTTCGACAAAGCTGGTCAGGTGTGCATGCGAGTCTTCACCTTGCAGACCCCCAAATTGCCTTACATTTTGGATCATTTGAAGCATGATCGGCTTATTTCGAACCTTGCGTTCTACTCGACAGTAGGCCTTGAAATCCCAGGCGAAAATTCATACAGGTTGGGTGTCGCATAATTCCTCATTGGAATGTTGCGATTAGCAGCTAGGAAAATGGGATCCTACGTTGGTCGAACAACCCCTTGATTCACTACTGGTACCGTATTGTCATTGTTATCGGCCATACTTGCTGCCTTTTTTCGCCTAATCCGATTCTGACGTGCGCGTGCGCGAAACGTACGCTCAATCTCAGGGTCAGCTTCGAATTCTGATTCAGCACCAGTACTCATAAACTATCAAGCTGCTCTCCGCATTGAACACCCAGTACAACGAGATCTGTCCTGCAAAATACCACAAACACACTCAAACAATAAACCTTAACCAATCCCCGACAACGACGCCATAAACTTGTTGAACGCAAAATGTATATGATGATATGCACGCATGGTTCAAGTCCAATGATATGCATCATTAATGAATGTTCTTATAGTATGCTGTAAGTTGTCACAAGTTTCCTTACGTTGGAACCAAGTATAATTCCACCACAAGTTTCTCGGTGTGATCTGAGGTCGAACACAGGGACTGTTTGAGGTTATTGCGTTATGTTTATGATACATGCGACCAGGTTTTCAATTTTATAAAAGGATGGTTTGTACAAGTATTAAGAATGCATTAAAGTAAAGGAAAGCAGTAAAAATGCAATAATTAAACAAATTGCAATAAACCTAAGCTAAGATGGTACAAGATACAGGTCTCATGATACGAGTTACTGAGGTCAAGGTTGGCTGTGAAGATTATACAAAGATAGTATGATGTGTTGACAAGTCTTATGTGTGAAGCAGAAAAGAAAAGATAACTAATATAAACAGCGCAAGTTACTTAATTGCGTTAATGACATAAGTACGGTCCCGCTTTCCCTTGGCGTACACCTCTCAGTGATCGGTCGCGTTCCCACATGTCTGTGGTGAAACAAAGATGAATGTAATAAACGCAGCGCAAGGTTGCTTCCATTTCTGGAAGTACTACTCGCTTTAGTTAACGCATTCTTCTAACATTCTCTCGATAGATCAGAATGGCATTTTCACTTCTACTCTCACAGGTGAAGATGTCGTCTAGCATGCCTTAGCTAAACACATTTATCTCTTTAACACAGATTAAGTACTCGTTTAATTCATATTAACTACCAAGGGATTAAGAAGACTTTATGGAGAAAACGATAAACAGAGGAACGGAAATAGACAGAGAAGTGGTAATGAAAACGATCGAGACATTCAATATATCTATTCAGCATTTGATACATGGTGTGTGAATAAAGAGATAAAGAAGATGAAATACAATGATGAAAAGAGATAGAAACAAATACAAACAAGTGCCCACGTCTCGGCACTGATTTGGGTGGAGGATTGCTTGCCGGTATGGATGGATCGTGCGGAAGGATGAGCTTCCCTCTCAGGCTTGCTCAACCAGTACCAGGGATCTGAGTATAGATCTTCGCTGCGGGGATCTGGCAGAATAGTACTAAGACACACCTCTCGGCCTTGTCTCTTCTTCTTCCTGGATTTGTTCCGTTTATCACTTAGCTCAGCCTTTCTCTCAATAACCTAATATTAATTTTTGCCCCGTATCAAGTAGCATCGTTTCTCTGAATTCTATGGGGGTATTTATAGGTGAAGATCTTTGACTCCAGCCTTGTGGACCCTACTTTTTGTTATAGAAATTTTGAAGATGGAGGGATATTTATTCCTTCTGTTTTGCAATTAGACCTTCAAATTTGCACAATCGTTAGTCATACACGTGTCATAATCCTTCGCTTTTGCATTACTCAGCTGCATCTTTTGATCAAGAGTTCGCATGCGATGTTGTTTTTATTACCACATGGGGTTGAAAGTCAGCTCTAGATCGACTGTCGCATCGTGCCATCATTGCGTTAACGTCTTTTCATTTTTGATTGTTGGGCGCAATGTGACAGAGATGCGTTGGTCAGTTTGTCTTGAGCCTTGATCGCAAGCGGTGACTTGGTTTCCTGCAAAATAGAGTAGAAATCTCATTTTCTTCCATCTTAATGAAGTTAGTGGGTGTAATTGCGATAATTCATAATTATTGTATTTCTAAGCTAATTTTCATACAATTGGTGCATATTTATTCTCTTTTGGCCGCAATATCTAGATAAGGTAGTATAAATAACTTGTATTCCTACAAGTTATCAGTGAGAAATAAATAATTTCTTTTATCATGTATATTTAATTTAGTCAATTAAGTTGTACATTATTCTTCTAATTGAGAAATAAATATTTTTTAATTGAGAAATATTTTTTTTTTCTTTCAGATCATGGCTTTAAACCCAGGACCTGTTGATCTCGATGTTTTGTACAACCAATCCATTCATCGATCATCTATTGTATGGCGAGATTGTACTACTGGAGAAATATCCTGCAGGCGTCGAGAGGCAGTTCTCTAGCGCACTATCTCACTCCACTCTCGAATACTACCGTTACTTTGCACATTTGGATTCTATGGGGTTGCCAGATTGAGATTTCTTCAGTTGGACTGGCATATGATCACATTCTTGGTCGAGAGATGGAGGCCCGAGACGCATACATTTTATATGTCTGTTGGAGAGTGCACTATCACTTTACAAGACATAGAAGTATTGTTGGGGTTACCTGTTGATGGTGAGCTGATCATCGGACTGATGTACGATGATTAGTCACAAGTTTGTCAATTGCACCTCAGTGTGACCCCACCTGCCGACAAAATTAAAGGATCAAGGTTAATTTTGATATGGTTAGGAACACAATTCCATGAGCTCGCAAATGATGCAGACGAGGAAACCGTCATAAGATATGTGCGAGCATATATACTACAAATGATGGGTGGAAGTTTATTAAGTCATTTTATTTACTTGATGTTCCTGCCACTATTAGCTAACCTCTATGATGCGGGCAGTATTCGTGGGGTGGAGCATGTTTGGCATAGTTGTATAGACAACTATGCAAAGCAACAAAACCTGAGGTTCGTGAGATAGCTGAGCCTCTCATACTTTTGCAACTATGGGCTTCGGAACGATTTCCAACAATGGCTCCACAGTTACAACATGTCAATGACGCTCAGTTAGCTGGACAAGCCTACGGTTCTCAATATGTTATTTTAATTCAATTTCATTTTTATATCACTGATCTAGTTAATTTAGAATCTAAATTATCAATTTAAAAATTTAGGTGGAGAGACAATTTTTAAGTGACTAGGATAGCCATAGATGTAGTCAGCCTGTACAAATACATGTTTGATTTGCTTCAACCTGATTAGGTACATTAACACTGAACCAAATTGATTATTTTATACACATTTTTATTGCATTTGTCTTTAATGTTCTCCAATATAATATTTTGTGTTTTAGGTTATTTAGGAGCCGTACAAAATTATTATGCGTACTTTGCCCAATTTCTATATGAATGGTCAAAATATATGACGGACGATGAGTCCTCTCATATGTTTTCACATTGGTGAGTGGCATCTTCCTGACAGGATGATGAGACAATTTGGTTTTCAATAGGATGTCCCATCGTCTTGTAATACTGAACACTTACTGCATGATATCGACTTAAGGACTGTAGATTGATCCGAAAAAATTGCACATTTGGTAGTGCGATGGCACTATCGTGCAAGGTTTATTGCAGTGGGGGTTTCTAATGAACAATTTGATAGGGATGTCACTCAAGACTACATTCATTGGTATAATAATATCACAAGGCGCTACGTCACTTGTTCGGGAGCAGCTATGGATCATCTGGTAAATGAATGAATATTATCTAATTATTTTTAATTTAAATTTATTTTAAATATTATCTAATTATTTTATAATCCACAGAGATCGAACAACAGTAGACTCCGTTGTTGTGAATGATCCGAACCAGGTTCTTGCTATATGTAGTGACAATCAAAGCTATATGGAGGAGATACATTATATGTACGATATATCTATTGTTCCTCCACTAGCTCCTAGACATAGAGAACCTGTTCGGGAAGAGGATGAGTTTGATGAGGTTGCCCATAATGTTGAAGAGTTGCCCCTTGTGATGCAGACGCAGAGTCAAACTGATTATGTTAGTCTGATGATGATGATACAAGCATTTGGTTCAGGACATTATAACTCAGAGGCTGGTCCTTCGTCTTCATACGTGCACGGACATGGTCAGGGTCGTGGAGAGCATAATGAATATTTATATTATGACGTTCTTGCAGAGGTACCAGAGCGACATCAAGAAGAACCAGAGCAACCTCAAGTTCGAAGTCGACGACGGCAATCGAAATCGACGACGTCCGCCTTGTGGGACACATTGATTTTTGTAATTATTTTTATATAAGTGAGATATTTTAATTTACACTTTTTTTTATGAGATATTAATTTTTTTAATTTTTTTCTTTTTAGAGTTAAGTTAAATAAAATAATAAAATGTTTTTAGAAATTATTTTTATAAAATGGAAAATTAAAAAAAAAAAAGAAGAAGAAGAGTGTAGGTTGAATAGGTTGGTCGAATTTTGAAGACTCGACACATTAAAATAAAAAAAAGCCATATTTATAAAATGGAAAATTAAAAAAAAAGGTAAAGGTCGAATGTTGAAAATTCGACCTAGGTTGGTCAAATTCTCAACACTCGACATATTAAAAAAAAAAAAACCATATTTTTATAAATAGTTTCAAAACAACAATATTTTTATAAATTGTTTTTAAAACAACAATATTATTTTAATTTGCGAGAGAATTATCTATTAGGTCTTGAAAAGAACCATGATTTATATGTTAATTCCCTTAATTCTAGTTCAAATCTTTGCTTAAAATATTTATTTTGTAGGTAAAATCCGATCCTGACATTAATAGAGTCATCATGAGGAATTCAGAGCTAAATCGAGTCCAAATAAGCCAAAAGAATCACTCAAGAAAAATATCAAAGCCAAATTACCATTTTACCCCTCAGCCAAAGCAAATCAACACATTTCATAAATATTCAGAGCGTTGCAATACTCCCAAAACAACATAGGCCAAATGCTGCCTCGATGCTACAAGATAGAATGCTACATTTTGCTACAAAACAGGGCAGTGTCGCAACGCTCCAGAGAATGACGGAAAAATAAAATCGCGCGCGCACCTGCGCAAGCCAGCATCGGGCCCTCAAATTTGCAAAGTCACAATGATGCGACCCTTTTCAGTACAAAAGCTTCAATTTCATACTTAAAGGAGAGAAGAACTTCAATTATTTTTAGAGAGATTTCGATTCCCACGAACCATAAGAGCTATTCAATTTTTAGAGAGATTCTGTCAAAATTACATCACTCTTCGTATCAATCATGCAATTCTCAATGGAATTCTTCAAGGATTTGTATCTCCATGAGTAGGTAAGTCTTTATCTTGGGAAGTTATGTAGATTAACATTTTCATGAGATTTTTTTTTTTTTTGAATTTCTTCATGTAATTACTTGTTCATGAATGTTCTTGCTGAAATTTTGAATAAAATTAATTAAAAATGAATTGACAACTCAATTTTGATCAATTTTTGTTTGCAAAATTATATGGTTCTATAATAAAATTGTAATTAGGTTGTAAGAATTAGTAATCTTGATAGAAAACCTGGACTTCTTTTCCTATTTTCTTGAAAGATCATACTCATTTAGAACATTCATACAATCAATCTTGAATTTTAAGTCTTTTCATTTCAAGAATTTTCATAGTTAAGAAAACCCATGAGTTTAATGCAATTTAGGGATTATTGTAGAATGTCTTTAAGAAGCAATTAAGAACTAAATTAGAGTTAATTGTTTAATTGGCATTAGGCTACTTCCCTATTGAACTATGGAACAACTTAATTGCATGAATTTTGTTAAGTCCATGATAGAAATTGCTAAATCTACATAATATCCCTAATATTTATTTTCCCATTGAAATTCATTACATAATCTCTCTCATTTCTCTCATTACTATAATATTCCTATCAATTCTTGTTTCTTTACAAACAAAACCCCCAATTGTTATCTTTTTTAATTCAATGTTCATCTTTGGCCAATTTATAGAGGTTCCCTCGGGATCGACCTCTTACTCCACTATTGCTACCTAGTAGTTTTAGCCATAGTTTGCTCTGATAAATTTTATTGTTTGGGTTAGACAAAACTAATGACATCTATTTTTAGCACTGAACAAATTGACATCATTGTCGGGAAACCGTGTGACAGACCCAAAACTTACATTGTTAATAAGTCTCAAACTTGATAAAAAAAAATTGTATACTACCGAATTACTCCTATCACTACAAAGACTTAGCAATAGTGGTAAGTCTGAGTCAATTCACAGGGAAGGGCAATTTGGTCATTAAGCCAATTTCTTAACTAGAGCGGTGAATGGGGAGTTTTGATGTCAAAGAGATAAAACGTGTGAAATTAAAATAAAAGGGTAAATGTAATCTAGAATAGGAGTCTATCTAATTTCTAGAGCAAGAGAGAGAATCCTATGCAATTTCTATCATGAAAATCGATAATTAAACGAACGTTCAATTCTATGCATGCATGACTACCAAATCGATTTGATTTACTAATCTCTACAAAGGCTGACAATCAATTAAATTGAAATCAATCAAGCATCCTAATTATTAATTAAGGTCGGAAATACCATGCCCTAATTAAACTATATGCTCTCAATTCTACTTGGTTCTTAGCGATCATAAAGAATTAGAAAAACATATGCATTAAGAATAAGGATAAAATCAAGCATAGGACTAACTATGAGGAAACGTGCAATCTCAAAATTAACTAGAAGAGATATGCAATCATGATAGGGTTGTCAGTCCAACACACAAATGCAAATCTGAATTCATCAAGATTCAAAGAAAAACATAGAACTGAAGAACATCACAATTTAATTACAGAAAACTCAAGAAATTAGACATAGGACTTTTGCTCAAAGAAAATTAGATAGAAGTTACCTCTTAATTCATAGACAAATCCAAAATACACATACGATCCATCGATTACAACCCAAAACAAAAAAGAAAAACTAACCTAAAGATACTAAATTCTGAAGGGAAAAGAAGAAGAATGAAGGTTAACTTCGGCCTGCATCAAATGTGGTCCCGAAATTCAGCATGTTTTGACCTAAAGATGAAGAGAGGTATTTATAGAAATCATCGCAACATTGCAATGCTAGGAAGAGCGTTGCAACCTGGCGTTGTGCAAACTTTAGAGCGTTGCAACGCTACATATTCTACCTTATAGCATCAGGCAAGTGACAGGCGGGTGTTTCAACTCTGCAGAGCATCAGGTAAGTGTCAGGCTAGCATTGCAACTCTATGATACTGGCATTTTAGTAATTTTTCTTCCTTTGAAGTTCGGATGCTCAAATTGCTTCAAATTAATCCCGTTCAGCTCCAAATCACCAATTCTACCTCTTGATTGCTCGATACCTACAAAATAGGAAAATAAACACATTAAATTCAATAACAAGCCCGAATTAAGCTAGGAATAATAGCTTTTTTTAGAGCTATCAAACATCCCCAACTTAATCTTGCTCGTCCCGAGAAAGGTAGAAGCACATAATCAAATAGAATATAAGATAATTAAAGTTATGCCAACTTAATTTGCAAGGTTGTTACTCTAGTCTCAACTGTCAATTAGAATGAAATTTAAAATCAAGAATGAAAATCAATTATGATCAGTCAATGAAGCACAAAGTTAAGAATGGTTCTTAATCTATTCATACATGAGTGAGCCTAGAGTTTTGCTAATTAAGCTTGAACAACCCAAAAAAGTTTTAAAAGGTCCTAATCCCATTTTCCCCCTACACTGGCTTGGTTATCAACCTCGGACCTACCAAACTTGCAAAGGGAGAGCAACACTAAGAGAACGGTGCCTAAACACACACACACAAAACATGGAAGGCATTTATTTTACTTAGAGGGCTAGCTTTCACATCCAGCCACTGGGAACCTATCACTCTTTTCCCACGGGCTCTAACTAGACACGATAGAGGTAGCTCTTTTCATGTCTATCCATGCATACACATACACTATTTTTTTTTTTTTTTTTTGCAGGCATGTCGACCAATGCCTCTTTTATTATTATTATTATTATTATTATTATTATTATTATTATATATGATTTCTTTTCAACTGATTTTCTTTTTTTTTTCCCTTTTCTTTATTCACAATAGGCCCTATTTTATCCACTTTGTCTAGTTTTGCTCTATGACAAGTATGGTTACTCCTAAGTCAAAGGTGGACCTTTTGGACTGACAACAAATGTATAAACTAGATAATCCAATTCTAAGCACGCAAAACTTTAATTTCAAAAAACAATGACTTAAAGATGCATGAGAGATAAGATTTTTTTTTAAAAAAAATGGGCTAAAATAATAATCATGCTTTCCTAACGCTCTTTCATGGAAATTTTATTATAGGAAGAGTATGTCATAAATTATCATGATAACAACAGAGCAAACAAGCTAGCAAGGCAATCAAAGCACACAAAGCATAGTCCGAGCACAGCGCTCAACGACCCTAAACTAATATAAAAAAACTACCCAACAGGTACCCCACCCCCAACTTAAAGTAATACATTGTCTTCAATGTATCTAAAGTAGAACTCAACGAAAATAAAGACAAGGGAATAGAAAACCTCCCCTGAAAACATAGTCGAGCACAAGATGGTGGTGGCAATAGGCTCGTCCTTCAGAAAGATCCTCCTCTCTTCTAGGTCGTCCCTACAAAATAAAAACAAAAAGAAAGCTAATCTAGAAAACAAATAAAGAAAGCAGTAAATTTTTCACCTAACTCCCTTGAATAAGGACAAATTTTTAACATAGATTTCTCGACGTTACCTATCCCCTATCAAGGTACAAAGAAATTATCGTATTTCTTTGGTCCCTTCTTGGATGAGTTGATATAGCCCAGTAAAGCTATAAGGCTCTTCAACTTTTGAAGAGAATCAGACGGGTCGAATTTTCTATTTTTTATATTTATAAAAGGTGATAAAATAAAAGACTTAAGGACTGATGCTTCAAAAAATAAAGACTCTAATTAAATTGACTCTTAAGAAAAAGAAGAACAAAACTAAAAAATATACGATATACCAGAGGTTGGAACAGGGCAAGGTTTCTTAACCTCTAACTCCATCACCTGAAAATCGACGGGTTTAGGCACATATTGTCCATAGTCCTCACAAACTGGCTCTAAACATGGCATGCTATCTTCCAACTCATCCTCGATGTCGACATAGGTTATCTCATCACTGCACGCCTCGGTATTGTCATAAGATGTGAGCAGCAGGGATTCACATTCTCTCTCAACTGAATCAGAAGGTTGAGTGACTAAGTCTCTCAAACTCTGAAGATTAGTTCCAACCTCAGTTTGAAAACTAAAGCTCTCCTGGAGGTCGTAGATCTCCGGCTCAAAAACAAGATTGTTAATAGAAAGTTGTCTAACCACATCTTCTAGAGACATACCAGAGTCGGCGATGTGATCATGCATCGACATGTCATATGTGGTAGGGTATGAATCGTAGTGGAACAGGTCCCATCCTAGGTTTCCATAGCCATACGACTCCTCCCATCTAGACCGATGAAAATCGTCATCCGTATAACTAGGATCCTCCCATGGAGTAATCTCATGGCATAGGGATCCCCTGCAGACTTGGGCTCGCTTGCTTAGGGTGATCAATCCTACATGCTTGCACCTGCTGTGGGTTACTTGCAACCAATCGATTAACCAAAGAAGTTAACTCAATAAGGTAACCTCGAAGGTTACAAACCTCGTCACTAAGCCAAGATGCTCCCTTCCATTGTCCCCATCCTTGTTGATGATATCTGTCCATGCTTAGAATACTGACACAAAAGAGGAAAAAAATCAAAAGCAAAAGAATACTCTAACTAGAAATTTAACTAACGAAACGTCAGTGGCTTCCCTAGAAATGGCACTATTTTTTTTACAGGCTCGAAACTTACGTCATTAATAAGCTGTAAACTTCATCAAAAGAAAATTTGTGTAATAATGAACTACTTCTATCACTACAAAGATGTAGCAATAGAAGTAAGTCCGAGTGGATCCGTAGGGAAGCGCGATTTGTTTCATTAAGCCAATTTCCTAACTAGAGCGGTGAATGGGGGGTTTTGGTGTGGAAGAGATAAAACATGCAAAAATAAACTAAAAGGGTAAATGTAATCTAGAATAGGAGTCTATCTAATTTCTATAGCAAGAGGTAATCCAATGCAATTTCTATCATGGAAATGGATAATTAAATGAACGTTCAATTCTATGTAGCACGACTACCAAATCGATTCAACTTAACTAATTTCTACAAATACTGAAAATCAATTAAATCGAAGCTAATCAAGCATCCTAATTATTAATTAAAGTCAGAAAGACCATGCCCTAATTCAACTATATGCTCTCAATTCTACTGGGTTATTAGCGATCATATAGAATTAGAAAAATATATGCATTAAGAATAAGGATTCAATCGTGTTGATTAAATGTCTAAACCATACTTAATTAACCAATTTATTCTTCGAATCTGGATTAAACATGTAATGCCAAAATTCAAGGACAACTTATAAATCTCAAGCATGCACATTCAACCAACCATTGCTTCTCAAAGAAAAACATAGAATTGAAAAACATCACAATTTAATTATAGAAAACTCGAGAAATTAAACATAAAACTCTTGCTCAAAGAAAATTAGATAGAAGTTACTTCGTAATTCATAGACAAATTCAAGATACACATCCAATCCATCAATTACAACCCAAAACAAAAAGAAAAATTAACCTAAACACACTAAATTCTAAAGGGAAAAGAAAAAGAATGAAGTTAACTTTGGCCTCCATCAAATTCGGTCCCAAAATTCAGCATGTTTTGACCTAAAGACGAAGAGAGGTATTTATAGAAATCATCGCAACGCTGTAATGCTTTTCCTAGCGTTGCAACACTGGCATTGTGAAAACATCGGCATTGCAAGGCTGCACATTCTACCTTCTAGTGCCAGGCAAGCATCAGGCGAGGGTTGCAACTCTGCAGAGCGTCAGGCAAGCGTCAAACTAGCGTTGCAACTCTGTGACAGTGGCATTTTTCGTAATTTTTTCTCCTTTGAAGCTCGAATGCTCAAATCACCTCCAAATTACTTTAAATTAATCCCGTTCAGCTCCAAATCGCCAATTTTACCTCTTGATTGCTCGGTAGCTACAAAATAGGAAAATAAAGACATAAAACTCAATAACGAGCTCAAATTAAGCTAGGAATAATGACTCTTTTTGAGAGCTATCAACGTGTAATTGGCCTTTTAGAATTTTAAATTCCTTTTATAAAAAAAATAAGAAATATAAACTCAAAAATAGTTCGAGTGATTTTATTTCCTTTTGTGCATGACCTACTCCTCTTCGAGTCTTCTTTGTGATTTTATTGTAGATATAAACCTTGAGGAGAGGAGATTACGAAGGGAAAAAGCAAGTAGAGAATGAGAAGAACATGAAGAGTTGAACTAACATTAAGAAGAAGAAGAACCTCAACCAAACAATGGTGAAGCAAGGGAACAAACCTTGCGAGAACAAGTGGAGCCGGAATATAATCAACAACCTTTGTGTTCAAATCGAGACTTGTTCATCTCCTACCTACTTTCGGAGGGAAATACGGTGAAGACCATATGAAGAGGTTTCATCTAGTATGTGATGGAATGCGCTCGCATGGGGTAACCCAAGAACAACTTAATCTTAGGGCCTTTCCCTTCTCTTTGAAGGATGTGGCCAAAGATTGATTGTACTATTTTCTGGCGGGATGCATCACTACTTGGAGTGGTTGAAGAATAAATTTTTAGAAAAATTATGTTCGACATCTAAGGCTCATACAATAAGAAAAGAAATATATGGAATTAAGTAAAGTGTTGGAGAATCTTTGTATGAATACTGGGAAAGATACAAACAATTCTGTGCTTTTTTTCCACATCACCAAATATCTTAACAGTATCTAATCCAATATTTTCACTCAGGTTTACTTCCATTGGAGAGGGGCATATTGATGTAGCCGCCGACGGAGCTTTAGCAGACAAAACACGGACCGAAGCAAGCCAACTCATATCAACCATAGCGGAGAACTCTCTGAATTTTGGGACAAGAATTCTTGATAACACTATATCTTAATCTAGTGAAGTAAGTGAGCTATGGACGCAAGTATCTAATCTAGTTTCCCTTTTCGTCATGCTATCAAGGAGGCCTTGCTCAAGTCAAAGAATGCGGAGCACATGGATTAGTCGGACATACATCTGAGGCTTGTCTAGAAGCCCAAGTCAATGCCACTAGAGGATTTTAGAGGAAGTACGACTAGCACAGGAAAACTTAAAACCAAGGGTGGCGAGATCGTCCCAATTTCAAATGGGGATCTTGAGGGCCATACGAGAGTCGGAACCAATCTTCTTCAAGCTCCTCAGGTATGTCTCTAGAGGACGTAGTGAAATCCCTTGCTGACCACTCCTTAAAATTTCAATAGGAATTGCACAATTTGCAAAAGGACAATATCCAACATCAACAAGAAACAAAACAACTTCAACAAGACACTGAATCCTTTCAACAAGAGACTAGACAAGGCTTCTAAAAAATGGGCACACAAATCATGCAACTTGTAACTGTGGTACGCAAACTAAAAAGTAAATCATCCAGCAAGCTCCCCGCTCAACTGGAGCATGCAAATGTAAGCGCAATTACTCTAAAAAATGGTAAGAAAATTCCTTCCTCCTCTCGAGGTGCTAACCCAGTTCAATCACCTCCCAAAAAGCCAAATGAGCATGAAAAAAAGGTAAATGATTATGAGGAAGTTTCTATCTTTCAAAAGGTATGTAATTATTCCCCCGAGCATGTTGCATACCCTCAAAACTGTTGGGGTTGATGCTCTAAATCTCGTAGGGTCTTGTAGTTTGTAATTGTATTGTACAAACATTTTATATATGTAATAAAATATGTGATGTTTTATTTCAAAATTAGTTACATTAACCAAAAACTAATAAACTAACATCCAAGATTATCTTGTAGTTTAAACATGTACGTAGAGATATACAAGTGGATCAAATTTAAGTGATAACCTAAATGGTCTGTAGCAGATGGATAAAATTGGATACCTTATCCTGGTGACACTACGAGTATGACCCACTTTGTAGGTGTTATAATTGTTATAAAGTACTACAAATGATCTGATCTAATCATTCATGTATAGACATGTGAGCGGAGTATTCTACACTAAGACCGGACCACGAAATGTTTAGTCTCATTATATAACGTCGTTCATAATAGAGATTTACATTTCACCAGGATGACCATAGGTAACATGACCTGAATCCTGAGTGAGTTGTGAACTTCTGCCAATGAAGGCGGTCCTTTGATTTATATGGGTGAGAGTGGTCAGATTGCCGACTCAACAAAACTACCATTTTGAGGATTTGTCTGATTGGGGAGTTTGGAACACAGCTACACAGAAGGAATTTGCTCCTTCCCCAGTGTCAAGGTGATAGCTTGTAGAAATACAAGCTATTACAGCATTTTACTTAGAATTATGAGGGTTGATGAGCACAGTATGCGTTAATATTGCTAAGATATCATATGGAATAATGAGCTTGCGTCGATCAACACTGAAAATTCCTGTTAACCCCTCATCATGCGTTATCTTGTATCAAAATGTCTATTTTCTAGTTATCACATAAGTCGACTGAATGCGCTGATCTCAATGAAGAAAAGTTGATCACATTGCACTATCATAACTACAGTGATAACCATTACAGAAGTATGATCGCAAAGAGTGTTTGGAATGTGTTGATCCTTCATAGGAAACGAATATGAATGCATGCCTCGAGATTTCTGAATTCGTACAACATATATTTTGATGTGCTTTCTGATCGTTGACCATGATGCAGTGCTGACATCCTCACATATCGCATCAATGATGGTGGCTAATCAGAGCGAGACTACCAATGTTGTCGGCGGTTGAGCTCTATAAATAGAGCCTTTGAGCCTAAATTCAAAGCATCTGGGATTTTTGCCTTGGGCAGATTTCTGTGATTAGAGACAAGAGCATGAGCAACACAGTATTTGAGGGTTCTTCATTCCTACAACCCTTTCCGATTGACGACCGAAGCTTCGTCGAAGGTAGAGCTCGAGAGAGACTACTCCTCCGCCCATCCATGGCACCATCTGATGGAAGCAAAAGATTGCCTACATCTAGCGCTCCACCTCTCTTCTTACCTCTGTATTATATTACATTTTGGCTTGAGACATTAATACATTTTGTAATCAATGCATCTCTTTAGTTACTTCAATGCCATTTTCATCATCTTGTTCTTCTTTATCATCTTTTACTTTCATCGCAATGAGTTAAATGTAGATTGCAAGAGTTATTGCATACTCAATCATGCAGTATAGAGATATGACACATGTACCAAACCACCGAAAGGTGTGCACTACGCGAGTATCGTGAGCCAATCATGTTTTCTTAGTGCAAGGCTATCGTAATGCTTGTCTATGAGTAGGGTAGCTATAACCAACTGCCCGAGAGGGTAAGTAGTGGAATTTACTAAGAAAAGTAAGCATTCCTAGAGATAGGAATAATCTTATGCTCAATGCAACCATGTGTTATAGAGATATAAGCATGTTGTTAACCACCGAGAGATGTGCGTTGCACGAGTATAGTGAGTCAATCCTCTTTGCTTAGTGCGAGGCTATCACAATGCTTGTCTATAAGCTGGGTAGCTATAACCAACTCTGAGAGGGTAAGTAGTGGAATTCACTAAGCAAAGAAAGCAGTGTTCCTAGAGATAGGAATAATCTTATGCTCAACATAACCATGCATTATAGAGATAGAAGCATGTGGCTGACCACCGAGTGGTGTGTGATGCATTAGTATGGCGAGCTGGGATTACCCTTGCGACCAAACTTAATGACTTGGTGAAATTTTATCCTCCAACCCTACTTCTCCATGTATCTCATTACACGTTAACAGTTGCCGCATCTCTACCAATCCTCATAGTCAAACTTCAATTGCTCAGTCTGTTTAGCTAGGAGTAGAAGTAGTGCATAGTTAATAAGCTTCTTTCTTTTTATTTTTATTCCTCGCCTCAAACACATTACTTTACAAACATCACTTAGCTACAAGTCCTCGTGTTCGACCTCGAATCATCCTGAGAAATTTGCAATCTCATTATACTTGGCGAGAGAGCAAGAAAACTTGTGATAGGACACATGGTCATCACGTACACTATTAATGCATAATGCATATTCTTCATATTAATGCATGACCATCAACACATGACAATTAATAGAACAATTTATCCTCAACAAGTTTTTGGCGCTGTTTCCAAGGACTTAGCATCTAATTGTTTGTTTAAGTTTTGTGTTTTCGCAGGCACCCTTTTAATGCGTATTGTAACTTGTGCGACCAATTTGCAAATGATATTTGAGTGAAGGTGTTGCACCCGAATTTAATAGTGACCCTGAGATTGAAAGGCTATTTGTGCCATGAGCTGGAAGCAGTCTTAAAAGCATGGTAACCGCCATACGGCCAATGAATGCTGGAAGCTCTCATGGTCGGGACAACGAGTTATTTGACATAAGTAGGTGAGTTCGATCCCCTGCACGAAAGAGTCCTTGCGGTGACTTACACTCTTATTTCTCCAGGGACGTCTTCTAATCTATCTTTAGTTTGCTTTCCTAGTTAACTTTAGTTCATTTATTTGGTTATTGTTGTTTTGGATTTGCGGCTGCTTTTCTTGGATGTGGTGTTGTGATCACACCTTTTTGGTGTGATAATAATTTCCTCTTGGTGTGTTGTTTCGAAAGAAGAATTCTCCTCCCCATTCAACACATGACTATTTATTCTGCATGAATTCTAGTTATTGATGCAATTGACACTCTGCTCATATCTTTCTTTTCTTGTTATCTTTCATGCGTCATTCTTTTAAAATTCCCTTTTGCCTGCTTGCCTTCTTTTGCATTGATGAATTAGCATCCATGATGATACTTATGTAAATTCACTAAGTCTACTAACTAAACGTCGCATGGCTCACCTCACTTTAATAGCTTCTTCAAAGTTTGACAGTTTTAAGTTTGATTATGTGCAAACTTCTGCTTAAACCTCGTTTATTGTATCTTGGAATAATTTTGTCTTTAGCTTTTTGGCAAAGACTCTACCACTCTCTAAATTTGGGGGTGGGAGAGGTCCGAGCAAATGCGATCAATATAAACATATCGATAATCCTTCAAAAGAAATTATAATAAACTCCACTGTCAACGCAAAGGGGAAACCTAAGCTGATAAGAGTTAAGTTGTGAAAGGTACCTACCTGTAGTTAGATATTTTGCATGACACCCGTGCAGGTAAGCCAAAACAAAAGTAAGTGACCTGAATCAACGCATAATAACAACTTCTCTGTCTGACGCAAATTAAATTTAGCTAGGATAAGAGTTGAGTTGAATATAGCACGCAACCGAAGTTGGATGGCCGTATAACACCCATAGGGGCAAGCAAAAACGAAGAGCATAACCAAGTTCAACGCCTCAATCTAATAAGGAATCGCAAAGCCTTGAATTATTTTGAACGATCACATTGTAAAAAACAAAAAGCAAAGGTGTCTGCAATGAATAAAAAGTTTTGAGCAGAGGGTTGCTAGAATTAAACTTAGAAAATATTCTTAGAAGAAGTGGCTAAGTTTGAGGAGAGTGCTGCTACCCAAGTTAGAAGTTCGAGTTAATTATATTCTGAGAAGTTGGTCAACGTAGAGGAAGAGTCAGGGGACAAGTTTTGAATTTTCTTAGTATAAGGCATGCTTGAGGACAAGCATGATTCTAAATTTGGGGGTGTGATAGCTTATAGAAATACAAACTATTGCAACATTTTACTTAGAATTATGAGGGTTGATGAGTAGAGTATGCGTTAATATTGCTAATTTTTCATATGGAATAATGAGCTTACGTCGATCAACACTGAAAATTTCCATTAACCTTTTTACGTCAAAATGTCTATTTTGTATTTATCGTAGGAGTCGACCGAATGCATTGATCTCAATGAAGAAAAGTTGGTCACATGCATTGCCGCAACTACAGTGATAACCATGACAGAAGTATGATCGCAAAGAGTAGGTGGAATGCATTGATCATTCATGAGAAACGAATATGAACGCATGCCTCAGGATTTCTAAAATTGTATAGCATATATTCTGACATGCTTCCTGAATGTTGACCATGATGTAACGCTGACATTCGCACCTACTGCATCAGTGATGGTGGCTACTCAGAGTGGGACTACCAATGCTGTTGGCGGTTGAGCTCTATAAATAGAGCCTTAGAGCCCAAATTCAAGGCATCTGGGATTTCTGCCTTGGGCAGATTCCTGTGATCACAGATGAGAGCATGGGCAAGAAATTCTTTGACAGTTTTTCATTCCCACAAACCTTTCCGATTGATGACCGAAGCTTCACTGGAGATAGAGCTCGAGAGAGACTACTCCACCGCCCATCCATTCCATCATCGGTGGCCTTGACACACATCTGATGTAAGCAAGGGATTGCCTACATCTAGCCTTCCATCTCTCCTCTTACCTCTGTATTGTACATTTTGGCTTAAGACATTAATACATTTTGTAATCAATGCATGTCTTTAGTTCCTTCAACGGCATTTTCATCATCATCATCTTCTTTATCGTCTTTTACTTTCATCGCAATGAGTTCAGTGTAGATTGCAAGTGTTATCGCATATTCGATCATGCGGCATAGAGATAAGACGATTGTAGCAAACCATCGAGAGGTGTACGTTGCACGAGTATAATGAGCCAATCCTTTTTTCTCAGTGCAAGGCTATCACGATGCTTTTCTATGAGCTGAGTAGCTATAACCAACTGCCCGAGAGGTTAAGTAATGGAACTCACTAAGCAAAGTAAGTAGTGTTCCTAGAGATAGGAATAATCTTATGCTCAACGCAATCATGCATGATAGAGATATAAGCATATGGCTGACCACCGAGAGGTGGCGATGCGTTAGTGTGGCGAGTTGGGATTACCCTTGCGACCAAGCTTAATGACTTGGTGAAATTTTCTCCTCCAACCCTACTTTTACATGCATCTCATTACGCGTTAATAGTTGCTGCTTCTCTACCAATTCTCATAGTCAAACTTGAATTGCCCAGTCTGTTTAACTAGGAATAGAAGTAACACATAGTTAATGAACTTCTTTCTTTTTATTTTTATTCCGCGCCTCAAACACATTACTTTACAAACATCACTTAGCTACGAGTCCCCATGATTCGACCTCAGATCATCTCGAGAAATTTGATCTCGTTATACTTGGCGAGAGAGCAAGAAACCTTATGACAGGGCACATGGCCATCGCATACATTATTAACGCATAATGCATATTCTTCATATGAACACATGACCATCAACACATGAAAATTAACAGAAAAATTTATCCTCAACACAGGGCAAGTAGATAAATTGCTCCCTTAAGGGCTGATTTTGGAGCTTGAACAATGTGGTGCCACATCCCCTCCTGGCTTGAGAGGGGTTTGGTCATAGTTAGACTATGATTTATTATTTTTTAGAGGGATCAGTGGTACTTAAGGAGTTAGATGTAACTATAGGGGCAAAACGGTAATTTTTTTCAATTATACTTACGGGCAATATGTGAAGGGTCATTGTACTGTTGATTGATTATCCTGATGGGAAGGTGCAAACCTTCAAGGCTAGACTAGTGGCAAAGGGTTATACCCATGTTTAGGGAGTCGACTATGAGGAGACTTTCTCACCTGTTGCCATGCTAAAGTCTATCAGAATCCTTCTATCCATTGTCTCATATTATGACTATGAGATTATGCAAATGGACGTCAAGACTGCCATTCTGAATGGCAATCTTGAGGAGACCATTTATATGGAGCAGCACAAGGGATTCATAACCCAAGGTTAAGAGAAAAAGGTTTGCAAGCTTAATTGATCCATTTATGAACTGAAGCAAACTTTTCAATCTTGGAACATAAGGTTTGATACTACGATCAAATCTTATGGCTTTGATTAAAATTTTGATGAACCTTATGTATACAAGAGGATTATCAATAGTTTAGTATCTTTCCCAGTGTTATATGTAGACGATATCCTACTCATTGAGAATGATGTAGGTCTACTGACTAAAGTTAAGAACTGGCTAGCTGTAAGAGTGTATTAACATGCAGTGGAAGCAACAAGGATCAATAAGCATTCAAATTCACTAATTTTGGCAGAAAGTAAAGCATGCTCATCTAAAATAAGAGGGTTTGTAATCATACCTTTGTATAACTCTTCAAGATCTCAATCAACAGCAGTAGTCTTCTCCAAAGAACACCGTGAACCACCTCAAGGTCTTCCCCACTATCCTTTTGGAGCTTTAGAATGAGTTGTGGGACTCAAGAACAACTTAAAGCAATGAATAAACAAGGAGAAGCTCAGAGCACCACACTGCTTGAAGAACTTTTCTCCAACACGAATTTTTCTCTAAAATTTCTTTTGAATGCATGCCTCAAATTCACTACAATCTCCTTTATTTATTGTAGGTGAACATGAAAAGAAGAACACCGCATGAGTTGCAGCTCATGCTTGGAGAAAATGAAGAGAAAGGAAATGGTGTTTGTGTGAGCAAGTAAAATATGGTAATGGAAAAATGTTTTTTCCATTTGTGCATGTTTTTCAACTTTTCAATTTTCTATTATCAAAACCGATTTCAAAATCAATTTTGATTTTAAAATTGAAATCTTTTATTAATTTTTAAATAATAATAATTAATTTAATATCAAATATTAAATTAATTTTTGCACAAATTCCTCTTCATATATTTAAATCACATTTAAATACAAATTCTCCTATTCTGTTTAATTCTAATTTGAACGTTTCAAATTAACTTATCAAGCTACTCTTAGACCTCATTAGGCCTCATTAAACTTATCAAGCTTATCCATTTACGAGATAGTAGGGGGACCTCACAGACCTACAGATCATGGGTTCCAACGATCCAAGATTAATCGGTTAAACTCATTAGATCGATCAAACCCCCATTCGTTAAGTAATGGCTCACTGCACTATAGGCCATAGTTGAACTCGCCTCACTATAGATATATTATGTTCACTTTATATAACCATAATCAGTAAGTCAATCATTCACAGGTTGTTCGTAATCACAGCTGGGTCAATATAACCGTTTTACCTCTGTGAATACATCTTGTTTCTTAAGTTCCCACTGACCCTCTAATGAACAATTTTGATTCATAATTCCTATGAATCAAATCCTTTCTCTATCATGAGAAGGCAGGGCCCCGATTTTTCAAGACCTGGAATCAGTACTTAAGAGAACAACCTATCTGCTAACCCTAAATTGGGTAGGAGTGAATTCCATCTTCCAAGGCTATATCCCCAGCTATTCATCCGGTCTTATCCCCAAAATGGGAGGCTTATTGAACAGTGTTGTTGGACTACTCTCATCGTTTGCAGATCTAAGATAATCTCGAACAAACAGGAGTTCATGGCTAGATCAAGATTAAGATCGAGTTATCCTAGGTTACTTAATAAATGAAATAGTCAGTTTTAACAGTAAACGGTCGTTATAAAGAAAAGTGACTATTTTCATGGTCTAGTCTATATGCAAACTCATTGCATAGGATGCACCTACTCATATGTCTCAACATGAATAATTTGTGGATCACATCGTTTGTAGCACTTTACAATTTCTTATAACAACTACAGAGTGGGTCGTATCCAATAGTGTTACCAGGATGAAATACCTATTTCATCCTGATACTTATTAGACCATTTAGGCTATACACTGTTAACTTGATCCTGTTTATGTCATTATATAAAGTTACAAAATTCAAACTATAGCCATGGATATGTATATTGGATTTTCGTAATAGAATGCAAAATCAACAATTTATTATTATTAATAAATAGAATGTTTAACACGAACTGTGAGTTCTAGGACAGTCCCAATACTAGCAACCCAATTCCAAATGAAATATTTGGGAGAAGCTCATTTTTTTTCTAGGAATTCAGATATTTAGAGATTGAAAGAACAAAACGCTAGCTCTGTCTCAAGCATCATACATTGACGAGATGCTTGTCAAGTATTCGATGGAGAACTCTAAAAGAGGATTACTATCTTTTAGGCATGGAGTAATTTTGTCTAAGGAACAGTGTTCTAAGACACCTCAAGAGGTTGAGGAAATGAGACGGATCCCCTATGCATAGGTTGTTGACAGCCTAATGTATGTGATGTTATGTACTTGACCTGACATCTGCTATGTAGTAGGGATAGTCATAGATATCAGTTTAATCCAAGATATGATCATTGGACTACCGTTATGAATATCCTCAAGTATCTAAGGAGAACGAGGGACTTCATGCTTGTGTATGGTTCTAAGGATCTGATCCTTACAAATACACGGACTTTGATTTTCAAACTGATAATGATTCTAGGAAATCCACATCAGGATCAGTGTTCACCCTTAATGGAAGGCAGTAGTTTGTAAAAGCACCAAGCAAGGGTGTATTCCTGACTCCACTATGGAGGCTGATTATATAGTGGCTTGTGAAGCTACTAAGGAAGTTGTTTAGATTAGAAAATTCTTAATTAATTTAGAAGTCGTTATAGACATGTCAAAGCCCATCACACTTTAATGTGATAGTGTGGTGCTGTGGCTAATTCCGAGAACCTAAGAGTCACAAGCGCGGGAAACACATAGAGTGAAAGTATCATCTCATCTGAGAGATTGTGCATTGAGGGGACGTGATCTTCACACAGATAGCTTCGGAGCACAACGTTGCTGATCCATTTACAAAGGCCCTCACGACTAAGGTGTTTGAGAGTCACCTGCAGAGTATGGATCTATGGGACAGGGCACGTTTAGACTAGGACAAGTGGGAGATTTGTACTAGACGCGTGTTATGCCCTAGTTTATTGTTTTGTGTACTTTGTATTTTAGTTTGACTTTTACATTGTACACCACACTAGCTTTAGGTCAAGTGGAAGATTGCTGGGGTTGATGCTCTTAATTTTGTAGGGTTCTATAGTTTGTAATTATATTGTACAAACATTTTATTTATGTAATAAAACATTTTATTTTGTAATTATATTGAACAATGTGGGGCCACACCCTCTCTTGGCCCCAGAGGGCTTTGGTCATAATTAGACTATGATTTATTGTTCATTAGAAGGATCAGTGGTATTTAAGGAGTTAAATGTAACTACGGAGGCAAAATGGTAATTTTTTCCCATCTTTACTTACGAGCAATTTGTGAAGGGTCATTGTACCGTTGATTGGTTGTATCCAATGGATAAAAATATATTTGTAATGTGAAAGTGTAGTTTTCAGTCTTTCATGGAGTGCTCGACAGTTAATGGATGGTGAATAATTTAATTAAAGAGTTTAATTAATTATTCATGTACTGTTGGAGCTTCAAGCTACAGGTCCATGAGGTCCCTCGGTAGCTTAACGAGATTTTATACGAATTGATTTTTGGATTAATTTGATCTGTTTAAATTAATTTAGGGAATTAATTATATATGATATAATTAATTAAATTTGTACTATAATGTATTTGATACATTATAATATTGAGTATTTATCTGAGAGAAATTAAATATTTGAATATGATTAAAATATTAATTATGTGCATTGGAATCATATAATTAAATTTAATATTAAAGGCCTTTATATTAAATACCATTGTTGAGAGATTAAACTATAGGTTATATTGTATCAGATATAATATTGAATTATAGGTTATATGTTATATTTGATATAACATATAGTTTAATATATATTATATGATAAAGTAGTTATTATATATATATATATATATATATATATATATTAAGGTCTATTATTAAAATTAATTTTATTAATTTTAATATTTATTTATTTTTTTTAAAACAAAAACAACTATTTTAGGGAGGGAGTTGTAACTCCCTCCCCATTTTTCTCTCCACAATGTGCAACAATGGGGATGACCTTCAGTCTTCTTCTTCTTGAAAGAAATACACTGAAGATTTTTCTGTATTTCTCGATTTTTGATCCATCATCTCCTCTCTCAATCTTTTTCCCTCTCAAAATCCAAAATAGCCATAGCCCACTCCTCTTAGGTTCTTATCCCAGAGAATATCTTGGTAGCCTTTCTGGTGTTGTCCATTTGTTCGAGAGATTTTCATTTGAAGAATCGTTCTTCAAAGGTAAGGGTTTCGAACCTTTTTTTTCTTGTTAATTATTTGTTGTTAAATGCATAAATTTTGTTATTTTACTGTAAAATTTTCATTATGTGAAATTTGGAAAAAATTGGGATGATCTGCTTCCGCTTATGGTCCTTTCACAGGGTTCCTTAAAAAATGAGTTAGGAAATTGACATAATTCATCATAGAATGAACCATATCTAATAAGGTTCTATTTCTCATTTCTGATACACCGTTCTATTGAGGTGTATTAGGTGTTGAAAGTTGGGATTGAATTATATGTTCTATCATATAGTCCTAGAATTCTAAATCCATGTGCTTTCCACCCTATTAGATCGAAGTGTTTTAATTGTTTTACCTAATAGGTTTTCAACTTCAGTCTTATACTCTTTGAACCTTTCAAAGTATTTAGATTTATGTTCCATTAGGTAAAAGTAACTATATCTTGAATAATCATATATGAGAGAGATGAAGTATTTGTACCTTCCTCTATCCTTTACATTCATTGGACCACAAAGATTTGAATGTATGAGCTCTAAGGGTTCTTTAGCTCTATAACCTTTTCCACTAAAAGGTCTTTGTCATTTTTCCTTCAAGACAGGTTTTACATGGAAGTAATAGAAACATCTTCTAAATTGCTTAGAAGTTCATTCTTTACCAATCTTCTGATTCGATCAAGATTTATGTGACCTATTTCAAATGCCAAATATACATATCATTGTTACTTGGAGAAATTCTTCGCCTTTTTGTTTGAGTATTAGCAATTTTAAACATCTCATGATTCAAAAGTTCTTTTGATTCAGTTGGTCTTAACACATATAAATTGTCTTCCAGTTTAGTTGAACAAATAGTCACAACATTTTTCATAATGAACACTTCATTTGAATTAAAAGAAATAGAGTATGATTGTTCAATTATACAGGAAATAGAAACAAGGTTCCTCCTCGTTTTGGGAACAATGTATAAGTTTTCTAAAAACAAAAATTTACTTCCAAAAAACAACTTAGTAACTCCCACTACACGAACTGAAATGGCATCTCTCCCGTTCCAACCTTGAGCATCATTTCACCCTTTTCGAGCTGCTGGAAGGAACTAATTCCCGGTAAAGAAAAACAAACGTTATTAGTGGTTCCTGAATAAAGTATCTAGGCATCATGGTCATTATACACTAAATAAGTTTTCAGAACAAGTAAATCATAATTACCTTCTTTCTCTTTCTTCTTCTCAGTAAGGTACTTGGGGCAGTTGCATTTCCAGTGGCCATCCACATTACTATATAAGCATTTTCCCTTGCCTTTCCTAACAGCGGAAGCCTTTCCCTTCCCTCCTTTCTTTTTCTGGTTCTTTTTAGAACCTAAAGTCGAAGGAACATACTTAGTTTCAAAGGATGAACCCTTATGGAACTTTTTGGAATGGGAAACATTTGCCTCTCATTCTACTGATCCCTTACTTTTCATAAGGGACTCAAAAGTCTGTAACTCATTTAGAAGGGTAGTCAGATTGTAATATATTTTGTTTATAACCGCATTGCTACAAAATTGAAGAAAACTCCTCGAAATAGATTCTAAAAGAATGGACACCTGACTCTGCTCATCGATGACCATTCCACTCATTTCAATGACATTGAACTCGACCATCAAGTCAAGAACATGTGAATGCACGATTATTGTGCTAGATCTGAATGGACGGTTGTCCAAACATCTTCTGGAGGGACTCCGTTATCTGACATGTAGATATCATGGTCTCATGCTTCTTGTTAAGAACATCAGACAGACTTGCCGAGATGTAGACTCGGGCCTTATCATTGGCATTCGTCTAACGATCATAAGCATCCTTCAATGCTTGGGATGCATTTCGAGCAGGAACTAGAGGACATTTCTCCATCAAGACAAACCATAAATCATCAATAACCAAAATCATATTCAGGTTAGATTTCCACGTCGCATAGTTTTCACCGGTTAATTTCTCATTTTTATGCAAAGATATGATTGTGGAAGACATGATGAAACATACAACAATCAATTGACTGTACTAGTTATATTCATCATAACCCATTACTTAATTATCCAATATTTTTTTTAAAAAAAAATATATGTAATCATAGAACCCTAATTAAACTATTGATTTTAATTTTCGCAACGATACTTTAGAGGTTTAGAGCAACAACCACCGAAGGGTGATCAACTACTCCTCCCCTGAATTGAGACAATCTTAACTAATCACTAACACCATAATAACTCTTATTCCTATAGTTTTTAGCTACTCCTCCCCTTAAGGTTTTTCGTTTCCATCAGCTTAAATACTCCCTCATAGATAGAACCTTCCTTAGACAAAGGTCCCTTATGGGCAATTATTTTATAATTTAATCTTTTAATTAAATTCATTTTAATCCTATTAAAAAATTAAAAATATTAACCTATTTCTAATCCCATTAGAAAAAACATAAGTCTAGGTTGATTGATTTTAAACTATTTAAAATTAATTTGGACCTATATTTGCATGCAACTCTTGATTATAGATTTTAAACTATCTTATTAAAACTATAACACTTTCATTTTAATATTTTATTAAAACCTATAAATTTGCATCTAAAGACATTGACTAAATACAACAATTATATTTATCTAAGTTGTAATGCTCAATGCAAATTCCATTTTTATTTTATAAATATACACTTATATAAATCATACATGAAAAACAAGCATTCACATACATCATTCCACTATTTATTATAACAATTTTAATATATAGTATGATGCATGGACATGCTTAGGTTAATCATACATCACTAACATAACACTTATATCGTGATGCATGAGCATGCTAATTTAATCATGCATCAATAAAATACAACCCTTTATATTTATTTATGATGCATGTATATGTTTAGGTGTGTATTTTTTAATCTATATGACATGTAATATGTAATATGAATTCAAAGAATAATTTAAACATCCATCAATGCATAACTAAATTAATTTAAACAACAAAAATTAGACCGGTTTTGGCACCCTAATGCAAAATTAATTGATTAAATTAATATAACTATTATATTAATTTCATTAATTAATATTAATTAAATAATACAAAGGGAATTAGGTCAAAACAGCTGTAGCTGAACCGTCCTCGCGTACGCCACCAGTACTCCGTTGAAACTCGAAGCATTGCAATGCTAAGGGCAATCTTGCAATGCTATGGCTTTTTTTTGTTGCATCTGCCTTTTAGCATTGCAACATCGCGACTCTGAGCAACAGAATGTTGCTGTTCACATCGTTTTCGCCTCTGAACTTGCTCCAAACACTTCCATTTCTTCTTGATCTCTTCAGAAACCTTTGTTCTTTCGATCAACACAGACTTACAAACTCGAAGCAAGAATTAGGTTGTCCAAAATGCACAACGAGCGCTTACAATTTAATCAAATTAAAAGTAATTTATGTGCCAAAATCGAAAACATCCAATCTTGCAAACCGACATTCAAACATTCCAAATGCAGAACATTAAACCCACCTCTAAACTGATTTTGTTTTTAAAAATACGAAGATCGTGGATGCAAGAAATTAGCTCTGTTACTAATTGAAGGGATCGAATCCTGCAACGACATCGTGAACATCTTGCATCACGCAATTTGATTTTTACATAAACAAATTCAGTATACTAAAACAGAATATAAACATGTAATATAGCATGCTTTATGGAAAAAGATTAAAATCATTCTTACCTTTGTAGATTCCCAAGCTTCACGAACAATTCTCTTTAGATTCCAACGAACGACTCCTCCAACGATCTTGATCACGAACAATTTCTTGAACAATCTAAAACACTACCATGAGAGTAACCTCGTTATTCTCTAGGATTCTAATAGAGGGATAGGTAATATCCAACTATGGAGAGGGAGAGGAGAAAATGGAGGGTAGAGAGGATTCTCTTTATGGCTTAGAGAAAATTTTGTACAATAATACGTGTGTTTTGTATATTGTCATTGTATCCGAAAGGGGCCATAGAGAGGTCTTTATATAGAGAAGGTCAAACTCTTTTCCTAATCCTTGTCCTATTTCCCTTTTCTATAATTAATTAATTAAATAACGCTTATTTAATTAATTGGCTCAATTAATTAAATAAAGTTTATTTAATTAATTAGCACGATTAAATAACACTTATTTAATTTATTTTGGATATTAATTAAATAACTATTTACACATTAAATTAAATTTAATGTGTGTGCATATATATATATATATATTTAATTATCATAAATATTGTATGTATATATGCAATACCTCTCTATTAATTAATTCTTAATCAATCTAATTCTCTTGAATTAATTAATTGAATTTTATTCATATATTATTTTCCAATTTAGTTTGAATTATAGATCATATCCATAATCAATTATATATTAATCACATTAATATATGATATTCTCAAATTAATTTGAACAATTCAAATCACCCCTTTTAAATATCCTCTAGTGAGCTAACAAAGAGACCTAGTAGACTTATAGATTAGAAGCTCCAACGAAATGAAATTAATTGGCTAAATTCATTAACCAAGTTAATCAATATTCATTAACTGTAGGTACAGTTCACTAAAGACCCACAGTTGCACTCTTCTCGTTATAGAAATATTTCTGTGTCCATGGATATAGACCAATAACAGCAAGTTAGTCCTTCACGAGTGTTCGAACTCCAATTGGGTCAATGATAACACTAGAAATGTGCTATCTTCTTCTACTTAACTTGGGGTTGTTTAGCTACTTAATTTGGTTAAATGGGTTATTTTGTAGGACTCGAGTGTACAAGTAGTCGAATTAAGCATTCGGGACAAAAAGGTGTTAAAATGATGAAGTTAGGAACTAAAATGATCAAATGAAGAAGGAAAGAAGGTTGTTGCCATGCGAAGCATTGCAACGCTCTCATTATACCGAAGTCCAATGTTAGCTCAACGCTATTGGATAGAATGCTCGGATGCAAGATAGTGTTGCAACGCTGACCCAAGCGTTGCAACACTCCGGAGATGCCCCAACGCCAACGTCGCACCGTTCGTCAATGTCGCACCTCCAACATTCTAGGATAGAATAGGCAGCGTTGCAACAACACTACCTAGTTTTATGGACATTCAACCTCAGCGAGTGTGCAACACAGCATCAAAACAGTGCTATAACACTTGCCTGATGCTCGAAAAATTTGCGCTGTAGCGTTGCAACACTCTTCCTAGCGTTACGACCTTGCGACAATTTTATAAAAGGATCATCTGGGTCAGCCGATGAGAACACACCACATTCACTCGATTTTGAGCGTCGCCACCCTATTCTAGCTCGGTTTTAGCCCCCTTTTTCATTAGTTTTTGTAATAATTTCTTCCCTTTGAGCTTTGTATCAATTTTGAACATGTTTCGTGGCTAAAGGGTAAGAACTTAGCTTGGGTTTGTTAGTTTAATTTCGTTCTAATTCGATTCTTAAGACTTATTTTGTAATTCTGCGAGTTTATTATGAATTTATGAGAATTTATCTTGAGCATATTCTTCAACTGTCTTGTATGAGATAATTTGACAAATTAGCTATGCATGTATAATTGACTGCTTTGATTGACACTAATTTGTAATCATTAGGTAGTCGTCACCTAGAAGTAAGGGTTAAATTAGTTTGTTGTGTTAAATTGGGATTCCATTTAGCAAATATTTACTTTCTAACTTAGATAAATCTCACTCGAATAATTGATTAGATGATGGAAATCAATTAATGGTTTAGATTTTCCTTAGATCTTAATGCCTGTTAATTGATTGATTGGTTGGGGATTCTCGCTTTTCCTTTAATTAACTTGATTTTATGGACTACTGGTTAGGATTCTAACCGAGTAGGCTAAGTTTTAATTCAAACATTCTCACGTATCTTTTGATTAGTCTGTGATAGAATTGAAAAGGAATGAATTAAACTAGAATTACCTAAGCTAAGTATTTTTTTCAAATTGATTATTCACACATTCGTTTGCATTGTGCACTTTTTGTTTTCTTGCAATTTACTTCACAATTTTCACAAACTCGCTTTCCTTTTTTGGTTACTTCCTACAAGTGTAAATTTTCGAGGAATCCAAATTGGCTCTCTATGGTTCGACCCCAGACTTGCCGCTTGTACCACTAGTTAGTATAAGTAGTTGGTTCGGTGCACATAAATATTATTTGTGTAGGCATGAGTTCTCGGACAACAGTGAATCCAACGGCCTACTAAATTGGTGCCATTGCCGGGAAGCCAACAGAATCCTTGACTTTTGAAACTTGTAATGTTTATCCTTGCTAATCGATTTTATCTTTTGGTGCATTACCCACACTCCCAAAAGATTCTAGACAGTTGTATTTTGCAGAGATTTCCAGGGAAGAGTGGAGAATCAGAAGAGAGAGGAGACAGCAAGTTGCAGTTGATAGAGATATACATGTTGAAGACACATCTGGAGAAAAAGGTTTTCCTGAAGATCTACCAGTGATGGCTGAATGAGAAAAGACTTTCAAGGAGCTCACAACACCAGACTTTATTCAAAAACCCCGATGCATTGCCTATCCTGACATGACATGTAATTTCGAGCTTAAATCGGGCTTAATTCACTTACTTCCTACATTTTATGGTCTACAGGGCGAGGATCTACACAAACACCTGAAGGAATTCTATGTGGTGTGCAATGGAATGAGACCTAATGGGGTGACCCAGGAGCAGATAAATATGAGGCCATTCCCTTTTTCGTTGAAGGGAGATGCCAAGGAGTGGCTCTACATTCTTCCGCCTGGGAGTATCACATCATGGGAAGAATTGTAGAGACAGTTCTTGGAGAAGTTCTTCCCAACATCCCGAGTTGCCAGTATCAGAAAGAAGATTTATAGCATTATGCAGTTCGATGGGGAGACCTTTCATGAATATTTGGAACGATTCAAAAAGACCTGTGCCAAGTTTCCCCACTATCAGATCTCAGACTTGTTGTTGATTCAATACCTTTTTGAGGGATTGATGCAGACTAACAAAAGCAGCATAGATGTAGCTGTAGAAGGAGCCTTAGTAAATAAAACCCCGTCTGAGGCAATGAACCTAATAGCTACTATGGCAGAAAATTCCCAACAGTTTGGAACCAGAGCTGTAGTTAGTGTCAAATCCGCCAACGAGGTCAGTGAACTTAAGAAAGAAATATCTAACTTAGTTTCTATTGTGAAGTAGTTGGCAAAGGTGGAGATTGAACAACTCGCTATTATTTACCGAGTGTGTCACGAAACTGGTCATTCGACTGATGTTTTCCCAAGTGCTTTGCAAAGAGCAATACCTGAGGTAAATGTTGTTTGAGGGTATAATTTCAATGGGCAACACATACGGTGGGAGTTATTCAGTCAGACTTACAATCCTGGGTGGAGCCTAGCCAGTCATGGAGCCCCATTTGGTTCAGGTATGTCCTTAGAAGATATGGTTAAAAGCCTTGCTGACAACTCTTTTTAAATTTCAGTAGGATATAAAAATTTTTCAACAGGATGCAAAAAATGCCATTGATGGGGACCCATGTTTCTTAGCTAGCCACCTCTATGAGTAAATTGGAGAGGCAGTCTAGCAAACTCCCATCCCAGTTAGAGTCTAATCTCAGAGAGAATGTAAGTACAATAATGTTGAGGAGTGGTAGAGAGTTGGAGCAACCTATTGAGTCAAAGAAGCCAGAATTGGAAGCCCAAGAACTTCTTCTTTGAATTCCACATTCATACCACCATCACAAAATAAACAGGGAGTATCTTTTCACCCTTATCCTCCTTTAGATGCATACGTGCCTAAAGCGCCTTTTCCTTCCAAGCTTGCAAGGCCAAAGGAACCAATTATTTTCAAGGACAAGGAGCTTTTGAAGATGTTTAGAATGGTTGAGATAAATATTCCTCTCCTTGATGCCGTCAAGCAAAATCCTTAATACGCCAAATTCCTGAAGGGGATTTGCACGAGAAGAGACAGACCAAAGAAAAAGGGAGAATGGTGGTAAGTCAATTTGTGTTTGCAATCCTACAGAAGAACTTGCCTAAAAAAATAAAAGGATCCATGTATGTTTTCTCTCCCTTGCATCATAGGTAAAAATAAAATTAATAGACCCATGCTAGATTTAGGTGCATCAATAAATTTTATGCCTTATTCAATTTATCAAGAATTAAAATTAAAAGACCTAACTAAGACAGGAATTGTAATTCAATTAGCTGATAGGTCTTTTATACACCCATTAGGAGGCATAGAGGATGTCCTAGTTCAGGTTAATGGTTTGATTTTTCTTGCTATCTTTTATGTTCTTAAGATGGAATAGCCCACATCTATCTCATCTGCATCCATCTTGCTTGGTCGGCCTTTTATGAAGACGACCAAGACTAAGATTGATGTGGATGAGGGCACTTTTTCTGTTGAGTTCGATGGTGAGATAGCTAAGTTAAATATTTTCAATGATATGAAATCTTCCACCAAAGGGCATATAGTCTTTGTGCCAGATTGATGTGTTTGACTATTTTGAGTAGGAAGTTATATGGGACGTCTATGACAATGAGGAGAAGGATTCAGGAGACTTGATTTCGCTTGAAGAGCTTGCCGCTTTATTGATGACAGAACATGTAAGTATGCCTTCTTATTCTGATAATGAATCTTCTAACGGGGTGCTTCCTTTTGTTTTGCAGGCACCTAAAGTAGAGCTAGATGAGCTTTCAAACCATTTTGAGTATGCCGATTTGGGAGAAGCCAAGACTTTGCTTGCAATTGTTTCAGAGAACCTGATTAAGGAAATTACTCCATGCCTACCCTTTTGTGAGGTTAAGGAGAATTCTGGGTCTAAATTTGACGAGATCCAGGTGATAAAGTTTGAGGTCAAAAGATCTTGCCCTATTCTAACTTCTGGGATTTCGTATATATTTGAGTTTTTTTATCCTAGTCCTAACAAATCTTTTGTGTCTTCTATTTCTGTGGGCTCTCTACAGTTAGTTAAGTCTTTTGATGCTTTCTTTTTGTTGTTTTTACCATGTTCCAAAAAAAAAAAAAAAAAAAATCAAATTCGACCTGTTAGGTTTTCTTCTGTAGATGAGAAGTCTTTTAGCCTTACCAGACTATATTGATTCATCCAAGAAGAGACTTGAGAAACATAAGAATTTTGATGTACCTTGACAGGAGACAGGTCACGGTCTAGCAACCGACTATAAATATTTGCGCTACCTGAAGGCAGCCAGGATTTAAATTTATTTTCTTTCTAGGGTTAGATTTCAATTCAGTAATTTTTTTAAATTTTTTTTTGTTGAGCCTAATTCTTTCTATTATTCTTGTTTGCTAGGATTTTTGGTGAGAAAATGAGTTGATTCAAGTGTCCAGCATCCTTCTTCACTCCATTGTCCAAGGAAGTATTATGATCCCTCGTGATTTATTTTGATCACATTGGGGACAATGTGCATTTTAAAAGTTTGGGGTGGGATGTTTGGATTTTTAAGTGGATTTTTAGGCAATTTTTGGGCTGAATTTTTTTAATGATGATATTATTTGGGGTTCTTGAGCGCTGTGCTAGAAAAATGTTTGCTTGATTGTGTAGTTTGTCTTGTTATTTTGTTCCTTGCGATGACTAGTCTATGACGCACCCATATGAATCATTTTTGCATTAGAATAAGTTGGATGAAATGATTCATAATTTTCATAATGTTTTTGAAAAATTCTGCTTAATTTTTTTTTTTTTTTTTTTTTTTATCTCCAAGCCCTTTGCATATCTATCTAGATTCTGTATGCTTGCTTAGAATTGAATTATGAGACCATAAGTTTGTTTCCTAGATTAAGTTTGCCCGTAGTTGGATGACTCGCATGACACCTGTGTGGGTAAGCCAAAATGAAAGTCGGTTTCCTAGATTAAGTTTCCCCTTTGACCTTTAAAAAAATAGAAAAAAAAACTGAAGGAAAAGCATGCAGTAAGGGAGACAGATGCTTAGATTTTGACCGATCTAATTTGATGTCATTACCACTTTGAATTTAGGAAAACTAATTCCATATCCTTCGAGCTAGTGTAGAGGGAAAACAAATAGAAGATCCATAAAGCCATTCCGAGCTTGCTCTTGTTCAAAATAAATAACTTTGAGCTTGAAAAAGAATAACAAATTTTAAAACAAATTTTCAAACCGTTCTTGAAATGATGGAATGCTTTTTGATTACCTAATCGATTGGGAAATTAATTCAAGCTGATTGTTGAGGCTTGAGTAACGAACATTATGGTTTGACAAACTGTTTATTTTTGCATGATTTCTTGTTTTAACTTGCTCAAGGATGATCAAGATTTAAGTTGGAGGTGTTTGATAACAATGGAAATGTGTTATCTTCTTCTACTTAACTCGGGGTTGTTTAGCTAGTTAATTTGGTTATTTTATAGGACTCGGCTATACAAGTAGTCAAATTAAGTGTTCGAAAAAAAAGGTGTTAAAATGATGAAGTTAGGAGCTAAAATGATCAAATGAAGAAGGAAAAAAGGTTGTTGCCCTGCCGAGCGTTGCGACGCTCTCATTATACCGAAGTCTAATGCTATTGGACAAAATGCTTGGATGCAAGGCAACGTTGCAACACTGCCCCAAGCATTGCAATGCTCCGAAGATACTTCAATGTCACCGTTGCACTGCTCATCAACGCTACACCTCCAATGCTCTAAGGCAGAATAGACAGTGAGTGTTGCAACGTTGATCATTTTGTTATTTGAATATGATTCATTATATTATAGTTTGATGTGAGAGTTTGTTATTTGAATATGATTCAAATATTATTTATATGAATTTGATTAATATAAAAACTATAGGTTAAAATTAATATGAATATGATTCATATTAAAACTATAGGTTATATAAGGGAATATAAACTATAGGTTATATTACATGTGACATATTCTAAACTATAGGTTCTATATTGTATATGATATAATATATAGTTGGTTTTTAGTTATATTAGTTTTAATATAATTAAAAAGTAAAATGACTCCCAAGGGAGTTACTTTACCTGTTGATAGCGAGATATCAGAAAACTCCATCATCTCTCATATAGAAAGGATTTTTGGCAAAGAGTTTGTGTTGGTTAACATCCAAACGTGAAACACTGTGAAGAAGAAAACTTTCTGTATTCTTCATCTTCTTCCTCTTTCAAATTTCCTCTCAAGAATTCCCTCAATTCCTTCACTAAAATCTAAGGCAAACCCACCACTCTTCCTAGGTTCTCACCTTGAGGATAATGAGGAAGACTTCTTGTGGTGGAGTCCAAGAAGGACTGTGACTGCGATCGTGCTTGAGGTGTTCGGACAGAGGAGAAGAGATGGTGATCACCGAAGAAGGATTCGTAAAGAAAAGTTCTTCAAGGGTAAGTTCTCAAATTCCGTTTCCTCTTTGTATATAATTCGTAGAAAAACATCCTTAAGAGTGTATGTTATTTATCCTATTAGCGCATCTATATTTCTCTATTTTTCATTAAATTTATAAAATGAATTCTTAAACACAAGGTGATCGTTCGCTTCCACTGTGGGAATTTGATTCCTTTCACAAACCGGTGTAAATCCTTTTTTGGGTTTCGGATTAAATCACTATACTTATATCCAAGATGTACCCACACCTTATTACAAATTCCCAATCGAAATTGTGAAATTGAAAACCCACCAAAAATAAAACTCTCAAAAGTAAATATATAAATTTAAGCATTCAAGTTAATCTCTCTAAAATATGAATTTCTGTAACAAAAATAAAGAATATGAAACTTTGAAGTATATCCAGAATAAAGGATTGGAGAAAGATTTCAATAAGATTGGGGGATGAAAGATTTTGCAATTAAATAATAATTAATTTTTGAAAAGATGATTTTTGAGATTTAAAGAGATTTTTATCCAAAAAAAGAATATTAAATGTGTGATTTTAAAATGACCATTAGATGAGGGTTTAGAGAAATGAAGGGTGGAGATCAAATGGTAAAACAAGGAAATTGTATTTTGATTATGATGATGATGATATTTTCAAGGTGACGGTTGGTCAATTCCTTTATTTATTTATTTTTTATTTTTTTTATAAATTATAAATCATTTTTAAAACAATTTCGTTTAATTCCTTTTTAATTTAGAGATGAACATTTTCATAGTGTTACATATCTTATTTGAATATTTAATTATTTTACTATGTGTTTATCATCTCTTCAATTCGTATTGTCACATGATTGGTCCCCGTGTGCCATGTCATCACAATATAAAGTTTTTCTTTCAAATCTTCTTTAGGGACAACTTGTTTGTTTGATATCTAATTTAAGTGATTTAAAGTGCGTTGAAATCGTTTCTCCAAACTCTATGCTATTAACACTTAGAACATTAAAATCATCATAACAATATGTTTGTTATAATAAAAAACATCTTGTTTAATTAAAGCTCACAAAACTTACATATTTAATCTAAAGTTCAAACTTTAGAGATATATTGGATAAATTTGTTTTTTTTTCTTAAACTTTAGAGATTAACATTGAAAAAGAAAGAAAAAAGAGAAATAAAGGCAAGAGATTTGTTGAGGGTATAAAGAGAAATAAATGAGAGACAAAAAAAGAAATGTAATGTAAAAGCAAAAGGAAAGAAAAAAAAAAAAAAAAAAAAAAAAAGAAAAAAAAAGAAAGAAAGAAAAGAAAACATTCTTTTTAGGAAATGTAGCTGTCATGGCACATGTAAGGGAGAGGTTATCAATAATAAATTTTGTTTTTGAGGGAGAAACGCAAATAACACCTCTACGATACCGTGGCAGTTCTAATTATATTCCAAACTACTAATAGTAAAAATTGGAGACTTACATAAATAAGATCCATAAATTTACTACAGTTATAAAAATTGGAGCCAAATAATAAAAACTAAACTCTCAATTTATAACGTTGTTTTAATTCTTATGATTATATAAAGGATTATTTTCAAATATAGAAAAAAAATTAAAATATTTACAAGTAATAGTAAAATATCACAGTTTATCTGTGATAAATCGAGATAGACTATTGTCTATATCTATCACGATAAAGATAGATATACATAGTAGTCTATTGTGGTCTATCATAGATAAATTGTGATATTTTGCTATTATGTATAAATGTTTTTAATAGATTTATCATTTAAAATAATTTTTCTTATATAAATTTAAGAATCTATTTAAATATTTATATAAGTTAAAAAGGACACAATTTTTTACCATAGGAAGTTTGATAGTAAAAGCAGCTACCATCATACTTAGAATTTTTTTTTTCCTTTTACGGTATAATTCTAACTATTACCAAAGAGAAGATTAAGGGGGATTTTTTTTAATGAAAAAAATGAATTTTGGTGGCTTATACAAAGGGAAGTTTTATAACCTTTTCCTAACGTTTCTCAATTTTTCGAGTTATTCTCTAGTTCCATTTGATAACTATTTTGTTTTCTATTTTTAATTTTTGAAAATTAAGTCTATTCATTCTCATTGGTTTGTATCTTTCTTAATCAAATTCCAAAAACAAAAATAAATATTTAAAACCTTTTTATAATTTTCAAATTTTGATTTTACTTTTTAAACTATTCATGAAAAATAGATAACAAACGAAAGATATTTGAAGCTAGAAATAGATAACTATTTATTGACTTAATTTTAAAAATAAAAATAAAAAATCAAATAACTTTCAAACGAATTAACTTTTCATCTTTTAGTCCTCGTTTCGGTGGACTTTTTAAATCACTTTTTTGCTCTGCTCTGTTTGTTGTTCATTTTGTATCTAGAAAAACTCTGTTGCTACTGCCATCACACGTTGTTAGAGAAAAAAAAAGGAGAAACAACCTCATTTGCTGTCGTCATTGTCGGAAAAAAATAAAAGAAAAATGAGACAGAAATATATATATATATATATATATATAAAAGGCTGGAAAGCATTACAGGGAAAGGAGAAAACAAAAGGGTAGAACATAAGAAGTAAAAGAGGGAAATGAAATAAGATTGTCTAATGTGGGAGAATAATTTATTAGGATAAAATTGAGAAGTAAAAGACAAAAAGAGAGGATTAAGAGAAGAGAGAGAAAATATAATGGACCATCAATTAGACTTAAATCACCCTCGAAAAGAATGATAAAGCGTGTTAATTATATTTATGTATAACTTGTCAAGACTACTATTTTGATGTCATCTTAAATTATCGATTGATAAAAAAAAAAAATTGAATTATTGAATGAAGGTAAATTTAATTATAATATTTATCTATTAGAACACATGGTTATTATAAAAAGATGAAATTGAAGTTAAAGAAAATAGGTGAAAGTTAGTAGTTTAATGGGTTTAAGGTAGAGTTGATGTTTTCTTTTATAGAACTACTCCATAACTTAAATTTTGTGGCAATTGGAATTCTTGGTTGATTATTATGCCACGCGAGCAAAATAAGAGTAACAATCTTAGGAAGCCAGACGGACGAACCAGGAAGAAAAATTAGAAAACCAACAACAGGACAAGCTATGTACTCCAACTTCCTTCACAATGGAATCAATTAGAGTATTACATCATCTACTGGTGTATACAAAAAGATATCACTAAATGATCGAGATAAATCCTAAATGTCTTCTAACCAACGAAGGATTTCACTTTGCAGGAGTTTATTTTAAGCAATGGCAATAATCTCGAGCTCTTCATTCCTACAGCAGGAGTTCAATTCCATCCATCTGTCGATAAAACTTTCATTAATGTCTCTTCTGGGTGGAAAATTCAGGGATAAATCTTGCCAAATAAGATTAGATCAGTTGGATTTTTTAATTGAATAAATTTATTCAAGTGTTTTTGATAGATGTCTCAGAATTTATATTAGAGGTTGTCTCGCAGGATGCTATTTCTACATAATATTTCTTTCTTTATTTGTTATATGTTTTTGTGGTTTATTTTCTATGAGATCTTTTCCTTATTTATCCCAAATTTAAATGGGGATTTTCATCTTTCCACTGTGCTGGTTAAGGGCAAGATACTTTGCTTCTTAGGGTTGCCGCTCGTATTGAGAGAGGATTCTTATTGTGTGTCTTGGACAGAAAAAAAAAAAATATATCCATGTATTGTTCATAGTTCGTAAAACAAGAAGTTTATTATGTGATTGGTGACTTGTGGTATTGTTGTTCTTGAAGTGTTTGATTTTCTTTTAAGAAACATTCATATTGTACTTAGGGGAAGCCTAAGGCATTATTGATGAGAAGGGATTCTCATCATTAGGGGGATCCTAAAGTGAAGGTTGATAAAGAAGGAGTTCTCAAACTTAGGGAAGCCTAAGTTTTTCAAGTGAAGGTGAGTTCACAAAAAGAAGGAAAGATGACATGAAGGTGAGAAGGAGTCTCATATACTTAAGGGGAGCTAAGTATGTCTTTACTAATATTCACATTCTTAGGGGGAGTCAAAGATCTATTGAAAAGGAGTCTCACATCTGGGAGAAGCCTAGGTAATCCAATAAGTTAGGCTCTACGTGTGTGATAGCCTTCAAAAAAAGTTATTTTTATGTCACTAATCTCACTAGCGTGTAAGGTTTAATGTGTTTAAATATCTATGTTTGTAGATGTTGTGGTTGGTGCCCTAAATCTCGTAGGGTCCTGTAGCTTGTAATTGTATTGTACAAACGTTTTATTTATTTAATACAATATGAAATGTTTTATTTGACATTTAGTAGTATTCAACCCACAAACCAATAAACTAATATCCAAAGTTATCTTCTGTACCTTAAATATGTATGTAGAGGCATACAAGTAGATTATGTTTAGGTAATAACTTAAATGGTCTGTAATAGATGGATAAGGCTAGATATCTTATCCTGGTGGCACTACGAATATGACCCATTTTGTAAATGTTATAATTGTTGTAAAGTGGTACAAGATCTGATCTTGATCATTCATATGGAAACATGTGAGCGGGGGTATTCTATATAAAGGAGTTTGTATAAGACCATACCACAAAATGACTAGTCTCATTATATAACACCTTTCATAAAAGAGACTTACATTTCACCAGAATGACCGTAGGTGACATGACATGAATCCTTAGTGGGTTGTGAACTCTTGCTTGTGAGGGCGGTCCTTTGATTGTATGGGTGAGAGTGGCTAGATCGCCGACTCAGCAAGCCTACCATTTTAGAGATTCGTCTGATTAGAGGAGCTAGGAACACAACTACACAAGATAGAATTCACTCCTTCCCCAGAATAGGAAAAATGGATAAATTGCTCCCTTAAGGGCTGATTTTGGGCTTGAATAATATGACGTGACACCCTCTCTTGGCCCGAGAAGGGTTTGTGTTGGGAATGTCCTAGAACTCGCAGTTCATAAACTTCATGTTAAACATTCTATTTATCAATAAAATATTATTGAGTATCTTATTCGATAAAGTTGTTGATATTGCATTCTATTATGAAAATCCAATAAACATATTCATGGCTATAGTATGAATACTTTAACTCTATATAGTGACATAAACAGAATCAAGTTAATAGTATATAGCTTAAATAGTCTATAAGTATATGGATGAAATTGGATATCTTATCCTGGTAACACTATTGGATGTGGTCCATTTTGTATAGGTAATATAAATGATGTGATCCACAGATCATTCATGTAAAGACATGTGAGTGGGAGCATCCTATGTAATGAGTTTGCATAAAGACTGAACCACGAAATAGTCATTTTTCTTTATAACGGCCGTTTACTGTTAAAACCGACTATTTCATACTAAAGTAACCTAGGATAACTCGATCTTAATCTTGAGCTAGCTATGAACTCCTGTGTATTCGGGATTGTCCTTTAATCTGCATGGGTGAGAGTAGTCCAACAACACTACTCAATAAGCCTTCCATTTTAGGGATAAGACTAGATAGATAGCTGGGGACTTAGCCTTGCAAGATGGAATTCACTCCTTCCCATTTTAGGGTTAGCAGATAGGTTTTTCTCTTAAGTGCTGAATCATTGGTCTTGAACAATTGGGGCCCTGCCCTCTCATGATAGAGAAGGAAATAATTCATAAGTGGTACTATGAATCAGTTGTTCATTAAAAGGTCAATGGAAGCTTAAGGAACAAGATGTATTTATAGGGGTAAAAAGGTAATTTTGACCCAACTGTAAATACGAACGACCTGTGAATGATCGATTTACTGATTATGGTTTACATGGATAGAAATACATCTACAGTTAGGAGAGTGCAACTATCAAACTATAGTGGTATGTCTTAATGGTTAACGAAAAGTAATTAATTCAGTTTAAAGAGTTTAACTAATTGATTACAAATCGTTAGAGCTCATGATCTGTAGGTCCAATAGGTCCCTCTACTAGCTCATAAATTGGAATAATGAATTGAATAATTGATTGGATGAATTTTGAATTTAAGATTATGAATTTGAAATGTTCAAATTCAGTTTTAGGGTTTTCAATTGATTGTATACTATGCAATGAAAATGTTTAATTTAGTCGAAATTAAAATGAGATTGGAGAATCAATTAATATTTAAATTATGATTTAAATATTGAATTTGGATCAATTGGTGGAATTAATGTTTTATTAATTTAATATTAAGATATTAAATTAATTAAATTAGTTTTATTTGAATTAATTTTGAATTAAATTTTATAAAACTAAATTCCAAATAAAATAGTTTTATTCAAAAGAAAAATCAATTTCATTTGAGTTAGTGCATTTTTTCCAAAAATTGGAAAAATCCACTAACCTCTCTTATGGTGTTTTATCACCAATTTCTACCATGAGTTCTTCAATTAATACTAAGTAGGAGTTGCCCTACATGCATCCATCTTCTAATGCATGAAAAAGCCTATATAATGAAGCTTCATGCATGAAATGAGATAGTGATCTGAGTTCTTTATCCAAGTTGCTGTAAAACCGAAATCCTACTACATCCTTTCAAGTTCATGTAAAACCGAAATCCTACTACATCCTCTCAAGTTCATCCTCATTTCAGCTTGATTAGAGTGCTTCCACCACACATTCCTTCTTGAGTATAGTTGAGAAGATCTTGTTGGTGGTCTATCTGAAGAATCCAGCTCAAGCTTGTGAAGATTCTGCTGAAATCGTGAAAAGAACTACAAAGGTATTGTCTTGTTCAAACTCTCTTATGAAAACCTCATGAGTAGCATGTTGAAAACTCAAATTAAATGTAGTTTATGTACTTATTGATTCTGAATTCTTCCATTACATGTTATATTACTCCTTCAGTTTGTTTATAGTTAGACTATGATTTATTGTTCATTGGAGGGATCAATGGTACTTAAGGAGTTAGATGTAACTACAAGGGCAAAACGGTAATTTTGGCCTAGCTATACCTACAAGCAATTTATGAAGAGTCATACCACTGTTGATTGGTTATATCCAATTGACATAGAAATATATCTGTAGTACAAAGAGTGTAGCTGTTGGTCTTTAGTGGAGTGTCCAACGGTTAATGAAAGTTGAATAATTAATTAAACGAATAATTTAATTAAATAGTTTAATTAGTTATTCAAGTATCATTGGAGCTTCAATCTACAGGTCCATGAGGTTCCCTTTGTAGCTCAACATAGATTAAATGATAACCAATTTTGGATTAATTTGAATTTTTTAAATTAATTGAGCGAATTAATTATATGTGATATAATTAATTTTACTTAATTATATATGACATAATTACTATAATGTATTTGATACATTGTTTGAGATGAAATAAATATTTAAATTTGATTCAAATATTAATTATGTGAATTGGATTCATATAATTAAGTTTAATATAAATATGATTTATATTTTAATTGTTGGAAGTAGCAAGCATAAAGTGGAAGAATTCAGGATTATTAAGCACTCTAGTTCATTAATTTTACCATCAAAATCAACATGTTCATAGAATATCAAGAGGGTTTCAGAAATATCTTTGAAGAATTCCTTTGATCCACGAATTTAGCTCCAATTTACAATCCAGATGTGTAGTAGACCACCAATAGATGTTTCCTATTATTCTCTTGGGCCTTAGATTGATCTATGAGAATCAAAATGAGCTGAATTGACGAAGAATTTTTAGGAGAAAAGTTGGTTTTGAGACCTATATGAAGAACACTTCTTCAACCTCTCAATCGCAGAAATGTTCAGTCTTGTATGTCTTTATCTCAGCTCAAAACACTGAGTTTTGTACAAGAACCCCATGCAATCAGATTGCACTACAATAAGACAGATCCTACTTCAATAATTTTAGTGGAATTGTGAGTGAAAGTGGAAAAAACCCACTCAAATTTGATTTTTCCAATTTCCTAAATTAAAATCAAATTTTAATTTAAAATCAATTTTCTAAAACTTAAATTAAATCAAAATTGAATTTTATTATTTGAATTTTCATAAAATTTAATTTTCTAATTTTAAATAAAATTAATTCAAATAATTAATTTGACATAAAATTAAATAATTTAATTAATTAAAATATTTTAATATCCAATATTAAGTTATTAAAACATCAATTCCACAAACATGAATCCCTATTCATGTAATTAATATTTAAATTACATTTAAATATTATCCAATTCTCCAATTTCATTTAATTTGATAATTAAACGTGTAATTATATTATATATCATTACTAATTTCCTTAATTCGGATTTGAACGTTTCAAATTTTCTCATCATGCTATTCTAATATTTAATTTGTTTGTGAGCTAGTAGGGAGACCTAATTGATCTATAGATCATCGGCTCCAACGATCCGAGATTAACCAACTAAACTCTTTAACCTAATTAACCACCATTCGTTAACTACCGGATCACTCGACTAAAGCCTAGTAGTTGCACTCCACTCACTATAGATATATTGTGTCCACTTGATATAACCATCATTAGTAAGTTAACCCTTTACAGGTTATTCGTAATAACGGTTGGGTCAATAGCTGTTTTACCCTCGAGATTACTTCTTATTCCTTGAGTCCCACTGATCCTCTAATGAACAGTTGGTTTGAGATCCAATCATCAAACTGAGTCACACTCGGGCCAATGAGAGGATGAGGCCCTTGTTCAAGACCTAGAGTCAGCATTTAAGGGAACAACCTCTCTGCTATCCCTAAAAGTGGGTAGGAGTGAGTTCCATCTTGTACCCTATGTCCCTAGCTATCTATCTGGTCTTTTACCTTAAATGGGAGGCTTATTGAGCCGGCGCTGTTGAGCCAACCCTCACCCATGAAAATCAAAGGATAATTCAGAATAAATAGGAGTTCATAGTTTCCTCAGGATTAAGGTTAAGTTGCCTAAGTCATCGCTTTGAAATAGTCAATCTTAAACAATAAACAATGTTATAAAGTAAGAGTGACTTATTTCCTGTTTCAATCTTATGCAAATTCTTTACATAGGATGACTCAATCCTCATGTCTCTACATGAACGAATCAGGATCACTTTGTTTGTATCACTTTACAACATTTGTAACATCTACAAAGTGGGCCACATTCGATAGTATCTCCAAAATAAGGTACCAAGCCTTATTTGTATACTATAGACCATTTCGGCTATTTACTCAAACTTAATCCACTCTTATGTCTACACATAATGTTCAAGTACTCATGTAATAGCCACGGATCTTAGTTTATTTGATTTCGATTATTTCTAAAATGAAATGGGCAATTCATATATTCAATAACAACTTTATTGAATCAAACTTCAATAACATATATTGATAAATAGAATAAGGTTATTGTTTACAAACCACGAGTTTTAAGACATAAAACCCAACATAAATATCATGTATTGTTGAAAGAATGAAAACTATAGGTTATGTGTTATATTAGATATAACATATAGTTTAATATATATTATATGATAAGGTAATTATCATATATTTATATATTATTTTTTTTAAAATTTATTTTGAAAATGGTTTTGGGAGGGAGTTATCACTCCCTCCCCCCTATTTCTCTCTATTTAGTGCATGTGTGGATGTAGTGCTCATTAGACTTATGCAATTCCAAAAAGAGACAAAAGCTTTTTTCAGAAAAACAGTTTTTTCTCCCAATCACTTCATCTCTTCCAAAAATCTAAGAGCCTGCAAATCCTTAGTGATTCTCATCCCATTAGAGAATACAGGAGGCTCTTTCCGTGGTGGTGACTATTTGGATCGAGTTTGTTCGTGATAGATATGGAGAAAGAAAATATGTGACGAAGGGTTCTTCAAGGGTAAGTTTTCTCTTACCCTAATTCTCTCATTTCCTTTGTTGTTAGCATGTTGTAAAATTTATGATTATGTGTAACATTTGTACTCTAAAATTTTGATTTTATGAAAATAAATTTTGGGCCAATCTCCACACTTTCGCTCAAGGACCTTCAAAAGTTCCTTTAATTGGTATTAGAGCACGATTTTTTGGTCCCAATTTTTCTTATTTTCCATAATTAATTTTACATAATTGATGGGTAGCATTTTGTATATGTTCATATGATGAACGTTTGTGAATGTGAATGGTTTACGATTATTGGATGTTTTTGGAATTGGATTGTTCAGATTTATCGCTTTTAATTTACAAATTGGTTTGTAAGGGTCCTTGTTTTGGGCATGTTTGCGATCGAATCTGTAGTTTAAAGTTTTGAGTCGCTCGTGCTGTTCCTAGTGAGTTTCAGAGGAAAAATAAAGCAACACTATGATGATGAAGAAATCGCTATTAAGAGATCACTCAGCGTTTGATAAGAGATCTCTCAGTGTTTTCTAAGAGATTGATGCTGAGAGATCGTTGGTGGACGGTTCGATTTGAGCGGTTCTAGGTTCGTTCACTTTTTTCGAACTAGTTGACTTTTTTTTTTTGTAATAGTTAGATTGTTTTAATTAATTAAATTAATATAAGTGTTATATTAATTAATTGTTTAGATGTCCAATCTTGGTCCAGTATTTCTTTTCTAAAATTATGCATTTGATGTATGATTTGTATTTATTATTATATATCATAATGTATGTCATATAATAAAAATTTCACCATAGGTTATGCATTTTAATTCATGCATCATTTATATTATAAAGGTTATAATATATAGTTGCATGATTTTATTTTATAGCATGCTCATGCATCATATAATATAAGAGTTATACTATATGCTTGCATTCATCAATAAAATAGTCATGCATCATTTATATTATAAGAGTTATAATATATAGTTTGGATGTATGTTATTAATTATTTCGTTACTTGAATATATAAGTTTTATGTATGTTTAGTAATAAAATGGGAATTGCATGATACATGACACTACTTTAGATAATATTATAAATGTTATATTTTTATAAAGTATGTCATTTGATGCAATTGATTGATTTTAATTTATTTCATTTTTTTTATAAAAGTTATAATTAAATGCAATTAGTAATTAAAATAAAAAAATTCATAATTGAATGCAAACCTTAGGTTAAAATCATTTTTTAAAAAATAGTTTTGAAATATGATTCACATAGACTTAAATACACTTTTCTAACAAGCTTAGAAATTAAGTTTAATCTTTTAACCTATTTAATAGGATTAATTGATTCTTATTTAAATGATTAAATTTGTAACTAATGTATCTATAAGGGACCTTTTGTCTAAGGTTAGTTCTGTCTAGGCTGGGTATTTAAGTTGATGAAAACGTAACACCCCTACTTGGGAACTTACCTGGAAAGGTGAATTAGATAGATTTATTACAGCATGCAATGGTTGATTGAGGTTATTAAAGTGTTTAATAAACATTAATCAATGTTGTTTAACCATCCAATGTAAGTGTTAATTTTGGGGCAAATTAAACAAAACACTTAGTTAAAAATCACTAGCCGAATTTTCCTAAGTTAACCCACCCTAACACCTAGTGGAAGAAAAATAGAGTATATGATATTTCATTTTTACCTTTTTCATGTTTCTCCCTAAGAGTTCACACCGTGAGATCTATACTCGACCTCGAGACACCTTTGCTTGTATACCGCTACGGATGGTGTTTGTTTATATCAATATCAAGGTGAATGGAGAGAGTGTTTATAATAAGTGGGAGGGGACGTGTGTCAATGTATCCCATGGTCTCTCTTATTAGTTGGTAGTAAAGTTTCATACTCGGCTTCAAGGCACTTTTGCTCGTGTCCCCCTACGGATGACATTTTCATGATTCTTTACCTCTAACTCAAGTAATGGATAAGATTGCTTTAGTTTTTTCTCCAATCGATTTTTCCATACAGTTGACTCATTGGGGTGGAACTCTAGAATCTAAATGAAGGGTTACACTTACAAGAAATGTTAAGAAAGTTTAACAATTTTTGGACCAAACAATGGTGACTAATAGTTACAGTAACAAGGAGTTGTTATGTCTATTGGTTGAGATAGTCTCGTTTCAATGAAAGGGCACCTAATCACCCTACGATGGCTTGTGTCCTGACTTATTGAAATATCATTACAAAATGGATGTCACTTAGGGTGCATTAGATTATTTTGCTAAATTTGATTGTTTTTTCAAAATGGGTTAATGTAAAGATTACTAATAAAAATAATTTTTATGGTTTCAGCGATTTATTAACTATGACTACCGCAACACTTAATTTGCTTGCCGCTAAAAAACTATCAGGCGAAAATTATAGAACCTGAAAAAACACAATCAACATGATTTAATCATCAATTACCTCTATTTTTTTCCTAAGGGAGGATTGTCCTCCTATTCCTGCTATAAATGCCACTCGAAATATTCGAGAGGCATATGAGTGTTGGACAAGGGCAAATGAGAAGACATGAGCGTATATCTTGGCAAGCCTTTTAGAAGTCTTCGCCAAGAAGCATGAGCCCATGATCACTGCCCATGAGATCATGGAGTCCTTGTGGGAGATGTTTGAATAATCGTCCGCACAACCCAGGCACGACGCTCTAAAACACATCTTCAATGCCCGTATGCAAGAAGAGGCATCTGTTAGAGAATTCATTCTCAACATGATGGTCTACTTCAACGTGGCTAAGATAAATGGGTCTATCATTGATGAAGCCAGTCAGGTTAGCTTCATTTTGGAATCTTTACCTGAAAGTTTCCTACAGTTCCGTATTAATGTTGTTATGAACAGAATTGACTATAATTTGACCACCTTGCACAATTAGCTTTAGACTTTTCAGTCCTTGATGAAAAGCAAGGAACAAAAGGGAGAGGCAAATGTTGCCTCATCCTCAAATAAGTTCTATAGAGGATCATCCTCTTGAACTAAGTCAGTGCCTCCTTCTTTCGGTACCAAAAAGTGGAAGAAAAAGAAGAATGGTGGAAAGGGGAAAGCTAACCCACTAGTTGCTACCCAAAAGGACAAAAAGGCTAAGGATGCAAAGAGAATCTCTTTTCATTAGAACCATGAGGGATATTGAAAAAGGAACTGTCCCAAATACTTGGCAGAAAAGAAAAAGACCAAGCAAGGTAAATATGATTTACCTGTATTGGAGACCTGTTCAGTGGAGAATGATGATTCTACTTGGATAATTGATTCAAGCGCCACTAACCATATTTGTTCTTCATTTCAGGGAATTAGTTCCTGGTGGCAACTGGAAGCTGGGGAGATGACAATGCGTGTTGCAACTGGGCACGTCGTCTCAGCTACGGCAGTGGGAGGGCTCAGACTCTACTTACAAAAATCTTATATTTTATTATATAATGTATATGTGGTTCTAGGTTTAAAAAGGAACCCGATTTCTGTAAAATGTCTTCTTGAACAACATTACTCTCTTAACTTTCAAGTGAATAAAGTGTTTATTTACAAGAATGAAGTATTAATTTGTTGTGCTAATATTGAAGATAATTTTTATATGCTAAGACCGTTAGCAACTAAAGCCCTCCTTAATACTGAAATTTTTAGAACTACGGTAACTCAAAATAAAAGGCTTAAAATTTCTCCTAAAGAAAATACTTGTCTTTGGCACCTAAGATTAGGACATATCAATCTCAATGGGATTGAGAGATTAGTCAAGAATGGACTTCGAGTTAGAAGAAAATTCTTTACCCGTGTATGAGTCATGTCTTAAAGGAAAAATGACTGAAAGATCTTTTACTATAAATGGTCATAGGGCCAAACAACCTTTAGAGCTTGTATATTCAGACCTCTGTGGTTTGATGAATGTTAAAGTAAGAGGAGAGTTTAGATATTTGATGACGGCTAGAAATGCACGTCATTATAGTCCTTTTATTTAGAATTATGAAGGCTGTTAAGTAGAAGATGCGGTGATTATACTAAGAATTCATGAGAAAATGAACTTGCGTCGATCGGCATTAAGAATCTTGGCTAACCCACTATTATGCGTTATTATGCATTCAATTGTTTATTTTGGTAGAAAATGCAGAAATCGATCGCATGCGCAGAAGCCAGGCTATCGCGAAGACGACCGCATGCGAGGAATCTCTCCATTGCAAAGGTGAACACATATGTTCGACGCATGGATGTTGCGGCCATTAACCGCATGCATCCATCGCATAGAAGTTGCGACTACAGAGTAATAACCATAATAGAGGGATGAGCGCAAGAGTGGTGGAATGTGTTGATACTTCGAAAACCAAGCATGAATGCATACCTCGGGAGCATAAAAAGGTGATGTTGACATTTTACCTACCACGCCGTTAGCAGCAGACATTCAGAGCAGGTCCATCACTTCCATCACTGTCAACCCCATACTCCATTTTTTCCTACAAAAGTGAGTAACAAGCGTGTTAAGTAAAATTATGAAAGGAGGTAAAGGAAGTAGGAAGATGGAGGAAGAAAATTCTAAGTGTTAGAAATACTTAGTCGGGTGAGTTTTAGATAATATAACAAGTGAAAGTTGGCTAAGTATGGAAGCAAAGTGTAGGCATACGTTGATGGAGAAGTGTGGATGCATGAGGTTGTGTGTGTAGCAACCAAGGCTTGTAGAGGCTAAGTGTTGAAGGAAAGGATAAATTATGCATTAGTACTAAGGATGAATGCATGAATTGAAAGGCATGATGCATTGATAAGCCTTGTGGCAGCCTCAAGTGTGTGAGCGAGATCGGAGAAGCCGAGATGTTCAGCGCAAGATGATGGGGACAATCGTATAGTAAGTGTGCAGCGTTACACGATGAGATAGGCGATCGTGTAGGCAGGTGTTGGACGATTGTATAGCAAAGCGGGGCACTACATGATGAGGTAGGCGATTGTGTAGGCAGGCCCTGAGCGATTGTGTGGTAATTGCATGGAGGTAAACGATGCTTGCAGTAGCTAAGCGATAGGTTATGTGCGAGATCAGTGAGATCCCTGAGAGCAAGATTAGCGAGATCAGCGAGATCGTTGAGAGCGAGATCATTTGCTAAACGATAGCATTAAGCGATGGGGCATTGGCACTGCACGATCGACATCAACACTAGATGATAGACGTTGGATGCTAGACGACAGACATTGAATGCTAGATGATATACATTGAATGCTAGACGATAGACGCTGGGTGATGCGTTATTTTGTGATGTGGAATTATGGATGAAATGCGATGATGAAATTACGTTGAGCACTCAAGTTTTCTCAGTGGAATCCAAGTGTAAATGTGAAACCCGGATTTCCATTATTCTTTACTTAAGCAGGTGATTAAGGAAATTAACTAAGTAAAAGTTAAATCTTATGTTCAAGTGAAGGAAAATTTCTAGGTGTTGAATAGATTTTCCTTGAGTAGTTTTGAGTTAAGCTTAAATTGATGAAAAATTGAATAAGTGTTGGACGAGGCATTGCCATGTTTGGCCATAAGATTGTGGAGAGATTATTTGGGCCAATGGAGAAGTTGAAGTGTGAGTGATGCATGCCTTGGAGGTTAGACCAACGCATTAGGCCAGATTGATGTGTTTGATGTGTTGGATGCGTTGGATGCATTGGACGCGTTGGATGCGCAGTGCAATACTATGCATGGATGCTAAGCTAATGCATTGGAGTCGTGCGACCTTGCGATGCATTGGAGGTTGGTGATGGCTAGCTCTTTCGATGGCTAAGTTGGATTGTGATGGTAGTGAATTGGCTTGTTATGCGTTGATTATAGGATATGCATTGAGTATGGACTATGCGTTGATGGCCTAATATGCATTGAACATCCAAGGGTTTGTGGACGCATAAGAAGGATGAACTCATGGAGGATGTCATCTGGACATGTGGCTTGTTAGGAGGAATTCTTAAACCTTAAGAAAATTAGGTGGAGGCATAAGAAGACATGTAAAGAATGGGGGCTATATGTTGATGAAAGGAGAAGAGGACACTTTGGCTTATGCTGATGCAAGATTGCATTGATGATGTAAGGAAGAGACACTTGGTCATGCGGCCAAGTAGGAGGTGGCGGCCATGGAGCAATCTTGGACGCCTATAAATAGGGCCAAGGACTTCATATGAGAACTCAAATTCTCTTCAAAGGACATAAAGAAGAGTATGTGAGGACTAATTGGGAGAAGACTATGGTTGATGGAGGAACGCATGCATTGGTAGCAAGACCATGCGTTGGTCAAAAGGTTCCAAGAGGGGAGATGCTATCGGGCAGAAAAGACAGGAAGTAGCATCAACTTGGAATGAGAAGTTCTCCCAGAATACTCATGAGTTTGATGTGATTCCAAAGCCATCGGAAAGCTAAAAGAGTCTAGTTTTCATGGTAGGGCTGTGGGAGAAGAAAATCCAAGGAATCGGGCTGGAAAATGAGGAAAATACAGAAGGGTCAAGCTGTCGGGTAAGCTGGGCCAGTCTTAATGTTTTGATGATTCTGGCCAAACCACGAGGAGTTATGAGCTAAGATTTTATGGTAAGCTTCCTGAGATAGTTTAGAACATGTTTGTAGAAGGAAGTATCTTATTTGAATTTGGAATGAAACTTAAGGAACTTCGGAAAAGAAAGTTCCTAACCAACCAAGGTGAGTGGTTATTGTGTGTTCTATTGTTGATATGAATACTATATATAGGTAAATATATATAGGGGATAATGTTAAATTGGCATGATCAGGGATATATGTTTATCTTATTACTATGCTTGTTAAGATATTGCTTGTATGTTTGTGTTGGAAACTGGAATTGTACCCGGGATATATAGTTAGCATGCTTGAAAAGGTACTTGGCGGAAAAATATAATCGGCTTTGGTCAGCAGAAAATTATAGTATGTGACGACCAGCGGGAAATATAGTGAAGTTACCTAAGCATAGCTAGCGGAAAAATAGTCAATGTGCACATTGGCAGGATAATGGGGTATAGGGAAAGTTTCCACAGAAATTGTTGTTATCTTAGTATACGTGTGAAAGTACTGGGGATGTTTATATTATGTGATAACCGGCGGTCAAGCTGGGGTTGGTTGTTTTAACCGGCGGTCAAGTTGGGGTTGGTTGTTTTAACCAGCGGTCAAGCTGGGGATTGTCCAGCGGTTTGGTTGGAAAATAATAATGAACTTGTGGTAATGTTTTTGTTAACTATGTATTGCCTTCCTAAAAATATATTTCTGTTGACAAAGTTATTTGTTTATCTAAAGGCAGCACTCACTGGGCTTTATAGCTCATGTTTTCCATGTTTTATGTTTTACCTCCCTCCCCCCCCCAATGTAACGAAAGGTGAGGAGTTCTAGGGTGCTGCTAAGGCAAGGTCTGCCACACGCCACAATTACACTTCCAAAGGGTTTTACAGTTGTTGTTGTAAACTTTGTTGTTAAGTATTTGAGTTGTATAAACGTTACATTGTTGTATGGTTGTTGAATTTATTCATTGGTATCAGAGTTATTTCCGCAAGAGTTATTAGGCAGTAAGTGTCAACCAAAGGGTTGATAACTTCTGTCAGTCATGCCATTTCCCAGGCACGGAGGGTGGTCTGGGGCGGGGTGTGACAGTAAACCCCAGTGAGTTTCTTGGTAAGTCCCGGGTCGAAATCAGGGACTTGGGAAAACAGGTTGCGGTGGTAATTTTTAGGAAAACTTTGCGGTAACCAGTAATTCAAATAGTTGTTAGTTTTGTTTGTTGCAGTAATGAAAATAAATAAATGTGGCGGATTTGAGAAAAGTTTGATTGTGTGATAGATGCACCGAGTATGCGGATCAATGGGTTGAGAAGGTCTTTAGCTAGCGTTACTTGGGAATGTATCAGACTATGCGATCATGCTACAACCATGCACAGCAAGTCATTTTCCAATGCAAATGCGGTGCTCCTAAGTCTAGGACGCATGTGTTGAATGCAAAAGTGTCCATAGAGCTTATTCCTAAGTATTTACTATTTTCCTATGCGATGATGCAAGATGCACAAAGACAAGGTGACCGCACACAATCATATCCTATCTCTAGGATGTATGCGATGCGTTAATAGCAAACAGTGCTTATTCTTAAGCTCATATCTCTTGATTATGCATTCTAATCTGACTCTCTCAAGCCTAGATTCTAATCTGACCTTCCCAAGCCTAGATCCTGTTCTTAGACTACTCTCCCGATTATCTCTAATGGACGAATGAAACATACATAATACAAGATAATCGCATAGAATGGAGATCCCCAGTTATGCTAGCTAAGTGATTCTCAACCCATTCAACAGATTTCGCTACTCATGCATAAATAATAGAGAGTGAACAGATATAGAGAAGTAAATTCCATTTCTATAAATGAGTTTGAATACAATATAACAATGGAAGATAAAGGTAGAGAGCCTGGTAGCAATCCCTTGCTGACCGAGGCTTTTACACTGGCAATCTCTATTCCGTTCAAAAGATATTCCTGCTTCTGCAGGAGCTGGCCCTCTCTCTGATCTTGAAGCTTCCGACACTCTCCCAAGCTTAACAAACGATCCATCGGAATAACTTCCTTCTCTCGCTTCCGCCTTAAAATAAAAGAAAATCTAAGAACAAGGCTAAACTATGAACAGAACTTGTGAACTCGAAACTTTCAAACTGGTGAACCCCTTTTCTGAAGGATGCCTTCGGTATTTATAGAGCTTCCAGGTTGAAAGGCGACTTCTCTCTTATGATTTCACAGATGGGATGGCTTTAATTCCCTGACTGATGCACCGAATATTTGTCACTGAAAAGCTGAATGTACTTGTTATCATTAGCGGCTGTCAACTGAAGATTCGACCGTCATTAGCTTTCTGTCCCATCGTGATTAATTATGCCTTTCACCCAAATGCACCCACCAAGTTGTGCTGGCTCTATGCAGCAACCCATCTTGAGCAGATGTTTGTGAACAAAAATCACTGCAAAGCCTTGCGGTAATGCTGCACTCATCTGCGGATTTCTTATGATCGCTCTTTTTGCCTTGCATCAATGCATATTCTGCATAAAAATACAAAAATAAACTGTTTCTATGCGATGAACGCATGCGACCACGATGTTATGAATTTAATGTTTTTTGGATGCAATCTAACATGTTTTATCAACGCAAGCCAACATTGTTTAAGAACTTAGCACTGCAATAACGTGTATTCCTGCCCGTTATCACACCCCCAAATTTAAACAATCCTTGTCCTTAAGCTTAAGCTAAAGTTTTCCTTTAGCAAGTCGACCACAACGTTCTTTTCCTAGATTTCTCAAGGATACTTCATTCAACTCCTATATACCAAAGTTTCCTCAAGTCTTATTCAAGTCACTTCATAAAATATTTTTAAGCCCCAAGGATCGCAAGCTTAACCTTCAAAAGAACTTTACTCGATTTTGGGACATCGCATGATTTATTTCAAAAAGAAAACTTTTCCACCGGGGGGGTCAAATGATTTTATCCTTGCATATTTCTTGACATTATTGTTTTTTTTTCTGACCTTGCGCTAATCCAAGTGCCTTGCCTTCGTTTTGGCTTGCCCCCACGTGTGTCATGCAGACATCCAACCATGAGCAATACGTTCTTTCTCAGACTAAACTCATACCTATATGGCAGCGGAGTTGCGGTCATTTATTTATGCGTTGATTCTGGCGACTTACTTTCATTTTGGCTTGCCCCCACGTGTGTCATGCAGACATCCAACTATGGGTAACTACCCTTCACAACTTAACTCTTATCAATATGAGTTTCCCCATTGCGTTGACGGTGGAGTTGTTATTTTACTATTATTTTTTTGAAGTAGCAAGGTCAAAAATAAATACCTCACCCCCAAATTTAAAATGCGGCAATGTCCTCATTGCCAAAGGATTGAAAGAAGTCATGCGATGTTCTTAGAAGGCTTCGTAAAGAGGGTTTGAAAGAAAGCTAGCAGACTCCTAACTTCTAGAAATATTTCATGAGGTGACCATCTTAAAATTAAGTTGACTCTAGTATATACGAAATGAATAGAAGTATGTTTTTCATCATTGAAATCATAATTGGCAAAGAGATAGCATGCGGTAACTTACTAAATTTATCCATGTCAAATGATTGCGGTAATCAAAGAGGATGCGGTGATAAAACTTTTTTAAAAAAAATGCAATGCGATAGTGCAAAATTTGAAATAAAGATAAGGAAGAATACAACCCCCAAATTTGCATTGTCGCCCGCATTGCGTATTGATGCATCCCTCTTTGCAGCGATCTATCTTCTTTGGATTGCGGTGATGTAATAAGATAAGTTACTTCTTCGTGTAACACCGCCGCAATCCTGTGCCTTGATCGTTGCAAGAAAAATAGTGAGAGGGTCAAATAATTTTAAACAAAACAACATTCTCTTTTTTTTTTTCCTTTTTTTTCTTTCTTTTTAGAGAAGTAATAAGTAAAATGCGGATAGATAAATGATGATTAAAGTGTCGAAGAAATTAGAGTTCAAGAACCAAAAAAATAATACTCCATAAGACTTGCGTTTCAGATGATGTTGCTTGTCAGTGCAGGGGCCATTCCATTTTTCTATATTCCCGGTTTTTCAGGTCTATAGAGGTCTTTTCTTGCTGAAAATCACCCCCGCAATATGCCTTAACTCGCTTCCCATTAACCTTAAACGTATGGCTCCCATCTTTAGTAATCAGCTCCACCACTCCATGTTGGAATATTTTTTTAATGATGAAGGGTCTGAACCAGCGCGATTTTAACTTGCTAGGAAAATGTCGTAGTCGTGAATTGAAGAACAAGATCTTTTGTCCGACTTGGAGGTTCTTGCCGCATATGTGTTTGTTGTGCCAGCGCTTTGTGCGCTCCTTGTAAATCTTTGCAGTTTCATATGCGTTGATCCTCCATTCCTCTAGCTCGACCAGTTGAAGTTTTCTCGCTTCTCCTGCTTTCTTCAAATCAATGTTTAGCTTCTTCACCGCCCACAATGCCTTGTATTCTAGCTCCAGAGGCAAATGACATGCCTTACCAAATACCAATGCATACGAGGACATACCTATGGGTGTTTTAAATACAGTTCGGTATGCCCACAATGCAACGTCGAGTTTTGTTGCCCAATCCTTTCGCGAAGGCCTTACCACCTTCTCAAGTATCAGCTTGATCTTCTGATTGGACACCTCGACTTGACCATTCGTTTGCGGATGGTATGCGGTGGCCACTTTGTGGAGAATGTTATATTTTCACAGTAGTTCCTTGATAGTATGATTGACAAAGTGGGACCCGTCATCATTTATGATGGCACATGGAGTGCCAAAACGAGTGAAATTTTTTTCTTCAGAAATTGAGAGACTACTGCCACATCGCTTGCGGCGCATGCCACTGCCTCTACCCACTTGGATACATAGTCGACGTCTAATAAAATATAATGTTTACCCTTCGAGGGAGGGAATGGTCCCATGAAGTCAATACCCCATACATCGAACAACTCATGCTCCAAAATGATGTTCATCGGCATTGCATGTTTCCATGAAATGTTACCTGTGCATTGGAACCGATCACATTTCATGGCGTAGTCAGCTGCGTCCTTAAACAATGTTGGCCAAAAGAATCCACTCTGTAAAACCTTAGCTATGGTGCGTTGTCCTCCAAAGTGCCCACCATATGTTGAGTCATGACATTGCGATAATATGCGTTGTTGAGCAGCATTTTGTACGCATAGTCGCAGAATTTGATCTGCCCCCCTTTTGTACAGATTCGGCTCATCCCAGTAATAATATTTGCATTCATGTTTGAGCTTCCTCTGTTGGTGGTAGGTATAATCTTCAGGAAATTGTTCGCAAACCAGATAGTTGACTATGTTAGCGTACCACGGTAATTCTTCAATATGGAATAGCTGCTCATCTGGGAACACCGCACTCACCTAGAAGAACCCATCTGATTAACCTTGGCTTTGCATCCTTCTTTATCATTAAATACTTTATTGTCGAATGATCAGTATGGATGAGTACCTTTGTTCCCAGCAGATATGCACGAAATTTTTCCAACGCAAAAATTACCGCAAGTAGCTCTTTCTTTGTGGTGGTGTAATTGGTCTAAGCAGGATTTAACGTCTTACTCGCATATGCGATCGGATGTAAGATTGTTTTTCTCTTCTGTGCCAAAGCTGCTCCCATCGCATATTAATTCAAAAGGAAGTGTCCAATCAGGTGCGATTAACACGGGTGCGGTGATCAGTGCATGCTTCAAAATTCTGAATGCATTGAGGAAATTGTCGTCAAAATCAAATTTTCTATCAGCCTCCAACAACACACTCAGTGGTCGTGCTATTTTTGAAAAGTCTTTGACAAAACGTCTGTAGAATCCAGCATGCCCCAAGAAACTTCGTACAGCCTTCACGCTTGTTGGAGGTGGAAGGTTTTCAATTGCTTCTATTTTCGCTTTATCCACCTCCAACCCATCCCGGGAAACCTTGTGCCCCAACACGATGCCCTCCTTTACCATAAAATGACATTTCTTCTAATTAAAAATGAGATTCATGTCCTTGCATCTCTTCAGTATCTTCTCCAGGTTGTCTAGACAGACTTCATAGGTGTGCCCATAGACAGAGAAGTTGTCTGTGAAGATTTCAATAAAGTTCTCAAGATAGTCTGAAAAGATGGCCATCATGCACCTTTGGAACGTGCTTGGCGCATTGCAGAGACCGAACGACATGCGGCGAAAAGAAAAGGTCCCATATGGGCAGGTGAATGTGGTCTTGTCTTGATCTTCTAGAGTAATCATAATTTGGTTATACTCGGCATAGCCATCCAAAAAGTACTAAAAGTCATTTCCTGCTAGACGGTCTAGCATTTGATCAATGAATGGTAGAGGGAAATGATATTTCTTCGTGGCCGCATTCCGCTTGCGGTAGTCCATGCAAATTCGCCACCCAGTGATAGTCCTTTGTGGTATTAGTTCATTATTTTCGTTTAGTGAGCGGGGCTGACCCACATGCTATCTACTATCGGATAAATAATGCCCGCATCTAACCATTTAATGATTTTTTTTAATGACCTCTTTCATTGCAGGGTTGAGTCTGTACTGATGTTCGATCGGTTTTTTGTTGTTTTCTTCAAGACGAATTCGATGCATACAGTACGTTGGGCTAATTTCTCGAATGTCGGTGAGCGTCCAGTCAATTGCTCGCACATGTTTCCTCAGAATGCTCGCTGGGCTAATTCCTCGAATGTCGGCGAGCGTCCAGTCAATTGCTCGCACATGTTTCCTCAGAATGCTCATCAATGCATTCTCTTGGTCTTCTTTAAGCTCGGAGGAAATAATTACTGGCCGATTCTGCCCCAAAAATGCGTACTTTAGGTGGTTCGGCAGGGTCTTTAATTCCATTGTTGGTGGCTCTACTAGGGACAGTTGTCTTCTTTATCTTTCTTCTTTTTCTGTTGGCTCTTCTTCTTGGATTGCGATAATCTCTTATTCCTTGCTTGTTTTTGTTATGATCGCATTACAGGCAACAATGGATGCACTTGCATCCTCGTCTTCATTCTCTTCGTCAAGCTTTTCTTCTTCAATCAAATTCTGGTCATCGTTTGAGTCAGGCAGGTCTTCTTCGTCAGGAAACTTCATGGCACGGTTGATGTTGAACTTGAGATTCTGTCCATTTATGCTCAAAGTGATCTCCCATTTATGCTCAAAGTGATCTCCCATTTATGCACATCAATCTGGGCAAGACCAATTGATAAAATTGGTCGCCCCAAGATGATGGGCACATCTTTGTCGGCTTTGTAATCGAAGATGATGAAATTCGTTGGTAGGATAAATTTGTTGATGGTGATCAGCACGTCTTTCATGTCACACCCCGCCCTCGACCACCCTCTTAGCCTAGGAAAGGGCGTGACTGCAGCAGTTATCAACCTTGTGGCTGACACTTACTGCCTACTAATTGTTGCGGAATAACTCTAATACCAATATATAACTCATATACAGCAGAATATCTTTAGGCAAAAAATTATTAATTCAGAAACATAACATATTTAAAGTCATTACAACACTAGATTTACAAGTCCCAAAACCTGAAAACCCTAGTCTCTATATGAACAACAGTAACATGTGTACAATATTAACAATAACCACCTAAACAGATGGGTTACAGATCTCTTTATCCTTTAGTGCCAGAGCAGATGTAGAGCTATCTTCAAAGGATTTGACCACTACCTGTGGGGGGGGGGGGGGGGGGGAACATTTGAAAATGCGGTGAACTTGTGACCAGTGAGTGACTTAGAAAGATAATTGATTCTCATGCAAAAATCTCAATAAAGAGTTTAAATGGAGTATAAGCTTCTACAGTACTGGTACCGTAGTATAAACATTTTCCAAGCATAAAACATGTAAAGCTGTTTTAATCATAAAACAGTAAAACCGTTTCTCAGTTGAGAATAACCCCATTGTGGGTAAAAACAATCCCAACACCAACTGATAGTCAAGAGAGAACCCCTTTGCTCAATCTCTGACTCTAACTACCTACATGCACGTGGCCATACTAAGTACTGTCATACCTTAGGTATTTCTGCTCAGATACCTTCTTAACGTCCTTCAATATTTAGTTGGTTTGGTACCTTCTCAAATGTCCTCTAGTATCTAGTTGGGTGGATACCTTCTCAAACGTCCTTCAGTATCGCGTTTTAAGTAAAACTAGTCTTAAATGACTTTTTCTTTAAAGGATGTAAAGTATAACACATATAAAAACATGAATTTAAAGGTATTAACGCATGCTGAGCATATTTAACACATATAAATAGCTTTTCAACAATTTCTCACACATGCATGCATTTAAAACATAACTCAGGGTTTGCCTGGAAATCACTTTGTAAAACTAGCTGGTATGAGAATGATCTTCTTTAAAACATGCTTTCTATAAAGAATTGTAAATCAAACATTTTAAGCAAACATTTTTGTCAAACATTTTAGTCACTCACCTTGATTGCTTAGGAGCTTTCCACTCTAGTAGATCCCTTTTCTACCTAAGGCTCCCTTTTCACCCCTAGAATCCATATTCATCTTTCAGCTTAGATTACTCATAGTTCTGGACCTTATTTTGAGATGATTCCTTCTACAAACATATTCTAAAATGTCTCAGAAAGCTTACCCTAAACTTTAAGCTCAGAAATCTTCATGATTTGGCCGAAATCACAGAATCTTCAAGACTGGCCCAAACTGTTCTGACAGCCTGACCCTTCTATCTTCTTCTCAGTTTCCAACCCGATCCCTTCGAGCTTTTCTTTCGGAAGCCCTAGCCTAAAAACTAGACTCTTAGAGCTTTTAGATGGCTTGAAAATCACTCCAAACGCACGAGTAAATTGGGAGAACTCATCGTCCCAATTTGATGCATCCTCTCTAGACTTCACTGTCCAATGCGTCCTCTTTGAAATACTATGACCAACGCATGGATTTTGGCTCCAACGCAAGGTTTGCTCAACTTTCCCACTCTTTTTACGGTATTTTTGAATTGTGATCTAAAAATGAAGTCTCTTGGCTCTATTTATAGGCGTCCAAACCTTCCCAGAGTTGACACCACCTACTTGGCTGCATGGCCAAGTGTTTCTTCCACACACTACCAACACATCATTTTGATCAGCGCAACGTAAGTGTCTTCCTTCTGTGTAGCCAACGCATGAGCTTCCAATCTGATGCCACCACCTCAAATTCTTAAGGCATAAGGCTTTCCTCCCAAGAAGACAGATTGTTTGATGACATTTCCCAGGTGATCTCATCCTTTGTATGCATCCAACTCTTGGATGTTTAACGCACAGTCCATACTCAATGCCTAGCCTATCATCAACGCATAGCAAGCTAACTCACTACCATTATAATTCAACTTAGCTATCACAATCCAATTTAGCCATCGCAACGAGCTATCCATCATCAACGCATAGGGTGACCATCCATCCTCGACGCATGGCTCACTAGGCAGCATCGCATGGCTTGCTTGGCATGGGCACATGGTGCTAGCCATCGACGCATGGGCGTGCGGCATAGGCTGCTGCTTTGAGGCATGGGCGTGCTGCTTCAACGCATGGGCGTGTGACATAGGCTGGCCATCGCTCGCTCGCTTGACCGTATGGGCATGCTTGGCTGCATGGTAGGGCACCTCGACGCACGGGTATGGCTGCTCGATAGGACGCTCAATGCATGGGCGTGGCCACTCAACACATTGGCAGGGTGTCTGGCGAGGCTATCGATGCATGGGCAGGGCGTCTGGCCGAGGCTGCTCAATGCATGGCTGGGACGCTTGGCTGGCTGCTCGACGCATTGGGCAAGGACGCTGGCCGAGGCTGCTCGACGCATGGGCTGCATTCTAAGGCATGCCTTGTCTACCCTTGTGCCTTCCAATGCATCATCTCCATTTTTCCTTCTTCAACCGCATGCCATCATCAACACACCCTTCCAACACATTGGTCCCTTCGACCGCATCCCACACAAAATTCTATACTTAGCCAAATTTTCCAAATTTTCCCTAAGAGTTAAACTTCCAAATTTCCTCTTTTCTTCAAATCTCTACTTTTCTCTCTACCATTACACACTAGTTTCCACATCAACTTACTCACCACTTGAGTGTTTGTAGGGAACATACTCAAGTAGAGAAATTAGGATTTGGGGTTCACATTTACCTCCCACCTATAAAAATTTTGTCCTCGAAATTTTGCTACAAGTCTGTAAATTAAACAACTGCGGATACTTGTTTCTGATTTTCTCTTCGACTTCCCACGTTGCTTCTTCCGTGCTATGGTTTCACCTTAGTACCTTTACCAATGGGATTGTCTTATTCCTTAAAACCTGTTTTTTTTCTGTCAAGAATCTCCACTGGTTCCTCTTCCTAAGACAAATTCTCTTTCAACTGTACCGGTTGCTCAAGCAACACATGGGTAGGATCTGGCACATACTTTCTAAGCATTGCCACATGAAACACATCATGAATATGAGATAACTCTGAAGGTAAATCCAATCGATATGCCATTGAGCCAACTCTTTCTATTATCTCGTAAGGTCCAATATATCTTGGGCTTAATTTCCCTTTCCTACCAAACCTGAGTATTCCTTTCCATGGAGATAAGTTAAGAAATACTTTGTCACCAACTTCAAACTTTAATTCTCTTCTCTGCTTATCAGTGTAACTCTTTTGCCTATCTCAAGTCGTCTTAAGATTATCTCTTATAATGTTAACGCTGTCTGATGTCTGTTGCACGAGTTCTGGACCTAGTAATTTCGTCTCACCGAGTTCATTCCAACATATCAGAGTTCTACATGGTCTTTCGTATAATGCCTCATACGGTGCCATCCCGATACTCAAATGGTAAATGTTGTTATACGAAAATTCGATTAACAACAAATGTGTATCCCAACTGCCCTTCAATTTCAATATAGATGCTCTTAGCATGTCCTCTAATGTCTGGATGGTCTGTTCAAAATGACCATCCGTCTGAGGATGAAAAGCAGTAGTAAAATATAACTTGGTTCCCATAGCTTTCTGTAAACTAGGCCAAAACTTTGATGTAAATCTAGAGTCTCGATCTGATACAATTGAAACTGAAGCTTCAAACTGACTTACGACTCGATCAACATACAACTTGGCTAATTGGTCTCGGGTATAAGTAATTTTAACAGGTAAAAACTTAGTTGTTTTTGTCAATCTATCCACAATTACCCATATACCATCATAGCTCGCTAGTGTCTTAGGTAATCCAAACAGGAAATCCATCGTGATATGCTCCCATTTCCACTCTGATACTGAGAGTGGATTAAGTAATCTTGCTAGCCTCTGTCTTTCTGGTTTAATTTGTTGACATATTAGACACTTGTCAACATACTCCGCTATTTTTCTTTTCATACCAGGCCACCAGTACGATCCCTTTAATGTTTTGTACATCTTTGTACTTCCCGGATACATAGCATAGGCCGAACTACGTGCTTCTTCTAGAATGGCTTGTTTAAGTGCTAAGTCCTTTGGTACGCATATCCTACCTTCTTTCAATAGCACTTTGTCAGCTCTTAATTGGTAGTTCGTCCTCCATCCTTTATCTACTTCCTTAGCAAACTTCTGAAGATCAGTAGAATATCTTCTACGAGCGTAGGACGCACTTGAAATGAAGTTAGCAACCCTCCTTTTTGACCGATTGATAATGTTACCCTAGCATTATACAACTCATTGAATTGATACTAGTTCCAGCTGATCTGGTTTTTCGACTTAAAGCATCATCTACAACATTTGCTTTACCTGGGTGATAGTCAATGATACAGTCATAGTCTTTGATCAACTCGAGCCATCTTCTCTGTCTCAAGTTTAGTTTCTTCTGCTCAAAGATATGCTTTAGACTCTTATGATCCGAGAATATATGACATTGCTCATCAAACAGGTAATGTCTCCACAACTTTAGAGCTAACACAACTGCCGCTAACTCTAAATCATGTATAGGGTAGTTACAATCATGCTTCTTTAATTGTTGAGAAGCATAAGCTACTACCTTTCCCTCCTTCACTAGCACACATCCTAACCCTTGTCGGGAAGCATCACAATAGACCTCAAACTCTTTACCTGGTGTAGGTAGAGTTAATACTAGTGTTGATACTAACCTCTATTTCAATACTTGAAAACTATGCTCGCATTCTGGCGACAACTCAAACTTCGCATCTTTTCTGGTCAGGTTTGTCAATGGTAGAGCTATATTAGAAAAACCCTCCACAAATCTTCTATAATAACCTGCTAAACCTAGAAAACTGCATACTTCGGTTACATTCAGGGGTCGTTCCCAATTAACTATTGCTTCTATCTTTTGGGAATCAATGCTAACTCCATCAGCTGAAACTATATGTCTAAGGAATACGACTTGATTTAACCAAAAATCACACTTACTAAATTTGGCATATAAATCCTTTTCTCTTAGAATCTATAACATCATCCTCAATGTTCTTTGTGCTTCTCTGCACTACTAGAATATACTAGTATATCGTTTATGAAAACTATCACAAACTGATCTAGATAATGATGAAATATCCTATTCATCAAGTCTATAAATACCGCAGGAGCATTTGTCAATCCAACGACATTACTAGGAACTCATAATGTCCATACCTAGTTCTGAATGCAGTCTTTGGAACATCTGTGTTCTTCACCTTCAACTGTTGATAACCTGATCTCAAATCTATTTTAGAGAACACCGTGGCTCCCTTTAACTGATCGAAGAGATCATCTATACGAGGCAATGGGTACTTATTCTTAATGGTCACCTTATTCAACTGTCTATAGTCTATGCATAATCTAAGAGTACCGTCTTTCTTCTTAACAAACAAGACTGGCACTTCCCAAGGCGACACACTAGGTCTAATGTACCCCTTATCCACAAGTTCCTGTAACTGAACTTTTAGTTCCTTCATTTTCGTTGGTGCCATCCTATATGATGCCTAGGATATAGGTGCTGTACCTGGAACCAACTCAATAGTAAACTCTATTTCCCTGTCAGGAGGTAAGCCTGGTAACTCTTCAGGGAACACATCTAAGAATTCTTGTACCACAGGTACATCCTCAGGTTTCAGTTTCTTATCCTGTGAAACTGCTACATAGGCTAAATAGGCTTCGCATCCTTTACTCAACAATTTCCTAGCCTTCACTACTGATATTAAACTTCCTGGAAATATTCTCTTACTTCCCACCAGGGCTATTTCTTTTTCACCTAGTTTCCTAAACACTATTTCTCTCTTAAAACAATCCATAGTGGCATAGTGTTTACTTAGAAAATCCATACCTAAGATAACATCAAACTCTAGTAATTCTAATGGAATCAAGTCAACCCAAAAACTCTGATTTCCAAGAATTACTTCACAATTCTTGTAATACTCATGTACAACTAGAGTATCTCCTACAGGCGTAGAGATAAATAAATCCTCATTCATACGTTCAGGCACTCTATCTATATGTAATGCACACATGCTAGATATGAATGAGTGCATAGCACCAGGATCAAATAATGCATAAGCGGATTGATTACATAAAGTTATCGTACCAGTTACGACATCTGAAGCCTTTTCCGCTTCCTGGTGTGTCATAGCGTATACTCTACCCTACTGCTGCTACTGTTGCTGTTATTGTTCAGGTCATCCAGCTACCCTTTTCTGCTTAGCTACACCGGATCCCTCACCTCTAGTTTCGATCGCTCTAGCTTAGTTTACAGTCTGTGTAACTCCTCTTTGCTCACTCTATGCTCCATGACCTAGATGAGGACAATCTTTCTTGAAATGCCCAGCTTGGCCGCACTGGAAGCACACATTCCTATTGCCATAACATACTTCTGTATGAGGCTTACCACAGTTTACACAAAGTGGTTTTCTCCCTATACTAGCTACTGACTGCTAGCACGACCCGATACTGATCCACCACTCAATCTAACTACAGGTTTTGACCTCTTTCGACCTGAACTCTGTTGGTTCGTGCCCCCAAAACTTCTCATAACCGACTGTCTATAGAACGGGGGTCTAAACCTCTTACTTCTTATTTTTTCAGGCATCCTAAACTGTCCTTCACCTAGCTGGAGTACATCTTCCCTCGCTACACTCTATTCTACTCGGATAGCGGTCTCAACTAACTGAGTGAAATTCACCCAATTGGATGTAGAGGTAACGGGTGTTCGTATTTTTCTTCTTAGGCCATTCTCAAATCTCCTACATCTCTCCTTTTCTTCCGCGATGATCGGAAGGGCATACTGAAATAACTCAGTAAATCTTTGTTCATACTCAGCAACCGTTATCACTCCCTGAGTTAGCCTAAGAAACTCTTCCCTCTTTGCTTCTTTAAAAGCAATAGGGTAGTATTTATCCTTAAATACTTGTCTAAATTCAGACCAAGTCATAGTTTCTGAACTACTCCTTCTAGCCTGTATCACTTTTCACCACTTTTCAGCACCTTTCTGCAGCAAGAATGCCACTAACTCGACCTTACGATCCTCAGGGCACCTCATAACCTTAAAACATTTCTCAATCAAATCCAACCAGACCTCAGCATCTACTAGATCTGTGGCTCCACCGAACGTCGTGGCACCTAAAGCTTTCAGCCTCTCGACGCCAAATTTCTTTTCTGGATCGTTCTAAATCGATCATACACTCGTCGCCAATCTTTGAGTGATTCTATCAAATAATCAAACCTCCATCTGGGGCTCTATATCTACCTTTGTATACTCGACTTGTTTGCAGAAGTTGCTTCCTGCTCTACTGAGTCTCTAACTCTTTTCCCCTTTGGATCTGGGTCCCGTCTAACTTCAGAACCTCCGCTAGTAGGGTAAACATTCCTCTCCTCAGTTTTCTTGCTTCGCTTGCCACTTCTCCTTAGCATCTTTGCCTAATAATTAGGTACACATTTAGGGACTTATCTATGGGACTTAATCTAATGTATGAACTCTCTCTCTTTCACCCAATACCTTATGCTTTAATACTAAACTAGCTCAAACCTTTCCCAAGTTTACGTATACCTTTGCTCTGATACCAAGCTGTCACACCCTGCCCCAGACTACCCTCTTAGCCTAGGAAAGGGCGTGACTGCAGCATTTATCAACCCTGTGGCTGATACTTACAGCCTACTAACTGTTGCTAAATAACTCTAATACCAATATATAACTCATATACAATGGAATATCTTTAGGCCAAAATTTATTAATTCAGAAACATAACATATTTAAAGTCATTACAACACTAGATTCACAAGTCCAAAAACCTGAAAACCCTAGTCCCTATATGAACAACAGTAACATGGGTAAAATATTAACAGTAACCACCTAAACAGACGGGTTACAAATCTCTTTATCCTTTAGTGGCAGAGCAGATGCAGAGCTATCTTTAGAGGATTTGGTCACTCCAAACGCACGAGTAAATTGGGAGAACTCCTCGTCCTAATTTGATGCATCCTCTCTAGACTTCACTGTCCAATGCGTCCTCTTTGAAATACTATAACCAACGCATGGATTTTGGCTCCAACGCAAGGTTTGCTCAACTTTCCCACTCTTTTTACGGTATTTTTGAATTGTGATCTAAAAATGAAGTCTATTGGTTCTATTTATAGGCGTCCAAACCTTCCCCAGAGTTGACACCACCTACTTGGCTGCATGGCCAAGTGTTTCTCCCACACACTACCAACACATCATTTTGAACAGCGCAACCTAAGTGTCTTCCTCCTGTGTAGCCAACGCATGAGCTTCCAATCTGATGCCACCACCTCAAATTCTTAAGGCTTAAGGCTTTCCTCCCAAGAAGACAGATGGTTTGATGATGTTTCTCAGGTGATCTCATCCTTTGTATGTGTCCAACTCTTGGATGTTCAACGCATAGTCCATACTCAATGCCTAGCCTATCATCAACGCATAACAAGCCAATTCACTACCATTACAATTCAACTTAGCCACCGTAATCCAATTTAGCCATCATAATGAGCTAACCATCACCAACGCATAGGGTGACCATCCATCCTTGACACATGACTCACTAGGCAGCATCGCACGGCTCGCTTGGCATGGGCGCATGTTCTGGCCACCGATGCATGGGCATGTGGCATAGGCTGCTTCTTTGACGCATGGGCATGCGACATAGGCTGGCCATCGCTTGCTCGTTCGGTCACATGAGCTGCGCGTTTGGCTGTATGGCAGGGCACCTCGACGCACGAGTATGGCTACTCGGCAGGGCGCTCAATGCAAGGGCGTGGCCGCTCGGTAGTGCACTCAATGCATGGGCGTGGTCACTCAATGCATTGGCAGGTGTCTGGCCGAGGTTGCTCGATGCATGGGCAGGGCATCTGGTTGAGGTTGCTCGACGCATGGCTAGGGAGCTTGGTTGGCCGCTCGACGCATTGGGCAAAGGCACTGGCCGAGGCTGCTTGACGCATGGGCTGCCTTCCAACGCATGCCTTATCTACCCTTGTACCTTCCAACGTGTCATCTCCATTTTTCCTTCTTCAGCCGCATGCCATCATCAACACACCCTTCAAACGCATTGGTCCCTTCCAACGCATCCCACACAAAATTCTATACTTAGCCAAATTTTCCAAATTTTCCTTAAGAGTTAAACTTCCAAATTTCCTCTTTTCTTCAAATCTCCACTCTTCTCTCTACCATTACACACTAGTTTCCACATCAACCTACTCACCACACTAGTCTTAGTAGGGAACATACTCAAGTAGAGAAATTAGGATTTGGGGTTCACACTTCACCTTCCCCTTTGGATGCACCAGAGATCTATTTTCAAGTTGGAGAGTCATGGTCGTGGGTGTAAGTTGCCCCACATTCAACTGCTTAAAGATCGACAGAGGCATCAAATTGATGTTGGCTCCAAGTTCAAACAAGGCTGCCTGATGTACAGTTCTCCTATGGAGCAAGGTATAGTAAAGCTCCCAGGATCGCTCATCTTCGGTGGAATGATTGATTTCAAACTCTGTGTTAAAGCCACAGTGGCAAACTCATCAGCTCCCCTCTTCTTGGTTATCATATCCTTCAGAAACTTCGCGTAGGCAGGCATCTCCTCAATCGCTTCACTGAATAGAATATTAATATGTAATTATTTTAACATAGTCAGAAAACGTTTGTACTGTACCTCTTCATTCTTTTTCTTTCTTAGTCTCTGTGAAAAAGGTGGTAATTGCACTCTCACGGTCCCCTTCTCTGTTGGCTTTGAAGTGAACACAACTTCCGGTTCTATTGCTTCTTTTTCCCATTCTTCTTCTTGTGTTACCGCAATTTCAGGTTCCAGCGCAATGGGAGGAGTCCGACTAGGCTCTTTTCTTTCTCCATCCACAATTTTTCCACTCCGCAATGTCACAACCTGACATTGCTCTTTACCTGATCCTCCTGGGTTTCGTGGGAGTTATGTTGAACTCGGCAGAGCCTCTTGCAATCTGTTCTTTAGCTCACTTGCAATCTGGCCCATCTGTAATTCTAGATTGCGGATGGACGTAGCCTGGCTTTGAAGCACAATTTCATTTTTCTCTATATATTGCTTCAATAGGCTTTCCAGGGAGGAGGATTGCGGCAGTTGCGAGCTACTAGCTTGATTGCTTGTCTGATCGTTATTGTGCGGAAAGAATCCAGGTGGCCCTTCTTTCTGTGCCACAGATTGGAAATTCTGCTGCTGATTCTTCCATGCAAAATTGGCGTGCTTTCTTCACCTGAGGTTGTAGGTATTTGAAAATGAATTTTTTTTTCACGAAGTAAAGCGACTGTGGATTATGCAGGCATTCTTCCATTGCATGCCCATCACCGCAAACTGCACACCTTGCGGAGTTTTTGACTAATTGCGTTTACTTGCCCATTTTGCAGTGTTGGACTACTGATCACAATTCCCTGAATTAAGTTCATCATTGCGGTCATCTGATTCTATAGTGAAGCAATAACACCATTACTTGCTTTGTTATCCTTGATTCTTAGTCTTTGATCACTTTCCCTCCAATCCTCGTGGTTTTTGGAGATGCGATTCAAGATATTCTTAGCCTCATCATACGTTTTGTCAATCAGACTACCAGCGGCTACCGCATTGGCAGCGGTCTACGAAGCGGGATTTAAACCATGTTAAAAGATTTCCATTTGAAGGCAGTCTGACAATCCATTGTGTGGACAGTCCCAGACCAACCTCTTAAACCTCGGCCAGTCATCATTGAGCGATTTATCCATGTCTTGTTCAAAATTTGTTATGAGTTTCCTTCGTCTAGCATTCCCAGTAGGTGGAAAATATTTCTTCATAAATTTCTTTACGACCTGTTCCCAAGAAGTGATCTCTCCCGGCTCGAGGGAATACGCCCATTTTGTTGCTTGATCACAGAGAGAAAATGGAAACAAAGTTAGTCGATATTCTTTGGCAGAGATGTTTGGGAGCACAAAAGTATTGCAGATTTCTATAAAGCTACGGAGGTGGGTGTGCAGGTCCTCGCCACGCCGTCTTCTGAATTGTCCTGCAGTCTGGATCAACTGCAGCATCACTGTCATCATTTCGAGTCGACTTTCGTCGAGGGCAGGCCTAATGATTCCTAGAGAGAAATCATAGAGGTTTGGCGATGCATAGTCCCTAATAGGCATATTGGGATCGTTAGCCAGAAGGATTGGATTCGCCATGACGTTATTTTCGTTTGGTGCTCCGTTTCCAGGTTGCTCCGCCATATCTTCTTTATCTGACTATTGTTATTGGTAGTCTCTTAATCTCTATCTGAACGTCCTCTTAATCTCCGGGTCGTAATTCGCCAGAGATTGAGGGTCTACAAAGAAATCAGAAAAATTAGCGTTAGCACACTATTTTGCCGAAGTCCCCGGCAACGGCACCAAAAACTTGATGTGTTATTTTGTGATGTCCAATTATGGATGAAATGCGATGATGAAATTCGTTGAGCACTCAAGTTTTCTCAGAGGAATCCAAGTGTAAACCCCACTGAGTTTCCTGGTAAGTCCAGGGTCGAACTCAGGGACTTGGGAAAATAGGTTGCGGTGGTAATTTTTAGGAAAACTTTGTGGCAACCGGTAACTCAAATAGTTATTGGTTTTGTTTGTTGCGGTAACGAAAATAAATAAATGCGGTAGATTTAAGAAAAGTTTAATCGTGTGATAGATGCACTGAGTATGTAGATGAACGGGTTGAGAAGGTCTTTAGCTAGCGTTACTTGGGAATGTATCAGACTATGCGATCATGCTACAACCATGCACAGCAAGTCATTTTCCAATGCAAATGCGGTGCTCCTAAGTCTAGGACGCATGTGTTGAATGCAAAAGTGTCCATAGAGCTTATTCCTAAGTATTTACTCTTTTCCTATGCGATGATGCAAGATGCACAAAGACAAGGTGACCGCACACAATCATATCCTATCTCTAGGATGTATGCGATGCGTTAATAGCAAACAGTGCTTATTCTTAAGCTCATATCTCTTGATTATGCATTCTAATCTGACTCTCCTAACCCTAGATTCTAATCTGACCTTCCCAAGCCTAGATCCTGTCCTTAGACTACCCTCCCGATTATCTCTAATGGACGAATGAAACATACATAATACAAGATAATCGCATAGAATGGAGATCCCCAGTTATGCTAGCTAAGTGATTCTCAACCCATTCAACAGATTTCGCTACTCATGCGTAAATAATAGAGAGTGAACAGATATAGAGAAGTAAATTCCATTTCTATAAATGAGTTTGAATACAATATAACAATGGAAGATAAAGGTAGAGAGCCTGGTAGCAATCCCTTGCTGACCGAGGCTTTTACACTGGCAATCTCTATTCTGTTCAAAAGACATTCCTGCTTCTGCAGGAGCTGGCCCTCTCTCTGATCTTGAAGCTTCCGACACTCTCCCAAGCTTAACGGAACGATCCATCGGAACAACTTCCTTCTCTCGCTTCCGCCTTAAAATAAAAGAAAATCTAAGAACAAGGCTAAACTATGAACAGAACTTGTGAACTCGAAACTTTAAAACTGGTGAACCCCTTTTCTGAAGGATGCCTTCGGTATTTATAGAGCTTCCAGGTTGAAAGGCGACTTCTTTCTTACGATTGCACAGATGGGATGGCTTTAATTCCCTGGCTGATGCGCCGAATATTTTTCGTCGAAAAGCTGAATGTACTTGTTATCATTAGCGGCTGTCAACTTAATTCGGATTCAACCGTCATCAGCTTTCTGTCCCATCGTGATTAATTATGCCTTTCACCTAGATGCGCCCACCAAGTTGCACCAGCTGTATGCGGTAACCCTTCTTGAGTAGATTTTTGCGAACACAAATCACTGCAAAGGCTTGTGGTATTGCTGTGCTCGTCCGCTGATTTCTTATGATTGCTCTTTTCGCCTTGTGTCAACACATGTTCTTCATCAAAATACAAAAATCAACTCTTTCTATGCGATGAACGCATGCGACCGCAATGTTATGAATTTAATGCTTTTTGGACGCAATCTAACATGTTTTATCAATGCAAGCCAACATTGTTTAAGAACTTAGCACTGCAATAACGTGCATTCCTGTCCGTTATCACATGGGTTATGAAGGAATGAAAGGAAAAATAATTAATTAAAGAAACTCACTAATGGGAATTGGCCGGGGAGGCAGAATGAAGTATAAAGGAAAGAGGAACTTCAGAAGCTCGATTTTAGAAAATGACTTGAGAAAATGACTTGAGCAAATTAAGTGAGGTTGGTGTCGTTCGAAAGCAAGGAGAATCTAGTTTCAATGTTTTTTTTCCAGAGAAAGATCTCACTCGGAGAATAGAAAAAAATGAAGAATTTGCAGAAGAGGCAGATTCTCGGATTAATCACGGCTCGAAGTGAATATTGAAAGCTCCAAGACAAATTACAAGAAATTTGGGGCCGATATTTTAAGATAAGAAAGTTAATTCAATTCTAAACAAGTCTTTAGAAGAAAGTTTCTTAAAAAGAGTTTTGGATTTTAAGTTATGAATTTTTTAATTTGGAGTAGGGAGTCGGTGCGTAAGCAGGCAACTACTTGGGAAGAATAAGCAGGCAGCTCACCATAGTGAGCGAGGGCGAGTGAGAGATAAGAAAATGAGTGAGAGTAAGAGTGAATAAAGGAAGAGAAGGATCTCACCAATGATGCAAATCTCGCTAGAAGTCACAAATCTCACTAGAAAAGTCATAAATCTTGCTTGAAAGTCACAAATCTCACTGGAAGTGGTAAGTCTCGCTGATGAGGATGATCTCACTCATCATGATCATCTTACTAGTAATATTGTTTTGTAGGTGAAAGTTCCAATAGTAAGCGAGCTACCTGAAGCATTTTTCTGAGAATTCAAAGGAATCTAACCGGGGATTATGATTATGTCCTTTCAGGCCAAGAGGAGCTAGGAGAGGCATATAAACCGTTAGGAGCCCCGACGAGCTGAGTGACTCTAAATGCTTTAAATGTTTTAAGTAAATTGTTAATGCTTATGAATGTTCAGCAATGTATTTACTGAAAGCTATTTATGACAACTATTCTTTAATAGTTACCAGACAACACATCTCACATTAGTGTTATGTTTATGCCATGCTTTTCAATGAACAAGAGGATGCATTAGTATAGAAAGCTTTTGGGCAACTAAGTCATTAAGAGATAAGGATAAGCAAGTTCAGTGTGAGTAGCTCAGTACTAAAGGACAAGATGAGAAGGTACTAAAGCTCAGTCTTAGAATTTAAATAGCTCAGTACTGAAGGACTAGATGAGAAAGTACTGAAGCTTTGTCCTAGAATTTGAATAGCTCGATACTTAAGGACACAGAGAAGGTATCTGAGCAGTAGTACGTAAGGTATGACTGTACTTAAACTAGAATCACATGAATGTAAGAAAAGTTGTTATTGGAAGTAAAGAGATCACTCCACACTAATTATGGATTGATCTTGAGGAATTGAGTAAAGGTTCTCTCTCAACTAAGATTGCAAATTATTTTTTTAGGAAGAGAACAAAAGGTTTCCTTCCTAGTTAAGTAGTAATGTAGTAAAGGATGATAAAGAGTGAGCAAGAGGGCGACTCTAGACTGATAGACTAAGGAATAGTCCAACAAAGCATAAAATAGTTCTATATGATGTTGATGATGACATAAATAATAGTTGCCAAGCTTATGTTTTCAGTTAAAGCTTTCAGTTTTAATATTAAATTTATGTATGAACGTTATGCTTAAAATGCTAGTCACTCACTGGGCTTCTAGCTCATGTTTTCAAATGTTTTCTTTTCAGGTAGCGGTCAGTTCTCAAAAAGACGTATCTGCTGTTACTCTGCCACTCAAAGAGTCAGGTTGAAGGAAGCTTAATTGAAGACCTGTATTAGTTAGTACACATGTGTCTGTCAGATAGGAACTAGTATTCCAAATGGGGCTCACTAAGTTGTAATATTCATGTAAAACAGTGCTATGAAACCCTGTAATATAAATGTGTTAAGTTCTGAGTTAATTTGTTCGTATATTGGTGAAATGTACATATTCAGGGTTTGAGCAAATTTAACAGGTTAAATAGGCAGTAAGTGCCAGCAAGAGGGTTGGTAACTGCTGCAGTCATCACACCATCTAGGTTAAGAGGGTAATCTGGAGCTGGGTGTGACAATCACGCCGTTAGCTGTAGAATTTCAGAGAAGGACCATTAATGTTATCGGTGATCAAACTCTATAAATAAAAGTCGGAGAGAAGAACTTCAAATTATCTAGGGTTTTCTACCTGAGGGCTGATCCTTGTGATCCAGACCAAAGCGTGAGAAGTTAGTCTTGAGAGTTCTTCATCCCCTCAACCATTCCAAGTGACGATCGGAGTCTTCGTCGGAGTTAAAGCTCGAGAAAGTCTACTCATCCACCCATCCATGGCACCGCCGGCAGCCTTGACACACATCTGATGGAAGCAAGACATTACTTCCACCTGGCCCTCTATGCTCTTCTATCCTTGTATTGTATTATATTGTGGCTTAAGAGATTAATACATTTTGTGATCAATGCATTTCTGTATTTTCCTTTGATTCCATCTCCATCTTCATTTACTTATCATCCTTTACTTTCATTTCATCACTAAGTAAGACTGCTAGAGTATCACATACTTAATCATGCGGCATAGACATATGAAGCATGTAGCAAACCACCGAGAGGTGTGCATTACGTGAGTGTTGTGAGAAAATCCTATTTGCTTAGTGTGAAGCTGTAGCAACACTTGTCTATAAGCGAACGTAATGTTTGTCTATGAGTAGAGTCAACAGCAACCAGCTGCTAGGGAGGGTAAGTTGTTGATCGCATTGAGCAATGTAAGCAAGTGTTCACTAGAGACAGGAATAATCTTACATCAACCATGTTTCATGTGATTACCTTGTCTTATGAACGCATCATTCATCATTTAGGCATACTCGGGAGAGTAGTCTAAAATCCAAATCTAGACTTGGGAGAGTAGATTGGATCGTTTAAGCAAGAATGAGGACTTAGGAATAAGCTCTGTTTGCTACTACACAGTGTATGCACCCTTTAAGTAGAATATGATGGTATGCGGTCATCTTGCTTATATGTGAGAGCACATGAGCGGGAATAGAGACTTAGAAATGAGGCCTCAAAACACTATCGCATAAACATTGCATGTGTCTTCGTCAAGTGTGTATAGCATGATTGCATAGCATGTGTTGGCTGGGGTTACCCTTGCGGTCAAGCTTAGTGTTGCAGTGAAGACATCCTCACCATTTTATCTATTTTCCCATGCATTTTACTATGCGTTAACAGTTTCCGTGTCTCTATCTCTCACAGTCATACTTCCACTGCTTAATCTGTTAGCTAGGAGTAGGAGTAGTGCATAGCCCATAACCCTCAACATTCTTTTATTCTCTGCCGCAAACATATTACTTCATGACATTTAGCTACAAGTCCCTGAGTTCGACTTCGGATCATCCGAGAAACTTGCGATCTCGTTATACTTGGCGAGAGCTCAAGAAAACTTTTGATAGGAATGCATGGTCATTGCATACGAGATTAACACAAACTTTCCATTCCAATGCATGACCACCGATGCATGAGAACGAACGCATAACCTAAGACATGCATCATATATGCGCTTCTAAATTTTTATTATCAAGTTTTTGGCACATACTTTCCATTATTTCTCTATTTATTGCATGTGTTGATGTAGTTAGACTTACACAATTCTAAAAAGAGACAGAAGTTTTTAGACTTACACAATTCTAAAAAGAGACAGAAGTTTTTCTTCTCAATCACTTCCTCTCTTCCATTAAACTAAGAGCCCACAACTCCTTAGTGATTTTCATTCCATTAAAGAATACATGATGCTCTTTTTGGGGTGGTAATCATTTGGATAGAGTTTATTCGTGACAGATCTGGAGAAAGGAAATATGTGAAGAAGGGTTCTTCTTTCATTTTTTATTAGCATGTTGTAAAATTTATGATTATGCATAACATTTGTACTTTGTAATTTTGATTCTGTGAAAATAAATTTTGGACCATTCCGCACGCTTCCGCTCAAGGACCTTCAAAGGTTCCTTCAGTAGGAACTTGAGGAATTCTAGAACGTAACGTACATGTTCTTAGTCTTAGATGGATGCTTACAAACCCAATAGAATTTAAACATGTAGTTTAATTAGAGTTTAAGCTTTAATTGATAATTAGGGTGCTTGCTTGGTTTAATCGAACAATTCGGTTGTCTGTATCGTCATTGCGTTAGGTTAGGCTAAGTAAGTTATTGTTCACACATGATCAAATGCATGTTTAATCAACGAAAATCAATAATCAAATTTAGGAACCCCTTTTGCTCTTGAAACTAGATTCTTCTATCATGGGTTATATTTACCTAATGCTTTTCTTTGCTTGCTTTTATTTTTCATGCACCTATCACGCTATCTACACCAAATCTCCCCCCTCCAATCTATCGCTCTAACTAGTTGATTAACTTTATGAAACTCATACTAGCACTTCCCTATGTATCGACCTAGACTTACCACTGTTGCTAAGCCATCACAGTAGTAGTTGTATAGTTTAGTATTATAAATTTCATTTGATTAGTAGGGGTTTATAGGCGACAGTGAATCACTACCATCAGTGTGTCAATGTAATAGCAAGTACTTAGCGAATAAGTACAACATTGTAAATGCTTGACTTTTTCATATTAGTGAATTTATGTTTGTTGGATGCACTGACCCTTAGACATAGGTGGTATCACCGAACTAAGTTACCTAAGTCTTAGTATTTTTCTCTTGATTTACTGTCTGTCCTTGTTGTCTCTGTGATTGTTAGAACTTTTTAAAGGAACCTTTGAAGGTCCTTGAGCGGAAGCGTGGAGATCGATCCAAATTTTATTTTCACATAATCAAAATTACAGAGTACAAATGTTATGCATATCATAAATTTACAACATGTAAACAAAAAGGAAATGAGAGAATTAGTTTGAGAGAAAACTTACCCTTGAAGAACCCTTCTTCACTTATTTCCTTCTTCAGGCCTTTCACGAACAAACTCGATCCAAATGGTCACCACCACGAAAAGAACCTCCTGTGTTCTCTAAGGGATGAGAATCACTAAGGAGTTGTGGGCTCTTAGGTTTTTGGAAGAGAGTAAGTGATTGAGAGGAAAAACTAGTTTTCTAGAGAAAAACTTCTATCTCTTTTTGGAATTCTGTAAGTCTATTGAGAACTCCCTCCACACATGCACTAAAATAGAGAGAAATAAGAGGAAGAGAGTTACAAGTCCCTCTCAAAACCATTTTCAAAATAAATTAAAATAATTTAATATATAAATACACGGTAACTACCATATCATATTATGAGGCAATGGATAGGAGAATTCGAATAGACTTTAACATGGCAACAGGTGAGAAAGTCTCCTCATAGTAAACTCTCTCAACTTGGGTATAACTCTTTGCCACTAGTCTAGCCTTGAAAGTTTGCATCTTCCCATCCGCACCCCGTTTTCCCTTGTAGATCCATTTGCATCCTATAGGTTTAACTCTATCAGGTTGATCTAAAAAATCCCAAACAGAATTGAAGTACATAGACTCCATTTCGAGATCCATAGCTTTGATTCACTCATCTTTGTCAACATCCTCTATTACCTTCTTGTAAGACAATGGATACTCAATATCCCCATCAGCTACCATAGTTAGGATTTCTGTTAAACCCATATAATGGACAGGTGGGTTTGCAACCCTCCCACTACGTCGAGGCTTCCTTAACACTTGAGGTGGATTTGACCTACTAGATGATCCAACTTCAACAACTCTTGTTGAGGTATTAGGTTCTTCAACAACTTTTTTTGAAGGTGTTGGGAATGGTGTCCTAAATCTCCTTGTAATCTCGTAGTTTGTAAACTCTGTAAAATAAGTCTTATTTTATAAGCATATACTCAATCAAATAAGCTAAGATCCAAGGTTATTTTATGTATATTTAATCAAATATGTAGAGACATACAGGTGGATCTTGTTTGAATGATAACCTATAGAAGATGGAAAAGATTGGGTACCTTATCTTGGTGACACTACAGATACGACCCACTTTATAGGTGTTAAAAATGTTTGTAAAGTGCTACAAATGATCTGATCCTGATCATTCATGTGGAGACATGTGAGCGGGGGTATCCTATACAAAGAGTTTGTATAAGACCGGACCACGAAATGATTAGTCTCTTTATATAACACCGTTGATAATAGAGACTCGCATTTCACTAGGATGACCATAGGTTACATGACCTGAATCCTGAGTGAGTTGTGAACTCTTACTCATGAAGGCGATTCTTTGGGGATTCGTCTGATTGGGGAGCTAGGAACTCAACTTCACAAGACAGAATTCACTCCTTCCTTGATCCAGGGACAAATAGATAAATTGCTCCATTAAGGGTTGATTCCGAGTCTTGAACATAATGGCCATACCCTCTCTCGCTCAGAGAGAACTCAGTCATAGTGGGACTATGACTTATTGTTCATTAGAGAAATCAGTGGTACATAAGAAGTTAGATGTAACTACAAGGGCAAAACGGTAATTTTGCTCAGCTGTACTTATGAGATATTTGTGAAGGATCATCACATTGTTGATTGGTTATATCCAATGGACACAGAAATATATCTGTAGTGCAAAAGTACAACTATCGGACTTTAGTAGAGTGCCCGACAGTTAACGAATGATGGATAATGTAATTAAAGATTTTAATTAATTATTCACGTACCATTGGAGCTTCAAGCTACAGGTCCATAAAGTCCCCTTGGTAGCTCGAAAGGATTATGTTGAGAATTAGTTTTTGGGTTAATTTGAATTGTTCAAATTAATAAGAGGAAATTCAATTATATATGATATAATTAAATTAATTAAATTAGATATGATATAATTAATATAATGTATTTGATATGTTAATTGGAGGAATAAATATTTGAATGAGATTCAAATAGTTGTTAATTTAATATAAATATGATTTATATTAAATGCTATAAAATAGAGAAAAAGAACTATAGTTTATATTGTATGTGATGCAATATTAAAACTATAGGTTATAAATATAATATGATAATTGGTTACCATATATATTTATATTATTTATTATTTTTCTTTTTCTCAAAAACTACCTTAGTAGGTGGTTATGAAAATTTTATGGCAATTGGAATAAAATGAAAATGAGTTTTTCATTTTACTTTAAAAAAAAAGACTATGATATACCAAAAAAAAAAGAACAACAAGATCACAAAGGAGAGGCTATGGGATAGTCTACATGACAAAAAGAGAGCATATACGATAGGCTCTTTGTCTATGTGATAAAAGAGAGACAATGTGACAGTCTACACGATTAGAAGACTTTTGCTATGCGATAGCCTAAACGATTGAAGCAGTTCTTATGCGATAGTGCTTCTTCGATCGTCTTCCTTCTTCAAACTCACAAATATCCTTTTTACCAAAATAGTTAGAGCCCACTACTCTTGGATTCTCACCCTGAGCATACCAAGGAATCCGAGTGGTAGTGTCCCTGTTGGTTCGAGGATCGAGCTGTTGTTTGCTACTTCTTCGAGAGGAGTATTCGTGACTTGTTCAAAGCATGTGTGAACAATTTGGATCGAAGGATTACTTGAAGAATGGTTCTTCAAAAGTATAATCTCTCAACCTTTGTTTCATTTCAAAAGCATGTTGTAATTTACTTTGATTTCATAATCTTCTTGTATGACTATAAATGTATGCGTTCAATCACAATGAAATTTGGATGATCCTCTTCCGCTTAAGGAACTCCTCATGTTGAGTTTCCCTTCAGAGAGTTCAATAGATTCCTTGGAAAGTTCATTCAACACAAGCTTACTGTAGGGCATGTGCTCCCTTGTGATCTTCTTCTAGAAAAGTAGCGTTTGTCGACACAAACACCTTATTTTCCTTAGTGTCGAAGAAGTAACCACCTCTCGTTCTTTTGGAGTAGCCTACAAATAGGCATAGTTTCAAACGAGGTTCTAGTTACTTGGCATTTGCCTCAAGCACATGTGTTGGGCAACCCCAAATTCTAAAATGATGTAAACTAGTTATACGACCATTACATAACTCCAAAGGCATTCTAGTAACACTCTTGAATGGAACATAAATCAAAATATACGTTGTAGTCTGTACTACAAAAACCCAAAATGAGTCAGGTGAGGAAACGTAACTCATCATGGACCGAACCATGTCCAATAGGGTTCGATTTCTCAATTTTGATACACCATTCTACTGAGGTGTACCAGGATCTAAGAGTTGGGATACAATTCCATGCTCTATCAAATAGTTCTGGAATGTAAGATCCAAAATTCTCCACCTCAAACAAATTGAAATGTCTTAATTGTTCTATTTAATACATGTTCAACTTCAGCCTTAAATTTTTTTAACTTTTGAAAGAATTCAAACTTATGTTGCATGAAATAAACGTACCCATATCTTGAATAATCATCAGTAAAGGTGATGAAGTATTCAAACCCTCATTTTGCTTTTATATTCATTAAACCATAAAGGTCTGAATGTACTAGCTCTAAGGGTTTTTTGGCCCTATTACCTTTTCCAGTAAAAGAACTTTTAATCATTTTTCCTTCAAGGCATGACTCACACACCCGTAAAGAATGTTCTTTTAACTCGCTTAGAAGTCCATTCTTCACCAACCTCTCAATCCTATTGAGATTGATGTGTCTGAAGGAACTCTTATACAAGAGTACCCATGAGCGGAAGTGGATCTTTCCGATTTCATTGGGACAGAATTTCTACACATACATTCTAACATTCAAATATGATGTGAAAGCACTAATTACTGGCATGCTTTAAAATACAAATACAAAAGACCGAGAGAACGTACCAATTGAAGATTGTCTTCAATAAACTCGGTCAAACGGTGAATGAACTTTTCTCGTTCCTACTCGTCCAACAAGAAATCGCCCAGCAGCACAATGGTTGTCTACACAATCAATAGCGCACTAACAACAAGAAACTGGGGACGACACCACCACTCAAGCCCTCAGTATTCTCAGAGTGAGAATCCAAAGGGGGGGCTTTGATGGAATTAGCAGAGGGGAGGTGGACAATTTATTGTGTACTACGAACAAGGGAGTTGGAGATAAGGGAAGACTGTCATATAGTCGGGTGTGCTTGATCATTTAGAGCGGGGTACACGATCGTGCAGTAAATGCTAACCGATCGTCTATCAAAGGGTAAGCAATCGTTTAGATTTGCTCGGTACACTAAGCGATCGTCTAGTAAGGGTAGGCGATCGTTTAAGAAATCGTGGGCATTCGTTTAAAGACGTAGGTGTGCGATTGTTTAGGAAGGTGGGCACTATCCTATAGGCTCTCAACACTAAGCGATCAAATGCTTTCACACCGTGAGCAAATTTTCAATTTCACTTGCAAAATGAAAACTATTTTCATTTTATTCTTCATTTACAAGAACTGACTTCGATTTCCCACTTTCGAATGAATCTAGAGAAAACTTTGGCCAATTATCTCATAACCGCCAAAATAATAAAATAATGAATATAATCATATTATATTCTTAACCTATAGTTTGAGATCATATATTAACTATAGTGTTTTCTCCTCTACTTGATATATATCATATTCATATACAATTTCCTCTAATATAATGTATCTCATACATTTAGTCAAGCATATCATATATAATTAACTAGTTCAATTATATCATATATAATCGAACTCCCTCTTGACAATTTGAACATTTCAAACTGACCCAAAAACTGATTCTCAACTTTTATCCAAGTTACCAAGGGGACCTTATGGACCAATGGCTCGAAGCTCCAACGGTACGTGAATAGCTGACTAAACTCTTTAGCCACGAGATCCATCATCCGTTAACTACTAGGCATTCCAGTAAATACCAACAGTTGAACTCTTCTTACCACAGATATATTTCTGTGTCCATCAGATATAACCAATCATGAGTACAATAACCCTTCACAGATGCTCGTAAGTACAGCTGGGCTAAATTACTGTTTTGCCCCTATAGTTACAGCTCACTCCTTAAGTACCACTGATCCCTGTAATGAACAATATATTATTCTCCAACTATGAGTGAACAACTCTCAAGCCATGAAAAGGTGTGTGGTGCCATATTGTTCACACCCTGGAATCAGCCCTTAAGGGAGCCATCTATCTACTTACCCTTGCTTCGGGGAAAAGTGAATTCCATCTTGTGTAGCTGAGTTCCCAGCTCCCAAATTAGACGAATCCTCAAAGTTTAGGTTTGAGTCGGCGGCCTAGCCACTCGCACTCATGCAATTTAAAGTCCGCCCTCAATGGTAGGAGTTCCCAACTCACTTAGGATTGAGGTCATGTTACCTATGGTCATCCTAGTGAAGTGAAGTCTCTGTCATGAATGATTTTATATAACGAGATGTTAACACTTCGTGGTCAGGTCTTATACAAACTCTTTGTATAGGATGCCCCCATTTGCATGTCTCCTACACGAATGATCAGGATCAGATCATCTGTGACAAGTCACAACACTTGTAAGTATTTCACAAAGCAGGCCACATACGTAGTGTTACCATGATAAGGTTTCCCTCCTATATTCATATACTACAAAACATTTTAGTTATCACTTAAGACATGATCCACTTGTATGTCACCACATACATGCTTAAGTTACATAAAGATAACCAGGGATTTTAGTTTATTGGTTTGTGGTAAAGCAAATCAAACATTCAGATAAGCAAAATCAAGAAGTGAAGTAAAATATCATATATTATACATCACAAGCGTTAGTACAAACTGTTTACAAATTATAGGACATGAGACTTTAGGGCATCAACCCCAACAATCTTCCACTTGTCTTAAAGTGAAGTGGGGTGTACAAAAACAAGTACAAAGCAATAAACTAGGGCATAAAAGCCCAGTACAAGAAAATCTCCCACTTGCCCTAGTCCAGATGCGGGCAGTTCTGTAGACCGATGCTCTGAAGATGACCCTCAAATACTGTAGCCATGAAAGCCTTCGTAAACGGGTCAGCAACATTATGTTCGGAAGCGATCTTCCTGAAAATCACTTCCCTTCGATGCACTATCTCGCGGATCAGGTGATACTTCCACTCTATGTGTTTATCGTGCCTATGACTCCTAACTTCTTAGAGTTTGCCATTGCCACACTATTATCACAATAGAGGGTGATTGGCCTAGACATATCTGAAACAACTTCAAATTTTTTTAAGAACTTCCTGAGGTAGACGGCCTCCTTAGCAGCTTCACAAGCCGCTACGTACTCTGCCTCCATAGTGGAGTCGGCGATGCACCCCTGCTTAGTGCTTTGTCATACTACAGCTCCTCTGTTAAAAGTAAAGACTGACCCTAACGTGGACTTTTCAGAGTCCCTATAGTCTAAAAGTCAGAATCCGTGTATCTAGCAAGGATCAAATCCCTAGATCCATACACGAGCATGTAATCTCTCGTTCTTCGAAGATACTTGAGAATATTCTTCACTGTTGTCCAGTGACCCTGGTCTGGGTTAGACTAATACCTACTGACTATGCCCACAATATAGCAGATGGCTGGTCTAATACAGAGCATCGCATACATAAAACTGCCAATTACAGATGCATATGGGACCCGTCTCATTTCCTCAACTTCTTGAGGCGTCTTAGGACACATGTCCTTAAACAAAGTGACTCCATGCTTGAACGGTAGTAGGCCCCTCTTGAAGTCGTGCATCGAGTACTTGAGCAACATTTTGTCAATGTACGATGCTTGAGACAGTGAGCACTTTGATCTTACTATCCCGAAAGATCTGTATACCCAGAACAAACTGAGCCTTTCCCAAATCTTTCATTTTGAATTGGGTCGCTAGCAAGTTCTTATCTGCAGTCAGTAGACCTACATCATTCCTAATGAGTAGTATATCATCTACATACAACACTAAGAAAACTACTGAAGCATTGATGATCTTCTTGTAGACACAAGGATCATTAATGTTTTGGTCATAGCCATAAAACTTGATCGCAGTATCAAACTGTATGTTCCAAGATCTATACGCCTGTTTCAGCCCATAAAGGGACCGAGTCAGCTTGCAAACTTTTTTCTCTTGACCTTGGGCTATGAATCCCTCGGGTTGCACCATGTAAATGGTCTCCTCAAGATTGCCATTCAGAAAGGCCATCTTGACGTCCATTTGCCATATCTCATAATTATAAAGCTGCAATGGACAGGAGGATGCAGATCAACTTTAACATGGCAACAGGCGAGAAAGTCTCCTCATAGTCAACTCCCTCTACCTGGGTATAACCCTTTGCCATAAGTCGAGCCTTGAAGATTTGCATCTTCCCATCAGCACCCCATTTGCACTTGTAGATCTAACTTATAGGTCTTACCCTATCAAGCTAATCTATAAGATCCCATACTGAGTTGAAGTACATCGACTCTATCTTGAGATCCATGGCTTTGACCCATTCATCCCGGTCAACATTCTCCATTGCCTGCTGATAAGACAATGGATCCTCAATGTCGCCATTTGCTACCATAGTTAGGATTTCTGTGAAACCCAGGTAGCAACGGGCAGGTTCGTAACCCTCCCACTGCGTCGAGTTTCGCTCAACTCTTGAGGTGGAACCGAACTACTAGATGAACTATCATAAAAAACTCTTGCTGATGAAGTAGGTCATTCAACAACTCTTGTTGAAGTTTCAGTAGTTTCATTGGAAAGCTCACGTAACACGACTTTACTACGTGGATTGTGCTCCCTAATATGATCCTCCTTCAGGAAAGTAACGTACGTAAGAGGCTCTTTGGCTCGATAACTTTTTCCAGTAAAAGGTTTTTTAGTCATCGTACCCTTAAGGCAAGATTCGCACACCGGTAAAGAATTTTCGTCTAACTCACTTAGAAGTCCATTCTCACCAATCTCTCAACTTGATTGAGATTGATATGCCCTAATTGAAGGTGCCAAAGTTGAGCATTTTTTTTTGGAGAAATTCGTTGACGTTTAGATTGAGTTATGACAGTTTTAAACAATTTTGTGTTATAGAGGGAACTTAAGACTAACGGTCTTAACACATACAAGTTACTTACCAGATAAGCTGTACAAATTTGAACACCATCTTTATAAATAAACACTTTATCCACATTAAAAGTAAGCGTCATTTACATTGTAACAGACACTTTACAGAAATAAGGTTCCTCTTAAGTTCAAGAACAACATATACATTGTTTAAAACTAGAAACCTATTCTGTAAAAATAACTGGATCCCTTCCACGGCCACAGCTGAGACAACGTGCCCGGTGCCTACTTGCATCGTTATCTCACCAGCCTCCATCTGTCGCCAAGATCTAATTCCCTGAAAATAAGAATAAACGTGATAAGTGGCGCCTGAATCAATTATCCAGGCAGAATCATTATTCCCCACTATACATATTTCTAGTACAAGTAAATCATATTTACCTTTATCTGCCTTGGCCTTAACCTTGGCGGCCTTCCTTTCCTTCAACCAACAAGGACAATTCCTCTTCCAGTGTCCATCTAGTTACAATGGAAACATTTCCCTTTTCAATTGGCGGCAGACGCCTTCTTGGGTCGACAGGTGGCGGGTTAGTAGGTGCTTTCCATTTGCCCTTACCACCCTTCTTTTTCTTCCCCATTGCAGAGTTAGAAGTAGAAGGTGCAGACTTCGTTCCTGAGGTCGAACCTCGATGGAATGTCCTTGAGGATGAAGCAACATTTTCCTTAGCCGTTTTCATCTCCTTACTTTTCAGTAAAGATTGGTATGTATAAAACTCATTGTGGAGAGTTGTGAGGGTGTATTTCACTTTGTTAAAAATCACATTGCTAACAAAGTGCAGAAAGCTCTCTGGCAAAGAATGCAGGATTATGTTAACCTAACTGCCCTCATCGATAGTAGACCCATTCAACTTTGCCACATTGAAGTGAACCATCATGTTAAGCATTGTTCACGAACAGAGGTGCCTTCCTCCATCTTAGATTTGAATATGTATTTAAGAGCCTCGTGCTTGAGTTGTTTAGATTATTGTCCAAATATCCCCCGCGAGGACTCCATGATCTCACGCGCTGAGACCCTGGGCTTATGCTTCTTGGCCAATATGTCATTAAGACATGCCAGAATATAGGCTCGAGCCTTCTCATTTGCCCGTGCCCATCGCTCATATGCCTCTCAAACATTTCGAGCGGCAATGGGAGTTGGAATAGGAGGACAGACCTTCATAAGATCAAACATGAGATCCTGGATGATTAAAATAGTCGTCATCATATGTTTCCATGTTGAAAAATTGTCGCGAGTATGTTTCTCGGTGCTAAGCAAAGCTAACATGGTTGTAGCCATTTTTAAAACTTGTTACTGAAAAGTGAACAAACTTTTATAAGATTTTGCTAAACTACAATTTAACCAATACATTTTAGCAAAACAGTTTCCAAGTACCCTAAGTGTTTAAGACTTCTATTTTGCAATAATGCCCCAGCGAGGAAGGACAAATGTCACCAGTGGGGTGATCAGATGCCCCTTCACTGGGATGAGACCTCCTCAACCATCAGGCAGAACCAACTCTTGGAACTGAACCTAACAGCCAACCAGAACTGTTAACCTTTAACAATTCTGCGTAAGTGTGACCTCTCGCTTTCGACGCTTGAGTCTCGCTCTAATGAGCCCACTGCAGGGAAGAAGTAGATTAGGACAAGAGACTAAGTAACCTTATCCTTTTACAGGAGATCAAATAAAGAAACACGCAAAACTGCCATCCTATAGGGGGACACTCCCAGGGTGCCTCATGGCGGTGCGTGGAAACTTTATTCAATCCAATGAGGGAGACCGTGGGATATACTATCGCACTTCCCGCTCCCACTTATTATGAACATTCTCTCCATCCACCTTGATATTAACCTACCCAAACACCATCCTTTATGGTGACACTCCTATGGTGCCACAAGGACGAGGGTAGATCTCACGGTGTGGACTATATGGGAGAAACGTGAAAAGTTTAAATGAAGCATCATATGCCCCAAGTACCTCCCACTAAATGTTCTACCTAGGGGTTCATTAACCTACATAATCCGGCTACTGATTTTAGTCTAAGTCCTCTTTTTAAGTCTGCTCATAAACAACTTTTGTCTATGAAATAAACAAGTTCAAATAGTCACATTTAAACACTTTAATGAATTGTCCTTAACTTGCATGCATGCATAAAATCTATCTAATTCACTTTCCCAGGTAGGTTCTCAGGTAAGGGTATTACGTTTTTGTCAACTTAAATAACCCAGCCTAGACAGAACCCTCCTTAGATAAAAGGTCCCTTATAGATAGATTTGCTACACTTTAACCTTTTATTAGTCAATTTAATCCTATTAAACTGATTAAAAGATTAAAGCCTAAGGGTTGCTAATCATATTAGAAGCTTGATCTTAGGTCTATATCATCCCAATTTTAAATATTTTAAAACCATCAATTAAACCTAAGTGAGCATGCATGTCTTTCTTATTGCTTTTAGTTCTAATTTCTCTTTAACTTTAAAAAGAAACAACTAAAACACATTGCACATAACAAGGTATTTATAATGCTTATAAAGTAACCTATGTGTCATGCTTCATGCAATGTTCGGTCATTATCATGAGTTATTTTATTGAATGGAAATATGGATGATATATGTTGATGGATTGTGTTGTGCACTCAAGTTTCCCCAGCGGAATTCAAGTGTAAATTCCTTTGAGTTTCCTGATAAGTCTAGGGTCAAACACAAGGACTTGTGAAAATAGTTACATTGGTAATGTTGTGAAAACTTTGTGGTAACCAAGTAAATAAATAAAGTGTTGGTGTGTTGTTGCGTTGATGAAAAAAAAAGAAGTAAATAAAGGCGGCGAATTTGAGAAAGATAGTTGCATTGATAGATGCAATGAGTATGCGATGAATGGGTTGAGAAGGTCTTTTAGCTAGCGTTACTCGGGAATGCGTCAAACCTTGCGATCATGTTACAACCATGCACAACAAGTCATTTCCCAATGTAAATGTGATGCTTCTAAATCTAGGACGCATGTGTTGAATTCAAAATGTCCATAGAGCTTATCTCTAAGTCCCTACTCTTGTCCTATGCATTGATGCAAAATGCATGAAAGCAAGGTGATCGCATACAATCATACCTTATTGCTAAGATGCATGCGCTGCGTTAATAACAATTAGGGCTCATTCGTAAGCGCCTATCTCCCGTTTATGCGTTCTAATCTAGTTCTTCCAAACCTAGATTCTGACCTGACCTTCCCAAGTCCAGATCCTATCTTTAGACTACCTTCCTGAGTATCTCTAATAGACGAATGAAGCATACATAAACAAGATAATCGCAAAGATGAATATTCCCTCGTTATGCTAGATAACTACTTCTCAACCCATTCAACTAATTTAGCTACTCATGCTTAAATAACAGAGAGTGAACAGATATAGAGAAAGACATTCCATTCTTATAACTGAGTTGAGTACAAAATGATAATGGAAAATAAAGGTAGAGAGCCTTGTAGCAATTCCTTGCTGACCGAGGCTTTTTACACTGAATCTCTATTCTGATCTACAAATGTTCCCGCTTCTGCAGGCGTCGGCCCTCTCTCTATCTTGGAGCTTCTGGTGCTTTCCCAAGCTTGTCGGAACGATCTATTGGCAAACCTTTTTCCTCGTGTCTGCCTTAAAATGGAAGAAAACTATGGACAGAGGTGTGAACTTGTAAAGTGATGAAGTAATCGACTGCTTAACCCCTTCTCTGAAGAATGCACTTGGTATTTATAGAGTTTCCATGGTGAAAGGCGACTTCTCTCTCCTGGTTGTACAGATGGGACAACTTTAATTCCTGACTAATGCACCGGATAATTGTCACCGATAAAGCTGAATGTACTTTGTGACCGTTATCGGTTGTCAATTTAATTTGCATCCGACTGCCGTCAGCTTTCTGTCCCATCGATCTTAATTATCCTTTCACCCAGATGCGCACACCATGCTGCGCCGACCAAGTTGCGGTGATTCTTCTTGGGCGAATATTTGCGAGCATGATCAACGCAAAGTCTTGCGGTGAAGTTGCGCTCGACCAATGTATTTCTATGATCGCAATTTTTGCATTGTGTGAACGCATATTCTACACAAAAATATAAAGATCAACTGCTGTAATGCGTTGGATGCGTGCGACCGCAATATTATAGAATTTATGCTTAATGGACACAATTTAACATATTTCAACAACGCAATCCAATATTGTTTAACAACTTAGTACTATGATAACGTGCATTTCTGCCCGTTATCACATTACTATACATAACTTTTATATACAAGTAATAACCAAGAAAACATATTTTTTATACACCTTTATTCTATAACAATTATAATATAAAGATGATGCATGTCAATGCTTTTTTATGCATGCATAAATATAACTTATATTATATGATGAATGAGCATGCTTGTAAATAAATGAAAATGAATGATGGTTGATGGCTCTATGCGCTCAAGTTTCTTTGCGATAAAGATATGTGATACTACGTTCTAAATGTATGGGATGATGATGATATGTTTTCGTAGTATGCGTTCGTGTAGTGCGTGTCACAAGTTTTCTTGCGCTTGAACCAAGTATAATTCCAACGCAAGTTTCTCAGATTGACCTGAGGTCGAACACGAGATTGTTATGTTTAAATGCGATACTAATGTGGCAAATGCGACCGGTTAAAATAAAGAATAATGAATTGGGTGTGCAGAAACGTAAAATGTGGTAAAAGTAAATTGCGATGAAAAGTAAATTGCATTAAAGAATAAATTGCGATGGTAAATAAATTGCAATAAAGTAAATTGCGCTGATAAAATAAATGACTAAACTATTAATATACAGGTTGAGGACTGGCTGTGAAGTTGTGCAAATGTGTTTGGTGAATGCGGTGGCAAGTCTTGTGAAATGAATCAGAAGGAGAATGGGTTGAGGGAAAGGACATCGCAAGTTCCTCAATCTTGTTGAGGACGCAACTAAGGTTCCGCTTTCCCTTGGCTTACACCTTTCGGTGATCGACCGCGTTCCCATATGTCTATGATGAAACAGGGATGAACGTGATGAACGCAAGGTTGTTTCCATCTCTAGAAATACTTCTCGCTTTAGTTAACGCATTCTTCCAACCTTCTTTCGATAGGTGGGATAACATCTTCACTTCTGCACTCACAGGTTAAGATGTCGTCGAGCATGCTTTAGCTAAACTCAGCCGATTTCCTTAACATTGATTAACTCACTCGCTTAATCCTTCCCTTTTAACCAGGGGATTACTGACACATGATGAAGAAAATGGATGATGAATGTGTGTAGAAGAACAAAGAGACGATAATGATTACAATAATGATATTAAATCTAAGGATAAGTGTTTGTTACAAATCGTGAATGAAAGATTATAGATAGATGAATACAATAGATGAATGGAAAAATAAGAACAAATACGGAAAGAGTGTCAATGTCTTGACACAGATCCCGATCGGAAATGTTGTGCTTGCTGGCATGTGGAAGAAATGGAGTGGAAAGCTTCCCTCTCAGGCTTTCTTTCCAGGTAAAAGTGACCTCTCGCACAGAGCTTCTTCTTCGAGAATGGAATGAATTGCTTGCTCGGAGACTTACCTTTCAGTCTTGTCTCGTCGTTCTCCCGGATTTACTCTGGATTGTCTCTTTAGACCAGCCTACTTAACATTGAATTTGAGATGATATTTATAGACCTTGGCTCCTTCTGTATTAGTGGTCCTACTTTGAAAATCTCATAATTCCTACCATGGTGTAGTGGAAATGTCTGCTCTGCTCCATGATTAATTTGTCAGAATCGTACAACAGAAAAGCTGTTCAATTGTCAGAATTCCCTACGAATGCGTTGCTCTTCTCATCATCGATCGATCGCCAAATGCGGTGTAATTGTTTTGATCTCTTATCGATTGCCGCATGCAGTGGAAATGCGTTGATCGCTTGAATCCATGATCGATGGTCGCATGCACTGCAATTGCGTTGATCTTTTTCGTTCTTGATCAAATTTCGCATGCAATGTAGATGCATTGTAAGTTTTGTCCACAAGCAATTGTCACGTCTGGTGACCTATTTCCTGCAAAACAAAGACTTGGACATTCCATTTCGCCATCACAATGGGGTCAACGGGTGTGTTCACAACACTTTACAATTTTTTATATTTCTAAGCCAATTTCTATACTGTCAATGCAACTTTTCCTTCTTTTTGCCTCATAATCTAAAAAAAGAAACGATATAAATAACTTGTATTTCTACAAGTTATCACACCCCCAAACTTAGATATATGCTTGTCCTCAAGCATATCTTCAACTAAGGCAATTCAGCTCAAATCCTATCCTAACTTTGTGTCAATCGGTTCTCAACACCACAAGTTCCTTCTATCCTTTAACAATTCTTCACATGTTCTACTTTATTCTTATCTAAGACAAACCTCTACCCAAAGTTCCCTTCTAGTTTTGAGAAGAATGTTTAACTCTTCTTTTGAAAACAACGAAGTGCATCTTTTATGCGGTGGCCTAGTTTGCGTCATCGTATAGAGAATCTTGATCATGGTTACACCCTTCGTTTTGGCTTGCTCCCACGGGTGTCATGCGAGCATCCAACTTCGGTTGTGTACCAATTTCAACTTCAACTCTTGATCCTCATCCAAGTTTTACTTTTGCTGGTCAGAGGAGTTGTCTCTTTTATCCTTATTTTCTCTCTCTCTCTCTTTTTTTTTTCTATTGTGTCGATCCTGGAAACCTACCTTCGTTTTGGCTTGTTCCCACAGGTGTCATGCGAACATCCAACTACGAGCAGGTTCCTTTCACAACTTAACTCTTATCAGGTTGGGATTTTCCCTTGCGCTAACAGCGGAGTTTTTTTTTTTTATGATAAATGAATTTGCCTAATATTACCGCATCCCTTGATCGTATCTGCTCAGACCTTCCCCACCCCCAAATTTTGAGATGCACAAGGTCGTCATTGCGTTGTTTTGGATAGAAAAGACAAAACACTTAGTCAAAATTTTGAAAAGAAGGTTTGAGCAGAATCTTGTAATAGAGAAGGTAAAGTAGAGCTATTGCGATGAATTGTCCAAGTGTAAGGCAGAAAATGCAATGTATAAAGAAATTTTGCTAAGGATATGCATACTACTCATCATGGCAGCATAAATAAACAATGCAAAAGAAAAGACAAGAATTACCGCAATAAATTGACAAAGGCTGATAAAAATAAATAGGCCAACACATATGAAAAGAATAATTATTGAGTTGTATAAAATTTATCTAAATACACAAAGAATTATAAATATCGCAACACAAAATTGTAAGTATGTACAAAAGAATACAAGGTATAGCTTTCTATAAAAACTGAATGGTCGAAAAGAAAAAATGCAAAATTGTGGAGAAGGAGGTACACACCCAAATTTAAAGTTGCGGCGGAGGCTCTTGATGAGAAGGATGTTGCAAAGGAGCTCATTGTGGCGCTTCTTGGAACTGCAGAGGGTTCTATAGATGTGGAGGCACCACGGGACCATGTAGATATGCCGTTAAGAAATTGAAGTACTCATGGTTGTGCTCGACCATCTGTCGTTGGTTTAGGCGAATGGTAAAGATGTTGCATTGAATATTGACCATCGCCTGTCGCACCATTTTATTGCTGTTTTGCAACTCTACGTTGCTCTCCTACAACTCCGTTAATGCATGATGGAAGAAGTTGAGCTATTGAGATAAGAAGACCCGTATATCGGCTAAGGAAACAGCAAGGGATGCAGTGGTGGGTTGCGCTGTCGATGTTTCACCAGCATCAGTTTGAGGTTGAGCGGAAGGGCCGGCTCCCAAACCGTGTGGGTCGTCAACATGCGACAATGGTGGTGAAAAGTGAGGTGGAGATGGATGGTGGGGGGACACTGCTGGAGATGCGGTGTTTGAGTCGGGGGCAAGGAGGAGGTTTGTGAAGTGTTCAGAAAAAGGGGAAAGGGGTTTGATTGGAGGGCTTGGTGGGCGAATGATTAAAGGCAAAGGGTCCAAGGTAATTGGGTTTGCTTCTACGGTGAACGTTCTTAGACTATTTCCTTTCCTTTGCGGCGCTGCTTCTTTGGCTTTGGTGGTTGCGGCGCATTGAGATCAATAAGGGGCCTTTTTGTTGCAAGCTCAGGGAAATGTGGTGAATCCTTGAGAAGAATTCTCAGAATCTTTGTGTGGATGATGCCGTGAACCTCTGGCATGGGCTCTTCGTTAATGCTTAAAGAGGCATAGGCTCGAAATTGTCCATGGAAAGAAGTATTGACCTCTCACATGGCCAACAAAACCTCGAATCTGCTTCGCAATGAGCTGGCCCACATCGATCGGAATGTTGCGCGCTATAAAGTATGCGGCCATAACTCGATCCCTTGAATTTTTTTGTCATGCGTTGTTGGGATAAGTCGCCATTTCACAAATAAATCCAAAGTTGCGCTTTTGGGAGCAGCTTGTTGGAGGCGAGGGTTTTTATGCCTGTTAATGACACCGACCACTTGGTGCCCGATTGCGTTAATACCTTCAGCGCATCATCCATATGCTCTTTTTCAAGATCATCAATCAACTTATTACCCAGTGCTTCCGGGAGGTTCTTCAACTTATAGAGTTCATTGATGTCCTTTGTGTTGAATAACACTACCCACCCTTCTATGATCACCGCATCTTCGGTGTCAAGGAGCTGGCCGTGATAGAAGGCCTCACTACTGCAGGAATAACGATGGATGGACATTGGCAGAAAGTTTCCCACCTATGTTCCACCACAACGCTCATGATTAGATCCGGTAGTGGCATCGATGCAGGGAAGAAACCCGTTTCCATCATCAGATAATCATTTTCTTTCTTGGTTGCTGGGTGCCTTCTAGTCGACGTAAGCTCATTGCTCTCTACTTTCGCTTTGCCCTTGTCTGAGCGGATGCAAGGCGGGATTGTTGTCTTTGTTTGCATTCCCTTGCCTTGCGTTGCTCTTCTTTTTCCTTTTTCCATTCCTATACTTCTGTTCTCTTACTTTCTCTGACGCGCTGCACATTTTCTTTGTGGCGTCTTTCCTTCTCTTCCTTCTCCTTCTTTTCTTTTTCTTCTTCTTCTCTCATTTCTCTTTCAAATTGCTTCGAGGCAAGCAAAATGCACTGCTCATCCTCGAGCCTTCTTCTTTCTTCTTCTGTCGCTATTGCGTTGTCACGGCTAACCTCTTCATCGTGAAGTTTTCTTGCCAAATCGCCGGATGCGATGATTTGGCATGCACGTGACAACTTTTCTTGCTTCTTCTCTACTTTTCTTTTTCTTTTTCCATCCTCCCCTGCTATGCATTGAAAGAATAATGGGTCACTTGTGAACCCTTGCGGCGCATTCTCCTTGCGATGCCGCCTAAGAGGTGTGATGTCAGGGTTTTCTCTATCTTCAGACGCAACCAATCTGGTATGCGGTGATGAAACTTATGGTTGCACTGATGCTCTAACTTGCGTTGACATCCCCTCTTCCACCCTTATGGTGGTTGATTCTCCATCAAAATATAGGCTTTCCGCCCTCTTCCTCTTCTCCTCTTTCTTCAGGCGCTTCTCTTATCGCCTGCGATGTTTTCTTTCACTCTTCTTCTTTTCTTTCTTCTCCTTCTTCAACCGGGCTGCTTCATCAACTTCTGCCTGTTTTTCTTTACTTTTTCTCTTCTCCATCTTTTCGGCCGTCCCTGGCTACTTCTTCACCTCTACGACCTCCAGAACGACCCTGATGGGTCTCTCATTGGAGTCTGTTGGAACAGTCTTCTTAGGATCCGAAGCGGCTAGGGCCATTCTCCGTGAAGCTTCCGCCAACTTCTCCTCTAATGGCAGGGTCTGGTTCATAACTCTTGCCTTTGGTAACCCCCCTCTCTTTCTAGATTGCTCAAAATGCTCCCAAATACCTCCTTGTCGTCCCTTCCCTTCAGTTCATTTTCATTCGAAGTTACTGGGAGTGCCACCTCAGATCTAGTTGCAGAGGCACCCTCCGTGCTCGGCCCCTCTCGGTTGGTGGGTGGTTTGGCTGCTACAGAAGTCTTTCGCTGGGGTTTTTGGGCGATTCTTAGGGAAGGATTAGGTTGAGTGGCGAGGCAGTAGCTGGCAGTGAGGAAAGATGCTTACCGTACGATAATGGGGGTTTAGGAAGGGTATGATGGTAGGGAAGATGAGTGGGAAGATTGTCTGGCCATAGTTTCAGTTGAGTGAAAGAAGTTGGAAATTTCTTTGGTCTTAGGAAGAAAATCTGAAGGGTTGGGTATGTAGAGGAAAGTTCTTAGGGTTTTCTTTCGCTAGAGATGCAAATGAGCTCCTCGGTTGAAAGATGTACGATTTATAGGTTGGGCCTTGATGGGCCCAACACAATCGTTGCGTGGCAGGCCTCGGTATTCCAAAAAGCCTGTCGCCGCGCCCCTCCCATTATGATTTAGTAGAAAGGACGTCCTTTCATCTACTAAGTCATAATTCCCTCGGAAGCTGAAGCGATTCGACTCCCCTCTCTGTGAATATTTTATCATTTTTTTTATCATTTTTTCTTTAATCGGACGGGCGCAATGTTAAATGTTTAACGCAATGCTTCTGTTATCGCAAATGCATATTTGCAAAGGACGGGCACAACGTATGCATTAGTGCAACACACCCCTCAACGCAACGCATTTCTGAAGGATGGGCGCACAGTATTTCTACCAGCGCAACACAACCATCGACATAGTGCGTTTTTGCTAAGGATGGGCACAGTGTACATACGCACGCAACTCATCTGTCAACGCAATGCATTTGTGGAGACGAGCACAAAGTGTATCTATTAAAGCTAGATACACCCGTCATCACAATGCATATCGGATGTTATTATTTTTTATTTTTTTTATGGTATTATCAACATCGCAACGCTTATCTCAAAACCAAGTTGATGAGACGTTGCAATGTTCATTTTTTTTTTAATATTCATTCACATAAATTTTGAGATCAACACAAACTAAGGCTGGATGAAAATAAATTTAACTAGGCAAGAAATTAAATTAATGTAAGCAATCAACTAATTTTAATAACATAATAACAGAGCAATAAACTAATTTACGAAAGCAGTAAAGAAAGCGATAAAGAAAGTAGTAGAGAAAGCGATAAAGAAAGCAGTAAAGATAGATGTAAGGGATGCTGATTGAGAAAAAAGTTCTTCAAGGTTACCGTAATCCGCATCCCCGTAGGCGGTCAGACTTGCCTGCACAATGTCACAACTGACATTGTTCCTTCCCATGAGATCCGAGGGCTTCTGAATTACTGGGCAGCGTTCCCAGTGTTCTATTTCGAAGCTTGGCTACCAGTTGCCCTACCTGGACCTCCAAATTCCTTACGGAAGATGCTTGTGATTACATAACCGCATCATTTTTCTCTATATACTGCTTCAGCAGAGCTTCCAAGGACGATGTATTCGTAGAGGTGTTTGATGAGGACGGTTGGTTGTGGGAGTGCCTTTGTTGGTGGTGACTCTGATTCAGACTTTAATGAAAAGCCGGAGGGTTTCCTCGATTCCCAAAATTGTTCTGTGAATTCCTCTGGCCTCCCTTGTCATTATTACCTCCCCAAATGAAGTTGGGGTGATTCCGCCAACCCGGGTTGTATGTGTTGCTGTGCGAGTTATTCTGAATGGAGTACACTGCCTATGGGTTTGATGGGCATATTTCTGCTGAATGACCCCCTTTGCATTGTGCATAGCTTATCGCTACCATTTGTACCAGCGCATTGGCTTGCACTACACCCTAGGAGAGGGTTCCTTGATTAATCTCCATCATTTGGAGGAGAGAGGTTACTGCGGCCATTTGTGCGGCCAAAGTGGTCATTGTATCTACAGGTACAATGTCGCTTTCTGCTTTTCTTCTCTCTGGGCCTCTTCCCCCGTACCCGTCGTCTACCCAGTCATCTGTGTTTTGTGAAATGCAATCCAAGATGACCTTGGCTTCAGTGTACGTTTTGTCCATGAATCCTCCTGCCGCGGAGGCATCGGCAACAGCTTGCGTTGATCTGTCTAGGCCTATCATTGTTATTCACATTTCTCCTTCGCCTTGTACCGTTCTAGCATGCTCGTGCGCGTAAAGTACGCTCAATCTCTGGGTCGGCTTCGAATTCTGGTTCAGTCCCAATACTTGTAAATCGTCAGCTTGTTCTTCGCATTAAACAGATAGTACAACAGAGATCTGTCCTACAAAATACCACAAAAATATTCAACACTAAACATTGCCAATCCATAGCAACGACACCAAAAACTTGTAAATAAATGAAAATGAATGATGGTTGACGGCTCTATGCGCTCAAGTTGCTTTGCGATAAAGATATGTGATACTACATTCTAAATGTATCCAATGATGATGATATGTTTTCGTAGTATGTGTTCGTGTAGTACGTGTCACAAGTTTTTTTGCGCTGGAACCAAGTATAATTCCAAAGCAAGTTTCTCAGATTGACCTGAGATCGAACACGGGGATTGTTATGTTTAAATGTGATACTAATGTGGTAAATTCGACCGATTAAAATAAAGAATAATGAATTGGGTGTGATGAAAGGTAAATTGCGTTGAAAATTGTGATGGGAAATAAATTGCGATGTTTAAATGCGTAAAATGCGGTAAAAGTAAATTGTGATGAAAAGTAAATTGCGTTAAAGAATAAATTGCGATGGTAAATAAATTACGATAAAGTAAATTCTGGTGATAAAATAAATGACTAAATTATTAATAAACAGGTCGAGGACTGGCGGTGAAGTTGTGCAAAAGTGTCTGGTGAATGCGGTGGCAAGTCTTGTGAAATGAATCAAAAGGAGAATGGGTTGAGGGAAAGGATATCGCAAGTTCGTCAATCTTGTTGAGGATGCAACTAAGGTTCCGCTTTCCCTTGGCTTACACCTTTCAGTAATCGGCCGCGTTCCCATATGTCTATGGTGAAACAGGGATGAACATGATGAACGTAAGGTTGTTTCCATCTCTGGAAATAATTTTCGCTTTAGTTAATGCATTCTTCCCATCTTCTTTCGATAGGCTGAATAACATCTTCACTTCTGCTCTCACAGGTGAAGATGCCGTCGAGCATGCTTTAGCTAAACTTAGTCGATCTCCTTAACAAGGATTAACTCACTCGCTTAATCCTTCCCTTTTACCCAGGGGATTGGTGACACATGATGAAGAAAATGGATGATGAATGTGTGGAGAACAACAAAGAGATGATAATGATTATGATAATGATATTAAATCTAAGGATAAGCATTTGTTACAAATCGTGAACGAAAGATTAAAGATAGATGCACACAGTAGATGAATGGAAAAATAAGAACAAATACGGAAAGAGTGTCAATGTCTTGACACAGATCCCGATCGGAGACGTTGTGCTTGCCGGCACGTGGAAGAAATGGAGTGGAAAGCTTCCCTCTCAGACTTTCTTTCCAGGAAGAAGTGACCTCTCGCACAAAGCTTCTTGTTCGGGAATGGAAAGAATTGCTTGCTCGGAGACTTATCTTTCAGTCTTGTCTTGTCATTCTCCCAGATTTACTCTGGATTTTCTCTTCAGACCCGCCTAGTTAATATTGAATTTGAGGAAGCTATTTATACACCTTGGCTCCTTCTGTATTAGTGGTCCCACTTTGAAAATCTGATAATTCCTGCCATGGCGTAATGAAAATGTTCGCTCTACTCCACGATAAATTTGTCAGAATCATACAACAGAAAATTTGTACAATTGTCAGATTTCCCTGCGAATGCATTGCTCTTCTCATCTTCGATCGATCGCCACATGCAGTGTAATTGTTTTGATATCTTATCGATTTTCGCATGTGGTGGAAATGCATTGATCGCTTGAATCCATGATCAATCGTCGCATGCGCTGCAATTACGTTGATCTTTTTCGTTCTTGATCGATTGCCGCATGCAATGTAGATGCATTGTACATTTTTTCCACAAGTGATTGTCGCATCCGGTGACCTATTTTCTGCAAAACAAAGACATGGACATTGCATTTCGCCATCGCAATGGGGTCAGCGGGTGTGTTCATGACACTTTACAACTTTCGTATTTCTAAGCCAATTTCTATACTGTCGACGCAACTTTTCCTTCTTTTTGCCGCATAATCTAAATAAAACGGTATAAATAACTTGTATTTCTACAAGTTATCAATGCTCTTACGTAGTTTAAATCGTTCTTCTCTAAATTATAACATTTGTAATAAATAGATGATGCATGACCAATGCATAACCTAAGGTGGGATTTTCTATATGTGCATACCATATCACAAATAAATAAACATATAACTCATGTATTATACCAAAGATTAATGGATCAGAATAAAAAAATTCTATCTATTACATTTTTTCATCGTGCAAACCGGTTCACAGTCGAATTGGGTCTTGAACCGTTAGGCAAAGCTCCATAATTTACCCAACTCGACCAACGCTTGGTCATCTTCTTCCTCAAAGAACCGCAACCCTTGCTCCAAACTTCTTCATGAACGACTCAAAACTCAAACTAACTTTGAATTAGAGACTCGATAGCAATTAATTATACCCAAAAATGCAGGGGGCTTTACATGCCACACCCCGTCCCAAACTACCCTCTGAGCTTGAGAAAGGGCATGACTGCAGTAGTTATCAACCCTTTTGTTAATACTTACTGCCTAATAACTCTTGCAGAAATAACTCTGATACCAATGAAAAAATTCAACAACCAACTGATTAAGTCAAAGAGACAATAACAACTAATTAAGTAGGCCCCTTTTATTACAACAACGTAACATTTATACAACTTCGAGACTTAATAACAAAGTTTATAACAACAACTGTAAAACCCTCCAGAAGTGTAATTGTGGCTTGTGGCAGATCTTAACCTTAGCAGCACCCTGGAACTCCTCACCTTCCACTACCTGGGTGGGGGTTAAAACATAAAACATAGAAAACATGAGCTATAAAGCCCAGTGAGTGGCAGATCGACTATTTTCCCGCCGACCGAAGCCGGCTATATTTTCCTACCAAGCGAAGCTAACTATCTTTTCCCGCCAAGTACCTTTTCAAGCATGCTAACTATATATCCCGGGTACATTTCTAGTTTCCAACACAAACATACAAGCAATATCTTAACAAGCATAGTAACGAGATAAACTTATATCCCTGATCATGACAATTTAACATTATACCCTATATATATTTGCCTATATATAGAAATTACATCAATAATACAACAACACAATAACCACTCACCTTGATCGTTTAGGAACCTTTCTCTTTAGAAGTTCCTTGGTCACCTCGGGCTCCCTTTTGAACCCTACGATCCAGATTCAACTTAAAGCTCAGATTACTCATAGTTCTAGACCTTATTTTAAGATACTTCCTTCTGAAAACATGTTCAAAATGTTTCAGAAAGCTTATCATAAAATCTTAGCTTAGAAATACTCGTGGTTTGGCCGGAATCATCAAAACATCAAGACTGGCCCAGCTTTCTCAACAGCTCAACCCTTTTGCCTTGTCCTCACTTTCCAGCCCGATTTCTTAGAGTTTCTTCTCTGGAAGCCCTACCTTGAAAACTAGACTCTCCTAGCTTTCAAATGGTTATATCACTCCAAACGCACGAGTATCCTGGGAGAACTCCTTGTCCCAAGTTGATGCTACTTTCTGTCTTTTCTGCCCGACAGCATCTCCCCTCTTGGAACCTTTTGACCAACGCATGGTCTTGCTACCAACGCATGCGTTCTTTCATTAATGCATAGTCTTCTCCCAATTAGTCCTCACACACTCTTCTTTATTTCCTTTTAAGAGAATTTGAGTTCTCATCTAAAGTCCTTGGCTCTATTTATAGGCGTCCAAGATCGCTCCATAGCCGACACCTCCTTCTTGGCCGCATGTCCAAGTGTCTCTTCCTTACACCATCAACGCAATCATGCATTAGTGCAAACCAAGGTGTCTTTCTCTCTTTTCACCAATGCATAGCCCTCAACTTTTACATGTCTTCTTATGCATCCACCTAAATTGCTTAAGGTCTAAGATTTCCTCTTAACTAGCCACATGTCCGGATGACGTCCTTGAATGTGTCCATCCTCCATATGCGTTCGTCCTTCATATGCGTTCATCCAACCACATATGTGTTAACCACAAATGCGCCCATCCAATTTCCGTAACCTACCCATGTCTGGACACCATCAACCAGTGCAATGCGTCCATTCACTCTTTCCTTGTGCATCTAATCAACGTAACTTAGTCACAAATGCTAGATGCTCGCAAGCTCATCTTTGACTGCATATGCATGGCTTACCTTTGCTCTATGTGCTCAACTAGGATAATGGCCAACACTCCTTCAACGCATACCACTAACTTGTCCTATGCGCCCACAAACCCTTGGATGTGCAATGCATAGCACATTACCAACGCATAGTACATCACCAACGTATAGCACATCACCAACGCATAGCACATCACCAACGCATAGTGCTTTACCAACGCATAGTATTGCACTGCTGCATCCATCATCCAATGCATCCAACGCATTCATCATCCAACACATCCAACATCCAACGCCCAGCACCCTTGGATGTGCAACTTGAGGCTGCCGCATGTGTTGTTCTAACCTCTTTAAGACCATGGTTGCTGCATGCATTACTAACCTCCCAAATAGCCTTTCAAAGTCTAATGGCCAACGCATGGCACACACTAACACATTGTCAACTACTTAGTCATTTTTCTCCTTGGCTTCCAACGCATGGTTACTCTTGGCAATGCCTCTTGCCAATACTTTGGCCAATCATGCGTCCAACCTACAAATGCATGGTTACCTTTTCAACTTATGCGTTAATGTCTCCTAACTCTTAACGCATGGGTCCTTTTGACCTTATACTTAGTCAAATTTCATCAATTAATGCTTAACTCAAAACTACTCAAGGAAAATCTATTCAACACTTAGAAATTTCCTTCACTTCAACATAGAATTTAACTTCCACCTGCTTAAGTAGGAAAAATGAAAATCCGGGTTTCACATTACAATTAACCGAAAATGTAAAAGAATAATCAAACCAAGGTTTCATTCCCAGAAAACTCCATGAATCCACACATCCACAAATGTAACTATTAAAACGAAGACATACATGCTGCACCCATCGAGAATGTATATGATATTCTTTGCTTCAATGAAATTTGAATATCAGAAACCTGGCTCTAACACCAATTGAAGGAACTCTTATATAAAAGTACCCATGAGTGGAAGTGGATCTTTCCAATTTCATTGTGACATAATTTCCACATATACGTTCTAACATACAGATAAGCATTGAAAACACTAATTACTGACATGCCTTAAAATAAAAATACAAAAGAAACGTACGAGTTGAAGACTTTCTTCAATAAACTCGGTCCAACGGTGAACGAACTCCTCTCGTTCCTGCTCATCCAGCAAGCAATTGCTCAGCAGCACCACGGTCATTTACACGATTTGTAGCGCGCAAACAACAAGCAACCGGGGATGACACCACCACTCGAAGCCCTCAATATTATCGGAGTGAGAATCCAAAGGGTGGACTTTGATGGAATTTGTAGAGGGGAGGAGGAAAAGTGATCGTGTACTACGAACAAGCAAATGGGAGATGAGGGAAGACTATCGTATATTCGGGTGTGCTTAATCGTTTAGAGCGAGGTACACGATCATGCAGTAAAATGCTAAGCGGTCATCTATCAAAGGGTAAGCGATCGTTTAGATTTGCTCGACATGCTAAGTGATTGTCTATGAAGGGTAAGAGATCGTTTAAACAATCGCGGGCGATCGTTTAGAGACGCGGGTGTGCGATCGTTTAGGAAGGCAAACACTATTGTATAGGCTCTCAACACTAAGCGATCAAATGCTTTCACACTGTGAACAAATTTTTCGTATCACTTTCAAAATGAAAACTATTTTTATTTTATTCTTCAGTTACAAGAACTGAATTCAACTTCCCACTTTCGCTAGAATCCAGAGAAAACTTCGACCAATTATCTCATAACTGCCTAATTAATAAGATAATGAATATAATCATATTATATTCTTAACCTATAGTTTGATATCATATATTAACTTTAGTGTTTTCTACTCTACTTGATATAAATCATATTTATATCCAATTTCCTCCAAAATAATGTATTTCATACATTTAGTCTATCATATCATACATAATTAACCAGATCAATTATATCATATATAACCGAACTCCCTCTTGTCAATTTGAATATTTCAAACTGACCAAAAAACTGGTTCTCAACTTTTATCCAAGCTACCAAGGGGACCTTATAGACCTATGCCTCAAAGCTTCAATGGTACACGAATAGCTGTCTAAAATCTTTAGCCACGAGATCCACCATCCGTTAACTGCCAGGTATTCCACTAAAGACCGATAGTTGAACTCTTCTTACCATAGATATATTTCTGTGTCCATCAGATATAATCAATCATGAGTATAATAACCCTTCCGGATGCTCGTAAGTACCGCTGGGCCAAATTATCGTTTTTCCCCTCTAGTTACATCTCACTCCTTAAGTACCACTGATCCCTCTAATGAATAATACAACATAGTCCAACTATGTGTGAACACCTCTCGGGCCATAAGAAGGTGTGTGGCACCACATCGTACAAACTCTGGAATCAGCCCTTAAGAGAGCTATATATCTACTTAACCCTGCTTCGGGGAAGGAGTGAATTCCATCTTGTGTAGCCAAGTTCTCAGTTCCCAAATTAGACGAATCCCTAAAGTGGTAGGTTTGAGTCGGCAGCCTGGCCACTCGCACCCATGCAAATCAAAGAACCACCCTCAATGGCAGGAGTTCTCAACTCATTCAGGATTGAGGTCATGTTACCTATGGTCATCCAAGTAAAGTAAAGTATCTATCATGAACAGTGTTATATAACGAGACGTTAACCCTTTGTGGTCAGGTCTTATATAAACTCTTTGTATAGGACGCCCCCGCTCGCATGTCCCCTATACGAATGATCAGGATCGGACCATCTGTGACAAGTCACAACACTTGTAAGTATTCCACAAAGTGCGTTGCAGTCGTAGCATTACTAGGATAAGGTTTCCCTCCTATATCCATATACTACAGACCATTTTAGTTATCACTTAAGACATGGTCCACTTGTATGTCACCACATACATGCTTAAGTTGCATAAAGGTAACCATGGATTTTAGTTTAAAGGTTTATGGTAAAGCAAATCAAACATTCAGATGAGCAAAATCAAGAAGTGAAGTAAAATATCATATATTATACATCACAAACATTCGTACAAATTGTTTACAAACTACAGGACACGAGACTTTAGGGCATCAACCCCAACAGTGTCTAATCTCAAGTGCCAAAGTTGGGCATTTTCTTTAGGAGAAATTCTAAGATTTCTTTTTTTTTATTTTCTTTTTTTTTTTTAATTTTAAGTTACTGTAGTTTTAAACATTTCAATGTTATGGAGGGCTTTAGTTTCTAACGGTCTTAGCATATAAAGGTTGTTTTCCAAATTTGCATAACAAATGTTAACACCATTCTTTGAAATAAACAATTTATTTATAGAGAAGTTAATACAATATGAATGTTCTAACAAACACTTTACAAAAATTAAGTTCCCCTTCAAACCAGGAATTAAATATACATTTTCTAGTAAAATATATTTATTCTGTAAAGTCAGTTGGAGACCTTCCACTGCCACAATTGAGACGATGTGCCCAATTCCAACTCACATCATCATCTCTTCAGCTTCCAGTTGCCGCCAGGAACTAATTCCTTGAAATGAAGAATAAACGTGGTTAATGGCGCCCGAATCAATTATCCAAGCCAAATCATTATTCTTCACTAAATAGGTTTCCAAAACAAGCAAATCATATTTACCTTGTTTGGCCTTCTTCTTTTCAGCCAAGTATTTGGGACAGTTTCTCTTCCAATTTCTCTCCTGATTGCAATGGAAACAGATTCTATTTGCAACCTTGGCTTTCTTGTCCTTTTGGGCAGCAACTAGTGGGTTAGCTTTCCCCTTTTCACCTCTCTTCTTCTTCCACGTTTTGGTGCAGAAAGAAGAAGGTACAGACTTAGTTCTAGAGGATGATCATCTGTAGAAATTCTTTGAGGATGAAACAACATTTTCCTCTCCCTTTTGTTCCTTGTTTTTCATCAAGGACTAAAAAGTCTGAAGCTCATTGAGCAAAGTGTTTAGGTTGTAGTCAATTATGTTCATAACAACATTGCTACGAAACGGAAGGAAAGTTCCAAGTAAAGATTCTAAAATGAAGCTAACCTGACTGGCTTCATCAATGATAGACCCATTCATCTCCGCCACGTTGATGTGGACCATCATGTTGAGAAGATGTTCTCGAACAGATACCCTTTCTTGCATACGAGTATTGAAGATGTGTTGGAGAACGTCATGCCTAAGCTGTGCAGACGGTTGTTCGAACATTCCCCTTAGGGACTCCGTAATCTCATGGGCCGTAAGTATGGGCTCATGCTTCTTGGCCAAGACTTCAGAAAGGATTGCCAAGATGTACGCTCGAACCTTCTCGTTTGCCCATGTCAAAAATTCATATGCTTTTCGAACATTTCGAGTAGCATTTGGAGCTAGAGTGGGAGGACAGTCCTTTATTACAACAGAACGGAGGTCATCGATGATTAGGATTTTGTTGATCGTATTTTTCCAAGACGTGTAATTTTCACCCATTAATTTGTCAAAGGCGAGTAAATTAAGCATTGGAAAGTCATTATGAAAAAATTTGCTGAAACCATACAAATTATTTATATTAGACGATTCTCATTAAACCACTTAGAAAAACCAATAAATTTTAGTAAAATAATCTAATGTACCCTAAGTGACATCTATTTTGCAATGATGTTTTGTGAGGTAGGACAAAAGCCACCATAGGATGATCAGGTGCCCCATCACTGAAATGAGGCCAAATTACGTTTTACCCTTGTAGTTACATCTATCTTCTTAAGTACCACTGATCCCTCTAATGAACAATAGATCATAGTCTCACTATGACTAAACCACTCTCAGGACCAAAAGAGGGTGTAGCAGCACATTGTTCAAGACCCGAAATCAGTCCTTAAGGGAGTAACCCCTACTTCGGGAAAGGAGTGAATTCCATCTTGTGTAGCTGAGTTCCCAGCTCCCCAATCAGACGAATCCTCAAAATGGTAGGCTTGTTAAGTCGATGATCTGGCCACTCTCATCCATGCAAATCAAAGGACTGCTCTCATAGGCAAGAGTTCATAACTCACTCAAGATTAAGGTCATGTTATCTATGGTTATCCTAGTGAAATGAAAGTCTCAATTATGAACAGCATTATATAACGAGACTAAGAATTTCGTGGTCCGATCTTATACAAACTTCCTTATATAGAATATCCCTACCGCATGTCTAATACATGAATGATCAGAATAAGATCATTTGTAGCACTTTACAACATTTATAAAACCTACAAAGTGGGCCATACTCATAGTGTCACCAGAATAAGGTATCCAACCGTATCCATATATTACAAACTATTAGGTTATCACTTAAACACGATCCACTTGTATGTCTCCACATACATGTTAAAGTTACAACGATAACTATGGATCTTAGTTTATTGGTTTGTGGTTAATGCAACTAAAATAACATATATTTTATAGACAGAAGTGAATAAAATTCATATATTATAAATCGCAGAATGTTTGTTCATACAAGTGTTTACAAAATACAAGACCCTACGAGATTTAAGTCATCAACCCCAATAATAAATTCAGTAAATAGCCAGAACGGTCTATAGTATATGAATAAGATTGGGTGCCTTATTCTGATAACACTATAGGATGCGGCCCACATTGTACTTGTTATATTTGATTGAAAAGTGGTACGAACAAAGTGATCTTGATTCGTTCATGTACTGACATGAGGAATGGGGGCGTCCTATGCAATGAGTTTGCATAAGATTGGATTAAGAAAGAGTTTACATTCTGGTAACACTGTTGGAGGCGGCCCAGATTGGATTCGTTCATGTAGTCACTTTTACTTTTTAACAAAGAGTTTGTATAAGACCAGATCACGAAATGATTAGTCTCTTTTTATAACTTCGTTACTTAAAGAGACTAACATTTCACTATGATGACAAAAGATGACTCTACTTCATCCTGAGTGAGTTATGAACTCATGCCTATGAGGGCAATCCTTTGATTTGTATGGTTGAGAGTGCCCAGATTCGTCAACTCAATAAGCCTACCATTTTGGATTTGTCTAAGTGGAGAGCTTGGAACACAACTATACAAGATGGAATTCACTCCTTCCCATCTTGAGGGTAAGTAGATGAATTGTCCCTTAATAGTTGTTCGGGGTCTTGAACAATGAGGCCTCACCCTTTCACTGTCCTGAGAGGGATTAATTTATAGTTGGACTATAAATTGTTTGTTCATTAGAGAGATTAATGGTATTTAAGAAGTTAGATGTAACTATAGGGTGAAGATGGTAATTTTGCCCTACTATAGTTACAAACAATTTCATGAAAGGTTGGCTTACTGTTGATGAGTTATATTCATGGATACAGAAATATATCTACAGTGCGAAAAGTGCAACCGTGGGTTTTTAGTGAAGTGACCTGCAAGTAATGAATGTTGATTAATTAATAATTTAATTAAAGAGTTTAATTAATTAATCTTGTATTATTGGATCTTCTAATCTGTAGATCCCTAAGTTCCCCTTGCTTGCTCACTAAGGATAAAACAAGGAATAATTATTTTTGAAAAATTTGAATTGTTTAAATTATTTAAGGGAACTAAAGGTATTAGTTGTATTAATGTTATTAATATAAAGTATAATGTACATTGATACATTATAATATATAGTTAATTGTAAATATAATTTATAATTAAAACTATATAATATGTGAAAGATAAATATTTGAATAAGATTCAAATATTATTTATATGAATGAGATTCATATAAATACTATACGTTAAAATTTAATGTGAATAAGATACATATTAACAACTATAGATTAAAAGAGAGATTTACATTTTAATGTGATAAAATGCATTTTATATGATTGATTAATTAAGTTAGTTAATTAATCATTTAAAGTATTATATGATAATATAGTATTGTTATTATTAGTTTTTTTTTTTTATATATAATTCTCTATTATAGGGGAGTCATTCATTTCCCGTTGGTGGGAGTTATTGTAACGCCCTCCCTCTTCCTTTTAATCTGTATTGGAGACTATAGAAGATAGAAGTGTTCAAAAAGTGGAATGTGATTTCATTAGAAAAATGTTTCTAAAGAAAGCTCTTTCTGCAAAATTTTCTTTTCCCTTTCCAAAAACTCTAAAGAAGTCCCATCATTTCATTTCTTACCAGAGAATAGCAAGGTCACTGCGTGGTTGCATTATGTGTTTTAGCTTTTGGTGTTTCTGTTTTTGGCTCATGATTTGAAACGAGGAATTTCGTGAAGAAAGTGTTCTACAAGGGGAGGTTCTTCTATTCCTCTTTCCCTCAAGTGGAATTTCATGCTTATCGAATTTAATTGTTTATCCTATAAAATTGTATGTTCCTTCTCTATACTTTTGATGTTTTTCAAAAATGATAATCAATTGCACAACATTCACACGCTTTCGCAAGGAATTCCATTCTTTCACAAGGTTCATCAACATTTTGACTAAACAATAAGATTTGACTGTAGTGTCAAACCTTGTATTCCAAGATTTCAATGTTCGTTTTAATCCATAAATTGACCTTTTAAGCTTGCAAATTTTTTTGCTCGTGACCTTATTTTATTAATCTCTCTGGTTGGCTCATGTAGATACTCTCATCAAAATTATCATATTCCTATTATTCTTTGGTCTTAAAAAAATATTTTTGAGTTTACTTTTGAATGTCCCAATAATATTAGTTCACACTTCGTAACAAAATATGAATAGATAATTATGAATGGCTTGAGACCATTAGAAAATTTTTGGAATGTATCCTGATTTTGAAGATAATATCCTCACTGAAAAAAATTAGAAAATTGTGTGTCCTAATATTTCATCATCATATTCTTTTAGGGAAATTTCATGTATTTATAGGATTATTATCCCAAAAATAAAATACTATAAAATTTTATCAAATAATTATTTGCTTAAAGAAATCGTTTTAGTGGTTTCATGTACTTCTGGAACTTCAGAAAAGTCCAAAAAGAGAATAATACTTTTATTCCAAATTTAGAAGTTCGATTACAAGTAAATTTTTATTTTAAAACTGAAAGAAGTAAACTCGAGTTAAGGTTAAAAAACGAAGAGTTCTTATTTCAGAAATTTGTTTTAAAAAGTATGAAACTTATTTTATTTCAAACTTTATTGTCGAAACTCGATTTTGAAAAATTTAGAGACTTCTTATTTTAGATATTCAATTTTGAAAAATTGACAACCCTCACCCGACCTGTCCTTCCACCTTGGACCACCTCAAACACTCCAAATCCTTGCCCACAAAACAACCTTATAACTGATCATTTACCTCACCTCCATCACTCACCAACTTCATCTCTAAACGATCGCTCCTCTACTGCCCATCGCTTACCAAATTCACTACCTGATCGCTCAACTAACGCCTATCGCCTACCAAATTCATCCCTAAACGATCGCTCACCCAATTTCGATCGCTTACCTAATGCCCATCACTTAACCTTACCTGATCTCGTACCCGATCGACTACCAAATTCATCCCTAAATGATCGCTTATCTAATGCCCATCGCTTACCCTCACCTGATCGTCTACCCGATCGTCTACCAAATTTATCTCTAAACGATCATTCACTTAATACTGATCGGTTACCTACTGCCCATCGCTTACCCTCACCTGATCGTCTACCCGATCGTCTACCAAATTCATCTCTAAAAGACCTCTCACCTAATACTTGTCATTTACCTAAACCCGATCGTATACCTATATCAACCCCATCCGATCATTTACCTATCCATTCCTCACCCGATCGTCTACCAAATTCATCTCTAAATGATTGCTCACCTAATACCTGTCCTTTACCTACACCCGATCGTTTACACGATCGTGTACCTATATCAACACCATCCGATTGTGTACCTATGGTTTCTCCACTCGACCCCTTCAACCTGTTAGCCCGAATCCCCCACCAACAAGACCTCTCACCTTACCCACCCATCCCATGATAACCCGAGGAAAAGTCGGTATCTTTAAACCAAAAATTCTCACTACTTCCTCCCAGTTGACTGGTCTGTAACCAAACCCACTCGGATTCAAGACGCCATTGCTTCTCCTCCTTCGAAGCAAGCCATGGTCGTCAAATATGCTACTCTAATGCAGAATCACACTTGGCATCTTGTGCCTCCCACCCCTAAGATGAATATTGTGGGATACAAATGGATATTCAGAATCAAGCGAAACTCAAACAACTCCGTACAATGCTACAAAGCGAGGCTTGTAGCAAAAGGGTTTCACCAGAGCCCGGGCATCGACTTCTTTGAAACGTTCAGTCTGGTTGTAAAGCCATCGACTGTTCGAGTTATTCTCAGTATCGCCACCTCTCACGGATGGAGTCTTCGGCAACTCGACTTTGACAATGCCTTCTTGAATGGCACTCTAAAAGAAAGCGTATACATGAATGGCAACGGCACCATAAACTTGACACAAAAAATTTAAATGTGAATGAATGAACAAGTCCATGTCCCCGGCAACGGCGCCATAAACTTGTCACACATAAAATTTTAATCCATAAACTTGTTGACATAAAAATTGATGCTTCTATTTTAAGCATGTGGGCAAATATGAATATGAATGAATAAAATTTATCTTCTTATGTCACACAACGCATGGATGATTGCAATGATACGCAATACTACTTCTAGATGTATGCGTTATTAACGATATGCTTGTAGTATGCTATGCATTGTCACAAGTTTCCTTGCGTTGAAACCAAGTATAATTTCACTGCAAGTTTCTCGAAGTGATTCGAGGTCAAACACAGGGATTGTTTTAGGTTGATTGTGTTACGTTCGTGATATATGCGATCGGGGGTTTTTCAATTCAATAAAAGTTGAGTTTGTACATGCGGTAAAGTAAATTGTGTAGTAAAGTAAAGACAAACAATAAAGATGCGATAATAAAGTAAATTGCAATAAAAGTAAAGTGCGATAAAATAAACCTAAGCCATGATGATACAAGATACAAGTTATATGATACAAGATACCAAGGTTGAGACTGGCTGTGAAGATTATACAAAGGTCGTGTTATGCGGTGGCAAGACTTATGTGCGAAGCAGAAAGAGAAAGTATAGTTAATATAAACATCGCAAGTTCTTTAATTGCGTCAAAGATATAAGTACGGTTCCGCTTTCCCTTGGCGTACACCTCTTGGTGATCGGCCGCATTTTCCATATCTCTATGGTGAAACAGGAACGAACGTAGTGAATGCAAGGTTGCTTCCATCTCTGAAAGTACTTCTTGCTTTAGTTAACGCATTCTTCTAATCTTCTCTCGACAGATCAGAATGGCATCTTCACTTCTACTCTCACAGGTGAAGATGCCGTCTAGTATGCTTTAGCTAAACATTTTTATTTCTTTAGCACAAATGAACTTACTTGTTTAATTCATATTAATCACCACGGGATTAAGAAAACATCATGAAGAAAGCGATTAATGAAGGAACGGAAATAGCCAGGAATGTGGAAATGAAAGTGATCATGACAATTAATTATAAAATTAAGTGTCTGATACATGGTTGTGAATGATTTAGATTAAGAAGATGAAATACAATTGATGAATAAGAGTTAGAAACAGATACAGAAGAGTGCCAACGTCTTAACACCGATCTGGATGGAGAGATTGCTTGTCGGCATAAATGGAGTGAATGGAAGGATGAGCTTCCCTCTCAGGCTTGCTCAACCGGTAGAGTTGATCTAGGTACAAAGCTTCACGGTAGGGATTTGGAATGATTCGCCCTGAGACTCACCTCTTGGCCTTGTCTCTCAATAGCTTCGTATCATTTATCCCCCGTATAAAGTATATCTTTTCAGTGAATTCTTTGAGGGTATTTATAGATGAAAGCTTTGACTCTCTGACTTGAGGTCCCCACTTTATTGTCATGGAAATTTCGAGAATGGTGGAATAAATATTCCTTCTGTTATGCAATAAATCCATCGAAAATGCACAACGATTAGTTGTACACGTGTCAAAATCCTCCGTGATTGCGTTGCTCATTGGCATCTTTGATCGCTTGTCCGCATGCGGTGTTGTTTTTTATTACCGCATGTAGTTGAAGTTCAGCTCTTGATCGATTGTCGCATGCACCATCGTTGCGTTGATCGTCTATTCATTCCTAAATAATGGGCGCAATGCGAAGTAGATGCGTTAATCTTTTTCTCTTGAGCCATGAATGCATACGGTGACTAGATTTCCTGCAAAACAGACTTGAAATATTCTTCTCTACCATCTCAATGGTGTTAGTGGGTGTATTGATGAAAATTTATAATTATTGTATTTCTTAGCCAATTTCCATACAATTGACCCAACTTTCCTCTCTTTAACCGCAATATCTAAATAAAGCGATATAAATAACTTGTATTTCTACAAGTTATCACATAGCCCTCTAGCTACATAAATCACTCCTATCCACACTATGTATGCAAGCTTGACAAAGCGCTCTATAGATTAAAACAAGCCCCAAGGGCCTGGAATGCCGCCTTAATAAAGGAACTCCTTCGATGGGGATTCATCAACTCTAGGTTAGATCCACCCTTGTTCATTTATAACAAATAATCCCCTGTTATTTTTCTCCTTGTGTATGTCGATGATGTAATCATCACTGGCACTGATCCTCTGACCATCAGTCATCTTATTTGGTCGCTCGACAAAGCATTCGCTCTAAATGATTTGGGACAGCTCACATACATTATTAGTCTTCAAGTGCACTACCTTGATTCGGGTCTCATCATTAATCAAGCAAAATATGTGGATGATCTCCTACAAAGATTACAACTTATAAATCTCAAACCTACCCCATCCCCCAGTGTGCTTGGCAAACACTTATCCATTGAAGCACAGTTGGTGCATTGGAGTACCTCACCACAATGAGACCTTACATCGCATACAGTGTTAATCACTTAAGTAAATTTCTTCAAAGACCAACTGATATTCACTGGTAGGCTGTCAAACGTGTTCTTCGGTACATCAGTGCAACTAAACACTTCGGCCTATTGTTCCAACCCAGCTCCGACCTGTCAATCTCTGCATACTCCGATGCAGATTGGGCTTCCAACATCAATGACCGAAAATCAGTGGTAGCATACTGTGTATTTATTGGCAACAATCTCGTTTCTTAGTCATTCAAGAAGCAAATGGCTTTAGCTTGGTCGAGTACTGAATCTGAATACCAGGCTTTAGCACACACTGCCTCTGAAGTTATCTGGCTTAATCAACTGATGTCGGAGCTTGGGATGTTATCCTCTATAAAACTTATCATCTGGTGTGATAACTTAAGTGCTGGTGCTATTGCCATCAATCCTATCTTTCATGCCAGAACTAAACACATCGAGATTGACACTCATTTTGTAACAGATCCCTTCTTCAGGGGGTCCTTAGAGGTTCGATATGTTCCTTTGACAAATCAACTAGCCGACTGTCTCACAAAATCGCTCACACACTCTCATTTCTAGTCTCTTCATTCCAATCTCGGTGTACTTGATGTACCCTCTCGTTTGAGGGGGGATGTTAGAGAAAACCAAGTGAGCAGCTCAGTCAACATTACACATATACAAAGGGCACCTCCAAGTCAGCTGCACCATTACAAAATCACACCTCTTCTAGAAGACTAATTAGTTAGAAGGAATATTTCATTCAACCAATCAAAGTGTACATCTGTATAAAAATATTCTATTCATTTTTTACATTCTTCTTCTCCAACGGCTATATTCAATACAATCACAAGCCTTGTATCATTTACCATACAATATAGAGGCATATTCAATCCCAACGCTTTCCCTCACTTTTCTGTTTTCTTACTCTCCCAAATCACACTCTCTCTTGACTGGACTCCATCATTCTTTATCATTTTCCTTGATGAAACAGGATTGGAGGAAGAAGCCTAAAACAATCCAAAGCCAGTAAAATAAAAGTATGGATGGAAAATAATCGGTTTCTTTCTCACTAGTCTTCTCACCACCGTCTTATTCGTTGACCAAGCTCAGGGATCCGACATATGTGACAAATCCAAATATGTGCCGTTATGTCGATCTGTCGTGTAAGAGTGAAAGTGTGAGGTTGAAGGATATGGCTGACTCACGCAGCAAGTCAAAATGCTTGTTGTTGTTTGAAGAGGTATACAACTGGACAGTAAACGATTGTGTGGAGAGATAGACGATAACGTCAACAGGTAAATGATAGTGTCAAGAGGTGGACGATAGCACTTAGACAAGGAAAATGATAGCATCAAAAGATAGACGATAGCGTTTGGTGGAGGTAGACGATGACCTCTGAAGGAGGTAGACGATAGCTTCAAGAGATAGACGATAGCGTCAGGAGGTAGACGATTGATGATATCGTGTCGACGATAGCATCAGGATGTAGACGATAGCTTCAAGAGATAGACGATATCGTGTAGACGATAGCGTCAGGAAGTAGATGATAGTTTCAATCAGGCAGACGAACTCAGATAGTACACGACAGTGGCAAGCCAACTTTTCCTTTATAATTTGTGTGTATTGAAATGTACATAGGTGATGTATTTATACAATATGGAATCCCTAATTTGGGAATGCAAAAATAACTCAACAAAAAAAAATGGTTAGACACTTTGTTGTAACCATCCTATTCCTTTGGTAACCCTTATTCTTTTGGTAGAGAGGCAAGACTATAATTTATGTGTTGGCATCCTTAACATCCCCCCTCAAACGAGAGGGTAGTTCTACTACACCAAGTTTGGATCGAAGTGGAAGAACTGTGAGTGTGTTAAGGTCTTGGTGAGGCAGTCAATGATTTGGTCGGAGGATGGTACATAACGAACATCAAGCTGACCATTGAAGACTTGATCACGAACGAAGTGAACGTCAATCTCAATGTGCTTGGTCCGCGCATGAAACACCAAATTGACGGCTAGAGCACCGGTGCTGAGGTTGTCACACCATAGGATTGGAGCTGACTTATGTTTGACACCAATCTTAGACAGTAGTTGTTACACCTAGATGAGTGAACGCTCTATATTTAGACTCTGTGCTGGACCGGGCGACAACGAATTGTTTCTTTGAGGACTAGAAGACAAGATTACCATCAAGGAAGATGCAATAAGCAACAATTGATTTTCGATCATCTATGTTGGTTGCCCAATCGACATCAGAGAAGGCCGAAACAGACAGGTCGGACCCAGGTTGAATATAGAGGCCAAAGTGGCGAGTGCCACTCACATATCTTAGTACTCTCTTCACCGCTTGCCAGTGAACGTCCGTAGGTTGCTTTAAGTACTGACTTAGATGATTAACAGCATGTGTAATGTCAGGTCTCATGGTGGTTAAGTACTATAGGGCACCAATCGTGCTCCGATAGATATATGGGTTGTCAAGAGGAGTGCCATCGAAGATGGAGAGTTACTTGTTTAAAACACTCGGAGAGGGTGCTGGTTTTAGATCTCAAGGGTCAAGGCGGTGAAGCTCCTCAACATACTTTTCCTGATTCAGTAGAACTCCATTCGGAACAGTGTGCAGTTGGACTCCAAGGAAGTAATGGAGTTGGCCAAGATCTTTTAGAGCAAACTTGGAGTCCAAGGCTGTTACAAGCTTGTTGATTACCCACAGATCGGTGTTGGTGATAATTACATCATCAACTTATACCAGTAAGAGTATCAAGGCAGGAGTGCTCCGATATATGAAGAGAGATGTATCAAACTTAGCATTCTAAAAGCCCTAGTTACATAGTGTTGTTTTCAGTGTGTTGTTCCAAGCCTTTGGCGCTTGTTTGAGGCCATATATGGCCTTGTGTAAGCGACAAACATGATTTGGTAGTTGAGGATCAACAAATCCTTACGGTTGGCACATGTAAACTTCTTCATCGAGGACCCCATTAAGGAAGGCGTTATTGAAATCTAACTGTCTCAGCTGCCACCCTTTGGATACAGCAAGGCTAATGACAATCCGGATGGTGGATGCCTTTACCACTGCACTAAATGTCTCGAAGAAATCAATGCTCGGGTTTTGATGGAAGCCTTTTGCTATGAGGCATGCCTTGTAGCGTAGAATAGAGACATTAGGACTCTGTTTGATTCTGAATACCCATTTATTGCCAACAACGTTCATTGACGGTGATGGAGGTGTAGCATTCTATCAATTGCAGCGGAAGAACAAGGATCATCTAAGCATTCAAATTCACTAATTTTGGCATAATATAAAGCATGCTTCTACAGAAAAATGGGTTTCAAGACATACTTCTTGAAGAACTTCTTCAAAACTCCATCTCTAGCTATAATTTTCTCCATATCTTGTTGTAGACCACCTCAAAATCTTCCCCACTATTCTCTTGGTGCTCTAGATTGAGTTGTGGGACTCAAAACAAGCTTGAATCAAGGGATGAAGGAGAAAAGCTCACTACTGCAACAAGGTTGAAGAACCTTTCTTCAAACAAGTTTTTCTCTAAAAAACCTTTTGATTGCATGCCCGATTTTCACTCCAATCTTCTTATTATATTGCAAATCAACATGCAAAGAGAAGAATTGCATGTGTTGCAGCTCATGCTTGGAGAAGATAAGGCCAAATTGTTGCTTCATGAGTGAGCTAGTTAAGTGATGGATAATGGAAAAATCCATTTTTCCATTTAAATTTGTTTTTGTTTTCTTTTTCAATTTTATCTAAAAATCAAAATTTGATATATTAAATCTATTTGATTTTAAAAATGAAAAAATTAATTGATTTCATAAATTAATTAATTAATAAATAAAACTTAATTAATTTAATATAAAATATTAAATTAATTTTAACACATATCCATCTTTATATATTTAAATCATATTTAAATATATAAATTCTCCTATAACGTTTAATTCTGAAATTAAACATAATTATATCTCATATAATTACTAATTCCTTTAATTCTAATTTGAACGTTTCAAATTAACTTATCACGCTATTCTAGAACTAGTCCATTAGGAGCTAGTAGGGGGACCTCGTGGACCTACAGATCATGGACTCCAACGATCCGAGATTAATTGGCTCAACTCATTAGACCAAATTAATCTTCATTCGTTAAGTAATGGGTCATTCCACTAAAGCCCATAGTTGCACTCCCCTCACTGTAGATAGATTATGTCCACATGATTTAACCATAATCAACAAGTCGACCCTTCACAGGTTGTTCGTAATAACGGCTGGGTCAAATATCTGTTTTACCCCCGAGATTACGTCTTATTCCTCAAGTCCCTACTGATCCTCTAATGAACAACTGGTTTGTGATCCAATCCCCAAACCAAACTCTCTCAGCCCAATGAGAGGGTGGGGCCCTTGTTCAAGACCTGGATTCAGTACTTGAGAGAACAACCTTTCTCCTATCCCTAAATCGGGTAGGCGTGAACTTCGGCTTGCATCCTATGTCCCCAGCTATCTATCCGGTCTTACCCTTGAAATGGGAGTCTTATTGAGCCAGCGCTGTTGAGCCAACCTTCAACTATGCAAATCTAAGGGTAATCCCGAATAAACAGAAGTTCATAATTAGCTCAGGATCAAGATCGAGTTACCTAGGTCATCTAGGTGAAAAAGTTTGTCTTAAACAGTAAACAGCGTTATAAAGTAAGAGTGACTTATTTCTTGGTCCGGATCTTATGCAAACTCATTGCATAGGACGCCCCCACTCCTCAGGTCATAACATGTACGAATTAGGATCACATCGTATGTAGCACTTTACAAGTCTTTATAACAACTACAAAGTAGGCCACATCCAATGGCGTTACCAGAATAAGGTACCCAACCTCATTCATGTACCATAGATTTTGACTATTTACTCGAACCTGACCCACTCTTATGTCTCCACATAAAGTTGAAGTACTCATACAATAGTCATGGGTCTTAGTTTATTAGATTTAAACTGTCATACAATTTATGAGATCAATAACAAGTATAATAGAAAATGTTTATCATTTTACAAACTGCGAGTTTTTAGGACATAAAACCCAATAATACTCCCACTTGGACTAAAACTCCAGTGGATCAATATATACAAATATATACAATGTTGAGTTTACATGGAGAGAATAAAATGTACAAATACAATAAACTAGGGCATTACAATACCCATCAATTTTCCCACTTGCCCTAGTGATACAAAACTCGTAGACCTAGTCCTAGTAGTTGACCCTCGAAAACTTTAGCCTTAAGGGCCTTCGTAAATGGATCGGCAAAGTTGTCTTAGGAAGCAATTTTAGTGACAATGACATCTCCTCTGTGTACAATCTCCCTGATGAGATGGTACTTCCGTTTGATATGATTTCCCCTTTTATGGCTTCGTGGTTCCTTTGAATTTGCAACTGCGCCACTGTTACCACAATAGAGAGTGACAGGCAGGTGCATGTTAAGATCTACTTCCAGATCTGTCAGGAACTTTCTGAGCCATACTGCTTCTTTTGCTGCGTCGCTTGCAGCTATATACTCAGCTTCCATTGTGGAGTCCACAATACAACTCTGCTTGATGCTCCTCAACACAACTGCTTCTCCATTCAGAGTGAATACTGACCCCGAAATTGATTTCCTCAAATCAATATCGGTCTGAAAGTCAAAATCAGTGTATCCAGTAAGGATCAGATCCTTAGGACCATACACAAGCATATAATCTCTCGTTCTCTGAAGATACTTGAGAATGTTTTTAACAGCAGTTCAATGGTCATGACATGGATTGGACTGAAATCTGCTGACAATTCCTACGACATAGCATATGTCGGGACGAGTACACAACATTGCATACATCAAACTCCCAACTGCAGATGCATATGGAATTCGATTCATCTCCTCAACCTCTTGAGGTGTCTTAGGACTCTACTCCTTAGACAAGTGAATTCCATGCCTGAAAGGTAAAGATCCTTTATTAGAATTTTGAATTTTATACCTAGATAATATCTTGTCTATATAAGATGCTTAAGATAATGCCAATGTTCTATTCTTACGATTCCAAACTATTTGGATTCCAAGAACATACTGTGCTTCTTCCAAATCTTTCATTTGGAATTCTGAAGCCAGCCATATCTTAACGTCAGCTAGATATTCTACCTCATTCCCAATGAGTAGAATATTCTACCTCATTCTACTTCATTCCCAATGAGTAGAATATCATCAACATACAACACTAGAAAAGCGACAGTTTTGTTGACGATTTTCTTATAGACACAGGGTTCGTCAATATTTTGTTCAAAGCCATAAGATTTGATCGCAGCGTCAAATCTCACATTCTAGGATCTAGAAGCTTGTTTTAATCCATAAATGAATCGATTAAGCTTGCAAACTTTTTGCTCTTGACCCTGTTGTATAAACACTTCTGGTTAAGACATATAGATACTCTCTTCAAGATAGCCATTCAGAAAAGCTTTCTTGACATCCATTTGTCATATTTCATAATCATAAAATGTGGCTATGGACAAGAGTATTCTAATAGACTTTATCAATGCAACTGGAGAGAAGGCTTCTTCAAAATCTAACCCCTCTCTTTGGGTAAACGCTTTTGCCACAAGTGTAGCTTTGTAGGTCTGTACCTTACCAGCTTGGTCTCGTTTTCTCTTGTTGATCCATTTGCAACCGATGGGTTTTACCCCTTCCGGTTGATCTACAAGATCCCAGACAGAATTGAAATACATGGATTCCATTTCAAGGTCCATGGCTTTAATCCATTGGTCTTTGTCCACATCGTTCATTGCTAGATTAAAAGACAATGGATCCTCTAAACCATCATCTGGTATGATGACTTGAGTTTCAGTTAAACCCATGTACCAACCCTACCACTACGACGAAGCATTCTCAACTCTTGAGAAGGATGTGAAGTATCAGTTTCATCAACAACTCTTGTTGACGGGCCTGCTTTATCAACAACTTCTATTGAAGGCCCTGCTCGATCAACAACTCTTGTTGATACATTTGTCATTTCTTTGGACATTTCTTCTATTATTAGCTTACTACGAGGTTGATGGTTCTTTATATAATCTTCCTCCATGAAGGTTGCATTTTTCGATAAAAGTACTTTATCTTCCTGAGGATCATAAAAGAAACCACCTTTTGTTTCTTTTGGGTAGCCTACAAATAGACATACTTTTGAACGGTGTTCCAGCTTTTTAGGATTCTGCACCAACACATATGCTGGACAACTCCAAATCCTGAAGTGATGTAAATTTTCTTTACGTCCCATCCAGAGCTCTTAAGGCGTTTCAGAAATGCTTTTTGAGGGAACTATGTTCAAAATATACACCACAGTCTCAACTGCGTGTCCCCAAAAAGAATTTTGTAATTGAGCGTAACTCATCATAGAACGAACCATGTCCAACAAGGTTCTGTTTCTCCTCTCTGCCACACCGTTCTGCTAGGGTGTGACAGGGGCTATGAGTTGAGACTAAATTCCATATTCTATTAAATAGTTCTAGAATTATATGTCCATATACTCACCACCTCGATCCGATCGAAGTGTTTTAATCTTTTTACCTAATTAGTTTTCAACCTCAGCCTTATACTCTTTGAACTTTTCAAAAATTTCAGACTTTTGGTGCATTAGGTAAATATGCCCATACCTTGAATAATCATCTATAAAAGTGATGTAATATTCAAACCCTTCTCTTGCTCTAACATTTAGAGGCCCACAAAGGTCTGAGTGAATCAGCTCTAGGGGTTCTTTGGCTTTAAGACCTTTTCCAGAAAAAGATCTTTTTGTCATTTTACCCTCAAAACAAGACTCACATGGTGGTAATGAACTGTCTTCCAACTTATTTAGATGACAATTCTTAACCAATCTCTCAATCATGTTGAGATTTATGTGACCTAGTCTCAAGTGCCAAAGATAGGCATTTGGAGAAATCTTCCTCTTCTTATGAGTCTCAACAATTTTAAACATCTCTATGTTCAAAACAGCTTTGACCTCAGTTAGTTTTAACATGTACAAGTTATTTTCTAATTTTGCAAAGTAAATCTGTTTATTTCCCATTTTGATGAACAGTTCACCATTTTCGAAATAAACTTTATAATTTTTTTTCTAGCAAACAGGAGATAGAAATTAGATTCCTTTTCATAGAAGGAATATAATATACATTTTTCAAATAAATGTACTTATCTCCTATAAATAACTTCATATCTCCCACTGCTTTAGCTGAAAAAATCTCCTCGGTCCCTACCTTAAAGATTGTTTCACATTCTGTCAACTGTCTCCAGGACCTTGTTTCCTGTGAGATAGTACATACATGATTACCGGCACCTGAATCAATTATCCAAATTTTATCATTTTCCACTAAACATGCTTCGATAACAAGTAAATCATATTTATCTTGTTGCTCGAATTCAGCATTCTCATCTACATGATTCATAATTTTAGATGAGTTAGGAGATAGAGGACAATCCTCTATTAAAACTCTTTTGGTATAATCAACCGCTAGTAATTTGTTTGTTGATTTGATTTTACTGTTTTGTACATCGGAGGCGAGTATTCTAGAATTCGACATGCTGATAAAATTCAAACAAATTCTAATTAGCAAATTGTAACTATATCCAAAGTCATGTTTTAGCAAAAATGATAATATACCCATAACCATTATTTATTTGCAACGATATTTTAGTGAGTCAGAATATGTGCTACCATGAGGCAGTCAGATACTCCTTCACTAAAACAAACAATTTTGACTAAACACTATCCCCGGAACAACTCTTATTCCTATTGTCTCCAGAATAACTCTTATTCCTATAGTCGTTTAGTTATCATTTTTGGTCAAGATCTTTACTAACAACTTAGTAATTCTTGTAAGTGTAACCCGCCATTTTCAGATCCTATAGGACGGTATGAATTTGCCTCTGAAATAGAAGACAACATCCAAGACGAAACTATAAGAACCTATTCATTTTACTGAAGCCTGGGTTGTTTCGAATCCTATGTTACAACCCTCCGTGGGGATAGCCATCGCTAAACGACTAGCAAAGGGCCGCTTAAAGCTAACCAGCAGGCGCAACATAGGAATCTCACGGTTCAGACTAATGGAGGAGACTGCAGGATATATTCACACATATCCTTCACCCACTTACTATGAACTACTTCCTCCGTTTACCTTGATATTGATTCATATAAAACACTTTCCGTAGGGAGGTCACTCCCAGGGTGACACAAAGCGTCATATGAATCTCACGATGTAAACTATATGGAGACGTGGCAGTTGAAATCTATTTATCTAGACTTATATTTGAACAACTTCCTCTTATTCACCGAAATCTAGATTTAAGCTATAAAACTCTCCGTATGGAGGTCACTCCCAGGGTGACACGAAGTACCGCTTAAATTTGGATTGTGAACTCTTAGAGACGTGAGAGCTAAAAATAACATATCGTATATGTTATTAATCTCCCACTAAAGTTTTCTAATAACTCTATCATATAGAAGTTATTAAACTGCCACTTAAGTGTTCTATTTGGGTATATTTATACTTAGGTTCTTTTCGGCTAATAAAACAACCTTGAGTCTATGTGGTTTATCCAAGTATAACTCTTATAATTGGATTTTAACTTATGATGACTAGGTGATAAACCATTTTAGATCACTCACGTATGCTCATAAAATCGGTTACCAACGCTCAATAATTCAACCATAATCCCCAGGTAGGAGGTATTTCGTAAATCGTCAACTTAAGTACCCCCAGCCTTAGATAGGATTATATACCAGTTGAGTTTGTAACCTAGGTTTTATAAGTTTTAACAATTAAAACAGGTGGTCAACCTAGATGAGCATGCAGCTGTTGTTTATGGATTTTAAATGTCTATCCCAATTTTATAATAACTTATAAAACTTTAGACATGCTAAACATCCACAACATACATGAGACATTCAAATTTAATATAACATTTATATTAAATACAACCCTAACATGCATACTATATAATATAACAATTATAACATACTTTCAATGCATGTTACATACTTCCTATGGTGGGATTTTAAATCTAAATGGCATACTATATGCACTTACAAGATTTATTTAATTATAACATACATCAAATGCATAAATAATTAAACACAGACTGATATGATTTTAGTTTTGGCAAAAACAAGCAAACAAAACCTAATTATTACAAAACAGCTTCAAGACCGCTCCCGGACCGCTCGAACCGCTCCAAAACGAACTCAAGTAGCTTGAACCGGACCCGAATCATCTGAACCAAACCCGCCAAGTCTGAACCGGACCAGCCAAGAACCATTCGAAGCTAAACCGGACAAGACCACAAGAGAACCAGTTGAACCGGCATCCCTTGCACATGTTCAACATATCGTTTAGCGCGCGAAAAGGTAAACGATCATTTAATGCCATCGCATAGCATTCAATGCATCGCCTAGCTCCCGCATAGAGGTAAACGATCGTATAGTGCTATCGCATAGCAACTCGACGCATCGCTTAGCTACCGATCAAAGATAAACGATTGAAGTAAGCGATCGCTCAGGGCTATCATATAGCTCTTATAACTATCACTTAGTTCTATCGTATAGAACCAAACGGTCACTTACCACAATCGTCTAGCACTGCATGTCATCGTTCAGCATCCACCGAGTAGCTAAACGATCGCTTAACTCCATCGTGTAGAGCATCATTGTGTCATTCAGCGTAGGTAAACGATTTGTTTAGTTCCATCGCATAGAAACTTCAACGCATCGCTTAGCACTTCGTCTATACGATCGCTTAGCTCCGCATCTAAACAATTGCTCAGCGCTATCACGTAGCACTTCATTGCATCTCTTAGAGTGCATTGTTGCTAAACGATCGTATAGTACCATTGTATAGTAAATTCAACGTATCGTTTAATTCCCACGCCAAAGCTAAACGATCGCTTAATGCTATCGTATAGAAAATTGAACGCATCGTTTAGCTCCCGCAGGTACACGATCGTCTAGCGTTCAACATCACAACGACCAGGGCCCATTGCTATACGATTGTCTAGATTTTCTTCACATTGTGTAGCGTCTAGAGCTAGACAATCGTTTGGCAACTGGAACCATAACGACGATAAGAACAGAGGCTGATTTTTCTGGAACGACAACTCGGCCTCTTCGTTTTTTTCTTCGATTTACAACTTAGTTTCTACTCCAATGACTCCAAATAAATTACAGACTCTTGGGAACACATTAAAACTCATCAAGCAAGAGCCAATTACAAATTTAAATGAGAAATTACAGAAAATTAAACAGCCAAAACTCAAAAAATCATATCAGTGCATCAGTTTCATATTTCTCATATAAAACACTCACCAAACAAAAATTAATTGTAGCATTCTATCAATTGCAGCGGAAGAACAAGGATCATCTAAGCATTCAAATTCACTAATTTTGGCATAATATAAAGCATGCTTCTACAGAAAAATGGGTTTCAAGACATACTTCTTGAAGAACTTCTTCAAAACTCCATCTCTAGCTATAATTTTCTCCATATATCTTGTTGTAGACCACCTCAAAATCTTCCCCACTATTCTCTTGGTGCTCTAGATTGAGTTGTGGGACTCAAAACAAGCTTGAATCAAGGGATGAAGGAGAATAGCTCACTGCAACAACCTTTGTTGAAGAACCTTTCTTCAAACAAGTTTTCTCTCAAAATTCTGTAGATTGCATGCCCGATTTTCACTCCAATCTTCTCATTATATTGCAGATCAACATGCAAAGAGAAGAGCTTGCATGTGTTGCAGCTCATGCTTGGAGAAGACAAGGCAAATATATTGCTTATGTGTGAGCTAGTTAAGTGATGGATAATGGAAAAAACCATTTTTCCATTTTGTTTTTTTGTTTTCTTTTTCAATTTTATCTAAAAATCAAAAATCAAATTTTGATTTTAAAAAATGAAAAAATTAATTAATTTCATAAATTAATTATTAAATAAAACTTAATTAATTTAATATCAAATATTAAATTAATTTTAACACATATCCATCTTTATATATTTAAATCATATTTAAATATATAAATTCTCCTATAACGTTTAATTCTGAAATTAAACATAAATATATCTCATATAATTACTAATTCCTTTAATTCTAATTTGAACGTTTCAAATTAACTTATCACGCTATTCTAGAACTAGTCCGTTAGGAGCTAGTAGGGGGACCTCGTGGACCTACAGATCATGGACTCCAACGATCCGAGATTAATTGGCTCAACTCATTAGACCAAATTAATCTTCATTCGTTAAGTAATGGGTCATTCCACTAAAGCTCATAGTTGCACTCCTCTCACTGTAGATAGATTATGTCCACATGATTTAACCATAATCAACAAGTCGACCCTTCACAGGTTGTTCGTAATAACGGCTGGGTCAAATATCTGTTTTACCCCCGAGATTACGTCTTATTCCTCAAGTCCCTACTGATTCTCTAATGAACAACTGGTTTGTGATCCAATCACCAAACCAAACTCTCTCAGCACAGTGAGAGAGTGGGGCCCCTTGTTCAAGACCTGGATTCAGTACTTGAGAGAACAACCTTTCTCCTATCCCTAAATCGGGTAGGCGTGAACTCCGGCTTGCATCCTATGTCCCCAGCTATCTATCCGGTCTTACCCTTGAAATGGGAGTCTTATTGAGCCAGCGCTGTTGAGCCAACCTTCAACTATGAAAATCTAAGGGTAATCCCGAATAAACAGAAGTTCATAATTAGCTCAGGATCAAGATCGAGTTACCTAGGTCATCTAGGTGAAAAAGTTTGTCTTAAACAGTAAACAACGTTATAAAGTAAGAGTGACTTATTTCTTGGTCCGGATCTTATGCAAACTCATTGCATAGGACGCCCCCACTCCTCAGGTCATAACATGTACGAATTAGGATCACATCGTATGTAGCACTTTACAAGTCTTTATAACAACTACAAAGTAGGCCACATCCAATGGCGTTACCAGAATAAGGTACCCAACCTCATTCATGTACCATAAATCATTTTGACTATTTACTCGAACCTGATCCACTCTTATGTCTCCACATAAAGTTGAAGTACTCATACAATAGGCATGGGTCTTAGTTTATTGGATTTAGACTTTCATACAATTTATGAGATCAATAACAAGTATAATAGAAAATGTTTATCATTTTACTAACTGCGAGTTTTTAGGACATAAAACCCATAAGGAGGAACTAATGTCCAGGCCTGATTTTGCATCAATGCTTGAAATTCATCACTCATCGCTTTGTTCCACTGCGTGGTTTTGAGCGCATTACTGACTGGGGTGGGTTCGGTTAGGGACTAGTCTTTTTGGGTTTGGGAGGACAGTATTTTGGGTTTGAAGATGCCTGCCTTTCCTCGGGTAATCATGGGATGAGTAGATACGGGTACAGGGAATGGGACAGTATCGAGTGAAGACTAGGTAGTGGACGACGAAGGTAAACGATCGGTGGGTTAGGTGGTAGGCGATGGTGAGTCAGGTGGTAAACGATCGGAAGGTAAATAATCAGTGGGTAAGTGGGTGTTGGGTAAACGATCGTTGGGTAAATGATCACTGGGTAAACGATCGCTGGGTAAACAATCGCTAGGTAAACGATCGATGGGTAAATTATCGGTGGGTAAACGATCCTTGGGCTGGACATTACACGTTGAGGGTAAAGGATCGCTGGGTAATTGAACGGTAGGTGAACGATCGTTGGGTGAGCGATCGCTAGGTAAGTAACTGGTGGATAGACGATCAGTGGACTTGACACTAGACGATGAGGGAAAACGATCGTTGGGTACACAAATGGTGGGTGGACGATAAGAAGAAGAAGGTGGGAAGGTTGGGCTGTCTGTAGAGGTATTAGCTGGTGATTGGGTGTGGGTTGTTCTGATAATTAGTGAGGGTGAGGTTATGGACGTAGAGGGCATAGAGTCACTATGCGGTGTGTCCTGACTGAGGGGCAGCCAGGAAACCAGGTGGACAGCAACTACTTCCTTGGCTGGTCTACAAGCTGAATGAGACACCTGGCACGGAAAGTTAGTTTCATCAAACACAACATGCCGAGAGATGAATAACCTACCACTGGGGTTGAGGCATTTATAGCCTTTATGATTCACAGCCGAACCGATATAGATGCACTTCTCTGTGCGATAGCTCAACTTGTGTGAATTTTATGCTCTCAAGCAGGGGAAACATGCACACCCAAATATTCGAAGCTCCTCAAACCTGAGCTTCTTTTTTAACATAACTTCCATTGGAGACTGTCCATTTAGGACAGGGGTGGGAAGGCCATTAATCAGTAGAGTTGAGTATAAGAAAGCATCCCACCAATGATGTAAGGGAAGATGTGCTTGGGCTAGTAGGGTTAGCCCCGTCTCCACTATGTGTCTGTGCTTCCTCTCAACCCTTCCATCTTGTGCTGACATATATGGACAGGTGTACTTAGAGGCAATGCCAAGCTAATGACAGACTTTGTGTATCTTGACAAATTCTCCACCATTATCCGACTGTAGGGACTTGATCAGTGTATTGAACTGAGTTTGTATCATGGTGAGAATGTGTTGAAAAGCTGCCAGTGTGTCACTTTTTAACCTCAGACGATAGATCCATGTGTACCTACTGTGATAATCAACAAAGATAGCATAATATTTGTACCCATCTGTAGACGAGAAAGGAGTTGGACCCTACAAATCAGTGTGTATAAGTTCAAAGGTTGCAGATGCTCTTGAGTTAGAGTTAGGGAAGGCTAAAGAATGCAATTTACCATAGCTACAAGAATCACAAAATTTGAGCTCTTCATTAGATAACATAGGGAGATTACAAAATTTGATAATAAACTCTAGTTTTTTTTACGAAGGATGGCCAAGCCTTTTATGGCATGTAACCTTAGACACCCTATGCTTCAAAGATATGCTAAGAGCAGACAGATCTTTATTCTTGTGCACTGGTTGCGATGGTACTTCGTTTCCTACTGACTTTGAGCTGACTTCTGCACCCTCTAACTGATATAGTCTATCTTTAAGCATTCCCTTCATTACTGTTTGTCTCGTACCCTTGTCCTTAACAAGACAATAATCCGTGTGAAATTCAATAAACACATTATTGTCTTTTGTTAGCTTAGATATACTGACCAAATTTTTTGCTATGGCAGGCACACATAACATATCATTCAGTTTCAAATTGCAGCCATCACTAGACAGACATACAGTTCCAACATGAGAAATTTGTAGAGTATTACCATTAGCTACAGTGACTGCTTCAGTACCTGAGTATTCAGTTGGATTGTCAAGATTGTTGAAGTTTGAGGTAACATGATTGGAGGCACCACTATCAGCATACCAATTTGCATCAGTCATGTTATCTTGTCTTGTTAGAAAGGGGTTACTTCCATAAGCAGTGGCTAGGGCTGTTGGGTGAGGTTGTGTTTTTGTTCTGATTGTTGGGGAAGGGTTATCCCTTGTTTTGAGGAGAATTGGGAACAAAATCTCTGTTATACCTGTTGAAGTAGTAGAACGCTATGTGTCCTACCTTCCCACAGACTTGACACACAGGTTTGTTGTTGTTTCTTCCCCTGCCTCGACCTCTGCCATGACCACACCACCTTGTTGTCCTCCCCAAGTAGACTAATTGCTGCTATTGGTTTTGTTATTTTGGTTGACATGTCTAGTGTTTGTCATATTCATTGATGCATTACTAACTTGGTTGAAGCCTACTATCGTCTTTTGGTTTTATTGATGTTCCAATCTCCTTTCATACAGGAGAAGTTCTTACTGCATATCAAGCCACGACATTTCTGCTCTCCCTTGGATCATGGCCACGATGGCATTGTACTTTTCATCAAGTCCTAATAGTACCTGTGAAACAAGAGCTCTTGGTGCCACAAGACTACCAGCTTGCTCGAGATTGTCAGCATTCATTTTCATTGTTCGAAGGTACTCTTCCATTTTCAAATTACCTTTCCTGGTTGTTTGAAACACATATCTTAGATAATCTTCTTCAACCTTGGACTAAACACCAAAGAGTTGTTGAATGCTGGTCCACAAATCCCTTGCACATTCACATCCTATCACTTGAATGGCAACCTCTGGTGTCATGGAGTTATACAGCCAGCCGAGGAGGAGTTGATCTACAGCCATCCACGCTTCGTATTGAGGATTTACCTCAAGTGTTGTCGACGAGCTGGCACCACTACCAGAGTTTCCTTCTGTGCTATGCGAAGCAGCTTCTACTCCAGTCGATCTAGTCGGTATGCTCTCACCGACTGCAGGTTGCAGAAACATTGGGGAAAAACCTTTTGTCCGGTCAGGTGTCCTTCGAGTCGGGAACTCCGAAGGATTGGAAGCGCCAAGTTTTTCCATAGGAAGAAATTGCTGCGATCAAGTTTAATGGAGGTTATTTGATTGAGGAGTTGGTTCAAGGGTGGGCCGCTGAAGTTGGTTGTGTCGAGGGTGGCTCCTAGGTTTCCTTGATTGATGTTGGTCATTATTAGCTCTGATACCAAGTTAAAGTGTGAGGTTGAAGGATATGGCTGACTCACGCGGCAAGTCGAAGTGCTTGTTGTCGTTTGAAGAGGTATATAACTGGACAGTAGACGATAGTGCTGGAGAGGTAGACGATAGTGTCAAGATGCAGACGATAGTACTTAGACAAGGCAAACGATAGTACTTAGACAAGGCAAACGATAGTGTCAAGAGATAGACGATAGCATTTGGTGGAGGTAGACGATGACGTCTGAAGGAGGTAGACGATAGCTTCAAGAGATAGACAATAGGCGATAGCGTCAGGAGGTAGACAATAGCATCAAGAGGTAGACGATAGCTCAAGAGATAGACGATATCGTGTAGACGATAGCGTCAGGAGGTAGACGATAGTTTCAATCAGGCAGACGATAACTCAAACGGTACACGATAGTGGCAAGCCAACTTTTCCTTTATAATTTCTTGTGCATTGAAATGTACATAGGTGATGTATTTATACAATATGAAATCCCTAATTTGGGAATACAAAAATAACTCAACAAAACAAATTGTTAGAATCCTATTCCTTTGGTAACCCTTACTCTTTTGGTAGAGAGGCAAAACTGTAATTTTTGTATTGACATCCTTAACAGTAAGGTGCCTCCGATCCGACGATCACCATTAAAACATCCATTGAACATCTCTTGTTCAAAACAAAATACAAGAAGAAGAAGAAAAGGATTGAAAAAATCAGAAAGCAAAAGACAAAAAAAAAAAAACAGAGAGAGGAAGAACGCAGAACGTGAAGGGCTTACCTGAGGCTGCTGTCAACGACGGCGCAGAGGTCGGCAAAGACTGGCGGTTGTGGTGGCGCAAGGACTGGACGGATCGACGATCGGCTGGGAGGCGACGTTGTGGTGACAGGCGGACGAATGCGAAGATTCGAGAGGTGAAATGCGGTTGGATCTCTTTCTATAAGTGTATTCCACCGTGAAGCCCCACAATGAATGAAACATCTTATTTTCAGAATTGCCATTGGACATAATTACTTAAACACTCTACTCTATTTTTAACTATAATGCCGAAGCTTGTAAACTTACCTATAATATCAATTCAAAACCGACATTAAAATTTTATTTTTTTTTGCTTCTCCAACCGATATTATACTTTGGTGCTTTATTATTTCAACCGACATCAATGGTTTAATTTCTTGTAGTAGAGTGAAGAAGAAAATAACGAGATGAGGGTTATCTTAGTTAAAAGATTTTTTTTTTTTTTAATTTTCTTCCTTCTTTCCTTTTCTCCATTTTTTAAGTTAGAGTGTTTCATATTTCATCATTGCCTCCTTATAACGGGTAAAAGAAAATTATTAATTAAGTGATATGAAGGGAAAAAAAATACAAATCATTAAAAAAAAAAACGAAATCGGACCAAATACGATGTATACACATAAATCAATTTGTTTAACACGTATACTCTAGACAAAGAGTGAAAGATTTGAAACCTCTGCACCCAAATGTTATTAAACATAAAAATAAAATTGAAAAAAGTTTGTGCTAAAATGAATATAGCTCAAGTAACATAAAATATATACTATCAATCTAAAAATTAAAGATTTGATTCTCCTTCCCTCATGTTGTAATTATAAGTAGAAAAAGTTTGTATATATCACCAACTCGTGTGCATAGCTCAATTACTTTATGTACTGTCTTTGATCAAAAGATCAAATATTCAAATCTCAAATATGGGTTGTATTAGAAAATATATATTTTGTGATATGGGTTGTGAGTTTTATTATTGCCATAAAAATAACTTCAAATAAAAACATTTCCAAACACACATCATTGTACATTTATGTACATCCAACACAAAGTAAAAAGAAAATAGAAAATTGAGCAAACAAACTAAACTTGAAATAAAAATATATGATGGAACTTAGACTACATATCTACCTTTGTGCATCCATACTAATTACATAACCATAATTTATCATATAGCAAATTCTTATTACTTCTCTTTTCTAATGCATCTCAATACTATTCATGTATTTTAGGCATAAATATGAGAAGGCAACCTAGGAGACACCAAAACATAGAGAGGTGTCACTTTCTCATTCGCCAATCCATACCTTTCCGACATATCAATCAATTCAGACGTCATGTTTTTGACATCAAACAAGTGTAGAAACCCAGCCAGAATGAATTGTTCCATTTGAAGTGCAAACGCAACTCCAGGACAACCTCTTCGTCCAGTCCCAAAAGGAAGTAACTCAAAGTTCTTCCCTTTGAGTTCCACATCCTTATGGGTCGTCAAAAACCGCTCCGGCTTGAACTCGAATGAGTCAGGCCAAATCTTAGGGTCAGTTTGGATCTTCCAAACATTTGGAATCAATTGTGTTCCTTTCGAGACGAAGTAATCTCCGACCATGCAATCTTGAAGGAACTCACGTGGTCCTATCAATGGGGCTGTTGGGTACAATCGCATCGTCTCCTTGATTATGGCTTGGATGTAAACAAGCTTGTTTATGTCTGACTCATTCACTCGTCTTTCTCTCCCAACTATTTCATCCAGCTCTTGTTGTGCCTTTTCTATGGTATGTGGGTTGTTTAGCATTAGTGATATTGCCCATGTTAGTGTCACCATCGTGCTTTCAGTTCCCCCTGAAATCATACTCTACACGTACACACATGTATGTTTGTTTATTTAACAAAGCATATTTACTAGAATTTTGAAATTAACTTTTAAACAAATAGTTGAAATTCAAAGACTTATAACATTTTGGTTTCCATACTATCAAAAGTGACTATTTTAGTCCCTTTCTATTAAAAAGAAAAAAATAAAATATATTTTTAGTCTCTACATTTTGAGTCTAATTTTTATTTTGTTCTTAGATTTCAAAATGTTAAACTTTCGGTCCTTAAGTTTTGAATTTCATTTCAATTTAGTTCTTAGGTTTTAAAATATCACAATTTTATCTTTGAGATATGAGTTTTGTTTTAATTTTGTCTCTAGATTTTAAGATCATTTGCAATTTTAATCTCAAATTTTCACTAAATACTCTCTTTTGGTCTTTAGTGTTAAAGACTATTCATTAATTTTAAAAACTAATATTAAAATTTTACTCCATAATTACTTAAAATTAATAGATATTAACATGAAAGATTAAAAGTAAATAATTAGTAATAAATTGAGATAAAAAGTATAAATCCCATACTAAATTGAAAAAGAGAGAAAAACTCAACCATCAAGGGTAAGATTAATGAAATTCAAGACTAAGACTGAGCGTAATACTTTGAAACTTAGATATCTAAATAGAAACTAAAGTAAAAAATCTTTTAAAAAAAATGTATTTTTTTCCAACTAAAAATATCTCAATTTTATCTTAGGAAAAAAGTTAAAATACTATCTACTAACCTTTTATAAATATTTAAGAAACTACCGTTATTCATATATCAGTTTTCATTCAACATTCAATTGAATTTAGGTTCAAAGAAAAAGGGTACCAGAATTGTGGCTTTGATAATGGTATCACCATCGAAGCAAGTAGGAAGCTTGTTACGATCATGTAATGTAATAAGAGAATCCATAAAATCTCCATTTTCTTTTGTATCCAAACTCAAACTCCCACAACCGGATCTCTTTCGCCTGTGCTCTTCCAGCCAACGTTGAAGAACCCGATCAGATCGTTTCGCTATTTTCTCAATTTTCTTAACATCCCTATCTAATCCCAACCATCCAAATAAAGGGAAAAAATCACTCAACAACCCTCCATCCATAATGCGAAACGACTCCGTAATCGTCTTCTGAAGCTCTTTCGCCGCATCCTCATCACAACCATTTGGACCGACACATCGTTTTCCCATTATGATCTTCAGAACCGTGTTCAAAGCCACATCTCTAAACCACCTCCTCATCTCCACAGAAACCCCGCCCGACTCATTGCTCCGTCGGGCAGCGTCGTACAGCTCATTCAACGACATTTCGATTTGGGAAAACATGACGGTCTTAAGCATGTCTACACGTTGGTTTGAGAGAAGGTGGGAGATGATGATTTTACGCATCTCGCGCCAGTAGTGGCTGGTAGGGGCCAACCCAAAGAGTGCGTAATCGTATGAGAATTTTTTCATGCCATAAAAGGAGGGGCGGGATGCGGCGGCGGCGTCGTTGTGATATAATGCTTCTTTGGCCATCTCCCGATTGCTAATTACTAGGGCCGACCGGGTGCCGAGCTGTAGGCGGAAGATTGGGCCGTAGTCATCGGCCATGGTGGCGAGGGCATGGTGGGGAAGCTTTGCTTTGCGGAGCAAATGGAGGTGCCCAATTATGGGCCATGCACCTGGCGGTGAAATGGCTTGTTTCTGCTGGTTGCCAACTTTCTGGTGGTGCCGCCATTTTTGAAAAAAGTAATGGGAAATGAAGAGAAAAATGAAGAGTGTTGCGATCGATATTGGGCTCAAAGAAGCGACAGCCAACTCCATTGTTGTTTATGGTGTTTCGAATGAATGAGATGATCGATTCCTTTTATGCTAATATTTGGTAACACTTCAACATCTATCTCCATTCATCTTTTAATCACGAAGCACATAAATGAAAAACACGCTTTCTTTTTAGACAGAAAAGCCTTTTGACAACCTGTATTGAACACGTGCATAGGCACTCAGATATTTTTATTATAATTTGTTTGAAAACATTTTTGTGCCAATCATTAATTTCTATTGAACTCCCCTTTCCTGTAGCACCCGAATGCGTTGGGGACAATTTTGTAGAAGATTCTAGAAGGTATATATATATATATATATGTTTTACAACATAAACTAGACTAAAAGATACTTGAAGTATCTATTATATAACATAAAAATGTAAATTAGATTTTTTTCTAGAGGCATGTTGTAATATGTAAAATAGATATCTCAAAATAAAAGATCTAGAAATATCATAGATTTTTCTTAGATTCAAGGAATTCTAGATAACACCTTTAGATTAAGGATAATCTAAACATTTAGAATTTTGTAGGATCCAACAATAGCCTAGAAAAAATCATTTTACTTGGGCTCCAAGGATCCCATACCTATAAATAGGAGGTGTTATCTCATATGTGAGCCAATCAAAGCTAGAGAGCTAGTGTAGAAAAGTGAGTGAATGTCTTGAGAGTGAAAGTGTAATTACTAAGTATTCATCCTTATAAATTTCTTAAAAAAAGTGTCTTTCTTCAACAAGTGGTATCAGAGCCAAACAACCATAACTTGCTGTGGTGGAGCTTCTAAAGATCGAGTATAGTGTGGAATTGTGAAACTTGTCATCTGGAACACAATTACTCGTGGAGTGCATTCATCACTACAAGATGATGGTAGAGCTTCAAGTTGTTGGAGGAATCAAGAAGCTCAACACTCAGAACTACAAAACACGGTCCACATATAAATTTGAAACCCTACTATCCCTACTTAAGTATGTTAATTAGTACGTTAATTAAGTTTAAGTATAAATTAATGTTATGTTAGTAGGAAATTATTGAGGATGATTAAGAAGAAGAAAATGTTCTAAGTGTTGAGAATGGTGCTCTTGGGTAGCAAAGTATGTAGGCATGGAGTGAGGAAAATTTGGCTAAGTATGGAAGTCTTGCGTTGGAAGCCTAGATGCGTTGAAGGATGTTGCCTACTGTGCAGTAGTCATGTCCATTGAGGTTATTTAGGCGCATGAAAGGCATTGGCCATAAGGTTAAGTGTTGGTCAAAGTAGGAGTGGAAACGGTTCGATTCGGGTTCGGTTTGGTAGTCAAACCAAACCTAACCGATTTTCTAATATGTGAAAGTGAACCGAACTGATTTATTGGTTCAAACCGAACCAAGCCAAATTGTATATATACAATTCTGTTCGGTTTTAAATTCCATTTTGTTCTTTAAATTAAAAATGGTTCAGTTTTAAATTCGGTTTTACTCTTTCTTTAAATATATATAAATATATATAAGTTAAAAACGATTCAAATCTGTTTCGAATTTGGTTTTCGAAATTGAAATTGAATCGAACCAAATTAATTCGGTTTCAAGATTTCTTCAAATCGAACCGAACAACATTTTTCGATTTCACAGAGTTTTGGTTCGGTTCGGTTCGATTTTAGAAATGGTTCGATTTTTGCGGTTTGAATGGGCACCCCTAGGCCAAAGTGATGTCATGCATTGGCATGGGCAATGCACCAACCAAACCCATGTTGAGACTAGAGAGGCAAGGACGCACGCAACATGGCAAGGGTGTCTAGGTGATGGGGTTTCATTGTGCAATGGCGCGAGGTGATGTTGGCATGCATTGGCCGAGAGGTGTATGCGTCAAAAGGCTATTGTGCGATGGCAAGCAGCTGATGAGCCATGCGTTGGGTTAAGGGATGATCATAGATTAACCACTAACTTGAGTGGGCCAGCTGTCATGATTAGGAATGGCCTAAACTCGCAGTTCGTAAATGTTATTAACATATTCTATTTATCAATAAAAATGTTGTTGACTTTTTTATTCAATAAATCACTATTGATATTACATCCTTCTACGAAAGTCTAATAAACGAATCATGGATATAATATGAATACTTTAACTTTATGTAGTGACATAAAAGAATGGATCAAGTTTTAGTATGTAGCCAAAATGATCTATAAGTATACAGATGAGATTGGGTACCTCATCCTAATGACACTATTGGATGTGGCCCAAATGATGTGATCCAAAACTCATTCATGTAGAGACATGTGAGTGAGAGCATCCTATGCAATGAGTTTGCATAAGACCGAACCTCAAAATAGTCATTTTTGTTTATAACAACTGTTGACTATTAAAACTGACTATCTCAAACTCAATGACATAGGGTAACTGGATCTTAATCCTGAGCTAACTATGAACTCCTGTTTATTCTGGATTATCCTTTGATCTGTATAGGTGAGAGTAGTCCAACAGCTCGATGAGCCTCCCATTTTAGGGATAAGACCAAATTGATAGATGAGGACATAGCCTTGCAATATGGAATTCACTCCTACCCGATTAAAGGTTAGCAGATGGGTTGTTCTCTTAAGCGTTGATGCCTTGTCTTGAACAACGAGGCCCACCCTCTCATGATAGAGAGGGTTCTGATTTATAAGTTGGACTATAAATCAATTGTTCAATGGAGGATCAATGGGAGCTTGAGAAGCAAGATGTATTTACAGGGGTAAAATGGTAATCTTTGACCCAGCTGTAAATACGAACGACCTGTGAAGGATTAACTTACCGATTATGGTTAAAATGGACAAAAATATATCTAGAGTGAGAAAAGTGCAACTATGGAGCTATAGTGGAATGTCTTGGTAGTTAACAAATAGTAAGTAATTCGGTTTAAAGAGTTTAATAATTAATTACAAGTCGTTGGAGCTCATGATTGTAGGTCCATAAGGTCTCTCTATAAGCTCATAATTTGGATTAGTAAATTAAGTAATCTTGATAAGATTTGAAAATAGAGTTTAGAATTTGAAATGTTCAAATTCAATTAGGGTTTCTATCTATTGAATTCGTACAATTAAAATGTTTAATTTTATCAAAATTAAACGAAATTGGTTAAACGATTAATGTTTAAAATATGATTTAAATATTAATTATATAATATTAATTTCATTATTAATTTAATATTAGATATTAAATTAACAAAATTAATTAAAAGGTTTAATTAATTAATTTTATTTAAAAATTAATTAATTGATTTTTTTATAGAACTAATAAATGAAATTAAATAAGTTTAATATAAAAATGGTTTTAGAAATCATTTTTTGGAAAAAAATTTTGAAAATCATTTTTCAAAGTGGAGATTTCCAAAAAGATGGAAATCTCCACTATGTATGGAACTTCCTTATTCACAACTCCATTTTCTCCATGAAGTAGGAGCTACCCTTCATACAAGCCATGAATATTCATGTGAATGCTCTATAAATTGAAGCACTGAAATGAATAATGATTCATGCTTACAAGAACTTCAAAAGGAACTCTACAAAAATCACCAAACCCTCTTAAAATCTCATATACATTCAGCTCAATTTAGTGTTTCCACCACACAATCCTTACAAGAGAATAGTAGAGAAGATCTTGTTGGTTGTCTACTTGAAGGTTAAAGCTGTTTCACGTAGAACTCAGCTGGTGTGAAAAGGATACTTCAAAGGTATTGTGTTCAACAAACCCTCTTATGTAAAAGTTACTTTGAAACATGTTTTAAACTAAAATTAAGTATGATTAGAGTGCTTATTGATTCTATTTTTCCTCCACCGCACGTTAATGTACTCTAACAAGGCTCTCGGTTGAATCTAGGTCAGTGATGAAAATTGGAGGTTTTCGGACAAACTAAGAGGGGTTTACAGCTCAAATTTTAAGGTAAGTTAAGACATTTTTAAATAAGTTTGTACATGGAAATTTTCCAAGATATGGTTTGGAAAATAAGTTATTCGAGCTCAAAGTTGAATCTAGAATTTTGGTTTGAATAAGCAGACAACTACTTAGGATGAACAAGCAAGCAGCATGAACAACTAGGCAGAGGCACTAGTGCGTGTGCGCACAAGGCGCTAAGTGCAAGGCGCTGGGTGCAACGGCCACACAGAGCATGCGTTGCCACGCAACTAGGCGAGTACATGAGGCATGCGATGGGCACATGGATGGTCTTATGGCCACATAGAATAGAATCATAACTCAAGAAAATTCTAAGTGTTGAACGCAGAAGAGAGTTATGCATTGAGCTAAAATGTGATGTTCAAAGTTAAATGTTAAGCTTCTTTATGAGAGATAAGTCTCACAAGGAGACCATTGACAATAGCTAAACATGTTATTCATGTCCATAGGGTTAACCCAAATAGGAAAGGCTTATCAACCCTTGGAAGAATACTCAAGACTGTGAATGACAAGACTAAGAGTTTTCTAAATGTTTTAAGTAACCCATGCTTTACTTAAAAGTTTGGACTCATGCGTGCTTATTTTAAAAGAATGTTTAAGATAGTTTCCAAGAAAACTAAGTTTTAAAGAGCTATTAACACGTGCAAGTTTTAAAGGAAGTTTATGGAAGCATGTCTTAAGTAGATATGTGCTTTATGATCACAAGCATGCATTTGAAGTTATGTTTATATGATAGAGATGTTAAATCTCATGTTCCATGTTATTATGCTTCCAAGTAGACATGCTTAAATGATTAAGGTTTTATGATGTATATCTTGAACCGATACCGAAGGACTATGAGAAGGTATCTGGGTAGTAGTACCTAAGGTATGACGATACTTAATTATTACCACGTGCACGTAGGTAGAGTTGACATTAGTAGTGTTGAGGTTACTCCACACCAACCAAGGATTGACGTTGAGGGATCGAGCAAAAGAGTTCTCTCTCGATTAAGGATACAAATGATTAATATTTTCTAGTAGTTTCATGTTTAAAAGTTTTAAGTACGAGTTTACATGGCAGTTTTCAATTTAAAGCACGATGTTTATGTTTAATTGGTCATTCATTGGGCTAATAGCTCACTCGTTTTAAATGTTTTCTTCCTTCCTAGGTAGTGATCATTTCCCCAAAAGTTAACTGTACTGTTGCTTCGCCACTGGAAGACTCCAGTTAAAGGACAAGATAAAGAGAAGTTTTAGGTGTTTACATGTAAATGTCTGTACATATGTGTGTTCATGTTAGGAACTAGTGATAAATGTCAAGACCCACTGACCTCTGTTTCTATATATATATGTTATAATTATGTTGTTTGTTGAACCCCAGGTTACTAAAGTTGTTTTAGGTTCTTTTAGCATATTGATTGTTGAGTTTTTATTTCCAGGGTTTTTTAAGCAGGTTAAGGATATCAAAAAGGTAATAAGTGTTACAAATGGTTGGTAACTGTTGGCATCACATTCTCTTCCGGAATAAGACAGTAATTTGGGAGGGGGTGTGACACCACATGCATGAAGTCGTAATCTCCAAGGCAAATACTTGTGAGATGTTGTAGAAGGCACTGAAGTTAGTTTACCTGAGGATATTACTGCTTTGAAGAAATGGAATATTAAGGCAGGTAAGGCCATGTTTGCAATCAAAACTATAGCTGATGAAGAAATGTTGGAGCACCTCAATACAAAGGAGACACCAAAGTCGCATGGTACATATTGGCCACACTTTTCTCGAAGAAAAATGATACAAGATTGCAGTTTCTAGAGAACGAGCTCTTGTCACTTGGTCAAAGGGAGATGACTATCAACCAATACTTCACCAAGGTAAAAACTCTATGCCGTGAAATCTCTTAATTAGATCCTACTTCTGCTATTTTAGAATCAAGGGTGAGAAGAATTATTATTCATGGACTTAAACTTGAATTTAGAAGCTTTATTGCTGCTATTCAAGGTTAGGCAATCCAATCTTCTCTAATTGACATAGAAAATATACTTGGGAGTCAAGAAGCATTGGCTAAGCAAATGTCGGAGGTCACAATAAAGAACAATAACGAAGAAGCTCTCTTTAGTGGCCAAAGAAAAGGCCAATAAAAATATCAAAATAAAGTAGGATCAAAAGGAGATGAAGAAATCCCAAAATGCTCTCAAGTAGGGGGAGCTAGTAAAACTAATCAAAATCATGAGCATAGAAAAGGGTGAATGTTATAACTGTGGCAAGATAGGCCACTATGTTAGAGATTATCATCAAAAGAAAAAGGCAGCAGAAAGCAACACAGTCACCTCTCAGACTGAGAGAATCAGTGAAGAAGAGTTGGATGCAAAGGCATGCTTTGCAATAGCAGATCCCAATCCCCAATCCACATCCAATATGGTGGAGAACGAAGTGTTGGCTCTCTATGTAGAAGAGGTATATTATGAAAATGATTGGATTTTAGATTTAGGTTGCTCTAACCATATGATAAGAGATAAAAGGAAGCTACAAAACACATCTGAGTACAAAGGAAGTCAGTTGCTGTAACTGCAAACAACTCGAAGTTGCCAATAGCCACGTTGGCAAACTATGATAATGCCTCACTTCAATTCCAATCACGTGAAATTGGAGAACGTATTTTATGTTCTTGAAATGAAGAAGAATTTTGTGTCAGTATCTCAATTGCTATCAGTAGGCAAATTCGTCGTGTTTGAACCTGGAAGTGTCAAAGTGTACCATAATCTCAAAGTTAGTGGTATGTCATTGATGGAAGGGCGAAGAATAGACTCCATCTATGTCATGTCATCAGAGACCACCTACGTGAATAAAACACGAAAGAGTGAAATAGTAGATATGTGGCATGCAAGATTTAGTCATTTTAGCTATAGAAAATTGAAGATAATGATGAATAAGTCTATGCTTAAGGGGCTACCTCAACTTGATGTCAAAGAAGACATGGTCTATGCTGGTTGCTAATATAGAAAGACACATCAACTGCATTCAAGAAGTCCAAATTTAGTGCAGAGCAACCATTGAAGCTGGTGCATTCTGACGTAGTTGGTCCTGTGAAGCAATCTTTAAAACGTGGTATGCACTACATGGTGACCTCTTGATGACTTCTACAGGTATGTTTGGGTTTTCTTTATGAAAGAGAAGCCTGAAAGAATTATAAAGTTTGAAGAATTCAAAGAACAAGTTGAAGGAAAATTAGGAAAGAGAATTCAATGGCTACATACAAATAATGGGGGAGAATATACATCTAATGAATTCTCTCAATACTTGCAAAAATATAAGATACGTCATAAGTTGATATGTCCAAACACTACACAACAAAAAATGGAGTGATAGAAAGAAAAAATAGACATCTTGTAGAAGTATTTTGCAGCATGTTACATACAAATAATGTGTCAGGAAGATTTTGGGTTGAATGCATGGGAACAACAACCCATGTGGTTAACAACTTCCCCAACAAAGGCTTGTGTTCAAGTCACCTTATAAAAAGTGACATGATAACCAAAGTATTGTGTGTATTATGTGTTTGTACTAGATCATCTGAGAAAGAAGTCTGACAAGAAAGTAATCAGATATATCTTTGTTGGATATGATAACCAAAGAAAAGGGTGGAGGTGCGTTGATCCTATCAATGGACGATGCTATACATCAAAGAATGTGATATTTGATGAAGTATCATTATGGTAGGCACCCGAATTAGAAAAGGCACCCAAAGATGAGAAGTTTTTCAAAGAAGCATCAAAAGAAGAAATAAGTCAAGTACAACAAGCTCCAATATAAAGAGAAGAAGAAAACGACGAAGATGAAGAAGAGTAATTGAGGACACCAAGTCCTTGGCAAAGTGGAGTACATAATCAAGAGCCACAATTACGAAGATCAACAAGACTAAGAAAACCTAATTCCAGATACATGAATGCGAATTAGCAACATTTGAAGAGCGAACAACATACGAAGAAGCATCAAAGAATATTCAATGGAGAAAAGCCATGGAAGAAGAAGTTGATGCATTAAGAAAGAATCAAACGTAAACTTGATGTTGAAGCCTAAAGATGTTAAACTCATATCTTGTAAATGGGTTTACAAAATTAAACTCGAGTAGATGGGATGGTAGAAAGATATAAAGCTCGACTGGTGGCTCAAGGGTTTTCTCTAAAGGAATGGTGAAGTTCCGTAGTGGAAGTTATTAGAACTTATTGCTAGTAAAGATTGGAAGTTACGACAAATGAATTTTAAGTTTTTTTTCTTAAATGGAGAGCTAGATCGAGAAATATACATGGAGCAATCAAAAGGATTTGAGGGTGAAGCTCATCATGACTACATTTGAAAGTTGAGAAGGGCTTATATGGTTTGAAGCAAGCATCAAGAGCCTGGTACGGAATAATTGCAGAATTTCTAGTTGAAAGTGACTTTGCAGTAACTCCAGCAGATTCCAACTTATTTGTCACAGCTCAAGACTCAAAGATCACAATCATATTAGTCTATGTACATGATATATTCATAACAAAAGACCACATAGAAGAAGTTTGAAAAATAAAGCAGCATCTACTAGTCCGAATTGAAATGAAAGAGCTTGGAGAACTAAAGCATTTCCTTAGATTAGAGATAGAGTGCTCAGAGAAAGGATTGTTCCTTGGACAACAGAAGTATGCAAAGTATCTTTTGCAAAAGTATGGCATGAGTGACTGCAAACCAATATCTACATCGATGGAGGTTAATAAAAAGTTTTTCATGCATGAAGGAAAAGATATTGTAGACTCAACAATGTATGGCGAACTGGTAGATAGTTTAATCTACCTTACCTTAACAAGACATGATATCTCATATTTGGTCTAAGTTTTGAGTCGTTACATGCAGTATCTAAAGAATCCTCATCTTGAAGCAGTTCGAAGAATTTTAAGATATCTAAAAGGAACAAGTGAATATGGCATTTTATGCAATAAATGTGAGGATTACAAGTTAGAAGGCTTCTACGATGCTAATTATGCTACAGATCACGTTACACGACAATCAACTATTGGTTACGTGTTCGAACTTGGTAATAGAGCAGTTTTTTTGTCACATCCCCTCTAAGCTTTGTTACCTTTACTCAGAAGGAGAAGTGAGGACGGCAAATACCACCCTTTTGTGATACCTACTGCCCATCCGAACCTTTTTCTCTTTCTATACTTTAAGCCAAGTATAAACAATAGCAGTCAACTTATTTTATTACAAACAGTATAATGTTTATACAATCTTCAGACTTAACTTAACAATTCCAGACTCTTAGCTGCAACTGTTTACAACAACAACTTAAATTTGGAAGTGTGGCTGTGGTGTGGCACCCCCTTGACCTTAACAACACCCTAGAACTTCTCTCTTTCGCTATTTGGGAATAAAAACATAGAGAAAAAGAATGAGCTTCAAGAAGCCTAGTGAGTGACTAAATTAAAACATAAGTCTCATGCTTGAACTGGAAACTTGTAATTGAAAACTAGTCAAGCAACATTCGTGTATAACTTTTAAAAACATGATATTTCTGGAGCATAGCTGGTTTGATCCTCAGTTGAGAAAGAACCTTTTTGTTCAATTCCCCAACTGTAAACCTTGCCTTTATATAAAACCTTTTAAAAACATGTCATACTTGGAAATATAACTAAACTGATGCTAGGTTGAAAGAGGGAACCCTTTTGTCCAACTCTCGCTCTAACCAAGGCTAAGGTGTGGAACCTTTCAACCTTGGAAAACAACATTCTTAAATACATACTGAATTGATCAATCAAACTTAACACATTTCCATTACAGGGTTTCATAAATTATTCACATAAAACATTACACATATAATATTTGTACATAGCTGGACTATTCCTCAGTTAAGAGTGGCCTTCTTGCTCAACTCCCAATACCTAGCCTCTTATCTGAGTGTGAACCATCTTGTCCGCTCTCTACTGTACTTAACTGCTTAATTGCTTTACTATTTAGCTAAGAAAAGGAATCCTCTTGTCCAACTCTCCATACTATTCTACATTAAGGTGTGTCGCCTTTTTCCACTACCTTTCACCTAGTTTTCCTATTGCTATACTAGGTTAAGATGTGTCACCTTTGTCCATCACCTTACTTCATGCTAACCTAGGTTAAGGTGTGTCACCTTTAATCATTACTTCACCTAGTCTTCCTCATGCCTTCCTAGGTTAAGGTGTGTCTGAAGAAACTCTTATTCAAGAGAATCCATGAGCGGAAGCAAGATCTTTCCAAGCCCATTGTGACAGAATTAAAGTTGTTCACAAACATATAGAAAAGTTTTGCACCTTCTAACAAATTACAGCATGCTTTCATAATTAAATACAAAAGGAACGAGAGACATACCTTTGAAGAACTCTTCTTCTACTGAACTCTCGCTCTCGTGAAGACTCGAACAGCAACCTCTTGTTGTCGCTTAGCATGCCTACCCAATCTCTCGTTGTCGCTTAGATCCCGAACAAACAACATCTTAGACACCACCACTCAGCAACCTTGGTATTCTCGGAGTGAGAATCCAAGATGTGTGGGCTCTATTGGATTTGGTAGAGGGTTGAACGAAGGCAATGATCGAATTATACGATCAAGCAAGTGAGAGAATGAACTGTCTATCGCATAGACTTTGTGTGCTTGATTGTTTAGTAAAACTTAGAGGTACACGAGCGTTTAGTAAAACAGGCTTAATCGTTTACACGATCATTTAGAGAATCTCGCTTGGCACGCAATCGCTTAGTAAATCACACTGGATTGTCTACAGGATCGTTTAGTCAAATGCACTTTACACGATCGTTTAGAGTCTCGCTTAGAAGGCTATCATGCAGTCTCTCTGAGCTAAACGATGAGTGATGCACTCAATGAAGCGATTCCTTTCAAAATGAAAACATTTTTCATTTTATCCTTTAGTTATGAAAACTGAACATAACCTCCCACTTTCACGCACGGTTAAAGGAGAAACCACCCACAATTATCATATAATTTTTTAATTATAAATAAATATAATAACCAACTTATCATATTATTTTAACCTATAATTTTAATATCACATCATATGTAACATTTAAACCATAGTTCCTTTCTCCTTTATTCAATATAAATCATATTTATATCAAATTCCTCCAATTAATGTATCTCATACATCATATCAATTCTACCACATATAATTGAACCAGTTTAATTATATCATATATAATCAAACTCCTTCTTTTCAATTTGAACACTTCAAACTGACCCAAAAACTGATTCTCAACTTGAATCTATTGAGCTACCAAGGGGACCTTATGGACCTATAGCTTGAAGCTCCAATGGTACGTGAATAACTGACGAAACTCTTTAATCACAAGATTCATCATCTGTTAACTGTCGGGCACTCAATAAAGACCGACAGCTGCACTCTTCTCACTACATATATATTTCTGAGACCATCGGATATAACCAATCAATAGTATGATAACCCTTCACAGATCGCTCATAAGAACAGTTGGTCCAATTTAACATTTTGCCCCTGTAGTTACATCTAACTCCTTAAGAATCACTAATTCCTCTAATGAACAATACATTATAGTCCTACTATGAGTGGACACCTCTCAAGCCATGAGAAAATGTGTGGGGCCACATCGTTCAAGTCCAGGAATCAGCCCTTAAGGGAGTAGCCTATATACTTACCCCTGCTTTGGGGAATGAGTGAATTCCATCCTCTGTAGCTGAGTTTCCAGCCCCCCAATTAGACGAATCCCCAAAGTGGTAGATTTGAGTCGACAATCTGGCCACTCGCACCCATACAAATCAAAGGACTACCCTCATAGGCAGGAGTTCCCAACTCATTAAGTATTAAGGTCATGTTACCTATGGTCATCCTAGTGAAATGAAAGTCTCTGTCATGAACGATGTTATATAACGAGATTAAACACTCCGTGGTCCAGTCTTATATAAACTCCTTTGTATAGGACACCCCCACTCGCATGTCTCCACATGAATGTTCAGGATCAGACCATCTGTAGCACTTTATAAAACTTGTAACATCTACAAAGCGGACCGTATCCATAGTGTCACTAAGATGAGGTTTCCCTCCTTTATCCGTATACTACAGACCATTTAGGTTATCACTTAAGGCATGATCTACTTGTATGTCCCCACATACATGATCCACTTGTATGTCACCAGATATATCCATGGTGTCACTAGGATAAGGTATCCCTCCTTTATCCATATACTACAAACCATTTAGGTTCACTTAAGGCATGATCTACTTGTATGTCACCACATACATGCTTAAGTTCCAACTACATCCAGGGATCTTAGTTTATTGGTTTGTGGTAAATGCAAATAAAATATCTCATATTTCATAGGCATCAGTGAAGAAAATATCTTAAGGCATGATCCATGGTGACGGGAATTTGGTAGCGCAATTTATGCGATGTATGTCTTAGGTTATGCATTTGGTCTCATGCGTCGGTGGTCATGCGTTGGAATGGAAAGTATGTGTTAATCTTATATGCAATGACCATGCGTTCCTATCACGAGTTTTCTTCCGCTCTCAGCAAGTATAACGAGATCGCAAGTTTGTCGAGTGATCCGAGGTCGAACTCAGGGACTTGTAGCTAAATGTTATGCGGTAATGTGTTTGCGGCGAAGAATAAAAGAATTTGAGGTTGAAAGGTTTACGCACTACTCCTACTCCTAACTAACAGATTAAGCAGTGGAAGTATGACCGAGAGGTAGAGACACGACAACGGTTAACGTGTAGTAAAATGCATGGAAAAATAGATGAAAAGGCGAGGATGTCTTCACTGCAACACTAAGCTTGACCGCAAGGGCAACCCCAGCCAACACAAGCTATGCAATCATACTATACACACTTGACGTAGACACATGCGATGTATATGCGATAGTGTCGAGAAGCCTATTTCTAAGCCTCTACATTACCGCTCACGTGCTCTCAAACATAAGAAAGATGACCACATACCACCATATCCTACTTAAAGGGTGCATACGCTGTATAGTAGCAAACGGAGCTTATTCCTAAGTTCCCCGTTCTTACTTATGCGATCCAATCCGCTCTCTCGAGTCTTAGATTTGGTTTTTAGACTACTCTCCCAAGTATGTTCAAATGATGAATGATGTGCTCATAAGACAAAGTAATCACATAAACATAGTTGACGTAAGATTATTCCTATCTCTAGTGAACACTTGCTTACATTGCTTAATGCGATCAACTACTTACCCTCCCGGGCAGCTGGTTGCCATTGATTTTACTCATAGACAAGCATTGCGACTGCTTATAGACAAGCGTTGCTACAACTTCACACTACAAATACGGTTTTCTCACAACACTCACGCAACGCACACCTCCCGGTGGTTTGCCACATGCTTCATATCTCTATGCCGTATGACTGAGTATGCAATACTCTAGCAGTCTTACTTAGTGATGCAATAAAAGTGAAGGATGCTAAGTAAATGAAGATGGAGATGGAATCGAAGGAAAATATAGAAATGCATTGATCACAAAATGTATTAATTCCTTAAGCCAAAATACGATACAATACAAGGATAAAAGTGATATGGAGGGGTGGATGGAACCAATGTCTTGCTTCCATCAGATGTGTGTCAAGGCTCGCAGTGGTGCCAAGGATGGGCGGTGGAGTAGACTCTCTCGAGCTTTAACTCCGACGAAGGCTCCAATCGTCACTCAGAATTGTTGAGGGGATGAAGAACTCTCAAGGCTATCTTCTCATGCTTTCGTCTGGATCACAAGGATATACCCGAAGGCAGAGCACCTTGGATGGAAAACCTTGGACAATTTGAAGTTCTGCTCAACGGTTTCAATTTATAGAGCTTAATCGCCGACAGTATTAATGAACCTGCCCTAAATCTAACACTCGCGACGTGATAGTCCTTTTCTGAATCTCTGCTGCTAACGGCGTGGTAGGTGAAATGTCAACATCATCTTTTTTATAATTCCATGTATGCGTTCATGCTTGCATTCCACCAACCTTGCGTTCATCCCTCTATTATGGTTATTAATTTGTAGCCTCAATCTCCCTGCGATGATCGCATTCGCTTGATAACTACAACACCCATACAACTAACATATGCGATCACCGCATGCGATTAATGGACGCAATATTCATGCGTCGAACGTATGCGTTCGCCTCTACGATGGAGAGATTCCTCCCATGCGGCCATCCTTGCGATAGCATGGCTCCTGTGCATGCGATCGATCCCTGCGTTAGCTACAAAAATAAACAATTGAATGCATAATAATGCATAATAGTAGGTTAGCCGAGATTCTTAATGTCGATAGACGCAAACTCATTTTCTCATGAATTATAAGTATAATCGCCGTATCTTCTACTTAACAACCCTCATAATTCTAAATAAAAGACCTATAATGATGTACATTTCTGCCAGTCATCACACTTCCAAACTTAGAATCATGCTTGTCCTCAAGCATGCTTTATACTCAAGAAATTCAATATTCACCCTCTGACTTTCTTTTGCGATGACCAGCCTCTCAGAATATAATTCACTCATACCTCAAATCGAACTGAACTGCATAACCACATATATGCGGTTCGATTCAGTTTTAAATTCGATTTTGGTATTCAAAAAGTTCCATATTATATTTTTTAAAATTAAAAACAATTCGGGTTTAAATACAGTTTCGTTCTTTAAATTAAAAACCATTGGGTTTTAAATTTGATTTTTCCTTTTTTTTTTTGAAAAAAATATATAGATATATAAATAAATAAATATATATATGTATTAGGTAAAAATGATTAGGTTCGGTTTCAAATTCGGTTTCGAAATTAAAATCGAATCGAACCAAACCAAATTAATTAAGTTTCAAAATTTCTTCAACCGGACCAAACCGCATTTTTCAATTTTACTAAATTTTCGGTTCGCTTCGATTTTTAGAAATTATTCGATTTTTACGATTTCAATGATCACCCCTAGATTCATTAGCGATTTATGTAATAAACGGAAAAAATTTAGATAATTATGTAATTGAGTCTATTTATTTAGACTATATGGATAGGAAGTCAAAAAATTTATTCAACATGAGACCTTACTCGACCCGATAAAAATAAAAATCGTTTTAACTCAACACAACTTGAGAACAGAACTAATATAGACTGGATTTTTTGTGGGGTCACTTGTGAAAAAACTCTATCCGATATATTGATGAATTAAAAGGGTTATATAGTCGAAATTTACGAAGCTTTCGAGATATATATATTAAATAAATGTGTGGTCGGTATTATATGTACCCTTCTGTCATCTCTTGTTCTTTATCATCAGGAGTTCTTTATCATCATGATTTGAGATCTGTCATCTCATGTTCTTTATCATCATGATTTGAATTTCTTCTTAAATGCCTCCAGATATTTTCACCCATTTCTTCCCTATCTACCACCCATTTTCCCCCTATCTACCAAAAAAATAAAAAATAAAAAAAATTACAAATTAAATATAACAAAAATAAACATATTATATTTAGTATACCCATCCATTTGTAATGTTTCCATACTGTATATTTTTTATCTAATTAATTTCCTTACAGTGAGAAAAAAGTGAGAAAAAATATGTGTTCGTAAAAGAAAATACAATTAATGTTCAGTCACTCAACTAATTAACTAAATAATAGACTGAAGTGGGAACATCCATCCTATTATCAATTTAGTGTCGGGATTGTATAGATAAAACCCCATAAGACCCAATCATAGAAGTCCATGATAAAAATATAATGAATTAATTAATTAATTTTAATCAATTTTGACCAAAGTCAAAATTGAAGGGAATTATTGTTTCTTTGCCTTAGGTTTTCTCCAAGCGCACACATATATAATAATATATATATATATGTCTATGATTTTGGGTGACGGATTGGTTTTAAAGAAAAAGAACGCTGACGGCAAATTGAAAAAATGGAAAATCGGCGGTGCATTTCTTGCGGCAGAAGCGGTTACTTTAAGAGTTTTGAAGAATCCTTTCAAATCGTGTGCAGCAGTGAGAATATTTTGAAAGTTAGTGTTGTTTTGGTTTTTATTTCTTTTCGTTGTTAATTCTAAAATACCGAAATGTGGTATAAAGAATCAAATAGTTTGTGTTGGACTATTTGAGAGAGTTTTGTAACATAAGTTTTGGAACTTTACAATCTTCATCATAGTAGGTAGTTATAGAAGATTTGACGTAATCTCAAGTTTAAGGCAAACTATAATATTTTCGGTGTCTATTCTTTTTTCTCCTCTTAATTATTTTAGTAATTTATGATGGTTTATCTTTTTTGGCTCCTGTAAATTTTAGATACAATTTAATTTTCACATTTTACTTATATTTAATTTTAAATTCCCAACATTTAGGTTCATTGTTCTATATCTGACTTAAAAGTTGTGATAGAAAGAACTAACATACAAAGCCAGACACAGTTATCCTTCTCGTTCGCATGTGTCCATCACTCGTACGCCTCCCGAACATTCCAAACGGCATTTGGAGTTGGAATAGGAAGATGCTCCTCTGTAAGGGTGAACATAAGATCCTCGATGATTAGTATTTCGTGATCATATGTTTCCAACTAGCATAATTATCGCCAGTTAATTTGTCAACACTTAGTAAAGCAATAGTGGTTGTAGCCATTTTAAAACCATTGCTGAAAAACGAACAAACTTTTATATGTCTTTTGCTAAACCACATTTTAACACTAATTAGTTTTAGCAAAACAGTTACCAAGTACCCTAAGTGATTAAGAATTCTATTTTGTAATGATGCCCCAACGAGGCAGGACAAACGTCACCAGTGGGGTGATCAGATGCCCCTTTACTGGGATGAGACACTCTCAACCATTAGGCAAAACCATCTTTTTGAACTGAACCTAATAGCCACCATTTGTTCCGTCCAGAACTATTAACCCTTAACAATTCCGCGTAAGTATAACCCCTCACTTTCGGCCCCAGAGTCCCATCCTAATGCACCCACCGTAGGAAAAAAGTAGATTAGGACAGGAGACTAACCTTATTCTATACAGGAGATCAAATAAAGAAATGTACAAAACTGTCATTCTATAGGGGACACTCCCAGGGTGCCTCGAGGCGATGTGCGGAAACTTTATTCAACTTAACGAGAGAGACCATGGGATATGTTGTCCCACTTCCCGCTCCCACTTACTATGAACATTCTCTCCATCCACCTTGATATTGACCTACTCAAACACCATCCTTTAGGGGGATACTCCCAGGGTGCCATGAGGCCAAGGATAGATCTCACGGTGTGGACAATAAAGAAGAAACGCGAGAGGTTTAAATGAAGCATCAGATGCCCCAAGTACCTCCCACTGAATGTTCTACCTAGGGGTTCATTAACCTAGACAATCCGGCTACTGATTTTTAGTCTAAATCATTTTTAATCCGCTTAAAAACAACTTTTGTCTTTAAAATGAAACAAGTTCAAGTCGTCACATTAAATCTTTAATGGATTGTCCTTAATCTTGCATGCATGCATCAAATCTATCTAATTCACCTTTCCAGGTAGGTTCCCAGGTAGGGATGTTCCGTTTCCGTCACCTTAAATACCCTAGCCTAGACAGAACCCGCCTTAGACAAAAGGTCTCTTATAGATAGATTTGCTACACTTTAACTTTTTGTTAGTCAATTTAATCCTATTAAATTGGTTAAAAGATTAAATCTTAAGGATGCTAATCATATTAGAACCTTGATCTTAGGTCTATCTCCACCAAGTTTTAAAACACTTTTAAAACCATGGTTTAAACCTAAGTTGGCATGCATGTCTTTCTTATAAATTTTAGTTCTAATTTCCTTATAACTGTTATAAAAAAAACAAATAAAATCATACATTGTCACGCAAATGGGTATTTATAACTCTTATAAATTTAACCTATGTGTCATGCTTCATGCAATGTCCGTTCATTACTATACATAACTTTTACATACAAGTAACGAACCAAGCAAATATGCTCCATACACCCTTATACTACAATACTTATAATATAAAGATGATGCATGTCAATGCTTTATGCATGCATAAATATAACTCTTATATTATATGATGTATGGGCATGCTCTTACGTAATTTAAATCATACTTCTCTAAATCATAACACTTATAATAAAGAGATGATGCATGACCAATGCATAACATAAGGTGGGATTTATCTATATGGCATACCATATGACATATAAATAAACATGCATCCTATGTACATATAGAAATAATTAATGGACCGGGATGAACCACCTAAAAAAAACAGAATGGAAATTCTATCTATTACATTTTCCATTAAACAAATCGGTTCACAGGAAAATCGAGTCTTGAATCGCCGGGCAAAGTTTTTATCGTTTAGTAAACGCGGCCAGGTATACGATCGTTTAGCGCACAAGACAAAAACATGCGGGTGCTAAACGAATGAAGCTGCGAAGCCCGATCGTCTAGATGATCACTTAACACGCGATAGGTAAACGATTTACCCCGCGATTGTATAGTCAGTAACTAAGCGATGAAGCTTGCTGAGCTACACGATCATCTAGTGCGTGTGCGTAAACCAGCTCTCGAGTATCCGATACTCAATGATCGTCTACCCCATCGTTTACACGACCCGACCAACGTTTGGTCGTCTTCATCCTCGAAGAACAACAACCCTTGCTACGAAGCTTCTTCACAAACGATTCACAGACTCAAACTCTTCGAAATTATAGACTCGATAGCAGTTAATATGCCCAAAAACACAGAGACCTTTACAATTAACTTCAAATGTAAAAGAATTTTAAACAATCTGAGGCTTCATCTCAGAAACATAATTAATCCCACATCCACAAACGATTTAATGCTTAAACAGAGAGTAGACATGCTTTTATCTACCGAGAAAGTAAATGCAATTCTTTGCATCAATGAATTTGGAATATCAGAACTTGGCTTTGATACCAATTAAAGGAACTCTTATACAATAATACCTCTGAGCGAAAGCGGATTGTTCCAAATACATTGTGATAGAATTACCACATTTACATTCAAACAAAACAGATATGCATTATACAATAATTACCGACATGCTTAGAATAATAAATAACAAGAGAACAAGAATACGTACCAGTTGAAGAACTTTTTTCATCGAAATCTCGCTCTCTCCAAGGAATGAATCCTCTCACTCTCACTGGAACGTCCAAGCAATCGTTCACCGAAACTCCCGTCGTCTACTCACGAACGGCCTCCACACGAACATTGCAACAATGGGGATGACACCACCACTTAGAACCCTTGGTATTCTCAATGTGAGAATCCAAAGAATGGGCTCTACTGGAATTTTGTAGAGGGAAGGAGAAAAGAAGATCGTATACAACGACCAAGCTAGTGGGAGAAGGGCAGAGTCTATCATATAGACAATGCTTGATCGTTTAGAAGAAGGTATATGGTCGTGTAGTAAATAGGATTTACCTATGGGGAATTTAGGACTGGAACTGGATTATTTGCTAATCTTGATTCTCTAACAAGATTATTAGAATCTCGTTCCTTCATTCTTTCCTATAGAAACAACATATTCAAATTATTATATAAAACACAATTTCAATAGGTAAAGAGAGTTAGGAAAAATTTACCTTGTCCCTTATTAAGGAAGCTATCATGTATTTCAGTTCATCTACATCTGTTGTTAGGTTGTTACATTTTCTTTCAAGAGATGCAATAGTTTCATCTTTTTGAGTTGATGTAGACAACTTCGACAAAGTTACACCGAATCCTAATCCTCGTACATGGTCATGATTGGTACCGAAAACTCTACTAATTGCATCATCAATTATACTATTTGAACGAGACGTTCCAACACGATTTTCTTCAATACGCTCCTAGGAAAAAAATGCATGAAATCGTTCAAATGCCAAGAAGCCAATGAGCCATTGGGGGGAGGGGGTGGCTTATAACCAACACAAGTTCACAACATTTAGAAACTTCTACTTGAACTAAATCATTACTAAAATGCCAACAAGCCAACAAGAGATAACTTAAACGAAACCAACCCAATAAAGCATTGAACATAAAATAAAATAAAATAAAAAGTTCATTTAAGAGAGGGGGAAGGGGAAGGGGGATGCATTATGACCAACACGAATTCACTACATTAAAAAGCTCCTACTTCAACTAAATCACTACTCAAATGTCAACAAGCCAACAAGAGATCACTTAAACAAAACCAACTCAATAAAACCAACTCAACCGACATTAAAACCCTTTAATGTCGGTTTTAAACTGACATTAAAATCGAGAATTCTTGTAATGTGTATATCACAATAAAACAATCATAAACATGAGTAATTGAATTAATTTTAATTTAATATCTATAGAACTTACACTTACTAATTTGGTCACTTTGGTGACTAACAAATTATTCATACTATAGATGTCATAATAAAATGATCCCAAATAATTTACAATTTAAAAAATATTAATAATAGAATATTTATGAAAGTTAAACTTCGTACTTTCAAAATTGTGTAATTAAAATCACAAGAATAATTGCATGCTTTAGAACATTGTCATGATATACATATTACACAACACATTAAATAAAGAGATAAACTCATGAAATCAAGGATGCTTCATAGCAGATAACTTTTAAATTTATCCAGGATCAATCATAGATTCAACTTTCACTTCCTTAATACCATAATCAAGAAGCTTACCGAAAGAACATTAAAACTCAATTATATACAATTTAAAAGCTTTAAAAAACAAAACGTAATTGTTAAAGGAGCATTAGTAGAAACATGATTATTCTAGGTAAATAATAATATTAACACATAATATCGATATCAATATAAAAAATTTTCAATTGATAAACAAAACGATAACCTAGGCACTAAAATCTGATAGTAGAATAATTGCCTCACGATTGTGCTTAGGTATTCATGGATGAACTCTCAAAAGAGTAGCTGGCGTACATAAATTTTATAATTTTTATATGTTTGAAATACATTTTAAGTGTTTAATTTAAAAAATAAATCATTTAAAAAAACGTTTGACAACAACTCAGATAAACTTTTGAAAAGTATTTTCAATAAATTTTATCAAAAGGATAAATAAAAATGATTTTTTTTTAACCAACGCTTCTTTCTCACGTTAGTCAAAACTAAACCTTAATCAAATTGAAAAATCCATTAAAGAAAAATAACTATAATCATTTGCAGCAAAAAATAATGATACATTAAATCTAAATTCATAGATTAAAGTAGGAATGACGGCAACAAACAATGATTTATTTAGTGCATTTTAACTTCATGATTATACAATAAAATTTTAATATTGTATAAAATAATGATCTTAAAACTAGATGATTTTCATAACATTAATTAGAATAACATGTCTTGATCCATAATAATGGTTGAATTTTCTCTCTTTTGGCGTTCTTTAGAACTTAGTTAGGTTTGTTGATGAGAGAAAAGAACTACTTAATGAGGGAGAGAGATGACCAATCCGTAGAGTTTTATCTTTATATAGATACCTCATTAGGGTGTTTAATTAAAAAATTATCTTTTATTTAAATAAAATTACTTTTTTAATTAATTGGTCTAATAAAAGAATAGACTAAACGATAAAATAATAGATAATGTACATGGACCAGATTAAAAGATAATATTAAATTTAAAAGAAATCAAACACCTTCATCTTTATCGAAGAGGCCGCGAGGCATCACATGGTTGAAGATAGTAATGGGTCGGAACTTCTCCAACACCTTCGATCAATATTGCAGATGTCAACTTGAACTTTATGCAGACCACACGTCTATTAATACACATGGTAACTACGTAAATATGAACCAAAATTTGACCCAAACTTACACAACTTGAAAAAAAAGGTATATTTCTCCCTCATTTCAAATATATATATATTTTGAATAATTTTATAGAAATGGGAGTTTCTTCTTCTCTCTTAAAAATATCGCAGTCCCTATTTACGACTTTCGTTTTCTTCAAAATTTCTGTTCGCACATAATTTTCCATCGATGGTGATAGCTTCTTCAAACATTTAATTCACATTTTCCGTCGAGACGGTTTCACTGTTTTAAAAAAAAAATTTAAAACCTCAAGATATATCTCGTAATGATAGGACCCAATTATGTGGCAATATCAAGAAAGAAGGAATAGAGGAGAGGAGATTGAATTGATTAAGAACGCCTTCCAATTCCGTTGGGAGAAGTGGAGGTTTAAAAGAAGAAGGAAATGAAAAGAAATGATAGTGAATTCTGAATATTAGGAATGAGGAAGAGTTCTCGAGAGTAGGAGTTCAGAAGATGCTACCGTGAAGAAGCCATCGCAGTGTACCGCTCATCGTTTATCTCCACTTGACGATCGTGTAGCATTTGGTAAGCGATCGTATAGCAATTAGTAGGTGATCGTATAGAAACTAGTAAATGATCGTGTAATAGATTGTATGCATTCGTGTAGGAGTTTGTGAACGATCGCGGAGTATTTTGTAAGCGATCGTTTAGTAACACTGAGCGACCGTGTAGAACTTGTAAACGATCGTTTAGTATTTGGTAAGCGATCGGGTATCAACTATAAGCGACCGTTTAGTCTTGTTTGACTTTTATCGTTTTTGCTTTTCCGGAAGATTATACCAACCTGTTACGTTAATAAAGAATTTCAAGAATTAGTATCCTAACAATCTCGTATTTATGGAAGCGAGTATTTTTGGGTAATTGTAATGTTAGTATTTTAGGGTTAATAATTATATTTTTAATGAATATTTTAAAAAAAATTATAAATGTAGCAAAATTTATTTATGATAGACTATATCGATTATAGACTTTTGTTAATGATAAACTCTTATTAGCGACATATACTTGACTTCGAGAATTGAATCTAAGTTTTGATTTTTTATTTTTTTTTATTTATGTGTTATACCGGTTAATATTTTGAGCCTCACATTTTCAACCATCCAACTTTTCTTTTTTTTGTAAGTATTGATCATATACAACGGCTCCCCTATTATTGGTGTTACAGCTTTGATGTTGACTATTTTTTTAATTGTATTGTGGTTATTGGTAATCTTGTGGTTCTCCTTGTTCCACGAGATATATGTTTAATATTTTTTTCCATGGTATGGTATGTCCCACAAGATGTTTCACAAAATGTTGATTGTCTAATTATTTTTTCTTTAAAGATTATTCCTATAGGATTCTGTCCTTCAAGGAGCTCGGCTAGCTGACTTGGGGTTGTTTATCTTTTTCTGTCGTGTATGTATATGAGTTGTATTGTTTGTTTTGATGTTATGACTTTGAAGACATCTTTGAGCTGTTTGTGTTACTTACGAAGATTTTCATTGTGTTGTCTGTGAAGTTTCTACTATTATTGGTCTTGAGTGGTTCTCTATATTTTAGTGAATTGTCTATTGTAACTTGAGTAGAAATTCTCTTATTTAGGAAAACTTAAGTATTCCAAGTAAAGTGGTCTTCAATTGAAGGTGAAAAGATAGAAGTTCTTGTTGAGACGGAGTCTCACACTTATAGGAAATCAAAGTGATCAAATCACTAAGTTAGATTGTTCATGTGTCAGTGTAATTATCATTTGTTTACAGATAAGTACAATATTTTAATTGCTTGAATTTATAATAGTGAAACTATATTTTGTAGCACCTTGTGTTATGTCTATGTGATTTACTATGTCTTCGGAAGTATTGTAACATTATGTAAAACGTAGTCAGAGTAACCTGGTTTTTTTTCAATTGGTATCTTTCGCCTGCGAGGAGAGGTTTTTTTTTTTTTTTTTTTTTTTTTTTTTTTTTAATGGAGTTTCTGAAAACAATAGAAAATGATTTTTTATAATAGAAAAAGGGTTTTCGGTAAGTGAGAGTGAGACGGTGGGTTAATATTTGCTTCCCTATCTAAACTTTGATTCTGAAGTGTCAAAAAAGTGACTGGAAGGCAGCCAAAATATGTGGGGTTATGTGGAGTTTCTTTGTGTTTGTTTGAGGAATTGGTCTAATTGTTATCCAAATCTTTAATTGGGCCTTTGTAGGTCCAATGGACTAACTATTCTTCATTAGCAGGCCCAAGTTGAATGTTGGAGACAACCCAACTCGGTGGAAAAACACCAGCCCATGATTGCTGAGTCAGTGGAATTAGGAAAGATTAGCTTTAGCCTGATGATGATCCTTCTGTGCCACGTATCAGCTGGGTCAGAGCATTCAATTTAGATTGTCAATCACTCTGAATGCAAAATTAGAGAGAAGTCTGAAGGCTATACGAGAGAGAAAACCATTTCTTTTATGTTCAACTTACACTTGAGGGTTTCAGAAGGGAAGACGATGTTCTTGAGCTTCAAATCTCAATGGTTCACCTGCATGTGAGAAAAATTGTGTAGGAGATGCAAAGAGGAAGAAGAAGATAGATGAGGAAGAAAGAATACAAGAAGTTTAAGTGGTTCGGCTAAGGGCCTACATCCACTATGTAAAGGGAGGGTATATTTTTATTGCTTCTTCTTTGAATTTTCTTTTACAGAATGAATTCATTGCCTTACTCTCAGATTCTTCCCATTTTTTATAGGTTCTCATTTTCAATGGAAAAAGCTCATAGTGAGCTAGTGGTTACAACAAACAAAACAGAAAGAAGAATTAAAGATAAGCTATCTACTACTCTTTTATCTCATTTCTTTCTATCACAATCTCCACCTTTGTAATCATCCAGAGAACCTTCCCTTTTGCTTCTAGAGCTGACTTTGAGCTAACCCTTTTCAGATAACTCGAACCCAAGGAAGTCCAAGCAATGACAAAGTTTGCTTTGAGGAACGGTCTTGGTCAATATATCAGTCGCGTTGTCTAAGGTATGTATTTTGAGTACCTCTATTTCCCCTTTCTCAATTTCTTGTTTGATGAGGTGGTATTTAATATCAATGTGTTTAGTTCTACTGTGAAACTGTTGATTTTTAGATAAATAGATAGTGCTCTGATTGTCAAAGTAGATTCTCACTTTAGGTTGTGTAATGCCGAAATCATTTAGTAATCCCTTCAGCCATAAGCCTTCTTTGACTGCCTCAGACAATGCTATAAACTTAGCTTTTGTTGTGGATAGGGCCACAATAGATTGTAGGCTAGCCCTCCAGTTTATTAGGTTATTTCCCCATAAGAAAACATATCCTGGTAGTGAACGCCTCTTACCTAGGTCCCCTGCATAATCAACATCTACATAACCATACATTTCATCATTAGAAGGGTCATTCTGTCTATATAGGATTCGAGCTCCCTTAAATCAAGTGAACTACTACAGATGGTAGATTCTGACCATTCATGTGGAGACATACGAACGGGAGTGTCCTATACAAAGAGTTTGTATAAGATCGGACCATGAGATGACTAGTCTCTTTATAGAACGTCGTTGATACTTGAGACTTACATCTTACCTAAACGACCATAATGTTGGGATTGATGTCTTAATTCTCCCGGAGTCTCGTTGTTTGTAATAATACACATTGTTTGGAATGAAATAACTGTTATTTCATTCGAAAATTTACTCATATCCAATAAACAATGCTCCATGGTTATCATATGTAAGCATATATATGTGATATACAAGTGGATCATGCCTTAAGTGATAACCTAAATAAGTCTGTAATATAAAGATTAAGCTGAGATACCTGTTCCTGGTGATACTATGGATACGACCTGCTTTGTAGAGCTTTGCAAGTGTTGTAAACTACTACAGATGGTAGATCCTAACCATTCATATGGAGACGTGTGAACAAGGGTGTCCTATACAAAGAGTTTGTATAAGACCGGACCACGAGATGACTAGACTTCGTATACAATGCCGTTGATACTAGAGACTTACATCTCACCTAAATGACCATAGGTGACACGACCTCAATCCTGAGTGTTTTGGAAACTCTTGCATTTGAGGGCGGTTCTTTTATTAGTATGGGTGAGAGTGGCCAGATTGCCAATTCAACATGCCTACCTTTTTGGAGACTTGTCTGCTTTAGGAGCTGGAAACTCATTACAAAAGATGGAATTCACTCCTTTCTCGAAGCAAGGATAAGTAGAGAGATTGCTCCCTCAAGGGCTGACTCTGGGGCTTGAACATAGTGGCCACAACTTTTCGTTGGAAGAGAGGACTCAATCATAGTAGTAGAACTATGATTTATGTTCATTAGAGGGATCAATGGTACTCATTACTCGGTTCATCAACATTTATTTTTATACACGTGATGTATGGTACTTATATGCCAAAGTGTTTGACATATAGTTTAAAACCCACCTTAGGTTGTGCAATGCATCATGTATTATAAATGTTATAATCGAGCATGAAGAAATTACTTGAAAGCATATGCATGCATCATGAAATATAAGAGTTATATTTTGCATGCAGTGAGCATTATCATGCATCATTCTTTTGTTATAAGTGTTATAGTCTAAGGGTGAATGGAAGTATGTTTTGCTTGTTTCATTGCTGTTTTGTATAAATGTTACATAAAAGAAGTAGCAATGAATGAACAATGCATTGAGCATGACACTTAAGCTGTTTATAAACGTTATGAATGCCTTGCATGTGTTAGCTTCGCATTGTGGTGTTGGTTTCCATTTATAAGTGTTATAAAGGAAGTTAGACCTAAAATCAATAAGAAAGAGTTTCATGTGGACTTAGGTGAACTCAAGCTTTTTAAAAGGGTTTTAAAATTGGATCGAGATAGACCTAAGTTCAAGTGGTTCTAAAGAGTTTAGTAACCTAGATTAATCTTTTAAAATCGGCTTAATAGGATAAAATTGTTTAGCATAAAAGAATAAATTTGTTGTAAATCTATCTATAAGGGACCTTTTGTCTAAGGCGGGTTCTGGCTAGACTGAGGTTCTTAAGTTAACAGAAACATAACATCCCTATCTAGGAACCTATCTAAAAAGGTGAATTAGATAGATTTTCAATAAGCATGCGACGATTTGGTCAAAGACTCCGTTAAAGAGTTTAATGGATGATGATCAAAAGTTGTTTAACTATCCAAGGTAAAAGTTAATCTTTGGAAAACCTAAAAGTCACTTAGTTAAAATATCTAGCCTTGTTTTTTCTAAGTAAGCTAAACCCTAGATTATAAAATACTCAGTGGGAGGAAGATATGTATCTGATATGTCTATGATTCCACTCACATTTCTCTTGTATGTTCACAACGTGATATTCATGCTTGGCCTCGTGGTGCTCTGCGAACATCCCTCTCCGGATGGTGTTTGCATGAGTCAATATCAAGGTGGACGGAGAGAGTGTTTATAGTAAGTGGGTGAAGGGTATGTGTCAACATGTCCTATGGTCTCTGTCATTGGTTCACACCGTGAGATCATTATGTACTCCCTCGTAGTGCCCTGGGAGCGTCCACTTTTGGATGGGTTTTGTGTAGTTGGTCAAGATCAAGGTGAACTCCAGAAATGGATAGGGTCGCTTTAGGTTTTGCCCTAATCGGATTTTTTTCCTTCGGATTGGCCTTCTGGGCAGACCTCTAGGACTTAAAATGGTGGGTCACACTTATGGGAGATTGTTAAGTAAGTTAATGATCTCTTGGCCAAATAAATGATGGCTAGTCGTTATAGGAGCAAAAGTTGTTATAGTATTAATGGCTGATTGAGAACTTCTCAATTCAAAGGAGGGATAACTGACCTGCCTTTGACAACTTTTGTCCTAAACCTTTGAAGTGTCATTGCGAAACTAGATGTCATATGGGGTTCATACTATTTTTGCTAAAACCTCATTGGATGTTGTTTTGTTCTATAACGGGTATTTGCTTAAAACCTAACGTAGGTCAATGTGCTTTTCTTTTAAGCAACTCATTAGTATTTCTGTTTAGTGCTTTTAAAATGACCGACTACATACAATGGAAATAATCATGTGAAACGTATTTCGTGGCAAACGACCTCGATCTCACTACTCTCCATAAAAGGAGACAAGACAGTAAATCTGATTTATTGGGCTTTGAGACGTGTTTGGTAGAGAATGATGATTCTGCCAGGATCCTTGGTTCAGGTGGTACCAATCATGTCAATTCTTCTTACCAAAGATTCAGTTCCTAGCAAACGCTGTCACAGGGAGAGATGACTCTTCGAGTCGGTACTGGTAAGGTTGTTTCAGTTGTTGTTGTTGGTAGGCTGAAGTTATTTGTTGACAAAAAATGTTATCTGTTGCTGAATAATGTTTTTGTAGTTTCTCATATTAAGAGGAACTTAATCTTGGCCTCTTGTCTTATTGAACAAAGCTATACCGTCTCCCTTTCTGAAAATAAAATTTTTATTTTCAAGAATGGAATAGAGATTGGTTATGGTTCAATGGAGAGTAACTTATATGTACTAAGGTCATTAGTTAAAAAGCCTTGTTTAACACTGAAATGTTCAGTACGGCAACAACAACTAAAAGACCAAATGTTTTTCCTAAAGAAAAGGCCCATCTTTGGCATCGAAGGTTAGGTCACATCAACCTCAATAGGATTGAGAAGTTGTTGAAAAGTGGACTTCTAAAGAGTTTAGAAGAAAACTCCTTGCCGGTATGTGAATCATGCCTCGAAGGCAAGATGACCAAACGACCTTTTATTGGAAAAGGTTACAGAGCCAAGGAAGCCTTGGAGCTTGTACATTCAGACCTTTATGGCCCGATGAATGTTAGAACTCGGGATGGGTATGAATATTTCATCTTTTTCATAGATGATTATTCAAGGTTTGGGTATCTCTACCTAATGCAACGTAAGTCTGAAGCCATTAACAAGTTCAAGGAGTATAAGGCTGAAGTTGAAAACATGTTAGGTAAGAAGATAAAAACACTACGATTTGATCGTGGTAGAAAGTATATAGGCCTCCAATTCAAAAACTATATGATAGAATATAGGATTGCATCCCAATTCTCGGCCCCTGGTACACTTCAGCAGAATGGTGTATTTGAAAGGAGAAACAGAACCTTGTTGGACATGGTTCGGTCTATGATGAGTTATGCTCATATTTTAGACTCGTTTTAGGGTTTTGCAGTGGAGACTGCATGTTATATCCTGAACAACGTTCCCTCGAAAAGTGTTTCTGAAACACCTTTTGAGTTATGGAGAGGCCGTAAAGGTAGTTTACGCTACTTTAGGATTTGGGGTTGTTCGGTACATGTGCTAATGACTAACCCAAAGAAGTTGGAACTGCGTTCGAGGGTTTGCCTCTTTGTAGGCTACCCCAAGAAAACGAGAGGTGGATACTTCTATGATTCGAGTGAGAACAAAGTGTTTGTTTATATAAATGCTATCTTCTTGGAAGAAGACCACATGAGGGGTCATAAGCCACGAAATAAGCTCGTTTTTCATGAGATCTCTAGTGAGACTAAGACTGCTGAGGGTTCAACAAGAGTTGTTGAACAGGCCGACAGATCAACAAGAGTTGTTGAGGTCGAAACATCTAGTTTACTAGCTCAAGAGTTGAGACTGCCTTGACGTAATGGGAAGGTTATGAACCCACCAGATCACTACATAGGTTTGACTGAAGCCCAAAACATCATTATGAATGATGAGGTCAAGGATCCATTGTCTTTTAAGAAAGCAATGGTGGATGGTGACAATGATGAATAGGTTAAGGTCATGAACTAGGAAATGGAGCCTATGTAGTTCAATAACATCTGGGAGCTTGTTGATTCACCTGATGGGGTAAGATCTATTGGGTGTATGTGGATCTATAAGCGAAAGAGAGGTGTAGATGGAAAGGTGGAAACCTTTAAGACTAGACTCGTGGCAAAGGGTTATACCTAGGTTGAGAGAGTTGACTATGAGGAAACTTTCTCACCTGTTGTCATGCTCAAGTCTATCAGGATTCTCCTGTCGATAGCCACATTTTATGATTATGAAATATGACAAATGGACGCCAAGATTGCCTTTCTTAATGGTAATCTTGAGGAGACCATCTATATGACTCAACCAGAGGGGTTCATAGTTCCAGATCAAGAGCAAAGAGTTTGCAAGCTTAATAGGTCTATTTATGGGATGAAACAAGCATCTAGATCTTAGAACATCATATTTGACACTACTGTCAATTTGTTTGGCTTTGATCAGAACATTGACGAGCCTTGTGTTTACAAGAAGATCATCAACAACTCAGTAGCTTTTCTGGTACTGTGTGTGGATGATATCATACTCATTGGGAATGGTGTAGGGTATCTAACTGATATTAAGAAATGGCTAACTGCCCAGTTCCAAATGAAAGATTTGGGTGAGACACATTATGTTTTAGGGATCCAGATCATTCGGGATCGTAAGAACAAACGGTTAGCCCTATCTTAGACATTGCACATTGATTAAATATTGATCAGGTACAGGATGCAAGATTCCAAGAGGGGTTTGTTACCCTTCAGGCATAGAATCGTTTTGTCTAAGGATCAATGTCCTAAGACACCTCAAGAAGTTAAGGAGATGAGATGAAATCCTTATGCTTATGTTGTAGGAAGCTTGATGTATGCAATGTTGTGTACCAGACCCGACATTTGCTATGTAGTAGGGATTTTCATTCGATATCAGTCCAATCCAGGATTTGATCACTGGACAGCGATCAAGAGGATCCTCAAGTATCTTCAGAGAACGAGGGACGATATGCTCGTGTATGGAGATAAGGATCTGATCCTTATAGGATATACAGACACTAACTTTCAGACCAATAGAGATTCTCGCAAATCAACATCGGAGTCAATGTTCACTCTGAACGGAGGGATTGTAGTGTGGCGAAGCAACAAACAAGGATGCATCGTGGACTCCACTATGGAAGCCGAATATGTAGACGCTTGTGAAGTAGCTAAGGATGTTGTTTGGCTGAGGAAATTCTTTTCAGATTTGGAAGTTGTTCCAAATATGGATTTGGCTATCACTCTTTATTATGATAACAGCAGGGCTGTGGAAAATTCAAAGGAGCCTCGGAGTCATCATCAGGGTAAGCACATAGAATGGAAATATCACCTGATCAGGGAGATTGTGCATCGGGGTGAAGTGATAGTCACGAAGATCGCATCAGAGCACAACATTGTTGATCCCTTTACAAAGGCCCTACGGCTAAAGTGTTCGAGGATCACCTAGAGAGTCTAGGTCTGCGAGACATGCGGCATCTTGTCCAGGGCAAGTGGGAGATGATACTGGGGTATGCTCTAGGTTATTGTATATTGTACTTTTTTATATTGTATTGTACATTAGTCTCCCGAGTAATTATGACAAGTGGAAGATTGTTGGAATTGGTGTCCTAATTCTCCCGGAGTCTCGTTGTTTGAACTTAAGCATGTATATGTGATATACAAGTGGATCATACCTTAAGTAATGACTAAAATAATTGTTATTTCATTCTGGTATTTACTCATATCCAATAAACAAAGTTCCTTGGTTATCTTATGTGAACTTAAGCATGTATATGTGATATACAAGTGGATCATACCTTAAGTGATAACCTAAATAGGTCTGTAGTATAAGGATTAAGGTGAGATACCTGATCCTGGTGACACTACGGATACGACCCGCTTTGTAGAGATTTGCAAGTGTTGTAAACTACTACAAATGGTAGATCTTGACCATTCATGTGGAGACGTGTGAGCGAGGGTGTCCTTTACAAAGAGTTTGTATAAGACCCAGACCACATGATGACTAGATTCTGTATATAATATCGTTGATAATAGAGTCTGACATCTCACCTAAACGACCATAAGTGACACGATCTCAATCCTGAGTGTTTTGGGAACTTCTGCCTTTGAGGGCGGTCCTTTGATTAGTATAGGTTAGAGTGGCTAGATTGCTAACCCAACATGCCTACCTTTCTGGGGACTTGTCTAATCTAGGAGCTGGGAACTCAATCCATAAGATGGAATTCACTTCTTTCCTGAAGCAGGGATAAGTAGAGAGATTGCTCCCTTAAGGGTTGATTCTAAGGCTTGAACATAGTGGCCACAGCTTCTCTTTGGAAGAGAGGGCTTAGTCATAGTAGGACTATGACTTATGTTCATTAGAGGGATCAGTGGTACTAAAGGAGTCAAATGTAACTACAGGGGCATAATGGTTATTGGCCCAGCTGTACTTACGAGCGATCTTTGAAGGGTTGTCGCACTTCTAATTAGTTAAGATGAACACATAATATATCTGTGGTAAGAAGAGTTCAGTCGTCAGTCTTTAGTGGACTGCCTGACAATTAACGGATGGTGGATCCCGTGACTAAAGAGTTTAGTCAATTATTCACGTACCGTTGAAGCTTCGAGCTACAGGTCCATAAGGTTCCCTTGGTAGCTCAATGGATTTAGTTGAGGATCAGTTATTGGTGTTGATTTGAAATGTTCAAATTGACAAGAGGTAATTCGATTATATATGATATGATCGGTATGATGTATGAGATACATCTAGTGGAGGATTGATGTAAATTAGATTTACATTAAGTACCATGGAATAGAAAAAGAACTATGTTTTATATGTTTCATGAGATGAAATATTAAAACTATAGCTTATAAATATAGTATGATAAGTTGGTTAACATTCATATTTATAATAATATTAATTATTGTAGAATAAAATCTTTTTCTCTAATAACAAATTGAGTGGGAGGTTATCGGTTGTTCATGGTAACCGTGAGATAAAAGAAAAATTGTTTTCCTAATTTTAGTAATGTTGAAATTCGAGATTTTGTGAATTCTCTCTCTCTCGAAAAAAAGAATCTCACGGAAGTTGTCAAGTAAATAAAATTTACTAAGCAACAACTTTACAAAGATAAACGATCGTGTAGTGTTTTGTAAGTGACAGACACATAACTAGGCGTTGAGGTAAACAATTGCTTAGCTTTTGCTAGACAATTGCTTAGCTTTTTCTAAATGATTGGGCATCGACCTATACGATAGGTTCAGTCATCTCCCACTTGCTCAATCGTTTACACAATTGTTGTTTCCTCCATTCTTCTGCCTTAATCCAAGTCGACACAGAGCCTATCCTCTGGATTCTCACACTGAGAATACCAAGGTAGCCTTCTTGGTGGTGTCATACTCAACTCGACACCGACGAGGTTTTGTGGAGGTTGTTCGTTTTGTTTGGGTGTTCGTGACCAAGGCTATTGCTGAGTTCGAATATGTGATGTTCGTGCTGTGTAGCGGTTGAGTTGTTCGAGTGTTCGAGGTTGCATTGCTTAAGTGGTCATGATCAAGGAGCATTGGCGATGAGTTTACCAAGGTGCGTAGAGTTTCTCCTTTATTCATTGTATTATCATACTATAATTTCTATAATGAATGCATAACTGTATCGTTCTGGTTGACTATAATTGTAATGTTCATACATGATTGTAATTTGGAATGATCTTTTCGCTGCTCATGGAAATCCTCGTGATCGATTTCCTTCAATTGGTATCAGAGTCAAGTTGTTCTGATATTCCAAATTACAAGTCTATTTCGATCTCCATTTTACAGTGGAGGTGGGTTTCTGCATTTGTGTTTAATCGTTAAGTGCATTTGTAGATGAAGTTGATGAATGTTGCAGGTTTAATTTCCTTTAGTTAAAGCTTTCTTCAATTACAAAGTGTTAATTTGTAAAAGCCCCTGTGTTTTTTGGGCGTAATTAACTTGCAATAGAGTTTGTAATTAAAAGAGTTTGAGTTAGTCGAGTCATTCATGATGAAGTTTCGAAGCATGGAGATGCGGTTCTCAACGAAGAAGAAGACCAAGCATTGGTCGTATCATGTAGCCTCAGGTAAATGATCATTGGGATTTAACTAAGCGATCATGTAGATTTTTCTAGACGATCTACTAAACGATCGTTTAGCTAATGCTAAACGATGGGGTAAATCGTTTACTCTATCGTGTAGCATTGGTTGTCTGATCGCATAGGTGTTGGACGTAGATGATCATAGTGGGAGCATGTGATGCTCATCGTTTAGTAAAAGGTGCACGCTAGACAATTGTATAGCTAACAAGCCTCATCGCTTAGTTACTCCCTACAAGATCGCGCGTATATGATACGAAGGCGCTAGCTAAGAAATCGCTTAGGCGATGGTGCTTTGTGGCATCGTAGTCGTTTAGACGATCGCGAAAGGCGTGCGTTGAGCGGAGCGTGCTAAACGATCTCGTACCTCAAGCTTCATCACTTAGTAAAAGATACATGATCATGTAGTAATTAAGCATTGGTAAGCGATGGAGTAAAGCGTTTGTTTTATCGTCTAGACAACTGTGGTGAGTTTAGTACACGATGGTTGGAGATGCGATGCTTTGTCCGAGTGGTTCAAGACCCGGTTCGCCATTTTGATTTGGAGACTTCTTGTCTTTGTAATAGTTAGCTTTAATTTTGTGTTTTTAAGGCAATTTTACCCAGTTCATCAACATTTATATTTATACATGTGATGTATGATGCTTATATGCCAAAATGTTTGACAGTGGTTTACCTTGTTTCGCCTTTTCCGCTTTCTTTTCAGCCAAATACTTTGAGCAGTTATGCTTCCAATGCCCATCTTCTCCGCAATGGAAACATTTTCCTTTGGGAGTTTTGTTTTTGTTTTTCTTAGCAGTGGTTTTCTTTTTCCCTTTTTCTTTATTCTTCATTTGTACGGTTTTGTCTTTCGAAGAAGAAGGAATAGACTTCTCATTATCAGTGGGTTTGGTTCCAAACGTAGACCCTTTGAAAAACTCCTTAGGTTTAGAAATAACATTTATTTATTTTTTCCTTCAGTTTCATCATCGACTGATATGTCTATAACTCGTTCAACAACGTGGTCAGATTATAAGTAATTTTGTTCATAATAGCATTGGTTCTGAATGGCAGATAACTCTCCGAGAGAGATTCCAATATCATACTTACTTGACACTTTTCATCTATCATCGCCCCATGAGCCTCAACAATATTTAAATGGACCATCATATCGGGAACATGTTCTCTAACGTTGGTTCCATCTTTCATGCGAGTAAAGTAAACATACTTAATGGCTTCATGTCCAACAAAGGATGACGGTTGCCCGAAAATCTCTTGAAGTGACGCCATTATCTCATGAGCAGTGGACATAACCTCATGCTTCTTATTAAGCACATCAGATATACTTGCTAAGATATAGGCCCGAGCTTTCTCATTAGCCCTTACCCACCTATCATAGGTGTCCGAAACATTTCGATTCGCTATTGTACTGGGAACTAGAGGACATTCATTCGTCAACACAAACCTCAAATCATCCATAACTATTATCTTATTGATGTTGGATTTCCAGTTTGAATATCCTTCACTGTTAAATTTGTCGGAAATTAGCAATTGTATGATTGAATTCGACATTGCTGAAACAATATAAACAAATTCTATTAAATATTTATGCATCTAAATCCATTTTTAGCAAAATAATAAATAACCTAGAAATCTTTATCTATTTGCAACGATACTTTAGTGATTTAGAACAATTGCTACCGTGGGACAGTAAAGAATTCCTTCACTGAAGCAAGACAATTCTTGACCAAATACTATATCAGAATAACTCTTTACTCCTATAGTTCTTTTGGTTTTCGTTTTCGGTCAAGTTCTTTACTAACAATTAGTAATTCTTGTAAGTGTAACCTACCATTTTCAAATCTTATAGAACGGTATGAATATGCCTCCGAAATGGAAGACAATACCGAAGACAGAACTATAAGACCCTGTTCATTTTACTTAAGTCTGGGTTGTTTTGAATCCTATCTTACAACCCTCTGAGGGGATCTTCGTGGTTAACGACTAGCTAGTACCGCCTAAAAACGACAGCAGGCATAACATAGCAATCTCACGGTTCGAACTAATGGAGGAGACCGTAGGACAATGTTGATACATTTCCTTCATCTACTTACTATGAACTCCCCTCATTCACCTTGTTATTGACCCATGCAAATACTTTTCGAATGGAGCAGTCATGGTAAAAGCGACACGAAGCCGAGCATGAATCTCACGGTGTGAACTCTTGAGGACGTGAGAGCTAATAACTATATATCGAGTATATTGTTAATCTCCCACTGAAGTGTTTTATATGTTTGGGTAGTTACTTAGGGATAAAATGCATAGATTTAAACAACCTAAGTCTATATGGTTTATACAAGTATGACACTTATAATTGGATTTTAACCTACGAAGTCTAAGTGTTTAAACCATTTTTAAACCTCACACTGCTCACATAAGCTCATAAAATCAATTAATCAATGCTCTATCTTTCGGTCATAATCCCCAGGTAGGAGGTGTTCCATAAACCGTCAACTTAAGTACCCCTAGCCTTAGATAGTTTTACAAAACGATTTGAGCTTGTAATCAAATTTTATAAGGTAACAATCTATTTTAATGATTAAAACTAGTTGTTAACCTAAGTGAGCATGCAGCTGTTCTTCGTCATGGATTCTGTGTGAGCTAGTTGAAGATGGTAATGGAAAAATCCATTTTTTCATTTTGTGTATATTTTCTAATTTTTCAATTTTTCATCAAATGATTTCAAAATCAAATTGATTTTAAAATTAAAAATATTATTAATTTTATAAAATTAATTTCATAAATAAATTTTCTAATAAAATTAATAAATAATTATTCAATTAATTATTAAATAATTCAATTAATTCCAATTAATTTAATATCAAATATTAAATTAATTTTTACACAAATCCACCTTCATATATTTAAATCATATTTAAATAAAAATTCTCCAATTTCGTTTAATTCTAATTTGAACATTTCAAATCAACTTATCATGCTAGTCTAAAGCTAATCCATTTACGAGCTAGTAAGGGGACCTCACGGACCGACATATCATGGGCTCCAACGATCTGAGATTAATTGGCTAAACTCATTATACCAAATTAACCCCCATTCATTAGCTAATGGATCACTCCACTAAAGCCCATAGTTCAACTCCCCTCACTGTAGATATATTATGTCCACTTGATATAACCATGATCAGTAAGTCGATCCTTCACAGGTCGTTCGTAATCACAGCTGGGTCAAGATCACCGTTTTACCCATATGAATACATCTTGTTCCTTAAGTTCCTACTGACCCTCTAATGAACAATTTTGATTCATAATAGTTAGGAATCAAGTCTTTTCTTTATCAAGAGAAGGCGGGGCTCCGATTGTTCAAGACCTGGAATCAGTACTTAAGAGAACAACATATCTGCTAACCCTAAATTAGGTAGGAGTGAATTCCATCTTTCAGGACTATGTCCCCAGCTATTCATCCGGTCTTATACCCAAAATGGAAGGCTTATTGGGTAGTATTATTGGACTACTCTCACCCATGCAGATCAAAGGATAATCCTGAACAAACAAGAGTTCATAGCTAGCTCAGGATTAAGATCGAGTTATCCTGGGTTACTTAATAATGAAATAGTTAGTTTTAACAGTAAACGGTCATTATAAAGAAAAGGGACTATTTTCGTGGTTCAGTCTATATGCAAACTCATTGTATAGGATGCCTCCACTCACATCTCTCTACATGAATGATTTGTGGATCACATCATTTGTACTACCTACAAAATGGGCCGCATCCAATAGTGTTACCAGGATGAGATACCTAATTTCATCCCTTTACTTATTAGACAATTTAGGCTATATACTATTAACTTGATCCTATGTATGTCACCACATAAAGTTAAAGTATTCACACTATAATCATGGATATATTTATTAGATTTTCACAATAGAATGCAAAATCAACAACTTTATTGAATAAGTTACTAAATAGAATGTTTAACACGAATTGTGAGTTCTAGGACATTTCCAACACGATCGTGTAGTAAAAGGGGCGAGATCATATAGACGATCGTTTACTAAATGCTCAAGCGCGCGATCGTGTAGGAAAAAGCTAGACAATCATTTAGTAAAATCTATGCGATCGTTTAGTAAACTGCATGCGTGTATATAATCGTTTAGAAACGTTAAGCTATCATGTATGCTCTTGGTTTACCATGCGATAGGCAGTATACACAATTTGGTGAGCCAATGTCTGATTCTTTTGCAAAATGAGAACAATTTTCATTTTATCCTTCACTTATGAAAACTGAATGCAACCTCCCACTAACTCATTCGGTTACGGAGAAAAAGCTAGCAAAATTATCCCATAATTGTTAAATTAAAAAATAAATATAATCTTATTATATTTATAACCTATGGTTTAATATCACATCACATGCAATACATGAACCATAGTCTTTTTCTCCTCCATTAGATATAAATCATATTTATATAATTTTCCTCCAATTAATATATTTCATACATCATGTCAACCATATCATATATAATTGACCAGTTCAATCATATCATATATAGTCGAAATTTTTCTTGTCAATTTGAACACTTCAAATTAACCTAAAAACTGATTCTCAACTTGAATCCATTGAGCTACCAAGGGGATCTTATGGACCTATGGCTCGAAGTCCCAATGGTACGTGAATAGCTGACTAAACTCTTTAGCCACGAGATCCACCATCTGTTAACTACCAGGAATTCTACTAAAGACCGACAATACACTCTTTTCACCACAGATATATTTCTGTTTCATCGGATATAACCAATCAACAATACGAAAACCCTTCATAGATGCTTGTAAGTATAGTTGGGCTTATTTACCATTTTGCCCATGTAGTTACATCTAACTCCTTAAGTATCATTGATCCCTCTAATGAACAATACAACATAGTCCTACTATGTGTGGACACCTCTCAGGCAATGAGAAGGTGTGTAGCACCACATCGTTCAAGCCCTGGAATCAGCCCTTAAAGGAGCAATCTATCTACTTGCCCCTGCTTTGAGGAAGGAGTGAATTCCATCTTGTGTAGCTGAGTTCCCAACTCTCAAATCAGACGAATCCCCAAAGTTATAGGTTTTAGTCGGCGATCTGGCCACTCGCACCTATGCAAATCAAAGGACTGCCCTCCAAAGCAGGAGTTCCCAACTCACTCAGGATTGAGGTCATGTTACCTATGGTCATCCTAGTGAAGTGAAGTCTCTGTCATGAACGATGTTATTTAACGAGACTATAACATTTCGTGGTCCGGTCTTATATAAACTCCTTTGTATAGAACGCTCCTGCCCGCATGTCTCAACATGAATGATCAAGCTCAGACCATCTGTAGCAAGTCACAACACTTGTAACTATTCTACAAAGTGAGCCGCATCCATAGCATTACCAGGATAAGGTTTCCCTCCTATATCCATATACTACAGACCATTTTGGTTATCACTTAAGACATGATCCACCTGTATGTCTCCACGTACATGCTTAAGTTACAAATAACAACTAGGGATCTTAGTTTATTGGTTTGTGGTGAAGCAATTAAAACATCCAATGTTGCATAGACAAAATTGAAGAAAATAACATATATTATACAACACAAGCGTTTATTCAAAATTGTGTTTATAAACTAAAGGACCTAATGAGAGTGTAGGGCATCATCCCTAACAAATCGTGAGCTAACTATGAACTCTTATTTATTCGGTATTATATTTAGATTTGCATGGGTGAGGGTTGGCTCAATAATGTCAGCTCAATAAGCCTCCCATTCCAAGGGTAAGTCCAAGTACATAGTTGTGGACATAAGGTGTAAGATGGAATTCGTTCCTACCCGCTTTTAGGGATAGTAGGGAGGTTATTCCCTTAAGTACTGACTTCAAGTCTTGAACAAGGGGCCCCACCCTTACCCTTTCATTGGCACGTGAAGAACTCAATTTGGTGATTGGATTATAAACCAATTATTCATTAGAGGATCAGTGGGACTTAAGGAACAATATGTAATCTCGGGGTAAAAAAGCTTTTGACCCAGTCGATATTACGAAAAACTTGTGAAGGATTGACTTATTGATTATGGTTATATGGAGTGGATAGAAATATATCTAGAGTGAGGGGAGTGCAACTACTAGGTTTTAGTAGAGTGGCCCAGTAGTTAACAAATATTTTTTAATTAGGTTAAAGAGTTTAGTGGGTTAAACTCGGATCGTTGGAGCCCATGATCTATAGGTCTATTAGGTCGCTCTACTAGCTCACAAACGGATTAAACCTTAGAATATCGTGATGAGTAAATTTGAAACATTCAAATTTGAATTAAGGAAATAATAATTGTATACGGTATAATTATACGTTTAATTATCGAATTAAACGAAATTAGAGCATTGGATAATATTCAAATTTGATTTGAATATTAATTACATAAACAGAGATTCATGTTTAAGGAATTGGTGTTTCTAGAATTTAATATTTGATATTAAATTATTTTAATTAATTAAATTTATTTAATTAATTATTAAATTTAACTTTAGATAAAATTAATTTAAAGAAATAAATTTTGTTTTTAAAATTCATTTTGATTTCAATTTTTGAAAAAGTTAAAAAATAAGGAAATAAAGGATAGTGGGGTTTTCCCACTTATCTCACTATTTCAACACCTCTCTCACTCAAAGTGCATGAGGATGAAGTGTCAATCGGTTGATATCTCTCACTTCGCATGTATATCTTCAATAAAAGAAAAAAAAATTGAGGAAAAAAAAAAAAGTAGCCTTATACAGAATTTTTGATGAAAAAAGTGTTTTCTCATAAGGTTTTTTCATAGATAACTCTCCAATAAAATCCCTTCAACTGATCTCTCATCTTAGGCTCCACCACCAAATCTAAGATCCTAGAGGATAGTAGGGAAGATCAAGTGGTGATCGACAACTTGTTAGTTAAGAAATTCGAGACGGAATTCAAGGATTGAGAAGTACAACAAAGGTATGATCTTCAATCATAACCCTACTTGTATTTTTATTTGATCTTGCATCTTTCTTTGCTGAAATTGATAGAATTAGAGTAGTTAAGATCCTAATTATTTTTGCATTTTGAATGTCAACACCATCAATTGGTATCAGAGCATCATTTAGGCACCTAGTTCGTGTTAATTTTAGCTTGGTGGGTGATTTTCATAGGTTGTATGAAAAAGGGTGCTGATATGGATAATTTCAATTTTGGCATTAGATTTCTATTCAATTCAATGTTAATTGTTGTAATTGGCTCTTTTTTATGGGCCTAAATATGTAATTAAGTGTCTGTAATTTGTTAGAGTTGATAGAGTTGAAATTAGGTTGTAATTGAATAAAAATCGAAGTAAGTTCAACAGTTGGTTGTAGTAGAAGAAACTACTGCTTTGCAGCCTTAGAGCGTTGCAGCGCTATTCTTCAGATATCCTTCAAAAGAAGCAAAAGCTTATAGCGTTGTAACACTGGGTTTATAGCATTGCAACCAGTTTATCCCAAGCCAAAAGGCAGGCGTGCGAACAGACCGACGGTTGAAGTTGACCGGTTCAACCAGTTCGAGTCAATGAGGCTTAGTTCAGCCAGTTTTAGACCGATTCAACCCATTTTGGAGCCCGGGAGGTTTGGTTTAGGTCTGTTCGTGAAGTCTAAAGGCTTTTGAGGTTCTTTTTAATTATTATTGTAATAATTTAGATTGTTTGCTTGCTTAGGATGCCAAAATTGGTTCATATCAGTGTGTACTTAATTATTTATGCATTATGAATGTATGTTATAATTAAATAACATGTTGATTTAAAATTCCACTATAGGAAGCATGTATCATGCATTAAAAGTATGTTATAATTTGTTATAATATATAGTATGCATGATTTAGGGTTTTATACTTTTAATATAAATAATTGTATTAAATGTTGAAATACTTGGTGTTTGTTATGGGTGAAAAGCATGTCTACAGTTTTATAAATTGTTATAAAAATGGTTTAGACATTTAAAATCCATAACACAGATAAGATGCATGCTCACTTAGGGTTAACAAATAACAACTTGTTTTAAAGAGTTAAAATAGGCCGATATCTTGTAAAACTTTGGTTACAAACTCATCCGGGCTAAAAATCTTGTCCAAGGTTGAAGATACTTAAGTTGACGGTTTACAGAACACCTGCTACCTGGGGATTTTAGCCAGTTCTTGAGTGTCATTAACCCGATTTTATGAGCATGAATGAGTGATGTGAGGTTTTAAAATTGGTTTATCACCTAGACATCGTAGATTAAATCCAAATATAAACGTTATACTTGGAAAATCACTTAGACTTAGGTTGTTTTATTAGCCGGAATATACCTAAGTAAATATTTACCCAAAATAAATAGAACACTTCAGTGGGAGATTAATAACATATACGATATGTTGTCCGTAGCTCTTACGTCCCTAGGAGTTCACACAGTGACATTCATGCTCGGCTTCGTGTTAACCTGGGAGTGACCTTCATTCAAAAAGTGTTTACATGGGTCAATAGTAAGGTAAGTAGAGGAAGTAGTTCATAGTAAGTGGGCGAAGGATGTGTGTCAAAGTATCCTATAGTCTCTTTCATTAGTTTGGACCGTGAGATTCCTATGTTGCACTGCTTATCATTTTTAGGCAAAATAAGCTAGTTATTTTATGGCGGCTATCCCCTCAGAGGGTTGTAACATGGGATTCGGAATAACTCAAACTCCATAAATGGATAAGATTTCTTAGGCCTATTCCCAACCTTGACTTTCCAATTAGGTAGCATTGTTGTGCCCGACCTCTGATGTCTGGAAATGGAGGGTTACACTTATAAGAGTTACTAAATGTTATTAAGTTATTGAAAAAAAGGGTAACTAAATGATAATAAGAATAAGAGTTATTCTGGAATTAGTATTTAGTCAAGAATGTCTTGCTTTAGTGAAAGAGTATTTGACTACCCCTAGGTAGCATTTCTGACTCACTAAAGTATCATTGAAAATAAATAATGAAATTTGGGTACATTATTACTTTTGCTCAAATTTGTTTTGATTTAAAAGTAATTTACTGATTAGAATTCGTCTATATTTTCAGCATGACAATTTATTCTAAATTACTCGCTTCTGACAAGTTTATTAGTCTTAATTTTTCTACATCAAATATAAATGCAATACTAGAAGTTGATGATTTAAAATTTGTTTTAACATAGGAATGTCCTCTATCTCCCAGCTCATCTACAAACGAAAGAGTTTAGAATGCATATGACAGATGGACTAAGGCAAACGAAAAGGCCTGAATCCGTATCTTAGCAAATATTTCAGAGATACTAGCTAAGAAGTTCAAGAACATGGTTTCTGCTAAAGAAATCATGGATTCGTTACATACATTGTTTGAACACTTTGTCAGGAATGATATTCTTGAAGATGTTTAAAAGCATGACATAAAGGATAGAACCTTTATTAATGAACAAGCTCTGGATATGTTAAAAGTAATAAATACGAATGTCATAAATGAGGAAACTAAGATAACACAAAAAAGTAAATATGATTTACATGTCATTGAGACATGATTAGTGAAAAATGATAAATTAACTTGGATATTAGATTTAGGTGCCGCTAATCATATTTGCGACAACTAGTTCTTGAAGGCAACTTACAGAAGGTGAAACAACTTTTAAGGTAGGGACCGAGGAGGTTGTCTCAGCTAAAGCAGTGAGAGATAAGAAGTTATTTGTTGAAGATAGATTCATTTTACTTGAAAATGTTTATTACATTCCTTCCATGAGGAAGAATTTAATATCTATCTCACATTTGTTAGAACAAAAGTACAAAATTTCTTTTGAAGATAATGAAGTGTTCATTATTTCAAAAAGGTATTAAAATATGTTCTACAAACTGGAAAATAACTTATACGTGTTTAAAAACCAATAGAGGTAAAAGATGTTTTGAATATAGAGATGTTTAAAACAGCTTAAATTAAAATTAAAAAACGAAAAAATTATCCTAATGCCTATACTTGGGCACATTAATCTCAATAGGATTGGGAGATTAGTTAAGAGTGGACTCCTAAACAAGTTAGAGACAACTCTCTGCCACTGTGTGAATCTTATCTTAAGGGTAAAATTATCAAAAGATCTTTTACGATAAAAGATTTTGAACCAAAGAACCCTTGGAGCTCATACATTCAGACCTCTGTGGCCCAATGAATGTTAATGCTCAAGGAGGGTATGAATATTTCATCAGCTTTATTGATGATTATTCTAGATATTGACTGCTTTTACCTAATACATCATAAGTCCGAAACCTTTGAAAAGTTCAAGGAATATAAGACAAAGGTTGAGAATCAATTAGGTAAAAAGGTTAAAACATTTCAATTAGATCGAGGTAGTGAGTATATGAACTTAGGATTCTAGGACTATTTAATAGAACATGAAATTCAGTCGCAACTTACAGCACCTAGTACACCTCAACAGAATGGGTTAGTGGAAAAGAGAAACAAAACTGCTCAATTGCCTAATTATTTTTGGGGACATGCAGTAGAGGCTGCTATGTATATTTTGAACATGCTTTGAAAAGTGGTTCGAAAACATCTCACATGTTATAGAGAGGACGTAAAGATAGTTTATGTCACTTCAGGATTTGGGGATGCCCAACACATGTGTTGATAAAACACCTAACGAAATTAGAATGCCATTAAAATTTTGCCTATTTATAGAGGAAGATAAAGTTTTTGTATCGAAAAATACGACCTTCTTAGAGGAAGATCACATAAAGCATCATTAACATCGCAATAAGCTTGTATTAAATGAAATATCTATAGAAGCTATAGATAAGTCAACAAAAGTTGTTGATCAAGCAGGTCCTTCAACAAGAATTGTTGATCGAAATGGTACTTCATTCCTTCTCAACAGTTGAGAGTGCCTCGACATAGTGAGAGGGTTGTTCAAAATCCTGATCGTTACATGCTTTTATCCATTGTTGCTTTTTATGATTATGAAATATAACAAATGAATGTCAAGACAACCTTTCTGAGTGGCTATCTTGAATAGATTATCTATATGTTTCAACTAGAGAGGTTTATAGAGAAGGGTCAAGAGCAAAAGGTTTGCAAGCTTAAAATCCATTTATGGGTTGAGAAAAACATTTCGATCTAGAATATGAGATTTGACATTGTGATAAAATCTTATGGCTTTGAACAAAACATTGACGAACCTTGTGTTTACAAGAAGATTGTTAACAAGACTGTGGCTTTTCTGGTTTTATATGTTGATGATATTCTACTCATTGGAAATGAAATAGAATTCCTTAGCTGACGTTAAGAGATGGCTAGCTTCACAATTCCAAATGAAGGATTTGGGAGATGTACAATATGTTCTTGGAAACCAAATAGTTCGAAATGGGAAGAACAAAACACTAGGATTATCTCAGGCATCTTATGTAGAGAAGATGTTCTCTAGATATAAAATGCAAAATTTTAAGAGAGGTATGTTAACTTTCAGGTATGGAATTCATTTGTCTAAGGAAAAGTGTCCTAAGACACCTTAAGAGGATATGTTATGAAACAAATTCTCTATGCATCAGCAGTTGGTAGTTTGATGTATGTCATGTTGTGTACACGTCCCGACATATGTTATGCAATTGGAATAGTCAGCAAATATCAGTCCAATCCTGGATATGATAATTGGACTACCGTTAAGAACATCCTAAAGTATTTTTGGAGAATTAGGGACTATATGCTCGTGTATGGTATTAAGGATCTGATCCTTATAAGATATACTGATACTGATTTTCAGACCGATGTGGATTCTAGGAAATCAACTTCAAGATCAGTATTCACTCTAAATGGAGGAGTATAAAGTAAAGTTATATTGCTAACTTCACTATGGATGTAGAGTATGTAGTTGCATGTGAAGCAGCCAATGATGCAATATGGCTTAGAAAGTTCTTGACCAACTTGGAAGTGGTTCCAAATATATATCTATCGATCAACCTCTATTGTGATAACAGTGAAATAGTGGCAAATTTCAAAGAACCAAAAAGCCATAAGCGCGGAAGGCATATCGTGCGCAAGTACCATCTCATCGGGGAGATAGTACACCGAGGAAACGTGATTGTCACGTAGGTAGCCTCATAACAAAATTTAGCTAATCCTTTTACAAAGGCCCTCTTGACTAAAGTGTTTTAGGGTCACCTAGTACAACTAGGACTATGAGGTAGATAAATATATGGCAAGTGGGACAATTCATGAGTATCTAATGCCCTAGTTTATTGTATTTATTCTCTCATTCTCGACATTGTATATATTTGTATGTATGTAAAGTCACTTGAGTTTTAGTCAAAGTGGGAGTTTGTTGGGTTGTATGTCCTAAAACTCGAGGTTTGTAAAATTAAACATATTCTATTTGTAATAAAAAAGTTATTGGGGTTTATTCAATAAAACTGTTATTGAATATGTAAATTACCCTTGTAAAAACTAAATCCAATAAACTAAGATCCATGGCTATTACATGAGTACTTGGACTTTATATGGAGACATAAGAGTGGATCAAGTTCGTAGATAGCCAAAACAGTCTATAGTTTACAGATAAGGCTAGGTACCTTATTTTGAAAACACTATTGGGTATGCCCCACTTTGTATTTAGTATAAACGATGTGATCTTGAATTGTTCATGTGGAGACATGCTAGTGGGGGCATCCTATGCAAAGATTTTGCATAAGATCGGATTGAGAAATAAGTCAGTCTTACTTAATAACACTGCTTAGTGTTTAAGATTGACTATTTCAAAGCGATGATCTTGGTAACTTGACCTTAATCCTGACCTAACTATGTACTCCTATTTATTCGGGATTATCTTTAGATTTGTATGCACAAAGGTTTACTCAACAACTCCAGCTCAGTAAGCCTCCCATTTTAGGGGTAAGACCGGGTAGATAGTTGGGGACATAGGGTATAAGATGGAATTCACTTCTACCCGCTTTTAGGGATAATAGAGAGGTTGTTCCCTTAAGTACTGACTCTGGGTCTTGAACAAGGACCCCACTCTCTCATTGGCCCAAAAAGGATTCGATTTGGTGATTGGATCACAAACATATTGTTGATTAGAGGATTAGTGGGACTTAAGAAACAAGATGTAATCTTAGGGGTAAAAAAACTTTTGACTCAGTTGATATTACTAACAACTTGTGAAGGGTCGACTTACTGATTATGGTTATATCGAGTGGACAGAAATATATCTACAGTGAAGGAAGTGCAACTACCGGGCTTTTGTGGAGATACCCGATAGTTAACGAATGTTGGTTAATTAGGTTAAAGAGTTTAGTCAGTTAACTTCGGATCGATGGAGCCCATGATCTGTAGGTCCATTAGGTCCCCCTACTAGCTCACAAATGGATTAAACCTTAGAATAGTATGATGAGAAATTTTGAAACATTCAAATTTGATTTAAGTGATTCAATAATTATATACGATATAATTATACGTTTAGATATCGAACTAAATGAAATTGCATAATTGGATACTACTTAAATTTGATTTAAATATTAATTACATAAATAGGGATTCATGCGTAAGGAATTTGTATTTCTAAAATTTAATATTTGATATTAAATTATTTTAATAAATTAAATTTGTTTAATTAGTTATTTAAATTAACTTTAGATAAAATTAATTTAATGACATGATTTTTTTTTTTAAAATTCATTTTGATTTCAATTTTTTAAAAAGTTAAAAAATAACGAAATAATGGATAATGGGTTTTTCCCACCTATCTCACTATTTCAACACCTCGCCCACTCAAAGTTCATGGGGACGAAGTGTCAATATGTTTATAACTCTAACTTATATAGAAATTCTGATGAAAAAAGTGTTTTCTCATAAGATTTTTTATTTTTTTTTAATTTTTTTTTTTAATTTTTTTTTTTTTTTTTTAGATAACCTTCCAATAAAATCCCTTCAATTGATCTCTCATTTTGGGTTCCACCACCCAATCTAAGGTCCTAGAGGATAGTAGGGAAGATCAAGTGGTGGTCTATAACTTGTTGGTAAAGAAATTCGAGTTGGAATTCAAGAATTGGAGAGTTCAATATAAGTATGATTTTCAGAAACCCTACCTATATTTTTATTTAATCTTGCATGCTTCTTTGTTAAAATTGATGAAATTAGAGTGTTTAAGATCCTAATTTGTTCTGCATATTGAATGTCAACACCATCCATCTTGACATCCATTTGCCAAATTTCATAATCATCAAATGTGGCTATGGACAAGAGTATTCTAATCAACTTTAGCATGGCAATAGAAGAGAAGGTTTCTTCATAGTCCACTTCCTCTCTTTGGGTATAACCTTTTGCCACTAGTCGAGTCTTAAATGTCTATATCTTACCAGCTTGGTCTCGTTTCCTTTTGTAGGTCCATTTAAAACCAATATTTTTTTGTGAAACCTGGATTTCCATTTTTCCTACTTAAATAGGAAACTAAGGGAATTAACTAAGTATGAGTTAAATCCTATATTGGAGAGAAGAAAATTTTATGTGTTGAATAGATTTTCCTTGAGTAGTTTTGAGTTAAGCCTTAATTGGTGAAATTTGGCTAAGTGTAAAGTAAAAAAGGAACCATGCATTGAGAGACATTAATGCATAAGATGAGTAGAAAGGAAACCATGCATTTGTGAGGTTGGATGCATGATTGGCCGAAGTATTGGCAAGAGGCGTTGTTAAGAGTTGCTCATGCGTTGAGTTTGTATGAGCAAGAGCGCAAGTTGCTGAGCAGACGATCGTGTAGCAACTGAGCGATGCTACACGATGAGGTAGACGATTATGTAGCAAATGAGTAGTGCTACATGATGAGGTAGACGATCATATAGTAAGTGAGCGACGCTAAACGATAAGGTAGGCAATCATGTAGGCGAGCGCTGGACGATCGTGTAGCAAAGCAGGGAGCTACATGATGAGGTAGGCGATCATGTAGGCGGGCACTAGATGATCGAGTAGCAATGCGCCGAGCTAAGCGATGTATTAGACGATCGTGTAGATGTGCACGGCGTTAAACAATAAGAAGTGAGGCACTAAACGATCGGGCTATACGATAGGCAAAGTACTACATGATTAGTGTAAGCGCTAGACGATAAACGTAGAAGCTGGATGATAGTGTTAAATGATAGCACCAGAAGATAGCGTTAAGCGATAGACTACATGATGGCGCTACGCGATGGGCGTGAGCACTAGACAATAGTTGTGCTGCGTTAGACGACGAACAGAGGTGCTACACGATATGCAGAATACAAAGTGATAGGCGTTCGGCGATAGATGCAGGCGCTGAGCGATGACGCTGAGCGATAGGCGGATGTGTTAGACGATAAGGCGTCAGTGTTAAACGATGGAGGTAAATGATGGGTGCGGTAGCTAAACGATAGGCTATGTGCGAGATCATTGAGAGCGAGATCGTTTGCTAAATGATTGAGCTACACGATAGGCCTTTAGAGCTAAGCGATAGATTCAGGAACTAAACGATGGAATGGTGCTGAGGCCTGCGTTATGCAGGATTGATGAACTCATCTAGACAAATGTCTATAATGAGAGATGGGTAGACTTGAGTTAGTAAGAGCTGGACAAATTAAGTTTCATGCAAAGGAAGTCTTATGCATGAGGAGAAAAACTCAAATAAGTGTATGGCATGAGAGTAGGTGAATGTCAATGGAGTAGGTGGTGGCAAAACATGGTGCAAATACCCCAAAGTAGGAGGTGTCATGCGTTTGAGGCTTGGTAAAGATGACAAGGATCGTTTCCTTTCGCCTATAAATACCACCGCAAATTTTTCTTCCATTCATAAGCTAAATCCTCTTCAAAAAGTGTATGGAAGAGTATTAGAAGATGAATTTAAAAGAGACCATGCGTTAGGAGAAGATCATGCGTCGGTCATGAAGTTCCAAGAGAAGGAGATGCTGTCGGACAATGAAGTCTGGAAGTAGCATCAACTTGGGATGAGAATATCTTCTAGAATACTCATGCATTTGGAGTGATTTCAAAGCCACTTGAAATCTCTGAGAGTCTGGTTTTCAGGGTAGGGCTGTCAGAGAAGAAACTCCAAGGAATTGGGCTAGAGAATGAGGAAAAGGCAGAAGGGTCGAGCTGTCGGGTAAGCTTGGGCCAATCTTGATTTTTTGAGGATTCCGGCCAAACCACGAGGAGTTCTGAGCTAAGATTTTGTGGTAAGCTTCTTGAGACATTATAGCATGTTTGTAGAAGGAAGTATCTCGAGATAAGGCTTAGAACTAAGAGTAATCTGAGCTTTAAATTGAATCTGGATCTTAGGGTTTAAAAGGGAGCCCGAGGTGATCAAGGAACTTCTAGAGAGAAAGGTTCCTAAACGATCAAGGTGAGTAACTAAATATTTACAATGTTTTAAGAAACCATGTTCTAAAGAAAAATCTTTCAGATAAAGACATGTTTTCTATGTTTTTTTAAAGAAAGTCGTTGTATGACTAGTTTTACTTGAAACTCGATACCGAAAGACATTTGAGAAGGTATCCGAGCAGCTCGATACTGAAGGACATTTTAAGAAGGTATCTGAGCAAAAATACCTAAGGCATGATGGTACTTCTTTTACATAAGAATCAGTTTTCTTGTCACTCACTGGGCTAGTAACCTCACCCCGTTTCAAATTTTTTTCTTCCCAGGTAGCGAAAGGTGAGGAGTTCCAGGGTGCTGCTAAGGTCAAGGTCTGCCACAAGCCACAGTTACACTTCTAGGGTTTTATAGTTATTGTTGTAAACTTTGTAGTTAAGTCTTGGAGTTGTATAAACATTACATTTAAGTAATAAAATGGGCCTACTTAGTTAGTTGTTGTTATCTCCTTGACTTAAAGTTTATTGAGTACACAGAGATTCAGATGGGCAGTAGGTATCACAAAAGGGTGGTATTTACGGTCCCTCAGGCCTCTCCTTAGGCTCAGAAGTGCGGGCTTGGGGCAGGGTGTGACAGTTTTACCTCATTCGACTGATCTACAAGTTCTCAGACCAAATTGAAGTACATAGATTCCATTTTCAGGTCCATGGCTAGTTCAAAATGGATGGAGAATGTGTATAGACTTTAGAAAGTTAAATGCTGTCACTAGAAAGGACCACTTCCTCATTCCATTCATAGATTGCTGGAAAGCCTTTCTTCTATTTTCTTAGTCTTTCAGGTTTCTATCAAATCTTGATTAACCAGGAAGATCAATAGAAGATGACCTTTACATTCCCTTATGGCACCTTTGCTTTCAGAATGATGTTGTTCAGGCTATGTAACGCTATTGACACTTTCCGACGCGGCATGATGAGTATCTTCTCTGAATTTATTGAAAATTGCATGATGGTTATTATGGATGATTTCACTATTTATGGAGACTCATTTAATGATTGATTGTCAAATTTTTCTAGAGAGCTTGAACGATGTATTGAGTCTAACCTCGTGCTTAATTTCGAAAAATGTCATTTTATGGCCTCGCATGAAATTGTACTAGGACATATTATTTTTTTAGCATGGTATAGAGGTTAATCCTGCCAAAGTTAATGTTATTTCTAAGCTCTCTTACCCTACAAAAGTGAGGGAGGTTCGATCTTTTCTTAGGTATGAGGTTTCTATCATAGGTTTGTCAAGGATTTTCGTAAAATTGTTCAGTCGATGACCTCTCATCTTAAAAAAGACATGGCTTTTGAATTTGGTGATGAATGCAAGGCAAGCTTTAACATGCTGAAGAACACTTTGTTGTGTGCTCCAGTTATTCAGGCTCCTCGTTCGGATCTCCCCTTTGAGATCATGTGCGATGCAAGCGACCATATTGTTGGAGCGATTTTGGGCCAGAAGGTTGATAAGAAACATCATGTGATCTTTTACAACTCAAATACCCTAAATCCGGCCTAATACATCTACTTCATGATAGAAAAGGAGTTTTTAACTGTTGTGTTTGCTCTTGAAAAATTTAGTTCTTATATTATTGGATCCAAAGTAGTTATCTTTTCTGATCATGCAACTTTGCGGTATCTAATGTCAAAAAAGGAGTCCAAACCCAAATTATTGAGGTGGGTTCTTCTCCTCCACGAGTTTAACTTGAAGATTCAAGACAGAAAGGGATGTGAAAATGTTGTTGTCGATCACTTAAGTAAGCTCATGGGTAAAGGTGGTTGTCTCAAATCTAATGGAGACTTCCTTGACCATACAGTGAAGCAGGCGAACGGTATTTCCATGACTCCCTGGTATGCTGACCTCGTTAATTATTTGACCATTGGTGATTTTTTCTTATGGACTGAAGAAGCATAGACATGATAAAATCAAAGGTATGTCAAAATATTATGTCTTAGAAGAACCTTACCTTTGGAAATTGTTTTGAAATCAAGCTAATAAGAGGTGTGTTCCTAATGATGGGTTCTTTTCCATTTTAGAATTCTTTCATAAACATGCATGTGGTAGACACTTTAATCCCAAAAGAACTGTTTGAAAAAGTCTTAGATTATGGTCTATATTGGGACACTTTGTTAAGAGATTCATATTTTCTTTGTAAGACTTATGAACATTGTCAAAAGTCAGAAGGTCTGTCCCATAGGAATGAAATGTCAGAAGTCCATATTCCTTCCTGTGAGATATTCGATATATGGGCGATAGATTTTATAGGTCCTTTCTCTTGTGGGTTTGAGTATATTTTGCTGACAGTGAACTACTTTTCCAAATCGGTGGAAGCAAAGGCCACCATTATTGATGATGCTAAGGTTGCTGTAGGGTTCTTGAAGTCTAACATCTTATGTAGGTATGGCTTCCCAAAAGCAATTTTCTGCGACCAAAGATCACATTTTTGTAATCCAGTCATTGCTTCCTTGCTGAAAGAGTACGGTATACAACATCGTATTGCCACGCCCTACCACCCTCAGAAGATTGGGCAGGCGGAGGAAGGAGGTGAAGAGTATTTTAGAGAAAGTGGTTAACCCAGGAAGGAAGGATTGGAGCCTCCATCTTGACAATGCTTTTTGAGCTTACAAAACGGCTTTTAAGACCCCTATTAGGATGTCACCCTATGGGATGGTCTGCGGAAAAGGTTGCCATCTTCTAGTTGAGATTTAGCATAACGCATATTTGGTAGTTAAGCAGTGCAACTAGGATTTTGAAATAGCTGGTGAAGCTAAACTTTTACAGATCCAAGAATTGGAAGAGCTCAGGTTAGAATCCTATGACAACTGTTTGATCTATAAGGAAAGAACAAAAGAATTGCACGATCATATGATTGCACCAAAGGTGTTCGAGGTAGGAAAAAAGTATTTCTACAATTCACGTTTGAAATTTAGGCCTGGAAAATTTCGATCCAAGTGGCTTGGGCCATTTGGCGTTTCTGACATTTACCCTTATAGTGCAATAGACATTACTAATCTTGAGACAAGAAAAGTTTTGAAAGTGAACGGCCATAGGTTAAAGGTCTTTCACGATGACGAGTCTTTAGATTGCTTTGACATCATCTACCAATTGGACTCACCGGTTTACATCTGACAATGAGCCATCACAGTTGAGCAACCGACCCTAAAAATTTATTCGCTTTCCTAGATTAGATTTCATTTCTGTAGGTTTTTCCTATATTATTAAGCTTAATAATTTCAATCATTCTTGAATTTCTTAGGATTGTTGATGAAGAAGAGATAATTTGAGTGTCCCAGATCCCCCCTTCACTCCGTTGTTCAGGGAAGTATTATGATTCCCTTGTGCTTTAACTTCAATCACATTGGGGATAATGTGTGATTTAAATGTTGAGGATGGGGTGTTTTGGATTTTGGATGATGATACTAATTGGGGTCCTTGAGCATTGTGGTCAAACTTTGCTTGTATGATGAGCTTGTTTGTTGTTGTTTTCCTTGTTGTTTTGTTCCTTGCTATGATCGGCCTATGACACACTTGTATGAATTCTATGTTGCATGAAAATAGATCAGATGAAAGAATTCATGATTTTGTTGGCACTTTTTAAAATTTTGCTTGATTTTTGTTTCATGCGTCTTCAAGCTCTTTACATGTCTATCTTGACCCTTGCATCCTTAGAATCGAATTATGAGGCCATAGGTTTGTTGTCACTTTGAAAGACCTTAGTGATAGATATTAGTTTTTCCAAGGTTCAATTTAGTAATGCATGTCTTGAAACGTAGTTTATTGACATCACTATTCACCTTAATATATATATATATATATATATATATATATATGAAAGAAGTAGAAATAAGGAAGGGTTTACTCTTCTTCTTGAAGGGTATGATTAACTTAAGGCGACTATGACACTTGTAGTTTTCCTTTTAGCTAATTTGCCACAAAGGAATGAGTAAGCTTTGGCACTTTTGAAGGGAAGTTGGCCCGTAGTTGGATGTCTTTCACGTAACCCGTGTGGGCAAGCCAAAATGAAAGCCATCTTCCTTAATAAAGTTTCCCTCTAGGAGAGTTGATGAACAAAAAAAAAAAAAAAGAAAAGAAAAGAAGATATGTAATAAAAGGTGAGGAGTGGATTGATTTTGATCACTTAAATTTATTTACATTATCACTTTTAACATAGGGAACCCAGTTCTGTATCTTTCGAGCCAGAGTAGGCGAAAAAAAAACTGAGTGTTCATAAGGTCGTTACGGGTTGACTCATGTTCAAAATAGATAACTTTGTACTTATGTATGCATGATTAAAACTTGAAATGAATTTCCAAATTTGTTTTGGAATGGTTGAATACTTTTTGGTTGCCTACTGGATTGCACGCATGATTCTAATTGAATGTTAAAGCTTGAGTAGGGAATATTGTAGCATAGTGAACTAATTATTTTTCTATGATTACTTGTTCTACCTTTCTCGATGATGATCAAGAGCTAAGTTGGGGGTGTTTAATAGCACCAAAAATGTGCTATCTCCCACTTCTTAATTCGAGATCGTTAGGCTATTTAATGTGTCTAATTGATGATTTTGTAAGTCACGAGTACACAAGAGGTCAAATGGAGCGTTCAGGATGAAAAGACGATAAAATAGCCAAGATAGGAGCTAAATTGCACAAAAGGGGAAAGAAGGCCAAGGAATTATGAAACTATCCCGAGCCAGAGCGTTGCAATGCTAGAAGATAGAAGCGACCTATTCCATGAAGCAACAGGGCAGCGTTGCAACACTATATGTAGCGTTGCAACACTTTGAATTTGAGGCGGACATGGGTACTGTGCTGCACAGTGTTTCAATGCCTTGTGCAGTGTTGCAATGCTGTAATAGCTACTATATATCAAAATTTCGTCCGAAACGTTGGTCATAACACTGTTTTCCATTTTTAGCTCGATTTTTCCTTCTCTTTTCCTCAGATTCCGGTAATACTTTGCCACTTTTAGCATTATTGAAGGGTATTACTAAACTTAGTGCATGATTTGTGGCTAACAGGTAAGAACTTAGCTTAGGATTGTAGTTTATTTCCATTCCTACTTGAGATTTGGTTGTATTTTGCTGAGGATTGTTCTAGTTTATAGAGATTTTATCTTGTAATAATTCTTCAATCGATATTTCATGGACAATCTGACAAATTAGCTATAATTGTTTGATTGATTACTTCGATTAGCCCTAATTTGTAATCATTAGGTAGTTAATCACCTAGAGGCAAAGGCTAAGTATGATTGTGAAGTTAAATTGGGATCCCATTTAATACACATTACTTTCTAACCTAGACTTATCTCGCTCAATAATTGATGAGACGATGGAAATTGATTGTTTCGCTTAGCATTTCCCTTAATCTTAATGCTTGTTGATTTATTGATTAGTAAAGGATTCTCGCTAATTCTCTTAATTAACTCATTCGTAAGGACTACCGGTTAGGATTCTAATCGAGTATGCTAAGTTTTAATTGGAAATTCTTGCATTGATCTTTCGTATAAGTCCACAATAGAATCGAAAGGGAATGGAATAAATGAAGTTAACCCAAGCTAGGTGTTTTGTTCGATTGATTGTTTTTACAAAAAATTCACTTAACTCACTCCACACATTTTAATTCACTTGCAGACTTTAATTTTCATGCAAATACATATATCATCTTCATAAACCATTGAATTCGGAATATGAATGTATGTTGGTTTTGACACTTGGATGTTTCGAAAATAGGCTTAGCTTTATTATTTTTTTTAGTCGATTTGTAAAAGGTCGGTGTATTTTTTGGACATTTTTTTATTGCGATTGAGTCTATAACAGTTCGTGTCACTCGGGGTGAGTTTTCGGTTTCAATTTGGAGTTTTTTGGAGTAAGAGCGGAGCAAAACGGATGAAAGATGAAAATGGAGGAAGCATTTTGCCTTGGAGTGTAGCGATATTGTATATTAAACTATAAGGCATAATGACCAACATAGTTACGCTCGGTAGCAGTATTGCAGTGCTGATGCGAATCGTAGCGACGCTGCATGTAGCATAAAGCTACTCTACGGTAGCTCAAAAGTTAGTGTAGCGATGTTGTATGTAGCGTAGGGCTACTATGCGACAAAGCAAAAGCAAGCATAACGATGATGCACTGAGCGTCGTTACACTTCAAAAATGGTCTGCACGCATATAAGATGGTTTACAGATCGTGGCTTCGAGTCTCCTGGCATGCAGTTGGAGGCAATTTTTGCTTTATTTAATTATTAATTTATTTATTTGTATTTTCATTAATTGAATTAATATAATGGTTATATTAATTTAATTAATGTTTAGGATGCCAATTTTCGATCCAATGTTGCTTGTGTTATTCTATACATGTGATGTATGATTTATTTAATTATATAAAATTTTATATGCCATATAGTATAAAAATCCCACCATAGGATAAATATTATTTCATGCATAAATTTTAATATAAGTGTTATATTATATAGTTGTATGATTTTATCAAGCATGCTTATGCATTGTACAAAATATGTTTGTTATATTATATGACTGCATGCATTAATAACATGCTCATGCATCATCTTACAATATAATTGTTATAATATATAGTTTGGATGAATGGATATACATGTTTTCATTATTTTATAATATAATTGTTATGTTCCCCTTCCTATAAGTTTCTAAATTATAAAATCTAAACCAACTATCTATTGATCGATCCGGACTTTCCACTTGTACTACTTGTTAGTCTTGTCCAAAAATTTATAAATTTTATTTGGTCATTAAGGGTTTATAAGCAACGATAAATCTCGAGCTTTGATCAAAATACGAGGCTCATAAACATTTTAATCGAAGCCATAAGATTTGATCATAGTATCAAATCTTATATTCTAAGATCGATAAGCTTACTTCAATCCATAGATTGACCGATTAAGCCTGAAAACTTTTTGCTCTTGACCTTGGGATATGAATCCCTTAGGCTTTTTCATATAAATGGTCCCCTCAAGATTGTCATTCAGAAAAGTAGTCTTGACGTCCATTTGCCAAATCTCATAGTCAAAATATGAGGCAAGGAATAGAAGGATCCAGATAGACTTTAACATGACAACATATGAGAAAGTCTCCTCATAGTCGACTCCCTAAACTTGGGTATATCCCTTTGCCACAAATCTAGCCTTGAAGGTTTTCACCTTCTCATCAGCACCCCGTTTTCTCTTGTAGATCCATTTGCAACCTATAGGTTTTAACCCCATCAGGTTTATCTACAAGATCTAAAACAGAATTGAAGTACATAGACTCCATTTCGATATCCATAACTTTTATCCATTCATTTTTGTCAACATCATCTATTGCCTTCTTGTAGGACAATGGATCCTTAACATCTCCTTCAGCTACAATAGCCAATATTTCTGTTAAACCCATGTAATGGATAGGCGGGTTTAACACCCTTCCACTACGTCGAGGTTCCCTCAACGCTTGAGGTAGACATGACCTACTAAATGAACCAACGTCAACAACTCTTGTTAAGGTATTGGATTCTTCAACAACTCTCATTTAAGGTTCAGTAGTTTAATTGGAAATTTCATTCAACACAATCTTACTATGTGGTTTTTGCTCCCTAATGTGGTCCTCCTTTAGAAATGTAGCGTTTGTCAACACAAACACTTTATTTTCTTTAGGATCGTAAAAGTAACAAACTCTTGTTCTTTTCGGGTAAGTCTACAAATAGGGCACCATTTTGAACAAGGTTCCAGTTCATAGGATTTGTCTCAAGAACATGTGTTGGGCAACCCGAGATCCTAAAATGGCATAAACTACTTTATGACCATTCCATAATTTTAAAGATGTTTTGGTAATACTCTTGGATGGAACATAATTGAAAATATATGTTGCAGCTTGTATTGCATAACCCCAAAACGAGTAAGGCAAGAAAGCATAACTCATCATAGACCGAACCATGTCAAACAGGGTTCGACTTCTCCTTTTTGATACACCATTCTGCTGAGGTGTATCAGATGCTGAGAGTTGGGATGCGATTCTATGTTCTATCAAATAGTTCTAGAATATAAGATCCAAAAACTCTCCACCTCGATCCGATCAAAATGTTTTAATCGTTTTATTTAATGCATTTTAAAATTCAACCTTAAACTCTTTGAACTTTTCAAAGGCTTATGATTTCGGTTGCATTAAATAATCATACCCATATCTTGAATAATCTTCAATAAAAGTATGAAATATTCAAACTCTCCTCTTGCTTTAACATTCATTAGAACATAGAGGTCTGAATGTACAAGCTCTAAGGGTTCTTTGACCCTATGACATTTTCCGGTAAAAGATCTTTTAGTCATTTTTCCTTCAAGGCATGACTCACATACAGATAAAGAATTTTCTTCTAACTCGCTTGGAAGTCCATTCTTGACCATTCTTTCAATCCTATTGAGATTGATGTGTCCAAATCTTAGGTGCCAAAGACGGGCATTTTCTTTAGGACAAATTTTCAGTCTTTTATTTTGTGTTACGGTAGTTTTAAGCATTTCGGTATTAAGGTGGGCTTTAGTTGCTACGGTCTTAACACGTACAAAATTATCTTCAAGATTAGCACAAAAAATTAATACTCCATTCTTGTAAATAAACATTTTATTTACTTAGAAATTAAGAGAATAATGTTGTTCAAGAAGATGTTTTATAGAAATCATGTTCCTTTTCAAGCCTGGAACCACATATACATTATCTAATAAAATATAAGATTTATGTGAGTAGAGTCTATGCCCTCCCACTGCCATAGTTGACATGACATGCTTAGTTTTAACATGTATCATCATCTTCCCAGTTTCCAATTTCCGCTAGGAACTAATAGTCTTAACTCTTCTTACTATATATATATTATGTGTCTATATCAACCAATCAATAGTGTGATAACCCTTCATAGATTGCTCGTAAGTACAGTTGGGCCAATAATCGTTATGCCTCTGTAGTTACATCAAACTCCTTAAGTACCACCAATCCCTCTAATGAACATAAATCATAGTCCTACTATAACTGAGTCCTCTCTTCCAAAGAGAAGTTGTGGCCACTATGTTAAAGCCTCGGAATCAACCCTTAAGGGAGCAATCTATCTACTTACCCCTGTATATCCTAGTATCATCTCTCACTTGCCCTAGACAAGATGCCACATGTCCTGTAGACCCAGACTCTCCAAGTGCCTCAAACACTTTAGTTATGAGAGCTTTTTTAAATGGATCAGCTATATTGTGCTCCGACACGATCATTATGACTATCACATCACTGCGATGCACAATCTCCCTGTTAAAGTGATATTTTCGCTTTATATGCTTGCATCGACGATGACTCCAAGGTTCCTTCGAATTTGGCATAGCCCCGCTGTTTATCACAATAAAGAGTGATCGTCAAATCCATATTTGAAACAACTTCCAAATCCGTAAGGAATTTCCTCAGCCAAACAACATTCTTAGCTGCTTCACAAGCGGTTACGTATTCGGCTTCCATAGTGGAGTCCGTGATGCATCCTTGCTTGATGCTTTGCCACAATAAAGCCCCTCCATTCAGAGTGAACACTGACCCTGACGTCGATTTACGAGAATCTCTATCGGTTTGAAAGTCAGAGTTTGTGAATCCTGTAAGGATCAAATCCTTATCTCCATACACGAGCATGTTGTCCCTCGTTCTCCAAAGATACTTTAGGATCGTCTTAATTGCCATTCAGTGATCAAATCTTGGATTAGACTGATAACGACTGGCAATCTCTACTTCATAGAAAATGTTGGGTATCGTACACAACATTGCATACATTAAGCTTCCAACACCTGAAGCATAGGGAATCTGTCTCATCTCCTCAACCTCTTGAGGTGTCTTAGGACATTGCTCTTTAGACAAAACGATTCTAGGCCTGAAGGGTAATAAACCCCTATTGAAATCCTGCATCTTGTACCTGATCAAGATTTGATCGATGTACGATGCCTGAGACAAGGGTAACCTCTTGTTCTTACGACTCTGATTGATCTAGATCTCTAGAACGTTCTGTGCTTCACCCAAATCTTTCATTTGGAACTGGGTAGCTAGCCACTTCTTAATGTCAGTCAGAAATCCTACATCATTCCCAATGAGTAGGATATCATCTACATATAGTACCAGGAAAGCTATTGAGTTGTTGATGATCTTCTTGTAAACATAAGGCTCATCAATGTTCTGATTAAAGCCAAACAACTTGACCGCACTTTCAAATCTAATGTTCCATGGTCCAGACGTTTGTTTTAGCCCATAAATAGACCTATTAAGCTTGCAAACTCTTTGCTCTTGATCTGGATCTACGAACCCCTGTAGTTGAGTCATGTAGATGGTCTCCTCAAGATTACCATTAAGAAAGGCAGTCTTGACGTCCATTTTCCATATTTCATAATCATAAAATGTGGCTATGGACAAGAGTATCCAGATAGACTTGAGCATGACAACATGTGAGAAAGTTTCCTCATAGTCCACTCTTTCGACCTGGGTAGAACCCTTTATCACGAGTCCAGCCTTAAAGGTTTGCACCTTTCCTACACATCGCTTTCACTTATAGATCCACTTACACCCTATAGGTCTTACCCCATCAGGCGGATCCACAAGCTCCCAGATGTTATTAATGTACATAGACTCCGTTTCCTGGTTCATGGCTTTAATCTACTCATCCATGTCAATATCCTCCATTGCTTTCTTGAAAGACAAATGGATCCTTGACTCCATCATTAGAAATGATGTTATGGGCTTCAGTTAAACCCATGCAGCGATATAGTGGGTTCATAACCCATATAAACACTCTCTCCATTCACCTTGATATTGACCTATACAAACACCATTCGTAGGGTGACAGAAGCAAAAATGTCTTAAGGTCGAGTATAGATCACAAGGTGTGAACTTTTAGGGAGAAACGTGAAAAAGTAAAATGAAGTATCATATACCCGATTTTCCTCCTACTGAGTATTATACCTGGGGTTATTTAACTTAGGAAAATCCAGCTACTAATTTTTAACTAAGTGTTTGTTTAATTTGCCCAAAAATAACACTTACGTAGGATGGTTAAACAACTTTGATTAATGTTTATTAAACACTTTAATAAACTTCAATCAACCATTGCATGCTTGTAACAAATCTATCTAATTCACCTTTCCAAGTAGGTCACAAGTAGGGGTGTAATATTTCCGTCAATTTAAATACTCCAGCCTAGACAGAACTAACCTTAGATAAAAGGTCCTTTATAGATACATTTGTTAGGAATTTAATCTTTAAATTAAAAATCAATTTAATCCTAATAAACTGATTAAAAGATTAAACTTAATTTCCAATCTTATTAGAAAAGTGATCTTAGGTCTATGTAAATCGTATTTTAAAACTATTTAAAAAAATTATTTTAACTTAAAGTTTGCATGCAAGTCTTAATTATTGACTTTAATTTCTAATTTCATATAATTATAACTTTTATAAAATAAATGAAATAAATTAAAATCATAAAATCGTATTAATTGACATACTTAGGAAATTATAACCATTATAAATTACATAAGATAGTGTCATGCTTCATGCAATTTCAATTTCATTATTAACCATATATAACACTTATATAATAAGGTAATGAAATAATTAATAACATCAATCATACATACATTAAACTATATATTATAACACTTATAATATAAATAACGCATGGCTATGTTATTAATGCATGCAAACATATACTATAACATTTATATTATATAATGCATGAGCATGCTATAAAAATAAAACCATGCAACTATATATTATAACATTTATAATATAAATGATGCATGAAATTAAATGCATATCCTATGGTGGGATTTTATATTATATGACATACATTATGACATATATATAATAAAAAATAAATCATACATCATATGCATAATTTAAAACAATTAATGGACCAGGATTGAGCTCATAAACAATTAATTAAATTAATATAACAATTATATTAATTTAAGAAGCAAAAAATAACTATCTATTACATAAAAATAGTCGACGGGTTTGAAAACAAGTGAACTGGGTCTTGAACCACTCGAATTGAACCGCCCAGCCCCCAAACCAGACCCGAACCGCTCGAATTGACCGAACTGGAAGCGAACCAATCGGTTCGGAACTGAATTGTGCGAGGACTGGTTTCTTCTTTCCGTCTTGGAGCGTTGCACGTTGTGCCCAACATTGAACCACTACGGAAAGAACAAATCGTTCTTCTTTATCCCAACATTCCAATGCTAGGGCACAACGTTGCAACACTGCGGCCCTTATTGGAAGCGAACCAATCGGTTCAGGAACTGAGTTCAAGCTTGGCCCCGTCTTCTCCAAAAATCGATCGACGACACAATACTGACCAAGTACAGACTCTATACGGGAAATATGCCCAAAACACAGGCCTTTACAAAGCAAAGTTACAAAAAATAAAATAAAATAAAAACAGGCTGTCAAACTAGATCTAATCGCGAAAACATCCATAGTTGTAAACAATACATTCCATTCATTCATACACTATGAATTTAATACAGAATGGATGAAATCCCACCATGAAATCGTAAAATTCATGATAAAAATTTGGAAAAAAAAATTGTGCGAAAAATCCCGCTTTGATACCAATTGAAGAAACAGGTGAAAGTCCTTAATCGGAAGTGAGAATTGGACCTAAATCCCAATTTTACAGAATCATACAATAGAATCATTATGCATTAAATTAAAAATTATAGCATGCTAATTAGAAAAAAAAAAAAAAAAAAAAAAAAAAGAAGAAAATTAGAGTTTCAAGAAACCCTTATCTTTGAAGACCCTTTTCTTAACATGAATCCTCTTTGTTCTAGAACAATCACGATCAAAATGATTTCTAAATGACCATCACAACGAAAGAGTCCTCTATATTTTCTGGGATGAGAATCTAAGGAATTGTGGGCTCTTGGAATTTTGTGAGGGAAAGAAAAATTTAGAGAGGAGAAGAGAGATTCGGAAAATTTATAGAGGAGACGAGAGATTAAGAAAATTTTTGTTTCGAACTATTATGTGTTTTTTGTTCTTGTCAAAACGAGGAAGAAGAAAAAAACCAATCCCAAAACACACCCATCCCCACAATCAAACGTCGTAAGTTGAGAGAGATTAACGGAGGGAAATTATTTCTCTACCTTAATTTCAAAATATTAAAATAAAAAAAATAATTAATTAATTTTAATATAAAATATATATACATATATAAATTCTAACTTAATATATATATATATATTACCATATATTATATTATATATAACATATAACCTATGGTTTAACATTGTATCATTTATAGTATAACCTATAGTTTTAAACCTCTCATAAGTGGTATTTAAAATAAATCACATTTATATTAAATTCAACAATATGAATCTAATTCATATAATTAATATTTGAATCATATTCAAGTATTTATTTTCTCTCAAATAAACTTTATATTATAATGTATCAAATACATTATAGCAATTATATCATATATAATTAAATTAAATTAATTATATCACATATGATTAATTCTCTCAATTGATTTGAATAATTCAAATTAATCCAAAATTGATTCATATAAATCTCCGTTGAGCTACAAAGGAGACCTCATGGACCTATAACTTGAAGCTCTAACAATACTTGAATAATTAATTAAACTCTTTAATTAAATTATTCAACATCAATTAACTGTCGTGCAGTCCATTAAATACCAACAACTTCACTCTTTACACTATAGATATATTTTTGTGTCCATTGAATATAACCAGTCAATAGTGTGATGACCCTTCACAAATTGCTCTTAAGTACAACTAGGACAAAATTATCGTTTTGCGCTTGTAGTTACATCTAACTTCTTAAGTACCACTGACCTCTCTAATGAACAATAAATCATAGTTCAACTATGACTAAACCCCTCTAGGCCTAGGAGAGGGTGTCGAGACACATTGTTCAAGCCTCGAAATCAGCCTTTAAGGGAGAAATTTATCTACTTTTCCCGACATTGTGGAAAGATTGAATTTCGTCCTATGTAGTTGTGTTCCCAACTCCCCAATCAAACAAATCCCCAAAATGGTAGGCTTGTTGAGTTGACGGTCTGGCCACTCTCACCCATACAAATCAAAGGACCGCCTTCATGAGTAGGAGTTCACAACTCACTCAGGATTCAGGTCATGTCACCTATGGTCATTCTGGTGAAATGTAAGTCTCAATTATGAACGATGTTATATAATGAGATTAGTCATTTCGTGCTCCAGTCTTATACAAACTTCTTTGTATAGAATACTCTCGCTCACATGTCTCCACATGAATGATCAAGATCAAATAATTTGTAGCATTTTATAACAATTGTAACATCTATAAGGCGGGCCATACTCGCGGTGTCACCAAGATAAAGTAGCCAACCTTATCAATCTACTATAGACCATTTAGGCTATCACTTAAACATGATCCACCTATGTGTCTCTACATATATGTTTAAGGTATGAAAGATAACCTTGGATGTTAGTTTATTGGTTTGTGGGTTTAATAGTACTAAATGTCAAATAAAATATCTTATATTTTATTAAATAAATAAAATGTTTGTACAATACAATTAAAAACTACAAGATCCTACGAGATTTAGGGCACCAACCCCAACATAACTGACTTCCTAGTCTTCCAAGTTTTTCAAAAATCATCGACTTTCCTTTCTAACTTTACCCTTTAGGTTCCCCTGAATGCCAAACTCATAGACTTTCCCTGAGCACATAACCCTCAGGTTTTTTCTGAAGCCTTTGCTCTGACTTTGACTAACTCTTTCTATCTTTTCCCATCTTTTTTGTAAATCTTTGCTCTGATACCACCTTGTCACACCCCTCCCGAGCTTACCTCTTTCACCCAAGAGGAGGCATAAGAAAAGGATATGTCAACCCTCTTATGACATCTACTATCCTTCTACCATGCTTTGTTTTGAATTAAACTTAACATAATATATGCAAGCAACTATAAATTAATAAACCAACAACTATGAATAACATACAGACATCTTGCACAATCCTACTGAGGTTATCGTATACAAATTTATTTACAATCTAGGACTCTGAACCTGCCTCCACTGAGGTTACAGAGTACATAATAACTTTACAACTTAAAGGACTTTTAGTATTTGACCTATGAACTCCCTGAGATGATGGCAGACTGAACTGGTAGAACAAGCAACTAGTAACTCTGGAACCTTGGAACTCTTCTGTTATTTGGGGGAAGCGGGGAAATAAAACAATTTGAAAGTATGAGCTGGGGAACCCAGTAAATGGTATATTTTATTCGAACATAGGTTTTACTATAGAAATTTATTTTGAAAACATTTATGTGATGCAACATCAATAAGATAACTAGAACTTTACATTAAACCTTTGGAACATGCTTGACATATTCTTACTTAGGACATCTTGAAAACACCACTACTTTTAGAAAACTTCATGATTCATAAACCTTCTCAGTTAAAACCAAATAATAACTTTACTTCAGAAAACTTATACATAGGTTGCCTTAAAACTAGCTTGCTCTTAAGCTGTCTCAATTAAACTAGAGAATTCATTCTTATAAAATACCAATAAGTCCACGTAAAAACATATTAATTTTCCTCAAACCAGAGGTTAAACTTATAAATAGTTCTCGTAAAACTAGGAAAACATCATACTTTCTATCTCAATGAAATTAGAGATTAACTCATAAAAATTGCAGTAAGTCTAGGAATACAACATAATACATTTTTTTAATGGAACAAGAGATTAAATCATATAAATTTCCAATCATATCCAAGAAAAATCACACACCCTGTTTATCCTGTATCCATGTGCACATGTCGACAATTTCCGCTAGACATACTCGAGCACGGTAACAATTCCCGTCAGAATATGCTAACAATTCTAGTCAGATGTCTACGAAGGATGCTAACATTTTTGGGTACGTGGCGATATGAAATCTATTTCCCTCAAACCATCGTTAAACATCATACATAGTTCACATCATTCATCAAATCCTTTCTAGAAACCATAGATAAATCATGTGCATCTAAGTCATGCTTAATGGATATAAATCATGTCTTGATATCATAAACAGGCTTATTTTAAATCAAATTAGAAATCATAGCATATTATAATTCCAACCTTTTGAAAACCTTAGATAAAAAAAGCCTATATAAATCATGCATTGAGTTCATTTGTTAAACCATGCTTACTAGTACTTATCATAGCATAGAAATATACTTTACAATAAAATACTTTTCAAGGTATAAAAACTACTCAGAGTAGCTAGCTCCCTTTGATCCTTAGGCTCACTAACTTCCTACTCTAACCGGCCCTCACTTTAACCATGACAGCCTCCCCCATCAGGCTATCACAGAGCATGGTTAGGCGCATAGTGTTGGGACCTACAACACTAGGTGCTAATGATAGGCATAGGCGTTGGGACGTGCATGCATGGCAGCTGGTGTGCGGCAAGCTTCGCACAGGGTGGATGCTACTTCACTCCCCACACATTTCCATTGTTTGGTGCTCAAGATACTCGGTGGTCGTGAGGCTGGCGTACACAAAGTGCTTTTGGCGTGTGACTTGGACGCCTATCGATAAGCCACTCCCAATGCATAGCTTCTTCAACCTCCAGCTGGCCATCCAGGACACAACAGGACAACATCTGACAAACATTTAACGAAGGAATATTCTTTTTTAATTAAACTTACCGAAGAAGTTTTGATTCAAATACCTCGATTTTTTTGTTTGTTTATAACTAACTTTGTAAATTGACAGTTGGTATACTCTATAAATATCACTAATTTTAAATTCAAATCAGAGAGTTATCATCATTTTCTTAGTTTTCTGTACAATCCAAAAATCTACATGCAATCTTCATGAGTAAAAGAATTCAGATCTTCCCATGGACATAGGCAATCTTACTGATCCACGTAAACACCATGTCTCTGTCTTCTTGCCTTATCTTTCTTGTTCATTCAAGTGTTTCTTTACTGCAACTTGCACGCCAATCAATTATCTTTCGAATCGCATTGAATAATATGATTATCGAGTCAATCGAGCATCGATTCTTTGCTATCGAGTAGCTTTGAGTACATTGTTTTCACCTTCGAATCGCACCGAGTATCGTTCAAGAACTGTCGAGTACGATCGAGTATTAGTTCTGTTGTCACCGAGTTCCATCGAGGATTTAATAGAGGTTCGTCAGACGAAGAAGAGAATTCTCATCGAGGATCGAGTAGGAAGCAGTCGAGCATCAAGTTCCGAGTATCAAGGATTTGGCAGAATATTTTTGAGATATTTCTTCATCTCTCCAACGTTGATCTTAAGTATTTGGGCCTTGTGAAGAGTGGTCAACCCAACAATTTTTGGTATCAGAGCATTTAAAGATAATCAAGGTCAACTTTCCTAGAGCATCAAGATTCTCAAGAAATGAAGACTTGATACTCAATCAGATCAGAAATGGTTGTTGCAAGGTATGAGATTGAGAAGTTTGATAGGAAGGGCATTCTGGCCTATAGAAGGCCAAAATCAAAGCCATTCTTGGATAGCAAAGAGCACACAAGGCCCTTTTAGACCCATCAACTCCGCCCTCCACTATATCAACACAAGAAATAGAAGATATGGAGCTTACAACATATGGGACTTTGCTTCTGAATCCCAATGATAATATTTTAAGGCAAGTAATTGATCAAGACACAACCTATAAGATGTGGGTCAAGCTAGAAGGTTTTTTTGCAACTAAGGTTCTCCCCAACAAGTTGTATCTAAGGGAGAAGTTCTTCACGTTCAAGATGGATTCTGCCAAGCCTCTTTCAGATAATTTGGATGAGTTCAAGAGGATTGTCTTAGAGTTCAAGATGCTTGGTGAGAAAATTGGTGATGAGAATGAGGCTTTTGTGCTATTAAACTCTCTACACGAAGCCTATAAGGAGGTTAAAAATGCTTTGAAATATGGCACAGAATCAATTACCACTGATGCCATCATTTCAGCATTAAGAACTAGAGAGTTAGAGCTTCAGTCAGTCAAGAAGAAGCAGCCTAGTGCAGAGGGGTTGTTTGCCAAGGGGAAGAACAAGCAAAACCAGAAGGGAAAACAACCAGAAGGAAAAACCAAGAAAAAGAGAAGGATCAGAAGGGAAAACAACCAGTCTAAGGGAAAAGCAACTACTGCAAGAAGAAAGGTCACTTGATGAGAGATTGATACAACCTAAAAAGGAAAAATCAAGAAAAAGAGAAGGATCAGAAGGGAAAACAACCAGAAGGTTCAGTGGTTGAAGGTTCCTACTTTTATTCTGATGTCTTAGCCTCCACCAGAAATCAAACCAACCAAATAAATCCTCTTGAGAAGCATGACTGGGTACTTGACTCCGGTTGTACCTATCACATGACACCTTCCAAACCTTGGTTTAATACTTACAAGGAAATAGATGGAGAATCTGTGTACATGGGAAACAATGAAGCCTACAAGATAAAAGAGGTTGGTTTAGTATCCTTGAAGCTAGAGGATGGATCAATCAAGCTTCTAATAAATGTGAGACATGTACCTTTGCTGAAAAGAAACTTGATATATCTTGCATGTTGGACTGCATTGGGTGTGAATGCAGATGAAAAGGTGGAGTTCTTAAGGTGATCAAGGATTTTAAGTTGTGTTGGTAGGTGAGAAGGTCAATGACTTTTACATTGTGAGAGGAGTATAGATGATGACAAGTGCCTACACGGCTTCAACAGCAAGCTTAACAGAGGCTGACTTGTGACACAAAAGACTATCTCATATTAGTGAAAAAGGGATGCAAGCACTATCCAAGCAAGAAATTATGCCCAAAGGTACAAGTGAGCGCCTTTGTAAATGGTCAGTTGGAATACTCTATAAATTTTTGTAAATGCCCGAAGCAAGGAATTTTTGTTTGTTTATAACTAACTTTGTAAATGGTCAGCTGGAATACTCTATAAATACCACTGATTTTAAATTCATATAAGGGAGTTATCATCATTTTCTCAGTTTTCTATAAACAACAAAAATCTGTATGCAATCTTCATCAGTAAAAGAATTCAAATCTTCTAGTGGACGTAGGCAATCATGTCGAACCACGTAAACACCGTGTCTCCATCTTTTTACCTTATCTTTCTTGTTCATTCAAATGTTTCTTTACTACAAATCGTGTGTCATTCAATTATCTTTCAAATCGCATCGAGTGATCTGAATATCGAGTCAATCGTGCATCAATTCTTCGCTATCGAGTAGCTTCAAGTACATCGTTTTCACTGTCGAGTCGTACTGAGTATCGTTATAGAACCGCCGAGTACGATCGAGTATTAGTTCTGTTGTCATCGAGTTCCATTGAGGATTTAACAGAGACTCGTCAGACGAAGAAGGGAATTCTCATCGAAGATCGAGTAGGAAGCAGTTGAGCATCGAGTTCCAAGTATCAAGAATTTGGCACAATATTTCTGAGTCATTTCTTCATCTCTCCAGCATTGATCTTGAGTATTTGGGCCTTTTGAAGAGTGGTTAGCCCAACACTTACTTTGCATGGATCTCTGATTCTGTTATATTCTAATTCACGTGGGTTTATGAGTCCAATTTTATTTCAATATCAGGATGGGTTTCAAAAAGTGGGATAGCCTGAGGAAAAAGAATTAGCCTTGAATGAACATCCTTAACGCAAGACGAGGTTGAATGGAAAAAAAGTGAAAAAATGGGATGTTGCACTCCCCCCAAGTAATTGCGTCAGAGATAAGCTATCGTCGAACTGCAGAGGTCATCCATAAAGCGATGCCTGTTAAAATGCTGATATTGCATTATGGTGTAAGCATATCCATACGTTTCTAATGGGGAAAGTAAAAAAGGCATAAGCACACCCAAGAACGGGTCATTCATACAAAACCCTCCAATTATTTGATCATCTTTGAATATTGCATTAAAAATTACTTCGAGTTTTCATATTAATATTTTAATAGAAAATATAAACATGCTCGAGACGAGACATCCATACAAAAAAACTCTAATTGTTTTATCATGTTTGAATATTGCATTAAAAATTACTTTAAGTCTTCATATAGATATTTTAACAGATTGTTTAAGAAAATTTTGAGGTAGATATATCTTTAAAAAAAATGCACTTTTAGCTATAAATTTTCACGAATATGTGCATTTAATCCCTTGAATTTCAATATAACTAATTTAGACTCTCAATTTTGTAAAATAGGTTTGAGAAAGTCGCTATCATTTTATAGATTAATTTAATATTTTTATACTATTTTAGTTTTGATATGACATTTGCAAATTAAGAAAGTAAAAAATATATATTCCCTCCCCTCTTCTTTTCTATGTAAAATATCAATACAACATAACGGTTCTTACCCAAAATACCCTTTTATTATCATGGATATTACAATGACATATGATAAATACATTGCTCTCGCATGCATACATCACATATACAAAAATAGAAAACAAGGCTTGAAATAAAAAGTTCGTCATAATTAAACTCCCAAAAGTCAACTTGGGGGAAGGCAAACTACATTACTATTGGACCGTGAAGATGCAAAGGTAACCGTGGGGTGACCAAAACATTAAGAGGAACCACTTTCTCATTCGCCATCCCAAATTGCTCCCTCATATCAATCGCTTTGTCTGTAGGACTTTTGACATTAAAAGAATGCAAAAACCCAGCCAAAGCAAAATGCACCATCTGAAGCCCAAACGTAATTCCAGGGCACCCTCTTCGCCCAGTCCCAAATGGAATCAACTCAAAATTATTCCCTTTCAAACCCACATCTTTATGTGTCGTCAAAAACCGCTCCGGCTTGAACTCGAACGGGTCGGGCCAGACCCGAGGGTCGGTTTGGATCTTCCAAATGTTTGGGATCAATTGGGTGCCTTTGGGGACAAAATAGCCAGCAACAAAACAATCCTTGTAGAACTCACGCGGGCCCAATAAAGGTCCTGCTGGGTACAGTCGCATTGTCTCTTTGACAATGGCTTGCAAATAAACAAGGTTGTCTATGTCTGATTCCTTCAGTTGCCTGTCTCTTCCTACAACTTGGTCAAGCTCTTGATAAGCCTTTTCCAGGGCCAATGGGTTGTTTAGTAATAAAGACATCGCCCATGTTAGAGTCACGGTGCTGCTTTCAGTTCCTCCAGCAATCACATTCTGTATATATATAATACAATCTTTATTAGATTTACTTGAAAACATGTTTTTCTTTTTTCCATTTTTTTTTTTTTTTTGGGTATTTGACATGAATTTCACTTAGAGTGTGCATCCTAAAATGCAACTAAAAAATATTAAAATATTATAAAAAGAAGGTATAAATATCATTTTGGTCATCGTACTTTAAAGTTTGTTCAATTTTAGTCCTTATACTTTTAGGCCTCGTTTTTTTAATTTTTAAAAATTAAATCTATAGATACTAAATTTAGCTCCAATTTTCTTCCTTTGTTATCCTCTTTTTACTGATTGTTTAAAAAACCAAGCTAAAATTTGAAAACTAAAAAAGTGGTTTTTAAAATGTTATTTTTATTTTTGGAATTTGGTCAAGAATTCAGCAATTGTACTTAAGAAAAATGCAAATCATTGTGAGAAATGAGAAAAAAATAAGCTTAATTTTCAAAAATCGAAACAAAAAACAAAATGGTTACTAAATGGGAGCTTAATTATTCAATTTTACTTCTTGTACTTTTAACCAATATTAAACTTAATTCCTCAAGGTTTATTATTATTTTACCAAAATTAATTAAATAATTATAATAATTTTCATCCAAGAAAATACGATGTTTTCAAATAAAACAAAATAAATAAAACAAAATAACAAAAGGAGAGAGTACCAAGGTTGTAGCTTTGATAATTGTATCTTGATCGTAGTAACTCGGAAGCTCCTTGGCATGACATAAGGAAATTAAAGAATCCATAAAGTCACCATCTTTTTGATCGAAATCATTAGCTGATCTTTTCCGTTTATGTTCTAGGAGCCAACGTTCAAGAACGACGTCGATTCGTTTCGCTATCTTCTCCATAGCCTTAACATGGCCATTAAATCCAAGCTTTGCAACCAAAGGAATATAGTCTCTCAATAACCCTTCACCCATCAAATGGAATGACTCCCTAATTCGCATCTGCAACTCTAATGCATCATTTTCATCTTCCTTAACAGCATTTGGACCTACACATCGTTTTCCTATGATGATCTTAAGAAGCATATTCACTGTCACATCCCCAAACCAACGTTTCATTTCCACTGAAATCTCCTCCATTTCCTTCTTCTTACCACCCCATCTTGTGTACAACTCTTTCAACGATGTCATCACCTCACTTAACATGACGCTCTTAACCTGTGCGGAAATATATATTAAATGATGACGGATTATAATGGTATGTAACTGAGTTTACATCTTTAACGTTGTTTTGTTCCTGATTCTAATATAGTTAAATCTCTTTTGTTGTTTCTAAAATTGCTATGAATTATCTTTATAATTCCTCAAAATTAAAACTTTGGATAAGATATCGATTTTTATCTGGATCTAGTTGGTTCGTTTGATTTGTGCTTGAGCCAGATGATGTAAAGTTGTCATCCGATTCTTCAATAAAATAAAAATATCTTTTTGTTGTTATCGAAGACGGAATTTAAGGTAATGAATGTATAGTTTGATATGAAAGTTGCATTTGAAAGATGTAAAATTAAATATTAAGTTAATTTTGAATGATAAAAAATGTGTTTAAAAGTGATTCTAACAATTTAAAAATCCCTTCCGATATTGATTATTAGAAAGTCTGTTATTATTGTGCTATATCAATTAATGATTAAACCTATTTGGGAACATCCTTCCACAAAAAAGAAAGAAAAAATAAACTATTTGGTACTGTTGACTCAAATTCCAGCTTCTAAAATTAGATCCAAATACCAAAAATCAATCCTTACTTTCTATAATCTATAAACCAAATAGAATTAAAGTCTAAATTGAATAAAATTGTATCTAACAAGAAAGAGTTTAAAAATTACCGTTTCAATACAAACTAGTAACCATTTCGTTTTTTGTTTTTGATTTTTGAAAATATTGCAAATAAATTTAAGAGTGGAAAAGTGTTTATAAGACTAATTTTAAAAAACTAAATAATTATTAAATGGAATGCTGGCATAAACTTCTGAATCGAATGGTAGTTTAAAACCTGATCCACACGTGGGATGGAGAGGAGCTCCAAGTGAGTAATTTTACGCATATCACGCCAATAAGGGCTATAAGAAGCAAGGCCAAACATGGCGAAGTTGTAAGAGAAATTCTTTGAGACGGAGAGCTCCGGCCGTGAGGCTGCGGCGGCGTCGTTAATGCACATACTTTCTTTGGTCATTTCCCAATTACTAACCACCAAAGCAGGGCGAGAGCCGAGATTCAACATAAAGATTGGCCCATATTTGTCAGCCATGGCTCCAAGAACATGGTGGGGAAGCTTCCCGGCCTTGTTGAGAAGATGGAGGTGGCCGATAATAGGCCATGATCCCTGCGGCGATGGGACCTTCTTCAGCTCACTAACTACCCTAATTTTCAGCCACTTTCGTGACAGATAACAACAAGAAAAAATGAAGAGGAAAATAATGATGGGTAATTGGAACTCCATTATTTGTTTGTTTACGGATTGGAATTGGATTATAGCTGGCGAGAATGATCGTAATCGATCGAGTTTTTTGGTTTATTTATAGTGGCTCGACAAGAACACTGACAAGTAAATATCCACCACAGAACCAAAATACTGTTTGATGAGCCTTCACTATCACGTAACAATAAACCACAAGATCAAATTTCTTATATGTGGATGTGGTAGAAAGCCATCTCGAAACCTACCTATGCAGGTGTGTTTCACAATATATTCGATGATTGTATTTTCATTGAGAAATTTGATCTAGTTAGTTACAACGTTTTTCTAGTTCATATTAGGAGTGATTTTAAATTTGTAAAATACATATTAATCACTCAAATTTAATTTTACACGATTAAATACAAATTTCATATTTTCAAAATTCATTCTAAATGATTAAAAACAAAATTGATTTTAACTCCGTTTAACTCTTATTTAAGGCTTACTCCTCTTCATAGAAGCACCCTCTTAATTACATCATAACTACTTTCAACTTGAGAATTCTACCGATATGGCTGAGATAATTGTTCTTACTTACATATTCATGATCACTTTCTGACCAATGTGGGATTTTATTCGCACTCTTAACAGAAGTTCCATTGAGAAGAAGCATTAAGTTTAGGGGAGCCTAAACTGCTCATTAGAAGAATAGCTATTAGCGAATCAAGATTGTTTAACTATCAAATAAGAATTCCTTCATAATCGCTTGATTCTACTAGAGAAACTTTTTTTATTTAGGCACTGTGCCTCCCAGACGTAAGTGTGGTTACATCCAATTGAAATACCATCTCTATATATTAAGTTTGTCTTATCTATCTCTTGTTACTAGCACGTCATTATATTTATTTGTGATATTGTGTTTGATATATGAAAAGTAGTTACATATTCATCGAAATTTCAGACTTATGTAGAATGAATATGAAAGTGAAAAAGATATGTTACAAATTGAAAGTGTATTGAAATTATAAAAGAAAAAATATGTGAATAAAACTAAACACAATTTTCATTCAATTCATTATTAATTATTTTAAAATTAACCCCACGATACTTTTAATTTTCAAGATTAGTTTAAATCCACTTGTTGGTCCTGCTCACTTAATTTCTTAAATTCAAGAAAAGCCCAAATGATGAAATGACTTCAGCTGAACAGATCCATGATCCAAAAGTCTTAGTTAATTTGTCCCAAAACTTGGTAGGTAGATTGCTTGGATCTGGTTGCTCCACAACCTTCCAACTGATGTGCAACACATGGTTATTACCACTTTCACTACTTGATGGAAGAGACACCACTTCTAATAGGAAAAGAAAAATGACAAACAAATTTTATTTTCTCTCTCTGTCTCGTTTCAGTCCTCTGTTTACAGAAACTCTCTCTAACCATCTTCTTTTTCGATTGTTTGCGTGAGTTTACTGTGTGAATGAAGAAGAAGATGAAACATGCAATGTGATAAAGAGAAAGAAGAGAAGAAGAGCTACACAAAGATGTATGTGGTTAGGCAATGGAGTGCCTACATCCACAAGAAGGAGAAGAAACTTTTATTATTCAAGAGCTAAGTCACTCTCTGTACAGATCTTGTAGCTTTCTTGTAAGTTTATCAAATATCACACTACTAAATGTAAATGATGCATATTTATAATTTGAGCTGATACAAGTAGTTACATAACAAATTATAAAGAAATTATAAAAAGCTGTTGAAGACTTGATTTGTATGTTTGAGCTTATTTTATACTTCATAACCACTTATAACGACACTAATAATTTAATTTTTAAAATATATTTTGCTTACTTTCGTATTGTTCAATGATAATATTATATTCCTAGTGAGAGTTGGTGAAAGTTAGTGATCCAGAGAGTTAGTGAGAGTTACTTTGGAGTGTATTGGCAGGTATACTTTTAATTGTGTTATCATGTTTGCCTCTTTTTTTTTTTTTTTTTTTTGGCTTTTAATTATTTCATTAATATGCTTAATCATCTTCGAAGCTAAAACAGTAATTTGCATCTAAGTACACGTGTTAGCTGTTAGATGTTTCAATTAGATGTGCAATTGTTTCTTGAGTGCATGAACATAATTCTGGACACATTATTTTTGTTTATCTTACCATAGGAGGCGTATTGAATTTTTCTTTATCTAAAATATGTCATTTTACTCCGTTTAACTTGAATTTTTTTGTGCATTTTAGTATCATTAATCTATGATTTTGCTGGTATTGAACAGTAGAGAGGTAGATTTCAGCGTTTAGATTTAAAATCAAACTAAAATAAAACATTTGGAGTCAAAAACGGTACGCGGGACTAAGTCAAACAAAGATGAAATTACAAAAATGCTCCAGTAAATCCAAATGTCGCAATGCTAGTGGGCGGCCCAAGGAAAATAAGACCAATGTAGGGGTACTATAGCGTTCATCGTAGAATCAATAATGCACGTATGATGTGACGCTGCCATATGGCATTGTGACACCATACAGTTTTAGAAATTCTCCTTGTGGCAACTTTGGCCATCGAATTGCAACACCAATTACAACATGACAATAACAATTATGGAAGAAAGGTATTCCTAATTGTAAATATCACTATTGGGCATTAGGTTGGGAGACGAGCAATCCCTCCGACCTTGGGTGATTTTCACACTCTCCTCCCTCTCTTTCTCTTTATGTTACAAGAAAAATTTCTTGACACTTTTTGAATGTCAACTATTAATGTAATTGACATTTTTAAAAACATCAAAACAACTAGTATAAAAACCATCGGTCATCTTCATAGATAAAAAATGTCAAGATATACTTTACTTGGTATGTTAAAAATACTAATAATATAAAACAATTCATTGACATAAATAAAGAGTACATGTACTTTATTTATGTACTTTATAATTCGCATCTTACATTTAGATAGAAAAATACTTTGGTACATCCCGAATAGCACAACTAGTGATGTTTATGCCTGTGTTGAGAGTAACAAAGAAAATAGTAGCCTTGTGCAGTTTCAACCAGATTTACTTTTTCTTCTTTAGTTTCAATTAGACTTGCCTCTTGTTTTCTTTTTTGATCATCTTATAATTTTCTACGCTGAATTTTGAAGTGACCCTTCTTGCAACAATAAAAACATTTTGTTTCTTTATTCCTATTCTTCCACTTTTTTTTTTCACTGGAACTCGACCCATCATTTTTAGGGTCTATCTTGCCTTTACCTCTAGTCACTGGTAAAGCTGAATCTACAGCAGGTTCTTTACTATTGTCTTTCTAATGAATTTCTTCAGATAAAGTTAAATCACAAATCTCTTAAAGCTTTAATGTGTTAACCCCAATTGAATTAGACACTACAGTCCATGGTCTACTAACTATCAGGTAAAGACATTAATAATTGAATAGTATACACCTCATCAATAAATTCTATCTTAACAAATTTTAACTAATTAATTAAAGTGGTAACCTCGTTAATATAAGAATTAACAGAAGCATCATCAGCGATTTGCATGTTAAAATACTTCTTAAGAAGATAAGTCTTACTATTGGGAGATGATTTCTTATGTCTACTTGTGGCTACAAGACTAGCAACGTTCATTGAAAGACACGTCCTCATGATTGCAACTGCTTCTCCATTTAGGTTTTCTCAATCTTCATCCAACATACCTTTCAGACTCTCCTTTAATTCCTTTTACAATTTCTTTTATGTTAACAAATCCTTAACCTGCATCTTCCAATACCTAAAATTTTTTCCGTCAATTTCATAATTCCCTCGAAACCTCTTGGCTCTGATGATTACATGACTCTTGAACCAAATGTTCTGATACCACTTGTTGGGGATACAATTTCTATGTGTTCACTCTCTCTTTCTCCATGTCAACAAACCCTGAAAAACAAATCAAGGGATTATATATAGAATCGGCCAAAATGCAGCGGCACAATTGTCGAGCACAGTTATGCTCTCGCCATTGGTGTCGTAGCGTAGCCTTGCACATGCAGTGCTATGCTGCGCCCAATGCATCGAGCACCACGGTGCTCTCGCTAATGGTCACCTACTGCCTTTGCGTGCAATGGGTGGTGCCAAGTGTCACACTCGCACCCTCATAAGGGTCTCAAGGAGATTGTGCGACACTTATTCTCACCCTGGAATAAGTCAACCGATCCAAATTCGAATAGCCGATGGCACAATGGGCATTCTTCACAACCTCCATCCCTGTTCTTGAGAAAATGTTTTTAGAAAACGGGTTTAGAGAAAAGGGTTTTCGCAAATGTTTGAAAGCATGATTGAGCAATGAAGATTAGTCGTACAGCTACAAAGCAATAAAAGGATTAACAATTCTTTATAGCATAGTGTTACTGACATAAGATGTAATGCAATGATGTTAGAATGCCATGATGCCATAAACTTGATGTGCATAAAATTTATCTTCTTATGTCATACAACGCTTAAGATGCGGTGATTCTAATAGGCATATGGATGGTGATGAACAATGGATCATACAAGCTCATGTTACCATAAACTCAATGACTTGGGATGGAAATGGAATGCGGATGCCGTGTTATGCTTATTCAGACACACTCTATTTATGTGATACTACTTCTAGATATGCATTATTTATGAGAATCTTGTAGTATACCATGCATTGTCATAAGTTTCCTTGCGTTGGAACCAAGTATAATTCCTCCGTAAGTTTCTTGGTGTGATCCGAGGTCGAACACAATGATTGTTTTAGGTTAATTGCATTATATTCGTGATATATGCGACCTAGGGTTTTTCAATTTAATAAAAGTTGTGTGTATAGGTATTTAAAAATGCGATAACTTAAATTGTGTAGTAAAATAAAGATAAGCGATAAAAAATGCGATAATAAAGTAAATTACGATAAAGGTAAAGTACGATAAAATAAACCTAAGCTATGATGATACAAGATACAGATTACATGATATAAGATACCGAGGTTGAGACTAACGGTGAAAAATATACAAAGATTGTGTTATGCGATGGCAAGGCTTATGTGCGAAGCAGAAATAGAAAGGATAATTAATATAAACATCGCAAGTTCCTTAATTGTGTTAAAGATATAAGTACGGTTCTATTTTCCCTTGGCGTACACCTCTCGGTGATCGGCCGCGTTTCCTACATCTCTGTGGTGAAACAGGGACGAACGTAGTGAACACAAGGTTGCTTCCATCTCTGAAAGTATTTCTTGCTTTAGTTAATGTATTCTTCTAACCTTCTCTCGACAGATCAGAATGGCATCTTCACTTCTACTCTCACAGGTGAAGATGTCGTCTAGCATGCTTTAGCTAAACATCTTTATTTCTTTAGCACAGATTAAGTTACTTGTTTAATTAATATTAATCACCAAGGGATTAAGAAAAAATCGTGGAGAAAGCGATTAATGGAGGAACGGAAATAGATAGAAATGTGAAAATGAGAATGATCATGACAATTAATTATAAAATCAAGCGTCTGATACATGGTTGTGAATGATTTAAACTAAGAAGATGAAGTACAATTGATGAATAAGAGTTAGAAACAGATACAGAAGAGTGCTAATGTCTTGACATTGATTTGGATGGAGAGATTGCTTGCCGGCATAGATGGAGTGAACAGAAGGATGAGCTTCCTTCTAAGGCTTGCTCAATTGGTAGAGTTGATCTAGGTACGGAGCTTCACGATGGGGATTTGGAATGATTTTCCCTGAGACTCACCTCTCGGCCTTGCCTCTTATCTTCCCGGATCTTCTCCGATCAGCACTCAGATCAGCCTCTCTCTTTCAATAGCCTCGTATCAATTATCCCCGATATCAAGTATATTTTCTCATAGAATTTCAGGCTATTTATAGGCTCAGCTTTGACTCTCTGCAATGTAGACTCCACTTTATTGTTATGTCAATTCTAGAAATGGTGGAGTGAATATTTCTTCTATTACGCGATCAATCTCGTCAGAAATGCACAACGGTCAGCTGTACACGTGTCTGAATCCTCCGCAATTGCGTTTCTCTTTTGCATCTTCGATTGTTTGCCCACATGCGGTGATGTTTTTTATTACCGCATGCGGTTGAAGTTACGTTGATCGCTTAGCTCTTGATCGATTTTCGCATGCATCGTCATTGCGTTGATCGTCTATTCATTCCTGAATGACGGGCACGATGCAACGTAGATGCGTTGATCTTTTTCTCTTGAGCAATGAATGCATACGGTGACTTGATTTCTTGCAAAATAAACTTAAAATATTCTTTTCTACTATCGCAATGGTGTCAGTGGATGTATTGACGAAAATTAATAATTCTTGTATTTCTTAGCCAATTTCCATACAATTGACGCAACTTTCCTCTCTTTTGGCCGCAATATCTAAATAAAGCAGTATATATAACTTGTATTTCTACAAGTTATCACCTAGACTCTCGGATGTGAAGATAGGATAGCTAGTCATAACCCCACACAGTGCATTCCAAACAAAAAGACACCCACCACTCTTGCATATGGAAACGGGCGAGCGGTCATACACTAAGAAAAGTACATAGAAAATAAACTAACTAGCAAAAGGAAATACATAGGATGAAAGCATGGTAAAAAAAGGTGGAGGCGGACATGCGACCTTGAGCAACATGCTGGACAAGCATGATTGTGACATTCTTCCTCACTTAATTGGTCGACATCCTTATCAACTGACGCTACTTGAACTCAGCAAATTTTTTAGTAGTTTCCTTGAGGTCTTCTATGCACTCCTAACGGTCTTCTCTATCTTGGAGGCTTTTCCACCTCTCCAGGGACTTTTCCAAACCTTCTTTTGGTCTTCTAACTCTATTGTTTCTTCCAACAAGTCTCTCATTAACTTCTTCCTTTGTCGTTCTCTTTGTCATGGCAGGCGGACAAGTCACAACACTACATCACACATCAGCTGTTGGATTTTATGTCCTAAAACTCGTAGTTTGTAAATTAATAAATATATTTTGTTTTTTTTTTCGATAAATTTGTTATTGAAATTGTAATCTTAAATCCAATAAACTAAGGTCCTGAGGCTATTTAATGTAGTTTGAACTTTATGTAGTGACATAAAGGTGGATCAAGTTCAAATATATAGCCAAAATGGTCTATAGTATATGAATAAGGTTGGGCGCCTTATTCTGGGGACACTATGGATGTGGCCTACTTTGTAGTTAGTACAAACGATGTGATCCTGAATCGTTCATATAGAGATATGTGAGTGGAGGCATCCTATGTAAAGAGTTTACATAAGACTGAACCATGAAATAGTCACTTTTTATGTTCTAAATTCCGTTTTATGTATAAAACTGACTATTTCGTTAATTGATGACCTAGGTAACGTAATCTTAATCCTGAGCTAATTATGAACTCATGTCACTCAGAATTATTCTTAGATCTTCATAGGTGAGGGCAGCTCAATATCGCTGGCCCAATAAGCCTCCCATTTCACGGGTAAGATCGGGTGGATAGCTGGGAACATAGGGTGCAAGACAAAATTCACTCCTACCCGTTATAGGGACAGTAGATAGGTTGTTTCCTTTAGTACTGAATCCAGGTCTTGAACAAGGGACCCCACCCTCTCCTTGGCCTGAGAGGGATTCGGTTTATAGGTTGGACCTTAAACCAATTGTTCACTAGAGGATCCGTGGAACTTAAGGAACAAAATGTAGTCTTGGGGATAAAACGGTTTTTATGACCCAACCAAGATTATGAACAACCTGTGAAGGATTAACTTACTAATCATGGTTATATCAAATGGACACAAATATATCTATAGTGAGGGGAGTGCAACTAAAGGACTTTAGTGAAATGACCCTAGTTAACGAATGTTGATTAGCTCCGTCTAAAGAGTTTAGCTAGCTAATCTTGGATCGTTGGAGCCCATGATCTATAGGTTCATTAGGTTCCCCTATTAGCTCATATGGAATAAACTTAGAACAGTATGATAGAATAATTTGAATTGTTCGAATTAGGTAGAGAGAGAGAAACCGACAAGTATATGTGATATAGTGGTCGGGTCTTTTTTTTAGCTTAGAGATACAGCTTTAATATTTAAATGTAATTTAAATATCAAGAATATGAATACATTCATATTCGGAAGCTCGAAAATGATGGAAATGGTCAAAGTTGTAAAAAGTCAAAGAGTTAACTTTTGACTTTGAAAAGTCAAAAATTTGACCGACTTTATATTCAAATGTGATTTGAATTTCGAGAAAATGAATGAGGATTCATGCTCGGGAGGTCAAAATTAGTCAACACAGAAAAAATCATAAAAAGTCAAAATGTTGACTTTTTGGTCAAAGTTTGACTTTGACCAAATGACTATTTTGCCCTTTGACTATAGTTAGTGGGAAAAACTAAAATTTTGTTTGATAATTCCACTAAAAAAATAGTGGGCAGATGTTGGCTTATAGTGGAGACATTAAGCCCACTAAGTGAGTGGATTCTAGGTGTTGGTTTTTGTGAAGATTTTTCATGCAATTGTTGCATACCTTTTTTCTATAAATTGGGCTCTTCAATTCAGTTAAAAGACTTTTGCCATTTTGAAAATTAGTTTTATGATATTTGGGCTAGTAAATTACAACTTTGTAAAGAAAAGAAAAGGAAACACCCAAACCTACTCAAAAAATTCCATTCCTTATTTTCATCTCTTTTCTCTTCATCCACCGGGTCCCACCACTCGGTTCTGAGTCCAGAGGATAGTAGGCCAACTCTAGTTGTGGTTCAAAAGAGTTCAAATCGAGATTCAACAAGGAGAAGCGACTTTCAGGAGCTTCAAAAGTAGCATCTCTACACTTTTAATTCACTGTTTTTACTTCATGATGCATGCTTATTTCCTTTAATTTAAGAGCAATCAGAGTGTAATTAGGTCCCAATTCCGCTGCGTATGTCTCAAGCATGGTTGAGGTGATAGGGCTTCAATTTACTTACATGGATGACAAGATGAATCTCCATCCACGATGGTAATTGCACCTGATAAGAGGCTTTCGTAACCTTTTTAATGACTTCTACTAGCCCTTTATAGCTTTTACGAGGCGAAATTCTCTTTAGCCTTGCAATCGAAACTGTTACAATCTTAACAGAACTTTGTCCCCTGGTAGGAACTCTCAACGTCTGGGCTTCCTTTTCTTCCTCTTTGGAGGCAGGGACTTGTGTAAGCTATCCGACTCAACAATGCAACACTTTTCCATGACAACAAAATGTCTTGAGGGGCTTTCCCTTCCATGGTATCAACTGACTTGTGTGTAAGGTCTCTCTCCAACTAAAGGGTGATAACGGGTAGAAATACACGTTATTACAGTGCTAAGTTATTAAACAATGCAGGTTTGCATTGATAAAATATATAAGATTGCGTCCAAAAAGCATTAAGTTTATAACTTTGCGGTCGCATACGTTCATCATATAAAAACAATTAACTTTTGTATTTTTGTGCAGAATATGCATTGACGCAAAGCGTGAAATGCGATCACAAGAAATCAACGGTCGAGCACAGCGTTACCGCAAGGCTTTGCGGTGATTTGTGCTCGCAAACATCTGCTTAAGAAGGATTGCCGCATAGAGCCGACGAAACTTGGTAGGCGCATCTGGGTGAAAAGCATAATTAATCATGATGGGACAGAAAGCTGATGATGGTTGAGTCCGAACTAAGTTGACAAGCCGCTAACGATCTACTGTAGCAAGTACACTCTGCTTTTCGGTGACAAATATTCGGCACATCAGATAGAGAATTAAAGCCATCCCATCAGTGCAATTATAAGTGAGAAGACGCCTTTCACCCCAAAGCTCTATAAATACGGAAGGCAACCTTCAAAAAAGAACTTCGGATAGTTAGAGAATTTTTCCTTTGATAGAATAGCCTTGTTCTTAGTTTTTCTTTTATTTAAGGCGGAAGTGAGAGAAGCGAGATTGTGCTGAGAGATTGTTCCGGTGAACTTGGAAGAGTGTCAGAAGCATCGAGATCAGAGAGAGGGCCAACTCCTGCGGAAGCAAGAATATCTTTTGAACAGAATAGAGTTGACGGTGTAAAAGCCTTGGGAAGCAGGGGATTGCTACCAGGCTCTCTATCCTTATCTTCTATTGTCATTTTGTACTTAAACTTATCTATAGAAATAGAATTTACTTCTTTATATCTATTCACTCTCTGTTTATTACGCATAGTAGCTAAATCTGTCGAATGAGTTGAGAAGCACTTAGCTAGCAGAACTGAGGATCTTCATTCTATGCGATTATCTTGTATTATGTATGCATCATTCGTCCATTAGAGATACTCGGGAAGGTAGTCTAAGGGCATAATCTAGGTTTGGAAAAGTCAGGTTAGAATCTAGGCTCGGGAGAGTCAAATTAGAACGCATAATCAAGATATAGGAGGTTAGAAATAAGCATTGTTTACTATTAATGCATCGCATGCATCCTATAGATAGGATATGATTGTGTGCAGTCACCTTGTCTTTGTGTGCATCTTGCATCATCGCATAGGAAAGGAGTAGAGACTTAGGAATAAGCTCTATGGACTTTATTGCATTCAACACATGCGTCCTAGAACTAGGAGCACCGCATTTGCATTAGAAAATGATTTGCTGTCGCATGAGTGTAGCATGATCGCATAGTTTGACGTATTCTCGGGAAACGCTAGCGAATGACCTTCTCAACCCGTTCCTCCACATACTCAGTGTATCTACTGCATAATCGATCTTTTCTCAAATTCGCCGCATATATTTATTTTATACCGCAAACAACAACTCAAAACAACTATTTGATTATTTGGTTACCGCAAAGTCTTCTTAGAAATTATCATCGCATACTATTTTCCCTAGTATCTAAGTTCGACCCTGGACTTACCAAGAAACTCAGTGGGGTTTATACTTGGATTCTGCTGAGAAAACTTGTTGCTCAATGCATTTCCATCACCGCATTTCATTCCATTATTTCATCACATAAAATAACGCATCAAAGGGCCAAGATCATCTATATGTCATTCGGTTGTTTGATCCCAGCATGCACAACGGTAGGCGTAGACCCTATGTTACTAGCATTTGATGAGAGGTATCAATATTACCTTGTACTCGAGCAATAATTCCATACCCAACACCACGTCAAAGTCGTCCATTTTAACGATCACAAAATTTGCAGGACCACACTAATCCTCCAACTTTACGATTGTTCTCCTTACGATTCCTGTAATAGGTAAGGTCATAGAGTTCACTACATTCATTGTCCATATGCCTCCTTCCCAATGGAGTTTCAATCGTCTGGTTTCTATTTTTGACATCAAATTATGACTGGCTCGAGAATCGACCATGGTACTCTTGGCCAATCTATTGTTGACCCAAGCATCTACATACATCAATCCCCCCTGTTGGGATTCCCTTATTTCTCCCATGTTCCTCTGGAAGGCAGCTAAGAATCTTAGGGTCGCAACTTGTGTTAATAACTTTGCCTGTGTGAACAACTTTGCCTTTCGAGTATGAGGCTAATAAGACTTGAAAGGCATTAAAGGTTGCTCGTTTCGAACACTTGCTTGTCTTGTGCTACCTCTCGCATATATAACAAAGATAAGGGCTGATAAAAATTATGTTAATTTGGCCCCCACCACGTATTTCCAGTCTTCTATTGAAGTGGTTGGCCATCCCCACTAGTGTCTCTGTCTCCCCTACTATTTCTCGATGTGCTTGAACAGTTGCTCTTACTCCCGCTAATTGAGGATCTTGATTGTTGCCTAATCTCCTGAGATTCATTAGTTGAGTCGAAGGATCGTTTGACTGCTACATACGCGACAGGGAGATCCTGTACTCTTTATTCATGTAGTTCTTTTTTTTGCCCACAGTTTCAGACCTCGGGCAAAATAGAAAACTTTTTCTTTTTCGAACATATCCCAAATGTTCAACATCAGCCTGAAAAATTGTTTCACATAGTCCGTAATAGTGCAAGTATGTTTCAATTCTCGTAGCTTATGCCTTGTCAAAATTTCAACATTTTCGTGGAAGAATTGAGAATGCAACTCCTGTTTCGGTCTCTCCCACGTGTCGATGATACATCGGCCCTCTTGGATGTATTGTCCCTAAAGTGATCTTTGACACTTCAATAGCAATGTTCATATCTCTGAAATTCTACTCCATATCAAAGATAAAATTTTATAGCGCTTTCGCGTCATGAGCCCCATAGAGGGGCTAAGGCTCGAGTACTTTTAGCCTATTTAAATGGACTGCACCCCCAACTGAGGCGTGGTTTTCCATCACTCTCATGGTGAGGTTATTGCACTAATGTCTATGATCTCTGATCGGAAGACTTCTTTAGCATCTTCACAATTTGCTACATACTCAGACTCCATGGTGGAGTTAGCAATTCACTCCTGTTTGGTACTCCTCCAGACTACTACTCCTCTGTTAAGAGTAAACATTAATTCTAATGTGGATTTCCTAGAATCCTTATCAATCTAAAAATCAGACTCTGTGAATCCTGTAAGGATCAAATCCTTATAACCATACATGAGCATGTAGTCCCTCATTCTCCGTAGATACTTGAGTATGTCGTTACAGTCTAGTGATTATATCTATTGACTATCCTCACCGCATGAAAGATGTCAGGTCTAGTATATAACATCACATACATCAGGCTACCAACAGTCGATATATAGAGGATCTATCTCAATTCCTCAACCTCTTGAGGTGTCTTAGGACACTATTTCTTAGACAATATAACTCCATGCCTGAATGGTATTAAACCTCTCTTAGAGTTCTACATCGAAAACTTGACAAGCATTTTGTCAATATACAATTCCTAAGATAGGGCTAGCGTTTTGTTCTTTCAATCTCTAAAGATCTGAATGCCCAGAACAAACTGCACATCTCCCAAATATTTTATTTGGAATTGGGTCGCTAGCCAATTCTTAATTTCAGTCAGTAGGCCTACATCATTCCCAATGAGTAGGATATCGTCTATATGTAGCACTAGAAAAGCTACTGAACTTTTGATGATTCTCTTGTAAAGACAAGGCTCATAACATTCCGATCAAACCTATAAGATTTAATCACAGTATCAATCTTATATTCAAAGATCGGGAAGATTTCTTTATTCGGTCATCGCTTTCAAATAGTCAGCCTTAAACAGTAAACAACGTTATAAAGTAAAAGTGACTTATTTATTGGTTCAATCTTAAGAAAACAGATTGCATAAGACGCCCCCTCTTCTCATGTCAATAGATAAACGAATCAGGATCACTTCATTTGTGGTACTTTACAACAAATTGTAACAACTACTGAGTGAGTCGCATCCAATAGTGTTACCAGAATAAGATATCCAACCTTATTCGTCTACTATAGACCACTTTGGCTATTTACTGAACTTGATCCACTCTTATGTCTCCACATAAAATTCATGTATTCATATAATAGCCATGGATCTTTAGTTTATTGGATTTAGACTTTACAAGTCCAATTCATATATTCAATAAATTTATTGAATAAACTTCAATAACATCTTTATTGATAATAGAATATGTTTAACATTACAAACTACAGTTTTAGAACATATAACGCAACAAACTCCCACTTGGACTAAAACTCCAGTGGCTTTTATATATATATACAAATATATATACAATGTTGAGTAATGAGAGAATAAATACAATAAACTAGGGCATTAGATACCCATTATTTCTCTCACTTGCCCTAGTTCTATCTGTTTCGCAGTCCAAGTCCCACTAGGTGACCTTCAAACTCTTTAGCAGAAAGGGCCTTTGTAAATGGATCAGCCTGTTGAAAATGTCCTAGAACTCACAGTTCGTGTTAAACATTTTATTTTATCAATAACAATAACTTGATGATTTTGCATCTTATTATGAAAATCCAATAAACACATCCTTGGCTATAGTCTGAATGTTGTAACTTTATATAGTGACATAAACAGGATCAAGTTGACAGTATATAGCCTAAATGGTCTAATAAGTATATGGATGACATTGAATATCTCATCCTGGTAACACTATTGGATGCAGCCCACTCTATAATTGTTATAAGAAGTTGTAAGGTGCAACAAACGATGTGATCCACAAATCATTCATGTTGAGATATGAGAGTCCTCTTCCCGTACAGGTTCTCTACGTCTAGGAGCTGGTGGAGGAACAATAAGTATATCGTACATATAATGCATCTCCTCCATATAGCTTTAGTTGTCACTACATATAGCAAGAACTTGGTTCGAATCATTCATAACATCACAGAGTCTACTGTTGTTCGATCTCTATGAATTATAAAACAATTAGATAATATTTAAAATAAATTTAAATTAAAAATAATTAGATAATATTCATTCATTTACCAGATGAACCGCAGCTGCTCCCGAACGAGTGACGTAGCGCCTTGTGGTATTATTATACCAATAAATGTAGTCTTGAGTGACATCCCTATCAAACTATTCAATAGAAACCCCCACTGTAATAAACCTTGCATCATAGTGCTATCGTACTACCAAATGTGCAACTTTTTCAGATCAATTTACAGTCCTTAAGTCGATATCATGCAGTAATGGTTCAGTATTACAAGGTTATGGGACATCCTGCTGAAAACCGAATTGTCTCATCACCTTGTCAAGAAGATGTCACTCACCAATATGAAAACATATGAGAGAATTCATCGTCCACCATATGTTTTTACCATTCGTACAGAAATTGGGCAAAGTATGCATAATAATTTTGTACGGCTCCCAAATAACTTGAAACACATAATATTTTATTGGAGAACATTAAAGACAAATACAATACAAATTTGTATAAAATAATCAATTAGGTTCAGTGTAATGTACTTGATCAAGTTAAAGCAGATCAAACATGTATCTGTACTGGCTGACTACATGTGTGGCTGTCCTAGTCACACAAAATATCTCTCCACTTAAATTTTTAAATTGATAATTTAGAATCTAAATTATCTAGATCAGTGATATAAAAATTAAATTGAATTAAAACAACATACCGAGAACCGTAGGCTCATCTAGCTAACTAAGCGTCATTAACATGTTGTAACTGTGGAGCCATTGTTGGAAATTACTTCCAAGCCCATAGTTGCAAAAGTATGAGAGGCCCAACTATCTCTCGAACCTCAGGTCTTATTGCTTTGCATAGTTGTCTATACAACCATGCCAAACATAGAGGTTAGCTAATAGTGGTAGGAACATCAAGTGCACAAAATGACTTGATTTGTCGAAAAACAGACTTCCACCCATCATTTGTAGTATATATGCTCGAGCATATCTTATGATGGTTTCCTCGTCTGCATCATCTGTGAGCTCACGGAATTGTGTTCCTAACCATATCAAACTTAACCTCGTTCCTTTAATTTTATCGGCAGGTGGGGTCACACCGAGGTACAGTTGACAAACTTGTGACCAATCATCGTACATCACTACGGTGACCTGCTCAACGTCAACAGGTAACCCCAACAACACTTTTATGTCTTGTAGAATGATAGTGCACTCTTCAACAGACATATGGAATGTATGCATCTCAGACCTCCATCTCTCAACCAAGGTTGTGATCAGATGCCAGTCCAACTGAATAAATCCCAATCTAGCAATCCCATAGAATCCAAATGTGCGCAGTAGCAGTAGTATTCGAGGGTGGACTGGGATAGTGCGCTGGAGAACTGCCCTCGACGCCTGCAAGATATTTCTCTAGTAGTACGATCTCGCCATATAACAGATGATCGATGAATGGACTGGTCATATAAAACATCAGGATCAACAGGTCTTGGGTTTAAAGCCATGATCTGAAAGAAAAAAAAATATTCATTTCTCAATTAAAATAAATATTTATTTCTCAATTAAAAAAATATATTTATTTCTCAACTAGAAGAATAATGTACAACTTAATTAAATAATGTACAACTTAATTAAAAGAATAATGTATAACTTAATTAAAAGAGTAATGTACAACTTTATAAATTATAATAAAAAAATTGAATATACAATAAAATGAATACTTCCATTATGCTCTCATCGTTTACTTCCACTATGTGATTGTATAGTAAAGCTTAGCGATCGTATAGCATTTGGTATACGATCGTATAGTAAAAGGTATGTGATCGTATAGGTTTAAGCGATCTTGTAGAAGTTTGTGAGCGATCGTGTAGTGAGAAAAGAGAGCTCTCGAGAGGCCATCGCAGTGTGCCCTCATCGTGTACTTCCACTATGCGGTCGTGTAGTAAAGCTTAGCGATCGCGTATCATTTGGTATACAATCGTATAGTAAAAGGTAGGCAATCGTATACGTTTTGAGAAGGCGATCGTCTAATTATAATAGTTAAGCGATCGTGTAGGAGTTTGTGGGCGATCGTATAGTGAGGAAAGAGAGCTCTCAAAAGTGGGAGTTCGGAAGACGCTGTCGCTGAGAGGCCATCACAGCGTGCCACTCATGTCTACTTCCACTAGACGATCATGTAGTAAAACTCAGTGATCATGTAGACTTTGGTATACGATCGTGTAGTAAAAGGTATGTGATCATATAGGTTAAGAGAAGGCGATCGTGTAATAGTAATAGTTAAGTGATCATGTAGGAGTTTGTGGCCGATCGTAGAGGATTTAGTAAGTGATCGTTTAGTCATACTAAGTAATCGTGGAGAGATTATAAACAATCGTTTAGCTTCTAATAAAGAAGTTCTTCATTGTTCACTTGTTCTTCCGGAAGTATTCACCTATTGTACGTTAATAAAGAATGTATAGGGAAGGGTTGTAGAGGTTAAGTGTTGAAGGCAAGGGTAAACTATGCATTGGTACTAAAGATGAACACATGGGTTGAAAGGCATGATGCATTGATAAGGTTTGCGGCAACCTCAAGTGTAAGCGAGCAAAGGTGCTGAACGATCGTGTAGCAGATGAGCAACACTATTCGATTGGGTATGTGATCGTCTAGTAAGTGAATGACACTACACGAGGAGGTAGGCGATCGTGTAGTAATTGCGCGGAGGTAAACGATACTCACAGTAGCTAAGCGATAGGCTATGCGCGAGATCGTTGAGAGCGAGATCAGCGAGATCGCTGAATGCGAGATCATTGAGAGCGAGATCACCAAGATCGTTGAGAGCGAGATCGTTTGCTAAACGATTGAGCAAGCGATAGACGTTGGGCACTAGACGATGGACGTTAGGTGCTAGACGATAGAAATTGGACGGTAGACGATAGACATTGAATGCTAGACAATAGATGCTGGAAGCTAGACGATAGGCGCTAATTTTCCAGATGTCGAGGGTCTCTTTCAAATTTTCTCATCTTCCCTTACAGATCTTCTTTAGTTTTCGACAGGTCGAGAATTGAACCATCGTCCTCTTCTCAATTTTCATTAGGTCGAGGGTCAAACCCTCGATATCTTCTTTAATTTTAGACAAGTCAAGGGTTGAACCCTTGTCCTCTTCTCAGGTCAAGGGTTGAACCCTTGTCCTCTTCTCAGGTCAAGGGTCAAACTCTCGATCTCTTCTTTAGTTTTCAACAGGTCGAGGGTTGAACCCTCAACAAAATATTTTAAACTAAATCCCCACTTCGAAATCTCCAAAACAACCATAGATTTCTAAATAGTTTCAAAACCACTAAATTTCCCTAAATAGTTTTCCTAATCACGATATTAAAAAAAAAAAAAAAAAAAAAAAAAAAAAAAAAAAAAAAAAAAAAAAAACTCCATTAAACTACACCTAATTATTGCTCCATTATTATTCTCTTCTCCATCTAATGGAAATTACGGTCGTTGCTTTCTTCCGTCTAATCTTCTCCTCTTTTATCCTTCCATTATTTTTAGATATTGTGGTGACTTAATACACAAATTTCGAACACAATACCATTATCTATCACACCATTTAGTTTTAGATCCCAAATTTCATCCAAAATCGTAAACTATTATTTATGAAATGTCAATTATAATATTGAAAATTTTGAAATTACTATAACAATACTTTCTAAGAGTACTTCAATAATTGAACCCAAAAAAGAAAAAGAGAAGCAATATATATATAGATAGATAGATAAAACCACCCTTATTCGGTACCACATGTGTTCTTGTTGTGTGGCCAACAACATAAGATAAAACAATACAAACGAAAGTGGCACCAGAAAATTCACCATTGCGAAAGCGACTAATTGAGTGCGTAAAGATAAGAAGGTAACCGTGAAGTGACCAAAACATTTAGAGGAACCACTTTCTCATTAGCCATTCCGAAATTCTCCGACATATCAATAGGTTCCTTGGTCGGTTTTCTGACATCAAAGGAGTGTAAAAACCCAGCCAAAGCAAAATGCACCATTTGAAGCCCAAACGAAATTCCAGGACACCCTCTCCTCCCGGTCCCAAATGGAATCAATTCGAAATTATTCCCTTTTAAATCCACATTCTTATGAGTCGTCAAAAATCGCTCCGGCTTGAACTCAAACGGGTCGGGCCAGACACGTGGATCGGTTTGGATCTTCCAAATGTTTGGGATCAATTGGGTGCCTTTGGGGACAAAGTAGCCATCCACAATGCAGTCTTTGTAGAACTCACGTGGTCCTAATAAAGGCCCTGCTGGGTACAGTCGCATTGTTTCTTTGATTATGCAGTGTAAATAAACAAGGTTGGGTATGTCTGAATCCTTCAGCCGCCTATCTCGACCGACCACCGTGTCGAGCTCTTGTTGTGCCTTTTCAAGGACGTGTGGGTTGTTTAGTAACAATGACATCGCCCATGTTAGAGTCACCGTTGTGCTTTCAGTTCCACCTGCTATCATATTCTGCACATATAAAATATACGTCGTTAAATTACTATCAAATTCAAAAGCTTAAATTAGTAGACTACGATAAATTTAAATCTACCTTTTAATATAAAATTTCTTACTTTAATACCATATTAAATTATCATTAAACTCAAAGATTTATGTTGGTGTGTTCCGATAAATTTAATTTGATATATTGATTTCAAGTGTAAAAAAGAAAATTCATCTTCACATCGAAACATAGACTTGGGCATATGTGTGTTGCATCTTTTACTTCTTTTTAATTTTTGCAAATTTTTAGAAAAGGAAAAAAAAATCAATTATGCTATTAAAGTTTGTGAATAGTTGTATAATTTAAAATCTCAAACTAATAATTAATAATTATATCGATATATCGAAACTATAAACTTCATAATTGAATCAATTTCAATCGTTAGGGTACCTAATAATAAAATAAAAACAAAAGAGAATTAAGGGTAGCTACCAGGGTTGTGGCTTTAATGATGGTATCCCCATCATAATAACCTTCAATCCTTTTGCCATCATATAAAGAAAGGAGAGCATCCATAAAGTCTTCATTTTTTTTACCAGAAGAAGAAGAAGCTCTCTTACGCTTGTGCTCTTCCAGCCATTCCCTTAGAACCATGTCGAATCGTGTGGCTATATTCTCCATCACCTTCACTTGTCCATTAAATCCCAGCCGTCCGATCAGAGGAATGTAGTCTCTCAGTAACCCTTGACCCATCAAATGGAAGGAGTCCCTAATTGCCAACTGAAAATCCTTAGCTTGTTTTTCGCCTCCCTCAGCGTTCGGACCGACACATCGTTTTCCGATGATGATCTTAAGAAGCATATTCAATATCACATCCCCAAACCAACGCTTCATCTCCACTTGAACCTGCCCGGATTCGTCCTTCTGGGCTGCCCATGTTTTGTGCAGCTCTGTCAATGATGTCTTGATCTCACCAAACATGGTGTTCTTAAACTGTGTCGTTTCGTAATATTAATTAGAACATTAAAATACCCTAATCAAGCACTTTTTTTCTTACCATGAGAATAAATTTGAACATTAAATTAATTAATTTAATATGATAATAATCAAGTATAGTCTAGATTGTCCTCATCTACGTACATTTCTCAATTACAAAATGAGGAAATAAATATAAAGAATATATTTTTTAAAAGAGATAAATTTGTCATGAATATTTATAATAGGACAATTTTAAAGGTTGCACTACAAAAACGAATGTAAGTCGAAATATATTTTTCATTTGACAAACCTGAGTGAAAATGAAAGAGTTTCTTAACTACAATAGCTGAAATGATTTTTTAACCACAAAACATGTTACCCATGCAAGATGTCACATCTTTTTTTTCTATCTGTCAAGTCAACAGAAGAAGAAGAAGAAAGAAAAAAAAAGAAAAAAAAAGAAAAAAAAAAGAAAAAAAAAAAAAAAAACTAATTGTCAACCCCCAAGGTAGGTGTGGAGTGGACCATTTAAAATTATTGAACAAACTTGATGGGGGAGTACTCATTTTTAAATTATTGAAATATACAAGACACAATGGACTAGAGTACACTGACGATTTTAATTTTTTCGTAAGAGAGGAAGGTTGAATTACAAATTTAATTCTATAATTGGAAAAGTATTAGAATTTAAACGTTAGTATTTAATTATGAAAATTTACCATGCCTGGTAAAGCCAAAATATATAATTAGGAATGTGTCTTTAACATATGAAAAATTATAAATATGACAAAAAATTCACGTTTTTTGGTATATCAGTCAATTAATATACCACATTTAAAGTATATAAATTATGTATTTTTTCCATTGATTTGTATACCTTTTATATTTTTTATTTGCAGCAATATGAATTATTACTCACTTTAATTTTTGTATTTACTACACCTTTTGTATCTTTTGTAGTCTTTTCTTTTTTAAATGATATTGTTTGTTTCATAAAATATAAATGTACAATAGGTTGAGAATAGGCTTAGGAGATTGAACTTGAAGCTCATTAACACTCAATTTAGTATAATCATTTTGACAATTTGGACGTATTTGGAATAATTACAGAAAAAAGTGTTTTTTAAAAAAACATTTTTGTCAAATTTTTTTTAAACACTTAATATCTAATCATTTTCAACCATGTATCAATAATATATCGAGTGGATCAACTGACTATCGAGTGGATCAAGTGTCTATGCATCAGCAATGTATCATGTGTATCAAGCGTATACTAGTAGTGTATCAAATGTATATCAATAGTGTATTTAGTGTATGGGGTATATCCAAGTGTATCATGTAGGATGAGCTTTCTTTTTGCTATTTTGGCAAAAGTAATAAATCTAGGCAATTGACCTGATTTTTTAAATTTCTTTTGCAAAGAAGCCCTTTAATTATTATAATTGATAAACTCATTACTATATAAACCATTTACAATAATTTATCCAATCATAAGGACTCAATTCTATTTTTCTCGAAATTATAACTACAAAATTTGTAATTTAAGCGTATGATATAAAGTTTAGAACCTGATCAACGCGTTGATTAGAGAGGAGCTCCATGTGAGTGACCTTACGAATCTCTCGCCAGTAAGGACTATAAGGAGCCAACCCGAAGGCTGCGAAGTCATACGAAAAATGTTTGGTGCCAGAGACTCCAGGACGGGAGGCAGCAGCGGCGTCGTTAACACACATGCTTTCTTTAGCCATTTCCCAACTGCTCACCACCAAAGCCGACCGTGACCCAAGCTGCAGCCGGAAGATGGGCCCATATTTGTCCGCCATGGCTCCAAGAGCATGATGGGGGAGCTTCGCATTGTGCATCAGATGGAGATGGCCGATTATCGGCCACGCTCCGGGCAGCACCGGGGCCTGTTTCCGTTCACTAACGTTGTGCTGTTCCAACTTTCGCCAAAGGTAATAACATGAAATGAAAAACAAAACGAAAAGCATTGCGATGGATTCTGGGTTAAAGGAGGGGAATTGGAACTCCATCATTTTTGGAGGTTGTAACTAAATTTGTTGTCTGGAGAAAGTTATAGTTGTCTTTGGATTCCCTTTAAAATTTTATTTTATTTATTTTTTTCTCTCTTTTTCTCGCTTCTGCACATATATAAAATTTTAAAATATTCTAAAGCGAGCAATATTTGGAGGAAAATACCTTCTTTGGCCATTTGTTCGATATCATCTTAAATCCCTGTTTGACCTAAACACTTAAGTTTGATTAGTTTAAGCAAATTTAGTATCATATCATCTAATGCTTCTTAATTTTTTTAAAAAAATATTTGAATTTATTTTTTGTGAGTGTGATTAGAGTAGGATGCACAAGATAAATCTATTTAAGATGTACTCAAATATTCCTCATATTTGGATCTATTGTGAAGTACACTAATTTCAATAATTGTATAGGGGTCCCTTTATAAGTATCAAAATGAAAAGTAGCCCCAGAATCAAAAGTCACTACAAGAAAATTGAGCTATTTTGACAATCTTTTATCGGAGAATATAAAAAACCTTTAAGAAAAATATACATTTATTGAATGTATTAGAAAAACCTTTGAAAAGTATGTACTTATTGAAGGTTAATAAAAACCTTTGAAAAAGATATATATTTATTGGAGGTTTTGAAAAAACCTTTGAGAAATATGTAGTTTTTATCGAAGGGTAATAAAAACCTTTGAGAAAGACATACATTCTTCGGAGGCTTTGATAAGCTCTTTGAAAAATATGCACCTTTTATTGAAGGTTAATAAAAACTTTTGAGAAACATATACATTTATTGAAGGTATTGGAAAAATCTTTGAGAAATATATGCTTTTTATCGAAGGTTAATATAAACCTTTGAAAAAGATATATATTTATTGGAGGTTTTGAAAAAAAACCTTTGAGAAATATATAGTTTTTATCGAAGGGTAATAAAAACCTTTGAGAAAGACATACATTTATCGAAGGCTTTGATAAGTCCTTTGAAAAATATGCACCTTTTATTGAAGGTTAATAAAAATCTTTAAGAAAAGTTAGGATCGTGAAGATGCGTTAAACGATCATGACGATGCGCATGACGTTAAACGATAAGGAGTGACATGCTAGAAGATCAGGCTATACGATAGGCAAAGTACTACACGATCAGTGAATGCACCAGACAATAAGCGTAGAAGCTGGACGATAGCGTTAGACGATAGTCGTGCTACGCTAAACGATGAACAGACATGCTACACGATAGGCGGAATACTAAGCGATGAATGTTGGGCAATAGAAGTAAGTGCTAGGCGATGATGTTAAGCAATAGGCGGATGCGTTAGACAATCGTGAAGATGCACACGACGTTAAACGATGAGGAGTGATGCGCTAGATGATTGTGCTATACGATAGGCAAAGTACTGCACAATCAGTGCAAGCGCTAGACGATAAGCATAGAAGTTGGACGATACCGCTAGACTATAGCCGTGCTATGCTAAACGATGAGCAGACGTGCTACACGATAGGCGGAATACTAAACGTTGGGCATTGGGCGATAGATGCAGGCAATGGGCGATGACACTAAGCGATAGGCGGATGCGTTTGACGATCGTGAAAATGCACGCGGCGTTAAATGATGAGGGCTGACGTGTTAGATGATCAGGCTATACGATAGGCAAAGTACAACACGATCAATGAAAGTGCTAGACGATAAGCGTAGAAGTTGGACGATAGCGCTAGACGCTAGCCGTGCTGCTCTAAACAATGAGGAGACGCGCTACACGATAGGCAGAATACTAAGCAATGGACATTGGGCGATAAACGCAGGCGCTGGACGATGACGTTAAGCGATAGGCGGAAGTGTTAGACGATAAGGCATCAGCACTAAACGATCAACGCGGTAGGTAAACGATAGGCTATGCGCAAGTGATATTAATTGCAATTTCTAAGTTTTTACCTACCCAACCCTAGCCGTCCTTGCCCTACCCTGGATCTCCAATTGCAATTTCTCACTTTCATTCATTTTTTTCTTAATCGATGAACCTTTGATTCTTTTTCTCATCGTCGATTCCCTCGATTCCATGTTCAACTTCTCCTAATCATCTCCCATTTCTACATTTCTCTTTCTTCTTTTTCCTTCCAATATAGAACCTCTCATCGGCAATAAGTTTCGCCTTGGCCGAAGATCGGTAGCGGCTCCTTCGGGGAGATCTATTTTGGTTCTTCTGGTTTTTCTTTATTTCAGCTTCTCATTATGCTACTCTATTACAAAAACTAGATTTTAATGCTTCAATTCCATCTGCAGGTTATTTACAGACGAATGAAGAGGTTGCAATTAAACTCGTAAGTGTTCTGATCTTAATTCAACACTACGATTCTAGCTCCGCCTACTCTCTCTCTCTTCCTTCACTTAGATGCGCTTATTTTCCCTTCCTTTTCCTAGGTTCGGAGATGGAACCTCATATTCATTTTGGTCTTGCAAAGCTGCTGAACCAAACTTCTACACCAAGGTCTTCTTCTTTTTTTGCAGGAACAATTGGCTACATTACACCAGGTATCATTCTACACATACATTAGGAATTAGCTCTTCATTCTCATGTTTTTGTTTTGAAGTATCAAATTATGTGGTGATTATGATCGAAGAACTTGTAGATGCTGATCAAAGGGAGCAGATTAAGAAGGTGGTTTTGGTGGCTTTGAGATGCACAGAAAAGGATCCTAACAAGATACCTATGATTAGAGATGTTTTGCTCTCTTTCCCTTACTGTGAGTATTGTGAAGGGTCAATTTTGCAGATCTTTTTTCTCCTTTTGAGTTCATCAATCATGAATATACATAATCAAATTGTGTATTTAGATAAACTGATTACACTTATCATATCATTAATGATTAATATTTTGTTTCCTTCAATTTGTCTTATTGAATTCCTTTTAAGAGACACCGAATTTCTATCATGGAACATGAATAAATTAGCTATAGAATTAACTCGGTTCTTGAAATTTGATAGTCATTGTGTACCATGTTTACTTTAGCAATAGAATCATATTTGTTGGACTTTGTTAGTTAATGCTAATGTTCAGCTAACTCCACATCTTCTACAATCTGCACAACTTTGGTTCCTTAGGTATAGTTGGAAGCTTTGTTGACCTTTTAATAACCAAAAAAGCTTTACTCTAAATAAAGCTTTGGCCGAAAATGAGGATTATGACGATATCACATCGGGTCAGCTACCGGTTGTTGCTGATGTTCTTTTAGATTTCAAGCAGCCTTTAATACTCAAGATAGACCCAACTGAAGATAACCATGAAAAATGACAATGAAAGATTATGGTTTGTAATCTCTCTGTACAATTCCATAACTTAGGGACTCATTTCCATAATCTGCTTTAAGTAGAAGAAGAAGCCTAATTTCTTTTGATTGAGCAATTTATTATTAGAGTAGCTTAGCTTGTGTCTTTTGATTGGGGATGAATATATATATATATATATATATAATAGCTTTTAGGCAGTCCCCTTGAACTTTATCATATTTCTAGGAAAGAACAAAAGGAAGATCTTGACAAATTTCATCTGCGATGGAAACAAAGTGTAAAGTTGTCTAGATTGGTACAAGAATCACTCGGCTCGATTATTTATTATTATTATTTTAATTCATCTTGTGTCGTACTTTTTTTTTTTTTTTTTGCAGAAAGAGTTGGCGAGATTGGAGAGTGAATTGAGGAACCCTACCCCTGTTTCATCCAGTTCTGAATATGCAGCCCTACTTAAAAAGAAAGATCTTCAAATCGAGAAGGTTGTATATTCTACCTGAATTCATGCTCATGAAATATGCTTGAATTAATTTAAAGTTCTAAATTTTATATTTTTGTTGTGGTTTGCCATGATCTGAAATTTATTTGTGTTATAATGAGAAGAGGAAACGTAGACATTTTGTAGAGTCTTTTCTTTATTTCTGAAAATTAAAGAAAACTGTTCATCTGGTCAGTTACGTATTCATTTGATTGTTTTGCAAATCCTGCTCATCATTTGCATATTTGTAATTCTAAGAATATATACATGTCTGTTTTATAATTTAAGTTCGGTGTTGATAACTACATAAGAGAAGACCTTACAATATCACTTGAGAACTGCATAAGAGAAGGCCTTACATGTCATATCAAATCAGTGAAAAAAAAGTTTCTACATCTATTGAGGTAAGTTGTTCTCAAATGTAAATTTTGAAGTATTTTTAACATTACTTTTGTGTCTTATTGAATTTAATTATTTTCTAGGCATTATGTCATGGATATCCATGTTTGCATCATATTTCTATCACTATCGATCACTTTGTTTTTATGATAAGCCAAATTATGCTTATCTGAAAAGAATATTTCTTGATCTCTTTATTCATGAAGCTATGAGTTTTTCTTTCATATAGAAAAAGAACAACTTAATTTAGGGGAATAATTTTTCAACTTATTCAAGTTAAAGTTCGATTTGAAAAAGTTGATGGTTAAAATTGACTTATTGAGCTAACGTACAAGGTTAAAAAATGAGTTTTTCTGTCTTTTTTATTTTAGCCATTCAGTCTCTCAAGGTTATCACTGGATGTAGATCACATGGTGTAGGAAGATCAAAGTTGAAAACTTCGGTATGTGTTGAACATCCCTTGCTTTTACCCATGTTTGAGTTGAATAAATATTAAGTCTGCATGTTGCTTTGACTTCATGTTGTGGCTTTGGAAAATTAAACTAAGCAAACATTTTCCAAAACCCATCTCTAAGAATCATATAATATCAACATTTTCATGGTGCAGGTTATCAAACTCCTAGAAAACGAGTGTGTCGAATGGAGTGAAAAGAATCGGGGAACCATACTGATCAAGCTCAGTGGTTACAGAGAGTTCAACTTTATGGATTCTTATAGCGATACTGAGTAAGATTTCTTATTCCTCAAAACGTCCATTACTTGATGTATTTTAGTGCATAACGCATTGATCAAAGGCAAGGTATTGAAGTTTATTGTAAACTTATAGAAGTTGGTTGTAGTTTGCATAGTTAGGCGAAGAACTTAAATTAGGCCCTAATCCAAAACTAATTGATACATATAATTAAAGAGGTCTTCAAGCTCTTTCACAACAAGGTTTGCTTCGCGGAGTTAAAGACACTGAACTCCCATTTTATGAACATTGCATAATGGTAAAGTCTACCAGAGTGAAGTTTGGGAAAGGGAAGCATTCTACCAAAGGAATTTTGGATTATGTTCATTCAGATTTGTGGGGTCCTACAAAGGTACCTTCTATGGGAGGTTCGAGATACTTCATGTCGATCATCGATGATTTTTCAAAGAAGGTGTGGATGTATCCACTGAAACAAAAGGATGAAGTTTTTGGGAAATTTCTTGAATGGAAAAAGTAGGTTGAGAATCAAACAGGCAAGAAAGTAAAGTATCTAAGGACAGCCAACGGTTTAGAATTTGTGAATCACAAATTTGATAAGTTTTGCAAATCTGAGGGAATTATGAGGCATTTCACTGTTACGTACACTCCACAGTAGAATGGTTTAGTTGAGAGATTTAATAGAACAATTATGAAGCGTACAAGATGTCTATTGACAAATGCTTCATTACATTTGAAGTTTTGGAGGGAAGCTGCCCAAACTGCCTGTTATCTCATTAATAGGAGTTCGTCTTCCGCTTTAGGCCTAAAGACTCCTCAGGAGATATGGACAGAAAAAGCTCTAAGTTTGGATCATCTCAGAGTGTTTGGATGTTCAGCTTATGCTTATGTTAAAGAAGGGAAGCTGAATAAGAAGGCATTGAAATATATGTTTATTGGTTATCCTCGGGGTGATAAAAAAATATAAACTTTGGTGCTTGGAAGAGTGTAGAAATAAATGTATTATCAGCAGAGATGTGACCTTTAATGAAGCAGAGTTGCCATTTTGTGTCAAAAAGTAGCAGAAACAGCAGACAGTTGATCAGGTTGATGTAGAGGTTAGAATTGATTCTAAAGTACGACCATCAGTTAGTTCAAGTGAATCCAGTGATCAGTCATCCAGTTCTGATGGTAGACAGCCTCAACTACAGAGGACTTTGATCGATGAGAGAGCTTTCGGTGAAGAAAGTCTAAGTAACAGTGACCTACAGATCTATTAGCTTACACGTGACAGGCCTCAGCGGATGAAGCAGGCTTCTACGAGGTATGGTTATGCTGATTTAGTTGCTTATGCTTTTACTTTTGTAGCTGAAAGTATTGAAGATGGGGCTCTTACTTTTGAAGACGCAATTATATCTGATTCGAAGGAACAATGGAAGGATGCTATGGAAGCAGAGTTATTCTTGTTGCAGAAGAATCAGACATGGTCATTGGTTCCAAGGCCTCCTAATTAGAAACTCATTCAGTCAAAGTGGATTTATAAAATCAAGTCAGGTACAGGAGGTGACAACAAGCCTAGGAATAAGGCTAGACTCGTAGCCAATGGCTACACTCAGAAGGAGGAGTTGGCTTTCATGAGATTTTCTCTCCGATGGTGAGGCATTCGTCCATTCGATTAATTTTATCTATTGTTGTTCACTTTGATATGTTTGTTGAATAGATGGACGTCACCACAGCTTTCCTTCATGGAGAATTTGAGGAAGTGATCTACATGGCTCAACCTAAGGGCTATGAGGTGAAGGGAAAGGAAGACATGGTTTTTCGTCTTCACAAGTCCATCTATGGACTGAAGCAATTGTCGAGACAATGGTATATTAGGTTTGACACCTTTATTCTGAAGCAGGGGTTTCATAGGAGTTTATATGATGCATGCATGTACTGAAAACTATCTCAGGAAGGTACATATATTTATCTACTTCTGTATGTAAATGATATGATCCTAGTGTCTAAGGATTATTTTGATATCTGTGATCTCAAGAAACAGTTGAGTAGTGAATTTGAGATGAAAGATTTAGGTGAACTGAAAAAGATCCTAGGTATGGATGTGAAAAGAGATAGGGAGAAAGGTTTGTTAACCGCTTCGTATGAGAGTTATGTGCATAAACTGCTTGAGAAGTATAATATGTCTGGTTGTAAGGCCGTTTCGACACCCTTAGCATCTCATTTTAGGCTTTCTTCGTCTCAGTGTCCTGTTATTGAACAAGAAAGCTTAGAGATGTCTAATATTCCCTATTTTAATGTTGTTCAAAGTATTATGTATTTGATAATTTGTATTAAGCCTGACTTGGGTTACGCTATGAGTATGATAAGTAGGTTTATGTCAAATTATGGGAATGAGCATTGGAATGCAGTTAAATGGGTGCTTCAATATTTGAAAGGTTGTGCCAATGTATCATTGTATTTAGCAAGGATTGTGATTAATCAGTACTGTTGGAAGGCTTCACAGATGAAGATTATACTATAGACCTTGACAAAAGAAGGTCTCTATCAGGTCACATTTTTCAATTGTTTGGTAATATGGTCAGTTGGAAGGCTGCTCTACAGTCAAGTGTTACTTTGTCTATTACTGAGTCAGAGTATATTTCAGTAGGTGAAGTTGTTAAAAAGGCAGTGTGGTTGAAAAGGATAGTTGGTGAGTTGTTGTCGTAGGAGTTCATTCCTATCGTCCATTGTGATAGCCAGAGTGCTATTCATCTTGCAAAGAATCCATCTCATCACGAACGGTTTAAGCATATCGATGTCAAATTTTATTTTATCAAAGAAGTTGTGGCCCAGAAAGATGTTGAACTGGTAAAGGTTCATACAGTTGAGAATTGGTCAGATATGTTAATCAGGGTTCTTTCAGCCCATACCCATAGGTTTAAATACCTGTTAGATGGGCTGAACATTAAATATGGATGATATAGAGATTGGAGAATCAACTTGATACTTAAATATTCTTGTCATGAGGGAGATTTTTAGAAAATAACAAGGTATTTAAGTAGGCCTTATTGGGTTTTTGGTGAAATTAAAGGCACAGTGACATTCTGGTAATTATGGACAAATGGCAATTTTGTAAATAAACCCATCTTTTATTCTTTAGGGCTGAAAATCGTGAAACACCTTTTGAGGAAGAGAGGGACAGCTGAAGTTGTAGACCACCGTGAGAGAGAGAGGTGTTTGGTTAATTCATGGGGCGATGAACGTTTGCGTCCGGCGAGTTCGACAGGCGAGAAATGCGTGGCCGGTGAGTTCGTCAAGCGATTTCGTATGGGTCTGGTACGTCCGGCCGCAGGTTCTTTTTGACCGTAGAGGTTGCATCCGACGAGGCAGTGGTTTCGACCATGGGTCTGTCGGGGTGGGATTTCAGGTTTCTGTTTAGCCGTGCAGGGTTGCGTCCAATGGTGAGGGTAGCGTGAGTTCGCCGGTCAGAGGCGGGCTGTAGTGCACTTGACGTGGGTTGTTCTCAGTTTCAGATGTGACGTCGTGTGTGGATCTATCGGTATCCGTGGGTAACCAAAATTATAGATTGGTGATTATTATTGATTATCTGTAATTGTAGATTCCTCATTACTTGTAATAAAATTGATTCAAGCTGGTTCTCAAAGAGGATGTAAACCAAATTGGTTGAACCACTATAATTTTAGTCTTCGTTCTTATTGCTTTCGATTTATTCTGTTGATTTGCTTGTGTGTTCTGTTTTGTCATCTAAGTTCGGTTCAAAACTCTCACACTCATGATCAACCATATTCCCAATGGACTAATCTTCCTTGCCTCTTCATCCGGGGAGCAAGAACTTCCAAAGTCACCCACTATTCTACTGTCTCCTCTCTTCTCTCCTGCATCGAGTTTTTGGTTCTCACGTTCCTTCTCAATCTCTCTAACACATATGGAAAATTGTCAAAAATAATCTCTCCAAGTTTTCACTTTTCAAAACTAGCATAATTTTTTGCAAACTCGTTAGAATAGTTTTTCTAGATCCATCTCGAGCAAGATTGGTCAGCTAGATATAGTTAAAAAATCAATTTTTTCTAATTTATTCATTTATGTTTGGACCTTCTCTGTCATTATATCTAGATTCTGTTATTTTTCTCCAAATATTATTTAACCTCCTCAAATTCGGTTATTTTTTCAAATATTATTTAAACACTTTGTACCAAATCTTATATAATTTCAAATCTTCTACAAATTAGTTAGAAATATTATATCAAATATTTACTTAACTTTTCAAATCTTCAATTTATGGTTCTACAATAATATTGCATTTTCAAATAATCCAAATGGATTTAAAGCGATAGATTTGTGATTTTAAAAATTTTAGAAATATCATATTTCACAAAATAATAATAATAATAATAATAATAATAATAAGAAGATATGAGAAATATATAGAATCTCGCTCTTAATTTTTCCGAAAATTCACCGAAAAAGTCCAAATATATAGAATATGGGTGTTAATCTGTAATACCGAGATTTTATATATTTTTCATATTTTATCTATATTTTTTTTCGTAAAATTTAATCTTTTCTAAACTTTAAAAAATCACCTGAGATCCATCTAAAAAAAATTAGTTTGCATTTCTAAAAAAAATAATTTGGATAATTGTTAAATTGAATTGGTAATTATAAATTGCATTAAAGATTTCAAAATTATGTGTATTTGGTAAAGATAACCGAATTAGAAAAAGATTTTAAAATATATAAAATTTGAAATTGTTGGAATACAGAAACATGTAGCAGAAGAAAACAGGATATTCTACTAATTCCTCAATTGGGTATTAAGATGGTTTCATTACATACCTTTGATGATCCTCTTCAAACTCAAAACTGAGTTGCAATCTTCTCCAGTTTTTGCCGTGGACCACCACTACAGCTTACTATTCTTTAAGAGCCTTAGATTGAGTTGTGGGACTCCAAACAAGCTTGAACGTAGGAAGTTGGAGGGGAGGTTTTCTGGTTTTTCAGCTTGTTAAATAACAACTTCTTCAACCTTAAAAAACACAGCAATTCAGTAATTGCATCAACTTTTTCACACAATAAAAAGTGGTTTTATTACATGACTCTCATGGAAAACTGACCACTTCAAGTGATTCCAACTATTTCTTGAATTTGGTGGTGGAATTGTGTGTAAGAAGATGACTAACCTTTTTGCTTGAAAGTGGGAAAATCTCACATTGAGATTTTTCTCCATTTTCATTTTTTTAAAAAAAAATTTTGAAATTGATTTTTAAAATCAAAACTTTTTCCAATTTTAATTCTTTAATTAAAATTGAAATTTTATTAATTTTACAAAAAATAATTCAATAATCAATTTTTCTAATAAAATTAATAATTAATAATTAATTAAACAATTTAATTAATTCTATTAATTTAATATCAAATATTAAATTAATTTGTCACAAATTCCATTACCACGAATCCCTATTCATGAAATTAATATTTAAATCATATTTATATGTTAATCGATTCTCCAATTACGTTTAATTCTAAAATTAAACGTGTAATTATATCTTATATAATTACTAATTCCTTTAATTCGATTTTGAACGTTTCAAATCAACTCATCACGCTATTCTAAGACTAATCCATTTGTGAGCTAGTAGGGGGACCTAATGGACCTACAGATCATGGGCTCTAACGATCCGAGATTAATTGGCTAAACTCTTTACACCGAATTAACCCCCTAATCGTTAACTATCGGGTCACTCCACTAAAGCCCAGTAGTTGCACTCCCCTCACTGTAGATATCTTGTGTCCACTCGATATAACCATAATTAGTCAGTTAACCCTTCACAGGTTGTTCGTAATAACGGCTGGGTCAAAAGGTTGTTTTACATCCGAGATTACCTCTTGTTTCTTAAGTCCCACTAATCCTCTAACGAACAATTGATTTTTGATCTGATCATCAAATTGAGTCCGTCTCAAGTCAATAAGAGGGTGGGGCCCCTTGTTCAAGACTAAAAATCAGCACTTAAGAGAACAACCTCTCTACTATCCCTAAAAGCAGGTAGGAGTGAATTTCGTCTTGCACCCTATGTCCCCAACTATCTATCCGGTCTTACGCTTGAAAATGGAGGCTTATTGAATCGGCGCTATTGAGCCAACCTTCACCCATGAAAATCTAAGGATAACTCCGAATAAACAGGAGTTCATAGTTAACTCAGGATAAGGTTAAGTTACCTAGGTCATCGTTATGAAATAGTCAGTCTTAAACAGCAAACAGCGTTATAAAGTAAGAGTGTCTTATTTCTTGGTTCATCCTTATGCAAACTCATTGTATAGGACGCACCTACTGCTCATATCACCACATGAACGAATCAGGATCACTTCGTTTGTAGCACTTTACAACTCTTTGTAACAACTATAGAGTGGACCGCATCCGATAGTGTTACCAGAATAAGCCACCCAACCTTATTCGTATACTATAGATAATTTTGACTATTTACTCGAACCTTATACAATTTGATGTCTTCACATAAAGTTCACATTCTCATGTAATAGTTATGGATCTGTTAATTTATTAGATTTATTTCTAAAATAAAATAAGCAATTTATATATTCAATAACAACTTTATCGATTTACAGAATAAGTTTATTGTTTACAAACCACGAGTTTTAGGACATAAAATCTAATAAACTCCCACTTGGACTAAAACACTAGTGGTAACATACATATGAATATACTGAGTTTTTTTAGTTTTACAGAGAAATACAATAAACTAGGGTATCACATACCCATGGTTTGCCTTTAGGTATTACATACCCATCCTTAGGTATCACATACCCATGGGTTTTTCTCTAACTTGCCCTAGGTTATATAACCCGTAGACCTAGTCCCACTAGGTGATCCTTAAACACTTTAGCCAAGAGAATCTCTGTAAACATATTAGTGTACAACAGACTTCGATTCAAAACAATATAGGGAATGTATCTTATTCCCACAACTTCTTGTTTTTCGATACTGTCACCAAGACCCGATGACTTGAGTTTCCACTAAACCCAAATAATGGCTAGGCTGTTATTCATTCCTCCCACAACATCGAGATACCCTCAACTCTTTGAGTAAGATGCATCTGACTTGTCCAAACAACTTTTGTTACAGTGTCATCTTTAATCAATAACTCTTTATTGATAGACACTTTGCTTTTTATGGAAACTAAATCATACATTGTGATCTCTCATACTTTTCTAGAAAAAAAATTAGCCTTTGTCAACACAAACACGTGACTTTATATTTCTTGAAAAGTATACTACTTTTGGTTTGCTTATAGATAGGTATGCCATCTGAACGATATTCCAATACTTAAGGGTTCGACATTAACACATGTGTCGATCTATTCCATATTTCTAAGCTATGTAAACATCTTTAACATAACAGCTTTTATGAGCTTTCCATATCTCATATGGAGTTTCAAAAACACCTTAAAATGGAATGACGTTCAAAACGATTTAAGACAACTAGATGTAGAGAATTGTGACTAGATTTCATGTTCTATCAAAATAGCCATGGAAATCTCTGATTCTCTATACTCTCTACTTTGATCTAATCGATGTGGTTTGATTATTTTATCTAACAAGTTTTATACACCTTGAACCTTTCAAGTGTTCTAAACTTACAACTTAGGTAAATACAACTATACTTTAGAATAACTACTGAAATATTCATACCCTTCCATATGCTTTAGCATTCACCAGACTATAAAGATCTGAATGTATAAGCTTTTAAGGGTTCTTCGATTCTTTTGATCATCTTATCTTCAAGATAAGACACACATAGAGTTAAAAGATTTGTCTTCTAACTTATTTAGATGACCACTTTTAACTTTCTTAATCTCATTAAGACATGATGTGACAATAATCTTAATTACCAAAGATAAGTACCAAAATACATCTTTTGCCTTATTATTTTTCAGCCGTTTTAAATATCCAAATATTTGAAATGGTCTTAATCTTGGTTAGTTTTAACATAGAAATTGCTTTAAAGTAGAACAAAAATATATCTTTTGCAAATGAACATTTCATTTACAACAAAAGATTTTATACAACATGTCCTTTATGAAAGATAAAACAACTTTTATTACATTACTAAAAGTAACTGAATTCATCTTTTGTCAGCAATTCCAAAGTCTCCTAGTGGTTTTACTGAGATACTCTCCCACGTTCACAATCTGGAGCATTATCTCACTACAAGCAATACTCAGGAACTTGTTTCCTCATTTTTCTTTCTCCACTTTTTTCTCTACAAGTTATCGTGGATAGTTTCTCTTCCAGTGCTCGTCCTCTCTGTAGTATAAACACTTTCCTTTATCTGCCGCTTTGGCCTTGCCTTTTCGGCCAGTAGAAGTTTTCTTTTTCCCTTTCCTCTTATTCTTCTTCAAGGGAATACTCTTATTCTTAGAAAAAGAAGCAACATCAGACTTTTTAGAGGACGATCCCCTTTTCTCAACAGCGGTAACATTTACCTCTGTTTCTTGTCCTTTTGTTCTTAAAATGGACTAAAAAGCTTGTAGCTCATAGAGAAGTGTAGTCGGGTTATATTTTATCTTGTTCATTAACGCGTTGGTGCAAAATTGCAAGAAGCTCTTCAGAAGAGACTCTAGAATAAAACTGACTTGGCTTCTTTCATCTGCAACAACTCCGTTTACCTCTGCCGCTTTGGCCTTGCCTTTGCGGCCAGTAGAAGTTTTCTTTTTCCCTTTCCCCTTATTCTTCTTCAAGGGAATACTCTTATTCTTAGAAGAAGAAGCAACATCAGACTTTTTAGAGGACGATCCCCTTTTCTCAACAGCGGTAACATTTACCTCTGTTTCTTGTCCTTTTGTTCTTAAAATGGACTAAAAAGCTTGTAGCTCATAGAGAAGTGTAGTCGAGATATATTCTATCTTGTTCATTAACGCGTTGGTGCAAAATTGCAAGAAGCTCTTCAGAAGAGACTCTAGAATAAAACTGACTTGGCTTCTTTCATCTGCAACAACTCTGTTTACCTCTGCCACATTGAAAAGGGCCATCATGTCCAGGACATGCTCTCTAACAAAGGCCCCTTCTTTCATTCGGCAATTGTAAACATATTTGATAGCATCATGCCTCAGGGAGATGGACGGTTGTCCAAGCATCCCATGTAGAGATTCTATAATCTCTTTGGAAGTATTCATGCTTTCATGTTTCTTAGCCAAGACATCAGAGATTCTGGCAAGAATGTAGACACGACCTTTCTCATTCGCTTTCGTCCAATTTTTGTATGCTTTTCGAACAGTTTGATTTGCATTTGAGCTAGGGATGGGAGGACACTCATCTATCAAAACGAACCTTAAATCTTCTATCACAAGTACTGTATTCAAATTTGATTTCCATGTAGCATAATTGTCCCTATTTAATTAATCTGAAGCCAACATTTGTACTAATGAACTAGTCCATCTGAAAAATAAACAATTTCTTTGTTAGTGAATTGCTTTTAAACCCAATCAGATTTAGTGAAGTAATAATGTACACAAATTTCATTATTTTTTGCAATGATACTATAGTAGGTCAAAATAAGTGCTACGGAGGGGCAGTCAAATACTTTTTTCAGTAAAGCAAGACATTCTTGACTAAATACTATCTCCAAAATAACTCATATTATGATAGTCATTTAGCTACCGTTTTCGGTTAAGAATTTACTAACACTTAGTAATTCTGTAAATGTAACAATCAACTTTTAGACCTTAGAGGTCGGCCCCAACGATGCTACCAAATTGAAAAGTCAAGGTTGGAAAACGACCTAAGAAATCCTATCCATTTCTTGAGTTTGAGTTGTTTCGAATCCTATGTTACAACCCTCCGAGGAGATAGTCGTCGTTAAACAACTAGCAAGGGTTTCCTAAAGCTAACTAGCAGGCACAACATAGGAATCTCACGGTCCAAACCAACGGAAGAGACCGCAGAACACATTGACACATATCCTTCACCTACTTACTATAAACTACTTCCCCCATTCATCTTGATCTTGACCCATACAAATACTTTTCGAATGGAGTTCACTCCTATGGTGACACGAAGCTTCGTATGAATCTCACGGTGTGAACTTTCTAGGGACGTGGGAGTTGAAATCAATATATCGTATATTTGAATTAATATTGAAATCAATATATTATATATTTGATATTGACTCATGAAAGTGTTTTCGAATGGAGGTCACTCCCAGGGTGACACAAAATGTCGCATGAATCTCACAGTGTGAACCTCTTAGGACATGAGAATCAAAATCAAAACATCACTTTTGATTTTACTGTGAACAACTTCCCCTATTCACCATAGTCTTGATTTATGTAAACAATTTCCAAATGGAGGTCACTCCCAGGGTGACACGAAGTGAAACATGAATCTCGACTGTGAACTCTTAATAACGTGAGAGCTAAAAACAACATATCGCATATGTTATTAATCTCTTACTGAAGCATTCTTAAATTCCCACTGAAGTGTTCTAATAACATATCATATATGCTATTAAACTTCCATTGAAGTATCCTAACATTTGTTTGGGTATATATTTACTTAGGAATGTTCCAGCTAATTAAACAACCTAAGTTCAGAGGTTTATCCAAGTATAATGTTTATATTTTGATTTAACCTGCGATGTCTAGGTGATAAACCAATTTTAAAACCTCACACCGCTCATGTATTGCTCATAAAACTGGTTAACAACATTCAATTATTTGCCCATAATTCCCAAGTAGGAGGTGTTCCGTAGACTATCAACTTAAATACCCCCAGCCTTAGACAAGATTATATACCTGTTGAGTTTCTAACCAAAGTTTTATAAAATAACGATCTATTTTAACTATTAAAACAAGTAGTTAGCCTACGTGAGCATGCAACTTATCTTTGTTATGGATTTTAATATCTAATCTAATTTTATAACAACTTATAAAACTTTAGACATGGTGTACATCCATAACATACATCATGATTTAATATAACACTTATATTAAAACATATGAAACCCTAAACATGCATACTATATATTATAACACCTTATAACATACTTAATTGCATGTAACATGCTTCCTATGGTGGGATTTTAAATCTACATGGCATACTATATGCACATACAAGATTTATTTAATTATAACATACATCATACACATAAATAATTAAACTCAAATTGGTATGGTTTAGTTTTGGCATTCTCAAGCAAACAGAGGTCTAATTATTACAATAATAAAAAAAACTTGCTCAAAACACTTTGGACCACTTGAACTGCCCTGAACCGAACTCGAATCTCTCAAATCGGACCTCCAATGCTCAAAATTGGGTTAAACCGAGCAAAAACCATCGAGTACCATCAAGCATCGAGTATGCCATTGAGCATCGAGTATGCCATTGAATATCGAGTATGTCATCAAGCATCGAGTATGCCATTGAATATCGAGTATGTCATCAAGCATCGAGTATGTCAACATGCATTAAGTATGCCATCAAGCACGAACATCAAGTATGCCATCAAGTACCATCGTGCATCGAGTATTTGTCAATATACCATCGCGTAAATGCCATCGAGTATCATCGAGTTTGGCATCGTGCATCGAGTATGCACCAAAATACCATCAAGTAAATTCCATTGAGTATCATCAAGTATGGCATCGAGCATTGAGTATTTACCAAAATACAATCGAGTAAATGCCATCGATTACCATTGAGTATGGCATCGTGCATTGAATATTTACCAAAATACCATTGATTAAATGCCATCGAGTACTAACAAGTATGACATTGTGCATCGAGTATTTACCAAAATATCATCTATTAAATGCCATCGAGTACCATCGAGTATGGCATCGTGCATTGAGTATGGGGCAGTGGTTGAAAAAACAGTTTTTGCTGCTCGACCTTCTTCACTTCTTTCTTCAATTACAACCTAAATGCAACTCTAATGACTCCAATCGAATTACAGACACTTAATCACACATTAAGGCGCATCAATCAAGAGCCAATTGCAAGAATTACAACATAGTTGAAGGGAAATCAATACCAAAAGTCAGAAAAACCATATCAGTTCACCATTTTCATACAACTTATGAAAAACACCCACCAAGCCAAAATTAACTCGAATTGAATGTTTAAATGATGCTCTAATACCAATTGCATTTTCATCGAGTATGGGGCAGTGGCTGAAAAAATAGTTTCTGCTGCTCAACGTTCTTTACTTCTATCTTCAATTACAACCTAAATGCAACTCTTATGACTCCAATCGAATTACAGACACTTAATCACATATTAAGGCCCATCAATCGAGAGTCAGTTGCAAAAATTACAACAGAGTTGAAAGGAAATCAATGCCAAAACTCAGAAAAATCATATCATTTCACCATTTTCATACAACTTATGAAAAACACCCACCAAGCCAAAATTAACTCGAATTGAATGCTTAAATGATGCTCTAATACCATTGTTGGAATACAGAAACATGCAGCAGAAGAAAACAAGATCATTAAGCATTCTAATTCATTAATTTTGACATCAAAATAAGCATGTTCATAGAGTATTAAGAGGATTTCATTACATACCTTTGAAGCTCCTCTTCAAACTCGAAATTCAGCTACAATCTTCTCCAATTCTTGCTATGGACCACCACTAGAGCTTCCCTACTATTCTTTAGGAGTTTTAGATTGGGTTGTAGAACTCAAAACAAGCTCGAACTTAGGGAATTAGAGGAGAGGTTTTCTGGTTTTTCAGCTTGTTGGAGAACAACTTCTTCAACCTTAAAAAACTCAGCAATTTAGTGATTGCATCAGCTTTTCCACTCAATCAAGAGTGGTTTTATTACATGACTCTCATGCAAAAATGATCACTTCAAGTGATTCTAGCTACTCCTTGGATTTGGTGGTGGAATTGTGTGTAAGAAAGTGACTAACTTTCTTGCTTAAAAGTGGGAAAATCCCACATTGGGATTTTTCTCTATTTTCAATTCCATTTTTTTATTTTGAAATTAATTTTCAAAATAAAATTTTTTTCCAATTTTAATTCTTTAATTAAAATTGAAATTTTATTAATTTTACAAAAAATAATTCAATAGTCAATTTTTTCTAATAAAATTAATAATTAATATATAATTAAATAATTTAATTAATTCTATTAATTTAATATCAAATATTAAATTAATTTGTCACCAATTCCACTATCATGAATCCCTATTCATGAAATTAATATTTAAATCATATTTATATATTAATCGATTCTCCAATTACGTTTAATTCCAAAATTAAACATGTAACTATATCACATATAATTACTAATTTCCTTAATTCAGATTTGAATATTTCAAATCAATTTATCACGTTATTTTAAGGCTAATCCGTTTGTGAGCTAGTAAGGGAACCTAATGGACCTACAGATCATGGGCTCCAACGATCTGAGATTAATTGGTTAAACTCTTTACACCGAATTAACCCCCAATCGTTAACTACCGGATCACTTCACTAAAGTCCAATAGTTGCACTCCTCTCACTGTAGATATATTGTGTCCATTTAATATAACCATAATTAGAACCCTTCACAGGTTGTTTGTAATAACGACTGGGTCAAAGGTTGTTTTACCCCCGAGATTACTTCTTGTTCCATAAGTCTCACTAATCCTTTAATGAATAATTGGTTTGTGATCCAATCATCAAATCGACTCCCTCTCGGGCCAATGAGAGGGTGAGGCCCCTTGTTCAAGACCCGGAGTCAGCACTTAAGGGAACAATCTCTCTACTATTCCTAAAAGTTGGTAGGAGTGAATTCCGCCTTGCACCCTATGTCCCCAGCTATCTACTCGATTTTACTCCTGAAATGGGAGACTTATTGAGCTGGGCTGTTGAGCCAACCCTCACCCATGCAAATCTAAGGATAATCCCGAATAAACAGGAGTTCATGGTTAGCTCAGGATTAAGGTCTAGTTACCTAGGTTCGATTTTATGCAAACTCATTACACAGAACACCCCCATTCCTCATGTCAGCTCATGAAGATCCTTCATTTGTAGCACTTTACAACTTCTTGTAACAACTACAGAGTGGGCTGCATCTAATAGTATTACCATAGATCATTTGGACTATTTACTCGAACTTGATCCATTTTTATGTCTCCACATAGAGTTCAAGTACTCATGTAATAGTCATGAATCTTTTAGTTTATTGGATTTATTTCTAAAATGAAATAAGTAATTCATATATTCAACAACTTTATCATTTACAGAATGAGTTTATTGTTTACAAACCACAAGTTTTAGGACATAAAATGCAACAGAAAAATTATAAAATTTGGTATAAGATTTGAGAAGATTACATAATATATTATAAAAAATTGGTGGAATTTCAGTGTAATCTGCCCGTATCGAAAAGGTCCAAAGTAATCGATTAGTTATTAAAAAAAAGTTCAATTAGTTATAAAAAAAAAAAAAAAAAAATTATTAAAAGCATACTAGTTATCAAGGTTATTTCTGACCATTTGTCCGACATTCTAGAGCCAAGAAAAAATTAGAACAATAAGAAAATATCAGATTTAAAGAAGAAAAGAACAGATATTGGAAGGTAATATGAAATTTGGAAAAGAAAAAAAAAAAAAAATCTAATTTTGAGATTCAAACGATTGGGAGCGAAATTTGAGCCTAAGATTCACAAAAATAATATTTAAATTTGTGACTTGAAATATTTAATTATACTATAATGAAAATTGAAATGTGCTGTTAAGGGCATTTTAGGATAAATGAAATAAAGGTTCACGTGCAAAGAGGAGTTTTTACTATAATTCTGAACACATTTGTATTTTGGCAAAATTCGAATATATAGTCAAATTTCCTTTATTCTAAATATACAACTCAGGAAAATAATTATATTAGGCTCAAATCCATCCTTTGAAATATCAAAATGCCCCCAATATGATTCGATACCGTTATTCAATAAAAAAAGATGTTGTAGATTTACTAGCTTAACAATTGGAATACGTGAAATTGAACTTCTGATTTGAAAAAATATAATACACGTCAATTATCGTTAAAGCCCGTTTCCTTTCAACACCTTTCATTTGTTCATTACTTGTTAAATATCAATTATTAATTAATATCACTTAGGGATAGTGGCTTCGAGTTTTGTTTTACAATATTCAGAGTGATAAATAACTTATCGTGGATGTGAATTTAACAATAAAGGGGTATTTGGCTCATTAACATGATTTGAGTTGATAAAAATTACTTACTCAATATTTGGGTCACCAACTTAAAATCTTGATGGAGTTGAGTTGATTATTTTTATCGGTTCAACCTAATTCTCCCTCACTCAAATGTTTCTAATAATTTCACCCATTGACACCACTACTGCTTCACCCTGACGATCAACTCCGACGATCAACTTTGACAATCACTTATGATGACAACTTCGACAAAATTCCAATGAAAACTACATCTGACATAAATTCCAACGAAGACTACCTCCGATTATCAACTCCAACAATGACCATCTCTGGCAGCCAATTTCCATGATTACCTTAGGTGAACAACTTCAACCACCAATTATGTGCGAAGATCACTTCTGACGATTTTTTTGACGAATATCACCTGAAATGATCAATTTCGACGAGTACTATCTCGTGTGGCCAACTCTGACGATCAATTCAGGCGACCAACTCCGACGATCACTTCAGGCGACCAACTCCGACCATCAACTCTTTCGATCATCTCCATATGTATCAGTTTTTTTCCTTAACAAACTGTATGTATTAGTTTTTCATGTTTGAGTATATGTCAAAGAGTATATGTTTACTTAATTTTGAAATTATCAATGTTGATGTCGATATCAATATAGTGTTGGGTTGTATGTCCTAAAACTCGTAGTTTGTAAAAATTAAACATATTCTACATATATTCTATTTGCAACAAAATTGTTCTTGAGGTTTATTCAATAAAATTGCTATTGAATATGTAAATTGCACTTGTTGAGCCTAAATCCAATAAATTGATAAACCCCTGGCAATAGCATGAATACCTGAACTTTATGTGCAGACATAAAAGAGGATCGGGTTTGATTATATAACCAAAATGGTATATAAATATAAGGATAGGGTTGAATATCTTATCCTTGGGACACTATGGATGCGACCCGCTTTGTATTTGATACAAATGATGTGATCTTGAAATCGTTCATGTGGAAACATGCGAGTCATGGAATCCTATGCAAAAGATGTTTGCATAAGACTGGACCATGAAATAGTTACTTTTCTTTATAACGACCGTATACTATTAAAATTAACCATTTTTAACTCGATGACCTAAGGTAACTCGATCTCAATCCTGAGTTAACTATGAACTTCTGTTTATTCGAGATTATCCGTTAATCTGCAATGGTGAGAGTGACTCAACATCGCCGCTCAATAAGCCTCCCATTTTAGGGGTAGATTGGGCAGATAATTTGGGACATAGTGCTGCAAGATGGAATTTACTCCTACTCATTTCCGGATTAGCAGATAGATTGTTCTCTTAAGTACTGACTCCTAGTCTTGAACAAGGTGCCCCACTCTCTCTATGACTAAGAGGGACTTAGTTTATTGGTAGGAACATAAACCAATTGTTCATTAGTGGATCAGTGGAGAGTTAAGAAGTAAGATGTTATACATGGATAAAATAGTAATTTTGACCCAACTATTAATACGAACGACCTGTAAAGGGTCGACTTAAACTATGAATAAATCAAGTGGACAAAAATATATCTGAGGAGAGTACAGCTACTGGCCTTTAGTGGAACAAATGTTAGTTAATTTGGTTAAAGAGTTTAGCCAATTAATATCGAATCGTTATAACGTAATGAGAAAATTTGAAACTTCAAATTCGATTTAAAGGAGTTATTAATTGTATGTAATATAATTAAACGTTTAATTATCGAATTAAACAAAATGGAGAGTTGGAAAATATTTAAATAGGATTTAAATATTTTACATGAATAGGTATTCATGTTTGGAATTGGTGTTTTATTAATTTAATATTTTATATTAAATGAATTTAATTAATTTAATTGTTTAATTAATTAGAATTAACTTTGTCTAAAGTTAATTATTGGAATTAATTTTGAATATTAATTATTGAATTAATATTTTAAAATCAAATTTCATTTTAAATTTGAAATAATTGATTTCAAATTAAAATTATTTTTAAAAGAAAAACAATTTTAAAAGTGCAAAACCACAAAGTGGGTTTTTCAAACTCATTCCACCTTCTCATTCCACTTACTTTATGGAGTCTTAATGTCAATTTTACATGGAATTGAAGTGCATGTTGTGATTATACAAAAGGAAAAACTTGCTGAGAAAATCTACTTGATGCAATTTTGATTTGGTTGAGAGAATTGTTCTCCCAAGGACCATCATGCACTAAGACCACAAAAAAAAAAAATAATAAATAAATAAATAAAAATCCAGTTTTCTCTCCAAAACTCCCTTCATTTCCTTCTCATTTTGGATCACACAATCCAATCTAAGGGCCAAGAGAATAGTAGAGAATATCAAGTGGTAGTCTACAATATGTTGGAGAGAAGAAATCAGCTGGAGATTGAAGTAATTGAAGAGTTCTTCAAAGGTTGTTCCTGAAACCCTATTTCTATGATTTTTGAACTTGCATATTTCTTTACTAAAATTAATGTAGTTAGAGTACTTAAGATACTAATTTCTTCCGCTTGTTGATTGTCAACACCAACAACTGGTATTAGAGCATGATTTAAGCACTGAATTTACGTTAATGTTAGCTTGGTGGGTGTTTTTCTTAAGTTGTATGAAATGGTGCTGATATGGATTTTTTTTTTTCATTTTGGCATTAGATTCCTCTTTAATTCTATTGTAATTGTTATAATTGGCTCTTTGTTCATGGGTCTTAATGTGTAATTAAGTGTCTGTAAATTTATTAGAGTCAATAGAGTTGTAATTCATGAAGATTCGAAGCAAGCTCGTAAAGAAAAGTAGCAGTTTTTACTATTTCCTTCGCAGCATTGCAATGCTATTCTTCAACAGCCTAGAAACGTGCGTGCAAAGGAGAGTCATTTCAGGTGATTCGTTTTTAGGTGGTTCATTTGCTTTTAGTCCGGTTCAGCAGGATTTCAAACCGTTTCAGCCATTTTCAAGCGTTGGAGGTCCGATTCAAATGATTAGAGCCAATTCGGGCGGTCCAGTGGTAGATCAAGGCAGTTTTTAATTATTATTGTAATAATTAGACTATTTACTTGCTTAGAAGGCCAAACCTGGTCCATATCAGTATGTGTTTAATTATTTATACATTTTGAATGTATATTATAATTAAATAAATTTTGTATGTGCATATTGTATGTCTTGTAGATTTAAAATCCCACCATAGGAAGTATGTACCATGCATTGAAAGTATGTTATAAATAGTTATAATATACGGTATGTATGTGTTAGAGTTTCATGTTTTTAATATAAAGTGTTATATTAAATTGTAAAATGGCGTTATGGATTGGAAGTATGTGTATATTTTATAAAGTGTTATAAAATGAATTAGACATTTAAAATCTATAACGAAGATAAGATGCATGCTCACCTAAGGTTAACAAATAATAACTTGTTCTAAATAGTTAAAATAGGTCGTTATCTTGTATAAATTTGGTTATAAACTCAATCGGGCTAAAATACTGTTTAAAGCTGTAGGTACATAAGTTGATGGTTTATGGAACACCTACTACCTAGGGATTTTAGCCGGTTCTTGAGCATTGTTAACCTAGTTTTATGATCATGCATGAGCAATGTGAGGTAATAAATTGGTTTATCACTTAGACATAAATCAATAATATAAACGTTATACTTGAATAAACACCTAGACTTGGATTGTTTTTAATGTCGGGTTAAACCTAAGTAATGATTTACCCAAAATAATAGAACACTTCAGTGGGAGATTAATAATATATAAGATATATTGTTCTTAGCACTCATGTCCCTAAGAGTTCACACCGCGAGAGTCATGTTCGATTTCGAGTCAATCTAGGAGTGAACTTCATTCGGAAAGTGTTTGTATTGGTCAATAGCAAGGTGAATAGGGAAAATTGTTCATAGTAAGTAGGTGAAGGATGTGTGTCAACATATCCTACGGTCTCTTCCATTAGTTTGGACCATGAGATTCTTATGTTGTGCCTGTTGTCGTTTTTAGGCGGCATTAGCTAGTCATCTTTTTAGCTAATATCCCCTCACTGGATTGTAATATAGGATTTGGAACAACTGAAACTCCAGAAATGGATAGGGTCTCTTAGGTCCATTCCCAACTTTGACTCTCCAAATCGGTAGCATTGTTAGAGACGTCCTCTAAAGTCTGAAAATGGAAGGTTACACTTACAAGAGTTACTAAGTGTTAGTAAGTTCTTGACCAAAAACAGTAACTAAATAACTATAGAAATAAAGAGTTATTCTGGAGATAGTATTTAGCCAAGAATGTCTTGCTTCAGTGAATGAGTATTTGATTGCCACTCGGTAGTATCTATTCTGACTCACTAAAGTATTGTTGCAAATAAATAATGAAATTTGAGTACATTATTACTTTTTCTAAAATTTGATTGGATTTGAGAAGCAATTTATTGATCAAAATATGTTGAATCCTTCTTTACAAACACCCACTTTTGGCTTATTTAAACGGTTATAAATATTCAACATGAAAATTGGTTTTAAACACAATACTCACAGATGATGATTTAAGGTTTTTCTTAACAGAAGAATGTCCTCTAACTACCAACTCATATACAAACCAAAAAGTTTGGATTACTTATGACAAATGGATTAAGGAAAACGATAAAACCCGAGACCATATCTTAAGAAGAATATCAGCTATACTAGCTAAGAAATACGAGAACATGGTTTTCGCTAAACAAATCATAGATTCGGTACAGACATTGTTTGGTCAATCTGTCAAGCACGATACTCTCGATAGTGTTTATAACTTTTACATACATGATATAACTTCTATTAATAAACATGTTCTTGATATGTTGAAAGTAATAAACAGAATTGTCATAGATGAGAAAGGTGAGAAAGAACAACAAAATAAATATGATTTACTCATTGTTGAAATGTTTTTAGTGGAAAATGAAAGATTAACATGGATACTTGATTCAAGTACTGCTAATCACATTTGTGCTTTCACTCAGGAAACTAGTTCTTGGAGGCGACTTGCAAAAGTGAAAACAACCTTTAAAGTAGGGACCAGAGAAGTGGTCTCAGCTAAAGCAGTGGGAGATATGAAGTTATTTATTGAAGATAGATTCATTTTACTAGAAAATGTATATTATATTCCTGCCATGAGGAAGAATTTAATATCTATCTCATGTTTGCTAGAACAAAAGTATAATGTTTCTTTTGAAGTTAATGAAGTGTTCATTATTTCAAAGGGTATTAAAATATGTTATGCAAAACAAGAAAATAACATATATGTGTTAAAACCAAATGAGGAAAAGGCTGTTTTGAATATAGAGATGTTTAAAACAGTTGAAACTCAAAATAATAGGAAAAAAAATTATGAATACCTATCTTTGGCACATAAGACTTGGCCACATTAATCTCAATAGGATTGAGAGATTGATTAAGACTGGACTCCTAAATAAGTTAGAAGACAACTCTCTACCTTCATGTCAATCTTGTTTTGAGGGTAAGATGACCAAAAGATCTTTTATCCAAAAAGTTTTAGAGCAAAAAAAACCCTTAGAGCTCATGCATTCAAACTTCTATGGTCCAATGAATGTTAAAGCACAAGGAGGGTATGAATATTTCATTAGTTTTATTGATGATTATTCTAGATGTGACTATATTTCCCTAATGCATCATAAGTTCGAGACCCTTGAAAAGTTCAAGAAGTATAAGGCTGAGGTTGAGAACCAATTAGGTAGAAAGATTAAAACACTTTGATCAAATCGAGGTGGGAAGTTTATGGACTTGAAATTCTAGAAATATTTAATAGAACACAGAATTTAGTCTCAACTCAAAACATCCGGTACACCTCAACAGAATGGTGTAGAGAGAATGAGAAATAGAACTTTGTTGAATATGGTTCGCTCAATGATGAATTATACTTAGTTGCCTAATTCATTTTAGGTATATGCAAAAGATACTGTTGTGTATATTTTGAATATGGTTCCCTCAAAAGTGTTTCAGAAACACCTTTAGAGTTATGGAGAGAGCGTAATGGTACTTTATGTCATTTTAGGATTTGGGGATGTTCAGCACATGTACTGATACAGAACCCGAAGAAATTGGAGTGGCATTCAAAAGTATGCCTATAGAATACCCCAAAGAAATAAAATGTGATCTATTTTATGATGCTCAAGGTGAAAATGTATTTGTATCAAAAAATGTTACATTTTTAAAGAAAAACTATATAAGAAATCACCAACCTCATAGTAAGCTAGTATTGAGTAAAATGACCAGAGAAGCTACAAATAAATCAACATGTTATGGCCTTGAACAGAACGTTGATGAAGAACATGTTTATTAATAAACATGTTCTGGTCAGTCACATCCTTCTCAAGGGTTGAGAGTGTATCGATGTAATGGAAGGGTTATTCAATAGCCTGACCATTACAAGGGTTTGACAGAAACCCAAATCATCATATCTGATGATGGCTTGGAGGATCCATTGACCTTCAATATAAGCAATGGAAGATGTGGATTTAGACCAATGGATAAAAGTCATGAACCTCGAAATGGAGTCTATGTACTTCGATTCAGTCTTAGAACTTGTAGATCAATCAGATGGGATACAACCTATTGGTTGCATATGGGTCTACAAGAGAAAATGAGATCAAGATAGTAAAGTACAGACTTACAAAGCTAGACTCATGGTAAAAGGGGATACCCAAAGAAAAGGAGTAGATTGTGAAGAAACCTTCTCTCCAATTTCCATGATTAAGTCAATACTCTTATTCATTTCTGCATTTTATGATTACGAAATATGAAAAATGGATGTCAAGACAACTTTTTGATTGACTATCTTGAATAGAGTATTTATATGTCTCAACTAGAAGGGTTTATTAAACAGGATCAAGAGCAAAAGATTTGCAAGCTAAAGTGATCCATTTATGGGTTAACAAAGTGTCTAGATCCTAAAATATATAGTTTGATACTACGATCAAATCTTATGGCCTTGAACAGAACGTTGATGAATCATGTATTTACAAGAAGACTGTCAACGAGATTGTAGTTTTTCTGGTGTTATATGTTGATAATATTCTACTCATTGGGAATGAGGTAGGATTTCTTACTAACATTAAGAGATGGCTAGCATCACAATTCCAATTGAAGGATTTGAGAGATGCACAATATGTTATTAGAATACAAATTATTCGGATCGCAAGAACAGAACGCTAGTGTTATCTCAAACATCTTATATTGAGAAGATGTTGTCTAAATATAAGATGCACAATTCCAAGATAGGTCAGTTACCTTTCAGACATGGAATTCATCCAAGGAATAGTATCCTAAGATGCCTCAAGAGGTTAAGGTTATGAAATGAATTCCCTATGCATCAGAAGTTGGGAATTTGATGTATGTCATGTTGTGCACACGCCCAGACATATGCTATGCAATTGAATTGCCAGCAGATATCAGTCCAATCTTAGATATGATCATTGGAATGTCGTTAAGAACATCCTCAAGTATCTTCGAAGAATGAGGGACTATATACTCGTGTATGGTGCTAATGATCTGATCCTTATAGAATACATTGATTCTGATTTTTAAACTGATGTGGATTCTAGAAAATCTATTTCATGATCAATATTCACTCTAAATGAAGGAGCTATATTATGGAGGAGTATAAAGCTAAGTTGTATTGCTGACTCCACCATGGAAGCGAAGTATATAGCTGCATATAAAGCAGCAAAAAATACAGTATGACTAAGGAAGTTCTTGACTGATTTAGAAGTGGTTCCAAATATGCATCTACCTATCACCCTCTATTGTGATAACAACGAAGCAGTTGCGAATTCCAAAGAATCGAGGAACCATAAATGCGAGAAGCACATCGAGCGCAAGTACCATCTCATTGGAGAGATAGTATACCGAGAAGATGTGATTGTCACGTAAATTGCCTCAGATGACAATTTAGTTGATCCCTTTACAAAGGCCCTGACGGCTAAAGTATTTAAAGGTCACCTAGTCAGACTAGGACTATGAGATAGATAAATCTAGGACAAGTGGGAGAATTCATGGGTATATGATGTCCTAGTTTATTGTATTTATTCTCTCATACTCAACATTATATATATTTGTATATATGATACTCCACTAGAATTTTAGTATTAGTCCAAGTGGGAGTTTATTGGGTTGTATGTCCAAAAACTCGCAGTTTGTAAAAATTAAATATATTCAATACATATTCTATTTGCAATAATGATGTTATTGAGGTTTATTAAATAAAGTTATTATTGAATGTGTAAATTGCACTTGAAAAGCCTAAATCCAATAAACTAATGAACCCCTGGTTATGTCATGAATACTCGAACTTTATGTGGAGACATAAAAGAGGATTAGGTTGGAGTATATAGCCAAAACGGTGTATAAGTGTAAGGATAGGGTTGGGTACCTTATCTTGGGGATACTATAGATGCAGCCCACTTTGTATTTGATACAAACGATGTGATCCAGAAATCGTTCATGTGGAGACATGCAAGTGAGGTATCCTATGCAAAAGATGTTCGCATAAGACCGATGAAATAGTTATTTTTCTTTATAACAACCGTTTACTATTAAAATTAACTATTTCAACTCGATGACCTAAGGTAACTTGATCTCAATCCTGAGCTCATTATGAACTTCTATTTATTCAGGATTATCCTTTAATCTGCAATGGTGAGAATGGCTTAACATCGCTGCTCAATAAGCCTCCCATTTTAGGGGTAAGATCGGGTAGATAGTTGGGGATATAGTCCTACAAGATGGAACTCACTCCTACCTATTTCAAGGCTATCGGATAGGTTGTTCCTTATGAACTGATTGCTAGTCTTGAATAAGGGGCCCCACCCTCTCTATGATTGGGAGGGACTCGGTTTATTTGTAGGATCATAAAGCAATTGTTCATTAGTGGATCAATGAAGACTTATGGAGCAAGATGTATTACAGGGGTAAAACAACAGTTTTGACCCAGCTATTAATAAGAATGACCCGGGAATGGTTGACTTACTAATCATGGTTAAATGAAGTGGACAAAAATATACCTACTATGAGGAGAGTGCAACTATTAGGCTTTAGTGGAGTGACCCGGTAGTTAATGAATGTTGGTTAATCGGTTAAAAGACTTTAGCTAATTAATCTCGAATCATTGGAGCTCATGATCCGTAAGTCCTTTAGAACCCCTACTAGCTTACAAATGGACTAAATCATAGAATAGTGTGATGAGAAAATTTAAAACTTCAAGTTTGTTTTAAGGGAATTATTAATTATATGTAATATAATTAATCATTTAATTATCGAATTAAATGAAAATGGAGAGTTGGAAAATATTTAAATAGGATTTAAATATCTTACATGAACAGGGATTCATGTTTGTGGTGTATTTTTAATTTAATATTTGATATTAAATTAATTTAATTAATTAAATTGTTTAATTAATAAGAATGGATTTTTTTAAAGTTAATTATTGGAATTAATTTTGATTAATTTATTTTTTAATATTAATTATTGAATTAATATTTTAAAATTAAATTTTGTTTTAATTTGAAAAAATTGATTTCTAAAAAGAAAAACAATTTTAAAAGTGAAATTCCACAAAGTTGGTTTTTCCAACCCATTACACCTTCCATTCCACTCACTTTATGGTGTCTTGGTGTCAATCTCTCATAAAACCGAAGTGCATGTTGTGATTTTACAAAAGGAAAAACTCGCCGAGAAAATTTGATTGATGCAATTTTGATTTGGTTGAGAGAATTGTTCTCACAAGGACAAAAAAAACAGTTTTCTCTCCAAAATTTCCTTTATTTCCTTCTCGCAAGTGGTAGTCTATAAGTTGATAGAGAAGAAATCAGTTGGAGATTCAAGTAATGGAAGAGTTCTTCGAAGGTTGTTCCTAAAATCCTATTTTTGTGATTTTTGAACTTTGAATGTTTCTTTACTAAAATTAATGTAGTTAAAATGCTCAAAATCTTAATTACTTTCACTTGTTAATTGCCAACGCCTATATATATATATATCTTAACAAAATTGTAATAGAAGGCTAACATTTTATGTGTGCACGCACTTACGAGGGTTAAGTGAAAATGGTTGGAGTAAAACATAAAACTCAATTACTTTAAAAGATAATTAAAAAATAAACATTAATTGAAACAATATGCTAAATATTTAATGTTGAAAGTCAAATAACTTAATTATTTAAGGCATATATTTCAATAAAAAAATAGAAGTTCAAAATCTATCGAAGCTGTTGAACTAAAAAAAAACAAAGGATATTTGTAATACATAGTTTAATTTCCAATTTCGCCCTCTTTTGTCTTATCTTGTTGTACACCTTTTTTTAGTCTTTTTATTTTCTTTCCATTCTTTGATTTTTGCTTTTCCCTATTTTTTCATTTTCTTTTCTTTTCTTTTCTTTTCTTTCTCAGTTTTTGCTTCTTCCTTTTTTTTTTAAAAAAATATATATATATTCTTTCCTTTATCCGATATTTGCTTCCTTTCTTTATTTCTTTTTATTTTCTTTCATTTCTTTCTTTTTCCCTTTATTTTTCTTTCCATTATTTTTTTTATTTTCTTTCATTTACTTCTTTTTTCCTTTCTTTTTTCTTTTATTTTTTAATTTTCTTTTCTTTCTTCGGTTTTTGCTTATTCTTTTTTTTTTATTTTCTTTCTTCGGTTCTTGCTTATTCCTTTTTTTATTTTTATTTTCTTCCCTTTCTCCGATTTTTGCTTCTTCCATTGTCTTTTTTTTATTATTTTATTTTCTTTTCTTTCTTCAATTTTTTTAGTTTTTCTTTCACTTGTCCGGCTTTCGCTTTTTTTTTTTTATTTAATTTTCTTTCATTTTTTCAGTTTTTGCTTCTTCTTTTTCTCTTATTTTTAAAATTTTTCTTTCCTTTCTTTGAATTTTTTCTTCTTCTCTTTTTTTTCACAAGTATTATGAGGCTGAGTTCCGTACCTAGGACTTGAAAATACTCAATTCATAAGTGACTTAACATCAACAAGCCAATCATCAAGTTTGATTATTATAACAAACAATAAATATAAATTGCAAATGAAAGTCTATCAATGATAGCTACTAATATTTTCTATCAGTGATAGCTTAATCTTTGGTTATATTTTCATAGTTAATAGCCACTTATAGAAATCTATCATTGATAGCCAACTTAGTGAATTTAATTAATAAAGTTGAATCTCGAACTAAAATGTAAGTGCAATGCCTAGAAGTTATCACTAATAGCATTTTTATCAGTGATAGAAGCTATCATCGAAAAGAAAATGGACTTACAAATGTTTGGGAAGGACAAGAAAGGGGCAAAAAGTTGTTTAGTGATTATGATTAATAGAAGCTGCTACTAATAGTATGTTATCAGTGATAGAAACTAATACTAATAGCATGTTATCGATGATAAAAGCTACCTGATAGCACGTTATCGGTGATAGAAGCTATCACTGATAGCACGTTATCGGTGATAGAGAACTATCACTAATAGCATGATATCAGTGAGATCATTGATAGCATCTTATCAGTGATGTTATCAGTGAAAGAAGCTATTACTGATAACCACAAAATGAGTGATGTTAGTGATATCGGTGATAAAACTTAGGTGATATCTATATATCGAGTTTCTTTCAAAAGTGATAACCAGTTATAGAAGTCTATCATTGATAACATTAAGTGTTAATATTTCAAGGTTAATTCTAATTGACGAAAGTCTATAAGTGATAACGACTGATAGTTGCTATCAGTGATAGCCATGATAAAAGATTATTAGTGATAACTACTATGGTAATCAAAGTTGTTGGTCTTCTTTCAAAGTTGATCACTATTTATAAATCTATCATTGATAACCACTAATAGCCTTAAGTAGAAATATTTTAACGTTGATTCCAATTGATGAAAGCGAATCAATGAGAGCTACTGATAATTGATAGCAAATTAAAAGCTAATATTTCAAGATTGTATTAATTTTTCTCAAATTGAAAGCTATCATTGATAACAACTATCATCGATAGCATTTGATAGAAGCTACTAGTGATAGCAGTTGATAGCAGTTATCATTAGTTATCACTGATAGCTGCTATCAATGATAGCTTTTAATTTGAGAAAATCGGGAAGAATCGAACAAAATGATGGCTAGGCATGGGTTTTTTAGTCTTTTACTATTTTTTGATCTATATATGCAATTATTTTATCCTTATACTACATATTCTATTATTTTGGACTTGAATTTAATTTATGCAACTAGCCCAAACACAAAGTTGGAGTCCGTTAAAGTTCAAAACACTTGCATGAGCATAATTGGTAAAGACATAAATACACTTGATTAAAATACTAAAGAAAAAAGAAAGAGAAATTTCAATTTGTCCTAAACCTAGGAAATGTATTAATTTTTTTAGAAAAAAGTTTAGGTTAAAATATCATTTTTCATCATTGTATTTTGAATGTCATTCTATTGTATTTCCATATGCTTCCAATAAAATTTAAAGTTGTCAATACTACTACTAAATAGCTTATTGCTGATATTAAAAAATATGTATATTTAATAGGCATTACATTGATAAATTTTAGAAGTATATTCACATGATATATTTGCTTATATGAGATGAATGTTATTTAATCCATTTTCATAAAAAAATGTAATAAGGTTGTTGATTATATAATATAGATATATATTGAAATAAAGGTTACTAAAATACAACAAAACTTGTTACACACGATGTTACATCATTTTCAGAAACATCATAGATAAATGCAAAAAACCAATGTTAGAATATAAAACATAGTTTGATAATCAAGTTCGGTCCAATGCTACACTAATGTCTGGAGGCAGTGTGTATTTAAAAATATATATTTATTAATATAAAATCAAACAATTATATATATATATATAATTATGAAAAAATATTTATAAAATTGAAGAGAACACAATAAATATATATAAATATATAGATTTGAGAACATCTATATATATATAAGGAAAGAATAAATTGTTTTTATTTGTTTATTAAAAATTGGTAAACCTTGTTCTTTTGCCCCCTAAATTAAACCATCGGGTCATTGCCGCTCAAGGGTTGTGGTGATGTTTCGAACTTCTCCCCTCCTCTTCGAGAAGTTATTCCCTAGATCTACCGGTACCTATAAAGCACAGATACTTCATGTGAGATAAAAAATCAGTATTAAACACGTATTGGATATCGATACTTCTAGATACCTCCCAGATACGTATTTGACATGTGATTTGACGTATCAATTTCTATGCGTACTTTTTTTTAAGAAAAAAGACAATAACTCATCTAACCTTTCCTAATCTAAAATTAGGCAACCTATTTAAAAAGTTCATTACTAAAGTCCAAAAACTAAAAGAAAAATAAATAAATAAATGACCAAACCCTAGACTAGAATCATTAATCTCCATCTTCACATTTGAGTCCACACAAAGTTCATCAAAATATAAACCATTTGAATATCTTCAACAATAAGTTCTTCGTTTATCTTCATACTTCTCTCTAATCTTCTTCTTATTTGCAATATAAGTCTCCTTTCTAATGCATTTTATTAACTATTGTACTTCAACATCTTAGATGTTATTTTTTTTTTAATTGTATTTTAGTGTTTGTATTCTATTTTGTGCTATTATTATTAACTTGTATGCTAAATTTATCTATATCCTATATGTTTTCTAAAAAAAAATGTATCTTCAACGTATTAGTATCCTCATTTTTTAGAAATATATATATTAAAAAAATGTATCTTCAACGTATTAGTATCCTCATTTTTTAGAAATATATATATTAAAAAAATATATAAAAAAATAACGCATCCTTAGACGTATCCGTATCTTAGTTTTTTAGAAATTGACGAATCGTCGTATCCGATCGCATCCTTATCGTATAGCCGTATCTGTGTCTGTGCTTCATAAGCCAATACGTACGTAATTTTTTTGTTTTCAACCAAAAACTAAAATGAAATTATGAAACAAAATATTATAATAGAGTTTTATTTTAAACTTTTAATTTGTAAGGAAAACTATTTCAGTCCCGTTTGATAAGCATTTGGTTTTAAGTTATTAGTTTTGAAAATTAAGTATATTTCATCCATATTTCTTACAATAATTTGCATTTTTTAAGTACAATAGTTGAATTTTAAACTCAGAAAATAAAACCAACTTTTTAAAAGCTACTTTTTTTTAATTCTCAAAATTTGACTTGATTTTTTAAATTATTGGTGAAAAGTAGATAACAAAAGAAGACATTTGGAGGTGAAAATAATGCCAATCGGCTTAATTTTCAAAAATAAAAACAAAAAATAAATGGTTACCAAACGGTACTTTAATTTTTAGTTTTGGTTAAATTAAGTTTATTTTCTTCCCAGTTCTTATAATGATTTGCATCTTTTTGAGTATAAATGGTTGAATTATTAGCCAAATTCCAAAAACGAAAATAAATTTTTGAAAGTTATTTTTTTTTTTTTTTAATTTTCAAATTTTGGTTTAGTTTTTTTTAAAGCATTTGGTAAAATGTAGATAATAAAACAAGAAATTTAGAAGTGAAAGTAGTGTTTATAGGGTTAATTTTAAAAACAAAAACAAAAAGTTAAGATCCTGTTTGGTAACCATTTGGTTTTTTGTTTTTATTTTTGAAAATTAAGCCTATATCATTCATATTTCTTACAAGGGACAATTGTAAATATAGACATTAGACCTAAAGTATTAGCAGATATAACATAATGTAAAAAAATTACAAATATGACCAAATTTAAATAGTCTATCAATAATGGATCATATTAGTGGTAGGAGTCTATCAGTGGTAGACCATATTACTGGGAATAGTCTATCAACGATAGAAGTCTGTCGCTGATAGACTTAGTGGTTTATCAATGATAGAAGTCTATCGCTGATAGATTTGTCTATATTTGCAATTTTTTTAAAATGTTGTTATACACTTGGTTATTATTCCTAAAAACGCTACCAATTGCAAATACCCTTCTTCCAATGATTTGCATCTTTTTTAAGTATAATAGTTGAATTCTTAGCTAAATTCCAAAAACAAAAACAATTTTTGAAGCTACTTTTTTTAATTCTAAAAATTTGGCTTGGTTTTTTAAATATTAATGAAAAATAGATAAAAAAGGAAGAAATTTGATGGAGAAAATATTGTATAAAGACTTAATTTTCAAAAACAAAAACAAAAAACAAAATGGTTATCAAATGAGGCTTAAATGATTACTAAATGAAGCCTAAATATCTATAATACATTTTATTACGTTTAAATTAATCTCATTTTCATTCACTTATACGCCATTAATTGATTAACAAAAAAAAAAAAAGGCAATATACCACGCCTCTTTCTTTTGTACATAATAATTTTTTTTGAAAAATTAAGAAAAGGCAATATACCATGAATCTCTCTTTTATACATAATAAATTTGTCTAAAAAATAATTTTTTTCAAAAGATATTTGTCACAGGACAATTTTTTATTAGAAACGGTCCTAACTGAAAAAATGAAAAAAATAAAAAAAAAATTGGTACAGCCTCACCCAAGTTTTTTCTTAAGAAAATGATGCTGCAATCAGATTAGATACCCATGGGCATATTGGCATGGCACAATCTTCTACTATTCGAGTGTCTCTAATTTAATTGAGAACTTGTTTGGAATCAAGTGCTTAAAAATTCACTTTTAACTGTTAATCCAAAGTTTGGTTCCTAATCAGTTCCTTTTTGTGGTCACCATTTCTTAACTTATGTCAAATCTTAATCTTAATGGTCTCAACTGCCTTCTCCAAAAAGAAAAACAATAATTTAAAAGAAAAATATAATAACCTCACGATCTCATCCATGCCCACGGCCCCAAGTCAACAACCACCACAAAATCAGATTTTGTTTTATTTCTTTGTTTTTTTGCACCGACACGAATATAGATACAAGATACGAATACGATAAGATATGAAGATACATTAATTTATAAAAAACTAAGATATTGATACGTTAAAGATATGTTTTCTTTTTCTTAAAAAAAAAAAAGACTATGATATAAATAAATTCAGCATATAATTTGATGATAATAGTATAAAATACAATATAAAAAGTAACATTTAAGATATTGAAATACAATAGTCAATAAAATATAATAGAAAAGTGACTTATATTGATCAGAGAAGAAAAGATTGGAGGGAGAAGTATGAAGATAAACGAAAAACTTCTTTTTTGAATTGTTGAAGATATTTAAGTGGGTTATATTTTGGTGGACTTTGTGAAGACTCAAATATGAAGATAAAGATCAGATGATTCTAGAGTTTGGTCTTTTATTTTATCTTTTTCTGTTTGTTCTAGACTCAAGTAGTGAGCTTTTTAAATAAGTTACCTAGTTTTAGATTGGAAAAGATTAGATGAGTTACTCATTTTTTCCTTTGAAAAAAGGTAAGCATAAAAATAGATACGTCAAATCACGTGTAAGTTACACATCTATATCTGGATATATCGGTATTTGATATAGATTATTGGTTTCACATGATATTTTTATCTCCATCACTCATCCCTTATCTTCTAGGGTTTCTGAAAGAAAACTGAAAAAAAGAGCATTTAAAATGTTTAAACCTTGTTTGTTGGTTCACACATCATCCTTACCTGTGTGAAAACAACATGATAAGTTAGTAGCCTTTGACTGGTCGAACATCACCCCGAGTTCTTATCCATCATTTTCTTTATTTTATTTCATTAATGAAGAAAAATTGAATCTAGAAATCTAAAATATTGGTCATGTTTTCATATATACCTAACAGAACATATTGATGCTTTCCAATAATATATATGTCACCGATGACGTCAAATTTACTTTACACATATAGATATATATTCCCACATATTTGTAGGTAAGATCTAGAGAAATTAGTTATAACTTAAAATAATTAATTCCATTTTTAACTAAAAATCAATATATATATATATAAACCATAATAATTTTGAGGATTGAGATCCAAGAATATTTTTCTTATTGCATCCGAAAATTAAATATATAGAAAAAGGAATTGTGTATGACTATGATTAAATGAAGAATCTGGGAGGATGTAAAGAGGGTTCCGACTCATAAAGTATTGAATAATTAAGTTTACTAAAGTGATGAACTTTGAGATTTTTTTCTTATTTTCCTGTGGAAAGAAAATCACCTTCAACAACTACGTGAAGTCATTTTCATCAATAATATCAGCTTTTGATGTGCCAAAGAATTAATGAAATAAGGTGGTAAATTGGCGCCAGGAGTCAATTCTCTGTCTCCCGGAGGGGGCTGCCCATCCTGGGTTGGCCCAAGCGTCACCGTCGGATTGACTCTGTGTTAAAAAGACAATTATTAGTTTAAATGAACAGTTTGGGTATTGACTTGAGATATGAGGTATGCAATTCATATGTTTATTATGTTTAATCTGTATTTAGGATGTAGATTTATTTAGTCCTATCTGTGTCTGGAGTGCAGAGTTAAAGTTCATATGTTTGAAGTATCTGGTGTAATTTTTTGAATTCTAAATAATCGTATCTTTATGTTGAATAAAATATGAATTGCAATTTTTGTTCATATAATTTTTAAAGTTTTTCTTTCATTCTTTTTTTTTTCTTTAGATAATGGACAACAATTAACCCACTACATTTTTTTTGTAGAGATATAGTTAAATAAAGTGGAAAACCAAAGAGAAATCAAAACTTTTGATTCCTAATTTTTTTCCATGAATTTCATCATCTTCTTTCTTTTCTTCTTCCTATTGTTATTATGTATATTTACTTTGTCATAAATTTTTTAATTGAATCTCTCTCATCATCTTAGCAGCCAATGGAATGCACCACATTTCTTTAACAATTTCACTTTCAATTCCTCCGGTTTTGGATGATGATTACAGAACAAGTTTTCATTTTTCATTATTTCTTGCCAGAAAATGTTCTAGAAAAAAAATCTCTATTTTATGGTTTTTTTCCTATTATATGTTACATACATACTTTTTTAAATATTATTAACACTCATTCGATATGTGAATTCAATTAAAAAAATATATATATTACAAATTTCTACATATAAATATTGCACTTATTGTAGATAAAATACTATTATTTATGTAATCAACAGCTCTACAACATACTTTAATAGTTATCGGTCTTATAATAATCAAAAGTGGTGGTTGAAGTTGATTATCAAAGATGATTTTCGTTGGAATTTGTAGTTAGAGATGGTTGTTGGAGCCGAAGTTGGTCGCACGAAGGTGGTATTGGAGTTGGTGGCTAAAGTTTGTTGTCAAAAGTGGTTTTTGGAGTCCGAAGTTGGTCGTCGGAGTTGGTCACACGGAGGTGATTGTCGAAGTAGATCAAAAAAGATGATTTTTATTGGAGTTTATGGTCGAAGGTGGTTATCTGAGCTTGAAATTGGTTGCATGAAGGTGTTATTAAAATTGGTCATCGATGTTTTGTCGTCAGAGGTGGTTGTTGAAGCCTAGATTAGTCATCGAAGTTGATCTCTCAAAGGTAATTATCGAAGGTGATTTTCATCGGAGTTTATAATCAGAAGTGCAGTCGTAACCTACGAAAGTGGTTGTCGGAGTTGGTCATAAGAGTTTTGTTGTCGGAGATGATTGTCGAAGCCCAAATTGGTTGTCGGAGTTGGTCATCAGAGTTGTTATTGGAAGTCATTGTCGAAGCTCAGAGTTGGTTACTAGAGTGGGGTAGTGATAGCGATAGCGATAGTCGCCAAAAGTGACTGATGGGTGGAGTCATTGAAAACATTGGAAAAAGAGAGTTGAGGTGTATTGGGGTGAGGTGGTAAAATATACCAACTCAACTCTACCAACATTTAAAGTTGGCGAACCAAATATTGAGCCGATATATTTGACAAACAGAAAGTTATCGAAGCTTTCCATCAATGAAATAATATTTAAAATGTCGAACTAACTACCTATACTACTAAGTAGCACAAGTGGCAAGTTCGGGTCGAACCATAAGGGAAGCACAAAGATTATTTCATCAAAGCCCATTTTGAGTTAAAACGATAAATTGGAGGGGGTATGGTTCGAGATAAGAGTTTGCAAGAAAATAAAACGCAACATAGTAAAGGATAGAAATACAATCAATCGAGACTTCCTAGCTTAGAGGAATGAAGTCGCCCAATTCAATTCAGATCATTGAATTATCAACATATGACTTAACCTTCTTGCCTATACCTAGGCAAATTAATTATAATCCTAATTAACCATCCTAATTATCTAATTAGCTAACATGAGAAGACTAATTCGCTCTAGATACATTAACTAATCGCAATAAGCTTTAAGGAGATGCTAGGTTGAACTAATTAACTTTCATCGCGTAGTTAACTCATTCAATATGATTTTTACCTCAAGATTGATTAAAGCATTACTTAGTGCGATTGACTCCCATCAAATAGGTTAATCTAATTGTTTGCTTCCTAATGGTTCATTGCCTTAATTAAGTTTAACCTTAAGCATGGAATCACATAAACAAGCATTGGTTGTCAATCAAATATATGGAAATGCAACTTAGAATCAATAATTTCAGAGTGAGAATCCATAAACAAGATATATATATATAATAATATCAAAACTCTCCCAAAATTACAATGGTTCTCCAAGTCTCTAAACTAAAAAAACATAATCTAAAACATAATCTTAACTTCCCATAAACATGGAGAACCTAAAATCTGACATCTACTCGATTAGTTATATAATGAACACCAAAAGAAGACAGTGGAAGAGAGAAGAGACGAAAATAGGGGTTAAAGGTGCAAGTGAGTGATAAAATTGACCTAGAAATGAAGAAATGGTTATATAGAATTGCAATAGTGCCGCGACGCTTTAGTCCTTAAGGGCTGCTTGTCGAAGCGTAGTGCTACGAGCATCGAGGGCAGAATTGTGCGTCTGATGCATCATACCATTTGTGTGTGAGCACGCCCTCGTCTGCTACTTGCTATGTGGGATCTTACCCTTTTGCTGCACACCATCTAGCGTCGCAACGCTGCATCATATATGTTACTACTGCTTTTGGGTGCCACATGTATTGTCATTGTGTTGTGCGCTGCGCCTCTAGGGCCATTTTCATAATTTTGACTCCATTGAAGCCTGATTGCTCATTTTAGAAACTAATTGTTCCAAATTAACTATACAAAACCCGTAATAGTCATTTTTACTTCCTAGGTGACCGATACCTATAAAAATGCTAAATAAATACATTAAACAGAATAATGACCTTGAATTAAATTGAGTGAGATAATACATTTTTGGTGCTATCAAATGCCCCAAACTTAATTCTTGATCATCCTCGAGCAAGGTAGAATCACACATTCACACAAAAATATTGTAATGACCCGATCCCCTAGGACTCAAGTTAGGACGTTACTAAACACATGCATGCATAGAACTTAAAACGACACCCTTTTATAGTGAAATAAATGCTAAATAAATAAGGTAAATTAAAAAGACCCCATTAAATTCAAACATTAAAAATAAACGATAGGGTACCCATAAATCATAAATGAAAATAAACAGGTCTGAAAATAAATTTAAACAGTAAGTTTCAAACATCAAAACTAAAAGTTGAAAAACATGAAAAGAAATCTAAATATCATGAGCGCAAACATAAAACTGGTCCCAGTAGCTCGATCACGGATTCCGCTTCTCAATCGCGGTGCATCTTTACCCTTACTTGAAACAACAATATGAGAAATGACAAGTATAAAATACTTAGTAAGTAACCCTACTACTGGGGTCAGGCTAGGCATCTATATCCTTTAGATGCCTACCTCTGGTGGAACATATAAACTCCTCTAATCCTCATGGGACTCATACATACATGAATAACTGAATTTCATCCTATTGTAGTTAAGTATACCCACTACCTCTAGTAAGTCTTGTAGGATCTACAACCTCTGGTGAACCCCGAAGGAGACACTACCTCTAGTGAATCCCGAAGGAAACACAACCTCTGGTGAATTTCGAAGGAAAAAAACACCTCTAATGAATCCCGAAGGAAACACAACCTCTTGTGAATCTCGAACGCAAGCGTGAATTAAAGAAGACATTATATTATAAGTTTTGAAAACTCTAAAACACTAAATTAAAGAAGACATCATCTCCTCTTCCTCCCCTCTTCTTGTGTCTCCCTTTTTTTTCTTCCCAACTCCAGTACTCGAAAGCTAATTTCTTATTCTCCTATCATTGTTCACTTCCCTTGCCGACATTGTTAGGTTATTTTTTTCCATTTATTTATTTTACATTTGAATATTATACCTTGGTCATCTTACCTTTCAAGACAAGACTCACATAGTGATAAAGATTGTCTTCTAACTTATTTAGATGAACACTTTAACCAATCTTTCAATCCTATTGGGATTAATATGGTTGACGAATCGATCTTATGGTATCGCTCCCAAAAGGCAGCCGTACAAATAAATTTATATGCATCTAACTAACACTTTATACTAACTAGTAGTACAAGTAGTAAATCTGAGGTCGAACCACAGAGAGCCAAATATGGATTCCTCAAAAGTTGAAACTTGTAGGAAGTAACTGGGGGGGGGGGGGGATTTGTAAAAATTGTTAAAATAAATTATGAAAATGAAAATTGTGCAACGCAAACAATTAAGAAAATTTATTTATCGAACAAATACTTAGCTTAGGTAATTATAATTTAATCCATTCCTCATTAATTCTATCATAGACCAATCAAAAGATACATGAGAATATTTTAATAAAAAAACTTAGCCTACTCAATTAGAATCCTAACTGGTAGTCCATAAAATCAAGTTAATTAACAAAAAAGCGAGAATCCTCAACCAATTAGTCAATTAACAAACCCAAGCTAAGTTCTTACCCTTTAGCCACTGAACATACTCGAATTAAATATAATTGGCAAGGGGAAGAATTCTTTACAGAGTTTTGTGTAAAAGGAGCTAAAACAAGGTTGGAACAGAGAAGCGGCGTTCAAAATTGGGTGTACTAGGTCTGATTGCATCGACTAGACCTAAATTATTCTTTTATAAAACTACCGCAACATCGCAATGCTAAGAAGAGCGTTGCAACGCTACGACGCATAATGGCCAAGCATCAAACAGGCATTGCAGCACTAGCCTGATGCTGTGTTGCGCGCATGATAGGGCTACGCGTCTGTCAAACTACGTAGCGTCGCAACGCTGATGCTTCTTTCTTAAAGCGTCAAGGTTCAAGCATCAAGGTGCATTGTGATGGTGGCGTCATGTATTTTCTAGAGCGTTGCAACGCTCGGGGCAGCGTTACGTTTGAGCATTTTGTTCAATAGCGTCAAGCTAGCGTTGGACTCAAGTTTAAACAGAGCGTTGCGACGCTCGGCAGTGCAGCAACCTTCTTACTTCGCCATTTGATCGATTTAGTTCCTAACTTTGTCATTTTAGCGCCTTTTAGTTCCGAACGCTTAATTCGACTGCTTGTACACTCGAGTCTTACAAAATAGTCAATTAAACCAAATTAAGTAGCTAAACAACCCTGAGTTAAGCAGAAGAAGAGAACACATTTCAAGTGTTATCAATGACCAATTCTTAAGTGCCAAAGATATGTTTTTGAAGAAACCTAAATATCTCGATATTTAAAATGGCCTTCACTTTGGTTGGCTTTAACATATAAGTTTTTTTTTCTAGTAGAACAAATAAAAACACTTCTTTTGTTAATGAACACTTCATTTATGTCAAAAGACACTTTGTACAATTGTTCTCATAGGAGATAGATATAAGATTTCTTTTCATTTCATAAATAAAAAGTACATTATCTAATATAATATATCTATCTCCAGATAACAACTTTAGAAACTCCCACTGATTCTGCTGAGATAGCCTCTCCTGTTCACAACTCTAAGAGTTATCTCGCCTTCCGCAAGTATTCTTCATAAACTAATTTCCTTGTTTTTGCTTTTCCGGCTTTCTTCTCCGTGAGTTACTTTGGGTAGTTTCTTTTCCAGTGCCCGTCTTCGTTCCAGTAGAAACATTTTCCTTTGTCTACAACTTTAGCCTTGCCTTTGCAGTCAGTAGGAGTCTTCCTTTTTCCCTTACCCTTTTTCATTGGAACATTTTTTTTTCTTAGAAGAAGAGCCAAACTTTGTCTCACTACAACAAATATTACATTTGATAGCTTTAAAAAAACTACTATTGTAGACTTTCCATAGCATTTCCGAAATGTTTTCGTAGCCTATGTTAATAAAAGTTCCCGACTTTCCATTGCGTTTTCCCAATGCTATTAAAAATTAACTTTTGATAGCACATATTTAATGTTATGAAAACTTTTCATAGTGCTGGCAAAAAAACGCTATAAAAGGTCTTTTATAGCGTTGTTTATAACAGTAAAAAATGCTATAAATATTTTCTATAGCGTTTTTCTATAGCATTTTTTATACGATAAAAAAATATTATAAAAGATTTTCTATAGCATTTTAAGCATGCTATTGTAGTCGCTGTTATTGAAAGTCTCTAACTTTGCATAGCGTTTTTTCAATGTTATAAAAAAAACTATAAAATATTTAGAAACATTTTCCTTCGTCTGTAACTTTAGCCTTGCCTTTGCAATCAGTAGGAGTCTTCCTTTTTCCCTTACCCTTTTTCATTGGAATATTTTTGTTCTTAGAAGAAGAGCCAAATTCTGTCTTACTACAACAAATATCATATTTGATAGCTTTAAAAAACTGCTATCGTAGACTTTTCATACCATTTTCGAAATGCTGTCGTAACCTATGTTATTGAATGTTTCCAACTTTCCATTGCGTTCTTTTAACGCTATAAAAAATGCAATAAAAAATAAACTTTTGATAGCACATATTTAATGTTATGAAAAATTTTCATAACGTTGGCAAAAAATGCTATAAAAGGACTTTTATAGCGTTGTTTATCGTGGTAAAAAAACGCTATAAAAGATTTTCTATAGCTTTTTTTATACTATAAAAAATGTTATAAAATACTTTCTATAACGTTTTAAGCATGTTGTTGTAGCCGATGTTATTGAAAGTCTCTAACTTTGCATAGTGCCTTTTCAATGTTATAAAAAACTATAAAATATCCATTTTCTATTACAAAATCGACTATTACATATTATAGCATTAAAAAATTGCTATAATTGACTTTCAATTGCAGTTTTTATAGTCATAAAAAAATAGCTATAAAAATCATATTGCATTGGTAGTCGATTTTGATCAAATTGTATATAGTTTGCATAGCACTTTATACCAGTAACAAATTATTACAAATGAAGTTATAAAATCATCTATAATCATATAAATGTTTAACATTATATGCAAGTACATTTACATCAAAAATAAAATTTCAATAGTATAAATATCGCTCGTAATGTTATGCTTCAATCAATACAACATTCCATAAAAATAACCATATTTTTTGTGAAGTCGACATGTTGTACAAATTACATTAAGATAAAGAAAAAAACAATGCAACCTCATCTTTCTAATTTTCTCACGGCAAGTAAGTATCCTTTAGTCTCTACCTTTTTAAAATGATGCATCCATTAGTATTTATATCAAAATATCTAAGAAGTCTCTTATCCCTGCTTGCTGCAAAAAGAACATATATTTACCATCAAACTCAAAAATCAATCATTAAATGTGACAATATACCAATGTTCAAAAATTGAGAAGTCACAGTGTTTACCTTCGATTCAAGAAACCTATAATATCAAGGGTTACATAGTTATTTAACATAAGCAAACACTAACTTTAAAGATGTACTCTTGAAAACATAGATCAATACCTAAAAAAAAATCAAAGCCTTTAGTCCTAGACATTTGGTCAAGCCAACAATTTACAAATCTAAATGCAAAATAAAGAATTTGCAATATTAAGCACAAAAACGAATACAAAATTAAACTTACACGGTAGATAAAAAAAAAAAAACAAAAAATTCAAGGGCTCCATATTACAACATAGTAAGAACAATGAAAGAACAAACTCATATATAGATGTGTTGGGCAACAATCAAGGAAAATCTGATCCACAATGTTCACCCTTTGTTACTTTCATGTGTCCCATAACCAACTCATGCACAAACGCAACAAAATATCCGTGAAGAAAATATAAATGAAACAAAAATTGCAATTTTGGGACTACATCAAAAGCACATAAAATACAGTATATCGACTAAAAATACAAAATTAAAGTGCATAAAGAGGCTAATTAGCCTATATAAGTGGTTATTGACTGACCTATCCGAACCAGAAATTGCAATCTTAAACTCAAGCCACAACTTGACCCAATAAACGATTACACCTACCATCCAACCTTCAATGGTTTTTCTAAAATAAAAGAAAAAGAATACCTAAGAAAACCAAATAAATTCTTGAAAATGTGACATATCAAAAGTAGTTGATAAACACAACTCCTATCTATGGATCTTTGTTCTCTTCTCTACTTTAATTTTTACAAATGTTTTTAAAATCCAAAAAAAAATTGAAAACAAAACGTCGTTTTAAGAATAAGTGCTTGTTTCTAGAATTTACCTACAAATTCGAGTGGCCAACAATATCTATTCACCTTCCTAAAACTCCAAAACTTTTCAACATCATTGAAACTTCACACCCGTAGGAAAGTACAACAAATCCCCTGTTGAAAAGTTTGTCATTATTGAATTTTATTTGTGGCATTTAGTATGATTTTTGGGTTTCGTGACTTTTAGTTTTTTTGTAACCAATAGTAATTTTTGAGTTATAGAAGTTATGTGAGTTATGAGCATTTGATGACATTTATAACTTTAAACCATTGTCATTCCTATGGTTATGTTTGTAAGCTTATATAAAGATATGCTTAGTTGAATGAAAAATATATCTCTTATTTTTCATATTTGTCCTCCAAGTTTTTTTTCTAACATAGTGGTATCAGAGCTAGTAGAAAATATTGAGAGAAAAATGACCAACGGTGGGATAGGTTCACTCCAACTACCAATGCTTACCAAGCTCAATTATGAAAATTGGAGCATCAAGATAAAACCGTTATTAGGAGCACAAGACGTGTGGGAGATCGTGGAGAACGGTTTCCAAGAGGTAGAAACTGAAGCCGATCAAGCGTAAAGAGATGCGTTAAAGGAGACAAGAAAGAAGGACAAGAAGGCCCTTTATATCTTGTACCAATCGGTGGACGAAGATACGTTTGAAACCATCGCCAATGCGGAGACGTCAAAGACGTCAAAGGCTGATCGTGTGAAAAAGGTACGGTTGCAAACCTTACGTGGTGAGTTTGAATCTTTACAAATGAAGGAGACGGAGGTGATAGCAAAATATCACACAAAAGTAATGGTTGTCGTCAACCAAATGAGACGGAATGATGAAGAAATCACCGATGTTTGTGTCATGGAGAATGTTCCACGAAGCCTAAATATAAAGTTCGAGATTATCGTCACGACGATCGAGGAGACACAGGATCTCGAGAACATGACAATTGAACAATTTATAGGCTCGTCACAAGCCTATGAGGAGAAAAGAAAAGGAGGATGGAGCAAACAGAGACCGTTGAATAACTTCTCCAACTCAAAATCAAGGAGGAGAATAGTGGTGGACGTGGAAGAGGTCGTGGTGGTCGATGTAAACCCTGTACTCTATTTTTCTTACAAAAGTGAGTAACAAGCATGTTAAGTAAAATTATGAAAGGAGGTAAAAAAAAGTAGGAAGATGGAGGAAGAAAATTCTATGTGTTAGAAATACTTAGTCAAGGGTGAGTTTTAGATAATATAACAAGTGAAAATTGGCTAAGTATGGAAGCAAAGTGTAGGCATGCGTTGATGGAGAAGTGTGGACGCATGAGATTGCGTGTGTAGAAACCAAGGCTTGTAGAGGCTAAGTGTTGAAGGCAAGGATAAACTATGCATTGGTGCTAAGGATGAACGAATGAGTTGAAATGCATGATGCGTTGATAAGGCTTGTGGCAGCCTCCAGTGTGTGCGAGTAAAGGTGCTGAACAATCGTGTACCAGATGAGTGGCACTATACGATTGGGTATGCAATCATCTAGTAAGTGAATGGCACTATACGATGAGGTAGGCGATCGTTTAGGTGGATGCTGGGCGATCGTGTAGTAATTGCGCGAGCTAAACGATAGCGCTATACTTTGAATGACGAGCTGCACAATAAGTGCTAGATGATCGGCATCAAAGTTAGATGATAGACGTTGAGCGCTAGATGATAGACGTTAGGCGCTAGACGATAGACATTGAGTGCTAGATGATAGACGTTGGGTGCTAGACGATAGATGTTGGGCATTAGACGATAGAATATGTGATGCACACTAAAGTTATGCTATGAAATGAGGAAGGCTTAACGCATGGTTGATATGATAAGACAGCTATTCGTGGGCTAGGACATGCATTGGCTTAGAAGTATGCGACCAAAGTAGGGACGCAATAGCCTCTAAGTGAGCTATGCGTTAGCCAGATTGGGCGATGTGTTGAGAAGGAGGTATGCTGCCATGTGGTTGCAAGCATTGGCTTGGGAGCCGACCCTTGCGTCGATAACCAAGAGGGAAAGATCATCTTGGTGATTGATCAGCTAAGCTAGCTGTCATACTCAGGTTTGATATTATCCTTTAATGATGAGGTGGCAGCTTGATGTTAAAAGAAGAACATACAGCTGTTAGTTTAAAAGGGAAGCTCGACTTCAAACAGAGGTTTGGAGAAGTTCGCTCGTGCAAATGAAGTTATTTCAGAGCATTCAAACCCTGAGTATGTCTAGTTGTTGAGGTTGAAATGCCGGAGGGAGATTCTAGCAGAATCGAGCTGGAGTATGAAGAATCTGGCTAGAGGTCGAATTCTCGAGTAAGTTAGGCCAGTCTTGATGATCTGAGAATTTCGGCTCAACCACGAGGAATTCTAAGTTGAAATTTTACGTTAAGCTTGCTAAGACATTTTAGAGAATGTTTGTAGAAGGAAATTTCTTGAGAAAAGGCCTGAAAAATTAGTTATTAAAATTGTAAAATTCGAAATCTTGAGAAAGCAGGCAGCTGTTTGGGTTGAATAAGCAAGCAGCATTGGAGGTTGAATTGGCGCAAGGACGTGCTGAGAAGCATTAGACCATGCAACATATATTGAAGCCATAAGCACAAGTGCTATGTGGGCATTGGATCCTGCAGACAGGCGTACAAGGTATTAGGCGCAAGGGTGCCTTGGAGTTTATGGGCGCAACCAAACGAACGCATGGGGCATGCATTGATGTGCCACAAGATGGGCGCATGAGCTAAACGATGGGCACAACCAGACGAACGCATGAAGCATGCGTTGATGTGTCACAAGATGGGTCCATGAGCTAAACGACGGGCGCAAAGGTTGCTATGCGATGGGCAATATGCGTGAGCTGAAAGCTTGGTCGCATAGGAGGCTTGAACACCTAACGCAAAGCATGGACGCATGGTAATGAAGTTACTGCCTAGTCAAGTTATGGCCTAAGAATTTGGATAAGTGTTCAACGCACAGTGAGCATATACATGGAGAGGATTGCCAAAGACTGTGAGTAACTCTAAATGCTTTAAATGTTTTAAGTAAATTGCTAATGTTCATGAATGTTTAACAATGCATGTTTACTGAAAGTTATTTATTTATTCTCAAATAGTTACCAAGCAACGCATCTCACATTAATGTTATATTTATGCTATGTTTTTCAATGACCATGTGGATGCATTAGTGTAGAAAGTTTTTGGGCAACTAAGTCATTAAGAGATAAGAATAAGCAAGTTCAGTGTGAGTAGCTCAATACTGAAGTACATGAAGAAGGTACTAAAGCTCAGTCTTAGAATTTGAATAGCTCGATACTGAAGTACACGGAGAAGGTATCCGAGTAGCTCAGTACTAAAGTACACAGAGAAGATATTGAAGCTTTGTCTTAGAATTTGAATAGCTCGATACTGAAGTACACGGAGAAGGTATCCGAGCAGCTCAATACTGAAGTACACGAAGAAGGTACTGAAGCTTTGTCTTAGAATTTGAATAGCTTGATACTGAAGTACACAGAGAAGGTATCCGAGCAGCTCGATACTGAAGTACACGGAGAAGGTATCTGAGCAGTAGTACCTAAGGTATGACGGTACTTAAACTAGAATCACATGAATAAAAGAAAAGTTGTTATTGTTAGTGTCGAGATTACTCCAAAAGTTGTTATTGTTAGTGTTGAGGAATTAAGTAAAGGTTCTCTTTCAACTAAGGATGCAAATTATGTTTTTAGGAAGTGAACAAAAGGATTCCTTCCCAGTTAAGTAGTAATGCAGTAAAGAATGATAAGAAGTGAGCAAAAAAACCACTCTAGACTAAAGACTAAGACATAGTCTAGCAAAGTAAGAAAAAGGCTATTTGATGTTGATGATGACATGAATAATAGTCGCCAAGTTTATGTTTTCAATTAATGCTTTTAGTTTTAATATCAAATTTATGTATGAAAATTACAATTTAAATGTTAGTCACTCACTGGGCTTCTAGCTCATGTTTTCAAATGTTTTCCTTTCAGGTAGCGGTTAGTTCCTAAAAGACTTTTCTGTTGCTGCTTTACCACTCAAAGAAACATGTTGAAGGAAGCTTAATTGAAGACCTGTATTAGTTAGTACACATGTGTCTGTCTAGTGACTAGTATTCTAGATGGGGCTCACTAAGTTGTAATATTCATGTATGAACAATGTTGTGAAACCCTGTAATGTAAATGTGTTAAGTTCTGAGTTTATTTGTTCGTATATTGATGAAATGTACATATTCAGGGTTTGAGCAAAAGTTAACAGGTTAGATAGGCAGTAAATGTCAGCAAAAGGGTTGGTAACTGTGCAGTCACCATTCCATCCAGGTTAAGAGGGTAATCTAGAGCGGGGTGTGACAGTAGAGGCCATGGTGGAAGAGGTGAAGCCAACACTGATGTTTCTTAAAACTCATCTGAATCCTCAAGAGGAAGAGAAGGTCGAGGTCATGGAAGATGTGGTGAAAGGTCCGGGAGAGATAAATCTCAAGTAAAATGTTATAATTGTAACAAATATGGACATTATGCGAATGAGTGTTACTCATCTCAAACAGAGTATGAAGTGTCAAGAGCAAGCACCAAGAGCACGGAATTCGAAGATTGACAAGTACTTTCAAGAGAAGAAGTATATGAAGTGTCCTTATGAGCATGCCCTCTACATCAAAATGCAAGGTGAAAGCATACTAATCATTTGTTTATATGTTGATGATTTAGTATTTACCAGAAACAATCCTAGCATGTTTGATGAGTTCAAAAGAGAGATGGTAAAAGTGTTTGAAATGACGGACATTGGTCTCATGAGTTACTATCTTGGGATCAAGGTCAAACAAGGTGAAGATGGGATTTTCATATCCCAAGACGGCTATGCTAAAGAAGTGCTCAAAAAGTTCAATATGAATGATGCTAATCTAGTTGGAACACCGATGGAATGTGGAGTCAAAATCACCAAGCAAGATGGAGGAGAGAAGGTAAATTCTACATATTTCAAAAGCTTGATTGGAAGTTTGAGATACTTGACATGTACAAGACCGGATATTCTTTATTCAGTTAGAATTGTTTTCGATTTATGGAGGAACCGACAGTAACACATTGCAAAATGGCAAAAAGAATACTTCGCTACATGAAAGGGACGATTGGGTATGGTCTTTCCTATGTCTCTTCTAGCAATTTTGATATTGTTGGTTATTGTAATAGTGATTGGAGCAGTAATTTGAATGATCGAAAGAACACTACGGGGTTTGTATTTTTTATTGGTGAAATGACGTTCACATGGATGTCAAAAAAGCAACCCATAATCACATTATCAACATGCGAGGTAGAGTACGTCGCAGCAACTTCATGTGTATGTCATTCAATTTGGCTAAGAAACTTAGTGAAGGAGTTGAAGTTTCAAATGGAACTCCAATGGAGATTTTTGTTGACAACAATGGAGATTTCAAATGGAAGAGCAAGCACAATGATACCCGATTTCACTACATTTAGGATTGCATTACGAAGAAAGAAGTGGAACTCAAATATATCAAGTCACAAGACCAAGCGGCAGACATTTTCACAAAGCCCCTCAAGTTGGAGACTTTTATCAAAATGAGGAGTTTACTTGGTGTAACAAATCAAGTTTAAGGGAGGGTGTTGAAAATTTTGTCATTATTAAACTTTATTTGTGGCACTTAGTGTGACTTTTGGGTTTTGTGACTTTTAGTTTTTTGTAACCAATAGTGATTTTTAAGTTATAGGAGTTATGGGAGTTATGAGCATTTGATGACATTTATAACTTTAAACCATTGGCATTCCTATGGTTATGTTTGTAAGTCTATATAAAGACATGCTTAGTTGAATGAAAAATATATCTCTCATTTTTCATATTTGTCCTCCACGTTTTTTTTTCTAACATCCCCTAGCTAAAATAGTAAAACTATCAACCTTTGAGTTAAATGGCCAACAAAAAACGTAATCAATTCCATTGGGAAAAAAGATATTATGATCTTATCGTACATGAGCTTAACTTCCAGTGATTTTACATGAAAACGGAAGAAAAGAAACTCCTTAAGAATTAGTCTTTGGTTTGTAGACATCCATCAGACAACTTATGAGCATAAACCAAATATCCACCATTTAAGTAAAACCCCCCATCTTTCTAATATCTTCACACATCATTCAACGAACCATAGAAAATTAGAACAGAAACAGCTTTAAAAACTAGTTTCTGACTTTAAGGATGTTTGATTAAACAATTTACAAGCATAAACCAAATACCCACCAATACCATCTTAGTAAAACCCCACATCTTTCAAATCTGTTCACAGAACACCATACAACAGTAGCATAGATTCACCCTATTCAAGGAAAACATAAAACTAGAACAAAAACACTTGACGAATTAGCTTCTGATTTTGGAGACATTTCATTAGACACCTTACGAACATAAACCAACTACCCACTATCCAAGTAAAACTTCTCATCTTTATAATCTATTCACATAAACCATATAATAGTAGCATAAATTCAACCCCCACCCCGTCCCCCATCTAAGGAACATAGAAAGCAGAAGCACCAACAAGAAAAGATATACTTACAAAGGAGGGAAAAAAATATTTGAAGTCTCTTAGACCACCTTGCGACCATCCCAGTAGGTTGGAGCCTGCTGAGAACGATCATTTACAGCCTCCAAACCAAGGCTCGTTCGCAGTTAATCATGCTCTAGTCACAAGGCAACAGTTCATCTACAAGACTTTGGTTCTTATCTCCATGTTAACAGTAGCATAAATTCAAACCCCCCATCTGAACGCCAACCAGGTCATAATACTTATCCTCAAAAGCTTTTCTGAACGGTGACCAGGTCATAACCTCTATATGGTTTCTTCTAGCGTCTACGATCTTCCACCATTTCTCAGCTCATTTTTGCAATTGGATCACTGCTACCTGTCCTTAAGGTCATCAGGACATCTCATCACGTTAGAGCATTTCTCAATCAAATCTAACCAGACCTCAACATTTTCTGGATCCATGGCTCATTCGAACGTCGTCGCACCTAAGGCTTTGAGCCCCTCGATGCCATACTTCTTCTCTGAGTCTGTCTGTATGGACCCTAAACTTGCTGCCAACCTCTGGGCAATCCTGTCAAATACTCTTTTCTCTAGCTGAGGATTTGCTCCCATCTGCGGGGTATTCAACTCACTATCTGAAGTTGTTTCCTGTAATACTGGTTTTCTTTTACTTGAATCTGGATCCTTTCCAACCTCAGGATTTCTAACGGTAAGGTCAAGGTCCCCGTCTGTCGTCTGCTCGTTCCGCCTGCCAGTTCTTCTCGGCATCCTTACCTAATTATAAAGTACATATGTTAGGGACTCACGTTAAGGACCTGAACTAATGCATAAACTCTCTCTTTTTTTTTCGAAAAACTTATTCTCTAATACCAACTTGTCACATTCCCTTCTAGATTAAGAGAGTAATCTAGGTGGGTGTGTGACAAAAACTGGCTGAATCAGGTCTCCTTGATTTGAACTGGTTGAATCGATCCATTCACGCATACGCCTCCTTGGCAGGGATGAATGGCGTTGCAACGATTCATCCCAGCATTGCAACGCCATGGAATTTGCTTCATCTTTGGGTTGGCTGAAGAAAAATGTTGCAACGCTCTAATGGTAACTTTGCAATGCTGCAAGGCAGTTATTCTATCGCAACCATCCCTTTTCTTTCAGCAGGCGCCAGTCTTCTTCATCTGGCCGCATTAACCCTTCCTTCTCTGATCCATTCGACACGTGCAATTTCTTTTCCGTCTATACGTTTAATTGAATAGAGGAACTCCCAAACATTCGGTGATCTCATATGTGTCATTGGATAATAGGTACCGTAACTGGTATTCCTGTGATAAGTTTAGTTCACATTCTCTTTGAAAGGTCACTCTCATTAAAAGAAAAACTTCCTCTCTGAGCTTGCTTTGATTTTTCTTTAAATATAACCTAATTGCAATTCTATTGACTCTAACAAATTTACAGACACTTAATCAACATTAAGACTCATAAAAAAAGAACCAATTACAACAATTAACACCGAATTAAAGAGAAATCTAATGTCAAAATTGAAATTATCCATATCAACACCCATTTTCATACAACTTATGAAAATCGCTCACCAAGCTAAAATTAACACAAATTGAGTGCTTAAATCATGCTCTGATACCAATTGATGATGTTGACATTCAACATGCAGAAGCAATTAGAACCTTAAGCACTCTAATTTCTTCAATTTAATTGATTCGATAATAAAAATTAATTGTTTGGCTTAGCTTTGCCTTTAATCTTAATGCCTGTTGATTTATTGATTAGGTGAGGAATTTTGCTTTTCTTTAAATTAACTTGATCTTATGGACTACTGGTTAGGATTCTAAACGAGTAGGATAAGTTTTAATTGGAATTTCTCGCATGATCTTTAGAATAAGTCTATGATAGAATTGAAAACGAATGGAATAAACAGGAATAACCCAAGCTAATTTTTTTTGTTCAATTGGTATTTTTAGACATACTTTCACACTTGCGTTTCAATTTTCGTACAATTTTCACAACCCCCTCCTTCTTCCCCCCCCCCCCCCCCTCTAGGTTACTTCTTATAAGCTTCAAATTTGGGGAATCCAATTCGATTATCTGAGGTTCGACCTCGGACTTTCCGCTTGTGCAACTACTGGTTAGTATAAGTAGTTCGTTCGGTGATTAATTATTTGTGTTATGATCTTTTGGCAGCGACACCATAAGATATTTGTGTTATAAGTAGTTCGTTCGGTGATTAATTCCAGGGAGCCAACGAATTTCCTGATTTTTTTTAGGCTTTATAGTGTCTTCCTTGCTAATCGATTTTCTCTTTTGATGCATGACCCACATTCTCAAAGGCTCTAAACAGTTGTATTTTGTAGAAATTTCCAGGGAGAAGCAGAGAATCGGGAGAGAAAGAAGACAGTAAGTTACGCTTGAAAGAACTATCCATGTTGAAGACATGTCTGGAGAAGAAAGTGTTTGGTTGTATGTCCTAAAACTAGTTTGTAAAGTTAAACATTTTCTATCATCAATAAAGATGTTATTCAATATTTCTTCAAAAAATTTATTATTGAATTTTTAAATTGCACTTATAAAGACTAAATCCAATAAACTAAGATCCATGGCTATTATATGCATACTTGAACTTTATGTGGAGACATAAAAGTGGATCAGGTTCATATAAATGGTCAAAATGATCTATAGTATACGAATAAGGTTGAGTGTCTTATTCTGGTAACACTATTAGATGCGATCCACTCTGTAGTTGTTACAATTTATTGTAAGGTGCTACAAACAAAGTGATCTTGATTCGTTCATGTATTGACATGAGGAGTGGGGGTGTCCTATGCAATGAGTTTGCGTACGTTCGGACCAAGAAATAAGTCACTCTTACTTTATAACGTTGTTTACTGTTTAAGACTGACTATTTCAAAACGATGACCTAGGTAACTTGACTATACTCCTGAGCTAACTATGAACTCCCGTTTATTCAGAATTATCCTTAGATTTGAATAGGTGAGGGTTGGCTCAATAGTGTCGGCTCAATAAGCCTCCCATTTTAGGGGTAAGACTAGGTAGATAGCTGGAGACATAGGGTGCAAGATGGAATTCACTCCTAACTGCTTTCAAGGATAGTAGAGAGGTTGTTCCTTTAAGTGCTGACTCCGGGTCTTTGAAGAAACTCTTATACAAGAGTACCTATGAGCGGAAGCAGATCTTTCCAAAAGCATTGTGACAGAATTACCACATTTACATTCACACATACAAATATACATTAAACTACTAAAGTACGGCATACTTATAGATAAATAAACAAGCGAACGAGTAAACTTACCAGTTAAAAACTCTCTTCACTTGAAATCTTGCTCTATTCACAAACGGAAGCTTTTGCTCTCGCTGGAATGTCAGGCTATCATTCAGCAACACCCCAGTCGTCTACCACGAATGGCTTCACACGAAAAGCAGAAAGATGGGGATGACACCACCACTTGGAGCCCTTAGTACTCTCGGAGTGAGAATCCAAAGATTGGGCTCTGTTCAGATTTTGTAGAGGGGAGGAGGAAAACAGATCGCATACAACGATTAAGGAAGTGGGAGAAGGTAACGACTATCGTATAGATAAGATGCTTGATCATTTAGGCGAAGTATACGATTATTTAGTAAAGCTCGGGTGCTAAGCGATCGTTAAGGAAAAGGTAAGAGATTGTTTAGAAAATGCACGTGCGCGTGTGAGCGATCGTCTAGTAAAAGCGAGCTATCATATAGAATCTCAATTCACTAAGCGATGGGCAATAAACACACCGTGAGCTATTAACCGTGTTCTTTTTATATATTTGCAAAATGAAAACAATTTTTATTTTATTCTTCAGTTACGAAAACCGAATGGAACATCCCACTAATGCATGGTTACAGAGAAAACGACGACCAATTATCCCATAACTGTCCAATTAAAAAACGAGCTTACTTCGTGGCTTATGATCCCTCATATGTGTTCTTCCAAGAAGATAGCATTTGTAGAAATAAACACTTTGTTCTCACTCGGATCGTAGGAGTATCCACCTCTCGTTTCCTTGGGGTAGCCTACAAAAAGGCAAACCTTCAAACTCGGTTCCAACTTCTTTAGTCACTAGCACATGTGCCGGACAGCCTTAAATCCTGAAGTGGCGTAAACTACCTTTATATCCTCTCCACAACTCAAAAGATGTTTCAAAAACACTTTTCGAGGGAACGTTGTTCATGATATAGCATGCAGTCTCCACTGTAAAACCCAAAACAAGTCTGGAAGATGAGCATAACTCATCATAAACCGAACCATGTCCAACAAGGTTCTGTTTCTCCTTTCTGATACACCATTATGCTGAGGTGTACCAGGGGCCGAGAGTTAGAACGCAAACCCATGTTCTTTCATATAGTTCTAGAATTGGAGGTCCATATACTCTCCACCACGATCAAATCGTAGTGTTTTTATCTTCTTACCTAACAAGTTTTTAACTTCAGCTTATACTCCTTGAACTTGTCAAGGGCTTCAGACTTATGTTGCATTAGGTAGAGATACCCGTATCTTGAATAATCATCTATGAAAGAGATGAAATATTCACTACCCTAAGCTCTAACATTCATCGGGCCATAGAGGTCTGAATGTACAAGCTCCAAGGTTTCCTTGTCTCTGTAAACTTTTCTAGTAAAAGGTCGTTTGGTCATCTTGCCTTCGAGGCATGATTCACACACCGATAAGAAGTTTTCTTCTAAGATTTTTAGAAATCCACTTTTCACAACCTTTTTAATCCTATTGAGGTTGATTTGACCTATTCTTAGATGCCAAAGATAGGCATTTTCTTTAGGAGAAAACTTTGGTCTTTTAGTAGTTGTTGCCGCACTAAACATTTTAGTGTTAAACAAGGCTTTTATGACTAATGACCTTAGTACATATAAGTTACTTTCCATTGAACCATAACTAATCTCCATTCCATTCTTGAAAATAAACACTTTATTCTCAGAAAAAGAGACGGTGTACCCTTATTCAATGAGACAAGAAACCGAGATTAAGTTCCTCTTAATATGAGAAACTACGAAAACATTATTCAGTAACAAATAATGTTTCTTGTCAACAAATAACTTCAGCCTGCCTACAACAACAGCTGAAACAACCTCACCAGTACCAACTCATAGAGTCATCTTTCCCTGTGGCAACAGTTTCCATGAACTGAATCCTTGGTAAGAGGAACTAACATGATTGGTAGCACTCGAATCAAGGATCCAGGTAGAATCATCATTCTCTACCAAACACGTCTACAAGACTAATAAATCAGATTTACTGTCTTTCCTCCTCTTTTAGAGAGTGTGGGATAAGTGTCAGAACAACAGAAACTACTGGTTTCTTCATCCATCCTTTTGTGCTCGACAAGTGAGAACTGACGTTCAAACAAATCTTGCAACGAGTCCATAATCTCGTGTGCAATGATCATGTGCTCAACCCTTTTGGCTAAAACATTAGATATGTTAGCCAAAATGTTTAGTCGGCCCAATGAATTAGCCTTCATCCACACCTCATATGCATTGCGAACACTTCGAAGTCATCAAGGATCGAGACTTGAGGACACTCCTCAACCATGACAAATTTGAGGTTGTTTTCCAAGAAATACGTTTTATACGATTCTTTCCACTGTATGTATTCAGTCGCACTAAACGAAAATACTAACGAGTTGCTGAAAAGAAAAACATATTGACCTACGTTAGGTTTTAATGCAAATACCCGATATAAAACAAACAACATCCAATAAGGTTTTAGCAAAACTAATATGAACCCCGTGTGACATCTAGTTTCGCAATGACGCTTCAAAGGTTTAGGACAAAAGTTGCGAAATGGAGATCAATTATCCCTCATCTGAATTGAGAAGTTCTCAACCAGTCATTAATACCATAATAACTCTTGCTCCTATAACGACTAGCCATCATTGATTTGACCAAGAGATCATTAACTTACTTAACAATCTCCCGTAAGTGTGACCGGCCATTCTAAGCTCTAGATATCCGCCCCAAGAACCCAATCCAAAGGGAAAAAATCCGATTGGGGAAAAACCTAAAACGACTCTATCCATTTCTGGAGTTCACCTTTATCTTGACCAATTGCACAAAACCAATTCGAAGGGGGATGTTCCCAGGGCGCCACGAGGGAGTACAGAATGATCTCACTGTGTGAACCAATGACATAGACCATAGGACGTGTTGACACACACCCTTTACCCACTTACTATAAATACTCTCTCCGTCCACCTTGATATTGACTCATGCAAACACCATCCGAAGGGGGATGCTCCCAGGGCACCATGAGGGTAAGCATGAATCTCACGGTGTGAACATACAGGGAAAAATGTGAGTGGAATCATAGATATAACAGATACATCTCTTCCTCCTACTGAGTATTTTATAACCTAGGGTTTAGTTTACTTAGAAAAAACACAGCTAAGGATTTTAACTAAGTGACATTTAGGTTTGCCCAAGCATAACTTGTACCATGGATAGTTAAACAACTTTTGATCATCATCCATTAAACTCTTTAACGGAGTCTTTGATCAATTGTCACATGCTTGTAGAAAATCTATCTAATTCACCTTTCCAGGTAGGTTCCTATGTAGGGGTGTTCCGTTTCCATCAACTTAAGAACCCCAACCTAGACAAAACCCATCTTAGACAAAAGGTCCCTTATAGATAGATTAAAACAAAAAATTTAATCTTTTATGCCAATCAATTTAATCCTATTAAACCGATTTTAAAAGATTAATCTAGGTTACTAAACTCTTTAGAACCATTTAAACTTAGGTCTATCTCAATTCAATTTTAAAAAACTTGAGTTCACCCTAAGTCCGCATGCAACTCTTTATTATTGATTTTAGCTCTAATTTCCTTTATAACACTTATAAATGGAAACAACCAAAACCTCAATGCTAAGCTAACACATGCAAGGCATTCATAACGATTATAAACAGCCTAAGTGTCATGCTCAATGCATTGTTCATTCATTGCTACTTCTTTTATATAACACTTATACAAAACAACAATGAAATCAAGCATAACATGCTTCCATTCACCCTTAGACTATAACACTTATAATAAAAGGATGATGTATGATAATGCTCACTACATGCAAAATATAACTCTTATATTTCATAATGTTTGTGCATGCTTTCATGTAATTTCTTCATGCTAGATTATAACATTTATAATACATGATACATGAATAATTGCACAACCTAAGGTGGGTTTTTAAAATATATGTCAAACTCTTTGCCATATAAACACTATACATCACATATATAATAAACAAATGTTGATGAACTGGGTGAAATTTCCTCAAAACACAAAAATTAAAGCTAACTATTACAAAAATAAAGAGTCCCCAGTTTAAACAGGCGAATCGGGTCTTGAACTGTCTGGGCAAAGCAACGCGTCTCCAACCATCGTGTACCAAACTCCCCCCAAATGTCTACACGAAAGAACAAATACTTCACTTTATCGCTTACCAACGCTCCCAGAGCTAAACGGTCGTTTGGCAACGATCGTGTACCTTTTTCTAAGCGATGAAGGTATATGATAGTCTAGCGCGCTTCGCACAACACCAGCCTTACGCGATCCTCTAAACGATTACGATGCGGCAAAGCACTATTGCATAACCAATCGCTTAGCGAGCGCCTTCATATCGTATATCACGCGATCGTGTAGGTAGTAACTAAGCGATGAAGCAAGCAAACTACATGATCCTCTAGCGCGCTTCTTTTACTAAACGATGAGCATCAAATGCTCCCATTACGATCATCTACCTCTAGCGCCTACGCGATCGAGAAACCAATGTTACGCGATAGATTAAACGATTTACCCCATCGTTTAGCATTAGCTAAACGATCGTTTAGTAAATATTACACGATCGTATAGAAAAATCTACATTATCGCTTAGATAAATCCCAACAATCATTTACCTTAGGATATACGATAGGACCAATTTTTGGTCTTTTTCCTCGTTTAGAACCACATCTCCATGCTCCGAAACTTCATCATGAACGACTTGACTAACTCAAACTCTTTGAATTACAGACTCGATTGCATGTTAATTACGCCTAAAAGCATAGGGTCCCTTATAAATTAACACTTTGTAATTGAAGAAAGCTTTAAACAAAGGAAATTAAACCCGAAAACATTCATTAACTCCATCAACAAATGCATTTAACAATTAAACAAAAATGCAGAAAACCCTCCACGACTGTAAAAGAAGTTCAAAACAGAATTGAAATTTGGAATATCAGAACAACCTAGCTCTGATACCAATTGAAGGAAATCAGATACGAGGATTTACATGAGTAGAAGAATGATCATTCCAAATTACAATCGTATATAAACTTTACAATTACAATCACAAACGAAAACATATGCTTATGCTAAAATACAAAATTACAGCATGGTATACAAAAGATCAAGGACAAGAGCAACACACTTTTGTCGACTCGTCTTCAAGCTCCTTGATCATGAATGCTCGATTACAGTAACACAACAACACACGAACGCTCGTCCAACACGACCGCTACACTACACGAACACCGCGCACTCAAACTAAGCAATCACCAAGGTCACGAACACCCCGAACACCACGAATAACCTCCACAGAACCTTGATAGTGTCGAGTTGAGTATGATACCACCAAGAAGGTTACCTTGGTATTCACGGTGTGAGAATCTAGAGGGCGGGTTTTGTGTGAACTTGGTTTGAGGCAGAAGAAGGAGGAACCACAATCGTGTAAACGATTGAGCAAATGGGAGATGGAAGAACATATCATATAGGTTGATGCCCAATCGTTTAGGAAAAGCTATGCGATAGTCTAGCAAAAGCTATGTGATCGCTTATCTCATCACTTAGCTTAGTGTCTATCGCCTAAGAACACTCCACGATCGTTTAGCTAACTCCAAGCTGTCACTTAGTAAATCTTATTTACTTGACAACTATCCGTGAGTATTTTCGGGATTGAATCTCAAATCACTTCTTACTAAAATTAGGAAAACATTTTTCTTTTTATTTCACGATTACCATGAAACCACCAATAACTTACCACTCAATTAGTTATTAGAGAAAAAGAGATGATTATCCAATAATTAATATTATTATAAATATAAATGATAACTAACTTACCATAATATATTTATAACCTATAGTTTTAATATTTCATCTCATGAAACATATAAACCATAGCTCTTTTTTTATTCCATCCACTTGAAGTATCTCATACACCATACCGATCATATCATATATAATCGAATTACCTCTTGTCAATTTCAACATTTCAAATCAATACCAAGGACTGATCCTCGGCTTGAATCCACTGAGCTACGAAGGGGACCTTATGGACCTATAGCTCGAAGCTCCAACGGTATGTGAATAACTAACTAAACTCTTTAGTCATGGGATCCACCATCCGTTAACTGCCAGGCACTCCACTAAAGATCGACAGCTAAACTCTCCTTATGACATATATATTATGTGTTCATTATAAACAATCAAGAGTACGACAACCCTTCACAGATCGCTCGTAAGTACAACTCGGCCAATAACCGTTATGCCCCTGTAGTCACATCTAACTTCTTAAGTACCACAGAATCCTCTAATAAACATAAGTCATAGTCCTACTATGACCGAGTCCTCTCTTCCAAAGAGAAGCTGTGGCCACTATGTTCAAGCCCCGGAATCAGCCCTTAAGGGAGCAATCTCTCTACTTAACCTTGCTTAGAGAAAGGAGTGAATTCCATCTTGTGTAAGCGAGTTCTCAGCTCCCAGATTAGACAAGTCCTCAAAAAGGTAGGCATGTTGAGTTGGCAATCTGGATACTCTCACTCATACTAATCAAAGAACCGCTCTCAAAGGCAGGAGTTCCCAAAACACTCAGGATTGAGGTCGTGTCACCTATGGTCATTTGGGTGAGATGTAAGTCTCCAATATCAACGGCGTTATATAAAGAGCTAGTCATCTTGTGGTCCGGTCTTATACAAACTTTTTGTATAGGACACCTCCGCTCGCATATGTCCACATGAATTGTCAGGATCTACCATCTGTAGTGGTTTACAACACTTGCAATCCTCTACAAAGTGGGTCGTATTCGTAGTGTCAGTAGAATCAGGTATCTCACCTTAATCTTTATACTACAGACCTATTTAGGTTATCACTTAAGACATGATCCACTTATATATCACATATACATGCTTGAGTTTACATAAGATAACCACTGAGCTTTGTTTATTGGATATGAGTAAATGTCAGAATGAAATAATTATATGTGATATAAGTACACGTTTAATTTTGGAATTAAACAAAATTGGAGAATTGATTAATATTTAAATATGATTTAAATATTAAATACATGAATAGGGATTCATGATAGTGGAATTGGTGATTAAGTAATTTTATATTTGATATTACATTAATTAAAATTAATTAAATTTTTAATTAATTATTAATTATTAATTATTAATTTTATAAGAAAAATTAATTTTTGAACTAATTTTTGCAAAATTAATAAAAACTCAATTTTAATTCATTTTTATTAAAGAATTAAAATTGAAAAGTTAACTTTAATTTTAATTTTGGAAAAGTTTCAAAATTAAAATAAAAAAACTTGAAAAATTAGAAAAAGTGGAAAAGTGGGAATTTCCCACCTCTCAACCTAGTAGGTTAGTCATCAATCCATTGCATTTCCAGCTCAAATTCTTAAGGTGGAGCTGTAATTCATACATGTTTTTTTGAATGTATGATAGTCATGCAATATATAGCTCAAATTCTGAGTGGAATGGGTTTGCATTGAAGAGATGTTTTGTTGAAAATTCTGTTTGAAGAAATTGTTCATTCTACGGAAAAAGAAAGCCTTTCTCCTTCATTTCCCTAATTCAAGCTTATTTTGAGTCCCAAGAGAATAGTAGGGAAGACCTTGTGGTGGTTCACATCCAAAGGAAGGGAGGTGTGTAGCTGGAATTCGTGATTCAAATGTATCTTTAAAGGTTAGTGTTGAAACCTTCTTTTTAGTTTATGAGAATGTTGAATTTGAAGCCAAATTTAATGAATTAGAATGTTTAATGATCTTGTTTTTCTTCCGCTGCTTGTTTCTGTATTCTAACAGAAAGTGTTCCTGAAAATCCACTAATAATGGATGAACATGAGAAGATGCTTAGGGAGCTCTCTGCACCTGATTTCACTCAACAGCCCCTATGCATTTCCTATCCAGAAATGACAGGTAATTTCGAGCTTAAATCTAGGTTAATTCACTTACTCCACTCTTTCTTTGTTTTGTAGGATGAAGTTCTGCACAAGCACTTTAAGGAATTTTATGTGGTGTGCGATGGAATGAGACCAAACGGGGTGACTCGAGAACAGGTTAATATGAGGCCATTCCCCTTCTCATTGAAGGATGATGACAAGAAATGGCTCTACATCCTTCCACCTGAGAGCATCACATCCTGGGAGGAGTTGCAGGTAGTTTTTGGATAAGTTATTCCTAACATCTCGAGTTGCGAGTATCAGAAAGAAGATCTACAGTATTGTCGATGGGGAGATACTTCACGAGCATTGAGAATGATTCTGAAATACACGTGCAATGTTTCCTCACCATTAGATCTTAGACCAACTGTTGATCCAATATTTTTATGAGGGACTGATGTAGGCTGACAAAAGCAGTATTGATGCAACTTCAGGAGGAGCCTTAGTAAACAAAACCGCTACTACGGCGATGAAACTGATAGCGACCATGGCAGCCAACTCTCAACAGTTTCGCACAAAGGGTCTCAGTCAGTGTTAAATCAGCCAATGAGGTAAGTGAACTTCAAAAAGAAATATCTAACCTAGTTTCTATTGTCAAATAGTTGACAAAGACGGAGAATGGACAGTCTACTATTGTTTGCCAAATGTATCATGGAGCTGGACATACAAGTGATATTTGTCCAAGTGCTATGCGAGGAGCAATTCTTGAGATAAATACAATTGGAGGCTACAATTTTAATGGGCAAAATAGACGACAAGACCCATTCAATCAAACATACAATCCTGGGCAGACAGTCTGGTATTTAACCTACACTATTTCCTTTCTGCACATAATTGTTTAGAAGAGCAATCGAAGCAGCACAACCTTAAGCGCAGAAGTACAATAGGAGGTATATAGTTAGTTACATTACCTAAAGCCACATAACAGATTTAATTAAAAAAAAGGCTCAGTTTCTAACATTAAATAGATTTGAAAACATCATAGGAAGTTCGAATATAATTGAGGATGCTTTTCCCATGATTCTATCATTCTATGAATTGAAACACCGAAAAATACTTAGGTGTAATTTAGACTATATTCTTTTTCTACCACCTAATAGTCTAATCATAATTTTTCACGTGGCAATTTTTTTCTTAAATTCTTTAAAAATATTTTGTGTGATTAGAGTGTGATATAGAAAAGAATTCACCATGTATATTACTCTCGAAAAGAAGGCAAAGCTCCTGACTCCCATTTCAGAAAATTCCTCCCACCAACATATCAAAATTTGATTACTTAATCAAACCAACCATCTTTATTTTATGTTACAAATAGTTGTAAACTGGAAAGTCTCTAAAACTTAACAAAACTTAAAAGCAGAACAGCAAGCAGTTCCATTCCAATATAAAATTCAAGCATAAGCAGTATGTAAGAGACGAGGCTTGACAATAACTTGAAGAGGGTTGACTCTATGCATAGTAAGTCCGAAGTTAGCCTCCATGTCAACTGGTTCATCAAAACGAGTTCCAATTTCAAACGAATGAACCAAAATAGCCAGCACCAACTGCGTCATTTGAACACCAAACCCAAGCCCAGGACAAGCCCTTCTTCCAAACCCAAATGGACCAAGTTCATAATTTTGGCCCTTCACATCCACATGCTTCTCGCTACTCACAAACCTCTCGGGTTTGAACTCCAAAGGCTCCACCCAAACTCGAGGGTCGGTCTGTATCTTCCAAAGGTTGGTGATGAGGCGCGTGCCAGCGGCCACGTGATAGCCTCCGAGCGTGCAGTCCTGGCTGAACTCTCGAATCCCCGACAGCGGGCCTGCTGGGTACAACCTTAATGTCTCTTTGACTACGGCTTGGAGATACACCAAGTTGGTTATGTCTGATTCATTCACAAGCCTTTTGTTTCCAACATGGATATCCAGCTCCTCTTGTGTCTTTCTTAATGCTTCTCGGTTGTTTAATAAAAATGAGATCGCCCATGTTAGAGTTACTGTGACTGTATCGGTTCCTCCAGCTATAAGGGCCTGTTGTTATAGAGAGTTTAAACAACATAAAAATCAAATTTAATTTAATTTTAGAATTTTCAATTTGTGAATTGGATTAAGCTTCAATTTTTTTAAATCTCATAAGTCCTCTAGACCATAATATATATGATCAGCTAATATTGTAAGCCAAAACTACAAAATATTAGCTTATGGCCATCTGACTAAACATATATATATATCCTAATGACAATGATTATTTATGAAGTTTTATTAATTATAGGGACCAACATTATAACTCAACCAAATTATACATACCAAATTAAAAAAATAAATTCAAAATTATAAAAACGTTTAAAAGCATTGGACAAATTTAAAAGCGCAAATATTAATTGTATCAATTTCAATCCTAAATTTTCATAAGTGTATCGATTTAAACCCTCAATTATGTTTTATTTGGATACAGTCACAAAAGTTTATGGTTTAAATTGAAACACTCGTAAAAGTTCAAGGTTTAAATTGATACAATTAATAGTTTGGAATTTAAATGGATAGTACCTAAAATTTAGGGTTTAATTTAATAGAACTATTAATTTAGAGTTTAAATTGACATCACCCCTAAAGTTCAGAGATATAAATTGATATTTGTTCAAATTAAAATTACGTGGAAATCGCAAAGCCAAATTTAAATTTAATATATTTTATTTTGAATTTATCAAATGGATAATAAAACTATATATATTGAAGTGGACATGTATTAGAGTCACATAAATTGAATATTGAATAAAAAAATATTAAAAAATGACATGAAAAACTATAATAATGAAGGTTAAATTTCAAAATTTTCCCTATATTTTGGAAATAATCAAAATCTAGTCACTATAATTTTGAAAGTGAAAATTTAATCAATATAGTTGATAAAATTTTATCAAACAATCCGTATGAACTAAACTAATTATGGTGGTCAAATTTGCACTTTAATCCATAACTAATCATTTTTTTTAGTTTAAAGTAAGATGCAAAATTTTTCCACAAAGATGGGGCCCATGATCGAGGATATAATTCAATGGGACCAAGACAAAATTTCGTTCTCCATTTTAATTTCAATGATAATTAAGAAAATGTACAAGGAATGTCCCTGTTCCATTAAGCTTTCAATTCATTGGACTCACACATGCTAAAATTATTATTTTCCTAAGTGGTAGATAGAGATACTTGGAAAAAAAACTCCTCTTTTTTTTGTACTCACATATCGTTCAACTGATACAATTTTCATTATCTCTTAGATATTTAAAAAAAAAATTCTTCTGTAAAATTAGAGTAAGCTGCAAATATATAAAGATCCATCAAATTATAATGAAAACAAATGTAGCAATGTACAGCATACCATGCAAGTAGCTTTGATGACTGTATCGGCATCATACCCACCAAGCTCCATTCCTTCTTCAAGAATCGAAAGCATCACATCCATTAAGTCACGTCGACCATCGGCGGCGGCGGCGGCAGTGGCAGAGTCTCTATTCCGGCGTTGTTCTTCAAGCCATTCCCCAATAAAACAATCCAATTCCCTTGAAGTTATCTTCATAGCCTTCTCATATCCACCCAAATCCAACCATCTCAAAAAAGGAATCGCATCTCCCACCATAAACTGCCCACCCAAATCAAAAAATTCCCTCATAACTTTCCGGCACCGTCTCATCGTCTCATCATCCCCAAACAACCTCTTCCCACAAACCATCATCAAAATCACATTCAAATTAACATTCCCAATCCATTCATCCATATTCAAAACCAAATCCTCTGTTTTTCTGTTCCACAATTCATAAACCTCCTTCACCGCTCTCTTCACTTCACAAACTCTGACCTCTCTCTGTTCTTCCAAACGCCGATTCGAAAGCAACTCCGAAGCTATTATTTTCCGAATGCTACGGTAAAAAGAATCATAATTTGGTCTGAACCCAAACCCCGCAAAGTTGTAGCCCAACAATTGGCCAACTAAACTTTTGGGACGAGAAGAAATGAGTGAATCATGTGTTGTGTAACACTCTTTAGCCATTTCCCAATTGCTTATAACCAGAGCTTTGTGGACACCAACACGGATAGTGAAAATTGGTCCGTATTTGTCGGCCATGGCTCCCAAGGTTTCGTGAGGGAGTTTTGGACCGAGCAGCTGTCGGAGGTGGCCGATGATCGGCCATCCGCCGGCTGCCTGAGGAGGGTCTCTGTATTTGTAGGCTCTGGTTAGCTTCTTTAGAAAGAAAACAGAGGAGAGAAGGAAGAGGAAGAGTCCGAGTGTGATGAGATTGAGATGGGGTGAAATAATTTCCATGGAGGAATGTCGATTGTTTCATTCAAGAATAAATCAGCCGAATTTATTTGACAATCCCACTTGCCTGTATTGGTTTTCCTTTTTATTCAAACGCTCCATTTTCATCCCACTTTTAAATTTATTTATCTAGATAAGTCTTTCAATGTTTATCTTACTCCATCTAAAAGAGATGTAATTTCTACTTTAAGGTTGATTTTTGTTTGAATATACATTATAAAAAAAATATATATTCAAGAGAATATTAACTTATAGGACTTTTACAAATATAACAATCAGTCTCAAAATATTAGTAGATATAACGTAATGTAAAAAATTACAAATATGATAAAATTTAGATAATTTATCAATAATAAACTATATTATTGATAGGAGTCTATCAATAATAGACCATATAGCTGATAAAAGTGATAGCTTTAGCTATATTTACAATTTTTTTAAAAAATATTATTATATAAATGATTATTATCCTAAAAATGCTACTCGTTACCATTATCCTAAATCCGCATATATATTGGATACGAGTTTGATAAATTTATAAAAAAAAACAAACTATAGTGAACAATATAGTTCAAGTAGGTAAGGTATATAATTTGTTTTTATCGAAAAATTCTAACATTATTCAGATATCTATTCTAACTACATATTGATGAACAAAAAAAGGTTCAACAAAATTAAAGCGTTTTTATTTTTAAACTTTATTAGCCAGCTTCAGTAGAATTATTTAGTGATGTACGTGTTCCTTGGTTTATAAATTTTATTTTGTGTGCACTTATTGAAGTAGAGAATTTTATGAAACTCTTACCTCATTATTTTTTAAAAATTAAAATTAATGAATGAACTAGAAAAATGAGATAAATATAAATTATCCCAAATTATTTAAGTCCAGGGTCCATTTTTTAAAAATAAATATTTAGGGTAGAAATACTTATTAAGATTAGAGTAGAATTTAATCATTTTTCTATGTCTCGGGATTAGTCTTCTTGAAAAAGAAAAAGTATTATGTCTAATACATGTTAGGCTACATAAATCTTTCTCCATATGCATTAAAATTAGGTTAGATTCAGGTTATTTGGATTGATTTGAAAAAATAAAAAATTATTTTTATTTAAATCGTTTTTTATAAAAATAATTAAAATATATTTAAAAAACTATTGTGAATTACTAAATATTTAAATTAAATACTTAAAAATATATTTGAAATCTATCATAGAACACATTGAATAGTATTTGTTCCACCATCTACAACCACTACGAGACAACATGACACCCCTCGTGGGAAAATGACAAAAGTGTGCTATGAATTTCCACATTTTTGTTCACTTTTGATTTTCGATCCAAGAAAAATTTTGTTGTTTAATTAATTTAAGGTTGTCTGGTTCATCAGATATTACGCCACCCACTTGAGCATTTATGGTAATATTACACGTTACCTTAAAAGGAGCGTACAAAATTAGATATTCGACATCTTTAAATAATTATATTTATTTCATACAAAATTTTACGAGTGCCTAAGACGTTTTAAATATACATCATCTTTCTCATTAATTTTTTAAAGAAAATTTTTCATTAATTTAATATAGTTTGTATATAACATATTTATTTTTTTTATTAATTTAAACTTATTTTTTATATTATTTTAATTATTAAATTGATATTTGTTAATTTAATATTTTGTTTTATAAAATAAATATTAATTTGAATTTGAATTTGAATTTCTTTCTAAAAGTAATTAAAATCTACAATACAACTGAAATGAAATGGAAAACATTCTTATTCATTTCATAAAAGAATGTTCCTTCATATCTCTTGTCCTCTGATATGCGCAAGCGCACGTGTCAAATAAAAATATAGTTTATTATAGTATGGAATCCATAAGTGTATGTTATAGTATTTCTATATTTTTATATGTGTTATAAAATGAATTAGACATTTAAAATCTACAACAAAAATAAGATGCATGCTCACTTAGGTTTAATAACAACTTGTTTTAATAGTTAAAATAGGTTGTTATCTTATAAAACACGGTTACAAACTCAATCGGCCTACAATCCTATCTAAGGCTAGAGGCACTTAAGTTGACGGTTTACGTAACACCTGCTACCTAGGGATTATAATCGAGATATTGAGTGTTGTTAATTGGTTTTATGAGCATGCATGAGCGGTGTGAGGTAATAAAAAGGTTTTATCACATAGACATCGTAGGTTAAATCAAAATATAAACGTTATACTTGGATAAACCACATAGACTTAGGGTGTTTTCTAGCCGAAATATACCTAAGTACAAGATATACCCAAACAATTGGAATACATCAGTGGAAGATTAATAATAAATATGATATATTGTTTTTAGCTCTCACGTCCCTAAGAGTTCACACTATGAGATCCATACTCAGCTTCGTGTCGCTTTTACCGCGACTGCTCTATTTGGAAAGTGTTTGCATGGATCAATAACAAGGTGAATAGGGAAAGTAGTTCATAGTAAGTGGGTGCAGGAAATGTGTCATCATATCCTACGGTCTCTTCCAATACCGTGATATTCTTATGTTTCGCCTATTGTCATTTTTAGGTGGACCGTTCTATGAAATCTTAAAATGGAAGGTCACACTTACAAGAGTTACTAAGTGTCAGTAAGTTCTTGATCGAAAACGATATCTAAATGACTATAGCAATAAGAGTTATTATCGATATAGTATTTAGTCAAGAATGTCTAACTTTAGTGAAAGAGTATTTGACTGCCCCTTGGTAGCATCTATTCTGACTTACAAAAGTATTGTTGCAAATAAATAAAGATATGTGGGTACTTTATTACTTTTGTTAAAATTGGATTTAGATGCAATTTTCTCATAGAATTTGTTTATGTTTCAGCTTGTCGAACTTGATTATTCATCTCTTAGCCTCCGATAAGTTCAATGGAGATGGTTATTCAAATTAAAAATCAAACATAAACAGGACACTAGTCATTGATGACCTGAGATTCGTTTTAACGGAGGAACGTCCTCCTCTTCCCAACTCTAATGCAAACTGAAATGTTCAGGATGCCTATGACAGATGAGTTAGGGCTAATGAAAAAGCCAGAGGCTACATTTTAGCAAGCATATCTGATGTGCTTACTAAAAGGCATAAAATCATGGTCACTACAAAAGAGATCATGGAGACAAGGGATGTTTGGACAGCCGTCCTCAACGGTACAATACGATGCTATAAAATACATTTAGAATTCACGTATGAAGGATGGGACGTCTGTTAGAGAACACGTACGGAACATAATGGTCCACTTCAACAAAGCGGAAGCAAATGATGCTGTCATAGACAAGAGGAGTCAAGTTAGTATGGTTATGGAATCTCTTCCGAAAAGTTTTCTAACCGTTCGTACAAATGCTATAATGAATAATATTGATTACAACATGACAACTCTCCTAAATAACTCCAAACTTATCAATCCTTAATGAAAAATAAAGAAGGGGAATCAAATATTGCTTCCTAGAGGAAATTTCAGAAGGGTTCAACATCTGGTTCAAAACCCTTTGAAAAGAAGTCTAAACCTTCAAAAGATAAGAGTATCCAAATTAAGAAGAAGGGAAAAGGGAAGAAAAAAGTTCCTGCTAGTCAGAGCAATACGAAAGTTGCAAAAGGAAAATGTTTCCATTGTAATGTCGACGAACACTGGAAATACAATTGCCCTAAGTATCTTGCAGAGAAGAAAGCTGAGAAGGCAAATCAAGGTAAATCTGATTTACTTGTAATATAACATGTTTAGTGGAAAGTTCTCATTTGACCTGGATACTAGATTCAAGCGTTGCTAATCATATTTTCACTTCCATTTAGAAAACTAGTTCCTGGAAGTAGCTAACGGAAAATGAAATGACTTTCAAAGTGGGAATAGGTGAAGTCATTTCAGCAGAAGCAATGAGAGACATCAAGTTATGTTTTGGAGATTTCTACATTTACTGAAAAATGTATATTACGTACATAAAATGAAAAGGAACTTAATCTCTGTATCTTGTTTGCTAAACTTAAAAATAACTTGTATGTGTTAAAACCAATTGAGGCAAAAGCTATTTTATATATAGAGATGTTTAAAACAGCAGAAACTCAAAATAAAAAATGAAAGATTTCTCTCAACGCCTATCTTTGGCACTTAAGACTTGGTCATATAAATATCAACAGAATTGAGAGATTAGTAAAATATGGACATTTAAATAAGTTAGAAGACAAATTTTTACCTCCATGTGAATCATGTCTTGAGGGAAAAATGACTAAAAGATCTTTTCCAGGAAAATGTCTTAGAGCCAAAGAACCTCTAGACCTTATACATTCATATCTTTGTGATCCAATGAATATTAAGACTCAGAGAGGATCTGAAGATTTCATCAGTTTTATTGATCATTGTTAAAGATATGACTATGTTTACCAAATGCATCATAAGTCTAAAACTATTGAAAATTTCAAAGAATACAAGACGGAGGTTGAGAACCTATTAGGTAAAAGGACTAAAACACTTCGATCATATGGGGGTAGTGAGTATATGGATTTAAAAATCCATAACTATTTAGTAGAACATGGAATTCAATCTCAACTCACAATACTTGGTACACCACAACAGAATGGTGTAGCAGAAAGGAGAAATTGAACTCTATAAGACATAGTTCGTTCAATGATGAGTTATGGCCAATTACCTCAATCTTTTTGGGGGTATGCAGTGTAAGCTGTCGTATATATTCTAGACATGGTTCCCTAAAAAAGTGTTTTAGAAACACCGTATGAGTTATGGAGAGGACGTAAAGGTAGTTTACGTCACTTCAGAATTTGGGGATGTCCGACACAAGTATTGGTACAAAACCCTAAGAAATTGGAACAACGTTCAAAAGTATGCCTATTTGTAAGATACTCTAAAGAAACAAAAGGTGGTTCATTTTAGATCCTCAAGAAGATATTGTATTAGTATTGACAAATGCTACATTCTTAGAGAAATATCAAATAAGAAATCATTAACCATGCAGTAAACTAGTATTAGATGAGATGTCAAGAGAATCTAGAGATAAATCAACAAAAGTTGTTGATTAAGCTGGTCCTTCAACAAAAGTTATTGGTCCGTCATATCCTTCTCATAAATTAAAAATGCCTAGACGTAGTGAGAGGGTTGCTCAACAGCCTGACCGCTACAAGGATTTAATAGAAACTCAAGTCATCATACCTGATGATGGCTTAGAGGATCCATTAACCTTTATACAGACAATCGACGATGTAGATAGAGACCAATGGATAAAAACCATGGACCTAGAATTAGAGTCAATGTACTTCAATTCTGTTTGGGAGCTTGTAGATCAACCAGATGGTGTAAGACCTATTGGTTGTAGGCGGATCTACAAGAGAAAGCGAGACCAAACTGGTAAGGTGCAAACCTATAAAGCTAGTCTCGTGGCAGAAGGTTTTACCCAAAGAGAGGGGGTAGACTATGAAGAAACCTTCTCTCATGTTGTCATGATTAAATCTATTAAAATACTTTTATCTATTACTACTTTCTGTGATGATCAAATATGGGAAATCGATGTCAAGGTAGCTTTTTTGAATGGTCATCTCGATGAAAGTAGTTATATATGTCTCAACCAGAAAGGTTTATTGAACAGGGTCATGAGCAAAAAAATTGCAAGCTTAATAGATCCATTTATGGATTAAAATAAGCACCTCAATCCTGGAATATAAGATTTGACATTGCGATCAAATGTTATGGCTTTGAACATAATGTTGACGAACCTTGTGTTTACAAGAAAATAGTAACAAGACTGTAGCTTTCTTGGTAGTTTATGTTGATGATATCCTACTCATTGGGAATGAGACAGGATTTCTTGCTAATGTAAAGAGATGGCTAGCATTGCAATTTCAAATGAAAAATTTGGGAGATGCACAATATGTTCTTCATTGATAACAATGAGGTTGGTCTTTCCATTTTGTATGTATTGCAACTTTGGAGTTTAGGAAGTTAATTCTTAACCCTTCGAACCCGAGTACGGGAAAACAAATTGAGAGCCTTATAAATCTATTACGAGTTCTGCTTAGGTTTAGATAGAAGGGTCTTGAACTCACTTTTGCATGAATAGATTTGAAGAAACTTTCTTAAATTGCCTCATTTGATTGTTTGTTTTTAGATGACATTGGTGATTGCATGCACGATCTTATTAGACTGTTAAAACGAGAGTAACGAGCCTTGCAATTAAACAAACATATCTTTGTGCATGATTGTATGTTTCTACCTCGTTTAAGACAATTAAGAATTAAGTTGGGAGTGTTTGATACTACCGTAAAAGTGTTATTTTTCGTAGCTTAATTCGGGCTTATTCTAAGATTTTATGTGTTTATTCCTTGATTTTGTAGGTTTTGAGCAAGTAAGGGGTATAACCAACAACTGGAGTTGAAACGACAAGAAAATGAACCTAAACAGAGCTTCGGAGCATTGATGACATGCAGAAATGCATGTCATCTTAGGCCTTTTATTTAGAATTATGAAGGCTGTTAAGTACAATATGCGACAATTATATTAGAAATTCATGAGAAAACGAGCTTGCGGCATTCAACATTGAGAATCTCGGCTAATCCATTATTATGCATTATTATGCGTTCAATTGTCTATTTTTGTAGCTAATGCAGGAAGTGGACGCAAACGCGGAAGCCGGACTACCGCCTAGACGACCGCATGCAGAGAAACTCTCCATCGCAAAGGCGAACCACCACATGGGTGTTGCGGTGATCAGCCGCATGCATCCATCGCATAGGAGTTGCGATCGTCAAATGATTGCGATCATCATGTAGAGTTGCGGTATTAAGCGAATGCAGTCACTGCACGATTGCGGCTACACGATAACGCATATTAGTGGGATCAACGCAAGGTTGGTGGAATGAATGCATCAACGCATATCTCAGGAAAATCAAAAGATGATGTTGACATTTCACCTACCACACCGTTAGTAGATCAGAAAAGGACTAACGCATCGCGAATGTCAGAATCAGAGCAGTCCATAAATGTTATTGGCGATCCAAGCTCTATAAATAGAAGCCGCTAAGCAGAAATTCAACTTATCTAGGGTTATCCCTGCGATCCAGACTAATGTGTGAGAAGAAAGCTTAAGAGTTCTTCATTTCCCTCATCCATTTTGAGTGACGACCGGAGCCTTCAACCGAAGTTAGATCTCGAGAGAGTGCATTTATCACAAATATAATGCAATTAACCTAAAACAATCCCTGTGTTCGACCTCGGATCATACCGAGAAACTTGCGATGAAATTATACTTGGTTCAACGCACAGCATACTACAAGAACATTTATTAATAACGCATATCTAGAAATAGTATTGCATATCATTGCATAAAATCTATGACAAGAAGTTTATTGCATGGACTTGAACGTTGCTTGCATCATAGCACAATTACTACATTACAGAATCTTAAGACATTTATTGGGGTTGATGCCCTAAATCTTGTGGACTATAGTTTGTAATTGTAATGTACAAAAAATATATTTATTTAATAAAATTTGAGATATTTTATTCGACAATTAGTAGCATTAATGCACAAAATCAATAAACTAACATCCAAGGTTATCTTCTGTAGCTTAAACATGTATGTAAAGACATACAGGTGGATCATGTTTAAGTGATAACCTAAATGGTCTCTAGTAGATTGATAAATGGATAGGTCTGGATATCTTATCCTGGTGACATTACGAATACGACCTACTTTGTAGATGTTACAACTATTGTAAAGTGCTATAAATGATCTGATCCTGATCAGTCATGTAGAGGCATGGGAACAGGGGTGTTCTATACAAAAGCGTTTGTATACAACTGGACCACGAAATGAATAGTCTCATTATATAATGACATTAATAATAGAGACTTACATTTCACCAGGATGACCATAGGTGACATGACCTGAACCCCGAGTGAGTTGTGAACTCTTGTCTATGAAGCCAGTCCGTTGATTTATATGGGTGAGAGTGGCCAGATCGCCGACTCAATAAGCCTACCATTTTGGAGATTTGACTAATTGCGGAGTTAGAAACACAACTATACAAGATGAAATTCACTCCTTCCATAATGTTAGGGTAAGTAGATAAATTGCTCCTTTAAAGGCTAACTCGGGGAATTGAAAAATGTGATGCAACACACCCACTTAACCCGAGAGGGGTTTGCTCATAGTTGGACTATAACTTATTGTTCATAGAAGGATGAATGGTACTTAAGGAGTTAGATATAACCACAGGGGAAAAACGGTAATTTTGGTCTAACTGTACTTACGAGCAATTTGTGAAGGGACAACGCACTGTTGGCTTGTTATATCCAATGGGCACAAAAATATATCTATAGTGCGAAGAATGCAGCTGTCGTCTTTAATGAAGTGACCAACAGTTAATGGATGTTGAGTAATTTAATTAATGAAGTTTAATTAATTATTCAAATATTATCGGAGTTTCAATCTACAGGTCCATACGGTCCCCTCTATAGCTTAACTAGGATTGTTGAGAATTAATTTTGGATTAATTTGAATTGTTCAAATTAATGGAATATATGATATATATAATTTAAATTAAATATATGTTATATACTTAGTATAATGTATTTTGATACATTATAAAATAAAGTTTATTAAGAGAGGATTTAAGTATTTGAATATGATTCAAATATTATTTATTTAGATAGGATTCATATAATTAAATTTAATATAAATGTGATTTATATTAAATGTCATGCAGTATTGAGAGAAACAAAAGCTATAGGTTATATTGTATTTGATACAATATAAAAACTATACGTTATGTGTTATATTTGTTGGGGATATGGATATAGGAGAGAAACCTTATCTTGATAACGCTACGGATGCAGCCCACTTTCTGGAATAGTTACAAGTATTGTGACTTGCTATAGATGGTCTGATCCTAAACATTCATGTGGGGACGTGCGAGCGGGGGTGTCCTATACAAAGAGTTTGTATAAGACCTAACCACGAAGTGTTAACGTCTCGTTATATAACGTCGTTCAGTGAGGATGACCATAGGTAACATGACTTCAATCCTGAGTGAGTTGGGAACTCCTGCCTTTGAAGGCGGTCCTTTGATTTGCATGGGTGCGAGTGATCAGGTTGCCGACTCAAACCTACCACTTTGGGGATTCGTCTGATTTGGGAGCTAGGAACTCAACTACACAAGATGGAATTCATTCCTTCCCCGAAGAAGGGGTGAGTAGATAGATTGCTCCCTTAAAGGTTGATCTTGGGGCTTGAACGATGCGGCGCCACACACTTTCTCTTGGCCCAAGAGGTGTCCACACATAGTAGAACTATGCTGTATTGTTCATTAGAGGGATTAGTAGTACTTAAGGAATTAGATGTAACTACAGGGACAAAACGGTAAATTGGCCCAGCTGTACTTACGAGCATCTGTGAAGGGTTATTGTACTGTTGATTGATTATATCCGATGGACACAAAAATATATCTGTGCTAAGAAGAGTTCAGATGTCGGTCTTTAGTGGAATGCCTGGCAGTTAACAGATGGAGGATCTCGTAGCTAAAGAGTTTAGTTAGCAATTCACCTACCATTGGAGCTCGAGCCATAGGTCCATAAGGTCACCTTTGGTAGCTCAATGGATTTAAGTTGAGAATCAATTTCTGGGCCAGTTTGAAATGTTCAAATTGACAAAAGGGAGTTCGATTATATATGATATGATTGAATTGGTTAATTATATTTGATATGATTGACTTTATGTATAAGATACATTAATTGGACAAAATTGGATATAAATATGATTTATATCTAGTGGAGGAGGAAACACTATGGTTATATTTGATACTAAACTATAGGTTAATAAATATAATATGATTATATTTAATTTTTAATTTTGACAATTATGGGATAATTGTGCACGCCGTTTCTCCGTAATTTTGTGTTAGTCGGAAGTTCCAATCGGTTTTCATAACTAAAGAATAAAATGAAAATTGTTTTCATTTTGCAAAAGATCACAGTTATTTTGCTCAGGAAGTGTTTGCTACCTATCGCTTAGTAAATTGAGAGTCTATACGATAGCTCGATTTTACTACACAATCGTATACACGTGTGCGCCATCTTCTAAACGATCAGTACCTTGTACTAAACGATCGTCTTACGATCGTATAGATGATCGTTGCCTATTTACTACACGATCGTGTACTTCATCTAAACGATCAAACATTTTGTCTATACGATAGATGCAACCTTCTCCCACTTGCTTGATCGTTGTATATGATCTTCTTTTTCTCTTCTCCTCTTCCAAATTCGAACAGAGCCCACTCTTTGGATTCACACACCGAGAATACTAAGGGATCCAAGTGGTTGGTGTCGTCCCCATCTTCCTTCTATTCATGTGGAGACCGTTCATGGTAGACGACCGGTGGTGTTGCTGAACGATTGCTTGACAGTAATTTTACAATATGATGCATATCTGTTTTCTTGAATGTAAGTGTGGAAATTCTGTCACAGTGTCTTTGAAAAGATCCGTTTTCGCTCAGAGGTACTTTTGTATAAGAGTTTCTTCAATTGGTATCAGAGCTAGGTTTATGATATTCCAAATTCATTGATGCAAAGAATTGCATTTACATTCTTGGTGGGTGAAGCATATCTACTATCTGTTTAATCGTTAAATTGTTTGTGGATGTGTGGATTAATGGAGTTTCTGGGATGAAGCCTCTGGTTTGTTAAATTCTTTTACATTTCAAGTTAATTGTAAAGGCACCTATATTTTTAGGCATTATTAACTGCTATCAAGTCTGCAATTTCAAAGTTGTTTAAGTTTGTGAGTCATCAAATTAGTTCTATTAATTTAACTACTGGTTTAGGAGTCCAATATCGGTCCCTAAATTGTTGTTTAAATTATTCATTTGATTTATGATTTATTTTTATTTTTATATGTCATAATGTATGCAATATAGAAAATTCTACCATATCATATGAATTATTCATACATAATTTATATTATAAATATTATAATATATAGTTGCATGATTTTATATTATAGCATGCTTATTCATCATATAATATAAGTGTTATAATATATGTTTGTGTGCATTAGCCATGCATCATTTATACTATAAAGTTTATAAAATATAGTTTGGATGTATGGATGTGTGTACGTTATTAATTATTTCATTACTTTAGTATATATAAATGTTATGTATGTTAAATAATGAAACGGGAATTGCATGACACTGCTTTAGAAAATTTTATAAATGTTATAATTTTATTAATTATGTCATTCAATGCAATGTGTGATTTTAATTTATATAATTTATTTTATAATTGTTATAATTAAATGAAAATAAAAATTAAAATCAATAATTCATAATTGCATGCAAACTTAGGTTCGAATAAAAAATAGTTTTAAAATATGATTACATAGACCTAAGATCATAAAATTTCTAATGAGATTAGAAATTAGTTTAATATTTTAATCAGTTTAATAAGATTAAATTGGTTTTAATTAAAAGGTCAAATTTGTGGCAAACATATCTATAACGGACATTTGTTCTAAGACTAGTTCTGTCTTGGCTGTGGTATTTAAGTTGATGGAAATGAAACTCCCCTACCTAGTTATTGATCTAGAAAGGTAAATTAGATAGATTTGCTACGAGCATGTAATTGTTGATTAAAGTTTATTAAAATATTTAATAAATATTAATCAAAGTTGTTTTAACTATTCAAAGTAAATGTTACTTTTGGGCAATTTAAACAAACACTTAGTAAAAATAAGTAGCCGTATTTTTCTAAGTTAAATAGCCCTAGGTAAAACATTTAGTGGGAGAAAATTAGGCTATATGATACTTCATTTTTCTTTTTCATGTTTCTCCCTCAAAGTTCACACTGTGAGATCTATACTTAGCCTCGAGGCATCTTCGCTTATGTCTCCCTATAGGTAGTATTCGTATAGGTCAATACCAAGGTGAATGGAGAGAGTGTTTATAGTAAGAGGGAGCAGGACATGTGTCAACACATCCCCCGGTCTCTCTCATTTGTTTGTAGTAAATTTTCATGCTCGACCTCAAGGCACCTTTGCCTATGTCCCTCTACGAATGACATTTGCATGACTCATTACTCAAACTCTAGAAATAGATAGTTTTTGCCCTACGATTGGCTCATTGGAGCAAAACTCTAGAATCTAAAATGAGGGGTTACATTTACAAGAAGATGTTAAGATAGTTAACAGCTTCTGGACCGAACGATGGTGACTCATATTTACAGTAACAAGGAGTTTTTTGTATATTGGTTTAGATGGTCCCATTTCGGTGAAGGTGTACCTGATCACCTTATGGCAGCTTTTACCTTACCTCACTGAAACATCATTGCAAAATAGATGTCACACAGGATGAATTAAGTTATTTTGCTAAATTTGATTGGTTTTTCAATTGGGTAATGCTTGAATAATGATATAAATAAATTTAATATTTCAGCAAAATTTATAAAATGACTTCTTCGACACTAAACATGCTCGTCGCTGATAAGTTAATAGGTGATAACTATATCACCTGGAAAAACACGATTAACACAATTATAATCATCGATACCTAAGATTTTTCCTGATGGAGGAATGTCCTTCAGTCCTAGCTCCAAATGCTGCTCGGAACTTTCAGGAGGCATAAGAGTGTTTGGTACGGGCAAATGAAAAGGCCCGAGCATATATCAGACAAGCCTTTCTGAAGTCTTGGCCAAGAAACATGAGCACATGATCACTACCGTGAGAACATGGGTTCCCTACGGGGGTCATTTAGACAACCGTCTGAACAACTCAAGCATGACGCTCCTAAATACATCGGCAATGCCTGTATACAAGAAAGGGCATCTGTTCGAGTACATGTTCTCAACACGATGGTCCACTTTAACGTGGCGGAGATGAATGAGTCTATTATCAATGAGGCCAGTCAGGTTAGCATCCTGGAAACTTTACTTGAAAGTTTTTTGCAGTTTCATAGTAATGTTGTTATGAACGGATTGACTACAACCTGACCACCTTACTCAAGAGCTACAGACTTTACAGTTCTTGATGAAAGTCAAGGAACATAAGGGAGAGACAAATGTTGTCTCATCCTCTAAGAAGTTCTTCAGATGTTCGACCTCTGGAACTAAGCCTGTGCCTTCCTCTTCTAATACCAAAAAGTTGAAGAAGAAGAAAGATGGAAAGGGGATAGCTAATCCACCAGTTGCTGCCTAGAAGGGCAAGAAGGCCAAGGCTGCAAAGGGAATTTATTTCCATTGCAACTAGGAGGGACACTGGAAAAGAAATTGTCTCAAATACTTGGAAGAAAAGAAGAAGGTCAAGTAAGGTAAATGTGATTTACTTGTTTTGGAAACTTGTTTAGTGGAGAATGATGATTTTGCCTGGATAATTAATTCAGGCACCACTAACCATATTTGTTCATCATTTCAAGGAATTAGTTCCTGGAGGCAACTGGAGGCTGGGAAAATCACGAAGCATGTTGGAATTGGGCACATCGTTTCTGCTACGGTAGTGGTAAGGCTTCGAATCTACTTATAGAAATCTTACATTTTTTTAGATAATGTACATGTGGTTCCAGACTTAAAAAGGAACTGAATTTCTATAAAATGTCTTCTAGAACAGCAATACTCTTTTAGTTTTTATGTAAATAAAATGTTTGTTTACAACAATGGAGTACATATTTTGTTCTGCTAATCACGAAGATAATTTATATGTGCTAAGACTGTTAGCAACTAAAACTCTCCTAAATACCGAATTGTTTAAAACTATGATAACTCATACTAAAAGGCATAAATTTTCTCCTAAAGAAAATGCCCATCTTTGGCACCTAAGACTAGGACACATAAATCTCAATATGATTGAGAGACTAGTCAAGAATGAACTTCTAAGTGAGTTATAAGAAAATCCTTTACCTGTATGTGAGTCATTCCTTGAAGGAAAAATGGCTAAAAGATCTTTTATTGAAAAAGATCATAGTGCCAAAGAATCCCTAGAACTTGTAAACTTGGACCTTTGTGGTTCGATGTATTGGGGTTGATGCCCTAAATCTCATAGTATCCTATAATTTGTAATTGTAATGTATAAACATCTTATTAATTCAATAAAATGGTGTTGTATTTCTTTTTTAATTGCATTAATCACAAACCAATAAACCAAGATCCAAGGTTATATTGTAGCTTAACATGTATGTAGAGACATATGGGTGGATCATGTTTAAGTGATAACCTTAATGGTCTGTAGTAGATGGATAAGGCTGGATACCTTATGCTTATGACACTACGAGTATGCCCCCCTTTGTAGATGTTATAATTGTTGTAAAGTGCTATAAATGATCTGATCTTGATCATTCATATGGAGATATGTGAGCGGGAATATTTTATACAAAGGAGTTTATATAAGACCGGACCACGAAATGACTAGTCTTATTATATAACGTTGTTCATAATAGAGACTTACATTTCACCAAGATGACCTGAGTAAGTTGTAAACTTCTGCTTATGAAGGCAAACCTTTGATTTGTATGGGTGAGAGTGGCCAGATTGCCGATTCAATAAGCGTATCATTTTGGGGATTCATTGAATTGAGGAGCTGGCAACACAGCTACACAAGACGGAATTCACTCCTTCCCCAGGGTAGAGGAAAGTAATGTTGGATGGTTCTAGCACGCAGCGAAAGCGACGAGGATCGATAACCACTCTAAAAGATTAATTTTGGCAGACATGAAAGAATGCTCAAGCAGAATTTAATGGGTTTTAAGTCATACCTTTGAAGAACCTTTGAAATCTCGATTTTCAGCTGCAAATTCCTCCAAATCTCTGTGTAGACTCCCACAAGATCTTCCCTAATATTCTCTTAGTGCTCTAGATTGAGTTGTGTGACTCAAAATAAGCTGGAATCAAGGGAACTTGGAGAATGCTCACAGCAGCAACCCAAAGGAAGAACACCTTCTTCACACGAATTTTCAACTAAAATTCTATCGATTATCATCCCTCAAATTTACTCCAATCTCTTTAATATATTGAAGACTATCATGCAAAGAGAATAACTGCATGAGATGTAACTCATGATTGGAGTAAATGAAGCTTGAAGATGGTGGGTTGTTAGTGAGCTACTTGAAGATGGAGTTGGAAAATCTCAATTTCCCATTTGTGTAATTTCTATATCCAAAATCCAATTTTGACTTAAAAATCACATTTGATTCAAAAATAAAAATTTATTAATTTTACAAATTAATTTCATAAATTAATTTTCTAATAAAATTAATAGATAATTATTTAAATAATTTAAATAATTCTAATTAATTTAATATCCAATATTAAATTAATTTTACACAAATCCATCTTCATATATTTAAATCATATTTAAATATAAATTCTTCAATTTTGTTTGATTCTAATTTGAACATTTCAAATTAACTTATCACGCTACTCTAGAGCTAATACATTTCCAAGCTAGTAGGGGGACCTCGTGGACCTACAGATCATTGGCTCCAACGATTCGAGATTAATCGGTTAAACTCATTAGACCAATCTAACCCTCATTCATTAACTAATGAGTCACTCCACTAAAGCCCATAGTTGAACTCCCCTTACTGTAGATATATTATGTTCACTCGATATACCCATGATTAGTAAATCAACCTTTCACAAGTTGTTCATAATAACGGCAGGGTCAAATCTCTATTTTACCCCTAATATTACCTCTTGTTCCTTAAGTCCCCACTGGTCCCCTAATGAATAATTTTTTTGTGATCCAGTCAACAAAATCGAGTCCCTCTCGGGCCAGTGAGAGGGCGGGGCTCCTTGTTCAAGATCCAGAATCAGCACTTAAGGGAACAACCTATCTACTATCCCTGAAGGCGGGTAGGAGTGAATTCTGTCTTGCACCCTATGTCCCCAGCTATCTATCTAGTCTTACCCCTGAAATGGGAGGTTATTGAGCCGGCGCTGTTGAGCCAACCCTCACCTATGCAAATCTAAGGATAATTCTAAATAAACAGAAGTTCATAGTTAGCTCATAATTAAGGTCTAGTTGCCTAGATCATCGCTTTGAAATAGTCAGTCTTAAACAGTAAACAACGTTATAAAGTAAGAGTGATTGATTTTGTGGTCTGATCTAATATTAATTAATATTAATTAAAACAAATTTAATATTAATTATGAGACAGTAAACAACGTTATGGGAGAGAAATACATTTGAATATGATTCAAATTTAATATTAATTAAATATGTGATATTTAATTAACTAAGATTATTTAATTTTATTAATTAATAATTATTTAATCAAATTAAATCAAATTTTATTTGATTTAAATTAAACTAAATAATCATATAACTCCCGTGCAGTTAAGGGAGCTAACATGAGTTAATGTGAGTGGGAGAGGGAGTTAATTTCCTCATTTAATATGAACAATAGTTATGTGTTTGTTTTTTGACAGAGGAATTGTTTTTCTAGGAAAAACACACTAACTCTCAATTCTCTCTCTACTCTCACTATCTCTCATCACTTAAAATCACAGAAAAAATTTCTCTCTAGATCTCTTCCCAATCTTCAAAAAAAAAAAAAAAAAAAAAAAAAAAAAAAAAAAAATCCATAAGCCAAATCCTTACTTGGTAATAACGGGGAAAGCATAATGGTAGTATCTTGTTCGAGACCAAAGAAGAATTGCTGAGATCGTGACCACAACGAAGAATTAGAGAATGAAGAATTGTCTTCAAAGGTATCTTTCCCTTGAAATTATTCATAGTTAAATAGCTACTAAGTGAATTTATATTTAAAGTTCTATATAATTTTCTGTATGTTCCAAAATCAAATTAAAAGCACACACATTCATGCGCTTCAACTGCAAGATCCGATCCCTTGAAAAAGTAGAACTTACATTGTACTCACCTCAAGATCTAGTTTGTAGGCATTACCATTGATCCGCTCTATTAATTGAAATGGGCCATCTCCTCTTGGTTGAAGTTTAGACTTCCTTTCATCCGGAAACCTTTCCTTTCGTAAATGAACCTAAATCCAATCGTCAAGTTTAAAAATCAACTTCTTTCTCTCTTGGTTTCTACTATTGATAAGCTTTTGATTATTCTTTTCAATCATTTCTTTGATTTCTTTATCAAAATTTTTTAAGTATTCTGTCCTTGAAACAACTTCTTAGCAATGCATCAAGTACTACATTATCCTTACCTTTTTTGTAATGAATGGCATATCAAAATATCTCAATGAACTCTACTCATTTAGCATGCCTCTTGTTCAACTTTGTTTAGCTTTTTAGGTACTTCTAGATTTCATGATCCGTGTGGATAACAAACACCCTTTGGCCACAAGTAATGTCACCAAATTTGCAAAGCCCTCACAAGTACTTGTAATTCCTAATCATATATTGGGTAGCTAAGTTGTGCTCCATTTAGTTTCTCACTAAAGAACATGATTGGCCTCTTTTCTTGCATCAAAATGGTTTTAATCCATTTTCCACTTGCACACATTCAATCTCAAAAGATTTATCAAAGTTAAGTAAAGAAAGACAATGTGCATTAGTCAATTTATTTTTCAATTCATTGAATGCATTTCTTGCTTTTCTTTTCATTCAAATTTCACATTCTTTTTAACAAGTTCATTCAAGGGTGAGACTATGCTACTAAAATCCTTAATGAACCTTCTACAAAAACTAGCTAAACCATGAAAAGATCTCATCTTGGTTATATTGGTGGGTGTGGGCCACTCTTGAATAGCCTTTACCTTTGCTTCATCAACTTTAACCTCGTCCTTTCAAACAAGGAATCCTTAAAAGTTGGCTTGGTCTAGACAAAACTACACTTTTTGAAGTTGGCATAAAACTTTTGTTCTCTAAGTTTAAGCAAACTTGTCTTGATATGTAAAATATGAACACCCAAACTTTTTTATTAAACAAGAATATTACCAGAGAATTTGTCAATGTATTCTCTCAAAAGTGATTCATTAGGCTCATAAAAGTCCTTGGTACATTAGTAAGACCAAATGATATAACAAGCCACTCATAAAGATCAAATTTTATCTAGAAAGTCATTTTCTACTCATCTGGGACATGACAAATATTAAGCTTATTACTTCAAGGCATAACTCAAGCTATCTCCACTTTCCATTGGATGAATTTGTAGGTACAATCTAGTTTCTTTAGTAGATACTCATGAAGGCGCAATATCAAATGAAGAACTTCACTAAAGCATCTAATAACTGTTTCACCCGACTGCATAAAATATCTATACATACTCTATTTTTTACATCATGTGTAAAGATATTGCCACCATTTCTTCTATCTCTATATGTTTATTTCCATTTCACTTACCTACAGTTTTGAACATATAACAAAGTATACTCAATGTTCTTCTATTTATACGAGTATTCTCAAAACACATTAAATCATTGTCATGTATCAATCTATGTATATTAATTTGTCTAACTTGTAATCTAAAGAATGCACCTTCGGCTCTTATATATTTACGATTATGCTTATGGCATGCAATAGTTAATAACAATAAACAACTCAAAAAATACTATTGGGAATGCGACCAAAGTCCCACATTGGTTAGATTAGAGGAGGATCATGGGTATATAAGTAAGGATGACTATCTCCATTGGTATGAGGCCTTTTGGGATGAAACAAAAAATAAAGCCATGAGGGATTTATGTCCAGAGTGGACAAATATCATACCATCATGGAGATAGTTAGTTTGAGGGTAGTTGTCCCTAACAAATACATTGGTCTAGCATGTCTTGCCACATATTAACACAATATTGCTAAATGATATGGTTCATATCTCTTTCTATGAAAGCATCTACTGGTCGCACAAAATATCTATGTATCATTCTAATTTTTTACATCGTGTGTAATGATGTGTAAAAATATTATCACTATTTCTTTTATCTATTTATGTTGACATCATTTTAACTTGCTTATAGTTTTGAGCATATGATGAAGTAAACTCAATGTTCTTCTATTCATAGAGTACTATTCTCAAAGTATACTAAATCCTTGTCATGTGTCATTCTATGGACATTAAATTGTCTAACATGTAATCTAAAGAATGCACTTTCACCTCTTACATATTTACGATTATGCTTCTTGCAGCAATAATTAATAATAATAACAAATTTAAAAAATACATTTGATTCAATATGTCTATATCACAAATTAATATTGTCACAATATTGCCAAATGAGCTCAACTCAGTCATATTGACATACACTTTGATCCAATAGGTCGGAGGTTCAATTCTTCACTTTTGCAATTGTTGTATTAAAAAATAGAACATTGTCACAATATTATCTATCAATTTTAAAGTACGATGATTCATATCTGCAAAGAATATAAATATATATTTTTATAAATAAGCTTCAAAACCTTAACAATATGAATACTGAATTTGTCTTGTAAATATCTCAAACAATAAGAAAATTTTATTAAAAACTACCATATCAGTACCTTTTCAATAATAAATATAATTATTAAAAATAAATAAAATGTATAATCTAATTTACAAAAAAAATAAAATAATTTTATTTGTAGGAAATATAATAAAAAATTTGATTTTCAAAAATTAAAATTGAAAATATAATTTGAAGAAAATGAAAATACACAATGAAAAAAATGCCTAATCTAATTTGAAACAAACTTCAATAAAATATCTAATCTTTTCACAAAAAATAAAAAATAAAAAAAAATCAAATACATCTTTTATTTTCATTCCATCCTTAGATTATCTGCCAAAACAATTGTAGATTTTATATATTTTGAAAAAAAACCTTAAATCTAATCTTTTAACGAAAAATAATCAAACTTTTTATCTTCATTCTATAGTTGGACTTTATGTCAAAATAATTGTAGATTTTTTTTAATCTTTTACAGTAGAGTTAGGTCTTGACTTAAATCGGGAATACAATGATATTTTAATTAAGAGCTTAAAACTTATTAGAAAATTTTTGAAAGCTCAAAGAAAAAATCCAAAAGTTTATAAGAAATAATAGACACTTCTCAAATTAAAGTTTGATAAAATGAGTCATACTGTGATAGTAAGATCTAGACTCAAGTCTCAACAAAGAGGATCAAAGATATTTTTTAATAAAAAAAAATACAAAGAACTCTAGATTGTGCTCTAGACCCAACCAAAAGAAACATAATTATGATTTTTTTCCAAAATAGAAAAGAAACATGCATACACAAATTAACCCCTAATTATTTTTTTTCCAATATCTAATAGTAGGGAGTCTTGAAAACCCATAATTTCAATAGGAATGGAGATACCTAGAATTGAAGGATTTTAGATGTTGGGTATCTTTGGATGCTTGGTAATTTTTAAATTACTAAAATGTAAGTAATCTAGATGCTCATGAGGTGGTAATTTAAGATTACCATGAAACAAATGACCCCCTAATTTTTGCAAGTGCTTAAGAAAGCAAGTATTGTTGGGTATTTAAAGACCCCATTTAATCATTTTCAAAATTTATCAACTTATTAAATACAAATTAAGGGTACAATTGATTTTTAATCACCGTTGGCAACCATTATTTCAAAAGTTACCGCAACCCCAAACAAAGCATAAAAAAGATTTGGAGACTAAAGTTTAGGTGTAGCCAATAGAGACTTCACAATTTTATTAATTTGTATTATCAATTTTATTTGAGACAACCATCCAACCATTAGAAACTTAACCTAAGCATGCCAACAAGAGCGTAGCTCAATTGGCATAGTGTTCATATTATCAATTTCGTGGTTTGAGGTTCGATTTCCCCACCCCACACTTTAATTACAATACATTTGCAAAAAAAAAAAAAAAAAAAAAAAAAAAAACCCTTAAAGCCTAAGCTTAATTATTACATAGATTTTTTTATTCCATCCCATAAGTACTTACAGCTCATTTAGGTGTCTAATCATAAGTTGATATGTGACAAATTTTTCTTTTTAATTTTTTTTTCTTTATGATTGAAGAGGATACATGATAATGGATGCAACTATTACCATTATTAAACTACAAAAGGCAGTTTACTTAAAAATGATTTTATGTAACTCAAAAAAAACAACAAAATAGTTGGCAGAGATCATGCATAAGCAGTAGCTAGAAGACGCGGCTTGACGAGAACATGAAGAGGGTTGACTCTGTGCATGGTGAGCCCAAGGTTGGCAGCCATGTCCACCGGTTCATCACAACGAGTTCGAAGTTCAAATGAATGAATCAAACTAGCCAACACCAACGGCGTCATCAAAAGACTAATCCCCAACCCAGGGCAGGACCTTCTTCCATAACCAAACGGACACAGTTCAAAATGTTGGCCCTTCACATCTATGTGGTTGTAGTTATGGCTACTAAGAAACCTCTCTGGTTTGAACTTTGAAGGCTCTGGCCAAACTCGAGGGTCCCTCTGTATCTTCCAAATGTTTGTTATAAGGTGCGTGCCCGCCGCCACATTGTAGCCTCCAATTGTGCAATCTTGGCTTACCTTTCGAGCTCCTGACAATGGCCCTGCTGGGTACAATCTTAATGTCTCTTTGATGACGGCTTGGAGATACTCTAGCTTGCTTATGTCTGATTCATCCACTAACCTTTTGTTTCCGACATGGTTGTCTAGCTCCTCTTGTACTCCTTTTAGTGCCTCTTGGTTGTTAAGTAATAATGAGATTGCCCATGTTATAGTTACCGTCATTGTATCAGTTGCTCCAGAAATGAGGGTCTATCATAAACAGGAAAAATTCTTTACTGCTAAATGTATGATAGAGAAGCTGTAAGAGTATCATGAGTTTATATTACTCAGTTGATTATTACCATAATGATGAATAATTTTATAGTTCAAACAACATTATTGTTCATATAGGAAGTTTTTCACCCTTTGAAGGCTAAAATTAGTTTCATATATTTGGCCCGTTTAGTAACTATTTTATTTTTTTATTTTTTTTAATTAAGTCTATGTACACTATATTCACCTCCCAATTTCTTTTTTTTGTTATCTACTTTTCACTAATAATTTAAAAAACCAATTCAAATTTTGATAACTGCTTTCAAAAAGTTGTTTTTATTTTTGAATTCTTACTAAGCATTCAATCATTATAATTATGAAAGATGCAAATCATTGTAAAAAATGTGAATGAAGTAGGTTTAGTTTTCAAAAACTAAAACTAAAAACCAAATGGTTACCAAACCAAGCCTTAGCAATTATTTGACAAAAATTTAAGGGTAAAAATTTAAGACTAAAATCTAGGAAAATAATTTTCTTATTCTTTCCTCAAATTTCTTCGAAATCAATAGAAATTTTTTAATCTTTCACTATGATAAAATTACCTTTTTAGTCTCCAGATTTTATATAATATATATGTGTTTTTTGTCTTTGAATTTTAAAAATATACTTTTTTAGTCCTTAAGTTTATAAGCATAGGTCAATTTGGTCTTTGAGTTTTAAAAATGTAATTTTGTAGCACCCGAGCTTCTAACAATAGGTTTAAACGGTCGCTCAAATAATTTTTTAATTATTTTAAATACTTACATGGAATTTTAAATTAGAAGAATAATTTTTAAAAATTATAACTCTTAAATTATTTTTCTAATTTTAAATATCATATAATTATTTTTAAAAAATTAAAACAAAAACATAATTCAATGACCTTTTAAACCTATTTGAAAAAATTTAGAGACCAAAAGGGTATATTTTGAAAACTTGGAGACCAAATACAACTATTTTTATAAACTTGAACACTAGAAAGGTACATTTTTAAACCTTAAGGAACATATGCATATATTATTCAAAACTTGGGAATTAAAAAGGTCATTTTCTTTTCTGGTCTAAATTTGTGTGAATTACCTTATATATGTCACTTAAATTTATTATTAATCAATTTTAGCATTCGTTAATAAATAAAGTCTTATTTATATCATTTATTTTTTTTTATATTGGGCATGTTTTCTCACAATTTCTTTATTATAGATTTTATTTTCTTGAACATTTGAATTCTTAACCAATTTTTAAAAAGAATAATAAGTTTATAAAAGCTACATTTTTTAGGTCTTCTTTGGTAATTTAGTTTTTTGTTTACTATTCTAAAAATTTATACTTGTCTATTCCCAATTTTCAAATTATAATTTTTATCTACGTTAAGAAGCACTTGAATTTTAATCAAATTCCAAAAACAAAAGGAAAATTATTTCAAATAGTAAAACTATTGAAAATATTTACAAGATATAACAAAATTTTAGAATTATCAATAATAGACGTTGATAGACACTGATAGACTTCTATCAGTGTCTATCAATGTCACTGATAGACATTGATAGGAGTCTATCAGTGTCTATCAGCATCTATCATTGATAGTCCTAAAATTTTGTTTTATTTTGTAAATATTTTGGTTCATTTTTCTATATTTAAAAACAACCCAAAACAAAAACTACTTTTTTTAGGTCTCGTTTAGTAATCATTTTTATATATATATATTTTTTAAATTAAGTATATAGATACTACTTTCACCTTCAAATTTCTTCTTTTGTTATCGACCTTTTACTAATAGTTTAGAAAACCAAACTAAATTTTGAGAACTAAAAAAAAATTAGCTTTTAAAAGATTGATTTTTTTTAAAAAAAATTTGGTTAAGATTCCAATCATTATGCTACAGAAAAAAATCATTATAATAAATATGAAGAAAATATGTTTAATTTAAAAAAAAAAATGAAAGAATTAGCAAACGGGATCTTATTTTTCAAAATCCAACTTCATTTTAAAAAACATTATAAAGTAGATAATAAAATATATAATTAATTTTTAAAGACCAAAATTAAAAAAATTTTAAATTTTGATTTGATTTTTTAAAAACGTACAAAACAAAGAAATCAATCCTAACAAAATTTTCAAAAACTAAACATCGAACACCAAATGGTTATCCATCACAAAGATCTACTATAAAAATGTTAATATAGAATACCAAGCAAGTGGCTTTATTGACTGTATCAGCATCATATCCACCAAGATCCATCCCTTCAAGAAGCGACGGCATCACACCCATTAGGTCCTCCTCCTCCCCGGCACCGGCGTCTTTCTTCTTCTGACGATGTTCTTCCAGCCATTCCTCCATTAGACAGTCCAATTCTTTAGAAACTTCCTTAGTCGCTTTCAAATAACCACCAAGATCCAGAAATTTCAGAAAAGGAATGGCATCTCCCACCGTAATCCGCCCCGCCAATTCAAAGAACCCCCTCATCGCTTTACGACATCGGTCCATCTCCGAACCCCCAACCAACCGCTTCCCACAAACCATCATCAAGATCACATTCAAATTAATATTCCCAATCCACTCATCCAAATCAACAATTAAATCACCATTTCTATATTCTGTCCATGAATTGTAAATCCCCTTCACTCCTCTATTCACTTCACTGACTCTGAGATCTCTCTGTATTTCCAGACGGCGATTCGAAAGCACTTCCGAGACTGCTATCTTACGCATGTTTCGGTAATAGTCATCGTAATTCGGCCGAAACCCGAACCCGGCGAAGTTGTAGCCTAATTCTTTTTCAGTTAAAATCTTGGGTCGGAAAGAGACGATTGAATCAAGAGTTGTGTAGCATTCTTTAGCGATTTCCCATTTGCTTATAACTAGAGTTGGGTGGACACCGAGTCGGATCTGGAATATCGGGCCGTATTTATCGGCCATTGCTCCGAAGATTTCATGGAGGAGCAGAGAATCAGTTGTGAGGAGGCGTAGATGGCCAATGATCGGCCATCCGCCGGCTACTTCAGGGGGTTGTGATCGGCGTAATTTTGTAGCCTTTTTCTTCAGAATCAGGACATAATATGAGAAGATCAGAAAAAGCAAGAGGATGAGTAATCCAGCTACGGAGATGTTGATATCATATTCGGAACTCTGATCCGCAATGGCCATGGTTGTGGGAAGCTCCAATGTACATTGGCTGCTCATTTTATAGCAGCAAGAATAATAATGATATGGAGCAGTTGCTGAATTTGTGATCCCTAATCTCCACTAGTTGAGAACAATATTATCTCTAGGGGAAGAAAAATGGCCTTGAAATTTATTGTTAAATGATATGGTATATGAATTTGAAATTATTAACTTTGTTTGTTTGTCAATTATGGGTTTCTATCTCATTTTAGAATTGATGGGTAATCGTCAAAGGATTCCTTTTTTTTTTTTTTGTCTTTTTGTCGATTTAAATTATTGCACGTTTGATGAACTTTTGAATATTGTGTTAGATAATTATGATGTTTCATCTTAAAACCAATTAACAATGGTGGTTTCTTTTAAAACTTGTGAGCTCTCTTAGGCTTTTCTAATGTGAAATTTTAACAATTTCTAATTTTGTAAATCGGCTACATATCAATCTGAGCATAATTTGACTGTGGTGTAGAGGATATTAAATCACTAATTGAACCAAAAGTTTAAGTTTATGGATAAAGAAGAAAATTTTAATATCATATCATCTAACAAAACAAACCATTTATATAATGTCTTATTTTGAAAACTTTGAATAGAGGATGAAAAAATTGAAGCTTTGACGGGATTAAAAACCAAATTAGAATAACGCCTAAACAAATATCTTTCTTTCTTGTTATGATTAGAGTGTGGTAAAAATGTATAAAAACTATTTTGTGGTTGTGTTTAGCGGCTCTCTCTATATATATCTATATATTTAAAAAAAATTGTAATAAAATGAAAAACAAAAAATATCTACCTCCTTCTAGCCTATTTTAATTAGTCGAATATAACTTAATTCATAAAGACATAATATCGATTAAGAAGTCAAAAGTTTGAATTTGTAATACCATTTTTGAAATGTGGTACATTTAGTACATATAATTTAAATAATTTTACATTGATTATGTTAATAAGTGTTTCAATTGACTTTAAGCTTATATATTAATTAATTCTCTCTTTATTATTAAACGTTACCCTGATGTTAGAAGTTTAAATCCTCATTATCTCACCTTTATTGTATTCAATGATGAAAATATCGTTATGGGTGTAAATATCGGTAACTCAGATTTATAGATATATCGACGGATATTTAAAGAAAATCACGAATATCAAGAAAATTTATAAAAATATTGTGAATTTTTTAGTGAAAATTTAGAATAAACTTGTTTAAGTCATAGACTACTATTTTCAACACTGTATCACTATGAAGTTGTTTGGGGTGCTGAGTTGAGATATGATGTCTAGAGTTCATATGTTCGTGGAGTTTATATGTCTGTAAAGTTCATATATTTGTGTTTGGAGTGCAGAGTTATTTTGTGTGAGTTATATGTCTGTGTTTGAGATGTAGAGTTTGAAAGAATCGAATTCTCACGGAATCATGTGAACGCCTTGCATTTAGACATTTGATTTTTATGGAAACAAAAACAGTAAAATAAAACATGGATTTGTAGGATAAACATTCAAACAAAACTATATGCATGCTGGAAAAGAGAAAAAAGAGGAGAAATCAAAACTCACATTTGTTGATTCTTCTAGTTTTCCTCTTCCACCATTATCAACGATCTCGAACTTCTTCAATGAAGGACACCACTGACAAAGTTACCTTGCTATTCTTTAGGATTCTAAAGAACTTGGAAAAGTGGTCTCCAAGAACATTTGACGAGAAAATGGTAAAGAATTTTTAGAGAAAAGTTAGAGAGAAGGTGGAGGCTTGGAGGCAATATTTTTTCTTTTTTATGTAATAAAAAAAAATCTTTTTTTTACTCTAAATGTGCTATAAGGATATATTTATATAGAAAAGGGTTAACCTCTTCTCCATGTGACCATATAGGGATTTAATATATATTTAATTAATTATCATATACTAACCTCTAATCTCAGTATTTTTAATCAATTAATTAACCATTAATTAATCAATTAAATCATATTTAATATGGAGTTAATCAATATATAAATATCACATATTTATATCTACATATCTCTTTATGAATTCAATTCATATAAATCTAATATTTGGTATTCAAATATATATCTCTTACATAATTTGAATTATAGATCATATTTATAATTAACCATTATATATAAATTTCATTAATATAAAATTTCCTCATTTGATTTGAACAGTTTAAATTATTCATCATTACTATCCTTTAGTAAGCTTACAATGGACCTTAATGGACCTACAAATTAGAAGTTCCAATGATATGAGATTAATTTATTAAACTTCTTTAATCCAATTAATCATCCAATCAATCAATATTCAATAACTATTGATCACTCCATTAAAGACCAATAGCTGCACTCTTTGCACTGTAATATATTTTTATATCCATGGATATAACCAATCAACAGAGCGATGACCCTTCACTCATAACTACAATTGGGTCAAAATACCATTTTACGCCTGCAGGTACATCTAACTTCTTAAGTACTACTGATTCCTCTAATGAACAAACAGTTTATAGTCCAACTATAAACTAACATCTCTCAGGCCAGTGAGAGGTTGAGGCCTCATTGTTCCAGACTCAAAACCAGCTATTAAGGGAGTTATTTATCTACTTTTTCCAAGGAATGAGAAGCAGTGAGTTCCATCTTATGTAGCTATGTTCACAACTCCTTAATCAGACAAATCCTCAAAATGGTAAGCTTATTGAGTTGGCTATCATGGTCACTCTTACTCATACAGAGCAAAGGACAGTCGTCATAAATAGGAGTTCACAACTCTCTCAGGATTAAGGTCAAGTCTCCTATGGTCATCCTAGCGAAATATTAGTTTCTTCAAGTAACAGTGTTAGAAAGAGAAACTAATTATTTCGTAGTTTGATCTATGTATAAACTTCTTTATACAAGATACCTCCACTCACATGTTTTTACATTAAAAATATAGTTCATATTATTTATAATTGATATGGATTAGGACCAATGAGTTGCATTAATAAAACTTTAGTTGATTTTAATTAATTTTCAGCATTTAAATTTAGAGTTTTTTGTTGTCTTTAAATAATTTCTAGATTTTAAGAGTTAAATTTAAGTCTTGGTAATTATGGAGATGCATTGAAGATGGTAGTTGGAAGATGGAGTCTACAATTAATAGAGTTATATTAACGGATAGTGGTTGGAAGATGAAGGTTGATAAGAGAACTTAATGCTTTATTTTGACTTTTGTTTATTTGTATTTATCCTTCATTTGTAATGAAAAAAAAAAATCAGAACTGAAAAAACTGAAAAAAAAAGTGTCATTCACGTTATTCTTTCTGTGTTATTATCTTTTAATTTTATCTTGATCTGAACACCATGTTGTCCCAAAGGCGAAATTCTAATAATACCTAAAATGGTAATGCCCAATTTTGGAAAACTTTACGAGATGCCTTTGTTGAGATACAACAATCCATTAATTACATGTCTGAATTGAATCTAAGATGAAGTTTCAAGAGCAAGCTATGAATATTCAAGCGACACAATCTATTCAAGAGGATGTTTATCACTAACTCTTCTCGCAATAGTTCGGCTGAGTTAAATCAATCTAATGATTACTTTTCTAAATTAACTCAAAAGATGAAGTTTCAAGGGCAAGACATGATGATTCAAGCGACACAATTTGTTCAAGAAGATGGTTGTCCCAAGCCTAAAGATGATGTTTCGAAAGACGTCATTATCGATGATGTGTCAACCAACAAAGAAGATGTTCACATATATGTTGATAAAAGTCAAGTCAAGACAAACTGTTAGAAAATGTACTTAAGAAAAATCAAGAGAGTGAGATTTTTATTCCAACTAACATTCAATATTATTTTGCTCTTTTTTATTCTTTAAAGACATGGCAAAAGAAGCAGATCACTCTAGACATGAAGTTCATACTTGATTCAAGTGGAGATGTTCCAATCCAAGTGTTTAATCAAGCTCGAGTGAATGGCTACAAGATTACTCTTCAAGGCGAGGAAAAGGTGAATTACTTTTTCAATGCAGCTGAATTTCGTCCATTTGATGTACGAGATACTTTTAGATTCGGGGATGAATCCTTTTAAAGAGGGGGAAGATGATATGGATCAGAGTCGATGAGTTGCATTAGTAAAACTTTAGTTGTTTTTAATTAATTTTCAGCATTTTAATTTTAGAGTTTTTTGTTATCTTTAATTGATTTCTAGATTTTAAGTGTTAAATTTAAGTCTTGGTAATTATGAAGATGCATTGAAGATGGAGACTGCAATTAATGGACTTACATTGAAGGATAGTGTGGAGGCTGCAATTAATGCAGTTACATTAAAGGATAGTGGTTGGAAGATGAAGGTTGATAAGAGAACTTAATGCTTTATTTTGACTTTTATTTATTTGTATTAAATAGATTAGAATCTTTACAAGGCTATATAAATCCTTCTATCCTTTATTTGTAATGAAAAAAAATCAAAACTTTATGAGTGAAAATTGAAATCTCATATTTGAGACATTTTCTTATTTTTTGCAAATTCTTGTTTTTAGATTTGCATGCTAGAAACATTCAAGGTTGATTGGTCATCAAACTTGTAGAGTGTTTCTTCCTTGAAGTGAATGGGCTTGTGAAAAGTGCTTAGGCATTTAAGTTGTCTTGCTTCTTGGTTTGACCGTCTATCTTTCTCGTTTTTTTCCTTATTAGATCCACTTACATCTCATGTAACAATTACAAAGTAAGTCATATCTGCAATGTTGCCAGGATAAGGCACCCAATCTTTATCTATTTACTACAGACTTTTTAGGTTTTTACTTAAACATGAACCACCTTGTCAACCACATACTGTTCAAGTGACATCATATAACCTTGGATCTTAATTTATTGGATTGAATTAATGTTGTCTAAATTTCAAATAAAATACTTCTGAATTTATTAGATATATAATTTGTGTTAACAAAACTATAAACCATGAGATACATTAGATTTAGAACATCAATCCCAACAATTTCCCACTTGTCCAAAGCTAGTAGAATGTATCAAAATATAATAATAGACGAACGGAAAAGTAAAGTATCAATATACAATACAATAAACTAGTGCATACAATATACTCAATGAAATCTCCCACTTGCCCTAGCTTAGACGACTCATACCCTATGGACGTAGAGCCTTTAGGTGACTCTGAAAAACTTTAGCTGTGAAAGCTTTTTATAAATGGATCAATAATATTTTGCTCCAAGGCAATCTTTGTGACAATCATTGTAACACCCCCAGAGTTTTTTTTTTATTTTTCAAGAATGAACTTTCTAGGATGAAAGTTTTTTTAGAAGGGAAGAATGTAACACCCCGCACATTTTTTAAGTAATAATGTAATTTCAGTAACTTTATTATTTGGAATTTCAATAATTTTTATTAATTAAGGGTATTTTTTAATTTTGGACTTCAAGTATAAGTGCGAAAATTTAATTATTGGCGTGAAATTATTTAATTTGAAATTCAATTTGAAAATTAATGGCAGGAATTAATTTTCTTTTGAAACGGAAAGGAATTTAATAGTAAAACGAAAAGAAATTAAATGTAATGGAATTTAATAGTATAAAACGGAAAGAAATTAAACGTAATTATATTTATTTCCTTTTTTTGTTTTATTATTACTATTATTATTATTATTATTATTATTATTATTATTATTATTATTATTATTATTATTATTATTATTATTATTATTATTATTATTATTATTATTATTATTATTGTTCTTCTTTTTTTTTTTTATAAAAAGTCAAACTCCACCTCCCATCTGTTCGTTTTCTCCTTCCAATGAACAACGACAATGCCCACAATCTCCAACCAATGTCCTCTGATGTCGCAGCATACAACTTCAATGGCCATAATGCTTGCGACTTAGATTTGAGTTACCCACTTCTTAATGGCTCCAAATTTCGAACAACAACCAACAAGAATTAAAGTTGTTTTGCATGTTTATTTGATTCAAGGTTCCATTGGGCAAGGAAGATGTTGAGCTTCTAGTTTCTAGAATTTGCGATTAGAGGTAAGTAATCTTACTACTGGAACTGCCCACGAGCCAAGCATTAGATGTATGCTAGCATGATAAATGAATGCTATGGCAGAATGACAACATGATGGACTGATAGTATAGTATGACCAATGTATTTTCTGGTATGAGATCTGAAAGATTTATTTATGCACATAGGCATTTGAATGCTAGCATGAGATGGTATGTGATTCCATATGGTTGTATTTAATCTGTTGATGTTGAGGATTGTAAGACTGGTTACAAGAATAATTTTGACTGTTCTGAGATTTAATAGACCGTTTAGATAAGATATATGAACATGTGATAACATGACTGAAGAATGTTAATGTATGAGCATGATTTAGAATTTTATGAAATATATTAAAATGACGATTGGGCATGACCCTAAATTATGAGTTAAGAGGCACTATTACGGAAATGTCTTAAAGTTAGGTGAAAGTTGGAGCATTTTGTTGATGTGCTTATTGATGTGATTTATTTTGAAATTGTGTAAGTTATATGATGTATTATAAAATTTCAAATGTTTGATTGTTACATGAGTTAGTGCATGAAAGTGATGTACTAGAGTGGATCCATTAATACTAGATTAATTATGTATGTTGAGGTTAACTAGCCTAACCTTGATCAGGAGATTTTTTAGAAGATTCATGATTAGGTGAGTATTATATGTAATATGAAGTTAGATGCAATCTCTTTTCCTTTCCAGACTATACGACTGCATGAAAATAATGCACGACCAAAGGCGTTAGTACATGAAAGAGATGTACTAGGGCTAGTGTGTATGAAAATGATACATACCTAGAGGGTACTGGGGTGTATGAAAGAGGTACATACTTAGTGGGTTATGTGTATACGAAAGAAGTGTATGCCTAACCATGTATACGAAAGAGGTACACATTCCTATATTTATAGAGAGGATATGAGTGTACAAAAGAGGTACATACTCAGTGGGTTATGTGTATACAAAAGAGGTGTATATATAACTAGATGTACAAAAGAGGTACATACTCAGTAGGTTAGGTGTACACGAAAGAGGTGTATACTTAACTAGGTGTATGAAAGAGGTACACATTCAGTGGGTTATGTGTATACGAAAAAGATGTGTATATAACTAGATGTACAAAAGAGGTACATACTCAGTAGGTTAGGTGTATACTTAACCATGTGTACGAAAGAGGTACACATTAAATGGGTTATGTGTATACGAAAGAGGTGTATGCATAACCATGCGTATGTAAGAAATTGTGTTTCCTTCGAGATTCACCAGAGGTTGTGGGTCCTACGGGACTTACTAGAGATAGTGGGCATACTTGACTACAGTAGAATAGAACTCAGTTTTTCATGTATGTATGTGTCCCATGAGGACTAGAGCAAGTTATATGTTTCACCAGAGGTGGGTATCTAAAGAACATAGATGCCCAGCCTAACCCCAGTAGTGGGGTTACTTACTGAGTATTTTATACTCATTCTTTCTCATGTTGTTGTTTCAGATAAGGGTAGAGATGCACCGACAATGGACAAGCGGAATTCGTGATCGAGCCACTGGGACTAGTTTTTACGCTTCCGCTCATGAGATTTAATGTTCTTTTCATGTTCCTCTTAATTTTTAGTTTTGAAGCTTAAAATTTACTTTTAAGAATTGTTTTTTAGACTTATTTATTGTCCTTTATGATTTATGGGTACCCTACTATTGTTTTAGTATTTAAATTTAATGAAAGATTTTTTAACTTACTTTATTTAATTAGCATTTATTTCGCCATAACCGAGTGTCGTTTTGAGTTCTATGCATGCATGTATTTAGTAACGGCCTAACTTAAGTCCAGGGGGTCAGGTCGTTACAATCACATGTCCCTATTGCACAATCTCTCTAATAAGATGATACTTGCGCTCTATATACTTTCCATGTTTGTGGCTACGAGGCTCTTTGGAGTATGCCACATCACCACTATTATCACAATATAGTATGATGGGTATAGACTTATGTAGATCCATTTGAAACCTATTGGTTTAATTCCATCAGGTTGATCTACAAGTTTCCAAACATAATTGGAGTGTATAGACTCCATTTCTTGATCCATAACTTTGATCCATTCTTCTTTGTCAACATCAACCATTGCCTTCTTGTAAGATGATGGATCCTCAACCCTATCATCTAATATGATGATTTGAGTTTCTGTTAAACATAAATAGTGAGTAGGTTGGGTTACAATCCTCCCACTACATCGAGACTTTCTCAACACTTAAGAATGATGTGTTTGACTAGATGAAGCAACATTAACAACTCTTGTCGAAATGTTCGCCTCTTCAACAACTCATGTTGAAGTTTCAGTAGTTTCTTTGGAAATTTCATTTAATACAATTTGACTCCTTGACTTATGTTCTCTATTGTTGTTTTCTTTTAATAAAGTAGCATTTGACAATACAAATACTTTGTTTTCTTTTAGATGGGAGAACAGACTACCTTTCGTTTCTTTAAAATAACGTACAAATAAGCATAATCTTGAACGTGGTTCCAATTTCTTTGGATTTACTACAAGCACATGTGTTGGACATCCCCAAATCCTGAGATGTCATAAACTACTTTTACGACCTCTCGCTAATTCAAAAGATGTTCCAGTAACACTCTTTTATGGAACATTGTTTAAAAGGTAAGATGCAGTCTCCATTTCATAACCACAAAAAGAAATCATTAGAGAAGCATAGCTCATCATAGAGTGAACCATGTCCAACAAGGTTCTATTTCTTCTTTCTAATGCATCGTTTGTTGAGGTGTACCAGGTGCTGAGAATTGAGATTGATTTCATGTTCTATCATATAGTTATGGAATTCAATATCCATGTATTCTCCACCTCGATCTAATCAAAGTGTTTTAATCTTTCTACCTAACAAATTTTCAACTTCAGCCTTATACTCCTTGAATATTTCAAAATGTGTAAGACTTATGTTGTATTAGATAAACATGTCCATATCTTGAATAATCGTTCATAAAAGTGACAAAATATTCAAACCCTCCTCTGCCTTTTACACTCATCAGACCACAAAGGTCTGAGTGTATAAGCTCCAAGGGTTATTTGGCTCTATAACATTTTTCAATAAAAGGTCGTTTTGTCATTTTTCCTTCTAGACAAGATTCACATACAGGTAAAGAATTTTCTTCTAACTCGTTTAGAAGTTCATTCTTAACCAACCTCTCAATCATATTGTGATTAATGTGACCTAGTCTTAGATTCCAAAGATGAGAATTCTCTTTAGGAAATTTTTTTTTTTTTTTAGTTTTAGTGGTTGTAATGATGAACATTTCTTTATTGTGGAGTATTTTAGATACTAATGGTCTTAGTATATATAAGTTACTTTCGTTTGTTGTAGAAAAACTATCAATATCAGTTTTCGAGAGAAACGTTTTATCCCAAATAAAAGATACATTAAAATAGTGTTCTATCAAACATAAAACTGAAATCAAGTTTCTTTTAAAATTAGGAATATAGTAAACATTATCTAACAATATAAACTTTGATTCAAAAAAAAACTTCAAACACCCAACTGAAACTACCAAGACAACCACTCTTGTTCCAACCCAAAGAGTCATCCTTCCCACTGCCAACTATTTTTAGGAACTAGTTTCTTGCAAACAAGTGCAAACATGGTTAGTGGCTCTTAAATCAAGTATCCAGGTACGGTTATCATTTTCCACCAAACATGTTTCCAGAACCAGTCAATCATATTTACCTTTTTTTTTTTTTCCTTGGTCAAATATTTTGGGCAATTTCATTTTCAATGCCCATCTTGGTTGCAATGATAACAGGTTCCTTTTGCAACTTTGACTTTATTGGCCTTTTAGGCAACAACAGAAGTGGTGGCTTTATTCCCCTTTCCACCTTTCTTCTTTTTCCACTTCTTCATACCAGATGAAGAGGAAGGCACAGATTTAGTTCTAAAGGTCGAACCTTTATGAACTTTTTCTTGTTGGAGAAGGCAACATTTTCTTCCCCATTATTTCTCTTGGTTTTCATTAAGACTAAAAATCCATAGCTCGTTAAGGACGGTGGTGAGGTTGTAGTCAATTTTTTTCATAAATATAATTGCTAAGGAATTGCATAAAGTTGTTTGGCAGCCATTGCATGATATAGCTCATTTGACTGGCCTCATTTACGAGACTTTTATTCATCTCAGTGGTATATGGTTCATTATGTTAAAGACATGTTCCCTATCAGACGATCTTTCAACAATCCGCACACTAAAGCTGAACTTAAGAGCATCATGCAAGGCTTATGAGGAAGATTTTCCAAACGTGTCACGCGATGATTCCATGATCTGGCATGCAGTGATCATGGTCTCATACATTTTGGCCGGGACTTCAAATAGGCCTACCAAAATGTAGACCTTTGCCTTATCATTGACCTTGGTCGACTTCTTATAAAAATTATCAACACTTCGTGGTGCGTTGTGCCCAGGGGCTGGAGGATATTTCTCTGTGAGAACGAATTTGAGGTCATCTACTACCAAAACTGTATTCATCATATTTTCCCAAGTTATATAATTTTCTTCAATTAATTTTTAGTGCCAAACAAAGTAACGATTGAGCTAGACATGCTGATACAAAAACAAATTACTTATATTAGATACTTGTGCAAAAATTCATTTTTCATTTTAATCTAATTAGTTTGGCAAAAATTAATGATCATTGAATTTTGCAATGATACATTCAGTCATTTGGAATAAATGCCACCTCAAGGTGTACAGTTATTCCTATCACTGAAATAAGGCACTCTCAATTAAATATTAGCCCAGAAGAATTTCTTATTCATATAATATTTAATTACCATTCATTTGGGCAATAAATCATTAACTGCTTTAATGTTTTATCGTAAGTGTAACCCTTCATTTTCAACCCTATAACCCCACTTCAAACAGTCTGCATTAGGAAAGAACGTATTTGGTGCAATTGATTATAGTGGTCTTATCTATTTATAGAGTTTGTAATGCCCTTCCCTCATACAAATACCTTCATAAGGGAGAGTGCGCCAAGGGTACCACGAGGTCGAGCATGAAAGAAACATTACAAACTAACGAAAGAGACCATAGGATATGTTGTCACACGTCCTTCTCCCACTTACTATAAACACTTTCTCCATTCACCTTGATATTGACACATGTAAATACCTTCCTAAGGGAAGGTGCGCCCAGGGTACCACGAGGCCGAGCATGAATCTCGCCCTATGAACTCTTTAAAAGAACGTGGGTAGAAAAACGGCATATCATATATATCTTTTTGCTCGCACTAAGTGTTCTACCTTTTAGGTTTATTAACTTAGAAAAAATGCTAAATTATTTTAACTAAGTCATTGTTAAATTTGCTCAATATGGTGCTTATATAATAGTTTAACAATATGTATTTTTGCTCATTAAACACTTTTAATGAAAATAATCACTTATTTCATGCTTATAAAATATTTGCCCAATTCACCTTCTAGGTCCATTCCTAGGTAGAGTTTTTTCGTTTTTGTCAGCTTAAAAACCTCAGTCTAGATAGAATGTTCCTTAGACAAAGGTCCCTTATGGGTAATTATTTTATAAATTTAATCATTTAACCAAGTTCATTTTAATCCTATTAAAATGAATTAAAAGATTAACCTATTTCTAATCTCATTAGAAATTCATTTAACATAAGTCTAGGTAAATTAATTTCAAACAATTTTTAAAAAAAATTGAACTTATATTTACATGCAATTTTTTATTGTCGATTTTAATCTAATTCATTGAACTTATAATCTTTATAAAACAATGAATTTTTTAAAATCCTTTTTCGTTTGCATTATGACAACGACTTTGATTAAATGTAACATTTATATTAATCTAAGTAATGTTATGATCAATGCAAAGTTCATTTTTCATCTAATTATAACACTTATAATTATCATACATGGAAACTAAACATACATATTCATTTCTTTACATCAAACATTATAACATTTATGATGCATGAATATGCTTACTCAAAACATACATTTGAATAATGTAACAATGATATTATAATGCATGAGCACGCTTATATTAATCATGTAACCATACAACATTTATATGATGCATGATCATGTTTATCCTAATGTGGGATTTTAAAACTATATGGCATACATTATGCAACATATAAAACATCACATGCATATAAAACTATATAAAAGTTATGATAGACGAAATATTGGCACCCTAGATTTAACAAAATTTAAATTCCAAAGGAAAGCTACCATCCTTGCATTGGAAGAGACTCTTGCAATCACCTATCTGCCAGGTACCGTCCATGATGCACAAACCAAGACAAACAAGGGATTTCCACTGAACTCAACGCATGGCAGACGAAGTGCTCGATGAATGGATTTTGAGTACTGCATGTGTTGGACAATGAAGTTCAACACATGGGCGTCCTCCCTCCACATGCAGATGTGAGCATTGTATCCACCGCGCCTAAGCCCCTTAACTGCATGGGCATCCACTCGCCACATTGGTATGCTACCTGCTGTATGGGTTTCAAGTATTGCATGTGTTGGATAATGAAGCTCAACACATTGGCATCGTCCCTCAACATGTGACTGTGAGCATTGCAACCACTGCACCTAGGTCCCTTCACTGCATGGGAATCGAATCACCAGATTGGTATACTATCTGCCGCATGGGTTTCCAGTACTGCATGCGTTGGACAACGAAGCTCAACACATGGGCATCATCCTTCCACATGCAACTGTGAGCATTGTATCTACTGCGCCTAAGTCCCTTCACCACATAGGCGTCGTCTCGCTGCATGGTTTTCTACCTGTCACATGGGTTTGCATTCAGCCTTATAAGTGTCGGCACATGGTATATGCTGATGCGCTTATCTTCAAACTCCTATATTTTGCAAGGCCATCACCTCATCGCATGGAATGTGTCTCGCCAAAAGCCATCATCGCATGTCATCCCGCCACAAGCCATCATCACATGTGTTTAGTGCGAAATAGGTGTCGTAATGCTATCTTACCAAAAACAAATGAAATTTATAATACTAGAACTACAACTATAACTAACACGTAGTAATAGTGGAGTAAAAGGTTGATCCCAAGAGAACCACTATTAATTGGCCTAAAATAAACTACTTAAATTCCAAAATGCAAAAGATTAGATGGGTGGTTGTTTGTTTTAAGAACTAGAAACTAACTAAGTAAAAAGACAAGAATTGATATAGGAAATTTATTGATTAAAGAAATAAGAGAGATTGTGAGATAAGATTGAATTGAAATGAAATATTGATAATTAGCCCTAATCTAGGTCTTAATTGCTTCCTAAAGACATTTCACAATTAATCCCTAAATTGCTTAAACTCGTGGGTTTTCTTAACTATTCCAATCTTGAAATCAAAAGACTGAAAGTTCAAGATTGACTACATGGATGTTCTGAATTAATAAATTCTTTATAGAAAAGAGGAAAAGAAGTCCACATTTTCTATCAAGACTACTAATTCTTGCAACCATAATTATAATTTTGTTACAGAACCATGTAATTTTTACATACAAAAATTGATTAATCTTGAGTTGTCAATTCAATCTTAATCCTTTTTATTCTAAATCTCAAAAAGAACTTTCAAAAGAAAGTAATTACATGAACGAAAATGCAAGAAAGTCTCAAAAAAAAGAATTACCTACTCATGGATGATGAAATTCTTCAAGCAATCTATTAATAGTTGCATATTGATACAAATTCTAAATACAAATCAAATGAAACTCGCAAAAAAATTACAAGAACCGCTCTTGGAAATTCGAAGTCTCTCTATAAAAAATTTGATTTTTCTTCTCTTCAGAGTTTCTCTCTAAAAATGATATATGATATATGATATATGAATAATGTTTTGTTGAAAAATTGAACCAAAATTTATACCAGTAGTAAAGCATCATGAGCTGTGGGGATGAATCGCGTTAAAATCCAGAAAGAAGAATGATCGCATCCAGTCAGTTTAAAAAGCAAATTTTTTAACTTATACTCGATCCTCGATGAACATTATGCTTTACTCGATGCTCGACGCTGGATGGCCTTTACTTGATAGCTTTTACTCGATGGAAAAAAATGAATAAGAAGAAACTCGATAGTACTCGATGACTCGATGGATGATTACTCGATGGTATGAAATATAGAATACTCGATGCTCGATTACTCAACAACCTTACTCGATGGCATTTTGGGTATTTACTCGATTCTCTTCAATTTGTTGATTTTCTTGGTCATTTTTTATCTTTTTGGCCTGATCTTCTTGTAATGACTCCTAAATGCTTCGGGGATTATTTTACCTACAAAATTAGTATTTAAAGCAAATAATCAACACTATTTTGGGGGAAATTAACATAGAAAATATACATCCTTTAAAGACCAATCAAAACACCCCCAATTTAGCTCTTGGTTGTACCGAGCAGTCTAAAATAGAAATATGCATACATTTAAGCAAAAATGGATTGTTTATTGTTTATTCAAAGTTTCATTCTTTTGTTCAAAATTGACAAATTGAAGTTGGTACATTTACATCTTCACATCCTAATGATATTCTTTCAAGTGTTTTTACACAATGAATTGATTCTCATCTCTTTTCTCAATAACTGAGGAAGTAAGGATATAAGCAAGCATTTAGAAATTCAAAGTTTTGCTAACAAAAGGTTGAAGCTTATTTTGAAAAAAAAAAGGTATTTTTCTTGCAAGATTATAAAAGAAAAGACTACCTAGTTTTAGTTTACTTAAAGGCCTAAATTAATAGAAAGGAAACATCCAACTTTCAGTTTCTCTTCGCCCTACACTGGCCTGGTTATCGGTCTATGATATACCTAACTTGCATTGGATAAAGTCAATTCTAATACAAGGGTGCCTTTTTTTTTTTCTTAAAAAAAAAAAAAAAAAAAAAAAAAACTCACACACACAAAACGTAAATGACATTTCTTTTACTTAGAGCGATAGCTTTCACACTTGAGAAGATAAATAAGCTATTGTGGTCTTTGCCTAAACAATGGGAGCCTAAAGTCATCGCCATTCAAGAGACAAAGGATCTCAAATCTCTCTCCATTGATGAACTCATGGGCTCGTTGTTAACGCATGAGATAAATATCAAGAAAAACATGGAGGATAAGAAGACAAAGAAAGAAAAGAGTATAACTTTAAAGACCATCTCTTTAGAAGTTGACTCCAAAGATGAAGATGACCTTGATGAAGATGAAGATGATGTTGCTTATCTTTCACGTAAGTATAAGAACTTCATCAAGAGAAAGAAGCAATTCAAGAAGCATCTCTCCAACCAAAAAGAGTCAAAAGGTAAAAAGAGCAAAAAGGATGAGGTAATATGCTATGAATGCAAGAAGTCAGGTCATATTAGAACTGATTGTCCTTTTCTCAAATCATCCAAGAAATACAAGAAGAAAGCAATGAAAGCTACTTGAGATGATAGCGATGAAAGCGAAAGTGGGAGTGGTAATGAAGAAGTGGCCAATTTTTGCTTCATGGCTCATAGTGACAAAGAGGATGAATAAAATGATGAGGTAACTCTAGAACCTCTTTCTTATAATGAATTGTTTGAAGCTTTTGAAAATATGCAAAATGATCTTGAAAAACTTAGTTCTAAATATGTTGTGCTTAAAAAGAAATACAATGTTTTATCTAGTAAAAATAAGTCTTTACTTGAAGAAATTGCTTGTATAAAAGAGAATGAGCATGATGCTATGCATATTGATGAAATGAACATCTCTTGTGATAAGCATGCTTTTGATTGTGATGAGAAAAATGCCTTGCATGACAAAGTTAAATTTCTTGAGCATGGTAGTTGTGAAAAAGATAATTTGATTACATTACTCAAAGAAAAGGAATTTAATGCTTTGCAAGAACTTGATAAGGCTAAAGAATCTATTAAAAAGTTGACAATAGGTGCTCAAAAATTAGACAAGATAATTGAAGTAGGCAAGCCTTTTGGTGACAAAAGAGGTTTATGCTATATTGATGAATATTCTACTCCTTCAAGTTCTAAAACTATCTTTGTTAAAGCATCTCATAATATGCCTAAGCTTAATATGCCTAAGGTTGTGTCTAAGCATGTTAAACCTAACTTTGTGCCTATATGTCATTATTGTGGTGTTGAAGGCCATATTAGACCTAAGTGTTTTAAATTGAAATATGCTCATACTACTTCTCCAAGAAGAAATTTTTCTCAAAGGGCAAAGTTTCACAATGCTCCAAGGAATAATTTCTCCAAGAAAAGTAGAGTGCATAAATTTGTTGTAAGAGATAAATCTTTGCATAATATTGTTTGTTTCTCATGTGGCAAGTTTGGACATACAACTTATTCTTGTTACTTGTCTAAATCCAATGCCTTAAATGTCTATGCAAAAATGAAATGGATTCCTAACTTTGTCAATACTAACCATCTAGGACCCAAACAAGTGTGGGTACCAAAGAACCAAACTTGAACATTTGTGTTTGTAGATTTTTTTAAAAGCCTCTAAGAAAAACAAGTGGTACTTGGATAGTGGTTGCTCGAGGCATATGACGGGAGGCCCATCCAAATTTGTCTCTCTCTCCAAAAAGGATGGAGGTCTTGTAACCTTTGGTGACAACAAGAAAGGTAAAATAATTGGTAAAGGTAGTATAGGTAATGAATCTTCTATTTTAATTGAAAATATACTTTTGGTTGATGGTTTGAACCATGATTTACTTAGTATTAGTCAATTTGTGATAAAGGCTTTAGAGTTGTGTTTGATAAAAAGAATTGCATCATTGAAAATGCTAGTGATAGAAAAGTTATATTTGTTGGAAATAGAGATGAAAATATTTATACTATTGATTTGAATGATTGTCCTATTAATGATAAATGTTTATCGGCTTTGCATAATGATTCTTGGTTATGGCATAGAAGACTAGGACATGCTAGCATGCACTTAATTTCAAATATTTCTAAGAATTCTTTGGTTAGAGGTCTTCCCAAATTTAAATTTGAAAAAGATAAAATTTGTGATGCTTGTCAAATGGGTAAGCAAACTAAGTCCTCTTTCAAATCTAGAAATGTAATCTCTACAACTAGACCCCTTCAACTATTACACATGGACTTATTTGGCCCTTCTAGAATTGCTAGTTTTGGAGGGAACTATTATGCATTTGTGATAGTTGATGATTTTCAAGATTTACTTGGGTTTTGATGCTAAAACATAAGGATGATGCTTTAAAAAGCTTTTCTAGTTTTGCAAAAAGAGTTCAAAATGAAAAAGATTTTTTGATTTCTAAAATTAGGAGTGATCATGGAGGAGAATTTGATAGCAATGCTTTTGAAACCTTTTTGTGAAGAAAATGGTTTTTCTCATAATTTCTCCGCTCCAAGAACTCCTCAACAAAACAGTGTAGTTGAAAGGAAAAATCGTACTTTGCAAGAATTTGCTAGATCAATGTTGCATGAGTATGGTTTACCTACATACTTTTGGGCGGAAGTTGTTAACACTGCTTGTTATGTTTTAAATAGAGTTTTAATTAGATCTTCTTTGGATAAAACTCCTTATGAACTTTGGCATAACAAAATTCCAAATATTGGGTATTTCAAAGTTTTTGGTTGCAAATGTTTTATTTTGAATAACAAAGAAAAACTTGGAAAATTTGATTCTAAGACGGATGTTGGTATTTTCCTTGGCTATTCCTCTACCAGTAAAGCTTATAGAGTTTTCAATAAAAGAACTTTAGTAATTGAGGAATCTATGCATGTAGTATTTGATGAATCTTGCAATGTTATTTCTAATGAGCCTATTTATAGTGATGTTTTAGAAGAAAATTTTGGAGATTTACTTGTAAGTGACAAAGACAAGGAAATTGTTTCAAGTAAGCAAGAGGTGAGCTTAATCGAAAAGAACGAAGTTGGTTCTTCATCCATGCCTAATGAGTGGAGGTATGCTCCTTCCCATCCCAAAGAGTTAATTCTTGGTGATCCCGAACAAGGTGTGAAAACTCGTTCCTCTCTTAGTATATTTAATAATCTTGCTTTTGTTTCTCAAATTGAACCAAAAAGTTTTAAAGATACCGAAAATGATGAATTTTGGATTTTAGCTATGCAAGAAGAATTAAATCAATTTGAAGGAATAAAGTTTGGGAGTTAGTCCCTAGGCCCTCTCATACTTCTATAATTGGAACTAAATGAGTCTTTAGAAATAAAATGGATGAAAATGGAAATATAATTAGAAATAAAGCTAGACTTGTAGCTCAAGGTTATTGTCAAGAGGAAGGAATAGATTATGAAGAAACTTTTGCACCCGTTGCTAGATTAGAAGCTATTAGAATGTTGCTTACTTTTGCTTCTTATAAGAATTTCATTTTGTATCAAATGGATGTGAAAAGTGCATTTTTAAATGGTTATATCATGGAAGAAATTTATGTAGAACAACCTCCAGGGTTTGAAAGTTTTGATTTTCCTAATCATGTCTATAAGTTGAAAAAGGCTCTTTATGGCTTAAAACAAGCTCCAAGAGCTTGGTATGATAGACTTAGTAATTTCTTGCTTGAGAATGAATTTAAAATGGGTAAAATTGATACTACTCTTTTTATTAAGACTAAAGAAAATGATATGCTTTTAGTACAAATATATGTGGATGATATTATTTTTTATTCTACTAATCCATCTTTGTGTGAAGAATTTTCTAAGTGTATGCATAGTGAATTTGAGATGAGTACGATGGGAGAACTTAGTTTATTCCTTGGACTCCAAATCAAACAACTCAAGGATGGTATTTTCATAAGTCAAGAAAAATACACAAGAGATTTGCTCAAAAGGTTCAAATTCAATGAAGGTAAAATTGCAAAAACTCCTACGAGCACATCCACTAAGCTTGACAAGGATGAAAAAGGTAAGTGTGTGGATATAAAAACTTATAGAGGTATCATTGGATCTTACTTTATTTAACCGCTAGTAGACCCGATATTATGTTTAGTGTATGTCTTTGTGCTAGATTTCAATCTTGTCCTAAGGAATAATATTTACATGCCGTTAAAAGAATTTTTAAATATTTGCTTGGTACTATTGATTTAGGCTTATGGTATTCTAGAAATGTTGAATTTAATTTGGTAGGATGTTCCGATGCGGATTTTGCGGGTAGTTTACTTGACCGTAAGAGTACTAGTGTGACTTGTCAATTTCTTGGTAGTTTCTTAGTTTCTTGGTTTAGTAAAAAGTAAAATTTGGTTGCCTTATCCACTATCGAAGCGGAATATATTGCAGTTGCTAGTTGTTGTGCTCAAATTCATTGGATGAAACAAACTCTTTGTGATTTTGGATTAAAGTTTGATAATGTGTCTATATTTTGTGATAATACTAGTGCTATTAATTTGACTAAAAATCCTATACATCATTCTACAACTAAGCATATTGATATTAGGCATCAATTTATTAGAGAGCATGTGCAAAATTATAATATTACTCTTGAATTTATAGGCTCTAATAATCAATTAGTAGATATTTTTACCAAACCTTTGAATGAAGAAAACTTTTGCAAAAATAGGCTTGAGCTCGGTATTATTCGCTGTGCCTCTTGATTTTATAATTTTACTTGTTAAATCTTTTAGAAGGCATTTTATATGGGGAGATATGGAAAGCATGTGTTAATATTCTTAGGGGGAGTTGTGCTAAATTTATGTTCATGTTTTTAACAGAAACATTTATGTAGTTCTAAATTTTTCTTAATTATTCTTTTTGATGATTCCAAAGGGGGAGAGGTTTAAGAAAAATATGCTATAAATTTGTTATGATTTGGATTGTATTAATTAGGGGGATAATTTATTTTTTTGAGTGAATTTCAAGAATGATCTTTATGGTGATATGTTGAATTTTATTATGTGCTACATATGGTTTACATGTATTTCAAGCTATTTTTCTTGAATGGTTTATCATTATAAAAAAGGGGGAGATTGTTGGCTTTTTAGCCCTTAATCTCAAATTAATTAATTTTAATTAATTAATTAATCAATATTTTGATGATAACAAACTCAATTTTTAATTATTGAAAATCTTAGTGTTTTAATATGTCCATATCGTAGAGCTCGGAACAACGATTCCAACACCTCTTGAATCACTCAAATCGGAGCTAAAATGAAGACGATATGACCAAAACAAGTCTATAGAGAAAATACCGTGGTGGATGACGTGGCATAACTGACCATTTTCATGTAGACATGTGACAGCAGATTAGTTGAATGGTGGATCATTAAGAGATGAACATATGATGAACTTTTGATTTTTGGATTGATTTAAAACAAAAAAAATTTTAAATTAAAAAGAAATTTAAAAGAAAAATAAATTTAATATTATTTTATATTTGTGTCTAACGGCTCGTTTTTTACATATGGTATGTTTTTTTATTTTTGGATAGACTTTAAAAATAATGAATTTAAAAATAAAATGAATTAAAAGAAAAATGAATTTAATATTATTTTATGTTTGTGTCTAACAGCTAATTTTTGACACATGGTATGTTTTTTTATTTTTTGGATTAATTTTAAAAAGAAAAGGAATTTCAAAAGAAAAGGAATTTAATATTAAATTTTGTTTATATCTAACGACTAATTTAGTTTAAAATCTCCACCATTGATTTTTCTTTTCCAAAATCCAATGGTCCAAATTAATTGTGGTTTCTAAAATTTTTTTCCATTTCTATATAAACCATTTTCCTCTCCAAATTTTAAACTATCAAATTTTACATTTCATAATCCTGCAAAACTCAAAAGTTCCATTGTTGCTCTCTCTAAGTTCCCAAGTTTTTTTCATCTTATTCTTGAGAGAGTGTTATTGTATTGTGAGGATAAATTTGTTGAGTGCTTAAACTTGTAAATCCACTCTAGTGAGAGTTATATTGTGTTCTTCAAAAATTCCAACATTTGTAATGGTTTGATCCTAAACCGTGGAAAGGATCGGGTTTGCTCTTGAACCCGTAAAAGGAGCGGTGGTGTAACGGTTGGGCTCTAATCCGTAGAAAGAGTCGGAAAGATTTTATTCAAATTCCCAAGAGGCGCTTGGGGAATGGAGTAAGTCGAGTTTGACCGAACCACTATATAAATTACGGTGTCTTCTTCTCTAACTCTTTCGTTTTTATTTTTGCAATTAATTTAAGCAATTTATTGTATGTTTTAGTTTGTTCTTATTTATTTGCTAAAATTTGATAGAATTAAATTATCACATTTGTTTCATCTTATTTGTTGTATAAATTGAATTTTTCTTATTATTTATAAAAAGTGTATTAATTAGTTTAATTGGGTTAATTTAGAAGAAAAAAAAGTTTAATTAAACCCGATTTACCCCCCTCTAGGGTTGCCATATCGATCCAACATTGCTTAAAGGAATAACTTTCACACTTGCACCGCCGGGAACCTCTCACTCTTTTCTCCCGAGCCCTAACAAAAACACGATGAAGGTAGCTCTTTTCACCTCTACCCATACACACACACAAGTTAGTGAATGTTATGTTAATTGACAAATTTGCTTTATTTTATTTTGTGCTAGCAATTTTTCTTTACACTAGGCCCTTTTTATTCCTCTATGTCTAGACTTGCTTCTAAAACAAGATGATTGTTCTTAGACCAAAGTTTATCGTATTAGGGTAACAAAGTAAATTAAGTAGATATGACATTTCTAAGAGTTTAAAGGTTATAAATAAATCTAAAGACTAAGTATTTGATTTTTTATGAAGTTAAAAGGAAAAGAAAGTTTCTTTTGATAAATGAGTTTCAAATTTTTGTTTGAAAAACTTTGAAGGCCTAAAATTTTGTTTGTATCCTTACTTGAAAGAGTGTTGTCACACCCTCTTCTAGATTACCCTCATAACCTGGAAGATGTGATGGTAGTAGTTACTAGCCCTGCTGAGTGCCAACCTGTTAACTATTATTAATGCATACAAACAGCTCGCCCTCAAAAGGCTTCATATACATTATATAAACATATGCAAACAGTCATGACATAATATCTACAAGTAAAATATTTACAGTAGGACCCGAACTTCACTAACAAAGCCATGATCCCCCTCAAAACATGTGTGTATAGATATAGACCATCAACCTAAGTTCTTCTTAACTAGTCGGGCCTTTCAGTGGCAAGCAGTAGGAAGATCAACCTTGAGGAATCTGACCGCTACCTAGAAAATGAAAACATAGAAATTCCATGAGCTAGTAGCCTAGTGAGTGACTATAAAATCATATTACACCATCTTTACATTATTATAAACATATAAATATACTGAGAAACATCTCAAGCAACTTCCTTTAAACATAAATATTAATAAACAGTCTTAAACATCATTAAACCATAGTTCGGAACAAGCATACATCGCTCTAGCACCCAATGTATGTATTTGGCCAAAAGACCCATACTTCTACCTCTCATTCAGAACTACCTATGTGCATGTAGAGTTTTCTAAGTACCATCAACATCTTAGGTACTATTACCCAGATACCTTCTCCGTGTCCCTCAGTACCGGGTTCTTTTCTAGCATCAAATCAAGCTTTAATAGTAAAACATTTACATCAAGAATCGTTCTATCATATCCTTTCTCCAGGGACTCATGCTTCATCATAGAAATTTATTTTTGTAATGAATTTACTGTTGGATGGATGCCAGCACGCAGCAGAAGGGAACAGAATCCATAAGCATTCTAATTCATTAATTTTGGTTGAAAAGAAACATGCTAAAAACAGATTTTAATGGGTTTCAAGAACATACCTTGGCTGAACCAACGAAATCTCCATTTTCAACTGCAAAATCCTCCAATCCTTGTGTAGACCACCACAAGATCTTTCCTACTATCCTCTTGGTGCTCTAGATTGAGTTGTGGGACTCAAAACAACCTGGAATCAAAGGGAATATGGAGAAAGCTCACTGAACCAACCCATTGAAGAACACCTTTTTCATCCGAATTTTTTAGCAAAAATTCAGTCGGTTCCTTCTCTTTTTCTTCACTCCAATCTCTTCAATATATTGTAGACTATCATGCAAAAAGATGTGCTACATAGGATGCAGCTCATGCTTGGAGTAAACCAAAGGAGAAGGTGGGTTCCTTGTAAGCTACTTTGAAGATGACTTGAAAAAACCATTTTTCAAGTTTATGTGATTTTTCAATTTCTAAAAATCTATTTTGATTTTTAAATCATATTTTATTTCTAAAATCAAATTTTATTAATTTTACAAATTAATTTCATAAATTAATTTTCTAATAAAATTAATAAATAATTATTTAAACAATTTAAATAATTCTAATTAATTTAATATCCAATATTAAATTAATTTTTACACAAATTCATCTGTATATATTTAAATCATATTTAAATATATTTTATCCAATTCCATTTGATTCTAATTTGAACATTTCAAATTAACTTATCACGCTACTCTAGAGCTAATCCATTTCTGAGTTAGTAGGAAGAACTCATGGACCTATAGATCATGGGCTCCAATGATCCGAGATTAATTGACTAAACTCATTAGACCGATCTAACCCCCATTCTTTAATTAATGAGTCACTCCACTAAAACCCATAGTTGAACTCCCCTCACTGTAGATATATTATGTCCACTCGAAACCATGATTAGTAAGTTAATCCTTCACAGGTTGTTCGTAATAACGGCTGGGTCAAATCTCTGCTTTACCTCTGAAATTACCTCTTGTTCCTTAAGTCCCACTGATCCCCTAATGAACATTGTTTTGTGATCCAATCACAAAACCGAGTCCCTCTCATGCCAAATGAGAGGGTAGGATCCCTTGTTCAAGCCCCAAAATCAGCACTTAAGGGAACAACCTTTCTATTATCTCTAAAGCGGGTAGGAGTGAATTCTCTCTTGTACCCTATGTCCCCAGTTATCTGTCCAGTCTTACCCTTGAAATGACAGTCGTATTAAGTCGGCGCTGTTAAGCCAACCCTCACCTATGCAAATCTAAGGGCAATCTCAGATAAACAAGAGTTCATATTTAGCTTAGGATTAAGGTCAAGCTACCTAGGTCATCGTTTTGAAATAATCAATCTTAAACAGTAAACAGCGTTATAAAGTAAGAGTGACTCATTTCGTGATCCGATCTTGTATAAACTCTTTTGCACAAGGACGCCCCCACTTCTCATGTCCAACATGAACGAATTAAGATCACTTCGTTTGTATCACTTTACAACTCCTTGTAACAACTACAGAGCAGGCCATATCCAATAGTGCTACCAGAATAAGGTACCCAACCTTATTCATGTACTATAGATCATTTTGACTATTTACTCGAACCTGATCCACCTTATGTCTCCACATAAAGTTCAAGTACTCATCCAATAGTCAAGGGACTTTTAGGTTTATTGGATTTCTATTCAAGCAATAGATCTATTCAATAACACCTTTATTAAATTTTCAGAATAAGCTCCATTGTTTACCTACCACGAGTTTTAGGACATAAAACTCAACATTTACAATATACCTTAGCATGCGTTAAAACATATACAAGTTGGAGAAGAAACGATATGCAATTCATTAAACATTTGTTGCTTGAGAAAGTATAAATTCATCATCAACATCATTTTAAATTGCATGGTCTTTTATACATAAACATCAAAAGCATTAAGTTCATTTTAGTCACTCATAACTCATCGGTGCTCTTAATGGGTTATATGCCTCTCCTAGCTCCTTTTGGCCTGAAAGGACATAATTTCTAGTTAGATTCCTTAGAATTCCCATCAAAATGCTTTAAATAGTTTGTTTACTAGTGAAACCTTCATCAACAAAATCAGCATTACTAGCGAGATGGTCATCATGAGTGAGATCATCCTTATAAGCGAGATCCTCATGAGCGAGATCAAGCATTTCACTAGCAAGACTTCATCATAGCGAGATTTATGTCTACACCAGTGAGATTCAGTCCAAAATTTCAGCAAAATTTTCTTCTTGATGAGATTTAGAAAAAAAAAAAAAAAAAAAAAAAAAAAAACTAGCGAGATTTTCATTCTGAGCGAGATTCACATCTTCCTTATCTCACTCTTGCTCTCTATGGTGAGTAGCTTGCTTGATCTTCCCAAGTAGCTGCCTGTTTATGCACCAATTTTCTATTTCAACTTCAAAAATTTATAACTCAAAATCCAGAACTCTTTTCAAGAAACTTCCTTCTACAAACTTGTTTATAATTGAGTTAACTTTATTACCTTAAAATTTAAGCCATAATTTCTTTGTAATTTGAGCTGAAGCTTCCAATATTCACCCTTGGTCTTGATTAGTCCGAGAATCTGCCCCTTTTGCAAATTCTTTACCTTTTGCTCTTCTTCCTATGAGATCTTTCTCCAGCAGACCAACCTCAAAACTAAATTCTTTCAACTTTCGAATGGCACTGATCTCACTTAATTTGCTCAAGTTATTTTCCCAAATTGGGTTTCTGAAGCTCTTTTTCCTTTTTATATTTCCTGTCGCCTCCCATGATTAAATGTCAAACCACCACCTCATCCAGCACTAACTTAGTGCTTCTGACCAAACTCAGCTAATAAGTCTCTTTAGTCTTTTTTTTTTCCTCCTTCATTCATAATCCCTTGTAATTAAACCATAGGTTTTCACTTATCAACTAATTAACATAACATTCTCATGGCTAAACATACTTATATAGGAAATGTAGAATTCGGGGTTTACAAGTGCGTCATCAAAATTTCATCAATAAGAATCAAGAGATCGAGTAAAAACAAATGATACATAAAATCAAAGAGAATGAGAGTCTTCAATGTGCAAACATGAATTTATTCAATTACGAATTTATTGTATTCAAGGCAAAAATGGTCTTTTGAAGAATGAAGAATTCGATAGACATGTTTTTTAAAGAATCAAAATTATACCATCAAAATGAAAGTTATATTAGAGAAGAATCACAAAATCTATATAATCAATTTTAAATAATCAACAATCTATTAATCTCGAGCTCAGATGCTCAAGGGTTCTAGTCATGCAAAAATTTTTGTGAGACTATTTTTAAAGCTAATTAAAGAATACTAAAAAAAGATAACATAAACATGAGATTACCAAAAACGTGCAATGTTTACCCACCCTAACTTAGAGAAACATTGTCCTCAATGTTTAGAATAAGCAAATGAATTCAAGAAACAAAAAGAGAAGGAATATAGAGAGAAACTTCCCTAATTTTGTTGTTGATCATTTATTTGCTTGGGAGAGAATTTTCTTGCTTTTGTTTTTGTTTTTGTTTTTTTTTTATTTGAGAGCTCATTTTTCTTTTATTGAGTAAATCACCTACAAAGAAAAAGAAAATAATCAATTATTCTATTTATTTTAAATGTTAAAAGTAAGAAAGAAAGAAAAAATGAAAAATGGGGAAAGAAAGAAAAAATGAAAAATGGGAAAATAAAGAAAAAAATGAAAATGAAAAGAAAGAAAAAGAAAAGAAAATTTATCCTGTTTTTCAGGGAACATCAAATTTTCAGTTTTTTTAGGTTTTTGTTTCTTGGGGTTTTTGAAACAACTTCCCAAGTTTTGCTCTTCTTTGGAGAAGGGAGAGCTTTGGGCTCAATCCCTTTTATCTGCATTTTAAAAATGGAGCAAAGATTAGAAGCTTTGTTTTTGTTTTTGTTATCACAAACAAATTTTGAATTTGAATTATTAGTTGAAGGATTTTCATTTATACAAATTTTGTTTTGGAAATTTGAATCTTCTTTTAAAATATTTACATTTTGGCCAAAGTTATTGATGAAAGAATTATCGTGATCATCTTTTGAAGAAGATTCATTCTTCTTAGAAAATTGAAGTGAAGAATTAGAAACATGCTTTCTATTTGGATTCATGGTTACAAAAGTGAAGAGATGCATGAGAAGAATCATGAGTAATCAAATAAAAATCATAGTGAATTAGAAACATGTTTTCTATTTGGATTCATGGTCACAAAAGTGAAGAGATACATGAGAAGAATCATGAGTAATCAAATCAAAATCATAGTGAATGGAAGGGGTTACCAAACAATTAGAAGTTTTGTGCAACATGGAATCAACAATGTAATCAATTTCATCATATGTGTCCATGGAGAAAAGAGAATATATTCATCCAAAAATCTCATGGCGTCATAAATGTTGAAGGATTTCACCTCTCCATCGAATTCTACTGACAAATACCCTTTATCTACATCAATTATTATTTTTTCAGTTTTCATGAAGAGTCTACCAAGTAGAATGTTAGAGGAAGAAGTAGAGTATGGTTCATCCATTTTTAAAATGTAAAAATCAACAGGAAAGATTAATTCTCCAACTCTTAACAAAACATCTTTTACAATGCTTAGGGGTTGAATATATGGCCTATTTGCTAGTTGTACGCAACATTCATTTTTTGTAGGCTATTCAATTTAAGGTCTTCATAGACATAAAAATGCATGACATTTATTGAGGCACCTAGGTCTATCATGGCATGAGTGATAATTTTATCTCCTATTTTGCATGGTAAGGTAAACATTCCCAGATCTCTACATTTTTTGGGCATATCCTTTTTTTTAGAAAACAGAGACATTCTTATTAATAGTTATTCTCTCCTCTTCCTTCCCTTTTCTTTTCTTAGTACACAAGTTCTTTAAAATTTAGCATACCTATGTATTTTTTAAATAGCATTAAGCAAAGGGATATTAATTTGTACCTTTTTAACATCTCAATTAGCTCATGGTCAACATCTTCTACCTTAGGTTTTGCTAATCTACTAGGGATCGGTGACAGCTACATCGACTCTACATTAGAAGGAGAGTAATCACATACCTCGGGAAAAATAGGAGTCTCTTTTAGCACACTTACCTTACTCTCTTGTTCTTTCATTACCTTTTCTTGCTTCTTGGGAGGAGATTGAACCGGGTTTGCATTTTGAGAGGAAAAGGGGATTTCCTTACCGCTTCTTAAAGTGATTGCACTTACATTTGCATGCTTCGGTTGAGCGGGGAGCTTTCTAAATGATTTACTCTCAAGATTGCTTACCACAGTTGCAAGTTGTGTGATATGTGTGCCTAAGTTGAGAAGCCTTGTCTAGTCTCTTGTTGAAAAGATTTTGTGTTTTTTGAAGTTGTTTGGTTTCTTGATGAAGTTGAATGTTGTCCTTTTATAAATTGTGTAGTTCTTGTTGAAATTTTAACGAATGGTCAACAAGGTATTTCACTACGTCCTTTAGAGACATACCTGAAGAGCTTGAAGAAGATGGTGGGTTCCGGTTCTCAAATTGCCCATGAGATCCCCACTTGAAATTGGGATGGTCTCTCCATCCTTAGTTATAAGTTTGCCTATGGGGGTCATATTTTCTCTGAAATCCACCAATGGCATTGACTTAGGCTTGTGGGCAAGCCTCAAAAGTGTGCCCGACTAATCCATACACCCCGCACGGTTTGACTTGAGAAAGACCTTCTTGGGATACCTGAGTAAAAAGAGAAACTAGATTAGATACTTGCAATCTAAGCTCACCTACTTCACTAGATTGAACAACAGAGTTATCAAGAGTTCTTGTTCCGAAATTCTGGGAGTTTTCTGCCATGGTTGACATGAGTTGGCTCACTTCGACCGGTGTTTTGTCTACTAGAGCTCCACCGGCGGCCGCATCTATATTGCTTCTCTCGGATGGGAGTAAATTTGATAGAAATATTGTATTAGATATTGCTTAAAAATTTGATGGTGTGGAAATGATGGATATAACTATTTGTATCTCTCCCAATATTCATACAAAGACTCTCCTAAACTTTGTTTAATTCCGTAAATTTATTTTCTTATGTTATGGGCTTTAGATGCCGAAAATAATTTTTCCAAAAATTTCTTTTTTAACCCACTCCACGTAATAATAGAAATCGTCGGTAGGTAGTATAGACAATCCTTAGCGACATCTTTCAAGGAGAAGGGGAAGGCTCTAAGGTTCAGCTGCTCTTGTGTTACTCCATGTGGACGCATTTCGTCACAAACAAGGTGGAACTCCTTCATGTGCTTGTGAAGGTCTTCGCCGGTTTTCCCTCTGAAAGTAGGAAGTAGATGTACTAGCCCCGATTTGAGATCAAATGGGACAGTTGTCTCTAGGTACACGATGCAAAGAGGTTGTTGATTATAATCTGGTTCCTCTAATTCCGGCAAGGTTTGCTCTCTTGCTTTGCCCACAATGTTTGGTGTTGTTGTTCTTCTTCTTCTTGATCCAACTCTTCATATTCTTCTTGCTCTCTTCTTGTCCTTTCCCTTCGTAATCCCCTCTACTCAGGGTCGATATCTAAAATCAAATCACAAAGTAAACTCCAAGAGGAGCGGGTCATACAAAAAAGGAAACTTAAAACCTACTATTTTTTTGTTTTATTAATATTTTTATTGTTTTTTTAAAAGGAATTCAAGAATTCTAAAAGACCAATTGCACAGTTCCCCGGAAACAGCGCCAAATTGTTTGGTGCGAAATAGGTATTATTAATTCTATCTTACCCAAAATAAATGAATTTTATAATACTCTAACTACAACAAGAACTAACACATAGTAATCGTAGAGTAAGAGGTCGATCCCAAGAGAACTGCTATTAATTGGCCTAAAATAAACTACTTGAATTCCAAAGTGTAAAAGATTAAATGGGGGTTGTTTGTTTTAAGAACTAGAAACTAACTAAGTAAAAAGACAAGAATTGATATAGGAAATTTATTGATGAAAGAAATAAGAGAGATTGTGAGATAAGATTCAACTGAAATGAAATCTTGGAGATTTTATGTAAACTAGACAATTCTATCATTGACTTAAAAAAGAATCATGCAATTAGATTATTCAATAGTTCATTAAGAATAAATTCCTAATGCCCTAATTAGCTAATTTGACAATTAACCCTAATCTAGGTCTTAATTGCTTCCTAAATACATTTCACAATTAATCCTTAAATTGAATTAAACTCATGGGTTTTCTTGACTATTCCAATCTTGAAATCAAAAAACTGAAAATTCAAGATAGATCACATGAAAGATCTGAATTAATAGATTCTTTAAAGAAAATAGGAAAAGAAGTCCACATTTTCTATCAAAACTACTAATTCTTGCAACCATAATTACAATTTTGTTATAGAACCATGTAATTTTTTCATACAAAAATTGATTAATCTTGAGTTGTCAATTCAATCTTAATCAATTTTATTCTAAATCTTAGCAAGAACTTTCAAAAGAAAGTAATTACATGAACGAAAATGCAAGAAAGTCTCAAGAAAATGCCAATTGATATAATTCTCCAAGAAAATGAATTACCTACTCATGGATGATGAAATTCTTCAAACAATCTATTAATAGTTGTATATTGATACAAATTCTGAATACAAATCAAATGAATCTCGCAAAAAAATTACAAGAATCGCTCTTGGAAAATCGAAGTCTCTCTATAAAAAAAAATTGATTTTTCTTCTCTTCAAAGTTTCTCTCTAAAAATGATATATGATATATGATATATAAATAATGTTATGCTGAAGAACTGAACCAAAATTTATATCAACAGCAAAGCATCGTGAGCCGTGGGGATGAATCACGTCAAAATCCATAAAAAGGAATGAATGCATCCAGTTTTTGCAGTTTAAAAAGCAAATGTTTTAACTTATACTCGATCCTCGATGAATGATTATGCTTTACTCGATGCTCGACGTTGGATGACCTTTACTTGATAGCTTTTACTAGATGAAAAAAATGAATACGAAGAAACTCGATAGTACTCGATGACTCGATGGTTGATTACCCGATGGTATGAAATATAGAATACTTGATGCTCGATAGCCTTTATTCGATGGAATTTGATAGTATTCTATTAAATACTCGATGCTCAATTACTCAACAGCCTTACTCGATGGCATTCTGGGTATTTACTCGGTTCTCTACAATTTGTTGATTTTCTTGGTCATTTTTTATTTTTTTTTCTCCTAATCTTCTTGTAATGACTCCTAAATGCTTCGGGGATCATTTAACCTACAAAATTAGCATTTAAAGTAAATAATCAATACTATTTTGGGGGAAATTAACATAGAAAATATACATTCTTTAAAGACCTATCATCATGCCAAGATATCAAGCACTGCGAGATAGAAGCAAATCCTCTGTTTTTCTCTAAAAAAACTTGGCTTCAGACCGCTTCGTTTCTGACCCTGAATGACCCAAAAATACAGAATCCATAGAAAAAATAAAATTCTTAAACAATAGACTCTTACATTGATCAAATCAATATAAAATTTTACAATCTATGCTGCCAATAAATGAAGTTATTTATCAAGTAAACCTTATACATTTTCAAGTAAAATGCAAAAAAATAACCCACCTCATGAACTGATTTTTATTTCAAAAAAGAAAAATAAAAATGCAAGAAAAACTGGCTCTGATACCAACTAAATGAATTTAATTCCCAAGGAAGTGTGTGAATGGCTTGCATTTAGACAAAAACAGTAAGATAAAACTGCATTTGTAGGATAAACATTAAAAAAAAACTATAAGCATGCTAGAAAGAGGAAGAAGAGAAGAAATCAAAACTCACCTTTGTTGATTCTTCTAGCTTTCCTCTTCTACTGTTATCAATGGTCTCGAACTTCTGCAATGAAGCAAGATACCACCAACAAAACTACCTTGTTATTCTCTAGGATTCCAAAGAACTTGGAAGAGTGGTCTCCAAGAACTTTTGAGGAGGAAAATGGTAGAGAATTTTAGAGAGAAGTTAGGGAGAATGTGGAGGCTTGGAGGCTAGGTTTTTTTTTTCCTTTTTTGTGTAATAAAAAAACCTTTTTTTTAACCCTAAATGAGCTATAAGAATATATTTATATGGACAAGAGTTAACCCCTTCTCCAAGTATTTTCCTTTATACCATTAGTGCTAATTAATTAAATAACTCTTATTTAATTAATTGGCACATTACTTAAATGACCATATATTAAATCTTTTTTAATATACATTTAATTATTTATCATATATTTATACTTACCTCCAATCTCCATTCAATTAATTAATCAATTAAATCATATTTAATATGGAGTTGATTAATATATAAATATCACATATTTATATGTATACATCTCTTTATGAATCCAATTCATATAAATATTATATTTGAATCTTATTTAAATATATCTATTTTACATAATTTGGATTATAGATCATATCTATAATTAACCATTATATATTAATATCATTAATATAAAATTTCCTCATTTGATTTGAACAATTTAAATCTTTCCTCATTACTATTTTAGTGAGTTAACAACGAGACCTTATGGACCTATAAATTAGAAGTTTTACTACTGATCACTCCATAAGACCGTAGCTGCACTTTTCGCAGTGTAGATATATTTTTGTGTCCATGGATATAATCAATCAACAGAGCAATGACTTTTCATAAATCCTCATAATTACAGATGAGTCAAAATGTTGTTTTACCCTTGCACATCTAACTCTTTAAGTACCACTGATTCCTCTAATGAACAAACAATTTATAGTTTAACTATAAACTAACACCTCTCAGACCAATGAGAGGTTGAGACCTTATTATTTAAGACCCAGAACTAGCTATTAAGGGAGCAGATTATCTACTATCCCAAGGAATGCGAAGGAGCGAATTCTATCTTGTGTAACTGTGTTCCTAGCTCCCTAATTAGCATATCCCCAAAATGGTAGGCTTATTGAGTCGGCTATCATGATCACTCTCATCCATACAGATCAAAAGACTGCCATCAATAACAAGAGTTCATAACTCACCCAGGATTAAGGTCAGATCTTCTCTGGTCATCCTAGTAAAATATTAGTTTCTTCAAGTAACAATGTTATAAAAAGAAACTACTTATTTCGTGGTCCGATATATGTATAAACTTCTTTATACATGATACCCCCACTCACATGTCTTTACAGGAACAATATGGTTCATATTGTTTGTAACACTTACATCTCATGTAACAAGCAGTGTTACCAAGATAAGGCACCTAACCTTCATCCATTTACAACATACCTTTTAGGTTATTATTTGAACATGAACTACCTGTATGTCAACCACATACTGTTCAGGTGACATCATATAACCTAGGATCTTAGTTTATTGGATTGAATTAATGTTGTCTAAATGTCAAATAAAATACCTCTAAATTTATTGGATAAATAATTTGTGTTAACAAAACTATAAACCACTAGCTTTAGGATATCAATCCCAACATATTTGAGTTTATATGTCAGAGATATCTAGTGTAGTTCTTTGAACTTCAAATAATCTATTATTATGATGACTACTTTTTGTTTTTCTACTTTTTTATTCATCAATTCCACCGTTCTTTTGTTTGAATAAAATGTGGATTGAAATTTTGCCCCATTTTTTAAAGTACACGTGTATTCATTGATGATTTTGAAATATGGTCTAGGGTTTCGTTGTGGATTATTCAACCAAAACATTCTTTTAAAACAAAAGAAATCATTTTAAAATTTTGATTTTTGTTAAATTGGACAAAATTATTTGGATTAATTTGATGAAGAAAAATCTGTTATCAATTTTCTAATAAAGTTTTCAAAAATTAAAATTTGAAAACTAAAATAAATAAGGTTCATCTGAAAGCAACATGGTTTTGATTTTTTTTTTTTTAAAAAAATTAAGGTCATAAACAACAATCCACATCCATAATCTTAAATCACCAATTGATATTCCAAAAGTTTAAGTCCGTAGGTAAAGATATATTTTATTATATATCATCTAATGCATAATTTATATGTTTTGTTATTGAGTATTATATATGTTTAAGAGACTTAGGTAGGTTTTGAAATCAGGACTTATTATTAATTTTTTTCATGCGATTAGAAGTTGAGTGTTTTCTTTTTATTAGAAGTAAAAACTAAAAATTGAGAGTAAACGAACACAATTAAAAAACAAAATTGATATAAAAAATTATTAAATTTTTTTTAAAAAAATTTGGTATTGAAATAAACTAATAATTCAAATATTGCTTTGAAAACTATGGTGCGAAAATAGGAGAAAATAATTATTATTAAAAAAAAAAAAGAAAAAAAAAAGGAAGAACTAGAAATGAAAGTGTGTTGGCCTAATTATCCCTGTTTTCGTTTCATCACCAGCGGAGGTCGTGGAAGGCTTGGGATGGGGATTATGCATTAAACACTTCGTATTATGCAGAATTTGGGAATTTTGGGTCGGATCTAACACGTTGGAGAGTGTTAATTGGCTGGGATTTTATTTGATTAATGATACTGATGCTGGCGGTTGGGAATTTTGTGTTGGCCGACGATTGGATGCTGCAGACCGGCGTTCCATATACCAGCAGCCTCACGGACAAGAAAGACAGTGAGATAATTCACTGTTTTTAACTCAGTGTACTTGGAATTGGATATATTAAACGGGTGAGATAGCAGCTTGGCCCCAAACACTCAGTTGGGTTTTAAACCCAACTCATATCATGCCCACAGATAGCCCTTAATTCAAATAAAATTTATTCATTAAGATATTTGTCACGAGAAAAATCTAAAAATATATCATCTCTTTAAAATATTCGTAAATATGGGCCTTTAAATTTTTCTAATTTTCAATTTCGTTCTCCTTTATCTTGTTGTACACATTTTTTTTAATTATTTTATTTTATTTTCTTTCTCCGATTTTTGCTTCCAGTTTTTGGTTTTTTTTTTGTTTTTTTTGATTTTCTTTTCTTTCTCCAATTTTTTTTCATTTCTTTTCATTTTTCTTTCATTTCTCTAGTTTTTTCTTCTTCACTTCTTCTTTTAAAAAAAAAATCTTTCCTTTATCCGGTTTTTGCTTCTTCCTTTTTTTTTTCATAAGAATTATGAGGTCGAGTTTCATTTCCAAGACTTGAAAGTATCTAATTCATAAGTGACTTAACTTCAACAAACCAATCATCATGTTTGATTATTATAACGAAACATTAAACATAAATAGCAAATGGAAATAGATTTGAAAAAACTGTTTTTTTAGTCTACAAATTTGCACCATTTATAGAAACATTTCTTAAAAGTTTCAAATAAGAAATGAGAATAATTATTAAACAAGTTTATTTCTCAAAAAATTAAAAATGCGAAGGATATAAAAAAGCCAGTAGTTTTTTTTTTCTTTTTATAAGACTTTAAGAGTATGATGTCTATTAGAAATAAATTTGAAAAAATGGCATAAATATTTGTGTATTTGTGTATCGTAATATTTGTTTACAAAATCAAACGAAGAAGGGTTTGCTTTGGTTGTTCGCTGATTTTACGGAAGTGCCCTTGAGAGGAATGAAAAGAAAAGGGATCGTACGGATGTTTGAAGAGGACAAGAAAAGGGATAATAAGGTGGTCATTAGCTATCATTAATAGAAGCTACCACTGATAACATATTATAGATGATAGAAGCTAATATTGATAGCACTTTATCGGTGATAGAAGCTACCACTGATAACATGTTATTGGTGATAGAGAGCTATCACTGATAACATGATATCAGTGAGATCATTGATAACATTTTGTCAATGATGTTATTAGTGAAAGAAGCTATTATTGATAACCACGATACGAGTGATTTTAGTGATATCGGTGATAGAAGTTAGGTGAAATCTATATATCGAGTTTCTTTGAAATTTTTAACTAGTATAGAAGTCTATCATTGGTAGCCTTAAGTGTTAAATATTTCAAAGTTGATTCTAATTTATCAAAGTCTATCAGTTATAGTGACTAATAGCTACTATCAGTGATAGCCACAATAATATATTATTAGTGATAGCTACTATGTTAATCTTTCAAAATTGATAGTCATTTATGAAAGTCTATCAAGGATAGCCACTAATAGTTTTCCATCACTGGTATAGCTCAATCTTTTAAAGTTGTTGGTTTTCTTTCAAAGTAAATCAGTACTTATAAATGTGTATCATTGATAGCCACTGATAGCCTTAACTATTAATATTTCAAGGTTGATTTCAATTAATGAAAGTGTATCAATGATAGCCACTGATAATTGATAGCAAATTAAAAGTTAATATTTCAAGATTGTATTAATATTTCCCAAATTGAAAGTTACCACTAATAGCAACTATCAATCATAGCAATTATCAGTGATAGCAGCTGATAGTATGTAACGACCCGACCCCCTAGGACTTAAGTTAGGTCGTTACTAAATACATGCATGCATGGAACTTAAAACGACACTCTGTCATGATGAAATAAATGCTAATTAAATAAGGTAAGTTCAAAAAGACTTTCATTAAATTCAAATATTAAAAACAACAGTAGGATACTCATAAATCATAAATGATAATAAATAAGTCTGAAAACGATTCTTAATAGTAAGTTTTAAATATCAAAACTGAAAGTTAAGAAAAAAATGAAAAGAAATCTAAATCTCATAAGCGGAAGCATAAAACTAGTCCCAGTGGCTCGATCACGAATTCCGCTTGTCCATCGCTAGTGCATCTCTACCTTTACCTGAAATAATAACATGAAAAGGAATGAGTATAAAATACTCAGTAAGTAACCCCACTACTAGGGTCAGGTTAGGCATCTATGTCCTCTAGATGCCCACCTCTAATGGAGCATATAAACTATCCTAGTCCTAAAGGGACACATACATACGTGAAAAAACTAAGTTCTATTCTATTGTAGATAACTATGGCCACTACCTCTGGTGAATCCCGAAGGAAATACAAACTGGTACAACTCGAAGGAAACACAAACTGGTGGATCCAAAAGAAAACACAAACCTAGTGGGAATTCTAACTAATCAGTAACATCACTAGCATAGGCTCGACACCATGATTATCACAATAACTCTATGACATACATATATGCTTCAACATCATGGCTCTACAACAAACACACATGCCTCAATATTCACAGATCACATACAACTTCATGGAATCAAATATCATCTCATGCTAGCATTCAAGTATCCATGTGGACAAATACATCTTTCATATCCTCAAGCAAAAATGTACAGTGGTTATACTAAACTATCAATTAATCATGCTGTCATTCTGCCATAACATATACTAAACTATCAGTTCATCATGCTGTCATACATCTAATGACTGGCCCGTGGCAGTTCTAGTAGTAAGATTACTTACCTCGAAATCAAATTCAAATATTAATCCAAGCTAATGATCTCCAACCAAATAAGTCCTGAACTGAGTCCCCTAATATAGACATAATACTAAATTTCAGTCTTAGAACCAGGACCCAAACATACAAATTTAATCCAATGGTCACCAATTAACTTACCCAAACAAAACTTGATCAATAAACACTCGCAAGGTTTCGACTCTAAAATCTCCTCTTAGCAGATTTTAAAACTCAATCGATGACGACTTGGACCCTTCAAGAATACTTAAAATTAAACCATTCTTTAGTCCAATAATCAATGGGTGCCCAACAACCAATAACAAGGATCACAACGCTTACCAAACTACTTGCCAAACGAACTCGAATCCGCTGGGCAACAAGTTGCACACTCCGAAGTACTCTAATCTTGGATCTAGGTCTCGGGTCTCAGGTGGAGAAACGAAAACAGGGGGGAGGCTAGGTCTCGGGTGGCGTAAGGAAGAAGAAGACAAAGAGTTGTTTTATATAAAAAAATAATAATTTATAAGGAAATAAAATAAACCTTTTATTTTATTCTTTTCCTTATTTTACTTTATTTTATTAACTACCTTTCCTTCCCGAAAAGAAATTTATTCCTGTCATTAATTTACAAATTGAATAATTTCCAAGGTAAAAAATAAATCCCTGCATTTACCCTTGAAATCCAAAATTCCAAAAATGCCTTCCAATAATAAAATTACTAAAATTACGTTAATACTAAAAAAAATACAGGGTGTTACATTCTTCCCTCCTCAAAGAACTTTCGTCCTCGAGAGTTCATTCCTGAAGAAGCTCCGAGTACTGGGCCTTCACTCATCCTCTCACTCCCATGTAGCTTCCTTGAACTGGTGATTCTGCCAAAGAACTTTCATAAAAGCAATTTCCCTGCGGCGCAATGTATTTACTTCTTTGGTGAGGATCTCTACATGCTTCTCTTCGTAGCTCAAGTTTCCATTCAACTGCAAGGGCTTGAAGTCAACTATATGGGATAGGTCTATCACATACTTCCTTAGCATCGAAACATGGAAGACATTATGAACTGAAGATGGTGCTAGGGGTAATGCCAATCTGTCAGCTACAAGGCAACCCGCTCCAGGACCTCGAAAGGTCCAATGAATCTCGGATTCAACTTCCCCTTCCTACTAAACCTCAAAATACCTTTCATGGGTGCCACCTTTAAGAACACTTTCACACCAATCTCAAAATTCTAGGTCCTTAGGTCTTACATCGACATAGCTCTTCTGTCTGCTTTGAGTCGTTTGCATACGAGCCCTGATCTTCTGTATTGCCTCATTCGTGGTCTGCACCAATTCGGGTCCTAACAATTTCCTCTCTCTTACCTCATCCCAACACACAGAGGACCTGCAACTCTTCCCATATAGGGCCTCAAAGGGTGACATCCCAATAGTGGACTGGTAGATGTTATTATAAGCAAATTCCATTAAATGCAAATGAGCATCCCAGCTCCCTGAAAACTCTATGGCAGAGGCACACAACATGTCTTCCAATATCTGATTCAATTGCTCTGTCTGCCCATCAGTCTGGGGGTGGAAAGCTGTACTAAAATCTAAACGGGTCCCCAAAGCTGCCTGAAGAATTTTCCAGAAGTTAGACGTGAAACGAGGGTCTCTATCCGACACAATGGACACAGGCACTCCGTGCAATCTCACCACCTCCTTCATTCATATCTGTGCCCACTTATTCACTGAAAAGGTGGGCTTCCCAGGTATGAAATGTGCTAACTTTGTAAGTCTATCTACCACAACCCATATCACAGTGAAACCCTTGACTGTCCGTGGTAACCCCACGATGAAGTCCATAGACACATGCTCCCACTTCCATTCTGGTACACTCAATGGCTGTAACAAACCTGTTAGTTTCTGCCTCGGGGCTTTCACCTGCTGGCACACCAAGCACTTACTGACGAACTCTGCAATCTCTCTTTTCATATCATTCCACCAGTAGTAATGTTTCAAGTCCTAATGCATCTTGGTGGTGCCAGGGTGAATCGAGAATAAGGAACTATGAGCCTCTGACAACAACTCATCTTTAATGTCACTAAATGTTGGCATGCACAAACGTCCCTGATAAAGGAGGCCACCTTCCGCTGATACTGAGAATTCGCCATCCTGGCCTGACTCCACCCTACGAACTCTCTCATCCAAATGAGGGTTACCTCGCTGCGCATCAATAATCTTCTGTCTTAGACTCGGTCGCACTGATAACTGTGCTAACTGTGTCGTGACCTTTCCCACTGCCACTGCAATCTCTGCCCTCTCTAGCTCCCTGCACAAATGAGTCATCTAGTAATGAGGGCTGCTGAATGAGCCACCTTTCTACTTAGAGCATCTTCAACTACATTTGCCTTTCTTGGGTGGTACTAAATTTCACAGTCGTAATCCTTCACCAGCTCCAACCACCTTTGCCTCATGTTCAACTCTTTCTGGGTGAAAAAGTATTTAAACTCTTGTGGTCGGTGAAGATCTGTATCTTTTCTCCATACAAGTAATGCCTCCAGAAAGAGTGGGATAATTCTATTCATGCTTCTTTAACTGACGTGAAGCGTAAGCAACTACTCTGCTCTGCTGCATCAATACGCATCCCAACCCTTTCTTGGACGCGTCACTGTAAATGACAAAACCACCTGATCCATCTGGTACTATAAGGACTGGGGTTGAAACCAACCTCTGCTTGAGGTCTTGGAAACTATTTTCACAAGCCTCATTCCAAACAAAAGCCGCTCCCTTTCGGGTCAATTAGGTCAATGGGGTGGCTATGCGAGAGAAGTTCTTTACAAATCGTCTATAGTAGCCTACTAACCCCAGAAAACTGCGCACTTCACTGACCGTTGATGGATGAGCCCAACTCGTAACTGCCTCAATCTTTGCAGGATCCACAGAGACACCTTCCTTCGATACCACATGCCCTAGAAATGACACCTGCCTCAACCAAAATTCACATTTAGAAAACTTAGCATACAGCTGATTTGCCCTCAACTTTTCCAAAACTTTCCGCAAATGCTCCTCATGTTCGGCCTCTGTCTTAGAATATACTAAGATATCATCAATAAAAACAATCACAAAAGTGTCGAGGAATTCCTTGAACACCCTATTCATCAAATCCATGAATACAGTTGGTGCATTCGTTAGACTGAACGACATCACTATGAACTCATAATGCCCATACCTCGAACGAAAAGTTGTCTTGGGTATGTCACTGTCTTTTATTCTCAGCTGATGGTATCCTGACCGAAGATTAATCTTTGAGAATATCGTAGCTTCCTACAACTGGTCGAACAAATCATCAATCCTGGGGAGGGGATACTTGTTCTTGACGGTCACCTTGTTCAGATCTCTGTAATCAATGCACAGTCGTAACGATCCATCCTTCTTTTTCACAAACAAAACAGGTGCACCCCATGGTGACACACTAGGGTGTATGAAGCCTTTGTCCAACAAATCTTGCAATTGGACCTTCAGTTCCTTCAACTCTACTGAGGCCATCCTGTATGGAGTCTTCGAAATAGGGGTTGTTTCTGGCTCCAACTCAATAGCAAAATCTATCTCCTGCTGTAGGGGCAGTCTAGGAAGATCCTCTAGAAAAACGTCTGGAAAATCCCTCACTACTGGCTCTGAAGTCAAGGTGACTTTAGTCTCTCTAATGTCCACCACACTAGCCATAAAGCCCCAAGCTCCTTGGTCAAATAGTCTGCTGGCCTTCAATGCTGAAATCACTTTGGGTAGGACTACGGTCCCAACCCCTTTAAACTTAAAACTAGCTCATGTAGGAGGGTTAAAGATGACCTCTTTATGGGAGCAATCTATGCTGGCATGATTAGCAGCTAACCAATCCATGCCCAATATCACATCAAAATCACGCATATCTAAAATTATCAAGGTTACATTTAATGCGCGATTTGCTACCTCTACCTGACATGCTTTTATCTTTTCTGTAGCTAACATGATCTCTCCTGATGGAGTGGAAATGGACAATGCAAATGGAAAAGGTTCTGAGTCTAACATGGCATGCTTTACAAATACAGCAGATATAAATGAATACAAAGAGCCAGAGTCAAACAAAACTAGAGCAAGGTGCCCCAAAATGGGAAGCGTACCTATCACCACTGTGCCCGACTTCTAGGCCTCATGTCAGGTGGTAGAAAATACCCCACCTTACTGCTATTGACGACTTGGGCCTCCCTGAAACAAGCTTACGAGCTGGCCCCTGTGTTCAGGCGCGTTCCTTCTCGGGCATCTATCTGACATATGCCCCTTCTGGCCACATCGAAAACAGACCCAGAGCTGGCAGTCATAACATGGGAACCCTGTTGTTCCCACAGACGTGGAGCATTCACTATGTTCTGGTTCCTCTGCTGATGCTCAGGAGCCCTGGGCTCAGCCTTCCTTTTATGACCTGCAGAGATCCCAATCCCGAGCGACCTCCTATATTCCTCTCCCACCTGGGAGTCAGCATCAATCCTCACAGTGGCCTGCAGTGCCGTAGCATACGTCTTAAGGTCTAAGGCATACACCATACCTAGTAGTCCGCTCCTCAAGCCTTGGATGAATCTCTCTGTCCTTGTTGCCTCAGTGGCTACTAGTTCAGGAGCAAAGCGAGACGACTTATCAAATTCCTGCTCATACTCCTTTACTGACATAACTCCCTACCACATTCAAGAATTCTGCCTGCTTGTTATATCGGGTGTTGGCCAAAAAGTACTTCTCATAAAAACGCTCCTTGAACTGCTCCCAGGTTGCAAGTTCACCATCAATATCAATCATTTTCTCTATTGAGCACCACCGGATTTTTGCGTTACCAGTCAACATGAAAACTATGCATTTAAGCTTGTGCTCCTCTAGGCACCTCATAAAACGAAAAATCGTCTCGATAGATGACAACCACATCTCTGCCTTAGTGGGGTCCTCCAACGGCCCATCAAATGAGCGAGGGTCAAACTTCCTGAAATCCCTCAAATGCTTAGCCTCAAGAGATAGGCCCTGCATGTCTCTATTCTGCGGCTGGATCTACTATAACTGCTCGGGTGGCACTGGTTCCTCCTGAGCTTGGGTCTGGACAGTCTGTCCTGCCATCGTGCTATAGATCAGCTCCTGAAGCTTTCCCATTAGGGAGGATGCAATAGCTTCACTAATTTTGGCTTCCATTGCCTTCTCATCAACTTGGGTCATAGGCGGGTTTGGAGCTGTCGGGACAGTCTGGCTACTCTCAGCCCCCTCTTCTTGAACTCCTTCTCTAACAGTCTTTCTTGTTCTAGGTTTAGGTGCCATGTCCTGTCATGAACTCATAAATTAACTATCTATCTCTGGGTCTTTCTTAGAAATCATGTTATTTAAAACACTACATCACTAATCCCATATATGCATTGAAACTTTCATTAGTATGACATACCTGGCGATGACGAGGGATCCGTTATTGGGCCACAAGGACTATCTAGACTTACGTAGTAAGTCGGTCTACAAAACCCAAAACATGTACTCTGATACCAACTGTAATGACCCGACCCACTAGGACTTAAGTTAGGTCGTTACTAAATACATGAATGCATGGGACTTAAAACGACACTCTGTCATGGTGAAATAAATGCTAATTAAATAAGGTAAGTTCAAAAGACTTTCATTAAATTCAAATATTAAAAACAATAGTAGGGTACCCATAAATCATAAATTATAATAAATAAGTCTGAAAACGATTCTTAATAGTAAGTTTTAAACATCAAAACTGAAAGTTAAGAAAAACATGAAAAAAAATCTAAATCTCATGAGCGGAAGCATAAAACTAGTCTCAATGGCTCGATCACAAATTCCACTCGTCCATCACCAGCACATCTCTACCTTTACCTGAAATAACAACATGAAAAGAAATGAGTATAAAATACTCAGTAAGTAACCCTACTACTGTGGTCAGGTTAGGCATCTATGTCCTCTAGATGTCTACCTCTAGTGAAACATATAAACTGTCCTAGTCCTAATGGGACACATACATACGTGAAAAAAAACTGAGTTCTATTCTACTATAGCTAAATATACCCATTACCTCTGGTGAATCCTGAAGGAAACACAAACTGGTGGATCCAAAAGAAAACACAAACTTGTGAAAACTTAGTGGGCATTCTAACTAATCAGTAAAATCACTAGCATAGGCTCGACACCATGATTATCACAATAACTCTATGACATACATATATGCTTCAACATCATGACTCTACAACAAACACACATGTCTCAATATTCACAGATCACATACAACCTCATGGAATCAAATATCATCTCATGCTAGCATTCAAGTATCCATGTGGATAAATACATCTTTCATAGCCTCAAGCAAAAACGTACAGCAGTTATACTAAACTATCAGTTAATCATGCTGTCATTTTACTGTAACATATACTATCAGTTCATCATGCTATCATACATTTAGTGATTGGCCCGTGGGCAGTTCCAGTAGTAAGATTACTTACCTCGAAGTCAAATTCAAATATTAATCCAAGCTAATGATCTCCAACCAAATAAGTCATTAATTGAGTCCCCTAATACAGACATAATACTAAATTTCAGTCTTGGAAACAGGACCCAAACATACAAATTTAATCCAATGGTCACCAATTAACTTCCCCAAATGAAACTTGATCAACAAATACTTGCAAGGTTTCGACTCTAAAATCTCCTCTTAGCAGATTTTAAAACTCAATGGATGACGACTTGGAACCTTCAAGAATACTTAAAATTAAACCATTCTTTAGTCCAATAATCAATGGGTCCCAACAACTAACAACAAGTATCACAACGCTTACCAAACTACTTGCCGAACGAACTCGAATCCGTTGGTCAACACGTTGCGCACTCTGAAGTACTCCAATCATGGATCTAAATCCCAAATACAATAGGTATCAACAAAAAGGAATATCCACAATTTAATGGGCAACCCAAAACCTTCAAACTCAATCGATCTTACCCAAAACTTATCAACGTTCATCGAAATCCGACGAACGACAGTGAAGGAAGCCAGTGACCAGCGGAGATCGGCGGCTGGGCTCGGGCAGTGGGCTGGATGAGCGGCCAACGAAGTTTGGTTTCCGGTCGCGCGAGTTTGCAGCTGGACAAAACGTGAAGCGACGGCTGAAGCGGTGAACGAGGCTGGGTTTCCGGCAGAGGGGCGGCGAATGCGTGGATCCAGAGGGATGCGCCGATCCAGAGGGCGGGGATGAGCTCTGCAATGACGCAGCGGGAGCGGGCTGGGTCGGCGGCGGCGAAGACGACTCGGACTGACGTCGAGTGGAGCGTTGATGGCTGGAGGCGGCATGGTCACGAGTTGCGTCGTCGACGGCTGGAGAAACGAAAACAAGGGAGAGACTAGGTCTCAGGTGGCACAAGGAAGAAGAAGACGAAGAGTTGTTTCATATAAAATAATAATAATAAAAAAAAATTATAAGGAATTAAATAAACCTTTTATTTTATTCTTTTCCTTATTCTACTTTATCTTATTAACTACCTTTCCTTACTGAAAAGAAATTTATTACTGTTATTAATTTCCAAGTTGAATAATTTCCAAGGTCAAAAATAAATTCTCGCACTTACACTTGAAATCCAAAATTTAAAAAATGCCCTCCAATAATAAACTTACTAAAATTAATTAATACTAAAAAAAATACAGGGTATTACATAGTAGCTATCAGTTGCTATCATTGATAACTACTATCAACTATCAGTGATAGGTTTCAATTTTAGAAAATGAAGAAGAAGCGAGCAAAATGGAGGCAAGGCATGGACTTTTTAGTCTTTTACCATTTTTTGTTCTATATATACAATTATTTTATCCTTGTATTACATATTATATTATTTTGGGATTAAATTTCATTTATGCAATTAGTCCTATGCATTAATACAATAAGAAATAGGATTAATAGTAAAAGAAACCATAAATTAAACGAAGTCACTATTAACCAAGTTGCGAAGCCGGCTTGTGACAATAAATGGTCTACTTAATCATATTAAATAAGATGGCTTCAGTTTATTAAAAACAAGATATTGCCGATATATCGTCGATATTATCAAAATATCGATAATATCGGGATTTTTCAACGATTTATGATAAAAACGATATTACTCCTTGAATTCTTTATCGATTTCTCAATTTTAGCAATATATAGACAATATTTCGTTGATATTTTGCAATATTTTCATTCCCGATTGTGCTAAAAGCAACTCCAAATTTAGTATAATATTGCAAATCTAGCCGCCACTTTTATCTTTTCTACAAATAATATAGCAAAACAATTCTTACCTAGAACAACCCAAATTTGTTTGTTAACTATTTAATAGGTTCTATAAATACGACTTCTTTTTTTCCTTTCCAAAAAATAGCTTAATATTTTGGGCTTCCACTCATCACATTACAGTCAAGTCGCTTCATGCATAAGCACTAGCAAGGAGACGCGGCTTGACAAGAACTTGAAGGGGGTTGGCTCTATACATTGTGAGACCAAACCCAGCAGCCATGTCCACTGGTTCATCACAACAAGTTCTAAGTTCCAACGAATGAACTAGACTTGCTAACATCAATTGTGTCATCTGAATCCCAAGGTTCATTCCAGGGCAAGCTCTTCTTCCACAACCAAATGGGACAAATTCAAAGCTTTGCCCTTTCACATCCAGCTGTTTGTTTCTACTTAGAAACCTCTCAGGCTTAAACTCCAAAGGCTCTGCCCACACCTGAGGGTTCGTCTGTATCTTCCAAAGGTTTGTAATGAGGTGCGTGCCAGCCACGACGTCGTAGCCTCCGACTGTGCAGTCCTGACTGAACACTCGTACACCCGACAACGGTCCGGGTGGGTACAACCTTAATGTCTCATTCACCACAGCTTGGAGATACACTAGCTTGCTTATGTCTGATTCATCCACTAGCCTCTTGTTTCCTACATGGATGTCTAGCTCCTCTTGTGCCCTTCTTAGTACCTCCCTATTGTTGAGCAGTAATGAGATGGCCCATGCCAGAGTTACCGTTACAGTATCAATTCCCCCAGTGATAATGCTCTGTTGTGAAAGTTTTGGTTAACTTTTTCAAATCAGCTTTGTTATAGAAATGATATTGAAACATAATAGATTATTATAATTCGAAAATTTGATAAGATAGAACAAAGATAAGTGTAACATGTATCTGAATACTTTTAAATATGAAATAGAAAAGTGAGAATTGTAGATTACCATACAAGTAGCTTTGTTGACTGTATCGGCATCATACCCAGCAAGATCCATCCCTTTGAGATTAGAAAGCATTAGACCCATGAAGTCCTCATGTTCACCGTCGACGGGGCCGGAGTTTCTCCTCCGACGGTGATCTTCCAGCCATTCCTCCAAAAGGGAATCGAATTTTTTTGAAGTAATCTTCATAGCTTTCTCATATCCACCCACATCCAACCATCTCAAGAAAGGAATAGAATCTCCCACCACAAACTTCCCCATCAAATCCAAAATATCTCTCATCACTTTACGACACCGTTTCATCTCCTCATCCTCACCACAACCACCAAGAAACCGCTTCCCACAAACCATCATCAAAACCACTTTCAAATTAATATTCCCAATAAACTCTTCCACATCAACCAATACATAGTCTGACCCTTCCTCTCTCTTTATCCACTGACTATAAACCTCCTTCAACGATTTCGTCACCTCACAAACTTTAACATCTCTCTGTAACTCCAAACAGCGATTCGAAAGCACTTCGGAGACTACGATTTTACGCATACTACGATAAAAGGAATCGTAAGCCCGGGTGCCAAACGCTGCATAGTTGTAGCCCAACAGCTTTCCTCCAACATTTTTGGGGCGAGAGGAGACAATTGAATCAAGAGTGGTGTGACATTGTTTAGCTAATTCTGAACTGCTAATAATGAGAGTTGGTTGGGCGCCGATTCGGATGCGGAATATTGGTCCATATTTGTCGGCCAATGATCCTAAGGTTTCATGTGGGAGTTGTGAGTTATTGGCTTTGAGAAGCTGTAGATGGCCGATTATTGGCCATCCGCCGGTTACTTCTGGAGGTTCTTTGCGTTTATGGGCAGTAGCTCTTTTGAAAAGAAAGAACGAGGAGAGAAGCAAGAGGAAGAGAACAGCTACAAAGCTGATCGTTTCAACGGGAAGTTCCATATGATCAATTCGACGAAAGAGGGATGGATAATGATGATGATAAAGCAACGTAGTCACTGTTTATAGGAGTGATCCTCTTCTCCACTAGAATGCAATACTGTCGTTCTTTGTGAAAAAAAAAATATGAATGGAAACGAAAAGAGTAGACGTGGCATACGTAATAGCCTTGAACGAATGTCCACTTTTCACTCACGCTTTCCATTTTCAACCACTCTTTCCTCGAGCTTATTTTAATGGATAGAAGTTCCAAATCATGAAGGCCCACAAGTACCATTATTTACGTGTCATGGCCGACAAGGGACTTCGTCACCCTCCTCAAAATTTTGGATGAGATAGTATATTCTCCGTGTTTGGAGGTCCATTATCCTGTCTCATCGATTTTATTGGTTTGTTATCCTATTTTCGGAATGTTTTTCGTATCTCATAGTCATTTTCTTTTTGTGTATCGTATATCATCCTAGTGCTTGAACATATTCGATTGTTCATACTCAATCAGAACTCCCTAGACATCAAAACTCTCCATGCATTAGAAATCCCCACATCCTATATTATCTTAGTGTTCCAAACAGCTCATTGGATTGATAAAACTTAGCTACAACCACCCTACAATGTATGCACTTAATTAATAATGGTCACGAGTCAATTATAACTTTTTTAAATAAATTATTTAAAATTAATTCTTTGTGTGGATAGAAAAAGGAGAATGGACTTAAGTCTGTTTAGACTATACCTAAGTATTGCTCAATTATGATAACTATTGAGAAAAAGGCAAAAGATAACTCAATATCTACTTATTATTAGAATAAATGGTATGTGATCTTTCATGTAGAGTTGCATTGTTTCATGAATGAATGTCTTATCCTAATTAACCAACTTGAAGAACAAACATGATTATTTGAATAACTACGGATAGTCTACAAATATCTTTCTTCTTCAAATTGCATAAGAGACAACAACATTTTCTATAAGCATTTTTTTCTCGTAAAACTTCTCCCTTTTTATAAATTTGGGTAAGTTCAGTTTATGTCCACAAAGTGTAGTTCGTTCGATCTTGTGAACGGAGAGCTACTTTTATAATAAAGTTAATTTATTCTATTTTGGCAGACAATTACTCATGAAATTCAGATACTAAAGTGAGTAAAATTATCTTAAGGAGACAACGTGAAGTTGATGAACTCAAATTCTTTTCGGTATTTTAGATTCTGTGTTTTCTGATTTCTTTTATGATATTTCATATAACAATCTTAAGACAATTTTAGAAGTTTGATTCATATAATATGATATTGAAATTGTACAACCTTACAAGTTCTGTTTACAGTACTGTATACAGAATTATGGTTTTATTTGAATTGTATTAACCATTCTGGTGTTTTGTGACTTTCTGTATTAACGTTGTTTTAAATCTCATATTCTTTATTCTTTTAGGCTAGTTCTGTATTTTCTCATCAATTATATTCGTATAATCTGAGTATCAATTTATTGAGTGAATCTTTTCAATATTTCTAATGATGCTCTAAGATTTTATATGTATTCATTGATTTGAATATTGAAATATATGCGTTACAGAATTTTTTTACTAATTTTTAGTGTTATGATCAAACAAATCAAAATCTGGATGGAATAGTATTAAGATGTAAAGCATCAAAATAGTGAATATTCTTGTTTTACTAATTTTTTAGTACTTTATTCATGAAGTTTTGCAGTGTGAAAATTGTATATTTACATGAAGTACTTTTTAGTGATTCTGATTTTACTTTGTTCCGGAAGTTAGAATCTTTCTATCCATATAGATTTCTTTTTGTTTGTTAATTTATGTTATTTTGTAAATTGTGATTGTGGGTCTAAATTTGGCATGACTTCACCATTTGACATGTTGCAGAAGATTTTTATTTTATGTTTTCCACTAATTTTGCATTTTTACAATTATGTATGACAATGGTGATTTAACCCTCGAGTATTGTACAATTTATGTTATTTTTTTTAATGGGCTTATATTGATATGTTTTAATATCGAGCGTAATATTCTCATGTCGTTAAGTTTCAAACCTAATGAATAATGTCTCAAGTTTTATTTTGTGAGAACTTGTTTGATAAAATTATTTACTTTGGTTCACAATTATTTGGTGATCGTTTTTACATATATGTGTCATCAATGATACATAATCTTACACCATATTTTGTGGAAATCGTGTAGAAATTAAATGGCAATGATTCCATATGATGATAAGAAGATCTTTGAAGTTGTCAAGATTTTTCAAAAACCATACTATTGTAATATTTGAAAGAGAAGCCAACAAAGAAAAGTTATTTGCATTTAAGACATAGAAACATATGCATAAAATTTATGCAAGAGTGTTTGGGTACAAAAATAGGTGTCGTTAATTCTATCACCCAAAACAAATGAAATTTATAAAAGTCTAACTACAACTAGAACTAACACGTAGTAATAGTGGAAGTAAGAGGTCGATCCCAAGAGATGTGCAATTAGTTAGTCTAAAATAGACTACTTGAATTCCAAAATACAAATGATTAAATAGGGGTTGTTTTAAGAACTAGAAACTATCTAAATGGAAAGGCAACGAATTATAGAAAATTTATTGAAATAAGAGAGATTGAGAGATAAGATTCAATTGAAATGAAATCTTGGGGATTTTATGTAAATTTGGCAATTCTATCATTGACTTAATAAAGAATCATGCATTTAGATTATTCAATAGTTTATTAAGAATAAATTCCTAATGCCCTAATTAGCTAATTTCACAATTAACCCTAATCTAGATCTTACTTGCTTCCTAAAGACATTTCACAGTTAATCCCTAAGTTGTATTAAACTCATGGGTTTTCTTAACTATTCCAATCTTGAAATCAAAAGACTGAAAATTCAATATTAATTATATGAATGTTCTGAATTAATAGATTCTTTAAAAAATAGAAGAAAGGAAGTCCACATTTTCTATTAATACTACTAATTCTTGCAACTATAATACAATTTTCTTATAGAACTATGTATTTTTTGCATACAAAAAATTGATTAACCTTGAGTCATCAATTCAATCTTAATCAATTTTATTCTAAATCTCAACAAGAACATTCAAAAGAAAGTAATTACATTAAAGAAAATTCAAGAAACCTCAAGAAAATGTCAATCTACATAATTCCCCAAGAAAAAGAACTACCTACTCATGGGTGATGAAATTCTTCAAGTAATCCATTGATTGTTGCATATTGATACAAAGTCTTAACACAAATCGGCTGAATCTCACAAAAAATGACAAGAATCGCTCTTGAAAATCGAAGTCTCTATCTAAAAAATGGGTTTCTCTTCTCTTTCTAAGTTTCTCTTTCTAGAATAGGTCTTTTCCTTTTTCGAAAAGTGAAATCTGATCTAAAAATGATATATCTTTCCGCTTTTGCTAAAGAACTGAACTTGTTTATACCAGCAGCAAAGCGACGTGAGGCACGAGGATGAATTGTGTCAAAATCCAAAAAAAAAGAATGAACGTTTCTAGTTTTCTGCAGTTTAAAAAGCGAGCTTTCTGTTTCATATTCGATCTTCGATGCACGATGATAGATTACTCGATGTTCGATGCTGGATGTCCTTTACTTGATAACTTTAACTCGATGAAGAATGAATAAGAAGAAACTCGATGACTCGATAGTTGATTACTCTACGATAATTGTTGTTACTCGATGGCTCGATGGTAGAATACTCGATGGTCCTTATTCGTTTATACTTGATAGTATTCTGCTAAATACTCAATGGTCGATAATCCAATAGCCTTACTTGATGGCATTCTGGATGTTTACTCGATTCTCTTCAATTTGTTGATTTTCTTGGTCATATTTTATCTTTCTGTTACAATTTTCTTGGAATGACTCCAAAATGCCTCGAGGACCATTTTACGTACAAAATTAAAATTAAAGCAAATAATCAACACAATTTTAGGGGAAATTAACATAGAAAATATACGTCCTTTAAAATCTAATAAAAATCCATATTTTGAGTGGACTAGATAACACATATAATGTTTATAATGGTGGATTTGACAAAAATCTATAGAAAAATCTACGGGAATCATTAGAGAGAAACAATATATATAAGCTAGAAAATGCCATAACAATGATATTTATGGTCGAAAAATTTATATTCTATAAAAGGATTGATTCCAAAATCGTGATAAGACTTATATCTGATGAATATGTCTTGCCGTTTGAAAGTTAATTGTATTTTTTTCATAGAATTTCATATACAAAAGCACAAAAGAATCTTTGGGAATTATGGAAAAGTCAAAAACATTTTGAAAGTCTTATGCCATTGTGGGGGTATTTGGGAAACGTGACTATTCCCAATTGATAATCCAAGTTTTAGAATATTGGATGATAATTTAAAAAGAAGTTAGATATGTTTGAGTTGACTACAAAATTTTTTGTATGGTATTCCTAACGTGTGGATACAACCTATACCTCTTTAATGAATAATAATACGTCTCAACATATATAACGAAGACATAATACAATCAGACAACTACTTTCTAATTAAATTATCACAATTGACTCTGTCAGATGAAAGATAGTATTGCATATTTGTTAGTAAAAGACCTAACTACAGAGCTAGTTGAAAGTTCATCAAAGAGAATGGGACTAAAGCCTTTAATTTTAAAAAGTTAACCAGAAAGGCAACCCAACCTAGTTGACTAGAGATCCCAAGATCTAGGTTTAACGTGCAAACAGATCTCTGGATAACTTAGTGAACACTGCATTGAATTTATTTCTTCTTACCCATTTTAAGGATGATGAGACAATGCAAATGTGGTTTTAGGATAAGCATTATGCTTTTAATGATTTCTATAAGTTGTTGAATAATATTTTATGATTAAATCATACACGATGTTCTTTATAGGAATGACCTATGTGAGTGTGAAGGGGTCACTTCTATGAGGATTTTAAGGTGAATTCTCTAAAATACTCATGAGATCAGTTAGTGTTCGAGGCCAGAATGAACACAATTATGAGAGCAAACTTTGTTATAATGAGAAATTGTGTTGCTCAGTTATCTCAGTTTACTCTGGAACGGTTGACAGTTCAAGGCATCAAGTCCACTAATTAGCGAAGTAAACTCGATTGATATTCATTAGGGAAAGTTCAAAGTGTTTACTCCTCATCTAGATGCAGATTCTTCATTGGGAAATACCAAATGTTTTCTTTTTTCTTTTATCTTAAATTGTCAACTTACCATTTATGTATTGGGTTTTATGTCCTAAAACTCGTAGAAAGTAAATATTATTAATTGATTGTAATCAATAAAGAGTTATAGATGTTAAATCAATAAATGTTATTGTTTGTATTATTGTCTATTTTTTCTTAGTAACCCTAAATCCAATAAACTGATATCCAAGGCTATCTTATGAGTCTTAAACTGTATATGAAGACATACAGAGATCAATGTTCAAGATACAACCTAAAGAGTCTATAGTATAAGGATAAGATTGGGTACCTTATCCTAGTAACACTATGAATACAACCCACTTTGTATTTGATACTAATGTAATGATCCAATGCGTTCATGTAAGTGACATGCGAGTTGGGGTATCTTATACATTGAGTTTTCATAAGACTGGACCACGAAATAATAACCACTAGATGTAACATCATTGACTAGTTTGGTTTCAATTTCAATTAGGATGACTTAGGTGAGTTAGTCTTAATCCTGAGTATATTATGAACTCCTATTCAGGAGGGATTGCCCTCTAATTTGCATGGGTGGGGGGTGGCCAGTTTGCTAACTCAATATGCCTACCATTCTGGAGACGAGACTGAATGAGGAGTTGGGAACATAATAATACAAGATGGAATCCACTCCTTCCCTCATTGAGGGTAAGTAGATGAGTGTTCCTTTAAGTGGTGTCTCTGAGACTTGAACAAATGGTCATACCATCTCATTGGCCCGAGAAGGATTTCTGTTTATCGGTTGGACCATAAACAGGTTATTCATTAGAGAAGAACTGGTACTTAATGCGCTAGAGGTAACCCAAGGGTAAAACGGTAGGCCCAATTGGAGTTATGAACACTCATGAAGGACTAACATGCTGGTATTGGTCTATATTCATGGACACAAAAATATATCTATAGTGAGAAGAGTGTAACAATGGGTCTTTAATAGAGTGTACTGATGCGTTATTTTATGTAATGAATTTATGGAATGAGATGCGGTGATGGAAATGCGTTGAGCAATAAGTGCAATGAGTCTAAAGAACCTACACATAAGCCTCTATTCTTATTTATGCGATGACAAAATGACACATACACAAATAAGGCGACCATATAATATCATAACCTATCTCTAGGGTACATGCGATGTAGGTTGGCAAATAGAGCTTATCTCTAAGTCCCTATCTCTTGCTTATGCAGATCTAATCTTGCTCTCTCGAGTCTAGATTCTAACCTAGCTCTCTCGAGTCTTAGGTTCTTGTCTAGATTCTAACCTAGCTCTCTCGATTCTTAGGTTCTTTCTTTAGACTCTCTCCCGAGTAGCTCTAAAAGGATGTGGGGCATAACATAAAACAAGATAATCGCATGCGATGAAGATCCTAGGTCATGTTAGCTTAGTTCTTCTCAACCCATTCGACAAATTTAGCTACTTATGCGAACTTTCAAGAGAGTGAACAGGTGTAGATAAAGAAATTCCATTGAATACATATAGAGTTGAAATAAAAAATAACAATGCAAGATGAGAATAAAGAGCCTGGTAGCAATCTCTTGCTTCCCAAGGCTTTTACACTGTCTTTTCTACTCTGTTCAAAAGATAGTCTCACTCTCGCGAGAGTCGGCCCGCTCTCTGCTTTCCACGCCTTCAGGTTCTCTTTCGAATTGCCCTGAGCGATCTTCTGTGCGTCTCTCTCCTTCTCTCGCTCCACCTTCTAAATAAAAAGGAAAACTATGGACAAGGCTATTCTATCTAAGGGAAAATTCTCTAAATGTTCGAACTCTTTTGCTAAAGGTTGGCTCAATATTTATAGAGCTTCGGGGTGAAAGGCGGCTTCTCTCTTATGATTGCACAGATCGGATGACTTTAATTCTCTGACTGATGCGCCGAATATTTGTCACTGAAAAACTGAGTGTACTTGTTATCGTTAGAGGCTTGTCAACTTAATTCGAACTCGACTGTCATCAGCTTTCTGGCCCATCATGATTAATATGCTTTTCAGCCAGATACGCCCACCAAGTTGTGCCGGCTCTATGCGACAATCCTTCTTGAGCAGATGTTTGCGAGCACAAATCACCACAAAGCCTTGCGGTAATGCTGCGCTCGACCGTTGATTTCTTGTGATCGCACTTTTCACCTTGCATCAACGCATATTTTGTATAAAAATACAAAAGTTAACTGTTTTTATGCAATGAACGCATGCGGCCGCAATGTCATGAACTTAATGCTTTTTGGAGGCAATCTAACATATTTTATCAACGCAAACCTTCATTGTTTAATAACTTAGCACTGTAATAACGTGCATTTTTGCCCGTTATCATACCCCCAAATTTAAACAATATCTTCAAGCATAAGCTAAAGATTTCCTTTAGCAAGTAGATTGCAATCTCTTTTCCTAGATTTCTCAAAGATATTCATTCAAATCCTATACACCAAAATTTCCTTAATCTTTATTTAACCTTCAAAAAGACCTTACTAGATTCCATGACATCGCATGATTTATTTCAAAAAAAACTTTTTTTTTTACTAGGATGTCAAATGATTTTTATCCTTGCGTATTTTTGATATTATTATTTTTTTTCTGACCTTACGCTAATCGAAGTGCCTCGCCTTCATTTTGGCATGCCTCCACGTGTGTCATGTGAACATCCAACTACGAGCAAGACGCTCTTTCTCAGACTAAACTCATACCTACTTGGCAGCGGAGTTGCGATCATTTATTTATGCATTGATCCTGGCGACTTACTTTCCTTTTGGCTTGCCACCATGTGTGTCATGCGGACATCCAAGTACAGGTAAGTGCCCTTCACAACTTAACTCTTATCAACATGGATTTCCCCTTTGCGTTGACAGTGGAGTTGTTATTCTCAAAATAAAATTTTTCCTTTTTTTTATAGAGCTAAAAATAGCAAGGTCGAAAATAAATACTTCACCCCCAAATTTAAAATGCGGTAATGTCCTCATTGCCAAAAGATTGAAAGAAGTCATGCGATGTTCTTAGGAAGCTACGTAAAGAGTCAAATTGAAAGAAAGCTAGCAGGCCACTAATTTTAGAAATATTTAATGAGGTGACTTGTCCTAAAATTAAGTTGACTCTAGTATATATGAAAAAATAGAAGTATGTGTTTCATCATTGAAATCATAATTAGCAAAGAGAAAACATGCGGTGACTTACTAAATTTATTAATGTTAAATGATTGCGATAATCAAAGAGGATACGGTGATAAGACTTTCAAAATTAAAATGCGATGTGATAGTGCAATTTGAAATAAAGTCAAGGAAGAATACAACCCTCAAATTTGCACTATCGCCCGCATTGTTTGTTGACGCATCCTGCTTTGCGGCGATCATAACATTTTGCGTTATTGCCACTGTCACAATCTTGTCTTCGTCATTTTGTTTTTCTTTCGATCCTTGTGGGAATGTTGGTGGTTGGACTTCTTCTGTCTCATGATCTAGAGGCTTGAGGGTGGACGCAACTTCAGGGTTCATCTTCTCGGGCTCTTCTGAATTGTAAGTCAATGGGTCCTCGGTTGTTACCACATTCAAGTTGGTCGTGGTGGGTTCCTTTTCTACTTTTGCAGTCATTTTATCGCTTAGCAAGGAGACTGCTAAGCACTGTTCCTTCCCTGTACCCCTGGCGTTGCGCGGAATCTCAGTTGAGCTCGACAATGCTCCTTGCGGTCTATTTTTGAGCTCGCCCACAATTTGTCCTAGCTGAATTTCAAGATGTTGAATGGACGTTGCTTGATTCTGAAGCACTGATTCGTTCTTCTCAATGTATTGCTTCAAATGGCTCTCTAAGGATGAAGATTGAGGTGTCTGCGAGCTGCTAGTTTGGTTAGGCATTGGACCGTTTGTTTGTGAAAAAAATTCGGGTGGCCCTCCTTTTTGCGCCACTGGTTGAAAGCCTTGTTGTTTATTTTTTCACGTGAAATTTGGGTTGTTTCTCCACCCGGGGTTGTATATATCGAAGTAGGGATTATTCTTTATGAAGCATACTAATTGCGGATTTTCTAGGCATTCTTCCATCGGATGAGCATCTCCGCAGATGACACAACTTGCGGTCGTTTGAGCAATTACGTTGACCTGCCCTTCTTCGCTCCGATGCTATTAATTGTGATTCCTTGTATCAAACTCATCATCGCAGTCATTTGGTTCTGAAGGGATGCGATGGCCCAATTGTTTGCGTCATTGTCTTTTATTCTCAATCTCTAATCGCTCTCTCTCCGATCCTCGTGATATTTAGAGATGTAATCGAGGATATTCTTAGCCTCCTCATATGTTTTGTCAAGTAGACCACCAGCTGTTACCGCATTGGCAGCAGCCTACGAAGCAGGGTTCAGTCCTTGGTAAAAAATCTCCATCTGCAAGTAGTCTGGTAAGCCATTATGTAGACAGTCTCTTACTAGCCTCTTGAACTTCGCCCAGGCATCGCTGACGATTCGTCAGTTCTTTGTTCAAAATTCATTATTAATTTCCTTCTCCAGGCATTCTTGATAGGTGGGAAGTATTTTTTCATAAACTTCTCAACGACATGTTCCCACGAGGTTATCTCTCTCGGCTCAAGAGAATATGCCCATTTTTTTGCTTGATCGTATAAGGAAAATGGGAACAGAGTGAGTCAAACTTCCTCGATGGAGATATTCAGGAACACAAAAATGTTGCAGATTTCTATGAAGCTCTGGAGGTGGGCGTGTGAGTTTTCGCCACACCTTCTTCCAAACTGTCCAGCAACCTAGATCATTTGCAGCATTACTGGCTTCATTTCAAACCTCGATCTGTCTAACACTGGCCTCATGATTCTTGGAGAGAAATCATAGAGGTTGGGCAACACATAATTCTAAATGGGTCTATTGCGGTCATTCGCCATAAGGATGGGGTTGGCCATTATATTGTTCGTGTTTGCGACCCTTTCTTCCGGTTGTTCCGCCATTCTTGGGGTTCTCTCTTATTATTGGCAGTTGTCTCTCAGTCTTCGTCGAAATGTCCTCTCAATCTCCGAGTCGTTATTTGCTAGAGATCGAGAGCTGCAAAGAAATTAGAAAAATTACCATTAGCACAATGATTTTCCGAAGTCCCTGGCAACGACGCCAAAAACTTGATGCGTTATTTTATGTGATGAATTTATGGAATGAGATGCGGTGATAGAAATGCGTTGAGTAACAAATTTTCTTAGTGAAATCCAAGTATAAACCCTACTGAGTTTTCTGGTAAGTCTAGGGTCAAACTCAGAGACTAGGGAAAACGGTATGCGATGATAATTTTCCAAAAGGCTTTGCGGTAACCGGTAAATCAAATAGTTGTTTGGTGTTGTTGTTTGTGGTAATAAAATAAACGAATGCGGCGGAGTTTCGAAAAGAGTTGATAATATTGAAGATGTGATGAGTATGCGGTGAATGGGTTGAAAAGGGGTTCATCTGACACTTCGTAGGATGCGTTCATGTTATGCGATCATGCAACACACATACAATAGCAAACCATCTTTCGACGCAAATGCTATGGCTTCTAATACTAGAACGCATGTGATATATGCGATGAGTCTATAGGACCTACACATAAGTCTCTATTCTTATTTATGCGATGACAAAATGACACACACACAAATAATGCGACCACATAATATCATAACCTGTCTCTAGGGTGCATACGATGCAGGTTGGCAAATAGAGCTTATCTCTAAGTCCCTATCTCTTGCTTATGTAGATCTAATCTTGCTCTCTCGAGTCTAGATTCTAACCTAGCTCTCTCGAGTCTTAGGTTCTTTCTTTGGACTCTCTCTTGAGTAGCTCTAAAGGAGTGTTGGGTACAGCATAAAACAAGATAATCACATGCGATGAAGATCCTAGGACATATTAGTTTAGTTCTTCTCAACCCATTCGTGCTTTCAAGAGAGTGAACAGATGTAGATAAAGAAATTCCATTGTATAGATATAAAGTTGAAATACAAAATAACAATGCAAGATGAGAATAAAGAGCCTGGTAGCAATCTCTTGCTTCCCACGGCTTTTACACTGCCTTTTCTACTCTGGTCAAAAGATAGTCTCGCTCTCGCGAGAGTCAGCCCGCTCTCTGCTTTCCACGCCTTCAGGCTCTCTCTCGAGTTTCCCTGAGCGATCTCTGATGTCTCTCCCCTTCTCTCACTCCACCTTCTAAATAAAAAGGAAAACTATGGACAAGGCTATTCTATCTAAAGGAAAATTTTCTAAGTGTTCGAACTCCTTTGCTGAAGGTTGCCTTCGGTATTTATAAAGCTTCAGGATGAAAGGCGGCTTCTTTCTTATGATTGCACAGATGGGATGGCTTTAATTCTCTGATTGATGTGTCGAATATTTGTCACCGAAAAGCTGAGTGTACTTGTTATTGTTAGCGGCTTGTTAATGTAATTTGGACTCGATCGTCATCAGCTTTCTGTCCCATCGTGATTAATTATGCTTTTCACCCAGATGCGCCCACCAAGTTATGCCGGCTCTATGCGGCAATCCATCTTGAGCAGATGTTTGTAAGCATAAATCACCGCAAAGTCTTGTAGTAACGCTGCGCTCGACTGTTGATTTCTTGTGATTGCACTTTTCGCCTTACGTCAATGCATATTCTGCATAAAAATACAAAAGTTAACTGTTTTTATGCGATGAACGCATGCGACCGCAATGTCATGAACTTAATACTTTTTTGACGCAATCTAACATATTTTATCAACGTAAACCTTCATTGTTTAATAACTTAGTACTGTAATAACGTGCATTTCTGCCCGTTATCATATACCCACAGTTAACAAATATTGATTAACATAGTTAATGAGTTTAACTAATTAATCTCATATCGTTGGAGCTTCTAATCTACAGTTCACCAGGTCTCCTCGTTAGCTCACTAGATGATACTTAAAAGGGATAATTTGAATTGTTCAAATTAATTTGAGAAAAATCTATAGGGAAAATTGCAAATTTAATTTAAAAAAATGAAAATTGGATCGTGTCCTTGGTTTTTTTTTTTTTTGCAAACATGTCAAAAAAATTTCGCAAGAAAATTTGATTGTTATCTGATTTCTATGTGATTGTAGAGAGAAGGTGAGGAGAATAAGGTTTATGAATGAATGAATATGTCTTTTAATAATTAACCAACTTGAAGAAGAGACATGACTATTCGAATGGCCACAAATAGTCTATAAATATGTTTCTTCTTCAAATTGCATAAGAGACAACAACTTTTTCCATAAACATTTTTCTCTCATAAAAATTTTCTCCCTTTTTATAAATTCGTGCAAGTTCGATTTATTTCTACAAAGAATAGTTTGTTGAATCTTGTGGATGGGGTACTACTTCCATAAGAAAGTTAGTATGTTCTATCCTTGGAGTCAATTATTCATGAAATTTAGGCACTAGAGTGAGTATTAAGGAAACAACTGAAGTCATTGGACTCAAATTCTTTTCGGTATATCAGGTTTTGTATATTCTGATTTTTTTATGATATTATTCATATAACACTTATTTTGCATCTTTCATCTATTTTTTCTATTTATGAAACATTAGAGGTGGCAGTACGTAGGGGATCAGTATCTAAAGGTTTTTTTTGGGAGTAAAATACCATTTTAGCTCTGAGTATTAAGCAATAGGTATATTTGGTTTCAAATGTTCTAATTTGGCCATTTAGTCCTTCAATTTTGAATAAGAACAATATTTAGGTGCAGCCTAAACTACACCTATGTCACATGTTACCTCTTCCTTTCACATTAAATAATTATTTTTTATCAATTTTATTTTTTAAAAAATAGAATTACCACGTGGTAATATTCAATTGGGTGCAGCCTAGATGTAAAAGGTTCCTAATTAGATATTTTTTATTATTTAAAATAAAATAATAACTAAAGGAAAAAACTTTTTCTCTCCTCTTTCCTTACCCAAACCCCACCTTTGCAGGCATCTCTGTCTCTTATCTCACTTTCTACTCCTTCTTCATCCACCTTTTCTTCGACGCCTCCTACAACATTGGGTCACTTTCGAATCTATTGAGGTCGTCAACTCTAGCAGTGGGTGAATATCAAATATGCTTTGAGAGAGTGATGAAATTGAATTTAAAATACACAGACATTTAATTTCTTCAATTGTTGTATAAAATATGTTTCCAAAGAAGATTAATACACAGAAAAGTAGAAGCAAATTTTCCCTTAATTTAGTCTTGTTAGATACTAGATAATTAGTATGGGGTTAGGAGTATAAAGGTAATTAGATTAAGAGTTAATTTCTAATAGTCAGTTACTCAATTGGTTATAAATAGAATGAGAGTGGGTGAGTGAGGATAGAATATTTCATAGAGGGCTTGGGTGAGGATACTCAAGATGGAGGTTCCATGTATCCTATACTTGGGTTTATATTGTATTTCTTCATAGTTATATCTCAATATATTTAAACCTTGTTCTTGTTAGGAAGTATCCTAACAAATTGGTATTAGAACAACTAGAATCAGAAGAATGACACACAAATGGATGGAAGAACGACTTAATGCGATCAATCAACAAACTTGCTGGAATTCGCACAAAGGTGTAGAAATTGCCAACGATTGGGAAGATGATGAAAACCTTGGCCAAGAATGTTGAACAATTGAGCATCCAAATGGAGGAATGACGATGCACAATGAAGGACATTCAAAGGTTAGTGGTGGAATTGATGGTTGATGTTACTCGATCTCTCACTTTTGGATTGACTCTAGGGGAAGAGCCGAGTGGAGAAAAGAAGAATGATGAAGAATTGACCAAAATTCCAAAATTGGTAGCTAAAGTGCTAGAAACAGAGATAGTCGACGGTGGAGAAGGTTGAGGCAAATTTAAAAACATGGACTGGAGAAAGGGGGAAAGAAGGAAGGAGAAATCTCTAGTGAAGATAGCGGTGGAATAAGAATGACATGAAAATAAGGAGAACTAATCGACAAACCTATGTTTGGAGAGGCAGAGGAGTGTACAAAAGGAGAGACATGAGAAAGAAAAAGACTTCTCCAAGTCATTTGACATGAAAGATTTAGGTCTTGCAAAGCAAATCATAGGTATGAAGATTGTTCGCGATAGGAAAGCTGAGAAATTTTGGTTATCTCAAGAGAAGTATATTGAACAGGTACTGGAAAGGTTCAATATGAAGTATGCTAAGCCTATTAGTACACTGCTAGCAACTCACTTTAAGTTATGTAAGAGAGCATGTCCTACAACAGAGAAGGGGAAAGAAGTTATGTCATCCATTCCTTACGCTTCTATTGTTAGTTCTTTGATGTATGCTATGGTGTGTACTAGACTTGATATTACACATATAGTCAGTCTAGTGAGTTGTTTTCTATTCAACCAAAGTAAGACTCACTAGGAAGCAGTGAACTGGATCTTCAGATATTTGCGGGACACCTCCAAATTGAGTTTGTGTTATAGAGGTGGCAAACTTATGCTTGAATGCTATTGATAGCTTGTATAAATACAAGATAATGCAACATTTTGCTTAGAATTATGAGAGTTGATGAGCAGAACATGTGTTAATTTTGCTAAGAATTCATGTGGAATAATGAGCTTGCTTTGATCAACATTAAAAATCCCCGCTAACCCTATATCATGTGTTATTTTGTGTCAAAATGTCTATTTTGTAGTTCTTGCAGGAATCGATCAATTCGTTGATCCCAAACCATCGCAAAGTTGATTGCATGCATTGATCTTAATGAAGACAAGTTGATTGCATGAAATGCCGCAACTACAGTGATAACCATGATAGGAGGATGATCGCAAAGTGGGTGGAATGCATTGATACTTTAGAAGCAACAATCATAAACGTATACCTCGGGAATATCAAAGAGATAAGATCATGATGAAATTTCACCTACTGTGTTACTGATGGTAGTTATTCAGAGCGGGATTATCAAAGATGTCGGCATTTGAGCTCTATAAATAGAGCCTTGGAGCCCAAATTCAAAGTATCTGGGACTTCTACCTTGGGTAGATTCCTATGATCACAGACGAGAGTATGAACAAGAAATTCTTTGAGAGTTCTTCACTTCCACAACTTCCTCTAATTGACGACGGGAGCCTCGTCGGAGATAGTTCTTGAGAGGGACTACTCCACCGCCCATCCATTGCACCACCATCAACCTTGACACATATCTTATGGAAGCAAGAGATTGCCTACATCTAGCCATCCATCTATCTTCTCACCTCTGTATTGTATTACATTTTGGCTTAAAACATTAATACATTTTGTAATCAATGCATCTCTTTAATTCCTTCAACATCATTTTCATCATCTTCTTCTACTTTATCATCATTTTCTTTCACCGCGATGAGTTAAATGCAAATTACAAGAGTTTTCACATACTCAATCATGTGGCATATAGATATGATGCATGTAGCAAATCACCGAGAGGCGTGCATTGCACGAGTATAGTGAGTCAATCCTGTTTGCTTAGTGCGAGGCTAACACAATGCTTGTCTATGAGCAGAGTAGCTATAACCAATTTCCCGAGAAGGTAAGTAGTGGAACTCACTAAGCAAAGTAAGCAATGTTCCTAGAGATAACAATAATCTTATGCTCAATGCAACCATGCGTTATAGAGATAAGCATGTGGCTGACCACCGAGAGGTGTACGATGCGTTAGTGTGGCGAGCTGGGATTACCCCTACAGTCAAACTTAAGGACTTTGTGATATCTCCTCCACAACCCTACTTCTCCATGCATCTCATTACGTGCTAACAGTTGCCGCATCTTTACCGATTCTCATAGTCAAACTTCAATTGTTCAATTTGTTTAGGTAGGAATAGAAGTAGTGCATAGCAATCAGCTTTTTTCTTTTTATTTTTATTATCTGCCTCAAACGCATTACTTTACAATCATCTTTTAGTTGCAAGTCCTCGTGTTCAACCTCAGATCATCCCGAGAAACTTGTGATCTTTTTATACTTTGCGAGAAAGCAAGAAAACTTGTGACATGAACACATGATCATCGCATATTCATTTAACGCATAACACATATTCTTCAAACCATCGCATGATCATTGCATGACAATTAACACATATCAACAGAATAATTTACCTTCAACAGCTATACTGATGCAGACATGGTAGGTGGTCTTGATAACAGAAATTCTACCTCAGGTTATGTTTACATTTTCAAGGGGAGTCATCTCATGGAAATCTGGGCTACAAAAATGCGTAGCATTATCCATAAATGAGGCAAAGTATATTGCAACAGTAGAAGCAAGCAAGGAGATGTTATGGTTTAAAAGGTTCTTTCAAGAGTTGGTTTTGAAGCATGGTGAGTATGTAATATTTTGTGATAGTTGGAGTGCTATGGATTTGAGCAAGAATCCAATGTATCATGCTTGTACTAAACACATTGACATTAGATATCATTGCTACAAGATATAATTGAAGAGAATAGATTGAATCTGACGAAATTCCACACTGATAAGAATGGTGAAGATATTTTAACTAAGGTAGTTCCCGAAAGCAAGATTGAGTCTTCTCCGTGTTGGGCTGGAGGGGGAGATTGTTGTGGGTGTCCAACCCACTTGTTACACAAGCAAGACCTTATTTCAAACTCGTGTTTTATGAGCTCAGTTAGGTCTAATTTTTAGGTTGCCCATCTTGAAAGCCATAGTTTTCTTTTATGTGATATAGGGATGACCTAAGGAAAAAAAGAGTAAAAAAGAAGCAGAAAATTGGAGAGAAAGACAATAGTTAGGTTTTTCAATGACAACTTCCACAAAGTTGTTGATTTCCGGAGTTTGAACCGTTGGATTGTGTTGCATTTTCATTAGCCTATACGGGACACATAGGGTCTCGTTTTTAATGGTTGGGAAAAAGATATTTAAGGAGAAAAATTAGGAAGAACTATTTATTTAAGTGGAAATTGGATAACTCACGGTCTTACAATCTGTAGTTTCATTTATTTAGTTTTTCTTATTGAATCAATACGTTTGAAATTGAAAACAAAGGCCCCGTTTGGTAACCACTTTTTTTTTTTTTTTTTTTTTTAAATTAAGTCTATGGACACTACTTCCATCTCTAAATTTTTATAACTAAAAAAGTAGCTTTCAAAAAGTTGCAAATCATTGTAAGAAATGTGAATGATATAGGAATAATTTTCAAAAATAAAAACAAAAAAATTAAATGGTTACCAAATGAGGCCTCAACAATTACACTATATCCATAACTACATATTTACTTTAACTCCAACAATTACAATGTATTTATAAAAACATGAACAATAAAACCAGTGACCCCATTAGAGGAAAAACAGAAATTCGAAAAAATATCCCACATGCGATCTACACATGATTTGTAGGAAATTTTATTATTTTCTAGTTTTGACATTTTTTCAATTGAAACCTATATCGTGTCTACATATTCCAATTCCTCTAAGGAAAATCATATACCTTTTTTAACTTATACATAAGGCCATTCAAAATCACTTTGTTCCGAAGGTAGTTGGTCCAGAAATATACATGATTTTTTTCTCATAAACTTAAGAAATACATCATTCCATTCAAATCACTTTGATCGGTCCAAAATATACATGATTTTAAAATTTCACTTCATTATTATCTAAATGAATTGTGATTGAAAACTAGTCCAGTTTGAGTCTGGTTCTGTTCGTAGATCCGATTTCAATTTCATAAAATCCTTATAAATAGATGAAAGAGAATATAAATTTGATATTTGACTAAAAGGTAATTCCTAATAATGGAAATTTGACTTTTTTTCAAGTACAATGGGGGTAGAGGATTCGAACCACAAAACTTTAGATCACAAACACATTTATATATCAGTTGAACGATGGCTGCTCTAGCCAAAATTGACTTAATAAATGGATATTATATTGAAATTGGCGTCCTAAATCTCTCTTGTATTCTCGTAGTTTGTAAACGTTGTATAAACAAATTGTTATTATGAAAATAATTGTTATTTTATGAGCATACACTCAATCTAATAAACAAAGGTCCTAGGTTATTTTATGTAATTTAAACATGTATTTAGAGACATACATGTAGATTATGTTTAAATGATAACCTAAATGGTATGTAGTAGATGGATACGACTGGGTACCTTATCCTAGTGGTACTACAGATATGACCCGCTTTGTAGTTGTTACAAAATATTGTAAAGTACTACAAATGATCTCATCCTGATCATTCATGTGGATACATGTGAGAAGGGTATCCTATACCAAGAGTTTGTATAAGATCGGACTACGAAATGAATAGTCTCATTATATAATGCCATTAATAGTAGAGACTTACATCTTACCAGAATGACTATAGCGACTTGACCTAAATCCTAAGTGAGTTATGAACTCTTGCCTATGAAGGCGGTCATTTGATTTGAATGGGTGAGAGTGGCTAGATCGTTGATTCAATATGCCTACTGTTTTGGGGATTTGTCTAATTAGGGTGCTGGGAATACGGCTACATAAGACGAAATTCACTCCTCTCCTGATGTCGAGGTAAATAGATAAATTGCTCCCTTAAGGGCTGATTTTGGGGATTTAACAATGTGGCGTCATACCCTCTCTTGTTCCAAAGGCGTTTGGTCATAATTGGACTATGATTTATTGTTCATTAGAGGGATCAATGGTACTTAAGAAATTAGATATAATTACAGGGGCAAAACGGTAATTTTGGTTCAGCTGTACTTACGAGTAATTTGTGAAGGGTCATCGCATTGTTGACTAGTTATATCTAATGGACACAGAAATATGTATATAGTGCAATGAGTGTAGCTGTTGGTCTTTAGTGGAGTGACCGACAGTTAATAAATGTTAGATAATTTAATCAAACTAATTTAATTAAAGGAGTTTAATTAATTATCAAAGTACCATTAGAGCTTCAATCTACAAGTTCATAAGATCCTCTCTGTAGCTCAATAGGGATTATTGAGGATTAATTTTGGATTAACTTGATTGTTTAAATTAATCGAAGGAATTAATTATATGTGATATAATTAATAATTAATTATATGTGATATAATTAATAATTAATTATATGTGATATAATTAATAATTAATTATATGTGATATAATTAATAATTAATTATATGTGATATAATTAATATAATGTATTTGATACATTATAATATAAATGAATAAAATATTTGACTATGATTCAAATACTAATTATATGGATGAGATTTATATAATTAATTTTAATATGAATTTTTTTTATATTAAATGCCATAAATGATCGAAAGAATTCAAACTATAGGTTATATTATATTTGATACAATATAAAAACTGTCTGTTATATGTTATATTAGATATAATATATAGAATAATATATATTATATAATAAAGTAGTTATTATATAATTATATATTTTTAATTAAATTAAAGTAGTTTTAATTTAATTTGAATTTAATAAAAGGATTGAGTTATAACTCCCTCCTTTATTTTCTCTTTAATCACGTACGTGGAATGAGAGGTTACAGGAGATCTTCTTTTTCCTCCTGCTTCGAACGCAGAGAAGGTCGACTGGTTACTCTCTGGTCTTGATCTCCCAGTAATCTCTCACAAACACAGAAAAAATCCTCTCCCTCTCCCAAAATCAACAAAGAAGCCCACAACTCTCTTCGTAATTCTCACCTCTAAGGAGAATACAAGAGGTTCATTTGTTGTGGTGTCCACATTGAAATTTGTTTCTGTACAAAGTGTTCATGATCGCAACCGCAACGAGGAGATTCGTGAGGATTTGATTCTTCAAGGGTAAGCATAAATCCAAACTCTTAATACCTTTCTCTGTTGAATCCAAAAGCATGCTGCAAATTTTGTTGATTTGCATAATTTTTTTTATCGTGTTTTAAACTCTGTGAAATTTGAAAATTAGGAACAATCCCCGCTTCCGTTATGGACCTCACACATCGAGTGTCATGGGTTTCTATTATATATTTTAAATGATTATTGAACGGTCAATTTGAAATTTTAAGTTGGATAGAAGTTGGGTTAACTTATAATCTAAAGGGTGATGGACAATAATTTTTTGAGTTATTTATTTTACGAAATATTTTATTAATAGTTAAATATTATGAACTTCCACGAAATTTATGATTTAAAAGAGTTGCTATTTGATTTCTAAAAATATTTACGATAATTTTCAATAATATTATGTTTTTAGTTGAAGTTGTGTTTAAGAAATATTAACGTATGTTTGATGTTAGTTGGTTTCAAAATAATAAGAATGCAATATGATTTATGTATGATTATTAGTTGTGACATTTCTATTAAATTGATTTTCAATCTTTTAGATCATAACCCATGTGTTTACCCAATACACCTCATGAATGTGTTTCCATAATGTAAATGATATGGTGATTTTCTCGATACATCTCGTGAATGTGTTTCTGAAATGTAAATGATATAATTAGGTTTTTTCGATACGCCACAAGAATATGTTTACACTTAATATGACAATTTTTTTAGTTATTAAGAGTTATTTCTACGAATTTTCTAATATTTCAATAATTTGGAAGTTTAATTGATTTTGATCTATAGTACAAACTTTTTAGTTTGAAAGAAATTTTATTAAATTCTTTTTATCATTAAACTTACTACTTATTAGGCTTTTTAGTTCATTCTTTTATTTTCTTTTTCCTCATAAGGTTGATCATCAGTTTCAATCAAAGTTAGTTGTTCAATATTTACCACTAGTTTTCATTCGGTGTCACATAACGTGCATCTTTTATGTACATTTAGCTAGGCTTTAAAGTGTAAGTTAAGGATGTACCATATGTCACGATGTCAATGCTAACTTCATGATAGTATAACAGATGTTAAGTTTAGGATAAGAAAAGTTTTGACAGTAGATTTCTATGAACACTTGGGGTTTGTTGTCGTCACATCTCATTCTAAATTCAATAGGGCAATCTTAGATGGGTCTCATAGACTATTTTCCAAGTGTTAGAAATTTTCCCAGCTAAGAAACCAAATATTTGTCAAGTCATCTAAACATTGTTCAGTTTTCACAAGCTAAGGCGTGGTGTGTTATGTTCTAGGTGATAGGACCCAAACAATATAATAACAACTCACTGGGATCTCCTCCAAAACAATCAATCAAATAATTATTCTCTAAAATACCACAAATAAATCACCAAATATTCACCAAGCAATCAAACAACAATGGATAGCAATAAACCACAAAATTCTGGACAACTAAAAAAAAAGCACAAACGAATTATATGTGGAAAACCCCTTCGATGTGAAAAGTAATAACCACGGCATTTGTGAGGAGTGCACCCTTTTCAACTACTCTTATTATAATAAAATTGAAGGAAAAAAAGAACCCAAATCAGCGAAGGTTCATTACTGACCAATACTTTTATACATAAAAGATGAAAACTCGAGAGATAAAAAGAATGAAAATCACCCAAATTTACGGGTTCTGTTCGCCATCGATTACAGACACATTTTTGTAGCTTGGATTGCCCTGAGATAGCTCCCCCTGAAAATGTAAACACATAACCTGAGGTAGACATTCTGTTATCAAGATCACCTATCATGTATGTATCAATATAACCTTCAAACATAGGTTTACCACCTCCATAACATAAACTTAATTTAGAGGTACCCCGCAAGTATCTGAAGATCCACTTCACTACTTTTCAATGAAGTATAACCACAATTTCCCAAGTTTCCTATCGCGAGTAATCTCCATACCTAAGATTTATTTTGCAATACCCAAATCTTTCTTGTCAAATAACTTAGAAAAGTATTTCTTCAAATTTTAAATCATATTTATATCTTGTCCGGTTATCAACATATCATCTACATATAAAAGAAGAATGATGAAGTTGCCTATAGGGAACTTTCTAAAATACACACAAGAATCAGTTGTAGTTTATTTATAATCATTGCTTAACGAATCAAATTTATTGTACCACTGCCTTGGTGCTTGTCTAAGCCCATAAAGACTTTTCTTCAACTTGAAAACAAGTTTTTCTTTCCCTTTTACTTCAAATCCTTCAGATTGCTCCATGTAGATCTCTACATGTAAGTCACCATCTAAAAAGGCAATTTTTACATCAAGTTGCTCTATCTTAAAATCAAGACTTGCTACAAATCCCAACATTGTTCTAATAGATGTCATTCTGACCACTGGAGAGAAGATCTCATCAAAGTCAATGCCCTTTTTCTGGTTGCATCATTTAACCACTAATCTGGCTTTGTACCTCACTATCTTCTCACCATCCTTCTTGTACTTCAAAACCCATATGTTTTTCAATACTTTTTTGCCCTTTGGAGGCTTCACTAGGTTCCACTCTTTTCCATGGAATTTATCTCCTCCTTCATTGCATCAAGCCACTAGTCTTTTTCATCATGAGACAAAACCTTTTTCATCATCAGAATGAACTCTGAGCTTGGATATCTTGTTAAATATTTATGCACTCTGGTGGACTTTCGAGCCTGAGTATCCTCCATTTGGTGAATAGATTGCTTTACCTGCTCATGAACTTATCCATTAATCACTTCCTCATATGCATCTTCCTCATTAAATTCTTCATTAGATGAAGACTCATCAAGATCATCATCATCAACATGATTTGGTACATTACCATCAGGTTGTATCTAACCAATATCAACATGTACATCGTCAACATTCTCCTTTGTCAGCTGAACAATAGAAGGAGTAGAAGTTGAATCATCAATAGTATCAAAACACAACTCTGAAGTAGAATTGTACCACCTTACTTGGTATAAAGTAATCTCAATACATTAGGTGCTAGTATTCCCCCTGTAACACCCAAAATTTTGTTAGTAATGTAATTTCAATAATTTCCTATAATTGAGGGCGTTTTTGGAATTTTGAAATTTTAAGTGTAACTGCTGGAATTTAATTAATTAAAGTTGAAAATTTATGTTGAAAATTTATGTCAAGAATTAATTTCATTTTGGAAGAAGATTAGTTAAATTCTTTTTTAATTGAAAATTAAAGAGAAAATGGGTTAAAAGTTGGAAGAAAGAGAATAAAATAAGATAAGATAAGATAAGATATAATAGAATAAAATAAAATGAAATATTTTATTTTATTTATATTTTAATTATTTTCTTCTACTTAAAAAAAAAAAAAAAGAAGAAAACCATCGAGCTCTCTCGATTCATGTGCACACCCCATCCCCTCACGTTTCCCGAGCCGCCCCCTAAGTTTTTCTTTTCTTTAGCGCGACGCCCGAGACCCCTCCGATCTCCATCTCTCTCTTGTGCCTCTCCCTCTCCGCAACCCACCGCCTCTAGTTGCTCATGCTCCGTGCGCCGCACCCTCTCACCCCCTCCACCCAATCATCCGTTCGCGCCAAGCCCTATACCGCACGACGCCACTCGCCGTTCGTGGCGTCAGCCGCGCCACCGTGACTCGCCCAGCCTCGCCAGCCGCCGTCCGCACTGCCAGCTCGCCGTACCTGTCCGGCTCACGTAGAGGTTGCTGTCGCTGTCCAATCTCTCTGCCGCCGAAATTTTGGGTTGTTTCTCGTTGGGTCTTGAAAACTTTGGGTAAGATTTTTGGAGTTTTTTATTTGAGAGGTTTGTTTACCCAATTTGTTTTGGATTAAAATTGTTAATATCTCCATGGCTTGGACTTTAGATTCAAGATTTGAGATTTCTAAGGGCATTGCTCAACAAAGTAAAGGTCAATTTTCTTTTGAAGTTTGGTAAGTTTGGAGTAAGTTGTTGCTTCGAGCCAGACACTAGATGTCATGCTTCCACGAGCCAGACACTAGATGTATGCAAGCATGACAGCCTGATAATATAGTATAATCGATGTATGTTTTTGTATGAGGATCTGAAAGATTAAATGCGCATATAGATACTTTACCCAATTGGTTTTAGTCCATGAGATTGTATTTGATCTCGGACAATGAGATGTATATGTATGTTATAGAACCATGATAATAAGATGTTTATGTATGTTATAGATGAAAGAGTTAAATAACATCACGGAAGTATTAAGGATTCATAAGCATTCAAATTCACTAATTTTAGTAGAAACTATAACATGCTTTTCTAAAAAGAGAGTTTTAAGATCATATCTTTGAAGAGCTCTCCAAGAACTTGATTGTTCAGCAACAGTCTTCACCCGAGATCACCGTAAAGCACCCCAAAGTCTTCCCCACTATACTCTTGGAGCTTTAGACAGAGTTGTGGGGCTCAAGAACAACTTAAATTATTAAAGAACAGTGAAGAACACACAGCTGTCCAAAAGGAAGAATTCTTTCTTCTCACAGAGTTTTTCTCTCAAAATTTCTGTATTAGCTCTTCTCAAATCACTCCAAACTTCTTTATTTATCGCAGATGAACATGCAAAGAAATGAATTGCATGGCTTGCAGCTCATGCTTAGAGTATTAATGGAGAGAAGGAGATGGGGTTTGTGTGAGCATAACGAAGGTAATAATGGAAATACATCATTTTTCATTTTTCTTTTAAAATCACAAAATGATTTCAAAACCATTTTGATTAACAAAACTAAAAAAAAAATGTACAATTAATTTCATAAATTAATATAAAATAATAATTAATTTAATATCAAATATTAAATGCACAATAATCAGCTTCATATATTTAAATCATATTTAAATATATATTCTCCTGTCTTGTTTAATTTGAACGTTTTAAATTAATTTCACAAGTTACTCTAAAGCTTATTCATTTACGAGCTAGTAGGGAAACCTCGCGGACTTACAGATCATAGGCTCCAACGATTCGAGATTAATTGACTAATCTTATTAGCCCGATCTAACCCCCATTTGTTAACTAATGAGACACTCCACTATAGCCCATAGTTGAACTCCCCTCACTGTAGATATATTATATCCACTTGATAACCATAATCAGTAAGTCGATCCTGCACAAGTTGTTCGTAATCACAGCTAGGTAAAAAGTATCGTTTTACCCCTGTGAATACATCTTGTTCCTTAAGTTCTTACTGATCCTTTAATGAACAATTCTAATTCATAATCTCTATGAATCAAATCATTTCCCTAACATGAGAAGGCGGGACCTCGATTGTTCAAGACCTAGAATCAGTACTTAAGAGAACAATTTATCTACTAACCCTAAATAGGGTATGAGTGAATTCCATCTTGCAAGGCTATGTCCCCAGCTATTCATCCAGTCTTGTCCTAAAAAAGGTAAGCTTAGTGAGCAGTGTTGTTGGACTACTCTCACCGTTTGCAGATCAAGGATAATCCCGAACAAACACGAGTTCATAGCTAGCTCAGGATTAATATCGAGTTAACTTAGGTTATATGATAAATGAAATAGTCAGTTTTAATAGTAAATGGTCGTTATGAAGAAAAGTGACTATGTTCGTGGTCCAGTCTATATGCAAACTCATTGCATAAGATGTCCCCACTCATATGTCTCAACATGAACGATTTGTGGATCATATCGTTTGTAGTACCTTACAACTTCTTGTAACAATTACAGAGTAGGCCGCATCTTATAGTTTTACCAGGATGAGATACCCAATTTCATCCATATACTTATTAGACCATTTAGGCTATATACTGTAAACTTGATCCTATTTATATCACTATATAAAGTTATAGCATTCAGACTATAACCAAGGATGCGTTTTTTTTTTATTTTCATAATAAGATGCAAAATCAACAAGTCATTATTATTGATACAATAGAATGTTTAACATGAACTGCGAGTTCTAGGGAATTCACAACAATCTCCCACTTGGACTAAAACTCCAGTAAGAACAAATATATACAATATAATGTTGAGATACATAACGGGAAAAATATAATAAACTAGGGCATCTATAATACCATAGACATTCTCCCACTTGCCCTAGATTACACTACTCGGAGTCCTAGTCCAACTAGGTGGCCCTCAAAAACTTTAGCCGAGATGACCTTGGTGAATGGATCAGCAAGGTTGTCTTCAGAGGCTACCTTTGTGAAGAGCACATTTCCTCTGTGTAGAATCTCTCGGATGAGATGGTACTTCCTTTCAATGTGTGTTCCACGCTTGTGACTCCTGGGTTCCTTTGAGTTAGCAATTGCACCACTGTTCTCACAATACAGTGTGACAGGTAGGTGCATATTTGGAAGGACTTTCAAATCAGCTAAGAATTTGTATAGCCATACTGCTTCCTTAGCAACTTCGCATGCAGCCACGTATTATGCTTCCATGGTGGAGTCAGCGATACAACTTTACTGGATGCTTCTCCAAACTATCGCTCCTCGTTAAAAGTGAAAACTGATCTTGAGATAGATTTTCTGGAATCTATGTCAGTCTGAAAATCAGAATCAGTGTATTCTGTAAGGATCAAATCCTTAGGTTAATACACAAGCATATAGTCCCTCGTTCTCCTTAGATACTTGAGGATTGGATTGGAACCTGCTGAGGATTCCAACTGAAAAACATATGTCAGGACATGTACACAACATAGCGTACATGAAACTCCCAACTGCAGATGCATATGGAATTCTGTTCATCTCCTCAACCTCTTGAGGTGTCTTAGAACATTGTTCCTTCGACAAATGAATTCCATGCCTGAAAGGTAATAAACCCTTCTTGGAATTTTTCATATTATATCTTGACAACATCTTGTCAACATAAGATGCTTGAGATAGTGCCAATGTTCAATTCTTTTGGTTTAAAAAAATCTGTATTCCTAAAACATACTGAGCATCACTCAAATCTTTCATTTGGAACTGTCTTGCTAACCATCTTTTTACATCAGCAAGAAAACTTGTCTCGTTCCCAATGAGTAAGATATCATCAACGCATATTATACAATTTTGTTAACTATCTTCTTGTATACACAAGGTTTGTCAATGTTTTATTCAAAGCCATAAGATATGATCACAGTGTCAAATCTTATATTCCAGGATTTGGATGCTTGTTTCAATCCATAAATTGATCGATTAAGCTTACAGACTTTATGTTCGTGTCCTTGTTCAACGAACCCCTTTAGTTAAGACATAAAAATACTTTCATGAAGATAGCCATTTAGAAAAGTTATCTTGACATCCATTTGCCATATCTCATAGTCATAATATGTGGCAATGACAAGAAGTATTCTTATTGATTTGATCATGGCAACAGGAGAAAACGTTTCTTCATAATCAAACCCGTCTCTTTGGGTAAAACCTTTTACCACAAGTCTAGATTTATAGGTTTGTACCTTGCCAGTTTGGTCTCGTTTTCTCTTGTAGATCCACTTACAACCTATAGGTGTAACACCTTGTGGTTGATATACAAGTTCCCAGACTGAGTTGAAGTACATAGACTCCATTTCATCGTCTATGGCTTTTATCCATTGTTCTCTATCGACATCTTCCATTGCCTTCTTAAAGGTTAATGCATCCTCTAAACCATCATCTTGTATGATGTTTTGAGTTTCTGTTAAGCCCATGTAACGTTCAGGTTGTTGAATAACCCTCCCACTACGACGAGGCATTCCCAACTCTTGGGATGGACGTGACGGGACAACTACCGTTGTTGATGGACCAACTTGATCAGCAACTCTTGTTGATCTTTCTGTAGTATCTTTAGACACTTCTTGCAATATTAGTTTACTGTGAGGTAGATGATTTTTAATATAATCATCTTCCAAGAAAGTTGCATTTGTCGATACAAATACTTTATCTTCTTAGAGATAAAAAAAAGTATCCTTCTTTTGTTTCCATGGGATATCCTACAAATAGGCATAATTTTGAACGTGTTGCCAATTTCTTAGGGTTCTGTACCAACACGTGTGCTGACAACTCCAGATACAGAAATGACGTAAACTTGCTTTGCGTCCTTTCTATAATTCATATGGTGTTTCTGAAACAGTTTTGGACGAAACAACGTTCAGAATATAAACTGTAGTCTGTACTGCATACCTCTAAAAGGATTAAGGTAATTGAGCATAACTCATCATAGACCGAACCATGTTCAACAAGCTTCGATTTCTCCTTTCTACAACACCGTTTTGTTGTGGTAGTCCGAGTGCTATGAGTTGGGATTGAATTCCATGATTTACTTGATAGTTCTGAAATTGCAAATTCATATACTCACTACCTCGATCAGATCGAAGTGTTTTAATTCTTTTACTTAACTGATTTTCAATCTCAACCTTAAATTCTTTGAACTTTTCAAGAGTTTCAGACTTGTTACTGATTAAGTAAATATATCCATATACAGAGTTATCGTCAATAAAACTGACGAAGTATTGATATCCTCCTCGAGTTTTAACATTCATCGAACCACAAAGGTTTGAATGTATAAGTTCAAGAGGTTCTATGGCACGAAGACCTTTGTCAGAAAAAGATTTTTCGTCATTTTTCCCTCAAGACATGATTCATATGGAGGTAGGGAACTGTCTTCTAACTGATTTAGATGACCATTTTTTTACCAATCTCTCAATCCTGTTGAGATTAATGTGACCAAGCCTGAGGTGCCAAAGAAAGGCGTTAGGAGAAATTTTCCGCTTTTTATTATGAGTTTCAACCGTTTTAAACATCTCTATATTTAAAATGGCTTTTGCTTCAGTTGGTTGTAATATGTATAAGTTATTTTCAAGTTTAGCAGAACAAATATGAACACCTCTTGAATAAACAAACACTTCATTACATTCAAAAAATACACTGTACATATTCTCTAAAAGACATGAAATGCAGATCAAATTTCTTTTAATCTTAGGTACAAAGAACACATTCTTGAGCAAGATAAAAGAATCTCCAAAAAACAACTTCACATCTCCCACTGCTTCAGCTGAAATGACTTCACCTGTTCCTACCTTGAAAGTCATCTCATATTAAAAAAGTCTTCTCCAAGAACTAGTTTCCTGTAGAAAAGTACAAACATGATTAGCGGTGCCTGAATCTAATATCCAAATAAGGTGAGAATTTTACACTAAACATGTTTCAATAACTAGTAAATCATATTTACCTTGTTTAGTCTTTTATGCTTTCTTTTCAGCTAGATATTTTGGGCAATTTTGTTTCCAATGCCCAACCTCTTAATGGAAACATTTTCCCTTGGGAGTTTTGTTTTTGTTTTTATTCGTAGTGGTTTTCTTTTTCCCTTTTCCTTTCTTCTTCATTTGTACGGTTTTATCCTTAGAAGAAGAAGGACCAACTTTCTTATCATCAATGGGTTTCATACAAGACGTGGACCCTTTGTAAAACTTTTTCGTTTTCGAGATAACATTTATTTGTTTTTCCTTCAGTTTCATCATAGATTAGTAAGTTTGCAATTCATTCAACAACGTTGTTAAGTTATAAGTGATTTTGTTCATGACAGCATTTGTCCGGAACGACAGATAGTTCTCAGGGAGGGATTCCAGTATCATGCTTACTTGACTTGTCTCATCTATCATAGCCCTGTGAGCCTCCACAATGTTAAAATGGACCATCATGTTGAGAACATGTTCTCTTACGTTGGTCCCATCTTTCATGCGTGTCACATACACATATTAGATGGCTTCATGTCTAACAGACGATGACGGTTGCTCGAACATCTCCTATAATGATGCCATAATCTCACGAGCTGTAGGAATGACCTCATGTTTCTTGTTGAGTACATCAGATATACTTGCCAAGATATAGGCCCGGGCTTTTTCATTCGCCCTCACCCACCTATCATAGACATCCCGAACATTTCGGGTAGCCGTTGAACTGGGAACTGGAGGACAATCCTCCGTCAACACAAACCTCAAATCGTCTACTACTAATATTGTATTGATATTTGACTTCCAATTTGAATAACCCTCTCCATTAAATATGTCAGAAGCAAGCAATTGTATGATTGAGTTCGACATTGCTGAAACATTTTAAACAAACTCTATTAAATACGCATCTAAATCCATTTTTAGCAAAACTAATAAAGTGCCCAATAAATCTTTATTTATTACAATGATCTTAAGTAATTTAGAATGGATGCTACCGTGGGGCACTCAAGAATTTCTTCACAGAGGGAAGAATGTTCTTGACCAAATACTATTATCTAGAATAACTCATATTCCAATAGTTCTTTTGGTTATTGTTTTCGATCAAGATCTTTACTAACAATTAGTAATTCTCGTAAGTGTGACCCGCCATTTTCAGATCTTATAGGACGGTATGAATATACCTTCGAGATAGAAGACAATATCCAAGATGAAACTATAAGACTCTATTCATTTTACTGAAGCCTGGGTTGTTCTGAATACTATGTTACAACTCTCTGTAGGGATAGGCTGCGGTTAACGACTAGCTAGTGCTGCATAAAAACGATAGGCGCAACATAGGAATCTCACGGTTCAAACTAATGGAGGAGACCATAGGATAATGTTGACACATTTTCTTCACCCACTTACTATGAACCACCTCCCTCACTCACCTTGTTATTGACCCATGCAAACACTTTTCGTATGGAGCAGTCGAGGTAAAATCGACATGAAGCCGAGCATGGATCTCACGGTGTGAACTCTTGAGGATGTGAGAGCTAATAACTATATATCAAATATATTGTTAATCTCCCACTGAAATGTTCTAAATGTTTGGGTAATTTACTTAGGCATGACAGCTAATTTCATTCAACCTAAGTCTAAGTGGTTTATCCAAATATAACACTTATAATTGGATTTAATCTACAATGTCTAGGTGATAAACCATTTTTATTACCTCACAACGCTCATGCAAGCTCATAAAATCAGTTAACAACTCTCAATAATTCGGTCATAATCCCCAGGTAGGAGGTATTCCGTAAACCGTCAACTTAAGTACCCTCAGACTTGGATAGGTTTATGAACCAATATGAGTTTGTAACCGTATTTTATAAGGTAACAATCTATTTTAACGTTTCAAAATTAGTTGTTAACCTAAGTGAGCATGCAACTATTCTTTGTTATAATTTTAAATGTCTGACCAATTTTATAACAACTTACAAAATTTAGACATGCTTAACATCCATAACATTCAACAAAGGTATCTAATATAACCATTATATTAAACATAACCCTAACATGCATACTATATATTATAACAATTATAACATACTTTCAATGCATGTAGCATGCTTCCTATAGTGGGGTTTTAAATCTACATGGCATACCGTATGCATATATATGAATTATTTAATTATTACATACATCTCATGCATAAACAATTAAATGCTAACTGATATGATTTTTGTTTTGGCATAAACAAGCAAATAGATGCTTAACTATTACAAACAGTTTCAAAATCATCTTTGAACCACTCAAACCACTCCAAACCAAACCCAAGCATCTTGAACCGGGCTGGATGAGTCTGAGTCGGACCAACAATGTCTGAACCAAACCAAGGCTGAACCGGAGTGGAACTTGAGAAAACCAGTCGAACCAGCTACTCTCGATCCAACCTTAAAGTGTTGCTAAGGCCGATCGTGTAACGCTGAAGGTAATCGTGTAGTGTCATTACCTTAGATTGAGAAGAAGTACATGATCGCTTAGTGTTTTTTCGAAGCATAGCGATCACTTAGCTATATCGTATAGGACTACACGATCGTTTAGTTCCTTCGCCTTGCTATCGCTTAGCTCCATTGCATAGAACTAAATGATCACTTAACACCATCACCCAATGCTTTCATGTTATCGCTTAGTATCCACCGCAGCTAAACGATCGCTTAGCTCCATCGTATAAAACATCATCGCGTCGCCCAACATTTGTCTATACAATTACTCAGTGCTATCGCGTAGCACTTCATCGCATCGATCAACACGCGTCGTAGCTAAAAGATCGTATAGTGCCATCATTTAGAAAATTCAACATATCATTTAGTTCCCACGATAAAGCTAAACGATCGCGTAGTGCTATCGTATAGCAAATTCACGCATCGCTTAGCTTCCGCAGGTACACAATCGCTTAGCGTTCAACATCACAATGACCAGCGTCCATTGCTAAAGGATCGTCTAGCTTTTCTTCACATCGTGTAACGTCTGGAATGAAACGATCGCTTAGCAACTGAACCTTAGCAACAAATTTGATCAAAAGCTGAAAAAACTGGAACAACAGCTTGGCCTCCTTCACTTGTTTCTTCAATTACATCTTAATTTCAACTCTAATGACTCCAAATAAATTACATACACTTGCTAACACATAAAAGCTCATCAAACAAGAACCAATTACAAATCTAATTGAGAAATTAAAGAGAATTAAGATGTCAAAACTAAAAAAACCATACCAGTGCATCAGTTTCATATATCTTATGAAAAACACCCATCATACCAAAATTAAATTGAATTGAATGATTAAAAGATGCTTTGATACCAATTAAAAGAGTTAAATAAAATGCAGCGGAAGTATCAAGGATCTATAAGAATTCAAATTCATTAATTTTGGCAGAAACTATATCATGCTTTTCTAAAAAGAGAGTTTTAAGATCATACCTTTGAAGAACTCTCCAAGAACATGATTTTACAGTAGTAGTCTTCACCAAAGATCATCGTGAACCACCTCAAGGTCTTTCCTACTATCCTCTTGGAGCTTTAGATAGAGTTGTGGGACTCAAGAACGGCTGAATTAGTGAAGAACAGTGAAGAACATACGAAGAATTCTTTCTTCTCACAGAGATTTCTCTCAAAATTTATGTATTAGCTCTTCTCAAATCACTCCAAACTTCTTTATTTATTGCAAATGAACATGCAAAGAAGTGAATTGCATGGCTTGCAACTCATGCTTGGAGTATTAATGGAGAGAAGAAGATGGGGTTTGTGTGAGCATAACGAAGATGATAATGGAAATACATCATTTTCCATTTTTGTATGGCATGCAAAAACCGTTTTTCATTTTTCTTTTAAAATCACAAAATGATTTCAAAACCATTTTGATTAATAAAACTGAAAAAATATTTTTCTAAAATTAATTTCATAAATTAATTTAAAATAATAATTAAATTAAAATCAATTATTAAATTAATTTTTACACAATAATCAACTTCATATATTAAAATCATATTTAAATATATATTCTCTTGTAACGTATAATTTGAACATTTCAAATTAATTTCTCAAGCTACTCTAAAGATTATTCATTCACAAGCTAGTAGGGAGACCTCACGAATCTACAGATCATGGGCTCCAACGATTCGAGATTAATTAGCTAAACTCATTAGTCCAACCTAACCCTCATTCCTTAACTAATGGGACACTCCACTATAGCCCATAGTTGAACTCCCCTCACTGTAGATATATTATGTCCACTTAATAACCATAATTAGTAAGTCAATCCTTTACAGGTTGTTTGTAATCACAGCTTGGTCAAAAATATCGTTTTACCCCTGTGAATACATCTTGTTCCTTAAATTCCTACTGATCCTTTAATGAACAATTCTGATTCATAATCTCTATGAATCAAATCCTTTCTCTAACATGAGAAGGCGGACCCTGATTGTTCAAGACCTGAAATCATTACTCAAAAGAACAACCTATCTACTAACCTTAAATAGGGTAGGAGTGAATTTCATCTTTCAAGGCTATGTCCCCAACTATTCATCCAATCTTATCCCCAAAATGTTAAGCTTATTGAGCAGTGTTGTTGGACTACTCTCACCGTTTGCAGATCAAAGGATAATTCCAAACAAACAGGAGTTCATAGCTAGCTCAAGATTAATATCGAGTTAACTTAGGTTATATGATAAATGAAATAGTCAGTTTTAATAGTAAATGGTCGTTATGAAGAAAAGTGACTATTTTCGTGGTCCAGTCTATATGCAAACTCATTGCATAGGATGTCCCCACTCACATGTCTCAACATGAACGATTTGTGGATCATATCGTTTGTAGCACCTTACAACTTCTTGTAACAATTACAGAGTAGGCCGCATCCAATAGTGTTACCAGGATGAGATACCCAATTTCATCCATATACTTATTAGACCATTTAGGCTATATACTGTCAACTTGATCCTGTTTATGTCACTACATGAAGTTACAACATTCAAACTATAGTCAATGATGCATTTATTGGATTTTCATAATAAGATGCAAAATCAACAAGTTATTATTATTGATAAAATAGAATGTTTACATGAACTGCGAGTTCTAGGACATTCCCAAAAATAGAACCACAATAATGAGATGTAAATGTATGTTATAGAACAATGGTAATGAGATGTATATGTTATAGAACCATGATATGATACTTGTGATGTTGAAATCGTGATAGTATGCTCACTGATTAGTTAGATTCTCACTAATGGTTGTGTTTCCTTTTTTATTTTCTAGAGGTGGATCCACCATAGATTGTGTTTCCTTCGGAATTCACTAGAGGTGGTGCTTTCCTTTGGGATTCACCAGAGGTTGTGTTTCCTTCGGGATTCACTAGAGGTGGTGATTCCCTTTGGGATCCACCAGAGGTTTTGTTTCCTTCGGGATTCACTAGAGGTGGTGCTTTCCTTCGCGATTCACCAGAGGTTGTGGGTCCTACGAGACTTGCTAGAGTAGTGGGTATACTTAACTACAGTAGGATCAAAATCAGTTATTCATGTATGAATCCCATGAGGACTAGAGGAGTATTTATGTTCCACCAGAGGTAGGCATCTAGAGGACATAGATCCCTAGCCTGACCCCAGCAGTGGGGTTACTTACTGAGTATTTTATACTCACTTTTCTCATGTTGTTGTTTCAGGTAAGGGTAGAGATGCACTAGCGACTGACAAGAGGAATCCTTGATCGAGCTACTGAGGACTAGTTTACATGCTTCCGCTCATATTTTAATATTTCTATTATGTTTTAATTTTTAGTTTTGAGATTCTACCGTTTAAGCTTTGTTTTCAGACTTATTTGTTTCTTTTCATGATTTATGGGTACCCTATCCCTTTAAATATTTGAATTTAATGCAAATCTTTTTAGTTATCTCATTATTTAGTATTTATTTCATTATAAAAGAATGTCGTTTTAACTTACATGCATGCATGCGTTAGTAACGGCCTAGCTTGAGTCCTAGGGGGTCGAGTTGTTACACCTGCAAAGGGCTAAGCACCTCAACGTACAACCCAAAACATATACATGTGTTCTGTTGGATCCCAAAGACCTATATCATATCATCCTCACCACAGACTCAGGATTCAAATTCCGGATTTGGCCTTGGTCCCGATAATCCCCTGATAATGCAATAAGAGATGGTCCATGGTTTCATCAGCACAACGATAGTTGGGACACCAGTTAGGATTAAGAGCAGTATTTGGCAATCTTTCTTGTCGAACGTCTAAATTGATGCTTTTGTGGAGCATGGTCTAGATAAAGGAAAAAAAAACATACATTTCTAAGGAATAGAAGATTTCCACAGCCAGAAGATACTCATACCATTGTTGTGGTGTTGATTAAAAGCGCTTCTTTGATGGTGGAGATGTGAAATGAGCCATTTGTGCTTAAGTTCCATCTACGTTGGTCTTTTCTGATGCAGCAAAAGGGAAAAGAGCTTTGACAGAGTTCCATTGATTAAGATCCCTTTCAAGCAGCGACCTTCTAAGGTGTAAATCCCAATTAGAGATATCAATTTTTCAAGTATCATTAATCGAGATGTTAGTGTTTTGTGTAAACGCAAACAATCTAGGGAAACTTTCTGCAAGTGAAATTTGTTGGTCCAAACGTCATTCGAAAAAGACATATTTCATATTTTTAACCATCCACTCAAAACTTGCTTTTAAACCAGTCAATGCCCTTAATAATGGCTTGCCATATAGCTTTCATGCTGCTATATTCTCCAGCACAGGGAATATCTCCCACAGATTCTGTTTATAGTTCGCAAGAATAATACTCTTCCATAGGACCATATGTTCCCAAAGAAATCTCCATAGCCATTTGCAAAGGAATCTTCCTTTGCCAATTTAGTTATGCCCTGACTGCCTTTGTTTTTTGGAGCCACCACTGTTGACCAACAAACCAAGTATGGATTATGACCTTCCAAAGTACCTTTCTATATAAAATCTCTCTAGTGTTTTTCAATAATTTTGTATATAGACGCAAGAGCTTTGAAGGTTGATAGAAGATATATTGAAAGACGGCTCAATGAAGGTTGTATCAGATAGAGAGCCGGCCCTACTTTGAAATATAGGAGTATTTCCAATTGTTCAACTTCCTTTGAATTATTTCAACAATAGGCTCCCAAAAATTTGTATATGTTGTATTACCTACAAGAGGAGCACCCAGATAAGTAATAGGCAGAAACTGAGTTGTAGTACATTAATGGTTGGCGATTTCCGTAACTCTATCATGGTTGATGTTAAAACCGAAAATGACCGATTTGTTGATATTAATATTGAGACCTGTAGCTGCTTCAGAAACATTAATGGCATTGAAAAGATTTTGTAGAAACTCATCGCCAACTTCCACAAAAAGAGAATGTCGTCTGCAAAGGGAAGGTGTGATAGTTCACGGCCATTTAAGAAAGAAACGCCCTTGATTAGATATTGTTGTTTAGGAGGGAGAGGATCTCCTTGCTTGATGCCCTTTTTTTGGCCAAGTACGACCTTTTTTGTTGAACATGGATAAGAATGGAGTAGCTTACCGATGAAATGCAGGCATGGATCCAACTTCTCCATTTGTTTAAGAATCCTTTCTTCAACTCAAGAAACTAAACATTTTCGATAACTAATCTATGACTAATATAATTACATGATGTTCATAGCAATTCAGTTATCAGTTACATCAATTAACGTTTAATCTAATCCAATACTTTAGGATAACTAGATTTTTAAGAAGAAAGTATTATATATATTACCTTTTAATTGTCATTAGATTCTTTTTCATTCATTTCCATGTTAGATGTACCTTATTGACTTATCAACCACTTTAAGATTTCTTCAATTGTGATTTATTGACTCTCCTTTGCAAGTGTGCAACCTGAGCCTTTGTTTCTCTAGCCTCTGGGTAACTTGCTTTATTGTCCCAGGATGTGCCATCAGTGCATTGTCATGTTTATCATCCACCAACGTCATCAGTGCATTTACTCCTCCAAAAATGTCTGCCATCTTCATCATTTCCTAATTCAAAGAGATTATGTTTAAGTATTTTCTTTTATCTCAATACATGTCTTCTCCTTGCTCAAAGTACCATTACAAACACAATGGGTAGCATCAGTCACATTCTACAACCAAATTTGAGGTCGTTACTATGTTAAGCATCAGTCACATTACAAACAAATGCCCCACCAATTTCCAAACTCGTTAGGTTAAGCATCAGTCACATTCTACAACCCTGCTCACAGATTGGATTCTAAACAACAATAAAACTTATTAATGATTGACGCATTTGATTTTGCAAGGACACAAAGAGAACAATATGCATAAAGAGTTATTTATGTGATAGCACCGAAAATATGCTATCTTCCTCTTCTTAATTTGAGGTCGTTACTATGTTTAATTTGTTTTTTTTTTAGTGTTTTTACATGTTTCAGGCACCTAGGAGGTAGAATCGATCATTATGGGGCCGTTCGGGGTTAATTTGGAGCAATTACAAGCTAATTTGAGTATCCGGACTTCAAAGGAGACAAAATTACCAAAATGCCCGTAGATAGAGCGTCGCAATGCTCAACCAAACGTAGCATTACGCTTAAAGGCAATAGTCTCAACATTCTGGAGAAAATGTTGTTCCACAGCACAGTTATGCTCCGAGCTTTAATAGAGGTGGAGAACAGCGCGCGCGCTCGAGTGTAATACTAGGTATCGCTACACTCAAGCATTACGTTGTGGCAAACAAAAGCCAGCATAGCTACACTTCCTGAACGTAGCTACTGATACGCACTCCAAAAGTGTGTTCTTTGGGCTTAGAATTTAGTTAGTTTTATGCTTAATGTGAGATCTTTAATGCTTTTTATGTTTAATTGTAGCAAATCGAACAATTGGATCGGAACAAGCAATATTTTAGGATTAATGGCCAAAATACCCCAAGAAGGTCAAAACTTTGACCTAGGGCAATTATCAAAGGTGAAAATGTAAGGAAAAGGTGAAGACTGGAGGCAGGGTAGCGTCACATGGGCGTTGCAACGTTGCCCTGCAACATTGGAGACCCGAGAGCATGTAGAAACAGGGCAACGTTGCTACGCTACGATTGGATGACGTGTGTTATGTGTATTGCCTATAAATGCAGTGTTGCATCGAATTGAATAGAGAGGCTATTTTAGGGCTGGTTTTTTAGCGTATAATTCGATATTGCGGCAAGGCCTCCCTAGGAAGTGTAATTCTAGACAGAGGTGGCATCTCGGAGCTTCAAAGGATCGAAGATTTGAAGAATTCGTTGGATTGCGATTCCGAATTCGAGGACGAGAGTCAAAAACACGACTTGTAATTTCTTCCCACTTTTATTTCCTGTTCCTTTGTATTTGGAAACCTTATGAATGGTCTATATTTGTGTTGTAACAATAAATGAATTATTTGTGTTTTTAGGGTTTTGATCTAGTTTTATAGATTGCTCAAACTAAATTGGTTATTTCTTGGATTGAATTTCTGCATATTTTTTTAGCATGCTTGTTCTTATTGCTTTTGAACAATTGGTCATTATTTGAATGTTCTCTACTTAATGTCTTGCTCGAGAGAGAGGGTATTAGGTTAGATCTAGTATATTAACCTGTTAATTAAGTATGCACGAGAGTGATAGGAGATTAATAATGATTGTTGATGGAGGAACTTAATGATATAACTAATCAAGCGATAGAAGAGATTCGAATCAATGGTTAGTTATTAGAAAAGGTTGAGCTCGAGAGAGGATACTTGAACATAAGACTCCTAGATCTATAATTTTCCTGAAATCAATCTAAGGTCAAAATAATTAATTTGGTTAATTCATTCAACGAAATCATACCCTAGAACGTGTCTTTATCTAGGTTCACCCTGGTGTTATCTTTTATTTTCTTTTTAGAAGTAGACTAATTAGATTCGTATTAAAGTCTAAATTAGAAGGATCTTTGAATAGCTAAAAAAGTCAAACCAATTTCCCAGAGGAAAATACTCGATCTCTTGGCCGTTTTACTATATTACAATTTGACAAGTGCATTTGCGCCCCATCAAGTTTTTGGCACTTTTGCCTGGGAATTGTATTTTGACTTCTTTTGATATTTGAGAGATTTGACTGATCTTAATTTAGGATGTAGATTATCTTTTTTATTTTGTTTCGTCCTGATTTCTTTTTTGAGTCTTCTCTTGTGTGATTTCTTGTGGTGTTTTCTTTCTCATGTCTTATTATAATTTTGGGTGGCCTTACGGGTTTTACCAACCTAATTTAGGTTCAACACCACCAGCATCACCAATGTTTTTCAACTCATACTCATATCCTGTCAGTTACCCATCCCATAACTATAGGAGTTTTTATGTTTATCCAACACCAGTAGAGAAGAAACCTTCTTTAGAGGACCAGTTAAAATAGTTTATCTTAGAGACCCAATTTAGGAGGTTTTGTATGGAAGAGAGGAGAAGGTTGGATAGGATCAAAGCCCAAGTGGTAGAGAATGAGGCGGCCCTGAAACGTTTAGGAGATCAACTTAGTTTGATGGTTGATGCATTTAGAGCCTTGTATGAAAAGAATATTTCCAATGCCACTGAGGTAGGGAGGTCAGTTATTTTAAATTCTGATAGAGAGGATGAGTTAGAAGCATTCGAGTCATATCAAGAGTCGATTTATGAGATTTAGAGAGAAGTTGTGCCTAATTTAGATAAGAAAGTTCAAGTGATTAAGGTTGAGGTTGAGAAACCTTATGTTCCACAACTTGAGAGTCCTCATGTCATTGATCTTCTTCTCGCATATTCTTATGAGCCTTGTTTGCTTAAGTCTGCTTTTAATTTTCAGTCTATTTTTCAAAAATTCAAAGTACTAAAAATAATTTTCTACTTTCAAGTACCCATGAGAAGATGGAAAGCCTACATGACTTTGTAGGTTATATTGATTCAAGCAAGAAGAGACCTAAAAAATGGGAGAAGTTTTATGTACCTTGATGGACAATCTCTTATATTGTCTAGCTTGGATGTTAAACTCAACGCTTCTTAGGAGGCAACCCAGGCTTTTATTTTCTTTTAGATGTTTTAGATTTTTATTTTTATTTTTATTTCAGCGCTCATGGTTTGGACTCTTGTCTTTTTCTAGTCCAAGTTTTACAGGAGCACTCGAATTAAAGCATGGTTTGCAAGCCTGACACACGTGGATTACTTCACTAATCAAGGCATTTTCTCTCACTTTTTGTGCTTTATTTTATTGCATTGAGGGCAATGCATGTTTCTAAGTTTGTGGTGCGGGAAGTACTGCGCATTGTTGCTTTTCTTGTTGTTCTTATCCTTCTATGCATGTTACTTAGAAAAATTGTCTTATACATGTTAATTGACCAAATATTTTGAGTGGTTGAATTTTGTAGAAATTTTTTTAAATTGAAAAGATGATCTTGTGCTTTAATTATGAAATTTGCTGAGGATGTAGTGATTATGATTGCCTATAAGTTATTCTAAATTTGCATGTTAGATGATTTGCTGTGGAAATAGGATGGCATACTCTTGAATTAAATTATATTTAAGTCCCTCTTTGAGTCTCTCATAGGATGATCACATAGTTACTTTAATTTACAAACATTAACTAATAGTAGGTTGATGTGCATGATGGTTTCTAATGTTAGACTAAGAGGGAAAGAAAAGAATATTATGATTTCCTTTGAAAAAAAAATGTACACTGTTTAAACGAATATCTTTTTGTTATTTAAACTTTTAATGTGTATGCATGGAGGGAGTAAAAAGAGTTGTCTTTGCTGTGATCAGTTAGGACACCTGGGAATTGACTAGGTACGGTTTCCTACAATAGATGTGTGAAAGTTAGTGCCCCTAGGTAAAATGATGCAAGTTTAAGGCCCTTTTGTTATTGAATAAAAAAAAAAGATATATATATATAAACAAGACACGTTAGTGGACATATTACTCTCTTGAAATGTGTGGATGCTTGATGATTAATGCATGAGCCAAAGTAGGGGAAAACTGGAGAAATTCTCGTGAACCTAACTTTAGTTCTTGTGTTTTGAATTAAAGGCGACTTGCACACACACACGTGGGAGATGATAACATTCGGCTTTGAAATCTTTTAATGTCGGGATATGTTTGAAAGTTTCTGCTAATAGGTCTAATATGCTTATTTTGAATGATGATGTTTAGAGTCATTTACATGCTTGTGTGAATTTCTTTATCGTCTTATTCTTTCTTTGCTTGGGACTAGCAAAGCTATAAGTTTAGGGTGGTGATACACACTCCAAAAGTGTGTTCTTTGCGCTTATAATTTAGTTAGTATTATGGTTAATTTGAGATCTGTGATGTTTTTTATGTTTAATTGTAGGCATCAAGCAATTGGATCGGAACGAGCAAATTTTTAGGATTAATGGCCAATCTACCCTAAGAAGGTCAAAACTTTGACCTAGGGCAATGATCAAGGGTGAAAATGTGAAAAAAAGGTGAAAACTGGAGGCAGAGTAGCGTCACGTGGATGTTGCAATGCTGGAGACCCGGGAGCATGTGGAAACAGGGCAACGTCGCAATGTTGCCTTGCAGCATTGCGACGTTATGATTGGATGACACACGTTATGTGTAAATCACTGTCAGTGTTGCAACGCTGCAACTACTGCCTATAAATGCAATGTTACGACGAATTGAACAAAAAGCCGATTTTAAGGCTGGTTTTTTAGCGTATAATTTGATATTGCGGCAAGGCCTCCCTAGAGAGTTTAATTCTAAAGAGGCGACTTCAAAGGATCGAAGATTTGAAGGGTTTGTTGGCTTGCGATACTAGATTCGAGGACGAGATTCAAGAACACGGCTTGTAATTTCGTCCCTCTTTTATTTTCTTTTCCTTTGTGTTTGAAAACCTCATGAATGGTCTACGTTTGTGTTGTAACCATGAGTGATTAATTTTTGTTTCTAGGGTTTTGATCTAGTTTTATGGATTGCTCAAACTAAATTGGCTATTTCGTGGATTGAGTTTCTACATAATTATTTTAGCATGCTTGGTTTTAATGCTTTTGAACAATTAGTTGTTGTTTTAATGTTCTTTACTTAATGTCTTGCTCGAGAGAGAGGGTGTTAGGTTAAATCTAGCATTCTAAACTGTTAATCAAGTATGCATGAGGGTGATAGGAGATTAATAGAGATTGTTGATGGAGGAACTTATTGTTATAACTAATCAAGCGATAGAAGAGATTCAGGTCGATGGTTAGTTATTAGAAAGTGTTGAACTTGAGAGAGGATACCTGGACATAAGACTCCTAGATCTATAATTTGTATGAAATCAATCTAAGGCCAAAATAATTGTTTTGGTTAATCCATTTAACGAAATCATACCCTAGAACGTGTCTTTATCTAGTTTTGGTATTATCTTTTATTTGCTTTTTAGGAGTAGATTAATTAGATTCTTATCACAGTCTGAACCCCTAAATAAAATTAGAAGGATCTCTGAATAGCTAAAAGAGTCAAATCAATTTTCCAGTGGACAATACTGGGTCTATTGTCCATTTTACTATATTATAATTTGACACGTGCACTTGCGCCCCATCCACTACGCTCTACGCAATGTATAAATAGTGTTCTTTGATTTTAGGGTAGAGAATCATCTCCCATTCGGCCCCCAGACGAATTTCTTCTGCTTTTCTCTCTTCCACTTGTATTTTTCTTCCTTTCCCCTCATGTAATTGACAAAGATGATGTCTGTATTTATCTTATTCCTCTCCATGGGAAGGTAAGTTTTAGGTTCTCTCTAGTTTAAAGGATTTGGAGATAAACTCTATGTGATTTTGGAGTTTTGTTTGAATGTGATTTTTATATCTTGACTATGGTTTTATTTTCTGAATTTATTGCTTATGAATGGCATTATTTTGTTATTGATTGACAACCAATATTTTATTATGCAATTTGTACGCTCGAGATTGACTTGTAATATGTGAGATGTAATTATAAGTTAATTTCTAAGAAGCAAAAAGATAGATAGGCTTGTAATTGGTTGTCTATAACTAAGAGCATTGTTCCTATTGACCTAGGGGAAATTGTATTGAATGTTTAGTTAAATGGTGGAAACTAAATGTTCATACTAGCGTAAGCCCTAAAGCCTAATGTGGTAGGTTAATCATGTTTATTATGGATTCATCTAGCATGTTTAGCTAATTAGGTAATTAGGACCATTGGTTGGATTTCAAATCAATTGGGCTAGGCATGGTCAAGAAACTAAAATTGTATTTGAATAATTCAATGAAAAAGGTTACATTGAGTCATTTCGATCTTCATCCTCTAAGCTAGAACGTCTCTATTAATATCATTTCTATCTTTTTACTTTCTTGCAATTTATCTTTTATGCATTTCAACTTATCCTATCCACACCATACCCCCCTACCATTTACCATTTTAACTAAAAATAAGTTTCGAGGAACTAATCTTTTATGCTTTCCTGTGGTTCAACCCCGTTCTTACTACTGATACTACTTGATAGTTGAAGTTCTTGACCGGTGAGATTATAAATTTATTTGATTTGTGGTTGATAACTTATAGAAATACAAGTTATTTTGTCTCTTTTATCTAAAATAATTGGGAAAAAGCACCGAAAACGTGACAGCTTAATGAAAATTTTTTTTAGAGATAATAACATCATACAATCACACACACAAAGCCTATTTTCTTACAAAGAGTTATAAATTATGCTTTCTTGATGCAGAAAGTCTATTTATGTGATCGCGTGGAAAGTATTAATGCCAAAATGAAGATTGCATAATTAACCAATTTAGTGGATTCTTGCGATGGAAAGTGACGCGACACGGGTGGTGGAAGTCAAATAAAAAAAAGCTTCATGGCAAATAAAAACAAGTTGTTAGCTAATAAGAAAGCTTCACGGCAGAACTGGTGAACTTTTGACACGCAGCAGACAGTGCATCAAGGTATGGCATTTAATGCACCTTATCAGCACAATCATTACTGAGAGCTTAGGTTTTTCTTGGAAGTAGAAGAGGAGCATTGTCTTCAACATAATCTAAGCAAAGTAGTCATTGAAAAGCCAGAGGAAGCAAGAGACTGCATACTATGGCTTGACCTTCTTTCTCTATTTTTCATTTATCTTAGTTGTATTTGTATTGTTAACATTGAGAAACATCTTTTACCAATATGAATGGATATTTAGCTCATCATTTATCTATCTTTGTCATTGTCATCATGAGTGTCACACCCCCTCCCAGTTTACCCTTTTAACCAAAAAAGGATGTGACGGCAGCAGTTACCAACCAATATACAGATATGACTTAGCGGAAAAATAACTATGACTTTAACCAGCAAAGCAATTAAATACATTTGAAAAACGACGACAAAACATATGTCCAACAAAACAATGCAAGAACGAATACATGGGTCCCAAAATAAAATGCACTAGTCCCAGACCCCTTCAAAACATGTGTACATCAATTACAAGCATAACCTAAGCTTCCTCCTTCTTAGTCAAGTCTTAAGTGTCTAGCAGCAGTGGGTTCAACCTCGAGGAATCTGACCGAAAAAGGAAAATATTTGAAAACGGTGAGCTAGTTACCCAGTGAGTGACTCATAGAAAAACAGTTCGTCTCAAGCATTTCATACACATATTATATTAAACATATAAACATGTTGGTATCGTACATTAACATAACATCATAATCGTACATACTATCAAACCTTAGTTCAGAATGAGTGTTCGTAGCTCAAGCTTCCAACATCCATTCATGGTTGTGAGACCCATACTTCGGTCCCATTATAATGACTGTGGCCAGGAGACCTATACTTTGGCCTCTCATATAAAACTATCTACGTACATGTGGAGTATACTAAGTACCGTGAACACCTTAGGTACTTCCTCGAATACCTTCTATAACTTCGGCATCCATTTTACTAGAATCGTAACATTCATAGAAGATATGTGTAAATAAAGCTTTAGGCATAGCACTTACCTAGCTTTCACCATAAGAGCACAATTCAACACGCATGCTTCACGAATTATAAACATTTAGTTTTTACAATACTTTAGCATCCAACCTTGACATGCGCTAGAATTAGTTAAACTTATTTACATAGCTTAAAACATCATGCTTAAGAAATTTCATGAAATCCTTAAAATCATAAGTATAGACTTTAGTTGCTTGGAAAACCCATAACCCTTAGCATGAAATTCATTTGGAACGTATGCCCCTTTTATATATAAATTTTTTAAGACATTTAGTCAATCACGGGTCTTTAGGCTTGTTTTTACTAGGCTTGGTAGGCTTCCCCAATGGACGTTGCTCCTACACATAAGAATAAGAATTTTAGTTACTACTTTGGTCTCCCTTTTGAGACTACACTTTTTAAACCAAGCTCACACTTAGCAAGAAATTGCCTATTCGTCCACAAATTTCATATTCAGCTTCTAGCATCAATAACACAAAAACCAGAGCTCATTTTAAGAAAGTTCCTATTTCAAACATGCTCAGAATTTTGTTAACAATGTTACATCAGAATATCAACATAAAAAGCCTTGTGGTTTGATCTAGAGATTTGAATATTTCTCAATGGCTGGAAACCACGAACTGCCTGCTTGTTAAACATTTCTAGGTTTAAATTCCAAAATATGTAACTCAAACCACAGACATTAACTTGCTAAAGTTTCTTCTACAAACCTATATGAAATAGTGATAACAATATTCCCTTAAATTTTTCAGCTTGAAACTCCAAGTGGTTCGGCCTAGATCTAAGATTCTTCGTTGAGTGCCCGAAAACATCCAAAAGCGAACCTTCGTCTCTTCCTTCCTTTGTGCTCTTTTTGGTAAGAAATCCCTTCCAATGGCTTCATTTAAGAAACTAAACTCATAGAGCTTTCCAACGGTACCAATATCATCTAATTTGCTCGAAGGAATCATCCAAAATGAGCTCTTGAAATTCCCTTCCCTTTTTATACTACTACCAAGCCCTTTTGCATGAAATCTCCTTAAGCCACCTCACTCACTAGTGGAGATTAAGGGCCCAGATTAAGCCATCTATCTAGATAACTAAAAGAAAGACTTAAAGCTAAATGTTTCGAGCAAACTCGATCCTCGATGGTAAAACTCGATGGAAATGGGTAATTACTTGATGGACATTTGAATGGCATTCTAGCGAATACTTAATGGTCAATTATCCCTCCTCTAAATTGAGAAATTCTCAACCAATATTAATACTAGAACAACTCTTGCTCCTATAACGACTAGCCCTCATTGATTTGGTCAAGAGATCATTAACTTACTGAGCAATCTCCCGTAAGTGTGACCCGCCATTTTAGGCCCTAGAGATCTGCCCCAAGCAGCCAATCCGAAGGGAAAAAATCCGATTAGGGCAAAACCTAAAGCGACCCTATCCATTTCTAGAATTCACTTTGATCTTGACCAACTGCACAAAACCAATCTGAAGGGGGACACACTTAAGGCACCATGGGGGAGTATAGAATCATCTCAAGGTGTTAACCAATGACAGAGACCATAGGACGTGTTGACACATACCCTTCACCCACTTACTATAAACACTCTCTCCGTCCACCTTGATATTGACTCATGCAAACACCATCCAAAGGGGATACTCCCAGGCCACTATGAGGCCAAGCATGAATCTCACAGTGTGAACATTCATGGAGAAACATGAGTGGAATCATTAACATATCAGATACATCTCTTCCTCCCACTGAGCATTTTATAACCTAGGGTTTAGTTTACGTAGAAAAAATACGGCTAAGAATTTTAACTAAGTAACCTTTTAGGTTTTCCTAAGAGTAACTTTTACCTTGGATAGTTGAAATAACTTTTCATCATCATCTATTAAACTCTTTAACGGAGTCCTTGACCAACTATCGCAAGCTTGTAGAAAATCTATCTAATTCACTTTCCCAAGTAGAGGTGTTCCGTTTCCGTCAACTTAAGTACCACAGCCTAGGCAGAACCCGCCTTAGACAAAAGGTCCATGATAGATAGATTTAATACAATTTTAATCTTTTATGACAATCAATTTAATCCTATTAAATTGATTTTAAAATATTATTCTAGGTTGCTAATCCCATTAGAACCTGTGAACTTAGGTCTATCTCAATCCAATTTTAAAATCCTTTTAAAACATGAGTTCACCCTAAGTCTGCATGTAACTCTTTCTTATCGATTTTAGTTCCAATTTCCTTTATAACACTTATAACGGAAACAACCAAAACAAACCACAATGCAAAGTAGACACATGCAAGGCATTCAAAACTTTTATAAACAGCCTAAGTGTCATGCTCAATGCATCGTTCATTCATTGCTACCTTTTGATATAACTCCTATATAAACAAGCAATGAACCAAGCAAAAACATGTTTCCATACACCCTTATACTATAACGCTTATAATATAAAGATGATGCATGGATATGCTTACTGCATGAATAAATATAACTCTTATATTTCATGATGCATGCACATGCTTTCATGTAATTTCTTCATGCAATATTATAACACTTATAATACATGATACATGAATAAGTGCACAACCTAAGGTGGGTTTCAAATATATATGTCAAACACTTTTCCATATAAACACCATACATCACATGTATAATAAACAAATGTTGATAAACCGGGAAAAGTTGCCTCAAATCATCAAAACTAAAAGCTAACTATTACAAAAACAAGGAGTCTCCGGTTCAAATAGGCGAACAGGGTCTTGAATCATCCGGTCGAAGCAATGTGTCTCCACTGATCATGCACCAAACTCCCCCACGATCATCTACACAAAAGAACAAACGTTTTGCTCCATCATTTAACAATGCTCCCAGAGCTAAACAATCGTTTAGCAACGATCGTGTACCTTTTACTACGCGATGAAGCACGAGGTACGCGATCCTCTAACGCGTCGTGCACAACGCAAGCCTTATACGATTGTCTAAATGACTACGATGCGGCGAAGCACAATCGTCTAAACGATCACTGAGCGAGCGCCTTCGTGTCGTATACTACATGATGTGTAGTCAGTGACTATGTGATGAGCATGCTAACTACACAATCGTTTAGCGCGAGCCTTCTTCTAAACGATGAGCATCAGATGGTCCCACTACGATTGTCTACCTGCAGCGTCTACGCGATCGGGCAACCAATGCTACGCGATAGAGTAAACGATTTACCCCATCGTTTAGCATTAGCTGAACGATCATTTAATAAATACTACACGATCATATAGAAAAATCTACACGATCATTTAGTTAAATCCCAACGATTGTTTACTTGAGGCTACACGACACAACTAACTCTTGGTCTTCTTCTTCGCTGAGAACCGCATCTTCATGCTTCAAAACTTCATCATGAACGACTTGACCAACTTAAACACTTTGAATTACATACTCGATAGCATGTTGATTATGCCAAAAAACACAGGGGCCCTTATAAATTAACACTTTGTAATTTAAAGAAAGCTTTAAAACACAAGTGATTAAACCAGTAAATATCCATCAATGCCATCCACAAACGCATTTAACTATTAAACGCAATGCAGAAAACCCACCACGATTGTAAAAGAAGTTCAAAACAGAAGTGAAATTTTGGAATATCAGAACAACCTGGCTCTGATACCAATTGTAGTAAATCGAAACATGAGGATTTTTCATGAGCAGCAGAAGGATTGTACCAAATTTCAATCGTATTCGAACATTAACAATTACAATACACAAACGAAAACATACGGTTATGCATAAATCAAAATTACAACATGTTTTTCTAAAGATCAAGGAAAGAATCAACATACCTTTGAAGACTCATCTTTAACACCCTTGATCACAAATGCACAAACAACCATCAAGACTACAACACTTGAACGCTTGTATACCACAACCGCTACACTGCACGATCACGGTGAACTCGAACAAAGGGATCACCAAGGTCACGAACACTCTTAACACCATGAACGGCCTCCACAGAACCTCGACTAGTGTCGAGTTTAGTATGACACCACTAAAAAGGTTACCTTGGTATTCTCAGTGTGAGAATCCAGAGTGTGACCTCTGTGTGGACTTGGTTAGAGGACGAGACCGGAGGAGAACAATCGTGTAAATGATGGAGCAAGTGGGAGATGTCAAAGCCTATCATATAAGACGATGCCCAATCGTTTAACAAAAGCTATGCGATCGTCTAGCTAAAGCTATATGATCATTTAGTTTATCGTCCAGCTGAATGTCTATTGTATAGGAACACTCCACAACCGTTTAGTCTCTCCAAGCTGTTGTTTAGTAAACCTTATTTACTTGACAACCTTTCCATGAGAACTTTTCAAGAGTGGAAATCTCAAATCAACATTACTAAATTTAGGAAAACATTTTTTCTTTTATCTCACGGTTATCATGAAACAACCAATAACCTAGTTATTAGAGAAAAAGAGATAATTATCCAATAATTAATACTATTATAAATATAAATGATAACCAACTTACTATACTATATTTATAACCTATAGATTTACTATTTCATCTCATGAAACATATAAACCATAGCTCTTTTTCTATTCCATAATACTTAATGTAAATCTCATTTACATTAATTCTCCACTAGATGTATCTCATACATCACACCGATCATATCATATATAATCGAATTACCTCTTGTTAATTTGAACATTTCAAATCAACACCAATAACTGATCTCAACTTGAATCCATTGAGCTACCAAGAGGACCTTATGAGCCTGTAGCTCGAAGCTCCAATGGTACGTGAATAACTGACTAAACTCTTTATTCACGGCATCCACCATTTGTTAACTGCTAGGCACTCTACTAAAGAGTGACAACTGAACTCTCCTTACTACGATATATTATGTGTCCATCTTAACCAACCAACAGTGAGACAACCCTTCACAGATCGCTCATAAGTATATCTCGGCCAATAACTCTTATGCCCCTATAGTTACATCTAACTCCTCAAGTACCATTGATTCCTCTAATGAACATAAGTCATAGTGCTACTATGACTGAGTCCTCTCTTCCAAAGAGAAATTGTGGCCACTATGTTCAAGCCTTGGAATCAGCCCTTAAGGGAGCAATCTATCTACTTACCCCTTTTTCGAGGAAGGAGTGAATTCCATCTTGTGTAACTAAGTTCCCAGCTCCCAAATCAGACAAGTCCCTAAAAAGGAAGGCATGTTGAGTTGGCAATCTGGCCACTCTCACCCATACTAATCAAAGGACCACCCTCAAAGGCAGGAGTTCCCAAAACACTAAGGATTGAGGTCATCTCACCTATGGTCGTTTAGGTGACATGTAGGTTGATGCGTTGTAAAAGTGTTGAAATAATGGTGTATAATTACGATGATGGTTCATGCGTTGCACATGCAAGTTTTCCTAGTAAAACCCAAGTATAAATCATACTAGGTTTCCTTGTAAGTCTAGGATCGAACACAGGGACTACTGAGATACTATGCGTTAGTAAATTTTGATTCCTTTGCAGTGGTAAAAAAAAAAAAGTTTGGTTGGTGTTTGTTTCAGTATAAATTCTATGCGACGGATTCAAGTAAAGAGTTGATGAAAATGAGAAGTACAATGAATATGCGGTGAACGAATTGAGAAGGGGTTTAGCTAACACTTCCTAAGATTGCATTCAAGTTATGCGATCATGCTACACACACACAACAACAAATCATCTTCCAATAAAAATGCAATAATTCCTATTTCTAAAACACATGCGATGTATACGATAATGTTGACAGGACTTATTCCTAAGCCTCTATTCTTGTCTATGCGATGATGAATGATGCACACATACACAAGGTGACCGTATACTATGATATCCTATCTCTAGGGTACATGCGATGCGTTAATAGCAAACATAACTTATTCCTAAGTTTCTATCTCTTGCTTATGCGGTTCTAATCTGACTCTCCCAAGCCTAGATTCTAATCTGACTTTCCCAAGCCTAGATTCTATCTTTAGACCACCTTCATGTGCATCTCTAAAGAATGAATGATGCATACTTAAGACAAGATGATCGCATAAAGTGAAGATCTCAGGTCATGTTAGCTAAGTACTTCTCAACCCATTCGAAAATTTAGCTACTCATGCAGGATATAGAGAGATTGAGCACAAGTTGAATTAAGATTTCCATTGTCTATAGGATAAATGCAGAATACAGAATAACAATAGAATGCAGAAATAAGAAGTCTGGTAGCAATGTCTTACTTCCCGTGGCCTTTTACATTGTCTTTTCTTTCCAACTCTGCTCAGATGAATGTCCTTGCTTCCGCAAGTGTTGGCCCTCTCTCCTTTAGTAACGCTTCCCGACAGTCTTCCGAGCTGTCCAGGAATGTCCTCTCAGTCTCTTCTCCTCTTTTCTCGTTTCTGTCTTCTAAGTATAAAAATAACTATGAACAACTATGGCTATCTATCTTTTATGTGTGGCGAACTATCTGGCTAAGCTCCTTTATCGGTGGTGGCCTTCGGTATTGATAGAGCTCAAGGTGAAGAAGCTTTTCCTCTAATGATTGCAATGATGAGAGGTGATTTAGTTCTTCTGTCTGATGCGCCGATTAATGGTCACCAAAAAGTTTAATGTACTTGCTATAGTGTGTCGTTAACGACTTGTGAACTAAATTTGGATTCGACCATCATCAGCTTTCCATCGAATAATATTTTATTATGCTTTCACCTTGGTGCGACGTTTTTATGTGGCCACTTTCTTGAGCAGATTCTCACGAGCGAATATGATCGCATGCCTTTGCGATTGTAATCTTTTAATGTACGTGGTTGCCGAATTCCTTGGATCGCAATTTGCTTTTCACCAACCCATTTTTCCTGCATAAAATAAATAAATTAGTTGCTTTTATGCGATGGGCGCATGCGATCGCAATATTCTTAGTTTAACGCTTTTGGACATGATTTTGTATATTTTTACCGTCGCATATTCACATTGTTTTACATTTTTACGCTGTAATAACGTGCATTTCTCGAGGATACTTCAAAAAAATTTAAAAAAATCCTTGTCCTCAAGCATAAACTAAAGATTTTCTTTAGAGAGTCAGTCGCCTTTTCCTTACCTAGATTTCTCGAGGTGCCTTATTCAAATTTTATGAACCAAAATCTTCTTAATTTCTATCCATCTCTTTTCTTAAAATATTTCTAAGACTTAGGGACCGCAAGTTTAACGTTCAAAAAGACTTTACTTGTTTCCAGGACATCGCATGATTTATTTCAAAACTTTTTCAATTGGGGTGTTTCAATATGATTTTTATCCTTGCGTAATTTAGATATGTTTTTTATGACCTTGCGCTGATCCAAGTGCCTAGCCTTCATTTTGGCTTGACCCCATGGGTGTCATGCGAGCATCCAACTACGAGCAAGGCTCTCTTTCTCTGTCTAAACTCATGCCCATTTGGCAGCGAAGTTGTGATCACTTGATTTATGTGTTTATCACGATCCCTACCTTCGTTTTGGCTTGCCCCCATGGGTATCATGCGGACATCCAACTACGAGTAGAATCCGATCTTAACGTTATGAATTTTTTTTTGAATTGAAATGTCTAAAAGTAGTAAGGTTGAAAATAAATATTGGCACCCCAAAATTTAAACGCAGCAATGTCCTTATTGTTTATAGACTGAAATGATTCTTACGATGTACTTAAGAACTTTCGTGAGGATCATTTTGAAGGAAAGCTGGTGGATCACAAACTTTTAATTATATTTCATGAATTGACTGTCCTTAAATTAAGTTGATTCTAGTACATGCGATGGGAAATAAAGGTAGGCGTTTCATCATTGAAATAATACTTGGTATGGAAAAAAATGTGATGACTAACTAGTAATCTACATTTAATGATTGCGCCAACTAAAGAGGATGCAATGATAAAATTATCAAAGTTAAAAAATGAGATGCGAGAATGCAAAATTTGAAATAAACAAAGTCAAAGAAAGATAACACCACCAAATTTGTTCTGTTGCCCGCATCATCTGTGATCGCATCCTTCTTTGCGGCGAGCTGATTTCTTCGATTGTGATGGGTTGAACGAACTGGTCGCATTTTTCGATTATCGCGTAGCTCCACCGCAATCATTTACCACAATCGTTGCTAAAAAAATCAAGAGGTTCAAAAATATGAAAGACAGAGCTAAAAATTCCAAAGAGTAGTGTTTGTATAAAAAAAATAAAGTAAGTTCGAGAAAGAAAGATATCAAAAGGATACTTCAAAAAAATTGTGTCCCTAATGAGTTTATGTTGCATAACAATGAGGGGACCGCTCGTTTCTCCTTCAGTCAGGATGCCTTGGGTCCACGGAGGTATTTTGCGATGAATGTCGCCTCCGTGATACATCTTGAATCTTTTCCCGTTGACCTTGAATGCGCGGGTCCCTTCTTCATTAGTCAATTCGGCCGCACTGTACGGGAATACTTCTTTGATTATAAAGGGTCCAGACCAGCGTGACTTTTATTTACCAAGAAAAAGTTGTAGCCGAGAATTGTATAACAAGACCATCTGTCCAACTTGGAGATTCTTTTCGCATAGTCGTTTGGCATGCCAACATTTTATGCGCTCCTTGTAGATCATGGCATTTTCGTATGCTTGAATTCTCCTTTCATCCAGCTCAAGCAACTGAAGTTTTCTTACCTCCCCTGCAGTCTTTAAATCAAAATTGAGCTTCTTCACTGCCCATAATGCTTTGTGTTCCAATTCCAATGGTAAGTGGCATGCTTTTCCAAACACCAGCACAAACGGGGACATGCCTATAGGTGTTTTATAGGTGATCCTGTATGCCCACAAGGCATTGTCCAACTTCATGCCCCAATCTTTGCGTGAAGGATTCACAACCATCTCTAGGATCAATTTGATTTCTCTATTGGACAACTCAGCTTGGCCATTTGTCTGTGGATTGTATGCGGTGGCGACCTTATGGAGGATATTATACCTGAGCAGCAATTTGTTGATGATGCCATTAACAAAGTGGGAGCCTTCATCACTTATTATGGCACGTGAGGTGCCAAAACGAGTGAAGATATTTCTTCGCAAGAATTTGGAAACTATCATTGCATCACTTACAGCGCACAATACCTCTTCAACCCATTTGGAAACATAATCGACAGCCAACAGAATGTAGTTATGACCATTTGATGGTAGGAATGGTCCCATAAAGTCTATGCCCCATATGTCGAATGGCTCCAATTCAAAGATAATATTCATTGGCATCACATTCTTCCATGAAATGTTTCCTGTGCGTTGGCACCCGTCACATTTCATTGAATGGTCTCTCGCGTCCTTGAATAAAGTTGGCCAAAAATATCCACTTTGTAACACCTTTGTTGCTGTGTGTTGGCCTAAAAAATGTCCACCATACGATGAGTCATGACATTGGGATAATATGCACTGGTGACAATCTCTGGTACACATAGACGTAAAATCTGGTTTGACCCCCTTTTGTAAAGATTTGGCTCGTCCAAATAATAGGATTTGCATTCGTGTATAAGCCGCCTCTTCTGGTGGGATGTATAATTTTTCAGAAATTGTTCACAAACCAGATAATTGACCACATCTACGTACCATGGTAATTCTTAAATTTTGAATAGCTGCTCATCTGGGAAGGTTTCTGTAAAGCTCTAACTCTAATTATTTTAAGTAAGAGAAAGTAATGAGATGTCTCTTAATGAGTTGAATGAAGCCATGACTTAGGAAGGATAGAGGGTGGAAGCATGAAGAAATAAGATCGTGTAAAGCTAAGTGTAAACCCCGAAATCTAAGTTCCTAAACAAGTATGTTTCACCAAAGGAATGATATATTAAATATCATATAAGTGAAAACCCATGCAAATTATAGAGATTGAGGAGAAAGGAAAAGAAAAACGTATTAAATAAAGAAACTCACTAATTGGCTTGGGCTGAGTCATTAGATATGAGTTGACGTGGCAAATTATCCTTGAATTTGAGAGGCGGCAGGAAGATTAAAAGGGAAAAGAAAATTCGAAAGTTTGGTTTTGGCAATCTACATGAACAAATTTAGTGAAATTGGTGCCATTTGAAAGCTGAAAGAATCTAATTTTCAAAGTTGTCTTGCCACTGAAAGATGGTAGGAGAAGAAGAATGGAAAGTGATGAAATTATAGGAGGGACAGAATCTTGGGTTAATCAGGGCCCAAGGTGAAGATTGGGAGACCTAGGCCAAACTATAAGGAGTTTATGGCTAAAATTTTAAGGTAAGAAATTAACTCAATTCTAAACATGTTTGTAGAAGGAAGTTTCTTCAAAAGAGGTCTGGATTTTGAGTTATGAATTTTTAAATTTGTAATCGAGAACCTATGCATAAGCAGACAGCTGCTTGGGAAGAACAAGCAAATAGCTCACAGTGGAGATTATAGCGAGAATTAGTTAAAAGGATCTCGTTAATGAAGGAGATCTCGCTAATTTTGTGAAGAGGATCTCGCTCTAGAGGGGAATCTCGCTAGAAATTAGGCAGGTATCCTTGGTGTCGCTAGTGAATGGGTATCGCTGGTGTCGCTGGTGGATGAGTATCGATAGTATCGCTGGGGGGCTGAGTATTACTGGTGTCGATCATGGTGATCTTGTTGGTGTGGCTCATGGGGATCTCATCAGTAGAGCCGTCTGTGCCAAGAAGAGCTAGGAGAAGCTTGTAACCCGTTAAGAGTCCAACAAGCTGTGAGTGACTAAGTGATGAACTAATGTTTTTAATGATTTAGAAATTATGATTTCTTTAAAGTTATTCTCATGCTAAGTGTATAGAAGAAGTGCCAAGCAACGTAACTGTGGAACTGTCTCTCATCCTATGTAAAGAATGTTTTCCATGGAATTGATATGATTTAGATATGTTATCTTTTCCAAATGCTTTCAGCATGTTTAAGTAACTTTATTTTTATGATAAACTAGTATGATGGATGAATTAGTATGATGATCTGAGCACTAATCTTTAGTGTTCAACTGAATGTTGTGACTAGTTACGTAACGGATACTGAAGGACAATGAGAAGGTACCCTTTCAATTAAATGTTTATGACTAGTTTTACTAAAACGAGGTACCAAAGGACACTTGAGAAGGTACCTGGCCAATTTGATACCGAAGGACTTTTGAGAAGGTATCCGGCCAAATTGATACCAAATGACATATGAGAAGGTATCTAACCAATTTGGTACGAAGGATACTTGAGAAGGTACATGGCCAATTTGATACCGAAGGAATTTTGAGAAGGTATCCGGCCAAATTGATACCGAAGGACATATGAGTAGGTATCTTAGCAGCTCGATACTGAAGAACGTTTGAGAAAATATCTAAGTAGAAGTACCTGAGGATACTGAACGACAATGAAAAGGTATCCTAGTCAGGCATATAAGGCACGACGGTACTCCGTTATAACCACGTGCACATAGGTAATACGACGTCGAGGGATTGAGCAAAAGAGTTCTCCCCGACTAAGGTTGACGTTGAGGGTTAGAACTATTAGTTCACTCTCAAATAAGGATAAAGGCAGTCATATATTCTTCTAGGCTAGAAGGATAGTTTGAAATTTCTAATGCTTGTGAATGTTTATCAACGCTTGATGTTTACTAATGTATGAGTTTTTCAAGTATGTTGTTCATGTCTAACGCATGCTAGTGATTTTACAAACTAGTTTAATATGTTTTAATCCAACTTATTTCACAAAATATGAAGCATGCGTTAAGGTTAAAGCTAAGGTTGAATGAAGCTTGACGTACTATGTTTTAAATACCTAAAGTTGCCAAAGTACATGCGTTGGTATTTCTAAACATAATGAGTAAGGATACTGGTAGGGAAGGTATCTGAATAGATGTACCTAAGGGGTTGATGGTACGTAACAAACTCCGTGTGTATGTAGGCAGTTCTGAATGAGAGGTCGAGGTATAGGTCTTTTGGCCGGTAATAGACGGTGGGAGCTAAAGCGGTGTATGCTCGTTCTCAACTAGGATGTAATGATGATTATTGATGTATAAACGTTGTTATCAACGTTTATGTCTTAGGGATGTTACTTGAGATGCCATCGGTATATTTAAAGAGATCAACGTAGGGATTTCTTCTAGTCATAGTTTAATGTGAACAGGTTGAAGAAGAGGTCTCATCTGGCCATGGCTTGGCGTTGGGAATTAGAGCTGTGAATGTTCATTCTCAACTAAGATTCAGGTTTCAGATACATTGGTTTAAAAGGTTTTAAGTACACATTTGCTTGGTATACTTTAAGTTCCAGCATTATGTTTTCAAGCTTTCAGCTTAAGTATGAGATTTACGTATTATTAAGTCACTCACTAGGCTTCAAGCAACGTTTTTCAAATGTTTTCTTTATCAGATAGCAGTAAGTTCCCAGAAGACTTTTCTGCTGCTGCTCTGCCACTCAAAGAAACAGGTTGAGGGAAGCGTAATTGAAGACCTATATTAGCTAGTACACATATGTCTGTCTAGTGACTAGTATTCTTGATGGGGCTCACTAGGTGGTAATATCCATGTATAATCAATGTTGTGGAACCCTGTAATGTAAATGTATTAAGTTCTGAGTTAATATGTAAGTATTCAGAGTTGGAGTATTAGTTAACAAGTAAAATAGGCAGTAAATGCCACCAAAAGGGTTGGTAACTGCTGCAGTCACTATTTCGTCCAGGTTAGGAGGGTAATCTGGTGCGGGGTGTGACGGTTGTGTTCACCTCCGACTGGTTGCGGTTGACTTTCGGATTTTCTAATCTTGATAGGTGATCTACAACCTCGTTCTCTGTCCCCTTGTGATCAATGATTTCCTTGTCGAATTCTTGAAGCAGGAGAACTCATCGAATCAACCTCGGCTTCGCGTCTTTCTTGGTCATTAAATATTTGATTGTCGAGTGGTCGGTGTGAACGATCACTTTGGATCCCAGCAAGTAAGCTCTAAATTTTTCTAGCGCAAAGATAACCGCAAGAAGTTCTTTTTCAGTGGTAATGTAATTCGTTTGGGCAGGGTTCAAGGTTCTACTCGCATATGCGATGGGCTGTAGCATTGTTTTCTTCTTTTGCGCAAGCACCGCCCCTATCGCATAACCGCTAGCATCGCACATTTGTTCAAATGGCTTGGTCCAATCAGGTGCGATCAACACAAGTGCGGTTATTAATGCATTCTTCGATATCTTGAATGCGTTGAGGCACTATGTATCGAAGTCAAATGTTCTGTCGGCCTTCAACAACGCACTCAATGGTTGAGCAATCTTCGAAAAGCCCATTACAAAATGACGATAAAATCCTGCATGTCCCAGAAAAATCTTGATAGCCTTCATATTTGTTGGTGGTGGAATCTTTTAAATGGCCTCAATCTTCGCCTTACCCACCTCCAACCCTTTCTTGAAGACTTTGTGCATGAGCATGATACCTTCATTCACCATGAAGTGGCACTTCTCCCAGTTCAGTAGAAGATTTGTCTCTTCACATCTTCTTAGTATCTTTTCCAAGTTGTTTAGAAAGACTTCATATGTTTTCCCGTACAACGAGAAATCGTCCATAAAAATTTGCATTAAATCTTCAAGATACTCAGAGAAGATAGCCATCATACATCTCTGGAACGTGCTCAGCGCATTGCATAATCTGAACGGCATGTGGCAAAAAGCAAACATTCTCTTGATCTTCACAAGCAATCATGATCTGGTTGTAGCCTACATACCATCCAAAAAGCAGAAGTAATCATTTCCTGCTAGGCAGTCAAGCATCTGGTCAATAAAAGGCAAGGGGAAATGATTCTTCTTCGTCACTGCATTGAGTTTGTGGTAGTCCATATAGATCTGCCAGCCAGTGATGGTCTCATCGATATTAATTCTTTGTTAGCGTTTGGGACTACTGTCATCCTTCCTTTTTTGGGCACACATTGCATGGGGCTGATCCACGTGCTATCGGCGATTGGATAAATAATTCCTGCGTCCAACCATTTGATTATCTCCTTTTTCACAACCTCTTTCATTGCAGGGTTTAGTCTGCGTTGAGGCTCTATAGACCCTTTTTGGTTTTCTTCGAGATGTACCTTGTGCATGCAATATGTAGGTTGATTCCTCTTATGTCTACTAGCATCCATCCTATTGCTTTTATGTACTTCTTCAGGATGCTCAGCAGCGCATTCTCTTATTCTGATTGAAGCGTAGAGGAAATTATTATTAGTAGAGGTTCATTTTGCCTCAAGAAAACATACTTTAGGTGACTTGGCAAGGTTTTTAATTCCATGGTAGGTGGTTATTTTAAGGGAGGTTGTTATGCTTTTCCCTCTTCATTCACAGTCAATTTTTCTTTTTGGTTTGTCGTTTCTATGATCGCATTGTAGGTTGCTATAGATGCGGTCACATCCTCTCTTTCATCTTCATCTTCATACTCTTCTTCTTCATTATAACTGGGTTCATTATCGGAATCTGTTAGGTCTTCTTCTTCTGGATACTTCACACTTTAATAATGTCAAACCTGAGCTTCTTTCCATTCACACTCAGCGTGATCTCTTCCTTGTACAAATCAATTTGAGCGCGACCAGAGGATAAAAATGGTTGTCCCAATATGATGGGTATATCCTTGTCTACTTCATAATCGAGAATGATGAAGTCTTCCGGTAAAATAAACTTGTCAATCTAGACCAGGACATCCTTCACCTTCCCCTCTGGATGAACTAGGGACCTATCCACCAATTGAAGAGTCACTGTCGTGGGCGCCAGTGGCCCCACATTCAACTGTTTAAAAATTGAAAAGGGCATTAAGTTGATACTGGCCCCGAGATCACAAAGCACTTGGCCTATGTATATCCCGCCAATTGAGCAAGGTATTGTGAAACTTCCGAGGTCGCGCATTTTTGGTGGAATAATGGTGTTTGACTTTTGCGTTAACACCACTGTTGCGAACTTACACGTGTTTCTCTTCTTTGTCACCATGTCCTTCAAAACTTCACATATTTTGGCATTTGTTCAATCACTTCAATAAAAGGAATGTTGATATGTAGCTGTTTTAACATGTCTAAGAAGCGATGGTACTGCACTTCATCATTTTTCTTCTTCTTAAGTCTCTGAGGGAATGGGGGCAGTTGTACTTTCACGATTTTTTATTCCATAGGCTTAGAAGTGGATGCAACTTCTGGTTCCATCCTCTCATTTTCTTCTAGTTCATCTTGTGTCAATTGGGTCTGGGGTTCCATCGCAACTAGAGTAGTCCTTCTTGGTTCCTTCTTTTCTTCCGCAATTGTCTTTCCGCTTCGCAAAGTCACAACTTGACATTGCTCCTTTTTCGTATTCCCTGGATTGTGAGGGAGCTCGATCGAACTCGGCAACACCCCTTACGGTTTACTTTTAAGCTCACTCACAATCTACCCTATTTGAATTTTGAGATTGCGGATTGAAATCGCCTGATTCTGGTGTACTGTTTCATTCTTCTCAATATACTACTTTAGTAAGCTCTCCAGAGATGAAGATTGCGGCGCTTATGAGTTGTTGACTTGATTTTGCGATTGACCGATGGTTCAGGGGAAAAATTCTGGCGGCGCTTCTTTTTGCGCCATGGGTTGATAATTCTATTGTTGATTTTTCCATACGAAGTTGGGGTGGTTTCTCCACCCAGGGTTGTAAGTGTTGGAGAAAGGATTATTCTTTACAAAATAAACAGATTGCGGATTCCTTTGACATTCTTCCATCAGATGGGCTTCTCCACAAGTGGCACAACATGCGCTCGTCTGATCGAATGTATTAACTTGCCCTCTTTCCGTTCTTGGGCTATTGATTGTGATTCCTTGTATCAAATTCATTATCGCATTCATTTAATTTTGTAGAGATGTGATAACCCAATTGCTTGTGTCACTTTCTCTAATTTTAAGTCATTGATCGCTTTTTCTCCAGTCTTCATGATTCTTCGAAATTTGATTAAGGATATTTTTAGCCTCGTCATTCGTTTTTTTCAAATAGACCTCCAGTTGCTGCCGCATTGGTAGCCGTCTGCGATGCAGGCTTCAAACCGTGATAAAGATTTCCATTTAGAGACAGTCGGGTAAGCCATAGTGCGGATAATCTCGCACAAGTCTCTTAAACCTCGCCCAGGCATCGCTAAGCAATTTGTCAATATCTTGTTCAAAATTTGTAATCAACTTCCTCCTGCTTGTGTTCTCTATCGGGGGGAAGTACTTTTTCATGAACTTTTCTACTACTTGTTCCCAAGACGTTATCTCCCTTGGTTCGAGAGAATTGGCCCATTTTCTTGCTTGGTTGCATAATGAATTCAGGAACAACGTTAGTCAAACCTCTTCAGCTGAGATGTTTGGGAACACAAAAGTATTAAAGATCTCAATAAAACTTCAGAGATGGGCTATGGATCCTCGCCACACCTTCCACCAAATTGTCCGGCCATCTGAATCATCTGCTCTATTGGTTCAAAGTTGGCCTCATGATTCCTGGGGAGAAATCATAGAGGTTGGGCAACGCATAGTCCCGAATGGGTCTATTGCGGTCGTTAGCCAAGAGAATGGGGTTTGCCATGATATTATTCGCGTTTGCTGCTCTGTCTTCCGGTTGTTCCGCCATGTTGGGATTTCTCTCTTATTGTTGTCGGCGGTTGTCTCGCTGTCTTCTTCTGAACGTTCTTTCAATCTTAAGATTGTAATTGGGCTCAATAACTTGTTCTTTACTCATACAACACCCGCTTCTTCCCTTACCAAAGGAGAAACAGTGCACAGAGATTGAAAGCTGCAAAGAAAATCAAAAAGTTACTATTAGCGCATTATGTACTGCCGTAGTCCCCGACAACGGTACCAAAAACTTGATGCATTGTAAAAGAGATGAAATAATGGTGTATAATTGCGATGATGGTTTATGCATTGCACATACAAGTTTTCCTAGTAAAACCCAATTATAAATCTTACTAGGTTTCCTGGTAAGTCCAGGGTCGAACACAGGGACTACTGAGATACTATGCGTTAGTAAATTTTGATTCCTTTGCAGTGGTAAAAACAAATAAGTTTTGTTGGTTTTTGTTTGAGTATAAATTCTATGCGATGGATTCGAGTAAAGAGTTGATGAAAACGAGAAGTACAATGAGTATGCAGTGAAGGGGTGTAGAAGGGGTTTAGCTAACACTTTCTAAGATTGCGTTCAAGTTATGCGATCATGCTACACACACAACAGCAAACCATCTTCCAATGCAAATGTCATAATTCCTATTTTTAGGACGCATGCGATGTATACGATAATGTCAATAGGACTTATTTCTAAACCTATATCCTTGTTTATGCGATGATGAATGATGCACACATACATAAGGTGACCGCATACTATCATATCCTATCTCTAGGGTGCATGTGATGTGTTAATAACAAACAGAACTTATTCCTAAGCTTCTATCTCTTGCTTATGCGGTTCTAATCTAACTCTCCCGAGCGTAGATTCTAATTTGACTTTTCCAAGCCTAGATTCTATCTCTAGACCACCCTCCCAAGAATCTCCAAAGGATGAATGACGCATACATAAGCAAGATGATCACATAAAATGAAGATCTCAGTTCATGCTAGCTAAGTACTTCTCAACCCATTCAGAAATTTAGCTACTCATGCGGGATATAGAGAGATTGAGCACAAGTTGAATTAAGATTTCCATTGTCTATAGATTAAATGCAGAATACAGAATAACAATATAATGCAGAAATAAGAAGCCTGTTAGCATTGTCTTGCTTCCCGTGGCCTTTAACATTGTCTTTTCTTTCCAACTCTACTCAGATGATTGTCCTTGCTTCCGCAAGTATTAGCCCTCTCTCCTTTAGTAGCGCTTCCCAGCAGCCTTCCGAGCTGTCCAAGAATGTCCTCTCGGTCTTTTCTCCTCTTTTCTCGTTTCCGCCTTCTAAGTATAAAAATAACTATGAACAACTAAGGCTATTTATCTTCTATGTGTGGCAAATTATCTGGCTAAGCTCCTTTATCGGTGGTGGCCTTCGGTATTTATAGAGCTCAAAGTGAAGAAGCTTTTCCTCTAATGATTGCAATGATGGGAGCTCATTAAATTTTTCTGTCTGATGCGCCAATTAATGGTCACCGAAAGTTGAATGTACTTGCTACAGTTTGTTATTAACGGCTTGTCAACTAAATTCGTATTCGACCGTCATCAGTTTTCCTTCCCATCATGATTTATTATGCTTTCACCTTGATGCGTTGTCTTTATGTGGCCAGCTTCTTGAGCAGATTCTCGCAAGCGCATACGATCGCATGGCTTTGTGGTCACAATCTTTTAATGTGCGTGGTCGCCGAATTCCTTGGATCGCAATTTGCTTTGTGCCAACGCATTTATCCTGCACAAAATAAATAAATTAGTTGCTTTTATACGATGGACACATGCGATCGCAATATTCTTAGTTTAATGCTTTTGGACATGATTTTGTATATCTTTACCATCGCATACCCACATTGTTTTACATATTTGCAATGTAATAACGTGCATTTCTCGAGGATACTTCAAAAAAATTAAAAAAAATGCTTGTCCTAAAGCATAAACTAAAAATTTTCTTTAGAAAGTCAGTCGCCTTTTCCTTACCTAGATTTCTCGAGGTGCCTTATTAAAATTTCATGAACCAAAATCTTCTTAATTTCTATCCAGGTCTCGTCTTAAAATATTTCTAAGACTTACGGACTGCAAGTTTAACATTCAAAAAGACTTTACTTGTTTCTAGGACATCGCATGATTTATTTCAAAACTTTTTCAACCAGGGTGTTTCCAAACGATTTTTATCCTTCGTAGTTTAGATATTTTTTTTATGACCTTGCGCTAATCCAAGTGCCTAGCCTTCGTCTTGGCTTGCCCCCACGGGTGTCATACGAGCATCCAACTACGAGCAAGGCGCTCTTTCTCAATCTAAACTCATGCCCATGTGGCAGCGGAGTTGCGATCACTTGATTTATACGTTGATCACGATCCCTACCTTTTTTCTGGCTTGCCTCTACGGGTGTCATGCGGACATCCAACTACGAATAGGATCCGATCTCAATGTTATGTTTTTTTTTTCTTTTTTTTAAATTGAAATTTCTAAAAGTAGCAAGGTTGAAAATAAATACTGGCACCCCCAAATTTAAACGCAACAATATCCTCATTCCGTAGGGGGCAGGTGATGTGGTTTTCTCTTAATCTTCAAGTGCAATCATGATTTGGTTGTAGCCCAAATACCCATCCAAAAAGCAGAAGTAATCATTTCTTGCTAGGCGGTCTAGCATCTGGTCAATAAAAGGCAAGGGGAAATGATCCTTCTTCATCGCCGCATTGAGTTTGCGGTAGTCCATGCAGATCCACCAGCCAGTGACGGTCCTCATCAGTATTAATTCTTTGTTAGCGTTTGGGACTACCAGCATCCCTCCTTTCTTGGGCACACATTGCACGGGGCTGACCCACGTGCTATCGACAATTGGATAAATAAGGCCTGTGTCCAACCATTTGATTATCTTCTTTTTCACAACCTCTTTTATTGTAGGTTTTAGTCTGCGTTGAGGCTCTATAGACCTTTTTTGGTTTTCTTCGAGACGTATCTTGTGCATGCAATATGCGGGGTTGATTTCTCTTATGTCTACTAGCGTCCATCCTATTGCTTTTATGTACTTTTTCAGGATGCTCAGCAGTGCATTCTCTTGTTTTTCTTGAAGTGCAGATGAAATTATTACTGGTAGACTTTCATTTTGCCCCAAGAAAACATACTTTAGGTGACTTGGCAAGGTTTTTAATTCCACGGTAGGTGGTTGTTTTAAGGAAGGTTGTTGTGCTTTTCTCTCTTCATTCACAATCAATTTTTCTTCTTGGTTTGTCGTTTCCATGATCGCATTGTACGTTGCTACGGATGCGGTCGCATCCTCTCTTTCATCTTCATCTTCAGACTCTTCTTCATTATAACTAGGTTCATTGTCGGAATCTGTTAGGTCTTCTTCTTCCAGATACTTCATGGCTTTAATAATGTCAAACCTGAGCTTCTTTCCATTCACATTCAACATGATTTCTCCCTTGTACACATCAATTTGAGTGTGACCAGTGGATAAAAATTGTCATCCCAATATGATAGGTACATCCTTGTCTGCTTCATAATCGAGAATGATGAAGTCTGCCGGTAAAATAAACTTATCAATTGAGACCAGGACATCCTTCACCTCTCCCTCTAGAAGAACTAGGGACCTATCTGCCAACTGGAGAGTCACCGTCGTGGGCGTCAGCTGCCCCACATTCAACTGTTTAAAAATTGAAGGGGCATTAAGTTGATACTCGCCCCAAGATCACAAAGCGTTTGGCCTATATATATCCGGCCAATTGAGCAGGGTATTGTGAAACTTCTGAGGTCGCGCATTTTCGATAGAATAATGGTGTTTGACTTTTGCGTTAATGCCACCGTTATGAACTTGTCTGTGCTCCTCTTCTTTGCCACCATGTCCTTCAAAAACTTCGTATATTTTGGCATTTGTTCAATCGCTTAAGTAAAAGGGATGTTGATATGTAGCTGTTTTAACATATCTAAGAAGCGATGGTACTGCACTTCATCATTTTTCTTCTTCTTAAGTCTCTGAGGGAATGAGGCAGTTGTACTTTCACGGTTTCTTGTTCCATAGGCTTAGAATTGGATGCAACTTCTTGTTCCATCGTCTCATTTTCTTCTAGTTCATCTTGTGTCAACGGGGTATGGCGTTCCATTGCAACTGGAGTAGTCCTACTTGTTTCCTTCTTTTCTTCTGCTACTGTTTTTCCACTTTGCAAAGTCACAACTTAACATTGCTCCTTCCCCGTATTCCCTGGGTTGCGAGGGAGCTCGATCGAACTCGACAACACTGCTTGCGGTCTACTTTTAAGCTTGCCCGCAATCTGCCCTATTTGAATTTCCAGATTGCGGATTGAAATCGCCTAATTCTGGAGTACTGTCCATTGTTCTCAATATACTGCTTTGGAAAGCTCTCCAGAGATGAAGATTGTGGCGCTTGTGAGCTACTGGCTTGATTTTGCGATTGACCGTTTGTTCGTCGGAAAAATCCTTGCGGCCCTTCTTTTTGCGCCATGGGTTGATAATTTTCTTGTTGATTTTTCCATGTGAAATTGGGGTGCTTTCTCCACCTGGGTTGTAAGTGTTGGAGAAAGGATTATTCTGTACGAAATAAACAGATTGTGGATTCCTCGGACATTCTTCCATCGGATGGGCTTTTCCACAGGTGGCACAACTTGCGCTCGTCTGATCGATTGCGTTGACCTGCCCTCTTTGCGTCCCAAGGCTATTGATTGTGATTCCTTGTATCATATTCAACATCACATTCATTTGATTTTGTAGAGATGCGGTGGCCCCATTACTTGCATCACCTTCTCTAATTTTAAGTCATTGATCGCTTTCTCTCCAGTCTTCGTGATTCTTTGAAATGCGATCAAGGATATTTTTAGCCTCGTCATACGTTTTGTCAAGCATACCTCCAGCTACTACGCATTGGCAGCCGTCTGCGATGCAAGGTTCAAACCGTGATAAAAGATTTCCATTTAGAGACAGTCGGGTAAGCCATTGTGCGGATAATCTTGCACCAATCTCTTAAACCTCGCCCAGGCATCGCTGAGCGATTCGTCAATATCTTGTTCAAAATTTGTAATCAACTTCCTCCTGCTTGCATTCTCTGTCGGGGGGAAGTACTTCTTCATGAACTTTTCTACTACTTGTTCCTAAGAAGTTATCTCCCCTGGTTCGAGAGAATAGGCCCATTTCCTTGCTTGTTCACATAATGAAAATGGGAACAACGTTAGTCGAACCTCTTCAGCTGAGATGTTTGGGAACACAAAAGTACTGCAGATCTCAATAAAACTCCAGAGATGAGTGTGCGGATCCTCGCCACGCCTTCCATCAAACTGTTCGGCCGTCTGAATCATCTGCAACATAATCGGCTTCATCTCGAACCTTGATCCGTCTAGAGCTGGCCTCATGATTCCTCGAGAGAAATCATAGAGGTTGGGTGATGCATAGTCCAGTATTAATGGCGTTATATACAGAGATGAAACATCTCGTGGTCCGATCTTATACAAACTCTTTGTATAGGATACCCCTGCTCGCATGTCTCCACATGAATGGTCAGGATCTACCATACATAGTAGTTTACAACACTTGCAAACCTCTATAAAGTGGATTGTATCCACCATGTCACCAGGATCAGGTATCCCATCTTAATCCTTATACGACAGACCTATTTAGTTTATCACTTAAGACATGATCCACTTGTATATCTCATATACATACTTAAGTTTACATACAAAACCATAGAGCTTTGTTTATTGGATATGAGTAAATTCCAGAATGAAATAACTCTTATCTTATTCATAACAATGTGTATAATTACAAACAACGAGACTTCAGAAGAATTAGGACACCAATCCTAACATATGTTTGTCGCATTTGTGAGTCCGGGGCTCCCTGGAGTTCACCACTACACCACTATTGTCATAATAGGGGGTGATGGGCTTAGATATGTCTGGAACAACTTCCAGATCTGTCAGAAACTTCCTAAGCCAAACGACCTCCTTAGCAGCTTCACAAGCCACAATGTACTCGGCCTCCATCGTGGAGTCGGTGATGCACCCCTACTTTGTGCTTCGCCATACTACTGCTCCTCCGTTAAGAGTATAAACTGACCCATAAGTGGACTTCCTAGAGTCCTTATCAGTCTAAAAGTCAAAATATGTGTATCCAGTAAGGATCAAATCCCTAGTTCTATACACGAGCATGTAGTCCCTCATTCTCTGAAGATACTTGAGGATATTCTTAACTGCGCTCTAGTGACCCTGGCCTGGGTTAGACTGATGCCTACTGACTATTCCCACTGCATAACAGATTCTGGTCTAGTATAGAGCACTACATACATCAAACTGCCAACGGTAGATGCATATGGGACCCTCTCATCTCCTCAACCTCTTGAGGCGTCTTAGGACACATTTTCTTAGACAAAGTAACTCCATGCCTGAACGGTAGTAAGCCCCTTTTGAAGTTCTGTATCGAGTACTTAAGCAACATCTTGTCAATTTACGATGCATGAGATAGTGCTAGCACTTTGTTCTTACAATCTCAAAAGATCTGTATACCAAGAACAAACTGAGCCTCTCCCAAATCTTTCATTTAGAATTGGGTCGCTAGCCAGTTCTTAACTTCAGTCAATTGTCCTACATCATTCCCAATGAGTAGGATATCGTCTACATACAACACTAGGAAAACTACTGAACTGTTGATGAATTTCTTATAGACACAAGGCTTATCAACATTTTGGTCAAAGCCATACGATTTGATCGTAGTATCAAACTGAATATTCCAAGATCGAGACGCCTGTTTTAGCCCATAAATGGACCGACTCAGTTTGCAAACTTTTTGCTCTTGACCTTAGACAATGAATCCCTCGGATTGAACCATATAAATGGTCTCCTCAAGATTGTCATTCAGAAAGGAAGTCTTGACATCCATTTTCCAAATCTCATAATCATAATAAGAAACAATGGATAGGAGGATGTGGATCAACTTCAACATGGCAACAGGCGAGAAAGTCTCTTCATAGTTGACACTTTCCACCTGGGTATAACTCTTTGCCACAAGTCGAGCCTTGAAGGTTTGCACCTTCCCACAGGCACTCTATTTCCTCTTGTAGATCCATTTACAACCATAGGTCTTACCCCATCAAGCTGATCTACAAGATTCCACACTAAATTGGAGTACATCAACTCCATCTCGAGATCCATGGCTTTGACCAATTCATCCCGATCAACATCCTCCATTGCCTTCTGATAAGACAACAGATCCTCAACGTCTCCATCGGTTACCATAGCCAGGATTTCAATGAAACCCATATAGCAAATAGGTGAGTTCGCAACATTCCCACTGCGTCGAGGTTCCCTCAACTCTTGAGGTGGAACCAACCTACCAGATGAACTATCATCAATAACTATTGCTATGAAGCAGGCCCTTCAACAACTCTTGTTGAAGTTTTAGTAGTTTCATTGGAAAGCTCGTGTAACACGATCTTACTACGTAAACTATGCTCCCTAATATGATCCTCCTCTAGGAAGGTAGCATTCGTAGAAACAAACACTCTATTTTCCGTCGGATCATAAAAGTAACCCCCTCATGTACCTTTGGGGTAGCCTACAAAGAGGTACAACCTCGAACGTGGTTCCAGTTTCTTTGGATTGGCCTCAAACACATGTGATGGGCAACCTCATATGCGGAAGTGACATAAACTAGCTTTATGCCCGTTCCACAACTCAAGAGGTGTTCTCGCAACACACTTAGAAAGAACACAGTTGAGTATATACACTGTAGTCTCCACTGCAAAACCCCAAAACAAGTTCGATAAGGAAGTGTAACTCATCATCGAACGAACCATGTCCAATAAGGTTCTATTTCTCCTTTCTGCTAACCATTCTGCTGAGGTGTACCAGGCGCTGAGAGTTGGGAAATGATTCCATGTTCTATCAAATAATCCTGGAATCTCGAATCTAAAAACTCTCCACCTCGATCCGATCGACATGTTTTAATCCGTCTATCCAATGCATTTTCAACTTCAGCCTTGAACTCTCTGAACTTTTCAAAGGATTCAGACTTCCGTTGCATCAAATAAGCATACTCATACCTAGAGTAATCGTCAATAAAAGTGATGAAATACTCATAGCCTCCCCTGACTCACACATTCACTGGAACACAGAGGTCAGAATGTACTAATTTTAGAGGCTCTTTGGCTCGATAAGCTTTTCCAGTAAAAGGTCTTTTAGTCATCTTACCCTCAAGGCAAGATTCGCACACCGATAAAGAATTTTTCTCTAACTCGCTTAGAAGTCCATTCTTCACCAACCTCTCAATCCTATTGAGATTGATGTGGCCTAATCGAAGGTGCCAAAGCTGGACATTTTCTTTTGGAGAAACTCGTTGACGTTTAGTTTGAGTTATAGTAGTTTTAAACATCTCTATGTTATGGAGGGAACTCGTTGCTAACGGCCTTAGCACATACAAGTTATTTTCCAATTTTGCTGTACAAATATTAACTCCATCTTTATGAATAAACACTTTATTCACATTAAATTCAAGAGTATATTTACACTGCAACAAGCATTTTACAGAAATTAAGTTCCTTTTCAACTCAGAAACTACAAATACATTATGTAAAACAAGAATTTTTTCTGTAAAGTCAACTGGATCCCTTCCACTACCACAGCTGAGACAACATGCCCGGTGCCTACTCACATCGTCATCTCACCAGCCTCCAGCTGCCGCCAGGATCTAATTCCCTGAAAAGAAGAACAAACATGATTAGTGGTGCCCGAATCAATAATCCAGGAGAATCATCAATCTCCACTAAACAAGTTTCTAACACCAGTAAATCATATTTACTTTGTTTCGCCTTGGCCTTAGCCTTAGCCTTGTTCTTCTCCTAGATCCAGCGAGGATAATTCCTCTCCCAGTGCCTATCCTTGTTACAATGGAAACACTTTCCTTTATCTCTGGGCGCTAGTCGCCTTCCCCACTGGGCGACAAGAAGTTGGTTAGTAAGCGCCTTCCCCTTCCCCTTACTACCCTTCTTCTTCTTCAACTTTCCAGTATTAGAAGTAGAAGATGCAAACTTAGTCCCAGAGGTCGAACCACGATGGAACTTCTTTAAAGATGAGGCAACATTTGCCTCACCAACCTTATTCGCCTTACTTTTTCGTAAGGATTGGAATGTTTGCAATGTTGAGGAGTCTTGTAAGGGTATAGTCCACTTTGTTAACAATCACATTGCTAATAAAGTGAAGGAAGCTATCCGGCAACGAATGCAGGATTATGCTAACCTAGCTACCCTCATCGATCCGAGACCCATTCATCTCTTCCACATTGAAGTGGACCATCATATTAAGCATATGTTCTCGAACAGAGGTGCCTTCCTCCATTTTGGAGTTGAAGATGCATTACAGAGACTCGTGCTTGAGCTGTCCAGACGGTTGTCCGAACATCCCTCGCAGGGACTCTATGATCTCACGCACTGAGAGCATGGGCTCATGCTTCTTGGTCAAAACGTCGTTAAGACTGGCCAAGATATAGGCTCGGGCCTTCTCATTCATCCGTGTCCAACGCTCGTAGGCCTCTCAAACATTTCGAGTGGCGTTAGGAGGTGGAATAAGAGGACATTCCTCTGTAAGAACGAACATGAGATCATCGATGATAAGTATTATTGTGATCATGCGTTTCCAACTAGAATAATTCTCGTCAGTTAGTTTATCGGTGCTAAGAGAGCTAATGTGGCTATAACCATTTAAAATGTTGTTGAAAATAGAAAAATATTAAATAAGTATATGTTTTAACCACATTTTAACACCAATTTTAGTTTTAGCAAAATAGTTTCCAAGTACCCTAAGTGGAAAGACTTCTATTTCACAATGATGCTCAGTGAGGCAAGACAAACGTCACCAGTGGGGTGATCAGATGCCCTTTCACTGGGATGAAACACTCTCAACCATTAGGTAGAACCAACTCTTGGAACTGCACCTAACAGTCATAATTCGTTCGATCCAAAACTGTTAACTCTTAACAATTCCGCGTAAGTGTAACCCCTCATTTTCAGCCCCAAAGTCTCACCCTAATGCGCCCACCGTAGGGAAAAAGTAGATTAGGACAAGAGACTAAGCAACCTTATCCTATACAGAAGATCAAATAAAGAAATGTGCAAAACTGCCATCCTATAGGGGACACTCCCAAGGTGCCTCGAGGCGATGCACGGAAACTTTATCCAACCTAATGAGAGAGACCGTGGGATATGTTGTCGCACGTCCCGCTCCCACTTACTATGAAAATTCTCTCCATCTACCTTGATATTCACCTACCCAAACACCATCCTTTAAGGGGACACTCCCAGGGTGCCTTGATGTCGAGGATAAATCTCACGGTATGGAAAATAAAGGGAGAAACGCGAGAGGTTTAAATGAAGCATCAAGTACCCAAGTACCTCCCACTGAATGTTCTACCTAGAGATTCATCAACTTAGACCATTCGGCTATTAATTTTAATCTAAGTCAGTTTAATTTGCCCAAAAAAAACTCTTCTCTTTGAAATTAAACAAGTTCAAGTAATCACATTAAACTCTTTAATGGACTGTTCTTAAATTTGCATGCATGCATCAAATCTATCTAATTCACCTTTCCAGGTAGGTTCCCAGTGAAGGAACTCTTAACGAAGAGCATTGATGAGCGCGTTCAGATCTTTCCAATTTCAATGTGACCAAAATTACCACACACGCATTCTATCAAACAGTCATGCAATTTACACTAATTAACGACATGCTTTGATAAATAAAATACAACGTATTGAGTTCACAACTCTCTTCACTTCAAACTCAACGCAGCGGAAGCAACCTCTACGTTCTTTATCGCCCAGCAAAACAGTCGGCTACGGCAGCACGATAGTCTAGACGAACGGCAGCAACACGAACAAGCAGAAGCGATGACGACACCACCACTTAGAGCCCTTGGTATTCTCGGAGTGAGAATCCAAAGAGTGGTCTTTGTTGAATTTGGTAGAGGTAGAAGGAACGGGCTGATCGTGTAGCGATAAGCAAGTGGGAGAGAAGGCTATCGTATAGCAGATGCTTATCGTTTAGATAAAACTATACAATCGTGTAGGTTTTACTAAGCGGTCGTCTAGTAATAGGTAACGATCGTTTAGAAAACACAACACGCTAGGTGATCGTTTAGGAAAGCTAAACGATCGTTTAGAGAAAAGTGTGCGATCGTTTAGACGTGCGGTGTGCAATTGTTTAAGCGATAAAACTCTATCGTATAGGCTTTCAGCTAAGCGATCAAAACATTTTCACACCTTTGGCGATTTTTACAAACTGATTGCAAATGAAGAAAATTTTCATTTTATTCTTCAGTTACAATAACCGAATACTGAATTTCCCACTAACGCACGATCGAGGATAAGATTTCGACCAATTATCACATAATTAACCAATTTAATTAATATATGAATATAATCATATTATATTCTTATCCTATATTTAATATCATATATCTACTATAGTAATTTCTCCTTCATTTGATATAAATCATATTTATATCTAATTTCCTCCAAAATAATGTATCTCATACATTTAATCAATTATATCATAATATAATTAACTAGATCAATTATATCATATATAGTCGAACTCCTTCTTGTCAATTTGAACATTTCAAACTGACCCAAAAACTGATTCTCGACTATATCCAAGCTACCTAGGGGATCTTATGGGCCTGTAGCTCGAAGCTCCAATGGTACGTGAATAGCTGACTAAACTCTTTAGTCACAAGATCCACCATCCGTCAACTGCCAGACTTTCCACTAAAGACCAACAGCTGAACTCTTCTTACCACAGATATATTTATGTATCCATCGGATATAATCAATCATGAGTACAATGACCCTTCACAGATACTCGTAACTACAGCTGGTCCAATTTACCATTTTGCCCCTGTAGTTACATCTCACTCCTTAAGTACCACTGATCACTCTAATGAAAAATACGACATAGCCCAACTATGTGTGAACACCTCTCGGGCTAAGAGAAGGTGTGTGGCACCACATCGTTCAAGCCCTGGAATCGACCCTTAAGGAAGCTATCTATCTACTTGCTCCTGCTTCGGGAAAGGAGTGAATTCCATCTTGCATCTTGTGTAGCTGAATTCCTAGCTCCCAAATCAAACGAATCCCCAAAATGGTAGGTTTGAATCGGCGACCTGACCACTCGCACCCATATAAATCAAAGGACCACCCTTAATGGCAGGAGTTCCCAACTCACTCAGGATTGAGGTCATGTTACCTATGGTCATCCTAGTGAAGTGAAGTCTCAGTCATGAACGGTGTTATATAACGAGACGTTAACACTTCATGGTCAGGTCTTATACAAACTCTTTGTATAGGACGCCCCCGCTCGCATGTCCCCTACACGAATGATTAGGATCAGACCATCTGTGACAAATCATAACACTTGTGACCATTCCACAAAGCGGGTTGCATCCGTAGCATTACCAGGATAAGGTTTCCCTCCTATATCCATATACTACAGACCATTTTAGTTATCACTTAAGACATGATCCACTTGTATGTCACCACATACATGCTTAAGTTACATACAGATAACCAGGGATTTTATGTTTATTGGTTTGTGATAAAGCAAATAAAACAAATAACTGAGCAAAAATAGAATGTAAAGTAAAATATCATATATTATAATACACAAGCGTTCATACAAACTGTTTACAAACTACAGGACACGAGACTTTAGGGCATCAACCCCAATACCTAGGTAGGGGTGTTCCATTTCTATCACCTTAAATACCCTAGCCTAGACAGAACCCGCCTTAGACAAAAGGTCCCTTATAGATAGATTTGCTACACTTTAACCTTTTATTAGTCAGTTTAATCCTATTAAACTGATTAAAAGATTACAGCCTAGGTTGCTAATCTCATTAGAACTATGATCTTAGGTCTATCTCCATCAAGATTTAAAACAATTTTAAAATCATGATTCAAACCTAAGTTCGCATGCATGTATTTCTTATAGATTTTAGTTCTAATTTCCTTATAACCCTTATAAAAGAAACAACTAAAACCATACACATTGCCACACAACTAGGTATTTATAACACTTATAAATTTAACCTATGTGTCATACTTCATGCAATGTCCGTTCATTACTATACATAACTTTTATATACAAGTAACGAACCAAGCATACATGCTTCCATACACCCTTATACTATAACACTTATAATATAAAGATGATGCATGTCTATGCTTTATGTATGCATAAATATAACTCTTATATTATATGATGCATGAGCATGCTCTAATGTAATTTAAATCATGCTTCTCTAAATCATAACACTTGTAATAAAGAGATGATGCATGACCATTGCATAACCTAAGGTGGGATTTCTTCTATATGGCATACCATATGACATATAAATAAACATACATCCTATGTACATTCACAAAAATTAATGGACCGAGTTGAACCGCCAAAAATGGAAATAAAAACTCTATCTATTACATTTTCCATCGAGCAAACCGGTTCACAGGCGAATCAGGTCTTCAACCGCCCGAGCGAAGCTCCCATCGTTTAGTAAACGTGGCTGGGTATACGATCATTTAGCGACGATCGAGTACCAATAACTATACGATGAAGCATGAGGTACCCGATTGTTTAGCGCACAAGACAAAACACGCGAGTTCTAAATGATCGTTTAGAAGACGACGTTGCTGTGAAGCATGATCGTCTAGACAATCACTTAACAAGCGATAAGTAAACGATTTACTCCGCAATCATGTAGTCAGGAACTAAGCGATGAAGCTTGTTGGGCTACACGATCGTCTAGTGCATGAGCGACAATCTGCTCCGATACTCAACGATCGTTTACACGACACGACCAAGGTTTGGTCTCCTTCATCCTCGAAGAACAGTGACTCTTTGCCTTGAAGCTTCTTCACAAACAACTCATAGACTCAAACACTTTGAAATTATAGACTCGTTAGCAAGTTAATATGCCCAAAAACGTAGGGGCCCTTACAATTAACTTCAAATGTAAAAGAATTTAAACAACCGGAGGCTTCATCCCAAAAACTCCATTAATCCACGTCCACAAACATATGTTTAACGCTTAAATAGAATGTAGACATGCTTCTCCCACCGAGAAAGTAAATTCTATTCTTTGCATCAATGAATTTGGAATATCAAAACCTGGCTCTGATACCAATTGAAGGAACTCTTATCAAAGAGTACCTCTAAGCAGAAGCAAGATCGTTCCAAACTCATTGTGATAGAATTAACGCATTCACAATCTAAAAGACAAGTTATACAATATACAACAAATTACAGGCATGCTTAAAACTTTAACAACAACAAGGGACAAGAAACAAACCAGTTGAAGAACCCTTCTTCACAGAAAACTTATTCTCGTCCAAGGACTGCTGCTCTTGCTCTCACTGAGAATGTCCAAGCAATCGTCCATCAAATCGTGTACCCATGAATAGCCTCCTCACAAACACGGCAGTAAGGAACCACCACTTGGAACCCTCGGTATTCTCGGTGTGAGAATCCATGAGGTGTGAGCTCTGTTGGATTTAGTAGAGGGAAGGAGGAAGAAAGACAATCGTATAACACGACCAAGCAAGTGGGAGAAAGCAAGTGTCTATCGTATAGACATTGCTTTATCGTTTAGGTAGAGGTACACGATCGTTTAGTAAAAGGTTCATGATCGTATAGACAATCGTTTAGTAAGACGCTCGGACGTGTGATCGTTTAGAAAGAGCTAGACGATCGTTTAGCAAATCCTATGTGATCGTTTAGTAAACTGCGCGCGTGTATACGATTGTTTAGACACTTTGAGCTATCGTGTAGGCTCTTGGTTTGCTATGCAATAGGCAGTATACACCACTCGTGAGCGAATTTCTGATCCTCTTGCAAAATGAATACGGTTTTCATTTTCTCCTTCAGTTACAAAAATGGAATGCAACCTCCCATTATCATTCGGTTATGGAGAAAAAGTCGGGCAACAATTATCCTATAATTTTCAAAATTAAATAATAATTATAATCATATTATTTTCATTAACCTATGGTTTAATATCACATTAAATGCAATATATAAACCATAGTCTTTTCTCCTCCACTAGATATAAATCATATTTATATCCATTTTCCTCCAAATAATGTATCTCATATATAATGTCAATCATATCTTATATAATTGACCCGTTCAATCATATCATATATAACCGAACTCCCTCTTATCAATTTGAACACTTCAAACTGATCGAAAAACTGATTCTCAACTTGAATCCATTGAGCTACCAAGAGGACCTTATGGACCTATGGCTCGAAGGTCAAACGTTACATGAATAGCTGACTAAACTCTTTAGCCACGAGATCCACCTCCGTTAACTGTTAGGCATTCCACTAAAGACCGACAATTGCACTCTTCTCACCATAGATATATTTCTGTGTCCATCGGATATAATCAATCAACAATACGAAAACCTTTCACAGATGCTCATAAGTACAACTGGGCCAATTTACCGTTTTGCTCCAGTAGTTACATCTAACTCCTTAAGTACCACTGATCCCTCTAATGAATAATACAACATAGTCCTACTATGTGTGAACACCTCTTGGGCTATGAGAAGATGTGTGGTGCCACATCGTTCAAGCCCTAGAATCAACCCTTAAGGGAGCAATCTATCTACTTACCCATGCTTCAGGGAAGGAGTGAATTCCATCTTGTGTAGTTGAGTTCCCAGCTCCCAAATCAGACGAATCCTCAAAATGGTAGGTTTGAGTTAGCGATCTAGCTACTCGCATCCATGCAAATCAAAGGATCGCCCTCTAAGGCAGGAGTTCCCAACTCACTTAGGATTAAGGTCATATTACCTATTGTCATCCTAGTGAAGTGAAGTCTCTGTCATGAACGGCGTTATATAATGAGACTATACTACTTCGTGGTCCGGTCTTATACAAACTCCTTTGTATAAGACGCCTCCGCTCGCATGTCTCCATATAAATGATCAGAATCAGACCATCTATAGCAAGTCACAACACTTGTAACTATTCTACAAAGCAGGCCGCATCCGTAGCATTACCAGGATAAGGTTTCCCTCCTATATCCATATACTATAGATCATTTTGGTTATCACTTAAGACATGATCCACCTGTATGTCTCCACATACATGCTTAAGTTACAAACGACAACCAGTAATCTTAATTTATTGGTTTGTGGTAAAGCAAATAAAACATTCAATGTTCATAGATAAAAGTGAAGAAAAATATCATATATTAATACATCACAAGCGTTTGTTCAAAACTATGTTTACAAACTACAGGACCCAACGACAGTTTAGGGTATCATCCCCAAAAAGGATCGCCCTCAAAGGCAAGAGTTCCCAACTCACTCAGGATTGAGGTCATGTTACCTATGGTCATCCTAGTGAAGTGAAGTCTCTGTCATGAATGGCGTTATATAACGAGACTATAGCACTTCGTGGTCCGGTCTTATACAAACACCTTTGTATAGGACACCCTCGCTTGCATGTCTCCACATGAATGATCAGGATCAAACCATCTGTAGCAAGTCACAACACTTGTAACTATTCTACAAAGCAGGTCGCATCTGTAGCGTTGCCAGGATAAGGTGTCCCTCCTATATCCATATACTACAGACCATTTTGGTTATCACTTAAGACCACCTGTATATCTCCACATACATGCTTAAGTTACAAATGACAACCAGGGATCTCAGTTTATTGGTTTGTGGTAAAGCAATTAAAACATCCAATGTTCATAGACAAAAGTGAAGAAAATATCATATATTATACATCACAAGCATTTGTTCAAAATTGTGTTTACAAACTACAGGACCCAATGAGAGTTTAAGGCATCAACCTCAACACACCTTGCGCATGCATGCCTGAGGTTGCAGTGGAGTCCAACACCATAGGGAATCACCGAGAATGGGCATTATGGTCATTTGGACTACGAGTTTCATCGTCCTAGATGGGAGGAGTCCATTGACCATGGATACTCGGGATGGTAATAAAGCATGGACAGCCAAGATTTCACAGCACCCCATCAGTCGATTCATGTTCAGCCTTCCGAGTCAGGTAGGTCTTTAGAGGCTTTGGTTATAGAGCTTGCTTACAGCACTTTTAAGTTTCAGCAGGCAACCCCCATTAGCATCAAAAGTTCAAGTGCTTCCAGCAAGAGAGCCTTTGCACCAAGGTTGAAGCTAGAACTAATTTGTAAAGTCTGAGTGACCTTGTTGAATAGCTTACAACTTCAGCTGGGAAGCCGAACGAGCCGTTGTCAGACCATTCCCATGACTTACCAAAGGCCCAAAAGTGTGACGTAGTTCATGTCGACAAGGTGGAGGAGAAGGAGCCACTTCTTAGAGATTCATGCCCAAGTATGACTTTGGAGTTCTTAATCTCTAAACTTGCTAATGGCTTTCTTCAATTTCAATAGGACATTCAAGCTCAGTTGCAAAACATGGCTGACCAAGTTGCTCAACTGACGAAGGTCATGTAGAGAATTGAAAACATGCCAGAGCAATCCATTGTCTGTACTTCAGAGGCAGAATTTCTTGCAGAGTGCTACTTCTCCAATGATGACAAGGATATCAAGCCATGTTTGGCGATTTATGAGGCTAAAGAGGATCTCGAGCCTAAACCCAACGACATTCAGGTGATAGAGTTAGAGGTAAAAAGACCTCGCCCTATTCTAACATCTGGTATTTCGAATATTTTTAATTTTCCTCCTCTACTTTTCACGAGTCTATTGAGTTTTTTTTTTTTCAACTCTATCAAGTCATTTGAGTATTTTCATTATTTTTTCCATTTTTTTGTCTAATTAGAAAAAATAAAAATTCGACCTGTCTGGTTCTCTTCAAAAGATGAATAGTCTTTATCCTTACCAAGCTATATTGACTCATCTAAAAAGAGACCACAGAAATACGAGAATTTCTTTGTGCCTTGATAGGAACAGGTCACGTCGAGTAGCTGACAGTAAAAATTTGCCCTTTCTAGAGAGAGCCAAGTGAAAAAATTTACTGCTTTCCTTTATCACTTTCTAGTTTAACTTCTTGTTTTTCTTTTTCTTAAAAATGAAGAAGATTAATTTAAGTGTGAGCCTTTTTACTCCATTCTGTGCTCGAAAAACTATCACGGGAGATTTTCTGTTTCCTTAACTCTTTTTATTTTTGGGTTTAGATTAGAGATACATTGGGGGACAATGTATCATTTTAAGTTGGGGGTGGGGTATTTGTGATAGCTTGGGATCCTTGAGCGATGTGCTTGGACAATGTTTGTGTGGTTGAATTGCTTGCTTGCTCTTTTACTTGGTTTGTTATGATGAGGAGTTGATGAAGCACCTCTTTGTGATTAGATTTGTATGAGATGATGTTTAAAGATCATAATCATGATGTTTAACCTGTTTCAAAAATTTTCTCATCTCCCACGCATCTTTTAGTCCTTTGTCTAAAGAAATTAAGTCTTTCATGCTTAGAGTTGCATTATGTGGCTTATATTTTTTTTGTTACCCCGAAAATCCTAGGTGATAGATGTTAAGTGACTGAGAGCTCAACTTAGTAATGTATGCCTAAGTTTTTTTTGTCAAATTCTTGTTTTGTATTGTCAAAATCAAGTATGTTGGAAGTAAAAGCAAGTTTCTATGTTAATTTTTAAGGAGATTACTCCTCTTTCTTGGGATTAAGATTAACCTAGGGCGGTTTGACACCCTAGCTTCCCTCTATGGTAAAGTACCCCTGAGAAATGAGTAAACTTCGACACCTTATTAGGAGGCGTTGCTCGTAGTGTGATGTCTTTCACGTGACCCATGTGGACAAGTCAAAACGAAGGTAACGTGTCTAGATAAGGTTTCCTTTTTTGTGTAAAGTAAGAAAATTGAGAAAAAGTAAAAAATATAATAAAAGTTTGGTTATCTTAAGCTTGTCATTGCATTATTGAGTCTATGAAGCTTAGCTCTTGAGCCTTCGAGCCAAAGTATGGGGAAAATAAATTGAAAGCCTTATAAAACCATTCAAGGTTATGCGGGCTTGATTCATAGGGTTGTGGACTCATTCATGCAGGAGTAGGTTTAGGATCATTATTAAAATGTGCTTCATTGATTGATTATGAACGGAGTTCATTTTTTATTGCAAGTCTTATCCTAGGAGACTGTTGAGACTAGAGTAGTGATCCTTTTGATTGAGCAAGCATTTTTTTGTGTGAATATATGATTCTACCTAGGACGATCAAAAATTAAGTTGGGGGTGTTTGATAGCACCGAAAATGTGTTATCTTCCTCTTCTTAATTCGAGGTTGTTACTATGTTTAATTTATTTATTTAGTATTTTTACATGTTTCATGCACCTAAGAGGTAGAATCGACCATTATGGGCCATTCAGGGTTAACTTGGAGCAATTAGGAGTTAATTTATGCATCGGGGCTTCAAATGAGTCAAAATTACCAAAATATCCCTACATAGAGCGTCACAACGCTCAATCAAGCGTAGCGTTACACTCAATTGGTTGTAGCCTTGACATTTTGGAGAAACAAGGGAGCATAACAATGTTGTTCATAGCATAGTTACGCTCCAAACTTTGATGGATGCGAAAATTAGCGGGCGCGCACCCGTGCGTAACACAGGCCGTCACTTCATCAAGCGTTACATTGTAGTAAACAAAAGCCAAGGTAGCTATGCTCTCAACAGCGTAGCTATGCTCTACGTTGTGTATAAATAGTCTTCTTCAATTTTAGGGCAGAGAATCATCTCCCATTCGGGCCCAGCCAAATTTCTTCCCATTTCCTCTCTTCCACTTGTATTTTTCTTCCTTTCCCCTCATGTGGTAAAGGTGATGTCGAGATTTATCTTCTTCATCTCCATGGGAAGGTAAGTTCTAGGTTTTCTCTAGTTTAGAGGATTTGGGGATGAACTCTATGTCATTTTGGGAGTTTTGTTTGAATCTAATTTTTACATCTTGACTATGGGTTACTTTTCTGAATTTATTGCTTATGAATGACATGATTTTGTTATTGATTGACAAACAATACTTTATTATGCAATTTGAACGCTTGAGATTGACTTGTAATATGTGAGATGTAATTATAAATTAATTTCTAAGAAGCAAAAGGTTAGATAGGCTTGTAATTGATTGTCTGTAACTAGGAGCATTATTCCTATTGACCTAGGGGAAACTATATTGAATGTTTAGTTAGACTGTGGAAATTAAATGTTCATCCTAGTTTAAGCCCTAAAGTTTAATGCGATTGGTTAATTGTGTTTAGTATGGATTCATCTAGCATGTTTAGCTAATTAGGTAATTAGGACCATTGGTTGGATTTCAAATCAATTGGGTTAGACATGGTCAAGAAAATAAAATTGTATTTAAATAATTCGATAAACAAGGTTATGTTGAGTCATTCTGATTTTCATTCTCTAAGCTAGAACATCTCTATTAATTGTAATTATACCTTTTTACTTTCTTACATTTTATCTTTTATGCATTTCGACTTATCCTATCCACACCAACTCCCCCCTCCATTTACCACTTTAATTAAAAATAAGTTTCGAGGAGCTAATCTTTTATGCCTTCCTATGGTTCGACCCCATTCTTGCTACTGATACTATCTGTTAGTTGAAGTTCTTGATTGGTGAGATTATAAATTTATTTGATTTGTGATCTTTTGGGAGCGACACCAAAAAGTTGCTATCAATATGATTAATTATCAACTACAACTTTACTTCTTTAAACTCACCATGACATTCAAATATCAGTTTAATGGAGTTTCAAGAAATGTCATGTTAAACAACTTGATAGAAGTACCTTTGTCATAAAGGATAAGCTTCAATATTATTACAGTAGAGAGTAAATAATGCGTGCTTACTTCCGTTGATAGATGGCCAAGCCTTTAAAAAAGAAAGGGAGAATATATAGAAGGGAGATATAACGAACTATAACAAACTATCAAAAAAATAGAAACAAAATGCCTAATACTCCCCCTGGGGATAATACATTCAAGACACCCATCTTGGAAAATAGGGATGAAAAAGGAGATAAAAGCAAAGCCTTAGTAAACAAATCAGCAAGTTGCACATCACCTTGAACAATCTTATCCATTACAAAATGGTATTCGAGCTTAATATGCTTCATTCTCTCATGAAAGATCGGATTCGAAACAATGTGAATAGCGGACTGATTAAGTAGATAAGAGCCAACAGCAGAGAGATTATTCGCAAGTCTTTCAATAACTGAGTTAGCCAAATGAGTTCATTAGTAATAGATGCCAACGCCTGCTATTCAATTTCAGCTAAAGATCAAGAGACAGTGCTTTGCTTTTTGGCCTTCCAAGAAACCAAGAAATCTCCCAAAAAAAATACAAAACCCCATTGTAGACTTCCAAGAGTCCAAGCAAGAGGCCCAATCTGCATCAGTAAATACTTTCAATTGAAAGGAGGTAGAAACTGGTAAGAAAATACCTTGAGTAAGAGTTCCATTCAAGTAACGAAGCAAGTAATAAACAACATCTAAATGAGGTTGACAAGGCTTAGAAACAAATTGACTAAGCTTGTGAACTGCAAAGGTAATATCCGGACGAGAAATATTCAAATATAAAAGGCATCCAATAAGACGTCTATAAACTTCCGGCTCATCAAGAAGATCACCATCATCAGACCATAACTTGGTATTAGAGTCCATTGGAATAGAATATGGTTTGGATGACAAAAACCTAGTATCTACAAGCAGTTGAAGGATATAATTGTATTAAGACAACCAGATACCCTTGGATGAACGAGCAAGCTCTAAGCCCAAAAAATATCGCAAATTTTCCAACTACTTTAAGCTCATGAATACAAGAAGAAGATGCACCAATGATGATAATGTCATCCACATATACTAATAGAACAATGAAAGTTAAGTGTTTCTAGATCTGCACATAAATAAAGAGTAATTAAACTTAGACTGCTAGAAGTCAAGTAACAATAAGGCATGGGAGAACTTATCAAACCATTGATGAGACGCTTGTTTAAGACCATATATCAATTAAAATGTAATTTGTATACAAGACGCTCCCCTTAGGCACAACCATATTAGATTTATAACCAAGAGGTAAAATCATGCAAATTTCTTCATATAAACCACCATGCAAGAAGACATTATTAATATCTAGTGAACTAATGACCAATTCAAAGAAACAGTAATAGAAAATAATACATTGACAGTCACAAATTTAGCTATAGAGGAAAATATTTCAATGTATTTGATACCTTCTTGTTGTGTATAGCCTTATGCCACTAAACGAGCATTGTACCTTTCAACAAAGCCATCAAATTTATGTTTGAAATAAGTCATATATATTTAAAACTACTAGCTTGCACCTAACATTAATTTCCAAAACCAAAGCCAAAAATGACCATGCGAAAAAGGAACAACTGTCCACGTAATATTTGTTTCCACAGCTCGAAGTTCAATTTTATAAATATATACCTCATATTATATATTAATAATGCTAACATGATAAATAACAATATCAGAATATTTGAAATAAGTAATATATATTTAAAACTATTAGCTTGCACCTAATATTAATTTCCAAAACCAAAGCCAAAAATGGCTCTGGAAAATGGCAATTGGTAGTCATACAATCTCTATGAAAGTCAACAAAAGTGCAAAAGCAACAATCTCTATCAATCTCTAGTGAGAAATTAGAATCAAAATTCTTAAACATAGAAGAGTCCAATGGATCGCAATAGACATATAAACAATAGGCTGTCAGAATGTGAGACTCGTCTATGTCAAAAGGTACAAAAAGAAGAAGAAAAAAAAAAGCTTTGTCGAGGACTCATTTAACTTTGGCGATTAGTTGTCGATTTCTATTGCGGATTTAGTTGGGCTCATTAGAGAAGATGGGTAATAAAGAGTAGATGAGTTAGCTTTAAAAAAAAGGTATTTTTTCATTAATATTAAATTATTATTTCCATATAACTATTTTATTTTCCTTCATTCATATCATTATTTTCCAGAAATACATGACCTCAGTTTTTCTCTTTAGTACCATACATAGATTAAGCTAAAATTCATTGTATTTCTGGGTATAAATTGAAAAATGCATTTTTTTCAATTTTAAACATCATAATTTAACAAATAACTAGTAAAAGTTAAATGAGTTTTCATATACTTATGTACATAACGTGCTATAATATAACTCTATTTTATTTATTTTTCCATCTTTAACTAAAACACAAAATCGTTGACAAAATATCAAGATATTCATTCTTGTTGATATTTTTTAATGCAATAATAAAATAGACTAAACTCGGAGATTTTTCTCTCTCGTTTCTTTGGGTTGGAAATTTAGAAAATTAGCAATTGAGAAGGGCAAGCTCTTTTGCATCACCATAATCTAATTGCCAACTTGGTCTTCCAAGAGTAAACTCTAAATTAATCCGCTGCATGGTGATTGCCTCGTCATCATCTCCATTGCTTCCTTCAACCTATAATTTTTTTATTAAAATAAATTATCAAACTTTATAATTTAACCACATTGAAATAAGAATTATGCCATATGTTACAATTTAGGCCTAAGTTTTTAATGGAAAAAATGACAGCATTTTCTTTTTAATGAATCTATAGAGTGAGAGAATGACAACATTTTATATTAATAACCATTTTTCTTTATAATTAGAAAATAACAAAAATCACTTAGAGGGTGTTTGAGCCTCCAACTTCGAGTTGGCGGATTCTACTTCATGTTTGAGACTCCAACTATAATAGTTAATGTTTTCAGCTATTATAACCTACAATTAGTGTTACTATTTCAAATCCTTCTGTGTTATAGTGTTTACTATTTGTTATCGTGTTTATCCAAACATGGATAATTATAAACTATGGACAAGAATAATCACTAATGATAATAATTAACTCACCTTCAAACACTCCTTTAATAATTGTTGAAATGAGTTTTCAAAAAAAATAATTATCAAAATGATAGTATTTATATTATCAACTTTGAAGTCAAATGTTTAATATCTCACCTCCATTTTAATAATTTTCAAGAACTAACAATGCTTCAAAGATTTTACTATGTGAAATGTTGTGAGCTCGAAAAAAAAATATATAAAAGGATATTTTGAATATACACAATATTTTGAATTAAAAAAATAATAATAATAATAATAAATCCTTTTGAATCATTTATTACCTTCATTCCTCTGGATTTAGCGAAAACGTCGGCGTTTGACCTGGCCCTGTCGCAACTCTTGTGCATTGACGTTACCAAACTACTTCTGCACGCAAGAGCAAGTTCAAACTATATAATATATCAATTAAATTTTGAAATTCTAGTGATTTTAAATTAAGACCATGAAGAATAACCTATACGATCAAAAAGTCCGAGGCTAGAACCTAGTCATGATTTTGGGAGTGTTTGGCCTAATGAATTGTAGTTATGAAGTCAAGGAATTCGTGAATCTCCGACTAAAAAAACATCAGTTTTATAATAGATTTCACAACTCTCAAATTTCACAATTACAATCTTTACCTAACCACTCCATAATAATTTGTTTTTATTTTAGAAATCCAAATTTCAAGAATTAAAAGGAAAAAATAAGTTCTATAAAATTGTGAAAAGATAAATACTAGATTTGGATTATGAGGTTTTGTGGTAATAGTGTAGTTGCTTTTCAAGAGACATGAACCATGTTTAAGATTTGTTTTATTTTACACTCAGAACTTTTTAAAGGTTTAGGTTTAATTTTTGCACTTTCAGTAAATCTTAAATATAGTATCTATATGAGATGTTGATTTATTGTTAACTTTTTAAAAATAAAGTCTTTGTTAACTATTTTGCGTATTCGTATTATATCTTTCCTTAAATAGAAAGTATTACTCTTTGTTTAACAAATTCTGTACCATTTAACTTTTTAAATCATCAATAAGAACAAATATTAAGATCTATTGAAAATTAGACATTTATAAATAAGAGATAGGTGAATAAGAAACAAGACACAAAGTAGAAAGATCATAGTAGTAATTTTATCGTTCTTCTTGATTTTCAAATATCTTTATTATATTCAACAAATGTTTTTGTACTTCAATAATTGCAGAGATAAAAGATTGAATCATCAACAACATCTCAAAGACATTTAAGTCCACAAATATAAGTTGGCTAAAATATCATTTGGGTCCTTTCAACTATCCAGTTTTAGTTCATATACTTTCAAAAAATCTTAAATTTAGTCTCCAATAGAATGCAAATTTACTGATGATTGTTGAAAACCTTTTTATTATCTATTAGCATTTTCACTTTAAATTTTGAAAACATATTCACATCCTAATTTTTTTTTTTATGAAAGTCATTATTATTATTTAACCAATTTCAATATAAATTAACTTTAAGTTATTAGACTAAAACTGGACAATTGAAAATCAGGTACTAAAAGTGAATAAACTTCCAAATATATGAACCAAAATGGTATTTAACTATAAACGTTGCTGTGTTAATAAGCATTAAAAGTACATTGGTAAATAAATTTTTTTTTTAAGAAAAAAAATGATGATTTGAACAAAAAAGAGTTAGAAACTGTTGTCAAATAATTTTTATAGTCTAGAAGAAGTAAAATCAGAGAGGCATAAATAGATAGATACAGCATAGAGAAGATCTCACCTTTGGATTCTCTGCAAATGAGCTGATTCAAACATAGATTTTTTAGCAGAGCAAGATAAATCCATGGCATCATCTTCAACCTCACCCCTTCCACAATCATCTAAAAAAAAATAAACCATCTGATCAATTCTCAATAATTCATACAACTAACAGGCAAAAACAGTAGTTGTTTGTATTAAAATGGTACATACAACTAACAGTGTAAATATATATATAGAATTTGAATATAATGTTCATATATTAAAAGAATGTAGATAAAAGAGACAGTGTTTTGTATTTATTACCTGTTCCCTTCACAGTATTTTTCACTGTTCTGTACATCTGCATGAACAAAAAAGACCAGAAAACAAAATAATGTGTTTAGTTTTCAACAGTCCCTTTGCCTTGTTGTTGTTGTTGCTGATTTTAGATGCCCTTTTTTGTCTTTTTACTTTTGTACTCTCTCTTTTACCTCTTACCATACTAATGAATCTTTAAAAAAAAATTGTAGAACTTTTCTAGAATAAGATAAATGTTAAGAGACAAAATCAAGTTCTAGGGAACCCAAAAGGAAAATGAAGGCAGCATCATTGTTCTTCTCAATGTGGAATCACCATTACACAAACCCAGAATATATATTTATTTATTTAGTCATATTCTCATTGTTTGGAAAAATTAGCCTTAAAGCTTTCTTTGTTGTAGCTGTTTTTTTTCTAAAAAATTAAGTTTTGTTTATCGCCTAAAAGTGTTGTTAAAATTCAAACCAAGTTTTGAAAACTAAGGTTCTTGTTTGGTTAAGTAATGGTTTTTAGTTTTTGTTTTCTAAAATTAAGTCTATATATACTACTTTCATATCCAAATTTCTTCATTTGTTATCTACATTTTACCAGTGGTTTAAAAAACCAAACCAAAATTTTAAAACTAAAAAAAAAAATAGTTTTTAAAAACTTATTTTTGTGTTGAAATTTGGCTAAGAATTCAACCATTGTACGATGCAAATCATTGTAAGATATGAGAAGGTAATAGCTTTAATTTTTAAAAACAAAAATATCAAAAATGAAATAGTTACCAAATGAGCCTAAAAATTTTATTTTTAGGAACAAGTTTTGTTTACAATTTTTTTTTTAAAGAAAAATTAAAATCATTGTAAAGAAATTATGAACAAATGAACCTACATTTTAGAAACAGAAAATTAAAAATCAAATCGATATCAAATGAAACTTAAATTTTTTATTAGTCTCAGAAAAAATAGACATAAAAGAGTGATATTTTGTTCTTAAAAAAAAAAAAAAACTCGGGATTAGAGTATTGTTCATCAATATTTGATGGAGGAGGAAATGATGTCGTCGGAATTTCTTACTTGACATTAAACTGTACCACTAAACTCAAAAATTTAAAGGCTTGTTTGGATTGATTTTCTAAGTGCTTAAAAAAGTGTTTATTTGTATTCTCCAGGTTAAAAAAAAAGGAGAGGTTAGACGAAAAAGAAACCAACCAACCTGCAAATGGCTTTTGACGTGAGCTAGGGTTAGATCCTTGACATTCATAAGCTCCAATACTGATTTTGGTGTAGCTCCTAATGAGAGAGATACAAAAGATAGTCAATTAATGAAAGTTTCAAAATTGCTTTTGATTTCTTACAAATTGTTCTAAAGAATAGTTAATTAAGGTGAATGTGAATAATAATGGAGTGACAAATGAATTAGGGTTATTGAATTTTGGTTATGTGTAAGTTTACTTTCATGGCCACCAAGAAGCTCAACGGCATGTACAAAATGAGCATGAAGAGTTGTAGTCCATCTCATTCTTGGAGCTCGGATATTGCTTCTTCTTACTCCACACCCGACCCCGCCACCGCTTCTTTTGAAGTCACGGCGACCACGGACATTATAACAAGCTTGATGAGGACGAGGACGAGGACGATGATGAGAAACATCCATATCTCCCACTTCAAACCCTAAGCGGAAGAGACCATTTTCATGGCTCAAATCACTTTTGCCACTAGAACTCGAATCCGTGGTGGTTGAGCTTCTTGACTTGGCCTTCATCTCACACGGCAGCGTCGACATCGGAAGGCTGATCTGCAAGGAGAGGTCCGGCAAGGAAGATGGTGTGTTCATCACAAAGATCTAAAAGAAGAGATTAAAAAAGAAAAAAGAGGAGTAATTGAGTTATAATTGGAGGGCTAGAAGAAAAGGGAAATGAGTGATTGCATAATGAGTGGGTTATGATTTGAAGAAGAGAAGTCAGAAGTAGGAGAAAAAATCATTATAATTATTATTAGTAAAATATAGAGAAGAAGAAATGGGAAGTAAGAAAAAGAGGGAAATGGGGAAGGAAAAAGTTAAGGAAAAGGTATGAGCTAGAGAGGTTTGAGTTTATTTAATGCTGAAGAGATGTATATATCATAAAAACTGAGAGTTGTCAAACACGAGCATAGCTCGTGTAACATAAACGTGTAATTTCAATCTCGAGGTTCGAGGTTTCATCTCCACCTTACATATTTGAGAAGAAAAAGAAAAGAGAATGAGAATTGTTATCCAAAGGGGGAAGGAAGAGGAAATAATATGGGGGTTTGTGAGAGAAGGGAAAGGTGGGAAATGGAGAAGAAACAAAGAAGGGAGTGTTTGAATGGAATATTGAATATTGAATTGGGTCTCACTCTAACGTTGATAGATGGCGACACATATCAATTTTTTTTTCATTCTTTTCTAACAATTTCGTACCCTCTTTCTTAACCTTATAAAGATCAATCAACCACCAAAAAAAAAAAAGAAAGAAAGAAAAACTTTCTACTTGCTTTTTTTTTTTCTTTTCAAGAATGTATACATATATACACGAACAATAGTCTAGATTTTGGGTCTACTTTAATTTTGAGTTTGATTTTAATTTTAACCTTAAATTTTAAAATGGAAGTTTGAATTTTACTTCTATTTGATCATTAATATTCAAGATTTACATTTTTTAAATTGATTTTTCATTAAATATTCACCTTTAGTATTGAATGTTGATGTCTATTAATTCATTTAAAATAACTATAATCAATTAAGTTTCACTATTTTTCCATCGCTATTAAAATTAATTTTAAAATTTCACTTCATAATTACTTTAAATTAATTGGTAGATATTAATGTCAAAAGTTAAAGTGAATATTCAGTGAAAAGTGAAGATTAAAAGTATAAATTTTAAAATCTAATGATGAGATTGAAATAAAACTCAAATGTCAATGGTAGAATTGTAATATTTTGAAACTTATGAACTAAATTGAAATCAAATTAAAAATTTAAACACTAAGGCCCTGTTTATTAACCATTCTGTTTTTCGTTTTTGGTTTTTGAAAATTAAGTTTATTTTCTCTCAATTTGTCACAATGATTTTGTATTTTTTAAGTAAAATAGTTAAATTCTTAGCAAACTCCAAAAACAAAAACTAATTTTAAAAAATTACTTTTTTAGTTTTCAAAATTTGGCTTGAATTTTGAAAACAATGGTAAAAAAATAGATGACAAAGCAAGGAATTTAGAGGTGGGAGAGAAATTTATAAGCTTAATTTTCAAAAACTAAAAACAAAAAACCAAATGATTACCCAAACGATCTAAAAGCATAATATTTTGAAACTTGGAATTAAATGGAAACTATATCCAAAACTTAGGGAGCAAAAAAGTTATTTTTTTTCATATATAAATTAAATTCTTTCAAAGTTTCAACATCATCTAAACTTTTATAAACGCTTTAAAATTATTTTTGAGTAAAAATTATTAAAATTTTGGACGAAAATTGAAATATAAAATGCAAAATGAAAATTAGGACCAACTATTCCAAAGCCACCATCACACACCCAATTTTCATCCAAAAATTCACACATATTTTTACTCTAAATGTAGTGTTATAAAAGTAATAATACAATTTTGAAAGAATAAATACTTGTCTAGATGATAGTCAATTATTATGTGGTGTATTTTTGTTGGCTTTATTTGAATTTAATAATAGATATAAGTGGGTGATATACTAAAATTCTTAAGCCACTAAAAATATATACACTATCTTAAAATTAGTAAGAGCTTCTACTTGATTGGGGTGTAGAAATTAAAGCTATTCTTCTTCCCATTCAGTCCCCTCCCTTCTTGTTTTTTTGTTTGTTTGTTCTTTTCCTTCTTTTTTTTTCTTCCTCCTTTCCTTTTCATCTATATGCTTTCAAACAAAAAAGAATTATTCCTTCTTTTGAAGATTAAAAAACTCTTGAAATTATGTTTGGGTTTAAGGTTGTTTTTCAATGGAATCTTATTTAGCCTTGTTTTTTACGAACTATTGGGTTTGTGACATACTTTGTCTTACTTTTCCACATCATACGAGTTTTATTAGTGAATTTTAATGATTAAACTAAAACTTTAGTTTTAAATTACTAATTTGAGTTCATTTAATTTTTATTTTCAATTGATTCTTTATAATTTTCAAAATTCGTATTGGTTCTTTATAGTTGAGTCAAAATGATAGATCATCCCTACAATAAATTTCATTGATTGTATATTGATCTCATTAAAAAAAATAAGAGTAAGGAACAATACATACATCAAATTAAAACTATGTTTAAACTATTAAAAAGTAAATTTAAATTATATTTTTTTTTAGAAAGATAGATGGTGTAAGATACATAAACATCTTCATCATCTCCTACGCTCCTCCGTATATTCAATGATTCAAGTTGGTTAATTAACCTAAATTGAACCTTTATTATACTTCTATAAATCCATGTCATCTTGTTTTGAACGTGTTGAGGATCCTACATTAAATTGGAAAGAACTCATTGTGAGATCCAACAATATGTTTATTTTTTATTGTTTAATTTGGGTGGATGGTGATACGATATAACAATGTAAATCAGAGATTAAATATACTAAAATAAATAATTTGTCTTAATTTTAATCAGCCGACCAAAATAGGGAATTCAATAATGTAACTCAAATTGTAATATAAAAACTATAGTTATAAGAATATATAATAATTAGTGTCTCTGAATAAGAATTAATACAAATTCAGAAGCAGGATGTGCAGAATTTCCAGGAAGAATAATCGTGTGGAAGTGGAAATATCCAAATGCTCTCAAGACTTCCATCGAGCTGTACACGTGCAAACTCTTCGCTAAAGAATATATTCAGGAGAAGATCATTAAAATCGATCTCATCACACAATTTTTAAAAACATTATATTATATTATTAAGTTTGGTTTTGTCGTGAATTTGAGGAGCACAACGGGAACAGATGGTAATAAAATATAATATTAAAATTAAGAGTTGTTTTTAAATATAGAAAAATGAATCAAAATATTTATAAAATATAGCAAAATTTTAAAACTATCGATAATAGACGTTGATAGACACTGATAGTATCAGTGTCTATCAGTGACGTTGATAGACACTTAGAAGTTTATCAGTGTCTATCAGCGTCTATCATTGATAGTTCTAAAATTTTGCTATATCATGTAAATATTTTCAATAGTTTTACCATTTGAAATAATTTCCCTAAAATTAATGTAATATAATAATAAAATAAATAAATAATAAAATGAATAAAACATATTATATAAATAAATTAACAAAATCAGAAATCAGAAAATTATCAAATTTCTCCACTTTCTCCAATTTGTATGGAATTTGCCTAACGTGTGTCTTTCAAAACCCACCAAAAGTCACCATTTATAGTAATTTGGAAATAGGAGATAGATTACATGAACACTAAGAATGAGTATTTACAAGATACATGGAAAATATTTTGGAAAATGAGAACATGATACATGGTTATTGGACACTAAGCATGAGTATCTAATGGGCATCTATATTTTCTATAATATTTATAATACTCCCTCTTAAATGCCCATTATATATATATGAAATATGCCTCATTAAAACCCTACTAGGAAAAACCCAATGGGAAAAAACTCTAGTGAAGGAAAAATATTATATATTTCATATAATTCATACTCCTAAAAACATACAATATATTTGCTCCCCTCACGAAAATATCACTTAAGATCTCTGAGTCACCACATTCCAATGTTGTGTACCAATTTTTCAAAAGTTGCGGTTGGTAGTGCCTTTGTAAATAAGTCTGCCAGGTTATAACCTTCGAACAAATTTGTTGTACAGTGATGTCGCTATTTTCTTCAAGAATCATGGGTGTAGAAAAGCTTCAGTGAAATATGATTTGTTCTATCTTCTTTAATATATCCTCCTTTGATTTAGGATATACAAGTTGTGTTGTCTTCGTATATATTGTTGGGAGATTTTTATTAGAAGACATGTCACATGTTTCCCGAATGTGTTTAGTTATTGACCTTAGCCATACACATTCTTGACTAGCCTCGTGAATTGCAAGAATTACAACATGATTTGAGGAAGTGGTCTTTATGGTTTGTTTCACCGATCGTCGTGATATAGCAGTTCCTGCATATGTGAATAGATAACCTGTTTGAGATCTAGTTTTGTGTGGATTAGATAAATATTCAAAATCTACATAATCAACTAGATCAAAATTTGATTTATTTGAATAAAACAAACTCATATCAATCGTTCCTCAGAGACAACGAAGTATAAGTTTGATTCCGTTCCAATGTCTTTTTGTTGGAGAAGAACTATATCTTGCTAATAAATTTACTAAAAATGCAATATCTAGCCATGTATTATTAGCAGTATACATAAGTGCACCAATTGCACTAAGATATGGTACTTCAGGATCAAGAAGTTCTTCATTATCTTCTCGAGGTCGAAATATGTCTTTCTTTATATCCAATGAACGGACTTCCATTGGAATATTTAATGGATGTGCTTTGTCCATATAAAATCTTTTCAAAAATTTTCTTGTATAAGTTGACTGATGAATAAATATTTCATCTGTTAATTGCTCAATTTACAAATCAAGGCAAAATTTTGTTTTTCCGGGATCTTTCATCTCAAATTCTTTCTTAAGATATTATATTGCCTTTGAAAGCTCTTCAGAGTTCCAATTATATTCAAGTCATCAACATATATAGTTATAATAGCAAATCCTAGTTATGATTTCTTTATAAAAATACACGGACATGTTGAATTATTTTGATATCCTTCTTTCAATAAATATCTATTCAGGCAATTGTACCACATTTGTCCTAATTATTTCAATCCATATAGTGATCTCTATAACTTTATTGAATACCATTCCCCGGAATTTGATGTATATGTTTCAGGTACCTTAAATCCTTTTGAGATTCTCATATAAATATCATTATCAAGAAATCCATATAAATATGCTATGACTACATCCATAAGATGCATATCCAAACTTTCATACACAGTCAAGCCAATTAAATATCTTAATGTAGTTGCATCCACCACCGGAGAATACATCTCCACAAAATCAATATCAGGTCTTTGTGAAAAACTTTGTGGAACTAGTCTTGCTTTATATCTTGTGACCTCATTACTTTCATTTCTTTTCCTCACAAATATTCATTTGTATCCCATAGGTTTAATACCTTCTGATGTTTGGACTACTGGTCCAAAAATCTAACGTTTAAAAGTGAGTTTAATTCTGCTTCCATTGCTTCTTTCTACTGAAGCCAATCTTTTCTATGTCGACATTCTTTAACAGATTTTGGTTCAGAATCATCATTTTCATATCTAATATCAAAAGCAATATTATATACAAAAATTTTGTCAATAATTACATTTGTTCGATTTCATCTTTTTCCTATCATGACATAGTTTATTGAAATCTCATTATTATCTTTAGATATTTCACCTTTCTCACTAGTCATGTCGAGGATTTCTTCATGGGTATTTACATCCTCAACCAAGTCTTTTTCACTATTAATTATTTTTCGATTTCGATGATTTTTATCTTTGGAACCCACTAGTCTACCACACTTCTGGCGTGTTCCAGACTCATTAGTGACAACTTGTTGTGTTGGGATATCAATTTTTTATGGAACATGTGCAGCTGGTATATGTGACTTAGTTATTTTCTTTGCATCTATAAATTGGTCTTGTAATTGATTTACTATATGTTGCAAATGAATTATTTTCTGAAGTTCAAGTTCTCAATGATCTGTATGAGGATCTAAATGAGACAATAACGATGCATTCCATGTAATTTCTTTTGGCAGCAAGATCTACTTCCATGAGTAAGGCCGACTCGAGGGCAAGGGCATACTCTTTGTGTCGGAAAGCAGTAACCATGCCCCGAATGTCTTCTCTTAGTTCTCAAATAAACCTTTCCACCTTCTTCTCTTCTGTGTCCACTAGCCGAGGAACAAAGTGAGACAAGCGATCAAATTTTCGTCCATACTCTGCCACTGACATGTTCTCTTAACAAAGATTAAGAAATTCCACTACCTTTTGATATCTCACTGTCAAAAGGAAATACTTGTTGTAAAAAGCCTGACTGAATTGTTGCCATGAGATTGAAACTTTAATTGTTCTTTGTGTGGATTCCCATCAGAACTTTACATCGCCTCTTAACATGAAGATGGCACAATTTACTTTCTGTTCTTCTGGGATGTTCATATGGCAGAAAATGATTTCTATTTCTGTTATCTAATTCTCTGCTATAGTTGGATCCACAGATGATCCATCAAATGTTGAAGGATTGAACTTCCTGAATTCTCGAATGATATTCAAGTAATTTGTATCGTTGGTTATTGGTGTAGCGGATGTGGTTGCGCTTCCATTACTCATATTCTGTATTAGTATTTGTAGTGCATCTGGTGTAAGTAACACGTAAAGCATTTATCCATTTCCTTGATTTTGAACCCTTGTGAATTCACTTCGAGGTCTGCCTCGTTGTGTTGGAGCTCGTTGTGGTGGCATCTGGTATACACATTTTTTTCATAATAAGGAAGTAATCTAATCCTTTTATTTTTACTCATACTTATGTTTACTAAATTATTTACTAAATTACTTGTTTGAAAATTCCACTTACCAATGTATTTGGCATAACTATGGACATCACTTAACAGGCCGAACCATCAAACACCACGACTCTTCTAATGTAGTAGAGCCTACTTGGCTCAAATTCTCTGATACCAAACTGTAATGGCTAGACCCTTACATAATAAGGTCCGACCGCTACGACATGAATACTTAGACTTTTCTATCATGAGATGAGTTTTGGTGAAATTTTCAAAAGAACACATCTAAAATTGTATTAATTAAGTAGCAAACTATACAAAAAGTTTATTTTACAAAACACCAGGATTCATAAATCATTAGCACAGTGGAACAAAATGCATATATGACCAAAATAGTGAGTTTGATGGTTAGCCCTTTGAGCGGCGTCTAGTCATGCCTTATACATTGTGTCCTTACCTACAAAATCTGTTAAAAAAAAATGAGTATATAATATACCCAGTAAGTAGTTCTCACTTAAGGTAGTGACCAAATGTACAATCACATGCAACATGTATTGAAAACATATGATTGGGACCAAAAACATATAATAACATGAGGTGGTCGGTTATGCTTCCAACGTAAGCTCCTCCGCCCTAGTAGGAAGATGAGGACTTAAGCAGAAACTAACCCATCTGATGATTAGCGGGTCATGCAGTCAATAGGGCTAGAGTCGCATCCAACATTAACCATTAGCATAAACGTAAGATTGGATTAGAGGGGTGCAATCATACATACTCTGCTAGTCCCTAGCATAAACTTGACATATAATTGGGTCTAGAGGGGTGCAACTATACATGCCCTACTAGCCCTGGCAGCATAACCTTTATCTAATTAAAATTTAATCTTATTTTATCATCGTGAACAAACATAATGCATGGGGTCCCTTGTCGAGAAACGTGTTTTAAATATGTAATGCAACACAGCAATAATAACATAATAATGCAACATAGCAAAGGTTCACTATCATAAAACACTTAAAGAGAGGGTGAGATAAACTACTTACCTCGACTGCGATCCTAATTATTCATTATGGTTTGGTCCTATAGATTTCATAGAGAACTAAAATGATAATAATAATAGTCGTAGTAGTAGTATTAGTAGTGATAGTAATAATAATAATAATAATAGTAATAAGAAGAAGAAGAAGAAGAAGAAGAAGAAGAAGAAGAAGAAGAAGAAGAATATAATAATAGTAGTAGTTGTTGTAGTAGTAATACAAAGTAATAGTAATAATGAAAATAATATTAACAAAATTGATAATCAATAATAGTATCATTATATTAGTAATGAGATTAGTAATAAGAATAACAAAATAATCATATTAATAGTAATAGTAGGGGTGTAATACTAGTATAATAATAACTATAATAGTGAGATTTCAAACTTTGTTTAAATGTTAAATTAATTGTATATAACTTTATACATTAAGTGAAAATCTATTACTTATCTTATTGTTAAATAATCCTTGAATTACAAATTACCAAAGATATATAGATTATTGATGTCTTAAAATAAATTTTGTTAAAGTTTAAGTATCAACTTATGATATTAATAAATTTGTCAAACATATATATATATATATATATATATATATATATATATATATATATATATTACAATTTTGTGGAAAGAAAATTACAACTAAAAAAAATCAATAAGAAAATAAAACAAAAGTATGAAGACTTACTTAAATTAGCCAACTCCCCCAAAACATGCTTTAACCTTCATTTTATAATCAAATTTCAACCCTGCCACTCCTATTTATAGGAGTGTTCCACCGCCATTTCTTTCTCTTTTTTTTTCTTCCAAACCGACTCTCCTATCTAAAGGAACTCTTATTCAAGAGTACCTACGAGTGAAAGCGGATCTTTCCAATTCATTGTGATAAAATTATCGCATATACATTCAAACATACTCTCATAATGCTAAAGAGATCAAGAAACCATACCAAATGAAGATTTCTTCTTCACAGCGAGTCTGAAGTCCAACCTTCTACCTCAAACAATCACCACTCGGACAGAAGAAAACGAAGAAGACAATACCACTCAGAACCCTCAGTATTCTTGGAGTGAGAGTCCAAAGTATGGGCTTTGTTCGGATTTGGTAGAGGAAAGGAGGAAGATAGACCGTACACAACGATCAAGAAAGTGGGAGAAGAGGTCATCTATCGCATAGACAAGATACTTAATCGTTTAGGTGAAGTATACGATCGTGTAGGAAAAGTAAGCGATCGTCTAAGAAAAGGTCAGCGATCGTAAAAACGATCGTGTAGGAAAAGGGTGAGCGATCGTCCAAACGATCACGTAGGAAAAACTAAGCGATCGTCTATATGATCGTTTAGTAAATACTAGGAGTTAAACGATCGCTTAGGAAAAAGGTAAACGATCGTTTAGATAATAGTGCACGACGGTGTAATCGGTATGCGATCGATTAGCACTATCGTATATGTAAGCGATCATGCAGTCACTATCGTATATGCACTGATTTTAAACGATGACACTATCTTTTCACAATGTCTGCATACACCGAGATCAACACACCGTCTGCTATTTATAATGCACTCATCCGTTATTTAGAACAGAAGAGACGCCTTCCCATTTCCTTTATAACCGTCCAATGAATGTGATCTTATAATATTCATAACATATAAATTAATATCATATATTAATTATAATATTTTTCTCTACTAGATATAAATCATATTTATATCAAATTTTCTCCAAATTAATGTATCTCATATATAAAGTTAATTATATCATATTTAATTAACTCGTTCAATTATATCATATATAATCGAACTCCCTCTTGTCAATTTGAACATTTCAAACTGACCCAAAAACTGATTCTTAACTTGTATCTAAGCTACCAAGGGGACCTTATAAACCTATGACTCGAAGCTTCAACGTTGCATGAACAGCTGACTAAACTCTTTAGTCACGATATCCACCATCCGTTAACTGCCAGCATTCCACTAAAGTTCGACAGTTGAACTCTTCTTGCCATAGATATATTTCTATGTCTATTGGATATAATCAATCATCAGTATGATGACCCTTCACAGATGCTCGTAATTACAGCAGGCCAATTTACCCTTTTGCCCCTATAATTGCATCTTCCTCCTTAAGTACCACCGATCCCTCTAATGAACAATACAACATAGTCCTACTATGTGTGAACACCTCTCGGGCCATGAGAAGGTGTGTGGCGCCACATCGTTCAAGCCCTAGGATCAGCCCTTAAGAGAGCAATCTATCTACTTACCCCTACTTTGGGGAAGGAGTGAACTCCATCTTGTGAAGCTGAGTTCCCAGCTCCCAAATCAGACGAATCCCCAAAATGGTAGGTTTGAGTCGGCGTTCTGGCCACTCGCATCCATGCAAATCAAAGAGCCGCCCTCAATGGCAAAAGTTCCCAACTCACTCAGGATTGAGGTCATGTTACCTATGGTCATCCTAGTTAAGTGAAGTCTCAGTCATGAACGGTGTTATATAACGAGACATTAACACTTTGTTGTCAGGTCTTATACAGACTCTTTATATAGGACGCCCCTGCTCGCATGTCCCCTACACGAATGATAAGGATCAAATCATCTGTGACAAGTCACAACACTTGTGACCATTCCACAAAGCGGGCCACATCTGTAGCGTTACCAGGATAAGATTTCCCTCCTATATCCATATACTACAGACTATTTTGGTTATCACTCAAGACATGATCCACTTGTATGTCACCACATACATATTTAAGTTACATACAGATAACCAGGGATATTAAGTTTATTGGTTTGTGGTAAAATAAAAAACATCTAAACGTGCAAAGTCAAGTAGTGAAGTAAATATCATTTATATTATACATCACAAGTATTCGTACAAAGTTGTTTACAAACTACTGGACACGAGACTTTAGAGCACAAACCCCAACACTATCCTTATCTTTCTTTTCTTCTTCTTTATATTTATATTTATATTTATATTTATCTTCTCCTTATATTTATCTTCCTTTTTCTTTTTTTTTTAACCGACTTTCTCTTTTTCTTTTCCTCTCCTTTTTTTTTTATATTTATCTCTCTCTCTCTCACTAACCAATTTATTTATTTATTTATTTTTATTATTATTATTTTTTATTATTTTCTTGTTATCTCATTATTGTTATTATTATTTTAACTTATCTAGATATTTCTCAAATGTTCTTAGTTATTTTATCTATTTATTTTGTTCTTAAACTTACTAGATTTTCTACTTAAAAAATCATCTCATATCATCATTATTTTATTTCTTAGAAATTGTATTACTTTATTATTTGTTTAATTACCAAACTAATATTTTATGTGTTTTCCTTATTATTTATGTACCACTTTTAATTTTAACATATGAAATTTAAAATTGGTTTTCTCTAACTAGTCTTAGAATTAATTTAAAATTAAAATTCACCTTATAATTTTTCATAATATTTATATACATACTTGGGTTGTTATAGTTTCAATTACTCGTATATGAGTATAATATAATCCAGAAGATAAAGCATGCAACTCTTCCAATATACGTTTTTCATTTGAGACCGTAGATATGGTATATAGATATTCCACATTATTCTTATTACTAGTCTCAATATGATAATCATTGCAATGTATATCTTTAAAACTTAGAAGATTTCTCTTTGATTAACTAGAGCACAATGCATTGTTAATTGTAAATTTTGTTCCTCTAGGCAAAATAATATTTGCTTTTCCAAAACTTTCGATCAGATTTGCAGAACCTGATATCATATTAACTTTTACTTCCAACATTGTCAGTTTGGAAAAATACTTTTTACTTGTAAGTATTGTATGTGTAGTTGCACTGTCTACCAAACATAGATCTTCTTTACTCATTTTTTAGTCATCCAACATATGAAAATGATCCAAGTTTCTTCATTAAAAAAAATCATTACAATAAGAAAAACAACATTTAAAATATACAAAAGTTACTAAAAAAATGAAGATAGATTTAAAAAAAAAAACAGCATTAATTCTAGATATTCTCAAAATCAAATAAAATACTTGATGTTCCATTAACTATGCCTATCTTCTCTTGAGGAGATTCAAAGAAGTCTGTCACTTCCAAATTTGTCATATACGATGGGTCAAATATATCATTATCCTCGTATGCAAAATTTTCTTCCACATTTTTTCCTTTTTTCCTTCAAGGAGGTTTGATAAGTGTTTTGACGTACAACAGGTATGTGACCAATGCCCAATCATTCCACAACGGAATCATTTATTTTCAACACTTTTTGAACTCTTATCTTGTGAACATCATTTTGCATGGTTCTTTTGAAATTTAAATGATTAGAGCGACCATCACGAAAAATAATTATTATTTCATTATCTACCACGGTCATGACATTGACCATGACCTTAACTACGATTATTAACATTCACTTCAGAGAATGGTGTCGTTTCGATTGGTCGAGATTTGTGATTTTTCATCAATAACTCGTTATTTTGTTCGGTCACGAGAAGACATTAAATTAATTCAGAATACTGTTTAAAACATTTCTCTCGATATTGCTGCTACAGGGGCATATTCGAGATATGAAATATAGTCTCTAATATATCAACATTAGTAATTTTCTCTTAGCATAACAACAATTTCGAACTGGTTTTAAATAATGTAGAGTTGTAATCACTTACTGATTTGAAAATTTGCAACCTTAAGTGCATTCACTCATAACAAGCTTTAGAAAGAATTATTGTTTTCCTATGATCATACATCTCTTTCAAATTTTTTTCATAAGATACAGGGATCTTTTATGGTAAGATATTCCATTTTCAATCCCTCGTGGAGATGATGACGAAGAAAAATCATAGCTTTTGCTTTGTCCTAACTGGATGTCGTATTTCCTTTTTTAATAGTCTCCCAAGATTCATAGCATTCAGGTGGATTTTGACATCAAGTACCCATGACAAATAATCATTGTCGTTAATATCAAGGGCGACAAATTCTAATTTTGTGAGATTTGTCATGATAACACTATTATAAAATATTGTATTTATATTAGAAATTTAATAGATATTGAATATGCAAAATAATATTAAATTTATTAATTATAACGAATAGGGAAAAACCGACATACCTTTAAGACCTACCTTTAGTGGGGAAAACGACAGGAACTCGTGCTGATAACATGTTGTGAATTTGAGAAGCACAATGAGAATACAGATGGTAATAAAATATAATATAATATAATAATAAAATAAATCAAACATAATATATAAATAAAAAAAATAAATTAACAAAATGAGAAATGAGAAAATTCTCAAATTTCTCCAATTTGTATGGAATTTGCCCAATGTGTGTCTTTCAAAACCCACAAAAGCACTATTTATAGGCAATTAGCAAGTAGGAGGTGCATTACATGGACACTAAGAATGAGTATTTACAAGACACATGGATAATACTTTGGAAAATGGGGGCATGACACATGGTCAATGGACATTAAGTATGAGCATCTAATGAATATCTATTTTCTATAATATTTATAATAAGTTTGTTTTTTCTTTCATTTTTTCCAGGAATTTAATTTATATTTAGAAAAATTTTCATAGAAAAAAATATCAAACTATTTATAGAAATAGCAAAAAAAAAAAAAAAAAAAAAAACACTAGTACTAATAAACTTCTATCAACATCTATCTCATAGTATCAATGATAGACTTCTATAAGTTTTTATCACTTATAGACATTGGTAGACTTCTATTAACCTTTATCAAAATATATTAAATTTTGTTAATTTGTGTAAATAATTTTCTTTATTTTTCTATTTTTAAAAAACTCCTTATATTTATTTCCTACCTTTTATTTCTATTTTGTTATATCCAACACATTCATATATCTTTTAACTAATCATATCATGTTTTTAGCACTAATCTTATCATATTTTAACGCTTATATAATATGCTAACCTTATTATTTCTTATGCAAATGTATTTATAAACTACTCAAAGAGACCAAGTCATTAACCAACCTATTAAAGCATATACCTTCGATCTAGAGGTCAAATATCAAATTAAATTCTCGCACTCTACATGTCTTGTAGTTCATTTTAGTCCCTTATTTTCAAAATGTTCATTTTGATCTCTAAACTTTCAACTTTGGTTTATATTTGTTCCTAGACTTTAAAATTGCATATTTTGATCATTGTACTTATAACTTTGGTTCATGTTGGTCATTGTATTTTAAAAATATGACCATTTTGGTCCTTTCATTTTTAAGAACCAAAATAATCACTTTTTGAAGATTCACCGAAATGAATGAAAGTTGAAAATATAAAAACCAAAATAAATATTTTAAAAGTAGAAGGACCAATGAAAAATAAAGTTGAGAGCATAAAAACCAAAATAAATCACAAAATTAGGAAGATCAAAATAGTATTTAAACCTAATTTAAATTATTATAAAATAAAATATATATATATATATATATTATCGAAATCTTAAAAAAAAAATAGTTAAGTGCTTCTCAAACTTTTTTTTTTTTTTTTACTTTGATTTATTTATTTATATTTGATTATAATAAAATATAGAAAGGTTAAGATTTATTGATGGAAGTGAGTTGATGTGAGGCGTGAGGCGGACCCAGGTGGACGGAGCGGGTGGTTGAGGTTGAATAACGCCAGATTGATGGGCGGCAACAGCCAACAAGGGCTCACGTGACCCTCATCAGGACCCGACCCCTTGTCTCTATTCTCTACCTCTTTGGGGGCTCGACACTCCATGCGCCTTTCCCATTCCCAATTTCCTTTTCTTTATTCCACAAACCAACTTGGTGGATGGATGGGGATTCAGTTCAAAATTCAACTTTGGAAATAACTCTTCTCTTTTTATAACCTCATTTATCAAGACATTGATAGATATAAATTTGTATTAATTTCCATCATTGATAGTATCAATTATAAACTTCTATCAATTTCTATTATTGATACTTGATAGATACTGATAAACTTCTATTAGTCTATATCAATGATAGATAGACTTCTATCAACCTCTGTCAAGTAATAAACTTGTATCAGTTTCTATCAATGATAATTGATAGAAACGGATAGACTTCTATTAGCATTTGTTTGTGATAGATATTGACAATTATAGTTAAAATTTACTATTTGTGTAAATAGTTTTGCTTATCATTCTATTTGAGAGAATCTCTTATTATTATTTTGTATTATATGTTATATATTTGTTTTTGTATAGAGATTTGGAAGAGTTGCTTTGATTGCCCCCTCGATGCATGGTCAGCGGTTCATGCGCTCTAGATTCTTTCCCAACTCTTAATTAATACTTTTTAAACTATTCTCTAGTCAACATCTTCTATCGTTCAATCTTCTCAATTCCCTCGTGCCTTCTTCTTTTTTTTTTTTTTTTTTTTTTTATTATCATCATTCCAAATTCCATGTGTTTCTCTTTCCAACCTCCAAATTCCCTTTTCTTCATTATCCTTTTTATCACCTTACCTTTAATCTACATTTCAATTTCAATAGTCTTTTTTTTATTATTATATTTTTAATTTATTTCAACATGTTTAACTTTAAATTGTATCGATTTTGTTGATTTTTAAGTCAATCAAAAATCAAATCAAACCAATCGATTTTAGAAAGAATAGATCTAAACTAATGTCCAAAAAAAAAAAATGAAATCATTGAATTTATTTTATTTGGATCTGTTTATTATCGATTTAGTTCTTAATCTTTTGCATTTTCATTTTTCCTTCTAATATTTATTTTTATTATCCATTTGTTTAGAATTCATCATTTTTGCTAATTTAAAATTAAAATTGGGTATATTTACTTCTTCATAAATTGAAATTTGACATTTTTTTTTTACACTTTTCTAAATAAAAAATATACAAGTTCCATAATAATTGGATTTTTTTCTAAAAAACAAATATACGTACACCACAAAAATTAAAATACCAAAAGATAATTTAATTTTAAGAATATATATATGTCATTGGATCAATTCTGTTTTGATTGGTTTTTCTAATAAAAATCGATCCGAACCAATACCTTTTTGTTTTCTCCAAATATAAATTAAAATGTCCAATTTTATACTAAAAACTAAACAAAACTATTGGATCAGTTTTAATTGGTTTGATTTTTCAATTTTTCGATTTGTTATTGGACTCTACTTAAAGGTATGTTTTAAAAATATTATTTAAAACAACTATTTCATTAGTTTTGATGCTTATAGAGTGAACATTAAAATATGAAGAAGTGATGAGGTAATAATCAAAGAGTCTTGGTCATGTTGGAAATAAAATAATATACAATTTGGATATTCAAATATGAAACAATGTTTTCTTCCACTTACAATAATTCAAATATTTGGAGGAAACAGAATTTTCCAAGGATAGATAAGGACGAAGGAAATTTGAAAGCCTCTATTTGACGATTACTTAATGAAAATGAATGTTAGGACATGAATTGAAATCAGAAATAGACCACAAAAAATTAAAGATTACAAGGACGAAGGTAATATCTTTTTCTTAATAGATTTCTATTTGAAGGTGACAATTAGTTTTTCTTTATTATTGTTATTATTATTATTTTCCTAAATTAGCTTCCTCGAACCGGCCCTTTTACTTGACTTTATTATGTAACAAGAGTTTTATCCGTTAAGGACGACGAACCTCCAAATATCTTTAAAATAGTATGATATTGTCTATTTTGGATATAAGCCCTTGTAAATTTGTTTTTAGTTTCACCTAAAAGACATCTCCATTTTAAATTCATAAACTTTTTCTCATCTAACTAACGTGGGACTTTTGTTACATTTCCGACCATCAATCCCATGAAATATTTATTGCTCCACTAATTTTCACCATAGTTTTTTTTTTTGGCAAAGATATTGTAATTAAAGTGTAGGATGAAGGAATCAAATCTCAGACCATAAGATTGATAGTATGAATACTATACCAGTTGAATTACGTTATGATTGGCCATCCTAACTATTTTCATCATCATTTTAATGGAAAGTTAATGAAATAATAGTTAGTTTGAAACAATTTCAAATACTAAGGGTTAAAATAATGAGCTACGTCATTTGAATTCACTCCCAAATTTCAGGGGCATTTTGTATAATTCTCCTTTGTTTTATTTTGAGGTTAATTTCAATTGAATATTTATTATTACACAATTTTTTTTTTTTTTTTTGTTTATGGTTACTTTTAATTTCTTCATTATAATTATAAAAGTTTCAAATTCATCCATGGTAAATCTTACAAATATTTTCTTTCTTTACCCAACCTTACAAATATCCCTAAATTAATAAAATATGAGTCACGTGTGAAAACAAGTGTAATTACAATGAGATTTCATTAATGGATCAATCGTAATAGGCTTATATTGCAAACGTAATTCAAGCTTTCGATCGCGTTTAGAATTAAGAATCTTTCATATTTATTATTATTGGTATGGTTTGACTCTAACGGTAATATTAACAGTAATGGTAAAGGTAATGTAAACGTGACATATTTATTATTCTCATATTGTTATAGTAGCAATATCTATAACGATAACGGTAACAATAATAGTAAAGATAGTGAATCTTACGTAATTTTCAAACACAATTAGATTGAGCACTTTCTATTCCTCAATCAGATCAAACCTATGAAGCACAGAGATACGGTTACACGATACAGATACAATCAGATATGGCGATTCGTCACTTTCTAAAAAACTAAGATACAGATATGTCTAAGGATACGTCATTTTTTATATATATTTTTAATATATATATTTCTAAAAAACGAGAATACTGATACATTGAAGATACATTTTCTTTTTCTTAAAAAAAAATCTAGAATATAGATAAATTTAGCATACAAGTTAATGACAATATCACAAAATAGAATACACACTGAAATACAATTAAAAAAAAAAAAAAAAAGCAACATCTAAGATGTTGAAATACAATAGTTAATAAAAATGCAATAGAAAAGTGATTCATATTACAAAGAAGAAGAAGAAGATTAAAGGGAGAAGTATGAAGATAAACGAAAAACTTATTCATTGAATTGTTGAAGATATCCAAATGGTTTATATTTTGGTAGATTTTGTGGGGACTCAAATATGAAGATGAAGATTAGATGATTTTAGGGTTTGGTCTTTTATTTATTTTTTTTCCTTTTAGTTTTGGACTCGAGCAGTGAACTTTTTAAATAGGTTGCCTAGTTTTAGATTGGAAAAAATTAGATGAGTTGCTTGTTTTTTTCTTTAAAACAAGGTACGCGTAGAAATAAATATGTCAAATCGCGTATCGATACGTATCTGGAAGTATCGGTATCCGATACGTGTCTGATACAGATTTTTTACCTCACATGAAATATCTATACTTCATAGGATCAAATGTTTTAATTATAGAATTAAAAACGGACCGTATAATTCATTACGATTATGAAACACATGGAATATAGTTTTAGAAATAAACGTGGGTGATTTGAAGAGCGAAACAACCGTGGGAAAAAGAGGGTGTGTGTGTGTTTGCTTTGAAAATTGGGCAACTATCAATCTGTGCATTATGAATTATGAAGCTCTCCTCCCAAAGCAAAGGGGGAATTTAGTTTTAGTATCCATCGCTCAAAGTTGAAACGACAAAAACAAAATGGGGGGGAAAAAGAATCGCCGAAATCCACGCCGTTTAGGCTTCTGTGCAACTGCCACATTACATTACATGATCATAAATGCATAATTTTACACACCATATATTATAAAACAAATAACAAACAACACAACCTTCTTCCTACAACTTCATAATATTATTATTCCACGCATCCCTGTATTGTATTGTATTGTATTAGACTGCTTGGTTGACTCTCTCTAGGGTTTTGGAGTAATACAAACCAGGCTGTTAAAAATATCCGACAATCCGAAAAAAAAACCCGAATAAATGGGTTTCTCTTTAACAAATGCTACAAATATTACAAACAAAGTTACACAATTGACTTCATCATCTATGAGAAAATTATGGGTATGTACGACAAATTATCAAACAAAAAAAAGGAAAAAGGGAGAGACAGTAAAAAGGAAAGAATAAGTAGAAGAAGCAGTTAAGGGTTTTGAAGGGGGACCCTAGAGAAGGGCAGTGAGAAAGGCCCTATGATCAGATAGTCATGTGCCTTACCTCAGTGGTTGCTTTGCTTTGATTTCATTTCATTTGGTTGCCCTATTTCACACTCCACACCTACTCAACTTATCTCATGTTTGCCTTCACTTTCAATCTCTCCCACTTTCCAATGCGTCCACTCTAATTTAAGATGGTATTAGAACTGGTTGTTCTCTGTTTAAATCCATATACTGTTATTTACTTTTTTAATAAAGAAAAAAAATATATCTTTTTGGTCTAGTTTCTATTTGGTTTCGAAGTTTATTTAGGTTTCAATTTAGCCCATAAGTTTTAAAATGTTACAATTTTACCCTTGAGATTTTAGTTTTATTTCAATTTGGTCCTTATGATTCAAAATTTTACATTTTTAACTTCAATCTTTTTAATTAATTTAAAATAATAATGAAGTAAAATTTTAAATTTAATTTTAAAACGTGTTGGAAAATAATGGAACTCGACTAATTATAATTATATTAAGTATTTTAAATTTATTAATATACATTAACAATAAAGACAGAAAATGAGTATTTAATAAAAAATCAAGGTTAAAAGTGTAAATCTTGAAATATAGGGACTAAATTGAAACAAAACTTAAAACTTAAAAATTAAATGTGTAACATTTTGATATCAAGACTAAATTGAAATCAAACTCAAAACTTAAGTACTAAATGTAGAACATTTTGAAATTTAAAAATCAAACAAAAACTAAATCCGAAACCTAAGATCATAATGGTATTTTTTCCCTTTCAATTAATATTGATTTCAGATGGTGTTAGATGAATCAATCGATAACCGAAGAATAGTTACCAATTCTATGAGCCTTTCTCAGTAGATCCACTAGTTTATTATACGTACGGGTAAAAGTCATTTAGGATATTATCCTCCTCAACTTTTGCTATAATAATGAACAAAAAAAAAATCTAAAAAAGGAAATAAGTATGTGAGTTGAGAGAAATGAGAGCACAACATCACAATCTTTTATATATAAAAAAATTTGATTTAGTATAAGGGAGTAAAAGCAATTGTATTTTTCTAACGTTCATTAAATAGAACTAGTTATTTCTCGATTGATATATATTCACCAGCTCATCTAGTCAATCTAGAACTCGAGGCTCTGACTTTTCCCTTTTGGGATACACATTTTTTCATGTCGCGTCCCGATTTCTCTCGGACTTGGACCCGTTAGTAGGTTTTGGGTCTCACTTGAGATAACACTCAACAAAAATAATTAGTATTTTATCCATTAAACTATGTTTGGATTGATTCAAGTACATATTGGTTAAACAGGAAGGAATAATAACCATACATTAGTTTAGTTGGTGTATATGAATAAGAGTTTTGCAAGCGTATTGAGAATTTTGGTGTATGTGTTAGGGTCACCTGCAATGGTGGGGTGGACCACGGAGCGACCAATTTTATATTTTGGTCCTAAACCTTGTTATATTCACCTATCTCTTTCTCTTTTTGGCTGCTTCTAATAATGTTATGATCAATTTTCATTTTTATTTTTATATATATATTTCAAGAAAGACAATCTCGAGGAAGGGGTAACTCACTTTATTCGCCATTTTCAAGTCCAAGGAAGGAACATCTCTACTTACTACCCAATCATTCATTATTTTTGCTTCTTTTGGGACCAATTCTTAACGCTACTCAATTTTAATATAATATCATATAATACTATCACTAAATACAATGTCATGTTATTTAACTTTGAGAGTGTTTTTGGGGTGAGAACTATCCTAAAACTATAATAACCACCTCTTGTTACAGTAAATACTATTCTGTATTTCTCAATCAGCTACAGTCAATACTATTTCAAAATCTATATTTGCTGCAGTTTTTATTAGTTTACATTCATCATTTTTTTATTCTTTACTACTTTTTTTCTCAAATTAAAATAATTTACACCTCAAACATATACTATTATAACTTAAACTAAAATAATCTACCCCAAACACAAACAATTATAACCCAGTTATAATAACTTAGGATTATAATCACCAACTCTTTACCCCAAACACCCCCTAAATGAGTGGTGCGATTAATACCGTCGATTAGTTAAGGTCTATTAGTTAAGTTATATGGATGTAAGATTTTTGGATGTCTTACCTTTGTTGTTGGATGCAAATAATTAGCTTAATCTAGATATGTGTACCAACATTAGTATATATAATTCATATGCCATATAAGATATATTCCAACCAAGAAGTCAAAGATTTGAATCTCTTACCCCACATATAATTTGAACTATACTCGAAATGACAATATTTTCTCTGTTTATTTATATGTTAATCGTTATCTTTTTCTAAAAGAAAAATCAATTGTTGTTAGTTAAATCAAGTAAACTCTTAACTAATAATTTGTCTTCTTTATTGCACATGATTTACATTTTAAAGTCGTTTAAGGTATAATTCACACACCTATACGTGTACAACTATTTCAAATATAGAGATCAATATAATTTCAAGAGGAAAATGTTAGAATCAAATGCATCCTAATCTTTTTAATGTGAGTTTCCATGTTTTCTTCTATTCCTCTATTTTTCTTTTACTTATTTAAGAATGATTACACTTTTTTTTTTTTGTTGAAAAATCGGTAGGATATTGGGAGAGAGTGACTTTATAAGTTCAAATTTGATTTGATTCAAATTTTTAGTACACATAATTTAGTGTTTTAATTGATTCAAGCTACGAAATCTAAATAATAAAATGTTTTTTTGTTTTAATTGATTCAAGCTACGAAATCTAAATAATAAAATGTTTTTTTGTAACTAATTTTATTCTCATAAAATTTTGTTTTCGACTTTCTTCAAAATGCGCAAGTACATATAGTTGTAGTTGGGCCATCATGGAGCCCAAGCCCAGTTCATTTTATTGCATACAGTTGTAGTCGGCCTCAACATTAGGAGCAGCCCAGAAACGTTTTTTTAGCGATGAAAAGTCAATTAAAGGCTCTATACTAATGTCTTAAATCCACCATTTCTTTATGAATAGCCTAATGAATTCTAATATGACATAAAAATCAAGCACAAAAGTCCATAACATCTTCATTAATTTCTAGTCGTTTTTATTTTGAAAAATAGGAAATTCGTATTGACAAAAGTTTCGAAAAATAATATGGAAATTTTCAAATTTGATTTTGGGTGTGTTTATCCATTTTAGTAACTACCAATTATAGCAACCGATTGCAGCTATCAGTGATAGCTACCGATAGCTACTATTAGTTTCTATCGTTGATAGTTGCTATCAATGATAGCTTTCAATTTGAAAAATATTAATATAACATTAAAATAGTAATACTTGAAATATCACCTTTTTAATTTGCTATCAGTTTTCAATGGCTATCATTGATACACTCGATTAGTTTGAATCAAACTTGAAATATTAAAACCTAAGGCTATTAGTGGATATCAATGATAGACTTTTATAAGTAGTTATCAACTTTTAAAAGGAAACTACCATCTTTCAAATATTAACATTTAAAATTATAAGTGATAAAAGTTTATCAATAAGAGGTCTATAAGTGATTGTCCCTAATATTTACCTAAGTCATATCACCAATATCTTAATATCATTCATTTTATTGATATATATACATAAGTCATATCACTGATAGCTTTTAGCAGTGGCTATCGATGATATACTTTCATCAAATGAAATTGACTTTTATATGATTGATATTATCGATATATAGATATCACCTAAGTTCTATCACCCATATCATTGATATCACTTTTATCGTAGTTATCAGTGATAGCTTCTATAACGACCCGACATCCTAGGACTTAAGCTAGGCCATTACTAAACACATGCATGCATGGAAGTTAAAACGACATCCTTTTTATAGTGAAAAAAATGCTAAATAAATATGGTAACTTAAAAGATCTTCATTAAATTCAAATATTAAAATCAAATGATAGGGTACTCATAAGTCATAAATGGAAATAAATAAGTCTGAAAACAAATCTCAAACGATAAGTTTCAAATGTCAAGACTGAAAGTTAAAAACGTAACAGAACTCTTAAAACATGAGCGGAAGCATTAAAAATGGTCCCCAGTGGTTCGTTCATGGGTTCCTCTTGTCATTCACCAGCACGTCCCTACCTTTACCTGAAACATAAATATGAGAAGGGTGAGTATAAAATACTCAGTAAGTAACCCTACTACTGGGGTAAGGCTAGACATCTATGTCCTCTAGATGCCTACCTCTGGTGGAACGTAAGCATTCTCCTAATCCTCATGGGACATATACTTACATGAATAACTGAATTTCATCCTACTGTAATTAAGTATACCCATTACCTCTAGGAAGTCCAGTAAGACCCACAACCTCTAGTGAACCCTGAAGGAGACACCACCTCTAGTGAATCCCGAAGGAAACATAACCTCTGGTGAATCCCTAAGGAAAGTACTACCTCTAGTGAATCCCGAAGGAAACACAACCTCTGGTGGATCTCGAAGGAAACCACCACCTCTAGTGAATCCCGAAGGAAACCACCACCTCTAGTGAATCCCAAAGGAAACACAACCTCTAGTGAATCCCGAAGGAAAGCACCACCTCTAATAAATCCTGAAGGAAACACAACCTCTTGTGAATCCCGAAGGAAAGCACCACCTCTAGTGAATCCCAAAGAAACACAACATCTGGTGGATCCCGAAGGAAACCACCACCTCTAGTGAATCCTGAAGGACACACAACCTCTAATGGGCATCTAACTAATCAGTGAGGACATTATCACGATCTCAACATCACAAGTATCATTACATGGTTCTATAACATACATATACATCTTGTCATCCTATTCCCATAACATACATATACATCTCATCATCCTCAGATCAAATAGAAACTCATAGAATAATAATATACTCAAATCATGCTAGCATTCAAATATCTCTATGCGCATCTAGTCTTTTAAATCTTCACATCAGCAAGACAACATAAACATTAAACCATCATCAAATCCTCAGTAAATCATAACTACATTGCCTGGCACGTGGGTAATTTCAGTAGTAAGATTACTTACCTCGATACTAGATCCAGATATCAATCCAAGTGATAATCTTCAATAATCAATCTTTGAATTCAATTCCCCAACGAAGCCTGAGCAACAACCACCCTCGAGATTTCAATCTCCAAAATCTTCCTTCAATTAAATCCTGCTTCTAACTTTTAATCCCTCATTCTCTTAAAATTTTCCATTCACAAAGAATTTAACTAACCCCTTTCACAATGAAATTAATTCTTGACATTAATTTCAAATTAAATTTGTGTGACATTAAAAGTCCAATTTCCATAACTTCCATCTGATTAAACCATTAAATTGAAATACCTCTTTCTTCCAAAATGAAATTAATTCTTGACGTTAATTTCAAATTTAATTTGTGTGACATTAAAAGTCCAATTTCCATAACTTCCCTCCGATTAAACTATTAAATTGAAACACCCCTTTCTTAGCAATTAAATCACAATAATTACATTTTGAATTTCCAAAATTCCAAAAATGCCCTCTAATACTAGAAAATATTGAAATTACATTAAGAACAAAATTCGGGGTGTTATAGCTTCTATCATTGATAACATGCTATTAGAGATAACTTTTGTCATTCTTTTTTACCATCAAATAACTGAAGGAACTCTGTTTAAAAGAGATCCATGAGTGGAAATGGATCGTCCAAATTCAATTTTGATTGAAAACATAATTTTACAACAAACAAAAAGATTATGCATTCTAAGTAAAATTACAGCATGCTTTTTAAATAAGAAAAAGTGTTCAAGAGATTATACCTTTGAAAAACACTTCTTCTTGTGAATCCCTCGAACAGTCACGGACTCTACAAACAGCAATAAGAACTCGAACACAGCGACCTTGAAGAATTTCTTCAAGAATCTCATGAACCAAAAACGAGACACAACCACTTGAATTCCTCGGTATACTCGAGGTGAGAACCCAAGAGTTGTGGGCTCTGACTATTTTGGTTATGAGGGAGTTTAAGAGTTTGGAGGAGGAAGACAATTGAGGAAGAAGCATTATCGTATAGTTTATGCATTATCGTCTAGTTTGTAGTCTTGTTAGGAAGAAAAGAATCATAAAATCTTTATTCCATTTTGCCATAAAAAACCAACTAACTACCCACTTAAGTGGTTGGAGAGAAAATAGGATTATTAATCAAAATAATAAATAATATAAATAAATATGATAACCAACTTATCATATTATATTTATAACCTATAGTTTTAATATTGCATCATATACAATATAAACTATAGTTCTTTTTCTCTATTTTATGGCATTTAATAAAAATCATATTTATATTAAATTTAACAACTATGAATCTCATTCATTCATAGAAAATACATTTGAATCACATTCAAATAATTATTTCTCCAATCAAACTGAAATGTATCAAATACATTATGTCAATTATATCATATATAATTAAATTCCCTCTTATTAATTTGAATAATTCAAATTAACCCAAAAATTGGTTCTCAACTAAATCCTTTTGAGCTACCAAGAGGACTTTATAGACCTGTAGCTTGAAGCTCAAATGGTACGTGAATAATTAATTAAACTCTTTAATTACATTATCCACCATCCGTTAACTGTCGGACACTCCATTAAAAACTGACAGCTACACTCTCGCACTACAGATATATTTATATATCCATTGGATACAACCAATCAATAGTACGATGATCCTTCACAAATTGCTCATAAGTACAGTTGGGCCAAATTACCGTTTTTGCCCCTGTAGTTACATCTAACTCCTTAAGTACCACTGATCCCTCTAATGAACAATAGATCATAGTCCTACTATGACTAAACCCTTTTCGAGCCAGGAGGGGGTGTGGCGCCACATTGTTCAAGACTCGAAATCAACCCTAAAGGGAGCAATTTATCTACTTAGCCCTACTTCGAGGAATGAGTGAATTCTATCTTGTATAGCTAAGTTCCCAGCTCCCTAATCAGACAAATCCCAAAATGATAGGTTTGTTGAGTTGGCGATCTGGCTACTCTCACCCATACAAATCAAAGGACCGTTCCTCGTAAGCTCACAACCCACTCAAGATTAAGGGCATGTTACCTATGGTCATCCTAGTGAAATGAAAGTCTCTATTATGAACGGTGTTATATAATGAGACTAATTATTTCGTGGTCTGGTCTTATACAAATTCCTTTGTATAGAATATCCTCACTCACATGCCGAATACATGAATGATCAAGATCAGATCATTCGTAGCACTTTACAACATTTGTAACATTTACAAAATGGGTCATAATCGAAATATCACCAGAATAAGGTATTCAACCTTATCCATATACTACAACCATTTAGATTATCACTTAAACATGATCCACCTGTATGTCTCTACATACATATTTAAGTTACAATGACAACGATAACTTTGGATGTTAGCTTATTGGTTTGTGGTTAATGTAACTAAATTATCGCATATTTTATAGACAAAGTGAATAAAATATCATATATTATTAATCATATAAAAGTTTGTTCATACAAAGTTTACAAACTATAGAACCTTACAAGATTTAGGGCATCAACCCCAACAATCTCCCACTTGTTTTAAAGCTAGTGGGGTGTACAAGATAATAAAATACAAGTACACAAGACAATAAACTAGGGCATAACACGCCCAGTACAAGATTTCCCACTTGCCCTAGTCCAATCATGGTCTGTCCCATAGTCCCATACTCTGCAAGTGACCCCCAAACACTGTAGCCGTGAGGGCCTTCGTAAATGGATCAACAACGTTGTGCCGAAGTAATCTTCGTGACAATCACGTCCCCTTAATGCACAAGCTCTCGGATGAGATGATACTTCTGCTTTATGTGCTTGTCGCGCTTATAAATCCTAGCTCACGAGAATTAGCCACAGCACCACTATTATCACAATAAAGTGTGACGGGCTTTGACGTGTCTAGAATAACTTCCAGACTAGTCAAGAATTTCCTGAGCCAAACGACCTCCTTAGCAGCCTCACAAGCCGCTACATATTCAGCCTCCATGGTGGAATCCGCAATGCACCTCTGCTTGGTGCTTCGCCATACTACAACCCTTCCGTTAAGAGTGAACACAGATCCTGATATGGATTTTTGAGAACCCCTATCAGTCTGAAAATAAAAGCCCGTGTATCCTGTAAGGATCAAATCCTTAGAACCATACATAAGCATATAATCCCTCGTTCTCTATAGATACTTGAGGATGTTCTTAACGATGTCTAGTGATCATATACTGGATTAGATTGATATCTACTGACTATCCCCACTGCATTGAAAATGTCAAGTCTGGTACATAACATCACATACATCAAACTACCCACGGCAGATGCATAGAAGACCCGTCTCATATCCTTAACCTCTTGAGGTGTCTTAGGACACTGTTCCTTAGACAAAGTAACTTCGTGTCTGCAAGGCAATAAACCCCTCTTGGAGTTCTACATCGAATACTTGATCAACATCTTGTCAATATACAATGCTTGAGACAACACTAGGATTTTGTTCTTTCGATCTTGAAAGATCTGAATACCAAGAACAAATTGAGCCTCTCACAAATATTTCATTTGGACTTGGGTCGCTAGCCAATTCTTAACTATAGTCAATAAGCCTACATCATTCCCAATTGAGTAGGATATCATCTACATACAACACTAGGAAAGCTACTGAATGGTTGATGATCTTTTTGTAGACACAAGACTCATCAACATTCTGATCAAAACCATAAGATTTGATCGCAGTATCAAACCTTATATTCCAAGACGAGATGCCTATTTCAATCCATAAATGGACTGATAAAGCTTGCAAAACTTTTGCTCTTGACCCTGGATTATGAATCCTTCGGGCTGCACCCTATACATGGTCTCCTCAAGATTGCCATTCAGAAAAGTAGTCTTGACATTCATTTGTCATATCTCGTAGTCATAATATGAGGCAATGGACAGGAGGATTCAGATAGACTTCAGCGTGGCAACATACGAGAAAGTCTCCTCATAGTTGACTCCCTCTATTTGGGTATAACCCTTTGTCACTAGTCTAGCCTTGAAGGTTTGCATCTTCCCATCAGCACCCCGTTTCCTCTTGTAGATCCATTTGCAACCTATAGGTTTAACCCCATCATGTTGATCTACAAGATCCCAAACTAAATTGAAGTACATAGAATCCATTTCTAGATCTATGGCTTTGATCCATTCATCTTTGTCAACATCCTTCATTGCCTTCTTGTAAGACAATGGATCCTCCACCTCGCCATCATCTACCATAGCTAAGATTTCAGTTAAACCCATATAGCGAATAGGTGGGTTTGCAACCCTCTCACTACGTTGAGGTTCCCTCAACAGTTGAGGTGGATTTAACCCACTAGATGAACCTACTTCAACAACTCTTGTTGAGGTAATAGTCTCTTCAATAACTCTAATTGAAGATTCAGTAGTTTCTTTGAAAAGTTCATTCAACCCGATTTTACTTCTGGGTCTGTACTCCCTTATGTGGTCCTCCTCAAGAAAACTAGCATTTGTCGATACAAATACTTTGTTTTCTTTAGGATCATAGAAATAACCACCTCTCGTTCCCTTGGGGTAGCCTACAAATAGGCATAACCTTGAACGTGGTTCCAATTTCTTAGGATTAGCCTCAAGCACATGTGCTGGGCAACCGCAGATTCTAAAATGACATAAACTACCTTTACGACCATTCCATAACTCTAAAGGTGTTCTGGCAACACTCTTGGAAGGAACACAGTTCAGGATATAAGCTGCAGTCTCCACTGCATAACCCTAAAACAAGTCAGGTAAAGAAGTGTAACTCATCATAAACCGAACCATGTTCAACAGGGTTCAATTTTTCTTCTATGATACACCATTCTGCTTAAGGAACTCTGTTTAAAACTAATCATTGATAATATGCTTCTAGAGATAACTTTTGTCATTCTTTTTAACTATCAACTAACTGAAGGAACTCTGTTTAAAAGAGATCCATGAGCGGAAATAGATCGTCCAAATTCTATTTTGATTGAAAACATAAATTTACAGCAAACAAACAGATTATGCATTCTAAGTAAAGTTAAAGCATGCTTTTTAAATAAGAAAAAAGGGTTCAAGATATTATACCTTTGAAAAACACTTCTTCTTGTGAATCCCTCAAATGGTCATAAACTCTACAAACACCAACAAGAACTCGAACACAAACAACCTTGAGGACTTTCTTCAAGAATCTCACAAACCAAAAACGAGACACAACCACTTGGATTCCTCAGTATACTCGGGGTTAGAACCCAAGAGTTGTGAAATCTGACTATTTTGGTTAGAAAGGAGTTTGAGAGTTCAGAGGAGGAAGACGATTGAAGAAGAAGCACTATCGTATAGTTTCTGCTTCAATCGTTTAGTGTCTCTATATGTCGTGTAGTCTTGTTAAGGACAAAAGAATCATAAAATCTTTTATTCCATTTTGCCATAAAAAACCAATTAACCACTCACTTAAGTAGTTGGAGAGAAAATAGAGATTATTATTCAAAATAATAAATAATATAAATAAATATGATAACAAACTTATCATATTATATTTATAACCTATCGTTTTAATATTGCATCATATACAATATAAACTATAGTTCTTTTTCTCTATTTTATGGCATTTAATATAAATCATATTTATATTAAATTTAACAACTATGAATCTCATTCATAGAAAAACATTTGAATCACATTCAAATATTTATTTCTCCAATCAAACTAAAATGTATCAAATACATTATGTCAATTATATCATATATAATTGAATTTCCTCTTATTAATTTGAACAATTCAAATTAACCCCAAAACTGGTTCTCAACTAAATTCTTTTGAGCTACGAAGGGGACCTTATAGACCTGTAGTTTGAAGCTCCAACAGTACGTGAATAATTAATTGAACTCTTTAATACATTATTCACCATCCATTAACTTTCAAGCACTCCACTAAAGACTGAGAGTTGTACTCTTCGCACTACAGATATATTTCTGTGTCCATTGGATATAACCAATCCATAGTACGATAATGGTGAATAATGTAATTAAAGAGTTTAATTAATTATTCACGTACTGTTTGGGCTTGTTGATCTTCTTGGATGATCGACCTTTAGACTTGTTGATCTTCTTGGATGATCGGTCTTTGGCTTGATGATCTTCTTGGACGATCGACATTTGGGCTTGTTGAGCTTCTTGGAGGATTGGCCTTGAGGTTTGTTGATCTTCTTCGATGATCGGCCTTTGGGCTTGTTGATCTTCTTGGATGATCGACCTTTAGGATTATCGATCTTCTTCAATGATCGGCCTTTAGGCTTGTTGATCGACCTTTGGGCTTGATGATCTTCTTAGAGGATTAATGTTCGCACGAGGCTTTTGAAGAAACTTGTTTCGTGGAGTTGAACTTGAGTTTGTGTTGATGTTGATGTTGATTTGATGCGATGTGGTTCGATCTCTAGTACTTGATCCTCTGATTCTCTCAGTCAAATGCGTACGCTTGATTTGAGGAAGCGAAACATGTGATGATCTTGGAGTTAAAGTCTTGGAAGAATGCTTGTATCTCCGAAAGACTTCAGTCTTCAAGGGTCTTCTATCTTCTAGGAGTGTAGCTTCAGAAGTCTTGAGAGTCTTCTACTTGTTGATGAATACTCTCTAGGCTCTTTGAATGCAGAATTGCTGGCCTCCACAAATGAGGAGAGCTTCTCTATTTAGAGAGTTCCAGGGGGGCTTGGGCTTGGCCTTTGGTTTGAGGAGATTGAATTTTTAACTTGTAGATTGTGAAGATACAATCAATTTTTATTGAAATCTTTCAATCTTCAAAGCTTCAAATAGTTCAGATCTTCAGTTCTTCAGGATTTGAGAACTTCAGTCTTCGAAGCTTGAGAAGCTTCGGTCTTCAGCATTTGAGAGCTTGAGTCTTGGATCTTGGGAGCTTAAATCTTTAGAGCTTTTAATATGTCTTCTGATCTTCAAAGCTTTAGTGTCTTCTGATCTTCAGAACTTTGATATGTTTTCTGATCTTTAGAGTTTTAGTGTCTTCTGATCTTCAGAGCTTTGATATGTCTTCTGATCTGTGGAGCTTTGGAGGAGTTATGTTCTTCAAAGCCTTGGAGTTTCATACTCCAGATCTTTAGAGAGTTTTCGCCTTCAATTCCTCCAAAACTCCTCCCTCAAATGAAGAGATAATACCTCTATTTATAGAGGTTTCTCGTGGGCCTTACATGGGCTTGGGACTAATTACTTTATTGGGCCCAAATTGGGTTTGGGCTAAAGTTGGGTTTTGGGACATTTGTTGTTGGGCTGAAATATTGGGCTTGAGCTTAATCTTTAATTTTATCCTAAAATTTCACCATGGGTTTGAATTGAGTTGGGCCCGAGCGACTTTAATTATTCGACCCAATCCAAGTTATAATTTTTCTGATAGGCTCAGGCTTTCATTGATGATGTGGCAACTCGTGATTCGCTGAAATTTCTCATTCAAAAAATGCCCATTTTTTTAGATTTATGCACATCTATACAGGGGATGAATCTCAAAAAAGATAATTTGAAATCAAAGTATGATTTTGACTTCTTGAATTTGATACATCATCTTGATCAAGATATGAGAATTTAGCTCAAAATTTTGATTTGACATTTTCTTGACACATTTTAGGCCATGTAAACAAAAAGATGAACTTTAGTTCCTAACTTTCTTATTTAAGAGTAAGTTTTATTTGAACTTGAGTATAAAATTTATGTTCCACCTCAATTGTAATTGAATTTTGAGTAATATCCCAAATACTACCATTTTTTAGATTTCAGAATATACTCAATTCTTGATGCAAATTTGAAGTAGAATTTTGACTTCATATTTCTCTTTCCTTCAACTTTGATTTGGTGAAGCTTGAAGTACAACATATTTTGATTTGAGGCAACACTTAAGTTATGCCAAAATTTTGACATTGGGGTAAAATTTGGTTAGTACGCCAAATCTTGGCTTGAATTTGGAATATGATTTTAATTTTATTCCAAAGTTGATTTGGCATCAAATTTGGAGTGATTTTGAATATAATTTGAATTCACTCCAAAAATATGGTTTAGACTGGAATCTAACTGTCCACTTATACAAAAATTGGAATATACCAAACTTTGAGTGAAGAATTCTACTCCCAATTTCAGCCTTTAATTTAGTTTGATTTTTACTCAAACTTTGATAATTTGGAGGGAATTTCTAATCTACCAAAATTTGAGGTGAGATAAAATGAAGTCTTAAAAAGAAATCTAACCAAGTAAATCTTTGAATTTTAAGTTGCACTTAACTTGTGATGGAATCACAACTTCGAACAATTTCTTAAAGTTTCCAAGTGGTTGAGAAAAATGGATTTTTTCTATTTGAATTTGAGATCTTTGGTAGTTGTGATTTGATTCCCTTTTCTTATATAAATCGGGAAGAAGTGTGTGAGAATTTCATAATATTCCATTCTACTGCCTCATTCTTCTATTTTTTTTTTTTTATCAAAATCAAGCTTACTTCTTTTTCTTCAATTTTTTTCTTTTTTTCTTTTTGTTTATTCTTCTTTCTTTTCAAGATTTTTTTCTGCATCTTTTCCAAACTTTTTTTTAAGTTATCATTCCTTGGCCATAGGTGGTAGGATGTCACCGTCGTTCGCTTTGGTACTTGATACATTATCGTCGTCGTGTGTTGTTGGATGGCCGATGGATGCCTTCTCCTACATCTTCTGTTTCTTCTTTCCCTTTTTTCTTCTTCTTTTTTTCTCTCTTTTTTTGTGTTTTTCTTAGCGTCGTTGATGGAGGCTATGTCGGTCGTCGCCATCTGGCCGAAGCTTCTGCCGACGAAGATGATGCATTAGCGCGCAATGGCGTGACCTACAAATCGACTGGCCGATTTGAGTTGGACAGAGCACAACACAAACTGCAAGTGATAAGGATGATTTTAAGAAAAAGATTTTTGTTCAAGGGTATTGTGAGCCAAAAGAGAAAATATTGGGGGAATTAGGGGTTTTTCTTTAAATTTTTAACTTCTTTTTCTTTTTCTTTTTCTTTTTGTTTTATTTCTTTTATTTTATTTTCTTCTTTTTTTTCCTTTATTTTCTTTCTTTCTTTATTATTGTTTTTTTAACTTTTCATTTCTTTATTTTTTTTTCAAACTCTTCTCCTTTTTTTTTTTTGTAAATTTTATTTTCACCATTTTTTCTTTCAATTGATTTTTTTTAAAAAAAAATTTCTACCATTTTTTAGTATTTTTCAATCTTTCTTTTTTTATTTGTTATTCTTTCAATATATTTTTTTTAAATTTCTCTTTTTCTTTTTCTTTTTCTTTTTTTTTCTTTTCTTTTTAGGCTTTTTTTTTAGGACATTATGTTGCACACTTTTTTTTTTTTACATTTTTTTTAATAACTTTCTCCTTATAATTTTTAATAATAATTTTTTTTCAAATTCTTTTTTTTTTACAGGAGCTCATAACCTGTGTTCCAATTTCATTATCAACTTCTTAAGTGTTGACAAATACTTCTTCTTTATTCACAGCAAAGTAAAGCGCATCAACTTTGGAGGTGAAGAAGCGGCTCGCCAGACTTTGGAGATGAAATGAGCCACGCCAAAATTTAGAGATGAAGCGAGCCACGCCAAACTTTGGAGATGAAGCGAGCCATGCCAGACTTTGAAGATGAAGTGAACCACGCCAGACTTTGGAGATAAAGTGAAGTTGTGCCATCAGTTTGGAGATGAAGCGAGTCATGCTAGACTTTAGAGATGAAGTGAGTCACGCCAGACTTTGGAGATAAATCAAAGTTGTGCCATCAGTTTGGAGATGAAGCGAGCCACACCAGACTTTGGAGATGAAGCGAGCCATGCCAAACTTTGAAGATGAAGCGAGCTGACCATGAACTTGCAGATGTAGTCGAGCCATGCACACCGACTATGAACTTGAAGATGGAGTCGAGCCATGCACACCGACCATGAACTTGAAGATGGAGTGAGCCATGCACACCGACCTTGAACTTGAAGATGGAGCGAAGCCATGCACACCGACCTTGATATTGAAGATGGAGCGGAGCCATGCACATCGACCTGTTGTGCCATCAGTTTGGAGATGAAGCAAGTCACGCCAAACTTTGGAGATGAAGCAAGCCACGCCAGACTTTGGAGATGAAGTAAGCCACACCAGACTTTGAAGATGGAAGCGGACCCTGTTCACTGATTTTGAACTTGAAGATGGAAATGCATCGACGGAGCCTCTGAACTTGAAGATGGAGAAGCATTGACGAGACCTTCATGCTTGAGTTTGACAAAGCATCAGCAAATTCTTCGCAATTAAGTTTGACAAAGCACTAATGAATCTTTGGCAGTAGGCTTGACTTAGCGACTTTGAGCATGAAGATGGCATTGCAAAGCCTCCAAACTTGAGCATGAAGATAGAGCATCAATGAAACCTCTGAACTTGAAGATGAAGAAGCATCGATGGAGCCTCTGAACTTGAAAATGAAGGAGCATCAATGAATCCTTCGAATTTGTAGATGGGCATCAATGAAGCCTTTGAACATGAAGATGGAGGGAAATCGACGAAACTTCTAAACTTGAAGATGGAGGAACATCAACGAAGCCTCTGAACTTGAAGATGGAGAGGCATGCGATCCAACCCTTGAACTTGGAGATGGAAAAGCAACAATGCAAACATCGAATTTGGAGATGGAGAGGCATTAATGCAACCATCAAAGTTAGAGTTGTAGAAGCAATAGTGTAGCCCTCAAACTTGGAGACGAGGAAGCAGTAGTATGACCATCAAATTCGGAGATGGAGAAACAGCAGCGCAACCATCAAAGCAACAATCTGATCCCCAAACTTGAAGATGAAGAAACAACGCCGCCAATATCTTTGTAGAGAAGGCAGAGCTGCAACAACTTTTAGAGAATAAGCAAAGCTGCAGGGAATAATATTTTTTTTAGGGGAAGCAAGGAAGTTGCACCAAACTTGGACTTCAAGAGGGAGAAACAAAACATCAAAATTTGACTTCAGAGAGGAAGCGGTGAAGCCTCCAAACTTGACTTCGAAGAGGAATCGAAACGCCATTCCAAGTGTGTGCTTTTAATTTACTATATTAGCTCTTTAAAGGGACGAACATATTCAATTTGTTGTGTTGCCTCCAACAGGGATGAACATCTTCAATCTGTCATGTAGCATCATACGTAGAGTGATTGTGGTACTCTTTTTTAATGGACTGAACTTAAATTTCTTTAAGTTGCCTACATACCCTTGAAGAAAGGGATCAAGTCATGACATAGTTCAAATGTTTTTTTTTTTTTTTTTCACTAGATTGAACTTGAAGTTTATTTCAAGCTGCCTATATACCCTTTACAATGATAGAGATCAAGTCATAACGTAGTTCAATGAAGAATTTTTTTGGGCCATTCACCTTTTAAGCTCATGCGGGCCAGGAGCACCATGCAGTTTAGGCTCTTGCGATAAGGAGCTTTTTCATTTAAACTTCAGAAGCTCTTATTTCATCATGGTTTTGATCATCCTCTTCATTTGTAGGATTCGTTAATATGATGAGTTTTGGCTTCACTATCAAGGAACCTTCTGTACTTATGTCAACATAAAATTTCCTCTTCATGCGTGAAGGGATACGACTGTGAATCTTTTCACCGTTGTTTTCTTCATGGAATGATGTTGCCTTCAAGATTTTCATCATTCCTTTATGTTGATTGCTTGTTGTCTTGAGACGATCAAAAGCAGATGTTGAAGGTCCATCTTTCTTTGATGTGGATATACTTAGCCTTTTGAAGGCTAAAGTTCGAGTAGAAGTAGTCGTTGGACAATGGTCTTCTTCTCCTACCGTGGCCATACTCAATCTTTGAAAGACTAAAGATAGAGCATTTGAAGGCTTAATATGATCGAAGATAGAAGTTTTTTGCTTCATTTCTTCTGAGTCATTGACTTCTTCAGTAGTTATATGATTGTTATCGACTTCCACTATGCCAACAGTATGACATGCAATAACTTCTGATACTTTTTCTGGATGATTATTGAGAAAGATTCTTAGGAGAAATTCTACCAAAGTTTCCGACCATCGGAATTGAGGGAAGTCCCTGTCTTCTTTCTTAGTAGGCTTAGGCTTTCATGTCATCTTTTTGCCTTTCTTTTTATGAGTCTTGTTCCTTCTTCTATAGTTTCGATAGGAACGCGACTCTTTTTAGGTGGAGATTGGTTGTCTTCTTTTTCGATGAGTCACAACTATCCACCCTTCGTTGTCATCTTCAACGAGCCCATCTTTCTTTTTTGGAATTTTCTGTTTGAATCTCTTGCTAGAACCAAACAACTATAGGCTCGAAGGCTCCAAACTGGATTAGGCTTTGTCTTTGAGCATGGGACACAGATAGTGTTGGAACACTTGAAGTCGCCACTACTATAGCGTGATTTGTCTGAGCCAATTCATCTAAATCAAGCTCAATCTTCTTTTCATCTAAATCAAGCTAAATCAAGCTAAATCAAGCTCAATCTTCTTTTCATGAGCCAACTTCAGAATTCCTTCTTTCAGCACAAAGCACCTTTCAACTGGGTGATTAACGACCCGATAATACTTGCAGTAGTTAGGATCATCTACTTTTCCTATTTGTTTAGATCGCTTGTATTTCGACAGTTGAATAAGTTGCTTCTCTAGCTGTTGCTCCAACATATCTGCCACATCAGAGTCAGGGAATGGATAAATTTTCTCTTGTCTTTCTTTAAGAGTTGGACGATGCTTCTCTCCCTCATTGTGCCTTCTTTAAAATTTTGTTTGTTTTCCTTTGGAGGAAAATTTCAGTGGGGTCACATGAACGACCATAGATTCTTTTGTAGCACTATCCACGATATTTTCAGTGCCCTTGGCTTCATGCTTGTATTTTCTCCCTTCAGGGATTAGGAAATCTTTAGTTCCCCTGTTGGCAATGCTCAGCTTCATATCATGAGTGCGTGTTGCCAACTCCTTAAACGTACGAGGTTTTATCCCTTGTAGGATGTGGAGAAACTCCAGTGCATGCCTTGAGTGCACATCTCCATTGCAGATAATTCAGTGAGTCTATCTTTGCAATCCAGACTCAAAGCTCTCCATCGGTTGATGTAATCGATGGCTGTCTCTCCTTTCCACTGTTTGGTGTTCGTCAGTTCCATCATTCTAACAGTGCGCCTTGTACTATAGAAGCGGTTAAGGAATTCCCTTTCTAGCTGTTCCCAATTGTCAATCACTTATGTCTCTAAATCAGTATACCAATCCAAAGCATTTCCTTTCAAGATACGGACGAACTGCTTGACTAGTTGATCTCCTTTGGTTCCTGCATTTTTGCAAGTTTCAATGAAGTGTGCAATATGTTGTTTTGAATTGCCCTTTCCATCGAACTACTGGAACTTTGGAGGTTGATACCCAGCTGACATTCTCAGGTTGTCGATTCTCTTGGTGTACGGCTTGGAGTACATAAAGGAGGACTGTGATGGTCCTTCGTACTAAGCCCTTATGTAGTTTGTAATCATCTCCTACAGCTGTTGAATTGATAGGATGGCGACAGAGGTAGATTGTTGTGGTTGGTCTTCCTGCAAGACAGTTGTTCCTTTGTCATTGGCTTTTGCAGCTGGAGATTGATTGGACTCAGCAGTTTCTCGAGCCTTTATTTCATATCTTAAAGCAGCGATTTCATGATCTTGCTCTTCTACAGCTTTCATTAGGAGATTTATCTTTATCTCCATCTCTACCATGGTCGACTCAATCGTTACGTCAGTCATCATGACAGACACTACATCAAAATGTGATTCTTTCTATGATAGATTAGTAGTAGAAGCATAGTTGTCGAACAAGGAATTTTTTTTTATGACGATCCCGTCTTTAGGAGATTCCATCAGCTGGTTCTAGATTTCGTCCGTGATGACAGAGCTTATATAAGTGTTGCTTGCGACGATAGCTTTGAATGCAGCTTTCTTTGGTGTCATTTGTAGAATTTTTGACTCAGATGACGAGAGAGAGATAAGAGGTAGAGAGGTCCCACTAGGCGTGCAAATTTGTTCGCACGAGATTTCAAGAGAAATTTATTTCGTGGAACTCGAACATTGTATTTGTATTAATTTTGTGGAAAGTAAATACAATCTCTAAGACATAATATTTTGATGCTTTCAAAATAAACTATAGTTTTTAAGTTGGTTGATCTTCTTGAATGATCGACCTTAGGACTTGTTGATCTTCTTGGATGATCGGCCTTTGGGATTGTTGATCTTCTTGGATGATCGGCCTTTGGACTTGTTGATCTTCTTGGATGATCAACCTTCTGGCTTGATGATCTTCTTGGATAATTGACCTTTGGGTTTGTTGATTTTCTTGGAGGATCGGCCTTTGGGCTTGTTGATCTTCTTGGATGATCATCCTTTGGGGTTATTGATCTTCTTGAATGATCGACCTTTAGGCTTGTTGATCTTCTTGGATGATCGTCCTTTGGGCTAGTTGATCTTCTTGGATGATCGACCTTTGGGCTTGTTTATCTTCTTGGATGATCGGCCTTTGGACTTGTTGATCTTCTTGGATGATCGGCCTTTTGGCTTGATGATCTTCTTGGACGATCGACCTTTGGGCTTGTTGATCTTCTTGGAGGATCGGCCTTTAGGCTTGTTGTTCTTCTTCGATGATCGGCCTTTGGGCTTGTTGATCTTCTTGGATGATCGACCTTTAGAATTATCGATCTTCTTGAATGATCGGCCTTTAGGCTTGTTGATCTTCTTGGATGATCGGCCTTTGGGCTTGATGATCTTCTTGAAGGTTAATGTTCGCACGAGGCTTCCAGAGAAACTTGTTTCGTGGAGTTGAACTTGAGTTAGTGTTAATATTAATGTTGATTTGATGCGATGTGGTTCGATCTCTAGTACTTGATCCTTTGATTCTCTCTCAGTCGAATGCGTACACTTGATTTGAGGAAGCAAAGCACGTGATGATCTTGGAATTGAAGTCTTGGAAGAATGCTTGTATCTTCGAAGGACTTCAGTCTTCTAGGAGTGCAACTTCAGGAGTCTTGAGAGTCTTCTGCTTGTTGATGAATACTCTCTGGGCTCTTTGAATGCAGAATTGCTGACCTCCACAAATGTGGAGAGCTTTTCTATTTATAGAGTTCACAAGTGGGCTTAGGCTTGGCCTTTGGGTTTGAGGAGATTGAATCTTCAGCTTGTAGGTTGTGAAGATACAATCAGTTTGTTGAAATCTTTTAATCTTCAAAGCTTCCAATAGTTCAGATATTCGGTTCTTCAGAATTTGAGAACTTCAGTCTTCGAAGCTTGAGAAGCTTCGGTTTTCAACATTTGAGAGCTTGAGTCTTGGATTTTAGGAGCTTAAATCTTCAAAGCTTCAATATGTCTTTTGATCTTCAGAGCTTTGATATGTCTTCTGGTCTTTGGAGCTTTGGAGGAGTTATGTTCTTCAGATTCTTGGAGTTTCATACTTCAGATCTTCAGAGAGTTTTTGCCTTCAATTCCTCAAAAACTCCTCCCCCAAATGGAGAGTTAATACCACTATTTATAGAGGTTTCTCGTGAGTCATACATGGGCTTGGGCCTAATTACTTTATTGGGCCCAAATTAGGTTTGGGCTAAAGTTGGGCTTGGGCCCATTTGTTGTTGGGCTGAAATACTGGGCTTGAGCTCAATCTTTAATTTTAACCCAAAATTTCACCATGGGTTTGAATTGGGTCGACTTTAATTATTCGACCCAATCCAACTTATAATTTTTTTGATAGGCTCGGACTTTCATTGATGATGTGGCAACTCGTGATTCGCCGAAATTTCTCATTCAATAGGTGTACAACAAGACAAGACAAAGGAGAACGAAATTAGCAATTAGAAAAAATTCAAAGGTTGACTAGTCAACCTTTCCTTATTTGCAAATATTGTTAAAAGATAATGTATTTTTTGGATTTTTTTTTCCTTATTTTACTATCTATTGTAAATATCCTAAACAAAATGATAATAACCCCAAGAAAGCTAAAACAGATTTGACTTGGAAGAGTGATCGATGTTTAAGAAGAAAGGAGAATTTGTTCCTAACTTCAAGATTTCGAACTCTCCACAATCTAATTGATCACACTAGATTGAAAGTTCTAAAAACATGCATCAAACACAAGAATACAAAGAAAGTATAAAACTTGAGATACTAAACTCTATAATGAAAATTCATTCATATTTCAATTCCAATTCTCAAATAACAAAAGTATATAGGTATTTATACTAATTGAAAAGACAATTTGAAAGGACACAACCTTTCACCTAATTGACTAGTTTCGACAAAAACTCTTCAACTACATACATGAACTTTCATAAATGTAAATACATTGCTATAAATTGATACATATAGTATTAAATATGTGAATGAATCTGAATTTCCAGATTCTGTGTGTCCAATTGACTCTTCGAACTTCAAGGATTGCAACTCTTCATGATAGACTCGAAATTTAGCTTTGGAAGCAAGAATTTAATCCCTCTTGAAGTCTTTTAGCTCCAGCTCTTGTCATTAGCCTTTGTGACATAATGATTGCCTCTTTTTGGTTGACTTGGAAAGTTCTCCCATGGATTTTCCACTTGAGGTTCATTTGAGCTAGATTGAGCTTGTTGAGCTTCATTTTTCCATTCATTTAAGCTGGTTTAAACTTGTGAGCCTCATTTTTCTCTCGGTTGGTCAGCTCCTTATCATTCACCCCCTCTTCGAAAAGATTTATCCTCAAATCAAAATTACCTAATCAAACAAGAATAAATCAACAACATTAAATGTAGCATTCACATGATACTTACTTGGAAAATAAATTTTGTATGCATTATCATTGATCTTTTCTAAAACTTGAAATGGTCCATCTCCCCTTGAATATAGCTTGGATTTTCTTTTATTTAGGGAACACTCCCTTTGCAAATGAACCCAAATCCAATCTCCTGGTTTCAAAATGAGTGGTTTTCTTCCCTGATTCACTCTTTTGGCAACCTTTTCATTATGCTTCTCAGCTTTTTCTTTTACTTGCTTATGCAGCTTCTTGACAAATTCGGCTTTTGACTTGGCATCAAGTTGGACAAACTAGTGAGTTGGCAAAGGCAATAAACCAAGAAATGTCTTAAGGTTTAAATCCATAAACTATTTCGAAAGAAGTTGAACATTTAGTTGTGCTATGGACAACCCTATTATAAGCAAAATCAACAAAAGGCAAAATTTCCTCCCATATATGAAGATTCTTTTCAAGAATTGCCCTAAGCAACGTTATTAACATTCTATGACAACTTCAGTTTGTCCGTCAATTTGTGAGCAACATGTGGTAGAAAACAACAATTTAGTTCTAATTTTTTCCACAAAACTATCCAAAAATGACTTAAGAACTTGACATCTCTATCAGTAACAATCGAACTAGGAATGCCATGAAACCTCACAACTTCCCTCAAGAATAAATCAACAATGTTCTTAGCATCATCAGTTTTATGACAAGAAATAAAATGTGACATTTTGCTAAAACGATAAAAAACAACGAATATACTATCATGCCCTCTCCATGTTCGAGGTAGACCAGTAATAAAATCCATAGACAAATAAACCCAAGGTGCATTAGGAACAGGCAAAGGTGTGTACAATCCATGTGACCTATACATAGATTTAGCTTCTTGACATGTAATGCATGTACTACAAACTTTGTGAACATCATGTTGCATGTGGGCCAATAAAAATGACTCTTGAGTGCCTCATATGTCTTATAGTCAGAAAAATGACCCATCAAACCACCTCAATATGCTTCCTTAACAATTAATTCCCTATATGAACCCTTAGGAATGCAAAATTTATCTTTCCTACTATTCCATTCATACATTGGGAAAATAAATTATCAAAATCATAATCATTTTCATACATTTCTTTAAAAACTAAAATCCCATTAATTTCAAAGATAAAGTTGGTAACAAGCTATATCTCCTAGATAATGCATCAACAACAATATTTTCCTTACCATTTTTATTACTTATCACATATGGAAATGATTCTATGAATTCAACCTACTTAGCATGACGAAGATTTAATTTGTCTTGTCCCTTGAGATGCTTCAAACTTTCATGGTCATTATGGATGAAAAATTCCTTTGGCCATAGGTAATGTTGCCAAGTTTGTAATGCTCTTACCAACGCATACAACTCCTTATCATAAGTTAGATAGTTTAAAGCAACACCATTCAATTTCTCACTAAAGTACATAATGGGTTTTTGTTCCTGCATTAAAATGTCTCCAATCCCTATTCCACTAGCATCACACTCAATTTCAAATATATTTTCAAATTAGTTAGGCAAAGACAACGAAGGTTCATAGCTTAATTTTTCTTTCAAAACATAAAATGCCCTTTCATGAGATTCTCCCTATTTGAAAACAACATGCTTTTTAACCATCTCATTCAATGATGCAATAATGGTACTAAAGTCCTTAATGAATCTCATATAAAAACTAGCTAAGCCATGAAAATATCTAACTTTACTAGCATTTTTAGGTTGTGTCCATTCTTGGATAGCTTTAACTTTCTCATTATCAACTTCGATACCATTGGCAAACAAATGAGCTTTTCTCAATGCAAGCAAAACCTTCCTAACATGCTCCACAGGCTCTTCTAAAGACTAATAAATCAGAATATCATCAAAATAAAGTACCACACATTTTCTTATGTATTCACACAAAACATGATTCATGAGACGCATAAAAGTACTAGGTGCATTGGTAAAACCAAAAGGCATAACTAGCCACTCATACAATCGATGCTTAGTCTTAAATGCAGTTTTCCATTCATCACCAACTTTCATCCTAATTTGATGGTATCCAGACTTAAGATCAATTTTAGTAAATAAAATAGATCCATGTAATTCACCTAACATATCATCAAGTCTAGGTAAAGGATGACAATACTTTATCGTAATCTTATTGATGGCTCTACAATCCACACACATTCTACAAGCTCCATCCTTCTTTGGAACCAATGTGACAGGAGCAGAATAAGGACTTAGACTTCCTCTTGTATATCCTTTGGCAAGCAACTCATCAACTTGCTTTTGAATTTTTTTTTTGTCTCGATGGGATTAGCTGGATAAGCTTGCCTATTTAGAATGACCGCTCTCGGAAAGAAGTCAATTTGGTGTTCAATCCCTTTAAGTGGTGTCAACTCACTTGGTAGATCTTCAGGAAAAATGTCTTTAAATTCCTGCAACTAAATAAGAAAAACACTAGGCAAATAAGTTTTTGAGTGTCACTAGTATGGGCCTTTGCACAAAAGTACAAAGATTGGTTTTGTGGAAAACAAAACTTTTCTAACCTCGCTATTTCTAGATATCAAACTCTCCGTTCTTTCTTTTCTCTCTTTGGGATGTTTTTCTTTCTTTTCACTTCTTTCTTTTTCTTACAATTATTTTTCTCACTCTCATAAGGAATTTTCTCTTTTTCTTTCAAATTCTTCTCTTTTTCTTTTCCAACTCAAATTATTTTTTTCCTCTCTCATTTTTTCCAACTTCCACTCTCATTTTCTCTAACTTGCATTGCTCATCATACACATCTCTAGTTTACACATATGTGGTTTTCCACATATATGTTTTCCTTTTTTTTTTTCCTTCCTATGTTTTATGTTGTTTGAGTCTTGTACATTTGTATCTACGTATTTACCGTTTTCGTTTTTGTGCAGATTCTATGGCTTTTCAAAAATATATCATTGTTTATTTTTTTTGTATTGATAAATATACTGGAAAATGAAAATATATATCTCATATATTATTCGGTATGCAACATGGTTGTAAAAACTTCCATGTTCGTGCACTTAAGAAATATACTGTAGTGCATTTCTTGAAAATACAAATATGTATCGAGTACATTATTTTGTATATAAGATGTAGTGTTGTATAAGATGGTATATTGTAAGAACTATCATGTTCGTGCACTTAAGAAATATACAGTTGTATATTTTTAAAAAAAAAAAAAAAAAAAATATCGTTGTATATTGCAACATATGACTCTGGTTTTATATGCATTTCATTTTTATATGTAAATACGAGGCTTATTTCAAATATATAGATATCTATATCAAATATAATTAGAATAAGTACAGATTTTAGGTAAGTTACGTAATATATACCATATTAAGATATATATATTTCATGTACTTTGTCATATATACACATGTATATTTAACTATTTTGCAAATATATATCCCATATTAATATAATAATAATACTAACACGTGATAAATTAGACCATAAAATAAGATACATGAAATCCTCATATTATTTGAAATAAACCCATACATATTTAAAATTGAAAAAAAAAATGTAGCAATAAACTCTATCTATATACTATGTGAAAGGAATCATGAGGTCTGCAGTGAAGCGGGATCATCTCCAATTTCAATATTTCACATAATAAAACTTATAGAACAACAAAATTATGCATAATCAAAAAGAATTTATAGCATGCTAATGAGGGAATTAGGGAAGAATTAAAACTTATCCTTGAAGAACCAATTATTCGCGAGATCCCTCGATTCGAACACAAACTCTCCTCGAAACTCGATCTTCCAAAAAAAAAAAAAATAACAAACCCAAAAGAACACTACCAAGAGATCAATCTCTGTATTCTCTATAAGGGATGAGAACCACAAGAGGTGTGCTGTTGAATGAAATTGAAATTGCAGCGAACGGAACGTGATGCAATGTAATGCTGGCCCAAAGATTGGAATGAATGGATGATGGTGATGGATGATGATGTGTGTGATGATATGCGTTGCTAAATCACGCTTCTCGATAATAAATGCGATACTACATTCTAAAATAATGTATGTGATACTGCTGATATGCGTTCATAGTATGTGTTCATGTAGTACGTACGTGTCACAAGTTTTCTTGCATTGGAACCAAGTTTCTTAGAGTGATCTGAGGTCGAACACGAGAATTGCGATGATCAATGCGATATTAATGTGATATATGCGACTTAAAACAAAATAATAATGAATTGTATTGGAAAAGTAAAATGCGGTGATGAATAAACAAATAAGCAAAGAAATAAACAAACAAACAATTGTGAAGATGTGCAAGTATCTGATGGAATGTGATGGCAAGTCTTGTGAAATGTAGCAGAAAGAGAATGGGTTGGGGGAAAGGACATCGCAAGTTCGTCAATCCTATTGAGGACTCAACTAAGGTTCTGCTTTCCCTTGGCTTACACCTCTCAGTGATCGGCCACATTCCCATATCTCTATGGTGAATCAGGGATGAATGTTGCAAACGCAAGGTTGTTTCCATCTTTGGAAATACTTCTTGCTTTAGTTAACGCATTCTATCAACCTTCTTTCAAGAGGTGGATTAACATCTTCACTTCTGCTCTCACAGGTGAAGATGTCGTTGAGCATGCATTAGCTAAACTTAGCTGATTTCTTCAACGTGGATTAACTTACTCACTTAATCCTTCCCTCTGACCCTGGAGAATTAGTTACACATGATGAAGGAAATGGATAATGAATGTATGGTTGAGAAGATGAATATGATAATGATATTAAAAGATAAAGATAAGTGTTTGTTATAGATAAATGAAGGAAGGATTAGAAATGAACAACAGTTGAAGAATAGAAAGTGAGAACAAATAAGGAAAGCGTGTCAATGTCTTGGCACGGATCCCGATCGGAGACGATTTGCTTGCTGGCGTGTAGGAGGAGTGTGGTGGAAAACTTCCTTCTTAGGATAGTTTCCCTGGTAAAGATGATCTTTGCACAGAGCTTCTCTTCGGGATTGTGAAAGAATTTTTGGCTCCCGAGACTTCCCTTTCGAACTTATCTCGTCATTCTCCTAGATTTTCTCTAAATGTCTCTTCAGACCAGCCTCCTCTCTTTGGAATTGATGTAGCTATCTATAGACCTTCACATCTCCTTCGTCAGTGGTCCTGCTCTGAAAAGTTGCTTTTTCTACCACGACTTGGTGGAAACATCCGCTCTGCTCGACTTGGTGGAAACATCCGCTCTGCTTCACATTCAATTTGTTAGATCGTACAACAGAAAAGTTGTATAATTTCATAAATCCCCGCGAATGCGTCGCTATTTTCATCTACGATCGATCGCCGCATGCGGTGCAAATGCGTTGATCTTTTTGTTCACGAACGATCGTCGCATGCGGTGCAAATGCGTTGCTCTTTTCGTCCACGATCAGCGGTCGCATTCGGTGCGAATGCGTTGCTCTTTCTGTCCACGATCGACCATTGCATTCGGTGCGAATGCATTGCTCTTTTTGTCCTCGAGCGATCGTCGCATGCGGTGACCTGTTTCCTGCAAAACAAAGACTTAGACATCCCTTTTTGCCATCGCAATGGGGTTAGCAGGTGTGCTTCCGACACTTTACAACTTTTGCGTTTCTAAGCTAATTTCTATATGTTCGACGTAACTTTTTCCTTCTTTTTACCGGATATTCTAAATAAGATGGTATAAATAACTTGTATTTCTACAAGTTATCACACCCCTAAATTTAGATATATGCTTGTCTTCAAGCATATCCTCTACTAAGGCAGCTCAAGTCCTATCCTAACTTTGCATCGATCGGCTATTTCAAATGCTCTACCTCTACATAATTTCTCAAAATTACTAATTCCTTCTATCCTTTGAACATTTCTTCAGCATGCACTACTTTATTCTTACCTAAGACAAACCTCTGCTCAAAATTCTCTTCTTTTTTTGAAAAGAATGTTTTTCCTATTCTTGTAAAAATAATGAAGTGCGCCTTTTATGTGGTGGCCTGGTTTGTGTCTTCCTATAGAGAGCGTTGATCATGGTTACACCCTTCATTTTGGCTTGCTCCCATGGGTGTCATGTGAGCATCCATCTTCGGTTGTGTACCAAGCTCAACTTCAACTCTTGATCCTTAGCCAAGTTTTCACTTTAGCTGGTCAGTGGGGTTGTCTCTCTTTTTTTCTTTTTTTGTATTGCATCGATCCTGGTAACCTACCTTCATTTTGGCTTGCTCCCATGGGTGTCATGCGAACATCCAACTACGAGCAGGTTCCTTTCACGACTTAACTCTTATCAGGTTGGGATTTTCCCTTGCGCTGACAGCGGAGTTTTTTTTTTTTTTTTTTTTTTGTTGAAGAACGCATTTGCTTGATATGAATGCATCCGCTTGATCGCATCTGCTCAGACCTTTCCCACCCCCAAATTTAGAGAGTTGAAAGGTCCTCATTGCGTTGTTTTGGACAGAAAAGACAAAACACTTGGTCCAAATTTGAAAACAAGGTTTGAGCAGAGTCTTGTGATAGAGAAGGTAAAGTGGAAACTATTACGATGAATTTTCTAAGTGTTATGCAGAAAATGTAATATATAAAGAAATTGTGCTAAGGTTCCGCATAATACTCGTCATGGCAGCACAAATAAACAACGCAAAAGAAAAGAAAGGAAATGCCGCAATAAATTGACAAAGGATGATATAAATAAAGAGGCCAAGACATAAGTAAGAATAATCCCTCGATGTATATAAAAATTGTCTAAGTACATAAAGAATTGTAATAATCGCAATCACAAAAATTGTAAGCATGTACAGGAGAATACAAAGGTATAGCTATAAAAAAAATTGGAATAGCAGCAAAAAGAATTCAAAAATGTGAAGGAGAAGGTGGTACACCCCCAAATTTAATTTTGTGGCGGGGGCTCTCAGTGAGGAGGGCGTTGCGGAGGAGCTCCTTGCGGTGCTTCTTGAAAGAACAGAGGCTGCTGCAGATGTTGAGGCACCACCGGACCATGCAAATATGCGGTCAAGAAATTAAAGGACTCGTGGTTGCGTTCGACTATCTGTCTTTGATTCAGGCGAAGGTAAAGATGTTGCGTTGAATGTTTATCATCACCTGATGCAGCTCTGAGTTGCTCTCTCGCAACTCCATCAATGTATGGCGGAAAGAAGATAGTTCTTGTGATAAGAAGCCCCTCATGTCTTCAAGGGCAATAGCTAGAGATGCAGTGGGAGGTGGTATCGTTGATGTCTCACCTGCATCGGTTTGGGGCTGAGCGGAAGGGCCTGCTCCCAAACCGTGTGGGTCGTCAACATGCGGTAATGTTTGAGGGGAAAAGTGGGGTGGAGATAGATGGCTGATGGAAGCTGATGGAGATGCAGGGTTGGAGTCGGGCGCAAGGAGGAGGTTTGTAAATTTTTCGGGAAGAAGGGAAAGGGGCTCAGTTGTTGGACTGAGTGGACGAATGACTAAGGGTAAGGGGTCCAAGGGTAAGTTGGTTTGCTGATGCGATGCACTTCCTTGGATTATTTCCTTTCCTTTGTCATTGAGGGGCCGTTTCTTGGGTCTAGATGGTTGTGGCGCATTCAAGTCAATGAGGGGCCACTTCGGGAGAGGCTCAGGGCAATGCGGCGAACCCTTGAGAAGGACTCTCAAGATTTTCGTGCTGATGAGGCCGTGGACTTCTGATATGGGTTCTTCTTCAATGCCCGCACCCATAGATAGGCATAGGCTAGAGACCGTCCATGGAAAGAAGTACTGGCCCCTGACGCAGCCTACATAACCTCTGATTTGCTTCGCAAGAAGCTAGCCCACATCAATTGGAATGTTGCGCGGGATGCAGTATGCGACCATGACTCTATCCCTTGAAATGGTTTTGTCATGCGACGTCGGGATGAGCCATCTTTTCACCAAGTAGACCCAAAGGCGCGCTTCAGGTAGCAGATGGTTGGAGGCAAGGGTTTTGATACCGATCAAGGACACCATCCACTTAGTGCCCAGTTGTAGTACTCTCAGCACATCCTCCATATGCTCTTGGGCAGGATCATCAATCAATTTGTTACCCAGTGCTTATGGGAAATTCTTCAACTAGTAGAGCTAATTGATGTCCTCCGCACTGAATGGCACTACCCTCATGTCAACGATCACCGCATCTTCGGTGTCGTGGAGCTGGCCATTGTAGAAGGCCCTCACTATCGCTGGAATGATTATGGATGGGCATTGGCAGAAAGTTTCCCACCCATGCTCTACCACAATACTGATGACAAGATCTAGTAGTGGCGTTAGCGCAAGAAAGAAACCCATCTCTATCAATAAATCATCGTTTTCCTTCTTGGTTTTTGGGCGCCTCCTGGCCGGCGTAAGCTCGCTGCTTTCCACCTTCGCTTTGCCTTTTTCTTGAGCGAATGCAAGGCGGGATTTTTGTCTTTGAGTGCATTCTTGCTCCTTGCATTGCTCTTGTTTTTCCTTTTCCCATTCTTCCTTTTCTTTTCTTTTTAGATCTCCGGTGTGCTGAATGTTGGCTTTGCGTTTTCCTCCTTTGTTATCTTCTCCGCCTCCTCTTCTTCTTTCATTTCTTTTTCAAACTGCTCGAAGGCGAGCGTAATACACTGCTCATCCTCGAGCCTTCTCTTCTCTTCTTCTTCTACCCCTGCATTGGCACGGTGAACCTTCTCATCATGCAGTCGCCTGGCCAAATCGGTTGAGGCGATGATTTGGCATGCCCTTGCCATTTTTTTTCCTTCTCCTCTAATTTTCTTCTTCTTTCTTCCTTTCATTCTCTATGCGTTCATGGATTGTTGACCCTTGCAATGCATTCTCCTTCTGACGCCGCATTAATGGGGAGATGTCAGGGTCTTCCTTGTCGTCCGAACCACGGAGTTGAGCCTCCAACACAACTAGTTTAGAATACGTCCATGAATCTTGTTGTTGCGTTGCTGGTTCAAATTGTGCTAACACTCCCACTTCCACCCTTATGATGGTTGATTCTCCGTCAAAATCCGCACTTTCTGCTTTTTTCCTCCTCTCTTCCTCTTTTCTCAGGCGCTTCTCTTCTCGCCTGCGTTGTTTTCTTTCACTTCTTCGCTTTTCCTTCTTTTCTTTCTCCAATCGGGCAACTTCATCTTTCTTTGCCCGTTTCTCTTTGACTCTTCTCTCCTGCTTTTCTTCTTCGGACTTCTCTGTCCACCTTCTTGCCTTCATAACCTCCAGAACAGCCATTATGGGTCCCTCATTGGAGTCTGTTGGGGCAGTCTCCTTAGGATCCGAGATGGTGAGGGCCATCCTCCGCGAAGCTAAAGCTAACTTCTCCTTCGACGGCAGGGGTTGGTCCTACCTCTGGCAACCCACCGTCCTTCTCCAAGTGGCTCAAGATGCTCCCAAACACCTCCTTGTCGTCTTTTCTCTTCTGCTCACTTTTGGTTGGAGGTAATGAGGCATGACCTCAGTTCTGTTGGTAGGGGCACTCTCCATGTTCGGCCCCTCATGGTGGGTGGACGGTGTTGCGGTCACAGAGGGTTTTTGCCTAGGTTTTCTGGCGATTCTAGAAGTTGGCTTGGACTGGGTGGTGAGGCGACAGCTGACAGCGAGGAAAGCTGCCTCCCGCGCGGTGATAGGGGCTTGGAAAGGGGATGATCGTTGAGAAGAGGAATGTGATGACTGTCCGGCCATGAGTTTGGTGAAGGGAAAGAAGATGGTGGTGATTTTTCTTTTCTCGGAAGAAAGAGCGGACGGCGGTCAAGGTATGCAGAGAGTTTTTGGTAGGGTTTTCACGTAGAAGAATTCAAATGGACTCCCAGACGAGGCTGGGGGGGGATTTATAGGTTGGGCCTTGATGGGCCCAACGCAATTGGTAGCTGGCAGGCTTTGGTAATCCAAAAAGCCTGCTGCGCCCCTCCTATTATGACATAGTAGGAAAGGACGTCCTTTCGTCTGCTATGTAATAATTCACCTCAGAAGCTGAAATGATCGTTCGATTACCTTCTCCGCGAATACTTTATCATTTATTTATTTATTATTTTTGGAGGACGGGCGCAATGTATATCTACAACACATCTATCAACGCAATGCATTTTCGGAGGACGATGCAATGTATTTATACCAACGCAACATATCCATCAACACAATGCATATTTGGAGGACAGGCGCAATATATATCTAATAATGCAAAATACACCTATCGACACAATGTATACCTAACATTGTATTGTATCACCAACATCGCAACGCTTGTCCTAAAACCATAATGATAAGACATTGCGGTGTTCACTTAAATCATTCGTTCAACAGTAAATTAAAGTCAACGCAATCAAAGACTGAAATGGAAATTAACTCAAATAAGCAGGGAAACTAATTCACTAAAGCAATAATAAAGCGGTAAATAAAGCAGTAAAGATAGTTAAAATGGATGTTATTTAAAAAGGGTTTTCGATTTTACCACAAATGCATCCCTGCAAGCGATCAGTCTTGCTTGCCTAGGTCGATGGTCTCCTTGTGTCATTCCACATTGCCCCCATAATAGGGTTTAATTCGTTGACCATTGACTTTTAATGCGTATTTTCCATCCTCATTTGTTAACTTCACTATGTCATGGGGAAAGATAATCTTGATTCGAAATGGCCCAGACCAACGGGACTTCAACTTTCCTTGAAGCAATCACAAACGTGCGTTAAATAAGAGTACCTATTGACCTACGAAGAACGTCTTCTTTCTTATGCGATCGTCATGCCATTTTTTGGTTCGTTCTTTGTAAAGTTTGGCATTTTCATAGCCGTTCATGCGCCATTCGACCAGCTCATTCAACTGCAGCTTCCAAACTTCTCCCACATTCGTCAGATCAAAATTCAGCTTTTTGATTGCCTACATTGCCTTGTGTTCCAGCTCGAGAGGCAGATGGCAAGCTTTTCTGAAGACCAGAGCATATGGGGACATACTAATTAGAGTTTTAAAGGTAGTCCTGTATGCCCACATGCACTTCATCGAGCTTGGGTGACCAATCTTCCCTGGAGGTACTGACTACCTTTTCCAAGATAGTCTTGATTTCTCGATTGGAGATTTCTGCCTGCCTATTGGTTTGTGGGTGATGAGCAATTGCAACCCTATGGCTGACATTAAATTTGATCAACAGGTTGGTGATGATGCGATTGATGAAATGCATGCCTTCATCACTAATTAATGTACGGGGTGTTTCATATCGCGCGAAGATGTTTTTCTTGAGAAATTTCACCACCATGGCCGCATCATTTCTAGCACATGGGATGGCCTCAACCCACTTTGAAACATAATCAACCGCAACCAAAATATAGTGATGACCCTCTAAAGGCAGAAATGGGCCCATGAAGTCGATTCCCCATACATCAAAGAGTTCAATTTCTAAGATTAAGGTCAAAGGCATTTCGTCCCATCTGGACATGTTCCCTGTTCTCTGACACTTGTCGCATTTCACAACATGGGCGTGGGTATCCTTTAATAGCGTTGGCCAAAAATAGCCGCTCTGCAAAACTTTTGTGGTGGTCCGCTGCCCCCCAAAATGTCCTTTATAAGGGGACTCATAGTTCTAAAATGTGCTTAGCTTCATGCTCAGGAACGCATCGACGCAGAATATGATTAGGTCCGAGTCGATACAGGAATGGATCATCCCAGAAATAAAATTTAACCTCGTGCCTCAACTTCTTCTTCTGTTGGTATGAGTAGTCTTCAGGTACTTGGCCGCAAACTGTGAAGTTTACAATATCCGCATACCATGGGATGTTAACGCATACCATCATAAGGTGCTCGTCGGGGAATCTCTCTTTAATCTCTTTCTCTCTCTTCTGAACCTCGCAATTTTCTAAACATGATAAATGATCTATGACTTGGTTCTCAGTGCCCTTTCGGTCTTTGATTTCTAGGTCAAATTCTTACAGGAGTAGTACCCACCTAATTAGTCTTGGTTTTACATCATTTTTCGTCATGAGGTATTTGATCGCAGAGTGATCCGTATACACCACCACGTTCGATCCAATCAGGTACTGTCGAAATTTCTCCAGGGCAAACACCACTACGAGCATTTCTTTTTCTGTGGTTGTATAATTTTCTTGCGAATCATTTAGCGTCTTATTGGCATAATAGATAGGATGCAAAACTCTGTCTTTTCGCTGGCTCAAGACTGCACCCACTACATATCCACTTGCGTCACACATCAGCGCAAACGGTTGCATTCAGTCGGGCGTAACCAGAATTGGTGCTGTGATGAGCACATTTCTCAGCATGTGGAACGCTTCAGCGCATGCATCATTAAAATCATATTCGCAATCAATATCGAGGAGCGTACTTAGTGGTCTTGCGATTTGAGAAAAGTTGCGGATGAATCTTCGATAGAACCCCGCATGTCCCAGAAAACTCCTAAGTGTTTTCACATTGATTGGTGTTGGTAACTTGGATATTGCGTCAATTTTTTGCTTGATCCACTTTCAATCTTGCCTTCGATATCTTGTGACCCAACACTATTCCTTCTTTTACCATAAAATGCCATTTCTCCCAGTTCAAAACCAAATTTGTTTCAACGCATCTCTTCAAAAATTTTTCCAAATTTGATAAACAAGATTCAGAGGTGTTGCCAAAAATCGAAAAGTCATCCATGAACACCTCGATTGGCTCTTTCAGGAAATCTGAGAAGATGGTCATCATACACCTTTAGAAGTTGCCAGGTGCGTTACAGAGTCCAAATGGCATGCGACGGAATGCAAATGTACCGAAAGGGCACGTGAATGTTGTCTTGTCTTGATCTTCTGGCACAATCGCGATCTGGTTGTACCCTGAATAGCCGTCAAGAAAGCAAAAGAATTCATTCCCTACAAGCCGATCCAACATTTGATCAATAAACGGGAGTGGGAAATGGTCCTTCTTTATGGCCAAATTTAGCTTGCGATAATCCATGCATATTCTCCACCTCGTAGTTGTTCTGATTGGAATTAATTCATTCTTGCTGTTGGTGACGACTATCATACCCCCTTTCTTTGGAACGCACTGCACTGGGCTTACCCAGCTGCTATCAGATATGGGGTAAATGACACCTACATCAAGCCACTTCACAATTTCTTTCTTGAAAACCTCCCTCATGGCAGGGTTTAGATGGCGCTGCCTCTCTACGGATCCTGTTTTTCCCTCTTCAAGATGGATCTTGTGCATGCAATACGAGGGACTGATCCCTCGAATGTCTGCTAAGGCCCATCCCAGGCTTTCGTGTATTTCTTGAAGATCTGAATAAGTGCCTCCTCATTTTCTTTGCTCAGCGAGGCAGAGATTATGACTGGTAGAGTGTCATTGCCTCCTAAATAAACATATTTAAGGTGCACTAGTAGCACCTTCAACTCCAACACGGGTGGTTCTTCCAAGGATGGCTTAGTTCGTTGTGTTGATCGTTCAGATAACTTTATCGATTCAAAATCTTGGTCGGTCTGTATTGTGGCATAACTATCCTCTAGCATTGCGCCAACCTCAAAGTCTTCTTCTTCCGTTTCTTCTTGAAACTCATGCCATTGTTCTTCCTGCAGTTCTCCAAGATATTGGTATTTTTCCATATCATCTGGGTATTTCAATGCATTGAGAACGTTGAACTTCGCTTGTTGATTGTCAACTCTTATAGTGAGTTCTTCTTTTTGTACGTTGATCAGTGCGTGCCCTGTTGCGAGAAACAGCCGACCCAATATAATCGGCACCTCAATGTCAGCTTCGTAGTCTAGTATAAAGAAGTCAGCTAGGAAGATGAATTTGTCCACTTGCACAAGCACGTCCTCTATCTTGCCCCCTGGATGCATTATTAACCTGTCAGCCAACTGCAACGTGACTGTGGTGGGCCTTGCGTTGCCGATGTTTAACTCCTTGAAGATTGATAAGGGCATCAGGTTGGTGACTCTGTATATTTTTGGGAAGAGGGAGAGTTTTTTTAGAGAAAAAGATATTTTTTTTCCTTTAGAAGCAAGAGAGAGAGAAAAGAAAAAACTTACGGTAACTTCCCTCACATCACGATAGATTAAGAGAAAATTTGAGGGGGGGGGGGGAGTTGTATTCTCTCTTTTTGATTTTAAAAAAATTAATTTAACAAAAAATAAATATATATACATATAATTACTAACTCATTATATATATATATATGTTATATCAAATATAACACATAATCAATAGTTTTTATATTGTATTAAATACAATATAACCTATAAAAATCCAAAATTATATCTCAATAATCCCTGTTGAGGTATAAATGGGACCTTATGGACCTGTAGATTGAAGCTCCAATGGTACTTGAATAATTAATTAAACTTCTTTAATTAAATTATAGTTTAATTAATTATTCAATATCCATTAACTATCGGTCACTCCATTAAAGATCGACAACTGCACTCTTCACACAACAGATATATTTCTGTGTCTATTGGATATAACCAGTCAACAGTTTGATGGCCCTTCACAAATTGCTTATAAGTACAGTTGGGCAAAAATAACCGTTTTGATCCTGTAGTTACATCTACAGTTATATTTTTGTGTCTCTCTAATGAACAATAAGTCATAGTCTAACTATGACTAAATCCGTCTCGAGCCAAAAAAGTGTGTGGCCATATTGTTCAAGCCCTGGAATTAGCTTTTAAGAGAGCAATTTATCTACTTATCTCGACATCAAGAAAGGAGAGGATTTTGTCTTATGTAGCTATGTTACCAGCTCCCCAATTAGACAAATCCCCAAAATGGTAAGCATATCAAGTCGACGAACTAGCCACTCTCACCCATGCAAATCAAAGGACCGTCTTCATAGGCAGGAGTTCACAACTCACTCAGGATTCAGGTCATGTCACCTATGGTCATCCTGGTGAAATGTAAGTCTCTACTATTAATGGTGTTATATAATGAGACTAGTCATGTCGTAGTCTGGTGTTATACAAATTCTTTGTATAAGATATCCCCGCTCACATGTCTCCACATGAATGATCAGGATCAAATCATTTGTAGCACTTTACAACACTTGTAACATCTACAAAGCTAGTCGTATCTGTAGTGTCACCAGGATAAGGTACTCAACCTTATCCATCTACTACAGACCATTTATGTTATCATTTAAACATGATCCACTTGTATGTCTCTACATACATGTTTAAATTACATAAAATAACCTAGGATCTTTGTTTATTGGATTGAGTGTATGCTAAAAAATTAACAATTATTTTAATAATAACAGTTTGTTTATATAAAGTTTACAAACTACAAGAATACAAGAGAGATTTAGGATACCAATCCCAACACTATGTACTACATTCTCATAGTATATAAACCTCGAGAAGATCTGTTTTGGAAAGCATGTTGTCGTGCCGTCAGATTCGTAAAGATCTGTCTTAGAAAGCATGTCGTCATGCTAACATAGATATGTCTCACATATGTTGAGTTTTATGTCCTAAGACTCGTGGTTGGTAAATAATAAACTCATTCTATAAATCAATAAAGTTGTTATTGAAGTTTGATTCAATAAAGTTGTATTGAATATATGAATTGCGTATTTCCTTTTAGAAATAAATCCAATAAACTAAAAGATCCATGACTATTACATGAGTACTTGAACTTTATGTGGAGACATAAGAGTGGATTAAGTTTGAGTAAATAGTCTAAATGATCTAGAGTATATGAATAAGGTTGGGTGCCTTATTCTGGTAAAACTATCAGATGTGGCCCACTCTGTAGTTGTTACAAAGAGTTGTAAAGTGCTACAGATGAAATGATCATGATTCGTACATGAAGTGACATGAGGAGTGGGGGCGTCCTGTGCAATGAGTTTACGCAAGATTGGACCAAGAAATAAGTTACTTTTACTTTATAAAATTGTTTACTGTTTAAGACTGGCTATTTCAAAACGATGACCTAGGTAACTTGACCTTAATCCTGAACTAACTATGAACTCATGTTTATTCGGAATTATCCTTGGATTTGCATAGGTGAGGGTTGGCTCAACAGCGCCGGCTTAATAAGCCTCCCATTTTAGGGGTAAGAGCGGGTAGATAGCTGGGGACATAGGGTGCAAGATGTAATTCACTCCTATCTACTTTCAGGGATAGTAGAGAGGTTGTTCCCTTAAGTGTTAACTCTGGGTCTTGAACAACGGGCCCCACCCTCTCATTGGCCCAAGAGGAATTCGGTTTAATGGTTGGATCTCGAACCAATTGTTCATTAGAGGATCAGTGAAACTTAAGGAACAAGAGGTAATCTTGGGGGTAAAACAACTATTGATCCAACTGTTATTATGACAACCTATGAAGGGTTAATTTACTAATCATAGTTATATCGAGTGGACATAATATATCTACAGTGAGGGGAGTGCAACTACTGGGCTTCCGGTAGTTAACGAATGAGGGTTAATTCGATTTAAAAAGTTTAGTCGATTAATCTCGGATCGTTGGAGCCCATGACTTGTAGGTCCATTAGGTCTCCCTACTAACTCACCAATGGAATAAACCTTATAATAGTATGATGAGTTAATTTAAAATGTTCAAATACGAATAAAGTGAATTATTAATTATATGTGATATAATTACTCGTTTAATTATTAATTTAAACGAAATTGGAGAATTGATTGATATTTAATTCGATTTAAATATCAAATTGCATGAATAGAGATTCGTGGTTGCAGAATTGACATGTAATTAATTTAATATTTGATATTAAATTAATAAAATTAATAAATTTGTTTAATTAATTGAAATGTGAATTTTGTGAAAATTCAAATATTAGAAAATCAATTTTGTTTAATTTAATTTTTGAGAAATTAAATTAAATTTGGATTTTTAATAAAAACCCATTTAATTGGTTTTAAATTAATTAATTTTTGAAATTAAATATCAATTTTAATATGATTAAAATTGAATTCAATTAACAAAAATTGGAAAAAACCCACTCCCAATGTTAGTGGGTTTTTCCAATTCATGTCATCAAATTCTACTTAAATCCTTCAAGTAGGAGGTGTCTACTTAATATGCAATTTGATTGCATGAGTACACTGAATAAAATATGAAGTTTTGATGCTAGAAAGATCTTCATGCAATTCTAAATTTTGAGAAAAGGAAAAAAACTGATGAAAAAATGGTTCTTCATTTTCACAACAGAAAACCAGTGAAGTTATCCTCTTAATTCCCTCAATCTTAGCTCATTTTAAGTCCCTTAACTCAATCGAAGGTTCCTAAAGGATAATAAGGAAGTCCTTGTGGTGGTTCACGACCAAAAGAAGAGAAGATTGCAGTTGATTTCGTGGATTGAAGAAAGTCTTTATAGGTATTTCTGAAACCCTCTTTTCATTTGTTGAAAATGCTTAATTTGAAGCTAAAATTGATGAATTAGAGTGTTTAATGATTCATTTTCTTCCATTTCATGCTTGTTGAAACTAACAATTGAGCAACTAAAAGGTAGAACGAACCGAAACTAAAATGGGACAAAAACGAGCCAAAATAAACCTTTGGAGTATCAACAGTGAAGAAAGGAAAAGAAATGACCAAATTTCCCCGTTCTCCCTTACACCGTGCTTTACAATATTGACCTGAGGGCACCAATTCAAGGAGCATCGTGACATTTTCTTGGAGCATAGCTACGCTTCAGAGTTTGACGGATACGGAGGGCTTGCGTGTGCGCCTGATTAATGGGGGAGCGTAACGCTCAGCGTCGCTACACTAAGCCTTATGTTACAACAATTAAAAGTCAGTATAGCTACGTTGTCCCTCAACATAGCGATGCTTGGCCATTTTTATAAATGCAACTTTTGCCGAATTAGGTCATTCCAGCTCGGGCTTTCAGCCCCAGCCTAAATTTATCTTCTCCTCTTCTCATTCCCTCTGTAATTCTTCACTCTTGGGTGTATTTGATGATTGTGAAGCTTATCTTGGACTGATCTCATGGCTAAGGTGAGTTGCTAACTTAGATTTAGGTGAAACCTATGGATCCATTGTGAGAATTTTTGTTCTAAATCTATATTTCTCTTTGATTTACTGTGATTCTTGAATGTATAATAATTTTTATGATTGAATTGATCACCCATCATATTTTCTTTTTAAGCTAGAGATAAATGCATCTTTGTTATGAATCTCCTTAGGGAAAAATTCTAAAGCATGCTTGTGTGAACTTTTAAATTGACTCGAGCAATTATTTTTGTAGCATTGCATACAATTCAAGAATAAAATCGACTAGTAACCTAGGCTATCTATTTCATTAATCGTCTTAATGAGAACCCACTAAATTTCTATATGCTAATTGAGAAGTAGTTAGGATAGATGTAAGATTTCTATGGACGCGATCGAACCCAATTAATCAAACATTTTTTTAATTAAGTGATTAATTAGTAATTAGGGGCTTGCTTTGGCTATTCGGGCAAGTTGACTAAGCACATTAAATCGAGAGAAATAATCCTAAGTAATCCAATGATCAATCGAACATTGGTGGATTCTAAGTTCTGAGCTAGGTGTTTCTTTTACTTTTTCTTGCACTTTAATTTTCTTGAAATTTAAATTCTGCAATTTATATTCCCGCATTTTATTTTCCTCGCACATTATCACTATCCAATAAAAAAACCCTCCGTTTTTATTGCTTTCCATAGACCAAGTTAGCTTAGAGAGATTCTATATTAGGCTCCCCGTAGTTCAACCCCGAACTTGCCACTTGTGCTACTCAGTAGTATAAATAGTTGGTTCGATGATTTATAAATATTATTTGATTTTAAGTCTTTTGCACCAATTATACTTGACATTTTAAAAATGACAAGAAAATAAAAATTAAAGAATATCAAGTATTGTGTCAACGTGAAAAAAATCAGAAAATATCCGCCAACTTTCGGTTTTTTTTTTTTTTTAACATTTTCTTGACGTTTTTCTTTAAAATTACCTATTACTTGACATGTTTTCATAAAAATGTCAAGTAATTTAAAGTTGCAAACTTCAAGTATTGTAGTAGTGACAGTTGTATTCTTCACATTGTAGATATATTTTTGTATTCACAGATATCCCATTACCAGTAAGTCAACACGTCATGAACTGCTCGTAATTACGACTAGGTCAAATTACCATTTTACCCCTATAATTATCTTTTTATCGCTGATCCCCCTAATGAATAAACAGTTTATAGTTCAACTATAAACTAAATCCTTCTCAGGCCAATGAGAGGGTGAAGCCTCTTGTTCAAGATCCGAAACCAATTCTTCAGGGAGCAATTCATCTACTTAACCTAAAACGGGAAGGAGTGAACTCCATCTTCTGTAGTTATGTTTCCAACTCACTACTTGGAAAAATCTCAAAATAGTAGGCTTATTAAGTCGGTGATACTGGTCACTCTCACTTATACAAATCAATGGACTGCCCTCATAGACAGGAATTCATAACTCATTTAAGATTGAAGTCGAGTTATCTATGGTCATCCTATGAAATGTAATCTTTTCAGTCAATGATGTTATAAAGAGGGACTAATCATTTCACGGTTCGGTCTTATGCAAACTCTTTGTATAGAATACCCACATGTCTCTACAGTAGATTTGGATCACATCGTTTGTAATATTTACAACTCTTGTAACATTTACAAAGTGGGTCGTATCCACAGTGTCACCAAGATAAGGCATCCAACCTTATCCATATAGTACAAACCTTTTAGATTATTACTTGAACATGATCCACTTGTATGTCTACCACATACTGTTAAAGTTACATACAATAACCTTGGATCTTAGCTTATTGGATTGAGTTATGCGCAAATAAAATAACTCTTTATTTTATCAATTTGTTCATACAATTTACAAACTACGAGATCCATGAGATTTAAGACACTAATCCCAACAATCACAAAGAATGTCTACATTACAAAACAAGAAGCGAGACCATAAATCTTTTGTTACCTGACACTCTTAAAACAAGTAGGTGTTAACATAAATTCTTTATATCTATATTGAATAGATAAACTCTAGGATCATTCATGTCAAATTGTCAAGGATAACATACCGGATTCCATTGCAAAATTGATGATAGCTTCAAGATGATGATGGATGACTATGGTCTTCCTCAACCAAAACTCCGAATGCCCTTAGTGGGATCTCGCTCTAAATGGGATTCAAGAAGACTGAGTGCTTATTGTTTTGGTATATTGGAGACCATAGCCCTAAGGTCTCTTTATATACTAGTTCAATTAGGGTTCCCATTAATCCCTAATTATCTAGGAATAGGCTTCTACCCATTAAGTCCATACTCAATTAGAAATCTAGGGCCTTAATTAATTAGATCACATAATAGGACCCAATCTAATAAAATAACCCAATGTGATAAATTATTAATCCACATACATAGCCCATACTTTAATTAAACATATTATTATTTAAATATGTTTAAAAATCTCCCACTTGGGCTATGTTTGTGTACCTAATATAATTAAATCACATAAACCTTAAGCGCGCATAAACAGGTTATTTCAATAATAGAATTCCCCTTTAGTTCAATCTGGTCCATCTCATGTATTAGCACGGAATCAAGGCGGCTTTCATCACTACTCTTATAACTAAACCTTCCTTGATCACCAATTCCAATACATTCAATGACATAGATCAAGTATGGATGGATATCATGGAAACTACATGCAAAGTGTTCTAGATCATGCCTGTTTCTAACTGGTCCAAATTCCTTAATGAGATCATTCTAAAAAACTTTATGCTAAATTGCATGCATGATAAACGAGTTCAGATAATAAAATATAAACCATCGACTTTATTCTATATAAAAAATAAACAAAATAAGGTCAAAGAACATCCTCAATAACAAACTCCTACTAAACCATGGAATCAGAAAAGTGACTAACACCCATGTGAGCAACATGCTCATAAAAAACTTTAGGTGGTAAATCTTTAGTCAATGGATATGCCACCATAGAGTTTGTTCCTATGTGTTTTATCGAAATTTGACCATTCTGAACTCTTCCTTTAACAACCAGAAACTTTACGTCTACATGCTTTGACTTTGTATTGCTTCTGTTGTTGTTGGAATACATCACAACCGATTTATTGTCACAAAATAATTTTAGTGGTCTTTTTATGGCAACCACTATCCGCAGTCCAGTGACAAAATTTTGCAACCATATTCCATGATTGGATGCCTTATAACATGCTATAAACTCCGTAGCCATGGTAGAAGAAGCCATAAGTGTTTGTTTAACACTTTTCTAGGATACAGCTCCTCCAGCCAACATGAAGATATAGCCTGAAGTAGATCGCAAAGTGTTTTGACATCCAACATAATCAGAATCAGAATACCCAATGATCTCCAATAAGTGAGCATATAATCTTTTGTTCTCTGTAAATAGCTCATAACCCGTTTGGTTGCTTTCCAATGATCCATCCCCGGGTTACTTAAATATCTGCTTAACACTCCAACTATGAACGCAATATCTAGACGCGTACATACTCGAGCATACATTAGAATTCCAATGGTCGATGCATAGGGAACCTTCTACATCTCCTTAGTCTCGAGTGAGATCTTGGGGCATTGACCTAAATGAAATTTATCACCTTTAGCGATCAGGGTATCTCCCGGCCCACAATCTTTCATCCCAAATCTACTCAAGATCTTTTCAATGTAGTTCTTTTGTGACAATCTCAAAATACCTTGAGAACAATCTCGCAGTATTTCAATTCCTAATACAAAAGAAGCATCACCAAGATCCTTCATCTCAAAATTTCTTTTGAGAAATCTCTTAGTGTCATGTAATAAACCTACATCATTACTAGCTATGAGTATGTCATTGACATATAACACTACAAAGATTGATTTACTCCCACTGAACTTGTGATATACACAATCTTCCACAATGTTCACCTCAAAACCAAATGAGGTTATTACTTCATGGAATTTGTGATACCATTGATGAGAGGCTTGCTTGAGACCATAGATGGATTTCTTTAATTTGCACACCATAGACTTTGAATTATCGGACACAAAGTTTTCTGGTTGCACCATATAAATCGTCTCATCAATGTTCCCATTGAGAAACACAGTTTTTACATCCATTCGATGTAGTTCTAAATCAAAGTGAGCTACCAGTGCCATGATTACCCTAAAAGAGCCTTTCGATGAAACCGGAGAGAAAGTCTCTTTATAATCAATGCCTTCCTTTTGAGTAAAACCCTTTGCAACAGACGAACCTTATATCTTTCGATATTGCCATGTGAATTCCTTTTGGTTTTAAATATCCATTTACAACCTATGGGTTTCACTCCTGATGGAAGTTCGACAAGTTCCCAAACGTCATTGTCTATCATGGATTTCATTTCCTCTTCCATAGCACTTATCCACTTTTGAGAGTTAGAACTTTGTAAAGCTTGTTGGAAGTTGATTGGATCACCTTCCATTACGCCCACATCATCCTTGTGTTCTTCAAGAAACACAATATAATCATCTGGAATTGCACTTCTTCTCTCTCTAGTACATCTTCTTAGTGGCACTTCTTGAGGTTGTTGAGTTTGAACTTCAGGTTCAACAACGGGGACTTCAATGTTGTCTTGTTCTATAATTGGTTCAATAATGAAGTTAAGAATTGGAGCCTGAACATCATTTATAATCACATGAGGAAAAGAAATCAATTCCTCTTCAAAGACAACTTTCCTTATATTATCTTCCCCCCCAAACTCAACATCCTCAAGGAATCTAGCATTTCCTGTCTCAAACAATGATCTAGAAGTGGGATCATAAAACTTGAAACCCTGAGAGCGCTTAGAATACCCAACAAAATAACAGTTAATAGTTCTTGAGTCCAATTTTCTTTCATTAGGCCTAGAAGGGTTTTGGCTAATACTAGGCTTCTTTCCTGTCCACAACTTATAAAGGGTTTTGGCTACTGCTTTACTAGGTACCCTATTAAGGATATATGCTGCAGTCTTTAGTGTCTCACCCCAGAGAGATTCTAGTAGAGAAGAATGACTAATCATACTTCTTACCATATCCTTAAGTGTTATATTTTGCCTCTCCACTACACCATTCATGTTGGGTTTGCCCGGCATAGTGTATTGCATGACGATTCCACATTCCTCTAGGTATTTGGCAAAGGGCCCTGGATGTTGTTCACCTGATCCATTATATCTACCGTAATATTCACCACCACGATCAAATTTGACAGTCTTAATTTTCTTTCCAAGTTGAAGTTCGACTTCAGCTTTGAAAGACTTGAAAACGTCCAAGGATTGAGACTTCTCACGAATTAAATATAGGTACCTATATCTTGAATAGTCGTCTATGAACGTAATAAAATATTGTTGTCCATTCCAAGAGGCCGTAGGGAATGGAGCACAAATGTCTGTATGTATTAATTCTAAGACGTCTGAGCATCTGTTGGCACCTAATTTTCTTATGTTTGTCTGTTTTCCTTTAATACATTCCACACAAACGTTGAAGTTACTTAAATCAAGGGAATCAGGAATTCCATCTGACATAAGTCTCTGAATTCTTTGTTTAGAGATGTGACCTAAACGCTTGTGCCATAACATAGCAGAATTCTCACTTAATTTACGCTTTGTACCACATGAATTAGATAACAGGATCTTATTATATGAAGTAAAAGAATCAAGCATACATAGATTATCAATTAAAGAACCGGTACCAATAAGCTTAGAATCTTGAAAAAGACTAACTTTATTATTTCCAAAAGAACAAGAAAACCAAATTTGTCTAAAATGGAAATAGAAACTAAATTTTATCTAAATGATGGTACAACAAAAATCTCATTTAGATCCAAATAACAACCAGTTTTTAAAAGTAATCTAAAATTTCCAATAGCTTCAATTGGAACTGCTTTGCCATCGCCCACATAGATGAATCTTTCAGCATCACTTGGCGGCCGGCTCCACAGGCAACCCTGTATTGATATGCTTATGTGAGTAGTAGCATTAGAATCTACCCACCAAGTATCTGTAGGTACAGAAGCTAAATTAACTTCAGAACAAACCAAAGTAAGAAGTTTACCCTTCTTTACACACCACTTGGCGTACTTGGGACAATATTTCTTGAAGTGATATTTCCTTTTGCAGAAAAAACAAGGATTTTCAATAGCTTGTTTCTTATTTTTATTATGCTGAGATGTCCCTTCTGCACATCCACAAATTTCCTTTTCTTCTTATCACGAGAGCATGTTGCCAAATGAGCACTTTCTATCCTTTCTCTCTTAATCCTATCTTCTTCTTGCACACATTGTGAGATAAGCTCATTAATACTCCATTTGTCCTTCTGAGTATTATAGCTTATCTTAAACTGAGTGAATTATGCAGGAAGAGAGATAAGTACCAGATGCACGAGTAAATTTTCATTTATCTCGATATCAGGTGTCTTTAATTTGCCTACGAGATTGGACATTTACATAATGTACTCCCTTATGTTTTCATTGCCCTTATACCTCATAGAAGTTAAAGAAGTCAAAAGACTACTTGTTTCTCCTTTCTCATTTTTAGCAAAATATTTCTCAATTTGAGCAAGGAACTTATTGGCATTTTCACTTTTCATGATAGAGCCCCGAAAAGATTCTGGAATGGAGTGCCTAATGATCATCAGACACATGCGATTTGACCGTTCCCACTTCTCTATATTAGCCGTATTTGGTTGTTCCTCAGTAGAAGTAGGTTTATCGGTCCTTAGTGCAAGGTCCAAATCCATACACCCAAGAAGTATCTCTAGGCTTTTTTTCCAAATCTTGAAGTTAGATCCATTCAACTTAGGGATTGAATTTATATTTTCAAATATTTGAGTAAGACCAATGAATTCAATAAACAACAAAACATATGCTCACAATTAAAACATAACAAAATAATTTCACATATGTGGTGGGCCCCTTTAACAAGATATATAACACAACATTGATGTCCAACCTTTGGGCAAAAAACACCAACTGTAAATGGTACTCTCAACGTAGTAATCAAAGTACTGACAATTACCTCTATCAAAAAATAGCCTTTTTTTGGACCGACTATTTTTCACATGAATAATCCTTATAATTGCCACATACTCATTACCACACACTACAAGAAAAAGGAGTTCTCCTGATACCTAAATAGAGCGTCAGGAGTTAGGTCGTTGGGAGAGACCGTCTCTTCCAACGACGTAAAGGCCCGTCGGGCGTTCCTAGGGAACTCTCGATGCCGTAACCCGACGGCTCTCCCGACGTCCGTCGGTGGCATCGGGAAAGGGCTCTGGTTTAAACCAGACCCCTTATTCCCCATCTCCCCCATTTTTCCAAAACCCTAACCCATCTTACCCCTAAATCGGCATCGTCTCTACATCATCCGCCTCTCCCTTCCAAAATTTTCCCTCATTCTCCCATTTTTCTCATTCTTCTCCACCATTCTCCTTCCCTCTCCCCATTTTCCCATCCTTTTACACGTTGTCCCGCCCTCGCCGTGCCGCTTCTTTCCCATTTTTTCGCCCTCGCCGCACCGCTCCTTTACAATATTTCACAAAGAGTGTTTTTCCACCAACTCTTCTCCCTTCCTCTCCCATTTTTTTCCCAGTTTCCCCCAATTTTTCCTCTATTTTTTTGCCGCCGCTCCTCTCTTCGGTCAGAAGCTGCAATCAATTGCTCGCCGCCGCTGTCGTCTCCTCGTTGGTAATCTTCTCATTTTATTTTATCTTGTATATTTATTTAAATCATTATTTCATATTTATTTTTTTTGTACAAATCATGCCCATTAAAATGTGTTTCAATATTATATTCGCTTTTGTTAATTCTCTGAAATTTTTGTACAAATCATGTCCATTAAAATCTTCTCTGAATTTTATTTGTATAAATCATGCCCATTAATATCTCGTTAATTTTTTATAATATATTTGTTTTACAATTCTCTAAAATTGTTGAGAGTAATTTTATAACGAACATGTCATAATTCGTTAGAGATAAACATTATAAAATTCTTTTAAGTTTCAAGTTGATTATAACACTATGTTTATGTCTACAAAATGATATGCTGTTGGTTATTTGGAGCCTAAGCATGCATGATTTAACATTTCAAACTTTCCTTGTAAGGAGAAAGAAAATTAGTACATAGATGCTATGTACTATTTTTAGTATATGAACTTTTTTATGCTTATTTGTTTGTGTCTAATAAATCTATAAATCTAAAAAATATAAAATAAATCTTTAAACCTTCAATTTGGTACTTAATAGGTCCTTAACACATTTAATATTTTAAAAAAGTTTAAAGAATCTACTAGACATAAAACTAAATTTTGTGTCTAATAGAAAATTGAACTTTAGATTTTGTGTCCAATAGGCTTGTAAATTTTAGAAGATGTTGAATAAATGAAAGGCCTATATTAGACACAAAATTGAAAGCTTGGAGATGTACTAAATAAAACATTTGAAAGTTGTTAAGACAATTTAAACGGTCTAGGGACTTATGTGTTTATTTTGCTTTAAAAAATGAAAATTATAGAACTCAATGCTTAATAATACTTTGTACTTTGTCCTCTAATCCAGGTTATTATTTTGGATTACAAGTTAGTCAGAAAATATTTATTTTTAAGGATGAATAAATAATGGACTAAACAAAGGAATAAGTTATCAGTGGAGTATAGAGAAGAAGTATCACAGTTCTTAGATATGGCAAGGTTTCATGTTAATGATTCCGGACGAATAAGATGTCCATACAAGAATTGTATGAATTCAATTTGGGAAAATATAGATATTGTGGAACGACATCTATTAACATATGGAATATCTCCCCCATATTGTGAATGGGTATATCATGGAGAGCCAGTAAACTTATCTAAAAGTCATACAAGTCATTCAATACAGGATGCTGAAGTAGATAGTATAGAGAGTAATGTTGTCGAAGAAAATGAGATGTTGAATCTTATAAACGATTTATAAGTTCCAATTGAAAATAAAAATGCAAATAAAGGAAGGATTGAGAATGAAATGTCCTTTAATGGTCAAGAAAGAGATACCACGAACTTATTCGAGGATTTAATGACCGAAGCACGTAATGAATTATACCCTGGGTGTTCGCAATTTTCGTCCTTGAACTTTTTAGTGAAGTTGATGCATATCAAAGTTCTGAACAGCTGGAGTAACAAATCGTTTGACATGTTGCTGGAATTATTGAAAGCAATGTTTCCAGCTGGCACCTCTATGCCTACTTCCTTTTATGAAGCCAAACAAAAATTGCGTGATTTAGGCCTAGGTTATGAGTCTATTCATGCATGCAAATATGATTGTGTATTGTATTGGAAAGAGTTTGCAGATTTGCAACAATGCCCTGTTTGTGGTGAGTCTCAGTACAAAGTTAATGATGGCAAAGGTTAAAAACACCACATAAGGTATTGCGTCATTTTCCTTTGATACCGAGATTAAATCGATTGTTTGCATCAAAATAAGGCGCTTCTGACATAAGATGGCATAAAGATAAGCGAGTTGAAATGGAGGATGTATTGCGACATCCAGCTAATACAGAGGGGTGGAAACATTTTGATCGTGAATTCCCTCATTTCGCTTTAGATCCTCGAAATGTTCGTTTGGGATTAGCTTCAGATGGATTCAATCCGTTTGAAAATATGAGCACTTCTTATAGTATGTGGCCTGTGGTGATAATTCCTTATAATTTGCTCCCTTGGAAATGCATGAAGCAAACAAACTTCTTCATGTCTTTGTTCATACCTGGTCCAAAATCTCCTAGAAAGGAAATTGACGTGGACAATTGGTGTGCGAACTTATGATTTTATTGTTGGTGAGTTTTTTCAACTATATGCTACCTTATTATGGACGATTAATGACTTCCTTGCGCACAGTGACTTATCTGGGTGGAGTACAAAAGGTTATCAAGCATGTCCAATATGCATAGAAGATAACCCGTCCTTCGGGATAAGAGGGAAAATATCATTTATGGGACATTGACGTTATCTTCCAGAGAATCATAGTATGCGTCGAAGTAGACAACATGATGGAAAAGTTGAACGTAGACCTCCACCAGTCGTCATGAATGGAGAAGAGATATTACAACAAATAAATATGCTAAACTTTTCTGTGCTTAGCAAACATGTCCAATATGCAAAGAAGATACCTTATTATGGACGATTAATGACTTTCCTTCGGACTATCTTGTGTATTTATGAATGTTTATGAAGTTTAATATGTTGTGGTGTGTGTGTGTGTGTGTGGGGGGGGGGGGGGGGGGGGGGGGGGGGGGTTGAGATAAACCATTTTGGGGATAAATTTGAGTATGTGTGTTGGTCATTGTTTACTCGTTTTGTGTGTTTTTTATGTTCGAGAGGTTCCATGTTTGTCGTGGGGGGTGGGTAGAGTTTCTATTTTGTGTATTTATGGATATTTACAAAGTTTAATATGTTGTGGTTGGGGGGGAGGGGACAAATTTGAGTTTTATGTGTGTTGGTCATTCTTGAGGCGTTTTGTGTGTTTTTGATGCTTGGGAGGTTACATATTTGTCGGGGGGAGGGGGTAGAGTTTCATTACCACCCGTATTGAAGTTTGAACGTGTTGTGGATGTTTATCGAGATAACATTTCAATGTCTTTGTTTTATTGTAGAATGCTGTTCGGAGATGAGCTGGAACAATTGTTGAAGATGCTGTGTTCGAGACATGTTCTAGATATTGTTTTGATTTTATTTCTTTTATGTATTTGTGATATGAATGGTTATAAAATTCTAGTATCGACTTCATTTGGATATTGTAATTTTTTATTTGCTTGTTATAATATGGACTTCATTTTCCTTTTTTTAATTATGTGAATCTTTATTTGGTTTAATATGTTTTACACGTTTTCAGATCAAATTTTAAAAAATTACAAACGATATATTAAATTTTAATACTCCATACTTATATAGTATCTCCCGACATATAGAACAACCGCCGGGAGTTCGAGATCTCCCAACGCACTTTAAAACGGCATCGGGAGTTATGGGGGAACTCCCGACGCACAAACAGTGTCGGGAGTTATGGGCGAACTCCCGACGCACAAACAGCGTCGGGAGTTATGGGGGAACTCCCGACGCCTCGTCGGGAAAGGCTCTCCCGACGAATTTTCCATACTTTTCCGACGAAATGTGATGTCGGGAGAAGTCAGATTTCTTGTAGTGACATGCATATCCACAATTTGACCAAAAAATTATCTTCCTTTAGGCCGATAATTATCCGCATAAATTCATGAATATGCACATCTTATATTTTAAAATTAAATTAATCTAGATAACAGAGGTTACTTTGGTAACATACTATTTCGACCAACTCAATCTAAAATATAAGAGACAATAATATAATAATATTATTGTACAAAAATAAAGAGGAACACCAAATAGTGTTTACCAATATTCATTTAATAATTGCATACACATAATACAATTAAAGCAACAAAACATGTGAATATCGCTAAATATTATCCATCAAATTTAAATTTAAATTCACTAAAATATCAATCAAATTTAAATTTAAAGTTACCACATTATCGATCATATTTAAATTTAAACTATAGTATGATCAATTAATCTTGAATCCACAATGTGATTATTCAAATCTTGACTTAAATCACTAGTAAAACTTTAGATTCAAATTCACAAACCTTATTAATTTAAAAGCTAGATTTAAATTCACTCAATTATCAATAATCAAGATCAAGAACCACCGGCAAGATCAAACAAGATCATATAAGAACCGCCAGAAAAACCAAACGGATTGATTAATAAACTAAGAACATCAATGAAAATTCCTCCAAGAATAGTCTTTTCTATTATAAACATGTTTTTTTTTATTCTTTAAACTTCTTTACCCAAAAATTGAATCAAGATCCATGACAAACAAATATGAATCAACAATTCAACATGAAATCCATGCTCTGATATCACTTGTTAGCATAAATTCTTTATATCTATATTGAATAGATAAACCCTAGGATCATTCATGTCAAATAGTCAAGGATAATATATTGGATTCTATTGCAAAATTGATGATAGCTTCAAGATGATGATGGATGACTATGGTCTTCCTCAACCAAAACTCCAAATGCCCTTAGTAGGGTCTCTCTCTAGATGGGATTCAAGAAAGACTGAATGTTTATTGTTTTGGTATATTGGGAACCATAGCCCTGGTCTCTTTATATACTAGTTCAATTAGTGTTCCCATTAAACCCTAATTATCTAGGAATAGGCTTCTACCATTAAGTTCATACTCAATTAGAAATCTAGGGCCTTAATTAATTAGATCACATAATAGGGCCCAATCTAATAAGATAAATTATTAATCCACATCCATAGCCCATACTTTAATTAACATATTATTATTTAAATATGTCTAACAATGGGATGATGTTTCAATATGTTTTTTGCACAAAACACACAAACAATCAAATTGGACACCTTTCGAGGCCAAAATAGACCTAGTAGGGATAATATTATTAATTATTCTCCCAAATCTTGGTCTTAGGAGGGGCCTTAGCTTTCCAAAAAGCTTTCCAAAGTTGCTTATAAGAACTATCATTGGAAGAACTAGCAGCAAGCACACTGTCAAGACAATTTAAACTGAGAAAATAAGCACTTTTAACAGAGAAAACTCACTTTCTGTCAAAGATTCAGATGATCTCGTCATACCCAGAAAATCTGAGTATGACCTCAGCCTCCTCTTGAAGAAAACTTGACTAAATCGCAACTTCTCATTCCAACGCCCTAGTTCAGCAATTAATGCAACAATAGAACACTTGTAAGGCTGAGGGGGCATAAGAATAGGAGTGCAACTTTCGATAGCCATGCATGAATAATTTCCTCCCCCACAGGATACTTCGCTACCCATAAGACAGGTTACTGCCTAAACCTGCACTAAGAAAATTACTAGTTGTATTAGTATTGAACCAAAGTATGAGTTCAATTCAAATACTGGGCTTACCTCATTGCTAGGATCACGGATAAGACCCTTTTATAGCTATTTTTCTTCTTCAGCATGTGTGCTATGTTTGTGCATGCTCATTACTTTTGTCTCAACACAATCAGCTACTTTAAATTTTGAGATTTATTATACATATTATAATATACGTGTAATATAGATACTCATGCTTAATGTCTAAAGATCAAATGCCCTTCTCCCACTATCCTATGTGTATTAGTACATATTGATATGTATCCAAATGTGTCACATCCTACTTGTCAAAATTCCTATAAATAATGGTCATATTTTGAAAATGAGAGAAAAATTAAAGAGAAATTTCTATCTTCATTATTTTACTTACTTAATTAATAATATCTATATATATATATATAAATAAATTATTTTAAAAAATTTGACAAATATTTTTAAAGTGTATTTTAAATTCCATAGATTTTTCATATTAACATTTTATTACAGTTTGAAAATATTTTCTGACCATTTATGACAATTTCCCTTTGATGTTATATATATAGTATTTAGGCGTAGAGTTTCGGACTGATGAGCGAATATCAAGGGCAGGCCTTCGCCGGATCGCGCTGAACTTGGGAGAGCAAAGCAACGGCGGAAGCGAGCAACGATGACGGTGTTCCATTTCTTCAACTGTGCGATTCTCACTTTCGGTCCTCATGCTGTCTACTACTCTGCGACGCCCTTGTAAGGATCTCCGTCTTCTCTTCTCCTATCGTTTCATCTTTCTTGCATCTCCTTCTACTTCTTTAGATCTCCTCTTCCCAATACTGCCTTTTCAGGTTCACATTGATTCCTTCTCTTGAAATTCTGCTCTCTTTGCTTTGTTTGAATCCGAATTCGTTTTGAACTATATATCAGAGTCTCCTTTTTGCCGGAGTGATTCTTTCTGTTGAAATTCCCTTCTCTTTGCTTTGTTGTAAATGATTTCTTGATAGTTTGTTTGGGCTGTTTAATTTTTTAGTTCCCATTCGTATGGAACTGTATATCAGAGTCAGATTAGAGAATCAGTTTAAAAAGAAGTCTCAAATCTTGTAAACCACGGAAATGGATTCAAGATTTGAGCCGGATGGCCAATTCTATTTTTTTGATGACATGAAATTGCAGTGATTAATTAGAGTAGTAAAACGGTTTGTATTGAAAGTGCAACATTCTGATTTCTCCCATGTCCGAATTGGGCGCCATAGCTTCCAAAATAAGCAATATACGTCAGTTAAGACAGCTTCATGGGCATCTTGTTCTCAATTCCCTCCATTCTCACAACTACTGGGTTTCTCTGCTTCTCATTAACTGTACCCGTCTTCACGCTCATCCTGCCTATGTAGCTTCTATTTTTACCTCCTCGCCATCCCCCAATGGTTCTGTTTACAGTTGTATGCTCAAATATTACTCCCGCATGGGTGCGCACAATGAGGTAGTTTCCCTCTTCAGATGTATGCAGTCTTTAGATCTCAGGCCTCAGCCCTTTGTTTACATATACTTGATCAAGTTAGCTGGGAAATCGGGCAATTTGTTCCATGCTTATGTTCTGAAGTTGGGTCATGTCGACGACCAATTCATCCGTAATGCTATCTTGGATATGTATGCAAAATATGGCCAAGTCGATCTTGCCAGGAAGCTGTTTGCGCAAATGGCTGAAAGAACTTTAGCAGACTGGAATTCAATGATTTCTGGCTGTTGGAAATCAGGAAATGAAACTGATGCGGTCATGCTTTTTAATGAGATGCCTGATAGGAATATTATTACATGGACTGCCATGGTTACTGGGTATGCCAAGATGGGGGACTTGGAGACTGCTAGAAGGTATTTTGATGAGATGCCAGAAAGAAGTGTAGTCTCATGGAATGCAATACTATCAGCTTATGCTCAAAATGGATGTGCAGAAGAGGCTTTGAAATTGTTCCATCGAATGCTGAAAGAAGGGATCACTCCTGATGATACAACATGGGTTGCTACAATTTCATCATGCTCTTCCATCAGCAATCCTACCCTTGCTGATTCAATTCTAAGAAAGATCAACCAACAGCATAACATTTTGAATAGTTTTGTCAAGACGGCTTTACTTGACATGCATGCAAAATTTGGTAACCTTGAAATTGCCAGAAATATCTTTGATGAATTGGGAGGTCAGAGGAATGTTGTTACTTGGAATGTCATGATCTCAGCATATATGAGGGTAGGAAAACTTTCATTAGCTCAAGAGTTGTTTGATAATATGCCAAAAAGAGATGTCGTTTCGTGGAATTCAATGATAGTTGGTTATGCACAAAATGGAGAGTCAGCCAAGTCAATTGAGCTCTTTAAAGAAATGATTTCTTGTAACGACATACAGCCAGATGAGGTTACCATAGCTAGTGTTTTGTCTGCCTGTGGACATATTGGGGCTCTAAAATTGAGTTACTGGGTTCTAGATATCGTTCGAGAGAAAAACATTAAGCTGGGGTTATCAGGATTCAATTCTTTGATATTCATGTACTCTAAATGTGGAAGTGTGGCGGATGCCCATAGGATATTCCAAACTATGGAGACAAGAGATGTTGTTTCCTTCAATACGCTGATTTCAGGATTTGCAGCCAATGGCCATGGGAAGGAAGCTATCAAGTTAGTACTAACAATGGAGGAAGAAGGCATTGAACCAGACCATGTTACATATATTGGTGTTTTGACTGCATGTAGCCATGCGGGGCTGCTAAAAGAAGGTAAAAACGTCTTTAAGTCAATTAAAGCACCTACTGTGGATCATTATGCTTGTATGGTTGATTTGTTAGGAAGAGCGGGTGAATTAGATGAAGCCAAACTATTGATGCAATTAATGCCGATGGAACCTCATGCTGGTGTTTTTGGCTCTTTGTTAAATGCCAGTCGAATTCACAAAAGAGTTGAGTTAGGAGAACTTGCTGCTAGCAAACTCTTTGAGCTTGAACCTCAAAACCCCGGAAATTATGTTCTACTTTCTAATATATATGCCTCAGCTGGAAGATGGGAAGATGTTAAAAAGATTAGAGAGAAGATGAGGGAGGGAGGTGTGAAGAAATCGGTTGGGATGAGTTGGGTGGAATACAAGGGTCAAGTGCATAAGTTCATTGTAGGCGATAGATCACATGAACGATCAAAAGATATTTATAGATTATTGGCTGAACTTGAAAGGAAGATGAAGACGTTTGGCTTTGTAACTGATAAAAGTTGTGCACTTCGAGATGTTGAGGAGGAAGAGAAGGAAGAGATGCTGGGAACTCACAGTGAGAAGTTGGCCATTTGTTTTGCTCTCCTTATAAGTGAAGTGGGAACACCAATTAGAGTGGTAAAGAATTTGAGGATTTGTTTGGACTGCCATACAGCTATTAAAATGATCTCGAAACTGGAGGAAAGAGAGATTGTAGTCCGTGATAATAATAGGTTCCATTGTTTTAGTGATGGGATATGTTCTTGTCGTGATTACTGGTAAATCAGCAAAGAGCAATTTTATGGATAAAGTATATTTTCATAAAGAGAGATTGTAAGCCCAACCTGACCTCCAGGCCCTATGGTAATGCATGAGGATTGTCATACTTGTCTCCACCTTCACTTTTTAGCTGAAAAATATTTCTTAATTAGGTGAGCGAGGATCAATATCAAAGAGCAGTCATCTTTGTGACGTACCTACAAGAGTTGTACATTAGGAGTTTTATATTTTTGTTTTTAATTGTGTTATTTTGCACTTATCCATTCATAATGCAATGGAGCCGACCAGTTTTATCAGTGCATAATAATAATAATAATATAGTAATAATAATAATGATAATAATAACATAAGATATTGACCAGTAGGAATCTTTAAAGACTTTTGGATGAAGTATATAAGATACAATTGTATATTGCCTTGTTCATGGAATTGATGAAGGCTTATGCTAATGTATCTGGTTCCGTCAATTTTAGATTTATCTAAAAGACACAATTTCATTTTCACTAAGAACTCTAGCCATGCAGATCTGAGTATGATACACTCGGAACATCAGTCAAAGCTGCACTTGTTTATCTTGGAACTGCCTTAGTAAAGGTTGGTGATTTCTGAACACTCCCAAGTCCAAAGTGGATTTGAGACCTTGATTTTCTTTTCCTTATTGTTTTGGTATATTATTGTTATTACTAATGATACTTCTTCGTGAATCTAACTGATTTCTTTCTCTGCATGCTCATCAGCTTGTATGCCTTGCAACCTTTCTTAACGTGTCAGAGAATGACTCCTTTGACCTGTATCAGGTATTGACATTCTTTTCACTTTTACTTGGTGAAAGATCATCAGTATTATATTGCAGTATACATTTTGATTCCATCAATTATATTGCCTATTCCTGAAAAAGCAAAAAAGTTGCAATGCCTATTATCTTATAATTACAATGATGCTCTTAAACTATTTATGATCATCTACATGCGTGTGTGCGCACATATATCTATCTATATTATATATATATATATATATATATAAATGGCTACTACAACATCATTATACATAAAATTGATATAAAACTTCATAGCTCAAAGATATGTATTTTGGCTCCTTTTGCTCGTTTAAATTCTACGAGTAGAAGGATTGAGTTAGTCTATTGTTAAATTGTTATTTACTATCATGTATATGGAATTTCTGTTTGTATAGAACATGAGTTAATGTCATGTCATTGGAATGAAAAGAGTAATGCATCCCGTTTCTGGTATTCAGAATTTGACAACTCAAATCAAAATAGTATTACAGAACTGTTCTTAGTGTCGAACTGAAAAGGGATTATTTGGAAAGTAGTGGCATGGCTCTGTTTGGTGAACTAGCCTTGTTTCTTCCTCTTTTCCTATCTTCCATCCAACGGTCATATAGCCAAACTAAATGGTATCGTTTTTTAATTAGATTCCCATATCAAACGTACTAATACTTTCAAGTTTCAACTTAATCCACCCTATTTGTAGGAAATTTCATTAGAAAGTCTCTGCATGTGCTTATAACTTTAGTGATTGTTAACAAGGTATAATTCTTTTACCTCAGGAACTGTTGAAAGCGCTCATCGGTTTTATTGATGTTGCTGGACTTTACTTTGCTTTGACCCAGTTGACTTACCGGAACATATCTCAGAACCATAAGTTTCAGGCAGTTGGACTGGGTGAGTTCATAGAGTCAATTGTTTTTTTTTTTTGAAGAATTTATAGAGTCAATTAATTAAGGCTCTTTTAGTCTGAATGTAAATGTAGACTGCATGACCGGTTTATGCTTGTTTATTTCCATCATTCAATATTTTTCCCAATCTTTAATCATCGCATGGCCTTGTTACTCTATTCTACTTGTGTGCAGGTTGGGCATTTGCTGATTCTGTTTTGCATAGATTGGCACCACTTTGGGTCGGGGCCAGAGGACTGGAGTTTACTTGGGATTACATTTTGCAGGGCCTTGAAGCTAATGCAAATCTGGTTTCCATCTTTCTTCTTCTTTACTTCTAAATATTCTTAATTTGGTTAGTTTAAGGAGGCATTCAACCGTTGATATGATCCTATTTCATTTACAAGAAATTCTTGGGTTCTTATATCTTGCATTCTGGTTGAAGTATCCCTCAACTGGGCTGTTGCTTCTCTAATTTCTGCTCCTCCGCACTTAAATTCAGGTGTTGAGTATATCTCTTGCTGCATTGGGATCTTTGATGTGGCTTAGGAAGAACAAGCCCAAGACTCTAATTCCCATGATATATGTCTGTGCATTGATCGTAGCTACCATGCCATCCATCACAAGGTATGCAACCTCAAATTTACAAGAAAATTTGCCACATCAACTTATCTACCTACCTGCTTTTAACTATCTGAGCATCAATAGGGCAGTAAAATAATAAAAGTTGTAGATTAGATTCAAAACTTGCAATAAAATAATTGTGTTTGCAATTCCAGCTACTTAAGGCGAGGAATGGGTTGGCACTTCCCAAAGGTGGTGGGATTTGAGCTCTTCACCTCTCTGGTGATGGCTTTTATTAGTTGGCAGCTTTTCTCTGCTTGTCAGAGACCCTCTGTTTAAGGGTGAGACTCTACTCTACTGAGGATATGTTAAGAGGCTGGACGTGAATTTTGGACGTGAACCCTTCTGCCTAATTTTGTTATCAATTGCAATATTTTAGTGTTGTTTAGTTTCAGATTTCAGATTTTAGATTTGGAATGAAATGGAAGTAAAACTTAGCTTGCTCTGAGACAATGTAATCTTCTATGTTTTTCTCCCTCCAGATTTTTTAACAAAGGAATATTTTGGTCTTTTTCAATTCTTCTACTAAGGAAAAAGGATTTAAAGCAGCTAGAGATGTTCACGAGCGGGACCGGGGATGTCATTTCCCATCTCCGTCTCCGTTCCCCATTTCATTTCCCATCTCCGTGGAATTTCCACGAGGATTGGGGCGGGGATTCCCCATAGAGAATTCGCGGGGATCGGGTTTCCCGCGGGAAATTTTTCCTTTTTTTTTTTTTTTTTTGTAAAAAGTTAACTAATTTAAATAAATAATATGAGCAAATTTTAATCAAGTAATTAACTTTATCACTAAATTGTTTATTATGGTTTGTTTTGAATGATAATTTGAATTTAAAGATAAATTACTCAAAGTTTGGCCTAAAAAAGCTAATTAATTTTTTTTAGTAAAAAGAAATAAATATAAATCAAATTATTTACGTATACAATCTAAATTTAAACATATTCATTATCTTTCTCGATAAATAATCAATTTTGAAATTTAAATGTAATATTTATATAATAATAATAATAAGATTAGATAATTATACAATACTAAATAAATATGTAAATGCTAATTGGGGCAAGGTCAAGGTCGGGGCTGGGTCCCCGTCCCTGTTTGGTTCAAGGGGAATTTTTTCCTCCATTCTCCATCCCGACGGGGCGGGGCCCCATGGAGCTCCCGATAATTTTAGCAAACGGCTACCTTATATCATGTCCCGCGTCTTATGATTTAACCTTTTATAATTTTATTTTATTTTATTTTATTAACTTTTGGGGAAAATATAATCTAATTGTGATATTATGTTTATTTCATATTTTTACTGTTTTACTCTTTGAGTTTGGCACTTGGAGTAGAAAACCCAACCATCTAAAGTACAAGTATCGAGAATGTTTTAACCTATTAATTTGTTTAAGATAATATGTTTAAAAAGTCATTGAAATAATATTTAACATATCAAATCATTTAAAAAAAAAAGTATTTTAAAAATGTCATCGTTGTTTTGATAGTATTCAATAGAGTTTTAAGATATAATAGAAATATTGTGAAAATAAGATAGAATTAGAATTTGCTATTTCAGCCCTTCTTTCGGAGCTGTTGGAATGTGGAGCTTTTCATTAGAGCTCAAAATAGCGAAATAAAATTAGTTGTACCTAACCAATTGTAACTATTAGGTCGCTATTAATAATCTCCTACTTAAAATTTGTAGTACACAGAAAAATGTGAACATTTTCATTTTCTTAACATTGAATAAAACTTATGGCTTCTTACATAGTGGATGTAGGTTTGATTAGTTGTAATAGTGGATGGAGGTTTATTTCCAAGTTAAACTTCCAAATATGAAGAGTTGCAACTCTTCCAGAATCAAATAATACTTCCAAGTTAAGCTTCCAAATATGAAGAGTTGCAACTCTTCCAGAATCAAAGTCACCAAGAGACACAATAAATTTGGAATTTTAGATTCATCCACATAATTAAATCTAGAATTTTAGATTCAACATAATTAATCTTACATGTATTTATTTAATTTTATGTATTTACATTTATGAGAGTAGTTGAAAAGGTATGAGATGCATATAGCCAATATGGGTGAAATGTTGCATCATTTCATGGTGCCGTTTCAATTATTTTAAATAGGTCTGTAATCTCCACATTTGAAAGGAAGACTTTGAATTTGAATAAAATTTCTTAGACTTTATTCTCTCATGTTTTATGTTTTCTTTGTATTCTTGTGTTTAGAAGACATATTTTTAGAACTTTCAATCTAGTTTAATCAATTAGATTGTGGAGAGTTCGAAATCTTGAAGTTAGGAACAAATTCTCCTTTCTTCTTGAACATCGATTAATCTTTCAAACCAAATTTGTTTAGCTTTCTTAAGGTTGCTTACCAATTAGTTAGTCGGGTTATTCTTATTACTGTTGTGGGGGTTCACCTAGAATAAGGGGAGTTTTCAAACATGATTGAGGTAGTTCCTTTTATCATTTGGTATAAGAGCTTTGGCTCTAAACAAATTATATCTTGTTTTCCTTTCCATGCCAACTTTCTTTCTGTAAATCAATTCATCTATTTCCATCGTTATTGTGACTTTCATCTTCTCATTTTTCTTGTTTTATTCGTTATTATGTTTGTTGGAAGAAAAAAAAGTGAAAAAAAGTGACTTTATCATTTTCTTGTGACATTTCATCTACTTTCCTTTCCTTCATATTACTTAGTGTGCTTGTTGGAAAAATTAGAAAAAGAAATTATCTTTTGCATCTTTACCTAATTTGTTTAAAAAAACTATGATTTTGTGACATTTCATATTCTATACTATATTGAAATTTTCTTGCATGATTTTCATAAAAATACTATAAAGATTTGGTGAAGTTTGAGATATTAGAAGTTTTATGATATGTCTCATACAAGAAGAAATTATCATGCAACTTACGACAGTGATGATAATTTTTTGAAGAGTCTTAGGGGGCGTTTGACGCGCGATAAAAGTAAAGAGTTGAGTTGAATTGAGTTGGTAATCATTATCTGGAGAGTTATATTGTCTGTGTTTGGTGTGCAGAGTTGAGTTGAGTTGGTAATTATTGTCTGTGTTTAGATGCAGAGTTGAGTGAGTTGAGGTATCTGGTGCTATTTTTGCAAATGAAATTGATCTTGTCTTTTTTTTTTTTTCTATTGTTGATTTTATTTTTCAACTATACACATATTTTTCTAACTTTTCTAATATAAAACCAAAATAACTTTCAATTTTTTTCTATTCTCAAAACGTAAGAAATTCTCTACAAAATACTCATATACAAAATACAAAATTTTGAATTCAATTTTTTAAACATTCAAATAGATGTGATTATTTCATTCAAAAACCCAACTTAATCATTAATTACCGTACAAATTAAAAAGAACTAGTACCATCAAATGAAACTATTGACATTGTTTTATATAGAAGGGATGACACTTAAATGTTAATCTTACAATTTAAATCATAAAACCAACTATTAGATAGTTTTTTTTTTTTTCAATTTGTGGAATATGGATTTACCTTTTTCTAAAATGGGTGAAATGAATTTAGAAATGTTGATGTCTATTTTTTCTACTATTATGTTGCATCACTGTACAAAATATCTTTAAAATATATATATATAAAACACTTGAGCCATAATTTTAAATTCCACAATTTTAAATTCCACTATTTCATTAGAATTATGTAATATTTGAAAACATCAAAGGATAGGTTGTTTAAAAACATATCGTTGAACTTTTGTCTAGTTAAACAATAATAAGACGACGTTGTAATATTTTTTAGATCTAAGAAAAAAATGAAATAGAAGAAGAATAATTAAATCTAAAAGAACATTCATAGAAAGAAAATCAAAAAAGAGAAAGGAGGAGTTGAGAAAGTAAAGGGAAAATAAAATCCATACGAGCCAGACAGAGAAAGAAAAGAGAAAATAAGAAAGATGAACCAGACGACGAAAGAAGAAAGAAGACGAGAGAAGGGGAGTAAATATGAAAAGAGCATGAGAGAGAGAAAAATGACAAAGTAATTTAGGGAGTTGGGAGAGTAATGAAAACGCACGGGAAAATGGGTGAGAGTGTGAGTGAAAAAATGGTGAGTAATTAGACCTACTATTTTATTTTTATCAGTGGTCATTGAAGTTGGGCACACAAATGTGGTAGGCAGAGTATGTCGCCGAAATTTCTTGTGCGAAGGTAGTCGTTGGAGTTAGTCGCTAGAGTTGTCATCGGAGGTGGTTGGTGGAGCCCAAAGTTCTTCGTCGAAGTTGGTTATGCGAATGTGGAAGTCAGAGTTTTTTTGTGCCAAGGTGATTATCGGAATTGGTTGTCGTAGTGTCGCTGGAGGTGGTTGTTGGAGCTCAGAGTTGGTCGTCGAAGTTGGCCACCCGAAGATGGTCATCAGTGTATGTCGCCGGAGTGTGGTAGCGGTAATCGCCAACAGAGACCAAAGGTGGAACCATTAAAAACATTGGAGGAAGGGAGAATTGAGGGGGAGTTTAGGTGAGTTGGTAAAATAACCAACTCAACCCCACCAACATTTAAAGTTGGTTGTCAAACTTTGGGTTGGTAAAAAATACCAACTCAACCCAATTCTCTTTGGTTATCAAACATTCCGAAGTTTTACTTGTTAGGGATGATGCCCTAAAGTCTCGTGTCCTGTAGTTTGTAAACAATTTGTATGAACGCTTGTGATGTATAATATATGATATTTTCTTCACTACTTGACTTTACACATTGGATATTTAATTTGCTTTACCACAAACCAATAAAGTAAAATGTCTGGTTGTCATTATGTAACTTAAGCATGTATGTGGTGACATACAAGTGGATCATGTCTTAAGTGATAATCAAAATGGTCTGTAGTATATGGATATAGGAGGGAAACCTTATCCTAGTAACGCTACGGATGTGGCTTGCTTTATGGAATAGTTACAAATGTTGTGACTTGCTACAGATAGTCTGATCCTGATCATTCGTGTGGGGATATGCGAGCGGGAGCGTCCTATACAAAGAGTTTGTATAAGACCTGACCACGAAGTGTTAACGTCTCGTTATATAACGTCGTTCATGACAGAGACTTCACTTCAATAGGATGACCATAGGTAAACATGACCTCAATCCTGACTGAGTTGGGAACTCCTGCCATTGATGGCGGTCCTTTGATTTGCATGGGTGTGAGTGGCCAGGTCGCCGACTCAAACCTACCACTTTGGGGATTCCTCTGATTTGGGAGCTGGGAACTCAGCTACACAAGAAGGAATTCACTCCTTCCACGAAGTAGAGGTAAGTAGATAGATTGCTCCCTTAAGCGCTGATCCCGGTGCTTGAACGATGTGGCGCCACACACCTTCTCATGGCCCGAGAGGTGTTCACACATAGTGGGACTATGTTGTATTGTTCATTAGAGGGATCAATGGTATTTAAGAAGTTAGATGTAACTACAGAGGAAAAACGGTAAATTGGTCTAGCTGTACTTACGAGCATCTATGAAGGGTTATCGTACTGTTGATTGGTTATATCTGATGGATATAGAAATATATCTGTGGTAAGAAGAGTTCAGCTGTCAGTCTTTAGTGGAATTTCTGGCAGTTAACGGATAGTGGATCTCGTGACTAAAGAGTTTAGTCAGTTATTCATGTATTGTTCGAGCTTCGAGCCATAGGTCCATAAGGTCCCCTTGTAGCTTAGATTCAAGTTGAGAATCAGTTTTTGGGTCAGTTTGAAATGTTCAAATTGACAAGAGGGAGTTCGATTATATATGATATAATTGAACTGATTAATTATATATGATATGATTGATTGAATGTATGAGATACATTATTTGAAGGAAAATGGATATAAATATGATTTATATCTAAATGAGAAAATACTATGGTTAATATATGATATTAAACTATAGGTTAATGAATATAATATGATTATATTTTTTTTTATTAGGCAATTATGAGATAATTGACCACCGTTTTCTCCGTAGCCGTGCATTAGTAGGGAGTTCCATTCAGTTTTCGTAACTGAAGAATAAAATGAAAAATTTTTTCATTTTGCAAAGTAAAATTGAAATACACAATTAATTGCTCACAAAGGTGTTGGCTGCTTATCCCATAGTGAATTGAGATCCTATACGATAGCTTGAGTTTACTAAACAATCGTGACACACACGCACTTCTACTAAACGATTTCCTACCTTTTTCTAAACGATTGCTTAGCGCTTGAGCTTTACTAAACGATCATATAGACGATCGCTAGCCTTTTACTAAACGATCGTGTACATCACCTAAACAATCTAGCATCTTGTCTATACGATAGACGTTGCCTTCTCCCACTTGCTTGATCGTTGTATACGATCTCTTTTCCCCTTCCCTTCTACCAAATCTGAGCAGAGTTCACTCTTTGGATTCTCACTCCAAGAATACTAAGGGTTCCAAGTGGTGGTGTCGTCCCCATTCTTCGTCTGTTCGTGTGGTGTTCGTTCGTGGTAGACGACCGGGTGTTGGTGAACGAAAGCTTGTCATTCCAGCGAAAGCGAGAGCATCCATTCGTGGAGAGAGCAAGATTTTGCTGTAAAGAAAGTCTTCAACTGGTAAGTTCTCTTGTTCTCTTGGTTGATTTAATCTTTAGCATGCCGATAATTTACAGTATTATGCATATCTGTTTGTTTGAATGTAAATGTGATAATTCTGTCACAATGTCTTTAGAAAGATCCACTTCCACTCATAGGTACTCTTGTATAAGAGTTCCTTCAAATATCAATTATATGAATGAGATTCATGTAATTAAATATAAATATGGTTTATATTGAGAGGAATAAAATATTTGGCTATGATCCAAATATTATTTATATGGATGAGAATCATATAAATGAATTTAATATAAATGTAATCTATATTAAATGTCACTTATAGTTAAGAGAGAATAAAAACTATAGTTTATGTTGTATTTGATGCAATATACAAGTATAGGCTATATGTTATATTGATATAACATATAGTGTATATATAATAAAGTAGTTATTATATATTTGTTATTAACTTATCTGAAATTAATAAAAGGGAAGGAGTTATAACTCTCTCCTCACATTCTCAAAGAAAACTAACAAGTGATAAAAGTGGGTGGATGAGATTCATCTTGTTCCAAGAATTCATATAGATAAAAGTTCTCTGAGAAAAACTCTCATCTCTAATCCTTTTCTTTTCCTTCCCTTTACAAAGGATTCAAGCAAAGCCTACAACTCCTGCTTGAATCCTTTAATCCCAAAAGAGAATACAGATGGTTCTCGATTGGTAGTGTCCGTGCAAGAAGAAGAAGATCCAAGAGGAAGGTGTTCCATTCGTAATTGTTCGTGGGATTCGTGAAGAAAGGTTCTTCAAAGGTGATATCTCTTGAACTTATTTCTTTTTCTAAAGCATGTTGTAATTTATTGTTAAATGCATATCTATTGTATGTTTGCTGTAAATTTTTGTATTCAATAATTAATAGAATTTGGACGATTTGCTTCTGCTCAAGAATTTCCTCATGTTGAGATTTTCTTCAATTGGTATCAGAGCCAGATTTTAGTTCCGATTCCAAATTCGATTTTTGTATTGAAGTTATTTACAGTTCTAGTGGGTTTTAATTTCTGCATTGAGTTTATGTGATAAATCTTTGCGGATGTTAGTTGATGGATGTTTATAGGATAGAGGTCTCTGTTTTATGGCTTTCTGTTTATTTTATAAAGTTAATTTGTGAAGGCCCCTACATTTTTGGGCAATAAATTGTAATCGAGTCTATATTCATTTAGTTTTGAGTTGCTCATGAGGTTTCAGAAGAAGAGCTGCAGTACGTTTCAATGGAGAAGACGAAATGAAGGTTGTCGCATCGTGTAGCTGGAGCTAGACGATCATTTAGATTTTGATATGCAATCATGTGGAGTTTACTACACGATTGTGTAGCATTTGCTAAACGATCGCATAGCTAATGCTACATGATCGTTGTTAGAGTTTGCTACATGATCTGTTGCGTTGGTTGTATGATCGCAAAGGCGCTCGATGGGTAGACGATCGCGCAGTATATGATACTCGACGATTGTGTAGACTATCATGCTCATCACATAGTCATTAGCTACACGATCGCATAGTATGAGATACTTGATGCGTGCTAAACAATCGTGTAGAATATCATGCTCATCGCATAGTTATTAGCTACACGATCGCATAGTATACAATACTCGGCGCACGTTATACGATCATGTAGACTTTCATGCTCATCACATAGTCTTAAGTTACACGATCGCATATAAATGATCGTCTATACTCGATGCCTCGTTGCTTGACGATCAGGAGTTTGTTACACGATCAGCTGCAATGGTTCTTTGTGGAGCAGTTCAAGACCTAGTTCATTTGTTTCGAACCGATGGACTCCTTTTGTAATAGTTAGCCATTTATTTATTTATTTTAGTGAATTTCTATCCCGGTCCATCAACTTTAGTTAAATATACATGTGATGTATGTTTATATTATATGTCATAATGTATGTCATATAGTTTTAAAACCCACCATAGGTTATACATTTATTCTCATGCATCATTTTATATTATAAGTGTCATAATATATTAGTGTTCATGACTTAAATTACATAAAGCATGCTCATGCATCATATAATATAAGAATTATACTATATGTATGTATGCATTATAGCATATCCCTGCATCATTTATATTATAAATGTTATAATATAAGGTTGAATGGTTGTATGGAATGTATGCTATGGTTTAGTTCATTACTTAGGTATATAAAAGTTATATATTAGTAATGAATGAACATTGCATGAAGCATAACACTACCTTAGGTTAATTTATAATTGTTATAAATAACTTGTGTATGTCTAGCTTGCAACGATTGGTTTTAATTGTTTCATTTACTTTATAAGAGTTATAATTAAATGAAATTAGAAATTAAATTCAATAACCAAGAGTTGCATGCAAACTTAGGTAAAAATCAATTTTTAAAATAGTTTTAAAATATGATTGAGATATACCTAAGTTCACAAATTTCTAATGAGATTAGAACTTAGATTAATCTCTTAAATCGATTTAATACTATTAAATTGATTTCAATAAAAGATTAAATTTGTAGCAAATATATATATAAGGGACCTTTTGTCTAAGGCGGGTTTTGCCTAAGCTGGGGTATTTAAGCAAACGAAACGTCCCTACCTAGGAACCTACCTGGAAAGGTGAATTAGATAGATTTGCTACAAGCATGCAATTGTTGATTAATATTTGTTAAAGTGTTTAATGAAGGTTAGTCAAAATTGTTTAACTTTCTTAGTACATGTTATTTTTGGGCAAACTTAAACAATCACTTAGTAAAAATAATTAACCGTATTTTTCCTAAGTAAAATTAAACCCTAGGTTGTTAAAATACTCCGTGGGAGGAAAAGATATATATGATATGTCATTTTTTCACTCACGTTTCTCCCTTAATATTCATACCGTGAGATTCATGTTTGGCCTTGAGGCGCCTTGGGAGCGTCCCCCTTCGGATGGTATTTGCATGTGTCAATATCAAAGTGAATGAAAAGAGTGTTTATAGTAAGTGGGAGAAGGATGTGTGTCAACATGTCTTACGGTCTCTTTCATTGGTTTGCACTGGGAGAGCTTCTTGCACAGCCTCGAGGCGTTCTAAGAGAATCCCCCTTCGGATGATTTGTGCAGTTGGTCAATATCAAGGCGAACTCCAAAAATGGATAGGGTCACTTTAGTTTTTTTCCCCAATCGATTTTTTTCTTCGGTTAGCTCATTGGGATGAAACTCTTGGATCTAAAATGAAAGGCCACGCTTATGGAAAATTATTAAGTAAGTTAATGATTTCTTGACCAAATAAATGATGACTAATCATTATAGGAATAAGAGTTATTCTGGTGTAATGATTAGTTGAGAGTGTCTCATTTCAGTGAAGGGAGAAATTAACTACCCTTCGGTGAATTTTGTCCTAAATCACGGAAGCGTCATTGCAAATTAGATGTTAAATAGGGTTCATTTAGGTTTTGTTAAAACTGATTGGATTTTTTTTTTATAGAGTTATGCTAAAATCTAATGTAGATCGATATGTTTGTTTTTCAGCAAAAATGTCAAATAGTGATTTTTCATTAGTTTCCTTTTCAAGTTTGACTAGTTTTAATTACATGACGTGGAAAGAATCTATTAAAGACTCAAGAAGAATCCATAAAGACTGCCTTTTGCTTCTTAGATTACCATCACCTTTGCTTCCCAAGTCTTAGGTAGAGACCTAAGAATTTTCCTAACATTTTTCAATGTCGTATAGAATTTACCAAGTCCTTTCAAAGCATTGATAATATCAGTAAATCTAGTAAACATATTCGTTATAGACTCATTAGCATCTATCTTAAATATTTCATAATTATGAACAAGCATGCTAATTTTAGACTCTTTAACTTAATTTGTTCCTTCATGAGTAATTTCAAGAGTATTCCAAATTTCTCGAGCGAAACAACACATGGATATTCTATTAAATTCATCTTTGCTCAAAACACAATACAAACAATTAATAGTTTTATCATTAAAAGAACACTTTTTCATTTCATTTTCATCACTCTTCTAATTTAGGCTTATCAACATTATCAACCTTTTTCATGGGTATATAAGGATCTTTAGCAACAATTAACCACAAATTAGAGTCAATAGATTGCAAATAAATTTTCATTCTAGCTTTTCAATATGCATAATTGGAACCATCAAAATAAGGAGGTCTAGATTTGCTATTAGGTTTGCCATAATGCTTTAACAATAAAGTTTATAAAAAAAAAATTAAATTTAAAGAGAGCAACCCAGGCTCTGATCCCATTTGTAGGAGTGAGAAACTCAAACAATGTGCATCAATCTAAAATGATTTATGGAAAATTTTATCACAAATAAGAGAGCTGACTCTGATACCAATTGTTGGACCGGTATGGAAACCCTAGAGGGGTGAATAGGGTTTAATTAATTTTTTTCTTAAAATATACTTAGTTTGATCTAATTAGATATTTTTAAATTAAATTGATAAAAAACTCTAATTTATGCTTAATAACAAGATTGATAAAAATTGTGTAACGATATACTCAATCAATCTCAACCAACAAAAGCAAGCAATTAAAACTAAATGCAAGAATAACTAGGAAAGAGATAGAGAAGAAGACATCGTGATTTTTATAGTGGTTCGGTCAAACACAACTTACATCCACTTTTCCAAACGCCTCTTGGGACTTCAATTAAAAAAAAATTCTTTTGACTCTTTTTATGGATGAGAGTCAAACTACTACCTTGCTCTTTTTATGGGTTCAAGAGCAAACCTGATCCTTTCCACGGGTGAGGATCCAACCGTTATAATGTTTTGAAACTTTAACACAATGCAACTCTCTAAAAAGAATGGGTAACAAGATTGAGCTCACACACTTTAATCCTCACAATACAATAGAAATTTCTCTTAAGAATAAGATGAAAAGAAAGATATTGGAAGCTTATAGAGAATAACAATAGTGGTTTTTTTTTTCTCTAATTTTGAGGATTGTAAAATGTGAAAAGTTGTTGTAGAAATTTGGAGAATAAGATGAGTTTAAATAAAGAGGAAAAATTTTTAGAAACCACATCTAATTTGGACCATTGGATTTTGGAAAGGAGAAATAATGGTGGAGATTTTAAACTAAACTAGTTGTTAGACACAAACAAAATATAATAAATTATTTTTCTTTTGAAATTCATTTTCTTTTTAAAATCAATCCAAAAATAAAGAACATACCATGTGTCAAAAACTAGCCGTTTGACACAAACATAAAATAATTAAATTCATTTTATTTTTTTTTAATTCATTTTCTTTCTAAAATCAATCCAAAAATCAAAAGCCCACTATGTTTCACTGGTCTGGTAAACTTGTTTCGGTCATATCTTCTTCGTTTGAGCTCTGATTTGAGCGACTCAAATTGTGTTGGAATTATTATTTTGAGCTCTACGCAATAGGCATTTCAAAATACTTAAATTGTTATTAATAAAAGCAGGTTTGTTATCATCAAAACATTAACTAATTAAAATTAATTAATTTGGGATTAGGAAAAAAATTCACGAAATGACCCGAAACCCAAAAACTTTTCTACCAATGACCTCTTTCTAAAAACTTTTCTACCGTTGACCTTTTTCTCCATGTGAAATTTCAAAATTACCCCCAATTTTTAAGCCTTCAGACTGCACGATGAATGCGTCTCTATGAATACTTTAAGTGAGCATTTAGATATTACTAAGTGATCGGATAGATATTACTAAGCGATTGGAGAGAGTACTAAGCGATCGTTTACTATCCACTATAGTTTTTATTAAGCGATCGTGTAGAGAATACTAAGCGATCATCTAGCTATCCACTATAGTTTTTATTAAACGGTCGTTTATAGAATACTAAGCGATCGTCTAGCTAACTGTTCCGCGATCGTTCAGATATCCATTATGCAATCGTTTGGCTAATACTAAGCGATCGTTTAGTTTGTACTAAGCGATCGTTTAGTTTGTACTAAGCGGTCGTTTAGTTTGTACTAAGCGGTCGTTTAGTTTATACTAAGCGATCGTTTAGCTAACTGTTACATGATTGTTTAGATATCCATTACGCGATCGTGTACTAATTTATAAAACGATCGTTTGGCTAATACTAAGCGATCGCTTAGGTTTTGTTATGCGATCATTTAGATAATACTAAGCGATCGTTTAGTTAATAATAAGCGATCGTTTAGCTAACTGTTATGCGATCGTTTAAGTATCCATTATGCGATCGTGTACTAATGTATAAAGTGATCGTTTGGCTAATACTAAGCGGTCGCTTAGGTTTTGTTATGCGATCGTTTAGATAATACTAAACGATCATTTAGGTTTTGTTAAGTAGTCGTTTAGATAATACTAAGCGATCGTTTAGTTTTTGTTTAGATAAATTTGTGCTAAATTTGTAGAATACAATTGGTGTTGTACATTTAACTAAGCAAATAAATAACTAAGCGATCGTTTAGATAAATTTTTGCTAAAATTACATATTGTACAATACAATTGGTGTTGTACAGAATATAATTGGTGCTAAAATTACATATTGTATAGTGAATTTGTACAGAATAATTGGTGTTGTACAGAATATAATTGGGATTGTACAGAAAATTTGAAGCGAAAGCGAAAATTACATATTGTTTAGCTAGATGGGCCAGTGCCAGGTGTTATCAACGTTTGTCTGCACGTTTTCTTGTAATGTCCTGTCTGATCACATCGTGTACACTCGTGTATTTGTCATGGCTCCTCTCCAATTGAAGGTATCTTGACGATTTGACATCGACCTACACTTACTACCTTTTGCGGTGGTAGAATTAGTTCAATCTCCATCCCATTCTTGACTGTGTCCGACTGGGAACATTGGTTCGGCGTAAGCAACAAGCACACACTCAACTGTAAACCTAGTCATGAGGTATTGTGACGAGGTTGTCATACGATAGACCCTCTGATGGTCCAGGTATATCAACAAATGGTTCGGGTGGAATGCATAAGAACCGAAAGCATCACAACCGATGGAACGGGAGCAGGTGGGGTTGGAACATGGATGTTAGGTGTTGAAGAAGTTTATCCATATCCATGTTCAGTATTGAATTGTGAAGTACATCTAGGTTCACTGTTCCGACCAAACCAAGCTTCACTTCAGTCATCCCCCAAGTTACATGGCTCAATATGATCATCAATTGAAGACATGGTATGCATTAGATTGGGTTGATTAGTTGGATTGCAATGTTGTACTCCATGACTGTTAGCAGGTGTAACTGATATAAATAATGGCATCTAGGATGTCTCACTGCCTTCTAAAAAGAAGCTAAGATCTTCATCGTCGAGTAGTCAATTTGGAGAGCTGGGACCAACAGGTTGTAGCAACATTTGATGTGTATATCAAACATATCCAGATCGATAATCAGTCATTGGTGCATCATACTCACTAATTCACGGACTGTTATATCATTTCTGACTTTCAGATCTTTCATATGACCACCAACATAATTTCTTCCGGACTCATCCCAATCTCCATCAAATCATACAAAGATACGAAATAGTGTCATTGATCTACAATTAGATAAACAGATCATTGATAAGTAAGCGATCGTGTATAAATTACTAAGCAATTGTGTATAAATTACTAAGCGATCGTGTATAAATTACTAAGCGAATGTGTATACATTACTAAGTGATCACATAGTAATTTACTAAACGATCGCATAGTAATTACTAAACGATCATTTATATTTTACTAAACAATCGTTTTAATTTACTAAACGATGGTGTATAATTACTACTCATTGCATATATTACTCAACGATCGTTTATAATTTACTAAACGATCATGTATAAATTACTATACGATCGTTTATAATCTACTACACGACACTTATTATGAAAGCGATTTGAGAGAAGAAATCGTACATTGAATGAAGGGTTGAAGAAACCATTGAAGGAAGAAGAAATGTGGATAGAATCCGACGATGAAAGCTACCATAGAATCCGACGATGAAAGCTACCAAAGAATCCGAAGGGCTGAGGAAATCTGAGAGAAAGCTACGAGATGAGAGAGACATTCGACGACAGAAAGTGAATAATTAGAAAGAAGTTCCATTCTCTTCAGAATATTAGTTGGGAATAAATGTTTTGGTGGAATGTTGGTGGTGTATTAAATGCACATTGAATGAAGAGCCGAGGAAATCGTAGAAGGAAGAAGAAAAATGTGGCGGTCTGAAGGCTTTTTAAAAATTAGGGGTAATTTTGATATTTCACATTGGGAAAATGTCAGTGGTAGAAAAGTTTTTAGAAATAGGTCATTGGTAGAAAATTTTTGGGTTTTGGGTCATTTTGTGAAATTTTCCGGGATTAGGGGCCAAAAATCTAACAATCTCCCCCTTTTTATGATGACAAACCATAGAAGAAAAATAACTTGAAATGCATATAACCATAGCAACACATATGACCAATAAGTAATTTTAATATCAAGTACACATATCATCACAAAGATCATGCTTAAAATTCATTCAAAAGAATTAACTTTTTCCTTTAACTAATTTTCCCCCTAAATAATACATTCAACGTAATCATAACACATTTTTCTTATACTTCTCCTCCTTTGGAATCATAAAAAAAAATAATAAACATATAAATGCTCCCCCTAAAATTATGATATATATAAAGATTTCAATTCTCCCCTATCAATGGTAACTATTTGGTTTTTGGGTTTTGGTTTTTAAGCATATTACCTCTCTAACTCTTACCATGATTTGCATATTTCTTAATTACAATAGTTAACTTTTTAGTCAAATTCTAAAAACAAAAATAAAATTTTAAAAACTATATTTTTTTAGTGTTCAACATTTGGATTGATTTTTTAAACCATTAGTAAAAAGTAAATAACAAAGGAATAAATTTGAAAGTGGAAGTCATGTCTATAGACTTAATTTTTTAAAAACAAAAACTTAAAAACCAAATCGTTAATGATATATCTTAACAATTTGAGTTAGATTCATATTGGCAATGTAAATATAAACTCTTTCTAAGAAGGTTCATTGAATAAAACAATAATGTAAAAATAGTCATGTAGCTAAATACAAATGTATTTGGAAACTTTACATTTTCAGATGTATATTAAATGAAATGAAAAATCATCCAGCTTTCTTAAATTCTCATCAATTTTACAATTCTTTGGATTTTTAGTCTCTTGCATCATCGCAATTTTCTTTTCTTCTACAAATTTTTCTACGAGAAACTTAATATGTAAAGAAGCAATTCTTTTTATCAGTAATTACATTAGATGATTAGAACAAAAAATTAGCACAGCAGATTAAGAACGAACATATTCACTAGTTCCATTTAAGAAAATAGCACAAGGGGCAGAAAATAAAGCAAAGTACGTACGAGTGGGGCAAATCTGATTGAACCTGCCATTCCTTGCAAAGGGTTAGAGTTTACAAAGCTCGGTCCGAGTCGGGTTATGATTGAGAGTCCTCAGGCCCCAATTGGGGGGAAAAGATGACTGATGACCTTATATAATAATAGCAAAGGAATATCTAGCAATTTCTAATACAGGCAATTAATTTTTTCATTGAGAAGAAATGAGCAAGAGTACCAACCTTACAATAGCTAATTCACAGAAGGATGATTGCTTGTCATTGGTACAATAGCTAATTCACTAGAAGTTGCGACTTCACTGCTGAGGTCAAACCCTTTCTTCCCGACTCCAGTTATATGTACAAACAATTCACACTTGCCGACAAGTTCGAATATGCAGACATCCCCCATCTGGATACCATTGTCACGAACGAACGACATCCAACCACCGCAAAAAGTATGCATCATTCGCCCCATTGAGTCTGGTACTGAGTTCACAATCCAACATCCCCCATTTGAACTGCGCAGTATAATCTCAGTTCTGCTGTTGGGGAAATGTGCTGAAGAAAACCGATGCGGAATTTTCTGCAACATAGAATGCCAATCAATCCTATGAACTTGAAGCAAAGAACATGCCGAAAAGAACTATATTGACAAACAATACTTGGATCTAAAACCTGAAACTTAACAAAGTGCATCAGCATAACAGTATTTGGATCCAAAATAAATGATTTACCAGAGTATATGAACCACTTGTGTTGAACTTTTTCATAATTCTGACAAAACTTGGAAAACAAGAAACAAACGATTTAGCTGCCCTTTCTTCGTCACGTGCCAACATTGCTCGCAAACCAAGTCTAGCTGGTAATACAAGATCACCTTTGACACTGGTTCTCCGATTAACTAGCCATAAAAATTTCAAAAGTCATAATTCTTGCATATTATAACCTATTCAGACCAGCTATGAAAAAATTATGGAAACATAATAGATACCCTAATACACAGCAATCAAAGTACATAGATAAATAGAAAAGTAATAAACTTCATTTTTAAAACAACAGATCGTTGGCTTCATGACATAAAAAGGGAACCATAAGAGCCTTTTTACATACTTCTAAAACCCTTACTTGCTGATATAGCAGAAACCTTACCCAAACGTTTAGACGGTTTTTTTGACTGAGAACAAGCCATGACTTTAGTAGAGACCATTTTGGCACTAGAATGTTTCCTAGCATCATTGCAGAAAGGTTCTTGCCGAGAGTTCGAACACTTTTTATCAGGTATTTCGATCCTTTTGGAGCGTTTTGAATGAACTTTATGGGAGTTACCATTCATTTTCTTTGGCAAACCCTTGACAGCTTTACGAGGAATTACTGCATGGCCAGCACCTAGTCTATTTAAAGTTCCTTTTCCACTCTGATCCTCAGTTATTTCCTTTCCAACCCTGAAGATGTGAACACGCAATTCACAATCCCGGACAAGTTCAAAAACACATATATCTCCCATGTTGATGTCATTCCCACGCACAAAGGCCATCCATCCTCCACAGAGAGTGTGACTTGTATGCACTCTCGTTGTAGGAACAGAATTCACTGTCCAGGATTCCCCTTTCAAATTGTGAAGGACTAACTTTAATTTGCAGCTAGGAAGATGTGCCATTGAAAATTGATAAGGGATATTCTGCATCACAGGAGAGGACAACATCAGGCTAGTTCAACTGACATTCAAATGAAGGCAAGCTGCTTTACGATCATCATGAAAGAAAATGACTTTTTTTTCTTCGTTACTACTTTTTTCTTTCTTTTTTGGGTTTTTGGGGGTTGACTCACCAATGTGTACGAACCACAAACATTAAAGCTTTTCATGATTCTCACAAAATATGGAAAATTGGAGCTAAAGGACTGGGAAACTTTCTTTTCATCCTGAAATGACAGTGGTAAGGCCAGAATTTTATCATGCGTAGTTATGTCATCAACTTTACCGATCCCATTCTGACCAGCTACACTTTTATGGTCCTCAGCAGTTCTTATTGCTGGAAACAAAAAAGTATGATCCAATTAGATTCTAATCACACGCTGATAAGTAGCTGACACTCTGCACAACTATAGATAAATCACTAGAAATAATTATTTTTTTAAAGTATTCCTATTCTCTTCAAATAATGAATCTTTTCTTCCTAATTTTAAAATTAATTATGGAACTGCAATGTCAACAGAAACGTGCATTCCTCTACGTTTAAATCAAAGCCCAGAAGACTAGAACTCAACTTACCTGCTAGGTTCTCCTTAATGCATTCTGAATGAACATCAGAAATGCTCCTCATTTTCTTTGCCACGGCTTCCTCGCACGTCTCTGGGGATGAATGGTCTTCCTCCCTGTCCCTTTTATAGCCTGTGTTATCTTGACTGCATTGAGAATGAAATGCACCTTCTTTCTCACATGCACTCTGATCAAAAACTTGCACATTGAAGTGCAACTCACTATCGTATCTAAAAACCAAAAAGTCACCACATTCTAAGGTGTGATCTCGTGCAAAAGTTGGCCATCCGTCACAGAAGAACAAGTTATCATTCTCCTGGATCAAGTTAACAAGCCAAGTTTGGCCGCTAGGACCAATTAACGCAACTGATCGGCCTATTATTTCTTCCAAGTGTTTGACAAATTTCAAAGGAAGTTTCTGCAATAATATGGAAATTCAATCAGCACAAGACAATGCAATAGATCACCACAAAACATAAACGTCCCTACATATTCATCTTTGACCTGAATACAAAACGGATGGACATGGACATAGAACAGCTATTCCTCATAAGATCCATCTCAAAACTAAGCCTCATTTAGTTTTTTGTTTTTAAAAATTATGCACATTTTCTTTCAATTTCTTACAATATTTTTTTATCATGAGTTGAATTTTTAGCCAAATTCTTAAAAAAAAAAAAAAAAAATTTAAAAACTTTTTTTTTTCAGTTTTCGAAACTTGAGTTAGTTTTTTAAAGCATTGGTATAAGAAAGCAAAAAAAAAATGGAATGAGTGTTGTAGGCTTAATTTTCAAAAATAAAAACCCAAAAACCAAAGGAATGATGTAAAGACGACTCCATTGTCACGTGGAATGATTTAAACCTCTCTTCTCAAAGAGATATCTGCTTCCTCGCGGTACTGAACTATAAACCTCCCCAGAGACCAGAGACAAACTAAGAGAAATCGATCTCTAACTTCTTAAATAATTTTTTATTCCTGATTGAGCAAAGAGAAACATATTTCAGGATTAAGTCCAATCTGACCACACATGGTGCAAGCTGACAAATGCATGCTCGAGTTAACCTAATTTCTCAGACAATGAGAGGAAGCACAATCAGAAGAAAGCGGAATCCGAAGAAATTACCAGTCGTTCTGAAGAGAGAGTAGAGGAATAGAAAGTATAGAAGCAAGGCCGCCTGGCGGTCACCATCTCCCGGCGAGACTCCGTCTCCATCATCAAATGGCATGAACAGGCTCCAGTCAATAGGGATTAGGGAAATATATTGCTGATACAAACGACATTGAAGAAATTTTCGCCACAAAACAAAACATTGATAGGAAAAGAAAGAAGAAAAGGCACAAGCAACCCTACGAAGAACCGAAGATTAATGGAGAAATCATGGAAGTTCCGGCAGCTTGCAGGAGAGATTTCAGTTTCGAGGGATTCTGGCAAATGAACCCGATAGTGGCCAGCGCTTCCGCGACTGCCACGATCACACGTGTCAAGTGTGTCAGTAACCGTACGTGCTTACTTTGGCTGTGACCTTTTTTTCCTTTATGCTAAATTATTATTTTTTAAAAAAAAAATCCTGAAATTTTTGAAAATTTCAAAAATACCTTTGAATTTTTTAAAAGAGTGCAAAAATATTCATTTTATTAGTTTTTGATAAACAACATTAGTGTTTTATTTCAAAAATAATCCTGAATTTTCAAAAATGTCTTTAAATTTTAAATTATTCAAAATACTTTAGTATATAAATAGAAACCGTTAATACTTCGTTGCAAAAATAACTCTAAATTTTCAAAAATAGCATTAATACTCTTATGTTGTGTTTTGGATTACTTTTGGGGGTTTTAAAAGTGATTATGAAAAAATCTTAATTGTATTGTGTGTTTGATAAGATAGATTGTGAAAATTTTATTATACTCGCTTCTTTAAGATTCATTTAGATTGACTTAAAAATATATATATATTTTTTTAAAAAAAACTTATTTTTATTTAAACATATTTGATAAAAATTGATTAAAATACACTTCAAAAATTATTTTGAGTAGTTGTCAAACACACTAATTTCTTCTAAAATAACTCATTTTTTAGATTGAACACTTGAAAATATAATCAAACACACTCTTAATCACACATTCATTCTCAATACTTTTAAAATCTATTTCGTACTAGCTTAAAAAAAATGTAGAATTAACAATTACTTCTGAAAATTTGTCAATTTTATTTTTTATAAATTAAAATTAATTTATTATATAATTAATACATTCTTAACAAAACCAATTTTGATGTCCTAAATTTCCAAATTAATTCAATGATGTCTATTTTTTCTTTAAATAATATCATATAATTCTTTTATTGAATAATGCATATAATTGTCTCATATATCACAAATAATATTCTTATACTTAAGAAATAATATAAAACTTGAAAATATATATATATATATATATATATATGATATAACATTATAAATAATAAGAAAAAAGGGAAATTATTTCAAATAGTAAAATTGTTGAAAATATTTATAAGATATAGCAAAATTTTAGAACTATCAATGATAGATACTGATAGAAGTCTATCAATGTCTATCAGTGTTTATCATTGATGGTTCTAAAATTTTTCTTGGTACATATTTTGATTGATATTAATCACAAAAATATAACATTATTTACCAAACACTATAACTTACTTTTTCAAGTTTAAAGTTGAAATTCACCAAATATTAATTAACTACATTTTACAACTAATTTTTCTAGAACTGCAATTAACAACAATTATTTTAAAATTTACAGCAACCCTAAACTAAATCTTAACCGTTAAAAAAACAATAAAAATGCTCTTATCGTTAGTATAGTGATTAATTTGTTTAATGCTTTCTTGAGTTTGAAAAGAACTAAGTTTAAAACAAATTATATAGATATTCCCTTATATATATAAATATATAGATAGATAGATAGAAAGATATACTCTCATTTTTATTCTATTTGTCCAATTCTTACACTAATTTTTTGAGCAATTAAATATAAACCAAAACTTTAAGTTTAAATATAAAATCTCACAAAATTCCAAAGTCAAAATCTTCTCTTAAAACTTACTAAAATGATAAATAGCCAAATCTAAAAAAAAAAAAAAACCGTATTTGATTACTAAGACTTACTCAACTAATAACATACAACCTTGTTAAAACACTCGGTCATAAGATCAATAGTCTATATACATTAACTAAAGTGGATTTTTTAGATAAAAATGTCAAATAGAAGAAAAAAGGAAGAAAAAAGAGGACAAAATAAAGGAGAGAGTATTAACGGTTTATGTTAATATACTATCAGTAATGGTATTTTCTTGGTTTTTATTTTATTTTTTTTTAGTTTAAGGATACTTTTAAAATTTTGAAAGCTCATGGGTATTTATGACACAAAACAATAACGGTTTCCATCCAAAACTAATGATAAAGATATTTTGAACTTTTTTTTTTTAAAGTTTAAGGGTATTTTTTAACTTTTTTTTTTTAAAAAAAAAATTGAGGGTATTTTTTAAACTTTTGAAAGTTTAGAGGTACTTTGTCACAAACTACAAAGTTTAAGAGTATTTTCTATAATTTAGCTTTTCTTCAACATCTTGCAAGGATCCGAAATGGTAGAAAACAATTTTGGCATCTTCTTTAGGTTAAAATATTATTTTTGTCCATATACTTTGAAATTTATTCAATTTTACTCCATATCCAATTTTAGTCTCTGTATTCTCAAATGTCCCATTTTAATCTATGTACTATAAAAAAATCTTAAAATTTAGTCTCTACCACTTGTTTATTGTTGATTTTTTTTCAAAATTTGTTTATTATTTATTATCATTTTCACTCTAAATTTTGAAAACATATTCACATATTATATTTCTTTGCATGAAAAATATCATTATTAGTTAACAAATTTCTAAAAAGTTTAATTTCGACAGACTAAATTTAGAATTTATTGAAAATACAGGACTAAAATTAGACATTTTAAAGTTCAGAGACTGAAATTGATAGGGACCAAAATGATATTTTAACTTTTTTTTTTTATGTATTAAGGTTTTTTAATCTAAAATGGTAAAATGTAGAATTATTGATAAATATAATATTTTACATTATAAACTTCATTCTTAAATTATAATTTACATATGTAGGATATAATATATTGTAAATTATATGATCTATTTGTTGAGGGTTGCCTCATATAAGACCTAAAGTATATGGGTGGGCCCATGTCCAAGATAAATTAGGAGGCGACATGGAGAAATATGCGTCTCAGAAGAGAAAAGTTAGAGCCTCAAATTTTGGGTCGATTAGTCGAGTTAGTGAATATGTACAAATTAGGAAAAAATAGAGTCGTGCTTGGTCTGGTGCCATCTAGCCTTGAGTGTCGTAAACTACCATGACAATGCCAGAATTACATGTAACCACATGTGAATGTTAGAAGGATAACAATATAAATAGTCTCATTTGTAGACCCAAGAGAGAAAAAGTAAGTAATCTTCCAAGAAGATCCTAATCTTACTTTTGTGTGCTCAGTTTGGCTATACACTCTTTGTACTAACTTAGGCATAGGAGTGTGGTAGAGTCGTCGTCACAAGTGCAAGGAACTTTCATGTAAGTCAGCTCGAAAAGAGAGACTAAAGTAGGGAAAGTAGGGTGGCAGACAATCCCATGAGAGGCTCCCGATGACGATGAACGCATGCGAGTTTCCTACATCAACACTATTTATTAATAATTGTTATGCATAATTTATAACAGCATACATATACCAAAATTAATTAATATTAATAATTAGAATTCAACCTTTTATGATTTATAAATATTTTTACATTTCTATGAATTTGACATTGACATAAGAGGTAAGACGACATTTCTATTATAATTTTAAAAAAACCATGAAACACAAGAAACGTGCAACAAAATTTTGTCAATTAATAAAATAATAGACATTTTAACCATTTAAAAAAGTGTAAATATTTATTTATTAATTTAATTATTTTATTTTTATAATGTTTTAGAAATTTTCATCGATGTTGACATTTTATTTGAATGAGAAATTTTGGACTAATCACAAATTATCGCATCATTTACCAAATTAATGATGAAATTACAAATAATTTAATTTGGGGACTAATTAAAAATTAACATGTGTCCTAAATTGAAATTGAAAACATAAATTGGCAAGTCCTAATGATGCCATTTATTTTCATCATGGCCATTGGATTAGATGAATTTATCTTGGTCCAATTTGGTATTATAATTTGAGCTAAGATCTAATTAAGGCTCAAATTGGCCCAAACGCCAAAATTAGGCCCAAATCCAATTAAATGGACCTAAAGGACAGGTTCATTGATCAACCAAGCTAAGTTTACCTGAGAACTCTATAAATAGAAAAGTTTTCTTCATTTGTGAGAGTCAACAATTCTACGTGAGAGCTTCAAGGAAATTCTCTACCATCAGAAGACTCCTTGACTCATGAAACTTACTACACTTGAAGATTGAAGTCCTTTGTAGATACAAGCATTCTCCCAAGACTCCAACTTCACACTCCGCTTCCATAATCAAGTGTATGTAATCAACCGAGAGAGAATCAGAAGTTAAGTACTAGAGATCGAACCACGCTGCATCAAATCTACATTAACACAAGTTCAACTCTACGAAATATATTTCTCCAGAAGCCTCGTGCGAACATTGATCCTCCGAGAAGATCATTAAGTCCAAAGGTTGATCATCAAAGAAGATCATCAAGTCCAAAAGTCGATCATCCAAGAAGATCAATAAGCCCAAAGGTTTATCATCCTAGAAGATCAACAAGCCCAAAGGCTGATTATCCAAGAAGATCGACAACCCAAAGACCAATCAAAGATCAATAATCCAAGAAGATCGACCAGCTTAAAGATTAAAGTTTATTTTGCAAAAATCAAAGGATTATGTATTAGAGATTGTACTCACTATACTGAAATTAATACAAAAACCAAGTTCAACTCCACAAAACAAGTTTCTCCAGGAACCTCGTGCAAATAATTTCAATGGACAATTTTATATAATTAAGACCTCGATATTTTTGTTTATGACATATAAAATCTTGATATTATCAAATATGTATTTTAATTAATTTTATTCATTAAATATAAGAAAATGTAAAAGCTTGAAACCCAACTTTTGTGTTTTAGTGAAGAAGTTGTTTTAAAATTTTTTGTTTCTAGATCACTAACCAAACATACCTTAATCTTTTGACCGAAACTATATAACTTTATCAATTTAGTTATACTTAGTTTGGTATGTAGATTTCTCAGGTAAAATGTCTTAACCACCTCAAGTTGTCAAAAGGATTTAAGAAACTCAAATTAGTAACAATTATACTTGTTAAGCCAACTTGAATGTTACCAATCAGTTAAAATATATAGTCCTCGACCAAACAGTCAAAGATTCAAATCGTCCTAAATTTTAAAAGTAAATAGTGAACAAACAATTATACTCTAAATTTCTTACTAAGTAGAAAATAACTTCAAATTAGTGCATCTTCATTTCATCTTTATTTGATAGAGGATTTTAAAGGCAACCGGATACAAGTCAAACTAAGCATAGTTCAAACGATTATATTGTTGGGTTGTATGTCCTAAAACTCGCAGTTTGTAAAATTAAACATATTCTATTTGCAATAAAGAAATTATTGAGGTTTATTCAATAAAATTGTTATTGAATATGTAAATTGCACTTATAAAAACTAATTCTCATAAACTAACATCATGACTATTACATGAGTACTTGGACTTTATATAGAGACATAAGAATGGATCAAGTTCGAGTAGATAGCCAAAACGGTATATAGTATACGGATAAGACTGGTACCTCATTCTGGAAACACTATCGGATGCGGCCCACTTTGTATTTAGTACTAACGATATGATCCTAAATCGTTATGTGGAGACATGCGAGTGGAGGCATCATACGCAATGAGATTGTATAAGATCGGACCGAGAAATAAGTCACGCTTAATTTATGACATTGTTTAGTGTTTAAGACTGACTATTTCAAAGCGATGACCTAGGTAACTTGACCTTAAACCTGAGCTAACTATGAACTCCTATTTATTTTTTTTATCAATTTTTCATCCTTTTTTTTCCTTTCATGATGCGGGCCTGGACAACTTTTTTTTATCAATTTTTCATCCTTTTTTTCCTTTTTCCTATTTCCTGCTTAATTAATTATTTTGCCAATCAATAATCTTTTATGGCATCCATAAATTCTAACAATACTGAAAGGACTATACTTCCAATTACTAATCACAAATTAAATGGAAGGAATTACCTACATTGGTCACAATCAGTTATGATGTTCATATATGGAAAAGGAAAGGAAGATTAAGCAAAAATTCTATCCCAAACCAAGCTGATCGAAGATACAAGACATGGAAAGCGGAAAATAATATGGTTATGTCATGGCTAATCTACTCCATGACGACAGAGATTGGTGAAGGTTTTTTACTCTTCTCAACTGCAAGTGAAATTTGGGAAGCAGCTCGTGAAACTTATTCTAACCAGGAAACTGCAGAGTCATTTGAAATTGAAGGTAAAATTCATGAGCTACGGCAAGGGGATATGCAAGTCACTCACTATTTTACTCAACTATCCCGACTTTGGCAGCAACTGGACGTATTTGAAAGCCATAAGTAGGAATGCGTTGTAGATGAAGCTATATTCAAAAATACAATTAAAAAGAAACGAGTGTTCAAATTTCTTCTTGGCCTTAATAAACAACTCAATGAGATACGTGGTAGAATCTTAGCTATTAAACCATTACCTAACATTAGAGAAGTTTTTGCAGAAGTGAGAAGAGAAGAAAGCAGGAAGAAACTAATGTTAAGAGTGACTGCCAGTTCAGAATCTGAAGGATCAGCCTTACTTGCTCGAAACCTTGGTAATGAGGTACGTACAAATACTCATGAACTACACAGGAACTGAGAATCGAAAACGAAAACCAAGACCATGGTGCGAACACTGTAAAAAACCAGGACACACTAAAGAAGTGTATTGGGATATTTATGGAAAATCTCCAGATTGGAAGCCCAACAAAGGTATAGGAGACAGACATGGAAAGGCCTACCAAGCAAGTACATCATCAAAAGGTAACGTCAACCCTAAATATAATGTGTTTACTAAGGAGCAGTTGGACCTTCTACAAAAACTATTCGGCCAACCGAAACCTACTCAAAAAACATCAAAAACCAACGTAGCAACAATGCTACAATTAGGTAACTTTCTTTGGGCCCTTAATGCAACCAAAGAAAATGGTAGTACTTGGATTATTGACTATGGTGCATCAAATCACATGACAGGTGACATCTCACTTTTAACTGACTACACACACTGTAACAATTAAATTACTGTAAAGATTGCTGATGGTACCTATTCTAAAGTAATGGGAACTGGAAATGTGTTTGTATCTAAAGATCTAGTATTAGAAAATGTGTTGCATGTCCCAAATCTTAAATACAATCTTCTTTCCATAAGCAAACTAACGTTTATGAAAAACTGCAGTGCAACTTTCTACTCACATAATTGCATATTTCAGGATTTGAATTCGGGGAAGATGATTGGCAATGCTAAGGAAACCTCGAGTCTCTACATACTAAATGCTCTTAAGCCTTAAGTCAAGGAGTTAGGTCTTAGCAAATCTCGTTTTATTTCTAAAGACTATTATGATAGTACATCTAGTTCATCTAATTTTGTTGTCTCTAAAGATGATTATGTTAGTACATCTACTTTTGTTGCTTCTAAAGACAATTATGATAGTACAATAATGTTATGGCATAATCGTTTAGGACATCCCAATTTTCTATATTTAAAACGAATGTTTCCAGATATTTTCAATAAAAGTTCTCAGGTGTTTCAATGTGAGTCTTGTGAAATGGCAAAGTTGGCTCGATCCTCATATCCGGTAAGCGCATATAAACCCTCTTATCCCTTTTCTATGATGCATAGTGATGTTTGGGGACCTAGTAGAGTTCAGAATGTAACATGAGCTAAATGGTTTGTTTCATTTATTAATGATCACACTAGACTTACTTGGGTGTTTTTAATGAAAGAAAAATCTGAAGTTACTTCCATATTCCAGAATCTGTTTGCCATGATTTTCAATCTCTTTAACACCAAAATCCAAATTCTTCACACTAATAATGCTAAGGATTATTTTAACACTTCCTTGAAAAATTTTCTAAACGAAAAAGGTATTGCCCACCTGAGTACATGTCCTAACACTCCCCAGCAAAATGGAATTGCGGAGAGAAAAACAGACACCTCCTAGAAGTTTCTAGAGCTTTAATGTGTCACGCTAACACCCCCCACTTTTTTTTGGGGAGAAGCGGTTCTAACAGCCACCTACCTTATTAATAGAATGCCCTCTCGAATATTAGGCTTCAAAACTCCCTTACAAAAACTTAAGGAAGTATTTCCACATGATAGATTATTTTCTCAGTCCCTTTAAAAATATTTGGTTGCACAGTCTTTGTCCAAGATCATAGACCCAATAGAAGTAAGTTAGATCCTAAGGCAATAAAATGCATCTTTCTCGATTATGCTCCAAGCCAAAAGGGATACAAATGCTACTCACCAACTACAAAAAAGTTCTATACATCCATGGATGTAACCTTATTTCAAAAAGCAACACACCATTGAACCTTCCACCCTCATAGAAAACTGAAAACTTTTGGAAAGCGAAGAAACCCAAAAACTAGATCTCTTTGAAGAGAGTGCTCCATATGTTCCTTATATACATGAAATAGATATTCCCAATCAAGGCCCACCAGAAAGTAGGAAATACCCTATAGTCTATACTAGAAGGAAGAATACCCTTGAACATGCGCCAGTACTCAATCAAAACCCAACCAAAATACAGGAAAATCATGTCTCCAACTCCACAGCTGAAACACTTAATGAAGACATTGATCTTCCTATTGCAAAACGGAAAGGGGTAAGAACCTGTATGATGCATTCCATCCAAAACTACCTGTCCTACAAAAACCTCTCTCCCATGTTTAAAGCATTCACAACCACACTATCCCAAGTTTACATTTCGAACAATGTCTATGAAGCCCTCAATGACATTAATTTGAAGCAAGTTGTATTAGACGAAATAAAGGCCTTGGAAAAGAACCACACATGGGAAATAATAGACCTACCTCCAGGAAAGAAAACAGTAAGATGCAAATGGATCTTCACCATCAAGTACAAGGCTAATGGAGAAATAGATAGGTTTAAAGCTAGACTCATCACCAAAGGATTCACCCAGTTCTATGGCATTGACTATCAAGAAACATTTGCCCCGGTAGCAAAATTAAATACTATTCGTGTCCTGTTTTCCCTAGCTGTGAATAATGATTGGATTCTTCACCAATTAGACATAAAGAATGTCTTCCTTAATGGAGATTTAGAAGAAGAAGTGTATACGGATATACCGGCTGGTGTAGAATCTACTCAAACCATAAATAAGGTATGCAAACTAAAAAAATCCCTATATGGCCTAAAACAATTCCCTAGGGCGTGGTTTGATAAATTCTCAAGAGTGGTAAAGGAAAACGGGTACTCACAATGTCAATCTGACCATACTCTCTTCGTCAAACATTCTTCCATAAGTAAAATAGCAATTATCATTGTCTATGTAGATGACATTATCCTTACTAGAGACCATGAAGTAGAAATAAGAAATCTAAAACTTCTCTTAGCCAAGGAATTCGAAGTAAAGGACTTAGGCAACCTTAAATACTTCCTAGGAATGGAAGTGGCCCGCTAAAAAACAGGCTTGAGCATTTCTCAAAGAAAATATGTCCTTTGACCTGTTAAAGGAAACGGGAATGCTTGGATGCAAGCCTGCTAATACTCCAATTGACACTAACAATCACATAATCAAAGAAAGTAATCACAAACTAGTTAACAAAGATCAGTATCAAAGGCTAGTTGGAAAATTGATTTACCTAACTCACATAAGACCTGATATCTGTTTTCCAGTTAGCTTTGTAAGTCAATTTATGAACAGTCCAACAGAAGACAATATGCAAGCTGTATACACAATACTCAGATACTTGAAAGGAACTCCAGGAGAGGGATTATACTTCAAGAAATCTAAGAGAAGAAACATCGAAATCTTCCCAGATGCCGATTGGGCAAGTTCAAAAATAGACAAAAGGTTAACTTTCGGATATTGCACCTTTGTTTGGGGAAATTTAGTCACCTGGCGAAGCAAGAAACAATCTGTAGTATCCAAAAGCAGTGTCAAAGCAGAACTAAGAGCTCTAGCTCAAGGAATATGTGAAGGAATGTGGCCCAAAAGCATTCTATCTGAACTTAAAATCAAATCAGAAGAACCAATGGAGATACACTGTGATAATCAAGCTACTATCAGTATCACCAAAGACCTAGTCCATCACGATCGCATAAAACATGTGGACATTGATCGGCACTTTATTAAAGAAAAAATTGAAAACAAAAGCATCTCACTCAACTACATACCTACCAAGAGGCAAATTGCTGACATACTAACAAAGATCCTTTCTAAGAATATGTTTGAAGACTTAAAAATCAAGCTGGACTTAATCAACATATATTACCCAACTTGAGTGTTGAATATGGGAAATCACCTCTTACCTTATACATATGATTTTATTCCCTGTAATTTGTATTTACTTTTATTCTTTTCATATGTACATTTTTTTTTACTGTTATAAGGTTTTCCTTAATTAACTATCATAGGTGTATATATAAAGGATGCTCCCTCTTGTAAAATAATCATAAGAAATATAGAAAAAGTTCTGTATTACAACAGGATATAATGAGTATTAATCATTAGAAAAACATAAACTTTCCTAACAAACAGACATTTAGAATAAATGTCCAATGCAGCTAACCAAATCCGGAAAAAATACTGTACACATGTCCAGTTGACAAGATGGGAAAGAATGCATTGTTTTCCGATGTACCCAATATTTTTGCCACCAATTCCATGCCAGTGGCAAATTGTAGTTGGACTACAAAAACATGGCTCTAGCCAGTGATGCACCCAAGTTTTTTCTATGTAAATAGAAGAGAAATCTATTGACGACGAATTTGCATCCTTAAACAAAGAAATACAATCAAAACAGAAGATCAAGGAAAAAACAAAGACCAGAGATTCTATATCTGTAAGTAAATGCACAAAAGATTTACAATCTCAAATAAGTTTGTAAATTAGCTGTGGGCGAAGTTAAAAGCACCAACTTACCTAGCTTGCAATCTTGTATATTCTAACTAAGAAGATCAATCAGTGACAGAGGTCAGCCAAACCTTTCCTCTTGTCTTTTTTGTTTCAGCAGAAGAGATCCGGTTCACATTCCACAGTAGATAGCCACAATGATAGTTGTGACAATGCACAGATGATAAAAGAAGCTTGAGCTCTCTTTTGTTTAAAAATGCTTCCTTGAAACAAACCGTGTGTTCGTCATCTCAGTCAGTATGAACTAATTCTCATCTGCTTAGCAGGAAAAGTTGGACTTTTAGCAGGCTGTGCTGTACGTTGCAGCATCTCCTGATAAATGAGTTCAACTTTCCAATTTCCACCAGGAGAATCGCGCTCTAAAACAGGCTCCGGTGATAGGATTCCGAACTCTCTGGGACGGAAGACAAAGTATTGTTTTCAAGAAATGATGGATTTAGAAACTTGGCTATGAATGCCCACATTTTATAAACATCATCAAAGTTGGTAAGGAACCCAAGGGATGCTGTGACAACCTCGACTCGGAAAAATAGTTTCTTTCTGTTATGGCCATTACCCATAGGTTTGCACAACGCCATGTCTTCGAGATCATACTGTCCAGAATTCTGCTTTGGAACGTCTACCACCCGTACATGGCTGAGAATGCCAACTCCAAGAGATATTCCATTATTTTCAGCCAGTTTTTGTACAACTTCCGGATGTATTAGCCCTCTTCCATTGCTCTCTTTTACATTGAAAGCAATAGCAGCACCTCTTTCGTACTTGATCTTTGGACCATACAGTTGTACAAGGTGAACTCCTACGTCATCTTGACCAGGTAATCGGAGTTGTAGCAGCGAAGTGACGAGCCAGTTAATGAGATACCTTTGTCGGAGAGTAGTCTTGTTGAGGCCCAACATATCAATATGATCAAGATGCCGACAAATCATTTCAGGCTCCCTCCTTCCCCATTCTTGCTCATCAACATATTCTCCATCACTCGTTGATTCCTCATTGCCAAAGGCTGCATTAGATGCTTCACCGAGCTCGAACATCTCGTTCAAACTTTCTTTTTCATTATATTCTACACTAAATGATACTCGGCGACCCATGCTTATCGCTCTATCTCCCTCTTCCAAACCAAGGAACCCACGTTCAGAAAATCTACTCCTTTCCCTCCTACCCAAGAGTCTGAATTCCCCCTCGGTCTCCCTTCTTATAGCATTTTCCTTCAGGTCTTTGAAGGCTCCACATGTTGTGGAATTTGAACGCTTCAGTTCCTGAAACTCAGAAGTATCATTCGCAGGACGAATTCCATTTGATGCAACACTCAACCTAGCCGATTCTTCTCCAGTTTCTGAATCCTCTTGAATCTCACTAACAACATGAGAATCCTTTAAACTTCCTACATTTCCACAGCAAGAGTCTTGTTCTCCAGATTGTTCTTCTTCAGGAATCCCCTTCACACAGCCGAAATCCTGTGACATTGATAATACAGCTGCATCAAAAGACAACACCGAATCTTCATGCTGCCTTGAATTCACCCGCTTATCATCACCACACATCGGACTTTTCAAGAACCTAGATGCCGGTTTTGGTGAACGTTGCCTATTGTTCCTCTTTCCAGAAAACCAAGATGGTGGTAAGGGTGACCATGTTTTTTGCTTGATAAGATGGCCAGAATTATCAGAACCAAATGGACTCTGACCCAAATCAATCCAATATGAATTGTCTGATGACTCATCCTCACTGAAGATTGGACTCTTCATAACCTCACCAATTGAGATGCTCTCAGCTTCCTCAAAAATGGTACTAGCCCCATCCCTGTCCGAACTATTATTATCATGCTCTATCTCAGTTTCAAACACATCCCTCACCTGGTTCGACGTAAACACACCCGAAAAAGCAGGCATTCGTGACTCCTGATGCTTCTCAGTTTCAGAATCCTCCTGACCATTGATTGCATCATCTTCAATCCCAGCCAAGACATCCAAACCATCAATCGAATCACCAATATACTGTGGAAAAATGGGGAGTATCCTCACCATTCCTGTACCAGTCCGCCCAGATTGATTTTGCAAGCTCCCTATAACGGATTTTTTAATCAACAGACAGCCAAACCCAGTTGGATCCGACCCAAAAACACGATAAAACGAGGTGATGATAAAATCTGGCCTGAAGAGGGAAAGCCCCAAGGAATCCATGTCCTTAGGACCGAGTGAGCCAGCATCAAGCAATACATGCCAATTGTTCTGCTGAGCAAGAGCCATCCATTGGTAAGAATACTTTGCCCCTGTAACTCTGGACTGAACAGGAAACACAAAAAGGCCAGCAACAGAATCCTTCTTCCTCTTCCTCTTGTTTGTAATCTGTTTCCTCAGCTCCCTTGAACAGAGTCTTAATGTTGGCCACTTAAACCATGCACTGTAAACTTTTGCACCTCTCTGTTTAGCACTCTGAGCCATCCAACTCACAGATTGACTCTCATGATCAAACATAGTTAACAATTTCTTGTTAGTATGAAAAGGGTAAGACTCAGACAAGAGCTTAAAGGCCGATCCCCTACTGACTGTAAAAACAAGCCCATACTCATTCTCAGAAATGTTCAGATAATCCATAATCCTAGTCTTGATATCATGTTCAATCGTACCCTTCTCAGCGCCGCCGTATAGCGCATGGTTGCTCAAATTGGCAGTGATTTCAGAGAGAGTAAACGAGGACGATTCCCAAAATTGTTGTGTTTGAATGTGAGAAAATAAACCAAAACCACAGTAATCAAGACATACCTTCGAGAACGACTCTGAGAGATGTTCATACTCTTCTGATCTCAACTGATCGATTTTTTCCGACGTCTGAAATTTTGGGTACATAGTGAGGAATTTGGTGAAGGCATCGAAGAGATTCGGAATTAAATCCTCTGTGCAATAGGTCCGGTCGGCGGCGAGTGCGGTGGCGCGTAGAAACTCCTTTTGAGCGTGTAGCCGAGCAAGAGATCTGGACCGTCGAACATTCCTGTCGTAATTTGGCGATTCACAGTCAATGTCTCTAGATTTTGCGAGAGACCCATCTTCAGAAGCTTCTTCCAGTGCCTCTCTGAGCTTGTTTTCTTGCAATTGCCTGAGAATGGAGGATTTACGCCTCTCCGTTACACCAGAGCCATGTCGTCTTCTGGTTTTCTTGTCCATGATTAAAGCGGCGCAATGGGACAACGGCTTCCATAATGAAAGATGCATCAATTCTTCAACATAAAGCCAAAGCCAAGGAAATTGTACAGCTCTACTTCAAGAAACTCGGGCTTTAAACAGAAGAAGCTACCAATTTCGAAGTTCAAACTAGAAAGCAAAAAGAGGGTTTCTGATTTTAAGAGAGAAAAAGAAAGTGGAGGAATCAGTTGCTTCTCTTTTCTTTCTCTTTTGGTTTTTCAATTGAATTCCCATCAGGTCACATTGCTAACTTTTGGTGCATTGCAGAGAAGCCTTTACTTTATCACCTACAACAGTTCAATCAAACAGCAACAACAATTAATTCCCTCCATTCAGAGCTGGCAAACTTTTACAAGATCAAAATCAGTGGGTCTTAAAGAGAAGGTATAAATAAAGGAAAAAGATGTCAAAGAACAACAAAAGGGAAAGGGTCATCAGACTAAGCGACATTACCTTTAATGCGATCAGAAGAGAACCCCTTTCTTCTTCAAGGGCCCGTAACTGAAGATGGTTTTATTTCAAATTTTCAGCTCCATCAACAACTCATTCAAAAATTCAAAAAAATAAGAAATCTAAAACAAAAAAGATGCAAAACCCAGATTCAAAGTCATCTCAATCAAATGACTTTTGCTTTTTTGAACTGAGAATCCCAAAGATTACAGAGAATCCCAGATACCCATTTTCACAAAGCTTTGATAGATACCACTACAATATCCAGAGAGAAGCCCAGAAAGCTTATAGTAAGAAGAACAAAAACCATCAAACAAAAAAGGAAGTTGACAAGAGAATGGGAGAGAAGGAATATAAAAACAAAAGAACATTGTTGGATTAAGGCATAGGACGAAACATAAGAGCAGAGAACAGCATCCAACAACTCCACCAACTACTCCCCCACTTTGTTCATACATTCTCTCATATGGAAGTAAATGCAGAGCAAAAACAAAAGAGAGAGATGAAATGAAAAAAAAAAAAAAAAAAAAAAAAAAAAAAAAAGAAAAGGGTTTTTGAAAATCCCATCAATTCCCATTTACTATGCCAGTCAATACAAACATGTCTGCATTGAATGCTTGTTGGGTGTTTCTTTCTTTCACATCCCCCACCATTACTACGCCTCCGCCCCCATTAAAATCCACCTCGACCCCTCTTGCCTATTTTCCCCATGGTCCACTTTGCTTAATTGGTTGCCCTTTTGTTTTTGTTTATTTCATTTTGGATTCAAAATAGAAGCTCTCTCTCTTTCTTTCTCTGTTCTTGGCTTAGAGTGAAGGAATCAAAAGTGTAAAATGCAATTGTAGAATGTTTGGGGGCAAACGGTCTTCTTCGGCTACGCTAGAGTCATATTGACTCAGAGTACTTGTTTGAGACCTCGAGATGACTCTGCTAAAAGGAAGATGGAAAATTATTACATGTCAATTTATAAATAAATGTAAATTTTTCATTTATTTTCTTTCTGGTTTTATACTCATGGTCGTATGATAATTGGTTTGTTTTGTTCTTTCTTTTTTAATTATTAAAATTACGCTTCTTTCTGTACAATTTGCTCGGGGTGATTTTGAATCAAAGGTTTAACATAAAATACCAAGAGAAGTAACTAGGTTAGAAAACAACAAGTTTTGGGCTAAAGATAGTACCCTAGATTCGGGAGAGGGTCAATACGTGTCAAAGCCCAGATTAACGTGCTCAACCTCGACCAATCCTAGCTAAACAAGAAATAAAACACGCTCTTAACCTGATAAGTTTATGAATATCCTAAGCAACTTCAAAACCATGAAATAATTAAGGTCAATCATCTCTATAAATATGTCATTGTAGTTTTATACGAGGTAACTTGAATTCTAATGTCAAATTCTCTAGCTTCCACAATATTCTACTCTCTTACTTGTATTAAGATATGTGTGACAAGCATACACTTCCGTGTATATTTTCTCTTTTGCAAGTCACGTTCTTTTCTTTTTGAAACAAATTTATTGTTTATATCATATGATGGTTAGATACATTTTCTCTGTTTGTATTTTGACATCAACACAACTTTTTAGTAAGTTTTTTCACTTTTCTTAACAAGGAGTGTAATAAAATATCAAAAAACTATATATATATATACATAAATATGTATGTAGTGATTATAAGTTTGTTATTTAAAAATACAAAACAAAAAATAAAATAGTCACTTTTAAGTTGTCTAATCAACCATGTTCTATATGATGAGTAAATAAATGTATAGGCTACTTGAGTTGTCCTCTTATATGGTTTATAATGGATTTTCAATATGCTTAAATTTTACTACGGATTTCAAATGTGGTTAATAACAAAAAGGTTAATGACAATTATAATATAATAACAACCAAATTATTACCCAAATAATTTATGTAGTATGCTAGTTTGAGTATCGCAAGATGGTGTACAATGGAGAATAGGGAATTTGAATTACGAACATCTTAGTTGCTAACACAACAGAATGATGTTAGTTTGTTTTAGTTAGGTGATGGATTCAAATCTTTATTTCTATTCTTGTGTTTAAGATGAAAATCATAATTAATAATAAGGTTAAATTATAAATCATTCATGTAATTTATAAACTTTTCTCTAAAAAAACATTCATAAACTTCGAAAAATATCAAATAGGTCTTTCAATTGTGTTTTAATTAGATTTCTAAACTTAAGAATATGTTTAATAATTTTTTAAACTTTCAATTTTGTATTGAATAAGCTCTTGATCCATTCGATATGTTATAAGATTCAAGAAATTACTAGACACAAAATTGAAGGCTTAGATATTATTAGACATAAATTTTAAATTTATATCCAATAGAATAATTAGTATTTCAAAATTCAAATATGTCATAAAGCTATTAAACACAAAAATTCAAAATTCAAAACTTATACTAGACATTTTTAAAAGTTCAATGGCTAAATAAGTAGATAGACACTCTTCAAAAGTGCGAAATTAAACTTATAATTTAACCAATAACAAATTATTCTTTTTTCAAGAACGAATAATAGAGTATGTCCGAAATACATTTTTAAGTGTTTAATTTAAAAAACAAATCATTTTGGAATAAAACAAGATGTTTGGCAACTACTTAAAATAACTTTTCAAGTTTATTTTAATAAATTTAACAAAAGTATTTAAATAAAAATGATTTTTTGAAAAACATTTTTTTCTCGAGTCAATCTAAACGGACTTATAGACTCATCTTATTGAATAAAAACATTGTTAAAAAAGCTTTTAATTATTTAATATATATTTTGTTTAACAAACAATAGTGAAAAGATGAGGATGGAACTATCAATCTTCAAAACGATAATAAATACATCAATCTACTTAATTATGTTAAATTAAAGACGTATTTAAGAGTCATTTTGGAACGGTTAAAATCACTTTTGTTATCGAAAAAAATTGTATTTAAATTAATTTTAATTTTGAATTAGTAATAAAAAAAAAATCATATCTCACAACATAAATAGGATAATAGAGTGATTGAGATGTGTCATTGTCAGAAACCTAAAAGTAAAAATATCTGATATCCATCAAACAGCTTTGATATATATAATTAGGAAATATAATTAGGGTAATCATATTCATAACCTTTAATCTGCAAGCACACCCACCATGCATGCATGCCAATGACAACAAATTATATGTCCCCACCATTCCTCACCTTTTCTATAAAGCGGTCAACTCACGATGATTCCTTATTTTACATTAAATTTTCTATTTATTCCTATCTATCAAATTATACCTTCTAAATTTAATTATTTGTTTAGCATTTCAACTTTAAAATTAGGGTAATCACAATGGACAACATTCTTAAAAATAATAACTAAATGTATAACAATATTTTTAAAAAATTACAAATATAGTAAAGTTTATCAACAATATATTAGTGATATGATTTATCACTCATAGACTCTTACCAACAATATGATCTATCACCGATAGACTATCTAAATTTTTTCATATTTGTGATTTTTTTTACATTATGTTATATCTGGTAATACCTTGATCCTGATTGTTATATTTGCAACTGTCCTTTTTTAAATTATTAACGCTCCATTTATGATCCGTTTAATAACGTTTCTATTTCTTGTTTCACATTTCTGTTTTTTTTTTTCAAGAAACTAACTTATTTGATAATCGTCTCATTTCTTATTTCTAAAATTTGAAGAACGTCTATGAAAATAAGACCAAATTTGAGAAACTACAAAAAAAAAATAATAATAATAGTATGTCTGTTTCATTTCTATTATATTTATTCCGTTTCTAATTTGTTGAAAAAATTAGGCTTGGTAAATTGGTAGATGGGCACGTTCGTGGGTTGGGTTGGGTTGAATGACCTTTTAGACCCAACCCACTTGTTCGGGTTGTAAATTTTTTCAACCCAAATAACCCTCATTAAAAAATGAACCCAACCCAACCCAATCATGAAATATTTGGGTTGGGTTGGTTCAGGTTACTTGGGTCATTTATTTAAATTTTTTTTTATAAAAGTAAAATATTAATATGTAAAAATTCGATTTAACTATTTTCATAAATGAATTAAGATTAACAACTCAATTTCAATTTATACAATGTATAATCTTTTTTTCAAAGTGCAAAAAAAAATAATAATTTTAAGAGTTGTTGAAAAAAAATTATCCAAAAATCTGGTAAAATTAAAAAAGTTAAAATAAATATATGTATATCTAATTGTACATAAACAAAAAAAAAAAATACATTTTAAAGTTAATAATAAGTTCGGGTTGGTTTTAGTTATTTTAGGTGACTCGTGAACCAACCCAACCCCATAAAATTTTCATTTATTTGAATCCAACCCAACCCAAAAGAATTCATAACCCGTCCCAAACCGAACGGATAGGGTTGAGTTGATCGGTTTTTTGGGATCATCGGGTTTTTTGAACACCCCTAATGGGCGCGCCTTAGCTGACCATCGTTCTTCAAGTTTTGTTATATTTTTTATATTCTTTTATTTCTTTTATTTTTCTTTATTATTTTTTTATATTCATACGTTACTTTAATTTTGAATTTAAATTTATAATATTTAGATTTATATATTTTCTGATTTTCAAATTTCAAATTTTCCATAGATATATTAAATATATTTTGAATTCTAAATTTTAAATTATGTAGTATGCATATTAATATATTATTTTAATTTTAAATTTTTAATATTTATTTTTATATATTATTTAAAATTTGTATATTTAAATATCTTTTAAATTTTAAATTTTGTAGCATATTTATATATTTTTTGAATTTTGAATTTTGAGTTTTGAGTTTTTTTTAGAACATTTGAAACCAATTAGGATCTCACAATATATAAAATGCTCACTAAGCTTTACTTTCAGTATTTTATAACTAAAATATTTATATAACAATGTAATTGAACTGGATTTGAGTCGACATCATTCAAGATGAATGATTCGTGTGAGAGTTAATATTGCAAATCAAATTTAAGTAACATTTGAAAGATAGAAACAATTGTATTGTTGTTGTTAATTGTGTACCGAAATTTATTTGTATTTTATTGCAATCATTTTTTTAATATTTTAATGCATGTTATGTATATACATATTGGAAGAGTATGTTTATATATATATACACTTTTTAATTTAGGATAAATTGCAAAAACCACCTCTTAAGTATGGTGGTAGTTGCAATTACATCATCAAACTTTTAATTGTAAAATTTGGGCAACTAAACTTCTAAAAGTGTTAAAATTGGACCCTCAAGCTTGCAATCATTGTAGAAAGTGGACGCACAAATAATAAAAATTAAATACTTAAACTTAGACAAATGTTACAATTTATACAATTGTGTAAGTTTGAAAATCCAAAATTAACCCAATTTTAACACTTCTATAAGTTCGAGGGTTCAATTTTTAAGATTAAAAGTTTAAGAGTATAGTTGCAATTATCACCATACTTTAGGGGTAGTTTTTGCAATTTTTCCTTTAATTTAATTAAATTATATTTAAAGTATAAAACAAGAAAAAATATGAGGAAAAAAATACAAGAAACAAGAAACAAAAAATAGTTATCAAACAAGTTTATGTTTTTATTTTCTTTTCAAGAAACGAAAACAAGTTTATGTTTCTATTTCTTTTTTCAAGAAACGAGAAATAGAAATAGTTATCAAACATATACTTGTTTCAAATTCTTAAAAAACAAGAAACAGAAAATAGAAAACAGGAAACAGGAAACAGGAAACAGGAAACAGGAAACAGGAAATGGGACCGTTATCAAACGACCCTTAGTAACCATTTGGTTTTTGAAAATTAAGCTTATTTCTTCACATTTTGTTTTTATAAAAGTTATCATATTTCTTAAATAAAAGACTTGAATTCTTAGTAAAATTTCAAAAAACAAAAGCATGCTTTTAGAAGCTAGTTTATTTAAAGCCCATTTAGGGACCACTTAGACCTCCTTTGGTAACCATTTCATTTTTTGTTTTATGCTTTTGAAATTTAAGTATATTTTCTTCAAATTTCTTACAATGATTTGCATCTTTCTGAAGTAAAATGGTTGAATTCATAGCCAAATTCCAAAAACAAAAACAAGTTTTTAAAAGCTACTTCTAATAGTTTTTAAATTTTGGCTTGATTTTTTAAATCATTGGTAAAAAGTAGTAACAAAGCAAGAAATTTAGAAGTAGAAATAATGTCTAAAGACTCGATTTTAAAAAACAAAAAACGAAACGGTTACCGAAGAGGGTCTTAGTTTTTAGTTTTTGTTTTTTAGTTTTTGAAAATCTGTTTTTGGTTTTTAGTTTTTAAAAATACAAAAACCATACATGTTTATTGTAACTTTTGGTTTTTTTTTTTTTAAACAAAAAATTAAAAATATGTTTGGTAATTATTTTTTTATTTATGTTTTTTTGGAAAAAAAAAATAAAACAAAAAATATGTTTTCATGAATTTTTGTTTTATACCTTTTTTTTTTGGAAAAATGAAATCAAACTATTTTTACAATAACTTTCAATCTAATAAACAAAGCTATAAAATTATAGATTTATTTTTAACTTTTTGTTTTCCTTTAAAAAATCCATATTGATAAAAAAAACATTATCAATATATTATATTCATGGATGGTTAATCACTATTCAAATGAAGAAAAATAATAAAAATAAACATATCGATAAAATACAAGAAAATAGTTTTATTTAGAATGCAACAATAAAAATACAATTAATCTATATACAATAAATTTATGTTGTTTCCTCAAGACAACTTTATATCTTCTATAGTAGTACTCAAAACGTCATGGATCGTCTCCCAACATAGGACAAATTATTAATATATAAATGAAGACTTTAATCCTATGACTTGATCAAGCTACAATGTGTAAATAATAGCAGTAATAGCACATAGAGATGAGAATTGGGGTCACAAATTTTTATGTTTTTGTGTGTTTTTAAACTGAAAATACATATTCTTCCATTAAGGTTGTTATCATTCATACAAAAAAACACACAATCTCATGGGGAGTTGTTATTTTATAAATTTAAAATAATAATAATAATAATAATAATAACAATAACAATTTTATTTATTTTTTCCAACAATTTTAACTTATTGTAGGAAATTATTATTCAATTTCATATAAAAAGTGCTAAAAGAAAAAAAAATGATACACTAGTGATGTAAAATTAGCCATCAAAGACTTGATGACTAAAATTAGTGTGAACGCAATTATGCGATGCATGTATTAGGTTATGCGTTTATACTCATACATCGGTGGTCATGCGTTAGAATGAAAATATGTGTTACTCTTATATGTGATGACCTTGCGTTCCTGTCACAAGTTTTCTTATGCCACGCCAAGTATAACGCGAACGCAAGTTTCTCGGGTGATCCGAGGTCGAACTCAGGGACTTGTAGCTAGATGTATGCGATGATATGTTTGCAGCGGATGAATAAAAGAATGATGGGGTTTGTAAACTAAGCACTCTCCTACTCCTAACTAACAGATTAAGCGGTGAGAATACGAATGAGAGGTAGAGACACGACAACTGTTGACGCTTAGTAAATGAATGGAAAAATAGATAAAATGTACAGATGTCTTCATTGCAACCCTAAGCTTGACCACAAGGGCAACTCCAGCCAACACAGACTAATGCAATCATGCCATACAGGCCTGCCGCAAATGCACGTGATTTGTATTAGCAAATGGAACTTATTCCTAAGTTTCCATTCTTGCTTATGGGATCTTATTCTAGCTCTCCCGAGCATCGATTCTAACCTAACTATCTCAAATCTTAGGTTCTTTCTTTAGACTCTCTCTCGAGTAACTCTAAAGGTGTGACGGACGTATACATAAGACAAGGTAACCGCAAAAGTCTGGTTGACGTAAGATTATTCCTATCTCAAGGGAACACTTGCTTACACTACTTAATGACCACTACCCTCCCAGGTAGTTAGTTGTGGCTGATTTTACTCATAGACAAGCATTGCGTCCACTTATAGACAAGCCTTGCTACAACTTCACACTAAGCAAATAAGGTTTTCTCACACACTCACGCTACGCACACTTCCCGGTGGTTTGCTACATGCTTCATATTCCTATGCTGCATGATCAAGTATGCAATACTCTAACAATTTCACTAAGTGATGCGATGAAAGTTAAGGATGCTAAGTAAAGGAAGATGGAGATGGAATCGAAGGAAATATAGAAATGCATTGATCACAAAATGTATTAATTCCTTAAGCCAAAACGTAATATAATACAATGTAAGGAAAGAAAAAAAGTGAAAATACCAGCTAGAAGCAATGTCTTGTTTCCAACAAATGTGTGTCAAGGCTGTCGGTGGTGCCATAGAAGGGCGGTAGAGCTGACTCTCTCGAGCTCTAGCTTCGGCAAAGGCTCCGGTCGTCACTCGGAATGGATGAAGGAGATGAAGAACTCTCAAGCTCCTCTCATGCTTTAGTTTGGATCACAAGGATCCGCCCTAAGGAGAGCCTCAGGCGAAAAACCTTAGATAAAATGAAATTCTTCTCAGCGGCTTCTATTTATAGAGGTTGATCGCTGACAGCGTTAATGAACCTACTTTGATTCTGACATTCCGGTGCGATGGTTCTTTTCTGAATCTCTGTTGCTAACGGCGTGGTAGGTGAAATGTCAACATCATCTTTTGATTTTTCCGAGATATGCATTTATGGTTCCATTCCACCAACTTTGTGTTCATCCCTCTATTATGGTTATCATGTAGCTGCAATCTTGTGATGACCGCATTCGCTTGATGACTGCAACTTCTATGCGATCTCCGCAATCGCTTGACGATCGCAACTCCTATGCGATGGACGCATGCGGTCGATTATCGCAACACCCATGCGTTAAACGTATGCGTTTGCCATTGCGATGGAGAAATTCTCCACATGCGGTCGTCTTTGTGATAGCTCGGTTTCCGCGTATGCGTCCGCTTCCTGCGTTAACTACAAAGATAAACAATTGAATGCATAATAACGCATAATAATGGGTTAGCTGAGATTCTTAATGCTGATCGACGCAAACTCATTTTCTCATGAATTTCTAACATATTCGCCGCATATTTCACTTAACAATCCTCATAATTCTAAATAAAAGGCCTAAGATGACGTGCATTTCTGCCCGTCATCATACACTACTCTAGGATTTGAACTCAAATTAGCTCTCAAAGATAACAACTAATAAAGCTAACCACTATGTCATAGTACATATTGGAAAATTATCTAAAATAACCCTTAAAGTTTTTCTCTTTAAAAAAATAGCACACTTTTTGAAAACACGTAAAAATATTTTTCTTGATCAATCACAGGCAAGATCGAGATCGAGATCGGGATTGGGTTATAAACATGAAAAACTTTAGTTCACCACTCACTACAAGAATTTGGACTTTTGCCGACGACGGAAACTATCGAAAAAAGTTAAAAAAAACCATCGAAAAAAGCTATCCCGTTAGAAATCCAATCGTCGTAACATCATTAGGACAGTGTCATTGGGAAAACCTTCCCCGACCCAAAAAACCTTGTCATAGAAAATCTCGACTGAACAAGGATCGGGCTTTTGCCGACCTTAAATGATACTGTTGGGAAAAGTTATTTCTCCCAACAATAAGAATAATTTTCCACCATCAGGAGAAGTCAACTTATACCGACGGTTCCATTTGGCGTTAGGAGATGGTTACTTATCCGGACCCTCTATCTATAATTCGACCATTGGCAAAAGTTATCTTAAGATCTATTAACATAAAATTACACCTTTTCCAACCACTATACTATTGGAAGATGAGCCTTGTGTATACAAGAAAATCATCAATAATTCAGTAGTTTTTCTAGTGTTATATGTAGATGATATCCTACTTATTGGGAATGATGTAGGTTACTGACTAAAGTTAAGAACTGACTAGCGACCCAATTCCAAATGAAAGATTTGGGAGAGGCTCAGTTTGTTCTGGGTATTCAGATATTTAGAGATTATAAGAACAAAATGCTAGCTCTATCTCAAACATCATATATTGACAAGATGCTTGTCAAATATTTGATGCAGAACTTCAAGAGGGGCTTATTGCCTTTCAGGCATGGAGTGATATTGTCTAAGAAACAATGTTCTAACACACCTCAAGAGGTTGAAGAGATGAGACAGATCCTCTATGCACCGGTTGGGGGCAGCTTTATATATGCGATGTTATGTACTAGACTTGACATCTACTATGTAGTGGGGATAGTCAGTAGATATCAATCTAATCCAGGATTAGATCACTGGACCACCGTTAAAAACATCCTCAAGTATCTATGGAGAATGAAGGACTATATGCTCGTGTATAGTTCAATTTGATCCTTACGGGATACACGGACTATGATTTTCAGAATGATAAGGATTCTAGAAAATCTACATCTGGATCAGTGTTCACTCTTAACGGAGAGGCAGTAGTATGGAGAAGCACCAAGCAAGGGTGCATTGCTGACTCCACTATAGAGGCTGAGTATGTAGTGGCTTGTGAAGCTACTAAGGAAGTTGTTTGACTCAGGAAATTCTTGACTGATCTGGAAGTTGTTCCAGACATGTCAAAGCTCATCACACTTTATTATCATAATAGTGGTACTGTGACTAATTCCTGAGAGTCTAGGAGTCACAAGCGCAGGAAGCATATAGAGCAGAAGTATCATCTCATTTGAGAGATTGTGTATCGAGGGGAGGTGATTGTCATGCAGATAGCTTCGGAGCACAACATTATTGATCCATTTACAAAAGCCCTCACGGCTAAGGTGTTTGAGGGTCATTTGCAGAGTATGTGTCTATGGGACAGGCCACATCTAGACTAGGGCAAGTGGGAGATTTGTACTGGACACATGTTATGCCCTAGTTTATTATTTGTGTACTTTGTATTTTGACTATATTATACACCTCATTAGTTTTAGGTCAAGTGGGAGATTGTTAAGGTTGATGAATTTCGTAGGTGTTGGGATTGGTGTCCTAATTCTCTCAGAGTCTCATTGTTTGTAGTATACACATTGTTTATGAATAAAATAAGTGTTATTTCATTCTGGCATTTATTCATATCTAATAAACAAAGTTCCATGGTTATCTTATATAAACTTAAGCATGTATATGAGATATACAAGTGGATCATGTCTTAAGTGATAACCTAAATAGGTCTTTAGTATAAGGATTAAGGAGGGATTCCTAATCCTGGTGACACTATGGAAACAACCCGTTTTGTAAGGGTTTGAAAGTGTTGTAAACTACTACAGATGATAGATCCTGACCATTCATGTGGAGACATGCGAGCAGGGTTGTCCTATACAAAGAGTTTGTATAAGACCGTACCTCGAGATGATTCGTCTCTGTATATAACGTCGTTGATACTGGAGACTTACATCTCACTTAAATGACCATAGATGACATGACCTCAATCCTCAGTATTTTAGGAGCTTCTCCCTTTAAGTAGTATGGGTGAGAATGGCCAAATTGCCAACTCAACATGCTTACCTTTTTTTGGGACTTGTCTGATTTGGGAGCTGGGAACTTAGTTACACAAGATGAAATTCACTTCTTCCCTGAAGTAGGGGTAATTAGATAAATTGTTCCCTTAAATGCTGATTCCAGGGCTTGAATATAGTGGTCACAGCTTCTTTTTAGAAGAAAGGACTCAGTCATAGTAGGACTATAACTTATGTTCATTAGAGGGATCTGTGGTACTTAAGGAGTTAGATGTAACTACAGTGGTCTTAACTTATGTTCATTTCTTCCCCGAAGTAGGGGTAATTTCTCTTGAGGGATCTTGAATATAAGTCTTCAAAGATTTGTTAATTTCTTCCCTTGATCGTTTAGTAAAGCATGCTGTAATTTCTGTTTTGCATATAGCCTGTTGTTTCTGTTTGTGACTGTAATTGTGTATGTTCATATATGATTGAAATTTGGAAAGATCCTTCCACTGCTAATGGAAATCCTCATGTCCGATTTCCTTCAGTAGGGTTCTATAGTTTGTAAATATATTGAACAAACTCATTGTTTATTTAATAAAATATATGATATTTTATTCAAACTCATTGTCTATTTAATAAAATATATGATATTTTATTCTTATTTTAGTTGCATTAACCACAAACCAATAAACTAACATCCAAGGTTATCTTGTAACTTAAACATGTATGTAGAGACATACGGGTGGATCATGTTTAAGTGATAACCTAAATGGTCTGTAGTAGGTGGATAAGGTTGGGTACCTTATCCGGGTGACACTACGAGTATGACTCACATTGTAGGTGTTACAATTGTTGTAAAGTACTACAAATGATCTGATCCTGATCATTCATGTATAGACATATGAGCCGAAATATTCTATACAAAGAAGTTTGTATATGATCTTCACCAAGATGACCATAGGTAACATGACCTGAATTCTAAGTGAGTCGTGAACTCCTACCTATGAGGGCGGTCCTTTGATTTGTATGGGTGAGAGTGGCCAAATCACCGACTCAACAAGCCTACCATTTTGGGAATTCGTCTGATTGGGGAGCTGGGAACATAGCTATACAAGAAGAAATTCACTCCTTCCCCGAGGTCATGGTAAGTAGATAAATTGCTCCTTTAAGGGTTGATTCTGGGGCTTGAACAATGTGCCACACCCTCTTCTAGCCGGAGAAGGGATTAATCATTGTTGGACTTTGATCTATTGTTCATTAGAGGGATCAGTGGTACTTAAGAAGTTAGATGTAACTATAGGGGAAAAACGGTAATTTTTAGCCTAGCTATACTTACGAGCAATTTGTGAAGGGTCATCATATTGTTGATTAGTTATATCCAATGGACACAGATATGTAGTGCGAAGAGTGCAACTATCGGTCTTTAGTGGAGTACCCGATAGTTAACGGATGGTGAATAATTTAATTAAAAGTTTGATTAATTATCCATATACCGTTGGAGCTTCAAGCTACAGGTCCATGAGGTCCTCTTGGTAGCTCAATAAGATTAAATGAGAATAAGTTTTTTGATTAATTTGAATTGTTCAAATTAATAGAGAGATTTAATTATATATGATATAATTAAGTTATTTTAATTATATGTGATATAATTATTATAATGTATTTGATACATTATGACTTTAGTGAGAGAAAATAAATATTCGAATATGATTAAAATATTAATTATATGAATTTGATTTAAAATTGGTTTATGTACTTTTGGCTTTAGGAAGAGAGGAGAAAGTCTCCTTCTTCACGAGATACACAGTGAGAAAGACAGAATTGGTTATGTGAAGTTTAGGTTGTTGGTGAACAATCTCAATTCTTGCTCCTATCTACTAAAAATTCCCTCATTCCAAAATAGCCAAATCCCACCACTCCTGGGTTCTCTGCCTGAGAATACCGAGGAAGCCTTCGTGGTTGTGTTCAGATCTTGATCGAAGGATTCTTGAAGATAGTCTTCAAAGGTATAAGTTTCTGAAACTTTTAAGTTTTTCTTTTGTTAAAACATGCTATAATTCATAGAAATGCATATCTTATTGTTTATTTATTGTAAAAATTTACATTCAATGAGACGATCTTGCTTCCTCTCAAGGTTCTCTCTTATCAAAGTTCCTTCAGGAAAAACTCTAATAAAGATTTTCCAACATTATTTTTTAAAATTGACCCTCTCCCGATGCTTGTAAAACCGTCGGGCTAGGTAGGTTCTCCCGATGGTCGTTTGAACCACCTTTGGGATAACTTTAATAAAATTTTGGCAACCCTTTTATTTAAATTGATCATTTCCCAACCCTTGCAAAATCGTCGGGCTAAGTATATTCTCCCAATCCTAGTTTGAACCACTGTCGAGATAACTTTAATAAAAAAATTTCGACCTTTTTTTTTTAAATTATCTCTCGACACTTGTACAACCATCGAGCGAAGTATATAATCCCAACGGTTGTTTGACCCACCATCAGGATAACTCTAATAAAAGTTTCCCAACCTTTTTTTAAATTGACTCTCTCCTGACGCTTCTACAACCGTTGGCCTAAGTACGTTCTTCTGAAGGTAGTTTCACCTACCATTGGGATAACTCTAATAAAATTTTTTCAACCTTCTTTTAAAACCCGATGTCTCATCTATACCGTTGGGATAGGCACTATCTTCCGATGTTGCAATTGTAGCATCAGGAAAGGTGAACGAATCTTTTTTCTAACGTGGTTTATGTCGACGGTCCAAGAGAATGGTGTCGAGAGAGTCGAATTATCGTGACGCTATTCAAATTTTCGTCAAGAGATTATTTTTTCTTGATGCCACAAAAAGTGTCGGGAGAAATTAGCTTTCCCAACGCTTTTTTCGACATCGGGAAAAACCAAAATTCTTATAGTGACCTGTCTGGTTTATAAAAATTAGGTTTTATCATTATGCCCCCATTATTATATCATTTTATTATTATTAATGAGTGAATTAGAAAATCTATACAATTGGCTTGCTCCACAAGTTTAGGGTCTCAAATTTCCTCTCTCGTTTTTTAAGGTTTCCTTCTCTTTTCAACACATTTTTTTTTTTCACAAAATCATAAGAACAAGGTATATATATATCTTGCTTTTGTATTTATTAAATAACTTTAAATCCTATTTTGGTCTCTGAACTTTGAACATTGTTATATTTTTGTCCTTAAACTTTTAAAATTATCTATTTTAGTTCCTAAATTTTAAAAAATGTTTATTTTGGTCTCTAAACTTTGAACATTATTTTATTTTGGTCCTTAAACTTTTAAAATTATCTATTTTAGTTCCTGAATTTTAAAAGATGTTTATTTTGGTCCTGCTATTAAAAATTTGTTAACTTCTTAATAAAATGACAAGATGATTTGTATTTTTGGATGACTAAGCTACCATAGGTTAACTACGTTACAAAAAAAAATCTATGGTTTCCATCTTGAATAAGGTGGTAAAGTGATTTTGCATAAGTTAATTTGAAAGTCATTTTTTATTCAAGATTTTGGTTGTTCACTATTCTAGCGCATTGATAATTGACATTTTACTTCATCTTCATCTTACTCAACACATTTAGAGCCCAAAAATACATGCCATTTCACATTTCCATTTAAGTTTTAACGAAATTTTAGCTTCAGTGACTAAAATAAACATTTTTTTTAGTTTAAGGGCTAAAACAAACATTTTTAAAAATTTAAGGACCAAAATAAAATAAGATTCATAGTCCAAGGACCAAAATAGGATTTAAACCTATTAAATATGTTTGTCTTCTAACATTCATGCTAATTATGTTTGTCTTCTAACATTCATGCTTTTAACCCCAAAGATAGTCTTTCGAGTATCTCTACGAAAACCCTCTAGTAAACTACAAAGTCACCAATCTCGCCTGAGAATCATATGAAGGACTAAGATTGACTAAAAATGATTAAATCTCAGGCGAGATATTGACATTTTTGGACCGAGATACATCCTTCTTCCCAAGATTTGTACATATTCTTGTAACTTTTTGTATATTTGTTTTGTTTTTTTACGCAATACCTCACATAGTTGTTTGTTTCGATGGCGAATGGAAAGAGAAGGGAAAAGAATATGTAGAGAACCAGTTGAAAGGTTTGATTGTAGATGTCGGGATAAAAGTATGAGGAATTTTTACCCTAACAAAGTTACAAACTTAAAAATCAAACCTTTAACCAAACCAACAACTAAGGGTAATGCGAAATACCTCTACTACAGTGAGTCGAAATCAAGTGAACCGATGCAATGATACTTGAAAAATAGCAAGTTTCAGGGAATAAAACTTGATGAAGAACTGTGAAGAAGATCGAAGAAGTTCACTGAAGAAGAAGGAAAAGGAAGGGAAACCTTGGGTTTTTTAGTCAGGGGTAGTTTGGTCCTTTCACATGAACCCAAAATATAAGTTGTAACGTCTCTCTATGATCTCGGGGCTCAAATTCGATCGGGATTGACCGAGAAAAATATTTTTAATAGTTTTTAAAAAGTGTACTATTTCTAAAAGAGAGAGGCCTTAGCTTTTAAAATTTGGGTTAGTTTATATGCTTAATTTTCAAAAATTAAAAAAAAAAATCATTTAATAACTATTTGGTTTTTAGTTTTTGGTTTTTGATTTTCTCTTTTTGGTTAATTTTTGAAAAATAAAAACCATACATATTTGGTTACTATTTTCTTAAAGATTGAAAAAAAAAAACATATTTAACTATTATGTTTTTGTTTTTTATTTTTAAAATAAAAAAAGTTTTGATTACTTTTTAGTTTTATATTTTTATAAAACTAAAATAATTTTCTTTTTACAATAATTTTCCATTTAATATATATAATTATTGAAATTTTAGGATGACTCGACCACCATATCACATTTATCAAAGTTGATGCTCAAACACTTAGTGTAACAACAATAAAATAACAACCAGTAAAACAAATAAAAATGCACACAGAGATTGGTAACCCAATTAAGCGATAAACCATATACGTTTGAGAGGTAGTATGCCTGGAAAAAATAATTTACTAATATTGAAAAGTTAAAATTTTACAAAGGAATACTTATGGTAAAGTAACGACATTGCACGTGTAGAGTCTAACTAATGATCACCTAAACTCCTCCTAGATGTGAGACTCTTTCTCAATGGAACTTAGACTCCCTCTAAATAAGCAATTATTAGTGAAGAACACTTCGACTCCCCTCAGTATATGAGAGTCTGAGACTCCCTCTCTTTAATGCAATCTTTTTCACTACAAGTGAAGATGATTCAGTGACTCCCCCTAAGTAGAAGAACTTCTTCACGCAACGATTAGGCTCCCCCTAATATAGAATTCCTTCTCGAAAGATAAGTCTTAGGCTCCCCATAAGACCATGAAAGCTTCTTGTTCAAGCAAAAATATCAAGCAAAGGCAATACTCAATCGTACTGTACAAACGACCGCCATGCAAAGCGACCACCAAAACAAAATATAGAAACAACAACTCTACAAATGCAAGAACTTTCTAATAAATAGGCACAGTGGAGATAAAGGCAAAACATCCCAACAAAAAACGGAAAACCAATGAGAAAGGAAAAAATCTATGGAAAAATAATTATGCAGAATATTCCACATAACGAGAAAATAATCTTGCACAAATAGCATCTTGTTTGACATCTTTTGTGACAACTTCTGTGACATCATCTTTCAACCACAAAACCAAAATCCTTAAACAAATATTCAGCCAACACCGGAATCTCTACAATTATAAAATTATCTCTATTATTATTATTATTTAAAAAAATTATATTGATAAAACAATATCAATATTTTAAAGGGTATTTATAATGAATAGCACTTTTACATTTTAAAAACAATTGCAGATAGACTCGTTCATTGTTGGACTCTTATAAGCGATATGATTTATCATTAATAGATTCCGAAAGCTGGCTGGATCTAGATTTTGTTATATCTGCAATTTTTTTTACATTATGTTATATCTACTAATACTTTGAGCTTGATTAATATATTTACAATTGCCCTTACTTTAAATGTACGGATTAATCACAAAAATTTGACATTTTTTCTATATGTAAAAATTTTTCTATTTGAATATTTGTGTCTTTCTAATTTTTAAAAGATGATAATTAATTTATATTTTTCAAACAGAAATTATTTTAAAAGATATTATTCTTAAAATATAAAATGAGAATTGATATGAAAATTAAGACCTATAGAGGCTGCAGGATTCAAATCCCTGCTATAGGTACCATGACCGCAAGAGAACCAATACATTAACATAACATAAAATCATCATTTTTTTTTTAATTTTTATTAAATATAAACGCACACCTTATATAAACAAAAAAATGTTTCTGAAAACCATTTTTAATGATTTTTTTAAGGATTTTAACATTTTTTAAAAACGTTTAAAAAACAGAAAACAAATAAAAGAATCACTACCAAACGAGTTCTTTTTTTCTTTTTCTTTTTTTTTTTTCTTTTTGAATTATCTCCAACTTTCTATTATGTTACTAATTAGAACCCTAATAATTCCATTTTTTCTTAAAACTTTTTATTAGGAGTGCTCGTGAATTGAATTAGATTGGATCGAAGAACATTTTAAATCCGACTCAATTCTACGGATTGTAAATTTTTTTAACTCAAATAACTCTCATTAAAAAATGAATAAACTCAACTCAATTATGATACATTTAAGTTGGGTTGGTTCGGATTACTTGGTCATTTATAACACTTCTCCTAAAAGAAATTAAAATGTTAATATGTAAAAAAAATTGATTTAATTATTTTTCATATATTGGATTAATATAATGTAATATCTCTTTCCAAAGTGCTAAAATAATTATTTTTAAAAGTTGTTGGATAATGAATTATCCGAAAAATTAATGAAATTAGATAAAACTAAAATAAATATATGAATATCTAATTGTATCATAAGAATATATATATTTATTTCAAGTTAATAATAAGCTCATATTGGTTTGAGTTATTTTAAGTGAGTGTGAACCAATTCAATCTATTTTTTTTTTATTTATTTAACCAAACCCATCCCAAAATAGTTGATGATTGAACTCAAACCGCCTGAATTGAATTGAGTTGATCAATTTTTTCAGGTCTTCCTGTTTTTTTAACACCCTTACCTTTTATGTTTTAAATATGAATTTTAATTTTATGTTTAAAGAACCTTTCTTTTTCTTTTTCTTTTTTTTTTGTTTGTTTAATAGAGACGTTGATTTTAAAAAATTTAAAGCGTAAAAACCAATAAAATCTATTATTATAAAAGTTTTGAGACTAAAAAGTTTATGAATTAAACGTGTATTTTAAACTTGATTTTACCACAGAAGTTTAAAAATTGTTATTAAAAAAGAGGGAAAAAAAAAACGAAGTAAAATCAGAGAGACCAAATAATCCGTCTCCTTCTTCCTCGCAGCAACGGTATGCAGTTTGTTGAAAGAAAATCACGGGCAGCCACAAAAACGAAAACTCAACAAACTCATTACCATTTCAATGGGAATCGACTATATTCGGAAAACGACCGTCAGCCACAGCGGAAAAGCCTCTCGACCGCCGAATCGGCCCACCCCACTCCGGTATAAAACCCCGCCGGAATCCCCATTCATCTTCATCCCTTCCAAACAGTCCTTGGTCTATCCAAGGTGGCGGCAATCTTTTAGTAAATAAATAAAACAAATAAACGAAAAATGAAGGGTTTAGGCTGCTGTTTGTTCATCTCTGTTCTTCTCCTCCTCTCTTCTCTTTCATTTTTGTCTTCGGCCCTTTCCGATGCCGAAGCTTCTTTCATTGCCGGCCGCCAACTTCTAACCCTTCATGAGAATCATGATTTGCCTGATGATTACGAGTCGAAAGTTGAGGTCAATGAAACCTTTTCCAGCCCCAGGCTCCGGCGGGCCTACATTGCCCTTCAAGCCTGGAAGCTCGCTATTTATTCAGACCCTTTAAACACCACCGCCAATTGGGTAGGCCCCGATGTCTGCTCCTACACCGGAGTTTTCTGCGCCCCTGCTCTCGACGACCCCAAACTCGAAGTTGTCGCCGGAATCGACCTCAACGAAGGCGATATCGCCGGTTACCTCCCCGTGGAGCTCGGTTTGCTGACTGACATTGCTCTGTTCCACATCAACAGCAACCGATTCTGCGGCATTGTCCCGTCTAGCTTCTCCAAGCTTACTCTGCTCTACGAGCTGGACATTAGTAACAACAGATTTGTAGGCCATTTCCCTGAAGTGGTTGTGAGGATTCCTAATTTGAAATATCTGGACATCAGATACAATGATTTCGAAGGTGAATTGCCTTCTGAGCTTTTCACTAAGGAACTGGATGCGATTTTCCTCAACAACAACAGATTCACCTCCTTCATTCCTGAGAGTTTTGGGGACTCGCCGGCATCGGTTATTGTAATTGCCAACAACAATTTCACGGGATGTATTCCGAGCAGCATTGGCAAAATGGGGAATACATTGAAGCAGCTTATAATGTTGAATAATGGACTTGTTGGTTGTTTGCCTAGTGAAATTGGGATGCTTGGAAATGCTACGGTTTTGGATGTTTCGTCAAACCAGTTGAGTGGAATCTTGCCGAAGAGCTTCGATGGGTTGAAGAATGTGGAGATTATGGATATTTCTTCGAATTTGTTGACTGGCGTTGTGCAGGAGGGTTTGTGCAATTTGCCTAAATTGGTTAATTTGACATTCTCTTACAATTTCTTCAATGGCGAGGCGGATAGGTGTGTGCCGCAGAATAGAAAGGATGTTTTGTTGGATGATGGTAACAATTGCTTGCCGGAAAGACCCAAGCAGAAGGCGGCAGAGACTTGTACCCCCGTGATCAGCAAGAGCGTTGATTGCAGTAAGGCTAAGTGTGGCGGAGGATCGTCGTCGTCGTCACCACCTAAGCATGAGGTTGCTGTACCAAAGGCACCAGTGCCGGAGCCTGAGGTACCAGTATCTTCACCTGTGCCGGAGCCCGAGGCACCAACACCTTCCCCTGTTGACGATTCTCACGAGCAATCACCAGTCCCAAGATACCGCCCTCCTCCTCCACCTGTAGTGCACTCTCCTCCACCACCGGTGCACTCTCCTCCACCACCGGTGCACTCTCCTCCACCACCGGTGCACTCTCCTCCACCACCGGTTCACTTTCCACCACCACCGGTTTCATCACCCCCACCACCACCAGTTCACTCTCCACCACCACCAGTTCACTCTCCACCACCACCGGTTTCATCACCCCCACCACCACCAGTTCACTCTCCACCACCACCAGTTCACTCTCCACCACCACCGGTTTCATCACCCCCACCACCACACAGTTCACTCTCCACCACCACCAGTTCACTCTCCACCACCACCAGGTTTTCATCACCCCCACCACCACCAGTTCACTCTCCACCACCACCGTTTCATCACCCCCCACCACCGGTTTCACTCTCCCCCACCCCCAGTTCACTCTCCCTCCCCCACCACCGGTCTCCTCGCCCCCACCACCGGTCTTCTCCCCACCACCACCAGTTTACTCTCCACCACCACCACCGCCTGTGCACTCACCCCCACCACCAGTCCATTCACCACCACCACCGGTGCACTCACCCCCACCACCAGTCCATTCACCACCGCCTCCAGTCCAATCTCCTCCACCTCCAGTCCAATCTCCTCCACCTCCGGTATTCTCTCCACCACCACCTTCCCCATCTCCATCTCCTCCTCCTCCGGTCGCATCTCCGCCGCCCCCACTAGAAGACATCATCCTGCCACCAAACTTGGGTTTCCAGTACTCATCACCACCTCCACCAATGTTTCCGGGATACTAAGCAGCAAATCATCGAACTCTCATCTCTATTTTAACATTTTTCATTTTTATTATGGGTAAACCATACTTTTGGTCTCGAGTTTAAAGTAAAGTTTCTATTTGGACCTAAAATTTGAGATTTAGTGAATAGTTCTAAAAATGATCATCGCGTGAAGTTGATAGTTGACTAATTGAAAAAATGAATAATTGAGGTTTCAATTCTTAAATCATCTTTCTCCACTTCATAAAAGGGAAGGGAAGGGAAAACAAAGAAGAGAGAGAAGGAGAAGAGAGAAAAGAAAAAAAAACATAAAATTAATAAAATATGTCATGATTTAAAAATTGACACCTCAATTATGTCTCATTTTTCTATATAAATCAACTTCACTCCAACCATTCAAAACGTATTTCTAAATTTTGAGGATCAAATACAAATTTATAATTTAATCTAGAGACCAAAAGTGTATTTTTAGCTTCATTACTATCCTATGTACCCTTGATGATGACAAATTGTAATGATCCCCTTCTTTGTGCAATATCAAGGCCATTGGAATTTTTATGAGATACATATGTGATATGTTGCTATAAACAATTGTCTTTTTTCCCCTTTCAGAATAATTTTGTTAAACTACATATATAAAATCATGTAATTAGCTACTATTATTATATCATCATCCATATAAACCTTACATTTTTCTGACATATATACTTCCATAGTTAAAATGAAATGAACCAAAATCTACCACATTTACTAAAAGTATTCAAATGAATTGATGACATGAAAAACAAAATGAATTTGAATCTACAACCTTCAATTAAATGTATAGGGTATTCGAATTAATAGATGTATGGAAAAAAATCGATTAATCCAAATCGAGTATGAATTAGATTGGGTATAAAACTTTAAATGAAAGTTCATAGATTTACTTATAAAAATTAAAGTTTTGGTTGAACCAAACCGACTAGTTTAAAAGTATTTTTTTCTCTACTTTATGATGTACATGTATTTATAATTCTTTTTGTATGATTTTTTCTCCAACAATTTTAAAAAAACTTTATGCCTCTAAGACATATATATATATTTATAATATGAAATTGAGTTACTAAATCTCAATTGTGTTGAAAAGTTAAATTTTAAAATATTAACATCTATAAAATACTTTTAAAAAAAATTAAATAATTTACTTTTGGCAAATGTTTGTTGACTATTAACCATATAGAAAAAAGAAACCTTATTACTTAAAATAAAGGAAAGAAAAACAAAATATTAACAACAAAAGTGTTAATTTATCAAAGGCATTTTTGTTTATAATAGACGAAGATTTAATAAGTTGGTGTAGATTGCCGCCAAGGAAAGAAGCGAACCATTGGGCCGAAAGTTTGGGCCATCACTCAAGTGTATGCAAGTCCACATACAAAAGCCCAAACCTGGTGGCGTACCCATCGGCCCATTCGAAGTTGTCCATTAAAGAGACCATACAAAATACCCTCTCACATTAGCTCCATTCCTATCATAAAATGTCACTACAAATTATAACATAAGGAATGAATTACATTCTTTATTTGTAGTACTTAGTTATCTAAATTAATTGAAAATATAATCAAAATCTTCATCTTATATATTTGTCTAATAAAAATAGAGATATATATAAGAATTATATCTCCATAAATATGACACCAAAATGAATAATTATATTATTGTAGAAATATATTGATGGTTGGCATATTAAAAGCTATTTTTTTCCCTTTTTGTTAGTGAGACTATGGGATCAACATGATTATTCTAAATTATTAAAAATATTTTTCTAACAAAAAAATTGTAGCTAAAAGTTTAGATTAAAAATATAATGGACTTGTATAGAAAAGGTAAAGTGGCCTATTTTATTTAGGTTGAAAAATAATTTTGGTACCATGCAAGTTACAATTTAGGGTATGTTTGGATTGACTTACGAAAAAAGTGTTTTTCAAGAAACTCATTTTTATTTAAATATTTTTTTTTATAAAAATTGATTAAAATATACTTAAAAAGCTATTTTGACTAGTTGCCAAATGCTCAAATTTCTTCCAAAATGACTTATTTTTTAAATTAAACATTTGAAAATGTATTCCAAACACACTTTTAGTCTTTGAACTTTAGTTGGTAAGAATTTAGTCTCTCTATACTTTTAAATTTATAAATAATTTAATCCTTGAATATTAATAAGTAACAATTTAGCCCCTAAACTTTATAATTCTTAAGGACTTAGTTTCTATAATGAAAATTGTTGTAGGATTCAAACATCCAAATTCCATAAATTGATTGGAGATCAATTTTTTTTCTTAATAAACTATGAATATAAAGTTATTAAATAATAAGCATTGACAGTTAATTTAGATGATTTTTTCATGGCTAGGGATTGAATTGTTACACATTTCAAAGTCATGAAGTAAATTGATACCTATTAAAGTTCAAAGATTAAATTGTTACAGATTTAAAAGTATAGTAACTAAATGGTTACCAACTATGTTGGGTTTTATGTTCTAAAACTCGTGGTTTGTAAACAATAAACTCATTCTGTTAATCAATATAGATGTCATTGACGTTGGATTCGATAAAATTGTTATTGAACATTTGAATTTCTCATTTTGTTTAAGAAATAACCTAAATTCAATAAACGAAAATTCATGGCTATTACATGAGTACTTGAACTTTATGTGGAGACATAAGAGTGGATCAAGTTCGAGTAAATCGCCAAAATGGTATATAGTATATGGATAAGGCTAGGTACCTTATTCTAGGGACACTATCGGATGCAACCCACTTTGTAGATGTTACAATTATTGTAAACTGCTACAAACGAAGTGATCTTGATTCGTTCATGTGGAGATATGCGAGTGGGGGCATCCTATGCAAAGAGTTTGTATAAGATCAGACCAAGGAATAAGTCACTCTTACTTTATAACGTTGTTTACTGTTTAAGACAGACTATTCCAAAGCGATGACCTAGGTAACTTGACCTTAATCCTGAGCTAACTATGAACTCTTGTATATTCATGATTATCCTTAGATTTGCATGGGTGATGATTGGCTTAAGAGTGCGGGCTCAATAAGCATTCCATTTTAGGGGTAAGACTGGGTAGATAGCTTAGGACATAGGGTGCAAGATGAAATTAACTCTTACTTGCTATTAGGGATAGTAGAGAGGTTGTTCCCTTAAGTGTTGACTCCGGGTCTTGAACAAGGGGCTTTGCCCCCTTATTGTCCCGAAAGGGACTCGGTTTAGTGATTGGATCACAAACTAATTGTTCATTAGAGGATAAGTGAGACTTAAGGAACAAGATGTAATCTCGGGGGTAAAATAGCTTTTGACCCAACCGTTATTACGAACAACCTGTAAAGAATTGGCTTACTAATTATGGTTATATCGAGTGAACACAATTATATCTACAGTGAGGGGAGTGCAACTATTGGGCTTTACTGGAGTGACCCGATAGTTAATGAATGTTGGTTAATTACATTAAAGAGTTTAGCCGGTTAATCTGGATCATTGGAGCCCATGATCTGTAGGTCCATTAGATCTCCCTACTAGCTCACAAACAGATTAAACCTTAGAATAGCATTATGAGAGAATTTGAAATGTTCAAATTCAAATTGAGGGAATTATTAATTAAATATAATATAATTAAACATTTAATTATCAAATTAAACAAAATTGGAGAATCGAATAATATTTAAATATGATTTAAATATTAATTATATGAATAAGAATTTATGTTTGGGAATTGGTATTTTAATAATTTAATATTAGATATAAAATTATTTTAATTAATTAAATTGTTTAATTAATTAAATAAATAAATTTTATTTAAAATTTGAGAATTTGACTTTTATGAAAATTTAAATTTAGAAAATTATTTTTTGTTTTAATTTAGTTTTTTTGGAAAGTTAAATTAAAATTGAATTGTAATTGATTTTAAATTAATTTTAAATAAAATTGATTTTCATTTTTGAAATTGAAAAAAAGGGGAAGTGGGTTTTTCCAACCCTTTCCACACATAATTCCACTTCCAATTTTAAGTAGGTTGTGTCAATTTCTTGTGAAGTATGATAGCATGCTAAAGAAGGATAAAACTCATCACTTTGAGTTGAAGTTGGATGAGCCATGCAACTGAATACTTTGCGTTTTGGATGAAGAAGAAGTTCTTCATCACTTCAACACCCAAAAAAAGTTGGCTTTCCTCTAAATTCCCTTAAAATTTCTACTCATGTTGGGTTCCACCATCCAATCTAAGGTCCAAGAGAATTGTAGGGAAGATCAAGTGGTGGTCTACAGCTTTTGGAGTGAAGTATCAAGCTGAATTTGTTGATTGAAGAAGGTCTTCAAAGGTAACTTCTCAAAACCATATTTTTCTCTTAAGAACATGCTTTCTTGGTTGCTAAAATTAATGAATTAGAGTACTTAATGATTCTATATGCTTCCGTTAATTGCATGCTAAATCCAATAATTGGTATTAGAGCATGATTTAAGTTCTCAATTCATGTTAATTTTAGCTTGGTGGGTGAATTTCATAGGTTGTATGAAAATGATTGCTGATATGAATACTTTTAGTTTTGACATTTAAATTCTCTTCAATAAAGTGTTAATTATTGTAATTGGCTCTTTGTTTATGAGTCTTAATGTATGATTAAGAGTATATAAATTTGTTAGAGTCAATAGAATTATAATTATGTTGTAACTGAAGAAAGAGCAAGAGAGGTTAGCTGAAGAAAACTAGAAATGAAGCTACTATAACACAGCATTACAATGCTGCCTGTAGAGCGTTGTAGCGCTGTTCTTCAAAAGCCCGTGGCATTACAATGCTTGGATGAAGCGTTGGAACATTGGTCATCCTAGTCCAGAAAGAACGCGTGCGACCCAACCACCGGTTCAACCAGTTCGGGTCTAGAAGGTCTGATTCAGCCCTATTTTGGTCGATTTAACCTGTTTTGGTGTTTTGGAGATTCGATTCCGGCGATTCAAGTTGGTTTATGAAGTCCATAAGCTATTAAAAGTCAATTTTGTTTATCACTGTAATAATTTAGGCTAATTGCTTGCTTGAAATGCTAAAACTGGTCCATATCAGTGTGTGTTTAATTATTTATGCATTGTGAATGTATGATATAATTAAATAAATCTTGTAAATGCATATAGTATGCCATGTACATTTAAAATCCAACCATAGGAAGCATGTTGCATGCATTGAAAGTATGTTATAAAGAGTTATAATATATAGTATGCATGTTTAGGGGTTTCAAGTATTTAATACAAAGTGTTATATTAAATCCCGAAATACCTGATGAATGTTATGGATGATCAACATGTCTATTGTTTTATAATTGTTATAAAAACCAGATTAGACATTTAAAATTCATAACAAAGATAAGATGCATGCTCACCTAGGGTTAACAAATAACAACTTATTTTAATAGTTAAAATAGGTTGTTATCTTGTAAAATTGTGGTTACAAACTCAATCGGTCTATATTTCTATCTAAGGTTGAAGGTATTTAAGTTGACAGTCTATGGAACACCTTCTACCTGGGGATTATAACCAAATAATTGAGCATTGTTAACCCGGTTTTATGAGCATGCGTAAGCGACGTGAGGTTTTAAAACTAATTTATCACCTAGACATCATAGGTTAAATCTAAATATAAACACTACACTTGGATAATCACCTAGACTTAGGTTGTTTATTAGCCAGAATATACCTAAGTAAATGTTTACCCAAAATAAATTGAATACTTTAGTGAGAGATTAATAACATATATGATATGTTGTTCTTAGCTCTCGCGTCCCTAAGAGTTCATACCTTGAGATCCATGCTCGGCTTTGTGTCACCCTGGAAGTGATCTCCATTAGGAAAGTATTTGCATGGGTCAACAACAAGGTGAATAAGAGAAGTAGTTCATAGTAAGCGGGTAAAGGATGTGTGTCAATGTGTCCTGCAATCTATTCTATTAGTTTGGACCATGAGATTCCTATGTTGTGTCTACTTGTCATTTTTGTGCGACATAAGCTACTCAAACTATAGAAATGGATAAGATTTCTTAGGTTGATTCCCAACCTTGACTCTTCAATTTGGTAGCATTATTGGGGCCAACCTCGGAGGCTTGAAAATGGAGCGTTACACTTACAAGAATTACTAAGTGTTAGTAAGTTCTTGACCAAAAACGGTAATTAAATGACTATAGAAATATGAGTTATTCTAGAATTAGTATTTAGTCAAGAATGTGAGTATTTGACTGCCCCTCGATAGCATCTATTCTGACTCACTAAAGTATCGTTGAAATAAAATAATAAAATTTGGGTACGTTATTTCTTTGCTAAAACATGATTGGATTTAAAAGCAGTTCACTAATAGAATTTGTTTATACTTTTAGAGATGATTAGCTCATTAATACAGTTACTGGCTTCTGAGAAACTTAATGAGGACAATTACGCTACATGAAAATCAAACTTAAATGCAATACTGGTAATAGATGATTTGAGGTTCGTTTTAACTGAGGAATGTCCTCAAAACCTCGACTCAAACGTAAATCAAATTTTTCAAGAAGCATATGACAAGTGGACAAAGGCAAATGAAAAAGCCCGAGCCTATATTGTTACCAATATATCTAATGTTTTGGTGAAGCAACACGAATGCATGCAAATCGCAAAATAGATTATGGAATCTCTATGGAGGATGTTTGGACAACCGTTCTTTTTCCTTAGACATGATGTCATCAAGTACATTTATAACTGTCGTATGAACGAAGGGGCCTCTATTAAAGGACATGTTCTTGACATGATGGTCCATTTCATTGTGGCAGAAATAAACGAAGTTGTCATAAACGAGAAAAGTCAAGTCTGTTTTATTCTAAAGTCTCTTCTGAAGAGCTTTTTACAGTTCCGCACAAATGCGATGATTAAAAAAAATAGAATATAACTTTACCACTCTTCTCAATGAGCTTCAGACGTATAAGTCGCTCTTGAAAACTAAGGGATAGGAAGCAGAGGTAAATGTTGCCACTACAGACAGAAGAGGATCATCCTCTAAAATAAAGTTTGATTCTTCTTCTTCTAAGAACAAAAATATTCAGATGAAAAATAGTAAGGGGAAAAGGAAGGCTTCTACTGACCGCAAAGGCAAGGCTAAAGTTGCAGACCAATGAAGAAGTTCACCTTGATATTGACCAACTGCACAAAACCATCTGAAGAGGGACGCTCCTAGGGCGCCACGAGGTAGTGCAAGAAGATCTCACGGTGCAAACCAATGAAAGAGACCGCATGACATGTTGACATACATCTTTCACCCATTTACTATAAACACTCTCTCCGTCCACCTTGATATTGACTCATGCAAACACCATCCGAAGGGGGATGCTCCCAGGACACCACGAGGCTAAGCATGAATCTCACGACGTGAACATTCAGGGAAATACGTGAGTGGAATTGACATATCATATACATCTTTTCCTCCCATTGAGTATTTTATAATCTAGAATTTAGTTTACATAGAAAAATCACAGCTAAGGATTTTAACTAAGTGACTTTTTAGGTTTTCCCAAAAGTAACTTTTACTTTGGAAAGTTTAACAACTTTTGATAATCATTCATTAAATTCTTTAACGAAGTCTTTGATCAACTGTTGCATGCTTTTAGCAAATCTATTTAATTCACCTTTCCAAGTAGGGATGTTTCGTAGCTTAAATACCCTAGCCTAGACAGAACCCCCCTTAGACAAAAGGTCCCTTATACATAGGTTTAATACAAATTTAACCTTTTATGGAAATCAATTTAATCCTATTAAACCGATTTAAAAAATTAAACTTAGGTATCTAATCTCATTAGAACCATGAACTTAGGTCTAACTCAATCCAATCTTAAAACCCTTTTAAAACATGAGTTTACCTAAGTTTGCATGCAACTCTTTCTTATTGATTTTAGTTCTAATTTCCATTATAACACTTATAAACGGAAACAACCAAAACCATCCACAATGCGAAGCAACACATACAAGACATTCATAACTCTTATAAACAAGCCAAAGTGTCATGCTCCATGCATTGTTCATTCATTGCTACTTTTATATAACATTTATATAACAAAGCAATGAACCAAGCATACATGTTTTCATACACCCTTATACTATAACTCTTATAATGTAAAGATGATGCATGAATATGCTTAATGCATGCATAAATATAACTCTTATATTTCGTGATGCATGCACATGCTCTCTTGTAATTTCATCATGCCAATTACTATATTCTAACACTTATAATATATAATGCGTGAATAAAATGCATAACCTAAGATGGGTTTGCAATCTATATGTCATACACTATGACATATAAACTGAAAGAGTTAAACAACATGCAACGGAAGTATCAAAGATCCATAAGCTTTCTAATTCACTAATTTTAGCAAAAACTAAAGCATGCTCTTCTAAAAAAGTGGGTTTTTAGAACATACCTTTGATGAACTCTCCAAGAAAGCGTCTGTTCAGCTGCTGTCTTCACTTGTTATCAACGTGAACCACCTCAAAGTCTTCCCTACTATGCTCTTGGAGCTTTAGGCAGAGTTGTGGGACTCAAGAACAGTTTGAAGATGTGAAGAAACTAGAAAATATTCACAGCAGCCCAACTGAAGAAGACAGCTTCTTCTTCAAAAAAATTTCTCTCAAATTCTATATTATCTTTTCCCCAAAAACTCCAATCTTCTTTATATATTTGATGAACATACAAAGAGATGGAGTGCATAGCTTGCAGCTCATGCTTGGAGAATCAAAGTAGAGAAGATAATGATTTTTGTGTGAGCATAAAAATGATATTTTTGTGCAACATACAAACGAATTTCCATTTTCTTTTTAAAACAAAAAATGAAATTTGATTTTCTTAAAATAATTTCATAAATTAATTTTAAAAAATAATTAATTTAATATCAAACATTAAATTAATTTTTGCATAATAATCATTTTTATATATTTAAATCATATTTAAATATTTATTCTCTTGTTCCGTTTAATTTGAACGTTTCAAATTAATTTCTCAAGCTACCCTAACCATATACGAGCTAGAAAAGGGACCTTGCGGACCTAAATATTTATTCTCTTATTCCGTTTAATTTGTTCGTAATCATAGCTAGGTCAAAAATACCGCTTCACCCCTGTGACTACATCTTATTCCTTAAGTTCCTACTAATCCTCTAATGATCATAATCTCTATGAATCAAATCCTTTCTCTATGAATCAAATCCTTTCTCTATCATGAGAAGGCGGGGCCACGATTGTTCAAGACTTGGAGTCAGTTCTTAAGAGAACAACCTATCTGCTAACCTAAATAGGGTAGGAGTGAATTCCATCTTGCAAGTCTATGTCCCCAGCTATTCATCCGGTCTTATCCCTAAAATTGTAAGTTTATTGAGCAGTGCTGTTAGACTACTCTCACCATTTGCAGATCAAAGAATAATCCCGAACAAACAGGAGTTTATAGCTAGCTCAGGATTAAGATCGAGTGAACCTAGGTTATATAATAAATGAAATAATCAGTTTTAACAATAAAGGTCATTATAAAGAAAAGTGACTATTTTCGTGGTCCAGTCTATATGCAAACTCATTGCATAGGATGCCCTCACTCTCATGTCTCAACATGACGATTTGTGGATCACATCGTTTGTAGTAGCTTACAACTTCTTGTAACAACTACAGAATGAGCCGCATCCAATAGTGTTACCAGGATGAGATACCCAATTTCATCCATATACTTATTAGACCATTTAGGCTATATACTGTCAACTTGATCCTGTTTATGTCAATACATAAAATTATTGTATTCAGGCTATAGCCAAGGATGCGTTTATTGGATTTTCATAATAAGATGCAAAATCAACAAGTCATTATTATTGATAAAATAGAATGTTTAACACGAACTACGAGTTCTAGGACATTCCCAACAATAAACAACTTACATCTCATGTACATTAAATAAAAGTTGATGAACTGGGATAATTAGCCTCAAATCCTTAAAAAATAAAGCTAACTATTACAAAGCACAATGAGTCTCCGGTTCAAACAAGCGAACTGGGTCTTGAACCGTCTGAGCGAAGAAACACGTCTCCTTCATCGTGTAACAAATTCTTGTGATCGCCTACACGATAGAGTAAACTCCTTACTCAATTGTTTAGCAACGCTGTAAGAGTATAAACGATTGTTTAGCAATGATTGTGTATTATTGACTATGCGATGAAGCATGAGGTCACGTGATCGTGCAGTGCATATTGTGTGCAACACAAGCCTTAAACGATCAAGTAAACAACAACGATGCGGTGAAGCATAATCTTTTAAACGATCGTTGAGCTATCATAAGGTATCGTATACCGGGTGATCGTGTAGTCAGTGACTATGCGATGAAGTATGCTGAACTACACGATCGTTTAGTGCGCACGCCTTTTATTAAACTCTTTAGTCACGAGATCCACCATCTGTTAACTTTCGGGCACTTTCCTAAAGATCGACAGTTGTTCTCTTCTCACCACAGATATATTTCTGTGTCCATATTAACCAATCAACAGTGCAATATCCCATCACAAATCGCTTATAAGTACAGCTGGACTAATTTACCGTTTTGCCTCTATAGTTACATCTAACTCCTTAAGTACCACTGATTCCTCTAATGAACAATAAGTCATAGTCCTACTATGACTGAGTCCTCTCTTCCAAAGAGAGGGTGTGGCCACTAGTTCAAGATCCGAAATCAGCCCTTAAGGGAGCAATCTATCTACTTACCTCTGCTTTGGGAAAGGAGTGAATTTTGTCTTGTGTAACTAAGTTCCCAACTCTCTAATAAAAAAAATCCCCAAAAAGGTAGGTTTGTTGAGTTGGCAATCTGGTCACTCTCACCCATACTAATCAAAGAACCACCCTTATAGCCAGGAGTTCCCAAAACACTCGAGATTAAGGTCATGTCACCTATAGTCGTTTTAGTGAGATGTAAGTCTCAATTATCAATGACGTTATATAAAGAGACAAACCATCTCGTGGTCCGGTCTTATACAAACTCTTTGTATAAGACACCTCCGCTTGCATGTCTCCACATGAATGGTCAGGATCAGACCATTTGTAGCACGTTACAACACTTGCAACTATCTACAAAGCGGGTCGTATCCGTAGTATCACCAGGATAAGGTATCCCTCATTTATCCTTATACTACAGATCTTTTAGGTTATTACGGGCATGATCCACTTGTATGTCTCTCATATATGCTTAAGTTTACATGAAATAACCACAAATTTTAGTTTATTGGATATGAGTAAATACAAATAAAATAACTTTATTTTAATAACAATGTGTAGAAATTGTTTACAAACTATGAGACTCCGGGAGAATTAGGACATCAATCTCAACATACAATATCTCCACCCCTTAATAGATGCACCAATAGCCATGAAACAAAATTTAAAATGTCCATTTTCATCAATCTTTAAAGCAGTGTACATTCCTGAAAAAATAAATTAAAACAATTATATTAGTCACAATGGTAACAAATCAATCATTATCTATCATTGGTAGATAGACAGTGATAAACGGCTATCACAGTCAATCAGTGATAGACAATAATGCACAACTATCATTGATAGACAGTGATAGATGACTATCACAATCCATCTATAATACATAGTGATATAAAAGTTATAAGAAGAATACTTCATTTGAAATAATACCTAGATTCAATTCTTTCAACTTTAAAAAACTGAGAAACAAGCTATATGATTCAGCTGCATCACCATTTAATGATCTTAATATATGTTCTTTTGCTATCCAAGTTTTTTGATAACTAATATTAACACCAAGCTTATTACGAGCCTTATAAACAATATCTCTAGGAAGGGAGTGATTAGTAGAGATAAACCTAAAATCCTCTTTCTAGTCCCCAATTATAGATGAAGAAGCTTGCCTATGACAACTTTGAATTGTATTCATTGAACAATTATGGTCAAAAATATACTTTCTAAGCATCCACAACTCACTCTTCTTGTACCGAGATGCCCAAACATATCATTGACAGCCTTTTTGCAAATATTTCAACTCAAGCGACTTTGAATTTGACCATGTAGTCCTGAATTGAAAATTCTTATTCACTGCTATTACATAAAAATACTTACACGATATTTCTTTACTTCCAAATACATCTTTTTCCTTCAAATCACTATTAGAACCAACATTTCATATAACTTGATCATTTGAAGAACTAGAAGAAGAACTTAAACATAGCAATCTATCACCACCTCCACCACTAATACTACTACAAAATCCTTCTACAGAATGATGACTAACATGAGCAACTAAAGGATGCCTAGTCCCTGAATCTTTAACCAAAGACAAATACCAACTGACATTCTTATCTTGCTTTGTTTGAAATGCAGATTGAATATTAGTTTGACCAAAATCCAAAAATATCGATAAATCTATTGAAACATCCAACTGAATTTCACCTAATATCAAACTAACTGAACCATTAAAGTCTATCATATCATCAACAAAAACTCCAGCAACACTATAATTCTCATAAGAATTGTAATGAGTCCACTGTCTACTATAAAAAATGACTACAGGAATATTAACCATGATATCAATTTACTGCAATAAAAGGAAAAAAAGATTGTATAAGAAAGATGTTAATATGTATATAGCTCTACCATTGATAGACAGTGATAAAGTGTAATCACTAGATCCCAATCACAATATCAATCACAGTATATCACTAGAGATAGAGCTCAATCACTGTTATAGAGAGTGATAGAGCTTTATAACTGTCTATTAGTGACACAAAGTGATAGAACTCTATCACTGTCTATCACTTTCTATCAATGATAGAGTTCTATCACTTTGTGTCACTGATAGACAGTGGTAGATGTCTATCACTATCTATCAATGATAAACAATGATAGAACTTGATCACTGTATATCAAACACGGTATATCACTAGTGATAGAGCTCAATCACTGTTATAGAGAGTGATATAGTTCAATCACTTTCTAGCAGTGATAGACAATGATAGAACTATATCACTGTCTATCACTGATAAAAAGTGATATAACTTTATAACTTTGTATAACTTTGTATAACTTATAGACAGTGATAGATGTGTATCATTGTCTATCAGTGGTAGAGAAATGTTCACATCCATACATAGTCACACCAAAAACTATCTATTTGTAGGGAAGAAGCCATAGATGGACGGTATTACACGATCGTTTAGCACGTAAGGTGTTGGGATTGGTGTCCTAATTCTCCTGGAGTCTCGTAGTTTGTAAACTTTGTATACATTTTTGTTAATAAAATAAGAGTTACTTTCTTTGTATTTACTCATATCTAATAAACAAACCTTCGTGGTTATTGTATGTAAACTTAAGCATGAATATGAAATATACAAGTAGATCAACCTTAAGTAATAACTTAAAAGGTCTGTAGTATAAGAATAAAAGAGGGATACCTTATCCTTGTGGCATTACAGATATACCTACTTTGTAGAGGTTTACAAGTGTTGTGAACTACTAAAGATGGTCTGATCCTGACCATTCATGTGGAGACATGTGAGTGGGGGTGTCCTATACAAAGAGTTTGTATCAGACCGAACCACGAGATGATTAGTCTCTTTATATAACGCCGTTGATAATTGAGACTTACATCTCATTAAAACGACCATAGGTGACATAACCTTAATCCTGAATATTTTGGGAACTCCTGTCTTTGAGGCGATCTTTTGATTAGTATGGGTGAGAGTGGCCAGATTGCCAACTCAACAAGCCTACCTTTTTGGGGATTGGCCTGATTGGGGAGTTGGGAACTCAGTTACACAAGATGGAATTCACTCCTTCCCCGAAGCAGGGGTAAGTAGATAGATTGCTCCCTTAAGGTCTGATTTCAGGTCTTAACATAGTGGCCACATCCTTTCTTTGGAAGAGAATACTTAGTCGTAGTAGGCTATGACTTATTGTTCATTAGAGAAAATAGTGGTACTTAAGAAGTTAGATGTAACTATGGGGGTAAAACGGTAAATTGGCCCAACTGTACTTACGAGTGGTCTATGAAGGATTATCGCACTGTTGATTGGTTGATATGGACACAAAATACATCTGTAGTGAGGAGAGTGCAGCTGTCGATCTTTAGTGAAGTGTCCGACAGTTAACAGATGGTGGATTTCATGACTAAAGAGTTTAGTCAGTTATTCACGTACCGTTGGAGCTTCGAGCTATAGGTCTATAAGGTCCCCTTGGTAGCTCAATGGATTCAAGTTGAGAATCAGTTCTTGAGGTTAGTATGAAGTGTTCAAATTAACTAGAAGAAATTCAATTATATGTGATATAATTGGTGTGATGTATGAGATACATCAAGTGGAGGATTAATGTAAATATGATTTACATTAAGTACCATAAAATAGGAAAAGAACTATGGTTTGTATGTTTCATGAGATGAAATATTAAAACTATAGGTTATAAATATAATATGGGAAATTTGTTATCATATTTATTTATAATATATTAACTATATGATCATTTCTTTTTCTCTAATAATTGATTGAGTGGGAGGTTATTGGTGGTTTTATGGTAACCGTGAGATAAAAAGGAAAATTTTTTTCCTAAAATAGAGAGTTAACACATTCGGAAAGTAACTCACGAATAAGCTATCAAGTGAAAGTGTTTCACTTTTCACTAAGAGATAGCATGCAGAGACTAAAAGATCGTGGAGCTTTGACTATACAATAGTTCATTAGCTAATCGTAGCTAAATGATCGAGTGGCTTTTTCTATATGATAGGTTGCCATGTACTATACGATCGAGCACATCGTCTATACATAAATTGTGTTATCTCCCATTTGCTCAATTGTATACACGATCATTGTCCTCCAGTCTCTTCCTCAAACCAAGATCATACAGAGCTCACAGCTCCTGGATTCTCACACCGAGAATACCAAGATAACCATTGTGGTGGTGTCCTCACTCACTTCGTGAATCAAGTGTGACTCGATTGATTTCATGGAGGCTGTTCGTTGTGTTTGTACTGTTGGTAGCAGTCCGATCGTTGTGTTCGTGTATTGCTGTCTTGGATGCTTGGAGATTGTTTGAGGGATTAATAGTTACATATTAATATTGGAAAATAATTAAAGAGTTACATATTCATATTTTATTTTTTTTTAAATAAAATTTTGAAAAATGACCCAAACAACTAAAACTAACTTAATCCAAATATTTTAAGGTGAGATTTATTATTTAATAAAAGTTGTTTGGATTGAAAAAACTTATAACCCAAACAATTGAGTTAGGTTTAAAAAGTGTTCCACGAACTCCCTCATAATAATTTTTCTAAAATAAAGGATACTCGAAACCTTGGACTAAAACAAATTAAATTGAGATATATAAAGAAAGTAAACGAAAAATTTTAAATAAAATGAAAATCTTAATTTTTTTTTAACATATATACTTCATAGTTAAAATGAAATGATTTGGAATCAACCTTTAAATAAAAGTATAATATTTAGTATGGTGTGCAAATAAAATTTATAAATTCCAAATCATTTCAAGTCATCAATTTATAAATATAGAATCAAGCAACAAAAGGCCCATTTGATAATGTTTTTCTTATTTCTTGTTTTTTCTTTTTTGAGAACAAAAAACATGAATATGTTTGATAACTATTCTTATTTCTTATTTCTTATTTCTTTAAAAAAAGGAACAAGAACAAAAACTTGTTTGATAACTATTTTTTGTTTCTTGTTTCATGTATTTTTTTTCCTTTACATTTTTTTCCATGTTTTATAGTTTAAATTTAATTTAATTATATAAAATAAAAATATATATAGCATACATTAAAATATAAAAAATAATTATGACATATTTACATTATCAAATACACATAAGTCTCGATGTAAAAGTAATAACAATAGTAATTGTTTCTAACGTTCATAAGTTGCTAAAATTTGATTTATAATATTATTTCTCACTTAAGCCATTTGTTTTAAATTTTAAATGATGTAGACTCAAATTTAACTCAATTATATTACTATAAAAATATTGTGGTTGTGAAAATATTAAAATGAACCCAAATGAATATCTTAGTAAACAAAATTTATATATGGTAAAATTATAATTGGTTTCGTATGTAAAATAAATAAAAAAATTAAATTTAAAATAATATATAATGCATATTTCAAAATTTAAAATTTAAAATTCAAAATTCAAATAATATTTATATATACATATTGAAAAATTTAAAATTTGAAAATTTGAAAATTTGAAAATATAATAAATCTGAAATTCAAAATTCAAAATTAAATTAATATATAAAAAAAGTAATAAAGAAAATAAATATAAATAAAAGAAAGAAAGAATTACAAAAAAAAATATAAACAAAAAAAAATATAGAGAAAAAAGAAATATAAATTCCGCTGTACTCTTGTATGAGAGTTCCTTCAAGTTCATCAGTTGATCATAGCTAAACAATCGAGTGGCTTTGTCTATATGATAGGCTGCCATTTACCATACGATTGAGCACATCGTCTATATGATAGATTGTGTTATCTCCACTTGCTCGATTGTCTACACGATCATTGTCCTCCAGTCTCTTCCTCAAGCCAAGATCATACAGAGCCCACAACTCCTGGATTCTCATACCGAGAATACCAAGGTAACCATTATGGTGGTGTCCTCACTCATTTCGTGAATTGAGTGTGACTCGATTGGTTTCGTGGAGGCTGTTCGTTGTGTTTGTGTTGTTAGTAGCAGCCCGGTCGTTGGATTCATGTATTGCTGTCTTGGACGCTTGGAGATTGTTCGAGAGATCCTTGAAGAATATTTCTTCAAAGGTACGCATACACTATCCCTTGAATTATATCTTAAAGCATGCTGTAATTTCATGTTGTGCATGACCTGTTAGTTTTCGTTCTTGTACTGTAATTGTTTATGTTCAATTCGAATGGAATTTGGAACGATCCTTCCAGTGCTCATGGAAATCATCATGTTTGATTTCCTTCACAAGGATGCGTCGAATATCCAATACCACACGATCTTCTAGCAAGCGAGCGCTTACGTGATCATGTAGCCAACGCAACACGATCGTGTAAAAAACTCTACAAGATCGTGTAGCATTAGCTATACAATCGTTTAGCAAATGCTACACGATCATGTAGTAAATTCTACATGATCGCATAAAAAAAGCTATCCGATTGTTTTACTTTGTACAATTTAAAGAAAGCCTTAAAACGAAAATCCTATCCCAAAACATTCATAAAAAATTCATCCACAAACATTTATCACATAAACGCAATGCAGATAAAAAAAAAACCCACCAGTACTATAAATGAATTAGATGAAGAAACGTACACTTACAAACACCAAAAATAGAAGAAAAAAAAGTACCGTGGTCAAGGAAGAATTTCGATGAAGAAGATCGGCGAGGAAGAAGATCATGGTGTCGAGAAGGAGAATGGGCGAGGAAGAAGATCACGACATTCGACGAGGAAGAAGATCAATGCGATCGACGAGAAAGAAAAAAGAACAAAGTTCAGCGAGTGTGACAAATCAAATTTGAAGAAAAGGAAAATCGACGAGGAGGAAAATCATGGTGTCAATAAGGAGAATAAGCGAGGAAGAACATCAATACGGTATTTGTAATTTGAGAATGGCAAGGAGGAAAATCACAGCATCGACGAGGAAGCGCGTGGTAAATGAAAATTTAAGAAAAGGAAAATCGAAGAGAAAGAAGGGTATTTTTGGTAATTTTAAAAAAAGGAAAACTGGAATTTATTTTTACTATAAAGTGTAAATATTATTGTTTTTTTCTTATTTATAAGAATTCTCCTATTTGAAAAGCAACTTTTCATAATATAAAATTGAAATTATGTTGCTAAATCTAATTTCAATATTGGAAAATAATTAAATAGTTGCATATTAACATTTTATTTTATTTTTAAATAAAATTTTGAAAAATGACGTAAACAACTAAAACTAATTTAATCCAAATATTTTAAGGTGAGATTCATTATTTAATAAAAGTTGTTTGGATTGAAAAAACTTATAACCCAAACAATTGAGTTAGGTTTAAAAAGTGTTCCACGAACTCCCTCATAATAATTTTTTTTAAATAAAGGACACTCAGAAGTTTGGACTAAAACAAATTAAATTGAGATATATAAAGAAAGTAAATGAAAACTTTTAAATAAAATGAGAATCTTAATTTTTTTTAACATATATACTTCATAGTTAAAATGAAATGATATGGAATCAACCTTTAAATAAAAGTATAATATTTAGTATGGTGTGCAAATAAAATTTATAAATTCCAAATCATTTTAAGTCATCAATTTATAAATATAGAATCAAGTAGCAAAAGGCCCATTTGATAATGTTTCTATTTCCTGTTTCTTATTTCGTGTTCCCTGTTTCTTATTTCTTGTTTTATCTTTTTTGAGAACAAGAAACGTGAATATGTTTGATAACTATTTTTATTTCTTATTTCTTGAAAAAAAAAGAAACAAGAACAAAAACTTGTTTGATAACTTTTTTTTGTTTCTCGTTCCATGTATTTTTTCCCGTACAATTTTTCATGTTTTATAGTTTAAATATAATTTAATTATATAAAATAAAAATATATATAGCATACATTAAAATATAAAAAATAATTATGATATATTTACATTATCAAATACACATAAGTCTCGATGTAAAAGTAATAACAATAATACAATTGTTTCTATCATTTATATGTTGCTAAAATTTGATTTATAATATTATTTCTCACTAAAGGCATTTGTTTTAAATTTTAAATGATATAGACTCAAATCTAACCCAATTATATTAGTATAAAAATGTTGTGGTTGTGAAAATATTAAAATGAACTTAAATGAATATCTTAGTAAACAAAATTTATATATGGTAAAATTATAATTGGTTACGTATGTAAGACAAATAATATATAAAAATGCATATTTCAAAATTTAAAATTTAAAATTCAAAATTCAAAAATATAAATATAGTGAAGATTTTAAATTTGATCAAAATAATATATAAATCTGAAATTTAAAATTCAAAATTAAATTAATACATAGATAAAAAAAATAATAAATACAATAAATATAAATAAAAGAAAGAAAGAATTACAAAAGAAATATAAAAAAAAAAATATAGAAAAAAAAAGAAATATAAAAGGAAGAAAGAAAAATAAAATAAATTTTTGGGACGATGAAGTTGAGAAGTATTTTGAACATGCTTGCTCACCAACTAATCAAATCTAAATTTAAATACATATTAGAAACAAATTTAAATAAAATAGAAACGCAGTTTCTCAACTTGTTGTCCCATTTTTAGATATGTTTCTTAAAATTTTAGAACAAGAAACTTGAATGATTACCAAACAAATCAGTTTCTTAATAGATAAGAAACAGAAAACAAAAATATTATCAAACGGACCCGAAAGTATTTAATGTATTATAATATAACAATATTTTGTATACAAACAAATATAATTTAAAAAGGCATACACTGTGTTAATCATCCATAAGGGAATCAAAGGCAGTTTTATTTATAATGGACGAAGATGTAGTAAGTTGTTGTGGATTACCACCAAGGAAAGAAGTAAACCAATGGGCCGAAAGTTTGGGCCGTCGTTCAAGTGTCTGCAGGTCCACGTACAAAAGCCCAAACCTTGCGGCGTACCCATCGGTCCATTCAAAGTTGTCCAATAAGGACCATATAAAATACCCTCTCACATCAGCGCCATTCCTGTCATAAAATGTCATTACAAGTTATAACATAATGTATGGATTAAATTCTAATTTGTAGTACTTTGTTCTAAATTAACTAAAAATATAATTATAAAATCTCCATCGAATTTCTTTTAGTAAAAATTTGATACAATTCTCATAGAAATATGCTCATGGTTGGCATATTAGAGGCATTTTTTTTTTGTCTTAAAGTGATACTATGGGATGAACTTGATAACTCTAAATTATTAAACAAAAAAATCCTAACATAAATTTATAGCTAAAAGTCTAGATTAAAAATATAATTGAGTTGTATTAAAAGGTACAGGCATTGCCTATTTAGGTTTAAAAATACTTTTAATTTCTGAACTTTAATGTAAGTGACAGTTTAATTCCTAAATTTTACTTTATAGCAATTTAGTCTTAGTACTCTTAAATTTGTGACAATTTAATCTATAGATACTAACTAAAAATAATTTAGCCTATCATGGAAAATTTTATAGGATTTAATAAAAAAAAATCATGTAAGAGATTAAATTTTTTTTATAAAGCATAAATAAAAAATTAGAAAAAATTGTTACAAAATAAAAAAAAAGTTAATTTAGATGATATCTTTCATGATTAGAACTAAAATATTACAAATTTAAAATTAAACAAAGACTAAATTGTTACCTATTAAAATTTAAGGACTAAATATATTGTTATAAATTTGAAAGTATAGAAACTAAATCGTTAACAAATATAATTTAGAGACTAAAAGAAGTTCATGGACCAAACGTGTTTTTTACCTCATTGCTTTGGCCACGGAAGCGAGGTAATTCTTGTGGTAATTGATTCGTTTTGTGTCATTTAGTATGTCTTCAACTGTGTTACCATCGCTCGGTGGCATAGAATAACCTTTAAAAAAAATCAATATCTTAAGGCTTTGGAACTAACTTTAGTTAATTAAAATGAAAATTTTAGTCATAAACATGCCTTTTAACTTAGCTTAGCTTACCATTTTCAGTGACTAAGATGGGCCTGTTGGGATATCTTTGTTTGATATAGTTAATGATTTTTTCCATGCCTCTTGGAACAACAAATAATTTATCTACTCCTGTCTGTTAGATAAAATTGTAATCTTGTCACTTTTTAATACAAGTACAAAGTGAAGATTTCATCGTTTAATATCAAAGGATATAGTACGTGTCAATTATCATTTAATTGTACTTACTTTATTGATAATCTTTTCATTTGCATATTCAAATATTAGTAAACAAGTATTTATCTCTTGTTCAAATTTCGTTAAGAAAAAAAAAATCAGTTTTTTCTTCAAATAATTCATAACATGAATTTGAAACTTATTAAAACATGAAGGATTAAATAGAACTACTTAAAATTTTGATTAAATAATTAAAATAGAAGTAAAACTTTAAAGAGGGATAAGAGAGCATACTGGATCTCCAATGGGAACACTATCGCGGTATTCCATTGTGTCAAGAAATCCTTTTATAGGGTGATCTCCACCATTAGGGCATGCTGAATGAAGGCAATCTTTTGTATAAAATGTGGTATAGTGATTGACACAAATATAGTCCACGCTTCCTCTTATAATACTTTTCTCAAAGTCTGAGAAACTTGGAAGTTGACTTCCTAAAATTTCTCGCATTTCCTTAGGATAATCTCCATACACTAAAGGATCATACACCCTGTAGATATTCAAAAATAAAATTTTATATAAGTAGCACTATTGGTTGTTTGAGATTTGTTTTTAATTCTAAAAAATCATAATGTAATTATGTCAAAAGTTACACGTGAGGGGTATTAACAAGAAACAATAAGAAATTAAAATGATCCAATATTATATTTGAATTTCTCGTCAAAGCATGAAGGGAAAGAATTTTACCTACAAAAATCAATCCTTAAATTTTTAAATATTATAATAATATAGGAGTTTTATACATTACACATAAAGCTATTTACTTATCTTTTTGTAACATGAGATGGAGATTTAAACTTTTTTTTCCTTAATCCCTTAAAATTTTCACATTTATCTTTCACAAAAAAAAATTGTTAAAATTTGTTAACAAAAAAAGATGTTCAAAAATAGAAAAATAACAGAAACTATTAAAAAAAATAACAAAATTTTAATCTTGTTTGAGAGAGACTGATAGAAGTATATCAGAGACTATCTGTATTTTTTTTTTTTACTATTTCTATTTACATTTATTTTATATATGAGAGTTTTCCAAAAAAAAAAAAAATGGATGCACCATTCAAATATTGAATATCATTTATGAGATGCCATTTAGAAGAAACAAACTCTCATGGGTTGGATTTTATTGGTAAATGAGTTGAATTTTATTTATCAAATAACATCTTATGACTTGCATTCAAATATATTATTAAAACAAGAAAATACAAATAGCCCAAAATAGATGGGACCATTAAATATATTTACTATTTAGCCTTTAAATTTATATTATTAATTTTCTATCAGCAAATACTAAAATAATAATGATGTGAATTTCAAAATGATATTCCTGGATGAGACAAGGACCACAAGAATCATAACATCAAATGGGTATAATGTCTAATTCATTAAAATTAACCAACTTAATTATTTTCAACTTATTTCAAGTTTCACGATTGTGAGATAGACAATAAAACTTTAAAATGTAAAAAAGGCAATACGTATCATGTTTGTCGAACTATATTTAAATCAACATATTTTCGACTTAATAAATTAAAACATATTTCATTATTTTTCTAATAAATTTTAGTATTTGTGATATTAAAATTTTGTTAGGAGAAAATTAGAAAAAAGAAATGAAAGAAAAAAGAAAAAAAAAAAACTGACCAGGCAAAGTTGAAAATCAAGGCTCTCTCCACAGCTTGTTTGTCAAATTCATGGTCTGTTAGTGGTTCATACATGTGGCCATATGGTACTATTCCTATGGATCCACCTCGTTTTCCCTACAAAATAAAGTTGTTATTAATATATTCTTTAGAAAAATGAAATTAATTTTCAGAAAATATATTAAAAGATGAAGAAATGGTAATAAGTAAAACTTATTTGAAAAAGAATTGAAGAAAATAAGTAGGAAAAAATAAATCCTTTTTAGTCCACCATGTGTATATGTCAAATGTTTTAATTTTCTCCAATATATTACTAATCCTATCTAAATAAAATCTCTGTGCTCACCGGATTATTTATCAAAATCGAGTGTTAAAATTAAATATTAAATTTAGACGTCTAATTTTAACAATTATATGAATTTGATGCTAATATTAGTTCAATTAAACCCATTAAATATTTAACGGTCTAATTTTTACAACTATATTAAGCGCCATCTAAAATTGTTGTAACTTCTAAAATAATTGTTGGCAGTTATGCTTTTAAAATGAGTTTGGATTGTAATATAGTCCAAAACTCATGTTTAGATTGAACGTTTTGGGCCCGATTTATAATATTAAACTCATTTCGATTGGATAATTTTTAACCCCAACTCTCTTTACCCTTAAAAAAGAGTTCTTTAGCCTTAAAGGTTGGATTTATTTCAATAACCCCAACTTTCTTGCTGTTTTCACTGATCACGATTCCATTTCGTTTTCCTTCTGATTTTTCACATATTTTAATATTTCGTTTTCCTTCTGATTTTTCACATATTTTAATATTCCTCTAATTCTCAGTAATGTTGTAGTAATGTTGTTGTAATGTTGTTTACATTACCTTAAAAACAAAGAGAGAACTAAAGTAAAAAACATAATAAAATAATCTAACCGAGGCTTCCTTAAGATGCATTTGACTGAATTTTTATTGAAATAAATTGTTTGATTATGTAATTCCGTCTCTCAAAGAGACTGAAATTAATAAATCCAAAATTTCAACTCTTGCAATTTTTTTCAAAAGTACCCCATTTTGCCAAATTTTTTAAACATCTCTGTTTTTACATTTTTAGTTAATTAATTTAAAATAACTATGAAATGAAAATTTAAAATAATTTTTTACAGTGGTGTAAGAAATCAAACTTCTGACCTCGAAGTTGATATTACATACTTGATATGTCAATTGAGTTATACTCATTTTAGAAATTTAAAATTAGTTTTAAAATTGATGAAAAAATAGTGAAAACTATTTAATTTTAATTATTTTAAATTAATTTATAAGACATTATCCTTAGTATTCTAACATGAAATTCTAGAGATCAAAAGAAAATAAAATTCAAAACTCAAAAATAAAAATGTAAACTTTTAAAACTTTGGTATAAAAAAAAAATTCAATTCAAAGCTTCAGAGTAAAAGTGAATCCTTTTAAAACTCGAGGACTATAAATAGAAATTAAACTAAAAATAGAGAGACCCAAAAAGTATTGAAAGGAGAGGAGAAGAAATTTACTTCAAAATGAGTGCGATAAAGGTGAACGGCCTTGGCATGGGCAAGTAACATGTTGTGCATGACAATGAGAGGCTCAATATCAGAGTTCCCAGTAGAGCAATTTCCAAAGGGTGGCGAGCAGCGAGCTGGTGGATAAAATCCTACTGTATAACCCATCAATGTAACCACATTTGGCTCGTTTATCGTTATCCAATGCTTCACTCTATCTCCAAACTCTTCGAAACAAATTCTTGCCAAGTAGACAAAATCTTCCCTAAAACAAATGATTTCATCGTCCCAATTTTGTTATCTTATGTTCTCATAAAGAAGAGAGAAAAAAAAAAAAGATGGTTAACAAAATACTTTTAATCCCTAAATTTTATTGCAAGTAACAATTTAGTCTCTATGGTGATAACCTTATCAAAATTAAATATTGAGTTATATTAAGTAACGATGTAATCTTCATAGTTTATAAGTAAATTTGATCCATAACAAGTTTATCAAACGACCAATGTAAGAAATTTCATGAATCTTATTTTTCATAACATCGACCAAGGGTACATTTGGATTGACTAGAGAAAAAAAAATGCTCTTAAAAAAATTATTTTTATTTAAACTCTTTTGATAAAAAGGGTTTAAAATACACTTTAGAAGTGTTTCAAATGTTATTTAGAATGGTTACCAAACATTTCAATTTTTTTTAAAATGCCTCATTTTTAAAATTATAAACTTAAAAAGTTAAACCAAGCACACACCCTAAATTATTACAATTAGTATAGGGACTAAATTGTTACTGGTGAAAGATTAAAGAATAAATGGTTTCAAATTCCAAAGGATAGGGATTGAATCGATATAAATGAAAGTTTAGAGACTAAATTATTAATTATATGAAAGTTAAAAGCCAATAGTATTTTTTAACCAAGATCAATTAAAAAGAAGAGAAAACATTACTGCATTTGAGAGCTCATCCAACTTCCATATCTTTTGTCGAGTTCATCAGGGAGGTCATGATGGTGAATTGTCACGAACGGCTCTATGCCTGCCGCATTCATTTCTCTTGCTCAAATACTTTAGAAACTATTTCAATTTTGATGTATTTTCAAAATAGTTAAAATTATAAATTTAATTTATGAACTTTAAAATTTGTATCTATTTGATCTTGAAGTTTGAAAATTAAGGTCTTGTTTATAATCATTTAGTTTTTAATTTTTTAGTTTTGAAAATTAAGCTTACCAAAACTCATTTCACTTGTAATTTTCTTATTTTGTTATTTCCTTTTTACCCATATATTTAAAAATCAAGTCAAAATTTGAAATTTTTTAAAAAAGATGGTTTTTGTTTTTAGATTTTAGTTAAGAACTAACTCTTGTACTTAAGAAAAATACAAATCATCCTAAGAATATGAAAGAATATAAACTTAATTTTTAAAAATAAAAAAATAAAAAATAAAATAGTTACCCACTAGAGTCTTAATCTTTGTATTTCTAAGCGGCACTATTCAATAATTAGTTTATGAACTTTTTTTTCTTTTTAACACACAGCACACTCGCTTCTTCAACAAACTCAAATTTTCATATCCAAACATATTGATTAAAACTAGAATTTCATTTTGTTTTACGATACATTATTATTATTATTATTATTATTATTTTGAAAACAAACCGCAACAGTTTTTATTTTCGTTTTCGAATTGATTTAATAGAATTTTTTTACTATATGTTGGAATAACTTGAATTTATTTATTGGCGCTTTGAACAACCAAGTTGGTTTATATTTGTTGGTGCTTCAGAATTTTTATTTAGCATATTTATTTATTTGTAGTTATTTCCGATTATCACTTTAGGATTTAGAGTAATGCACTATATAAACTCTCTAACTCTTAGAAGTGCCTTTTGGTGTATTTAGAAAACATTTTTTCTAATAATACTATTCTCTCTATCCTGTGGACGTAGCTAACATACCGTTAGTGAATCACGTATATTTGTGTGTTGATTCTTTTTACGTTTTTTATATTCTTTAATTGTCGATTAGAGTAATATTAAAAATTTTAAAAGATTAAGAAAAAATTCAAATAACTTTAAGATTAGCTAATAAATTTTAATTTAAAGACTTTTTACCTTACAAAAGTAAAAAAAAAAAAAAAAAAAAAGAGAGAGAGAGAGATTAAGACTTTATTTTATAACAATTCTATATTAATTTGTTTCATAAGTTATTTTAGAAAATATATCCAATCTTAAAACCCGTTTATAGATTTTAACAAGACAATTCTATATTGATTTGTTTCGTAAGTTAAAAGAATTCCTTTTTTTACTTGACTTTGTTGTAAAATTATAAACAAGGCAAAACTGGTGTAAAAACGTCCCAACAATAAAAAAATTAAAAAAAAAACCTATCCACATTAATGAAAACTCACTATTAATTCGATTCAAACATTTCGATCTAATGTTACGTTTGAAAGAAGTTTAATCCAGGCGTAAAGTCTATGTATTATTACTGACCTTTAAAATAAATTAATTCACTTATAAAAAGTTTAGACTTTTAATTAATTGTTAAAATATCTGTCGATACATTAATAAATCCTTGAATATATAGATCAATGGATTCAACATCGATATAAAGTGTAATGAATATCTTCAATATCTTATCTAACTATGATATATATATATATAGTCATCATATAAATAGAAATACTAATAATATTTATAACTTATTTAGAAAATGAAAAGAACTTAATTATTGATTTAAATAATTTTTATAAATTATTTGATTGATTTACAAGAAAATTTGTTGATTTTGATATATCCATCCATATATAAATAAAATTGAAACTTTGATATTCACAATCACATCAATATTTATTTTTTTTTAAGCACATTCATCCTTGATTTTAATTTTATTTTTAGTATATCATTGGTTTGATTTTGATACAATAATTAATTTGGAGTTTTAAATAATAAAGTCTTAAAGTTTATAGAAGTATAAATTAATTGTTTTTCTATATATATATATATATATATATATAAAATTCAACGTAGGAGTGGATAGAGAGTACACACTTTGTACTATTTAAGTTATGTTTATTTTGATATATAGTCTTCATAATTCGATATTATGAAAGTCTAAATAAATTATATTAATTCTTCTCGAAATTCAATGACAAATAACCACATTAAATTTTTGTTACTCTACATTAGGGCAATTTAATCATCTTTAAACTATAAAAAATAAATATAATGACAAAATTTAATTTTTAAATATAAAAATAAAATTATAATCATAATTTAACTCAAGAAAGTGATAGTAACACAAAGAAAATGAAAGTTCTTTCAAAAAAAAAAAAAAAAAAAAAAACAGAGAGAGAGAGAGAGAGAAATACCTTTGAGCAACAAATGATCGATGATTTTGTTGTAGAAGGCGACCCCTCTTCTATTAACTTTACCAAATCTTCCTTCTATAATATATATAATTAATTATTACAAAACATAACTATTGATTTGGTTAAACTTTTTTTTATTTGGCAATAAAGATATTTTCCTTACATTAATATGTTATCCACGTTGTGTGCTTCAAAAAACAAAAATATTACTAATTTTATATTTCTGCTCCTTTTAACAAGATCTCTGACATCCATAAATATTGATATTTAAATCTAAATAATTAAAAATAAGTATTGATATCCACGCCATCTTTATAAATAAAATAGAAAAATATCTTTATGGTTCCTAGGTTTTAAATCTAGTTTCTATTTTGTCTTTGAATTTTAAAATGTTATACATTTAGTCTTTTAACTTTTGAGTTTGGTTTCAAGTTAGTCCATAAGCTTCAAAATGTTATAATTTTACCCTTAACATTTGAGTTTTGTTTCAATTTGGTCCCTATATTTCAAGATTTATACTTTTAATCTCGATTATTTATAAATACTCATTTTTCGTCTTTAATATTAATTTATGTTAATAAATAAAAGTTATTAAAAGAATTATAATTAATTAAGTTTTAGTATTTTTTATCACTTTTCAAATTAACTTCAAAATTTCACTTCATAATTAATTTTAATTAATTAATATAAATTGACATCAAGAAAGTGAGTACTTCATGGAAAATTGATTTTAAAATGTAAAATATTGAAATCTAGGGACCAAATTGAAACAAAACTCAAATCTCAAGAGTAAAATTATAACATTTTAAAACTTATGGACTAATTTGAAATAAAACTTAAAATTTAAAAACCAAATGTATAATATTTAAAAATTTAGGAACCAAATAGAAATTACACCTAAAACCTAGGGATCAAAAAGATGTTTTTTCTTAAATAAAAATAAAGATAAACCATAAACCAACGTTGATGTCCCCAAAAAAAGTATTCTTTTCACGTGATAATTTTGCGAGGTTCATCTAAACCATTAAACTAAAAAAAAAAAAAAAAAATTAAAACCAAACTAAGACAGATTAAATTGCAATGTAAAACTATATAGACCAAATTGAAAATAAACTTAATTTATAGAAACTAAAATTTCAATTTATTGTGAAGAATTTTGATTAAATTATAAGTTTAATTCTAAACTTATAAGTTTATATTTACTTAGTTCTTCAACTTTGCAAAATATCTAAGAAGGAGACAGTTGTGAATATAATAATAAGATCCAAATTATTAACAAACATATCATAATCTAATAGAATTTACAAATATAATAAAATTATCCATTCCACTTAAATATTAATTTTAAAAGTGTTAATTATGGCAATTATCCTAATTTTTTTAATGAAGAAAAGGGGAGCTTACTGGGTAAAATTCTGGTCCAAGAAATGGAAAAGCGATAAGCATTCATTCCCATGGAATGCATTGACTCAATATCTTCCTGCCAAAATTAAAGCCCAAAAATCAACTCAATTCCAACTCTTCCCTTCATTAAACAAAATAAAATAAAAGAAGAAAAGAAAAGGAGAGTTAAAATGAATTTAACATTTAATCTAAAACTCTTAAACTCATTTTTCATACTACCAAATAGATCGATAGATTTTAACCATTTTAAAATCACTCTAAAACATTGTCATAAAATATAGAGTACCAGAAATTGATGGTAGTGACCGTCGGCCACATCTCCGTTGTCATTGTTCTTAATTTTTCCTGCAAATTCCAAAATATTACAAAAAAAAAAGAAAGATTAAGGAAATTGGGGAAGTGGGTTTGAATGAGAATGAGAAATTAATGGAAGGTGGGTTTAACCTGGAATATGGGAAAAAACATCCCAGTTACTCAATCCCCTACCATCTTCAAGATAAGCCCCTTCAATCTGCACCCAATATAAAAAAGAAAAAGCCCTTAAAAAAAAAGAAAAAAAAGAAAAAGAAAAAAGCATACCCACAAATAGAAAAATGAAGAAGAAACGAATGAATATACCTGATAAGAGGAAGTGGCAGTTCCAAAAAAGAAATGCTCTGGAAAATCTGATCTTTTGATTTCTTCTTCATTTTGGCCAAAACTCTCATCAGAGAAAAACAAAAAGAGGAGGAAAAAATATGAGAAAAATGGAAAGATTTTAGTTTTGGTGCCCATCCTACTGACTTTACTTTAGGGTCTGCATTTCCCTAAGTCAAGTTTATTGAGTTTAAATTATTAGAATTACCAACAAACACTTAAATCAAATGGATGATTAGTTTATTGGATTTAATTATTAATTTTATCTTTATTTAATGCTTTTTTTTTTTTAATCTCTACGTAGGGCTTCTACTCATTAGTTTAAGGCTTTATTAGAGGCTCTACTTACCTACCATGAATTCCAATGGACAGAAATAGAATTGGAAAATAAATTAATCATTTTTTCTGATATATATATATATATATATTTTAAAGTTTAATCAGTTATCGAAATGATATTAACATGAGGTAATAGACTTTCATATACTTCTAATCTTAGAATGCATTAAATACAAATATATGCTATATGAATTTTAAATTAAACAAGCAAATATTACTAGAAAAACTTCATTTTTACTTTATATTATGACTTTTCAAATATAGAAAAATGAATTAAAATATTCATAAATATAGTAAAATTTTATTGTTTATTTGCAATAAACTGTGATAGATCCCTATAGACTATTATCTATATCTATCATGATAAAGATAAACACAAATAGTAGTCTATTGCAGTTTATTGCTGTCTATCACGTATAATAAACACAAATAGTAGTTTATCGCGGTCTATCGCTGTCTATCATAGATAGATGTGATATTTTACTATTATTTGTAATTTATCACAGATAGATTTAATATTTTACTATTATATGTAAATATTTTCAGTATTTTACCATTTAAAATAAATTTTCTTATATGATTTTTATTTAATAATAACTAATTTAATAAGTATATTTCATTTGATATTGATTAATTTAAGTCATATACTTTAGGTTAAAAAATCTATTTGGTCCCTATACTGTCATAAACCAACAATTTAATTATTGAATTTTGGTTTATAACGATTTAGTCTTTCTACTTTTAATTTCATAACAATTTAATATCAAATTTTAATAGATAACGATTTAGGTATTTACTCTCAAATTTGTAACAATTTAACTCAAACCATAAAAAAATTCATCAAAACTAAATGTTTACGATGTAGACTTATAGCTTATAAGTATATTGGACCCTTTTATTTAGAAAGAAATAAAGTTCAATAATTTCATCATCATAGATTTATTCCAATATTTCGATAAGTAAATGGACCTTAGTGTGTGTCTTAGATGCAAAATATTGAATAAAACGTTACAAGGTTTTAAAGTTTTTTTCCCCGTTTTTTTTGTCTTTTTCCCTATTATGTCTAAATAGAACTTCAAAATTGAAAATCAATTTTAAAACACAAAAAGTTGTTTTTCTTAATACGTTTGTCTTTTTCTCTCGCAACCACCAAAATAATAAACTAATTTCCTTCCTAGAAAAGACAACTCACGAATGGTTGATGACTTTCTTTCAAAGAGACCCCATTGGCAAAAGAAAAACAATTTTCTTTTGTTGATCTTATCTTTAAAATAAAAAATCAATCATTATGCGAATCTTTCTTTCTTTTTTCCTTTTAGGATAAATAGCCTTGGAGATAAGAGTTCAAGAAAACTACAAGATTACATCTTGAGCCAAAGACAACGAAAACCACTTAGGATAAAAAGTCTGTAGGATTCTTGGGTCCTGATCTCCAGAACTTTACCCGCTACATAGTGAGCCAACTCATTTTGGCTATGGTGAACATTAGAGAAAACAACTCCCAGATGTCCACCTCATTCCTTGGCTTCATTAATAAGAAAGAAATTTCAAAAATATCGATACTAACATTATTTAAGAGATTAGATGGCTTATACATTGTGAAGAAAACGAATCGATCCAAGTATGTCTTCTTGGGGTTTATAAAAATGACATCTTAACTTATCACTACCATCTAATATACAATCTATCATGAGTTGACTTTTTGCGATCTCTAGTTGAGGTCATTACTATCATGCATATAATTTTCAAAAAACCAAACTAGTTGACCATTTTCACATAAAATAATTTTTACTAAATAAATAAAAAGATGTCAAAAATTTTTAGTGAAAGTGAAAGAAAAAAAGTTGTTCGGGGTCTCCTAAAAACATCAATGAAAAGAAATAATAAATTTTAAATTGTAACTCAATGGTTCTCATTAAAACATCGATAACTCTCATAAAGAGCTAGTTTTCTATCCCTAATTCCATCTATTTTGTACAATTCTTATGCATAAAATGCTTGTTTTATGGGTAAAGTTCATCTTGAGGACCAATAGAGTCACATAGAGAAAATTACCCCAAATTGGTGTCAAAATGAAGCCTTAAAAGCATCTAAATCAAAGGAGTAAAATTACAAAACTGCTACTCAATTGAAGCATCTGGCAGCAAGAACAATGTTACAACCCTAATTCAACGCTTCAATGCAACGCTTGAAGGCAATAGCTTCAAATCAGGGTAGCGTCACAATGCTACAAACATTCACGAAAAAAATTAAACTTTCACGCGCGCACCACATCACAAACCACTGTCGCACCAGAGCTGCAACGCTACCCCTACGCTCGAGGTTTGATTTCGAAAGAGAGTTGTAACACTCTCCTCAGTGTTGCAACACTGCAACCTAAATATAAAAGCCATTTTTTAGTTTTTGCACGAGAGAGAGATCAATTTCCAGAAAAATTTGGAGCACCTAGGAAATTTTTGCCCAAATTTTATCATTCTTTCCATTCTTTTTGTATTCTTTGATTCTTTACTTGTAATTTCATTGGATTGATAGAAGAATCCAACATTATGCAAGGCTAGGTAAGTCCTATTTCTTGAGAATTTATCAATTAGGTTAGTTCTTGGAAACTTTTGTATCTTTTCTATGAATTTTTGCAATTCTTGGATAATTCTTACATAAAAATCTCAAATAGAAATTAATTGTGATGAATGACGACTCGAAACTCTTAATTTCTTGTTAGTACTTTCTACTAGGCTACTTTGCATCATAGTAGATTATGTTGCAAAAATTTAGATTTTCTTGCATTGAATTAAGACTTTTTCTAAGTTCTTGCATGTTTAATCTAGTTTAGAATCATCCAATTAATCGGTCTTTAAGAATAGAGTTTCCATCTTAAAGAACGTCACAACAAAGAGCTCTAAAATCTTATGCGAATTAGGATAAAAACATGATAATTTCTTTCAAGGAAGTGTTTTTGACTAGTTTATAGTTAATTGGAATTCAATTTCTTGATTAACTACTTGGGCTATTGAGCATTGATTGATAGGTTTTGGGATTATGTAAATATAACGACCCGACCCTTTAGGACTTAAGTTAGGCCGTTACTAAATACATGAAACTCAAAACGACACTCGGTTATGGCGAAATAAATGCTAATTAAATAAGGTAAGTTCAAAAGACTTTCATTAAATTCAAATACTAAAACAATAGTAGGGTACCTATAAATCATAAAGGATAGTAAATGAGTCTGAAAAACGATTCTTAAAATAAGTTTTAAACATCAAAACTAAAAGTTAAGAGAAACATGAAAAGAACTCTAAATTTCATGAGGCGGAAGCGTAAAAACTAGTTCCAGTGGCTCGATCACGAATTCTGCTTGTCCATCGCCAGTGTATCTCTACCCTTACCTAAAACAACAACATGAGAAAGAATGAGATAAAATACTCAGTAAGTAACCCCACTACTGGGGTCAGGCTAGGCATCTATGTCTTCTAGATACCCACCTCTGGTGAAACATATACACTACTCTAGTCCTCATGGGACACATATACACATGAAAAAAGAAGGAGACTGAGTCCTATCCTACTGTAGTTAAGTATGCCCACTACCTCTGGTGAATCCCGAAGGAGACACAAACTGGTGAATCCCGAAGGAAACAAAAACTGGTGAATCCCGAAGGAAACACAAACTGGTGAGTCCCGAATGAAACACAAACTGGTGAGTCCCGAAGGAAACACAAACTGGTGAATCCCGAAGAAAACACAAAATCTAATGGGCATCTAACTAATCAGTAAAGATATTTGCACAGTCTCAACATCACAATCATCACTATACGAATCTATGACATACATATAAACCTCAACATCATGGTTCTACAACATACATGTATACCTCAACATCATGATTCTACAACATACATGTATACCTCAACATCATGATTCTACAACATACATGTATACTTCAACATCATCATATCAAATATAACCATATGGAAGCACATACCATCTCATACTATTCAAGTGTCAATGTGCATAAACAAATAATTTAGATCTCGTACCAGAACATACTTTGATCATATTATACTATCAGTCTATCATGCTAACATTCTGCCATAACATACATTTATCATGCTAGCATACATCTAATGCCTGGCCCGTGGGCAGTTCCAGTAGTAAGATTACTTACCTTGATATTAGGTCGAACCAAAAAGCAATTGAATTTTTGTGAAATTCTTGAATCCTTAATCAAGCCTAAACATAAACCAAGTTTTAAAATTAATAGTTAAGGCCAAATTCCAAACACCCAAATATTACAAAATATTTCCACATAACCTTATCTAAGGTGTGGTCCAATTCGAATTCACCTTCCAAACCTCCAATTTTAATCCTAAATAATTAGCAAACCAAACTCTTCTTCATCTTGAATGAAATTCTTGAATCAACCCCCTAATCGTAATTTGAAATTAGGCTTACATGATTAAAGCTTGAATCAAATACATACTTCACTACCAATGTCTCAGACAAATTATCCATATGTAACTTCGTAAAAAAAAAAATCACTTTCGAATGACTTTACCAAAATTTCTCAATAACCAAAATTAATCCACAAGAGGGTAATTAGAGAATAAAACTTACCAAAACTCACTAAAACAAACTCCAACTTCACTAAATAACACCTTAATACCTTCACAAACTTGAATCCAAAGTTGAAACACAATGGATATCAACCAATTGATGCCAAAAGTAAATGTGTATTCAAGAATAAACCGAAAACAAACCCAAACGGCAGAAATCATATCCAAATTGATAGATCTAGTGACGGAAAAAGCGAACGATGCTTGAGTAGTGGTGTACGGAGGTCATGAAGAAGAAACTGACGCGGCGGCTTTGGGCGGCGTCGGACGGGCTCATGAACGTGAGGAAGAAAAGGGGGGTGGGGTTTGACTTTTTATAAAAATAATAATAATAATAATAATAATAATAATAATAATAATAATAATAATAATAATAATAAAAACAAAAAAGGAAATAAATATAATTACATTTAATTCCTTTCCGTTTCAAAAGAAAATTAATTCCTGCCATTAATTTTCAATTAGAATAATTTCACGCCAACAATTAAATCCCGCACTTACAGTTAAATTCCTAAAATGCCCTCTAACTAATAACAATTACTAAAATTCTAAATAATAAAGTTACTGAAATTACATTATTACTTAAAAAAAAATGTGCGGGGTGTTACATTCTTCTCTCCTCAAAGAACTTTCGTCCTTGAAAGTTCATTCTTGAAAAAAAACTCCGGGGGTGTTATATTCTTCCCTCCTCAAAGTATCGTCCTCGAAAGTTCATTCTTGAAAAAGCTCCGGGTACTGGGCCTTCATCTCATCCTCTCGCTCTCAGGTGGCCTTCTTGAACTGGTGATTCTGCCACATGACTTTCACAAAAGCAATTTCCCTGTGGCGCAACGTTTTTACCTCTCTGGCGAGAAATTCTACAGGCTTCTCCTCGTAGCTCAAGTTGTCATTCAACTGCAATGGCTCAAAGTTAACTACATGGGACGGATCTGTCACATACCTTCCTCAAAATAGAAATGTGGAAGACATTATGAACTGAAGACAATGCTGGAGGTAATGCCAATCAGTAAGCCACATGGCCAACTAGTTCCAAGACCTCGAAAGGTCCAATGAATCTCAGACTCAACTTCCCCTTCGTCTTACATCGACATAGCTCTTTTGTCTGCTCTAAGCTGTTTGCATACGAGCCCTGATCTTCTGCATTGCCTCATTCGTGGCCTAAACTAATTCAGGTCCTAATAATTTTCTCTCTCCTACCTCATCCCAACACACAGGGTACCTGCAACTCTTCCCATATAGGGCCTCAAATGGTGACATGCCAATAGTGGACTGGTAGCTATTATTATAAGCAAACTCCATTAAATGCAAGTGAGAGTCCCAACTCCCTGAAAACTCTAGTGCACAAGCTCACAACATATCATCCAATATCTGGTTCAGACGTTCTATTTGACCATCAGTCTATAGGTGAAAAATTGTACCAAAATCCAATCGAGTACCCAATGCTAACTGGAGACTCTTAAAAAAAACTAGATGTTAAACGAGGGTCATCGTTTGACATAGCTGAAACTAGTACCAAAAGAGGTGTAACAACCCCTTCCATAAATAACTATGAAACTTAAATGTTGAAAATCAGCAATACTTCTACACGTCCGAGCTGAGAATTGTGAAAACGGTCATGAAGTTAAGAAAGTCTTATATACTAAAAACATATATCTGAGCCTACCATGACACAGGGAAAACTTTATATGTGCAGTGAAGAAACTGATCATACTATATAATGCGTCATCTGAAGATACGTACCAGAACAAATCTAGTCAACTGAAAACTGCTTCTACTCTAGAAGCGCCAATTGTGATGTCTTTCCTAGGGTCTACATGTCTGAGAATAACTCTGTCTAATTAAGTCTCACATTCATGAGAAACTCATCATGAGGCTCTATGTTGTCATGAGCTATAAAACTTGCTTGAGCCATCCTCATATTATTCTTTAGGCTTGAAACAATCACATATCATTACTTAGACCCCGCTGCGAACGAGTCCAGAATTCCCCCCGAAAATGAGGTTTTAAAGTCCCTGGATGCTAAAGCATAAGTCAATTGATAACATATTTTCATAACCTCATAATAACCGTAATTGATCCTTGAAGTCATTTTTTTTAACGATAAGATCTTCTTGATTCATAAGTCCTAGCTTGGATTACTCGTACTCCCTAAAGCTAGTTAACTCATTGCCCATGCAAGAGAATACATACTATCTTGTAATGCTGCAAACCCACTTTTAGTAACTTCTTACTATCAATTCAACTTTATTTTCAAGTCTATCCCTTATACCAATGGTTATATTGGAAGATCCAACTTACTTACTTTTGTGCATATACCATTATTGTCTACCTCGAGTTGGACTATTTTCTTTTCTCAATCAAATTGATGGTCTTGCTAGTTCGTGTTTCCAACACTTGCACACAAAGTCAAAATCCCTTAAATCTTACTAATGCCCTCAATGTTTTACGTCTTAACTAATGAAGCCTCAACATACCATATCAATAGTTCTCAAACATCTACTGTTACTAGTAACTCCATTTTAACTTATCCCTTCTCAACCTTCTATTTCGGTAACAGATTCTTGTGTTAAAACAAAGTTTCATACCTATCACCTACATAAGCTATCTTTCCATCTAACACATATTATCCTAAAGTTCCACATGATAATGAGGTATTCTTCTTTTACACCAAAACAAATACCTTGTAACCCCTCTTATCAAGCCTTCAAACCATACTTAACTAGGAGTTTCGAACACATTAAATTTCTTTCTCTTTCCAAAAGAGTAAACTTTCTTGGATACTTTTCTCTCATTCACACTTATCTCTGATAAAACCACTAAATTCAAGACACCCCCCTTTTTTTTCCACTTTCCATGTGGAACATAATCTCTTTACCAAATTATATTTTACTTAACTCCTCCATAAATCTTATCTCTCTCACTAAGAATTTCTATCTTGTAGAATTCCTTTTTGCCAATTTGCATACGTTTAAACTCCAAAAGACTTTTGTTTCTTCAAATCTGTCTAACTTGGATCTCCTTAACACAAGAAGGCTCTGGGTTTAGTCTAGGTATAGTAAAATAATCCTTCAACCTAAACAAATAACACCTTGCTTTAACCCCTTTAAGTCCAAGGTCATGTCCAACTATTTTAGCTTCCTTTAATGACATCTACCTAGCTAGATATTCCAAAAGAATTCTTTATATCATTACACATACTTTACCTAGTTCATCAAGTCGTAGTATTACCCAAATGATTATGACTTATGAATCCTTTCTAAAATTCTTCTTGAAATGTTGGGTTTTTAATACCTTAAAACCTTCAATAAATTTATAGACTCCTTTTCTTTTCCTCCTTATTCATAAAAGAACTTTTAACCTTATACTTGAGTACTGGCCTGTGTATTTATACTACCACCGATTGCACTATCCAACACTAAAACATAACACTAGTCCTTGATCAATTCTTGTCTCGACGATTTTATTCATTGGCTTAAACATTTAAATACCTTCATTCCTAAATTGTCATAACTCTACATAGTTTCATCAGCCTTTAACATTGCTGAATTGATGTATATATTTGTTCGTTTCTAACATAATTTTCATGAGATTAACTAGTGCCAAGTGACCTCATGATTTACTCTATTTTATTTTTCTCCTATTGTAGTGTCGTACCTGATAATCCTCTTATAATAACTTCTAACGAGTCACTGACCTAGCATTAGAACATACCTGGTGCATTTAAGCTAAACAAATATTTTGATGCACAACTATCATAAAACTTGTAATTGATAAGACGTACCTGGCGATGACGAGAACTCCGTTCATGGGCCACAGGGACAATCTAGACTTACATAGCAAGTCAGTCTACAGAACTCAAAACGTGGGCTTTGATATCAACTGTAACGACCCGACCCCTTAGGACTTAAGTTAGGCCGTTACTAAATACATACATGCATGGAACTCAAAACAACACTCGGTTATGGCGAAATAAATGCTAATTAAATAAGGTAAGTTCAAAATACTTTCATTAAATTCAAATACTAAAACAATAGTAGGGTACCCATAAATCATAAAGGATAGTAAATGAGTCTGAAAAATGATTCTTAAAGTAAGTTTTAAACATTAAAATTAAAAGTTAAGAGAAACATGAAAAGAACTCTAAATTTCATGATACAGAAGCATAAAAACTAGTCCCAGTGGTTCGATCAAGAATTCTACTTGTCCATCGTCAATGCATCTTTACCCTTACCTGAAACAACAACATGAGAAAGAATGAGATAAAATACTGAGTAAGTAACCCCACTACTGGGGTCAGGCTAGACATCTATGTCTTCTAGATATCCACATCTAGTGAAACATATACACTGCTCTAGTCCTCATGGGACACATATACACATGAAATAAGAAGGAGATTGAGTCCTATCCTACTGTAGTTAAGTATGCCCACTACCTCTGGTGAATCCCGAAGGAGACACAAACTGGTGAATCTTGAAGGAAACACAAACCGGTCAATCTCGAAGGAAACACAAACTGATGAATCCCGAAGAAACACAAAATCTAATGGGCATCTAACTAATCAGTAAAGACATTTGCACAATCTCAACATCACAATCATCACTGTACGAATCTATGACATACATATAAACCTCAACATCATGGCTCTACAACATACACATATACCTCAACATCATGGTTCTACAACATACATGTATACCTCAACATCATGATTCTACAACATACATGTATACCTCAACATCATCAGATCAAATACAACCATATGGAAGCACATACCATCTCATACTAGCATTCAAGTGTCAATGTGCATAAACAAATAATTCAGATCTCGTACCAGAACATACTTTGATCATATTATACTATTAGTCTATCATGCTAACATTCTGCCATAACATACATTTATCATGCTAGCATACATCTAATGTCTGGCCCGTTGGCAATTCCAGTAGTAAGATTACTTACCTTGATATTAGGTCGAACAAAAAAGCAATTGAATCTTTGTGAAATTTTTAAATGCTTAATCAAGCCTAAACATAAACCAAGTTTTAAAATTAATAGTTAAGACCAAATTCCAAACACCCAAATATTACAAAATATTTCCAGATAACCTTACTTAAGGCGTGGTTCAATTCAAATTCACCTTCCAGACCTCCAATTTTAATCCCAAATAATTAGCAAACAAAACTCTTCTTCATCTTGAATGAAATTCTTGAATCAACCCCCTAATCATAATTTGAAATTAGGCTTACATGATTAAAACTTGAATCAAATACATACTTCACTACTAATGTCTCAAATAAATTATCCATATGTAGCTTCGTAAAAAAAAAATCACTTTCAAATGACTTTACCAAAATTTCTCACCAACTAAAATTAATCTACAAGAGGGTAATCAAAGCATGAAATTTACCAAAACTCACTAAAACAAACTCCAACTTCACTGAAAAACACCAATACCTTAAAAAACTTGAATCCAAAGTTGAAACACAATGGGTATCAACCAATTGATGCCAAAAGTAAATGAGTATTCAAAAATCAACCGAAACAAACCCAAACAACAGAAATCTTACCCAAATCGATAGATCCAGTGACGGCAAAAGCGAATGACACTTGAGCAGTGGTGGACGGAGGTCATGAAGAAGAAACTGACGCGGCGGCTTTGGGCGGCGTCGGATGGGCTCATGAACGTGAGGAAGAAAAGGGAGGTGGGGTTTGACTTTTTATACAAAAAAAAAAAAATAATAATAATAAAACAAAAAAGGAAATAAATATAATTACATTTAATTCCTTTCCGTTTTATACTATTAAATTCTTTTCCGTTTCAAAAGAAAATTAATTTCTGCCATTAATTTCCAATTTGAATAATTTCATGCCAACAATTAAATTCCTGCACTTACACTTGAATTCCAAAAATGCCCTCCAACTTATAACTATGATTGAAATTCCAAATAATAAAGTTACTGAAATTACATTATTACTAAAAAAATATGCGGGATGTTACAGTTAAATTCATAACAATTTTGAATTTGATGATAGAATTATACCTATTGACTAAACTTTCAAGATTCGTTCCATAGAATTTACAAGTATATTTTTGTGTTCAATTTTTGTGTGTTTCCAAAACAATAAAGATTTTCAAACTACTTTCTTTTGATTTCTTTTACAATCCAAAACCCCCATTTTTCTAAAGAATTTGTTGTTTGGTCTGATTGTTCAATCAGTTCCTGTGGATTGACCCGTGCTTTCCACTTTTACTACCTTTTTAAGTACTAGTTGAAGGAACGATATATTACAAATTTATTTCTCAAGGTTTTGGTTTATTGACGATGTAAATCCGGCTTCATAAATTGACGCTGTTGCTAGGGAACAAAGGCAACAATTAAGTCAATTTTCGAATTCTTTTAAAAAAATGTCTAAAAAAAAAAGATTGTCTACAATTATTCTTTTTTTGGTGTATGACCTACTCCTTTGGGAGTCTTGAGCTTAATTTCTTTGCAGAGATCACTCGAGAGGAGAAGAGAATTCGAAGGGACAGAAAAAGAGAAAGATTGCTTGAAAAAGATCATCAAGTTTTGAAAGATCCAATAGAAGAAGAGGAGGAAGCTATCATGGGTGAAATTTGTGAGAAGACTCTTAGGGAGTTGACTGAGCCGGACATGCCCAACAACTTCTTTGCATCATTTTTTCGGAGACCACCATGCCCTTTGAGCTCAAGCATTGTTTAATTCATTTCTATTTTTAAGGAAATTTTCGAAGAGAACCCACATAAACATATAAAAGATTTCCATATGGTGTGTGACGGTATGAGACCCCATATGGTGATCGAGGAACAACTAAACCTTAGGGTCTTTCCTTTTTCATTAAAGGATGTTGCTAAGGATTGGTTGTATAACTTGCCCCCCTGGGTCTATGATGACTTGGAATGACTACAAAAAGAAATTTCTTGAAAAAAAATATCGGCCTCTAGGGCTAATACAATTAAAAAAGAGATTCATGAGACAAAACAAAATTTTGGGAAAATCTTGTCGGAGTATAGGGAGCGTATAAGCAATTGTGTGCTAGCTTTCCTCACCACCAAATTTATGACCAATTACTAATCCAATACTTTTATAGTGACTTGCTCTCTAACGACAGATGTGCCATTGATTCGGCGACGGAGGAGTTCTTGCCGACAAGACATCGACGAAGGCATAATAGTTGATTTCCCGAATGGTGAAAAATGACCAAAATATTGGATTTAAGGTTAATGAGTTTGACCCATTTACAACAAAAGAGATAAATGAATTGAGGTCCCAATTATCCAATCTAACTACTCTTGTTACACAAATGGTGCAAGGCGGAGTCCCTTAAGTAAAGATATGCAGAGCTTGTGGTGTGGCGAGACATTCATCCAATACTTATCCCCAAGCTCAAGTCAATGCAGTTGGAGGCTTTCAAAGAAAATACAATCCTCACGGTCAAACTTACAACAAAGGATGGAGGGACCATGCCAATTTTAAGTCGGGATCTCAAGGAAAATTTGACAATAGGAACCAATCTTCATCTTTCTCATCCTCAAGTATGTCACTAGAGGATGTTGTTAAAACACTTGTTGACCACTCTCTTAAATTTCAATAGGATATCCATCAATTAAAAAGGGAATCAATCTAACTTTCACAAGATACTAAGTTTTTGCAGTAAGAAACCAAGTCTCTTCAACAAGAAACAAGAATGGGCCTCTCCAATTTGGGAACACAAACCACCCAATTGGCGATGATGGTGAGTAGATTGAAGAACAAAGCATCAGACAAGTTGTCGGCATAACCGAATAATGTCAATGTGAGTGCCATCACCTTAAGGAGTAGGAAGGAGATCCCTACCACACCCTACACATAGGTCGACCCTCCCGTTCGACCTTCTGAGAGAATACAAGAAAATGTAAAGGTAAAAAAAAGGTAGTCAAAGGAAACAAATGAACTACCCATTTTTTCGAGGTAACTAACTATTCTCCCCCTACTGTTGAGCCCTATATTCCTAAGGCACCTTTTCCTAGTAGACTAGGACCTAAAGAAGAGAATAAAGACATGGAGTTCAGAAAGTCTAGATAAGCATTCGTCTACTTGACGCAATTCAACAAATACCCAGGTATGCCAAATCTTTAAAGGATTTATGCACAAAGAAAAGCAATGGTAAGGAAAAAGAAAGGGTGACAATAAGTAAAAATATTTCTTCCTTATTAAAAAAAAACATACCAGAAAAGTGTAGGGATCCCAGTATATTTACCTTTCCATGCATTATAGGAGATAAAATTATCTCTCATGCTATGTTAGATTTAGGTGCCTCCATAAATGTGATGTCTTATCATATCTATGAGTGCCTTAAGCTAAATGACTTGCAAAGAACAAATGTATGCATACAATTAGCAGATAGATCCTATATCCAACCCCTAGACATTGTTGAAGATGTTTTTCTTAGATTAAAAGACTTGATATTCCCTGTTGATTTTTATATTCTTAAGATGGATGAAATAAGTACGACATCATCTTCTAATATTTTTCTAGGTAGACCCTTTATGAAAATTGCAAAGACCAAAATAGATGTTGATAAAGGTTTTTTATCTATAAAATTCGATGGTGAAATTGTTTCATTCAGCATTTACAATACCATGAAATTTTTAGAAGAGTATGTCTTTGTGTTAAATTGATATATATGATCATATTGATGAAATTGTTATGTCAATGCATGATGAATTTGATAGTTTGATCACACCTTTTATTGACTATGATTTTGAAATTGCTTGAAATAATCTCATGCTTTTCTAAATTTTTACAATGATGACGATTCTTATAAAAATTTTGGTTCTAATTCTTCTCCATAAATTTACAACAAAGAAAATTCTTCTAAAGATTTGGTTTTGAAATCTTCAAATAATTTTTCTCACAGTGATAATTCTTTTCAATTGATTGATTCAAATCCTTTGAACAATTTTTACATAAAAGAAAATTCTTCAAAACAAGTTTCTAACAAAAAAAAAAAAAAACAAAAAATTTATGATCTTTGCCCTACTGTTAATCCACAGGTCAAAGGGATTGAGCCTAAAGCTCTCCCAACTTCTTCAAAGAGTAAGCTCTTGGGCTCATGCTCTAAAGACCCGAAAAAGAAAGGCCTAATTAAGTCTGAGAACTTTTGTGTCCTATAAGAAGGAAAAGGAAACGAAGAAAAGGGTGAAAAGGCTCAAACTCAAAAAGATCCAAAAGAAGGGTAAGTCAACCAAGCTCACTTGAACTTTGTTTTGACCGAACTCTCTTACACATGGCTAACGATCACCCAACATCGTGCAATCGATGATACAAATTTTTCCTTCCTGGAGAGAGCCAGACATCAAAATTTTTCTCTTTCTTTCTTTTGATTTTTCTTATATCTTATTTTTCATTCTCTTTAGAATTCCCAAATTATAAAGAACTAAAAGAATTTTGAATTCTTCATTCTTTGCAGGAAATAAATAATCACTTAAGAAAACTCGCCATTTTGCTTAAAAGATCAAACACCCGTCTAAAAATGAGGGTAGTTCTTTGTTCCCCTCTTTCTTTTTTGTCCATGTACTTTCCTTTATTTTACAACTTTGAGGACAATGTTAACTTTTAAAGTTAGGGGTGAGTGCAATGCATGTTATGCTTTGAATTTGGGTAGTTTGGCTTCATATCGAGAAAATAGACCATGCTGAAAATTTTGATTCATAATGATGATATATGCATGTCTAGATAACCCTCAAACATCTAAGCTTGAGCCCGTGGATTGATGTTTCTGATGTTTTTTGATGTTTTGTGATTTTGAGACAATTCTTATGTATAAAATGCTTGTCAGGTAAAATTCATCCCGAGAACGAATGAAGAAAACTACCCCAAATTAATGTCAAAATGAAGCCTAAAAGTATATAAATCAAAGAAGTCACCAAAATTACAAAAATATCACTCAATTGAAGCATCTGGCATCAGGAACAATGTCACAACCCTAGTCCAATGCTTCAATACAACATTTGAAGGCAATAACTTCAAAACAGGGCAGCGTCGAAATGCTACCCGAGGCGTCGCAACGTTACGGACATTCACGAAAAAATCAAACTTCCGTGCGTGTACCTTATTGCAAGCCACTGTCGTACTAGAGCTGCAACCTACCCCAATGCTCAAGGTCTGATTTCGACAAGGGAGTTGCAACACTCTCCTTGGCATTGCAGTTGCGACCTGAATATAAAAGCCAATTTTCTATTTTTGCATGAGAGAGACCAATTTCCAGAAAAATTCAGAGAACCTAGGGAATTTCTACCTAAATTTTATCATTCTTTCCATTATTTTGTATTCTTTGATTTTTTACTTGTAATTTCATTGGATTGATGGAAGAATCCAACATTATGCAAGGCTAGGTAAATACTATTTCTTGGGAATTTATCAATTAGGTTAGTTCTCGAGAATTTTTGTATCTTCTCTATGAATTTTTGAAATTTTGTTTGATTCTTGCATGAAATCTTAAATAGAAATTAATTGTGATGAACTGACAACTCGAAACTCTTAATTTCTTGTTAGCAATTGCATAATAGTAGATTAGGTTGAAAAAAATAGATTTTCTTGTATTGAATGAAGCTTTTTCTAAGTTCTTGCATTTTTAATCTAGTTTAGAATTATCGAACTAATCGGTCTTTAAGAATAGGCTTTCCATCTTAAAACACGTCACAACAAAGAACCCTAGAATCTAATGCAAATTAGGATAAAAACATGATAATTTCTTTCAAGGAAGTGTTTTGTTTTACTAGTTTGGGTTAATTGGAATTCAATTTCTTGATTAACTACTTGGGCTATTGTGGGATTGTGTAAAATTCATAATAATTTTGAATTCGATGATACAACTATACCTATTGACCAAACTTCCCAAGATTCTTTCCATAGAATTTACAATTATATTTTTTTGTGTCTCCAAAACAATAAAGATTTTCAAGTTACTTTATTTTGATTTTTTTTACAAATCAAAACCCCCCTTTTCTAAAGAATTCTTTGTTTGATTTGATTGTTCAATCGGTTTCCTGTGGATCGACCCGTGCTTTCCACTTTTATTACCTTTTTAAGTACTAGTTGAAGGAACGAAGTACTATAAATTTATATGTTAGGATTTGGGTTTATTGACGACGGAAATCCGACTTAACAAACATTCAAAACAAAGTTTAGGAAAACTAAGAAGAAGCACATGATATGTGACATTTATTCGAATATTAATCATTATGTAGCACAAATCAAAGCATGATTGTGTGTCAATTGATAGCCTATGTGAATAGACCAATTTATAATATTGCATTATTGATTTAATTCAAAAATGAAATCGGTTAGTAACTTTGGCTAGCCAGACTATAATCGTCTTAACAAAAGTCTAATTTTAATGCCAATGTTAGATTTTTATGGATGCTGCATATCAAACCAAATCAATCAAACATTTAGTTTAAATCAATTAAACATCTAGTTTAATTAAGTTCTTAATTGATGAATTTGGGCGCCCTGACAATGTTTGCTGGCAGTTAGGCTAAGCAGTTGCATGAACGAAAAACTATCTTTAGGTATCCCACGATAAATCGAACAATTGGGTGGATCCGAACTCCTAAACTAGGCTGCTTCTATATTTATTGCACTCTATTTTCTGCACTCTTACTTTCCCGCATTTTTGCACTTTATTCTTATGCGTTCACTTCTCATCCCCTACACCAATCCCCCTTTCCCCCTTTTTCACTTTAATTAGATCTTAATTTGTGCAAAACTTACTTCAGGTTTTCTATCGATCAACCTATTTTTGCTATCAATACTCTTAAGTTTTAGTAGTTATTGTTGGTACTATAAATTTATTTGATTATAAAAACTCTCGATAAGTTCTCTTGCCATTAATTTTTAAAAATTAAACTTGTAAACATTACTTTACTTCATAAGTTATTATGTTTTATAGTTTGTTATACAATTTCTACTGACCTTTTAAAAGTCAAATTAAGTTTTGAAATTTTTTTTAAAAAAAAAGTAATTTTCAAAAACTTGTTTTTTATTTTTAAATTTTACTTAAAAATTTAAGTGTTTTTTAAGATATGTGATAATTAATATAGAGAGGAAATTCGCATAAATTTGAAAAATAGGAAACTAAAAACGGGGCTTCAATAATTGAAACGTTTAGAACAAATAACATACTTTAAAAATTAAACATATTTAGCTTCCTTTTCTTCTTCCAAAAGAATATTATTTGGTTGAATTAGAATTACTAGTCCTCTGGTTTACCATTTTTAGCTCTATATATTCGTTCATTTTAGTTTGATCATTCTTATATAGTTCTTTTTTTTTTTTTTGGTCGTCAATTTGCTTCTTTCTTAACAATAACTATTTAACTAAAATATGAGACCGTGTTTCTATAAACAAATTAAAATATGAGATCATATATCAATCTTTAGTGTAATACATGAAAGTTAAATAATGGTATCATGCCATTTAATTGGATAATTACTACAAAAGTCTAAGCAAATAAGTTATTAAACTAAATTTTCAAAATAGCATCTCATAAAAAGTTTCACTAAAAAGAATGCTTGGCTTCTAACTTTATTTATAGTTAAAATATAATGAATATAAATAGCTTTTGATTGCTTGCACTCAATTAGGACTAACTAAATTAATTAGAAATAAAGTTGTGAGTTAGCAACAAACGATAGAACAAAAAATATTTAAATAATGTAAATTCATAATTGATTTGTGAAAATGGTTTGATAATAAATTTAATTTGCTCAACACTTCATGATTAAGGATATTTTTTTTAATTATATTAGATAAAAGGTCACAATCATAATGAACATAAATGGAATCCTTTTGTTTCTTAAATAAAACAAAAGTTTTTTTTTTTAATTTTTTATTTTAAAACTCTATCATTTGTCTCTATAAAAAAAATTAAAAAAAGAGATCATTTAGATTTAAACCTTTTTTTTTTAAAAAAAAAAACTTAGATATTTCAATGTGCATCTTATTTATTGGGATTCTTGTAGTTTTATTTATTTATTTTTTCCCTTTCTATAGTGTTGTAATCAAGTTGATAATAAAGTAAATTTTTTTTTTATTTTTAAACTTTATCATTTGTCTCTATAAAAAATTAAAATAGAGATAATTTTGATTTAAACCTTTTTTTTTAAAAAAAAACTTAGATATTTCAATGTGCATCTTATTTATTGAGATTCTTGTAGTTTTTTTTTTTCTTTATGTCAGTTTTATTATAAATATTATAAAAATAGATGTTCAACACTTAGTGTCTAAAAGTCATGTATCATTTTTCATATTGTCCACGTGCCTTGTAATAAATCATGCTTGGTGTCCATGTAAGTTCACATCCTACTTGTCACTTTACCTATAAATAGTGACATTTGGTGGATCTCGAAAAAATACACATTGATGAGAAATCCACTTCAAAATTCCATTAATTTTCATTTTATCCAATTTTATAATTTTAGTTATTTTATGATTTTAGTTATTTTATGATTTTAGTTATTTTATTTTATTTTATATTTTATTTACTTATTATTATTATATAAAGATATTATTATATTGTATTTTCTCCATATCCGTATTCCTGTTGTGCTCCTCAATTTCACAACACGTTATCAGCACGAGCTCCTATAATTTTTCCTACTAAAGGTAGGTCCTAAAGGTATGTCGGTTTTTTCCTCTTCGTTATAATGAATAAATTTAATGTTATTTTGGATATTTAATATCTATTAAATTTCTAACATAAGTACAATATTTATGATAGTGATTCCATGAAAAATCTCACAAAATTAGAATTTGCCGCCCTTGATATTAACAACAATAATTATTTATCATGGGTACTTGAAGCCGAAATCCACCTAGATGCTATGAATCTTGGGGAGACTATTAAAGAAGGAAATACAATATCCAGTCAGGACAAAAAAAAAAAAGCTATGATTTTCCTTCATCTTCATCTCCACGAGGGATTGAAAATGGAGTATCTTACAACAAAAGATCCATGTATCTTGTGAAAAATTTGAAAGAGATGTATGATCATAAAAAAATAGTTATTCTTCCTAAAGCTCGTTATGAGTGGATGCAGTTGAGGCTACAAGATTTCAAATCAATAAGTGATTACAACCCCACATTATTTAAAATAAGTTCGAAATTGTTGTTATGCAGAGAGAAAATTACTGATGCTAATATGTTAGAGAAGACATTTTCTACATTTCATGTCTCGAATATGCTCCTGCAACAGCAATATCGAGAGAAAGGTTTTAAACAATATCCTGAACTAATTTTATATCTTCTCGTGGCCGAATAAAATAACGAGTTATTGATGAAGAACCATGAATCTCGACCAACTGGAACAACACTATTCCCTGAAGTGAATGTTGTGAATGTTAATAATCGTGGTCGAGGTCGTGGTCGAGGTCATGACTGTGGTAGAGGAAGAAGTAATTATTATTTTCGTGGTGGTTGTTCTAATCATTTAAATTTCAAAAGAACCACACAAAATAATGATCACAAAGGAAAAGCTCCACAAGATAAAAGTTCAAAGAGTGTTGAAAATAAATGCTTTCGATGTGGAATGATTGGGCATTGGTCACGTACCTGTCGTACGTTAAAACACTTAGTTAACCTCTATCAAGCCTCCATGAAGAAAAAAGAGAAAAATGTGGAAGCAAATTTTGTATACCAGGATAATGACATATTTGACCCATCCCACATGACAAATTTGGATGTGGCAGACTTCTGTTAATCTTCTCTTCAGGAGATTCAAAGAAGTTTGCCACAGCTGGTGAAACATCAAGTGTTTCTTTTGACTTTGAAAATATTTAGACTTATGTTGTTGTTTTCTTTTATATATCTTCATGTTTTTTTTTTTTAGTAACTTTTGTATATTTTATTTTAAGTGTTGTTTTTCTTATTGTAAATATTTTCTTTTAGTGAATAAACATGAATTATTTTCATATGTTGGGTATTTAAAAAATGAGCAAAGAAGATCTATGTCTGATAGACAGTGCAACTACACACACAATACTTACAAATAAAAAATATTTTTTCAAATTGACAATGTTGAAAGAAAAAGTAAATACAATATCAGGTTTTGCAAACTTGATCGAAGGTTTTGGAAAAACAAATATTATTTTGTCTATAGGAAAAAAATTTACAATTGATAATGCATTGTTCTCTAGTTAATCAAAAAGAAATCTGAAGGGATGTACAAGCATGCAACGGAAGCAATCAGAATCAATAAACATTCTAAGTACACTTAATTTGAGTTCTAAAAGCATGTACAATAACAATTTACAAAATAAGAGGGTTTCAGAATTATTACCTTTGAAGAATCCTCCAAATCCGAGTTGCTCTCCACGAATTTCAGCTTCAAACTAACAGTTGACCATCAAAAGTGTATTCTCTACTATTCTCGGCCTTAAATTGAATGGTAGAACTCTGATTTGAAGTGAATTGAGAAGGGAGATGGAGAAGGTTTGAGAGGGAGAGAGACTTTTGCAGAATTTCCAAAATTATAGCCACATCCTCCTCAACCTCATAAATTCTCAACTTTTATGTAACTCATATATGCACCCACTCAAGGATATCAGCCATTACCACTTCAATTTACAATGAGAAAGTGGGATAAGTGTTTGATAGAGATTATGCCACAAAGCAACAATAATTTTGTGGATTTCTCCACTAAATCATATAGATTTTCATTTTTTTTTATATTTAATTCAGTTTAAAATTAATCAAAATTAAAATTCAATTTCTTAAATTGAATTCTGAAAATTGAAAATAAATTTGATTTTAATTAATTAAATAAATTTAATTAATCAAATATTTTAATATCAAATATTAAATTAATCAAATACCTAGTTTTAAACATGAATCCTATTCTTGTAATTTAATATTTAAATATTTTGAACTCTTCAATTTCGTTTAATTTCAATAGATTAAACGTTTAATTATATCGAATATAGATATGCAAACCCTAATTTGAATTTGAACATTTTAAATTGAAACCCTAAATTCAATTTGAACATTTCAAATTAAAATTCAATTTGAGCACTTTAATTTGAAAACTTAATTTTGATTTTGAACATTTCAAAATCACTCAATTCACTAATCCAAGGTGATCATGTTTTACGAACTAGCAGAGGGACCTTATGGACCTACAGATAATGAGCTCCAACGATTTAAGATTAATTGGCTAAACTCTTTAGACCGAATTAATCAATATTCGTTAACTACCGAGACACACCACTATAGCTTGATAGTTGCACTCTCCTCACTGTAAATATATTTCTGTACACTTGATTTAACCATAATTAGTAAGTTGATCATTCATAGGTTGTTCGTAATAACGGTTGGGTCAAATGCTATTTTACCCAAAATTACATCATGTTTCTTAAGTTATATTAATCCTCTAATGAACAATTGGTTTGTGATCCAATCACTAAATCGAATCCCTCTTGGTCCAATGAGAGGGTGGAGCCCCTTGTTCAAGACTTGAATTCAGTACTTAAGAGAACAACTTTTCTACTAGTAGGTGTGAATTTCATCTTGCACCTTATGTCCCCAACTATCTACCCGGTCTTACCTCTGAATGGGAGACTTATTAAGCCAGCGCTGTTGAGTCAACCCTCATTTATGCAAATCTAAGGATAATCCCGAATAAACAGGAGTTCATAGTTAGCTTAGGATTAAGGTCGAGTTACCTAGGTCATCTTATTTGAAACACAGTCTTAAACAGTAAACAACGTTTATAAAGTAAGAATGACTTATTTCTTGGTCTGATCTTATACAAACTCATTGCATAGGACACCCACACTTCTCATGTCTCCACATGAACGATTCAGGATCACATCGTTTGTACTATTTACAAAGCGGGCCGCATTCGATAGTGTTACCAGAATAAGGTACCCAACCTTGTTCATATACTATAGACTGTTTTGGCTATAAACTCGAACTTGATCCATCTTTATGTCTCCACATAATGTTCAAGTATTCATGTAATAGTCATGGATCTTAGTTTATTGGATTTAGACTTTACACGTGCAATTTACATATTCAACAACAATTTTATTGAATAATGTCTATAATATCTTTTATTGATAATAGAATATGTTTAACATTCAAGTATTCAACAACAATTTAAAAAAGGGATACGCTGTTTAATCCTCCATGAGAGAATCAAAGGCATTTTTATTTATAATGGACGAAGATTTAGTAAGCTGTTGTAGATTGCCGCCAAGGAAAGAAGCAAACCATTGGGCCGAAAGTTTGGGTCGTCGCTCAAGTGTGTGCAAGTCCACATACAAAAGCCCAAATCTGGTGGCGTACCCATCGGCCCATTCGAAGTTGTCCATTAAAGACCATACAAAATACCCTCTCACATCAGCTCCATTCCTGTCATAAAATGTCATTACAAATTATAACATAATGAATGGATTACATTCATTATTTGTAGTACTTATTTATCTAAATTAATTGAAAATATAATCCAAATCTTTTCTCTTATTTGTCTTAGCTAAAGCTTGATTAAATTCTCATATCTGATAAAAGAGATATGGTTAAGAATTGTATCTCTCATAATATTATATTATATGATTGTAAGAATATGCTCATAATTTATATATAAAAGGGCAAATTTTTGTAAAGTGAAACAATGGATAAACCAATGATTACCTCTAAATTATTAAAAATAACTTTTCTAACAAAAATTATGTCTAAAATTTATATTAAAACTATAATGGAGTTGTATAGGAAAAGATAAAGTGGGCTATTATTTAGGTTGAAAAACAATTTTGGTTTCTAAACTTTCATTTGATTGACAATTTAGTTCTTGAACTTTACTTAATAACAATTCAATCTTCGTATTTTTAAATTTATAATATTTTAGTCTCTTAAAGTCTTTATACATTATAATTTGCTATAAAAAATTGGTAGGATTTAATTAAAAAAATCATATAAATCAATAAACTATAATTGAAGAGCATTTTTTTTTTTTATAAACAATAAAGAAATAGTTATTATGCAATAAAAAGTTATGGTTAATTTAGATGATATTTTTCATGATAAGGACTAAATTACTACAAATTTCAAAGCATAGGAACTAAATTGTTACGTATTAAAATTTAGTGATTAAATTATTACATATTTGAAAGTGCGAGAACTAAATTGTTACTAACTATAGTTCAAAGATTAAATTAGAAGTTCATGGATAAAAATGTTGTTTGAAGTTGTACTTACCTTATTGCTCTAGCCAAGGAAGCAAGGTAGTTCTTGTGGTAATTAACACGTTTTGTGTCATTTATCATGTCTTCAACTGTGTTACCATCGCCCGGTGGCATAGAATATCCTAAAAAGAAATAATATCTTAAAACTTGAAATTAACTTTGGGTAATTAAAATGAAAATTTAAATCATAGACATGCTTTTAGCTTAGCTTAGCTTACCATTTTCAGTGACAAAGATGGGTTTCTTGGGATATCTTCGTTTGATATAATTAATAATTTTTTCCAAACCTCTTGGAACAACAAAGAATATGTCTATTCCTGTCTGTTAGATAAAAGTATAAGTAGCTAAATGAAAATTTTAAACAACTAACTTCAAATAATATAATACATATCAATTATCACTAAATTGTGTTCCCAATTTATCAAAATGTCATCACTTTCGTATCCACATGTTACTTAATCTCTTGTTCTAAACTTTTTTTTTTAAATTATTATTCAGTTTTTTTTATCATATACAATATACAAAATTTAATAAAAAAATCAGAATTTTTTTCTTCAAATAATTCACATTTTCCAAACAATTTGTTTATGCAATTTTTAAGACTTTTTATTATTATTATTATTATTGAACATGTTTTAACCCTTTTTTTTTTTCTAGAGATATATTGTATAATATATTTTCATTTTGATTATATATTTTGTTTTTAGCACAACAAACAAATGTAGAAGAATTTAAACTTTTGACCTTAAATATATATCAATTATCATTAAAATATACTCATTTCTCTAGCCGTTCATATAATATGTTTATATTATACATTCATATAATTATAAGAACACGATTCTTTCTTCTTCTTCTTCTTTTTTTTTTGGCTTAGTTCCTAAATTATATTTTAATCTTAAGGATTGGAACTTATTAAAGCAGGAAGGATTAAATAAAACTCTAAAATTTTGACGAAATTAAAATAGAGGAGACTTTAAAGAGGAGAAAAGAGCATACTGGGTCTCCAATGGCAACACCATCTCTATATCCTGTGGTGTTAAGAAATCCTGTAATAGGATGATCTCCACCGTAAGAGCAAACCGAATGAAGACAATCTTTTGTATAAAATGTGGTATAGTGGTTGACACAAATGTAGTCCAAGCTTCCTCTTAAAATATTTTTCTCTAAGTCTGAAAAACTTGGAAGTTGGCTTCCTAAAATTTCTCGCATTTCTTTAGGATAATCTCCATATACTATAGGATCATACACCCTATTAAGGTTTAAAAAGAAAACTTTGTATAAGTACCTCTAGTTACCTGTTTGAAATATGTTTGTATTTGTAAAAAATCGGGAAGGAGGGAATGGTAAGAAGAAACTATCAAATTAAAATGATCAAATATTATATTTGAATTTTTCTTCAACTTATGTTTTTGAAAACATTATCTTGTACATGAAGGGAAAAAATTCCTTTTTTATGAAGGTATATAGTTTTATGTCAAACAATATTATCGACTTACCGTTAGACCTAAATTAAGAACATTCTACTCGATTCCACTAACATTCATTATTATCTCAATAAAAGGATACTAATGTTCAAAGGAAGAGAGTATCAAAGTTGAAACATCATTTGGTCTCACTAATGAAAACTTAAAAAAAGTAGGAAGTAAATACCAAATCATATGGTTTCATGGTGAACATGATTGGATTATCAATTAATAATTAATACATTAAAACAAATATAAAGCTATACCAAACTGTAGAACTAAGACACAAAATTATCACACTAAAGAAATGATAAAATTAACCATTATATTGGCTTATTACATTAATAACTTGACTTGTATGGATGCTATTTAAAATAATTGATGGAGAAGATCTATAGAAATACTTGATTGAAAATCAGTGATGCCAAGTGTTTACTTAAAAGAATCTAACCTACCAAGTTTTAAAGAGAGCAATGTTGAGTTTTAGATATTTTAATTTATTTTAAAGCATGCTTTTAATGTTCTATTTATTAAATATAACATTTTAAATTATTGCACTGCTGGATCCGACTTCACCTGCACTTGTCTAGCCTAATACTCTATCTATATGCTCCAATCGTGATTATTATTATTTATAAAAAAATAATTCTGATTTATTATTATTATTTATTAGGGGCAGTTTGGCTTTGACCTATATGTACAATCTATCATTCACGTTGGAAAAAAGATAATGGAAACTATTAGTATTTTTAGAAATAATAATTAAGTGTATAACATCATTTTAAAAAAATTATAAATATAATTAAGTCTATCCACGATAAACTTCTATTGTTGATAGACTCTTACCAGTGATATGGTTTATCATTCAATAATATGGTCTATCATTGATAGAATATTTAAATCTGGTCGTATTTGTAAATTTTTTTACATTATATTATATCTGCTAATAATTTAAGTCTAATATTTATATTTCCAATTGTCCCCATAGGAATTATTCTATATTATTCAATTAACCTAACACATGAAATCTACCTATCTTTGCATGAATTTCATTTGTTAAGTAACCTCTTATAACCATATTTATGTATCCAAATATATTATTAAACAATGATAATACAAAATAACCCAAAATAAAGGAGACCATTAAATATACTTAGCCTTTAAACTTATATATTAATTTCCTAGCACCAAATTCTAAAATAATAATGATGTGCAAATTTCAAAATGATATTCTTAGATGACAACTATGCAACCACTTTTTTTAATGAGTTTATTCTCTAGACCTTATATTAGCAAGGATGACAATAATCATAAGATCAAATGGGCATGATTTTTTTTTTTTAATTTAATCATTTTCAACTTTTTCGAATTCAATTATTGTGAAGTCTAATAAAATTTTAAAATTTTAGAAAAAGGTAATAAGTACCATATTTGTTGAACTATACTTAATCCATTATTTTCAACCTAATTAAGTAAAATGTATTTTATTATTTTACCAATAAGTTTTAATATTTGTGACATTAAAATTTTGTTGGAAAAATTAGTAAAAAAAGTGAAAACATAAAGATAGAAAAAAAAAACTAACCAGGCAAAGTTGAAAATCAAGGCTCTATCCACAGCTTGTATGTCAAATTGATGGTCTGTTAGTGGTTCATACATGTGCCCAAATACCACTATTCCTATCAATCCACCTTGTTTTTCCTACAAAATAAAGTTTTTCTTAATATATTTTTTAAAAAAATTAAATGAAACATTTTATAATTATTTTCAGAAAATATATATTAAAAGATGAAGAAATGGTCCATAAGTAAAGCTTCTTTAAAATAGAATTGAAGAAAATTCATATGAATTTGAAGAGGATTTTTAATGATTTTTTTTTTTTTGGTCTTAAAATTTAGAGATAGAAATTGATACTTCAAGACCATTAAATAATAATTATATTATCTCTATAGTTTTATCACTAGAAAATTAGTTTGTCAATTACTTATAACAAATATAAGGTTTGTACTGACAATCGAGAAGCTAGAAATTTGAATCTCATTAAAACTAAAATATCTTATTTTTTTAAATTATTCTAACTTTTTATATACTAACAATAGTTCTAATATATATATATATATATATATATATATATATATATATATATATATATAGTCAAAGGGAGCATAGCTTAACTAATACAAGAGTGTACTAGTGACCACAAAATTGGTTTTATACCTACTACTTCATTTAGGTTAATCTATATATTTTAAAAGGTGAAAAATATTATTATTTAAATAATTTATATATATATATATATATTGGCAAAATTAAAAAAATTAAAATAATATATTAATTTATTAATTACAAAGTAAAGAAATAAAAAAACATTAAAAAGAATTGACAACAAAAACAATTGTCTTTTTTTTTTTTTAAAAAAAAAAGAAGAATAAGAAGAAGAATAAGAAAAAGAGACAAGGTTGTGCTCCTTACCCCAATTATGAGAATTCACTATAATGTGTAGATTTTGAAATTTGATCTTTTTTTTTTTTTTTGAGAAATGCTCCTTAAATTTTAGAAATAATAAACAGAAAGTGGTTAAGATAAATTTGTTTTTTAAAAAATTAGAAATAAAAACAAGAAAGAAGAAATGAGAACACTAAATATTAAAAGGAGGGGAGAAGAAAACTACTTGAAAATGGGTGCGATAAAGACGAACAGCCTTTGCATGGGCAAGTAACATGTTGTGCATGACAATGAGAGGCTCAAAATCAGAGTTCCCAATAGAGCAGTTTCCAAATGGTGGCGAACAATGGCCCGGTGGATAAACTCCTTTTGTATAAGCCATCAACGTTATCACATTTGGCTCATTTATCGTAATCCAATGCTTCACTCTATCACCAAACTCTTTGAAACAAATTTTTGCAAAATATACAAAATCCTCCCTAAAATAAACCATTTCATCGTCCCAAATATTATCTTATTGCACACAAACAAGAGAGAAAAGAAGAAAAATAAAGGGTTAAAAAATACACTTTGTGTCCTTGAACTTAAATAGAAGTAACAATTTAGTCCTTATAGTATAAACTCATAAAAAAAATAATTAAGTTTCGAGCTTTATTAAGTAACGACATAGTCTTTGTAGCTTATTTATGAAAATTGATCCATAACAGTTTATCAAACTACAAGAAGAGGTACACATTAAAAAACCAACCCGACTGAAATAATTGACGAAACTAAATTGAACTGAAAATTTATTTTCGCTGAAGCACTGGTTTAGTTTGATTTAAAATTATATGAAAATAAAAAATTTCGATTCGATTTTGTTTTAGATTTGGAAAATGAATTCGAGACAGAATTGAACCTATGAACACCTTGCTACAAGTGTAAACAAATTCATGAAATCTTGAACATATTTTTCACAATGGAAACTAGATAGTATCAAAATGTAAAATAAAGAGACTAAATCGTTATAATTTGTAAAAGATAGAGATTAAAATTATTATTTATTGAAATTCTAGAATTTAATAGTTGCAGATTTAAAAAAGACTATAAGGATTGTATCATTATAAATTAAAGTTTAAGGACTAAATTATTATTTTATTAAAGTTTAAGAACAATAGTGTTTTTTCTTACCAAAAACAGGAAAAGGGAAAAGAGATATTACTGCATTCGAGAACTCATCCAACTTCCATATCTTTTATCGAGTTCACTCGGAAGATCGTGATGGTGAATCGTCACAAATGGCTTTATGTCTGTATCCATTAATTTTTCTTACTCAAATATTGTAGAGAATATTCTAACATCAATATACTTTATTTTTAAAACAGTTAGATTACAAATTTAATTCAAGGATTTTGAGATTTATACTTTTTTTAGAAATCTTAGAAATTTCTTAAACCAATTTATAGATAGTTAAATTTATTTTGTATTTTAAAAATTTTAAAAATAGTTTTAATTTACATTATTTGTTCTAAGATTATATATGACAAATTAATAGTGAATAATAGTGAAAAAAATCTAACAATGGTAAAAGAAAAACTCCTATAAATGAGAAGGTGTTACTATTTATTTGATTCTAACATTTTTCTCTAATATTATGTTAATTTTTACATTTTAAAGAAGTTTAATAGATATTTAAAAATTATGTACTAACGACTTTCAAAGCAAAGTTCTAATTGTGTATCTAAATTGATTTATTTGTAAAAAAATTTAGAGTTTTAATCGACAATTAAAATATCTACTAACACGATGATATATTTGTCTATACATCTATAAATAGAGGGTTCGGCATCGATATCATAAAAATGGATGTGATAAAAAGTTATAAATTTTAATATGAAAAATAAAAGTTATAATCGGACAAAAGAAAGAAAAAACAAAAAAAAGAGTAACAAAAGTAAATGGAAGAAGTACCTTTCAGCAACAAATGATCAATGATTTTGTTGTAGAAGGTGATCCCTCTTCTGTTGACTTTACCAAACCTTCCTTCTATAATAATATATATAATTAATTATTACAAAACACAACTATTAATATCTTCTTTTGAAAATTCCAACCGTATCAATCATCAACATTATTGTTTATTTTTTTATTTGGCAATAAAGGATTTTTTTTCTTAAAATAATATGTAATCCACGTTTGTACTAAAAAAAAAAAAATGTTGTCCACACTACTAATTTTATATTCCCACCCCTTTAAACAAAATCAACATCAATAAATATTAATATCGTCATTATCTTTATAAATAAAAATGAGCATAGTACTTTATTATTGATCTTGGAGTCAGAGGTTCAATTCCTCCACCTTATAATTCTAAAAAAATAGTAAAAATTAATCCAGTATATTGATATTTTATTTTTATTTAGTTAATTTTGTTAATTAAATGAGTTAAAAGTTTAGTTCCAACACATGACCATAATTGAGGCAGCATTATTGCTTAATCCCACCTCATATTTATTAAAAACAAAATTGTATGAGCTTTAAGTTGAGTAAATAAAATACAAAAGGTACATTTTTCACAAGTAATTCGAGTACAACCATGTGAATAAGATGATTATTATCATTCTAAAAAATGATGGTTCTATCTCTTAATCAACAAACTATATAAAAGAGGTGAATTCCATTTCTTTAAAAAAAAAAACCTAGTGCTTTTAAGCAAATTATATAGATTAAATTGCAACTTTCAAAACTATATAGAACCAAATTGAAAATAAGCTTAATAGATAGAAAATCAATTCTCCATTTACATCAAGAATTTTGGTTAAATTAAAAGTTAGTCATAAACTTAGATATCATTTGTTATCTATTTCCTTTTTGGTTTTTGATTTTTCAAAATTAAGCATATTTCTTCTTATTTTCATTATTATTGTTTGAATCAATCTTAAGTAAATTAGTTGAATTAACCAAATTTCAAATTTTAAAAATATTTTTTTTGTTGTCAAAATTTGACTTGGTTTTTGAAAATATGGATAAAAAGTCGATATCAAAGAAATAAATTTAGAGGTAGAAGAGGTATTTATAGATTTAATTTTTGAAAACTAAAAATAAAAAATCAAATAGTTACTAAAGGTGACCTTAACTTTTAGTTTTATGTTTATAACTTAGTCCTTCAACATTAAAAAGTGTCCAATAAGTCATTATAACTTTTGTTCAATGGCTCCTAACTTTAAAAAGTGTCTAATAAGCCTTCAACTTTTAATTCTATATTTAATAGACTCCTTTCCTTTCAATTTGTTGTCTAATAGGTCATTGGCCTATTTAATTTTTTTTCTAAAAAAAGATAACTAAATTACCAAACACAAAATTGAAAGTTTGTGGTTGACATTCAAAATTGAAAAAAAATATAAATTTTACACCTTTAAATTTGGGAGATTGTCTCAATTTAAAATCATGAACTAATGATGGTATCAATTTAAATATAAAGTTTTATAAATATATAAATTACCATACACTCATTTAGACTTATTCCAAAAAAAGATATATATAATGTAAACATATTATTGTTTCAATTATACTTTTAATTCATTATAAGTGAATGAATTTAAATACTTTATAAATGATTACACTGAAAAATCGTTTATGTATTCAATTCTTAAATATGTGTAGACTTCTTCAAATATCAAATTAAGAAAACGAACGATGATGCGTAAACTACTTTCAAAGGAAATCTTAATTGAGAGTATAAATTAATTCAATTGATTTCTTCAAAAGATAATAGGAACTTACTAGGCAAAATTCGCGTCCAAGAAATGGAAAAGCGATAAGCATTCATCCCCATTGAATGCATCAACTCAATATCTTCCTGTCATAATAAAAAAAATCAAAAATCAACTCAATTCAAGTATATATTTAGAAATAATTTTGAAATAGTTAAAATCATTTGTCATATTTAAAACCATTCTATTTTAAAATACACTTCTAATCACTTGAAATCAATTCAATATTTAATTTTAGATTTTTATTTTGTATACCTATTAGATTGACTTTAAGCAATTTAAAAATATTTTTTGAGTAATTTTTAATATGAGAAAAGTAATTTTAACTATTTTAGAATCATTCTCAAATATGTTATAAAGCAGAGTACCAAAAACCGATGGTAGTGATCATCGGCCACATCTCCGGTGTCGTTGTTCTTAATTTTTCCTGCAAATTTGCAAAAATATAACAAATATTTTTTAGGAAAAATGGGGAAGTTGGGTCTGAATGGGAATGAACAATCAGAAGGTAGGTTGGAACCTGGAGTATGGGAAAAAACATCCCAATTACTCAATCCCTTCCCATCTTCAAGATAACCTCCTTCAATCTACACTCAATAAAAACAAATAATAAATAAAGCCCTAAGATAAAACATACCCACAAATAGAAAAAATGAAGAAGATAATTAAGAAATGAATGAATATACCTGATAAGAGGAAGTGGCAGTTCCAAAAAAGAAATGCTCTGGAAAATCTGATCTTTTGATTTCTTCTGCTTCTTCTTCTTCATTTTGGCCAAAACTTTGATGAGAGCAAAGCAAAAGGAGGAAGAAAAAACATGAGAAAAATGGAAGTATTTTGGTTTTGGTGTCCATAATACTGACTTTGGGGCCTGCAATTCCCAAATCAAATATATTGAGTTGAAATGATTTGAATGCCAACAAAAATGTATGATTAGTTTGGTATTTTTGTTAGTTTATTAGATTGAATTATTAATTATATCTTTATTTAGAGGCTCTACTTACCTATCATGACTTCATATGGACGGAAATAGAAATAAAGATTGATTTTTTTAAGTATAGAAACTAATGATTTAATCGGTCATCAAAATAATATAATGATGAGGACAAATACTTTCACATATTCTAATCTAATTAAGATGCATTAACTACTCGTATCTACTCTTAATGAAAATTTGTTTCAATCAGTTGGATTCGACGCATCGGATGACTGGTTGGAATGTTGAGTTGAGTGGTTATGCCGAATGGGGTCGGGTAAGAGGGTGCATAGTAAGTTGTTCCGTATTTTCTGGTGTGCTTCCATATACTACATCTGGCAGGAGCGTAATCGGCGGCTGCATGGAGGTCGGCCGAGGTCGGTGTCTGCTCTTGTTCACCTTATGGTCTCTACGGTTTGTGCGCGTGCTACTTCCTAGCGGGTTGACCTTCTTGGTCTTATCTAGTATGTGTACGGATGTTTTTTCTTTTTGAACTTCACGTTGTTCTTGAAGGATCTCATACTGAGAGTTCCATGAGTGGGCTTAGATTGCTCCGATTTCACAGTGACTAGAACATAAACGATATACATTCTATACTAACAGTTATGCATATTAAACTCGTCAACAATATGCTCAGAATACAATAAATAGAGAAAAGGGGTTCACACCAGAGGAAGACGGTCTTCGTATATGTGAACCCAAAGCAGCAGAAAACTCCCACCGATCTACTAGCACCCGACGAGTCTATTGACTGTTACTGCATGATCCGAACGTACATGAACAAGGCCGTGGGGACAACACCATAAGGGAAACCCGAGTATCCTCGATGTCAAAAACCCAAAGAGTGGGCTATGGTGAGTTTGGTAGAGGATGAAGGAGAAGATTTCGTGTAGACGATAAGTGCGCACGAGAAGAACTTTGCTATCGTATAGCAGAGACGCTTATCGTATAGTAGAGCTACACGATCGTTTAGGAAAAACTGGACAATCGTTTAGAAAAGTGTTATACAATCGTTTTAAGAACACGTGAACTAGACAATCGTTTAAACAAATGAGATTCTATCGTATAGGCTCTCGCGATCGCTCTTTCACGAATTCTTTTGGGCGCGGGATATCAAATGCACGACTGAATTAATATCTCGAAATGAAAACGATTTTCATACTTTAACCCGCCGATTACCTTAACCTTCACGACCCCATGATCCCACGTTCAAACGTGAATTAATTGGTTAATTATTAAATAATTAATCAATTAATTTAATTAATAAATATAATCATATTATATTTATATCCTATAGTTTGATATCATATATCTACTATAATATTTTTCCTCTACTTGATATAAATCATATTTATATTTAATTTCCTCCAAAATAATGTATCTCATACATTTATCCAATTATATCATATATAATTGAACTTCCTCTTGTCAATTTGAAATTAGATATGCCCCAAGTATCTTAAGGAGAAAAGTTAAAGGTTTAAGTGAAACATCTTATGCCCCAAGTACCTCCCACTGAATGTTCTACCTAGGGATTCATTAACCTAGACATCCGACTACTGATTTTAGTCTAAGTGGTCTTTTTAAAGCCTGCTCATAAACAACGTTTGTTTATGAAATATAAACAAGTTCAAGCAGTCACATTTAAACACTTTAATGGACTGTCCTTAACTTGCATGCATGCATCAAATCTATCCAATTCACCTTTCCAGGTAAGTTACTAGGTAGGGGTGTTACGTTTCCGTTAACTTAAATACCCCAGCCTAGACAGAACCCGCCTTAGACAAAAGGTCCCTTATAGATAGATTTGCTACACTTTAACCTTTTATTAGCCAATTTAATCCTATTAAACTGATTAAAAGATTAAAGCCTTAGGGTTGCTAATCATATTAGAACCGTAATCTTAGGTCTATGTGATCCAAGTTTTAAACATTTTAAAACCATGAATTAAACCTAAGTGAGCATGCATGTCTTTCTTATCTCTTTTAGTTCTAATTTCTCTTTAACTCTTAAAAAGAAACAACTAAAAACATTGTGCATAACGAGGCGTTTATAACAATTATAAAGTAACCTATGTGTCATGCTTCATGCAATGTTCGATCATTACTATATAACTTTTATATAACACATAATAACCAAGCAAACATGCTATCATTCACCCTTATACTATAACAATTATAATATAAAGATGATGCATGTCAATGCTTTTTATGCATGCATAAATATAACTCTTATAGTAATGATGCATGAGCAACTCTTACATAATAAAATCATGCTTCTCTAAATTATAACAATTACAATAAAGAGATGATGCATGATCAATGCATAACCTAATGGACCGGGATGAGCCTTTAAACCAAAAAGAACCGGAATGAAAAACCCTATCTATTACATTTGTCATCGAGCAAACCAGTTCACAGGCGAACCAGGTCTTGAACCGCCAGGAGGTCTCCATCGTGTAGCAATCTTTAGCAGGTAGACGATCGTTCAGTGCACACTAGACGATAGAAACTTTAGCAAACGATCGCGTAGACGATGACGAGGCTGCGAAGTCTGATCGTCCATGCGATCGTGTAGCACGACGATAGGTAAACGATTTACCTTGAGTTACTAAGCGATCATTTAGTCAGTTACTAAGTGATGAAGCTTGCTGATCTAAACGATCGTCTAACGCGCTTTAAACGATACGCAAGCGTCTGATCGTCTATCTGGTGCGTACAACTTGGTAAACGATTTACCTTGCGATGCTAAGCGATCGTTTAGTCAGTTACTAAGTGATGAAGCTTGCTGACCTAAACGATCGTCTAGCTCACCGCGTATTAAACAATACTCAGCGATCGCGTGCCCAATTATCTTCTCGATACGACCAACTCTTGATCGCATACCCCATCGTTCAACCGATGCGTTCAACCACGATCGCATAGTCCTTCATCTTCATGATGCTGGACAATGATCATATAGAACCTTTTCTGCACGATGCGATCAACCCTAGATCATCTCCTTCCTCGAAAAGCCGCAATCTTTGCCCAGAACTTCGACGAACGACTCAAAACTTCAAATACTTTGAATACAGACTCGATTACGATTATATGTGCCCAAAAACACAGGGGCATTTACATTCAACCAGAAATGTAAAAGGAATTTAAACAGATGAGGCAATTCATCCCCAAAACATCCATTAATCCGACACATCCACAATAGTATTAACACTTAAAACAACGTAGAAATACACCCACCATGAATGTAAACATTGTTTCGTTGCAACAAATGAAATCGGAGTATCAGAAACCTGGCTCTGATACCAATTGAAGGAACTCATATCGGGAGTTCCATGAGTGGCCTTAGATCGCTCCGATTTCACAGTGACCAGAACATAAACGATATACATTAGTTATGCATATTAAACTCATCAACAATATGCTCAAAATACAATAAAACATAGAGAAAAGGGGTTCATACTAGAGGAAGACGGTCTTCGTATGTGTGAACCCAAAGCAGCGGAAAACTCCCACTGATATACCGGCACCCGACGAGTCTGTCCACTGTTACTACACGATCCGAATGTACATGAATAAGGCCATGGGGACAACACCACCACAAGGGAAACCCGAGTATCATCGGCGTCAAAAACCCAAAGAGTGGGCTCTGGTGAGTTTGGTAGAGGACGGATGAAAAGATTTCGTGTAGACAATAAGCGCGAACGAGAAGAACTCTGCTATCGTATAACAGAGACGCTTATTGTATAGTAGAGCTATACGATCGTTTAGGAAAAACTGGACGATCGTTTAGGAAAGTGGTATATGATCGTTTTAAGAACGCGTGAACTAGACGATCGTTTAGACAAATGAGATTCTATCTATAGGCTCTCGCGATCGCTCTTTCACGAATTCTTTTGGGCGCGGGATATCAAATACAGGACTGAATTAATATCTCAAAATGAAAACGATTTTCATACTTTAACCCACCGATTACCTTAACCTTTGCGACCCTATGATCCCACGTTCAAACGTGAATTAATTGGTTAATTATTAAATAATTAATCAATTAATTTAATTAATAAATATAATCATATTATATTTATATCCTATAGTTTGATATCATATATCTACTATAGTATTTTTCCTCTACTTGATATAAATCATATTTATATCTAATTTCCTCCAAAATAATGTATCTCATACATTTATCCAATTATATCATATATAATTAACCAGTCGAATTATATCATATCTAATTGAACTTCCTCTTGTCAATTTGAACATTTCAAATTAACCAAAACACTGGTTCTCGACTTTATCCAAGCTACCCAGGTGACCTAATGGATCTGTGGCTCGAAGCTCCAACAGTACATGAATAGCTGACTAAACTCTTTAGCCACATGATTCACCATCCATTAACTGTCAGTGATTCCACTAAAGACCAACAACTGAACTCTTCTTACCACAGATATATTTATGTGTCCATTGGATATAACCAATCATGAGTACGATGACCCTTCACAGATGCTCGTAAGTACAGCTGGGACAATTTACGGTTTTTCCCCTGTAGTTACATCTCACTCTTTAAGTACCACTAATTCCTCTTATGAACAATGCAACATAGTCCAACTATGTGCGAAGACCTCTCGGGCCAAGAGAAAGTGTGTGGCGCCACATCGTTCAAGCCCCGGAATCAGCCCTTAAGGGAGCCATCTATCTACTTACCCCTGCCTCAGGGAAGGAATGAATTTCATCTTATGTAGTTAAGTTCCCAACTCCCAAATCAGACGAATCCCCAAAATGGTAGGTTTGAATCGGCGACATAGCCACTCGCACCCATACAAATCAAAGGACCGCCCTCAATGGCAGGAGTTCCCAACTCACTCAGGATTGAGGTCATGTTACCTATGGTCATCCTAGTGAAGTGAAGTCTCTATCATGAACGGTGTTATATAACGAGACATTAACACTTCGTGGTTAGGTCTTATACAAACTCTTTGTATATGACGCCCCCGCTCGCATGTCCTCAACACGAATTATCAGGATTAGACTATCTGTGGCGAGTCACAACACTTGTGACCATTCCACAAAGCGGGCCACGTCCCTAGCATTACCAGGATAAGGTTTCCCTCCTATATCTATATACTATAGACCATTTTGGTTATAACTCAAAACATGATCCACTTGTATGTCACCACATACATGCTTGAGTCACATACAGATAACCAGGGATTTTATGTTTATTGGTTTGTGGTAAAGAAAATAAAACACGTAAATGAGGCAAAACAACAAGATGTGAAATCAATATCATATATTAACAATCACAGGTGTTCATATATACTGTTTACAAACTACAGGATACGAGACTCTAGGGCATCAACCCCAACAGTTCTCTGTTTTGCTGTAGCCTCTAGTTTGTAGGGTTTTGGGTTCTTTTCTCTATCTTTCTCCTTGGTGGTTTGCGAGTTTGCGTTTATGTGTTGGTTTTGTTCTGGCCTTATCCTGTTGGCTTTGTTTTGGTTTTGTTGCCCTGTGCTTGTGCTTTGTTGCTTTGGTGCCTTGATCCCAGGCTGTGAGATCCCCTTTGTTGTTGTATAATAATATCACCTATTCTAAAAGAAAAAAAAAATTGTTTCAATTGAAATGAAATCAATTGTAATGACACTCTTTTTTGTTGATATTTACTGCAAATTGAATGCACATGTAGTAAAAAAGTTTATTGGTGTTGCTTTCATGTGGAAACATAATGAAATATGAATATCCTTTTTATATTAGTAATTAATTAAAATGTTGTAACTAAATAATATGTTATTTATCATTTTTATTTACTTATTCAAATTATTATAAGTGAAGAAATTAACACTTAAATTAAAATTAATAAATGTATAATTTTAAAAAAATAAAGCAATGATTCGATTCCAATTTAGAAAAACAAATCATTTTTTTTTTTAAATTTCACATTTCTTTCCCTTTTCCATTTTCACTACAAAATAAAATAAACAAACTTCCCTTTTCTAGGAGCCTCAACGATGAAGCTTGATTGTGCCAGTCGTGCATTGTCATTTTTCTCCAATATGTACTCTATCGAATTTCAAAACTGAAATTTTATATATATTCACAAATTCAAAACACAAAGTTTAAACTTTTATAGAAGTAACAATTTAACTACCAAACTTTGATTTATAATGGTTTAGTTCTTATACTTTTAATATTGTAACAACTTAGTTAATGAATTTTACTATATAATAATTTAGTCCTTATACTCTAAAATTTATAACGTTGTTGAAATTAGTGTTAAGATTTAATGAGATTTCTTGCACAAATAAATCGATAAACTAATTAATTAGAGATTCAATAGTTTTACAAAATACAAAGTCTACATAATAAAATAATAAAAATTGACATCTATTTTTTTATATATATATATTAGGGACTAAATTGTTACAAATTTGAAAGCACAAGTACTGAATTGTTACATACTAAATTTCAAACGTTAAATTGTTACAAATTTGAAAGTATAAAAACTAAATGATTACAAATCAAAGTGTAGACACTAGATCATTAAAAATTGTTACTGTTAATTTTATATATTATATCGAATAATCAACATAATTAGAATACAACACAGAGATGAATAAATAAATACCAACAAACACAATAAAGATAAGAAACCAAAGAGGAAAAGTACCTTAAAGGAAAATACTAATTAGAAATAAACCCCAAATTTAATTTAAAACCCTCCCCTCAAACTCAAGGTGGTAGAGTAACAACTAACTTGAGTTTGTGAAGCGATCGACTGTAGTTGATGATGGAAACTGAAGAAAACTCCCGAATTAATTCATGGCAGACCTAGGTTGGAAACAGAAACCTAAAAGAACTAAAATGTAGAGAACTTCTGAGTTGGAGACAAAATCTACGAAGAACTAAAACACATAGAACTTCTGGGTTAGAAACAAGACCCACAAGAACTATAACACAGATAACTTCTGAACTGGAAATAGAGATCCTCATATAAAATCTAAAACAGGACCCACAAACTACTAATTTGAAAACAGAACAGAGACCCTAGAAGATCAGAAAACATAATAGAGACTAAATCGGATAAAGAAGAACGCATAATCAACTAAACAGGTGAAACATATCTGAATCTGCCTTCATCGATGACGAATGACAGAGATAAAGATCGTACAGAAGAGGCGGCTGAAAAGTATAAACCCTAGAACTTGAGGTTCTAATATCATGTTAATTTTGTATATTATATCGAATAATCAACATAATCAGAATATAATATACAGACAAATAAATAGACACACCAACAAGTCCAACAAAGAGAAGAAACAAAAAAGGAAAAATACATAAAAAGAAAAATATTATAAAATATACTAATTAAAAATAAATCTCTAATTTACTTTAATAGTTACTTTTTGATGAAAGTTTAGGGGGGAAATGTGTTTTTTAACCCAATACAAAAGTTGTTTTTACTTACTTTATTTGTCCTCTTCCCTAGCACCACCAGATTAATAAACTAATTTCCTTCCCACCAAATTAATAAACTAATGTCCTTCCTATATAAGGTAGCTCATTGTCTTAGTCGGTGACTTCCTTTTAAAGAGGCCCCATTGCGAAAAATATTTATATATTTCTTTTGTTGATTATATCTTCTTCTTCTTTGGAAAAAAAAATCATTTAACATGTCACATTAAAAATCATCCAAATCTAACGTGATGTCTATAAGATATGAAAGTAAATATATATATATTTTAAACAATTGTATAGAGGTCACATCTAAATATTGATGTGATGAAATAAGCGTTTTTATCTCTAAGATTATGATTAGATTGACTATAAGAAGTTGTTTGGTGTACAAAGTTGAGTAGGTTATCTTTAGAATATGTGCTAAGAAAATGGAGGGTAAGAGTTATTTTAATCCTCATTTTCCTACTGTAGCACTATTTATAACTTAATAGTTAAAATAACTAACTTTCCTCCTCCAATGTTTCCAATGACTTTGCCTGCCGATGACTAACTCCAACAAAAACTACCACCCGGGCCTAATTTTCGTGAAAACCACATTTTCCGACGACTACCTCTGGTTGTCAACTCCAACAATCACCTTTAGTGACCACCTATTCGGTTAACTCAGCGACTAGTTCATAGTGTTTAATACTTTTTACTAATTTGTCATTAATAGAAACACTTTGAGAAAACCAAACAAACTTGAATACAAAAACTTTTGAGAAAATGTAACCAAACAAATGGGTGTTTATTTTAAACTTTGTTTAATATTAAAAACTATTTAAATGAGAATTTACTTTTTGAAAAATATATCTTCCTAGTCTATCCAATCATGCCTGGTTTCATGGGGTTTTGTCAATGTTTAAAGTAAGAAAATTGTGTATATATGGAAAAAAAAAGTCATTCATGAAATTGAGCTAAATAATAAGATAAAAATCTCTCAAGGAATCTTTTCGGGATTTTTAGAAATATAGCAAAATATGTTAAATTAATTTGCAAATATAGCAAAGCCTAAAACAATGGACAAATATGGAAAAAATTTGCCCAGTAATGCAAAAAGTTCAAAAGCCCACGTTGTCCACACTCCAAGCGCCTTCTTCTTTCGATCTAATATCTACTGCCTATCAATGATAGTCTACTATCACTACCTATGAGTTAAAACTTCTATCACTTTCAATTATTGATAAACATTGATAGACTTATACCATTGTCTGTCACAGATAGATACTAATCTAGGAAGCACAAATACTTTTAATTGTGCAGAGAATCGGTATTAGATACGAATACGATATGGATACATCTAGATACGTGATAGATACATGTCTTACGTGATTTGTAGATCTGTTATTTATTTATTTATTTATTTTTAATTTCTAGATACGTGTATCTGCTTCCAAATACGTGAAGAGGATATGTAGGTCAATCTTTTTTTTTTTTTCAAGTTTAAGCCCAACCCACAACCCATTTTATTTTAGTGTATGTTTAGGAGTGATTTTAAAATCATCAAAAATCACTTCTTTTTTTTAATTTTTGAAATCACATGAAAACATATTTTTAATTACTCAAAATTAATTTAGTTTTCAAATTTACACTTTAAATGCAATCTTCATATCATCAAAATTAGTTTTGAAGGATTAAACATGTTTCACGATGATTTTGAAAATGACAAAAGTGATTTCAACCATTTTAAAATCACTTCAAAACATAAAAGTCCACTTAAATTGAGCAATCCAGAATAAAATAAATTTAAAATGATAAAAACACACTACAAGAATTTTCACATTTTTCCATGCAAAAAACATCGGGCAAAGTATTAAAAACGTCAGGATAGATTATGCCAAAGCAAATTTTTGCGTCGGTAGAATCGTCGTCGTATCCATGTCGAGAGAAGTTCTTCCTAAAGAAAACGATTTTCGTCGGCATAAATACCATTTTGGCAACACAACTGCTTCCGTCGGCATACGTTTTTTTCCAACAAAATACTATTTGTGTCAGGAAAAGCATAGTCCTAAACAACAAAATTTCAATTCAATATGTAGATTTCTGCCCACGTTTATTTGCATCGGCATAAGTTGTGTATAATTTTAAATATTTGTTGTAAAAATTAAATAACTAATTTTTTTTATTTCCATAATACCTAATTATGCACAAATAAAAGTTAATCTTCAAACAAATCAATCGAGAATGAATATAATAAAAGTAAGCTTTTATATTTAAAAATAAGATTAATGTTCAATACACAAGCTATAAAATTTTACAAACAAAAACTTATTTAAATTTTACGAAAAAAAAAACTTATTTGAGCTTTTCTAACTTCTTACAAATCCCCTATACCAAAAAAAGTTTAATCTTCCCTAAGCCAAAATACCAAAAGCCAAAATAAGTGAGATACTAAACCAAACTAAGTAGTCATCTCACAAAATCTTCTTGCAATCTCCAAAAAAATGATCTTTAAGAATTTATACGAACAACTTGAAATAGGAAAAACAAAATATTGAAAATGGTTATAAGGAATGATCCCTCTCTCAAGTTGCAAACAAGTTGTCAATGTTCATAATTAAAACATGAACACCATAAACAACGATTTTACTATCTAAAAAGTGATTCAAATGGTTATAATAAAGACGTGAACCTCTCCCCACATTAAGAGCAACATATACAACATATACATCCTCCTCCCCTCCCAAGCTATGAACGTGTCCTAGTGGAACCTAAACACCATTTAAACCACAAAGTAGCAATAAATGCATAGAAAGCGTCAAAGTGAATCCTTTCCCTCTAAATATACCTAAATTTCTTTCAAGGCAAAATCCGTCATTAAATAATCCTAAAAGCATATAACTCAACTCTCGGATCCCTACAAATAAATCCAAGAATAAAGTTCATTTAAAGTATACAATTAGGCTTCTAGATAATCTAAAAAACAATTACAACATATACATCCCCCCAAGCTACGAAGGCATCATAGTTCCATCTAAACATCATTTAAACCACAAAGTGGCAACAAGTACACTAAAACACACATATTTAAAGTGAATACCATAACTGCAGGATAACCACAAAACAAATGAAGTTCCTAAATCCACCACAACACTCGTATTTGAAATGGCTACCATAACTGCAGGATAGCCACACAACAAACAAATGAAGTTCCTAAATCTACTACAACACTCATATTTGAAGTAGCTACCATAACTGCAGGATAGCGACACAACAACCAAATTAAGTTTCTAAATCTACTAACAAAGAACTAAGAGTTTTCATAACGTACCTAGTTGTTCGAAGATTCATCTCCTTGCTTTTGTTGCGCACCTAATTGTCTTGTGATTTTAGTCAATTGATCTTGAAAACCCGAAACTATTGACTTCAAAATGACATTTTCCTCCTTTAAGCTTGTCACCTCCACCTCAAGCTTTTCATACTTATTCCCAATAACTTTCTCAATTTGTGAGGAAGATTAGCTAAATTGGGTTTTGAGTTCCATTCAAGACCTTTAGTGTGGCCTGATCGTTTTCCCAAAACCCGTTCACAAATAATTTTATCCATTGTTGGTTCAATCCCATCTTATGATGACTTTCTAATCTCCTCTTGCATTGCCAACTATAATTATAATAGTTTTTTAGGTTATATATGTAAGTATTAATATAAAATTACGCATATATGATACAATATAACTTACATATGCTTCTTTGGCGGCTTCACTTATCCACTCATCCTTCTCTGAAAAGTGACTTTTGTAAAACAATTCTACTTGACCTATTTTTTCACCCTTCTCGATCGTCTGTAATTCAATAAACAAATTTATTCTTTACATTCAATGGGAAATGAATAAAATAATAATGAATTTACATCATACCCTACCAATTCATTTTGCACTTGAAGAAAGGATTTCGACCCACAATAATGGTTGAAATTAAGACATTCTCTACTCTTCTTGTTCTTCTCTCTTTTTTCCTACACAAATTATAATTTATTAGTACAAGTAATTTATGTAAATAATAAGTACAACAAACATATAAAATTTACCTGCTATTCAGGAGTCTCCCATCGAGCACAAAGGATCTTCCAATCTTCTTTATTGTTATCCTGTCTGGTAGACTTTCACGAGCAATTACAGGATTCTCAAAACTAAAATAGTATTTATGCAATTCAGATCTATATTCTCTAAATGAGTTATGTATTTTTCGATTTATGTACTTATTGACGACATTCGAGGATAGATCCACAATAAAATGTGTCTATATTTTCAATAAAAGTTATGGTATGTACACATATGAGATTAATACAATAAAAGCATAAAACTTACCTGTAAACGAGCCTTTATAGTGGAAATGATATCACTAGGTACATCCTTCCACCTAGAACAACATAATGAAATTGTGTCTCAGGTCGCGGTCCCAATGGCGTTACTAAACTTTGTAGCAAAGATGCTTACTAGTTTTTCAACATCCTCAGAAATGGTAATTGGGATCCGCCCGTGTTGATGTACATATACATCTAAATTAATGTTTCGACTATGCCCTCACCCACGTTTCCGTTTTGTTCTAGAATTGTATCTTGTAACAAGATCAAATACACTACTTCAATTAGATGTTACAATAATATTTAGATATTCAACCTAAGACATACTATTATCACCTGATGCGATGGTCGTTCTTGCCTCTATCGAGGGACTCGTAGTCAAAGTGTTAGCTTCCCTCATTAGTTCATCTACTAGACGATCTTGATGTTGCCCTACCATAATTCTATAACCACACTTGAAATAATGAATTATTATGAATTACGCGTAGCCAAAACATGAATAACATCAAACATACTTGTTCAACCACACAAAACATGAATAACATCAAACATACTTAAACGTACATAACACTTGAAATTACAAATTACACGTAGTTATCATAATTTAGATATTGAAATTATGAATTACACTAGTGTCGTTATACAATTATTCACTATCTTGATCATCAGAATCTTGATTTGAACTAGAACTCTTCTCAGTGGACGCTTCTACATCTTCGGGTTCATCATTTATAAAAGTGTCATCGTCTGAATATGGTACACTATGATTCAATTATTGTGGATTAACTTGAGGTTCTACAGTAGTAGGATCAATGTCATCTCGACATAATATGGCATCCTAGATAGATTCATCGACCTCAATCCTTCCAACTACTTCCAACAACTCTAATTCATCATTTTCACCTCTATCTCTTCTAGAACGTCCCATACGTATTTATTTTGGACAATTTACACAACTTTCCAACTATTGTCAAATTTATTGTTGTTGATGTAAAAGATTTGTTTGGCTTGAGTTGCAAGATGAAGGGCTCATCTGTATACCAATAATGAGATGTATTTATTGACATGAACCCTAAATCTTGTCGTACTTTATTTTTGTTAGGGTTTTGTGTCAAACCACTTACATTTGAAAAGGATCACACATCTTCCACTGCTATATTCTAAGTCCAATACATCAACTAGTATACCATAGTAATTACTTTCAACTCCTTTTGTTTCTCCAGGCACCATGATGCCACTATTTTGAGTTGATCTTTTATTGTCATGATCAATATAGTGAGAATGAACTCCATTGACAATGCAACCATTGTAGGAGCGGAATTGATTGGAAGGACCAAGTGATATTGAATAAAGATCATCAGATGTTTCTCCTCTTTAATGTAGTGAGTAAACCTATTAATACTTAATGGATTATTGGAACTCAATATTTTTTAACTCGTTATTGATGTTCAAATATCTAATTGAAGAAGTACACTTACATGATCTTTGAACCAAGTAGGGAATTGTGATTAATGCCCTTGAGATAATTCTGAAGTTGTGTCTGATCGAGTATGAATTAATCTCAAATGTTCCCTAGTCATAAATTTAACATTAGATATAATATTGACTTTGAAAACTAAGGTTATTAACTAAACATATAGGATCTGAAACATACCTATGATTAGACGTTATCTCAGAGCTGTTGTTCAATACATACCAATGTGTCGTTCTTTTCTCATTTCCAGTTAGCGTCTTCGTAATTGACCCCCCTAATGGCCATACTTGCAAGCATGAATAGAATCATATCCTAGTCCTAGGTCATGTAATTTTCTCTTAGTTTCATAAAAAGAACTAGGGATGCATGAACCAGTTGGAAAGGCATCTTTCAACAAATCTAGTAACATATCAAAGGATTTGTTACTCCAATTATTGAGAACCTTAATATGCATCAATCTCACCAAGAAGTTTAATGAGGAAAATTTTGTACAACTAGGGTACAACAGGTTACATGTTTCATCCATAAACTCCTAAAAAATGTTTGAAGTATCCCTTTGTTCGATGTTCTCAAGCATTTCATCTCCAAAGTCTTCTTTATCTTCATCATATGCCCCTTCTCTCACCGGTCCTTGCAAATCATTTAGAAGATTGAGCAACTCATCATCATCATTATGTGCAATAGGTTCTTCCCTTAATCCATCATTTGCTGAAGAAGCTAAAGGATTCTCGACTCTTTGGAATTGAGCTAAATTTACCGGTTCTCCATGATAAATCCAATAACTATATGGAAGAGATATTCCATTAGTAAATAAATGTCGTTCTACTCTATCTAATGTTTAAAACATTGAATTCTGACAATTTTTATACGGGCATCTTGTTTTCCCCTCTCCATTTACCTGACACATTGCCACTTCCATGAATTTTGCAACTCTGTCAATGTACTCTCTTAAGAATCTATCTCTAAGCTTAATCCAATCCTTATTCATTGTTGAACCAAAGGAATAAAGCATGTTTAAGTTTTGGCTATATGAAGGAGATTTTCCATCATCTCTAAGTTTAGACCTTTATGATGAGAACAAGAGAGAAATCACTACATTTCTAATGTTCCTTCTTACTTTACAAAAGGGTAGGTCTGCATCAAGCATGTGACGAGAACATTAGTAAGGAAAAATAGTCAGATATTTCCATTTTCTAATTTTACTATAGTTTTTTTTTCGAAAACGGCTATTTACTAGAGTTTTTTTAAATGATGTCAAATTTATATTTACCTATCAACTTAAGTTTTTCGGGTCACTCGATGATTTAACATTGGCAAGTAAAAAGTGTGAAATTTAGTTAATTTTCTTTAAATATTCTTAGCAATTTCATAAAACTTAAAGCATATTATATCCACAAAAAGGAAATATTAAACTTCAATCTTAACAAATGAATCTCATGTACAAAACTAAAACCAAAATATACAAATAATTCATCCTTCATTATATCCATCCATATACAAACCAAAGATAGAATAACAATTTCATTCATAAATAAATCTATATCCTAATTCGAATCTGAAACAAAACCATTTATCAGAATAATAACACAGACACAACCTACAAATAACATTTATTAGAAAAAAGCAAAGAGAAAAAAAAACTAACCAATGCGTGCGGCAACGAAAGTAGTGTGTGACAGCGTGCATTGGCATTTAGTATTGGAGCAGTGGTCGTTTGTGTAAAAAAATGTAGGGAGAAAGGAAAAATAATAGGAAAATGAGTGGAAATTTTAATCGGTGGGGGACTAAAGGAAGGTAAACGAAATGGGTGGGGAGGGTAAACGACTAAAAATCAAAGAAAAAAAGAAAAAAATTAAAAGAAATGGAAATGGGGACGGAAAGGGGGAGGGGAAGTGGCTGGGGTGGGGGAAAAAGAATGGAAGGGACGGAGAGGAGAGGGTGAGGAAAAAGAAAGGGAGGGAAGCAGGGGAAGGAGTAAGGGACGGGAGGGGGGGAGGGAGGGCTCGGCTGGGGGAGAAAGGGAGGGGAGGGGGCTAGGGGTGAGGGAAAAAATGGGAGGGATGGAGGGGAGGGGGTAGGGGATGGGAGGGGAGACCGGACGGAGAGGGGAGGGGCCTCGACTGGGGAAGAAAGAAAGGGAGGGACGAAGAGGAGGGATGGAGGGGAGTAAGAAAAAGACGATGGTCGCCGGAGGGGAAAAGAAAAGAAAAAAAAAAAAGTGGGGTCAGCCGGAAAAAGAGAAGAGAAAGAAGAAGGGTGTGTGGGTCAGTCGGAGTGGAGAAAAAAGAAGAAAAATAAAAATAAAAAAGAAAAGAGGAGTGGGTTGGCCAGAAAAATAGAAGAGAAAAGAGAAAGGGGAAAATAGAAAGAGAAAGAAAAAAGAAAAAGAAAAGAAAAAATTGGGGGGAAAAGAAATATGGGATTTTTAAAGACTTTCCCCACACATATTTTTGTCGAAAAAAGTTTCAATTTTCGTCAGCATAATTTTTTTTTTTTAAAAATGTGTACATTACTCTATTTTGGCCGACGCATTAAATTTTCGTCGAGATAAATATGCCTATGCCAATGAAAATGAATGCGTCGGAAAAAAAAATTATCGGAACAAGTAAAAATTCTTGTAGTGAAATAAAAAATTAAAAAAAAAATCGAAATGTAATTAAATCTTCATTTTTCTCTTTTCTCTCACTATTTAAATCATGATTCACACCCCTTCATCCTCAACTTCATTCTTCAATCTTCATCTTCTACTTCTTTTCTACCTCTACTCTAGTTGCTCAACAATCACTCGACGTTACTGGATTTCTTTTTTCAAGTTTTCACTCTCTTCTTGAATCTATTTTAATCTAACTTAAAATAAATATTATAGTGTATATATATATATATAACGTATCTTCAACATATTCGTATCTTAGTTTTTTAGACATTAACGTATCGTCGTATCATATCGTATCTGTATCATGTATCCATATATGTGTCTGTGCTTCTTAGACACTAATAGTCTTCTATCACTATCATAATAACAACATATCTTCTAATTTAGAAAACATTATATCATAGCAAACTAATGATGATGATGATGAAGAGAATTAAAGAAGAGAAATTGAAACAAAACAAGAAAACCATAAGAAATTGACTTTAGCCTAATAGTTTGATAGTTGTGTTTTCTCCATTATTAATAGAATCTAATATTAGTGATAGCAAAGATTGTCACTGACTATCAGCGGTAGACTGATATAAAGAAGTTGAAAAAAAAATACAATTTTTTGGCATATTATATCACTAATAGACAGTGGTAGAAGACTATCACTGACTATCAATTGTAGACTGGTTAAAGAAGTTAACGAGAAGTACCATTTTCAAGCATATTCTACCATTAATAGACAATAACAGAAGACTATCACTAGCATTCAGTGGTACACTGTGTGACACCCTTACCTTACTAAAATTATTTAAGGAATAGGAAGTAGCTTAAAATACAGGCTTGAAGGCAGAAGCTTTGCTAAACTATGCTTTAGAATAAGGTAATTAAGTATAATAGCTAAATGGCTAAGTATTGAACATAGAAATGGTGGCCAAGCGTGGAAGTAGCCTGGCATTGAAGGGCCAAGCATCGAGTAAATACTAGATAATCATCGAGCATTTACCAAATGTCATAGAGTAAAGGCCAGATCATGCATCAAGGAAAGGCTATGCATGATCAAGGAAAGGCCATCATGCATCGAGGAAAGACCATCGTGCATCGAGAAAAGTCCATCGTGCATCAAGTAAGGGCCATCGTGCATCGTGTATGGGCCAGAGGTGAGCAAAGAAGCACTCAGTTGCACGCGAGCATGGGCACTGGGCGTTAGGGCGTTGCGCAAGGGTGAACGCATGGTTATACGTGGTGCTGCACGGAGATGAGTGTAAGGTTGAGCGCAAGGCAGGGCGTAAGACGATGAACGCAAGGCACTGGGCATGCGATGTGCGTTGGAGCGTGTGACTGATGGGTTATGCAAAGTAAGGCAAAGCGATGAGGCTAGGGCCATGCAATGAAGCTAGGAAGTGTGTAATAAGTTATACGATGTGCGTTGACAAGATCGTGCGATGCTCATGTGATACAAGCCTGTAGGACCATGCGTTGAGGGTACTATATGTTGGCCTATGAAGTATGCGCCAACCATAAAGCTAAGCAGGGGAAGGAGAATGCGGTCATTTAGACTATGCGTTGGCCTTAAGAAGCTAGTTGGACGCATATGACTAGACAGGGCATGGGAGACATGTTGGATGTAAGAATGTAGTGGCCGAGACTGCTATGCGTTGAAAAACCCTAGTCAAGTGTCAATAAGCTTTGCCATATGGTGATGGTGTGCTATGCGTTGATGTTGAAGAGTAAAGGCATGCGACGAAGGTTGATTATGCGCCAAAGTCATTCGAGGTTAGAAAGGGGCTTCACAGATGTATAGGACAAGGTTGGTTAGGCATGGAGTTGGTGATGTGAGTGGCATGTGATGAAGGAGATGCGTTAGTCTTAATGGACGCATGCGCCAAAGGTAAGTCGTGCAAAAGGATATGCGACCAGGTATGCGATGGTAGTGAGGTTAATGTGGCACATGGGAGGTGGTGTGTTGGCCAAGCCATGCATTCAAGCAAGCATGCAGCCATGAAGGAGTTTATACAATGACAAGGAAAACATGGAGGACAAGGTTGTGTTGCTAACTCATCCGGACATGTGGCTAACTAAGGGATGTCTTGGATTTCATGCAAGTTAAGGTGGGCATATGAGAAGACATGCAATTGAAGGAGTTACGTTGGTTAAAGGTGTTGAGGACACTTCAAAACTAATGTGGCAAGAGTTGGTGCTGGCAGCATAAGTAGAAGGCACTTAGACATGCAAACAAGCAGGAGGTGTCAACCTGGGAAGAGTTTTGGACGCCAATAAATAGTACCCCCAAGGCTTCATTTCAACTCACAACACAAATTCCCTTCAAAAGACGTTAGGAAGAGTGTTTGAGAGCAAGTTCAGAGGAAACCTTACGTAGATCAGAAAGGGCATGCGTTGATAGTAAAAACCCTTGCGTTGGTCAAAGACAAAAGGTGCAAATGTTATTCAGGCTGTACGATCAGACTGCAACACCAAGTTCAAACGAGGAGTTCTCCCAAACGACTCATGCAAATCAGGTGATTCTTGAGCCAAAATCTTGTTTCTGTTTGAGAGCTGCTATAAGGAAATTCTAAGTGAAGGCTATCAAAATTGAAGGAAACCGAGAGGTGTTCACATAATAGGGGACAGACGGGCCAGGTGAAGAAATCTTGATACTTGGAACTCTTGCGTTGGAATTTGAAGGCCAAATTTTAAGATAAATAAGTTACGCCATTTCTGAACATATTTTTAGAAGGAAGTGTCTCGAAATAAGGTCTGGAATAATGAGAAATCTGAGATTCAAAATGAATCTGAAATATGGTTCAAAAGGAAGCCAAGGGAAACCATGGAACTTGGGAAGAGAGAAAGGTTCCAAAAAATCACGGTGAGTGGTTCTCATTTAAAGTGTTTAAGTACATTTTAAATTATATGCTAGTATTATGAATGAATAGTTAGACCATGAAGAAAACAAGTGGTCGGGATGGTCAGGCGATCAATAGACCTAGCTCCTAAGCTCTATACAAAATCTCACGAGATGGTCAAGGGGCCATGAGGCCTAGTTTCTGAGCCTGTGGAAGGAATCCTGCATGGGATGGTCAGAGGGTTGATGGGCCTAGTTTCTGAGCCCATAAGAGCGAGATCTATGTGTACATAGGGAAATAAGCATGTGTCTAGGTAAAGTTGAGAGCAGATTATTTTAACTATCTACCGTGTGTGTAGGTAGGGTTGAAAACAGTTTCGTTCAAGATGGAGGTTTGCGTAGTAACCTCATGTTATGTTTTGCTTATATATTTATAAGTTGAAAGAGACTTGTATTACCACTCACTGAGCTTAAAGGTTCATGTTTTTCTCTAATGTCTTCCTTGCAGGTAGTAGAAGAGTCCATGTTACTGCGAGAAGTTGAGGTCTGCTACGAGATAGAATATTGCTACATAAGTTTGTAGTTGGGATGGGACTAATGTTGTAAAATTTATTAAATGTGTATAAACTAGTTTCCAAAATGAGTTACGCTTCTAGTTGTTTTCTTGAAATTTCGCTGTGGTTTATTTGTTTAAAACGAGCTAGCAGAGTTGGGCAATAGATGTCATGAAAGAGTGTTATCTATTGTCCTCACGCATTCTTTTGGGTTAAAGAGGTAAACTCGGGAGGGGGTGTGACATACTGATTCAAAGAAGTTGATGATAAATGTAACTTTAAAACATATTCGATCACTGATTGACAATAATAGAAAAATGTCATTGATTATCAATCGTAGACGTATATCACTAACTATCAGTGATAGAAGTGTATCACTATCAGTGATTGAAGGCTATCACTAACTATCAGTGATAGAAGTGTATCACTATCAGTGATTGAAGGCTATCACTAACTACCAGTGGTAGATTGATGAAATAAGTTCATAAGAAATACCCTTTTCAAGCATATTCTATCATTGATAGATAGTGATAGATGATTATCATTGACTATCAGTGATGGAAGTATATCACTTTCTATTACCGATACATAGTGATAGAAGGCCATCAATGACTATAGCAATAGAAGTATATCCCTTTCTATCAACTATAGACACTGATAAAAGACTATATTTTTATTTGTTTGATGTTTATTTTTAGCAATAAACTGATAATTTGACTTTATATATAACCATCTTGATAATTGAGGCCAAAAGAACAACCAAAGACTCTAAATGCTGATTAGCTGCTAGACTCTAAAAGGTACGTGTGTAAAACTTTGAATGCTTGTGTAATAACTTATTTTAGTACTTCAAAAAACACATTTGATCAACCTTCTTCTTGTTGAGATTGGTGTCATAGTTCTCCCGGTGTCTCGTTGTTTGTAATGATATACATTGTTTGATGAATCAAATAATTATTATTTCATTATGACATTTACTCATATCCAATAAACAAAGTTCCTTGGTTATCTTATGTGAGCTGAAGTATGTATACGTGATATACAAGTGGATCATGTCTTAAGTGATAACCTAAATAGGTATGTAGTATAAGGATTAAGGTGGGATACTTGATCCTTGTGACAATATGGATACGACCCGCTTTGTAAAGGTTTGAGTGTTGTAAATAAGTATGTAGTATAAGAATTTTTTTCCCCTTTCGATTGATGAGGCAGTTCCATTAAATGCTATTTTTCTGTTGTTTTACCCATGAGTTATTCAAAATTGTAATAAAAAGAACAATAAACATCGATATAACCTTTAATTTGAACTCATTATTGAAAGTAAATCCCTAATTTGAATTCAACCAATAATTAAGCATTTAAATTTTTTTTTATTGAGATTATGGCTTAATAATATTCCAAAAACTACAAAATAAGTGAACAAAAAAGAAAAAAAGAAAAAATATAGGATCATTGGTTACCATTATTTTGGACAGGTTTAAATATCTTCTATGTATAAATGCAAAGAAGAAACGATTGTACCCTTTGAAGGATTAGAGGGAGAACTTTGGGGATTGCATAAACATCAATGTTGGGAGTAGTGACATACATTTACAAACCAAGATACAAACTATAAATGTAAAAGTTACATAGTGAATGAATAAAGAAGAAAAGTCAAGGTATAAAAGGAAAGTGCGAGAGACTTGTCTAGCAAAACTACTTATAAATATATCAAAGATTTAAATTAAAAAATATCAACATTTAATCTAAAAAAAACAAACAATCTTATTAAAAATCTAATTTTTCCATAAATAAAAACCAATCAAATTAAAGTCCAAACCTAACGTAATCTTTATAACACACTTTGAAGTCATTTGTTCACCATTTACTTCTAAAAAAACCTAACACAAATCCAAAATCATATTTTTTAATCAAACTTCATTCTTCATCATTTACCTCTATAAAAGCAATCAAACTGAAACCCCAACCTAACCTAATTTTAAACACACGATTTCAAGTGATTTGTTCACCATTTACTTTATTCTCCATCATTTACAAGTAAACCAGTCAAATAAAAACTCAACCTATCTTTAAAACACAATTTGAAGTGATTTGCTCACCATTTACTTTTGAAAAAAAAAAATATATATATATCATATCTACGAAGATCCTCAATTCAAACAAGTTCTCCAAATTGAAAACAAATAAAAATTTTCCTTTTTAGCAAACTTCATTCAGTAAAATTTGACCACTTCTCATAAAAAATGCATGCACTTTCGACTATCAACATTGGAATGAATATGAAAAACTAAAATTGTGATGAAATTATGAAACTAAGTTAAACGACCACTAACCTTTTAGAAATCTTAAACATTGTTTTGGGATCCGACAACTTTTAAACAAAGAAATAACAGTGAAACAAACTAATTTCATCAAGCTTCTCATTCATAAAAAGTTGTCGATGTGTTGAAACTTCTTGAGAGGTTTTAAAATGAAGGGATACGAGATTATTTAGAAAAAAAAATAAAAATAAGGGAAAAAGATAAACACACACACGCATGCACACACATGCGCACACACGCATACGTGCACGCGTACACGAACGCAAACATACACAAGCTCATGCGCACACACGCACACGCACACACACTCGCATGTGCGCGCACACACACGCATGCACAAGCACATACGCACTCACGCATGCATGCACACACCTGCACGTGCGCGCGTGCACACACACACGCACATATGCGCGCACGCACATGTGCTCACACACGCACAAAAGTCCACAAGTTCATTGTGGTACATTATTCTTTGTTTTTTGTAGTATTAAGTTACTATCAATATGTTAACTTTTTTATTGAGATTTCCAAATTTCTATGGATTTAACATTGACGTGAGTGTGAATCAATATTTCTGTTATTTTGTAAAAAAAAATCATTAAACATAAGAAAATAAAGCAATAAAATGTCATTAGTGTAAGCATAATATAAATAATTAACATTTAAACTTGTTTTAAAATATAAAAGGTTTATTAATTTATACATTTTCTTAATCAACAATTTATAGTATATTAAAAAATATCTATCAACATCGACACTCTATTAATATTTTCATTGACATTGCCATACGATTGAGCTAGACTTTGACCCTTTGACTTCGACATTTTCAACATTAGCCATTTCTATTCATGCAAGATATAAAAAGTTACATAGAACCTAATTTCTTTATCATTATGTGGAACTTTATTTAAAAAATAGAGTGTGTTTAGTTTAATTTTTCAAGTGTTTAATTTGAAACATCAGTCATTTAAAAAAGGTTAAAAGTAGCTCAGCTTAACCATATTTTTCTTGGCAACAAGGTCTTTGCAACATGAATTCTTTCTTATTTAATAAAATTGTTGCATACATGAGCATGAATAAAAGTAGTTTTTCCAAAAGCATTTGGCCTTCTTAAGCATCCATAAGCGAATGAGAAGCATTTGTAATCAAGGATGAAGATTTGACAAGTCGCTGTGGGTTGCCACCAAGGAAAGAACGAAACCATTGGGCTGAAAGTTTGGGCCGACGCTCAAGTGTGTGTAGGTCCACATACAAAAGCCCAAATCTTGTGGTGTATCCATCGATCCACTCAAAGTTATCCATTAAGGACCATACAAAATACCCTCTTACATCACCACCATTCCTATCATTCAAATCTCTTTATTATTATTATTTTTTTAATTTGAACATAAGCTATCTCAAAAAAAAAAAAAAAAAAAAAAAAAAAAAACTTCGCCTTTAACATAAGGTATAGATAAACATCTAAGATTAATAAAATTAATTATTTAATATTATAGGATAGGTTTTAGATATATGAGCGTGATTCTAGAGATAACGAGACTTACAAGTTTCACATGTACAATATCACATCTCTTATAAGTACAGATTAAAGGTGTTCAAGAAGCTTGATGATCTAAAAAGTATAATCAATACTAACTCAATTCGTATATTAAATAGAGCTTAGCTCAACTGATATTAGTATATGCTGAGGACCAAGAGGTTCGTGATTCAAAACTCCTACCCTCACCTCCATTTGTTCTTTTTTTTTTCTAAAAAAAAAAAAAGAAACCTCAACCTATATAATTTAGGTAGAGTTTTAACTGAAAATTTTATAGATTAGATTAGTTCATAGATTCACTTAAATTAACTTGAACCAACCTGAACTTACTATTTATTTTAAAATGTACTTATTTTACTTACGATGCAATTATACATATATATATATAAATTTAATATAATTAATTTAATTTCTTCATTTTTTTTATTTATTTATTATTTCACTATTCTAACAAAAATTTGAATAATTATTTGAAAGGTAACTTTTCATAATATTAATTGAAATTGTGTTGCTAATTTGATTTGAATATTAAAAAATAATTAAATAGATGCTTACATATTAATATTTTACGTTTTTTAAAAAAATAGATAAACAATTCAAACCAATCTGATCCAAATTATTTCAAGATTAGATTCATTATTTAATAAAAGTTGTTTGTATTGAAAAAAAACTAACTACTCAAATATTTAAGTTAGGTCTAAAAAGTGTCCGTGCACCTCCCCAATAAAGACCTGGGATAATCACTCAAAATTATTGACAATAAATTCTCTAATATAAAGGATACCTAAAGCCTTCTTGGATTAAAAAGAAAAAAAGAAAAAGAAATGCATAGGGAAAGGAATAAGTGGGCTATTTATTTACCTCATTGCTTTAGCCAAAGAAGTAAGATAATTCTTGTGGTAATTGACTCGCTTTGTGTCATTTAAAATGTCCTCAACTTTGTTACCATCCCCTTGTGGTGGAGAATATCCTGAAAAAAAAAAATCAATACCTTATATAACTCATGTTAATTAAAATGAAATTTCAATTCTTCGTAGTATTTATATATAAAATGTATTTAAAACAATATTTCGAAACATATACTTAAGAAAACATCCTTTTCTATAAGGATATTATTTGGGCACATCTCAAGATGCACACATTTTTATGCATCTTACTCTCATCGCCCACAAAAAAAGATAAAATATTTCAAAAAATAAATTAGAACAATTCGGTCACATAGCAAACGATGATTAGAATTTGGTGGGATGCACAAGATAGGTGATCTCTAGATACACCTAAGTATTTTTCTTTTCATAAACTTTTTGCTCATAAATGGGCAAGCTTCATACACGAGACATAACTCATTAACTTGACATGTCACACTAACGTCATTATAAATAATACAATCATATTTTTGTGATAACTTACCATTTTCTGTGATAAAGATGGACTTGTTAGGATACCTTTCTTTAATATAGTTAATGATTTCTTCCAAGCCTCTTGGAACAACAAAGAATCTTGCTTCTCCCGTCTGTCAAATAAAAAGGTAACCTTAGGATATACGTGTTGAAAAAAATAATAAAATTCAAGCTTATGATTATTCAATAATGACCATAGAGAACAATCAAGTTGTACATAAGATGTAAGCATGGAAGAAACTATAGATAGACAAATTATAACCTACAAGGAGATTGGAATGGGTGTAGACCCTCACTATTGATGGCAATTTGTTTATGCAATTTTTAAAAACTATTTTCTCTCTTATTTAAACTATTATATGAACATGTTTTTGGCCTCTTTCTTTCTTAAGAAAGTTTTCTACAATAATGAGTTTATGTTATTCACCCTTTAGGTCATGAAGTATTAGTTGTATGTGTCTGTTTGAATCAACAATTAATATGATATGTTAAATTTTTTCGTTAGTTTCTTTACTTTGGTTTGAATATGTTAACTTGAACATAATTCAATTAGTTAATTAGATATAAGATCTTCAATAAATTTAATACTATAATAGAAAACAACGGTAAAAGGAAAAGAGCATACAGGATCTCCAATAGAAACGCCATCTCGATATGCCGTGGTTTCAAAAAATCCTTTTATTGGACGATATGAACCTTGGGAGCAAGTGGAATGAAGGCAATCCTTTGTATAAAAAGTGGTGTAGTGATTGATGCCAATGTAGTCCAAACTTCCTCTTATAATATTTTTTTCTATGTTCGAGAAACTTGGAAGTTGGTTTCCTAGAAGCTCTCTCATTTCTTTAGGATAATCTCCGTATATAATAGGATCATATACCCTATTCATGACAAGATAGATAAGAAAATTAGAAATATTAGGAAACATGTATCTCAGACAATAAATCCTACATAGGATTACGGTGTGTGAAATTTATCTTTGTTACTAGTTAAGTAAATGACATGTACACACATATGCAATTGTATTATTAAACAATAATTTAATGATGCATTATTATTATTATTATTATTATTATTGTTATTATTTTGACACATTTTATCAGTTCCATGACAGCTGGAAAAACTTAAAATTGTTCAAATTAACCTAAAATATAAAAACCTCTATGTAAGTGACTTCTTTTATTTATTTATTTTTTGACCTTTTAAAGAGTGAAATTATCATTTCACCCTTATACTCATAAATCATCAAATATCATACATTTGATCATCTCTCTCTCAATACAATTCATTTTTGCTAAATGACTACATGCTTTCATATGTTTTTTTATGTTATTTTCAATGATGCTCATAGACATAGCAAAATATTAAAAGAATTTTGTAAAGCTTAGACCAATTTGGCTTCCAGAGTATCAAAGTCTGATTTTTCTTTTAAGTTTATTATTCCATTTATAAACATGGTTGAAAATAACACCAAAAAAACGTACGAAAAAAAGTGATCATGCCAAGCTAAAATGAATTTGTATTGACAGAAATATATGGCCAAAACGCACACCAATAGTGCTATAAAGAAGAAGTAAAAGTATAAGGATAAGAAAAAAAACAAACCAAGCAATGTTGAAAATCAAGGCTCTGTCAGCTGCTTTTTTGTCAAATTCATGATCTGTTAGTGGTTCATACATGTGTCCACATGCCGCTATTCCTATGGATCCACCTTGTTTTTCCTACCAATAATTAACCCCTTTTTCTATAAATAATTGAAAATTGATTTCAATAATTGTTAATAAATGAGCTTCTTTTTTTTGAAGAGGTATTGTAATTAAAGTGTGGAGTGGGAGAATCGAACCTCAAACCACGAGGTTGATAGTATGAATATTATGCCAATTGAACTATGCTCTTGTTAATAATAAATGAGTTTTTTTTTTTTTGAAGAAATTGGTTATTAAAGGGTTCTTTTGATTTTTATTATTTCTTAAGATTTAGGTAGGTTAAAAAAAATACAGACTGTTACTATTGACAAATTAATATGTTATTTTGAATTTTTTTCAAATATAACAAAAATGGGATATGAAAATTTAAATCTCAAAATCTACCTTGAATGAGTACATGTCAATTATTATAAAGTTACATTTATATTGGTAGATTTTGTATTTTTCAAGCATTAGTTTTTTTCTAATTTACTTCTAGAATAAAAAAATTATGGATTTATTTGAATCTAAAAGGTGCCCAGATTCAACCCACTTCAACCCATATATACAACTATATTATCTAGTAAACAACATTGATGAGTTGTTTTTTTTTAAAAGCAAAATTTAATTCTAGACAAATCCTAGTACATAACAACAAATAAATAAACAGAATTTCGTTTTGATTCTAGCTCATCTCAATTTATGATAACATAGTCTAAATAAAGGAGAGAGAGAAAGTAACTTACATGGAAATGGATTCGATAAAGACGAACAGCCTTGGCATGGGCAAGTAACATATTATGCACAACAATGAGAGGCTCAATGTCAGAGTTACCAGTTGAGCATTTTCCAAAAGGTGGTGAGCAGTGGGCTGGTGGGTAAACTCCTTCTAAATACGCCTTTATTGCCACTAGATTTATCTCATTTATCGTTATCCAATACTTCACTCGGTCTCCGAATTCTTCGAAACAAATTTTTGCAAAAAACACAAAATCTTCCCTAAAATAAATCATTTTATGAGGATTTTTACAAATGACCCAGATTTCATATTTGTAATGACGTTTGCCTCAAATTTTATAAATAATGAAGTATGATCCTCAACTGTTGTCAGAACGCACTAAGAGACATGTTAGCTGTTAATTTTCTAAACTCCCCTTCACGTACTATTCAGAGCGTTTAAAGCAACTTGGCAACATACTTGCTTGTCTTGAACTATTTCATAGAGTGAAGTCTATCTATACAGACCAACACGAGTCTTTCGGCATACTTTGTCCTCATACACATACTTCTTAAGAAACTTTTAGTTTAAGAAAGGTTATCTAACATTTGAATTTCTAAAAAGCTAAACACCTTTGGCTCGGGAGTTCTATGGTTGAACCACTTAAAAAGAAGTTGCACTTTGTTGGTATAATTAGTAACTACGAATTCTTCCAAGTCTTTGTTAACCACACTTTCATACCTTCAACATCCATTCAGATGTAATCTCGATTCATTCACGTATCTCTAATGGAATTAGACATTACAGTGAATGACCTTTGTTTTACCCCCACTAAAATCATGGGGGACGATATAAATAATTAACACACTGCTACTGTATTCTAACAATGACATGAAGGGTCATACTTCATTATTTTCAAAACTTAGGGAAACGACATTATGACTGTAAAATTAAGGTCACTTGTACAAAAAAATATCCATTTTATCATCCCAATTATGTTATTTTACAACCAAGAGAAACAAAAAGCAAAAAAATAGATAAAGGAAGAGAGACATTACTGCATTTGAGAGCTCATCCAACTTCCATATCTTTGGTCGAGTTCAATTGGAAAGTCATGATGGTGAATTGTCACGAACGGCTCTATGCCTGTCTCATTCATTCTCTAGCTCAAAATATTATTTTTTTCAAAAGATATTTTATTATTTTTTTATACAATAGGGAATGAAGGGTTCAAACCACAAATCTCTTACTCGCTAACATATACTATATGCCAGTTGATCTATGCTAACTTTGGCACGTATATTAATTTCAAATTCAAATTAGTTTTTTTTAATAAAATTAGAAAACTTAATTTGTACCATATTTAAACATATTCTTTTGAATTAGTTAAATATATCAAATGATCCATATTTTTTTTTTAAGATTATTCTTAGTTTCATTATTAATCTTTTAAGATTCTAAAATTTTTAAGAAAATATTGTCAAAATATTTTTAAGAAAATATATCAAACATTGATGTATTATTTAACTATTGATTTATGAACATATATATTTTTTTACTCATTTACATGCACTACTTAGACATGAAAAATCCAATCCACACCATCAAAATAAAAGTTGACTTGTACGCCGATAAAGTCCATTAGCAAGGTTGTACTGTATGTCCAACTATATTAATAAAATAAATTTTTAATTTAATTTAATGATACTAGAGGTTTCAACAATTTATTTTTTGTTCTTTGTTTTTAATTTTTTAGTATGACTTACTTAATCTTCAAATACAATGGTGAATAATTGAGAATTTTTAAAGATGAAGGATCAAATTAAAAATTTAAAAAAAAAAAAGGCCTTCTAAATTTATGGTTGGATTGATTTTCGAAGTATTTATAAACTTTTTTTTTTTATTATTTATAAACACTTATTTAAATACTAAAAAAGTTAATCCAAACACACACTTAAAACTTCAATTTTAAAAATAAAATAAAATAAAATAAAACTTTAATTGATAATGGTTATATGTTTTAAGAAGTTATTTTAGAATTCTTTGTCAATTTTTAAACAAATTCATAGGATTTTAAACCTATTTTTATTTCTCATTTCTCAAACATTTTAGATTTTTTTTTAATTTACTTAATTCGTATTAAAATTATATAAAAGCCAAGAACTTCAGTAAAAAAAAAACAAAAATCTAATATATTATCAATTAAATAAATAAACAAACAATAAAAGGTTATTATAGATAATAAATCATTAAAATACTGAACCAAAAGATGCATATAACATGATACACACAATTAAAAATGATTTTTGTTTAGAATAGAAATTACGTACATAAACAGAGTGATAAATATTGAACAATAAAGATTACGAATTAACTCGTTGATAGCCACAATATTAATTTAAGGGGAAAACTTGGCAATTTTTTTTTTTTTTTTTTTAAAATATATTTAATTTTTTTTAAATCTTTAAATATTGTGTTGAACTAAAAAAAGGAGAAAAAAATACAAGCAAACAAAAATGAAACAAGAATAATAAAAAAAAAAAAAATGTTCAAATAGGGAAAAAGGGAGGAGTACCTTTTAGCAACAAACCGTCGATGATGTTATTGTAGAAAGTGACTCCTCTTCTGTTCACTTTACCAAATCTTCCTTCTACATTATTATCAGAGATACATTTAATAAATTATACAGACAAAACCGTTATAACGGGCGTTTTCAATCGTAATCGAGGTTCCAACACTTCACTCTGGGATGGTAACCTTAGTTTGGAAGTAAACATTTAATGTTTCAGAAAGACTTTTAGCTCTATTTCTTATCACACTATTTTTCTTATCACAAAATTTTTAAAAGTAACACATTTCAACTACCAATTTGGTGTTTGGCGAAAATCCCAGTGCAACACCATGATAGGGTCCTAAAACTTAGAAGTTTTTTTTAATTTTATCTTTTTGATTTTCTAGTGAGATTCAGAAGTCCTTGAGAGATTTTACAAGCCAACAAGTAAATGTGAGAACTTCTTTTTTTTTTTTTTTTTTTTTTTTCTTCAAATTTAAAATAAGCAAATCCCTATCTCCTTTTTCTTCTACCACACAAAAATGCAAGAACAATGGCCGAAAGTTTTACTTTTTTTCTCTCATTTTTTTACCATTACCTTTTAAAAAGTTCAAATCTACTAGTTTTAAAATAGTGACAACTTCTCATTTTGGAAGGATTATAAATAAGGAAATAAATTATTCAGTAGGAAGAGAGTAGTTTGGTATAAGATTCGTAGTGTAGAAGTTAATAATGAATATTCTTAAATCGCGGATTGATTAAAAGCTGATGGAACTTACTTGGCAAAATTCGAGACCAAGAAATGGAAAAGCGATAAGCATTCATCCCCATTGAATGCATTAACTCAATATCTTCCTGCCAAAATCAAATCAAGTTAAAAAACTATTCCCTTCATTAGATCCGAATATTACTAAAAATAGAGTACCAGAAACCGATGGTAGTGATCGTCGGCCACATCTCCGGTATCGTCGTTCTTAATTTTTCCTGCAAATTTCCAAAAATTGTCAAGGAAATTGGGGAAGTGGGTTTGAATGGGAGTGAGAAATTAGAAGGTGGGTTTAACCTGGAATATGGGAAAAAACATCCCAATTACTCATTCCCCTCCCATCTTCAACATAACCCCCTTCAATCTGCACTCAATTAAAAGAAAAAGCCCTAGAAAAATTCAGAACCAGAAACAGAGAAAATGAAAATGAAGAAGAAGAAGAAGAAGAAGAAGAAGAAATTAGTGAGTGCCTGGTAAGAGGAAGTGGCAGTTCCAAAGAAGAAATGATCTGGAAAATCTGATCTTTTGATTTCTTCTGCTTCATCTTCATTTTGGGCAAAACTCTGAAGTGAAAGATGAGGGGAAAGGAAAAGGAGGAGGAAAAAAGAAAAGTATGGGTGGATTTTGGTGCCCATCCTACTGACTTTGGAAACGGCAATTGTTAAATATTGAAATAGCCAAACCTTCGATCACATGGTTGTAGCTCAAATTATTAATTTGGCCTCCTAGTTAGGACTATCAATTTGATTCTATTTATTATTTCTAAATTTGGGTTTTTTATTCTTTTCTTGTTATATCAATATGTTTGATTTTTTGGGTGATTTACATCATCAAATATGTTAAATTTTAGAAAATATGTTTGAACTATATACATCGGGTTAATAATACTTCAAAAATTTTAAATGTTGCATCAATAATCTTTAAGATTGTATTAATGCATTTGAACTTTCAAAAAAGTTTTAAAAAAATGTCTTTAATAGTTAGTATATGTCTATATGAATTCAAATTGTTTATCTATGCTGCCCCATGCTAAATCGGCCTTAGATTTTTGTTTCCCACTCCATAAACGTCTTCAAAATTAAAGTTGTTTTTGACAATGTTTAGTAAGTAATTACCTACTTTAAACTTTTTGAAAGTTGATTTAGATAGTTGTTGATTGATCTGTAACCCTTGAGAACTGTTCATTTTAGGTTTGAGTTAGTTTCATAGCGTGGGTAAGAGGTTTAAGGTTTCAGAGTGTGGATAAGAGTTTAAGATTGTTTTTGGGTAAGAACATTCCTCCTAAACACTCTTTCAATTTCAAATAAGGACTTCAAACTCAATTCCGACTTGTAAGTGTTGTTTTCATCGTTTAGAAACTTTTTAAATTTTTTCAAGAGCACTGTAGGTTAGTTGAATTCTACCGAGAATTTGTGATGTTTCCAAGTCGATCAGAGGTTCGGCTTGCTTCTCCCCCACCTTTTAGCATTCCGGGCCCCCAAAAAAAGAAGAGAAATTAGGCCATGTTTCCCGAGAGAGGCTGTCTTCTACTTCTAGTCGATATAATGTCGGGGGTTGACCTGCGGGTTTCCCAAGCCCCTGAGCTCATCAATGAAAATATTCCATCGAGAACAGCGTGATGTTCCGAAGTCGTGTCTGAGCACACGGAAATGCCGCAGACAGTCATCGATATTGTGCTCCCAGTAGTCATGGAGAGCCAACTGGAGAGCACGCTTGACATCCTCCTGATCTTCGAGCCTGAGTCTAAGTATGTAACATCTGGAATTTTTAAGTGGATTTTATGTTTATCTGATTTTGGTTTTGGAACCAAATTTAAGAAATTAACTAATTTAGATTAAGTTGATAAGAGAAATTAGAATTTAATTGGTGAAAGATTTAATATGTGGATGAGATTTAGAGATTTTAGAATGTTTGGTTGTGAGTTGGTTTAATTGTTTGGATAAAATATTTTGGAGTTGAAATTTAAGTTGAGGAAAGATTTAAACTATAAAAGATTTGGATGTTTAAATTTAAATTAGAATTTAATTTGAGTTCGGATTTGTTGGAGTGGTGGAGTTATGGGAATTTAAGAAGGAAAAAGAGAAAAAAATATATTGATAAAAGGAGTGATTTAAATGGATGTGAAATTTGATTGATGTGATGGTAGGGAAAAGTAAAATTTGGTTATATAAATAAAATTATGAAAATGAAGGGGGTTTAAAAGGGAAAATTTAAAATATATTGTACTTTTAAAAACAATTTAGAAAAATATGATATTTTTCAAAATATTTAGAAAAATATTGTTATATTTTTTCTTTTTAATTATTTAGACATTCAACCTTCTTCTTTCTTTTTTTTTTAAAAAAAAATTTTCCATTTTATAAAAACAATTTTTAAAAATATTTTATTATTTTATTTAAACTCTAAAAAAAATAAATTAAAAAAATAAAATCTCATAAAAATAAAAAAGTGTAAATTAAAATATCTCATTTATATAAAAATAATTACAAAAATCAATGTGTCCCACAAGGCGGACGTCGTCGATTTTGAGCTAGTTATCGCCGACGACTTCGAACTTGAGGTTTCTTAGGTTCTTCTTGATATTGCTCCGGTACCTCTGCAAGCGCTTCATAATATAAATATTCATTATGCTCTCCACGACCCCGACCATGTCCCTGCATGTATGAAGATGAAGGACCAGCCTATGAGTCATAATGTCTTGAACCAAATGTTGGCATCATCATCATTGGACTAACATAATCAGTTTGACTCTGCGTCTGCATCATAGTGGGCAACTTCTCCACATTATGGGCAACCTCATCAAATACATCCTCTTCCCGAATAGGTCTTCTATGTCTAGGAGCTGGTGGAGGAACAATAGGTATATCGTATATATAATGTATCTCATCCATACAGCTTTGGTTGTCACCACATATAGCAAGAACCTGATTCGGATCATTCGCAACCTCACAGAGTCTACTGTTGTTCGATCTTTGTGAATTATAAAACAATTAGATAATATTTAAAATAAATTTAAATTAAAAATAATTAGATAATATTCGTTCATTTACCAGATGATCCATAGCTGCTCCGGACGAGTGACGTAGCGCCTTGTGATATTATTATACCAATGAATATATTCTTTAGTGACATCCTTGTCAAACTGTTCAAGAGAAACACCCACTGCAATAAATCTTGCATGATAGTGCCATCACACTACTAAATGTGCAACTTTTTCGGACCAAGCTTTAGTCCTTAAGTCAATATCATGCAGTACGGGTTCAGTATTACAAGGCGATGGGACATCCTGCTGAAAACTGAATTGTCTCATCACCCTGTCAGGAAGATGTCACTCACCAATGTGAAAACATATTAGAGGACACCATATGTTTTGACCATTCATACAAAAATTAGGCAAAGTATGCATAATAATTTTGTACAGCTCTCAAATAACCTGAAACACAAAATATTATATTAGAGAATATTAAAGACAAATACAATAAAAATGTGTATAAAATAATCAGTACCTGATTAGGTTGAAGCAAATCAAGCATGTATCTATACTGACTATATGGTGGCTATCCTAGTCACACAAAATTTGTCTCTCCACCTAAATTTTTAAATTGATAATTTAAAATCTAAATTAACTAGATCAGTGATATAAAAATTAAATTGAATTAAAACAAAATACTGAGAACTGTAGGCTCATCCAACTAACTGAGCGTCATTAACATGTTGTAGCTGTAGAGCCATTGTTGGAAATCGCTCCCAGGCCCATAGTTGCAAAAGTATGAGAGACCCAACTATCTCTCGAACTTCAAGTCTTGTTACTTTGCATAGTTGTCTATACAACCATGCCAAACATGCTCCACCCCACGAATATAGCCCTGCATCATAGAAGTTAGCTAATAGTGGTAAGAACATCAAGTGAACAAAATGACTTGATTTATCGGAAAACAGACTTCCACCCATCATTTGTAGTATATATGCTCGCGCATATCTTATGATGGTTTCTTTGTCTGCATCATCTATGAGCTCACAAAATTGTGTTCCTAACCATATCAAACTTAACCTCTATCCTTTAATCTTGTCGGCAGATGGGGTCGCACCGAGGTACAATTGACAAACTTATGACCAATCATCGTAATCACTCTGGTGACCGGCTCACCGTCAACAGGTAACCCCAACAACACTTCAATGTCTTGTAGAGTGATAGTGCACTCTCCAACAGACATATGAAATGTATGCGTCTCGGACCTCCATCTCTCGACCAAGGTTGTGATCAGATGCCAGTCCAACTGGATAAATCCCAATCTGGCAACCTCATAGAATCCAGATGTGCGCAGTAGCGGTAGTATTCGAGGGTGGAGCGGGATAGTGCACTGGAGAACTACCTCTCGACGCCTGCAAGATATTTCTCCAGTAGTACGATCTCGTCATACAACAGATGATCGATGAATGGACTGATCGTATAAAACATCGGGATCAACAGATCTTGGGTTTAAAGCCATGATCTGAAAGAAAAAAAATATTTATTTCTCAATTAAAAAAGAATAATGTACAACTTAATTAAAAGAATAATGTACAACTTTATAAATTATAATAAAAAAATTGAATATACAATAAAAGTATCTACACTTAATTAAATAAGCATGATAAAAGAAGTATTTATTTCTCAATTAAAAGAATAATGTATAACTTTATAGATTACAATGAAAAAATTGAATATACAATAAATTATTATAAAAAAATTGACTATAAAATAAATTATAATAAAAAAATTGAATATATAATAAAAAAAATATTTATTCTTCAATCCCTAACTATCTGGAGCCTCTCTTAGTAACGAAGGACACTTCCTTCGATTATAGCCTAACTGACTACAAAATCCACATCGTTGTCGAGTGGCTGGTTCTGTCCAATCCATCTCCATTGTGATAACGTGAACTTTTCGGTTTATCAGGTTTTCTCAACAACGATGGATCAGGATGTAAGACGGGCATATTAGGGTGGGTGATCCAGTAATCTTCATGCAATACAGGTTGAAATTGAGGAGAGTAACATTCAGCATACGTTGATAATTAGTAGTCCTCAATAAAGTCTTCGTAGTTCATGTTAAAATGTGAGCAAACGATCATAAAATGCGAGCATGGAATGCCGAATGCTTGCCACTTGTTACATGAACAGTACCGCTCGGACCTGTTTAGCCTCAATATTTTTTCCTCCTTTGGCATTGAGACTATGATGTCGGTCTTCACATGAAACACATCTTCATACCAAACGTATGATTGTACTTCATGTTTACTAGATCTTGCAGCCCATTTATTTATTTTCTCACATGCGTACCTGGATTTTTACTCCACTTAGTATTATAAAATATGTTTGAAATAAATTGTTAATAACATATATATATATTATAAAATATGTTTGAAATAAATTGTTAATAACATATATATATATATATATATATAATATTATCGGGTGTATTTATCTTGACGCTCCAATGCATCCCGTATTTCTCCTCTTCTTTTCTCGAAATAATTCACGCATTTGAAGAATGTTATCTGAGCAAGAGCATTTATAGGCAACATTCGAGCTCCTTTGAGGACTCTATTTATGCACTCTGATAGATTTGTCGTCATCTACCCATATTTGAATCCTCCATCATGTGCTTGAGTCCATTGCTCTAAACTAATGTTGTCAAAAAAAAAAAAAAAAAAAAACTCAGACAGCTCCGATTTATTCATTTGATATCTTCAATTTCTTTATTGAACTTTCGAATTTGAAACTGACACCCGGCACGATAAACATAATTTCTCAATGAATTAAATTTATACTTTTTATTGAAGTTGCTGACGATATGTCGTAAGCAGAAACGATGGTGACATTTCGGTCCCGTTCAACCATTTGCTGGATTCTTCACTACTGCGATTATACCAGCATGTCAATCTGAAATTAAACACACCTCTTCGTGTGTTACAATTTCTCTTAGGTGTTTCAGGAACCATCCTCATGATTCTGTGGACTCTTCATCATCAACGACAAACGCAAGTAGAAGAAGATGGTCGTTCGAGTCAACTGATGTAGCAATCAATAATTTTCCTCTAAATTTGTCGTACAAATGTGTACCATCTATTTGAATTATCGACCAACATTTATTAAAAGCTTCTATACAAGGACCAAATGCCCAAAATACAGAAGTTAGGATAACATGACCTTCAGTAAGCGTTTCTTTAACTCTCCACTCTACACGTGTTCTGGGATTGGTCTGCTTAACCATATATAACCACCTGGGTAACAATTTGTAAGACTCATCCCAATCACCGAACACTTTAGCCAACGCTTTTCTTTTGCCCCCCCATATCCTATGGTAAGGAACATGATATCCAAACTTTGATTTGATGTCGGACTGCAGTTGTGCCACTGATAGATGGTTTTTCTCTTACGGCATCACCAGAACTCTAGTGCAATCATTGATGAATCCAATTGCACATGACTTTGACTTAGTTCTGAATAAAAACATGTATGCTGCTCATCGTACTTAGTGATCTTGAACAAGCCATGCAATTTTTTCTTTATTGCACGAAGTCTCCACTTGCAACCTTCCTCCCACTTCTTACACCGAATTGTCCAAATCGCCGGTGTAGATTCAAAAACCTCATATGGTGCATGACATTTTATTGCAAAACATTTGACTGCGTGTTGTAGCATTTTCTTGTCTTGACAAATTATCCCTTTATACAATTGAGTCTTGTCAATGTCCACAGGGGCTGCAATTGGGTCATGTTCTCGAATGCTATCCAGTACATTCATATCCAAATCGTTGAAGGTATATGAAAGCATCTCATGTTCATGACCATCGAAATCCAACTCTTCAAATTCTTCATCCGTTTCAGTTCTAAAGTCTCTGTATAGGTTGTCAGCCGCCATATCTTCATTATCACATGGCGATGCAACTGACTCTGGATCAGGATCAATACATTGAGTTGGATTTTCAAACTAGTTAAATGATGTATTCAAGTTTATATCCACCCCTATCCTATTTACATTTACATACAAATGTACTAAATTCGACAATGACATTGCCATTAAGAACATCAAGTTCATAGCTTATGCATTCAAAATAGGGAATGACATAAACCTTATTGATCCTGATGGTTATAGATTAGGATGTCTATATATTATTTCTATCTGATTTGTTCCCATATCTACACTAAATAACATCCCAACCATTTCAATGAATTGTTCAAATACAATTCCACTGTTCACATTTATGCTAAAACTCCCACTGGTGGTTGGTCATAGTCTAACTCTATCAATACCATCAATCATATTACCATTTGTAAACAACAAAAATCCCAAGCCTAAAAAAAAAAAAAAAAGACAAACATCAACTTTTTGTATTATATATTTTATAAGAAGTATATTAAAAAATATTAAACTTTTAAAAAAAATCACAATAATTTTACTTTTTATAAGCATTATATTAAAAAATCACAATAATTTTGTATTAAACTAAAAATATTAAATTTTTTAATCTATAAACATAAACTTTTTAAGTTTTATGAACATCAACTTTTTAAACATAACAATAAATTAAACTTTTTATAACTATTTTTAAACATAGCAATAAATTAAAATTTTTATAACTATTTTTAAACATAACAACAAATTAAACTTTTTGAATTACAATGAGGTAAACTTTTTAAAACTATTTTTTCAAATTTAATAAAAAATAAAAAATTAAATTAAATTAAACTTTTTCAAACTATTTTAAACTATATTTTCAAAGTTAATACTAGAAAAATCAAATATCATAAGAAATATATTAAAAAAAATCACAATAACTATCACAATAATTTTGTATTAAACTATAAATATCAACTTTTTAAACATAACAATAAACTAAACATTTTAACACTATAAACATCAAAGTTAATACTAAAGAAATCAAATATCATATGAATAAACTAAACTTTTCAAACTATACTAAACTTTTTAAACTATACTAAACTTGACTATCACAATAATTTTGTATTAAACTGTAAATATCAACTTTTTAAACATAACAATAAACTAAACATTTTAACACTATAAACATCAAAGTTAATACTAAAGAAATCAAATATCATATGAATAAACTAAACTTTTCAAACTATACTAAACTTTTTAAACTATACTAAACTTGTTAACTATCACAATAATTTTGTATTAAACTATAAATATCAACTTTTTAAACATAACAATAAACTAAACATTTTAACACTATAAACATCAAAGTTAATACTAAAAAAATCAAATATCATAAGAATACACTAAACTTTTCAAATATCATAAGTTTAACTCACAGATTCGACGGTAGTTCTCTTTTTTCCTTCAAAGTGACAACGTTCACCATTTTTTTCTGTTATTTGTTATCTGACAACAACTACAAAAAATTAAAAAAAAATTAGAATCTATAAAAAAAATAATAATATAAGAACAAAAATAAAAATTATAATTATTCTTAAAAAATAAAAATTTAGTAGAGTAATGAACCAATATAGTTTGTATTCAAGGGTTGTGTGAGAACAATTTGTATTAAACAAAATACAAGAAGAGAAATGGAAATGGAAAGCAGTGAGTTAAAAAATGGGAGGAGAGGGACATTAAGAAGAAGAAATGGAAATGGAAAGCAAATGGGAGGAGACTACAGGAAATCTGACTTCTCTCGAGGTCACATTTCGTTGGGAAAGTGTGGAAAATTCGTCGGGAGATCCTCTCCCGATGCATAAACGGTCGTTGGGAGTTTGGTCGGGAGAAATCCGTTGGAAGAAGAACTCCCGATGCACTTTTAAATGGCGTCGAGAGTTATGGCGGAACTCCGGACGCATTGTAGTGCATCGAGAGTTCCTCTCCCGATGGATTTCTCCCGACCAAACTCCCAACGACCGTTTATGCGTCGGGAAAGGATCTCCCGACGAATTTTCCACACTTTCCCGACGAAATGTGACGTCGAGAGAAGTCAGATTTCCTGTAGTCTCCTCCCATTTGCTTTCCATTTCCATTTCTTCTTCTTAATGTCCCTCTCCTCCCATTTTTTAACTTACTGCTTTTTGGGGGGACTCACGACGCATTGTAGTGCATCGGGAGTTCCCCCTAACTCTCGACGCCTACGACCATAACTCCTGACGCCGTTTTAAAGTGTGTCGGGAGATCCTATATGCGTGGGGAGTATTAAAATTTAATATATCGTTTGTAATTTTTTAAAATTTGATCTCTGTAAAACATATTATACCAAATAAAGATTCACATAACTAAAAAACAAAAATGAAGTCCATATTATAAGTACAAAATTACAATATCCAAACGAAGTCGATACTAGAAATTACAATATCCAAACGAAGTTGATAAACATTCATATCACAAATACATAAAAGAAGTAAAATCAAAGCAACATCTAGAACACTTATCGAACACAACATCTTTAACAATTGTCCCAGCTCATCTCCGAACAACATTTGGCAATAAAACAAAAACATTGAAATGTTATATTGATAAACATCTACAACACGCTCAAACTTCAATACGGGTGGTAATGAAACTCTACCCACCCCCCACGACAAATATGTAACCTCCCGAACATAAAAAACACATAAAACGCCTCAAAAATGGCCAACACACATAAAACTCAAATTTGTCCCCAAAATGGTTTATCTCAATCCCCTCCCTCCCCCCCTCACCTACCTCAACACATTAAACTTCGTAAACATTCATAAATACACAAAAAGTTAAGATAATGAAAAACGTAAGAGAAGAGGAAATTCATAGAAAACGAGAGGCAGAGAGATTCAGGGAGAGAGCGAGAGACAAGGAGAGAGAATGAACTACTGCAGTCTATCATCGATTATTTTCAACACACACCATAAAGAATACAACTGCTTATGTTTTAAAGTACAGAGCCCTAAACACAAGGGCAAAACAGTAAATGAATAAACAATGTTAGTGACATGTGTCACTCTTCAATAGGAGGCCCTCTACAAAATTGACTGGCTAGGATAGGGCTACATCATCTGTTGACATGGCCTGGTTGGGCTTGTTTTTCTTTGTCCTTAATACAAAAAAGCCAAGTTCAAGGACAAGACGGGTGTAACGAAACTCTACCTACCCCCCACGACAAACATGGAACCTCCCGAATATAAAAAACATACAAAATAAGTAAACAATGACCAACACACATAAAACTCAAATTTGTCCCCAAAATAGTTTAACCCAAATTTTACACCCCCTCCCACAACACATTAAACTTCGTAAACATTCATAAATACACAAGATAGCCAACAAAAAACACATCAAAATCCAGTTGTTTGGCTACCATAACTGCAGGATAGCCAACAATTCTTTAATTATCATACTTAAGACATAACTAAACTTTGCTACCATAACTGCAGGATAGCAACATATTAGACAACTAAATAATATAGTAATCATACCTAATTTGATGGGTCTCCTCTATGTGATCGTACCATGTCTTCAATCATTTTGTTCATTTCTTCCATTTGTCTTGCATGATCCTCTTGCATTCTTTTCTGAACGTCTTCAAGTTCTTTAATCCTCGATTGAGACTGTTGGAAATTGACTCTCAATTCCTCCATTCCCGCCTCCGTTCCTTGAGTAGATGACGAGCTTGATGAGATGCTACTCCTTCTTGACTTAGGCTTAGGGTGGTATCTCATTAAATCCTCGAATAAGTTCGTGGTATCTCTTTCTTGACCATTAAAGGACATTTCATTATTCTCGATTCTTCCTTCATTTTCATTTTTCATTTTTAATTGGAACTTGTAAATCGTTTATAAGATTCAACATCTCATTTTCTTCGACGGCATTACTCTCTATACTATCTACTTCAACATCCTGTATTGAATGACTTGTATGACTTCTAGATAAGTTTATTGGCTCTCTATGATATACCCATTCACAATATGAGGGAGATATTCCATATGTTAATAGATGTCGTTCCACAATATCTATCTTTTCCCAAATTGAATTCATAGAATTCTTGCATGGACATCTTATTCGTCCGGAATCATTAACATGAAACCTTGCCATATCTAAGAACTGTGATACTCCTTCTCTATACTCCACTGATAACTTATTTCTTAGTTTAATCCATTCTTTATTCATCCTTAAAAGTAAATATTTTCTGACCAACTTGTAATCCAAGACAATAACCTAGATTAGAGGACAAAGTACAAAGTTTATTAAGCATTGAGTTCCATAATTTTCATTTCTTAAGGTAAAATAAACACATAGGTCCCTAGACCACTTAAATTGTCTTAACAACTTTCAAATATTTTATTTAGTACGTCTTCAAGCTTTCAATTTTGTGTCTAATATATACCTTTCATTTATTCAACATCTTCTAAAATTTACAAGTCTATTGGACACAAAATTTAGTTTTATGTCTAGTTGATTCTTTAAACTTTTTTAAAATATTAAATGTGTTAAGTACCAAATTGGAGGTTTAAAGATTTATTTTATATTTTTTAGATTAATATAGGCCTTCATTTATTTAACATCTTCAAAATGTTAAATCATGCATGCTTAGGCTTCAAATAACCAACATCATATGACATGTTCGTTATAAAATTACTCTCAACAATTTCAGTGAATTGTAAAACAAATATATTCTACAAAATTGACGAGATATTAATGGGCATGATTTGTACAAAAAAAATTTCAGATAAGATTTTTATGGGCATAATATTGATGGGCATGATTTGTACAACAATTTCAGAAAATTAACAAAAGCGAATACAATATTTAACACATTTTAATGGCCATTTCACATATGATTTAAATAAATATACAAGATAAAATAAAATGAGAAAATTATCGACGAGGAGACGATGATGGAGGCGGGGAATTGATTGCAGCGGCGACGACAACAAAAATTGATGGAAGAAAAGGGAAAAATGGAAGAAAAATTTTATGGGAAAATGGAAAGTGTAAAAGGATGGAAGAAAAGGGAGAAATGGAAGAAAATTTTGATGGAAAAAATGAAAGAAAAGTTGGATGGGAAAAAAAGAGAAAATGGGAGTTAAGTGTAAAATGATGGGAAAATGGGGAGAGGGAGGAAGAATGGTGAAGAAAAATGAAAAAAATGGGAGAAAGAGGGAAAAATTTGAGAGGGAGAGGAGGAAAATAGGGGCGGCGGAGATGGGAAGGGGGGGGGGGGGGAGGGAGAGAGATTGGGGTTAGGGTTTTTTGAGTGGGAGAGTGGGGAAGAAGAAGGGGTCTGGTTTAAACCAGACCCTTCTCCCAACACCGCCCGATGGGCGTCGGGAGATCCATTGGGAGTTCCCAGGAACTCTCGACGGTCAACACTCGACGTCAGGAGTTCCCCAGAGAACTCCTGATGCCATTTTAATGGGAACTCCCGATGCCGGTTTCATGCGTTAGGAGTTCTCGGGGAACTCCCGACGGTCCTTTACTTCGTCAAAAGAGACTATCTCTCCCGACGACCTAACTCCCGATGCTCTATTTAGGCATGAGCAAGAGATGATTTTGAAGGCAGACAGTGAGCAAGAGATGATTTTCGAAGACAGTGAGGCAGTAAGCAAGAGATGATTTTCGAAGACAGTGAGGCAGTGAGCAAGAGATGATTTTCGAAGGCAGTGAGGCAGTGAGCAAGGGAAGCAGTGAGGCAATGAGCAAGGGAATGAAAATTGGGGTTTAAAAGCAACACTCGACCCACGGGTTGCAAAATTAAAGGTGGCGGTTGAGGGAGGCAGTGCATGCGTTTAAAGCTGCAGATTCCCTGGTCAACAGCGGCAGGTATGGTCAGACACGGCAGCAGCAGCGGTAGAGGGTGGCAGGGATGGGACGGGTCATGGTGGTTGTCGAGGGTTGAACTTTCGACCTACGTAAGTCGAAAGTTCAATGTTTGACAAGTCTTTCTTGTTGAGGGTTGAACTTTCGACTTATGTAGGTCGAAAGTTCAACCTTCGATAACTCTCCATGCAAACACCACTTTCTCCAAGTTCATCGAGTTTTCAACCTTCGACCTCCATCTTCGTCGAATTCTCAACTCTTGACTTCTAGCCTCACAAAACAACCATATTTCTCTAATTAGTTTCAAAACTGCCCTATTTTCCTAATAACTTTGCAAAACTATAATATTATAATAAAAGATCTGGTTTAAAATAGGATCTTTTTTAAAAATATTGTACTTCAAAAAACTATTTAAAAAAGTAGAGTTGTTTACAAAATATTTATGGAAATATGGTTGTTTTTCTTGATAAGAGAGATCTGAATGGGAAAAAAAAAATTGGTTGCTACTGTCAGTGTCACACTTGCTGATTTTGTGGTAGGTGGTGAGGTGAACTTGCGACCTACCTTTTTTTTTTTTTTCCTTTTGTGAGCCAATTTTGATGAACAAAATGGCTTAAATACTCCTTTTTTTTTGTTTGATTTTTCTTTGTTGTTTATGATGACTATATTTTAACTTAATATTATTTAATTTTTTGTTTCAAGCAATATATATTATACTCTCAACTTTTATATTTTTATCAAATAAATATATAAAGCAGTTAAGTTTATATTTAATAGATCTCCAAATTTTATAAAGGTTAAAAATCACTTTTTTAGTTTATAAACTCTCGTAAATTTAATAATTTAGTCGATCAATTTTGGTTTGTAACGATTTAGGTCCTAAACTTTACTATGTAACAATTTACTTTCTTGTATATTAAATTTTGTAATAATTTAGTGTCTATCGTAGAAATTAGTATTAAGATTTAATGAGATTTTTTTTTTTTACATAAATAAACCGATAAACAAATTAGAGACTAAATGTTTTTATATACTAAAATATCTACATAACAAATTAATGAAATTTGACATCTAATTTTGATGAATTTTTCTATGTTAGGGACTACGTTGTTACAAATTTGAAAGTACAAGGATCAAATTATTACATATTAAGTCAAGGGGTTAAATTGTTATAAAATTAAAAATATAGGACTCAATCATTATAAACCAAAGTTTAGGGAATAAATTGTTACTTTCATGAAAGTTTAAGGACCAAAAGTGTTTTTTTAACCTTTTGTAAAGTATCTAAAATTTATACAATTTCACTTTTGTGTTTAATAAGTCTTTTTTTAGTGTGTTTAAAATATATGTAATATTTTTCATATATACACTTTTATGTTTATCATTTTGGATTTCACTCTATATTTTTTTACATCTATATTTATCATATGCGGAGCCTAAAGAGTCTATATGTATACCATTTTTGGGACAAGACTAAGTAGGAAGCTGGAAACATAATAATACAAGATGAATTTCACTCATTCCCGATTTTAGGATAAGTAGATGATTGTTCCCGATGTCTGAGACTTGATCAAAGGGTCCCTACCCTCTCATTGGCCCAAGAGGGTTTCTCTTTAATAGTTAGACCATAAAAGGTTGTGAGCACTAGTACTTAAGAATACAGAGGTAAATACAATTGAATATGACTCGCATGTAGCTTAAATTAAATTGTGATATTTAATTTAGTAATTAATTAATTAATTGGAAGATTAATTAATTATTAATTTAATTTGATTTAATTGAATTAAAATTATAGGTTATGTGAGAGATATTCATCTAAATATGATTTAAATGAAATTATTAATTAAATTAGATGAAAACTTTATGGGTTTAGTTCAAATAACCCAAACCAACCCAAACCAACGGGAAACATTGTTATTGTATTGACAATACATTTTAATTAATATTGTATTTATTTTATAATTCTATAGAAAATAATAATAATAATAATAATAATAATCTATTTTGTCTATGTATGCTATCTAAAAGGGACTATGGAGAAGAAAAATTTAATTTTCCTTTTAGCCTATTTTAGTGATTGATTATAAGGGTACTATTCATTTGATTTCCCCTCTTACCTCTTTTAGTTGAGGGTGGATATAGGGAGATCATAGGTAATTTTACATTTAAACTATTAAATAAATTGTTTTAAAAAAAATACCATATTAAATACTTTGTTTTATCATTGTTATTAAATAATGATATTTTGGTTAAAATTAAAGTTTGAAAATTTATTGAAATAAAAAATAAATAAATAAGTCCATAGGTTTCAAAATATTACAATTTTATCCTTGATATTTTAGTTTTCTTTCAATCTGGTCTCTAAATTTCAAAATTTATATTTTTAACATTGATTTTTCATTGAATACCCATTTTTTTTTGTCTTTAATGTTAATGTATGTTAATAAATTTAATTTAATCAAACAAATTATAATTAATTGAGTTTCACTGTTTTTCATCACTTTTAAAATTGAATTTAAAATTTCACATCATAATTATTTTAGATTGATTGTGACTAAAAATGTAAATTATTTAGTCTAGGACAACAAAACTCAAATATTAAGCGTAAAATTGTAAATTTGAGCTTTATGTGTGTAAGTGTTACCAATTTAATTTAGTAATTAGTAATTAGTAATTATTAAATTATATATTAACTCTTATTTCTAATTGTATCAAATCATAAAGTTTGTTTTATTTACAACATTTGATTAATTTTAGATTTTGCTACAATTTGTAATTGTGTTCACATTATGTTTAAAGGTATATAAGTCATCTTTATCTAAGGAAAGATACATAAATGAATTAGTTCAATTTGAATTAACCTATTGGTTTACAAAAGAGAAAGGAAAAGAAGAAAAAGAATAAAATGTGAATCATGAGTGGAGATTATTGGAAATTGGGAGAGAAGAAAAGAGAATGTAATTATTGCAAAACTACAATATTTTTCTAAATATTTTTAAAAGTACCACATTTTCATAAATACTTTTAAAAATTACAAATAATTCCAATTTTACTGTTTATATATATAGAGAGAGTTTTGGGAAAGGAGAGAAAAAATTATAGAATTATTATTAAAAAGGACCCTCAATTTGCATGGAAACCCTCATCTTCTCCTTCATCATCTTTAACGAGTCGACTGATTCTCCCCACCGCCGACGCATTAGGTTGACGCTGCCACTACCAACTTCTATCACGTTGTTCTCTTGTGAGCCATGCGATCTCTTCAACTGCTGCCCAAATCATGAAGTCGCCGTGTTCGTCAGCCATGAGTTGTCGCTGCCAGTTCAGCCATTGTCGTCGCGCGTCTGCAGCCATTCACCAGCCATCGAGACTATTTGTCTAGTCGAATCTAAGGTCGCTGTCGTTTCTTTCGCTGCCTGCCGGTTGTGTTGACTTTTGGGCAAATTTTGGTTAGTTTTAGTGGCTTTTCTTGTGGATCTTGAATGCCTTTAATGAATACTCATGGTGTTTCGATATTGATAAGTTACGCTTTAAAGAATTAGTGAATCTTGAAAGTTGGGATTTATTTATGTCAAATGAGCCTAAATATTTGTGTGTGGTCTTTGTATAGGTTGGATTTCTTAATCGAAGTTCAAGTAGTTTAGATCGAGCCATCGTTTGTGTAATTTAATTGGGAAACACTTGGAATAATTTTGGATAAATGGAGTTGGACCTTAAATGTCACACCCCGTCCCAGACCACCCTCTTAGCGTGACTGCAGCAGTTATCAACCCTGTGGCTGACACTTACTACCTACTAACTGTTGCAGAATAACTCTGATACCAATATATAACTCATATACAGCGAAATATCTTTAGGCCAAAAATTTATACCAATATATAACTCATATACAGCGAAATATCTTTAGGCCAAAAATTTATTAATTTAGAAACATAACATATTTAGAGTCATTACAACACTAGATTTACAAGTCCCAAAACCCAAAAACTCTAGTCCCTATATGAACAACAGTAACATGTGTACAATATTAACAGTAACCACCTAAATCGACGAGTTATAAATCTCTTATTCCTTTAGTGGCAGAGCAGATGCAAAGTTATCTTCAGAGGATTTGACCGCTACCTGTGGGGAGGAAAAAGAAAACATTTGAAAATGGGGTGAGCTTACGCCCAGTGAGTGACTTAAGAAAGATAATTGATTCTTATGCAAAATCTCAATGAAGAGTTTAGCTGAAATATAAGCTTCTACAGTACTTAAAGTTGTTTTAATCATAAAACAGTAAAACTATTTCTCAGTTGAGAATAACCCTTACTGTGGATAAAACAATCTCAACACCAACTACTAGTCAAGAGAGTACCTTTTTGCTCAATCTCTGACTCTACCTACGTGCACGTGGCCATACTAAGTACCGTCATACCTTAGGTACTTCTGCTCAGATACCTTCTCAAACGTCCTTCAGTATCTGGTTGGTTTGGTACCTTCTCAAATGTCCTTCAGTACCAATAGATACCTTCTCAAATGTCCTTCAGTATCTAGTTGGGCGGATACCTTCTCAAATGTCCTTCGGTATCACGTTTTAAGTAAAACTAGTTATAAATGACTTTATCTTTAAAGTATGTAAAGTATAACACATATAAAAACATGACTTTAAAGGTACTAATACATGTTGAGTATATTTAACACATATAAATCTCTTTTCAACAATTTCTCACACATGCATGCGTTTAAAACATAACTCATGGTTTGCTTGGAATCACTTTGTAAAACTAGCTGGCATGAGAATAATCTTCTTTAAAACATGCTTTCTATAACATGTTGTAATCAAACATTTTAAGCAAATGTTTTAGTCAAAACGTTTTAACCACTCACCTTGATTGCTTAGGAGCTTTTCACTCTAGTAGCTCCATTTTCTATCTCGGACTCCCTTTTCACCCCTAGAATCCAGATTCACTCACAACTTAGATTACTCATAGTTATGAACCTTATTTTGATATACTTTCTTCTACAAACATGTTCTAAAATTTATAGGAAGCTTACCCTAAAATTTGAGCTCAGAACTCCTCGTGGTTTGGCCGGAATCACAGAATCTTCAAGACTGGCCCAAACTGATCTGACAGCCTGACCCTTCTGTCTTCTTCTCAGTTTCCAGCCCGATCCCTTTCAGCTTTTCTTTCGGCAGCCCTATCCTGAAAATTAGACTTTCAGAGCTTTCAAGTAGCTTTAAAATCACTCCAAACGCACGAGTAAATTGGGAGAACTTCTCGTTCCAAGTTGATGTGTCCTCTTCAGACCTCACTGTCCAATGCCTCTATGACTAACGCATGGATTTGGCTCCAACGCAAGGTTTGCTCAACTTTCCCACTCTTTTTACGGTATTTCTGAATTGTGAACTAAAAATGAAGTCTCTTGGCTCTATTTATAGGCATCCAAACCTTCTCCAGAGTTGACACTACCTACTTGACTACATGGCCAAGTGTCTCCTTTTCACCCCATCAAGGCAATGTTGTGATCATTGCAAGCTAAGTGTCTTCCTCCTGTGTAGCCAATGCATGAGCTTCCAATCAGATGCCACCACCTCAAATTCTTAAGGCTTAAGGCTTTCCTTCCAAGAAGACCCATGGTTTTGATGATGTTCTCCTACTGATCTCATCCCTTGTATGCGTCCAACTCTTGGATGTTCAACACATAATCCATACTCAATGCAAAGCCTATCATCAACGCATAACAAGCTAAATCACTACCATCACAATTCAACTTAGCCATCGCAAGAGCTAACCATCACCAACGCATAGGGTGACCGTCCATCCTCGACGCATGGCTCACTAGGTAACATTGCACGACTTGCTTGGCATAGGCGTATGGTGCTGGCCACCAACGCATAGACGCGCTACATAGGCTGGTCGCTTGACGCATTGGGCGTGCTTGGCCACATGGGCTACGCGTGGCACCTTGATGCTTGGCCGGATGCTTCGGTGCATAGGCGTGCTGCTTCGATGCATGGACGTGCGGTATATGCTGGCCATCGCTCGCTCACTCAGCCGCATGGCTTGCGCGCTTGGCTGCATGACAGGGCACCTCGACGCATGACATGGCTGCTCGGCAGGGCGCTCAACGCATAGGCGTGCCCGCTCGATGCATTGGCAGGGCATACGACCGAGGCTACTTGATGCATGGCATGGGCACTGGTCGAGGCTGCTTGATGCATGTGCTGCCTTCCAACGCATCACCTCCATCTTTCTTCCTTCAGCTGCATGCCATCCCCAACCACTCTTCCAACGCATCAACATACAAAATTTATACTTAGCCAATTTTCCAAATTTTCTTAAAAGTTAAACTTCCAAATTTCCTCTTTTCTTCAAATCTTCACTTTTTCCTTTACCATTTCACACTAGTTTCCACATCAACCTACTCATCACACTAGCATTAGTAGAGAACATACTCAAGTAGAGAAATTAGGATTCAGGGTTCACATTAAAGGTTTAATTGATTTTGGTTTATGTCTTAGGAATTGATTCGAAGGTTGTGGAATGATAACATTGAAAATGTGATATTTTCTTCTTCTTAATTCTAGGTCATTACTATGTATAGAATTTACGAGATGTTTGGAGTTAATTTGGAGCAATTAGAAGCTAATTGGAGCCACCTAACTTCAAAAGGATGTGAAAGGATGACAATACCCCAAGACGGAGTGTTGCACAATGCTACAAGGCAGTAGCCTCACATGATGCTAGAAAACATAGTGTCGTTAAAGGAAACTCGACATGAAGAGATCTTGAGCAGAAGCCGATCGTTCAAATTCCATTAATTATTGAAAACATAATATTTTAAAGTAAACATACAATTAGATATGCATTCAAGTTTAAATTACAACATGCTTTTACAAAGAAATCAAGTTTCAAGAAATCTTACCTTTGAAGAACCTTTCTTCAAGTAATCCCTCATACGAGTCATGAATAGAACTCCTTCCTCGTATATCTCCTTCTTCATACACGGACACTACCAAGCGAGAAAACTCTGTATAGGAGAAAGATAGGATGAGAAGGAAGTTTTTTCAGAGAACATTTCTCTTAGATTGTGAATTCTCTATAAGAAATCTTGGAAGAAGATATCTCTCAACTTAAACCGCTCTTGGAGTTTTGTACCAAATACGTGACAAGCATTTTGTCAATGTACGATGCTTGAGACAGAGCTAGCATTTTGTTCTTTTGATCTCTAATGATCTGAATTCCTAGAACAAACTGAGCCTCTCCCAAATCTTTCATTTGGAATTGGGTTACTAACCAGTTATTAACTTCAGTCGGTAGACCTACATCAGGGGTGCATCGCTTACTTCACGATGGAGGTCGAGTATGTAGCGGTTTGTTTGGCTCAGAAAGTTCTTGAATGATTTGAAAGTTGTACCAAACATGTCTAAGCCCATCACCTTTTATTGTGATAATAGTGGTGTTGTGGCAAACTCCAGGGAACCTAGGAGTCACAAGCGCGACAAATATATAGAGTGGAAATATCATCTCATCCACGAGATCGTGCATCGAGGGGACGTGATATTCACGAAGATCGCTTCAGAGCACAATGTTGCTGACCTGTTTACGAAGGCTCTCATGGCTACAGTTTTTTAGGGTCACCTACAGAGCATGGGTCTACGGGACCGTCCGTGGCTTGGCTAGGGAAAGTGGAAGATTTTGTATTAGGCCTTAGTGCCTTAGTTTATTGTTTTGTACTTGTTTTTACCTTGTACATCTACTTGCTTTAGGACAAGTGGGAGATTATTGGGGTTGATGCCCAAAATCTCGTAGGGTCCTATAGTTTGTAAACACTTGTATGAACAAACGTTTGTGATGTAATAATATGAGATATTTTCTTCATTGTTGTCTAAGAAATATGAGATATTTTATTTGCATTAACTACAAATCAATAAACTAAGATCCTAGGTTATCGTTGTAACTTAAGCATGTATGTGGAGACATACAAGTGGATCATGCCTTAAGTGATAACCTAAATGGTCTGTAGTATATGGATAAAGGAGGGAAACCTTATCCTGCTGACACTATGGATACAGCCCGCTTTGTAGATGTTACAAGTGTTGTAAAGTGCTACAGATGATCTGATCCTGATCATTCATGTGAAGACATGCGAGCGGGGGTGTCCGAGATACACATCCAATCCGTGGATTACAATCCAAAATAAAAAGAAAAACTAACCTAAAGATACTAAAATTTTAAGGGAAAGGAAGAAGATTGAAGTTTAACTTCGGCCTCCATCAGTTCAGCCCACAAAATTTAGCATATTTTGACCTAAAGACGAAGGGAGGTATTTATAAAAACCTTCGCAGCGTTGCAATGCTACGACAAAAAAGGCCACAAGCTTCAGGGAAACGTTGCAATGCTGGCGTTGTTGTCAACTCGGAGCGTTGCAACGCTCCTTTGCACATTAGGCTACTGCCTTGCAGTGTCAGGTGAGCGTTGAGGCTTCGTATAAGGTGAGCGTTACAACATCAAAGCAGGGGTATTTTGGTCTTTTTGACTCTGATGCTTAAATCACCTTCAAATTGCTTCAAGTTAATCCCGTTCTTCACAAAATTGCCAATTCTACCTCTTGATTACTCGGTACCTACAAAATAGGAAACTAAACACAAAATTCGATAATGAACACGAATTAAGTTAGAAATAATAGCTCTTTTCGAGAGTTATCACTCATTCATAATAATTAGTTTCAACTCTTATCTTTACTTTTCATGCCATTTACATTCATCTTGCAAATCAGCCATCAAACTCCCTTGGTTACTTAAGAACTTTAAATCTTTATTAGAAAAACACAGTGCTCCATGTGCATCAATCCAGCATACTAATACTAAAGTTTCGGTTAGTTTTTTGGAGATTATAAATTTATTTAGTGGTTGGAAAGGATTTGCTGCCTTATTTCTCCTTCATCACAAAGAAAATATTAATCTATCTTGTATTCGACATTGTAGATAAGCTGGGTTTTCTTTTTCAATTGTTCTTTCTTCTTGAACAATTTGCTGTGTTTTGGGAGGTATAGATTTATCACCATACAAATGATTTTCTAGTCCATTTCCTTCTAGAGCAGCTACATCTTGCAACCTCCATAGAAGAAAATTTGTATCGTTTAATTGCATGGTAGTAATTACGTTTCCATGATTTATGATTCGACAAGATTGGCTGGAAATTTCGGAGGTTTCTTCTATATCAGTGGAAGCCGTGAAAGAATCGAGAGAGTATTGAAAAATGAAAATATTGGGTCGCTAGAATTTAATTCTTAGATACCATGATAATGAACACAGTGAGATTATAGAAGAATATCTTTCTTTCTCAATTGTATTGCTCAACAAATGTTCATATATTTATATGTAGAGACGAAACTATAACCTATTATGCAAGAATACTGGGATTAAAAATAATAACTGAACAAGAGAATATGCACTCTGGGCATTGGGCCTTGAGTGAAAGATTTTGGGCCATCAGTGAACATTCTTAACAATGGTTGTGGAATTTGTAGGTGGGATATCCTAGTTGGCAATCCATTTATCTCATTAGAAAATTATTGTTCTATTTCCACATGTTTACCTGAGAACCAAAATGGTTGTACTTGTTACTGCATTTGGTTGGCTTGTAATTTTTTCTTTATTAGTTATTGGTTCTTTTCTTTGAGACATTCTGTTTAGGATGTTGGTGTCGTTGGCAGTTTCTCTTTACTTCCTCTTTTGGCTTTTGGTGTGTTTTTCTCTTATTGTTTTGGTGTGACCGATTGGTGGATCTTGATTTTATTCTTGTCTTTTTGGGATTATTTCTTTGAAGGCTTTAAGGGTGTGGTTTTGCAAAAAGAAAAGAAAAACTCTATTTAGTTATTTTTCTATACAGTGACAATATGTGTATGATTATTGAGGAGTATTGAGTTTGGGGAGCCTAAACAAATAAGATCTAACAAGCACGAAGCTTCGATTTCAGAGGAACCTGAATTGTGAGAAGATCTTAAGACAAGGAATATCAAGTTTAAGGAGAGCCTCAACAGTGCACTTGTCTTTAATTTCTTGTAATACAAGACAGTTCATCTATCAGATAAGTTGTTTCTTTGTAAACCTTTGAATTTTAGTGAAACTCCTTTTCAATTGGTCTATGAGCCCCCCATATGTAGGTGATGTTATACCAAAATTGGTTAACAATTTTGTGTGTTATTTTTTTTCTGGCTTTTTACTATGTTGGCTTTCTTGTTTGTAACATTAGGTCTGACAAAGTGTTTCTTAGATTAATTATCTATTTTTCAATTGGATCTTATAGTTTGTAATTGTATTGTGCAAATAGTTATTTATTTAATAAAATCTGAGGTATTTTATTCGACATTTAGTAGCATTAACTTACAAAACTAATAAACAAACATCCAAGGTTATCTTTTGTAGCTTAAACATGTATGTAGAGACATACATGTGGATTGTGTTTAAGTGATAACATCTGTAATAGATGGATAAGGTTGGGTACCTTATCCTTGTGACACTACGAATACGACCCGCTTTGTAGATGTTACAATTGTTGTAAAGTTCTACAAATGATATGATCCTGATCATTCATATAGAAACATTTGAACGGGGTGTTCTAATAAAGGGGTTTATATAAGACCGGACCACGAAATGAATAGTCTCATTATATAACACCGTTAATAGTAGAGATTTACATTTCACCAGGATGACCATAGGTGACATGACCTGAACCCTAAGTGAGTTGTGAACTCAAGTTTATGAAAGCGGTCATTTGATCTGCATGGGTGAAAGTGGTCATTTCGCGGACTCAATATACCTACCATTTTGGGGATTCTTCTTATTGGAGAGCTAGAAACATAGCTACACAAGATAAAATTTACTGCTTTCCTACTGGTAGGGTAAGTAGATAAATTGCTCCCTTAAGGGCTGATTCCAAATCTTGAACAATGTGGCGCCACACCCTCTCTTGGCTTGAAAGAGGTTTGGTCATAGTTTGACTATTACTTATTCTTCATTAGAAGGATTAGTGATACTTAAGAATTTAGATGTAAGTACAAGGGGAAAATAGTAATTTTGGTCTAGTTGTACTTACGAGCAATTTATGAAGGGTCATCGTACTGTTGACTGGTTATATCCAATGGGCACAGAAATATATCTGTAGTGCAAAAAGTGCAGTTGTCGTTCTTTAGTAGAATGTGACTAATAGTTAATGGATGTTGGATAATTTAATTAAAGAAGTTTAATGAATTATTTAAGTACCATTAGAGCTTCAATTTATAAGTCCATAAGGTCCCATCTGTAGCTCAATTAAGATTATTGAGAATCAAGCTAATTTTGGATTAATTTGAATTGTTCAAATTAATTGAGAGAATTAATTATATATGACATAATAAATTTAAATTAATTATATGCGATATAATTAATCAAATGTATTTGAATCATTATAATATAAAGTTTATTTGAGAGGAAATAAATATTTGAATATGATTCAAATATTAATGTTATGAATAAGATTCATATAATTAACTTTAATATGAATTTGATTCACATTAAATACCATAAGATATTGAGAGATTTTCAAACCATAGGTTATATTATATTTTATGTAGTATAAACGGTAGGTTATATGTTATATTAGATATAATATATAGTTTGATATATGTTATATATATAATAAAGTAGTTATATATATATATATATCAATTTAATTAGTTATTGAAATTTGATTTTTTAAAACTAATTAAGAAGGGAGTTATTCTACCTCCCTCCCTCTAATATCTCCGTCTAATATCTCTCAAATGAAAATCGTGGGTGGTTTTTGGATGAATTACTTCTTTCTCATTTTGTAGGCAGAATAGTATGTGAGTAACACAAACATTTTTTTGCTTTGGTAAAAATTCCTCTCATCTCTAACTCTCTCCTGAAAAATTAAGAGAATCCCACAACACTTTCTTCAAGTCTCAACCTTAAGGAGAACATAGAGGTTTCTCTTGTGATGGTGCCCAACGAATTATTTCAATGGAATTGTTGTGATTTGGTGTTGATCCGAGAAGAGATCATGATTGTTTGGAGAGGATTTCGTTAAATTTTTTGGACTTCAAGGATTAGTATTTTTCTTAAACATTCTCTCTTTTTCTTCGCAGTTTGAAGCATGCTGTTTAATTTTGGCTTAATTTTAACTCTAACATGCAGTTTTCTAATATTTAAGCATTGAATTTGGTTTAATTTTGGCTTGGGGGTGTTTTTCATAAGATATATAAAAATGGTGAACTGATATGGTTTTATGAGTTTTGGCATTAAATTTCTCTTCAATTATGTTGTAATTCTTGTAATTGGCTCTTAATTGATGGGCCTTAATGTGTATTTAAGTGTCCATAAATCAATTGGAGTCATTAGAGTTGAAATTAAGATGTAATTGAAGAAAGAAATGAAGAAGGTCGAGCTGCTGCAAATTCCAGTGGAGCTTCTGTCCAGGCAGCGTTGCAACGCTGCTCTTGTTGCTGCTCAAAATTTGAAGAACGCCCGCAGCGTTGCCATGCTAAGGTGAAAGTGTTGCAACACTGCTCACCCCAGCCAACATGCACGCTTCAACCCAAATTGGCTGTCCAACCGAATCGGTCTGGCCGGTTCGGGTCAAGAAGGCCTAGTTTGACCTCATTCAGCCACTTTTGAAAGTTTGGAGATCCGGTACGAGGCGGTTCGAGCAGTCCAAAATCATTTTGGAGCCACTTTCTGCTGAATTTTATAATAGTTAGGCCTTTGTTTGCTTGGAAATGCCAAAACTAAAACCATATCATTATGTGTTTAATTATTTATGTATGTGATGTATGTTATAATTAAATAAATCTTGTATATGCATAAAGTATGCCATATAGATCTAAAATTCTACCATAGGAGGCATGTGATGTATGTTATAATTAACTCTCAGATGGAACCAATCAGAGAAGGTGGATCTACTATCAAACCTTCTATGCTAGATGGAACTAACTACTCATATTGGAAAGTCAGAATGACTGTCTTTCTTAAGTCACTTGACAGTAAGACTTGGAAAGCAGTTTTGATTGGATGGACCCATCCTCAACTTACCAATAAAGATGACAAAGTTTCTCTCAGAACTAAGAAGGACTAAACTGAAACTGAAAAATAAGGCCTCTCTAGAAAACTCTTGCACTCTAAATATCTTTAAGTGGGGTCGACAAGAATATCTTTCGTCTTATCAATACGTGCATGTCTGCTCAAGAGGCTTGGGAGATCTTGGAAGTGGTTCATGAAGGTACTTCTAAAGTGAAAATGTCTTGTCTGCAGATTCTAACTTCAAAACTTGAATCTCTTAGAATGATAGCGAGGATGAAACAATGTTAATTTTAATGTTCATATGCTTGATATTGTAAAAAAAGTCCTTTGCTCTCAGTGAAAAATATCTGAAGAAAAATTAGTTTGAAAAATCCTTCATTCTTTACCAAAACGTTTTAACATAAAAGTGACGACCATCAAAGAAGCAAATGATATTGCCACTATAAAGGTGGATGAGTTGTTCGGATCCTTGCACACTTTTGAATTGTCATTTGATGAAAAAAACTGATGAGAAAGGTAAAGGTTTAGCCCTATAGTCGATTTCCAATGAAAAATCACATCAAAACATAGGGAAAACTGGGTAACAAAATCTTGTTAATACACTTTCCTTGTTAACAAATAAATTTAGCAAAGTTATAAAACGTTTGAACAAGTGGTTTGAAAATTATAACTCATCATATGTCAAATACAACAATAGCAACAACAATTCAAGCATGCCTAAAAACTCTAGGCTATCTAACAGAAAAAGCGAAGGTGAATCGAGAATGAGTAATACTCAAAATGGCAGGGATCATAATTTCAAATGTAAAGAATGTGAAGAGTTTCGTCATTTCCAAGTTGAATATCATAACTATCTGAGAAGACAAAGTAAAGGGTATTCAACTACGTCATCAGATGATGAATCAAATACAAGTAATGAATCAAATGATGAGACTCGTGCTCTATTTGATTGTGTATCCTTAGATTAATTGTGGAGCGCAATGCTTAAAATATGAAATTGAATGAAGCTTGTAGTGAATTGACATTGCTCCTCAGTTTGGAAACTTAACTATTGAAAAAGTCTATGAAAAGTAGTAAGAAGACCCACTTGTTTTAGATCAACAGACAGATCGAATTCAAAAACTAATTGATGACAACTACCGTCTCTTGAGTACCATCTCTAAATTGAAGAAAGAGTTGAAATCCTCTCAGTAACAACTAGAGTCAATGCCTAAGTCGGTACGCATGTTAAACTTGGGTACAGATGATCTCAACAAAATTCTTACCACAGGAAAGGAAATTGTTGATAGAAAAGGGATTGGATTAAAAAAAATGGGAAATAGCAAAATCCTCTTTGTGTGAGTTAAGTTGCTAAAATTTTGGATTACTATATATGATGACGACAACTATCGAATTGTGTTTATGTTAGATTTTGTGGATTGACAAAAAGTTTCATCATTTTGAAGATGTGGTGAAGATAATGGGTACCTTCATTTTGAAGATATGGGTTGTATATATAAGTATTAGGGGGTATTTGGCCCACAAACTTCAAAATTCGGTATTGAATAACTCAATTTCAATAACTTTAATAACGTTCATTATTGAAGTTTGTACATTTATTGAAAAACTTTATCTTCCCATCTTTTTCTCTTTCACATGTTTATTGAGGAACTCTATCTTCACAACTCTACACCCTAAACACAGACTTTCTAATTCTAACGTATTAGTTTCATACTTCATAATTCAACTCAGCACCCCAACTAACATCCTTAGTTTGCCATTTTGAAGATATGATGTGTAGCTAGGAATTGTCATATGAGATTGATAGTTGGCAATTTTCAAAATGTTTATGTGGCTAATAGTTGTAATTTTGGAATGATTATTCATACAGGTTTGATCATATTTAAAATTTGATCATGAGATTGTAAGTATTGATAATGTTGAAGACATCAGCTTTGTTAAGGTTATTGTTGAAGAGTTGGATATATAATATACCTTAAATATATATTATTCATTTTGATGATGAAATATTGTTCTCTTTAATATATAAATTGTTGGAACACGATTCAAGAGCAATATAATATAGGTAAACATCTATTACAAATTTTTTAAGAAATCACATATAAAATCTAACAAGTTAAATGCTCCAAGAATTAATTCAATCGACATTTTTTGTGCATATAGTTACATTTGAGGCATATAAATGTAAGTTCTAACAAACATGATACATAATAAATGTCAAGAATTTATACACTTAATGTTTTAACCATGTCAACATATTTCATATTCTTGACATTTTAACATATCAAGTAAACTATAGTTTGACGTTTTTCTCTTGTCAAAATTCATTGATTATTCTTGACATCGACTTTGTTAACATTTTCAGAAGTATCATGTACATTGAAATTTGACATAGAAAAAAGTGTCAAGATTGAAACACAATTTTTCTTTGTCTAGAGTAAAAGGTAAAGTCTTATATTTAAGTTATTTTCTTAAATTGGTTTTATGAAAATCTAGTTTTATTAAACTATTTAATTATTAGAGTCAACTTTTGTATAATCTAGGTGATCAGTCTAGATTAGTAATAGAATTAAGTTCAATAAAAGTAAACCATACTATTGAGAATAAGCATAAAATTACTTTTTATGCATGAAAGTATTATTGTTCTTCTTTAGGGAATTCATATATTTGAATTTTTAGCTAATGAATGAAAATTAAAAAAACAAAAAAACAAAGCAGTAAATAAAAGAAATGACATATTGAAGTAAAGAAAATGGGAGAAATCACTATTAGGGGTATATTTGTATTTTAACATCTACCCATTTGGGCTCTTATTTTACTATAATTATTTGGGCCTATATATAGTCATAGACTATTCAATAATATTTTGGTCCAGTTTTATTTACTTTGGTTGGCACAATATGTTATCAAATGAAATTTCTCTCTAATGCTTTCGCGCTCTTTTCGTGCTTCTCCAATGGCAAACGAAGATCTTCTCAACCTACTTCTTCATTTACTTCATCTTCTTCTCCATCTGTGATTTGCAACTAATGGATTTTTGTTACTGCATATTTCACTCGATTGAAGACTCTATGGTATCAATTGGTTTTTGATCGCCGTTCGTGTACCTGCGGCAAGTGTTTTTGTGAAGGCGTAGCAGATCTAATGGATTTTTATCATATTGAGTATGTGATGTGCTTCCTTGTAGGTTTAAATGATTCACTTTATCAACTCTGTACTCAGCTTCTTCTCATGGAGCCTGAGCCTTCGATCAATAAAGCCTTTGTGCTTGTTTCACAAGAAGTTCCGCAATGCTCCGTTCCTATTCCACCATTTATTTCTTCCAATCCTACTGCTTTCACTATTCGAAACACTTCACCAGCATCTCAGAGGAACAAATCTCATAACAAAAAACTTTAGAACAAACGTGGTGACCATCCTATTTGTACTTAATGTAACATCTCAGGACATACTATGGACAAAAACTATAAGCTCCATGGCTATTGCCTGGGTTATCATGATCGTATTAATCACGCTCTTCTTTAGATTCATTTGGGAAAAGCATCGTGGTTTGAGTTGCCATCCTTCCGTTTTGTAGGTATATGCCTCTCTTTATCTCTTTTTGCTATCGATGGATCTTACATCCGAGAGCTTCATCTCATATTTCTTGTTCTCGACACTATTTTCATCAATTAAGAGTTGTTTTTGGGGTTTCTGTTTCTTTGCCTAATGGTTCTCATTTCAGGTGGATTTTGTTGGAGATGTTTGTCTCATTACACATATTGTCTTGACGGATGTTTTTGTCTATTCCTGCTTTTGCTTTCAATCTCAGCTTCATCAATGCATTAACACAACAATTACTATTACTATTAAATTTGATGGTAACAATTGTGTTCTTTAGGACAAGTTGTCTTTGACCACAATTGGCAAGGCTAGCTTATCTCATGGATGGTATGTTTTGGACAATGTTTCAGGCAGGAGTTCATAACTCACTCAGGATTCAGATCATCTTACTGATGATCATCCTGGTGAAATGTAAGTCTCTGTTTTGAATGGCGTTATGTAATAAGACTAAGCATTTCATTGTCCGGTCTTATATAAACTCCTTTGTATAGAATATCCCCACTCACATGTCTTCACGTGAATGATCAGGATCAGATCATTTGTAGTACTTTACAACAATTGTAATATCTACAAAATTAGTCATACTCGTAGTGTCACTAGGATAAGGTATCCACCTTATCTATGTACTACAGACCATTTAGATTATCACTTAAACATGATCCACTCGTTTATTGGTTACAAGATAACCTTGGATGCTAGTTTATTGGTTTATGGTTAATACAACTAATTTTGAAATAAAGCATAAAATATTTTATTACATAAATAAAATGTTTGTACATTACAATTACAAATATAGGACCCTATGACATTTAGGGCATTAACCCCAACAATCTCTCACTTGACGTAAAGTTAGTGGGGTGTACAGTGTAAAAGTCAAATTGTAATACAAAGTACACAAAGCAATAACCTAGGGCAAAAACTGCCCAGTACAAAATCTCTCGCTTGCCCTAGTCTAAACGTGGTCTGTCTTATAGACCCATACTCTACAAGTGACCCTCAAACACCTTAGCCGTGAGGGCCTTTGTAAACGAGTCAACAATATTGTGCTTCGAAGCTATCTACGTGACGATTATGTCCCTTTAATGCACAATCTCTCGAATGAGATGATATTTTCGCTCTATGTGTTTCCCACGCTTGTGACTCCTAGGTTCTCGGGAGTTAGCCACAACACCATTATTATCACAATAAAATGTGATGAGCTTTGACATGTCTGGAACGACTTCCAGATCCGTCAAGAATTTCCTAAGCCAAACAATTTCCTTAGCAGCTTCACAAGCTGCTACATACTTAGCCTCTATAGTAGAGTCAGCAATGCACCCTTGCTTGGTTCTTCTCCAGACTACTACTCTTCCGTAAAGATTGAACACTAATCCTGAAATGGATTTCCTAGAATCCTTATCGGTTAAAAATTCAAAGTCCGTGAATCCAGTAAGGATCAAATCCTTAGAACCATACACGAGCATGTAGTCCCTCGTTCTCTGCAGATACTTGAGGATATTTTTTAACCCAAAAACTTGATGGTGAGTTCAAGCGCACACGTCAAATTATAATATAGTAAAATGGTCAAAAGACAGAGTATCGTCTTTTGAGGAATTGGTTCGACTCTTTTAGTTAACTAGAAATTCTTCTAATTTTATTTAGGAAACCGGACTGTGATGCGAACCTAACTAATCTAATTCTAAAAAGCAAGAAAAGATAAAATTGGGGTAAAACTAGACAAAGATACGTCCTAGGGTATGATTTCGTTAAACGGATTAACCAAATTAATTATTTTGACCTTAGATTGATTCATGCAAATTATAGATTTATGAGTCTTTTATCCAGGTATCCTTTCTCGAGCTCAACCCTTTCTAATGACTAACCATCGACCCAAATCTCTTTTATCGCTTGACTAGCCAAATCATTAAGTTCCTTCATCGACAATCTCTATTAATCTCTTATCACTCTCGTGCATACTCGATTAAAGTTTAACATGCTAGATTCAACTCATCACCATCTCTCTCGAGACAAACATTGAGTAAAGAACATTCAATTAGTGACCAGTTAATCAAAAGCATTAAGAATTAACATGCTAAAATAATTATCCATAAAGTCAATCCAAGAAATAACAAAATCAGTTTTCGCAATCCATAAAAATAGATCAACATTCTTTCCATTCTACCAACGAATAATCTATAATAAGTCGCAAATCCAGATCGGCTAATTGTTCTCGTATAGCACCTGCTCCGGTAGAAATTTCTCGATTTCGAAATGTATCGAAGCCTTGGGTAGTAAAAAAAAGTAGGATGCTGTATTTCCAGGATTGGATTTCATATTCGAATGAACCCCGTAATCGTAAGAAAGTAGGTTTTTTAGCTATGGGCCTAGCGAATTAATTAATCAATTGGATATTCGGGAGGCAAAAACTCAGTAATTTAAAAAGTCATTTTGAATTATTTGATTTATTAGATCTTGAATTTTTATGAACTTATTTTCATTTTCAGCAATTCATGGAAAGATGAATCGAGGAAAAACTTATGAATGGACCAGCTACAAGTCAACCCCCGACATTATATCGACTAGAAGTAGAAGACGGCCTCTCTCGGGAAACATGGCCTAATTTCTCTTCTTTTTTTAGGGGCCCAGAACGCTAAAAGGTGGGGGAGAAGCAAGCCGAACCTCTGATCGACCTGGAAACATCACAAATTCTCGGCGTCGAGAGAGATTTGAGATTCCGTAAGTAACTCAGCGAGACCCTAATCGAAATGCATACATTTGTCTCATACACTATGGGGATGGTGAGAAAAGATATATTTTACATCCCAGAGGGGCTATAATTGGAGATACCATTGTTTCTGGTACAGAAGTTCCTATAAAAATGGGAAATGCTCTACCTTTGAGTGCGGTTTGAACTATTGATTTACGTAATTGGAAGTGAAATGCAGGACAACAAAAGAAAGACTAGGTCTTAGTATTCCTACATGGTACTAACACTCCTTTGATACTTCCAAGAGTCGGCTTACCAATTCGATTAAAGAAAATGAAAGGGCTACGAAATACCTTTCGACAACTTACTAATGATCGGACATCCAATTGCTTCGATTTGAATTATCCGGAGGATGCCTTATATTATATTATATAAAAAAGATGGACAATCAAACCGATTTTACACCCTACACAAATCAGTCACTCATGGTTACAGTACAAACATAGACCATTCATGAAGTTTCCAAACACAAAGGAACAGAAAATAAAAGAGGGAAGAAATTGCAAGTTGTGTTGTTGATTCTTGTCCTTGAATCCAGAATCGCAACCCAATGATCTCTTCAAATCTTTGATCTTTTAAAGCTTCGAGATGTCGACTCTTTCCAAAATTACACTCCCTAGGGAGGCCTCACCGAAATATTGCTTTACGCTCTCAAAATAGCCTAAGTGCCTCTTCCAATCAAATCGGCCTAAAACTGTTTATATATTGACAGCAGTCACAGCGTAGCGTGCCTCTTCTAATCGTAGCGTCGCCACGCTGCCTTGTTTCCAGATGCTCTCGAGTCTACAGCATTGCGGGACAATGTTGTGACGCTTGTTCAACGTCACCCTGCATCTGATTTTCGAATTTTCTTTCCTTTTTCTCTTTTGATCATTACCCTAGGTCAAAACTTTGACCTTCTTGAGGGTATTTTGGTCATCAATCTTCCAAAATTGCTTGTTCTCATCCAATTGCTCGATTTCCTACAATCAAACAATTAAAGCATCAAAGATCTCGAATTAAGCATAAAACTAACTAAATTCTAAGCCCAGAAAGCGCACTTTTTGGATGCGTTTCACCACCCTAAATTTAGAACTTTGCTAGTCCCGAGCAAAGAAAGAACAAGACTATAATGAAATTTAGACAAGCATGCAAATGGCTCAAAACTTCATCATTCAGGATAAGCATATTAGACCCATTAGTAGAAACTTTCAAGCACATCTCAATATTAAAATATTTCAAGGCCAAATCTCATCATTTCCCACGTGTGTGTGTGTAGTCACATTTAATTCAAAACACAAGAACTAAATTTAGATTCAAGAGAGCTTCTCTAGTTTTCCCCTAGTCTGGCTCATGCATCAATCATCCACACATTTAAGAAAGTAATATGTCCACTAAGGTGCCTTCTTTATATATATATATATATATATATATATATATATATATTAACAATAAAAAGGACCCTAAACTTACATCATTTTACCTAGGGGCGCTAGCTTTCACACATCCATTGTAGGGAACCATACCTAGTCAATTCCTAGGTATCCTAACTGATCACAGCAATGGAAGCTCTTTTTACCCCCATCCATGCATACGCATTACAAGTTTAAACAATACAAAGACATTTCTTTTAAGCACATGAGTATATACTTTATTTTTTTTTCTCAAAGGCAACAATAATATTCTTTTGTTTTCCTCTTAGTCTAATATTACAAACTATCATGCACATCAACCCTCTAATCGGTGGGAACTTTTGAGGTGACAACCAAATACACTACACTTAATCCTCCTTTTAGTTAAAGTTTCTAAATTAAAGTGACTACGTGTTCATGCTATGGGAGACTCAAAGCGGGATGTTGGATAAGGAAAAAAAAATTCTATTTATTAAGGAAAAGGGGAAAAAAATTTATTAGGGACGGATGGGGTTGTGCACGCAATCATGCGTTAGACATGGCTTATGCGTTTACGCCCATGCGTCGGAGTGAAAATGCATTAATCTAGTATGCAATGACTATGTGTTCCTATCATAAGTTTTCTTACGCTCGCATCAAGTATAACACAAACGCAAGTTTCTCAGGTAATCCGAGGTCGAACACGGGGACTTGTCACTCAATAATGCTTGTGAAACAATATGTTTGAGGCGATGAAAAGAAAAATAAAAAGAAGAAGTTTAATGGATTTACACACTACTCCTACTCCTATCTAACCAGATTAAGCAGTAGAAGACTTGCGATGAGAATAGATAAATACACAACAACCATTAACGCATAGTAATATTTATTATCTTAAATCGCCCGAGTAATCCCAGCTCATTGCACTAACATATCGCACACCTCTCGGTGGTCAGCCCATGACTATATCTCTATAGTGCATGGTTGCGTCGAGCATAAGATTGTGCCTATCTCTAGGAACAATACTTTGCTGTAATGCGTTTCATCTCTTACCTTCTCAGGCAGTTAGATGCGGCTATTTAACTTATAGACAAGCAATGCAACATCCCATAGACAAGCGTTGCTACAACCTTTCACCAAGCAAAGAGGATTATCTCAATATACTCGCACAACGCACACCTCTCGGTGGGTTGCTACATGCGTCCTGTATCTAGGCTACACGATTAAGCATGTGATCGCCTTTGATTAATAAATACTGAAGATAAATAATGATAGAGATAAAGATGATGAAAAAGACGGTAATGAAGGAATCAAGGTATGAATTGATCACAAAATGTCTTAATATCTTAAGCTAAAATGTAATACAATACAGAGATTAGAAGAGAAATGAAGGACTCTACGTCAAGGCCACTGGTGGTGCCATGGATGAATGGTGGAGATGTCAATCTCGAGCTCTATCTCCGACATAAGCTCCGGTCACTCCTCGGTCTGGTTTGTGGAGATGAAGAATTATCACTAAAAATCTTGCTCAAGCTCTCATCTGTGATCACAAACCTCTGCCTTGAGGCAGGGACGTCTTGAAATGAAGGTCCAAGAAGCTATTTATAGAGTTGAAACGCCAACAGCTATCATGATTGCATTAAAGCTCACTGATGCTTTTGTCATGGTATGTGCAATGTCACATAGTCTTATCTTGTTGATACTCCCAAGGTATGCGTCCGAGCTTGATTCAGCTGAAGCATCAACGCGTCCTTCCCATCTTGTGATCGTTCTATTATGGTTGTCACTCCGTGGCCGCAATTCCCAAATGATCACTGCATCCGCTTGATCGCCACAACTTTCGTGCGATGGACGCATTCGATCACCGCAACTTCCATGCGATGGGCGTATTCGATCACTGCAACTTCCATGAGATGGGCGCATGTGATCCAAATTTCATCGTATGCGTTTGTCTTTGCGATCGCCTGGCTTCAGCGCATGCGTTTGTCTGTGATTGCTTATTTCAAACGCATACGTTTGATTCCTGCGATAGCTACAAAAATACACTTTGGCTTGGAGTAACGCATAATATTGGGGTCAGTGAGGATTTAGGTGCTAATCAACGCAAAACTAAATTTTTTCACAAATTCTAAGTATTATCACCGTGTTTTCTACTTATTAACCCTCATAATTCTAAATAAAAGGCTTATAATAACTGGCTCTGCCAGTTATCATTGGACTTAAAGATAATTTATTTCAAGAGTATGTCATCCTATTTCTATAGCAGATCATCTAACATGCAAGTTTAGAATAACTCATAGGCAATCATAATCACTATATCCTCAGCAAATTTCACAATTAAAGCACAAGATCCTCTTTTTAATTCAAAAAAAAATTAAAATTTTCTCAAAATTCAGCCACTCAAAATAATTAATCAATAATCATGCATAAGAAAAAATTTCTAAATAACATGCATAGTAGGATAAAAACACAAGACAACCAATAGTATGCAATACGTCCCCTACCCCAAACTTAGAAACATGCACTGTCCTCAACGCAATAAAATAAACATAGGGAGTGAGCGAAACTGGCCTGATTAATGAAGTAATCCACGTGTATCAGGCTTGCAAACCATGTTTTAATTTAAGGGCTCCTGTGAAACTTGGACCAGAAAAAGATAAGAGGCCAAACCATGAGTGTTGAACTAAAAATAAAATAAACTAAAACAGCAAAAAGAAAATAAAAGCTTGGGTTGCCTCCCAAGAAGTGTTGAGTTTAACGTCCAAGCCAAACGACATGGGAGATTTCCCGTCAAGGTACATAAAAATTCTCCCATTTTTCAGGCCCTTCTTGCTTGAATCAATATAACCTACAAATTCTTGTAGGTTGTCCATCTTTTCCAAGGTACCTAAAAGCAGAAAATTATTTTTCCTATTTTTAATTTTTGGAAAATAAGAAAAAACTAAAAATTAAAATTAGACTTAAACTGACACGGCTCATAAGAATATGGGAGAGAAAGATCAATGACAAGAGGACTCTTAGTTGATGGAACATAAAGCTCTTCAGCCTCAATCTTAATCACTTGAACTTCCTTATCTTAATTGGGCGCATCTTCTCTCTTAATCTCACAAACCGACTCTTGATATGACTCTAATGTTCCCAACTCATCCTCATCATCAGAATCTACAATAACTGACCTCCCTACCTCAGTGTCATTGGAAATATGATTCTCATAAAAGGGTCTAAATTTGTCAACCATCAGACTAAGTTGATCTCTTAAACATTTCAGGGCTGCCCCATTCTCCACCAATTAGGCTTCTATTCTATCTATCCTCATCCTCTCTTCCATACAAAACCTCCTAAATTGGGACTCTAAGATAGACTCTTTTAATTGGTCCTCTAAAAAAAGTTTCTCCTCTACTGGGGGTAGATAAACATAAAAATTCCTACGGTCATGCGATAGGTAACTGATGGGATATAGAGATTGGATGAAAAACATTAATGGTGGTGGTAGTGTTGAACATGGATTAGGTTGGTAAAATCCATAAGGTCACCCAAAATTATAATAAGACATGGTAAAGCAAACACCACAAGCAATCACAAAAGAGAAAAATCAAAATAAAAATAAAATAAAATAAAATAATCTACACCCTAATTAAAATCAGTCAAATCTCTTAAATATTAAAAGAAATCAAAGCACAATTCCCCGGCAACGGCACCAAAAACTCGATGGTGAGGCAAGCGTAGGTGTCAAATTATAATATAATAAAATGGCTAAGAGACCGAGTATCGTCCTCTGAGGAATTGGTTTGACTCTTTTAGCTATTCAAAAATTCTTCTAATTTTATTTAGGGGACCAAACTGTGATGCAAACCTAACTAATCTAATTCTAAAAAGCAAGAAAAGATAAAACTGAGGTAAAACTAGACAAAGATACGTCCTAGGATATGATTTTGTTAAATGGACTAACCAAATTAATTATTTTGACTTTAGATTGATTCATACGAATTATAGATATAAGAGTCGTTTATCCAGGTATCCTCTTTCGAACCCAACCCTTTCTAATGACTAACCATCAACCTGAATCTCTTCTATCGCTTGACTAGCCACAACATTAAGTTCCTCCGTCGAAAATATCTATTAATCTCCTATCACTCTCGTGCATACTCGATAACAGTTTAACATGCTTGTTGGAATGTCTTGAATTTGTTTGTTGGCGCTTCGAACAACCAAGTACGGGGATCTATATAAACTCTCTAACCCTAGAGGTGCTGTTTTGATGTAATTTTCTGAAAACATTCTCTCTAATAATACAGTTCCCCCTCTGCCCGTGGACGTAGCTAACATACCGTTAGTGAACTACGTATATTTGTGTGTCGATCTTCTCTATCTCCACGTTCCTTTTTATGTTCTTTAATTTTTGATTTCGTAACAATGCTAGATCCAACTCAACACCTTTTCTCTCGAGACAGACATTAAGTAAAGAACATTCAATTAGTGATCAGTTAATTAAAAGTATTAAGAACAAACATGCTAAAATAATTATTCATAAGGTCAATCCAAGAAATAACAAAATCAGTTTTCACAATCCATAAAACTAGATCAACGCTCTAGAAACACAAATCAGACACTCATGGTTACAACACAAACATAAACCATTCATGAGGTTTCCAAACACAAAGGAACAGAAAATAAAAGAGGGTAGAAATTGCAAGCCGTGTTCTTGACTCTCGTCCTCGAATTCGGAATTGCAACCTAACGATCTCTTCAAATCTTGATCCTTTGAAACTCCGAGATGCCGCCTCTGTCCATAATTACACTCCCCAGGGAGTCCTCACTGAAATATTACTTTACACTCTCAAAATAGCCCTAAAAGTGCCTTTTCCAATCAAATTGGCCAAAAACTACTAATACGCACAGCAGTCGCAGTGTTGCAATGCTCCAAGGCAGCATTGCAATGCTGACATTAAATCATCCGTAGCATGCCTCTTTTAATCGTAGCATCGCAGTGTTGCGATGCTGGCCTATTTCCAAATGCTTCAGGTTTATAGCGTTGCGAGACTGTGCTGCAACGCTTGTTCAATGTTGTCCTACCTCTAATTTCTGGATTTTCTTTCCTTTTTCTCCTTTGATCATTACCCTAAGTCAAAACTTTGACCTTTTTGGAGGTATTTTAGTCATCAATCTACCAAAATTCTTTTTTCTCACCCAATTGCCCGATTTCCTACAATCAAACAATAAAAGCATCAAAGATCTCGAATTAAGCATAAAACTAACTAAATTCTAAGCCCAGAAAACGCTATTTTTGGATGCGTTTCAGTGGTCCAATGATCAAATCCTAGATTAGGCTGATATCTACTGACTATCCTCACCACATAGTAGATGTCAGATCTCGTACATAACATCGTATACATCAAGCTGCTAAAAGTCGATGCATAGGGGATCCGTCTCATTTCCTCAACGTCTTGAAAGGTATTAAGCCTCTCTAAGAGTTCTACATCGAATATTTGATAAGCATCTTGTCAATGTACGATGTTTGAGATAGAGCTAGCATTTTGTTCTTTCGATCTCTAAAGATCTAAATTCCTAGAACAAACTAAGTCCTTCCCAAATCTTTCATTTGGAGTTGGATCACTAGCCAGTTCTTAACTTCAATCAGACCTACATCATTCCCAATGAGTAGGATATCATCTACATATAACACTAAGAAAGCTACTGAACTTTTAATGATCCTTTTGTAAACACAAGGCCCATCAACATTTTGATCAAAGCTAGAATTTCAGTTAAACCCATGTAACAGATAGGTAGGTTTGCAATCCTATCACTACGTCAAGGTTCCTTCAACACTTGAGGCGGATTTGACCTACTAGATGATCCAACTTCAACAACTCTTATTAAGGTGTTAGGTTCTTCAACAACTCTCATTGAAGGTTCAGTAGTTTCTTTGGAAAGCTCATTCAACCAATTTTACTGTGGGGCTTGTGCTCCTTTATGTGGTATTCTTCAAGAAAAATAGTGTTTGTCGATACAAACATTTTGTTTTCTTTTAGGTTAAAGAAGTAACCACGTTTCATTCCGATGATTCTTCCGATTTTTTTCAAAATTATTTCCTCTTGCATAGTTTTTTCCTTTAGAGTAAAAGGATTAAGCTCCTCTAGCCATATTTTCTGTTGTTAGCTCAAGTTCTTTGCATCACAAAGCATTGACAATCGAATCTACTGTCACATTGTCCCTTCCATATTTCAAAGCTGGCTTGACTTCTCTATAGGCTTCATGAGTTGAGTTAATAAGAATTGCAGCCTCACTTTCTCCCCCAAGCCTTTCCCTTTATTGAATCTGTTTATGAGTTTCTTGAACTCATCAAGATTCTCATTTAAAGTCTTTGAAGGATTTATTTTGAAAGAAAAAAATCTTTCACGAACATAAATCATATTGGGCAGGTTTTTCTTGACATAAAGTAGCATCAATTTCTCTCAAACATTGTATCTTATGGTTTCATCAATTACTTGTCTCAAAACTGTATTTGTGATGTTCATAATGAGTGTTGTATAGGTTGTATCTTCCATATCTTGTTTCTGTTCAGTAGTCAATGTGTTAGGCAAGGTTTTTTTGTCATCCAAGACTTTTAAAGCCTTCTGAGAAAAAAGCATAATCTGTATTTTCTTGGACCAAAAAGCAAAACCACAAGTTCAATTGAATTTCTCTGTTTTATACTTTGTTGATGCCATCACTGTCTTCTTGAATGATTCTTGATCGTTTATTGATTTTCTTAAACCTGACTTTGATACCAATTGTTATTGTGCTTTAAAAATAAAAAACATAATGAGGTCCAAAAGAAGATTAATTTTGATCCAAGAAGAAATGGTGGATTGTTGCCATGTGTGAACTAAAATGAGCCACTGGTAGCTCTTAAAAAGAGCTATAGTTCTGTCATTAACTTTATCCATTTTCTATACTTCATTTGCTAAAAATTTTTATTTTATAGGTAATATCATCCCGGGAGGGCAAATGAGTCATTTAAGAGAAAAGTGGGCCAAAACTGGGTCAATTTGGAGCTTTGGAGTCACCTAATTCGAAGAAGACATCCAAATTACGAATTTGCCATTGAAAGGATCGTAACCATGCCACTTCCAGTAGCCACGAAAGCAGGCCAAAGTCGGGGTGCTCCTGTCGCACGCAAGGCCAAGTAGCATAATTACGTCGCTAATTATGCTGTGATTGAGTATAAAAGACATTTTTCCAGATTCTCTCGAGGGAGAGACCATTTTCACAAAATTTTGAGAGCATTTTGAGAGGATTTTGTAAATTTCCATGATTCTTTCACCAATTTTTCAATTCTTTCACTTCATTCTTGTAATTTTCCAATAAATTGCTTGAAGACTCAAGTCATGGTAGGCTAGGTAAACCTAATTCTTGGGAAACCATTAGTTAGGTTAGATTCCTGAGCACTTTGTATTTTCTTTATGAATTTTTACTATTCTTGGATGTTCTTGAGCATTTCTTTAATAGAATATAATACAAGAGAATTTACAATTCAATTTTATTGTGTTCTTGATTGCAAATCTTACATGGCTACTTTGTATAATTGTGAGAATAGTTGAACAAATTAGGAATCTTGCATGAATTAAAACTTTATTGCTGAACTTCTTGCATGAATCTCTTAATTTAGAACCATCCAATTCAATCATTCTTTGAATTTTCACAATGCAAACTATGATAGAGATATGAAATTGCTATAAGGAAGTATCTTTAGATTAGTTTAGGGCAAATTAAGATGATTTATTTTAATTAGAAATTTGGGTTATTAGTGTTTACCCTAATAGGTTGTGGAATTGTGAATGTTAATTATCTTTTTAAAGTTCAATGATGGAATATACCTAACTAATCAATTTACCAAGAAAAGTCTAGTTTTATACTCTATTTTTCTTTGCCTTAATCAATCAATAGTTCTTGCATTGTTGTTTCTTTTAATTGCTTTTTCAAAATACCACCCCCCCCCCCACCCCCCACCGGGAATCCTTTAATTGACTTGGTTAGAACTAGGTTCTATATCGATCGACTGGTACTCCCACTTTATTACCCATTTTAGGGTTTAAGGTGCAAGAACGGAAAATTATTAATGTATTTATTTAGGTTAGGGGTTTATTAAATGACATAAAAATCTGAAGCATCGCTACGGTGAGCATAACATTGCAATGTTGTCCAGCTCTTATACTTCCTGTCTTACAACATAGCGATGCAGCATAGTGGAAGGGTTGCGACTCTATGATCGATCAGGTTCTTCTGCCTTTTAGCATAGCTCCACGCTGATGGAGGGTTGCTACACTGCATACAAGGTCATTTTGGTCATTTTTCTTCTTTGAAGCCTGATTACTCAATTTATCTCCAATTTGAATCAAATTAACCTTGATTGGCTTCGAATTGTTGATTCTACCTCTTAAGCACTCGATATCTAGAAAATAGCGTAACTAACATGAAAAATCCATTAATGAGCCTCGATTAAGCCTAGGTAAATAGTACTTTTATAGCTCTATCAAACACCCCAACTTAATTCTTACTCATCCCGTGCAAGGTAGAATCACACATTCATACAAAAATATACATCCATGTACAAACATGCTTGCTTAAATTGCAAAGTTTGTTACTCTAGTCTCAATAGTCTTTTAGAATGAAATTTTCAATCAAGAATGAAATCCAATTACAATCAATCAATGAAGTGCATTTTTAAAAATGGTTCTAAATCTATTTATGCATGAATGAGTCTCAAGTCTTACTAGTTAAGCTTATACATAACTCGAAATGGTTTTATAAGGCCGTCATCCATTTATCCCCTATCCTGGCTCAGTTATTGGCTAAAGACATACCAAACTTGCAACAAAGAAGGGAATGTTAAGACAAGGGTGCCTAACTCTCACACACATAAAATAGAGGCCATTTTTTTGCCTATAAGGCTAGCCACACTCCCATTGCAGAGAACCAATCCATTCTTTTCTCACAGGGTCCTAACTTATTACAACGGAGATAGCTCTTTTCACCTCTATTCATGCACACACACACTTTTTTTTATGCAACCTAGCATTACTTTTTTTTTTTTTTTATGCTTTAAATAACTTTTTTTATAGCAACTATTTTCCTTCCTCTTTTATTTTATTCACACACTAGGCCTTTTTTATACACTTTGTCTAAGGTTACTCTAAAGCCAAAGGTGGACCTTTCGAGGTGACAACAAAAATATAAGCCAGATAATACAATTCTAGATATGTAAAACTTAACTTCGTAAGAACAATGACTTAAAGATGCATGAGAGATAAGAATTTTTTTTAAATTGGGCTAAAAATCATGATTATGCTCTTCAAATATTATTTCATACAAACCTAATCATAGAGAGAGAGTGTCATCAACTCTTCATCATAGCAACCAAGCAAAAGAACAAGCAAACATATTAAGCATACAAATATAGTCCGAGCATAGCACTCAAGAACTTAGCAAATTACAGATAATCAGAGATATCCAACCCCCAACTTAAAATGATAGATTGTCCTTAATGTATCTTAATCTAAATTCTATGAAATAAAAGAATCAAGGGAACAAAAAAAACACCCCTAAAAACATTCACATGCATGGGATAGCAGTAAGAGGTCACTCATATCTCATTTGATCTTCTTTCCTTTTTTTAGGACCAAAGACAGGAATTTATAAAAGAAGAGAAAGAAAAATCCAAAACACAAAAAGAATGATATAAATAAAAGTTAGATTAAACTGGAAAAGAAAAAAAATCTAAAAACCATGAAAATAAAGAAAGGATGATATACAAAAAGAATGATATACACACATGAAATTGATCGTCCTCTCTATATGCCTAGCTCAGTAAGCTGCATCGTAGCTCAACTTCATGGCTTTAGTTGCCATCCTAAGTGCTCAATCACTCATAGACTTTTCTTTGCCGATTCACACTTCGTGTTGAACCTAAGGATCAACATAGGGAGGTCCCTCTTAAGGGATCTCTTCATAGTCGTGTTTCTCATCTTAGTGCTCTTTTACACCACGGGCTTGGAAGGTTAAGATGTCCTACAGATGGGACCCTTAGAACCCATCCTCTCCTCATCTCTAGGAATCTCTACCCCAAACCTACGATAGAGCTAAATAATTAAGCTAGGATGCTCTAGGCTACCAGTGGTGGAGCAACGTTTACAACATCGGATGGAAGCTCTAATGACTTTCCCTAAGTTAATGGATATTTTCTAAACTAGATAAAAGATGACTTTAGCCCTGTCTCTAGTCATGTCGCCTAAGTTGAAAACGAGCATCAATATGGAGCAAATAAATGCATGTCAAATTTGACAAGAAATGGATAATTATGTTCCCTTAAACGGGACAGCTACGTCGTTCTAATGGATCCACTCTATTTCTGGCCCATAGAGGGTTTCTATAACTTTCAGTTCATCAAAAAGTTGAGACAGGAATCTACCATAATCATCTTCGAAGTCAATCAACTCATAGACTTTGTTGATATAGGATGAAGAGAAAGGCACACGAATATTCCTTACCAATGAGACACTTCGATCTTCATCGATGTTCGCATAAAACTCTCTATCCAAAGGAACTACCACCTCAGCAAGTGAGCTTGCTAGGACTGTTGGGATTGGTGTCCTAATTCTCCTGGAGTCTCGTAGTTTGTAAACATTGTACACATTGTTATGAATAAAATAAGATTTATTTTATTTGCATTTACTCATATCCAATAAACAAAGATCCATGGTTATTGTATGTAAACTTAAGCATGTATATGAGATATATAGTGGATCATGCCTTACGTAATAACCTAAAAGGGTTGAAGTATAAGGATAAAGGAGGGATACTTTATTCTTGTGACACTATGGATACGACCCACTTTGTAGAGGTTTGCAAGTGTTGTGAACTACTATAGATGGTCTGATCCTGACTATTCATGTGGAGACATGCTAGCAGGGGTGTCCTATACAAAGAGTTTGTATAAGACCGAACCACGAGATGATTTGTCTCTTTATATAACGCCGTTGATACTTGAGACCCACATCTCACCTAAATGACCATAGGTGACATGACCTGAATCCTGAGTATTTTGGGAACTTCTGCCTTTGAGGGCGATCCTTTGATTAGTATGGGTGAGAGTGGCCAGATTGCCAACTCAACAAGCCTACCTTTTTGGAGATTTGTCTGATTGAGGAGCTGGAAACTCAGTTACATAAGACGAAATTCACTCATTTCCCAAAGTAGGGGTAAGTAGATAAATTGGTCCCTTAAGGCTAATTCCGGGTCTTGAACATAGTGGCCACATCCTCTCTTTGGAAGAGAGGACCCAATCATAGTAGGACTATGACTTTTGTTCATTAGAGGAATCAGTGGTACTTAAGGAGTTAGATGTAACTACAGGGGCAAAACGATAAATTGGCCCAGCTATACTTACGAGCGATCTGTGAAGGGTTATCACACTGTTGATTGGTTGATATGGACACAGAAATATATCTGTAGTGAAGAGAGTGTAGCTGTCGATCTTTAGTAGAGTGCTTGACAGTTAACGGATGGTGGATTCCGTGACTAAAGAGTTTAGTCAGTTATTCACGTACTATTGGAGCTTCAAGCTACAGGTCCATAAGGTCCCCTTGGTAGCTCAATGGATTCAAGTTGAGAATCAGTCCTTGGGATTGATTTGAAGTGTTCAAATTAACAAGACAGTAGAAGAAATTCGAGCTTTAATGTCAGTTTTAAACCAACATTAAAGATAGTGCTATTAAAGCCCTTTAATGTCAGTTGTCTTTAATGTTGGTTTTAAACCGACATTAAAGGGCTTCAATAACACCAATAACACAGCCTTCAATGTGGGTTGCAACCGACATTGAAGGTCTTTAATGTCGGTTACAACCAACATTGAAGATCTTTAATGTCGGTTGCAACTGACATTAAAGGTCTCAACATTGAAGGTGTTTAATGTCGGTTGCAACCGACATTAAAGGTCTTTAGTGATTAAAGTTCTTTAATGTCGGTTGCAACTGACATTAAAGCCTATTTTTTTAATTCTTAACCGACATTAAAGTCCAAATCTGTCCCTTTTTTAAAAAATTTCGTTGCTGAATCCCTTGTTTTGGTCAAATAAGTTAAAAACGACATTATATGTCTCATGTTGGGTCAGGAAATGTCTGTGTTTTATATTAAAAAGTATAGAAAAATTTGCATGGCAAGCCCATCAATATTTGTCTTCCACCTATGAATTTATCCACAAACAAGAATCAATATTTCCAATCCATTACATATACTCATCAATATTTGTCTTCCACCTATGAATTTATCCACCAAAATTTGCAAAACAATACCAGAACCAGACTTTCATAGAATACAGTTTACACCAAAACCATCATTTCTCTCATTCACAAATATCAATTAGTACTAATTCCATGAATAAACAAGAATCACAATACCATGAATACAGCTTCCAATAATAAATAGATCATGTCTTCCACCTATGAATTTATCCACAAACAAGAATCACAATACCAAAACCAGACTTTCATAGAATACTTACACCAAGCCATCATTTCTCTCATTCCCAAATATCATATTAGTACTAATTCCATTTACAAAGATCATGATTAGATAAATTTACATTCATTCTAAGCTAGCATTTACATTCTATTCAGACAAAAAACAAGAATTACATCCTTACACAAATCGGTCAATAAAACTTGCCCATTGGGTCTGAATTACGTCGATCTCTCCTTACGTATATGCATCTTTTGTAATGAACTACAAAAAGGAAAAAAAAAAAAGATAAATTCAACATAAGTTTACGTCCATTTATTAAATTAAAGCTAGTACTATGTAAAAAAATCAATAATTTACGTACGAGGCTAGCATATTCAACTAAAAAGTTTTACATTATCCACATAACTAAAAAGTAAAAAGCCCCCTAAAGCAACACCAAAACTTCAAGCATCTAAAAAGCACACCAATGGATACAAGACTTCAATCAAATGAAACCACAAAAAAAATCTCCAACTAAAATATGCTATCGAGGGTCAATCTTAGATTATCTAAATAAGATTCCAAAGACGAATTAGATTCAAATTGTATGTAACTAAAAGCAAATACAACACAGAAATACATCACTGAACTTCTGCCATCTATCTGTCACAATTGCATTTTACCTTCCTAAATCGAAACTAAATGTTAATCAATGCATGAGCATAGACAAATGTTAGCAAAGCCCTAAGCTGCAAGATGTTTTGTTCGTTTCAACCATAACTTAGGATATTAATCAATCATGATAGCTTCTAAACTCAGCAAAAATAACACAAAAAGAAGTACCTTTTTTTCTATAACTAAGATACAACACAAGCCTATGTCTCCCAATAATACGAACAAAATCTTTAAGCCTTGTAAGATCCATTTGTCCATTGTTGAACACATACTGCGACAGAACCAAGAAACATACAACATTTAAAGCCATTGTGGGTAGTTCGAAAATAGTTTACTTAAGACCAAAGGAAATCTTTATTATCTTCTATATTCAAGTACTCCAATAGCTCAACAAGGTTCACTGTTCTAGAATTTCAGAATCATGTTACACTACCTCCATTTTAGGCAATACATTAAGCAATATCATCATAAATAGATAAAAGGATAGAACTTATTGAAGTAACAATGGTATGGCTTGCTCCTTCTTCAATATAACTAGAAGAATTTTCTGAATTTATCACAATGCCTCACGTTCTGCTCTCTCCTTTACCTGCAAAACATACCCAAAGCGGGAAAAAAAATACCTTTAGCTTCATTCATTCTGCTTTCTCTGGTGTAATAAAGATAAATATCAACAAAGATCAATACTAAATGAGATTGTTTAATTACTAAACGAAGTCATTTACCCTAAAGTTCAAAGGGAAAATGCTAAAGAAGCTATGTACCAACAGTCTAGCAAGACATCAGATGAAATTTGGTGGAATAAGATAGGTCGACATCAAGTAGAAAACAATGGTAGGATGTGCCACACACAATCCCCACAACTCACTAAGTAGTATTCCAAGAAATCAAAGGAATTGTAGCACGCATATGCAGCATCATGCGGCCCTACTTCCTGCTACTGCACAGTTTAAATTAACACAAATTTTATTCACCTAAGCTGAGACATTAATATTAAACAAGTTGAAACAACGAGTAGAACAATTGAGCAGGTTAATTTGCACTGGTCATCAAACCATCAACCTTGCTCTATCTTATTTTTATCCAACCTTCCTTCCATACTTGACAGTAAATAAAAATCAAAGAATCCAGATTAATCAAAAAAAAAAAAAAAAATTTACTGCCACACATTTTACTTTATTTGCATGTGATAAAGCAATTTCACTCGTATAATGTTTTTGAAAATAATATAAGAATTAGGATTAACAGCAAAGATCTAGTAGTAGTGCATGAAAATCACTCGTATAAACTCGTATAATGTTACAATCAGAACAAGAATTTGACCACAAACAAAGGCCTACACAAATCATTTATTTGCTTTAAAAGAACACATCTAGGTTAACAGATGGTAAATAATATCAAAATCAATAACTATTTATAACAGCCATTAACATTTGTCTGTAGTACATAGCAAATAAATGGTAAATAATAGGCTAACAAAAAACATCTAGGCTAAAAGATGGTAAATAATATCAAAATCAAGAATTCATCCAGGATTCATACATATATTACCCAAAAGTTGATATCTATCTAGATCATGAAACCTGAAATCATGAAAAAGACAACAGATGATGGAACGAGAAACCTTGAAGGGGAACTTAATAAAATTAGAACTACACTAGACAAACAATTCAACTGTAATGCAAGTACATAGCAAGATACCATCTAAGCTAACAGATGGTAAATAATATCAAAATCAATAACTCCCAAATACAGGCCATAAGATACAAAACTCTAAGAACCATGACTGACACTACGATATAGAGCAGCTGCCTAATTTCCATGAACACGACCAGACATTTTTCACTCTTTTTTTACCACAATTTTTTTTCACTTTAAATAATAAAGCAGGAGATATGAAATAATGGAAAGACTTACAAGTGCCAACATATAGTGGAGATAGCTCCTGAATGGTGTTTGCATGGCCTGCCAAAAGAATGAAATAATTCAAACTAATAACCATCTAACTACTATTTAGAATTCAACATCTTGTGCTTAGTTGGGAAAAAACAACAAAACCAAATACAATCAAGAGTTAGTTCCCAGTGACAATGAAAAATTATAGAAATTTAACCATAAAAAAAATACTAGATTTCGAGAATATTGCAAGCTTAACAATTATATTAAGAGCATGTAGAATACAGAAATAAAACTGAAGATTATTCGGTTATGATAAACATATAACACATTTCTGTTTTTTCGGTGAGGCTCGACTCGATCTAAGGAAGAGATAAACATCTATAGTAGGAAAAAACTTGAAGATCATCGGGAAGGTACTAATGCTTCATGGAAAGGTCCATGGCCCGCTTCAAATGCTGATTGCCCGCATCAACAACCTCCCTGGGGAGTCGATTCAAACCCTCCTTCATACAGATTGAATCGACTCGAAGAGCTAACAGATCAAATCGAAGACCTAACATAGTAACACAACCCAAAATCAATCTCCACGGAACAAAATTCGAAATCAACGGCATAGAAAAAGAAATGATTAGGGTTTCAATTACCATAATTACGGAGGCATTGGGTCGATCTGGCGATGAATCCCCAATCTTCTTCTTTGGGTCAATGAAGGATTGTAAAAAGGACGCCATTTCGATCTCTTTCCTTCCTCCAGAAAAATTTACTCTCTAATTTTTCCGTCAGAACAAGATTGGTTAATGAACATGAACTTCAGGCATGGACAAACTCAATCTATGAACATGAGCTGCAGAACGACTAGATCTGGCGTATGGAGTGCAGATTGATGAGAGTATGAGAGAGAGAAAGAAAGATCGGAACTTCAGGCGGTGGATCTACTTTTTTGTGGGTTAGAGAGAGTTTGACAGGGGAGAGAGAAAGAGAGAAGGCTCACTGGTGATGCTAGGCGATGGACGGTGAGGCGATCGGAGAAAGGGTCTTGGCCAGGGAATGTGCAGTTGAGGAAGGCGACGTAGGAAGGGCTTGGACGAATCAGAGAAGAAGAAGAAAATTGGGGATTTAATTCGAGGGTCATTTTTTTTTCTTTTACACAATATATATATGAATTGTTTAATTTTATTATTGATAATTGGGGAAGCCGGGAAATGAAAATGGGAGAGAGGGAAACAAAAAAAAAAAAAATTTGACCTACAATGTTGGTTTTAAACCGACATTAAAGATCCATACTTTTTTTTAAAGAAACCGACATTGTACATCCATTTTAGTTTTTCCCAACAGACATCAAAGCCCAGATTTCTTGTAGTGAGAGGAAATTCGATTATATATGATATAATCGATGTGATATATGAGATACATCAAGTGGAGGATTAATGTAAATATGATTTATATTAAGTACCATAAATAGAAAAAGAACTATAGTTTATATGTTTCATGAGATTAAATATTAAAACTATAGGTTATAAATATAAAAAGAAAAATGTTTTCCTAAATCCGATGAGAGAGTTGTTATTTTCGGAAAGTTACTTATAAAAAAACTATCAAGTGAAAGTGTTTCACTAAGTAATAGCTAATAGAGAGACTAAACGATCGTTGACTTTAACTATACGATAGTTCATTCAGCTAGTCGTAGCTAAACGATCGCGTGGCATTGTCTATACGATAGACTGCCATTTACTACATGATCGGGCATATCATCTATACGATAGACGCGTCCTATCTCCCACTTGCTCGATCGTCTACACGATCGTTGTCGTCATGTCTCTTCCTCTAACCAAGTCTATACAGAGCCCACAACTCTTGGATTCTCACACCGAGAATACCAAGGTAATCATTATGGTGGTGTCTTCACCCAACTCGATTGATTTCGAGATTCTGGAGGTTGTTCATTGGGTTCATGATCATTATGTTTGTGTTGGTGATCGTGTTGCATCGATCGTTGCATTCAAGAGCTGTGTTGCTATGGACGCTTGTAAATTGATCAAAGGAATTTGAAGAATGGTTCTTCAAATGTATGCATACTCTATCCCTTGACACTCTTAGTAAGCATGTTGTAATTTCTTGTTGTGCATGACTAATTAGTTTCCATTTTTATACTGTAATTGTTTATGTTCAATTTTGAATGGAATTTTGGGACGATCCTTCCACTGCTCATAGAAATTTTCATGTCTGATTTCCTTCAAAGACTTCCCAATCACGTTGTTTTATTTCAGTAGTGATATAAGAATAGAGGTTTTGTTCTAAAGAGACGGCCCTTTCAGGGACTAGTCTCTTAGCGGCTACTACATTGTGAAAATGATCTAAGGCTCCCTGAGACAAAAATCTAGGGTGTTCAAACTCAGGCTGAGGAACTAGGTTCCTATTACTCAAACTGGCCACGCTTTTACCTTTATTTCTTCTAGGTCCCATTAGAATTTCTAAGGGAAAGCTCACAATTCTTTGGAAACATCCTAGATTTGACAAAGAACATCTCTAAACTCACAAAACTCAGCCTAAAATCCCTATTTCAATTCAACCCCAACCTGCATACAGAAAAATCCCAACATTTTAAGCATAAACTCTTAAAAAATCCACACTTAAACAAGTCTCATCTCAAATTTAAGCATCAATTCAACAAATCAGAGTATCACAACCTAAATCTAGCAAAATCTCAAGAGTTTAATCAAGAAAAATAGGAGACTTTTCCTTTAGATTGCAAGAGAACTCAAGTTGGTGAAAAATGCCCTAAAATTGTCAATGGGAAGAAAAAAAAACTCACGAATTTTAGGCCAAAGATGCAAGGAGAGGAGAAGATGCTTGTAATTTTTTAGGAGAAGAAGGATATTTGGTGCTTGGTCGTGAGATTCGGGGTGAGATAGAGGAAATTTTGAGAAAAACTGAAAGATAAGTGATGAAAATATAAAACCCCTTCAAATAAAGACTTGCCATTTAAAAAAGATCTGCCCCACAACATTGTAACGTTGTGCCCTAATTATTTTATTATTATTATCATTATTATTTAACTAATACTAATTTATTACTAATACTAATACTAAACTAAACCTAATTAACCTAAACTAATTATTCAAAAAAAAATAAAATGAAAAAAAATAAAAGTTGATGCCTGGTTGCCTCTAGGAAGCATAAATTTTTAACGTTGGTTGCTCGTCGTTGTTTTCCTGTCAAGGTACAAAAAAATCTCATATTTCTTGGGCTCTTTCTTTTTTAGATCCACGAAGTTGCTTAATGAAGCGAGCTTTTGAAGCATTCAAGGGTTCTAGAGACAAAAATATTTTTGAATTTTTTTCACTTTTGAAAAAGTAAAAACTGACTCAACTGAATCTATAGAAAATAGAGACTTAGACTCATAAAGGTAAAGATGAGCAATAATAAGAAATAAATGAGACGCTAGAAGGAAGAATAGAATGAGGCTTGGTAGCCTCTAGCTCTATCACCTGAGGCTCCTCAAGATGAAACTTGGGCCCATGCTTAACCTCACACACTTGTTCTTGGCATGGCAGTGGATATGCATTTTCTTCATCATCAATGAAAAGATAGAATTCCTTAACGAACTCAGCCTTAGTAGTATAAACACTGTGTAGCTCTAGTCAGCTCTCCAATGTCGGCTTGGAATTTGGAAGCTGTGGGATAAGATCAACCTCAACTAGAAAGGGGCCTTAGGTCTCCAGGTGAGACTCAATAGACTCCTGCTCATACTAAGAAGAAACACTGGAAAGTTCATACATTAAAGAATCCAACATCATACGTTGGCCTGAAGTTTGAGGAATCAGCTGCTCAACATGATGGTTGATGTCGATTACTTCACTAGTGCTCAACACGGTAAGATTAAAAGATGGTTGCAACAAGGATTCATCTAGCCTCCCAACTAATTCAATAATCTGAGTAACGAGGTCACTTAGGCTTTAAAAATCAATTCAAACCTCGGATCCAAAATACAAGCTATTGTGCTAGAAACTCGAGAATTCCTATTGTCTATAGGAGGGTTCCTACACAAACTCATAAGAGTTTTAGAAAGCTCCCTAATCAAATCTTCTAATGAAATATCTGAACTGGCAAAAGAAGCATGCATCGATGTCGATTTTGGGCTAGGCATCTCCCAAGGGGAATAATAATTATGCACAAGACCATGCGAAAGCTAAGGACATGCTTCGAATGGATGACCTTGAAGGAAACAAACTAGAATGTCTCAAGCTAATGCAATTGCCTAGTCGCCAAAACTTGAACAAGAGAGATTAGTTCAAATAATTAACTTCTAAGCTTATTAATTTCTCTTACCTCTTGTTCTTCTTTCCATTGAGTTGTTTGTCTCGCAAGAAGTGTATAATAGATGTTTAAATTATCTGCCATGATAAAACAAGTGGACATAAGAAAAAGGAAAATCTTTTTGGGGTTTTTAAAGTTTACAAGTCAGATTTAACTAAAGGAGATTAATTGGCTTGACTCCCCATAAAATGGCGCTGATTTGTTATATTTGGTTTATTGTTGCCTATAAACCCTTACTAAGCAAATAATATTTATAACTTCACTGAACCAACTACTTATACTACTAAGTAGTATAAACGACAAGTTTAAAGTCGAATCTCATGGAGTCTAGAATTAAATCTCTTATAAGCTCAATTCTACTATGGAAAACAATAAAAACGGAGGCTTTGTGTTGTAAAAATTGATAAATGTGCATGAAACTAAAATGCAAGGGATAAATGTAAACTATGATTGGTTTATCTATTTTCGAGAGCAAGAGAGATATTCAATGAAATTTCAATTATGGTTGGAAAGTCAATCCCTAATTAAATTCTACTATGTTTTATAGCATCTGTATAGAAACAAAAACATGCACGTTAAATTTTACGATTAAATTTTGTTGATTAATTAATTGGATAGTCTAATTCATTAACCAAATTTATCTTTGAACCAATCAATTCATGGATTCTGGAAATAGCCATCAAATGCACAATTAACTATTTTCTACTTAGGTGATTTTAGCTAAACATTAGAGAAGAGAACATGACGTAGCTACGAATCGATTAGTGATGCATGTCTATGAGTGAAAAGTCAACAACACAAACATATTTTAATGAAATTAAAACAGGTTCAAACAAAATATAAAATCAGAATGCATACAATCCAAAAACAAAAATCTCAAGAAATTAACAAATAATTCTTGCTCTAAAAACTAGATAGAAAGTTTACCCCATTGGTTCATAGACAAAACAATGAGGAAGATCCTATCCGTGGCTTATAATCCAAAATAAATTTAAATTCTAACCTATAAATGCAAAAAAGGATAAAGGAAGAAGAAGAAATTGAGGCCTCTCCTCGGCCTTCACAATTTCTGCACACACCACTCCTCTCCCTTTCCCTAAAATGGAAATAGAAATCATGTTATATCATAGGTGTAATGTCGTGACACTGATAGGAGTGTAACTATGCTCCAGTCGCACTTCAGACCTTGAGCATAAGGCAAGCATAGGGTAAACGTCCTTACTCTGGTGTGTTTTGAGCAAGCACGCACGTGCGGTGGAATCACATCAAAATTTGAAGCATCACTATGCTGAGTGTAGTGTTGCAACACTGCCCTGCTCCTCTACATTTTGTCTTATAGCGTAGTGATGCAGCGTAGTGGAAGGGTTGTGACACTGCAAGTGATCAACTCCTTTTTCCTTTCAGCATACCTCAATGCTAATGGAGGGTTGCTACATTGCACATAGGGAAAATTTGGTCATTTTTCTTCTTTGAATCCCAATTTCTCAATTTAACTCCAATTTGCTTCAAATTAACCCCCATTGACTCCGAATTGTTGATTCTACCTCTTAAGTGCTCAATACCTACAAAATAGCATAGCTAATATAAAAAATCCATTAACAAGCCTCAATTTCATAGGTAAATAGTACTTTTATAGCTCTATAACTTTTGTTAGAGGATCAGCCAAATTCCTCTTAGACTTCACATAAACCAAGGATATAACTCCTTCTTTTGAAAACTATTTCATAGCTACATGTTTGAGACATAGATGCCTCCTTGTGCCATTATATACACTATTCTTTGCAATCCCTATTGCAACTTGTGAATCACAATGCACAGAGACAACTATTGATGCCCTCTACAATGGTGCACTGGCCAGGCGGATTTTGTCACCTAAATCTGAACCAAATAATTTAACCATACCCATTAAAATGTAATAGTGGTAGCACGGATCGAACATAGGGAGCCTTTGAATTTCTCAATTAAACAGTTTACAGCTCGTGGGTAACCGATGGGGGTGTTGAAGTTTGTTTTGTTGCAAGGAAATTAAATAGCATAAAATAAAAGCACAAATTAAAAGTTTAAATTCAATATGAGAAAACCTAGCTTGGGTTGTGTTGAATTTTCCCAATCCAAAATACTTGATCATATATTTCTCATTACCAGAATCAAGTAATTGTATACACCTAACCAAATTAACTGTAAAAGCCAATTAATTCGTCCTAATCAACTAATTAGTTCAATTCAAATCGATGAAAAGCATGAAAATTCAAGTTGGTCTAATTGAAATGAGTTATAGGGCAAAGTGGGGTTGAATGTCTAAGTTTCAAGCGCCTAATTAAACATTCATTGGTTCAATTCTAAGTTGGTTATCTAATTTGATTCGCAAGCTAACCTAACCTATTGCTTTAGAGATCAACACAAGATTATATGTAACCTACCAAATGTTAGTCAAAAGCTACAACTATAAAATCCCCAAGCATCCGATAATAAAATCACAAACTGTAAAAACATAATTGAATCCGAAGATTACAATAATCTGAGTCGAAAACTCACAAATATATTAGAATTAGAGAAATATCCTAAAACCCAAGCTAGAACGTTTACCTAAGCCCATGATTGACATCATGGACACCAATAAGTTGTTTTGATTCATTCTCAGACTAAGAACAGTAGAAAAATGGAGAGAAATCATGTAAAAGTCGGTTGGTATCCAGATCATTACCTAATTCGGAAAAGAGGGAAGTATTTATTAAAACTGGCAGAGCGTTACAACGCTAAGACATAGCGTAGTAACACTGGCTTTAAGTATCCACAGATTGACGCTTCAGTGTTGCGACGTTGAGCGTTACGTTCAAAAATCTACTCACGCCTCCTTGTCTGTCAAACTTCAAACTGTTGTAAAGCTCCAACGCAGTTTTGCAATGCTCCCTTTGATGTACGCTACTATCTTTCAGCGTAAAGACAGTGTAGAGAGGAGAGTTGCAATGCTATATTCAGGGGAATTTTGGTAAATATGCCATTCTCTTTCTCAATTGATACAATTAAGCTTCGCTTTAGTATGTTTTAGCTCCATTTTGATACTAACACCCCGTTCTACCATCTATGTACTCAAAACCTATACAATCCAAAAACAATCTCGAATTAAGTGGAGCTAGATAGCACATTTTCGGTGTTATCAAACACCTCCAACTTAATTCTCTTGAACATGCTTGAGCAAGATAGAATAAAACGCAATCACACAAATAATATGCTCACTCAAATTACATGGTGATGGTGTTGACAATCAACATGAGGAAGCAAACGGGATCTTAAGCACTCTAACTACATTAATTTTAGATTCAAAGCATGCTAGTTCAGAAATTTAAGAAGAGGGTTTCACGTGATACAACCTTTGTAGAATCCACGAAATGCTTCAATCCTCTATAAATTTCTTCTTTTATCCTCGATATAGACTACCACAAAGTCTTCTCCACTATTCTCTTGACCTTAGATTGGGTGGTAGAACCTAAATTGAGAGAAATTTGGATGGCTTTTAGATTTGGTGTAGAAATTATGCAGAAGTTCAAAAACCACATAAACTCATTCATCTTCAGAAATTTGCATGAAGTTTTAATATGTATTAAAACTTTTCTTTAATAGAAAGTCAACTTGCAAATCAATTCATTCTACATAATTTTCCACTAAATAAATTCAATTAGGTGTTGAAAATTGAAGAATGTGGGAAAACCCACTTTCTTCAATTTTTATTTTATTTTATTTTATTTATCAAAACTAAACTAATTTAATCAAAATTAAATTAACTTAATAAAATTATTCTATATTTGAATTTCAGAATTCAAATTTATATAAAATTAATTTTAAATAAATAAATAAGTAATTAATTAAATAATTTAATTAATTTAATATCAAATATTAAATTAATAAAATACCTAATTCAATATGAATATGTATTCATATATCTAATATCTAAATTGAATTTAAATATTTTAACTCTCCAATTTTAATTATTTGGTAATTAAACATTATATCAAATATAATAATCCAAACCCTAATTTGAATTTGAACATTTCAAATTCTCTCAACACACTATTCTAAGGTTTAATCCATTTACGAGCTTGTAGAGGAACCTAATGGACCTACAGATCATGAGCTCCAACGATTCAAGATTGATTGGCTATACTCTTTTAATCTCATTAACCAACATTCGTTAACTACCGGGTTACTGCACAAAAGCCCAGTAGTTGCACTCTCCTCACTGTAGATATATTTCTGTCCACCTGATTTAACAATGATCAGTAAGCCGATCATTCATATGTTATTCGTATTTACAGTTGGATCAAAATTATCGTTTTACCCCTATAATACATCTTGCTCCTTAAGTCTCCACTGATCCACTAATGCACAGTTGGTTTGTGGTTTGACTACTAAACTAAGTTCCTCTTAGTCATAGAGAGGGCGAAACTCCTTGTTCAAAACTATGAATCGGTACTTAAGGGAGCAACCTATCTACTATCCCTAAAAACGGGTAGAAGTGAGCTCCATCTTGTAAAACTATGTTCCTAGCTATCTACCTGGTCTTACCCCTGAAATGGGAGGCTTATTAAGCAGCGATATTTAGCCATTCTCACCCTTGTAGATTAAAGGATAATCCCAATTAAACCGGAGTTCATGTTAGCTCAGGATTGAGATCAAGTTATCTTAGGTAATCGAGTTAAAATAGTCAGTTTTAACAGTAAACAGTGTTATAAAGAAAAGATGGTCCAGTCTTATGCAAACATCTTTTGCATAGAATGTCCCCACTCGCATGTGTTCACATGAACGATTTCGAGATCACATCGTTTGTATCAAATACAAAGTGGATCACATCCATAGTGTCCCCAGGATAAGGTACCCTACCTTATCCTGAAACTTATAATCTATTTTGGCTATATACTCAAACTTGATCCTCTTTTATGTCTCTACATAAAGTTCAAGTATTCATGCTATAGCCAGAGGTTCATTAGTTTAATGATTTAAGCTTTACAAGTGCAATTTACACATTCAATAACAACTTTACTGAATAAACCTCAATAACATCGTTATTTAAATAGAATATGTTTAATGTTTACAAACTGCGAGTTTTAGGACATATAACCCAACACAAGGTTTGTTACTCAAACCTCAATAGTCTCTTAAGATTTAATTTGCAATCGATGATTCAATTAACTCATAATCAATAAATTAAGCACAATTTAAAATTGATTCTAGATTTATTCATGCAAGAGTGAGTTCAAAACCCTTCTAACAAAATCCCAACAACCCACAATGGCATTAAATGGCTCTCAATTTATGTTTCCCTGTACTAGCTCAAGCACTAATTATCTAGCATCAAAGCAATTGAGATGGCAATATGTCAACTGAGGTGCTTCAAATTTAATTCTAAGGGTATCCTAAACTTGCATTTATTTTACCTAGGGGTATTAGCTTTCACACATTACTGTAGAAAACTATACTCACTCTTTTCTAGCGAATGTCCTAACTAATCACAAGGTAGCTCTTTCTACCCCTAGTCATGCATAAATTACAGTTCATTTTCTTTTTTATGATATTTCTTTTTAGTACAACATTTTTGTGTGCAAATTTTTTTTCAAGCAGACATGTAAATCATTTTCTTCTCTGTATCACATTACAACCCATCATACGAATCACTATCTAATCAGTGAGGTCTATCGAACTGACAACAAAAATACAAGCTAAGTAATACATACGATTCTAAGCATGCAATTCCTAATGTAGGTAAACAAAGAACTTAAGCTTGCATGAAAAGTAAGAAAAAAATTTCAAAAAAAAGCCAAAAATAATGATCACTCATCTGAAATATCATGTCATACCAAAAAAATCACAAGGGAGTGTGTCATCAACTAGTCATAATAACGAACCAAGCAAACATGAGCAAACATGCATACAAAGCACAAAAAAATGAAATAGCTCGAGCTTAGATGCTCAAGAGCTCCAACCAAAATACAGACATCCCCCATCCCCAACTTAAAATCCAATATTGTCCCCAATGTGATAAAGAAAAGAAAACAAGGGACAAAATGAAAAGGGAAACATAAATTTTCCTTGAAATTTTGGCACATGGATGGTGGTGATATCTGGTTCATCTAAAAATAATGCTCTAGAACTTCTCATTAGACCACAACAACCTAAGAATCAAAGAAAGATGGTAAAAATTAAGCTCAATAAAAATAAAAATAACAAAAAGTATACCTACACTAGAAAGCAATAAAGAATGTAAATCCTCGTTGCCCTAGGTAGTGCAATTATTTAAGGTCCTTATGCTCGACCCAACTTGACTTCATCATCCATGATCACCAAAGACCGCCAGGTCTCCTTCTCCCACTCCTAGCTTAGGAGGTTGGACACTATCCTGAAAAATTATAGAACTAGAAAATGCAGGATAAGTAATAGTCGAAGTGTCGGAAACAAAAACTAAATAACTTTGAAATTAGGGTTTGGCCTTAGAACAGGATGGTGGGATTCGGTGATTGACTAAATTAGGGATGAATTTAAAATAGAAATTGAGAGAAAATTGAGGACCTAAATTCTAAAACTCTTTAGAATCTCTAATTTGCAAAGAAGAATTTATTTTTCAACTAACTTGAAAATCACCAAATGATCAAGAAGTTTAATCTTTATCAAAACATCCTATTTATAGAGCAATTACGTGCAATTCATGCATAATTTAGTTAACCAAATTTTGACATTTCAAAATGCACTCAATTTAGTGGGATAAGTGGCATTTGGTGGAATCAACACTTTGTCAAATGAATTACTCATTAATTCATTAAAAGTTGGATTTTTTCACTAAAAATCATTCTTGGATCTTTCCACTAATTGAAGTCAACATTTTGACTTTTCACTATTTTGAAGTCAACATTTGACTTTAGTCAAATTTTAATTAAATACAATTTTAATTCAAAACTAATTTTGAATTTCCCACTTAATAAAGTCAACTTTTAACCTTTGACTTTCAAAGCTTGGTGAAGTCAACATTTGACTTTGACCAACTTTGATTAATTCTATTTAATTCAAAATTAATTTTAAATTATATTAAATAATTCATTAAAAATTTAATTACTTTAATTTAATATTCAATTATTAAATCCAATACTAATCCCAATGAATCCTTATTCATAGGTTTGATATTTAGATCTTATTTAAATATCTCTAACTGTCTCTTTATCATTTAATTCCCAATTGAATGATATGCCGTTAAATAAATCACATATATTTAATGCTTATTCCCTAATTCAAATATGAATACTTCAAACTCACTCGTCACACTGTTCTAAGGTTTAGTCTATATGAGCTAGCAGGGGATCTAATGGACCTATAGATCATGGGCTCCAACAATCTGATATTAATTGGCTAAACTCTTTTAACCGAATTAACAAACATTGGTTAACTACTGGGACACTTCACTAAACCACGGTAGCTACACTCTTCTCACTATAGATATATTTCTATCCACTTGATTTAACCATGATCAGTAAGTTGATCTTTCACTGGTTGTTTGTATTTACAACTGGGTCAAAATTATCGTTTTATCCCTGTAATACATCTTATTCTTTAAGTCTCCACTAATCCACTAATGAACAAGTGGTTCATGGTCCTACCAATAAACCGAGTCCCTCTCAATCATTAGAGGGTGGTGCCCCTTGTTCAAGACTAGGAGTCATTACTTAAAAGAACAACCTATCTACTAACCCTGAAATCGGGTAGGAGTGATTTCCATCTTGTAGAACTATGTCCTCAGCTATCTACCTGGTATTACCCCTAAAATGGGAGGCTTATTGAGCAAAGATGTGGAACCACCCTTACCCATGCAAATTAAAGGATAATCCCCAATAAGCAGGAGTACATAGTTAGCTCAGGATTAAGATCGAATTACCTTAGATCATCAAAATGAAACGACCAGTTTTAACAGTAAATAACATTATAAAGAAAAGAGACTATTTAATGGCCCGGTCTCATGCAAACATCTTCTACAAGGATGCCCCCACTCCCATATCTTAACATAAATGATTCAGAATCACATCGTTTGTCTTAAATACAAAGTGGGTCACATCCATAATGTTTTCAAGATAAGGTACCCAGCTCCATTCCTATATTTATAGACCGTTTTGGCTATATACTCAAACTTGATCCACTTTTATGTCTCCACATAAAGTTTAAGTATTCATGTTATAGATAAGGGTTCGTTACTTTATTGGATATAGGCTTTAACAAGTGCAATTTATATATTCAATAACAACTTTACTAAATATACCTCAATAATATCTTTATCGCAAAATATGTTTAATGTTTACAAATTACGAGTTTTAGGACATTCAATCTAACAAAAAGATCCTTCAATGTACGCTCTAATACAACAACCATGGTTGTCTCTTCTTGTTATGTCTCTTCTTCAGAATGCTCTTGTTCAGATGTGCCTTCTACACTTATGTGCTCTTCTCTAGCTCTCTGTTCTCTGGCTTCCTTTCTACATCACCTCTCTTCCAGTCCTAACTCTACAAAATACAACAATTCTGACTCTGGGAGGATCAGGTCATATATAGATAGAGAAAATAGAAGAACAATTAAAGAACTAAAAACCCTTTAAAAGAGAAATTGCTTGGCTCCCCGACAACGACGATAATTTGGTCAAGCGTATTTTGACGCCTAAATCTGGACCAAATAATTTAACCACATCCACTAAAATGTAGTAGTGGTAGCATGGGTTGAACACAGGGAGCTCTTGAATTTCTCAATCAAACATTTTACAACCCAAGGGTAACCAATGAGAGGGGGTCTGAAGTTTGTTTTGCTGTAAGGAAATTAAATAGCATAAAATAAAGGAACAAATTAAAGAATTAAATTTAATATGAGAAAACCTAGCTTGGGTTGTATGCCATTTTCCCCTATCCAAAATATTCGATCATAGAATTCTCATTATCGGAATCAAATAACTATTTACACCTAACCAAATTAATTGGAAAAGCCAATTAATTCACCCTATAATTAATTAGTTCAATTCAAAAAGCATGCAAATTAAAATTGGCCTAATTAAATTAAGTTTTAGGGCAAAGTTGGGTTGACTGTCTATTTTTCAAGTGCCTAATTAAACATTCATTAGTTCAATTCTAAGTTGGTTAGATCATTACTCATCTAATTTGATTCGCAAGCTAACCTTACCTAATACTTCCTAAAGATTAACACAAGATTATAGGTCACGTATCAAATGTTAATCAAAAGCAACAATTATAAAATCCCCAAGCATCTGATAATATAACCATAAACTAGAAAAACATAATTGAATCTAACGATTACAATTATATGATTTGAAAAATCATAAATACATTAGAATTAGGAAAATATCCAAAAACCCAAGCTATAAAATGTTTATCTTAGCCCATGATTGATATGATGGACACTAAAGAATTGTTTTGATATATTCTTAGACTAAGAACAGAAGAAAATTGGAGAAAAATTGTGTAGGAGTCGGCTGGTATCTAGATCATGACCTAATTTGGCAAAGAGGGAAGTATTCATAAAACCGGTAGAGTGTTGCAATGCTGAAGAATAGCGTAGCAACGTTGGCTTTAAGTTGCCACAGCATAACGTCTCAACATTGTGACAATGAGCTTAAGTTGCCGCAGCGTAACGTCTCATCATTACGACGATGCGCATTACGCTCAACAATTTGCGTACACCTCCTTGTCCATCAAACTTCGGAGTGTTGCAACGCTCCAATGCAGCATTGTGACGATACCTACTATGCATGCTACTGTATTCTAGCGTAAAGGCAGCATAAAGGGGAGGGTTGCAATGCTGTGTTTGGGGGTGTTTTGGTAATTTTTACCTTCTCTTTCTCGAATGATGCAATTAAGCTCTGTTTTGGCCTGTTTTAGCTCTGTTTTGACACTAACACCCTGTTCTACCTCCTATGTGCTCGAAACCTATAAAATATCAAAATAAACACATAAAATCAAAGAACAATCTCGAATTAAGTGGAGCTAGGTAGCACATTTTTAGTGCTATCACCCATCTCCTAATAGACTTTTAAGCCACTCAGCCTTTTGTCCTGTTAATTTTAGAAATTCAGATTCCATGATGGATCTAGCTATGTATGTTTGTTTTGCATACTTTCATGATATGGCTCCTCCTCTTAGTAAGAATACATATTCACTAGTAGAATTTACCTCATCATTACCAGTAGTCTAATACAGCAAAGAAGTGAAATGCAAAAAATAGTCTATTTTGCTCTTAAGATATCCCAACAGACGATGAAGAGCACCCTAATGATCTTTATCAGGATTATGTGTATATCTACTCAATCTACTTACAGTGTATGCCATATCTAGTCAAGTATAGTTTATTAGAAACATAACACTTCCTATGATCTTTGCATTTTCAGATTGAGACACACTTCTTTTATTTTTCTTAAGACTTATACAAGTATCATAAGGTGTTATTACAGAGGGTCATCAAAACAGTCCAAATCTCTTTAATAATTTTCCAATGTAGTATTATTGACTCAGAAAAAAATCCATTTCCAATTTTTCTTGGTTTAACACCAAGTACGTCAGCTTCACCTAAATCTTCCATTTCAAAATGTGACGATAATAACAACTTGGTATGATTACCTCTATGTTTGTTCCAAAGATGAGCATATCATAAATATACAAACATATAATCATACACTCAACTCCAAACATTTTTTAGTAACACACATCTGAGGAATTAACCTTGAATCCATTGTTTATTAAAGTATTATTGAATCTTTTATTCCATTGTTTGTGAGCTTGTTTAAGACCATAAAGAGATTTTTAAATTTACATACTTTACTTTCTTGACCGAAAACTGTAAAGCCTTCAGACTGTATTATATAAATTTTTTCTTCTAGATCACCATTAAGAAATGTTGTTTTTACATGCATTTGATGAATTAAAAGTCCATGGATGGCAACTAGTGCAATCACGACTCTAATTGTAGCTATTTTAGTTATAGGGGAATACGGGTCAAAATAGTCAATACCTTGTTTTTTGTGCTACTACTATCAATCTAGCCTTGTATCTTTCAATTGAACATCAAGTTTTTTTCTCTTCTTGAAAATTCATTTGCACTTAATGAGCTTACTTCCCTTTGGGAGATTTACCAAGTCCCAAATTTGATTCATAGTTAGAGAATCCAATTCACTTTTAATAGCTTCCTTCTATAAGCTAGAGTCTAAAGAATTTAAGGCCTCTTGGTAAAGTTTTAGGATCCCTATCTATTAGATACATATATGAAAATTAACAATCAATATCATCTGACCTTTCAACTAAAAAAGCAATCAAGAAATCAAAACCAAAATTTTTCTCAGTTATCTATCTCTTACTTCTTCTAGGTTTAAATTCGTGCATTCTATCAGAAGCCTTATTATTTTTAATTTCAAGCATACTAGTAATCGAAGATGGCATAGAAACAAATGCATTCTCATAATTAGATGTCCTAACTGATTCACTATTTTCCTTTATCATGGGAAAAGTATGCTAAGAAAAATCAGCATCTCTATATTCACATATGGATCTATCATTCAAGCACATAAATCTCAACACAATTTTAAGCATAACCAATAAATATAGAATCAAAAGTTTTAGATTCTACCATAGGTTTCTTGAATGCAGGATATGCTACCTTAGCCAAAAATCCCCACACCCTCAGGTAATTGAGGTTAGATGCATAACTTTTCTACAGTTTGTAAGGCATCTTATCCAGTTTTTGTGAGCTACCCAGTTAAGAATAAAATAGGTAGAAAGTACGGCATCCACCCACATACTATCATATAATCCAGAACTTAACAACGTAGCATTCATCATTTCTTTCGGTGTTTAGTTTTTTCATTCAGCTATACCATTCTATTGAGGAGAATCAGGTGCAAATGTTTCATGTGTAATTTCATTCGATGCAAAAAATTCTTTTAGTGACTTATCATTATATTCTCCTCCTATATCTGATCTTAACATTTTAATTCTTTTATCTAGTTAATTTTCCATTTCAACTTTATATTTTAAAAACATACGTCCTGTCTCATCCTTTGTTTTCAACAGATAAATTTTTGTATACCTAGAAAAACCATCAAAAGAGGTGATATAGTACTTTTTTCCACCTCTACAAGAAGTGTTTTTGAAACAGCTAAGTCTGTATAAATTAATTCAAGTAACTCTGTACATCTATTGGTAATAGATTTAAAAGGTTTCTTGGTAAACTTAGCTTCTACATATATAGAGCATTTACCAGTTTCATGTATTTCAGATGCATTGATAAGATTTAATGATTTAAGTTTTTTAATCGATGCAACATTCACATGACCTAATCTACCATGCCATAAATAAATAGATTCAACAATGTAGGCAAAAATAGTAGAATTTTCATTCATCATATTTGAAATAGTGTTCAAAATGAAAAGAACATTAACTAAGTATCCCTTACCAACAAAGTCACCATTTTTTATGAGAATACCTTGTCAGCTTCAAATACAATTTTAAGTCTAGTCCGATTTAATAGACTTCCAGACACTAGGTTCCTATGTAAGGAATGTACATGCAACGCATTACTTAAGGATAAAGTTCTTCTAGAAGTTATTTTTAAAAGAACCTTCCCTTTTTCAAGTAAATTTTAAAAGAACCTTCCCTTTTTCAAGTACTCTTGTCGTAGCAGAATTACCCATGAACATGCATTCCCCATTAGTAGTGTCCTGGTAGTCATGAAAGAGCTCTCAATTTGAGTAGAAGACTGTTTCGGTTGGTCAGAGACAGTGGTAGCTTCACTGGAGGGTTCTAAGTCATTGACAATAGGCAACTTCTTGGTAGCAACAGGACCTTTTATGGTAAGGATGCAATCGACCTCCAACTGCTCAAAGAAGATCAGCAACTTCTAAGACCAGTGGAGGTAATTTGTTCTGTCGAGTGGTTCGAGCTTAGACATATTGAGGAGAACCTTACCGTTCTTGATTGACATCTTGGATAATGAAATAAATCTCAGGAACTGCTTTCAGACTGATAGATGTAGATGTCAAAAAGTTGTTACGTCGTGGAATAGCCACTACCCCGAAAGCAATTTTGGCGCGATCTCAGTACTAATCGCTAATGCTAGTTGCTTCTCAAGGTTAACACAACTTCCAATTTCAAGCATGCACTCGCGAAAAAATAGATTGGAATGAAGAAAAACAATGCTTGGAACAAATAAAGCAAAGATCGAAAATAAATATACACAAATTGATTCTTTTTAAATATGTTGCTTTGTGTTTATGAAGAAGAAGAATACGAAAGGCTAGGGTTGAACGAGAAGAAAAACGGACATAAACAAGAAGAAAACTATCAAAATAATGACTCAACTTGTCTAATTGAATGAACAGCGGCAGCGACATCACATGCATGGTGAAAAGGATATACTTGCACCATCACCACACTTTAGAATCACATCTAGCATGCCTTGGTATTAATACCTTTTAGGTATTGCTTAATTCTCCAATATGAGACAACATTCTCCCATTTCCTTTTGACTTTTGTTATGAGTCTAAGCCCAGAAATCTTTTTCAAAAATATTCAAATGATTTTTCTTCAACTTAACTAAAATTCACTAATTATTATAACCAAAAGTAAGTGACAATCCATCAATAACATTAGGTTTGGAAGTTTAGTATGTTTCATAAATGAGACTTATTAGATAGAGTCATTGATCTAACTTTAACATCATTTTAATATTAATCAACTAATAGTTCAAATGACTTCAAAATTTTTGGTGACCAAAAACATTGTTTTTGAAACCATTAGGAGCCCAACAAACTTCAAAACTCAAAACTAGAAATGTATTTTGAACTTTAATTTATTTTTAGAAATAAAGAGTAACCTTAACACTTTAACAATTCCAACCATATTTTAAATACCACTTTAAATATTCAAAAGAACTATTTCAAAAGATAAATATTCAATCCTACCGTGTATAGGGGAAAAAAATCAAAATCACTGCAAATAAGATATAAAAATAAACATTAAATAATTATATAGTATTTTTATCATATCTTTTATATTTTGCATTTCTATACCATCTTTAATATGTAATTGTGCCGAAAGGATGTAGTAAACATATTCCAATCCAAATAAAATAATATGTGGTGCCTTATTCTAAAATAGGTAGTAAAGTGAAGTAGGGAGTCAAACCACAAGGAGTCTCATGGGGCGAAAGCACGAGTATACGTATAGTTTAAAATTTTTCTCGTTCAGCATCAAGGCAACGTTGAACAACCTAGAGTTTAGACCCGGTTTTCCCCAAACATGAAATTACTAAGTTCATGAACCCTAGAGTGAGTTTTGTGGTTATCTCACTAGTAAAGTGGAGTTGACCGTCGCCCGTAAACCCGTGCCTACGCAAATAATATTTATGAACCACCAAACTAACTACTTATACTAACTGGTAGTACAAGTGGCAAGTCTGGGGTTGAACCTCAAAGAAGCGCGGAAGATTAGTTAATCGAAGTTCGTTTTCAGTTAAAGAGATAAATGAGGGGGAGGGGGAGGGGTTGGTGTGGATGGATAATTGAAATTGCATGAGAATAAAATGTGAGAAAAGTAAAGATAGAAGTGCAATTAATCGAGATATCATAGCTTAGAGGAATAGATTCACCCAATATAATTTAGATCATCAAACCAATTTATGACTTAAATTTCTTGTTTATGCTTAGCCTAATTGATTGGAATCCCAATCAATGGTCCTAATTATCTAATTAATCAAAATGCACAGAAAAGGAATCCGCTCCATACAAATTAACTAATCGCATTAAATTCTAGGGATTATGCTAAGATGAGTGTTTAACTTCCAACGTCTAACTAAACAATCAATATAGTTTTTTTCTCTAGGTTGCTAGGAATAGTCCTTTTTTTCCTAACTAACTTATTGCTTCCAATGGGATTATCCTATAAATATGTGTTAAATATTACAAGGTAATCACAAAGCGTTAGAATCATACGATAAAATTATTGGGCGTCAATCAACAATTAAAATCATGTGATTCATAAATATAGATTTAGATCAAAACCCATAAACAAGTTTATATACATCATTAAATTGAGATCTCACAAAATTACATCGAGTTCCTTCGAATCCCTAAACAAAGAAACCAAAATATTACCTTCCATAGAGGATGAGAAGTTACAATCCCGGATCTACTCGATAAATTACTAAAGAAACTGAAAATTGAAGGAAAAGGAAGAAGGATGAAGTCTAACTCCAGCCTCCATTAATTCGGCCTCCTAAGTTCAACATAATCTGACCTAGGGCCGAGGAGAAGTATATATAAAGGTCAATGCAGCATTGCAACGTCCTCATCATCACTAAAGTAGTAGCATTCCGCAAGGAACTCGGCCTCTGAGGTATAGGCGATGGACTATTCTGGTGTGCTCTTCAATTCCTGTGTGGCCTCTGTTAGCTAGGCAACATGGGTGATCAATCCTTGCCGCTGAGCTTGAAGATCCTGCTGAGACTGAAGAGTACTATTATCAAGTTCAGAAATTGAAAACTCCAAATTCATACCTGGGCACGAATATCTAGGAATTGGTTCTTGCTCCTCCACCGTGTCTACATGGATTATCATACCTCTAGGTCTATGAAAAATCAAAGGAATGGTCTGGCAATGGCTCGTCGGGCCTCCCAGCTGAAGTTGCAAGTCGAGCAACAAGGTTACTCAGACTTTGCAAGTGAGTCCTCGCCTCTGCCTTGGGGCGAAGACTCTCCTGCTGGATGCGCTCGAGCTCTTGCTGCCTACGTAGGTTGTCCTGCTCAAACTTAAAAGATTTGTCAACAAGAAGTCTCTAAAGATATACCTGACCCTGAAGACTGAGCGTGGGTCAACTGGTGTGGTGCTGTGAAATCTTGGCTGCCAAAGCTCTGTTGCCAAATTGAGTATCTATGGTCAAAGGACTCCCCTACCAAGAATGGTGAGGCTCGTAGTCCCAAAGACCATAATACCCCTATTTGGTAAATCCATATGGTGCTGGCATCCACTACAACCTCGAAAATTCTTGTGTGGGATGCCCCCTCGAGTAGGAAACTCCCGCACACCTCTAGTTGTTGCGATCTCCTTTTCACCAAGTGGCCAACTAAGGAAGTCAACTCGGTAAGCTCATGGCGAAGGCCACTTACCTCATCATAAAAATTTGTAACTTAACCTTTGGATGTAGAAGATTGATTCGGAAATCCTGTCATACTTAACTGACACAAAAAGAAAATAAATCAAAGCAAAAGAAATTTTAATTGAAAAACTAACTAAGAAGAACTAATTGGCTTCCCCAGCAACGGCGCCAATTTGGTAAAGTGGAGTTTACCGTCGCCGGTTAACCTGCATCTATGCAAATAATATTTATGAATCACTACTAACTACTTATACTAACTGGTAGTACAAGCGGCAAGGTCATGGTCGAACCTTAGGGAAGCACAGAAGATTAGATCATTAAAACTCGTTTTTAGTTAAAGATATAAATGTCTAGGGGGAAGGGGGTATTGGTGTGGATGGATAATTGAAATTGCATGAAAATAAAATGCGAGAAAAGTAAAGATAGAAGCGCAATTAATCGAGATATCTTAGCTTAGAGGAGTAGATTCACCCAATGAAATTTAGATCATCGACCCAATTTATGACTTAAATTTCTTGTTTATGCTTAGCTCAATTGATTGGAAGCCTAATCAATGGTCCTAATTATCGAATTAATCAAAATGCACAGAAAATGAATTCGCTCCATACAAATTAACAAATCACATTAAGTTCTAGAGATTACGCTAAGATGAGTGTTTAACTTCCAACGTCTAATAAACAATCAATACGGTTTTTTTCTCTAGGTTGCTAGGAAAAGTCCTTTTTGCCTAACTAACCTATTGCTTCCAACGGGATTATCCTATAAATATGTATCAGATATTACAAGGTAATCACAAAGTATTAGAATCACACGATCAAATTATTGGGTGTCAATAATCAATTAAAATCATGCAATTCATAAATATAGAATCAGATCAAAACCTATAAACAAGTTTGTATACATCATTAAATTGAATCTCACAGAATTACATTGAGTTCCTCCGAATCACTAAACTAAGAAACCAAAATCTTCCCTTCCCATGGAGGATGAGAAGTTACAATCCGACATCTACTCGATAAATTAATAAAGATACTGAAATTTGAAGGAAAAGAAAGAAAGATGAAGTCTAATTCCAGCCTCCATCAATTCGGCCTTCCAAGTTCAACATAATCTGACCTAGGGTCGAGGAGAAGTATATATAGAGATCAACGCAGCGTTGAAACTCTGATGCGGTCGAAAGGAAGCGTTAGGCAAGAAGTCCAATACATGGCCAACGCTCACTCGCGCGTGCCTCATTACTTGTCCGTCAATTTTCACAGCGTTGCAACGCTCTATAGAAGCATTGCAACGTTGGTGCTTTTGTCTTTCAATGTTGAAGTTCAAGCATTGAGATTCGTTGGAACACTAGCGATGATTCAACTTTGGAGCATCGTAACGCTTGGGCCAGCGTTGCAACGCCCCCTACACTCCAAGCTACTACTTTCAAGTATTGCACGAATGTTAGGCTTAGGCCAATTATGAGTGTTGTGACGCTTTCGTAGGGGAATTTTGGTCATTTTGATTCCTTTGAAGCCCGAATGCTCAAATTAACTCCAAATTGCTTCAAGTTAATCTCATTCTTCACTAAATGATTAGTTCTACCTCTTGGTTGCTCGATACCTACAAAATAGGAAAATAAAAATATAAAATTCAATAACAAGTCCGAATTAAGCTAGGAATAATAGCTCTTTTTTAGAGCTATCACTCATGTTTAGAAGAGATGGAGAGAGTACACTTGTGAAAATAACTCTTTATTCTCAAAGGGCTATGAAAACCACAATACAAAGGGCACTAATTACAAGACCAACTCTTTAAAGAGTCTACAAATGGAGAGTAATTCACTCAATACTCTACGCAAGTGCAAAGTGGATGTGATATCTTGACAATCTCAAGACTATCACTATTTATATAGCTAAAAGGAGCCTAAAATCGTGTAAGTAGTGGGGGAGTGGCCTTAGTGGGGGTTTAACTACCTACTTTCCTTATTTTTAGGGCCATTACTCATTCCCCAGGTTCCCTTCCTTTTAGGGAGGGGACATGCCCACTAATTCCCCTATTTTAGCTCCCATGATCTCACTTACTAAATTTAGGACACCATTACCCTATTTTGTAGAAAGCCATTGTCCCAATAAATGAGTGTTTGTCCTTGAAAGCAATGTGTACCTTCATCTCATGTTAGGCACATGGTCTTCACGCATTTGAGAAGTCTTCCAACTCTTCAAGGGTCTTGTGTGCACCACGTGCATTGCCTGTTTGTGGCCGCTAGGATGAGCATTGAACAGCATCTCTCATGCATGTTGCCTCGCGCATGAGCCATTGCTCAGATGTTTGGCGCATGCCTGGGATGCTCGTGTATCCGCCTGGCATGTGCATGTGTCGATCGTTGCCTTATCATGTGTTGCACCATGCCCGTCTAGGCTATGCACGTATGCCTTGCATTTGGGCCTTGCACGCATGTCGATGGCACCTGTAGGCGTGCGCACTTGCCTATCACATGTCCCATGTTGTTCCCATAAAATAGAGCATGATCCAACTACCTACGTTGTGCCTCCAGTGTCTAGCTAACCTCCCTGGGTTAGCCCCATGCACCAGCCTATACTCCCCAAACCTTGGGCGTGTTTGTCTCGGCTAACCTCTCATTAGCCTTGGGCATGTTCTCCACCCATCCGACGTGGCTCACCTGTCGTGTCATGTGCTTTAGGTCTTGAGAGTTTGACAGGAAGCCACAATGATTCCTTAATTGAAAAGCTTATAGTGTAGTCTCCAAAGGGGGGGTTTGTTGATTGGAATTGTTGTAATTGAAAATAAATTCACATGAAATTTAAATGAGAATAAGGGAAAGAAAGAGAGATTTGTAAAATTCAATGGTGAAAAGTTCTAGCTCGGGTTTAATGTTATGTTTCTGCAATTAGATTAATTGATCATTGAACTCTAGATCAAACATTCCTTGCTTAAGCCTAACCAAATTAATTAGAATCCTAATTAACCGTCCTAACTACTTAATTAATTAAGATGCATAGAAAACGAATCCGCCTTATACATCTTAATTAATCACATTATGTTTTAAGGATATGCTAGGATGAACGAATTAATTTCCGCAGTCTAATTAACTCATTCAATATGATTTCTACCTCAAGATTGATTAAAGCATTACATATAATGGGCAACTCATATCAAGCAAGTGAATCTAATCTTTTTGCTTCATAATGGTTCATTGCCTTAATCAAGGTTAAACCTAAGTATAAATTTACATTAACAAGTGTCAATCAAATACATGGAAATGCAATTTATAGCAAAGAACTCAGAGTAGAAATCCTTATACAAGAGTTTGAACAATGTACAATGTAAAACCAAGTCTCACAATTAACATAAGAATGGGGAAAATTATCAAACCCAAGCTAGAAAAGTTGCCTTTAGCCTCTAATCATCCTAAAAAATACAAGAGATTAAGCTCCAAGATGACTAAAATGGTTAAAAACAAGTATTCCTAGTGATCCCCCATCAAATCGGACTAAAATTTCATTTTATAACAGTGCGCAGTACTGTGACGTTAGACGATTGGGAGGCCCCTTTCCGAAGCGTAGCAGGCGCACGTGAGGAGTTCCGTCAAGTTATGGAGCATGCGGTGCTTTCTCACTTTTTCAAATAATGAGCTCTTCAAGCGCAGTGTAGAGCGTTGTTGCGTCTGCCTCAGAGGCATTTTTGTAATTTATCGACCTTCTTTCTCCCTTAATGTATTTGAGCTCCAATTTTGCCTGTTTTAGCACCATTTCACTCTGAACACCTTGTTCTTCCTCTTAGGCACATTAAATGGAGCAACAACTCCAGATTAAGCAGAGGGAGATGACACATTTTCGATGCTATCAATGTCTTTTTAACTTTTTCCCAAACCAAACCTTAACCAAAAAAAAAAAAAAAAAAAAAAACATATATACATACTCCACTTAAAAGTTGAAATTTGGAATTCCTTCTCCACTTTGCCTATTCAACACCGTATTATAATTAACTGAAATTTTATTCCTACAAGCCCTTAAAAAATAAATAATTAAAGTCCCACCCCCATATATCATAAGATTGGATTTATTCATGTATATACAACACACTCGAGAGAGAAAAATGGATATAAAAAAAATCGTTTTAAAATTCTTCTTTTTTTTCTTGAACTACTTCAAATTAAGTTTGTTAGTCAACAAAGCATCAACTTTGAATTGAAACCATATTTAAAAATATCAATATGAATTCGATTCTTTACTTTAGGCATTCAAATCAATGTCCTAAACTTCCAACCCAAAGTTTCCAAAAATTCAACTTTTGGTAAGGATTCCACCCATCAACATGCCATAAATTGGTTCTCGTGATTTAGATATAATTTCGCTTTACCCTCCCTCATTTGAATTCAAAATTTAATTCGACTAATTTTTATTTTTTAAATACGTTTTTATTCAATCTTAAACCATAATAGTATACGTTAATTAAAACACATTCTATAAAACAGAAAATATCAACTCATAATCATATAAAATAAGGGAAAGTTCAATATTGTAACAACTTATTTAGATAAAGACAATCAATGATATTTGACCAAATTGAAACTATACATAAACATAAATTATAGAGATTGAATAGGTGCCTAATTTTTTTGCTCTCTAGTTTCTTAGTTTGGTAAACATTTAATAGCCGTCCAAAAATCATATCCACTATACTCAATTTTCCACGTGGCATGACCAAAATTTAGCGCATTGCATTTTTCCACTTTAAAAAAATCTTATCATTTGAAGCCAAAGGAAAAAAAAAAAAAAAAGCATTGAAACTTTAAGCATCTTTTTCTAAGAAACTGCCACGTCATCATACACAAAATTGAAGAGTGAAAGCAAACCCTAACTTCCTATCCATATCTCACCAATAATCCAATAATGTCTCTTCAATCGAATCATTTTCCTTCAAGCTTTTGTATATATGTATACGATTCTACTTTCTATCGAGAGTTTGATATCATAAAAAAGATCGGCTCAAGTACTATTTTAGTTTTGTAGTTTGACTTTGTTTCGTGTAGATCCTGATACTTTTGGAAAGTAATTATTTTAATCGTTAAGTTTCATTTTTATCTCATTCTTTTCGATCAAAGTTTCAACATGGGATTCCATTCAAAATTTCCTTGAAAAATAAGGAGAATCATTTCAAATAGGAAAAAGAAACATTATAATACAAATTTCGTTTTTTTTTAATGAGGGATTTAAACCATGGACCTCAAGGTCTAAAATAATTATTATCAACTATTTCTTTTTAACAAATATTTCATTTGTTCTGTTGTTAATTTATGTACATATATTAAGCAATGGTATATATTTTGGAAAATTTTTCTACTACAATAAATGTACTTGACTTTCAATAGATTTTGAATTATTATCATAAAAAAAATATTTATTATTAGAATAAAAAAGGAAGCCTTTTGACTTAACTTTAAGTTCAGAACTTTTTTTTTTTATAATTAATATGTCTTTTCTATTATTTGAATGAATGAAGACTTGAAATACTTCTCCGATACACCAAAAGAATCTATACTATACTTTAAAATATGATTGAGCTTAATCTTCTTAATATTGTTTTACATTATTTACAAATATAATAAACTTTCATTACTATCAACGATAGACTATGATAAACATTTATCAGTATCAGTGATAAATGTCTATCGCAGTTTATCACTAATAGACGGTGATATTTTATTATACTTAAAAATATTTTTAACAATTTTACCATTAAAATAATTATCTATTTTTTTCTGTTACAATGATTAGAAAATTTGACTCATTAGACTCATAGACCTTTCTTTTTTTATTATTATTTTTTTAATGAAAAGCAAACTTGCAGAACATGATTTAACTACTGATTTGCCACGTTAAAATTTCAAATACTCTTTTAGATAGGGAAAAATGACAAAAGATAAAAACGCGTCACCAAATTATTGTTATAACCAAAAGTAATAATAATATATAATTAAAAAAAACATCGTCTGTAGTATTCAGAAAAAAAAAAAAAAAAAAACCTCTGCCTAACTTGTCGTGATCTTGCCCTCCCAAATGTCGCCACGTGTCGTTATTCACATTGCCGACCAATGGTTTATATTTTCATTCATTCCACGCGTGGAAAATACAGTTCCACGACTTTATCATTTGCTTTTAATTTTCTTTCTTTCTTTTTTTTTTTTTCTTTCTTTTTCCTATTTCTCCTTTGGATTCTATTTTTAAAATTTTAAATATATCTTCGAGTCCACGTTCTTTTAGATGATTTTGATTGTATTAGCCCTCGATTTTTTTGGATATTAAAATTTAATTTAAAAGTAATTCAATCATTTCATTAAACACTTCAACTAAGTCGATAGAAAGTTAACTAAAGCAAGCATAACTCAATTGATATCTAAGTGTGTTCGTAACTACAAAGTCTGTGGTTTAAATTCTCTTATTCCAATTGTACTATCAAAAAGTCTCATATCTTTAAAAATAAGCATAACTAGCTGTCATTAACTTGTATTACCCACTTTATAGTTAAAGGTCTGAATCTTCACTCCTTTATTGTTGTACTAAAAAGGAAACTAATGTCTCATAAATATATATTTTTCTTCATAAGTTCAACATATAATCATGTCACTGAAAAGAAATGTACGTTGTTATTATTATTATTATTATTTTTTACAATGTAAGAGTTACCAAAATTGAACTTCTAATTTCTAGGTGTTGATAGTACAAATTCTATGTTAGCTAAGTTATATTCATTTTGGTATATTTAAGTTATTCTTATGGTCTATGTACTTTAAAATATGATATATTTTTAATTCCTATATCATCAAATGTTCAAATTAAAGTTAATATGATTTTAGTAATTCTTATCATTAGTTGTCAAAGTGAGTTTAGCTCAATGGTAATTAGTATAACCTTCCTTCCTAGAGGTGGAAAGACTTGATTTCCCCATCCTCCTGATTGTTATAATACAAAAAATCTTATTGTTAGATCATACTGTCAGTATATGATTAACTATTTCAAAACCATTTATAGTCCCTATTAGCTTTCAAACCTTATAAGTTTTGAAAGGAAAAATTTCACGGATAGAAAAAGAATGTCAAACTATTTAGAGAAATAGCCAAAAAAAAAAAAAAAAAAAAAACTAATAGATACTGGTAGACTTCTATCAGCATCTATCACATAGTATCAATGATAGACTTCTATCAATTTCTATCACTGATAGATTTTATCATCCTCGATCAGCTATATTAAAGAATATTAAATTTTGTTATTTGGTGTAAATAGTTTACTTTATTTTTCTATTTTTGAAAATTTCCATTTTAAAAATTATTTATCATTTTTTTCTTGAATGGATACTATAATTATTATTTTACTAAATTCGATATAAATTAACTTCAAATTGGTAATGGAGATTAATAACATGTAAAATGATTTTATTTGAACATTTGGAAGTGCAAAACCAAAATACAATCCATTCTAAAATCTATGAACCAAAATAATATTTTTTATCTATTATTTAATAGAAGAATTATGTTTTATGTGGCAATTAGCACTTACGTCAATTAAACTATTAGCATGTTTGACCATTCATGGTTAAAAAATCATTTCTGTCATTTTCAAAATCACATGAGAAATATTTATAATCATTCCAAATCCATTTTAATAATACGAAAAATGAATTTAAAAGTATAAATTTAAATATTAAATTGACTTTGAGTGATTAAATATGTATTTTAAAATAATTTTAACTATTTTAAAATTACTCTCAAACTACCTTTTACGAAAGAACCTAATCAAGATTGGTTATAAAAAAAAAATGCATATAAACTATTTCCAAGTTATGCTTAATTCGACACCTATTAACATCTTTCTAATTAAGGATAATTTAATATATTTACCACTTTTTTTAAAAAAAAAATTACGGCAAAGAAAAAAAGAAAAAAGAAAGAGAAAGAAAAAAGAAAAGAAAAGAAAAAGTAGTTTCGTCGTTATCTCGAGGGTGCATGCACCGGAACAAGCTTGGCCGTACTCGAACCAGATAAACACAACTAAAAAATTGATTCACTCTCTTTAAAATCCACGTGTCGCATCTTCAATGGTTCCTATGTCAAGTGGGTCCCCCTCTTCTCATTAACGACGGCCGTACTTTTCTCTCTATAAAACCCATTTCTCTCACTGCCTCCCAAGTTTCAATTCTCCAACCAATAAACAAGCACAAAAAAAAAAAAAAAAACCCATTAAACTAAAAATCCCCAATTCCTTTTATTTTCCATTAAAAAAAAATGGGAGTAGCTGAAAAAGATCCACTTTCAGAGCTGAGCCTGCCGCCGGGATTCCGATTTTACCCAACCGACGAAGAGCTTTTAGTTCAATATCTCTGCCGGAAAGTTTCTGGCCACCATTTCTCCCTTCAAATCATCGGCGACATCGATCTCTATAAATTCGACCCTTGGGTTCTCCCTAGTACGAATCCAAAACACTATTCAAAATATCATTTCCATTTTCTTTTTTCTAAATTAAAATAATTATATTTTTGTTTTTGGGTTTTGCAGGTAAGGCCATGTTTGGCGAAAAAGAATGGTATTTTTTCAGTCCAAGGGACCGTAAATATCCGAACGGGTCGAGACCGAACCGTGTCGCTGGATCGGGATATTGGAAGGCGACCGGAACCGATAAGATTATTAGTACTCAAGGAAAAAGAGTTGGCATTAAAAAGGCTCTTGTGTTTTATGTTGGGAAAGCTCCCAAGGGAACTAAAACTAATTGGATCATGCATGAATATCGTCTCATTGATGCTTCTCGCAAGACGGGCAGTATTAAGGTATATAAAATTTAAATACAATCGCATCGAATAAAAATTAGTTTAAGTTTATGAGTTTAGTGGTGATTTTATTTTTATTTTTTTAATTCAGTTGGATGATTGGGTTTTATGCCGAATATACAAGAAGAATTCAAGTGCGCAAAAGCTGCCACCGATGACGAGCAGCATTTCGAGTATGGAATGTAGTAATGGGGGGTCGTCGTCAACATGTTCTTCGTCGCACCTCGACGACGTTCTCGAGTCGTTGCCCGAGATTAAAGACCGGTTCTTTAGCTTGCCTAAAGTCAATTCTTTCTTAACTTTACAGCAGCAAGATCATGAGAACCTCAAGTTTCTTAATAATCATCTTTTGGGGTCCGCTAATTTCGACTGGGCTTCCGCCGCCCCTGCAGCCTCCTTTGAAGGCCTCAACTTGGCCGCCGAACTTGCTCCGCTGACTCAGTCCCACGCTCCGTCCGGGTTCATCGATTCCGATATGTGTATTCCATCCAGCGAACCGCCAAGGAGCACGGCGGAGCAGGAAGTACAGAGTGGATTTCAACGGTTTCAGAATTCCGGTTGGTTGCCGCAAAATTTCTCCAACTCCGGCGACGGTTTTGGGTTTTGAAAAATGTCCGGTGACCGGTTCGGCCGGAGTGGATCCGGTTTAGGGGAGCAGGTTAGAGAGGGCTGTTTGTGTAGATAATTCTTTGGGCTAACATTCGGGATTTCAGATACCAGACAAAAAATATGGAAATTGGGTCCAAAATATTAGGGCAATTTTTACTCCAATACCTTACAATTACATCAAATATTTGCACTTTTGATTCAGCTAAATGTTAGCAATAAATGTTGTACTTTTTACCATATGGTCAATATTTGTTTTAACATTTTACTAACAAACGTATTCTCAATAGACTTTTAATGAATTATATGAATTAAAGAAAATATTAATTTTTATCCCTAAATTTTAATGATTATTTCAATTTAAATTTTAAATTTTTGTAAATGTATCAATTTGAATCGTCTATTACAATCTATTTTGAAAACCTCCTCTAAAACTTATAATTGTAATCCTATAAACTTTAATTTTAAAAATGGATCAATTTAAACTTTTAGTTAGAATTTTCTTCAAAATCGTTCATGCATTTACTTTAATTGTCCATTTTATAAAATTAGCAATTACAAAAGTCTATACATGTTTGAGAATTAACATGTATCGATGATTAAAAGATAATCGCAATGAAAGATCTAAATTGGTTGATTTATGAAAACTTAGGAGTTTAATTGACTCAATCATAAGTTTCCCATAACATCAGTTGATTGAAATCTGGAGATGAGTATAAATTAGTACACTTATAAAAATTTAGAGTTTTAATTGATACAATTTTAATTGGGTTTTACTTGATACAATCCAAAGTTTAGAGATATAGATTGATATTTTTCTCAATATGGAATGATATAAAATTAATAAGTTTTCAGAGAAAAACAATATTAGAGGTAATTTTTTTTTAAGAAAAAAAATGTTTCCATAATTAATTTGTGTATTAATCAAACTTAAGTTTATGTATAACGTAGTTGGTGATAACTTTCGGAAATAGAAAATTTTAAAAAGTAGTTCTTGAAGAGTGTTTAATTTTTATGTTAGGATTTACTTTAAAGATGGGGAGTAAATAATCAATGTTATTAACAATGATTTAGAAAACAAAGAGTAATATATATTATATAGGATTCATATATAGTTCTATACCATTAGTTTTATCATAAAACGAATCCACCGTATTAATATATATAATAATAATAATGTCAAAATAAATATATAACTCAATTGACATAAAGTTTGTATTATCAATTTCTAGATTAAAAATTTAATTTTTATGCTCACAATGTTAAAAAAACAAAGAATAATAATTAAACTATATATAGATAATAAAATATTTGATTACATATATTCATCTAAGGTTAAGGTGTGAAGTGATTGCAAGACATAAACAAAGAAAATAACATTTGAAGTGTTACGATATATATTTTTATGGAGAATACAATATGAGAAAACAATGTAATATTAACCCTTAATGTAATATATTTTATTTCCATTCTTGAGTTCATTCTTCTCCTATAAATTATAATACAACTAATTTTGCTAATATAACACGTCCCAATAATGAAATGCTAAGAATATATTCACTTAATGAAGATATTTTTGTATATTTAATGACCTAATCCGTATCTTTTTTTTTTTTTTAAAAAAAGAAAACGTATGAAGAATACAAAATATTGAAAAAAATGGAAGGATATAAAAGTAATTGACATGCTCCATAGATTATTCGGTCCTTTCAAAAAAAGAAAAAAGAATGGATAGCGTAGCATAAAGTCATGCAATAATGTTAAGTTAAATATTTTATGAAAAATGTTGAAAATGAAAATTGTTATAATAAAATGGACAACTCGATTATTAAGATAGTGGCCAAATATACGGGACCATTTGTCCTTATGATAATGCTACAATGAGACGTTAGTTTTCAGTAAAGACATATATTAAATTCTCTAAAAAAAAAAAAAATATAACTTTTAGTTCAACAATAATTGACATATACTATCTCTACATATATTAAAAATTAAATTTTTATAGCTAGAGTTTAGAAAGCACGAGAGAAAATCAAGCAACGTTGTTGAAAAGAAAGAGAGATTTGTAAATGTAAGTTTAGTTCTATAGAATTATAAACATCATAATATAAATGGTCCGTTTGGATTAACTCGAGAAAAAAGTATTTTTTTAAAAAAATATTTTAAATATGTTTATAAAAAAATTGTTTAAATTACTCTTCAAATGCTATTTTGAGTAGCTGTGAAATACTCTATTTTTTTTAAAATGATTTATTTTTTTAAATTAAACACTTGAAAATATATTCAAAACATACTCTAAGATAGGTAATCTTAATTATTGGAAAAACATGAATTTTACTTTGCAATTAATTTAAAATTTGTTAAATCACAATTTCAATCCCTAAATATTTAAATGTGTACGTGTCTACGGTGTCTTTAGACTTTGAAAAATATCTAATAAATTATTAAACTTTAATTTTGTATCTACTAGGTCTTTGAACTTTAACGAGTGTCTATAGGTTCTTAAAATTTGAATTTTGTATCCAATAAATCTCTAAAAGTTCAAATTGGCATCTAATAAATGTTGGACACATATTCAACACTTTTATGAACTTACAAGACACAAAATTTAAAGCTTAGATCTCATCAAACATAAACTTTGATTTTAACTTATATCGAATAGGTTAGTTGATTTTTTTAAAAAATAATATATCATAGATCTATTAGACGCAAAATTAAAAGTTTAAAGGTCCATTCAATATATTTTTAAAGTTTAAATATTTATTAGACATGAAATTGAAAGTTGAAAAACTTACTAAAGTTTAGAAACTTAATAAACACAAATTAAGTCTCATTTGGTAATCATTTGGTTTTTTGTTTTTGTTTTTGAAAATTAAGCCTATAGACATATGTCCACCTCCAGATTTCTTTCCTAGTTCTCTATATTTTATGAGTGGTTTAAAAAACCAAGTCAAAATTTTGAAAACTGAAAAAAGTAGTTTTTAAAAAATTGTTTTTGTTTTTCGAATTTGACTGAGAATTCAATCATTTTACTTGATAAAGAAGCAAACCATTAGAAAAAATAAGAGGAAATAGACTTCATTTTCAAAAACCAAAAACGAAAAACGAAATTTTACCCAATGAAGCCTATACTTTTTAAGGATTAAACTCGTACTTCAATACTTAAAATTATACCAATTTAACTAGTGGATTTGTTGGGTATATATTCAACTACATTGTTGGATTTGTGTTATGTGGGGCAATATGTGCTAGCGACCTTAATTTTGTTATGTATGGTTTTGGTTTCTTCCATGTGTTTTGTATGCATTTCATTTAAAAATTATTGATTCACTTTTTATTTTTCTAATATTTATTTATTTGGTTTATTAAAAAAAAAATATTTATTTATTTGGTTGTCAAGCCATGCTACCTTAAGCTAGTTGCAATCCCCAAATTAACCTGCTTTTTACATTAATGGTTTAATTTTTCCCCCTAATTTAATTGAGAAAGTTGGTAGTCACGATTTATGGTATTTATTTCTCTTAAAATAACTATACCACACTAATTTAAGTAACTTATCTAATGTAAAGTCGTATAAGCATTTCCTTCTAAATTTGTAATATCTTTATTTTCTTTTCCATAAAAGATTTGTTTTTATTTTTCTTATTGGAAAAAATTTCATTTTTTTATCTCCGTCGAAAAATGATTATTTCCCTATCTTATAAATTTTACCACTTGTATTTCTTAAAATAAAAAACTTTTATTTCCTCCATTATCTCCACCAATATTTCCTTTTTCTCACTGACAACCATAGATTGAAATTTATCGATATGAACTTAATTCAACGATATTTAGTATGGACTTCTTCTTTAAAGGTTAAAAAGTTTGATAATCTATTATTATAGCTATTGAACTAATAAAATAATAGATTGAAGTTCACTATCATAAAAAATAATTACATTACATTTTCTTTTGGGTGAGTTGCATGTCTGACAAATAAATAAATAAATTTTGAAACTGTCTTACATTTTTTTCTTTGTAGATTTAGTGAAACATAACCAAACCCAAGCCTTAAAAAGGTAAGAGCCCAAAATACCTTACCTATTGCTGTACTTTATTTTAGGTGTATCAATCAATTGATCAATTAATTGATATACTTAAAATAAAGTATATCAATGTATTGATGATATACTGAATATATCAAGTACATTAGTTAATTGATATATCTGACAGTGAGTATATATATGATATGTTATCCATATACTTCATTTTAAGTATATCAATTAATTAAGTGATATACTTTTGATATATATCAATTGAATGTGTATTTCTTTTAGGACGTTATTAAAATTAAGTAATGACTAGATGATAAGTTAATAATTAGTGTAATCACAATTATGATCTAATTAATTAAGTAATGGTCTTAATGATATATTGATAATATATTTGAAAATTTTCAAACTAGTTGCAGTAATGACAAAACACAGAATTAAAATTAAGCATGTAACCTAATAATTCTAAGTTTGTAGAAATGGAAAAATTAGCAAGCTCAACCCAATTGAAATAACTAAATGACCAAATGCCACATACCGTTAAAATATGTAATAGACTTGAAAGTTATACTTTTGATAAACTTGAAAGTTGATATACTTTTGATAAACTTGAAAGTTGTTTGATATTTGATATACTGATGATATACTATTAACATTCTTGATTTAATGTTGTTTGGTATGTATTGAGATATTATTGATGTACTATTTATATACTTAAAAATTGATTTATATGTGATGCTATTGATATTCATGAAAGTTATTTGATGTGCTATTATACTACTGATATATTTTTGATAGACTGAAAGTTGATCGATATATGGTATGTTGTTGATATTCTATTGATATTTTTTAAAATTGATTTATATGTGATATACTGCTAATACAATATTTACATATTTGAAAGTTGTTTTATATGTATAGATATATTGTTGATATACTATTAATAGACTTAAAAGTTTATAATATGTGATATACTGTTGATACATTTTGAATGTTGAGTTGATGTTAGATATGTTGCACTCATGTGTTATCACTTCAAGTATTTATTCACTGATACACTCATATCTTATATCTAATATATACTACACTAATACATTTACAATATCAAACTTATAAAATGAAGTAAACATGCTTAAGTTCAAAATAGATCGAATGTTGATTACTTTTAGACTTATTGTTCATACACTTGGAATGTTGATTGTTGATGATATAATGTTGATACACTTTTACTTCAAGTATCTGTTGCTTGATGCACACATGTCTTATATATGATATATTGCTGATACACTCAGAATATTATGCCTATAAAATGAAACACACGTGCTTAAATCCAAGCAAAGTCGACATACACGTGCTTATAGGAATTTTTGTTAGAGGGTAAAATCGACATACGAACAAAAAACAAAAAAAAAAAAAAGCAAAGTCAAAATTTGAATATTTTGCCATATTTGCAAAATTAGAAACCCTAAATACACCTTTGCAAAGTACACAAGTTATTTTGCCACCCATTACAATTTCCCTTTTTTTCCTCTGAATCACATTGTTTTTTTCCTTACATTTTCAAAATCAAAATCAAATACAACTTTAACTCTTGAATTCAAATTTTAAGTTTTAATCTGAAACCAAACGTATATTTTCGAATATAATGAAAATATATTTTTTTTTCCAATTTTCAACTGAAATCTTTAGTTTTTAAAACAAATTCTTGTATCACGAAGGCCTATTTATTTTTTCTTTTTTCTTTTTAACAAGTAGTTTAATAACAATAGAACTGTGAAAGTTAAAACTATGTTACAAACCTAATATTTCAGATTTTTTTTTTAAATTACCATATTTCAGAACTGTTCTTGGAATGAGACGCCAAACAAATAAATGATTTGGTAAAACCGCTTAATTTCGAGGGAAAAAAAACACGTAAACAGGGTGAATTTGGTATGGAATTGTGAAAATTGATATAACTCCTAAAATTCCCGTGAACGAAACTTCTCATGATGTTTGATGTTGGATTTTGTAAAATACATTGAAAATTTCTAACAGTTTATTTGGAATAACTTTAGAAAAAAAATATTTTTTTAAAAAGATTTATTTTTCTACCAACGACACCTTTGAAAAAAAAAATGAATTTAAAGTGTATTTTTTAGAAGAAAATTCAAAGTGTGTTTTCTTTAAAGGAATTTAAAGTGTATTTAGTATAACTTATTGAGTGATTTTGGATAATCAAAAGTGGTATAATTTAAATGGATTTTTATTGATAGATCAATCGTAATTTTGATCACAATAAAAAATGTAATTCAATTGCTTTTGATCAGATTTACTCATAATGATGAATCCGTCACATTTACTATTACTGTACCATTATCGATATCATTAGGGTCAAATGATAATAGTAACGATAATAGTAAATGTGACAGGTTCATAATTTTATACTATAACGATAACGGTAACGTAATTTCCAAACGCAATCATATTGATCACCCTCTGCTCCTCAAACAGATTATGCTTTTTTATTACAGATTCGAAAGTAGACCCCAAATGTCAGTACGGGTATGAAGCATAAGTAACCAATAGGAAATGTAATAAAATGGAATCCACTTTTTAGATTATCATTGATTTATTACGTTTTACCTTGGATAAATGTGACTTTGTGCAACCAAACAACTTTGTAATTTAAAATGATTTTGAAAAAAAAAATGGTAAGATATAATTTATTGGTTTAAATTTTATTTTGGTCCCCGAACTTTGAATAATGTTCTATTTTAGTCTCTAAACTTTTAAAATATTTGTTTTAGTCCCTAAAATGTGAATATCATTTTATTTTGGTCCTTGATATATAAAGAGTTTGTTAACTCTTTAACAAAATGACAATGTTTCTTATATTTTTGGGTGATTAGACTACCAAATAAGTTAGCAATACATTTTAGTTAAAAAATATGGTCGTTCAGTATTTTGGCTTGTTGGTTGTTCTTCACATTTCTATTGAAGATTTAACATAATTTTAATGTAGGGATTAAAATAAATATTTTCAAAAATTTAGGGACTAAAAATGAATATTTCTGATAGTCTGATTCAATGTTTAGAGACTAAAATAAGATTTAAACCTAATATATATATATATATATATATATATATATATATAAATGTATCGAAATTAAAAGGTATTTTAGATAAATCCATACAAAACACATTAATTTAAAAATAATGGTTAAAAAAACACATAAATTATATCTTCAACCAAGGCGTTGAAAGAAATTATATTCTACTTAGGAAATACTTTTCTTAGAGGCTGCTCCTGCACCTAATAATAGTGTGTCATGTGATATAATTTTTTATAATTTCATTTTTACTATGTTAAAAAGAGGAGAAAGTTGAATTAGGTCCAACATGTGATGCACCTAATCATTCGTCTATAAAAAAAATGGGTCACAATCTTAGTATCAATAACTCTAGTACTAAATAACTTGATGGATTATAATTAACATGTACAATAATTACTGACCAAATGTATTATTTTTTTTCTTCAATATATATATCTATATATTAATTTGAGATCAATCACATTTATGCCTTAAAATCATGATAGACCACATCAATTTCTTTATAGATTGTTTTTTACATATTGAATCTTAATGAAGTAAAATTAATTGAAAGATAAAGTTAGTTTTCAAATGATCTAAATGCAAAGGGATCAAATAGTGTTTGAGAATACATACATACATATATTCACATCCAAATTCTCACAAAATAGATGTCTCTTCATATTTTTAAAGAGAACTTCCATAAAATTGTCTCACATTTTTAAGAGGTTTGTATTTGTGTAATTTACAATAAAAAAAAATCTAGCTAGTATAGACCTTTATAATTTAGAAGATATAATAATACGAAAAATATGGATATTGAACAATGTTTTTCAATTTATAAACCATGTATATGTTGTAATTTAAATGCCATTTAAAGTTGGTTGTGTCTACTAAGAAATTTAAAAGGCACCTTTAACTAAGGACCCATTTTTCAACAATTCAAATGAAAAATAGTTTGATAAATGCTAAAAAATACAAAAAAAAAAAAAAAAAATTACTTTAGAGTTGTTTTCAAATATAGAAAATTGTTTACAAATATATACAAAATTTTACTGTTTATCTACGATAGACCGAATAGATCACGATAGACTATTATCTATGTCTATCTGTGTCTATCATCACGGTCTATCGTAGATAGACAATGATATCTTGCTATTATTTGTAAATATTTTTAACAGTCTTGTCATTTAAAATAATTTCCCTTTAGTTTATGCACTCAAATAGTTTTATTTCCCTTTTACATATTCCTTATACAAAATAATTTCTTCAATTCAAAAACATATTTTTTAAAAGATCATATCAAACGTTAAAGGACTTATTTAACCTACGAAGATAACGAATTTACACATCAAATATAATTTCGACTTTACATTTTTTTTGCTATAGCTAAAAAAGTAGAGGTAGAAACCCAATCTCAACATAGCTTAATGAATAAATATACCAATTATTATTGATTTGGGTCTGCCCACTCTAGTAATTGTTGAACCTAAAAAAAAAAAAATCTGAGTTATTTATTTTCAAGTACACCTACCCGATCCCATTGCTTGCTAATGACTATAATAGTGTGGGATAGCAAGTTGCAAAATAATTGGTGCATGGTGGGTAAGTTTCATATCAGTCGGGTCCCCTATAATTTTGGGTCAAGTACCTATAAACTTTAAAGTACTTTTTTTTTTTACCATTCTCACAAAACAAAACAAAACACCTTTCTCTTTAAAAATTTATTGGAGCTTTAATCATTCTTTTCCAAAAAATTAGATTTTAGGAGTAGTTTATGTTTGATCCATTAGTTTCAAAATATTTTATTATTAGTGCTTAACTTTTCGGTTTGATTTCAATTTAATCATAAAATTTTAAATATTAAAAATTTATTTGAAGTTTGAGTTTTATTTCTTTTGGTTCTTAAATTTTAAGATTTAAACTTTTAACTTTATTTCTTTTTATTCAGTACTCAATTTCAATCGGTCCCTATAATTTTGGGTGAAGTACCTATAAATTTTAAAGTACTTTTATTTTTGGACCATTCTCACAAAACAAAACAAATACCTTTCTCTTTAAAAATTTATTGGAGCTTTAATCACTTTTTTTCGAAAAGATTAAATTTTACAAGCTAGTTTACGTTTGATCCATACGTTTCAAAATATTTTATTATTAGTGGTTAAGTTTTCGGTTTGATTTCAATTTAATCCATAAAATTTCAAATATTACAATTTTATTTGAATTTTGAGTTTTATTTATTTTGACTCTTATGTTTCAAGATTTACACTTTTAACTTCATTTTTTTTACTCAATACTCAATTTTATTGTTAATATCTACTAATTCATTTAAAAGAATTAAAAAAACACTACTAAAAAACTGTATCTTCATCTTGACAGCTAGAAAATGACAACTTAATTAATACTTTATACATTTTGCTTGTCAAGTTCTTAAGTACTTTTCTTTTTTAATTATATTATAGAAACTACATATAATTGCTCCTATTTTGAGACCCAACAATGATATAATTAATTTAATTGAAGAGGATAATCATTTATTAACCAAATAAACAAGCAACATGTATATTGTCATATATCTACAACCTCATGTTAACAAAGTTCATGTATCCTAAACATATATATTGTCATATACTTACAACCTCATGTTAACAAAGTTCATAACAAACTTCATATGAACAATTTCTAAATTAGAAGACTTTCATTCTCATATGAACAATTTCAAAAAGAATGTTGAACCCCAATATAAACTCAAATCCCAAAAGAATGATCAAACCCATATTTGAACAATTTTAAAAATTACACGACTATATATATATCAAGTACCCCATATGATCAACACACATATTTCCAAAATTACACGACTATAATTTAATTAACGAATAAATATGTTTATACTTTCATTTACTTTTTTTCATAATGTTTTTTTTAGACCTTTTTTAATATTTTTTTGAGACCGAAAGATCGCAATAGCCATATTGCCAAGAAACAACCACAAAACATTAAAATAAAGTAAACTTTAAAATGAAAAACATCATAGGCAAGAAGTTAACTTACGTCTCTGTTACATATCTGATATCTACTCAGGATGTTGTTCATAATGAGTCAAGATAATAGACAATATCGTCATACGCATTAATAGTCAATAGTGCCCAATGTCCACTAAATAGAATACAATTAGTATATGTTTACTGTTAATGCAAGAACTTTTAGTGATTTGATTGGTAAAACTTTACTTAATCTGGATTAAAAGGAGCAAAAACTATGATTTTGTTATAAAATCATTAGACTACTACATAGGTTTCGAGCCCTAATTTCTTGAGAGTAGTGTCCAATAGATATAATAGACGGGTAAAAAAAATATGTATTATAAAACTTCCTTTGAAACAACAAAATATGATTGCAAGTACCTATAAAAGATTAAAAGTCAATAAACGAGTACCTATAAAAGATTAGAGTACTGAAATGAATCACATTATATTACTTACACCATATAAGTCATCAATGTCAAAGTCTCAATTTCTTTCATGTTAAAAAGTCAACAATATATTATCACAAGCCACAACTCTTTCTACTGAAACCACACAATTCAACAGGTAGTTGGAAAGAAATGCTAGACTCTTTGCCATTATATTTTCAACACACCTAAGTACTGACTTTAAAGGTAGTGGCAAATTGACTGTTGACTCACTAACAACCTCTTTTTCCTTGGCAATTCTCATTGATGTTTTCTCCTAATACGAACATTATGAAAGTCATTAATGCAACAATATCAAATTCATAAACCAACAAAATCAACCAATGCAACAAATTGAGTAAACTTAACTAATTACCTTTAAAGTTCATTCTTTTTTACTCTCATTCTTGATATTCTCTTCTTGATCATTCAAAATGATCACATGCATGTTTGCTTTTTGTTTAACCTTATTTATCTTCACCTTGTTTTTTTAGTTTCGTTTGGAATTTAATCCCTTTTACATTCTTGTAGTCGTTTGGTTTCTTTTCGGATTCAATCTCATATGCCAATCATGGTTTGGAGCAATTTTTGTCCAGATGTCGATGTAGACTATGTCATTTGATTGTGAGCTTCCAATTCTTTAATGCACAAACGAAGTACTTCATTCTCTTTACTGATTTCCTTATTTTGATCACTCTCTTATTTTGAACATTTCACTATGTGAAAGTAAGGCGTAGGGGTAACAAAATTGCCAACTCCATGGACACACCTCTACTTTCTTGTGTACCGAAGAGCTGAGTCAAAATATCTTTGGGAGATGGTTGTTTGTTGCCAAGTGGATCATAACTCTTTGAGACTTTGTCCTAGAAAGAAATTATATTCGATCATAATTTAACAAATGTATATATGTAACTTACTCTGTAAAATGTAATGCGTCTTATGATTTGATTGACAACTTCTTGGATGTGTTCATTATCATACTCTCTGTTCTTATTTGCTCGAGCCTTCCTCCACACATTAGCTCTCTCGAAATCACCTTCATTGAAGATATTTTTTCTACATTCCAATGAAGACAAATTTAAATATATTAAAATGATTTAAGAATCATGAAAACATAAACTAATTTCCATTCTTAACATACTTCCGCTTTGATTCACCACATTCAAGACATTCAATTATGTTATTATGTTATTTTCTATACAAACAAAAATCATTAAGGGATGCATGAATCTTTTCATCATTCATTCCTAATGTACATAATGTTTTCTTTGCATCATACATTGATGTTGGGAGCTAATTGGTAGTAGACAAAATTTCCTTAAAAGTTTTGAGTAGTTCTAAACAGCTAATATCAATCCATCTATATTTAACTTTTAAATTGTACAACTTGGCTAATGTAGACAACTTGGTGAATTTTTGCATCCTTCATATAATGGGTTTTCAGCAACATTAAGCAAGTTCTCAAATTCATTTGGATCTTTTGAATATAGATAGCACAAAAAATGTGCTATCTTAGTGCCTCTAATCTTGTCCATTTATGATATTTAATGTGTTTAAATGTTTCCATTTGTAGGATCTCGAGTAATACAAGCATTCTGAAGTGTTACCGACCGTTGAGAGTTTATTTGGAGCAATTAGGAGCTAAAAAGAGCATCAGAGGCTTCAAACCGGAGAGAAAATGACAAAAGTGCCCCCAGGCGAGAGCACTGCAGTGCCCTACAATGTTAGGCATGGCACGCTTCACAGAATGCTGAAAAATGGTGTAGCATCGTGGCGCCGTCACACGGTTATAAAAATTATGCTTTGAGTTTTAAGTCATATCTTTCGATCCAGGTGGCCGTTTTGGGTGAATGACCACTCGTTTTCTTCATTTTTCTTACCTTAAGCTTGAGCTAACAAAACTTCATAGTTAGCTTAGGATTAAGGTCAAGTTACCTAGTCAGTCTTAAATAGTAAACAACGTTATACAGTAAGAGTGACTTATTTCTTGGTCCAATCTTGCGTAAACTCATTACACAGAACGCCCCCACTCCTGATGTCACTACATGTACGAATTAGGAACACTTCATCTGTAGCACTAGGTGATCCTCAAACACTTTAGCCGAAAGGATTGACATAAACACTTTAGTATACTATGGATTTCTCATTAAACTATATAGAAAATGCATCTTATTTTCACAACTTTTTGTTTCTCGATACCGTCACCGAGATTTGGTGACTTGAGTTTCTACTCAAATTATGACTAGGTTATCATAATTCCTCCCACTACATTAAGGTACCTTCAACTATTTGAGTAAGATGCATCTGACCTATCTAAACAATTTTTATTATAGTATCATCTTTGATCAATAACTCTTATTGATATACACTTGCTTTAATGGAATACAAATAATACATCACGGTGATCTCTTATATTTTTTCCAGAAAATTTGATATTTTTTCCAAATTACTTCAAATTAACTCCACATGACTTTAAATGCTCTATTCTATCTCTTAAGTACTTGATACCTACAAAATAGCATAATAAACACATAAAAGACTAGAACAATCCCAAATTAAGCGAATCTAGATAGCACATTTTAGATGCTATCAAACACCCCCAACTTAATTCTATATTGTTCTCGAGCAAGATAGAGTAAAACACATAGTCATATAAATGAAACGCTCACTCAAATTTCATTGTTCATTACTCAAGCCTCAATAGTCTCCTAGGATTTAATTTTCACTCAATAACGAAATCAAATCATAACCAATCAATGAAGCATGATTTGAAATTAATTCTAGACTTATTCATGCAAGGGTGAGTTCAAAGCCCTTCTAATTAGTTCTAATCATCTCGTAATGGTTTTAAGTGGCCCTTAATTTTTCCCCTGTACTGGCTCATGCATCAACCTTTAAGCACCAAAACAATCAAGACGGTAATGTTTCAACTAAGGTGTTTGAAATTTAACTTTAGGGATTGTTTTCCTCATGATTTTTATTAAAAAGTACATGTAAATAAGGGTGAAAAGTGAGGTTGAGATAGATGGAAATGAATGATGAATCACTTCTTTAGGTGAGAGGATTAAGCGATGTGTTGAGATGATGCGATGCACTTTGTATAATGCGTACAAGCTTTCCTAAATCATATCCAAGTATAAATATAACTTAGGTTCCTTGTAAGTCTAGGTTCGAACAAAAGGATTTTATGACAAACTAACGCACGCCTTGCATTGTTTCAGTTGCAGAAAGGTCCTAGATTAATGCGAGAGAGGTTTATTTACACTATTCTCAATGCACGTATACAAGAGGACATAAGAGTTCAAGTGAAACAAATGGATTTATGAATGAGTGGTGCTAAATGCTTGGGATATGCGTTGACTCCAAGTAAGATGAACACGTGTGTGAAGGTGTAAGGGTGAAGTAAAGATGATATGAATGCTTGTTTACAAACCAAGTGTATGTGGATGAGTTAGGTTTCTGTTCCTTAAATTAGACTATTCAACATTTCTCAATATGAATGCCACATATATTCCTATCTCTAGGGTGAATGCGTTGGTCATAGAAAGTAGTAAAAACACAAGTATTTTTATCTCTAAATATACTGTGCGTTCTGACTCAATGTGTTCTTTAGTTATCCTATTCTCTCGAATAGTTTAACTACTTTATTACTTCAACCAAGTGATCAAGTTGATTAAAGCTTGAAATTAAAGTATGCAACAAGAGTGTGGTAATCACATACAATGTAATGTAAATAGAGAGACAAGAGTGGATGGATCAAATGTAAGATTGAATTTTAAAGATAGAAACTGTTTTTACAACAATCACACTTAATCACATAGAATGGAAAACGAAAGTGAAATAAAAGAAAGGAAAAGTCAAGCCGTAGAGTTCAATCTCTTGTCCTTTTTGCTTGATTTAAATTCGTGTGCAACCAACTGGGTGAAGAAATGATGAAGAACTCTCTCTTGAGCTTGGTCTTCAACTACTCTCCTTGATCAATGATGACAATGGTTCTTTTCCTTCTATCTCCTTTCTGTAACGACAGAGCAGCTACGATTTAAGTTCTATGATTTCTCTAAGTATGTTGTATCCCTTTTCTTTGGCTGTGGGTCTTCTTATTTATAAGCATTTTCATCGAAACTTTTGACAAGATAACATTAATTTCCATGCCCTGGTCAGCTGCCTGCTAGTTCAGATGCTTTTCGTACGCCACCAGTCAGATGCCCATACTTGCAAGTGGTGATTTGACGAAGAAGTGCGAGCCAATGTATCTTTTCTGCATTGGAAAATTTCGTACGCATGCCATTGCATTAACTTGGCCTACAACACTAAGTGAATTTTCTTAAAATCCTGTAATAAGATGCGTTAATGAAGCAGTTTTTATAAGAAGTATGCTTTTGCAAGAGTTAGTGATGTGTTTGAAGAACTCCATGCGTTTTCCCTTAAGATGAATGTGTTTTTATCATTAAGAATCTTAAATGTTCTAACTTTTAAGAGACAATAACTTGTATTTCTACAAGTTATCACACCCCAAAATTTTGAACAATGCTCATCCTCGAGCATTTCTAAAATAGTTCCTTATCATACTTTCATCATCTTGATGCGCTGGCTTCACCTCTCATTATGGCAACTTATAAGTGTTCTAAGGTTGGTGTTTGAAAAATACAGGTTTGTTCCTTCTCTAAAAAAAAATATATCTTATCTCGAATGTGGCAAGCCTTTTTTGTCAACAACTTTTTTTGTTTCCCAAAACATTTTCATCTTTCTATCCCAATAATGTGTTAGACGTTATTCTTGTAAAAGAAAAGACTTAATAAAAGAAAATGCAGGTTGTTATTCCTAGGACCACCCATGTATTGATTCAGGTGACCCACCTTCATTTTGGCTTGCCCCCACGGGTGTCATGCGAGTATCCAAGTATGAGCAAGTGCCCTTAACAATTGAACTCATATCTAAGCATCTATGCATTTCAAGATGACTAAGTTTTTCTTAAGCTTAGATAGTGAGTTGGGATGTGTTGGTCTTGGATACTTAACTTCATTTTGGTTTGCCCCCACGGGTGTCATGCGAGTATCCAACTATGGCTAAGTGCCATTCCCAATCTTAAATCTTATCAACTGAAGTTTTCTTTTATATTGCGTTGACAAAGGAGTTTGCTTATTACATCCAGAAATATACATACATACATATACATACATACATACATACATACATATATATATATTTTGGATCAAATGTAAAATTTTTATACACAATTGGATGCATCAACTCGGACCTCCTCCACCCCCAATTTTGGAGATCAACAAGGTCCTCATTGCTGAAAGAGAACTATAAAAATACCTGATTTTCAAAAGGAGGTTTGAGTTGGAGCTTGCACATGTTAGAGATAAAACATATGTTTGATTTTTTAGAAAAGTTCCAAACTTGATATTTCTAATGCCTAACTTCAGACTTATAGGTTTTACATTGTTAATATCATCTAGGTATCAACTCAAAGCACAAGACAAGAAGATAATTAAGGAATCAAGAAAGGCATTCAGCAGGACAAATGCAAGGATAAAAATTGATACACGTTTCATTCAGTTCTATAGAGGAGAATGCATTGGAATAAAAAAAAAAAAATTAACGCTTACAAAAGAGTAGTTAAAATAACAAAATACAAGCTTACAACCCCAAATCTTTATTGCGTTGGCGTATCATTCCTGTGTTTAGGTGTTGGGTCTTCATCCATGAGTCGTAGGGGATTAACCAAGTGGACTGGCAGAGGAGGCAACACGAACATCCCCATCAGGACTTGGTTGATATACTGAGTTGTGAAATTAAAATGGTCCAGGCTTCTCTGCGTTTGTTGGCACATGTAATTCCTTAACACTACATTCTGGCGTTGCAATGTTGCCAACTGCATGTGAAGTGCTTCCATAGATGCAGCCAATGGTCTGATTTGGTCTTGGATGACCTGTTTTAGCTCATCCATATTGGCTTGTACTAGAGGTGAAGCTGCATTGATGAGGAGTTGTTGGGTTTCTTGTGTTTCCCCAATTGGGTCTCCTGTATGTTAGACTTGTTCCCAACCCATTGGTTCTTTGGTTGGAAGGATGAAAGAGGGAAATATTGAAGGAAATCGAATACGAGGATTTCCATGAGCAGCGAAATAGATCATTCCAAATTACAATCATGTATGAACTTACAAATTACAGTCGTAAACAAAACATACAGTTATGCAATCAATATAGAAATTACAGCATGATACAACAAGAAACAAGGAGAAAAACTATGAACGTTTGTCGACTCATCTCCACGCTCCTTGCTCACGAATGCTCGAACATAGCAACCTCAAACGCTCGAACAACACGACTACTCCGTAGCACGAACACCGTGCACTGGACCTCTACGATCGCCTTGGTCACAAACTCCCCAATAGCATGAACAACCTCCACAGAACCTCGACGGCGTCGAGTTGAGTATGACACCACCAAGAAGGTTACTTTGGTATTTTCGGTGTGAGAATCCAGAGGGTGGGCTCTGTTTGGACTTGGTTTGAGGCAGACGAAGGAGGAATGAACAATCGTATATACGATTGGGCAAGTGGGAGACGACAGAAACCTATCGTATAAGTTGATGCCCAATCGTTTAGCAAAAGCTAAGCGATCGTTTAGCTCATCGCTTATTACCGTGTCTGTTGTCTACAAACACTATACGATCGTCTAGCTCGCTCAAGCTGTCGCTTAGTAATTTTGTATTTACTTGACAACGTCCATGAGTTTCTTTTTTTGAGAGAAATCTCAAAACAATTTTTGCCAGAACTTTTTCCACAAAACTTACTAAAATTAGGAAAACAATTTTCCTTTTATCTCACAGTTACCATGAACATCCCACTTAATTGGTTATTAGAAAAAGATTTAATTATCCAATAATTAATATTATTATAAATATAAATGGTAACCAACTTATCATATTATATTTATGTTGGCTTTTTGGCCCTTAATCTCAAATTAATTAATTTTAATTAATTAATTAATCAATGTTTTGATGATAACAAACTCAATTTTTAATTACTGAAAATCTTAGTGTTTTAATATGTCCATAGCGTAGAGCTCGGAACAACGATTCCAACACCTCTTGAATCACTCAAATCAGAGCTAAAACGAAGATGATATGACCGAAACAAGTTTATAGAGAAAATACCGTGGTAGATGACGTGGCATAACCAAACCATTTGCATGTAGACATGTGGCAGCATATTGGTTGAATGGTGAATCATTAAGAGATTAACATATGATGGACTTTTGATTTTTGGATTGATTTAAAATTAAAAAAATTGAAACTAAAAAGAAATTTAAAAGGAAAATAAGTTTAATATTATTTTATGTTTGTGTCTAACGGCTAGTTTTTTACACACGATATGTTTTTATTTTTGGATTGACTTTAAAAAGAACGAATTTAAAAAGAAAATGAATTAAAAGGAAAATGAATTTAATATTATTTTATGTTTGTGTCTAACGGCTAGTTTTTGACACATGGTATGTTTTTTTATTTTTTGGATTAACTTTAAAAAGAAAAAAAATTTAATATTATATTTTGTTTGTATCTAACGACTAGTTTAGTTTAAAATCTCCACCATTGATTTTTCTTTTCCAAATTCCAATGGTCCAAATTAATTGTGGTTTCTAAAAATTTTTCCATCTCTATATAAACCATCTTCCTCTCCAAATTTTAAATCAACAAATTTTACATTTCATAATCCTCCAAAGAGTGGAGGTATGCTCCTTCCCATCCCAAAGAGTTAATTCTTAGTGATCCCGAACAAGGTGTGAAAACTCGTTCCTCTCTTAATATGTTTAATAATTTTGCTTTTATTTCTCAAATTGAACCAAAAAGTTTTAAAGATGCCGAAAATGATGAATTTTGGATTTTAGCTATGCAAGAAGAATTAAATCAATTTGAAAGGAATAAAGTTTGAGAGTTAGTCCATAGGCCCTCTCATGCTTCTATAATTGGAACTAAATGGGTCTTTAGAAATAAAATGGATGAAAATGAAAATATCATTAGAAATAAAGCTAGACTTGTAGCTCAAGGTTATTGTCAAGAGGAAGGAATAGATTATGAAGAAACTTTTGCACCCGTTGCTAGATTAGAAGCTATTAGAATGTTGCTTGCTTTTGCTTCTTATAAGAATTTCATTTTGTATCAAATGGATGTGAAAAGTGCATTTTTAAATGGTTATATCATGGAGGAAGTTTATGTAGAATAACCTCCGGGGTTTGAAAGTTTTGATTTTCCTAATCATGTCTATAAGTTGAAAAAAACTATTTATAGCTTAAAACAAGCTCTAAGAGCTTGGTATGATAGACTTAGTAATTTCTTGCTTGAGAATGGATTTAAAATGGGTAAAATTGATACTACTCTTTTTATTAAGACTAAAGAAAATGATATGCTTTTAGTACAAAATATGTGGATGATATTATTTTTGGTTCTACTAATCCATCTTTGTGTGAAGAATTTTCTAAGTGTATGCATAGTGAATTTGAGATGAGTATGATGGGAGAACTTAGCTTCTTCCTTGGACTCCAAATCAAACAACTCAAGGATGAGATTTTCCTAAGTCAAGAAAAATACACAAGGGATTTGCTCAAAAGGTTCAAATTCAATGAAGGTAAAATTGCAAAAACTCCTATGAGCACATCCACTAAGCTTGACAAGGATGAAAAAGGTAAGTGTGTGGATATAAAAACTTATAGAGGTATGATTGGATCTTTACTTTATTTAACCGCAAGTAGACCCAATATTATGTTTAGTGTATGCCTTTATGCTAGATTTCAATCTTGTCCTAAGGAATCACATTTACATGTCGTTAAAAGAATTTTTAAATATTTGCTTGGTACTATTGATTTAGGCTTATGGTATCCTATAAATGTTGAATTTAATTTGGTAGGATATTCCGATGCAGATTTTGCAGGTAGTTTACTTGACCGTAAGAGCACTAGTGGGACTTGTCAATTTTTTGGTAGTTTCTTAGTTTCTTGGTTTAGTAAAAAGCAAAATTCGGTTGCCTTATCCACTACCGAAGCGGAATATGTTGCAGTTGCTAGTTGTTGTGCTCAAATTCTTTGGATAAAACAAACTCTTTGTGATTTTGGATTAAAGTTTGATAATGTGCCTATATTTTGTGATAATACTAGTGCTATTAATTTGACTAAAAATCCTATACATCATTCAAGGACTAAACATATTGATATTAGGCATCACTTTATTAGAGAACATGTGCAAAATGATAATATTACTCTTGAATTTGTAGGCTCTAATAATCAATTAGCGGATATTTTTACCAAACCTTTGAATGAAGAAAACTTTTGCAAAAATAGCCTTGAGCTCGGTATTATTCGTTGTGATGCCTCTTGATTTTATAATTTTACTTGTTAAATCTTTTAGAAGGCATTTTGATAGGGGGAGATATAGAAAGCATGTGTTAATATTCTTAGGGGGAGTTGTGCTAAATTTATGTTCATATTTTTAAGGGAAACATTTATGTAGTTCTAAATTTTTCTTAATTATTCTTTTTGATGATTCCAAAGGGGGAGAAGTTTAAGAAAAATATGCTAAAAATTTGTTATGATTTTGATTGTATTAATTAGGGGGAGAATTTTTTTTTTTGAGTGAATTTCAAGAATGATCTTTATGGTGATATGTTGAATTTATTATGTGCTACATATGGTTTACATGTATTTCAAGCTATTTTTCTTGAATGGTTTGTCATCATCAAAAAGGGGGAGATTGTTGGTTTTTTAGCCCTTGATCTCAAATTAATTAATTTTAATTAATTAATTAATCAATATTTTGATGATAACAAACTCAATTTTTAATTACTGAAAATCTTAGTGTTTTAATATGTCCATAGCGTAGAGCTCGGAACAACGATTCCAACACCTCTTGAATCACTCAAATCGGAGCTAAAACGAAGAAGATATGACCGAAACAAGTCTATAGAGAAAATACCATGCTGAATGACGTGGCATAACCAGACCATTTGCATGTAGACATGTGGCAGCATATTGGTTGAATGGTAGATCATTAAGAGATTAACATATGATGGACTTTTGATTTTTAGATTGATTTAAAATAAAAAAATTTGAAATTAAAAAGAAATTTAAAAGGAAAATAAATTTAATATTATTTTATGTTTGTGTCTAAGGCTAGTTTTTTTTACACATGGTATATTTTTTATTTTTGAATTGACTTTAAAAAGAATGAATTTAAAAAGAAAATGAATTAAAAGAAAAATAAATTTAATATTATTTTATGTTTGTGTCTAATGGCTAGTTTTTGACACATGGTATGTTTTTTTTATTTTTTGGATTAATTTTAAAAAGAAAAGGAATTTAATATTATATTTTGTTTGTATCTAAAGACTAGTTTAGTTTAAAATCTCCACCATTGGTTTTTCTTTTCCAAAATCCAATGGTCCAAATTAATTGTGGTTTCTAAAATTTTTTCCATCTCTATATAAACCATCTTCCTCTCCAAATTTTAAACCAAAAAATTTTACATTTCATAATCCTTCAAAACTCAAAGTTCTATTGTTGCTCTCTCTAAGTTCCCAATTTTTTTTTCATCTTATTCTTGAGAGAGTGTTATTGTATTGTGAGGATAAACTTGTTGAGTACTTAAACTTTTAAATCCACTCTAGTAAGAGTTGTATTGTGTTCTTCAAAAATTCCAACATTTGTAACGGTTTGATCCTAAACCGTAGAAAGGATCAGGTTTGCTCTTGAACCCGTAAAATGAGCGGTGGTGTAACGGTTGGGCTCTAATCCGTGGAAATAGTCGGAAAGATTTTATTCAAATTCCCAAGAGGCGTTCGGGGAGTGGAGTAGGTCGAGTTTGACCGAACCACTATAAAAATTACGGTGTCTTCTTCTCTAACTCTTTCCTTTTTATTTTTGAAATTAATTTAAGCAATTTATTTTATGTTTTAGTTTGTTCTTATTTATTTATTAAAATTTGATAGAATTAAATTATCACATTTTTGTCATCTTATTTGTTGCCTAAATTGAATTTTTCTTATTATTTATAAAAAGTGTATTAATTAGTTTAATTGGGTTAATTTAGAAAAAAAGTTTAATTAAACCCTATTCACCCCCTCTAGGTTTGCCATATCGATCCAACAATTTATAACCTATAGTTTTAATATTTCATCTCATGAAACATATAAACCATAGTTTTTCTTTTCTATTCCATGGTACTTAATGTAAATCTCATTTACATTAATCCTCCACTAGATGTATCTCATACATCATACCGATTATATCATATATAATAAAAATACCTCTTGTCAATTTGAACATTTCAAATCAACACCAAGAACTGATTCTCAATTAAATCCATTGAGCTACCAAGGGGACCTTATGGACCTGTAGCTCAAAGCTTCAACGGTACGTGAATAACTGACTTAACTCTTTAGTCACAGGATCCACCATCTGTTAACTGCCAGGCACTCCACTAAAAACCAACAGCTAAACTCTTCTTACCACAGATATATTATGTGTCCATCTTAACTAATCAGCAGTACGACAACCTTCACAGATCGCTCGTAAGTACAACTGGGCCAATAACCGTTATGCCCCTGTAGTTACATCTAACTTCTTAAGTACCACTGATCCCTCTAATGAACATACGTCATAGTCCTACTATGACTGAGTCCTCTCTACCAAAGAGAAGTTGTGGCCACTATGTTCAAGCCCCAAAATCAGCCCTTAATGGAGCAATCTCTCTACTTATCCCTGCTTCGGGAAAGGAATGAATTCCATCTTGTGGATTGAGTTCCCAACTCCCTGATCAGACAAGTCCCCAAAAAGGTAGGCATGTTGAGTTGACAATCTGGTCACTCTCACCCATACTAATCAAAGGACCGCCATCAAAGGCAAGAGTTCCCAAAACACTCAGGATTGAGGTCGTGTCACCTATGATCGTTTAGGTGAGATGCAAGTCTCTAGTATCAACTGCATTATATACAGAGTCTAGTCATCTCGTTATCTAGGTCTTATACAAACTCTTTGTATAGGACACCCCCACTCGCACGTCTCCAATGAATGGTCAGGATCTACTATCTGTAGTAGTTTACAACACTTGCAAACCTCTACAAAATGGGCCGTATCCGTAGTATCACCAGGATCAGTTATCCCATCTTAATTCTTATACTACAGACCTATTTAGGTTATCACATAAGGCATGATCCACTTGTATATCACATATACATGCTTAAGTTCACATAGGATAACAAAAAAGCTTTGTTTATTGGATATGAGTAAATGCCAGAATTAAATAACATTTATTTTATTCATCAAACAATGTGTATCTTTACAAACAACGAGACTCCGGGAGAATTAGGACACCATGTGCTTCTAGCCTTGGCCACAGTTCTTAACGCATCCTCCAGTTGCTTTGGAGTTGGTTATTCCAGGATGCGATTACCCTTTGCATCCATATTATTGACTGAATCAAGCATTTCATTGATTTTGTTGGAAGAGAGGCGCACCAAGGTATCATCTACAAGCGCCACATCCTTATTCTCATCAAACTTACTTCCATAGAAACAGCGAACAAGGTTAGGCCAGATTCGTGTAGGGCCAACATAGAGCTGACACCAGCCCATTGTGTCAACCATGTCTGTGATGTACTTGGGAAATGGACTGCGCTTGGGGAAAAATCCTTTCTCAGATAGTATATCATTGAATTGACGCTTCCTTCCTTTTACTTGCCTTGATGTTGCAGTTGTCACTTTTCCATTTCCAACTTCATAAATTTTTGCCTCGCATGCTAACGCCTTGGCCACTTCTTCCAATTCTCTTTAAAGGGTCGTTTTCCTTTGCCTTTGATGCACAGGTCGGTATTTTTCGAGCCTGCGTTCTAACATGCTCGAGTTAGAGCTACTCTCATGTATTGCAACCATAGGACCAAGTGCAACATGTTCTTCATCCTCATCATCTTAATAATCATCCTCCACAATTAACCTTCTTTTTCTTCTTGTTGATGGCCTATCATTCGCATTTTATTGTTGTGGGTGGGATGCGTCAGGGCCGACTTCTTCCGATCTTTCTGCATTTTCTTCCTCTTCTAACTTTTCTTCCGGCATCATAATAAAGCGATTAACTTCATCCATTGCTTCAGCTGATGCGTTGGTTTGGTATGGATGCATCATCTTATCTATGTCTTCCATCTTCCTTTGGTCTAAGTTGGCTAAGATAGGTCCGAAGACCTCTTGCTCATCTTGGCGAACCAGCTCTTTAGGGTCAGTTGAGTGTGGGGTTTGTTCTAATGTAGGGCTGTCAGAACAGGGTGGATTACCAGCAGGCTCAGGTGGTGTAACGAGTGGGGTAAAAGTAGGGTATGTGGCGAACCTGGTGAAGAAACAGGGATAGATGATGATGGCTGGGCAGGTTGGGTGGTTTTATCCCCTTCAATGGGAAAGATTGTGGCTAAGGGTTCAACTAAGAGAGGTGCCAATGGACACACGATTAGTGATGGAGCAGTGCAAAGGTGCTCCGAAATTTGGTCATGTGTTAGGATGATAGAGGTGATGGTTGGAATAGTTGGTGAAGGGGTAGGCTTTTTGTAAGGCATCGCGCGACAGTTGTTTTAGTAAGGGTTTTAGACACAGACTAGCATGCTAACTTGACTGGTGTTGAAGGTTTGGGTCTGGTAGATGACACAGACGCTTGGGATTTTGGTAGGGTTTCGAAGGAAGATGAAGCATGTTTGATGGTCTTTGCCAGAGCTGGCCTCGTGGTGGGTTTAGGCTGGGACGATTTTCGGGAAGCGAAAGATGAACCACCTTATTGCTTGGCAAAAATAGTGGGTTTTGAGATAAGGGAAGGGGAAGAGGCAGGTGATAGAAAGACGAATGAGGAAGATAAAGAGCTCACAGTGAGTCTCCGATGAAGCTCAAAGAGAGGTTATGGCTGTCCGAGGCGTCTGACATTATGATTGCGAATGAGTTTGAATGAACAGAGGAGTTGTCTGGTCAGACGACATAGGGTTGAAGAATTTCTAAAAGTGAGGGTTCGGGGAAGAAGAAGAAGAAGAGGAGAGAAAGGGTTTCCAAACCCTTTTATAGTTCAATGCAGAAAAGAGAGAATGAGGAACACGAGTTGGCGTGTGTCAGATGAGGGTGACGTTTGGGCTGCTCATTAAATATAGATGTAAAGAGACGCTTCTAGGGCTTCCCAAACACTTGAGGGGTTCATTCCCCATGGGGAATGTCCTTTCATCTTCTAACGCATGATGATGCGTCGACGTAGCTCTAACGCATCTACTTAAGGTTTCACAGAGTTGGTTCAACAAACATTTAAAAACATGCAAGATAAATTTTTTTTTTTCATAAAAGTATAAACAAGAACCAAAACAAAGATCAAATTAATATACAGAAAGTAAAACAGTAAAGTAGCAGAGAATAAGCGTCCCTGGAGTATGTGTCTAGTTTAAGCAGGGATGCTTCAATGCGAGCTTCAGATAGCTTTGCGTAGCTCGATGGATGATTTCTGGCATTCCATGCTTCCTTCAATGTAAGGCTTTACCCGTTGCCTATTTATTTTGAATGCGTTTGTACCATCCTTTCGTGTGAGATCCACGGCTCCATGAGGAAAGATTATCTTAATGAATGGACCTGACCATCTGGATTTCAGTTTTCCTGGGAACAGTCCCAAACGTGAGTTAAACAAGAAGACCTTTTGACCAGTAAAAAGTTATTTCTTACTGAGGCGTTGGTCATGCCAATACTTGGTCTTTCCTTGTAGATCTTTATATTCTCATATGCGTTGAGCCATCACTCATCAAGTTCGTTGAGTTGCAACTTACGATGTTCTCCTGCGACTTCCAAACTCAGGTTCGGCTTCTTTACTTCCCAGAACGCCTTGTGCTCCAACTCCAAAAGTAAGTGACATGCTTTCCCAAACACCAAAGAGTAAAGAGACATACCTATAAGCGTCTTGTAGGTAGTTTTGTATGCCCATAAAGACTCATCAAGCTTTTGTGCCCAGTCTTTCCTGAATGCATTGACAATCTTTTCTAGTATAGACTTTATTTCTCTGTTGGACTTGCCCATTGGTTTGTGCATGGTATGCGGTAGCTATCTTGTGCCTCATATTATATTTGGCAAGTAACTTAGGAATGATGCGGTTAAGAAAATGCATACCTTCATCACTTATCAATGCCCTAGGCATCCTAAAGCATGTGAAAATGTTTCTGGTCAAGAATTTTGAAATGGTTTCCGCATCATTTTTGGCACAAACTACTGCCTCAACCCATTTAGATACATAATCAACTGTTAATAAGATGTATTATTGTCCACGAGACTGAGGGAAAGGCCCCATGAAATCAATGCTCCAAACATCAAACAACTCAGCTTTCGATATATTGTTTAGTGGCAGGGATCGCATTTCAGAACATACTCTCTTGCATCTTTAAAGAGGTGGGCCATAAATACCCACACTGAAGGACTTTGGCAACAACCCTTTGTCCTCTAAAATTACCCCCGTAAGGAGAATCACAACACTCAGCTAGGATGTGTTGCTATTCAATTTCGGGGACGCATTGACGTATGATGAAGTTTGGACCTTACTTGTACAGAAACGGTTCGTCTAAAAAATAGAATTTGCTATCATGTATAAGCCATTTCTTCTACTGTACGTTGAAGTGCTTAGAAACGGTTTTGTGGTTAAGTAATTAACTATGTCTGCATATCAGGGTTCATTGTCTTCAATTCTAAGTAAGAATTGATTAGGGAACACATCTCCAATTTCAGCTTGTCCCAGTTGTATCTCTTTGTTTTTCAGTTTTGACAGGTGGTCAGCCACTTAGTTTTCAGTACCCTTTCTATCTTTGATTTCCACATCAAACTCTTGTAGTAGTAGCACCCAACAAATTAACCTGGCTTTGTGTTCTTCTTGTCCATTAGAAACTTAATAGCGGAGTGGTCTGTGTAGATTGTTGCTGATGCACTGACCAGATAACCTCTAAATTTTTTAATGCCAAACACTACCACTAACATTTCCTTTTTAGTGGTGGTGTAGTCTTCTTGACACTCATTCAACATTTTTGACGCGTAGAAAATGGGATGTATTAAATTTACCTTTTTTTTTTACGGAACATGGCTCCAACTGCCACATCATTTGAGTCGCACATTAGAATTAACGGATGCGTCCAGTCCGAGGCTATTACTATTAGTGCTATTGTTAATGCATAGTTCAAGGTCTCGAATGTGTTGTGAGAGTCTTCATTGAATATGTAAGGTCTATTTAAATTCAACAATGCGCTCAGTGGTCGCATAATCTGGGAAAATTCTTTCACAAACCTTCGATAAAAGCCGTGGCCTAAGAAACTTCTCAAGGCTTTGACATTAGCAGGCGGAGGCAGTTTGGCTATAACATCAATTTTTGCTTCATCTACTTCCAATCCAGCTTTGGACACCTTGTGTCCTAGAACAACGCCTTCAATCACTATAAAGTAACATTTTTCCCAATTCAGCACTAGATTCATTTCCTCGCATCGTGCGAGAACAACCTCTAAGTTGTTTAAGCGGGATTGATAGGAATCCCAAAAACTGAGAAATCGTCCATAAAGACTTCAATAGATTGTTTAAACAAGACAGAGAAAATTTCCATCATGCACTTTGGAAAGTTCCTGGTGCGTTGCATACCAAAAGGCATGCGTCTGAATGCAAATGTCCCAAAGGGACATGTGAAAGTTGTTTTCTCTTGGTCTTCTGAAACGATGAGGATTTGGTTGTAACATGAGTATCCATCTAAGAAGCAGTAAAACTCTTTACAAGCTAGTTGATCGAGCGTTTGATCAATAAAAAGAAGGGGAAAGTGGTCTTTCTTGGTCGATGCATTGAGTTTCCTATAGTTCATGCATATGTGCCACAATGTGACAGTTCTGGATGGGATGAGTTCATTGTTGCTATTGACTATCACAGTAGTGCCTTCTTTCTTGTGGATGCATTGCACTGGGCTCACCCAATTGCTGTAGAAATGGGGTAGATTACCCCTGTGTCAAGCCACTTTATAATTTCTTTCCTGACAACTTATTTCATAATTGGATTTAGCCTGCGTTGAGGCTCGATTGATCTAGATTTCCCTTTTTCCAGTCGAATCTTGTGCATACAATAGGATGGGTTGATTCCACGAATGTCAGCCAACATCTAGCCAATTGCACGCATATGCTTCTGCAACATCTGCAAAAGAGAGAGCTCGTTAGACTGAGAAAGATTAGCTGAAATAATAACAAGAAAAGTATTATTAGATCCAAGAAAAGTGCATTTTAAATGATCAGAGAGAGGTTTTAATTCAAGTGTTGGTGGTTCTTTCAGAGATGGACGCATTGGTTTAGTTTGTCGTTCATCCAAACTTAATGGCTCAAACCTTCTCATAGTTTCACCCAACGCATGGATCTCACAAACTTGGTCCATTTCCTCTTCTTCAGGTAACTCAATTGAGTCGATAGGGCTCTTCATCATCTGAGAACTTTAATGCTTTTAGCACATTAAATTTAACTTCTTGATTGTCGACACACATAGTAAGTTCGCCTTTATATAGATCTATCAACACTTTTCCAGTAGCAAGGTACAAGCATCCAAGGATGATTGGGATATCCCGAGCAGCTTCATAGTCTAGGATGATGAAGTCTGCTAAAAATATAAATTTTTCAACCTTTACCAAGACATCTTCAACATTTCCTTTAGGACACGTGACAGCCCTATCAATAAGTTGAAGCATTACAGAAGTGGGCTGAGCTTCACCAATTCCCAGTTTCTTGAAGATTGAAAGGGGCATGAAGCTAATGCTTGCTCCAAGATCGCACAACACATACCCTATGTCTATTTCTCCAATTGAACAAAGGACAGTGAAACTGCCCGGATCCTTCTGCTTTTCAGGAATGTTGTTGTCGATCAACACATTGCACTCCTCCGTTAGCGCTACTGCTTCTAACTCACTGATCTTTCTTTTCTTTATTAAGATATCCTTCAAGAATTTTACATAACTTGCCATTTATTCTAACGCTTCTATAAGAGGAATGTTGATATGCAATTGACAAAGAACTTTAATGAAGCACATGAATTATTTCTCATCATTATTGTTTTGTAGGTGTATGAGGAATAGTGTACTTAGTTGCACCGTAGGTGCCTTCATGTTACACGTGCTTGGTTGCAAATGACTTATAGAACCAGGTATTATTTCTTCTTGTTCTTCAAATGCCATTGTTTGTGTTGTGTTCTTAGCTGCTGAAGGATCATTGTCATTTCTTGGGTTATCTTTTTCTCAATTAGAGGTCTACCACTTCCTAATGTCACTACATGACATTGTTCCTTTCCATTGTTACTTTCTGGGGTCTCAATGTTGCTAGGCAGTACTCCTTGCAGTCGGTTCTTCAGTTCGCTTGCAATTTTTCCTACTTGCATCTCCAAGTTCTTAATTGATGATGTGTGACTCTTTAGTAACACATCATTTTGGGTCATGTATTCTGATAGATTGTAAAAATACAAACTATTGTAGCCTTTTACTTAGAATTATGAAGACTAATAAGCAGAATATGCATTAATAATACCAAGAATTCATGTGGACAAGTGAGCTTTTGTCGACCAGCACCGAAAATCCTCACTAACCCTATATCATGCGTTATTTTGAATCAACGTGTCTATTTTTGCAGTTATTGTGGGAATTGATCGCATGTGTCGATCCCAGACCACCGCAAGGTTGATCGCTGATCTTCATGAAAACTAGTTTTTCGCATGGAATGCTGTGCCCCACAAAGTGATAATCGTGATAAAAGATTGATTGCAATTGTGGAATGTGTTGATACTTCAGGAGAAACGAGCATGAACGCATACCTTGGGAGTATCAACAAGATAAGGTGATGTTGACCTTTCCCCTACTGCGACAAAAGTAACAGTGAGTCAGAATGGGATCATTAACATTGTCAACGTTTGAGTTCTATAAATAGAGCCTTGGAGCCAAACCATCTAAGTTTTTGCCTTAGGCAGATTCTTGTGATCACAGATGAGCATAAGCAAGAGATTCTTTGAGAACTCTTCACTTCCACAAGCCCTTCCGAGTGACGACCAGAGCTTCGTCGGAGATAGAGCTCAAGAGAGACATCTTCACCACTCATCTATGGCACCACAGGCAGCTTTGACGCACTTTGGATGCAAAGCAAGAGATTACATACATTTAGCCCTTCATCTCTTCTCTTATCTCTGTATTTTATTACACTTTGGCTTAAGACATTAATACATTTTGTAATCAATGCATCTCTTTAGTTCCTTCAACATCATCTTCATCATCTGCTTCTTCTTTATCATTGTTTACCTTCATCGTTGAGTTAAGTATTAATTGCAAGTATCACTTACTCAATCATGCGCTTAGAGATGTGATGCATGTAGCAAACCACCGAAAGGTGTGCGTTGCACTAATATAGTGAGTTAATCCTCTTTGCTTGGTGTGAGGCTATATTAATGCTTTTCTATAAGTTCATTAGCTACAACTAACTGCCCGAGAGGGTAAGTAGTGAAGCACACTAAAGCAAAGTAAGCATTGTTCCTAGAGATAGGAACGATCTTATGCTCGACGCAACCATGCGTTATAGAGATATAAGCATGGGGCCGACCACCGAGAGGTGTGCGATGCATTAGTGTGGCGAGCTGGGATTACTCATGTGACCAAGCGTAATGAAGTGGCAAATTCATTCCCTCCATAATTCTGTTCCTTCATTCACTATTATTATGCATTAACATTTTCCGCCTCTCTTCCAATTCTTATAGTCAAACGTCCATTGCTCAGTCTGTTTAGTTAATAGTAAGAGTAGCATAATCCATTAACTTCTGTCTTCTTACTTTTATTCATCGCCTCAAATGCATTACTTCACAAGCATCATTTAGTTACAAGTCCCTGTGTTCAACCTCGGATCAATCTATTGTAGCCTTTTACTTAGAATTATGAGGGCTAATAAGCAGAATAGACGCTAATAATACCAAGAATTCATGTGGAAAGTGAGCTTATGTCGACCAGCACCGAAAATCCTCACTAACCCTATATTATTTGTTATTTTGCATCAAAGTGTCTATTTTTGCAGCTATTGCGGGAATTGATCGCATGCATCGATCCCAGACTACCGCAAAGTTGATCGCATGCGTTGATCTTCATGAAAACTAGTTTGTCACTTGGAATGTTGCACCTACAGAGTGATAATCGTGATAAAAGATTGATCGCAAAGTGGGTGGAATGCGTTGATACTTCAAGAGAAACGAGCATGAACGCATACCTTGGGAGTATCAACAAGATAAGGTAATGCTGAGATTTCCCATACCGCGACAGAAGTAGCAGTGAGCCAGAATGGGATCGTCAACACTATCGACGTTTGAGATTTATAAATAGAGCCTTAGAGCTTAACTTCAAACCATCTGAGTTTCTGCCTTAGGCAGATTCTTTTGATCACAGATGAGAGCATGAACAAGAGATTCTTTGAGAATTCTTCACTTCCACAAGCCCTTCCAAGTGACGACCAAAGCTTTGCTGTAGATAGAGCTCAAAAGAGACGTCTTCACCACTCATCCATGGCACCATAGACAACCTTGACAAACTTCCATTGCTCAATCTATTTAGTTAGGAGTAGGAGTAGTGCATAATCCATTAACTTCTGTCTTCTTACTTTTATTCATCACCTCAAATGCATTACTTCACAAACATCATTTAGTTACAAGTCTCTGTGTTCGACCTTGGATCATTCCGAGAAACTTCCGTTCTTGTTATACTTGGCAAGAAAGCAAGAAAACTTGTGACAGGAACGCATGGTTATTGCATACACATTTAACGCATATTGTATATTCTCCAGTCCAACACATGACCATCAACACATAGAGATTAACACATATCAAAGGACGAGTGCATTATTCCTCTTCCTTTTTCTTCGAACATATTACTTCAAGAGATTTTCAAGTGGAGATGTTAAACTTAATTCCTGACCACCTATATTGAAGGTTTGATGCTGAATCTGTTGTAGCTGCAGGAATCCGGCGGCAACCCTTGCCTATGATGCGTCCCAAGGTGCTGTTGCTCTTGTTGGTGACCTCCCCAAGATACATTTGGATGGTTTTTCCATCCAAGGTTGTATGTATTTGAGAATGGGTTATTTTTTATGAAACAGATTGACTGTGGGTTTTACTAGCAGTCGTTATAGGAGTGAGGTTCTCCACAACCCACATATTTAGCCATGCGCTGTATGAATGCATCCACCCGATTCACTTTTTGGGTGTGTGCTACATTTTCTATTGATAGAGTTTGCAATAGGTTTTTCATTACCATCTGTTCTAGTATCGTAGATATCATCCACCTATTCCATATTATGCTTGGCGGTGCGGTCTAAGATCTCCTTAGCTTCATTATATGATTTGTTCATTATGCCGCTAGCTACAACTGCGTCAGTTGCCATCTGGGAAGCTTTATTTAGTCTCCTGTAAAACGTTTGCATCTGAATAGTCAAGGGTAGTTCATGGTTAATACAATTCTTAACCGATCCCTTGAATCTTTCCCATGCAACATTCAAGGTCTCAAATTCTCCTTGTTCAAAGTTCATAATCTCTCTACACCTCCTTGCGTTGGTGGTGGAAGGAAAGTACTTTTGCATGAACTTTTCCACTAACTTTTCCCATGTTGTTAACTCGCTAGGTTCTAAAGAACTTGCCCATTACTTGGCATCTTTGCGGAGAGAGTAGGGGAATAAGGACAGTCTGATGGCCTCAGGTGTGATTCCAGGAATCACAAATGAGTTGCATGTTTCCAGGAAACGTTTCATATGGGCATGTGCATCTTCATCGTGGGTGCCTCATAATTGACCTGCTGTTTGAGGCATTTGGAGCATCATCGACCTCATATCAAATCTCATCCCATCAAGCGTTGGATATATGATCCCTGATGAAAAGTAATATAGCACAGGTGAAAAGTAATACAACACATACTCTCGCATTGGACACGTGCTATTATTTGCCATTAGGATTGGGTTTTTAGCAGCATTGGCTAATTGTTGCGCTAACTGTTGGTTTATCTGATCGTCCGCCATTTTTTGTTGTTGTTATCTTTGTTGTTGCCTTTGAAGGAATTCATTTACACGACCTCCATGAGTGGAATCAGATCATCCAAATCCCATTAAGATTGAAAACAAACATTTACAGTAAAACATACAGATGATGGATCTTAATAAAAATTACAACATGCTTTTAAACTAGAAAAAATGTTCAGAGATTATACTTTTGGAGAACTCTTCTTCACATAAATCCCTCGAACTATCACAAGCTCTTCGAACAAACACAAACTCCTTGAAAAAACAGCAATAAAACTCGAACCAAAAGTGATGAAAACACTACCATTTGGTATCCTCAGTATTCTCAGGGTGAGAACCAAGGAGTGGTGGGCTCTGCCTTTAGAAGCGAGTTTATGAGTTTAGAGGAGGAAGACGATTGAGGAAGAACAACAGTATCGCATAGAGAATTCTTTAATCCTGTAGTCTCAAATTCTATCGTATAGGCTCTATTGAAATCGTGTAGATTAGATCTCAAGTTGTGTAAGTTAGTTCTGGAATAATAAAATCATATTTTATTTATGCCATTTGCCATAGAAAAATGCTTAACCATCCACTAAGGTGGTTAGAGAGAAAAATGGTTTATTATTCAAAATAATAAATAATATAAATAAATATGATAACCAACTTACCATATTATATTTATAATTTATAGATTCAATATTGCATCATATACAATATAACCTATAGTTCTTTTTCTCTATTTTATGACCTTTAATATAAATCATATTTATATTAAATTTGACAATTATGACTCTCATTCATAGAAAATATATTTGAATCATATTCAAATATTTATTTATCCAATTAAACTATAATGTATCAAATACATTATGTCAATTATATCATATATAATTGAATCAATTTAATTATATCATATATAATTAAATTCCATCTTATTAATTTGAATAAGTCAAATTAATCCAAAAACTGATACTCAGCTAAATCTTTTTGAGCTACCAAGAGAACCTTATGGACCTGTAGCTTGAAGCTCCAACGGTACATGAATAATTAATTAAACTCTTTAATCACATTATCCACCATCCGTTAACTGTCAGGCACTCAACTAAAGACCGACAGCTGCAGTCTTCGCACTACAAATATATTTCTGTGTCCATTGGATATAACCATTCTATAGTATGATGACCCATCATAAATTGCTCGTAAGCTACCATTTTGCCCCTGTAGTTACCTCTAACTTCTTAAGTACCACTAATCCCTCTAATGAACAATAGATCATAGTCCCACTATGACTAAACCCCTCTCGGACCAGGAGAGGGTGTGGCACCACATTGTTCAAGAACCGGAATTAGCCCTTAAGAGAGTAATTTATCTACTTACCCTTGCATCGGGGAAGGAGTGAATTCCATATTGTATAGCTGGGTTCCCAGCTCCCTAATCAGACGAATCCCCAAAATGGTAGACTTGTTGAATCGGCGATCTGGTGACTCTCACCCATACAAATCAAATGACCGTCCTCACAGGCAGGAGTTCACAACTCACTCAGGATTAAGGTGATGTTACCTATGGTCATTCTAGTGAAATGAAAGTCTCTATTATGAACGGTGTTATATAATGAGACTAAGCATTTCATGGTCCGGTTTTATACAAATTCCTTTGTATAAAATATCTCCACTCGCATGTTTAATACATGAATAATCAGGATCAATCATTTGTAGAACTTTACAACATTTGTAACATCTACAAAGCGAGCTATACTTGTAGTGTCACAAGGATAAGGTACCTAGCCTTATCTATATACTACAGACCATTTAGGTTAACACTTAAACATGATCCACCTATATGTCTCCACATACATGTTTAAGTTACAACGATAACTGTGGATGTTAATTTATTGGTTTGTGGTTAATGCAACTAAAATATCACATATTTCATAGACAACGTGAATAAAATATTATATATTATAAATCACTTACAAGTTTGTTCATACAAGGTTTACAAACTCTAGGACCCTACGAGATTTAGACATTAACCCCAATGGCCTTAACCTTCAATGAGGATTAGATCGGTTCCTTCGTCTGGAGGTCCTTTCAACTTTCAGGTCGTATATGAGTTTAGGAGTGCTTTCCCTGCTCATAAAACATTTACAAGCTTAGGCTTAACCTTTAATACTCCTTCAGCTACAAGTTTTTCTACAAAAGAAACAAAAACGAAAACTTGGTTAGCTTTGTTGCTAAAATCTTTGGCAATGACGCCAAAAACTTGTTTGCCTAGTGAATTGTATATAAAAGTGCGTGTAAATAAGGGTGAAAAGTAAGGTTGAGATAGATGGTAATGAATGATGAATCACTTTTTTTTATGAGAGGATTAAGCGATGCGTTGAGATGATGCGATGCACTTTGTATAATGCGTACAAGTTTTTCTTAAATCAGATCCAAGTATAAATTTAACTCAAGTTCCTGGTAAGTCTAGAGTCCAACATAGGGATTTTATGATAAACTAACGCAGGCCTTACGTTGTTTCAGTTGTAGAAAGGTCATAGGTTAATGCGGGAGAGGTTTATTTACACTATTCTCAATGCATGCATACAAGAGGACATAGAAGTTCAAGTGAAATAGAGAGATTTATGAATGAGTGGTGCTAAATGCTTGGGATATGCATTGGTTCTAAGTAAGATAGACACGTGTGTGAACGTGTAAGGGTGAAGTAAAAATGATATGAATGCTTGTTTACAAACCAAGTGTATGTGGATGCGTTAGGTTTCTGTTCCTCAAATCATTATTCAAAATTTCTCAATGTGAATGCCACATATATTCCTATATCTAGGGAGCATATGGAAAGTAGTAAAAACACAAGTATGTTAATCTCTAAATATACTGTGCGTTCTGACTCAATGCATTCTTTAGTTATCCTATTCTCTCGAATAGTTTAACTACTTTATAACTTTAACCGAGTGTTCAAGATGATTAAAGCTTAAAATTTAAGTATGCAGCAAGTCAGGATTGTGCAATCACATACAATGGAATGTAAACAGAGATACAAGAGTGGATGGATGAAATGTATAACATTACAAGTTCATTTTTTTAAAAATTTTTTTTATGATATTTCTTTTCAGTGCAAACATATATTAGCTGACTTTTTTAACAGAAATATAAATCATTTTCCTTCTTAGTATTATGTTACAACCTATCATGCAAGACACTCTCAAATCAGTGGGGCTTATTAGAGTGACAACAAAAATACAGGCTAAGTAATACGATTCTAAACATGGACGACCTAATATAGATAGTCAAAGAACTTAAGCATGCATGTGAACTAAGAATTTTTTTTTGAAAAGGGCTAAAAATCATGATTACTCCTATCAAATATCAGGTCATACAAATTAAAAATACAAGGGAGTGTGTCGTAGACTAGTCATCATAACGAACTACAACACATGAGCAAACATGCATATAAGCACACAAACAAAATAACTCAAGCTTAGATGCTCAAGGGCTCCAGCCAGAACACAGACATACCCCATCTCCAACTTAAAATCTAACATTGTCCCCTATGTGATAAGAATAGAAAACAAGGGACAAAATGAAAAAGAAAATATAAAACTTCCCTAAAATTTGGCACACTAGATGGTGGTTATATCTAGCTCACAGATTCATATGATATCCTTTCTCCTCTAGAAAAAGGATAGGCCTACAAACGAAAAACCAAAAAGCAAAGCTAAAAAGAAATTAAAAGAAAAGAAAGCAATAAAATTTTTTTCGTCTAGCTGCCTCCAGGAAGCGTAAATTTTTATAGCTAGTTGCTCGATGTAGTTTTTCCTGTCAGGATACATAAAAATTCTCATATTTGTCGGGCCCTTTCTTCCTTGAATCCCCAAAGTTGCTTAAGAGAAGAGAGCTTTTAAAGCGTTCAAAGGCTCTAGTGTCAGAAATATTTTTGAATTTTTGTGGGTTTAAAAAAATAAAAACAAACTCGATTGACTCAACTGAAAATAAAGACGTAGTGAACTTGTGTGGATCAGATGGGCAATATTAAAAAATAAAAGAGATTCTAGAGGGAAGAAAAAAACAAGGCTTTGCAGCCTCTAACTCTATCACTTCGGGCTCCTCAAGATGAAACTCGGGCTCATACTTAACCTCACATACTTGTTTAGGACATAGTGGAAGATATGCATCCTCATTGTCATTTGATGAATAAGATCCCTCAAACCTTAGTGGCACAAACGATAGTTGGCTCTGATCGACTCTTCAGTGTCGACAAGAAACCTGCAAGCGGGACGATTGGGTCATCCACCACTTGCATAGGGGTTTGGGCCTCAAGGTGAGACTCAAGAGATTTCTGTAGACACTGAGAAGAACGATTAGCAAGATGAGAAATTATAAAATTCTCCATCATCTTACCTTGGCCTACAGTTTGAGAGGTCAATTGCTCAACATTAGGGTCGATGTCAGTCAACTCACCACTCTTCAACTTAGTAGGATCAAAGGATGGTTGCAATAAGGGTTGGTTCAACCTTCCAACTGATTCAGCAATTTGAGTAACTAGGTCACTCGAACTCTGAAGATCAGTTCTAGCATCAGATCCAAAATAGAGATTGTTCTACTAGAAGCTTAAGAACTTCTGTTGCCTATGCAGTTTTTACAAAAACTCATAAGAGCTGTTAGAAAGATCCATAACCAGGTCCTTTAAAGACTTACTTGAGTGCACAGAAAGAGCATGCATCAATATCGAGATTGGGCTAGAAAAATCTCAAGGGGAATAAGATTCCTGCAAAGGCTACGCGATAGTTGAGGACATGCTTTGGAAGTGTGAGCTCATAGTAAATAGACTCTGCATGCCTCAAAATCCTGCAATTGCCTAGAAAACAAATCATGAGCAACAGGTACAGACCTAACATAACAAAACCACTAATAGTATTAGACCCAATAGTACAAGAAAGCAGAATAGCAAGTGATAGAAGGAACCCTTACACCCTCTTCATTACCAGAGCGACCTAACCAAATTTTTCATCATCTTCAACACTCTTAACTGAAGTACCATCACATAGAGCCATGGTAAGTGGGTGAATGTCAAGGAACTCCAGCGGTCCAGAATCGCCAACATGCAAAGAGGGTTGAGCAATAGGAACATCTTCCCCAGACACCCTCGATTCCGAGGGAGACAAATCGAAGTGGGATCACTTGGAAAGGAATTCTTCAATAAGGACGTCGGGAATGTCTACCCTAGCTGACGAGATATTCAATAAGCTTTATCCTTCATTTTGACCATCCTTTTCGTAGAAGTATGAGAACCTCTTCGTGGGTTCACCATGAGAAACTGCAATATTTAAGAAAAGAAAATGGAAAGACGATTGATTCCAACGAGATTGGAGAAATAGAGTAAAAACCAACACCACAACTGGTTTAAATTTGAACCACAAGTGAAGAAAGGAAAAGTTAAGTTTAAAGAGCAAGCTTTATTAAATAGTATACGATAATAATTAATTATGGGTTGGTGGATTTAAGAATTGGCTCAAATTGCTCCACTTTCCAAACTAGCAATTGATTGCTATAGATTAATTCGACAAACCTCTAGGGGAGCTCGCAAAGATACAAAGTAAAAGCCATCCAACGGCTTGGTGAAGATATCTGCAATCTGTTTATCAGTACTAACATGCTCTAGGACAATAATCTTGGACTTAACAAGTTCTCTGATGAAGTGATGCCTGATATCAATGTGCTTAGTCCTACTATGCTGAACGAGATTCTTGGAGATGTTAATAGCACTCATGTTGTCGCAGAACAAGGTTATGACATTCTGTGCAACATCATACTTCTGAAGCACCTGTTTCATCCACAAAAATTGGGTGCAACTACTACCAGCAACTATATATTCATTCTCGGCGGTTGACAAGGATACACAATTCTGTTTCTCGTTGATCCAGGATATGAGGTTTTTTCCTAAGAAGAAACATCCTTCGGAGGTACTTTTTCTATTTTTCGAATTTCTAGCACAGTCTCCATTGCAGTAGCCAACAATAATACCATTAGTATTAGAAGAATAAAGAAGACCATTGTCCACAGTCCCATTGATGTATTTAAGAATCCATTTGACACTTTTCGAATGACTTGTCTTCAGATTTGATTCAAATCTAGCACAAATGCCAACAACATAAGCTATGTATGGACAACTAGTTGTTAGATAAAGAAGACTTCCAATCACACTTCTGTATAAGCTTTTGCAGCAATGGTGTTTTTGGTAAGTTTAACATGAGTTGGAACTGAAGTGCATTTGGGATTTTCCTTCTCAAGATCAAACTTTTGAAGCATATTTTTGGCATACTTATTTTGAGATATAAAAATCACATTTGGTAATTGCTTAACTTGAAGCCCAAAAAAATACATCAACTCTCCGACCATGATCATTTCAAATCCAGCTTTCATTTGGTCGACAAATTAAGCTACAAAAGACTATCGTGATCCATCAAAGACAATGTCATCAACATATATTTAAGTGATAATGAAATCTCATCCTGTCATTTTAATGGACAGAGTTTGTTCAGTACTTCCTCTAGAATACCCTTTTTGTAGCAAGAACTCTTCTAGTCTTTCATACCATGCCCTTGGGGCTGGTTTTAAGCCATACAGGGCTTTACAAAGCTTGTACACATGTTGAGGACAAAATGGATCTATAAACCCCTTAGGTTGTTCAACATAGACCTCTTCATTTAGCACACCATTCAGAAAAGCGCTTTCAACATCATTTGGTATATTTTAAATTTGAGCAAACAGGATACTCCAAGAAGTAAATGGATAGCTTCTAACTGAGCCACGTCGGCAAAGGTATCATCAAAGTTTACTCCTTCCACCCGAGTATATCCCTAGGCAACAAGTCGAGCCTCATTGCAAGTAACCATCCCATGTTCAATGGATTTATTTTTTGAAAATCCATTTTGTCCTAATGACATTTGCAGACTGAGGACGAGGAACTAATTCCCATACCTCATTTCTTTGAAACTGATTTAACTCTTCATGTATAACATTCATCTAGACTCATCTTTCAACACCTGATTTACATTTTTTGGCTCGATAGGGGATGTGATACAAACGTTCCTGATTAGCTTGAGATAGTTTACTTTCTCCTTCTTACGAGTATAGACACCAGTATTCAAATCACCAATTATGTTACTAAGAGGGTAATTCTTTTGAGCACAATAGGATATAAGAAACTGAAGGAATATAAGGTACGATGCGAAAGCATGGATTGTGTCCCAATTTTATTTTCACAGAGAACTAAAATTGCAGAGAATAATTTATGCATATTAAAGAATTTACAACACGCTTCTGGATTCAACACAGAAAGGGAAAGGTTTGGAATTATACTTACCCTCAAAGAACAAAAATCTTCACGATTTTTCTCCCAATTGGTCACGAACTCTTCGTACAGAAACAAACCTGAACATGGACACCACCACAAATGAGCCTCCTGTATTCTCCTTAGGGATGAGAATTACAGAGAGAATTGTGCATTTATCTGTTGATTTTGGGAGAGGGAGGAAGAATTTATTAGAGAGGAAATTTTACAGGGAAGACATATCTGTGTTCGAAACACACAATCCAGAGAAAACCAAAATCCAGTCTCTTTTTAACTTCCCACGATAGAATGAAAGATATATGGAAGGAGTTACATAACTCCCTCCCATTTTTATTTTCGAATTAAATTAAAATATTTTTAATTTAATAATAACATAATGTAATTATATGATAACCAACTTATCATATAATATACATTATATTAAATGTCATATCTAATATAACATTTGTAATCTATGGTTTATATTATATCATAATATAATATAACCTATAGTTTGAAAATCTATATTTAATTTATGATATTTAATATAAATCAAATTTATATTAAATTTAACTATATGAATCTAATCCACATAATTAATATTTGAATCATACTCAAATATTTATTTCCTCTCAAAATAAACTTTATATTATAATGTATCAAATACATTATATTAGTTATATCACATATAGTTAATTTAAATCAAGTATATCAAATATAATTAATTCTCCCAATTAATTTGAATAATTCAAATTAATTCAAAATTAATTTTCAATAATCCCAATTGAGTTACAGAGGGGACTTTATGGACCTGTAGATTGAAGTTTCATTGGAACTTGGATAGTTAATTAAACTCTTTTAATTGAATTAACTAATTTCCATTAACTATTAGTCACTTCAATATAGACCGACAGCTGCACTCTGTGCATTACAGATATATTCTATAACCATTGGATATAACCAGTCAATAGTGTGATGATCCTTCACAAATTGCTCGTAACTACAGCTGGGCCAAAATTACTATTTGCCCCTATAGTTACATCTAACTCCTTAAGTACCACTGATCCCTCTAATGAATAATAAGTCATAGTCCAACTATGACTAAACCCCTCTCGAGTCAAGATAGGGTGTGATGCCACATTGTTCAAACCCCAGAATCAGCCCTTAAGAGAGTAATTTCTCTTCTTACCTTGACATTAGAGAAGAAGTGAATTTCGTCTTGTGTAGCTTTGTTCTCAACTCTCCAATCGGACGGATCCCCAAAATGGTAGGCATATTGAGTCGGCAATCTGCCCACTCTCACCCATAAAAATCAAAGGATCGCCTTTATAGGTAGGAATTCACAACTCACTCAAGATTCAGGTAATGTCACCTATGGTCATCCTGGTGAAATGTAAGTCTCTACTATTAATAACGTTATATAATAAGACTATTCATTTTATGGTTCAGTCTTATACAAACTCTTTATATAGGATACCCCTGCTCACATGTCTCTACATGAACGATCATGATCATATCATTTGTAGTACTTCACAACACTTTGTAATAACTACAAAGCGGGTCGCATCGTAGTAACAACAGGATAAGGTACCTAGCCCTATCCATCTACTATAGACCATTTAGGTTATGATTTAAACATGATCTATCTTTATGTCTCTACATACATGTTTATATTACATAAAATAATTTAGGATATTTGTTTATTGGATTGTGTGTATGCTCATAAAATAACAATTAGTTTCATATAACAATTTGCTTATACAAAGTTTATAAACTACGAGAATATAGGAGAGATTTAGGATACCAATCCCAAAAATCTCCCACTTGTCCTAAAGCTAAGGGAATGAAATGTACAATATAAATAAAGTACAAAATACTATAAACTAAGGAACAAACTATATACTAGTAACATCTCTCACTTGTCTTAGACAATATGTCGCATATCCCGTAAACCTAGACTTTCATGATGACCCTCGAACACTTTAGCCGTGAGAGTCTTTGTAATCGGATCAGGAACGTTATGCTCTAAAGCAATCTTCATGACAATTACGTCACCTCATTGCACAATCTCCCGAATCAAATGATATTTTTGGTTATAGTGTTTGCCTCTTTGATAACTCCTATGTTCCTTAGAATTTGCCTCTAAACCACTGTTATCACAATAAATTGTGATGAGCAAAGACATATTTGGAACAACTTCCAAATCAGTAAGAAACTTCTTAAGTCAAACAGCCTCATTAGCAGCTACGTATTCGGCTTCCATAGTGGAGTCTACGATGCATCCTTGCTTGATGCTCCACCAAACTATAGCTTCTCCATTCAGAGTAAACACTGACCCTGGTGTGGATTTCTTAGAATCCCAATCAGTGTGAAAGTTAGAGTCTATGTATCTTGTAAGGATCAAATCCTTATCGTCATACAAATGCATATAGTACCTCATTCTCCGAAGATACTTAAGGATTGTTTTGAACGATGTCTAGTGAGCTAATCTTGAATGGGATTATACTGAGTATCCCTACTACATAGAAAATGTCAGGTATGATACATAACATTGCATACATAAGGCTACCAACAGTCGATGATGCATAGGGAATTTATCTCATTGCCTGAACCTCTTGAGGAGTCTTAGGGCACTGTTCCTTAGACAATACAATTCCATGCCTGAAAGGTAATAAACCCTTCTTGGAATTGTGCATTTAATATTTAAGCATCTTGTCAATATACGATGTCTGAGACAAGGCCAATCTTTTGTTCTTACGATCCCTGAAAATCTAGATCCCTAGAAAAAACTACACCTCTCCCAAATATTTCATTTAGAATTGAGTGGCCAGTCATTTATTTACATTAGTCAGAAAACCTACATCATTCCCAATGAGTAGGATATCATCCACATACAACACGAGGAAAGCTACTCAGTTGTTCATGATTTTCTTGTAAACACAATGCTTATCAATATTTTGATCAAAGACATAAGATTTGATTGCAGTATTAAATATTATATTCGAAAATTGAGATGCTTGTTTCAGTCCATAAATGGACTGATTAAGATTACAAACTTTTTGCTCTGGATCTTATACAATAAATCCTTCTGGTTGGTTCATGTAGACGGTCTCTTCATGATTTCCATTTAAAAAAGTAGTCTTGATGTCCATTTTCCATATTTCATAGACATAATATGTGGCTATGGACAAGAGAATTCTAATAGACTTTGACATGACAACATGCGAGAAAGTTTCTTCATAGTCCACTCTCTCAACCTGGATAAAATACTTTGCCACAAGTCTAGCTTTAAAGGTCTGTACCTTTCCATTTACACGCCAATTTCTCTTGTAGATCCACATGCAACCTATAGTTTTTACTTCATCAGACTGATCTACAAGCTCCCAGACAGAATTGAAGTACATAGACTCCATTTCTAGATTCATGGCTTTAATCCATTCATCCTTGTCAACATATTTTATTGCTTGTTTATAGGACAATGGATCGTCAACACCATCATTGGTTATGATGTCTTGGGCTTCTGTTAAACCCATGTAGTGGACAGGTGGGTTCATGCCCCTCCCACTACATCGAGGCAAGCTCAACTCTTGAGATGGATTTGTATGATTAGATGAATCGAGATCAACAACTCTTGTTGATGTATTAGCCTCTTCAACAACCCCTGTTGAAGTTTTAGTAGATTGATTAGAAATTTCACTTAAAACTATTTTATTTCGTGGTTTATGGTCCCTCTTGTGGTCTTCTTCTAAGAAGGTAGCATTTGTCGATACAAATACTTTATTCTCACTTGGATCAAAGAAGTACCCACCTATCATTTTTTTGGGATAGCCTACAAATAGGCATACTATCGAACGAGGTTCAAATTTTTTGGGGTTTATCATTAGAACATGGGCTACACATCCCTAAATTCTGAAGTGGCGTAAACTAACTTTACGACCTCTCTATAATTCAAAAGATGTTTCAGAAACACTCTTTCAGGGTACGTTGTTCAAGATATAAACAATAGTCTCTACTACATATCCTCAAAATGAGTCAGGAAATTGAGCAAAGCTCATCATAGACCAAACCACATCTAATAGGGTTCTATTTCTCCTTTCCGATACACCATTCTGTTGAGGTGTACTAGTGGCTGAGAGTTGAGACGTAATTTCATGTTCTATCATATAGTTCTGGATTCTTAAGTCCATATACTCTCCACAATGATTAGATTGTAATGTTTTTTCTTCTTACTTAACATCAGTTTGGTACTCCTTGAACTTTTCAAGTGGTTCAGACTTGTGTTGCATTAGGTATAGATACCCATATCTAGAATAATCATCTATGAAAGAAATGAAATATTCATACCCTCATTTTGCTCTTACATTCATCGGACTGTAGAGATATAAATGTATAAGCTTCAAAGTCTCTTTAGCTTTATAACCTTTTCCAGTAAAAGGTCGTTTTGTCATTTTATCTTCAAGACATGACTCACATATAGGTAAAGAGTTATCTTCTAAACCATTTAGAAGTCTACTTTTCACCAATCTCTCAATCCTATTGAGATTAATGTGACCTAACCTTAGATGCCAAAGGTTGGCATTTTCTTTAGGAGAAATTATCAGTCTTTTGGCAGTTACCATTTTAAACATTTCAGTATTTAGGACAACTTTTGTAACTAACAGCTTTGGTACATACAAGTTATTTTCCATTGAACCAAAGCCTAGCTCCATTCCATTCTTAAAAATAAACACTATTTTTAGAGAAGGATAGGGAACACTCTCAATAATGGCTTGTCAATCACGACCCAAACCTGCCAAGAACAACAAATAATCATTAATTGTTATAAATTAATTTTGTAAAGGCCCAAAATTACTCTTAAAGCTTCAAATTGAGTTGCATTCATGGCTTTCATAAAAGTGTCTACACGTTGATCTTAAGTCCGAACATGATCAAGTATAATTTACTTATCTAGATCATGAATGAAGTTATGTCAACTACCAATATGTTTATTTCGACCATGCAGATCTGGATTCTTTGAAATATTGATTGCATGGAGATTGTCACAATATTTTAAATATTTTAAATTATCTCGAAAAAAAGATTTTGAGAGAGTTTTTTTTTAAATGAAATATTTTAAATAGTCACATAAATATTAAAATTATAATAATGAGATTTGTGGAGGAAAAATTGTTTGAGGTTTTACTTTTAAAATTTTTAGATGAAGTATATGTTTTCAATTTTAAATATAGCACAATATCAAAACGGTTGGTAAAAATATTATTAACCACAAAATTTCGCTTCTTTTTTTTTTTTTTGGCATAATCTTAACATATAAAATCCAACCAATATTTAAAACACAAAAAAAAAAAAAAAAATCATGTATAGATAATAAAACACATCGGAGTAAAAAATATATAATGATTTTAGAAATTTGTAGAGCTTAAAAGTTAACACAATTGGAGAAACTCAAGAAGTAGAGAATGAAGAACGTGAGTATTTTAATAAATATCATAATATCTAAATACTTTAAATATTATTTTATATCCTAAATCTACATACAAATTAATATTTTATATCAATATTTGTAACCAATCATGTTAGAAAACAAATACATTTTAACACATTTCATAAAAAAATAAAGGAAAATGATAGATAGAGTACCTCTTTAACGTTTCCTTTCTAAAGAAATAAATGTTCTGAAATTTGTTAATTTATGTGTATTTACCAATATTTTTTTTTATATGTAAATCATAAAAAGTAGTCACTACAAGAATTTTGGGCTTTAATGTCGATCGAAAAAAGTGAAATCGGATGTATAATTTCGGTTAAAAAAATGGATCTTTAATGTCGGTTTTAAACCGACATTGAAGATGGGCTACAATGTCGGTTTAAAACCGACATTAAAGGCCTTTCATTTATTTATTTTTTTAACATTATTAAAAATCCATTTCAAATTAAATGAAATCTTCTCTCTCCTTTCACTTCTCTCTTACCAAACCTTCTCCTCTCTCCTTAGCTTGACCGTGCACATCAGCTCTGTGGGTTGTCATCACAGGTGTTGCTTGGATTTCCATCGTCGTGGCCTTCTTTCGGTGGTGGGTCATCGTTGTGGGTGTTCTCCGGTTGTTTTTTGTCGGCGCGTGGGTGTTCTCGAGGTGTTCCCGTGGGTTGTCGTCACCAGTGTTGCTTGGATCTCCATCGCCGCGGGCTTCTTCCAGTGGTGGGTCATCGTCGTGGGTGTTCTCCAGTTGTTTTTCGGTAGGTTTTCATCGGCGCGTGGGTGTTCTCGGGGTGTTCTTCACCAGCGCGTGGGTTCTTCGTTGTTCTTTGCGTCTTCCGGTGGTTCTTCACATGTTCTTTCGAGGTGTTCTTCGCCAACGCATGGCCCTTAAGTGGCAATATTCTCCGGTTGGTTTTCCAGTGGTTGTTCGTCGTGGTTTTTCCTCCGGTGGGTCAGCTTGCCATTCATCCAGCTGGTTTTGGTCGTAGAGGTGGGTCATCGGCGTCATGGTCAACTCGCCGTTTGTTAGATCTACCATCTCAACTCTCTTCGCAAAGGTCCGGTGTTCGTCTGCGTTCCAATCTTCGAGCTCTGGTTCGGATCTCTTCAAGTTTGTGGGTTGTTTAAGTTGTTTACTTGGAAAGGTAAAATTTTATTTTCATATGAATTTTCAATTTAGTAATTTAAAGCCATTTCATTCATTTTATTTTTATTTTAATGATTAAACTTATTGAAATTTTGAAATGTTGGAATTAAATTAGTTGAAGAATGTATACTTGGTTGGTAGTCTTGAAATTTGTTGATTATTGATTGGTGTGGTTCAAGTGTTATTTCATTAATTTTATGTTTTGTTCCAATGATTAAGCTTCTTCAAATTTGTTGATGTTGGAATGAATTAGTTGAAAAATATTTACTTGGTTGATAGTCTTGATTGGTGTGGTTCAAGTGTTATTTCATTAATTTTATGTTTTGTTCCAATGATTATGTTTTGTTCCGATGATTAATGACATTAAAGGGCTTTAATGTTGGTTGTAACCGACATTAAAGGATTTTAAACTGACATTAAAGGCAACCGACGTTAAAGGGCTTTAATAACACTATCTTTAATGCGGTTTAAAACCGACATTAAATCCCAACATTCTTGTAGTGAGTATCAACCCGAATGGTTGTGTCCCATTGACATCGAAAGACGAAAAGGAATCCGGACTATTTAATTTTTTTAACTATTAATTTATTTTGATATATGCCTTTGTTTTCTTTTATCGGGTTTGATGATTAATAAGAAAAATGTATTTTTTTCTTACTGGTTGGACTTTTTTTGTTACATAAAAACAAAAGTGTAATGAGGATATGATAGACATGATGAAAGAAAATAAACTGTTTGCTTTATCAAAGAGGGCCATCATTTTATTCCAAATTTGTAATATGTATCAATCGTTTTGCTTCTTTAGTTTTCTTTTTTCATTGTCAGCTTCTTTGATTTTTTTGCTTCCTTGGTTGGATTTTTTTAATTAATAACATGTTATTTGAAAACTAATTATATTTTTATTTAATTAGTAAGAGTCAAACTTAAAAACAATATAACTATTTATAAACCAATATATGTGTAAAAACAAATTTAAATATTTAAATACTAAACATCAAAACACATATTTATGCAAATAATTCAAAATATAATAGTTCCAATTTTTTTAATTTAATTTGTATACAATGTATTTTATATTGAATTTATCTAATTTGTATTTTGTAAAAAAAAAAATAATAAAATAATTTTTAATTCAACGAATAAATTTGTTATAAGTCAACTTTCAAATTTATTTATAAGTTCACATGTACCTATTTTAAACATTACAAACCACATGCTAACACACGTGTTCTAAAACTAGTTAAAATAGAAAGGATAAAAGTGTGCCAATTACAAAACTACATGAACTTACCCAACTTTTTGAATTTAATTCTAAATTTTAATCGAGTACATAATCCTAAGTCAAAATAAAAAAATACCGAAAAAATATAGTTAAATGAAAAATGATACCAATTATCTTCTAACCGTTGATGATTCAATTCTCTATTCTATAATTGTTTCAATTATCTCTCAAGATTCAATTCTATATTATCCAACTGTTAAAGTCAAAAAAGGGAAAACAAAAAACAAAATTTAGTCAATTTGGTTTAATATATAGGGAGTTTAGCTTGGGTTGGAAATTGAGAAATTTTCTTGTAATACGAGTAGTAATAAAAAAAATTTCAAACTATCTCCACCGTAGAGAAGCATTTAGTATTGACGTTGGATCTATAAAATAAAATAATATATTATCTAATAACGTGCTAGCTAAATACTAAATGGATTGGAGTATATATTATCATAATATTTAGACTTATTTTCATAAAAAACTTCAAGTATTTGATAACCATAGCTTTGATTTCATAAAAAACTGCAAGTATTTTATAAGGGTCTCTTCATATTTTCAATATAAGATCTTCGCCCTATTCCTTCAAAATGTTATCTATTTGAATTCACTATTCCTGAATCGATTTGGCTTTTTTAGATTTCCAAATTCATGTTTGAGTTTCATGAACTCTGATACTATATTTGACATACATAAAAATCCATCTGAAAAAAAAATCTATATATCTTATAAAAATTGTAAGCCATCTTCATCTTTTTCGGATCTCAACATAGTCAAGTAAGAGAGGAGATGAATAATGACATGTAATAATTAGGTTTAAAAACAACTTTGATCCTTATACTTTTGACTTTTGTTTATTTTGGTATTTATACTTTTAAAATGTTCGTTTTAGTCCTTATACTTTCAATTTTGGTTCTTTTGGTCCATATACTTTCAAAATGTTCACTTTAATCCTTATACTTTCAACTTTTGTTCATTTTAATTCTTAAACTTAAAAAAAAAGTAACTATTTTGATCTCTTATAAATAAAGAAAAAACGAAAATAAATAGACCAAAATAGTCACTTTTTTTAAGTACGAGGACCAAAACGAACATTTTAAAAATACAAAGATCAAAATGAACCAAAATTGAAACTATAGAGATCAAAACGAACATTTTAAAAGTATGAAGATTAAAATAAACAAATAGTACAAACATGAAATCAAAATAGTATTTAAACAAGGTACATAATAACTTTTCTAGATGCCAAACACGGTTTTCCGAAAAGTGAATTATAATTATAAAAGGAGAAAATAAAAAAAAGAAAGTCCAAAAGTTTGTTAAAACTTTCTGTAAAAATCTCAATGCAATTAATTCGAAAAGTTTTATTCTTTTATTCCCATTCCCTCAACTTTTTTTTCTCTAATTTTCTTCTCGTGGTTTGGTTGGTCAACTTCTTTAGCTGTAAATTTTAATGCATTTGTTTTTGTTTGAATTCTTTCTTTTCTTTTTCTTTTTTTCCTATCATTTTCGAGCTTTTTCTGTTTGATTTTGAGTGTTCTGCCCCCAAACACATTTGTTTTGAAGACACGTACGTTATTTGATCCGCGCAAGTTATTACTACCAACAACTCTCATGTTCTCAACTCCATTGCTTGTCCTCTAAGCAATTTTCTTTTTTTAATTTTTTTTTTAAATTAGAATGAAAGTAGTGATTTTCTAAAGGTGAGTAAAAGTTTTGTGCGGTAACTTTTATGTATAATTTTTTTATGTTTAAATATTAAATTTACCTTTACTCACTCAACTTAAACTTTTGAATCAATTAATGATCTAAATAAATTATAAAAGTAATTACGGAAGGGTTATGTTTTTTTTTTTTTGTATTTATTATTGTTCTAGCATAACTTTAAACAAGTTTTTAACAAGTCCATTAATTTTAAAAACTATCAAATATATCTCTACCTTCTTAATTATGTGTCTATAATAAGTTTTAAGAATGTTTAAAATTACGTGGGAATGTATAAGGATAGCCGAACTACAATAAAGTATAAATTATTGACTAAGATGTCAGAGATTTGAATCCCCTAGTTCATATATGGTTAGACTCAATATATAATCAAACTCTAAAAGAATAATGAGTTTATTAGACATAAAACATAATTTTTATATATTCATTTTTGTGCTTAATAGTTTTGTAATTTTTCTATTTAAAAATATTTTATATAGGTCAGTACAACCTATGAGATATAAAATTGAAAGTACATGGATTTGTTAGATTAAAAAAAATTAAAAAATTAGGAATTTAATAGACATATTTTAAAATTTAGAAATTTATTAAACATAAAATTGATACTATTTGGATTTTAAGAATGTTAGGGGAAGTAGAGGAAAACTTTGCAATCTCAAGTTCTTATATTGGGCTTTAAGATATAGTAAATGAAGTAATGGTTATGCTTTTCTTCCTTTAGTTTTCTTACTCTACCATTTGAAAAACCTAACCATGGATTAATTTTTTTATTTAATATAATAGAAGCAGAGAGATTTGAATCACAGACCACTTAATCGTTAATATATCTATATGTCAGTTGAGCTACGTTAAGTTGACACGGATAATTAATTAAGTTGAAATCTATAAACCTACTATAGGATATGCTATAACTGATTCGATAGTTACAAATTTAGAAAATGCATAACTCATCCTTTTAATTCTTAAATTACAAAAAATACTTATAACACGTCCCGCCCTAATAAAAAAAGGTATATAAAAAAGAAATTACATTAGCACAAACTAAAGTTACAATGCTATACAAAAGAAGGTGTCCATAGGATGCTTTATAACAAGTAGGTCAACATTATTCTTACTACATTAATTCACCCCTCTGTTTATTTATTTATTTATTAAATATTGTCCTTCATTTTAACACGAAAAAAAGGAAAGGAAAATGTTGACTATATAAAATTAAAACGTTGTAAGAATTTAGAATGATAAGAAATGAAGTAGAGATTTTACATGGTCTAAAATGTAGGCCTATTATTTTCAAGAAGAAAAAGGAAGGGTATAGAAGAGATCAAGCAAAGCATGCGCTGCACGTGGGAGTCGAAAAATAGATAAATTAGAGTTATGGTCCAATCCTAAACAACAAACAAAACCACGCATGCCCTTACGTCATCTTTTGAATTTTGATGTTTATAAGAGCCTGACAGATAATTTAGACCTAAAAATGTTAATTTTGCAGCAATTATATACATAGTTCATTTGATAATTTACTAAACTAATATTATTGAAATTTGTATGGTTTATGTTTGTATATTGTACGAATCTAAATATAGGGATTAATCTATTTACTTTCGGTTCTACAGGTCAGAGTATCATCTCACGTTAATGTGTTTGTAAAAGTATTATGTTCAATTGAAGAAAGAAAAAAAGAACGATAGAGAGGGAAAAAATGAGTAATTCATATGTTTTTTTTAAAAAAAAATAAGAAGTGAGAGTATGGAGATTTTAACATTCAATCTTCTGAAAAGAAATATAGGTTAATTATTGTTAAGTTTGTATACTTTTGTGATGCGTGATCGATGTTTGGTTTGTAATTATATGATTTGTGAAATTTAACTTGTGATATAAAAGATGAGTTTTATAAGCTTGAGTTTATAATATAATGCTTGAGATTATCAAATTCATAACCTAAGATAAAAAATTTCACAACCTAAATAAATAGATTATATAATTTTGTAACATCAAGTTAATAAAGTAACCACACACTTAAAAGGGGTGGATCTTAATTACAATAATTAGAACAATAAATTAAGTTAAAATATGTTGTTTGAACTAAAAAATAAAAAAGTTTAAAATAATTCGTAGTCTCTAAACTTTCATAGAAGTAACAATTTAGTCACTAAACATTGGTTGATACCGATTTAGTCATTGCATTTACGATTTTGTAACAATTTATGCTTTGTTTGAGATTATTGCAGTTTTAAAAATAATTGCTAGCAAATGTATTTTTAGAAAAATCAGCTGTGAAAAGAAGTCAAAATAATATTTGGTAAATTTCAACTTAAACTTGAAAAATTAAGTTAGAGTGTTTGGTAAATAAATAAAAAAATATCTTATTTTAGATATAATAGCTAAAATAGACTTATAACAAACTTTTTTTAAAATTTTCTTTTGTAATTTAAAATTTTAAATAATTTTTTGGTATGATAAATTTTGTTGTTATAGATTAATTTTTACATATTAATGGAAATAGTTTTATTTTTTTTTAAAAAAATAAATTTGGTATACTTTTTAGAAAAATTGATGCATTTAACTCATGAAAAATAGAAAATAGATTTGATAACTTGGGGAATAAATAAATATATAAAATAAATTTTAAAGTATAAAATTGAAAACTAAATATTAATTAAAAATTATACCTGATTTTAGGAGAATCTAAAAGTTAGTAGAATATTACTTTTAAAATAGACGTGAAATTAACATGTTTTTAAAGGTGCTTCATAGATTTAATTTAAATCTGTTTTACAAATCTAAAAAACAATTAAGATTTTTTATAAATGAATTTTTGACAAAGCTAATACAATGTCAAAAATAGTCTTAGCCCCTAAACTTTAGTACGTAAAAATATCATCCTTGTAATTTCAATTTTGTATCAATAAAATTTCTATTGCAGAAATTAATGTAAAGATTTAATGAAATTTCTTACACAAATAAAACGATAAACTAATTACAGATTTAATATTTTTATTAAATACAAAGTCTATATCATAAAATAATAAAAATTGATATCAAATTTTTGATTTTTTTTTCATTTGAGACTAAATTGTTAAAAATTTAAAAGTTTAAGAACTAAATTATTATATATTAAAATTTAGTGACTAAATTGTTAAACCAATTAAAAGTACATGACTAAATTGTTACAATTAAAAGTTTAAGGACTAAATTCTTATTTATTTTTTATTCACGAGATGTAGGTGGATACTAAATTAAACCTTAATCTTGGTAATAATAATAACACTATCCTGTATTAATCAATTGATAAATATAGAATGAAAACAAAAGTTTGATAATAATTTGCTTAATACAATAAGCTCCTACTTCCAAGTTTCCAGTTATATATATATATATTCTTTTATTCACTCATGAAAACCTTATTTATTTAATATTTATTTATTTATTGATAATATTGGAGATAGATAATTGAATCTATGAATTTAAAATTGATATATGATACGTAGTTTATGTCAGTTGAACTATATATTCATTTTGACTTAACTTCTTTACTATACTTTCAAAATTTTCACCATATTATGTTCTTTTTCTTTAACCATCACTAACTATGGACTACATAAATAGATTAACCTACTAATATATGATCTAAAATAAGTAAAATAAATTTGAGATAATATTAATTTTTCAGTACAAATCTCTCTGTTATTTTGCATCTCTCTTGAAAATAAATGCATGCATAACAAAAATTAGAAATACTACAATAAACTTCTCTCAAACATTCTATTTCCCAATTGACACATATTAAAAATGAACAAAACATGCTTTATAAACGGAACACATAGAATCTAGAAAATGATGATGAGCCAAATTAGGGCTTACATATTTATTTCTAAAGCTCATGTAAGGAAATCCTGGTAAGATTAAGGTAGCTATTTCCACCAAATATCTGTCAATTCATCCGTTTAGTGTTTGAACTATAGCACACATAAATCTTAACTAGTCAATCAACAAGAAACAAATAAACATTTCATCTTATTACATGAAAAGCTCCAATGAAAGCAATCTAACAATGCACCTCCATTAGGAGAGAAGACAAAAACAATAACCTCGATTACTATTTCAAAATTTGATGGTTCGTTTCCCACTCACATTAAAAAAATGAAAAGACTTATAAAATAGATGCATGAGGTACTTCTCCCATTTCCAATTTGTTTTGAGATAGAACTTTATGTCTATCTAATACCACCGTCATAATAGCTTAACTGAAAAAAAAAAAAAAAGAAGATAATTAAGGCCCCATTTGATAGAATCATTTTTAGAGTCCCCACCATGCAAATCCAATCTAGCAGGATGGCATGTAGTTGAGAACGATCCTACGACCATAGGACCGAGAGTTTGTTGAATTGTTAATCACGCTCTAGCCATGAGGTAGGTAGTTATTTTCATCCACCATACTCTTGTTTGATAATGTGAAGGAGAAAAGCGACCCAATAACTATTCAACCCAACAATTAAATTGTCTCAACAAAACATCAGCCCAACATTTCTTCCCTGTCCAAACTGTCACAATATACAGTTGTAATATGTGTGGTCCTATTATTTCTTTTTGTCCTTTTGTACAACCTATAGGCTCTTCATATTCTTGTATAAATGCACACATGCATACCTGTAAAATATATCATTGGAAATACACAAAAGGAGCAAATTCTCCTCACTAATCTCTAGCCTACTCTCCCCTACATCAATTAGAATAGGTTATGAATCCTGACTTGGTATCAGAGCCAATGGCCAACGCCTCTTCAAATCCTTCCCATGGTAGCAGCTCCTTCACCAATCCTACCTACAGCAACCCACCTTGAATCAGCTTCTCAACCAGATTACAACAATTAAGCTAGACCGCGACAACTTCCTTCTTTGGAAGAACCTCGCTCTACCTATCCTAAGAAGCTACAGATTGGAAAGACACCTTACTGGAGAAGATGCATGTCCCCCGATGATGACTGAGCAAGGAGCAGCTGAATCAGTCAAAAACCTAATCTATGCAATTGTTGCACAGACTTTTCCACAACCAGAAGGAATTTCGGGAGCCTCTAGCTCATCCTCTGTTCAAGCCGTCACGGTAAGTCCCTTGTATCAGTTTTGGATAGCCACTGATCAGCTTCTCCTAGGGTGGCTGCATAACTCCATGATCGTCGAATTTGCAACACAAGTAATAGGACATGAGAGCGCTCAAAGTCAGTGGAGCGCAATCCAGGAGCTTTTTGGAATTCAATCCCGAGCTGAGGGAGATTATCTTTGCCAGGTATTTCAAACCACTCAAAAGGGCTCAATGAAAATGAGTGATTATCTTTGAACAATGAAAAACCATGCTAATAACTTAGAAATTACTGGAAATCTGATTTCACTTCGATCACTCGTGTCACAAGTGTTGATAGGGCTAGATGAAGAATATAACCCCATTGTGGCAACTATTCAAGGGAGAACAGATACAAAATGGTCAGATTTACATTCGGAGTTGCTAATCTTCGAAAAATGTCTCGAGCTACAGAACACAAGCAAGTCGACCTCCCTTGGAAGTGCCTCCTCCTCTGTTAATCTCACTACAAGTCACAACCATGTTCAGACTCCTAATGGAAACAAATAGTATAATAACTCTAATATTCGCCTTCCTTTTCAAAACAGTGGACAAAGAGGGAATGGAAGTGGTCGAGGCAGGGGTTGCTGGAATGGTGCCAACAACAATAGACCTACCTGTCAAGTATGCTTCAAACAAGGCCACACTGCCCTCACCTGATACAAGCTGCTCAACCAGAACTTTCCTCCTAATCAAAATGGACTACAGAATAATCGAAATCAAGCTCCAAGTTAGATATTCGATGGTCAACACCAAACAATCAATCAAGCTTTGATGGCAGCCCAAACAAACAATCCATTCATGGCCAACCCTGAGTCTGTTGCTGATCCTGGATGGTACATGGATGATGGAGCCTCCAATCATGTGACCAGTGATCCAAACAACATGACATACTCGTCTGAATATGGAGGTACTGAGAAAGTAATAGTAGATAATGGAAGAACTCTTTCTATTTCTCGTATTGGCTCATGCTTCTTAGTGATAAACAATGGCTTGGTAAATCTAGAAAATGTGTTGCGTCCCTAAAATAGCAAAGAATATTGTTAGTGTCTCTAAACTAGATAAGGATAACAAGATGTTTATTGAATTTCATGATGTTGTCTGGTTAAGGATATCCATACGGGCAAGGTGGTGCTGAAGGGGAAACTCGATGAAGGATTATATAGACTAAAAGCAACAAGAGCCGCTGGCAGTGTCGTGAACTCAAATGGTCTCTGCTTAAGAAAGGAAGGTAAAACAATGGCTTGCTCTACTGTTCCTCAAAGTAGTAGTGTCAATGTTGTCCTGACCAAGGAAATTTTGCATAGACGACTTGGACATCCTTCATTAAAAATCATGAATGATGTAGTTAAGATGTGTAAACTGCTAGTGAAAGTCAATGAAGTTTTTAATTTTATTGAAGCATGTAAGTATGGAAAATATCATGCTCTTCCCTTTCCAACCTCTTTATCACATGCCTCTTCAACCTTTGATCTAGTACACTCTGACTTATGGGGTCATGCATTAGTAATGTCAACTGATGGTTATCGTTATTATGCTTATTTTCTTGATGACTTCAGTAGGTTTGCTTGGATATACCCTTTAAAACTAAAAAGTGATATTCTTGCTGCCTTCTCTCACTTTCTTAATATGGTGAAGACTCAATTTGGCACTACTATAAATGCCTTTCAATCAGACAATGGAAGAGAATTTAAAAGAATACACCAACTATGCAATACTTTAGGAAACAAATCAAGGCTATCTTATCCTTATACATCTGCACAGAATGGCAGGGCCGAAAGAAGACATAGGCATATTGTTGAAATGGGATTAACCCTATTAGCCCAGGCCTCCATGCCTTTACATTTTTGGTGGGATGCCTTCATGACTTCCATCTTTATAATCAATGGCATACCTTCTCAGAACTTAGAATCTTTGGCTGTGCTTGCTACCCATACCTACGGCCATATAATGTGCAAAAATTTCAATACAAATCAGAAAGATGTGTGTACCTAGGCCCCAGTCCCATTCATAAAGGACACAAGTGCCTCACTTAATCGATTAAGCTGTTAATATCAAGACGTGTTGATTTTGATGAAAGTTTTTTTCCTTTTGCCACAGGTTTTGCAGCTGATCTAATGGAGGCTAGAACCAACATTCACACACCTCTTGCCTATCCACCACCACCATGGAATGAACAACTCACTTATCCTCTGGCACCACAGTCCAATCCTCAAAATTATCCAACTACCACCTATTCTCCAATCCCAATTAATAATCAAAACACACCCCTTCCCAGCCTCATACCAAACTCAAACCAGTCTCTTCTCCCTACACCATCATCATCCACATCACCATCTCTTTCTCCAATCCAGCCATGCTCTTGCCCTGTGTCCAATACTTCTAATATATCACCATTGTCTAGCCCCTCCCTATCTTCTTCTCCTGGCTGCTCCAACTCATCATCTCCCGATAGCCTAACCTCCCCTCCTCCCCCTCCACTTCTTGGCCATCCCATGATAACCCGTGCTAAGGCAGGAATATTCAAACAAAAAATCTGGTTAGCAACATCTGCCAACCATGACTTCAATCTTACTGAACCTACACGAGTTGTTGAACGAAAAATGCATTGGATCTTGAAGTCCAAGCCCTTGCTCGAAATCACACTTGGGGCTTGGTGCCAGCTCCACCTCATAAAACCATTGTTGGCTGTCGGTGAGTGTTTAGAATCAAAAGGAATTCAGATTGATCCAAAGACACAACCCAACTTGTAACGAAGGTGTTTCACCAAAATCCTGGTATAGAATTCTTTGAGACATTCAGCCCCGTAGTTAAAGCATCCACCATTCGAGTTGTCCTAACTTTTGTTATCTTCTATGACTGGGAAGTTTGCCAACTCGACTTCAACAATGCGTTTCTCAATGGCAATCTAGAAGAAGATGTCTACATGGCTCAACCTTCAAGGTATGTAAGTCAATCTATGCCTATCATGTCTGCAGGTTACGCAAAGCAATATATGGGCTAAAGCAAGCCCCCCGTACTTGGAACACCACACTCAATGACACCCTGCACTCATAAGGCTTTACAAGCAATCGGGCTGCACTTCCCTATTCATCTATCGAAGGGGCTCGACCATTGTTCTCATGTTAATGTATGTTGATGATGTGATCATCACAAGCAACGATCAACAGCTAATCACCAACTTCATTGCTCGGCTAGACACCAAATTTTGTCTCAAAGATCTTGGCCCCATCAGCTACTTCCTAGGGATCCAAGCCTCCCGTGTCAGCTCCGGTCTCTTGCTCACTCAAGCCAAATACATTGAGGACTTACTCTTCTGGCTGAATTTATCAACACTCTAACCAACTCCTACCCCATCTACGGTAGGTAAACATTTTTCCATATCTGATGGCACCCCACTGTCTGATTCTTTTGTTTACCGCAACACTATTAGGGCGCTTCAATACTTCATAACCACCCGCCCGGACATCGCCTACATTGTAAACCATCTCAGTCAATTCTTGAAATAGCCCACTGATATCCATTGGCAAGGGGTGAAGAAGTTGCTCCGCTACCTATGTGGCACCAAACACCATGGCATATTAATCTCACCAGCTATAAACCTTGCCATAACAACCTTCTTTGATGCCGACTGGGCATCCAACATTGATGACTGACGATCTATAGTTGCCTACTGTGTGTACTTAGGCAATACAATTATATCCTGGTCTTCCAAAAAGCAAACGGTCGTGGCAAGATCCAACACTGAGGCTGAATATCGGGTTCTCGCCCTTGCCTCTGCTGAAATAGTATGGTTGCATCAGCTCCTTCGTGAACTTGGAGTTTCTATAACATCAAAACCGACTTTGTAGTGTGACAACATCAGTGCTGACGCATTAGCTACCAATCCTGTCTTCCACACCAAAACCAAACATATAGAGATTGATGTTTATTTTGTCCAGGAAAAAGTTCTTGAAGGTGCTCTCGAGGTTCGCTACATTCCATCCGCTGATCAAGTCGCCGACTATCTTACCAAGCCCTTCTCTTACTCCCAATTCTCTTATTTTCGCTCCAAACTCGAGTAACTGAATTACCTGCTCATTTGCGGGGGGATGTGAAGGAGAAAAGCGGTCCAATAACTATTCAGCCCAACAATTAAATTGTCTCAACAAAACATTAGCCCAACATTTCTTCCCTGTCCAAACCGTTACAATATACAGCTGTAATATGTGTAATCCTATTATTTCTTTTTGTCCTTTTGTACAGTCTATAGACTCTTCATATTCTTGTATAAATGCACACCTACGTACCTATAAAATATATTATTGGAAATATACAAAAGGAGCAAATTCTCCTCTCTAATCTCTAGCCTACTCTCCCTTACATCTAATTAGAATAGGCTGTGAATCCTGACTGATAACTATTTGGTTTTAAAAAATTAAGCATAAAAACACCACTTCCACCTATTTATTTTATTTTCTTGTCTAAGCTTCTATATAGTTTGATTATGCAATAATAAACAGAGAAGTTTGTCTGGTGACTAAATTATTGTTCATTTTCTTACCCTTTCTAATTATATTGTGACAGGAAAGTTGAAGCTAACTTTATTGTTCATTAGACTAGTTATATATCATTCATATGCTAATACCGAAGGTTTTATTTTCTTCTAATTTTAAAGCATTCTCATGGATCTTGTAGTTTACAAATATAGAGACTTCCTAGTAATGTACACATTATATGTAATTGAGAGGGAGAAATAACAGTTTCTGAATATTCTCATACAATTTTGAACAAAAACTAGACAATTGCAAAAGGTTGATGAGAATGTTAAGAAAACAAATTAAATAGAAAACACACACATGAATGATACAATTAGTTAAAATGGGAAATCACCAAGCAACTTAAAAATTTAAGTGGATGGATTAAAGTTTTATCCCTGTAGTACCTTCACTTGTGGGCTTGGATATTCATAAGAGATTTATGTTAATCAGTGATTGACCCAAAAGCTTAAGTTGGAAAGAAAATAACATTGCAGAGGTTTGAACACATGACTCTTGGACCACCTAATGCTATTAGGAAATATATTTCCATTGATTTTGATTTGTAAAATTTTTCCATATATATATATTGACCGGATGTTGATAGCACCTTACATGTGCTATCTTGCTTAGCTTAATTCCGGCTCGTTCCAAAGTTTTACGTGTTTATTTCATGATTTTGTAGGTTTTGAGCATGGAGAGGTGGAATCGAGCGTCAGGATAACAACTAAGTTTAAATGGATCAATTGAAGCCCTAATGAAAAAATTAGGTCAAAAGGAGGACAAAATGACCGTTGATGCCCCTCTGCTGCAACGCCGTGGCACTGCGCGACGTTGAAGGCAATAATATCACTATCAGGAAGGGCTGCGGTGCCAGTGCAGAGTAGGAAATTCAGTTGCGGGAGAGAAAGACCATAGAACTGTGATGCTACCCTACACCGTCGCAGCACTATCACATTTAAGGAAACTCATAAGGTATGGAAAAGCACTAACACCGCAGTGCCTTAAACAGTTTATAAATATGGCCCTTTGCATTAGGTCAAGTCATCCATCAAGACGCTCAACCTCCATACAACTTCCCCACTACTTTCCCTCTATTTTGTCTATATTTTTCACCCTCTTATGTTGTATCTTAGCCTTCAGCATTTATATTCATCGAAGATGAAGGCTAAGAGGTTAGTTTTATTTTGGGTTAGAGGTTTCTCGTCAATCATAACACCTGTGAGACTTGATCTAAGTTTGATTATGTTAAGAATCGACAATCAAAGATATAAACAAAAAGTAAATAGTAATAATCAACATTGACTTACTTAGTTCACTAATAATGTGTTGACTGCATCCACGAAGCAGAAAAAGAACATTTCTATTAGAAAGAGATTATAACAATCCGAATTTTTAGATAAATTATGATTGTTGATTATGCTAAATTATTGGGCCTTAATTTCTTTTAATTTAGGAGTTTGGAGTCGAATTGAGTAAAAATTGATAAGATAATTGATTTGAATTTATTTGAGGAGAGATTTGAAGTTGCATCAATATTAGACGAGATAAGAAATTTAGGTATATTTGTTAAAAATTTGACATTTTATATTTAAAGTCATGGATATTGGAAGTTTGGAAGATTTAAAATTTGTAAAGGAGAAGAAACGAAAATCAAATCTAGGGTTTTCTTTTAACATATGACATACACATACACATGTATTAGTTGAAAAAAGAAAAAAAAAACTTTCCTTTAGTTTTCGTGAAGTAATCGCACAAACCCTTTCTCAACCTCACGCATTCACACACAAATCTGATAGCTCCTCAAAAGAGTTATCTTTTCTATTCTAAATCGGGTTAGTTCTCAAGAATTTAATGCTTAGTCATGTTCTTGGATAGGGAATCGAGCAAATGAGGCCGTTAGGACATTCCAGATGCAAAACAGATCAAGACGAAGCAAATAGCAATAAAAGAGGGCCAAAAGGACAAAACAGACCGTAAGGGACAGCTTCGCGTCGTTATGCAACCTTTTTCCAGTTCTTCTTCATCTTCTTTTCTATTCTATTAGTTTTTAGGTTCTTTCCTCTTGATTATAAAATGGCTCCATGTTTACGAGCATGAATTACTTCTTCGAAGGTATGTAATCTTGGTTAATTTTATTTAGTTATTGGATTTGGATGAACTCACCTTGTAAATATGCATGGATTTGTTCTTGAAGGTTAATATTTCTATCTTTCAACATATTTATCTCTTGCTTTAATTCTTTAGCATGTACAAATTATTAGGGCTAACAAATGGATCGTTTATGTCTATTAATTGCAAGAAATTTTACACACAATCCGTAACTGTTATGTGTTGGTTGCTAAAGTAGTTAAGGTCATCTCATGGATGTATGGTTTCTCATGGCATTATCGAAAACATCATATAGTTATCTTGAATGGCTCAAGGATAGAGATAAATCAATTAGTTATTGGATATTTTTGTTAGCAAATCGTCGTGGCTTAGCCCTTGATCATAATGCATATGCTTAGATTAATTATACGATGCATTTCATTCTTGGTTAATCGGTATATTATTTACTTAGGATGTGAATCTTAATTATTAACTAAGGATGCTTAATATTGACACTACCGATTATGTAGACTATGTGTTCGAGGTGATTGAGTTATATCCTAGGACCATACTTAAAATTTTGGGGATTCCATTTCCTTTAACTAAATGCATTTGGATGATGAGATCATATACGTATATATGCTCAATGTTAAAAGCATCATATTGTTTTATGTGGAGATAGGGTCTTCCTCAAATTGTCGTCCTAGAAAGGTGTTTTACGCTTTGGAAAAAAAGGAAAATTAAGCCCAAGACCATAGAGATTTTGGAATGCATATGGCCATCAGCTTATTGATTAACATTGCCGACCAATGGAGCTTTTCAGAATACATGATGTGTTCTACGAAAGTATATTCCATATCTGACGCATATCATTGAAGTGCAACCAATTAAGCGAAAGGAAAATTTATTGTATGAAGAACAATATACAAATTATGGATAGAAAAAAACAGTGTTGTAGAATAAGACGATACCGTTGATTAAAGTTCTATGGAGAAATCATGCAGTAGAAGCGACAATGTGGGAACATGAGCCGTAGATACAAGTCCGGTATCCCCAACTTTTTATTTGATGACGTTGATGAATTTCGAGGACGAAATTCCTAAAATGGGGTACTAAATTCTTCCACTTTGTAAATAGAAATTTAAAATTTATTAAATTGGGAATGAAATAAATTCAGTATTTAAAGTAATGGAAGGTGGAAATTGGAAAGCTTGGATTAACAAAAAGGGGATTTGGTTGATTATTAAGTGGGTTTGCCTTGTTGGCGGCCGTAATCCAAGGGAGAAAAGGAAACGGACAGCTAGAATGATGGAAGTAGGAGCTGCAAGTGATTGGCTGAACGGGTGGGCAGTAGCTGAATTTGATGGCCTCTGCTATTCAAAGTAAATACCCCAGCCGGAGGAGAAGAAGCAGAACGAAGATGGAACAATTGTAATGTATTTGTTGGTGTGAAGAAAAGGTTAAGCAACATATTTTTGCCTATCCACAAATGCAATAAAATCTTCTTTTTTAACCGGTAGTCTTCTTTTCGTAGTCTTCTTTTCCACATCTTCCTTGCTATGACTCTGACAAGAATCCGACTAGTGGGAACCGCTCTTGAAAGATGAGAGGGAATAGGGAAGAAGAATTTTTAAAGAACCTTGTTCTAAAAATTGGGAGAATTTTTCTTAGCAGAGAAATCCCTACAGAATGACTGTAGAGATTTGTTGTAGACGATAGAGAGTGTGTTCCATGAGGGCTCCTTGTGTGTTCCATGAGGGCTCCTTACGGCCCTAATTATAGATCTACAGAGTATCACTCCTAATCCTATTAGGAGAATCCCTCTATAGATATTTTAAATTAAATATTCAATAAATCAAATAAAAAATATATTCCTATTTAATATCTCATGTCAAGATTAAATTAATTAAACTCTTTGATTAAATTAACATTCATTCATTAACTATACGCAAACTACTATGGACTCATAGTTGAACTCTTATGCACTGTAGGACAAATTATGTCCATGAATATAATCAATATAAGCCAGTCGATCTTTCATGAGTTGTGCGTAATTACAGTTGAGTCAAATGTCCATTTTACCCATGTAATTACATTTTTTCCTTAAGTACCATTGATTTCTCTAATGAACAATTTATTTATAATCTAACCATAAACTAAGTCCCTCTCGGGCCAGTGAAAGGGTGAGACCCCTTGTTCAAGACTTGAAATTAGCACTTAAGGAAACTACTCATCTAGTTACCCTATGTAAAGGAAGTGAGTTCCATCTTGTGAAGTTATGTTCTCAACTACCCATAAAGTAAAATCCCCAAAATAGTTAGCTTATTGAGTCGGCAACTTGGGCCTCTCTCACCCATACAAATAAAAGAACTGACCTCACAGACAGTAGTTTATAAATTACTCAGGATTAAGATCAAGTCGCACATGATTATCCTGTGAAATATTAATCTCATCGATTAACAGATTTACAAAGAGAGATTAAATACTTCATGGTCCGATCTTATACAAACTTTTTGTATAGGATACCTCCACTCCAATATCTCCACATGAATGATTTGGATCAAACCATTTGTAATTATTACAAAGTGATTCGTATCCATAGTGTCCACGAAGATAAGACACTCAACCTTATTCATATACTATAAGTCTTTACGTTATTTCTTGAACATGATCCACTTGTATGTCAACTACATACATGTTCAAGACTTCATGCAATAACCTTGGATTTTTTTTTATTAATGGATAAATTAATATTGCATAATTAATAATTAAATTATCAACTAATAAATTACGAAGTTTTAGGACGTAAATCTGAATATGTAATAACCTCAAAGTAAGTAAATTGTTATATTCCCTAAGTTTCTTACAAGTGTTAAGTTGTAGAGAGGAGAAAGAAGGGCTTATTACATTTAAGAGAATCTAGTTATATTGGGGAAACACCTTGGCTATGGCAGGTTGCGGGTGGCTCAACGCAAACCTGTTGCGCTAACTGAAAGTGGCGCGCATCATTAATCCCTTGCATATCAACTCGCTTATTTTTGCTTCCACCACTCAACCACACTATAGTTGTGTTGGACGTATGTTGCATTGAACACATTGTTGAAGCACTGAACGCACACTGCCATATGCCTCACGCACGTACTGGATGCTCATGGTGCCAAACGCATAGGTTTTCTTGTGTGCATCTCACATCTAGCTACTCAACGCACAGCTCACAGCCACCTCTAGTGTGTTGATAGTTGCCTCTTTAGTAGCTTGAGTTGTGAGTACTGCCTTTAAGTTGAAGCTATACCTTTTACTTTATTCAAAATGATAGCTAGGTATAAAAATGCAATGGATGCTTGGTGAATAGGTTATGATTGGAATTGATCATTGGTTTATTTTAGGGCAAACAGCGTTAGGAAAAGCTTACAGCCGCATCAATCCATGCCCTTGACTGTTCTTTGAAAATAAAACCTTATGTTTTCAAGTATGATGTGTTAATCTATAATTACTATGAATTATTTTAAAAGTATGAATCCATTGAGTATGCATTAAAAACCCTATTTTTCTACTACATGTTTGTGAAGGGATCAAATCCCCAACATAAGCAAGTGATCATTTTGTTACGATTTTGTTTTAAAAATTACAATATGTAAAAGAAGTAACATATATCAATACGTACTTAGTTAAGCATGAAAAAATTTCTACAAGGAAGAAGAAACTTACTTTTGAAGACCATCTTAAATTTCTAGCAATTCCTTTTCCAAGATTTCCTTTCCCTCAACAAACAATTCACCACGTACATCAATGGAGATGCCACCAAAAGAGTCTTCCCCACTATTCTCTTGACAAGGACTGATTTGTGGGAACCCGCTTTTGAAAGAAATAAAAAATTTGAAAATTCGGAGATCTTTTTATAGAGAACTCATTACTCTGTCAAAAAATATTGAGAGAGAAGAGTAGGAGATGGGAGAAGATGGTTATTGTAGAAAAAAACTTCCCTTCCCTCCCAAATGTGAAGTTGAATGAAAACATAACTCTCACTTCCTATTGTTTAATTTAAATTAAAATAAAATAAAATTTATTTAGTTAAATTAAATAATTAATTAAGCAGTATTTTAATTAAATATCTCATATTTAATAAATGTACATTTAAATCATATTCAAATGCACATCTCTCTCATAACCTATAGTTTTAATATGAATCTCATTCATATTAAATTTTAACCTATAGTTTAATATGAATCTAATTCATACTATTTTGATATTTGAATCATATTCAAATATTTTAATTCTCCCTTTATTAAAAATTCTAATTTTGAGTTTTATTCAAAATTAATTTATATTAATAACTTTATTCAAATATATCTCTTTTACATAATTTGAATTATAGATCAAATCTATAATTAATTATATATTAATCATATCAATATAGAATTTTCTTAATTGATTTTAACAATTCAAATTATTCTTCATTAGTATCCTTTAGTGAGCTAACAAGGAGACCTGATGGACCTACAGATCATATGCTCCAATGACATGAGATCAATTAGCTAAATTCATTAACCAAATTAATCAATATTCGTTAACTTTCGGTACACTCCACTAAATACTCACAACCACACTTTTCCCACTGCAGATATATTTATGTGTCCACGGATATAGATCAATAATAACAAGTTAATCCTTCACGAGTATTCATAACACTAGCTGGGTCGAATTATCGTTTTACCGTTTGGTTACCTGTGTATCCTTAAGTACCAATGCTCCTCTAATGAACAACCAGTTTATGGTCCAACCATTAAATAGAAACTCCTCTCAAGCCTGTGAGGGGGTAAGGCCTTTTGTTTAAGTCCCGGAGACACCACTTAAAGGAACACTCATCTATTTACTCTAAAGTTGAGAATAAGTGAATTCCATATTGTACTATTATGTTCCAGCACTCCATTTGTTTTTGCTCCCAAAATGGTAGGCTTATTTAGTTGGCGAATTAGCCACTCTTACCCATACAAATCAAAGGACAATCCGTCATAAACAGAAGTTCATAATACACTAAGGATTAAGACTAAGTTGCCTAGTCATTCTATAGAAATAGAAACCTAACTAGTTAATGGTGTTACATCTAGTGGTTTCTATTTCCGGTCCAATTCTATGCAAACTCATTGCATAGGATGCCCCCACTCGCATGTCACCTACACAAACATGTTAGATCATTATGTTTGTATCAAATACAAAGTGGGTCATATCCATATTGTCACTAGGATAAGGTACCAAACCTTATTCCTAGGCTATAGACCATTTAGGATGTATCATGAACATTGATCCCTGTATATCTCCACATACTATTCAAGACTCATAAGACAACCTTGGATGTTAGTTTACTTGATTTAGGGTTATTTAGACAAAATTGAATACCACACAATCAATAACATTTATTGAAATAACATCGATAAATCTTTATTGATGACGGTCAATTAATTACATTTACTATCTACGAGTTTTAGGGCATAAAACTCAACAAACTCCTAATTGAACTAAAACTCTTGTCAGTAGGATATACATAATATCACTATCCAAAGCAACAGGAATGGTAAATAAATACAATAAACTAGGGAATCGATATACCCATTATATATCTCCCACTTCCCTTAGATTACACAATGTACATGTCTCGAAAACCTAGATTCTCTAGATGAATCTCAAACACTTTAGCTGAGAGAGCCTTCATAAATGGATCAGCAATATTGTGCTCAGAAGTGATCTTTGGGACGATGACATCTCCTCATTGCACAATCTCTTGTATCAGATGATACTTCCTTTCAATGTGCTTTATTTGTTTCTGACTGCAAGGTTCTTTAGAGTTTAGTACTGCTCCACTATTGTCACAGTATAAGGTGATAGGCAAGTCCATATTTGGAAACACTTCCAAATCACTTAGGAACTTCCCGAGCCAAACTGCTTCCCTTGTTGCTTGACAAGCAGCTACTCAGCCTACACAGTGCAGTTTGCAATGCACCCTTGCTTGATCCTACACCAGTTTGTAGTCCCTCGTTCTCCTAAGATACTTGAGGATATTCTTAACCACAGTTTAGTGGTCTAACTTTGGATTGGACTAGTATTTATTGACTATTCTCACTACGTAACAAATGTCTAGCCTAGTGCAGAGCATAACATACATTAAGCTACTCGCAGCTGAGGCATAAGTAATACGTTTCATATCCTCAACTTCTTGAGGTGTCTTAGGACACTGTTCCTTTAGACAAGTGAACCTCGTGCTTGAAAGGTAATAAACCATTTTTAGAGTCTTGCATCGAATATCGAGTCAACATTTTGTGGATATAAGATGCTTGAGATAGAGCCAACATTCTATACTTACGATCCTTAATAATTTGGATCCCAAGTACATATTGTGTCTCTTACAAATATTTCATTGGGAACCAGAAAATTCTTAATATTAGTAAGATACCCCACATCATTCTCAATTAGTAGGATATCATCCATACAAAGTACTAAGAAAGTTACTTTACTGTTGACGATTTTCTTGGAAACATAAGGTTCATCAACGTTTTGATCAAAACCAAAAGATTTGATCACAATATCAAATCTAATGTTGCAAGACCTGGATGCCTGTTTCAATCCATAAATGGATCCGATTCAGCTTGCAAACTTTTTTCTCCTGACTTTGGGCTACGAACCCCTGGGACTAAGACATAAAGATGTTCTCTTCACGATTGTCATTCAGAAAGGTAGTCTTGACATCCGTTTGGCATATCAAATAGTCATAATATATGACTATGGATAGGAGAATTCTTATAGGCTTAAGCATAAGAACAGGGGAAAAAGTTTCTTCATAGTTAACCTCTTCCCTCTGGGCATAACCCTTTGTTACAAGTTTAGCTTTGAAGATCTATACATTCTTAACAGCGCTTGAACTCTTGCTGCGACGGGAGGTTGTCCTGCTGAAGCTCAAAAGTACTGTCAGCAAGCTCCATGACCAAAGCCTCTAAAGACTTACCTAACCCTGAAGATTGAACATGAGTCAACTGGTGTGGTGTTATGAAATCTTGGTTGTCCAAGCTTTGCTGCCATAATGAGTATCCATGGTCAAAAGACTCCTTCCACCAAGAATGGTGAGGCTTGTAGTCCAAATGACTATAATACCCCTCCTTGGAGAGACCATGTAGTACTGGACTCCACTACAACCTCGCGTTTGCTGCCTCAGCGTACTACAAATTCCACTCGGTCACGTGGCCAACTAAGGCGGTCAACTCGACAATGTGCTAGTCAAGGCCACTTTCCTCGTTGTCAAGACCTACAACTTGATTTTTAGACATTCAAGATCAATTTGAAAATCCTATCATGCTCAACTGACACGAGAAAGAAAACAAAACGAAGCAAAAGAAACTTTAACTAAAAACTAACTAAGAAGAACTAATTGGCTTCCCTAGTAATGGTGCCAGTTTGATAGAAGTTCTTTTTGGTGAATGTAACGACCCCACCCCCTAGGACTTAGGTTAGGCTGTTACTAAAATAAATGCATGCATAGGATTTGAAACGACGCTCAGTTATGTTAAAATAAATGGTAAATAAACAAGAGAAGTTCAAAAGCCATTTATTAAATGTAATTATTAAAACAATAATAGGGTACCCATAAATCGTAAAGGCTATTAAAAGTAATAGAAAAAAACAATCCTTAATAATAAGTTTTAAATAGTAAAACTAAACATTAAGGGAAAAATAAGGACTCTAAATTTCATGATGCGGAAGCATAAAAACTAGTCCCAGTAGCACGATCACGAATTTCGCTGCGCCATCGCCGGTGCATTTCTACCCTTACGTGAAACATCGTCATAAGAAAGAAGGAGTATGAAATACTCAGTAAGTAATCCCACCAATGGGGTCAGGCTAGGCATTTATGTCCTCTAGATAACCATCTATGGCACATATACACACATGAAATAGGTAAGAGACTGAGTCCTATCCTACTGTATTTAAGTATGCCCACTACTTCTGGTGACTCCCGTAGGAAACACAAACTGGGGAACCCGAAGGAGACAAACTTGTAAATCCCGAAGGAAATAGAAAACTGGTGAATCCCGAAGGAAACACAAAACTGGTGAATCCCGAAGGAAACACAAAACTGGTGAATCCCGAAGGAAACACAAACTGGTGAATCCCGAAGGAAACACAAACTGGTGAATCCCGAAGGAAACACAAACTGGTGAATCCCGAAGGAAACACAAACTGGTGAATCCCAAAGGAAACACAAAACTTGTGAATCCCGAAGGAAACACAAAACTGGTGAATCCCGAAGGAAACACAAACTGGTGAATCCCGAAGGAAACACAAACTGGTGAATCCCGAAAGAAACACAAACTGGTGAGCATCTAACTAATCAGTGAGAACATTCACACAGCCTCAACATTCAAAAATCGATACCGTATGAATCTATGACATACATGTAGTCCTCGATACCATGGCTCTACCATATACACATAATCCTCAACAACATATTCTACAACATTCATGTATACCTTAACATCATAGATCCACGTCATACAAGTATGCCTCAACATCAGCAGATCAGATACCAACATATGGAAACACATACCACCTCATACTAACAATCAAGTATCTAGGTGTATATTTAAACAAATCAGAACTCGTGCTAGAACATACTTTGATTCAGGTCGTACTATCAATCAACATGCTAACATATACCATAATATACACTCATCATGCTAGCATACAACTAAAGCCTGGCCCGTGGGCAGTTCCAATGGTAAGATTACTTACTTCAAACAAAACTCTACGGATAACAAAAATCAAACGGCCAAACTATGGCGGCAACCCGAAGTAGCGGTCCCAATTTTGAAAACAACTCAAATAATTTCAGTTCAACCATAACAGCGAAACTTCAGACCTAAGTTCAAAATATCCAAAAACTTACCCAAAGGATGAAGATCACTTCCAACCTCCCTTGACGACGCTCCTTCTAAGTCCAAGCTTCGCTAAAACTCACCTTCAAATAAAACCCCACAACTGTGAATTAAAATGACAAAACCCAACGTTAATGGCTAAGAGATCGAACCAAACTACCTCAACCTTACCTAGAACAGATCCGACAACGACAAGGGAAATGGCCAACGACGGATCTGGGTTTAGCGAAGCGTGAAGAGGTGGCAGCTAATCAGGTCTGGGCCGACGAGGCGCGAGGGAGCAGCAGCTGGACGGATCGGACGAACGGCGAGCTAGGCTGAGGGCTTGAAACGATGGGTTCCTGGTAGAGGGGGGCAGATGAACGAAAATGACACCCTCAGCTGGGTGACACGGCCGCGAATGGAGGAGAAATTGGCTGGCGAGCGACGGCGACTTCGGATCTGAGCAACGCAGAAGGCGCGTCGGCGGTCTGATGAGGCAGTGAGGGGAGATGGGACGTTCGTGGGTTTGGACAGTGAGGGGAGGCGGTGTGCGATTGGGAGGAAAGAAGATAGAAAATCGGGAGGGGGGGTAGTGTTTCCGTGCGAGGAAGAAGAAGGAGAAGGGTTAATGGGTTTTTTTAAAAAATAATAATAATAACTCTCACATTGAAATTCAAAATTGAATAATTTTCCCCCAAAACTTAAATTCCTGCATTTATACTTAAGATCCAAAATTCCAAAAATGCCCTCCGACTAAGCAATTATTGAATTTCCAAATAATAACGTTACTAAAATTATATTATTATATAAAAATGTGTGGGGTGTTACAGTGTCACTCCCAAAAGACTACCAATCAAATAATACTTATGATTCACCAAACAGACAACTTATACTAACTTGTAGTATAAGTGGAAACTCTGGGGTTGAACCACAGGGTAGCACGGAAGTCGAATTGCATGAAAATAAAAGATAGAAATGCAATCAATCGAGATGTTCCAATTTAGAGGACAAATATCAAAATGACTCAATGTAATCTTGTTCACCGAGTTACTCAAATGCAATCTTGTGGTTCTTAATTATGTCTAGCCCAATTGATTGGACATCAAACCAATGGTCCTAATTACCTAGTTTATTAAACATGCTAGATGAATCTATACTAAACACATTTACCTAATCCCATTATGCTCTAGGACTTACGGTAGGATGAATATTTAGTTTCCATCGTCTAACCAAGCATTCAATACAGTTTCCCCTACATCAATAGGAACAATACTATTCGTTATAGACAAAAAATCACAAGCCTATCTAACCTTTCTTTTCTTAGAAACCAACTTATAATTTTATTTCACATATTACAAGCCAATATCTTACATATTAAATCATAAAATCTCAAGTAGTTTGTCAGAAAATCAAGAGAAAATATGATTACAAATCGATTCAATCAGAAAGAAAACTCATAATCAAGATATAAAGATTAGATTTAAATAAAACTCCAAAGACTGCATAGAGTTTAATCCAAAATCCTTTAAACTAGAGAAAATCTAAGAGCTTACCTTCTCATGGGATGAAGAAGACAAATTTGGGCTTCATCTTAACTAATTACATGAGAGAAAGGAAGAAATTAGAGAAAATTACAAGTGGGAGAGGTGAAAAGAGGAGAAAATTGGCTTAGAAGTAGATTATGGGTGATTTTTCCATAAACTTCTACCCTAAATCGATGAGAACATGTTATATACTACAGTCGCAGGGTTGCAACACTGTAAGGCCTTGTGCACTCCTCCATTACTAATTGGAGCGTTGTAGCGTTGCAACACTGCCCTGTTTTCCAGTATCAAGTTGCTATTATCTTGTAGCGTTACGCAATGCTCAGTTGAGCATTGCAACGCTTAGGGGCATTTTCATCCTTTCACATGGTTTTGAAGTCTGGTTGCTCAAATTAGCTCCTAATTTCTTCAAATTAACAAAAACAACTTGTTACGACTGATTCCACCTCAAGATGCTTAATATCTATAAAATCATTAAATAAACACATTAAACATAGTAACGACCTATAATTAAGAAGAGAAAAATATCACATTTTTTGTCTATCAAACCGCATTACTGCGAAATTGAAGGAAACTCTTTGGAAGAGCTTCCAAAATAAAGGACACTTGACTTTGCTCGTCGATGATCACGTCATTCGTCTCAGCGACATTTAAGTGGACTAGTAGAACGAAAACATGTTATCTAATTGATTGGTCTTCTTTCATGCGCACATTATAAACATACTTGAGGGCCTCATGTCAAATTTGAGAGGATTGTTGTCCAAACATCTCCTAGAGGGACTCCATGATCTGATGTGCAGTGATCATGGTCTCATGTTTCTTGGTAAGAACATCCGGCAGACTTGCCAAGATATAGACTTGAGCCTTGTCATTAACATTTGTCTAGTGATCATAAGCATCATTTAATGCTTGGGGTGCATTATGAGGAGGGATTGGAGAAATTCCTCCATTGAGACGAACTGTAGATCATCTATAACTAGAATCGTATTCAAGTTTGTCTTCCACGTCACATAATTTTCTCCATTTAATTTTTCGTTCATAAGAAAGAAAATGATTATGGAAGACATGCTGAAATGAATAACGAAAAATTGATCGTATTAGTTATATTTATCTTAACCCACTACAGAAATAAGTATCAAATCAATTTAGCAAAAGCAAGTAATCAAAGAACCCTAATTAAACTATTGATTTAGTTTTTACAAAGATACTTCAGAGGTTTAGAGCAAAAACCACGAAAGGGTGATCAATTACCCCTACTCTGAATTGAGACAAACTCAGCCAATTACTAATACCAGAATAACTCTTATTCCTATAGTTCTTAGCTACCATTTTTTGGTCAAGGATTCATTACTTAGCTCAATTGATCCTGTAAGTGTGACCTTACCATTTTCGGATCCCAGACGTATGCTTCAACAAGCTACCATAAGGAAAGACAACTATTAAAGATGAACCAAAGAAACCCTATCCATTATTGGAGTTTGCGTTGTTCCAAAACCTATGATTAGACCCTCCAAAGGGATGGTCGCTCCAGGATTACATGCAGGTGGACCATAGGACTCTCATGGTACAACTTAATGGAAGAGAATGTAGGATACATTTACACACGTCCTTCTCCCATTTACTATGAATACTTTCCCTATTCACCTTGGTATTGACCCACGTAAACGCTTTCCAAAGGGAGGCCGCGCCCAGGGCGACACGAAGGAAAGCATGGATCTCATGGTGTGTACTCTTAGAGACGTAAGAGCTAAAATTGATATATCATATTACTAATTTTCTCCCACTAAAGTATTCTACTATTTTAGGGTTTTATTATACTTAGTTAAACTCCGACTAATTAATTCATCTAATTCCTCAATTTGCTCAATATAACATTAATATTAAATGTTTTGACAATACTTGATTTAATTTATTAAACTTTATAATAAAATCAATAATCTATTACATGTTATACAATATTTGCCCAATTCACCTTATAGCTTGGTTCCCGGGTAGTGGTGTTCTGTTTCCATTAGCTTAAATATCCCTACCTACAAAGAACGTTCTTTAAACAAAGATACCTTATGAGCAATTATTTCATAAATTTAATCTTTTAATGGAATACATTTTTAATCCTATTAAAAAAAATTCAAGGATTTAACCTATTTCTAATCTCATTAGAAATACTTGCAACATAAGTCCATGTGAATTAATTTTAAACCATTTAAAATAATTTGGACCTATATTTGCATGCAACTCTTGACTATAGGTTGTAATCTATCACATTAAATATATAACACTTATATTTTAATGCCATATTAAAATCTTTAATTTGCATCTAATGACGTTGATCAAATATAATAATTATATTTATCTAAGTAGTGTCATGCTCAATACAAAGTTCATTTTCAATGGAAAAATTGAACATTTATATTTGTTATCCATGAAAAATAAACATATATATTCATCATTCCATCATACATTATAACTTAACTTTGTATGATGCATGAACATGCTTAATTAATCATACATCAAAATAATACAACACTTATATTATGATGCATGACCATGCTAGTCAAATCATGCATCCATAAAATATAACACTTGTTGCGAAATCAACAATTAAAGAACAAAAAAGGAACGCAGAGTAGGGAAAGATCGACACACAGATATACGTGGTTCACTAACAGTGTGTTAGCTGTGTCTACGAGCAGAGGGAAGAATGATTCAAGGCATTTCAACAACAGACCCTCGTACTAGGTTGTTCGAAGCGCCAGTAAACAAATTCAAGGCATTTCAACAACACTTATATTTAATCATGATGCATGAATATGTTTATCCTAAGGTGGGATTTTGAATCTATATGACATACATTATGTAATATAAATTCAAACATTAATTTAAACATACATCCAATGAATAATAAATTAAAACAGCAAATATTGGACCAAATTTTGGCACTCTAAAAAAATTAGTTAAATTAATATATTACAAGAAAAAATGCTGCAAACAATGGAGAGGAGGCTCGAACCCACAACCGCCAAACTCCCCGTGTGCACATGTGAAGTTCGAAGTGTTGCAATGTTGAGGAGTCCAGAATGCTCCTTTTTGCAACGTTTTTGCGCGTGTGAAGTTCGGAGTGTTGCAATGTTGAGGACCGAAAACCTCCATTTTCTAACTGATATCTTCAACAAATCTTTGTCCTCGATTGACACTGACTTACAGACTCGATAGAAAAACATAAATGCCTAAAAAACAATGGACCTTTATATTTTAATCAAATTAAAACGTAAAGCTAAATGCCAAAAAATGTAAACATTCAATATTGCAAACTTGACATTAAAAATGTAGATTAAAACCCACCTTTCTACACTAATTTTTGTTTCCAAACTGTGAAAAACAAAATATAAGAAATTGGCTCTAATACCAATTGTAGGGATTGAATCTCAAGCGGAAGCATTAGGATCGCCTTGCATTCGGTTTTTCTATTTTAAATTGAACAAAAATAGGAAGCTAAAATAGAGGATAAGAGAATAAACAACATACTTAGCATGCATTATAAAGGAGAAGCAAAAGGGAAGAATGATTCTTACCTTTGTAGACTTTCAAGCTTTTCGAAGTTCCTCTTGTTCTCCACACGAATGTCTCCTCAACAATCATTGACACTGCCACAAGAATAACCTTGTTACTCTCTAGGATTCCAAGATTTGGATGAGTAGTCTCCAATCCTTGGAAGAAGAAGAGGTAGAGAGATTGTAGAGAAAGTGTAAAGAGGAATTAATTTGGTGGCTAGGGTATGATTTTCATAAAATCGATTATTATCCTAAATGGGCTAATAAGATTAATTTATATGGAGAAGGGTTTACCCCTTCTCGAAGTATTTCTCTTTTTACCCTTTATGCAAATTAATTAAATAACCATTTATTTAATTAATTGACACATTAATTAAATAACCATATATTAATTCTAATTTGACATATAGTTATTTAATTAATACATATAAACATCACATGTTTATATTCTTTCCCCTTTCTATCATTTTTAATCAATTAATTAACCAATAACTAATCAATTAAGTAACTATATTAAATCATATTTAATATAGAGTTAATTAACATATAAATATCACATATTTATATGTATATATCTGTTTCGGAATCCAATTCATATAAATCTAATATTTGAATCTCATTCAAATATTTCTCTCTTACATAATTTGAACTATAGATCATATCTATAATTAATTATATATTAATCACATCTATATACAATTTCCTCAATTGATTTGAACAATTCAAATCATTCCTCATTAATATTCTTTAGTGAGCTAACAAGGGAACCTAGTGGACCTACAGATCATAAGCTCCAATGATATGAGATCAATTGGCTAAACTCATTAACCAAATTAATTAATATTCATTAACTGTGAGTACACTCCACTAAAGACCTACAATTGCACTTTTTTCACTGTTGATATATTTCTCTGTCCATGGATATATACCAATAACAACAAGTTAGTCTTTTCACGAGTGTTCGCAATACCAACTGGGTCGAATTATCGTTTTACCCCTAGGTTACTTCTATATTCTTGAGTATCAGTGCTCCTCTAATGAACAACTTATTTATGGTCCAACAATTAAACAAAAAACGCTCTCGGGCCAATGAAAGGGTAGGGCCCTTTGTTCAAGTCCTGGAGAAACCACTTGAGGGAACACTCATCTACTCACCCTAAAGTCAGGAAGGAGTGGATTCCATCTTCTATTATTATGTTCCCAGCTCCCCCCTTGGTTTTATCTCATAATAGTAAGCTTATTGAATCAACGAACTGGCCACTCTCACCAATACAAATCAAAGGGCAACCTCTCATGAACAGAAGTTCATAATACACTTAGAATTAAGACTAAGTTTCCTAGGTCATCCTGTTGAAATAGAAACCTAACTAGTCAATGGTGTTACATCTAGTGGATATTTTTTTGTGGTATGGTCTTATGCAAACTCATTGCATAGGATACCCCACTCACATTTCACCTACACAAATGCGTTGGATCATTGCATTTTTATCAAATACAAAGTAGACCATATCCACAGTGTCACCAAGATAAGGTACCAAACCTTATCCCTATACTATAGACCTTTTAGGTTATATCTTGAATATTGATCCCTGTATGTCTCCAAATACTGTTCAATACTCATAAGACAACCTTTGATGTTAATTTATTGGATTTAGGGTTATTAAAAAAAAATAGAATACAACACAGTCAATAACATTTATTGAAATAATATCGATAACTGTTTATTGATGGCGGTTAATTAATTACATTTACTATCTACGAATTTTAAGGCATAAAACCCAACAAAATCACTGTTTTACCCCTATAATTACTTATTACTTTTTAAGTAGCATTGGTCCCACTAATGAACAATCTATTTATGGTCCTACCATAAACCAAGTCTTTCTCGGGTCAGTGATGTTGGGGTTGATGCCCTAAAGTCTTATATCCTGTAGTTTGTAAATAGTTTGTACGAACACTTGTGTTCTATAATATATTATATTTATTTCACATCTTGTTTTTTGCTCAGTTGTATGTTTTATTTGCTTTATCACAAACCAATAAACATAAAATCTCTTGGTATCTGTATGTAACTTAAGCATGTATGTGGTGACATACAAGTGGATCATGTCTTGAGTGATAACCAAAATGGTCTGTAGTATATAGATATAGGAGGGAAACCTTATCCTGATAATGCTACGGATGCAGCCCCATTTGTGGAATGGTCATAAGTGTTGTGACTTGTCACAGATGGTCTGATCCTGATCATTTGTTTAGATGACATGCATGTGAGGGTGTTCTATACAAGGAGTTTGTATAAGACCTGACCACGAAGTGTTAACGTCTCGTTATATAACACCATTCATGACAGAGACTTCACTTCACTACGATGACCATAGGTAACATAACCTCAATCCTGAGTGAGTTGGGAACTTCTGCCATTGAGGGTGGTCCTTTGATTTGTATGGGTGCGAGTGGCCAGGTCACCGATTCAAACCTAGCATTTTGAGGACTTGTCTGATTTGGGAGCTGGGAACTCAACTGCAGAAGCTAGAATTCACTCCTTCCCCGAGACAAGGGTAAGTAGATAGATAACTCCCTTAAGGGCTGTTCCAGGACTTGAACGATGTCGTGCCACACACCTTCTCTTGGCTCGAGAGGTGTTCACACATAGTTGGACTATGTTATATTGTTCATTAGAGGAATCAGTGGTACTTAAGGAGTGAGATGTAACTATAGATGCAAAATGATAAATTGGCACAGCTGTACTTACGAGCATCTGTGAAGGGTCATCGTACTCATGATTGGTTATCTCCGATGGACACAGAAATATATCTGTGGTAAGAAGAGTTCAACTGTTGGTCTTTAGTGGAATGTCTTGCAATTAACGGATGGTGGATCTCGTGGCTAAAGAGTTTAGTCAGCTATTCACGTACCATTGGAGCTTCGAGCCACAGGTCCATTAGGTCCCCTTGGTAGCTTGAATAAAGTCGAGAATCAGTGTTTCAGTCAGTTTGAAATGTTCAAATTGACAAGAGGGAGTTCGATTATATAGGATATAATTGGACTGGTTAATTATATATGATATAATTGACTAAATGTATGAGATACATTTTTTTAGAGAAATTTAGATATAAATATGATTTATATCACGTGGAGGAGAAATTACTATAGTAGATATGTGATATCAAACTATAGGGTAAGAATATAATATGATTATATTCATTAATTATTAAATTGGTTAATTATATGATAATTGGCCTAAAACTTCTCTCGAACGTGGGTTAGTGGGAGAATCCGAAGTCGGTTATTGTAACTGAAGAATAAAATAAAAATTTGTTTCATTTTGCAAAAGGTTAAAAAATTCGCAATCGGTGTGAAAACGTAACGATCACATAGTTTGAGAGCCTATATGATAGTTGTTCATCGCCTAAACGATCGCACACCAGCGCCTAAACGATCGCACGCTTGTCTCTAAACGATCGCTTAGCTTTCATAAACAATCGCATTGTGTGCCATATTTTCTAAACGATTGTCTACCATTTATTGAACAATCGCTTAGTAAAACCCACACAATCGTGTAGCTTCTTCTAAACGATAAGCACACAGCTATATGATAACTCTTTCTCTCTCACTTGCTTATAGTCTACACGATTTGTTCTTTCTCCAACCTCTACCAAATTCACCAAAGGCCACGCTTTGGATTCTCACTCCGAGAATACCAAGGGCTCCATTTTGTGGTGTCGTCCCTACTGCTGTTCACTTGTTCATGACTGTTCGTGTAGACGATTGTGCTACTGCAGCTGACTTGTTTGTTGGGCGATAGAATGCGAGTGAGGTTTTTCCGCTGCGTCAAAGTTCAAAGTTTGAAGAGGGTCTTCAACTGGTATGATAACTCTTTCCTGTGTATTTTTATTGTTCGAAGCATGCCTTTAATTAGTGTGAATTTACATAACTGTCTGTTAGAATGTATGTGTTGTATTTCGATCATGATGAAATCGGAAAGATCCGAACGCGCTCATGGATGCTCTTTGTTAAGAGTTCTTTCAGGTGAGAGGGCAGGTACCCTTTGTTCAATGACCCAAAATCAGCACTTAAAGGAACAACTCACTACTTATGTTGAAGGTGTGAAAGAGTGGGTTCCATCTTGTGTAGCTATGTTCCCAGTTATCTACTTGGATATGTCCACAAAATGGTAGACTTATTGAATCGGTGACTCGAACCACTCTCACCCATATAATTAATGGACAACTCTCATAGACACGAGTCTATAACATTCAGGATTAAGACCGAGTTACATGCTTATCCTATGAAATATTAATCTCTTTAGTCAATGGTGTTACAAAGAGAGATTAAGTATTTCATGGTCCAATCTTATACAATCTCATTATATTTGAGATAAATTTTGATTATACAAGAATATGATTCAAATATTAAAATAATATGAATTAGATTCATAATAAAACTATAGGTTAACAATTTAACAATTTAATATGAATGAGATTCATATTAAACCTATAGGTTTATAAATTAATGTGAATAAGAGTTATATTAAAAGTATAGGTTATGAGAGAGGTGTGTATTCATTATTCAAATGTGCATTTAATTATATATGAGATATTTAATTAAAAATAAATTAATTATTCTTTAATTTAAATTAATTATTATTTTTTAATTTAATTTAAATTAAATAATATGGGTGGGAAGTTTTTTTTTTTTCGTGAAATTGGTTTTTGTAGAAGAAAACTTCTTTCCCATAATTATCTCTCTCCCAATTTTTCATAGAGAAATAGTTCTCTATGGAAAATCTCCTTGACAACACCATTTCAATTTCCTACCTTTTCAAAAGCCAGTTCTTGCAAACTTATCCTTGCGAAGAGAATAGCAGGGAATACTTTTTGGTGACGTCTTCATATTATTCCTAGGAGATCAATTGCTGAAGACTTGGAGAAGATTTGAAGAACTGTTCTAAAGGTGAGTTCTTCTTCTCTGCAATTTATTTTGACACTTAACCTATAATTGCATTTGAAGGAATCGAGTTCCTTTATTGAAGTGTGTGATCGATTTTTCCCAATTTTGTTATTGGAATATTTTACAGAATTGAAAATAAATACAGTGTTAAGCATGCTTTTATAGGATTATTAAGGGAGAAGAGCAAAACACCTTTGAAGAACTTCTTCTTAGAATCTTCTTCTGGTCTTGAATAAAGGCAACACGAATAATAGGATCCTGTACTTAATACTACAAGCAAGAAACAACCACATGACTTTTCTCTGCTATTCTCTTTGGACAAGAAGGATGGTGGGATCCTTTTTGAATGTCAAGGGAAGGGAAATATTTTGGCAAAGAACTTTTCTCTGTAATTTTGAGAGCAAGAGCGTGAGAGAGAGATTGATAGTCGTTCTCTCAAGAAAATGTTTTTAATCACCAAATCTAGACCCCTCTGTAATTTTAAAACCTGAGAGGAGTTAAAACTCGGCTCGCCCCACTAATCACTCCCTACAACTGTAAGAGACTTATTGTCAATTTAATTAATTTAAATAAATTAAATTAAATTAATTAAAAAGTTAATTAAATCTAATTTAATTACTCCAATTAAATATCATATTTTTAAATTTTTGTACATAAAAATCATATTCAAATGTACTAATCTCTCTTACCTATAGTTTAAATATGAATCTCAATTCACATTAATTTTAAACCATAGTTTAAATATAAATCCAATTCAAATTAAATTAATATTTGAATCTTATTCAAATATTAATACTCTCATGTTATATAGTTCAATTTAAATCTTACTCAAAATTAACTTTATGTTATAATGTATCTATATATATTATATTAATTGTATCATATACAATTAACATTACCTCCTGGTTTAATCTGCTTGTGAGCTAGCAGAGGGACCTAATAGACCTATAGTTATAAGCCCCAATGATACATGATTAATTAATTAAATTTTTTAATTAAATTAATCAACATTTATTAACTATGGAACACTCAACTAAAGACCTATAGTTGCACTCTTATGAACTGTAGTATTACATTTATGTGTCTATTGATTTAATAATTTTATGTATGTCAATCCTTCACAGATTGTTCGTAACTACAGCTAGGTTAAATTACTATTTTATACCTATAGTTACCTCTTACTTTTGAAATATCATTGATCCTCTGATGAACAATCTATTTATGTCCAACCATAAAAAAATCCCTCTTGGGCCAATGAAAGGGTGAGGCCACATTGTTCAAATTCCGAAATCAGCATCTAACGAAACAAACTATCTACTTTCCCTAATGCCACATTGGATATTAATTTATTGTATTTTGAGTTATGCAAATACAAAATAACACTTATTCGAAAATAAATAAAAGTTTATTTATTTAATAATTTGTTTACAAAAAATTATAGACTACGAGATTTAGGACATAAGTCCCAACAGCATTATGAATGTTAATTTCATCTGTTCTATATTCTAAATTTTTAAAACAAAATTGAATGTAAAGCGGTCAATCACTTCCGTTGTGGGATTTGATCCTTTCAGATGCACAGTTTGAGGCCTTACGTACGATTGAGGGTTGGACAACGAGTGTTATAGAAAATGTCGAGGCCTTAAGTATGGTTAAGGGTCGACAAGTAGTTCGAGTTGTAGGTATAGTTGAGGGAAAATGTTGAGTGGCATTAGAAAACATTAAGTTATTGTGTACAATTATGAAGGAACTCTAAAACTATAGGACCTTTGAGCGGAAGTAGATCATTTCAAACTCCATTATGAAAGAACTCAAACATTTACAATCATACAAAAACAGATTGTGCATTAAAGACTAAATTACAGCATGCTTCTTAAATCAAATACAAAGGATCGAGTGACAATACCTTTGAAGAACTCTTTCTTCACGTATTTCCCTCAATCAATCACCAACGCGTCCAAACAGCATGAACGCAACGATCAACTAGTAGATCCTTGATCACTAACGAGTAAAACTCGATCCTCGAATAGAATAAGACACCACCACAAGATATTGGGGATGGTGCCCTAAACTCTCGTGTCCTGTAGTTTGTAAACACAGTTTTGAACAAACACTTGTGATGTATAATATATGATATTTTCTTCACTTATTGTCTATGAACATTTGATGTTTTATTTGCTTTACGACAAACCAATAAACTAATAACTCTGGTTGTCCTTTGTAACTTAAGCATGTATATGGAGACATAGAAGTGGATCATGTCTTAAATGATGACCAAAATGGTCTGTGGTATATGGATATAGGAGGGAAACCTTATCTTGGTAACGCTACGGATGCGGCTCGCTTTGTAGAATAGTTACAAGTGTTGTGACTTGCTACAAATGGTCTGATCCTAATCATTCATGTGGGGACATGCGAGCGGGGGCGTCCTATATTAAGGAGTTTGTATAAGACCGGACCACGAAGTGTTAACGTCTCATTATATAACTTCGTTCATGACAGAGGCTTCACTTCACTTGGATGACCATAGGTAACATGACCTTAATCCTGAGTGAGTTGGGAACTCTTGCCTTTGAAGGCAGTCCTTTCATTTACATAGGTGCAAGTGGCCAGATCGCCGACTCCAACCTACCACTTTGAGGATTCGTCTAATTTAGGAGCTGGGAACTCAGCTACATAAGATGGAATTTACTCCATCCCTGAAGCAGGAGTAAGTAGATAGATTGCTCCCTTAAGGGCTGATTCCGGGACTTGAACAATGTGGCGCCACACACCTTCTCATGGCTCGAGAGGTGTCCACACATAGTAGGGCTATGTTGTATTGTTCATTAAAGAGATTAGTGGTATTTAAGAAGTTATATGTAACTACAGGGGCAAAACGATAAATTGGCCCAGCTGTACTTACGAGCATCTGTGAAGGGTTATCGTACTATTGATTGGTTATATCCAATGGACACAGAAATATATCTGTGGTAAGAAGAGTTCAGTTGTCAGTCTTTAGCGGAATGCATGGTAGTTAACGGATGGTGGATCTCGTGGTTAAAGAATTTAGTCAGCTATTCACGTACCGTTCGAGCTTCAAGACATAGGTCCATAAGGTCCCCTTGGTAGCTTAATGGATTCAAGTTGAGAATTAGTTTTGGGGTCAGTTTGAAATGTTCAAATTGACAAGAGGGAGTTTAATTTATTCAAATTGGTAGCTTGAAGACTTAGGTTCATAAGGTCCTCTTGTTAATTTGAACATTTCAAACTAATCAGAAAACTAATTCTCAACTTGAATCCATTGAGCTACCAAGGGGACCTTATGGACCTGTAGCTTGAAGCTCCAACGATACGTGAATAACTCACTGAACTCTTTAATCACGATATCTACCATTCGTTAACTGTCGGACACTCCATTAAAGACCGATAGTTACACTTTTTGCACTACAGATATATTTTTGTGTCCATATCAACCAATCAATAGTGCGATAATCCTTCACAGATCGCTCGTAAGTACAGCTGGGCCAATTTACCCTTTTGCCCCTGTTATTACATCTAACTCCTTAAGTAACATTCATTCCTCTAATGAACAATAAGTCATAGTCCCATTATGACTGAGTCCTCTCTTCCCAAGAGATGGTGTCGCCACTATGTTCAAGATCGGGAATCAACACTTAAGGGAACAATCTATCTACTTACCTTTGTATTGGGGAAGGAGTGTATTTCATCTTGTGAAGCTGAATTCCCAGCTCTCCAATCAGACGAATCCCCAAAATGGTAGACTTGTTGAGTTAGCAATCTAGCCATTCTCACCCATACAAATTAAAGGACCGCCTTCATGAGCAAGAGTTCAAACCTCACTCAGGATTTAGGTCATGTCACCTACAGTCATCCTAGTGAAATGTAAGTCTCTATTATCAATGGACTTATATAAAGAGATTAATCATTTCTTGGTCCAGTCTTATACAAACTCTTTGTATAGGATACCCTCGCTCGCATGTCTCCATATGATTGATCAGGATCAGATCATTTGTAGAACTTTACAACACTTGCAACACGTATAAAGCGGGTCCGTAGTGTCACGAGGATAAAGTACCCAAACTTATCCATATACTACAGATCATTTAGGTTATTATTTAAACAAGATTCAACTGTATGTCTCTACATACTTGTTTAAATTTACATAAAATAACCTCGGATCTTAGTTTATTGGATTGAGTAAATGCTTCTAAAATAACACTTACTTTATTAATAACAATATGTTTATACAGAGTTTACAAGATTACCAGAAGATTTAGGGCACCATTCCCAACAGTCTCCCACTTGTCCTAAAGCCTAGGGAGACTAATGTACGATGCAAAGACAGACAGTACAAAATACAATAAACTAGAGCATACACTATACCCCAGTAACATCTCCCACTTTCCCTAGACAAGATGCCTCATATCCCATAGACCTATACTTTCTAGATGAAAATCGAACACTTTAAACATGAGAGCCTTTGTAAATGGATCAGTAACGTTGTGCTCCGATGCTATCTTTGTCACATCACTACGATGCACAATCTCTCGGATCAAATGATATTTTCGTTCTATGTGCTTGCCTCTCTGGTGACTCTGAGGTTCCTTAGAATTTTCCACAGCACCATTACTCTCACAATAAAGTGTGATCGGTAAAGACATACTTGGAACAACTTTCAAATCAGTAAGGAACTTTTTAAGCCAAACAATCTCCTTAGCATCTATGTATTCGGCTTCTATAATAGAATCTGCGATGTATCCTTGTTTGATGCTTCACCATACTATAGCTCCTCCATTGAAAGTGAACACTAACCTTGATGTAGATTTTCGAGAATGTCTATCAGTTTGAAAGTCAGAGTCTATGTATCCTATGAGGATCAGATCCTTATCTTCATATACGAGTATATAGTCCCTCATTCTCCGAAGATACTTGAGGATTGTTTTGAATGTCGTCCAATGATCTATTCTTGGATTGGACTGATATCGACTGACAATTTCTACTGCATAGAACATGTCAGGTATAGTACATAACATTACATACATAAGGCTACCAACAGTCGATGTAAAGGGAATCCGTCTCATTTCCTCAACCTCTTGAGGTGTCTTAGGACACTGTTCCTTAAAAAAAAACAATTCCATGCCTGAAAGGTAATAAACCCTTTTTGGAATTCTACATCGAATATCTAACAAGCATCTTATCAATAGATGATGCCTGAGACAAGGCCAACCTTTCTTTCTTACTATCTTTTATGATCTGGATCCCTTGAACATATTGCGCCTCTCCCAAATCTTTCATTTGGATTTGGGCGGCTAGCCAATTCTTAACGTCAGTCAGAAAATCTACATCATTCCCAATTAGTAGGATATCATCCACATACAACACAAGGAAAGTTACTGAGTTGTTGATGATTTTCTTGTAAACACAAGGCTCATCAATATTCTAATCAAAGCCATAAGATTTGATCGCAGTATGAAATCTTATATTCCAAGATCTAGATGCTTGTTTCAGTCCATAAATGGATCGATTAAGCTTACAAACCTTTTGCTCTTGATCTTGTTTAATGAATCCTTCTGGCTGAACCATGTAGATGGTCTCCTCAAGATTACCATTCAAAAAGGCAATCTTGACGTTCATTTGCCAAATCTCAGTCATAATATGTGGTTATGGACAGGAGAATCCTAATAGACTTTAACATGACAATAGGTGAGAAAGTTTCTTCATAGTCCACTCCCTCAATCTGGGTATAACCCTTGGCCATAAGTCTAGCCTTAAAGGTCTATACCTTTCCATCTACACCTCTTTTCTTCTTGTAAATCCATTTACAACTTATAGGTTTTACCCCATCAGGTTGATCTATAAACTCCTAGACAGAGTTGAAGTACATAGACTCCATTTCTTGATTCATGGCTTTAATCAAATCATCTTTGTCAACATCTTCCATCGCTTGTTTATAAAATAATGGATCCTCCCATTACGTCGACAAGTGGGTTCACAACACTCTCATTAAGTCGAGGCAATCTCAACTCTTGAGATGGTTGACTAGATGTACTGACATCAATAACTCTTGTTGATCTATCAGCCTGTTCAACAACTCTTGTTGAAGTCTCAGTAGTCTCATTAGAAATCTCATTTAAAACAAGTTTACTTTGTGGCTTATGATCCCTTATGTGGTCTTCTTGCAAGAAGGGAGCATTTTTGATAACTTGTAGAAATACAAGTTATTTATACCGTTTTTATTTAGATTATGTGGCAAAAAGAAGGAAAAGTTGCGTCGACAGTAAAGAATTTCGCTTAGAAATACGAAAATTGTAAAGTATCATGAGTACACCCGCTAACCCAATTGCAATGGAAAAATGGAATGTCCAAGTCCTTGTTTTGCAGGAAATAGGTCACCGCATGCAATAATCGCTAAAGGACAAAAATGAATAACACATCCACATTGCATGCGACAATCAATCAAGAACGAAAAAGAACAACGCAATTGAAGCACATGCGACAATCGATCATAGACTCAAAATGCATTTCCACCGCATGCGGCAATCGATAGAAGATCAAAATAATTACTCCGCATGTGGCGATCGATCGAAGATGTGAAGCCCAACGCATTCACAAGGACTTCTGACAATTGTACATCCTTTTTGTTGTATGATTTTGACAAATTGATCGTGGAGCAGAGCGTACATTTCCACCAAGCCATGACAGGAATTATCAGATTTTCAAAGTGGGACCACTAATACAAAAGGAGCCAAGGTCTATAAATAGCTTCCTCAAATTCAATGAAAAGGAGGCTGGTCTGAAGAGACAATTTAGAGAGAATCCGAGAGAACGACGAAGAAGAAGCTTTGTGAGAAAGGTCACTTCTACCTGGAATGCAAGCCTGAGAGGGAAGTATTCCACTCTATTTCTACCACACGCTGGCAAGCACAACGTCTCCAATCGGGATCTGTGTCAAGACATTGACACTTTTTTTGTATTTGTTCTTATTTTCCAATTCATCTACTATGTTCATCTATATTTAATCTTTCATTCACCATCTGTAACAAACATTGATCTTTAGATTTAAATATCATTATCCTAATCATTGTCATTTCTCTGTTCTTTTCCATACATTCATCATCAATTTTCTCCATCATGTGTAACTAATCCCCAGGATAAAGGGAAGGATTAAGTGAGTGAGTTAATCCTAGTTAAGGAAATCGGCTAAGTTTAGCTAAAGCATGCTCAACGGCATCTTCACCTGTGAGAGCAGAAGTGAATATGTTATTCCACCTATCGAGAAAAGGTTGGAAGAATGCGTCAACTAAAGCGAGAAGTATTTCTAGAGATGTAAACAACCTTACGTTCATCACGTTCATCCCTGTTTCACCATAGACATATGGGAACGTGGCTGATCACTGAAAGGTGTAAGCCAAGGGAAAGCGAAACCTTAGTTGCATCCTCAACGAGATTGACGAACTTGCGATGTCCTTTCCCTCAACCCATTCTCTTTCTGATTCATTTCACAAGACTTGCCACCGCATTCACCAGACATTTTTGCACATCTTACAGCCAGTCCTCAACCTGTATACTAATATTTTATTCATTTATTTTATCACCACAATTTATTTTACAACACTTTATTTTATCACCGCAATTTACTTTATCGCATTTTACTTACCATCACATTTTATTCTTTACCACAATTTACTTTTCATTGCAATTTACTCTTTATCACAATTTACTTTTTTGCAAACCCAATTCATTATTCTTTATGTTTAACCGGTCGCATATACCACATTAGTATCGCATTAATTACAACAATCCCCATGTTCGACCTCAGATCACTCTGAGAAACTTGCGTTGGAATTATACTTGGTTCCAGCGCAAGAAAACTTGTGACACGCACTACATGAACCCATACTACGAAGCATTTAAGCATCATCGCATACATTTAGAACGTAGTATCACAATATCATAAGTCATAGTACGCATAATCATCAATTCATTTAAATTTTATTTATTATAAGTTTTTGGTGCCGTTGTTGGGGACAAGAACTTGAACCATTCATTCAATTTTATTATTATAAGTTTTTGGCGCCGTTTCCGGGGACAAGAACTTGAATCAATCATTTAAATTTTATCTTTACAAGTTTTTGGTGTTGTTGCCGGGGATTAGCAATTTCTTTCATGTTGAATACTTTTGTGGTATTTTCAGGACAAATCTCTACTGTACTGTCTGTTTATCACGATAAGCAGGCTGACGGTATGAGTACTGAGACTGAACAAGAATTCAAAGCCGACCTAGAGATTGAGCGTACTTCTCGCGCACGAGCACACCAGCATCGAACAAGGCAAAGGAGAAACATGGCTAACAACGATGGGAACGAAGGGAATCAAAGGGTTAATCGGCCGGTGTAAGATCCAGTTTTCCTGGCAGCTGACTACAATATCCCAATAAGGAACTATGTGGTGCCCAATTTATATGACTTCTCGCCTAGAATTGCAAAACCCACGGTTGAGGAGAATGCACAATTTGAGATCAAGCCGATATGCTTCAAATGATCCAAAATGTGGGGCAATTTGGGGGTATACAAGGTGAAGACCTGCATGCACACTTAATAAGCTTCGTGGAAATGTGCAATACTATCTCCATTCTTAGCGTTACTCCGGAAGGAATTAGATTAAACCTCTTCCCATACACACTTCGGGATGAGGCAAAGAAGTGAGCTCATTCATTGGAGCTAAATGAAATTAATTCTTGGGACCAATTGGTTCAGTAATTCATGAAGAATCTCTTTCCGCCCACAGTTAACGCAAGAAGATGGAGGGACGTGTTGAATTTTGAACAGATGGAAAATGAGACTCCCAGCACCGCATGGGTGCGATTCAGAAGATTGGTAAAGAATTGTCCGCACATCAGGATTCCCGATTGCGTTCTGATGGAAACCTTTTATAATGGCCTGGACAGATCAACGTAAGCTGTTGCTGATGCCTCCGCAGTAGGAGGATTCATGGACAAAACGTACACTAAAGGCAAGGTCATCTTGGATCGCATTTCCGAAACACAGACGACTAGGTAGACAATAGGTACTGGGGAAGAGGCCCGAAACGAAGAAAAGCAGAAAATGCCATTGTACCAGCTGATACAATGACAACATTGGCCGCACAAATGGCCACAATGACCTCTCTCCTCCAAACGATGGCAATTAATCAGGGAACCCTCTCTCAGGGTGTAGCGTAAGCCAATGCGTTAGCATAAATGGCAGCGATAAGCTGTGCACAATGCAGAGGGGTTCATTCAGCAGAAATGTGCCCATCAAACCCACAAGCAGTGTACTCCATTCAGAATAACCTGTACAACAACATTTATAACCTAGGTTGGCGGAACCATCCAACTTCAATTGGGAAGGTACCAACGACTAGGGAGGTCATAGGAATCCACAGAAAAATTCAAGAATCGAGGAAACCCTCCGACTTTTCATTAAAGTCTGAATCAGAGTCACCACCAAAGTAGGCAATCGCAAAACGAACCTTCCTCATCCAACACCTCTACAAATTCATCATCCTTGGAAGCTCTGCTAAAGTAAGATATAGAGAAAAATGATGTAGTTTTGCAATCACAAGCATCTTCCATAAGGAATTTAAAGGTCCAAGTGGGGCAACTGGCAGCCGAGCTTCGAAATAGAACACCAGGAATGCTGCCCAGCAATTCAGAAGCCCCCGGATCTCATGGGAAGGAACAATGTCAGTAGCGACATTGTGCAGGCAAGTGATGGCGGGAAATTGGAAGTCAATTTTACTTGAAAACCAAACATCCCGTGGACGTGATATGCGATGCATGTTCCTAAGATATGCGTTGATAGTCATGCGTCGATGGTTATGCGTTGGACTGATAATGCGTTTATGAATGTATGCGATGACCATGCGTCCTGCCACAAGATTTCTTGCGCTCACGCCAAGTATAACGCGAACGCAAGTTTCTCAGGTAATCCGAGGTCGAACACAGGGACTTGTAACTATATTTTTGCGGTGATGTGCATATGGCGATTTAAATAAAAGAATGGAGGGATGTTGCTAAGTTAATCCTACTCCTACTTCTATCTAACAGACAACGCAATGAGAATATACATGAAAGGTAGAGATACGAAAAACCTTGACATGAAATAAATATATGAAAAACTAGATAAAATACGGAGATGATTTCATTGCAACCCTTAAGAGTGACTGCAAGGGCAACCCTAGTCAATGCAAGCCAATGCAATCATGCTACACTCATACACAACAAATCATTTTCCAATGCAAATTTGGTGCTTGGACGCATGTGTTGAATAAAAAATGTCCATAGAGTTCATTCCTAAGTCTTTACTCTTGTCTTATGCGATGATGCAAAATGCATAAACGCAAGGTGACCGCACTCAATTGTATCCTATCTCTAGGATGCATGCGATAGGTTAATAGCAAACAATGCTTATTTCTAAGCTCCTATCTCTTGTATTATGCATTCTAATCTGACTCTCCCAAGCTTAGATTCTAACCTGACCTTTCCAAGGCTAGATCTTGTCCTTAGACTACCCTCTCGAGTATCCCTAATGGATGAATGAAACATACATACTACAAGACAATCGCATGAACTTGGTTGACGCAAGGTTGTTACTATCCCTAGTGAATAATGCATACATTGCTTAATGCGTCCAACCACTTACCCTCCTGGACAGTTGATTGTTGCTGACTTTACTCATAGACAAGCAATGTGTTAGCCTATAGACAGGCGTTGCAGCAGCTTCACACTAAGCAAATAAGATTACTCACACACTCACGCAACGCACACCTCTCGGTGGGTTGCTACATGCTTCATATTCCTAATCCACATGACTAAGTATGCAATACCCAAGCACTCCTACTAAGTGTTGCAATGAAAGTAAAGATACTAAGCAAAGAATATAGAGATGGAGTTGAAGAAAACAGAGAAGTGAATTGAAAATAAGTTGTATTAATTCCTTAATTCCAAAATGTCTTACAATACAATATGAGAAGAGAAAGGAAAAGGAAATGGCCAGTTGGAAGCAAATATTTGCTCCCAGCGGATATGCGTTAAGGTTGCCGGTGGTACCATGGATGGGCAGAGGAGCTGATTCTCTTGAGATCTAGCTCCGCTCGAAGGCTCTGGTCGTCACTCGGAATGGATGAAGGAGGTGAAGAACTCTCAGCATCTTCTCACGTATTTTGTCAGGATCACAAGGATCCGCCCTAGGCGAACCTCAGGCGAAAACCTTGGATAACTTGAATTTCTGCTCATCGGCTTCTATTTTTAGAGCTTGGATCGCCGATAGCATTAGTTGGACTGCTCTGAGTCTGACGTTCAGCGCGTTAGTCCTTTCTGAACCTCTGCCACCAACGGCGTGGTAGATGAAATGTTAATATTAGCTTTGGATTTTCTCGAGGTAGATGTGTTGATGCATTCATTCCACCTACCTTGTGTTGATCCCATTAGTTTGCATTATCGTGTAGCCGCAATCATTCAATGGCCGCGTTCGCTTAATACTGCAAGTCTACATGATGACCGCAATCGCTTGACAAGCGCAACTCCCATGCGATGGACGCATATGGCTGATTACCGCAACATCCATGCATTGATCGATGCGTTTGCCTTTACGATGGAGTGTTTCTCCATATGCGGTCGTCGATGTAGTGGTCTGGTTTCCGCGTTTGCGTTCATTTCCTACATTAGCTACAAAAATAGAATATTGAACGCATAATTAACGTAAAATAACGAGTTAGTTGAGATTCGACATGCTGATCGACGCAAACTCTTTTTCTCGTGAATTCCTAATATGATTGCCGCATATTCTACCTAACAACGTTCATAATTCTAAGTAAAAGGCCTAAGATGACATGCATTTCTGCATGTCATCCGCAAGTCTGACCGCATGCGGGGATGCGGATTGTGGTAACCTTGAAGAACCCTTTTCCAGTCAGCATCCCTTTCACTATCTTTATCACTTTCTTTATCGCTTTCTTTACCGCTTTCTTTATTGCATTGTTATTGCTTTCTTAAATTAGTTTTACTGCTTACTTGAATTTACTTCTACTTCAATTCAAGTTCACGTTAATTTCATGTCTAGTTAAATTTATTTCCATTCTAGCCTTAGTTTGTGTTGATCTTTAATTTCTGTCAATGAATGTTAAAAAAAATGAACACCACAATGTCTTATCAATTTTGTTTTGGGATAACCGTTGCGATGTTGATGATACCATAAAATAACATCCGGTATGCATTGTGATGACGGGTGTATCTGGCTTTAATAGATACATTTTGCAATTGTCTTCCGCAAATGCATTGCGTTGACGGATGAATTGCGACCGTATGTACACTACGGTCGTCCTTAACAAAAACGCACTATGTCGATGGTAATGTTGCACTGGTAGAAATACCGTGCACCCGTCCTCCAGACATGCGTTACGTTGAGGGGTGTGTTACGCTAATGTGCCATCCTCCATAAATATGCATTTGTGGTAACGGATGCATTCATTAAATACTTAACATTGCACCTGTTTGATTAAAAAAAATGATAAAATCATCGCGGAGAGGGGAGTCGAATCGCTTCAGCTTCCGAGGAAATTATGACTTAGCAGACGAAAGGACGTCCTTTCTGCTAAATCATAATGGGAGGGGCGCAACAGCAGGCTTTTCGGAATACTGAAGCCTGCCACAAAGCGATTGCGTTGGGACCATCAAGGCTCAACCTATAAATCACACCTATTTCAACTGAGGAGCGCATTTTCATCTCTTGCGAAAGAAAAACCCTAAGTAATTCTCTCTGCATACCCATCCCTTTCCGATTTTCTTCCTAAGACCAAAATTTTTTCCAACTTCTTTCACTTCACTGAAAAATGGCCGGACAGTCATCACACTCTTCTTCCCAACCATCGTCACCTTCCCAAGCCCCCGTCATCGCACGGAAGGTGGCTTTCCTTGCTGCTATCCGCCACCTTGCCGCCCAGCCTAAGCCTTCCCCAAGAATCGCCGAAAAACCCCAACAAAAAACCTCTGTAGCCGAAAAACCACCCACCAATCGAAAGGGGTCGAGCACGGAGAGTGCCCCTGCCACTAGACCTGAGGTGGCACTCCCAGTACCTTCGATTGAAAGTGAACTAAAGCGAAGGGACGACAAGGAGGTATTTGGGATTATTTTAAGCAATTTAGAAAGAGAGGGGGGGGGGGGTTACTAGAGGCAGGAGTAGTGAACCAGCACCTACCATCAGGGGAGGAGTTGGCAGAAGCTTCGAGGAGAATGGCCCTGGCCGTTGCGGATCCTAAGGTGACTCTTCCAATAGACTCCAATGAGGGACCCATCAAGGCCTTTTTGGAGGTTATAGAGGTGAAGAAGCAGCAGGGACGACCGAAAAGAAGGAGAAAAGAAAAAGTAAAGAAAAACAGGTGGAAGGAGATGAAGCCGCCCGGTTGAAGAAGGAGAAGAAAGAAAAGAAGCGGAGTGAAAGGAAACAACGCAGGCGAAAAGAGAAGCACCCGAAGAAGGAGAAGAAAAGGAAGAGGGTGGAAAGTCTAGATTTTGACGGAGAATCAACCACCTTGGTGGAAGAGGGGATGTCAATGCAAGTTAGAGCATCAATGCAACCATAAGTTTGATCACCACATACCAGATTGGTTGCTTCTGAAGACAGAGAAGACCCTGACATCACCCCTCTTATGCGACATCGCAAGGAGAATGCATTGCAAGGGTCCACAAGTGACCCATTATTCTTTCAACGAATAGCAGAGTAGGAGGAGAAAAGAAAAAGAGAATTAAAGGAGAAGCAAGAAAAGATGTCACGTGCGCGCCAAATCATCGCAGCAGGCGATTTGGCCAGAAAAATTCACGATGAGGAGGTCCCCCATGACAACGTAAGAGTGGAGGAAGAAGAAAGAAGAAGGCTTGAGGATGAGCAACACATTTTGCTTGCCTCGGAGCAATTTGAAAGAGAAATGAAAGAAGAAGAAGAAGTAGAAAAGAAGAAGAAGAAGGAGAAGGAAAGACGCCGCAAAGCAAATGTGCAATGTGTCAGAGAAAGAAAGAGAAAAGAAGTGGAGGAAAAGGGAAAAAGAAGAGCAACGCAAGGTAAGGGAATACAAACAAAAACAAAAATCCCACCTTGCGTCTACTCAAGAAAAGGGCAAAGCTAAAGTTGAGAGCAACGAGCTTGCAAAGACCAGGAGGCGCCCAACAACAAAGAAAGAAAATGATGATCTGATGATGGAAATGGGCTTCTTCCCTGCGTCGACGCCACTACCGAATCTCATCACGAGTGTTGTGGTGGAACATGGGTGGGAAACTTTCTGCCAATGTCCATCCATCGTTATTCCTGCAGTAATGAGGGTCTTCTATCACGGCCAGCTCCATGACACCGAAGATGCGGTGATCATTGAAGGGAGGGTAGAGTCGTACAACGCAAGGGACATCAATGAACTCTATAAGTTGAAGAACATCCCAGAAGCATCGGGTAACAAGTTGATTGATGATCCTGAAGAAGATCATATGGAGGATGCGCTCAAGGTATTAATGCAACAAAACACCAAGTGCTCGGTGTCATTAAAAGGCAAAAGAACCCTCGCCTCCAACAGGCTGCTCCCAGAAGCACGACTTTGGGTATATTTGGTGAAACGGCGACTCATCCCAACAATGCATGACAAAAAAATTTCGAGGGATCGAGTTACGGCCGCATACTGCATAGCGCGCAGCATTCCGATCAATGTAGGCCAGCTCATTGCGAAGCAGATTTGAGGTTTTGTTGGCCGTGCGAGAGGTCAATACTTCTTCCTATGGACAATTTCGAGCCTGTGCCTTCTGTGGGCAAAGGCATTGACGAAGAGCCCATGCCAAAAGTTCACGACATCATCCAAATAAAGATCTTGAGAATTCTTCTCAAGGATTCACCGCATTGCCCCGAGCTTCCAACAAAAAGGCCCCTCATTGATCTGAATGCGCCACAACAATCAAAACCAAAGAAGCAGCGCCGCAATGATAAAGGAAAGGAAATCATCCAAGACAGTTCACTGTAGAAGCAAACTAGTTTACCCTTGGACCCTTTTCCTTTAATCATTCGCCCACCAAGCCCTCCAACCGAACCCCTTTCCCCTCTTCCCGAACAATTCACACACCTTCTCCTTACTCCTGATTCCAAACCCGCATCTCCAACAGCATCCCCTCGCCATCCATCTCCACCTCACTTTTCACCACCATCGCCGCATGTTGATGACCCACACGGTTTGAGAGCAGGCCCTACCGCTCAACCTCAAACCGATGCTAGTGAAACATCGACGGCACAACCCACCACCGCATCCCTTGCTGTTGCCTTAGTCGATATGTGGGTCTTCTTATCTCAAGAACTTACCTTCTTCCTCCATGCATTAACGGAGTTACAGGAGAGCAACGCAGAGTTGCGAGACAGCAACACAATGTTGTGGCAGGCGATGGTTAATATTCAACGCAACATCTTTACCATTCTCCTGAACCAAAGACAGATGACAGAGCGTAACCATGAGTACTTCAATTTCTTAACGGTATATCTACATGGTCCCATGGTGCCTCCACATCTATAACAACCTCTGCAATTTCAAGAAGCGCCACAACGAGCTCCTCCGCAATATCCTCCTCATCAAGAAACCCCGCCGCAACTCTAAATTTGGGGGTGTACCACCTTCTCCACAATTTTGCAATTTTTCTTTGCGGCCATTCAATTTTTTTATAGAAAGCTATACCTTGTATTCTTTTGTACATACTTATAATTTTGTGTTGCAATGTTTATAATTCTTTGTGTACTCAGACAAATTTTATACAACTAAGTAATCATTCTTTCCTTATGCGTTGGCCTCTTTACTTTTATCATCCTTTGTCAATTTATTGCGGTAATTCTTTTCTTTTCTTTTGCATTGTTTATTTTCACTGCCATGATGAGTAGTATGCATACCCTTAGCAAAGTTTCTTTATACATTGCATTTTCTGCCTAACACTTAGATAATTCATTGCAATAGCTCTGATTTACCTTCTCTATTACAAGACTCTGCTCAAACCTTCTTTTCAAAATTTTGACTAAGTGTTTTGTCTTTTCTGTCCAAAACAATCAATGAGAACCTTGTGCATCTCTAAATTTGGGAGTGCGTAAGGTTTGAGCAGATGCAATCAAGCAGATGCAGCAATATCAGGCAAATGCATTCATCATCGGCCAAAAAAAAAACTCTGCTGTCAGCACAAGGGAAAATCCCAACCTGATAAGAGTTTAATCGTGGAAGGAACCTGCTCGTAGTTGGATGTCTGCATGAAACCCGTGGGAGCAAGCCAAAACGAAGGTAGGTTTCCAAGATTGAGCAATAAAAAAAAAAAGAGAGAAAATAAGGATAAAAAAGACAACCCCTCTGACCAGCAAAAGTAAAACTTGGCTGAGGATCAAGAGTTGAAGTTGAGATTGGTACACAACCGAAGTTGGATGCTTGCATGACACTCGTGGTAGCAAGCTAAAATGAAGGGTGTAACCATGATCAACATTCTCTATACGATGATGCAAACCAGGCCACCACATAAAAGACGCACTTCGTTGTTTTTGCAAGAAGAGGTAAAACATTCTTCTCAAAACGAGAAGGGAACTTTGGGTAGTGGTTTGTCTTAGATAAGAATAAAGTAGAGCATGTTGAAGAATTGTTAAAGGATGGAAGGAACTTATGGTGTTGAGAAATCATGTAGAGGTGGAGCATTCGGAGTAGCTGATCGACGCAAAGTTAGGATAGGAGTTTAGCTAAATTGCCTTAGTCGAGGATATCCTTAAGGATAAATATATATCTAAATTTGGGGGTGTGATAACTTTTAGAAATACAAGTTATTTATACCGTTTTTATTTAGATTATGCGGCAAATAGAAGGAAAAGTTGCGTCGATAGTATAAAAATTGGCTTAGAAATATGAAAATTGTAAAGTGCCGTGAGTACACCCGCTAACCCAATTGTGAAGGAAAAATGGAATGTCAAGTCTTTGTTTTGCAGGAAATAGGTCACCGCATGCGATAATCGCTCGAGGACAAAAATGAACAATGCATCCACATTGCATGCGGCAATCAATCAAGAACGAAAAAGAACAATGCAATTACAGCGCATACGACGATCGATCATAGATTCAAAATGCATTTCCACCGCATGCGGCAATCGATAGAAGATCAAATCAATTACACAGCATACGGCGATCGATCGAAGATGTTAAGAGCAACGCATTCGCAAGGACTTTTGACAATTGTACGGCTTTTCTGTTTTACGATTCTGAAAAATTGATCGGGGAGCAAAGCGAACATTTCCACCAAGCCATGGCAGGAATTATCAGATTTTCAAAGTGGGACCACTAATACAAAAGGAGCCAAGGCCTATAAATAGCTTCCTCAAATTCAATGAAAAGGAGGCGGTCTGAAGAGACAATTTAGAGAAAATCTGGGAGAACGACGAGACAAGACTGAAAGATAAGTCTTTGAGCAAGAAATTATTTCCATCCCCGAAGAAGAAGCTCTATGCGAAAGGTCACTTCTACTTGGAAAGAAAGCCTGAGAGGGAAGCTTTCCACTCCATTTCTACCACACGTCGGCAAGCAAAATGTCTCCAATCGGGATCTATGTCAAGACATTGATATTCTTTCCGTATTTGTTCTTATTTTCCAATTCATCTACTGTGTTCATCTATCTTTAATCTTTCATTCACCATCTATAACAAACGTTGATCTTTAGATTTAAATATCATTATCATAATCATTATCATTTCTCTGTTCTTTTCCATACATTCATCATCCATTTTCTCCATCATGTGTAACTAATCCCTAGGGTAAGGGGAAGGATTAAGCGAGTGAGTTAATCCTAGTTAAGGAATTCGGCTAAGTTTAGCTATAGCATGCTTGACGGCATCTTCACCTGTGAGAGCAGAAGTAGTTCAATTGGTTGCATCCCTTCAACTTCACTTCATTCTCTTCAATATATTGCAGACTATCATGCAAAGAGATTTGTTGCATGGGATGTAGTTCATGCTTTGAGTAAATGAAGCTTGAAGATGGTGGGTTCTTTGTGAGCTACTTTGAAGATGAAGATGAAAAATCTCATTTTTTTTCATTTTTTTGTTTTTCTAATTCTAAAATCTATTTTTGATTTTAAAATCACATTTTATTTCTAAAAGCAAAATTTATTAATTTTACAAATTAGTTTTATAAATTAATTTTCTAATAAAATTAATAAATAATTATTTAAACAATTTAAGTAATTCTAATTAATTTAATATCCAATATTAAATTAATTTTACACAAATCTATATTCATATATTTAAATCATATTTAAATATATATTTTTCAATTCCGATTGATTCTAATTTGAACGTTTCAAATTAACTTATCATGCTACTCTAGAGCTAATCTATTTTCGAGCTAGTAGGGGGACCTCATGAACCTACAGATCATGGGCTTCAACGATCCGAGATTAATCGATTAAACTCATTAGACCGATCTAACCCCCATTCGTTAACTAATGGGTCACTCCACTAAAACCCATAGTTGAACTTCCCTCACTGTAGATATATTATGTCCACTCGATATAACCATGATTAGTAAGTCAACCCTTCACAGGTTGTTCGTAATAACGGTTGGGTCGAATCTTTGTTTCACCTCTGAAATTACCTTTTGTTCCTTACGTCCCCACGGATCCCCTAGTGAACAATTGTTTTGTGATCCAATCAACAAAACCGAGTCCCTCTCGGGCCAATGAGAGGGCGGGGCCCCTTGTTCAAGACCCAGAATCCGCACTTAAGGGAACAACCTTTCTACTATCCCTAAAGTGGGTAGGAGTGAATTACATCTTGCACCCTATGTCCCCAGCTATCTATCCGGTCTTACCCCTGAAATGGGAGATTTATTGAGTCGGCGCTGTGTAGCCAACCCTCACCTATGTAAATCTAAGGATAATTCCAAATAAATAGTAGTTCATAGTCAGCTCAGGATTAAGGTCAAGTTACCTAGGTCATCGATTTGAAATAGTCAGTCTTAAACAGTAAACAACATTATAAAATAAGAGTGACTAATTTCGTGGTTCACTCTTGTACAAACCCTTTTGCACAAGGACACCCCTACTCCTCATGTCCCAACATGAACGAATTAGGATCACTTTGTTTGTAGCACTTTAAAACTCCTTGTAACAACTACAAAGCAGACCACATCCAATAGTGTTACCAGAATAAGGTACCCAACCTTATTCATATACTATAGATCATTTTGACTATTTACTCGAATCTGATCCACCTTTATGTCTCCGCATAAAGTTCAAGTACTCATCTAATAGTCAAGGGACTTTTAGGTTTATTGGATTTTCATTAAGCAAAACATCTATTCAATAACACCTTATTGAATTTTCAGAATAAGTTCCATTGTTTACAAACCACGAGTTTTAGGACATAAAACCCAACAAGTTATTGTTGTTTTGAACATTTCAGTATTAAGCAAGGCTTTTATGGCTAACGGCCTTAGTACATACAAGTTATTTTCCATTAAACCAAAACCTATCTTCATACCATTCTTAAAAACAAACACTTTATTCTCAGAAAATGAGATGGAATAATTTTGTTCAATCAAACAAGAAATTGAAATTAAGTTCCTCTTGATATGAGGAACTACATCAACATTATCCAATAACAGATAATGTTTCTTGTCCAAAAATAACTTAAGCCTGCCTACAACAACAGCTGAAACGGCCTCACTAGTACCGACTTTAAGAGTCAACTCTCCAGCTTCCAACTATTTTCAGGAACTAAATCCTTGATGAGAAGAACACACGTGGTAAGTAACCCCTGAATCATTATCCAGGAAGAATCATCATTCTCTACCAAGCACGTCTCGAAGACAAATAAATCACATTTATCGTCTTTGGAGTTCTTCCTTTTCTGGAGAGTAGTGGGATCAGTATCAGAACCTATACTATAAAATCCAAGTTTCATTTCAGAGGGCATTCCTTGTCGGTGAACTTCATCAAAGTCTTTATCTGTATGTCCCTTGACATTCAATAAGGACTAGAAATTATCTTAGGAACTGACACCACTAGTTTCATTATCATCAATCCCATGTTGCTTAAAAAGTGAGAACGTACGTTCAAACAATTCTAGCAACAATTCCATGATCTCACGTGCAATGCCCATATTCTCAAACGTTTTGGCCAATGCATCAGGTATGCTAGCCAAAATGTGAAGTCCCTTCGAATTAGCCTTCATCCACATCTCGTATGCATTACGAACAATTCGTGGTGCATCAGTGGTTAGGACTTGAGGACAATCCTCAAACATGACAATTTCGAGGTCGTTTGCCACGAAAATATTTTAATACTCTTTCAACGTCATGTAATTAGATCCAATCAAAGTAGAAAAGGTAATTAACGGAAAATCAAACATGGACATTTTGTTGAAAAACAAACATATTGATCTACGTTAGATTTTTAGCATAACTCCTTTAAAAAAAATATCCAATCAGGTTTAGCAAAATCTAAATGAACCCCATGATACATCTAGTTTTGCAATGACGCTTCAGTGATTTAGGACAAAAGCCACCAAAGGGTAGTCAATTTCTCCCTTCACTGAATTGAAACACTCTTAACTAATTACACCATAATAACTCTTATTCCTATAACGATTAGTCACATTGATTTGGTTAAGAAATCATTAACTTGCTTAACGATTTCCCTAAGTATGACCCTTTATTTTTTATCCGAGAGTTCTGCCCCAAGCAACTAACCGAAGGGAAAAACTGATTGGAGCAAAAACCATCCGAAGGGGGACGCTCCCAGGGCACCTCGAGGCCGTGCAAGAAGGACTCACGGTGCAAACCAATGAAAGAGATCGCAGGATATATTGACACGCATCCTTCTCGCACTTACTATAAATACTCTCTCCATTCACCTTGATATTGACTCATGCAAACATCATCCGAAGGGGGACACTCCTAAGGCGCCACGAGGCCAAGCAAGAATCTCATGGTATGAACATTAAGGGAGAATCGTGAGTGGAAATGACATATCATATATATCTTTTCCTCCCACTCAATATTTTAACAACCTAGGGTTTAATTTACTTAGAAAAATACGACTAATTATTTTTACTAAGTGACTGTTTAAGTTTGCCCAAAAGTAACATTTACTTTGGAAGTAACATTTGCAAATATTTTAAAAATGTGATATATTTTTAGATTTTTCTCCTTATTTTACTATCTATTACAAATATCTGATAACGGGCAGAAATGAACATTATTACAATGCAAAGATATAAACAATGTAAGATTGCGATGGTAAAAATATGTAAAATCGTGTCTAAAAGCATTAAGTTAAGAACATTGCGTTCGCATGCACCAATTGCATTAAAGCGGCTAATTTACGTATTTTGTGCAGGAAAATGCATTGGCGCAATGGAGAATTGCGATTCAGGGAATTCAACGTCCGAGCGCATTAAAAGATTGTGATCATATGCTTTTGCGAAGATCTGCTCAAGAAGGTGGCCGCATAGAGACAGTGCATCAAGGTGAAAGCTTAATAAATTACGATGGGACAGAAAGCTGATGCCTGTCGAATCCAAATTTAGTTGACAAGCCATTAACGATACACTGTAGCAAGTACACTCAACTTTTCGGTGACAATTAATCGTCGCATCAGATAGAGATTTAATGACATCTCCTCAGTGCAATTATTTGAGAGAAAAGCTTCTTCACCTTGATCTCTATAAATACCGAAGGCCACCATCGATAAGGGGGAATTTAGCCATATAGAGAGTTCGCCTTACAGAAGAGAGTTAACCGTTGTTCGTAGTTTTCTTACACTTAGAAGGCAGAGGCAAGTGAAGAATTGAGGACGGCAAGAGATCAGTCCTGGGAAGCTCGGAAGACTGCTGGGAGGCACTGCAAACAGAGAGAGAGCCGACTCTTGCGGAAGCAAGAATATTCTTTTGGGCAGAGTAGAGAAAAACACATTGTAAAAGCCTTGGGAAGCAAGACATTGCTACCGGGCTCACTATCCCTACTTTCCATTGTCATTCTGTACTCTGATTCTAATTATCAAATGGAATTTGCATCTCTATATATGTTCACTCTCTTTACATTATACATGAGTAACTAAACTTCTGAATGGGTTGAGAAGCACTTATCTAGCATGACTTGAGATCTTCATTTTATACGATCATCTTGCAATATGTATGCGTCACTCATTCTTTAGAGATGCTCGGGAATGTGGTCTATTGATAGAATCTAGGCTTGGGAAAGTCAGATTAGAATCTAGGTTCGGGAGAGTCAGATTAGAACCAAATAAGCAAGAGATAGAAACTTAGGAATAAGTTCTATTTGTTATTAACGCGTCGCATGCACCCTAGAGATAGGATATGATAGTATACGGTCATCTTGTGTATGTGTGCATCATTCATCATCACATAGACAATAATAGAGACTTAGGAATAAATCCTATCGACATCATCGTATACATCGCATGCGTTCTAGAAATAGGAACTATGGCATTTGAATTGGAAGATGATTTATTATTGTGTGTGTGTAGTATGATCGCATAGCTTGAACACAATCTTAAGAAGTGTTAGCTAAATCCTTTCTCAATCCGTTTCCCGCATACTCATTGTTACTTTCGCTATTATTTACTCTTTTCTCAATTCCACCGCATAGAATCTATACCTTAAACTAACACATCAACCAACTCATTGTTTTATTTGTCACCGCAAAGGAATAAAAAATTACCATCGTATATTGTCTCCATAGTCCCTATGTTCGACCCTGTGCTTACCAGACAACCTAGTAGGATTTATACTCATATTTTGCTAGAAAAACTTGCATTTACAACGCATATACCACCATCGCAATATACACCATTATTTCATCGTATTCATAACGCATCAATATCCTATATAAATATCAATGAGTTGATTGTCATTTGTATCATATTTAAAGCATACAGTACTATAATTTTTTTTTTCTGAGAAAATGTATCATATTTCAAGCATATAATACTATTTTTTTCCTTCAGAAAATGTCTATAAATTTATTCATAAAATTTTATTTTGTCAAATCATCTTATATATATATATATATATATATAGGGACACTTGCAAAAACAACAAAAAAAAATATTCTTAAATTTAAAAATTTAGTGATGGTTTTTCAAAATTTGCAAATATAACAAAAAAAAAACATAAAATCATATTATCATTTTTATTATTCCAAATTTACCGTTATTTATGTATTAGCATGTACATCAATAGTATATTTGATATATTTTATATCTGGTATATCAGTTATCTGATATACTTTATATTTAGTATATCATTAACTAATATTGTTCGGATCAGGGAAACGACGTCCTTAATTCAACTCCGAACCGAAGCAAAGGAAAAATTTGTAAAATACCGAACTACTTATATTACTACTAAAACTTAGAAATAGTGGTAAGTGTGGGGTCGAAGCACAAGGAAGCGAGGAATTAATTTTTTTTTGTGTTAGATTTTGACTGCGGGAAAAACAGTAAAAACGAGGTTTTTGTAAGAAACGTAAATTGTAAAGGATATATGGAATAGTAAAGGACTCACTAGTTCTTAGATCAAGTGCTCATTCGATGTAAATTAAGTCATTGTTATATGCCAAATGACTAATATTCGAATTATGCATGCATAGCTAATAAGAACTAATTAATCTCTATAAAGGCCGAAAATCAACTAATCCAAACCAAATCAAGCGTCCTAATTCGTAGTTGAGGCTGGAAAGACCGTGCCCTAACTAGCCTACATGCTTCTAGATGCAATTGAGTCTTTAGCAACCATAAAGAACTAGAAACACATGCATGAAAATGAAGGATTCAACTATGTTGATTAAGTGTCAAGAAAGCCATGTTCAAATAATCAAAGTAATTTTTAAAATCTAGATTAAATGTACGATGCAGAGATTCAAGATTAGCCTATACACCTAAGCGTGCTCATCTAATATGTGCTATAGGGGTAAATTCAAAGCATGGACGATTATAAGGATACGTGCGAGCCTGAACTTAACTAGCAAAGACATGCAATTGTGATAGGGTCGTCAATCGAACACACAAAAGCAAGTCAAATTCATGCGAGATTAAAGAAAAACACAATTCTTAATTAAAGTGCAAAATTGAACACATAACTCATTAAATTACAAAGAACACTTATTCCAAGAACTAATCGAAAATTACCTCATTGATTCATAGACAAAGCAATGGGATACAATCTGATACAACGCCATGATCCGGAAAAAATAAATCTAACCTATGATACTGAATACATAGAGGAAAAAGGGAGAATCAAGGCCTCTCCTCGGCCTCCATGAAAGGTTTGGCATTTTTAGGGCCTTTTTCTATACAATTCAACATATTTTTTACATAGCAAAAGGAAATATTTAGGGCAGTGTTGCAACATTATAGTCATGCGTTGCAACGCTCACTCACACGCTCGCTTCTCATCCATCTGTCAAATGTCGTGTCGCGACACTCTAAAGAAGCATTGCAACGCTATGCTATTGCCTTACAACATTGGGCTGAAGCGTTGCACAGCGTTGTGATGCTGATGCTGGGGGTATTTTGGTCTTTTCACGTCCCTTGAAGCTTCAACACTTCAAATCTACTCCAAATCGCTTCAAATTAGTCCTGATCAGCTTCAAATCCCTGATACTACCTCTTGGTTGCTTGTATCTACAAAATAGAGAAATAAACACATAAAACCCATTAATGAGCTTGAATTAAGCTAGGAATAATAGCTCTTTTTGAGAGTTATCAAACATCCCCAACTTAATTTTTGCTCGTCCCAAGTAAGGTAGAGGCAAACAATCAAACATTGTATAAAACACTCAAAGATATGCTAGCTTAATTCACAAAGTTGTTACTCCAGTCTCAACAGTCAGATCGAACGAAAGTTGTATTCAAGAATGAAATTCAATTATGATCAATCAATGAAAAACAACTTTAAGAATGTTCTCTATCTAAGCATGCATAAGTGAGCCAAGAGTTTTGCTAGTTAAGCTTGCACAGCCTAGAAAAGTTTTAAAAGATCCTCATCCCATTTTCCCCCTAATCTAGTTCGATTTACGACCTTGGACAAACGATACTTGCAAAAAACGGGCAACACTAAGACAAGGGTGCCTAGATTCACACACATAAAACATAAATGGCATTTCTTTTACCTAGAGGGCTAGCTTCCACACTCCATCACCGAGAACCTATCACTCTTTTCTCACGGGACCTAACAAAACACAGCGAATGTAGCTCTTTTCACCTTTATCCATGCACACATGCACACTATTGGTTTATAGGCACACTGGTTATGCCTCATTTTTTTTCTGAGAATTGTAATTAAATTTCTTTTCTTTGTTTTTTTTTCTCTCTCTTTCTCTCTTTTTTTACATAGGCTACTTTTTTTATCCACTTTGTCTAATTTTGCTCCAAAACAAAGACAGTTACTCCTAAGTCAAAGGTGGACCTTCTGGGATGACAACAGAAGTACATACCAGATAACCCAATTGTAAGCATGCAAGGCTTTAATGTTGCAAAACAATGACTTAAAGATGCAAGTGATAAGAAGATTTGACATAAATGGGCTAAAAATCATGATCATGCAATCCTAACATTCCTTCATGCAAATTTTATTACAGGAGGAGTGCATCGTAGACTATCATGATAACAACAAAGCAAACATGCTAGCAAGGCATTAAAAACACACAACATAGTCCGAGCACAGCGCTCAAGGACCCCAAGTAATATATATTGAAAAATTACCCAACGAGTACCCCACTTCTAACTTAAAAACATATATTGTATCCAATGTATTCTATGTAAAACTCGAGAAGAATGAAAACAAGGGAACAGAAAACCTCCCCTGCTAACTATGTGTTGCATCAGTAGTGGTGGTGGTGTTGGGCTCTCCTTTTTCTCAGAAACAAACAAGGCTCTAGAGAGGCTTCCAGAAAGGGAACACAGTAAAATTAAAAAAAACTACAAAAGAAAACCTAAAAAACAAAGAAATTAGCGAAACTAAAATAATAAAAGGAAATGGAAATAAAAGAAAGAAACAATTAAGTGCACACAAAGAGAAATAAAATAGAGTAGGAGAAAGAAACAAGCCTCAAGCGGAATCGAGAGAGTCTAGGTCCCTCTGAAGGCCACTTTAGAAACTGATGCTAGCGTAGTAGAGGCGGTTCTCTTCAGCAATTAAGTTCACTGTTCTCTCCATGCGCCGTGCTCGATGAGCGGTCTCCTGACTCATACGTAGTGACTCGGTCGCTACCTGGAGTGCCTCAGCTGACATCCTGTATGCCTGCTCTACATAGGATTCCCCTCCAACAGAAATGTCGGTCTGATCCTGAGGACCAGCCTAGGGGGTGTTTCTATCGCTGGAGCCTGCTCGTCCTCTTCGTCCTCCTCGTCATCATCATCATCAGGCTAGTCCACTCCTCTCCCTCGGAAGGCCAATACCGTAGACCTACTGATGGGAGCACGACCCCCCATATTCTCTTCGTCATTGAAAATCTCCACCCCAAACCTCCGGCACAACTCGATAATCAGGCTCGGGTGACCTAAGCTACTAGTTGTGGGACACCGCCCACAATGATGGATTGACTAATGACACGACTGACGTTGATGGACATCTCCTAAACAAGGCAATAAAGGTGTTTGGCTCGGTCCCTTGTGACGTCCATGAGGCGCATCACTGGCATCAATCTGGAATACACAAAGGCATGCCAGATTTGACTAGAGACAGACATATCCGTGCTCCGAAACCTCATAGTGACCCTTCGTGACCTAGCCCACTGCACTCTTGGCCCACATAAGGTCTGAATAACCTCCTCTTCTAGGAACTATCCAAAGCAAAACTTGTCATACTCATCATTGAAGTCACGTAAATCGTAGACTTCGTTGATGTGTGATGATGAAAATGGAACCTTAACGCCTCTAACTAATGAGTTATCTCTGCTCTCGTGCATGTTGGCGTAAAACTCCCTGACTACAGGTACAACTACCTCGCCAGGACGGCCGGCTAAAGATTCCCACTCTCGCTCATGGATCTGCTCAGTAATGTGAGGGTAATAGTTAGCCTCTAGGCTCAGGGCTCTCTCGGGAACTAATCTCCTAGAAGAGACAGCATAGTTATATCTATCTAGGGCTTCCTGAACTAAACCTAGGATGGTTGAATTATGGCAGGGGGTCTTGCCCACTAGTGCTAGCTTCATTTCTATGTACCCTTCTAAGACCCATTATAGGTTTTTTTTTTTCAAAAAAAAAGGTTCACAAAATTGGTTCCTAGATAATATCCAACACCCTTCTTCTAAGACTCACCAAGATCTACCCCCAAAATCCAAAAATTACCCAAAATTTCAACTCGCAAGCAGAAAAAACCTAACACACTCGTATAATATTCAATATCGTCTCAAACCCATACAAGAATCGAGCAACTAAACAAGTAGAAATAGATTTCTTCTTAGCCATACACTAGAAATAAGCAATAAGAAACAAAAATGGCCAAAGATTCATACCTTTCGAGCGACAAAATCTGGAGAAAAAAAAAAAACCCAGGAACTTGCTAGATCTTGAATGGATGAAAAACCCTCAAAACTTTTAATGGATTCAAGGGAAAACCGTGAATAGATGGGCGAAAAATGTGTGGAAGGTGAGAAACAGTGAACAAATTTGAGGAAAAGTGAGAAAGTTGGCTCGGGATTGAGGGAAAATTTGAAGAAGATAAAGAAGAAAGGGAGACATCGCAGCGTTTTAATGCTGTTCTGTCTCACAGCATTGCAACGTTGTGATTGCAACATCGGGACATTGTGTCCTAAATTCAAAATTAATTATTTTTTTAATAAAAAATTTAATCTTAAAGTAAAAACAATACAAAAAAATCTTCCCTAAAGTTAAAAAGGAAATAACATAAAATATATGAAAAAGTAAAAAATAAAAAAAATTAAAAATTAAAGCCTGGCTACCTCCAGGAAGTGCAAATATTTAACGTTGGTTACTCGACGTGACCCGTCCCCTGTCAAGGTAGAAAGAAATTCTCGTATTTCTCCAGTCCTTTCTTGGATGAATCGATATAGGCTAGCAAGGCTATAAGGGCTCCCATCTTTTGAAAAGAACCAGATAGGTCGAATTTTTTATTTTCAATTTTTGAAAATGGTGAAAAAATAAAAGACTCTAAAACTGACTCAACTGAGAAGAAAGACTCTGACTTAAATGACTTGTGAGGTGAAGGTAGGCAAAATTCAAGAATAAGAGGAATATCGGTACAAAGAACAGGGCGAGGCTTGAGAGCTTCTAACTCTTTTATCTAAAATCCATACAAATTAAGCCCATGCTCATACTTTACCTCACTAACTTGTTCTTGTTGTGGCAGAGGATAAACATCATCGTTAGAATCGGTCCACGCATATTCCATCACCAGGTCGAGTTCGGTGCCACAGATGCGAGATGGCTCTAAATGATTTCCTGCGCGCTTAGAAAAATCATTAGTATGTACACACTTTGAATAATCCAATACCTTAACTTGCTCTGAAATTTGAAGGACTATTGGTTCTGCAGGATCATCTATGCTCATATCTCCTCTACTCGCCTCGACATCCTTAGAGGGTGATTCACAAGACTCCTCGAATTTCCTAACTGATTCAGAAATTTGAGCGATTTGGTCACTCAAATTTTGAATTTCAGCTCTGACCTCACGTTCCAAAACAGAGGTTATTATGCTAGAAATTGATGGGTTCTTGATAATAGTAGGGGCATTCTTGCACAAACTCATTAGAGCGATTAGAAAGTTCCCTAACTATATCTTCTAAAGATATACATGCATGGGTAGACTGATATGGCATTGGCAACGGTGTTTGGCTAGCCAACTCCCAAGGAGAATAATATCTACAATCAGGCCAGTGCGAAATTTGAACCTGCATATTAGCCAAAACTCGCACAACAAAGGTTAGTTCAGAAATTTGGCCTCTAAGGCCATGAATTTCTCATACCTCTGGTGATTCCCATTGCTCTGCATATGGAAAACCATACTTATTAATATTTCCTGCCATAAAAGAACAAATAGACACGAAAAAGGAAAATATGTATATATATTTTTTGTTTTTAAAGTTTAACAGTCAATTTTAACTAAAAGACATTAATTGGCTTGCTTCCTCGGAATTGGTGCCATTTTTGTTCGAATTAGGAACCGACATCATTAATTCGACTTTGAACCGAAGCAAAAGAAAAAATTTTTCAGACACCAAACTACTTCTATTACTACTAAAACGTAGCAACAGTGGTAAGTACGGGGTTGAACCACAGGGAAGCAAGGAATAAATTTCTTTTTGTGTTAGATTTTGACTACGGGAAAAATAGTGAAAACGACGTTTTTGTTTTGATTTATTAAGATGCAAGAAAAGTAAATTGCAAGGGATATATGGAATAGTAAAGACTCATTAGTTCTCAGATCAAGTGTTATTCGATGTAAATGAAGTCATTGTTATATGCCAAATGACTAATATTCGAATTATAAATGCATAGCTACTTAATTTGATAAAAACTAATTAATCTCTAAGAAGGCCAAAAATCAACTAATCCAAACCAAATCAAGCGTCCTAATTCGTAGTTGAGGCTGGAAAGACCGTGCACTAACTAGCCTACATGCTTCTAGATGCAATTGAGTCCTTAGCAGCCATAAAGAACTAGAAACACATGCATGAAAATCAAGGATTCAACTATGTTGATTAAGTGTCAAGAAAGCCATGTTCAAATATTCAAAGTATTTCTTTAAATCTAGATTAAATGTATGATGCAAAGATTCAAGGTTAACCTATACACCTAAGCATGCTCATCTAATTTGGGCTACAGGGGTAATCAAAGCATGGACGATTACAAAGATACGTGCGAGCCTGAAGTTAACTAGCAAAGACATGCAATCATGATAGGGTCGTCAGTCCAACACACAAAAGCAAGTCAAATTCATGTGAGATTAAAGAAAAACACAATTCTTAATTAAAGCGAAAAATTTAACACATATCTCATTAAATTACAAAGAACACTTAGTCCAAGAACTAATCGAAAATTACCTCATTGATTCATAAACAAAGCAATGGGATACAATTCGATACAAAGCCATAATCTGGAAAAGAATAAATCTAACCTATGATACTGAATACATAGAAAAAAAAGAAAAAATCAAGGCCTCTCCTCGGCATCCATGAAGAGTTCTAGCATTTTTAGGGCCTTTTTCTATACAATTCAACATATTTTTGACCTAGCAAAAGGAATTGTTTATAGAAAATTTCAGGGCAGCGTTGCAACGTTCACTCGCGCGCTCGCTTCTCATCCATCCATCAAATGTTATAGCATCACGACACTCTAAAGGAGCGTTGTAACGCTACGCTACTATCTTACAACATTGGGTTGAAGTGTTGCACGACATTGTGACGTTGATGGTGGGGGTATTTTGGTCTTTTCACGTCCTTTGAAGCTTGGATACTTCAAATCTACTCCAAATTGCTTCAAATTAGTCCCGATTAGCTTCAAATCCCTGATTCTACCTCTTGGTTGCTTGTTATCTACAAAATAAAGAAATAAATACATAAAATCCATTAACGAGCTCGAATTAAGCTAGGAATAATAGCACTTTTTCAGAGCTATCAAATATATCAAAGATAAAGTATATAAGTTATATAACAGATATACCAAATTTATCTTTCATAAACTATATTTATTAGTCAAGAAGTGTTTGTTCATTTACTATTGTTTATTTGAATTAATTTCAATTCTTAATCGCCTGTTATAGAATATTATTGTACTACATTATAACCAGCTTATAATGATTCAATTTGTTATGTTAGTATCCATATTGAATGAAAGTTGATAAACTATTGATACACCAATATTACACTTGAAATTGAATTTTGAATATGTGTTGGTATATAATTGATATACTTGAACAAATGTATCTTTAAGAAGTAATAATATACTTAATCATACTTTATCATTTACCAATGTTTTATACTTAAAATGAGTTAGACATAATACTAATACACCAATATTATACTTAAAATTTTATTTAGAAGAAATATTGATATACTACTGATACACTAATGTTATACTTGAAATTAGTTTTTTTATGAGCATTGATACAATATTGACAAACTAATTTATACATTAGATGAATTTTGAAAAAATAACTTAGTCTAACTACTAATGTACTAATAATATATGGTTGAAATGAAATTTTGAATGAGTATTGATATACTATTGATACACCAATACAATACTTAAAATGAATTTAGATCATGATGATGTACTTACTTTTTCTTTTGAAAAAAATACTAGGGTCAATAGGTTCACCCAAACATCTCCATTAAGTGGACACATTCTTAGCAACCTCATCTTCTCCCATTATAGGATATATTATTAAGCACAAATGAGAGTACATAGAAGCAATCCAACAAGCTGGAAAAGCAAGCAATAAAATTAAAGATTACAAAAAGCATGAAGATTAATAGCAACGAGAGCCTCGATTATAGTCTTTGAAGAGCTTGTCTTTGTGTGACTAGACACTTGTGGGTGAGCATATGTCTTCTCACAAATTGGTGGAGTTTTTGTGTCATTCTTTGAATGTGCGATTATTTCATTCATTCCAAATAGTCCATATAACCGCAACCACCATGTTAAAGATCATTGATATACTATTGATACTCTAAAAATGTATAAATGAATTTTTAGTGATTACTGATATACTCTCTTGATACTTCTATGTTACAATTTAAATAAAATTTGAATAGGTATTGATAAATTACTGATACACCAACTACTTAGTATTGTATTTTCAACTCATTATATCGATAAATTGATGATCGACTAGTAATTCATTTTGAAATAGTACTGATATACAATTGCTAGATGATGTACTAGCAATTCTTTCTAGATCAGGTATACCAATAAGTTAATATACGAAATATGAAATATTTGTTATACAATTGGTATACCAAATTAAATATAACTTATATAACATTAGAATCATATAAAAAAAATGAAAATAAAACAAATTAACTAATATAATTTAGATTTGATACATCAATTGACAAAATTCATGCATTTTTATATACCATCAACATCAAAATTGAACTAATAGAATGAAAATAACTCTATATCAATACGAAAAAAGTTGAAGTAATATTTATCATAATCAAACAAAAAACATTGACTATAACACAATTAAAGTCATGATATATCACTTGTATAAATGATATTCTTTGAATAAAGTATATCAATTGATTGATATACCAAATATGATATATATGAATTGACTGATATACCAAAATATAAAGTATATCAGATACACACCAATTGATACATAAATGAGGATAAAGTAGTAAAAAAAAAAAAAAAAAAAAAAAAAGGAATCTGGTTTAAATTTTTTTTTTTTTTTTTGTTATATTTGCAATTTTAGATAACCATTGTCATATTTGCAAATACACTTATGTTTTTTTTTAACCCATTGCAATTTCTAAAAAAAAAAAAAAATAGCCATCTACCTGTTTAAAATAAACCATAATATTTTTTATATAACTTCTTATCCAACTTCCACAAAATACTATAGTAAAATTATATTATAGTGTATAATATAAAATCAATTGAACAAAAGGTAAAAGTTCCAAAATTTCTTATTGTTAACACTACTCTAATTTGTATGGAAATATATAAAACAAATAAAAAAATCCAAAAAATCATAAATGAAAATTTGCACATTTCAATATGTACATATATATGCAAGAGTGGGATAGAAAATTTTTCATAGTGGTGGTTTATATCTAATTCCAAAAGAAAGCAGCAATTGGATCATGTTTTAGAAAAGTGGTTTTGGAGGGCTTCCTTAGAAAAGAGGATATGCAATTAATTAATTGATAAAAATGTGGTGGATATATATATGAGATTTTTTATTCCTTTTATATATATGAGAAAAAGGCTAATTTATTGTGACATCAAAGTCTATGGAATATATCTCTCAAGGTCTAAATCAAAAGAAAATGACATCCACCCATCTCTTTGATTTTGTTATTTTTGGTTCAAAAGATTGAGAGGATCTAATTCTTTTATTTCAAGTCCTTCAAATTTTGATTAATTCATCTATGTTTCTCTTTTGGCTTTTTTAAATATTATATTAATATAGTTTTTTTTTTTTATTAAAAGATGATCCTTTGATTATGATTTCAATTTTAGTTTTATCCACTTTTATTGCCATGCTTTGTTTACTAATAATTTTATTTCTTTTATCATTTACCGACTTAAGAATATTTTTTTTTAAAAAAAACATGTCTAAATTTTGAAAACTAAAAATTAAACCTACAAAAAAAAAAAAAAGATTTTCAAATGATTCTAAAAGTTGTCATAGACACTGTTCTCGAATTTGTTCAGTCCTTGATTCGACCATTAAAAAAAAAAAAGATACGAAGGACTATTCTAAAATTTGTCATCATTTATTTTTTATGACTTTTCAATAAAGTCAACAATAGCCTATTACCGACCTTTATTTCCCCACAATGTAACAAATAAAATTTTTGTTATACAAACCCTAGTTCAATTTTAAGTTAATTTTGAAAGATGAATCCCTAAAAGAGGAAAGAAACTCTTAACCAGTAAACAGGCTCTTAAACTTTTAAAAACAACATCATTAGTCATTATTTAAACCAACAAAACCAAAAAGAAAATGTTTAAATTTGAACCATTTCACCTTATGGTTTTTTTAGGTTTATAGTTGTGGGTGAAAAATATGGTTAAGTATTTTGCCATAAAGGGGATCACTTCAAGAGAAATGTTTTACTTGATTGATTATAGTGCCTGATCCATAGGCTTAACCATAATAGCTAAAGAGATCACTTCTCGTCATAAGATCAAACAAAACCATGATGGTCAACTACTATATGGTCGATGAAGGTCAACCCATGGGGTCGGGCCTAGAGCTCAAGCAAGTTGACTTTATGAAGGAAAAATTATGCCTACGTGGATGTTTAGCTCACCAATATGAATTAGATTGAGTTGGTAAAAATTATCAACTCAATGTTTGGCCGATCAAATTTAAATGTTGGTAGAGTTGAGTTGGTTATTTTAACCAACTCACCCCAACTCAATACAACTCTCCCTCCCTCCAATGTTTTCAATGACTCACCCCTCAACAATTGTCAGCGATGACCACCTTCGTGCGGCTAACTCTCGGCTTCAGTAACCACATCTAAAGATAATTCTGTCGAAGACCACCTTCGATGATAACTTTGTCAATAATAACTCCAGTGACAACCACCTCTAATGACCAATATTGATGTTCACTTGAAATGACCAACTCTGGTGAACACCACATCTAACAATCAACTTCAATTACCACCACCTCTGATGGCCAACCCTGACGATCACCTCAAGCAACCAACTTCAACCACTAACTTCATTGTTCATCTCCAACGACTAAGTCTAACAACCAATTCAATCAATCATATACTAAAAAAAAGAACAAAAACAAAAAACCCGACTAACAAAGTTTTTTAAATACAAACTTGAAATTGTTAGTTTATATTATTTAATAGTCATCTTTTATTGTAATTTGACAATGAGGGATAGTTTGTGGATAATCAGAACCATCGAGTCATCCGTATGGACCTACTTACGAAAAACATTTAGAAAACCTACTACTTTTTAACCGTCCAACCATAATCTAGGAAGGGGTGTATTGTTTGCGTCTACTCGGTATGGCTGACTAGATTGACTATCCAAATGAACAATATTTTTTTTGTATGCATGAACTTAGTCAATTGTTGGAGAATTTTTTTTTTTTTTTTTGAACATGTAAGTAAGTCATTGAGGACAGTTCCTTTTTGTGCATGTTCAACTCATATGTTTCACGACTGTTAAATTATGTTATAAGGTAGTTAATTAAATAAATAATAATATTTTGTCTACATCAAATGCAATAATTACATAGAAATGTGTAAAATATATATTTTATTGTGTTCACATCTCAAATGAGTGTTAAAATTTTGAAAAACTATGTGTGCAGAATGATGGAACAAAAAGTTAGGTGGAAGAAAAACAAAAAACAGAAAGAAAGAAAAAATTCTAAAAAAATGCATATCTTTTTAGGTTAAAAATGCATAGAATACCCATAATTCAACCCAATTAAACTCTCCTTTCTAATCACAAACAATTATTACTGACAATTATTACCAAGTCAACTTAATCCAATTATGATTGCAAAATGCACCCTACGTGTTTAATTTTTACATGTACTTGGGTCCACTAATGAAATAAATCTCACTATTCATACAGTTAGTAACGGTTTGATTAATGACTCGAGAATTTAATTAGTGAATGAAAATGAGAAAACCTATTTCAATGTAACTTTGAGGGACACTGAAAACATTATGAATTATCTAGTCTCTAGCTCTCTCTAAACAATCACCAACTTGATCAATAGAATGTTGATGGTAAAGTACCACACTACGCGAGGTTTTCTCTATTGTGCAGGACGATTATTTGATTCCTCTCAAACATTATCACGAATTCATAATTGATATCAAATTTCAATATCAATTATTAAAATCATATTTTTTTTGTGAAGATTAAAATCAAAGCTTGCTTTGCCAAGGCCAGACAAAGCCAAGTGTGAAAGTGAAAAGAAAGCAACTTTGAACTCGAATTGTCAAACACACCGATCTCTCTTCTACATTTCTTTCAAAGCCATGATTGGTGGATAAAATGAACTATTTAAGCAATGTAAACTTCAAAAGATAGAAATCATAACTTGACAAAATAAGCCAACAAAGAAATACATTAAAAAAAAAAAAAGTCTTTAATTTCTAATTTGTCACTACTTTGAAAAAAAATAAAATGAATCCCTTTATTTTTATAATAAATTATTATTTGATTCTAAAATCACATCTTTTCACTTCCAACCCAATAATGACTCATCAACACTAAGGGGAATATTAAAATAATAATAATAAAGCTTAAACTTCATTTTCTAAGGAAAAATGTTTACACTTCATTTCTTGATCACAAGTCAAATTTTGTGGGCCAAAAAAGGGGGTTCAAACACATTTGGCATCAAATTTTTAAAAATACTTTAATAATAGATGTTACTTCTAAAAGGAATGATTCTCTCCACTTAAAACAGCCATTCATTCATCGAAGTGGCGAATAATTAATATAAATTTAATTTAATTGTTTCTTTATATTTTTTTAAAAAAGTTATATTAATCGATATTAATTACATATATCATAAATAATAATAAAGCTTCGTGTTGTACCTGTAATTTTTTCCCCCTTAAGTGATTGGAGGAATATTAAAATTTTTCTTGTCTAACCAATTAATTGGATATCCTTTTAATGCAAATAATTACTGTTCTTCTTGTAATAATTTTAATTGCATTTAAGAAACCTTTTAATTCATTTTATTAATTGTTTTGTTTTGTTTGGTAGCTAAGTAAACTATTGAAATTAAGCATAAGAACAAAAGAAGAATCCAATAACTCTACCTAATGCAATCTAATCTATAAGGATTGAATTTAATTGGTTAGAATAAATGACAAATTCAAATTTTTTATTCTATTTTTTCCCTAGAGACAAAAAAATGATATCAAGTATGCATCCTCAATTCTTTCTACTCCATCATCACCCCTACCTAATATCCAGACATTAAAAATTTAAAAGTGACTTATCTCATCCATTTTTACAACATAAATTAAAAATACCCAATCAAATTCAACTGAGAAAAAATAAGAATGAATTTATCCTTCTCTTTTTTTCTCAATTCAATCATAATCATATAAGAGTATGGAATCAAATCATCAATCTTTCAAAAGATAACATGGATGTTGTATCCAATGAACTATGTTCGGATGGACTAAATATAATTAAATATAATAAAGAATTAAAATCAAACCATATATATTAATTATTTCTTATCTTTATATATATATAACAAGCTAGGTATATGAATACAAGCAAATATAATCTCCAAACCCTAAAAAAAATAATTAGGGTTATGTCAATCCTAGTTCTTTACACATAATCAGTAGAATATCTTTGCATTTTTCTTTACATAGCCATTTCCACTATTGACATGACCAATATACACAAAACAAAACCTATCTAGGGGTAATTTAATTTTAACACCATAATTTGGCAGAGAATTAGCTTTATAAAACAAATTTATCTTAATTCCCTGTCCTGTAATCATTTTCTTTTTTTTTTACAAAACTTAATTATCAGTGATATTCTTTCTTTTATCATTTTTCTTCAATCTATCCTAAACATTAACATCCCCAAAATATTAAGAATATTTCCTAAATATTAAATCAGCTGTATATTTTAGGTAAGCAATCAACTTTGAAAATGTCATCTCTGATTTTTTTTTTCTTTTCTAACGTACCCACCACTCCAATTTTATAGTTGTGTGTTATGAATACCAATTTGTCTCCGGCAGTTGGAATGCCGGCCGGTAAGTCTCATCGCCCACGATACAACCTTGCATTGTTGGTTGCTGCAGCGACGGTAGCTGGCCGAGTAGAGCGGCGATTGAGTTGTTGCGGCCACCACCACCTCCGTTCATGAACTGTAATCTTTTGCTTGATGGTTGATCATCGGTCGGCTGATACTCTATATCCTCCCACGATGGCAGTGGCAGCAACCGTTTCATTGGAAGCGATAAAGAGGCTAATTCAGAATACATACTAAAGTTCGTCGTCGTCATTGGTTGGTTGTATCCATTCATTTGTATTGATGATGGTATTGACCCAACCATATAATCAACGCAACCTTCTCGCTCACGATCCATCCCCGGTTTGTTCGAGTTGATCTTTTTATAAATCCGACATAAAACCCAATCATCGAGCTAAAAAAAATTTTAAAAAAAAAATTGTTTTAGATCATAAGTTTGAATAAACGAAAATAAAGATTGACAAAGATTCAAATTTTGTGTTCTAAATTCGTACCCTCAGTGAGTTTTTCTTACCGCCGATATTGAATCCCAGTGGCTTATTATTATTTCCGCCGCCGGGTTTGTTATCGGCGAGGCGATATTCATGCATGATCCAATTGGTTTTTATCCCTTTGGGTGGTTTCCCACCATAAAAAACCAAAGCCTTTTTCACCCCAACCTTCCGATTTCCTTCCGACGAAGCTATCACAGGCTTATCGGTTCCGGTTGCCTTCCAATACCCCGATGTTGCTGCACGGTTTGGTCGTGCTCCATTCGGATACTTCCGATCTCTTGGACTGAAAAAATACCATTCTTGCTCCCCATAGCTTGCCTTAGCTGAATTTTTTTCATAACAAAATAAAAAATAATTATAACTCATTTTCATGTCCAACGCAATAAATATGCTTTTAATCATTCAAAAATAAGTTTAATCATATAATAATTATAATGAAAAGTGCAATATTAAACAATAAATCGATTTTATTTAGTGATTTTAACAATCACACTAATTTTAATCTTCTATTGGTCCAATAATACGTACTCCTTCCATCCACTCGAATATTTCATATCATATTACTAATAAAGAATGGAGGTATCATGAAAATTCTTTATTCCTAAGGTAAGAAAGAAACAGAGTTTGAATTTAGTATTAAAAACAAAAAGTTTGAGCATGAATCGAAAAAACATTATCCGGCGATGGAATATTCCGGCGAAAAAAACCGACCTGGAAGCTCCCAAGGATCGTACTTGTAGAGGTCAACTTCGGCGATGATGGCGACCGGCAAGGGTAGAGAAGTAGCCTTCTTCTTCAGATAGTGGATCACCAGCTCCTCATCGGTAGGGTGGAACCGGAATCCCGGCGGCAGGTTCGGCCGCTCTGAATCGGTCTCCGGCGCCGACTGTGAATTCTCCATCCAACAATTATTTCATGTAACCAAAATTTTTAGGCTTTGTTAATTGGAGAAGAAGGTGGAAATATACGGCACACAGAACTATATATATATATAATAAAATAAAAAATAGAACGAAAATATCAAAGCTTCAGAAATGGATTTTTCCTTTTTTTTTTTTTTTCTTTCCATTTATAATTGAGAATCATTTGGAAATTATTATGTACATCTGACCCATTTCGGAGCGCTTAACAAAATAATCAAATAAAAAGCTACCACGTTGTCAAAGGTAAAGTATAATTTACGGAAATAGCCCTAGATATTGCAGTAACTGTGGTCTGACGCCAACTGGAATATGGGACGTTCATGAATTGACACGTGTAATTCCAAAAATAGAGATGACATGTGGGATAAGCTAGACGACAAAAGAAAGGATAAATGTGGGACCCGCGGTGGGTCCGCTTGGAAAGAAAAAATAAAATTAAAAAGAAAAAAAAAAGAAAACAAAAGAAAACAAACATATTCTTTTGCTCTCCAAATTTCAGAGCGTTATAAAGTTACACATAAGTTGTAAGATTGGCCTTGATTTGGCCCTAAATTTTCAAATGTTACTTTTATATATCTTTGTATTTCAAGTTATTTTTTAATAGTCTATAAGAAATTAATTTTAAATAATTATGATGTGAAAAGTTTTATTCTCAAGTTTTTACAAATATTCATTTCTTGTATTTAGCTTTTATTGTCAAGTATTAATGTCAAAATCTGGGCATATAGGGAAAATACACTTGACCTCCACATGATAACAACGATAAATTTGTTATTTGGAAAAGAATGTGACTTGCAAGAAGAAAAGATTCACACACCGATGCGGTGCTTGCCACACATGCTCCGTTGCTTAAGTAAAAAAATTTAACTACGTAGCAAGTAAAGAGTTTCTCTCTAAAGTCATAATAATATATTTATAATGAAATCTTGATCTAGGACATTCATCTAAGAGTTTTTTAGTCATATTAGGTTAACTCTCAAGCCAAATGGGTTAGGACATGCTAAATGCATGCCCTATTCATCAAATATAGAGGCTCGGCTCAGGTTCATCCTTGGATGATAGGTTAGGACCCAAATTATCTTCTTCTAAAGGCTCAAATAGGCCGTTGTACGCTCCATTCACCAAACAAAAAATGGTCGGCCTCGACTTCATCCTTGGCCGAAGTCGAGGCCAATCGGGCTTTCTTTCTTTGGCTCAAAGTCAAACTAGCCCTTTTTCCTTAGGCCCATGTCATCGTCTTACTCCGGTTGCTTGTATGTCTACTATTGTTTTCTTGACTCGATAGCTTAATCTTCTTTGCTATGTCGCTTCTACCCTTTAGTCCAAAAATCACTCATAACAATCCTCAATTAATTTAAAACAGTTATGATGTAGAAATTCTAAATTAATTTAATAGCAATAGATAATTAGGGAAAACTAATTTAAGTATAGTTAACTTAAATATTTGAAATCAGTAAATAAATATAACGTTAATAGTGTTATTTGCAAATATAGGAAAAATGAGTCAACTTAGTTTATAGTAAAATGTGACTATCTATCAGTGATAGATACTGATAGTCATCTATCAAAGTATCCATTATTGATAGATAATGACGCTTTCCTATATTTGAAAATATTTTCAACAGTTTTGTCATTTAAAACAATTAGATATGTTATTATTAATTAGAATGAGGTATTTAGTAAAAAAAATCAAAGAAAGAAACGTAAATCATCAAATATAAGTACTAAATGGAAATAAGATTTTAAAACCAATGATAAAAATATACAATTGAAATTAGCTTCAAATTTAAAAATATAAACGTCCAGATAAAAACTAGACTAAAAAGAACTTAGGAGCCCCCATTATATTTTTTTTTCTCCGAAAAAGAATTAAAAAAAAAGGGTTACGCTTCAGATTTCAAGCAGTGGAAACGGAAAATTAAAGAGCCAAAACTTCAAACCAATATTTAGGAATAAAGAAATTGAATGGGCCCTTTCTTTTCATTTTTTTATGCCTATACATTCAAAATTGTAATATTCTGTATTCCTATTTTATTTTTTCCAATCTTTTTTATTACATAAATGAGTTGAATGAATTGACATTATAAAAACTTTTTAAAAAGAAAAAGGAAAAAAAATATTGGTTATAATACATTCTTATCCCTAAATATTACTATAGAACAATATAAAGTATATGTAAGTTCTCTTTTACATATGATAGTTGAATTTTTCTTTTTATAATATGACGAATAATAAGTTAACTCATAAATTTTGATTATAATTTGTTTTTTGGATTAAAAATGAGTTTGAAATGCATACTTCGTATGGTTTTAAATAAATAACTATGGTCAATTTGATTACTATATGGACGTAATATAATTGAATATTGTTTTAAAAGAGTAAATGTAATTAGTGATGGTTTTTGGTTCTTTTAAATGTTTATAATTAATTTATTTCATCATATATTATAGATGTATATGTAATACACATGTCACAAGTGTTTTTATATATCAATTTTGATGAATAATAAAATATTTTTTCAGAGGACGAGTAATAAATTATTAAATTATACTCATGAAAATTGACAAAATTATGATTTTTACTTCTAACCATTTTTATATTTTTAGCACCAATAAAATGAACCCGTTTCCTCGTACACTGAACCAAACTTTTCTTGAAATTGAAGCAATTCCTAGGATCCACATAAAGTCACTTTGGTTCACAATTTCCTACCACTTACCATTTTGTTTTACATATATATTATCTCTTTAAAAAATTATTCAAACCAAATTGTCATTCATATAATCATTTGATTGATAATTGAAATAGTTTGTACTATCTTACTATTACTACATAGAGATACTCTAAAATTGAAAGAGAGACGAACCATCAATTGAATAATTCTTCTTCTTTTGAATACATAAATAAATATCTAAAATATAGATAGACAAAATTTGGTCATAAATGATACCAACAAATACAATATTGATAGAGATTATTTCACTAGTTCTAGTTTATTCGATTCAAATTTTCATGTCTTTTCAATTTCAATTGATTAATCATTCTCTTTATTTGACAGTCGATTCAAATAAAAAACAAAATAAAATGATTTCCCATTTGAGTTATAATCCACATTGATAAAGGACGATGTGATTGAATATTGATCCATTTTTATTGGAATTGAATTGACTTGTTTAATCTAATAGGATAAGGAAAGCTCAAAGAGATTGAGAGAATAAAGTTTAAAAAGATATATACTATAGTTTGGCAGGGGATGATAGGAGTATATAGAGGTCAAGGGTCAAGAGTGTGTCCAAAATGAAATGTGAAATGATATAACACATGAAAGAGGGATGGGATGGGATGGGATGGGGAGGGGGCTAAATGTAAAAGAAAGTAATGGTGGGTTCTGATTCTTGTTAACCAAATTGGGGCTCCACTAACTTCCTAGATTGCTATCAAGTCCTTGTCTTATCACTATCTTCATGCCCTCATTTTATACCCTCTTTATTATTTCATTAATGCCTTTGATTTTATTATACCCCAATTTGATTTTATGGAAAAAAAACACTCCTTTGATTTGAGTTTCTTGGTGTTTAATTTATTTTGATTCTATAGTTTCAATTGTTTCAACTAGTTTCTATGGTTTAACTAAATTTTACTGATTGTTCTTAAATTATTTTTCACTCATCCCATTTGAAATTTTGGAAAGTATTTCGATTGAGAGAAAAAGATCATTAAAAGTACAATTAAAAATGATTGAAACTATGTGTCTCACCATGTTATTCACGATTGAGTTTTATAACAAAAACAATATGTTGATCTAGAAAATAAATTTATACAAGATAAGAGGGAATTGTCAATGTTGATCAATAATGGGTAGATGTGGCTATTTGAGGAGAGACTCTGTAACGTTTGTGGTCAGGGAGAAGATTTATTGGAATTAATGCAAATAATATTATTCTACATCAACTCTAGGAATATGAAAATATTTCTGGTATAGCTAACTATTTCCGTTGATTACTATAAGTCCTTTTAAGGTATGTTTGATTTACTAACATGAATTGAGTTGAGTTAGTATAATATACAAACTCAATGTTTGGTCCACCAACTTTAAATATTGGTGGAGTTGTGTTGGTATATTTTACCAACTCACCCAAACTCTTCTTTCTTTCAATGTTTTCAATGGCTCCAACCATTGATCACTGTTGGCAACTATTGTTGTGATACATTAAGAACAAACTCTGAGCTCCGACAACCCACTTCGATAACAATTCCGTTGACCAACTCTGACCACCACCTTTGCGCAACCAACTTCGAAGACCAATTCTGGGCTTTGGCAATGATAGCTCTTAAAAAGAGCTATTATTCCTATCTTAATTCCAGCTTCTTATCGGATTTAATGTGTTTATTTTTTCTATTTTGTAGGTATCATGCACCGAGGAGGTAGAACAAAGAAATCAGAATCAAACGTGACTAATTTGAAGCAGTTTGGAGGTAATTTGAGCAGCTATGCTTCAAAATAGTGAAAATTACGAAACTACCACTGTAATAGGACAACGTTGCAACGCTCCGAATGATCATCATCGCCACCGTTGCAACGTCGTGCGACGCTCGACCCTGACACTAGGAGACAGAAGCGCAACGTTGCAATGCTCCTTTAGAGCGTCGGGACGCTGCGAACTTTGACGAAAATCTGGTCGAGTGCGTACGCAAGTGAGCGTTGCAACACTGTTTTTAGCGTTGCAAAGCTACCTCAATTTCTATAAATAATCTCTTCGGCCCTAGGTCAAAATATGCTGAATTTAGGAGGCCAAATTGATGGAGGCCGAAGTAAAACTTGACCCTTTGTCCATTCCCTTCAATTTTCGGTATCTTTAGGTTAGTTTTTCGTTTTATTTTGGGTTGTGACCGATGGAATGGATGTGTATCTTGGATTTTTCAATGAATTGAGAGATAAATTCTATGTAGTTTCTTTGAGCAAGAGCCATGTGTTTAATTTCTTGAAGGTTTTCTAATTAATTTAGTTGCTGTCTTGTGAATTCTTTGATTGGATTCGTTTTAATCTTAATGAAGTTTCGATAAATTCTTCTGACAAATTAATTTGTTGAAATTCTTGTTTGCAAAATCATTATAGACTATGCATCATTGGTTGATTTAGTTGCACGTATTAGGATCGCATGTTTAGGGTCTAGACATTTTCTGGCCAAACTCATGTATGTCATAGTATAATCTTTCCAAATAAATCATGCTACAAAATATGGCTTTTCGGCTTGTAGCATGTCTCAACAATTGAACCCTTTCTTAATGCTTTTCAATTTTAACTTGTATGACACTAAGAATGAAAAGTTTGAATTTTAAACTGAATTAGTGCTAGTTTGAGTTTTTATCAAAATTGGCTAATTGGGCTATTAGATTTTCTAATAGATTGAGGGATTGACAGATTCAATGTAATTAATTGACGCCTAATGAAAGAAATTGCATAGGAACTCTCTCTTGCTCTAAAAATTAGATAGACTTTTATCCTAGATGACATTTACCCCTTTTATTTTAATTTCACACATTTATCTCTTGTCCGCACAAAACCCCTCATTTATGGCTCTAGTTAGAAAACTAACTCAATGAAACCAACCGCACTTCTCTGTGGATTGACTCGAACTTACCACTATTGCTACATTTTAGTAGTAATAGGAGTAGTTCAGTATTTATAAATTTTCTTTTATTTTGGTTTGGAGTCGAATTAACGACGTCAATTCTAAATCCCTAACAAAATGGCACCATTGCCGGGGAAGCCATTGATGTTTTGTTAGTTAAATTTGTAGTTAGTGTATTCTTTTGATTTTGATTTGTTTTCCTTTTTTGTGTCAGTGTTTTAAGCATGGACAGATACTATCAACCAGGATGGAGACAATCGAGTGGAGCATCTCGACTTAGTGATGAGGTTCATGACCTTCGAGGTCAACTTGCTGAGCTAACTTTCTTTGTTAGTCAATTGGTTACAGGTAATCCGCAGCAGGTGCAAGCATGTAGGATTGATCACCCTGAGCAAGCATGCCCAAGTATAAAGTTGAGCCTTATGCCATAAGATTACTCCATGTGAGGGTATCCTAGTTATATGGATGACGATTTCCAAGGGCCCAGATGGGAGGAGTTAGGAAACCTAGGATAGGATAAGTTCCACTATGATCCATACCCTGTCACATCCGACATGACGATGCATGCTCACACCGCCGACTCAGGTATGTCAATAGAAGATGTGATTGGACAACTTGCTATTAACATATTATTTTTAAGCAAGAGATGCGTGACCTCTAGAAGAACTTTAGTCTTCAAACTGAGGTTGGAACTAATCTTCAGAGTTTGAGAGACTCCGTCACTCAATCTTCTAATTAGTTGAGAGAAGATGTGAACCCCTATTACACACATCTTATAACATCACCGAGGCATGCGGCGATGCGATAATCTATGTTGATACTGAGGATGAGTTTGAGGATAGCATGTCATGTTTAGAACCAGTTTGTGAAGACGATGGAGAATTTGAGCCTAAACCCATCGATTTTCAGGTGATGGAGTTAGAGGTTGAAAAACTTCACCATGTTCCGCCGTCTGGTATATCGTATTTTTTTTTACTTTGTTCTTCTTATTCTCAAGAGTCAATTGAGTCAGTTGAGTCAGAGTCTGTTTTTTTTTTGCAGAGTCAATCCCAGAGTCTTTTATTTTATTTCCTTTTATAAATACGAAAAATACAAATTCGACCTGTCTGGTTCTCTTCAAAAGACGAACAGTCTTATAGCCTTACCAGGCTATATCGACTCATCCAAGAAGGGACTAGAGAAATACAAGAATTTATTTGTATCTTGATAGGGGACAGATCACATCGAGTAATCGACGTTAAAAATTTGCCCTTCCCGGAGGGAGTCAGGTGGTAAAATTTATTGCTTTCTTTATTTGTTTTCTAGATTATTTTTTTTTTATTTTTATTTATTTTTTTTTTTTTGTAGGGATGACCTAGAGGAGATGATCATCTTTTTGAGAAGTGCTTTCAGATGATCATCCCTATGCCCAAAAATCCAGGAGAGTTTTTCTGTTCCCTCTTTCCCCTTTTTTTTTTTGTCCTTAGCATGAGTTAAAGCATGAAATATACATCGAGGACAATGCACAACTTTTAAGTTGGGGGTGGGCAAAACATGCTTCGTGTGATTGATTTTGTCATGGTGGATGCTTATTTTTATTTGCTCTGTTTGCCGTCACCTTTCAATGACATATTGATGACACACTCAATGAGTTGCCTGTTCTAAAACAGGGTAATTTTCACAATTTTGAGTTTTTTTTATAAATTTTATTTTTCATGAGATCCATGCAAAATGAACCTAAGATGAAAATTTTTCGGTTTTAAATCCCTTAAAGTCTTAGAAACAGATTATCTATCTTGGATTTTCATTGTCACCTCGAAAGGCCCTCTATTGGCTTTGGAGTAACTTTTAGTACCTGAGAGTAAAACTAGATAGTGAAAAAAAAAAGCCAAGTGTGTGAGAAAAATAAAATTTTGAATAAAAGAGAATTATACTACTTCATATCTCTACTGAAAAGAAAAAGAAAAAAATAAAAAAAGAAAAAAAAGAGGCATTAGTCGACGTGCTTGCAAAATAATATAGTGTGCGTGTGTGCATGGATAGAGGTGAAAAGAGTTACATCCACCGTGTCTTGTTAGGGTCCGCGAGAAAAGAGCGATAGGTTCCCGACAGTTGAGTGTGAAAGCTAGCCTCTAGGTAAAATAAATGGCTTTTATTTTTTGTGTGCGTAAGTTTTGAGCATTCCTTGATAGTATTGCTCTTTGATTAGCAATATCAATATGTCCTTAGCTGATGACTGAGCCAGAGTAATGGGAAGATGAATTGGGAGATGGATAAGGTTTTTCTGGGCACTTTACAATTTATGAAAAAAAATTCATAGTTTTTTGTTTGCACATGGTTTTAATTGAAAAATAACCTTTTATAATAAATCTCAATTGAGTGATTATTTGGTTTGATTTATTATGCGACCCTATAGACTATTGAGATTAGAGAAATGATTCAATAAATAGAATGATCATGTTCTTATTAAATTCTATGACTGAATTTTATAACCTTGCTCGGGACGAACAAGAATTAAGTCGGGAGTGTTTGATAGCTCTAAAAAATAACTATTATTCTTATCTTAATTCCGGCTTTTTATTGGATTTTATGTGTTTAATTTTCTATTTTGTAGGTATCATGCATCGAGGAGGTAGAACAAAGAAATTAGAGTCAAACGGGATTATTTTGAAGCAATTTGGAAGTGATTTGAGCGGCCAGGCTTCAAAATAATAAAAATTATAAAACTACCACTGTAACAGGGCAGTGTTGCAACGCTGCCTCATGCATCGCAACACTTCGAATGATCATCATCGCCATCGTTGCAATGCCATGCGACGCTCGCTCTGATGCTGGAAGACAGAAACACAGCGTTGCAATGCTCTTTTAGAGCGTTGGACGCTGCGAACTTTGACGGAAATCTGGCCGAGCGTTTGAGCAAGTGAGCGTTGCAATGTTGTTTTCAACGTTGCGACGCTGGCTCAATTTCTATAAATAATCTCTTCAGCCCTAGGTCAAAATATGCCAAATTTAGAGGCCAAATTGATGGAGGGCCGAATAAAACTTGACCCTTTGTCCATTCCCTTCAATTTTCGATATCTTTAGGGTAGTTTTTCTTTTTATTTTGGGTTGTAACCAATGGAGCGGATGTGTATCTCAGATTTGTAGATGAATTGAGAGGTAAATTCTATCTAGTTTCTTTGAGCGAGAGCCCTGTATTTAACTTCTTGAAGGTTTTCTAATTAATTTAACTGCAATCTTATGAATTCTTTGGTTGGATTCGTTTTAATCTTAATGGAGTTTCAATAAATTCTTCTGACAAATTAATTTGTTGAAATTCTTATTTGCAAAATCATTCTAGCCTATGCATCATTGATTAATTTAGTTGCATGTAGGATCGCATGTTTACGGTCTAGAATTTTTCTGGTCAAACTCATGTATACCCTAGTATAATCTTTCCAAATAAATCGTGCTACAAGATATGGCTTTTCGGCTTGTAGCATGTCTCAACAATTGAACCCTTTCTTAATGCTTTTCAGTTTTAACTTATATGTCGCTAAGAAGGAAAAGTTTTAAATTGAATTAGTGCTGGTTTTGATTTTTATCAAAATTGGCTAATTGGGCTATTAGATTTTCTAATAGGTTGAGGGATTAACAGATTCAGAGTAATTAATTGGCGCCTAATGAAAGAAATTGCATAGGAACTCTCTATTTGTTTAGAAATTAGATAGACTCCTATCCTAGATTACATTTACCCATTTTATTTTAATTTCACACATTTATCTCTTGTCCACACAAAATCCCCCATTTATCGCTCTAGTTAGAAAACTAACTCAACGAAACCAATCGCGCTTCTCTGCGGATCGGCTCAGACTTACTATTGTTGCAATGTTTTAGTAGTAATAGGAGTATTTCAGTATTTATAAATTTTCTTTTGTTTCGGCTTGGAGTTGAATTAACAACATCGATTCTGAATCCCGAATAGGCAACCACCTTCAATGGCAACTCTGGTGATTTAACACCGACGACCACCTCTCGCGACCAATTCCGATGACCAATTTTAGGCTCAGGCAACCACTTCTGACAACAAACTTCGTGATAAATTTCGAACAACCACCTTCTAGGCTCTGATAAACACCTTCGACTACATACTCCAACAAAAATCACCTTCAATGACCACCTTCGAGCGAGCAACTTCGACGGCCAACTCCAGGCTTCGATAACACTCCCACGACAAATTTTGGCAGCCGAATCCTATACCGCCTTCATGTGATCGACTTTGGGCTCTAACAATAACCTCTAATTATAAACTCCGGTGAAAATCATCTTCGATGATCAACTTCGATGTCCACTTTCACGCGACCAACTTCAAGCTTCGAAAACCACCTTCGACGACAAACTCTAACGACCAACTCCATTATGACCTTCATGCGACCAACTTCAGGCTCCGATAGCCACCTCCAATTATAAACTCAAGCAAAAATCATCTTCGATAATCAACTTCCAAATGCTTCTGACTAATATAACATCGATGACTTTTAAAGTATGTTGTAGAGTTATTGATTATATAAATAATAATATTTTATCTACAATAAGTTCAATATTTACACGTAGAAATTTGTAAAATATATTTTTATTTAATTGAATTTACATATGTGAGTGTTAAGAATATTTGGAAAAGTATGTATGTAGTTGAAAAGTATGTAACATATAACAAAAAAAAAAAAAAATCATAAAATGGAGAATTTTTCCTAGAACATTTTCTAACAAGAATTAGTGAAAAATAGAGATTTGATCTATGATGATCCTCCATTTGGAGGAATTGAAAGTAAAATTGTCGAAGAAATGTGGCAGCATATTATTGGGTGCTAAGATGATGAGGGAGATGCAACTAAAAAAAATCACGACAGAGTAAAAATACACAACAACAACAAGAAGAAGAAAAAGAAGAAGATGATGAAATTCATGTACAAAAATTAGGAATCAAAAGTTTTGATTTCTCTTTGGTTTCTTAATTTATTTAACCATATTTCTACAAGAAATATACGTGATTAATTGTTATTTATTATCCAAGAAAGAAAGAAAGAAAGAAAGAAAGAAAAACCTTATAAATTAAATGAAATATTTTATTCAAACAAATATGGGTAGAATTCTTAAATAAAAAAGTTTACAAAACAAAAATAGTAATCCTAAAAGCAAATTATTTAAAGTTAAAAAAATTGCAATAGATACCCTAAACATATGAGTTCAATTCTACACTTCAAACACAGATATATGAACTTCAGACATCATATCTCAACTCAATGCTTCCAATAACCCCTAAGTAAATTGACAATTTAGGCCCAAAAAGTGAGCAATCGCAGACTAAATCTCGAAATTAACCTAACGTATTCACAGTGAAATTGATCATTTCATGTTATTCATATACTTGGAAAGACGACCATTAAAATTTTTAAAGAATATTAATGGATTAGAAAAGGAACTTTTACAACAAACGAGTTCTTAAAGAAGAAAAGTAAATAAATAGTCAAACAAGCTCTTAAAGCCAATCTCTTAGAACCTCTCTCGTATTAAAGATAGATCAAGTTCATCTTTACTAATCAGCACGATAGCAAACCCAATTAGGATTGCATCTTTAATTAAAGAATAAGCTAACAAAATATTGGGTCCCATTCACTTAAATTCAATCATTTAAAACTATAGGGGAAAAATCTTCTAGATCAGCTTGGATGTATTGGCCTAGCTATAGCTGAATTTTCTACTTAATTTTTCTTCTCTTCTTTTCTTTTATTCAAATGATAAATTTAAGGATAGGATACTGTTTTTTTTTTTTAAAAAAAAATACATGTAAGTGTTCGAACTAGCTCGTGTTTGGATAATTTACTTCACCCTATAATATTTGAGTGTAAAAAAAAAGAAAAATTATAAGATATTAAATTCTAAGTAGATGATCATCATAGATCGAACTCATTTCCTCTAAACCTTTTATTAAATTCATGTTCTTTATTTTCTGTTGAGTGTCTTTTATACCATGCAAAGTCTTAATTATAGTGATTGAGTTCGAGTATCATCTTTAGGATTGACCAATTAATTTAACAAAGTACCCCAACTACTTTTACTTTATTTTATCTAGATAATTAAACTTTAATAAATGTTTTTAAGTTTCTCCTCCTCCTAATTATTGGAAACCATATTCATAAGAAAAAGTTAAAAATGAATCTGTCATCCTTTAGATTGCAACTTCAATTGGTTAGAAATTTTAAGAACATAGCAGCAATATACACACTTGAGAATAACTAAAATTCACCCTCTCCCAAACTTAATTAAACTCGGGACCGTTTGGATTGAGGTTTTCTCAATACCCAGGAATTAAGGATGTCTGGAAATTATACGTGGCAATCAATGATGACTATGTTTGGTTGTACATGGAAAAATAATGTCTAGGAATAGTATGTGTATGAATTAAAGGGAATAAGTAATAATGTGTTTTGTGTTACATGGGAATATTAATAGATCACCCAAGTAAATGTTATTTTTGTTTAAATTGTGTAATCACTTTCAAAATTTTGTACAATTATAAAACATATAAATAATAAAAAAAACTTACCTTAATTGATTTTAAATAATTAATTTGTGCAGTTTTATTTTTATTATGCAATTATTAAAGAGAGACCTCATTCTGTCACAAAACAATGAGGTCTCTCTTTAGAAGTAATCAACAACCTCCGATAAAATAATCTCACCCCATGTTAGCTACTCTATTAGTCATGCAACTTAAAGCCTAATTCAAGTTTTATACATTCCCAAGCTTCAACTTAAATTAACAAATTGTTAAAAAATATTTTGGTCCTTCAACTTTTATGAAAGTAATAATTTAGTCCATAAACTTTGGTTTGTAACGATTTAGTTTCTGTTTATTTAATTTTGTAACAATTTAGTCCATGAACTTTAGTATTTAATAATTTAGTCCTTATATTTTCAAATTTGTAACAATTTAGGCCCAAACTTAAAAAAAATTAATCAAAATTTGATGTCAAATTTCATTATTTCATGATGTAAACTTTGTATTTAATAGGAATATTGAGTCCCTAATTAGTTTATCAACTTATTTATATAAGAAATCTTATTAAATCTTCACACTAATTTCTACGATAGGGAGGAAATCATTACACATTTGAAATTATAAAGGTTAAATTGTTACATACTAGAGTTCGGGGACTAAGTTGTTACAAAATTAAAAGTACAGAGACTAAATGCTACAAACCAAGGTTCAATGACTAAATTATTAATTCTATGAAAATTTTGAATGGAATCAAAAGTGATTTTTAACCCTAACAAATCAATTAACACTTGGCATGGGCATTAAAAAGCATTAAGAATAGATTGCATTAACATCAGTGCTGCAGTAAGATAAAAACATCTAAAACAAAAGATTATGTTTTCAACTATGAGGTTATACTACTCATATCACTTTAAAACTCAAACTTCATACAATCCATAATTAAATCTAATAGGAAAAGAAAAATAACGGAAGAAACAACTCTTAAAAGATGGGTGCTAGACTCTACACTATAAGTCCGATGATTGAATTCGTCAAAAAATGGTAAAAAATATGTTGGAAGAACAACTCCTGACAAAGTAAACATCGTCGAGAGATTGGTCGAAAAATACACATCGGAAGAACATCTCCCGACGACTAAAACAAACCGTTAGGAGTTTTGATAAACTCCCGACGATTAGTATACGCCATCAGTAGTACATAACTCCTGACAACATATAAAAAATCATTGGGAGTTTATCTATCTCCCGGCGATATTCACAATCGTCAAGATTTGGTTCAAAGACTCAATTGTTGAAATTATACTCCCAACGACGAACCACCCATCGGGAAATAGGAGAACTCCCGACGCCATCGTTGAGAGATAGTTTACTGTCCTATTTTATTTTGACTCTATTTTGTTTTGTATATATATATTTTTTAATTTTGATCTCAATAACCTAAAATTCAGAACACTATTAATCAAATTAAACATTTTCTTGTAAAGAACGAAACAAACAAACAAAGTCGATGTACATAGTATTTTTTGTTACAAAAAAGAGAGAAAATTTTGCAACATGGTCTACAAAACAAATATGCCTTGAGAAATACATAGAAGAAAATGTGATGACATCTCCAACAACTCCAATACCATCTCCAAAACAGCTGTTTACCTACAATCACATTAATTAAAGCACATTAATATAACATTCAAATTTCATAAACTTGAACCAAACATACAAAAACCCCATTTAGAGCTCCAAAACAAGTTTAACTAAGCTCAACCTACCCCTTACAACATTCCAACTTCATAAACTTCAACCAAAACACACAAAAACTCCATTTAGAGTTCCAAAACAAGTTTAACAAAGCTCAACCAACCCCTCACAATATTCAAACTTTATAAACTTCAATCAAACACAAAAAAACTGCATTTAGAGCTCCAAAATTATTTTAACTAAGCTCAATATACCACCCACAACATTCAAACTTCATAAAATTCATAAACTTCAATCAAACACACAAAAACTCTATTTAGGTCTCAAAAAACAAGTAAAACTAAGCATGGCTACCAAAACATTCAAACTAATCTCAACCTACCCCATACAACATGCAAGCTTGGCTACCATAATCTAGGATAGCCAACAATTCATTATCATAAAACTAATAGTAAGACATAACTACTGATAGATTTTTAAAGAATGTATATTTTCTATGTTAATTTCCCCAAAATTGTATTGATTTCTTGCTTTTAAATGCTAATTTTGTAGGTAAAACGTCCCCGAGGCATTTAGGAGTCATTACAAGAAATTTGTGCTAAAAAGATAAAAAATGACCAAGAAAATCAACAAATTGAAGAGAATCGAGTAAATACCTAGAATGCCTTTGTAAGGCTGTTGAGCTATAAAGCACCGACTATTAAGCAGAATACTATCGTGTATAATCGAGTAAAAGGCTATTAAGCACTGAGTATTCTATATTTCATACCATCAAGTAATGCATCGAGCAAATGTCAGTGAATATCATCGAGTAATCAACTATCGAGCCTTCAACATCGAGCATCAAGTAAAACATCATGATGCATCGAGGATCGAGTATAAGACAGGAAACTCGCTTTTTAAACTGCAAAAACTCTATATGTCCATTTTTTTTCCATATTTTAACGCAATTCATCCCTGCACCTCACGACACTTTGCTGCTGGTATAAATTTTGGTTCAGTTCTTCAGCAAAACATATCAGAGATCATTTTGAAGATAGAGTATATAATTTTTAGAGAAAAACTTCAAATCGGAGAAAAACTCATTTTTTTAGTGAGAGATTTTGAATTTACGGAGCGATTCTTGTAATTCTTTTATGAGATTCAGTCAAATTGTATTCAGACTTCGTATCAAATATGCGACTATCAATGGATTGATTGAAGATTCCATGAGTAGGTAATCATTTTTCTTAGGGAATTATGTAAATTGACATTTTCTTGAGACTTTTCCTTTAATTTTCATTCATGTAATTACTTTATTTTGAATTTTCTTACTGAGATTTAGAATAAAATTGATTAAGATTGAATTGATGACTCAAGATTAATCAATTTTTGTATGCAAAAGTTACATGGTTCTATAACAAAATTGTAATTATGGTTGCCACAATTAGTAGTCTTGATAGAAAATGTAGGTTTCTTTTCCTATTTTCTTTAAAGAATCTATTAATTCAGAATATTCATGCAATCAATCTTGGATTTTCAGTCTTTTGATTTCAAGATTGGAATAGTTAAGAAAACCCATGAGTTTAATGCAATTTAGCGATTAATTGTGAAATGTCTTTTGGAAGCAATTAAGACTTAGATTAGGGTTAATTATGAAATTAGCTAATTAGGGCATTGAGAATTTATTCTTAATGAACTATTGAATAATTTAATTGCATGATTCTTTGTTAAGTCAATGATAGAATTGGCTAGTTTACATAAAATCCCCAAAATTTCATTTCAATTGAATTTTATCTCACAATCTTGCTTATTTCTCTCATCAATAAATTTCCTATATCAAATTTTGTATTTTTACTTATTAGTTTCTAGTTCTTAAAACAAACAACTCCCACATTTAATCTTTTGCATTTTGGAATTCAAATAGTCTATTTTAGGCCAATTAATAGCGATTCTCTTGGGATCGACCTCTTATTCCACTATTACTACATGTTAGTTCTAGTTGTAGTTAGAGTATTATAAATTTCATTTGTTTTGGGTAAGATAGAATTAACGACACCTATTAGATAGAATTAACAACACCTATTTCATACTCAAACAAATTGGCGTCGTTGTCGGAGAACCGAGCAATTGGCCTTTTAGAATTTTTAAATTCCTTTTTTTTTTAAAAAAAAAAAGGAAGAAATAATAAAACCAAAAAAGTAGTAGGTTTTGAGCTTTCCTTTCTGTGTATGACCCACTCCTCTTGGAATTTACTTTGTGATTTGATTTTAGATATCAACCATGAGGATGAGAGATTACGAAAGGAAAGAGCAAGAAGAGAGCAAAAAGAATTTGAAGAGTTGGATCAAGAAGAAGAACAACCACAACCAAACATCATGGGCAAAGCAAGAGAGCAAACTCTGCGTGAATTAATGGAACCAGATTATAATCAACAACCTCTTTGCATCGTGTACCCGAAGACAACTATCCCATTTGAACTTAAACCAGGGCTAGTACATTTACTTCCTCCTTTCGAGGGCAAACCAGAAAAGACCCTCACAAGCACATGAAGGAGTTCCACCTTGTTTGTGATGGAATGCGTCCGCATGGAGTGACACAAGAGCAGCTCAACCTTAGAGCCTTCCCCTTCTCTTTGAAGGATGTGGCTAAGGATTGGCTATACTACCTACCGGTGGGTTCTATTACTATGTGGAGTGGATTAAAAAATAAAATTTTAGAAAAATTCTTTCCGACATCTAAAGCTCATAACATAAGAGAATAAATTCACAGAATTAAACAAAGTTTAGGAGAGTCTTTGTATGAATATTGGGAAAGATACAAATAGTTATGTGCATCTTTTCTACACCATCAAAATTCTGAGCAATATCTAATTCAATATTTGTATTCAGGTTTACTCCCGTATGAGAGAATCGATATAGATGTGGTCGCCGGTGGAGCTCTAGCAGGAAAAACACTGACCGAAGCGAGCCAAATCATATCAACCATGGTGGAGAACTCCCAGAAATTCCGGACAATGACTCTTGATAACTCTATTGTTCAATCTAGTGAAGTAAGTGAGCTTAGATCATAAGTATCTAATCTAGTTTCTCTTTTCACTCAGGTAGCGCAAGGAGGTCTTCGTCAAGTCAAGCCGTGCAGGGCATGTGGATTAGTCAGACACACATTCGAGGCTTGCCCACAAGCCCATGTCAATGCCATTGGTGTATTTTAGAGAAAATACGACTCCCATAGGTCAACTTATAACCAAGGATGGAGAGATCGTCCCAGTTTTAAGTGGGGATCTCAAGAAAAATTTGAGAACTGGAACCCACCATCTTCTTCATGCTCCTTAGGTACGTCTCTAGAGAACGTAGTGAAATCCCTTGCTAACTACTCGTTATAATTTCAATAGGAACTACAAAATTTGCAAAATGACAACATTCAACTTCATCAAGAAACCAAACAACTTCAACAAGACAAAAAATATTTTCAACAAGAGACTAGACAATGCTTCTCAAACTTGGGCACACAAATCACACAAGTTGCAACTGTGTTAAGCAAGCTTGAGAGTAAACCATTCGGAAAGATCTCTGCTCAACCAGAGCATGCAAATGTAAGTACAATCACTCTAAGAAGCGGTAAGGAAATCCCCTTTTCCTCTCAAGACGCAAATCCGATTCAATCTCCTCCTAAGAAGAAAGAAAAGGTAATGAAAGAACAAGAGAGTAAGGTAAGTGAGCCAAAAGAGACTCCTATTTTTCTCCAGGTATATGATTATTCTCCTCCTAAAGTAGAGTCGTATGTACCCAAGGCACCATTCCCTAGTAGATTAGTAAGACCTAAAGTAGAAGATACCGACCATAAGCTAATTAATGTGTTAAAAAAGGTACAAATTAATATCCCTTTTACTTAATGCTCTTCAACAAATACCTAGGTATGCTAAATTTTTAAAGGACTGGTGTACTATGAAAAGAAAAGGGAAGGAAGAGGAGAGAGTAACTATTAGTAAGAATGTCTCTGCTTTGCTAAAAAAAAATGTCCAAAAAATGTAGAGATCCGGGAATGTTTACCTTTCCATGCAAAATAGGAGACATAATTATCACTCATGCCATGCTAGACCTAGGTGCATCAATAAATTTTGAAGATCTCAAATTCAATGACCTACTAAAAATGAATGCTTGCATATAACAAGCGGATATGTCATATATTCAATCTCTAGGCATAGCAGAAGATGTTTTGTTAAAAGTTGGGGAATTAATATTTCCTGTTGATTTTTACATTTTAAAAATGGATGAACCATACTCTACTTCTTCCTCTAACATTCTACTTGGTCGACCCTTCATGAAAATTGCAAAATTATAATTGATATAGATAAATGGTCTTTGTCAATAGAATTTGATGGAGAAGTAAAATCTTTCAACATTTATGACGGCATGAGATTTCCAAAGAAATATTATTCTCTTTGCTCCATGGACACATATGATGAAATTGATTACATTAATGATTCAATGTTACACAAAACTTCTAATCGTTTGATAGCCCCTTCCATTCATTATGATTTTAATTTGATTTCTCATGATTCTTCTCATACATCTCTTCACTTTTGTGACCATGATAGTCCAAGTAAAACACATGTTTCTAATTCTTCACTTCATTTTTCTGAAAAGAACAAATCTTATTCAAAAGATGATAATAATAATTCTTTCAACAAAATTTTTTTCCAAAATGTAAATATTTCAAAAGAATATTCAAATTTTCAAAACAAAATTTGTTTAAATGAAAAACCTTCAACTAATAATTCAAGTTCAAAATTTGTTTGTGATAACAAAAACAAAAAACAAAGCTTCTAATCTTTTCTCCATTTTCAAAATGCAAGTAAAAGGGATTGAGCCCAAAGCTTTCCCTTCTCCAAAGAAGAGCAAAAACTTGGGAAGTTGTTTAAAAGACACCAAGAAGTAAAAACCAAGAAAGACAAAAAATTTTGATGTTCCCTGAAAAAACAGAAAAATCTTCAAGGTGAACGGGCATAGACTCAAAATCTACAATGAAAGGCATGTAAACCAAATCTATTTGGGCTTGCGTTTAGCTAATCTCTCATACACTTGACACCCCTCTTCACCAACGTTGAGCAAACGACGCTAAAAATTTGCAACATGATAAACTTTCCTTCTTTTTCTTTCTTTTCTCATTTTTCATTTTTTTCTTTCTTTCTTATTTTTAGCATTTCAAATAAATAGAATAATTGATTCTTTTCTTTTTCTTTGTAGGTTATTTACTCAATAAAAGAAAAAGGAGCTCTCGAATATATATATATATATAAACAAAAAAAAAGGAAATTCTCTCTCAAGTAAATAAATCATCAACAACTAAACTAGGGAAGTTTCTCTCTACACCCATTCTCTTTTGTTTTTTGAATTCATTTACTTATTCTAAACATTGAGGACAATGTTCCATCTTTAAGTTGGGGGTGGGGTAAACATTGCATGTTTTTTGTATTCTCATGTTTTTGTTATTCTTTTGAGTATTCTTTGATTAGCTTTAAAAATAGCCTTACAATTTTTTTTTTTTTTTTTTTTTTTTTTTTGCCTGTCTAGAACCCTTGAGCATCGAAGCTCAGGTTAATAGATTGTTGATTACTTAAATTGATCATAGAGATTTAACGATTCTGCTCTAATATATCTGAATAAATTTGAGGCTCTGATTCATCTCGATGATATAATTTTGATTCTTTGAAAAACATGTCTATTGAATTCTTTATTCTTCAAAAGACTATTTTTTCCTTGAATGTAATAAATTCATAATGGAATAAATTGATGTTTGCACATTCAAGAATCTCATTCACTTTGATTCTATGCATAATTTATTTTTACTCAATCTCTTGATTCTTATTGATGAAATTTTGATGACACACTCTTTCAAGTAAGGATACAAACAAAATTTTAGACCTTCAAAGTTTTTCAAACAAAAATTTGAAACTCATTCTTTTTTAAAAAAAAACTTTCTTTTCCTTTTAACTTCATAAAAAAATTGAATATTTGGTCTTTAGATTTATTTAGAACCTTTAAACTCTTAGAAATGTCATATCTACTTAATTTTCTTTATTACACCAATAGAACAAATCTTGGTCTAAGAATAACTATCTTGTTTTAGAGGCAAGTCTCGACATAGAGGAATAAAAAGGGGCTAGTGTATAAAAAAAAAAATTACAAGCACAAAAATAAAAGCAAATTTGCTAAATTAACATAACCTTCACTAACGCTTGTGTGTGTGCATGGATAGAGGTGAAAAGAGCTACCTTCATCGTGTTTTTGTTTGGGCCCGCGAGAAAAGAGTGATAGGTTAGTGGTGCAAGTGTGAAAGTTATCCCTTTAAGTAAAAGAAATCCATTTTTGTTTTCTGTGTGTGAGTTTAGGGGAAGAAAAAAAAAGGCACCCTTGTATTAGAATTGTCTCTATCCAATGCAAGTTTGGTATATCATAGACCGATAACTAGGCCAGTGTAGGGCGAAGAGGAATTGAAAGTTGGATGTCTCCTTTCTATTAGTTTAGGTCTTTAAGTAAACTAAAACTAGGTAGTCTTTTCTTTTATAATTTTGTAAGAAGAAGACCTTTTCTTTTCAAAATAAACTTCAACTTTTTGTGAGCAAAACTTTGAATTTTTAAATGCTTGTTTATATCCTTACTTCCTCGATTATTGAGAAAAGAGATGAGAATAAATCCATTGTGTAAAAACACTTGAATGTATAGACCATTAGGATGTGAAGATGACAATGTGCCAACTTGAATTTGTCAATTTTGAATAAAAGAATGAAACTTTGAATAAACAATAAACAATCCATTTTTGCTTGAAGTATGCATATTTCTAGTTTAGACTTGTTCAGGACGACCAAGACTTAAGTTGGGGGTGTTTTGATAGGTTTTTAAAGAATGTATATTTTTTTATGTTAATTTTCCTAAAATTGTGTTGATTATTTGCTTTAAATGCTAATTTTGTAGGTAAAATGGTCCTCGAGGCGTTTATGAATCATTACAAGAAAACTGTGCCAAAAAGATAAAAAAATGACCAAAAAATCAAAAAAATTGAAAAGAATCGAGTAAATACCCAGAATGCCATCGAGTAAGGCTGTTAAGCTATCGAACACCGAGTATTTAGCAGAATACTATCATTTATAATTGAGTAAAAGGCTATCGAGCACCCAATATTCTATATTTCATACCATCGAGTAATGCATCGAGTAAATGCTAGTGAATATTATCAAGTAATCAATGATCGAGTCATCGAGTATCATCAGTATCATCGAGTTTCTTCTTACTCATTTTCCATTGAGTAAAAGCTATCATGTAAAGGTCATCCAGCATCGAGCATCAAGTAAAGCATCACCGTGCATCGAGGATCGAGTATAAGACAAAAACTCACTTTTTAAACTGCAAAAGCTCGATGCGTTCATTCTTTTTTTCAAATTTTGATGCGATTCATCCTCGTGTCTCACGACACTTTACTGTTGGTATAAATTTTGGTTCAGTTCTTCAGTAAAACATATCAGAGATCACTTTGAAGATAGAATCTATCATTTTTAGAGAGAAACTTCAAACTAGAGAAAAACTTATTTTTTTAGGGAGAGATTTCGAATTTACAGAGTGATTCTTGTAATTTTTTTTTTGTGAGATTCAGTTAAATTGTATTCAGACTTCGTATCAGATATGCAACTATCAATGGATTGTTAAAGAATTTCATCATCCATGAATAGGTAATCCTTTTTCCTAGGGAATTATGTAAATTGACATTTTCTTGAGACTCTTCCCTGAATTTTCATTCATGTAATTACTTTCTTTTGAATGTTCTTACTAAGATTTAGAATAATTGATTAAGATTGAATTGACGACTCAAGATTAATCAATTTTTATATGCAAAAATTACATGGTTCTATAACAAAATTGTAATTATGGCTGCAACAATTAGTAGTCTTGATAGAAAATGTGAACTTCTTTTCCTCTTTTCTTTAAAGAATCTATTAATTTAGAACATTCATACAATCAATCTTGGATTTTCAGTCTTTTGATTTCAAGATTGGAATAGTTGAGAAAACCTACAAGTTTAATACAATTTAAGGATTAATTGTGAAATGTCTTTAGGAAATAATTAAGACCATAATTAGGGTTAATTGTGAAATTAGCTAATTAAGGCATTAGGAATTTATTCTTAATGAACTATTGAATAATCTAATTGCATGATTCTTTGTTAAGTCAATGATAGAATTGCCTAGTTTACATAAAATCCCCAAGATTTCATTTCAATTGAATCTTATCTCATAATCTATCTTATTTCTCTCATCCCTAAATTTCCTATATCAATTCGTGTCTTTTTACTTAGTTAGATTCTAGTTCTTAAAACAAACGTCCCCCATTTAATTTTTTGCATTTGGAATTCAAGTAGTCTATTTTAGGCCAATTAATCGCGGTCTCTTGGGATCGACCTCTTACTCTACTATTACTACATGTTATTTGTAGTTGTAGTTAGAGTATTATAAATTTCATTTGTTTTGGGTAAGATAGAATTAACGACACCTATTTTGCACTCAAACAACTACTTTGCTACCATTACTATAGGATAGCAACATACTAGGCAATTAGGACTTTGAAGTAATCATACCTAATTTGATGGTCTTTCTCTCTGTGATCATATAATTTCTTTGATCATTTTTTCATTTATTTGTTTTGCATGATCCTCTTTCATTTGTCCTTTGTGCGTCTTCAAATTCCTTAATCCTCAACTAAGAATATTCAACATTGAATTTTAGTTCCCCCACCTTCCCATCATGCATTTCTTGAGTAGATATCGAACTCGATGAGTTGCTACCCCTCATTGACTTAGGTTTAGTGTAACGTCCCAAGTTTGTGGGTAATTTATGTTCAGTATTTTGTAAGATTTGATAATGGTTTGAATTTGAAAGTTAAATTGAATTACTGTCAAAGGATCATTTAATTTTATTATTTGTTCAGAAGAAATTTTGAAATTTAGATTTGATTAAAGGAAAAATCGGGATTTATGTCATATTATCTCAATTTTTTTTAGTTCGAAGAAATTGAAATTAAATTTTGGAGAAGATATATGGAATCAAATTGAATTGATTAATTGAAATAATTGGTTTAAATTACTTTCCCAAAAAGATTTGGATTTTTAATTCCAAAAAGATTTGTAATTTGAAGAGGAAAAGGACGTGGAGTGAAATATAAATATAAATATATATATATATATATATATATATATATATATATATATATACATACATACATACATACATACATATCTAGTTTGGGTTAAAAGAAGGAATTAAATCCCTTTTTCTCTTTTCCCTTCGTGTATTGGGACCCCTTATTTCCATTTTCTCCTTCAGTCGCGCCACATTAAGCCCTAGCCGTTGTCAACCTGGTCAGCGACTAGACTCCTCCGTCGAAGCCTCTGACCAATTTCGTCCTCCAGCCCTAGCCGGATCTCTAGTCGCATAGCTCCAAGCCGAAGCCATCGCATCGTTTCCTTCCTCATGTCCACCGTCCAACCACTGGTGAGCTACCATTGTCTAGGCAGAATCTTGTTTTGGAGTGAGACTCTGGGTAATTTTGTGGGGTTCTTTGCAAAATCTTAACCCATTTGATTTTGGGTTAATTTTGATAAAACTCATGGGCCATAGATTCGAGCTTTAGCGGAATTTGGAGATTAAAAGCGTGTTGTGCGGTGTTACAAAGGTTTGATTTTTGTCAGTTTTGGTACCTTGGGCCCGTTTGGAATAAGGGTAATTGTTGAAAATTCAGTTATTAAACAATGGTTTTGATTTATGTTTAGATTGGATAAATAAATTGAACTTTGGTATTGACTTCGGACCAAGCCACAACATTGGTAAGTTAAGTTGGGGACACTTGGATTAATTTGGTTAATTGGATTTACAGCTTAAGGGATAAGTTTAAAATTTTGGATTCATGATTTTAGGTCATTATTGCTAAATTAAATTTGGCAATTTATGTTATAGGATTGATTCAAGTCTTCCAAAGGTTTTTAGAAGATTAATTTCGTGGATTAGTTAATCATGACCAAATTTAAGGTAAATAATCTTATTACTGGAACCACCTATGTGCCAGGCGATAAAATTTCAGATTAATTTTGAGGATTCCAAGATTTGTTAGCATCGGGATGTTTGAGCATAAATAAATTAATATTAATTATGTTTTGAAACATGATATGTATGCTAGCATGAACTAAATTATTCTATGTATATATGATGGCTAAGATGAACAATGGGTATGATGATACGTGTTTGCATGTTTATGGGTGATACATATTGTCATGTTTGTGGGATTATGTTTTATGATCATGTTATATTTATGATGGTGATAGTTACACCTTACCCATAATTAGATACCCACCAGAGGTGGTGATCTCCTTCGGAATTTCATTAGAGGTTTATGATTCCTTCGGGATTCGTCAGAGGTTTTTGTTTCCTTTGGGATTCACCAAACGTGGTGATCTCCTTCGTGATTTCACCAGAGGTTTGTGATTTCTTTGGGATTCACTAGAGGCTCAAGTTGATGAGGAGAAAATGGAAGCAATAATTGAGGAAGTTGTTACATCATCTTTGATGGAAATGATAGAAGAGTTGATTCGCAGTGCAATAATAGGGTAGATAGCTCAAAATCAAACTCAGCAGGAATCAGTACCACTGGTACAAGTGCAATTAGCCCAACCACAGAATCAAAACAAGCAGGACTTGTCTCTTGAAGCTAAACACTTGAAGGATTTTAGGAAATTTGACCTTCGTACTGTCGATGGATCGTTGAAGGATCCTACACTATGGAGGTAAAGATGTGGCTATCTTCTATTGAAACAATCTTTTGTTACATGACGTGTCCAGAGGAACACAAGCTCTAATGTGTAGTTTTTATGTTGACAGATAACGTAGAAATATGGTGCCGTTTAACATATAATATGTTTGACACAAGCGGAGGGTTTACGTTGTGGGATTAGTATAAAGAACGTTTTTATGAAAAATATTTCTCTCCAACACTCGGTATAACAAGCAAGCTGAATTCCTGAATTTGAAGCAAGGGGTTATGTCAGTAGAAGAGTATGCGTAAGAATTTTACAAGTTGTCCCATGGTTACGACAGAGGTGGTAAAAACAAAAAGGTTCATTTAGGGCTTAAGGAGCGGATTACGAGGTATGGTTCATGTGATTGACCTCAAAACCTATGTTGTAGCACTACGGGTAGCTATAAGGATCGATGCTGATTCCTAGGAGGGGAATGAGTACATGAAGTTGTTAGGGATTGGGACCTCTGCGGGACAGAAAAGGAAAGTAGAGCAGAGGACTTTGGAGCCTCAATAAAAGAGTCAGAACGTAGACAGAGATCCATGCTAGTGGAGGTAGCAAGGTTTTCAATCTGTAGCTATTAAAGAGGATAAGCCAATCTGTTCAACGTGTGGTAGACGTTATTGGGAACGTTGTCTAGTTGGTACTGAAGTTCTTTTTTGGTATGACCAGAGAAGGCATATGTCAGAGAAGTGCCCTAAAGAGAAATGCGTATGAAAGTAGAGGCTAGCCCACGAGCTCGAATCAGGGAGGCTCGAGTCATTAACAGCAGCAGGGTAGGGTGTATTCCACCATTCGACGAGAGGCTAAGAAGTTGAGCACAATTATGAAAAGTACGCTCCCAATCTTGGGACACTATGCATTGGTTTTATTTGACTCTAATTCATCTCACTCATTCATATCATCAGTATTTGTATAACATGCCATGCTAGAGTCAAAACCCTTACAGTATGTTCTATTTGATTCCACTATATCAGGAGAAATCATGTTAGCTAATGAAAAGATAAAGGTATATCAGGTAGAAATAGCAAACCATACATTAGATGTGACCTTGATAGTTCATGACATGCGTGATTTTGATGTGATACTGGCATGGATTGACTAGTTGGTAGTCATGCCAGTATAGAATGTTTTCGTAAGGAGTTTTATTTTAACCCTCCTACGGAGGCCAATTTTATGATTAAAGAAGCTGGGATCGTAGTTCTGCCCAAAGTGATTTCAGCTATGGAAGCCAATAGGTTGTTTAACCAAGGTGCCTGGAGTATCTTGACCAGTGTGGTTGACACTAGAGAGGCTGAACCAGAGGATCTCCCAGGTTTGTCGCCACATCAGGAGATATATTTTGCTATTGAGTTGGAGCCAGACACAACTCCTATCTTGAAAGCTCTATACAGAATGGCTCCAGCAGAATTGAAAGAGCATAAGAATGATTCAGTTGCAAGTGTTGCTGGATAAGGGTTTCATATGCCTTAGTGTGTCACCATAGGGTGCACCAGTACTTTTTGTGAAAAAGAAAGATTGGTCGCTGTGTCTCTACATCAACTATAGGGAGTTAATAAAGTGATTATCAAGAATAAGTATCCACTTCCCAGGATTGATGACTTATTCGACCAATTACAAGAAGCTACAGTATTCTCACAGATTGACCTTTAGTCAGGTTATCATTAGTTGAGGATAATGGATAGCGATATACCTAAGAAAACTTTTTGTTCGAGGTATGGGCATTATGAGTTCATCATAATGTCCTTCGGTTTGACGAATGCTCCAACAATATTTATGGACCTAATGAATAGGGTGTTCAAGGAATTCTGACACTTTTGTGATAGTTTTCATAGATGATATCTTGGTTTACTCCAAGACAGAGGTAGAACATGAGGAGCATTTACGAAAAGTTTTGGAGACTTTGATGGCAAATAAGTTATATGCTAAGTTTTCTAAATGTGAGTTTTGGTTGAGGTAGTTGTCCTTTCTAGGATGTGTGGTGTCGAAAGAAGGAGTCTCCATTGATCCCGCAAAGATTGAGGAGTTACAAGTTGGCCTCGTTCAACCACAATCAGTGAGGTGCGTAGTTTTCTAGGGTTAGCAGGCTACTATCAGCGATTTTTGAAGGATTTTTCCCACATAGCCACTCCCTTGACTCAGTTAATTAGAAAAGGAGCTTCTTTGTTTGGAGTAAGGCTTATGAGGACAGTTTCTAAGATCTCAAACAGAAGATGGTTTCAACTCTAGTTCTTACAATGCCAGAGAGATCATGTGGATTTGTTATTTACAGTGATGGCTCCAAGAAAGGGTTGGAGTGCGTGCTAATGCAGCAGGGTAAGATAGTTGCTTATGCCTCTCGTCAGTTGAAGAACCATGAATAGAACTACCTCACACTTGATTTGGAATTGGCAGTAGTGGTTTTTGCCAAAATGATCTGGAGGCATTACTTATATGGATAGAAGATACAAATTTTCATCGACCATAAGAGTTTAAAATACTTCTTCACTCAGAAGGAGTTAACATGAGATAGCACGTTAGGCATAAATACCTAGAGTTTGAAACTGATGATAAAATGTTTTTAAAAGTGGCACAAATAAAAGGCATTATGAGGTTTCGAAGAAAAGGGAAGCTAAATGCACGATTTATTGGGCCTTTCAAGGTTTTGGAGCAAATTGACCCTGTAGCTTATTGGTTGGGGTTGCCACCGTCCCTCTCTTAAGTTCACATTGTTTTCCATGTTTCGATATTGAGAAAGTATATGGAAAATCCGTCCCATGTGTGGACTTAGAACCATTGCAGTTGAATGAAAATATGAGTTATGAGGAGAAGCCTATAAGAATTCTTTCCTGGGAATTGAAGACCTTACGCAACAGGGAGATAGCACTTATAAAAGTTCTATGGCAGACTCACCAGTTCAAAAAGGCTACATGGGAGCGAGAGGATGAGTTGAGAGCCTAGTACCCGATTTTTTTTTTTTTTTTTTTGGGAATGAACTTTCAAGGATGAAAGTTCTTTGAGGAGGGAAGAATGTAACGTCCCAAGTTTGTGGGTAATTTAAGTTCAGTGTTTTGTAAAGATTTGAGAATATTTTGAGTTTTGAAAGTTAAATTGAATTACTTTAAAAAGATTATTATTTGTTTAGAAAGAAATTTTGAAATTTAGATTTGATTAAAGGAAAATTTAGGATTTATGTCACATTATCTCAATTTTATTTTAGTTCGAAGAAATTGAAACTAAAATTTGGAGAAGATATTTGGAATCAAATTGAATCGATTAGTTGAGATAATTGGTTTAAATTGCTTTCCCAAAATGATTTGGGTTTCTAATTCCAAAAGGGTTTGGAAGTGTGTGTGTGTGTGTGTGTGTGTGTGTTGGATTTGGAATTAAAAGATATATATATTTTTAGTTTGAGTAGAAAAAAAAAGAATTAAATCCCTTTTTCTCTCTTCCCTTTGCGTACCGAGACCCCCATGTTTTCGTTTTCTCCTTAAGCTATGCCACATCAAGCCTTAGCCGCTATCAACCTGGTCAGAGAACAGACTCCTTCGTTGAAGCCTCCGATCAGTGTTGTCCTCTAGCCCTAGCTAGATATCCAGCATTGTAGCTCCAATCAGACTTCCTTTCTCATGCCCGCCATCTAGCCACTGGTGAGTTGTCGTTGTCTTGTTTTGGGATGAGACTCTTGGTAATTTTGTGGGGTTCTTTGCAAAATCTTGATTACCAATTTGATTTTGCGTTAATTTTGATAAAACCCATTATGTTTAGGCCATAGATTCGAGCTTTAGTGGAGTTTGAAGATTGAAAGCATGTTATGCAGTGTTACAAAGGTTTGGTTTTGATAAGTTTTGGTACCTTGGGCCATTTTGGATCAAGGGTAATTGGTGAAAATTTAGTTATTAAACTTTGGTTATGATTTATGTTCAGATTGGACAAATAAATTAAACTTTGGTACTGACTTTGAACCAAGCCATAACTTTGGTAAGTTAAATTAGGGACATTTGGATTAATTTGATTAATTAGATTTAGACCCCAAGGGATAAGTTTAAAATTTTGGATTCATGATTTTAGGACATGGTTGCTAAATTAAATTTGAAAATTTATGTTGTGGGGTTGATTCAAGTCTACCAAAGTTTTTAAGAAGATTAATTTCATGGACTAGTTCTTCATGACCAAATTTGAGGTAAGTAATCTTACTACTGGAACTAGCTATGTGCCATGCGGTAAAATTTAAGATTAATTTTGAAGATTCCGAGATTTGTTAGCATCGAGATGTTTGAGGATAAATAAGTTGATATTGACTATGTTTTGAAACATGATATGTATGCTAGCATGAACCAAATTATTCTTTGTATATATGATTGGCTAAGATGAACAATGAGTATGATGATACGTATTTACATGTATGTTGGACTATGTTTTATGATGCATGTTATGTTTATGATGGTGATAGTTACCCTTACTCGTAATTAGATACCCACCAAAGGTGGTGATCTCCTCCGAGATTTCAATAGAGGTTTTTGATTCCTTCGGGATTCACCAGATGTTTGTGTTTCCTTCAGGATTCACCAGAGGTGGTGATCTCCTTCTTGATTTCACCATAAGTTTGTGATTCTTTCAGGATTTACTGGAGGTTTGTGTTTCCTTCAAGATTCACTAGAGGTGGTGATCTCCTTCGAGACTTCACCAGAGGTTTGTGTTTCCTTTCGGATTCACTAGAGGTTTGTGGGTACATCTAATCTACGGTAGAGTGGGTTCAACTATTCCATAATTAGTCATCCCATGGAACTAGAGGGTTACGCATGTTCCACTAGAGAGTGGCATCTGGAGAACATGGATGCTTAGTCTGACCCAGGTTGTGGGATTACTTACTGAGTATTTTATACTCATTCTTTCTCATATTTATCTATTAAGTAAGGGTGCGAGCATGCCAGCGAATGACAAATCCATGATCGAGCCACTTGGACCAGTCATATGCTTCCGCTCAAGTTTTTAGAATTTCATGTTTTAAATTTCTTGTCTTGATGTTTGAATTAGAGATTTTGGTATTTATGCTTTTGAACTTTTCATGAGTATTTTCTAGTTTTTCTTTATGGTTTTAAGGGTACCCTATTGAATAAATTTTAGTGATTTACTTTTAATAAAGTTATTTATTCCATAGTATTTAGTTGGTTTTTATCAAATCATGAAAATGTGTCGATTTGAAATATATGCATGCATGTAGTAACGACTTAGTATATATCCTAGGGAGTCGGGTCGTTACATTTAAGGCCCTAACCTAGGTCTTTTGTGTGCCCAAGTCATCTACCCAAAACCGTCTCACAAATTTTTTTCCCAGTTAGGGGTTGGGAACCTTCTAGAAGGGAGTTGATTGTAATTCTACCATTTTAATCTGCACACATATAGTTAAGTTGCATAAATACGAGTGATTAAACTTACAAATTAAAAACAACATGAGAATAAACCAAATTGATTACATGTGCATCTTCAGCTGCCTGATTTACAAACTTGCCACTTTTAAAGTACATTTCTTTAAATAGGTCAACACATCCCACTTCTCAACCTCGTTTTTCTTACAGCTAAGATTGAATTTGCAGTAACGATTTTGACCTGCCTACGTGATCGAATGGTGATTTTTTTATGAGGAAATAATTGTTGCCTGTCATGAAGTTTTCACTTAGCTTCATAAAAGGAAGTAGGTATAGAAGTATCAACTGGAAAAGTTTCTTTGTTATGGATTTTAAATTTCTAAACCAATTTTATAACAACTTACAAAATTTTAAAAATGCTAAATATCCAAAACATAAATCAAAGGCATTCAATATTTACTATAACACTTATATTAAATGAAAGAAACCCTAAACATGCATATTATATATTATAACACTTTATAACATACTTTCAATGCATGTAACATGCTTCCTATGGTGGGATTTTAAATCTACATGACATACTTTATGCACATACAAGATTTATTTAATTATAACATATATCACATACATAAATAATTAAACACATACTGATATGATTTTAGTTTTGGCTTTTTCAAGAAAACAAGGCCTAACTATTACAAAATTTAGCAAGAATTGGCTCTAAAACGCTTCTAAACTGTTCAAATCGCCCCAAACTGGACCCGAACTGCTCGAATCGGACCTCCAAACCTTCAAAAGTGGCTGAACTGGGTTGAATAAGGTCAAACCAGACCTTCTTGACTCGAACCGATCGGATCGGTATAGTTGGACCGCCGATTTAGGTTGAAGCTATTAGGATTGGTGTCCTAATTCTCCCGGAGTCTCATTGTTTTGTAAAGATACACATTGTTTAATGAATAAAATAAGTATTATTTAATTTTGACATTTACTCATATCCAATAAACAAAGCTCCTTACTTATCTTATGTGAACTTAAGCATGTATATGTGATATACAAGTGGATCATGCCTTAAGTGATAACCTAAATTGGTCTGTAGTATAAAGATTAAAATGGAATACCTGATCTTAGTGACACTACGGATATGACCCACTTTGTAAAGGTTTGCAAGTGTTGTAACCTACTACAGATGGTAGATCCTGACCATTCGTGTGGAGACGTGGAGCGGGGGTGTCCATACAAAGAATTTGTATAAGACCTAGGCCACAAGATGACTAGAATCTGTATATAACGCCATTGATACTAGAGACTTGTATCTCACTGAAACGACCATAGGTGACACCACCTCAATCCTGAGTGTTTTGTGAACTTCTGCCTTTGAGGGTGGTCCGTTGATTAGTATGGGTGAGAGTGGCCAGATTGCAAACTCAACATGCCTACCTTTTTGGGGACTTGACTGATCTGGGAGCTGGGAACTCAATCCACAAGATGGAATTCACTTCTTTCCCGAAGTAGGAATAAGTAGAGAGATTGCTCCCTTAAGGGCTGATTCTGGGGCTTGAACATAGTGGCCACAGCTTCTTTTTGGAAGAGAAGACTCAGTCATAGTAGGACTATGACATATGTTCATTAGAGGGATCAGTGGTACTTAAAGAGAAAGATGTAACTACAGGGGCATAATGGTTATTGGCCCAGTTATACTTACGATCGATCTGTGAAGGTTTTTCATACTGCTGATTGGTTAAGATGGCCACATAATATATCTGTAGTAAAGAGAGTTCAGCTGTCGATTTTTAGTGAAGTGCCTGGTAGTTAACGGATGGTGGATCCCGTGACTAAAGAGTTTAGTTAGTTATTCACGTACTGTTGGAGCTTTGGATCTACAGGTCCATGAGGTCTACTTGGTAGCTTGGATTCTGTTGAGGATCAATTCTTGGTGTTGATTTGAAATGTTCAAATTAACAAGAGGTATTTTGATTATATATGATATAATCGGTATGATGTATAAGTTACATCTAGTGGAGGATTGATGTAAATGAGATTTACATTAAGTACCATGGAATAGAAAAAGAACTATGGTTATGAAATATTAAACTATAGGTTATAAATATAGTATGATAAGTTGGTTATCATTTATATTTATAATAATATTAATTATTAGATAATTAATACTTTTTCTTTTAAATAACCATAGTAGTGGGTGGTTATTGGATCATGGTAACCGTGAGTTTTAAAGGAAAGTGGTTTCCTATTTTGAAAGGAAGTTTTACAAAAGATTAAAAAGAATTTTTAGTTTTCTCTCGGCATATAGAAACTCATTGTGGTCGTCAAGTAAATACAGATTTACTAAACTATGGTTGGGCGAGCTAAACAATCGTGCAATGTTTTTATAGTCGCGGTGGGTTTCTGCATTTGTGGTTAACCATTTTCTGCATTTTTGGATGATTTTGATGAACGTTTTGGGTTTGATTTCCTTTTTGTTAAGGCTTTCGGTATTACAAAGTGTTAATTATAAAGGCCCCTACGGTTTTTAGCGAAATTAACTTTTCAATCGAGTCTGTAATTCGAAAAGTTCGAGTTTGTCGAGTCGTTCATGATGAAGCTTCGGTGCATGGCGATGCAGTTCTCAACGAAGAAGAAGACCAAGCGTTGGTCGAATCGTGTAGCCTCAGGTAAACGATCGTAGGGATTTTACTAAGCGATCGTTTAGATTTTTTGTTTTAGACGATCGTGTAATATTTTCTAATCGATCGTTTAGCTAATGCTAAGCGATAGGGTAAATCGTTTACCATATCGTGTGGCATTGGTTGCACAATCGCGTAGGCGCTGGAGGTAGGCGATCATAGTGGGAGCATGCGATGTTATTCGTTTAGTAGAAGGTGCGCGCTAGACGATCGTATAGTTTTCAAGCTTCATTACTTAGTTACTACCTATGCGATCACGCGTATACGATATGGAGCTTAGACGATGGCAAAAGGCGGGCGTCGTGCGGAGCGAGCTAAACGATCATGTACTTCAGGCTTCATTGCTTAGTAAAGGTACACGATCGTGTTGTAATATTTAAACGATCGTTTGATTTTTCTAGACGATCGTATAGTAAAAGCTAAACGATCGTTTAACTCTGGGAGCGCTGGTAATCGATAGAGCAAACATTTTGTTTTATCGTGTAGATGATCGCGGGGTGCTTAGTATAGGATGGATGGTTGGAGAAGCGATACTTTACCGAGCGGTTCAAGACCCGATTCGCTTGTTTAAACCGAAGACTCCTTGTCTTTCTAATAGTTAGCTTTTCTTTTTGTGTTTTAAGGAAATTTTACCCGGTTCATCAACTTTTATTGCTTATACATGTGATGTATGGTGCTTATATGCCAAAGTATTTGTCATATAGTTAAAAACCCACCTTAGGTTGTGCAATTATTCATGCATCATGTATTATAAATATTATAATCGAGCATGAAGAAATTATTTGAAAGCATGCGCATGCATCATGAAATATAAGAGTTATATTTTGCATGCAGTGAGCATTATCATGCATCATCCTTTTATTATAATTGTTATAGTCTAAGGGTGAATGGAAACATGTTTTGCTTATTTCATTGCTATTTTGTATAAGTGTTATATAAAAAGAAGTAGCAATGAATGGACAATGCATTGAACATGACACTTAGGTTGTTTATAATCGTTATAATTGCCTTGCATGTGTTTGCTTCGCATTGTGGTTGTTTCCGTTTATAAGTGTTATAAAAGGAATTAGACCTAAAATCAATAATTCAGAGTTGCATGCGGACTTAGGGTGAACTCAAGTTTTTAAAAAGGTTTTAATATTGGATTGAGATAGACCTAAGTTCAAGTAGTTCTAAAGAGTTTAGTAACCTAGATTAATCTTTTAAAATTGGTTTAATAGGATTAAATTGGTTGGAATAAAAGATTAAATTTGTTGTAAACCTACCAATAAAGGACCTTTTGTCTAAGGTGGGTTCTAGCTAGGCTGAGAACCTACCAGGAAAGGTGAATTAGATAGATTTTCAACAAACATGCGATGTTTTGGTCAAAGACTCCATTAAAGAGTTTGATGGATGATGATCAAAAGTTGTTCAACTATCCAAGGTAAAAGTTACTTTTGGGAAAACCTAAAAGTCACTTAGTTAAAATCCTTAGCCGTATTTTTTTCTAAGTAAGCTAAACCCTAGGTTATAAAATATTCAGTGGGAGGAGGAGGCGTATCAGATATGTCTATGATTCCACTCACGTTTCTCCCTGTAAGTTCACATCGTGAGATTCATGCTTGGCCTCGAGATTCCCTAGGATGCATCCCCCTTCGGATGGTGTTTGCATGAGTCAATATCAAGGTGGATAGAGAGCGTATTTATAGTAAGTGGGTGAAGGGTGTGTGTCAACACGTCCTATGGTCTATGTCATTGGTTCACACTGTGAGATCATTTTGTACGCCCTCGTGTCACCCAAGTAGCGGCTCCCTTAGGAAGATTTTTGTGTAGTTGGTCAATATCAAGGTGAACCCCAAAATTCGATAGGGTCGCTTTAGGTTTTGCCCCAATCAGATTTTTCCCTTCGGATTGGCCTTTTAGGACGGACCTTTAGGGCGTAAAATGGCAGGTCACACTTACGAGAGATTGTTAAGTAAGTTAATGATCTCTTGGCCAAATCAATGATGGCTAGTCGTTATAGGAACAAGAGTTGTTCTGGTATTAATGTCTGGTAAAGATCTTCTCAATTCAGAGGAGGGATAACTAACCTCCCTTAGGCGTCTTTTGTCCTAAACCTTTGAAGTGTTATTGTAAAACTAGATATCACACGGGGTTCATGTTAGTTTTGCTAAAACCTTATTGGATGTTGTTTTGTTTTACAACGGGTATTTGCTTAAAACTTAATGTAGGTCAATGTGTTTTTCTTTTCAGAAACTCGTTAGTATTTCCGTTTAAAGCTTTTAAAAATGACCGATTTATTTCAGTTGAAAGAATCGTGTGAAATGAATTTCATGGCAAACGACCTCCATCCCACTACTCTCCAAAAGAGGAGACAAGACAATAAATATGATTTATTGGTCTTGGAGACATGTCTGGTAGAGAATGATGATTCTGCCTGGATCTTTGATTCAGGTGCTACCAATCATGTCAGTTCCTCTTACCAAGGATTTAGTTCCTAGCAAACGTTGCCATAGGGAGAGATGACTCTTCGAATCGATAATGGTGAGGTTGTTTCAGCTATTGTTGTAGGCAGGCTGAAGTTATTTGTTGACAAGAAACGTTATCTGTTACTGGATAATGTTTTTGTAGTTTCTCATATTAAGAGGAACTTAATCTCGATTTCTTGTCTCATTGAACAAGGCTATATCGTCTTCTTTTATGAGAATAAAATGTTTATTTTCAAGAATGGAATGGAGATTGGTTCTGGTTCAATGGAGAATAACTTATATCTACTAAGGCCATTAGTCATAAAAGTCTTGTTTACCACTGAAATGTTCAATACGACAACAACAGCTAAAAGACCAAAGGTTTCTCCAAAGGAAATCGCCCATCATTGGCATCTAAGGTTAGGTCACATCAACCTTAATAGGATTGAGAAGTTGGTGAAAAGTGGACTTTTAAAGAGTTTAGAAGAAAACTCCTCTCCGGTATGTGAATCATGCCTTGAAGGCAAGATGACCAAACGACCTTTTACTGGAAAAGGATACAGAGCCAAGGAAGCCTTGCAGCTTGTACATTCAGACCTCTATGGTCCGATGAATGTTAGAGCTCGAGGTGGGTATGGATATTTTATCTCTTTCATAGATGATTATTCATGGTTTGGGTATCTCTTCCTAATGCAACGTAAGTCTGAAGCTCTTGACAAATTCAAGGATTATAAGGCTGAAGTTGAAAACTTGTTAGGTAAGAAGATAAAAACACTACGATCTGATCGTGATGAAGAGTATATGGACCTCCAATTCTGGAACTATATGATAGAATATGGGATTGCGTCCCAACTCTCAGCCCTAGGTACAGCTCAGCAGAATGGTGTATCAGAAAGGAGAAATAGGATCTTGTTGGACATGGTTCGTTCTATGATGAGTTATGCTCATATTCAAGACTCGTTTTGGGGTTATGTAGTGCAGACTGCATGTTATATCCTGAACAACGTTCCCTCGAAAAGTGTTTTTGAAACACCTATTGAGTTATGGAGCGGCCGTAAAGGTAGTTTACGCCACTTCAGGATTTGGGGCTGTCCGACATATGTGTTAACGACTAACCCAAAGAAGTTGGAACCACGTTCAAAGGTTTGCCTCTTTGTGGGCTACCCCAAGGGAACGAGAGGAGGATACTTCTATGATCCAAGTGAGAACAAATTGTTTGTTTCCACTAATGCTATCTTCTTAGAAGAAGATCGTATGACGGATCATAAGCCACAAAGTAAGATCATTTTACGTTAGATTTCAAGTGAGACTGAGACTGCTGAGGGTTCAACAACAGTTGTTGAACAGGCCAACAGATCAACAAGAGTTGTTGAGGTCAGAACATCTAGTCAACCAGCTAAAGAGTTGAGACTGCCTCGACGTAGTGAGAGGGTTATGAACCCGCTGGATCGCTACATGGGTTTGATTGAGGCCCATAACGTCATTATGAATGATGGGGTCAAGGATCCATTGTCTTTTAAGAAAGCAATGGAGGATGTTGACAAAGATGAATGGGTTAAGGCCATGAACCAGGAAATGGAGTCTATGTACTTCAATAACGTCTGGGAGCTTGTTGATCCACCTGATGGGGTTAAACCTATTGCGTGCAAGTGGATCTATAAGCGAAAGAGAGGTGTAAATGGAAAGGTGCAAACCTTTTCGGCTAGACTCGTGGCAAAGGGTTATACCCAAGTTCAGGGAGTTGACTATGAGGAAACTTTCTCATCTGTTGTCATGCTAAAGTCTATCAGAATTCTCCTATCCATAGCCACATTTTATGATTATGAAATATGGCAAATGGACGTCAAGACTGCCTTTCTGAATGGTAATCTTGAGGAGACCATCTATATGACTCAATAAGAAGGGTTCGTAGTTCCAGATCAAGAGTAAAGAGTTTGCAAGCTTAACAGGTCTATTTATAGGCTGAAACAAGTATCTCGATCTTGGAACATCAGATTTGACACTGCTGTCAAGTCGTTTGGCTTTGACTAGAACGTTGATGAGCCTTGTGTTTACAAGAAGATCATCAATAGCTCAGTAGCTTTCCTGGTACTATATGTGGATGATATCCCACTCATTGGGAATGATGTAGGATATCTTACTGACATTAAGAGTTGGCTAGCTGCCCATTTCCAAATGAAAGATTTGGGTGAGGCACAGTATGTTCTCGAGATCGCAAGAATAAACAGTTAGCCTTGTCTCAGGCATCGTACATTGATCAAATGTTGATCAGGTACAGGATGCAGGATTCTAAGAGGGGTTTGTTACCTTTCAGGCATGGAATCATTTTGTCTAAAGATCAATGTCCTAAGACACCACAAAAGGTTGAGGAGATGAGACGTATTCCCTATGCTTAGGAAGCTTGATGTATGCAACGTTGTGTACTAGACCCGACATTTGCTATGCAGTAGGGATTGTCAATCGGTATCAGTCAAATCCAGGATTTAATCACTGGACGGCGGTCAAGACGATCCTCAAGTATCTTTGGAGAATGAGGGACTACATGCTTGTGTATGGAGCTAAGGATCTAATCTTTACAGAATACACGAAATACAACGTTGCTGATCCCTTTACAAAGGCTCTCACGTCTAAAGTGTTCGAGGGTCACCTGGAAAGTTTGGGTCTATGGGACATGCGACATCTTGTCTAGGGCAAGTGGGAGATGATACTGGGGTATGCCCTAGTTTATTGTATATTGTACATTTTTGTATTGTATTGTACATTAGTCTCCCGAGTCATTAGGACAAGTGGGAGAATGTTGGGATTGGTGTCCTATTTCTCCCGGAGTCCCATTGTTTTATAAAGATACACATTGTTCAAAGAATAAAATAAGTGTTATTTAATTCTTGCATTTACTCATATCCAATAAACAAAGCTCCTTGGTTATCTTATGTGAACTTAAGCATGTATATGTGATATACAAGTGGATCATGCCTTAAGTGATAAACTAAATCGGTCTGTAGTATAAGGATTAAAGTGGGATACCTGATTCTGTTGAAACTACGAATACGACCCGCTTTGTAGAGGTTTGCAAGTGTTGTAAACTACTACAGATGGTAGATCCTGACCATTCGTGTGGATACATAGAGCGGGGGTGTCCTATACAAAGTGTTTGTATAAGACCTGAACCACGAGATGACTAGACTCTGTATATAACGCCATTGATACTAGAGACTTACATCTCACTTAAACGACCATAGGTGACATGACCTCAATCCTGAGTGTTTTGTGAACTCCTGCCTTTGAGGGCGGTTCTTTTATTAGTATGGGTCAAAATGGCCAAATTGCCAACTCAACATGCTTACCTTTTTGGGGACTTGTCTGATCTGGGAGCTGGGAACTCAATCCACAAGATGGAATTCACTCCTTTCCCAAAGCAGGGATAAGTAGAGAAATTGCTCCCTTAAGAGCTGATTTCGGGGCTTGAACATAGTGGCCACAGCTTCTCTTTGGAAGAGAAGACTCAGTCATAGTAGGACTATGACTTATGTTCATTAGAGGGATCAATGGTACTTAAAGAGACAGATGTAACTACAGAGGCATAACGTTTATTGACTCAGCTGTACTTAGGAGCGATCTATGAATAGTTGTCGCACCGCTGATTGGTTAAGATGGACACATAATATATCTATAGTAAGGAGAGTTCAGCTGTCAGTCTTTAGTGGAGTGCCTGGCAGTTAACGGATGATGGATCCCATGACTAAAGAGTTTAGTCAGTTATTCACGTACCGTTGGAGCTTCGGATCTACAGGTCCATGAGGTCCCCTTGGTAGCTTGGATTTTGTTTTGGATCAATTCTTGGTGTTGATTTGAAATGTTCAAATTGACAAGAGGTATTTTGATTATATATGATATAATCGGTATGATGTATGAGATACATCTAGTGGAGGATTGATGTAAATGAGATTTACATTAAGTACCATGGAATAGAAAAAGAACTATGATTTACATGTTTCATGAGATAAAATATTAAAACTATAGGTTATAAATATAGTATGATAAGTTGGTTATCATTTATGTTTATAATAATATTAATTATTAGATAATTAATACTTTTTCTTTTAAATAACCATAGTAGTGGGTGGTTATTGGATCATGATAACCGTGAGTTTAAAAGAAAAGTGGTTTCCTATTTTGAAAGGAAGTTTTACAAAAGATTAAAAAGAATTTTTAGTTTTCTCTCAGCGTATAGAAACTCACAGTGGTCGTCAAGTAAATACAGATTTACTAAACGACGGTTGGGCGAGCTAAACGATCGTGCAGGTGTAAGCTAAAAGATCGTGTAGTATTTACTAAACGATCGTATAGCTTTGCAAGACGATCACTAGCCCAAGGTAAATGATCATGTAGAGTCTGTAGGCGATAGACCGAGCTAGACGATAGGTTAAATGATCGCATAGCTTTTGCTAGACGATCGCATAGATTTATCTAAATGATTGGGCATCGACCTATACGATATGTCTCTGCCATCTCCCACTTGCCCAGTTGTGTACGCAATCGTTGTTTCCTCTATTCGTCTGCCTCATACCAAGTCTGAACAGAGCCCACCCTCTTGATTCTCACACCAAGAATACCAAGGTCACCTTGTTGGTGGTGTCAGACTCAACTCGACTTTGTCGAGGTTTTCTGGAAGCCGTTTGTGTCGTTGACGAAGAGCACGAAGTGTTCATGTGGTGTTCGTGCTGTGTTGCGATCATTTAGATCGAGTGTTCGTGGTCGCTGTTGCTTGAGGAGTCGTGCAACGGAGCATGGAGACGCATCTTCCTATGTGCGTAGAGTTTTACTCTCTATTCCTTTGTATGTTTACATATTGTAATTTCTATATGAGTCGCATAACCGTTTGTTTGAAGTCGACTGTAAATTATTTGTTAATTCATGATTGTAATTTAGAATAGTCTTGTTCCGCTGCTCATGAAAATCTCGTTTCCGGTATCCTTTAGAAAAGTGCATGCTGGGCTGGGGTGAGCAGTGTTGCAACGCTCTCACCCCAGCGTTACGACACTGTGGTCATTCTTCATGATCTAGGTAGCAACATGAGCAACGTTGCAATGCTCAACGGTAGCGTTGCAATGCTGCCTGGACAGTAGCTCAGCATCAGAATTCTGCAGCTCGGCCTTCTTCACTTATTTCTTTAATTACATCTTAATTTCAACTCTAATGACTCCAAAAAAACTACAAATTTTGAGCACACATATAAGCTCATTAATCAAGAGCCAATTACAAATTTAACAAAGGGATCAAAGAGAATTTTAATACTAAAACTCAGAAATTCATATCAGTTCACCATTTTCATATATCTCATGAAAAAACACCCACAAGCCAAAATTAAACCAAATTGAATGCTTAAATGATGCTCTGATACCAATTGTTAGAGTTAGAAAATATGCAGAAGAAAAAAAACGGATCATTAAGCATTCTAATTCATTAATTTTGGCTTTGAATTAAGCATGCTTAAACTAACAAGATGGTTTCATGACATATTTTTGAAGATACACTTGAATCACAATTCCAACTGCAAATCTTCTCCAAATCAGCTTGTGAACCACCACAAGATCTTCTCTACTATCCTCTTGGTGCCTTGGATTGAACTGTGAAACTCAAAATAAGCTAGAATTGAAGGAAAAATAGAGATGAGGTCTCTGGTTTTTCACTTGGAAGAACCCTTCTTCCAACTTCAAATCTCAGGTTAAATTCTGATTTTTGAATCCTTTAATTCCACTCAAAAATGAAGTATATATTGCATGACATTCATGCTAAGAGAAACTATGCATGTATTACACCTTCTACTATGCATTTGATTGAGAATTTGAAGTGGAAGAGTGATTGAGCTAGTTGGAGATGGAAGTGGAAAATTCCAACTTTTCCATTTCCAATTTTCTTCTTTTTTTTCTTTTAATTTCAGTTTTTAATTCAATAATTAAAACTGAAATTATATTTAATTTTACAAAAATTAATTCAAAATTATTTTCTAATAAAATTAATAATTAATAATTAATTAGACAATTTAATTAATTCAATTAATTTAATATCAAATATTAAATTAATTTAACACTAATTCCACTATTATGAATCCCTATTCATGAATTTAATATTTAATTCATATTCAAATATTAATTGATTTTTCAATTTCGTTTAATTCCAAAATTAAATGCGTAATTATATCACATATAATTACTAATTCCCTTACTTCCAATTTGAACATTTCAAATAAACTTTTCATGCTACTCTAAGGCTAATCCATTCGTGAGCTAGTAGGGGGACCTTGTGGACCTACAGATCATGGGCTCCAATGATCCGAGAGTAATTGCCTAAACTCTTTACACCAAATTAACCCTTATTCATTAACTACTGGATCACTCCACTAGAGCCTAGAGTTGCACTCCTCTCACTGTAGATATATTATGTCCATTCGATATAACCATGATTAGTAAGTTAACTCTGCACAGGTTGTTCATAAAAACGACTGGGTCAAATGACTGTTTTACCCCTGAGATTACTTTTTGTTCCTTAAGTCTCACTGATCCTCTAATGAACAATTGGTTTGCGATTCGATCATCAAACCGAGTCCCTCTCCAGCCAATGAGAGGGTGGGACCCCTTATTCAGGACTTGGAGTCAGCAGTTAAGGGAACAACTTCTCTACTATCCCTAAAAGTGGGTAGGAGTAAATTTCATCTTACACCCTATGTCCCCAACTATCTAGCCTGTCTTACCCCTGAAATGGGAGGTTTATTGAATCGGCATTGTTGAGTCAATCCTCACCTATGCAAATCTAAGGATAATCCCGAATAAACAGATGTTCATAGTTAGCTCAAGATTAAGGTCAAGTTACCTAGGTCATCACTTTGAAATAGTCAGTCTTAAGATGTAAACAACGTTATAAAGTAAGAGTGACTTATTTCATGGTCCGATCTTGTGCAAACTCATTGCACAGGACATCCCCCTTCTCATGTCGTTACATGTACGAATTAGGATCACTTCATCTGTAACACTTTACAATTCCTTGTAACAACTACAGAATAGGCCATATCCAATAGTGTTACCAGAATAAGGCACCAAACCTTATTCATATACTATAGATTATTTTAACTATTTACTCAATCTCGATCCACTTTTATGTCTCCACATAAAGTTCAAGTATTCATGTAATAGTCATGGATCTTTTAGTTTATTGGATTTATTTCTTAAACGAAATAAGAAATTCGTATATTTAATAACAACTTTATTGAATTTTCAGAATAAGTTTTATTGTTTACAAACCACGAGTTTTAGGACATAAAACCCAACAATTTAGCTTCTTTGCTAATATCTACATTAGAAGGAAGAGTTGTAAGATCAAAAGTCAAACGAGGGGGTCTAGTTTATTAAATCTCAAATAGACATTTCCTTGTTGATCTCTTATGCATGTTGTTGTAAGCAAACTCTGCTTGTGCAAGGTTACTATCCCATTGTTTTGGTTCATTTCCATTTAGACATCGAAGCATATTACCCAATATTCAGTATGTAACTTCTGTTTTGACCATCTATTTATGGGTGTCTTGAAGAGCTAAATTTGAGGTTAGTGCCAAAATGTTTTCACAAACGTTTCAAAAAAAAAAAAAAAATATACATACATTTGACATCTTTATCAGACACAATTGTCTTTGGAATTCCATGAAGCTTGACAATATCTCAAAATGTTCAAAGCATCATATGTTTTCTTACAAGGTACAAAATGAGCCATTTTGCTAAACCTATCCACAATAAGAAATATAGAGTCAAACCTTTGTGCTTGGCAACCATAATATAAAATCTATCGATAAGTCCTCCAAAATGTTAGTAGGGATTGGAAGAGAAGTATACAAACCAGTGTTTTGAGTTTGACCTTTGGAGATTTTGCAAGTAAAGCAGTTTTGACTAAACTGTTGACATCTTTTTGAAGTTGAGGCCAGAAAAAACGTGTGACAAGTGTTTTATAGGTTTTTTCATGGCCTAAATGAGTTGCTAAGCTGTCCGAATGGGCTTCCCTGATGATAACCTCGCGTGGAGATCCTTCTGGGATGCATAACCTATTACCACAAAATAAAAAACCATCCGAAAGGTGGTAGTCCTTAGGAGGAGAGTTAGAGAAACATGTTTTCCAAATATCATAGAAATCAAGGTCATTCTCATAACAAGTTGATAGGTGGTCAAAGGCAATAATTTTAGTTTAAAGCATGGTAAGGAGGGATGAATTTCTACTCAAGGCATCAATCACTTTGTTAGTGATTTCGACGGCATGCTTGATGATAAAATTGAATTTTTGTATAAAACAAATCCATCTAGCATGCATTCAATTTATGTTTTTCTAAGAATGAAAGAATTTTAAGGAATAATGATCGGTTATTAAACAAATTCCTTGCCTATAAGATAATGTTCCTATTGATGAAGGGCTCTGACCAATGCATAAAGTTCTTGTTCATAGGTAGACCACTTTTGTGTAGTCTTACTTAACTTTTCACTAAAAAACTCCAGAGAATGAGATTCTTGTGAAAGGACAGCCCATATGCAAATAGAACATGCATCTACAACTACTTCGATACTTAAGTAAAATTTGAAAGGGCTAAACCCAGTGGATTGGCTAGCTTGTCTTTTAAAGCATTAAAACTATCCAAAGTCTCTTTAGGACCATGAAAATTTACTTTTCTTTAGACGATGAATTAAATGGCCAGTTATAGAGCTAAAATTATTAATAAATTTGCGGTAACATGATGCTAAACTAGGAAAAGATTGCACCTCTTTGACCGATGTAAGTATTGACCATTCTTTGATGGTTGCAATTTTTTAAGGATCTGCTTGGACACCTTCTTGTCCAATAATGAAGCCAAGAAATTTGATGATGCTGCATAAGAAGACACATTTCTTAGGATTGATGTATAGAGTATTAGATTCAAGGACAGATAATACTTCCTAGAGGTGTGTAAGGTGGTCATTGACAGTCTTGCTATAAATTAGGATGTCATTGAAGTAAATGACCACAAATTTGTTGATGCAAGGTAAAAATATTTGGTACATAAGTCTCATAAAAGTGCTAGGTGCATTTGACAACCCAAAGTGCATCAAAAGCCATTCAAATAGTTATTGATTAGTTTTGAATGCGATTTTTTACTCACCCCCCGTCTAATTTTTATTTGGTGGTATCCACTATGTAGATCCATCTTGGAAAATACCTTTGCACCAGTTAATTGGTCAAGTAGATAAGAAATTTTTGGGATTAGAAATCTATATTTGATTGTTATCCTATTGACCACATGGCTATCTATGCATAAACACCAACTACCATCTTTTTGGGGAACCAAAAGAGCTGAGACAACACAAGGGCTGAGGCTAGGTTGAATATGTTTCTTATGTAAAAGATCTTGGATAATGGCTTGAATGTCTCGATATTCACTAGGACTCATTCGATAGTGGGACAAGTGAGGTAAAGAAGATCCAAAGATGAAATCTATGTTATGTTGGATGTCTCGGAGTGGACGTAGGTCACTTAGGACCTTAATAATGGAGGGAAACTTGTCTAAAAGGTTGTGCACTTAGTTGTCTATAGTGGTTGGTAATAAGGCCTTAGGTTAGGCATGAACAAACAAAGGTAGTTTGAATGTATTTTCATTTTCCCATACTTGTTTATAGGGCATGGTAGAAAATAAGTTTGCCTTGTGCTTCTCCCTGATGGTATGTTTGCTCATAGGAGCTTTCAAATCAATAGGCACAAGGATCACCTTTTTACCCATCCATTCAAACTCATATGTGTTGCCATTACCATTATATTTGGCATGGTTATCATATTGCAAAGGTATTCCAAATAGAATGTGACAAGTGTCCGTTTCTAGGACATCGCGTATAATTTGATCTTTGTAGTATGTTCGAATTGACAATGGAACCGTATAAAGTTCATTAACAATAACCTCTTCCCCCTTTTTCATCCATCCTACTTTATAGGGGCTTGGATGGGAGTCAACTTTTAGCTTAAGGTGGTACACATGTTTCTTAGACACCATGTTTTATGTGTTACTACTATCAATGATAACATTGCACACCTTCCCGTTGATGGTATAATGGGTTCTAGACAACGTGTGCCTTTGAGGATTTGTTTCAGTTACCGGAGTCAAGTGGATCTTCTGGATTACACAAGAAAGAATGTCTCCCTCATTCGGTTGAGCCACATTGATGTCTTCCTTAGAGTAATCCTCATCTGCTTCATCCTCATGCTCTTATTGAATTGTGAGGTTCTTCTTTTGGGGACAATCGTTAGAAAGGTATCCCATTTGACCACACCTAAAGCATTTGCCAAGATTAGGTCTGTTATAAGGATTATTGTTATTTCTAGAAGAAAAAATAAAAGGACTTCCCCTAGACTCAACTTCTTTCCCCTTGTTTCTGGTCGAAACTTTATTGGACTACCCTTCTAAAGTTTTTGCCATGGATTTTCTGGTTATTGATGAATTCTATTCCAATTGATCCTTCTGCTAACCCATCGTTTCTGTTTTAAGACCTCATTTTCTTCAATTGTGGAGGCTATGGACACTGCTTCTACCAAGCAAGATAGGGGTTGAAGGTGCACCTTTTCTTTGATGTCTTGCCATAACCCATCAATTAACGGAGTCACTTGTTGACTATCACTCTCGGCCAAGTTGTTCCTAGCACTTAAACCATGAAATTCTCCTATGTAGTCTTCAATGGATTGAGCTTCTTGCTTGCAATGTTGAAACTGACTGTAGAGAATCCTTTCATTGTTAGTGACAAGAAGCGCTTCTTCATTAGTTTCAACATTTTGGGTCATCTAATTATAGGCCTTTTATCATACAAATATCGATTACCTTAAATTTGATCTCACCACGCCGACAGGCCACTTTTAAGTTTCAAAGAAATAAGTTTTACCTTCTTGTGTTCTAGGGTTCCCATATAGTCGAAGAATTTTTCCACACTTTTCACCCGATCCAAAAAGATTCTGCATTCATCTTGCCATTATATTTGGGTATGTCAATCTTCATTTTAAAGTCATTTTCTTGCCTCCAATTTTGTTGTCCATGCCAATCTTGATAATTATCTTGATTTCCCTACCCTTGTGCTTGTGCAAAAGGAATTTGTTGTTTAAAATATGGGTTATTATGTTGAGGTGGATGCATCATTCTTGCTCGGTAGTGTAGTTGGGGACTACTCAAGTCTTCATCCTCGAATGAATTAAAGTTGGTGGCACAGATCTAAAAGGTGGGTAAATCGATAGATGTTGATGATTATGAATAGGATTTGGTCGTTACGCTCCTCTGTCTTCAAATCTTTAATGTAGTCTTACTGGTTCTTGAATTCTTGGAGGAAATTCTTGGACCTTATGCAAATCTTGGTTTCCTTGAAGAAATTGATGCTTGTTTTCAGGCCTTTGTTGAATTTCTTACAACTGATATTGATTGTTTCCACTAACTCGGTGTCCACCCGATGCTTCTTGATGAGTTATTGGTTGATTTTCAACCATTCTTCCCATATCCACAGTCAGTTTTTCAATTGCTAGTTGCAAACCCACTGTAGAACTTTGTATAGCACTCATATGATCCATGATGCTATTGAAAGTAGTTTCTAGATTTTCTAATCTTCGGTTGGTGGTTTGAGAAGAAGTGGAAAAATATGCTTCCACATCATTAGAAGAGAGGGGGAGAAGAGTGGAGATTTTATTGAGCCCTTTACTGGCCATAAGGCCCCTTCATGAGGTTGCTCTGATACCAATTGATGAAGATTAAAGAGTCTTGGAGAAATCTTGAAAGAATCTTGAAGCTGAAGATTTTATTAATTAATTAAAATGAGCAATGAGTTCCCTTAAATAGGCCAAAGGGAAAGGGTTTATACACACCTAATTAACTAACCAACCTATTACCTTTTAAATAGACCCAAAGGAGAAGGGTTTTGTCACACCTATTCTAAAATTAAAACTAAATTTAAAAGAGAATATAATATGTGATTTTATAAGAAATACCCAAGATATCCTTTTTATAAGAAATACTCAAAATACCCTTAATCTCCTTACATCACCCTCTCTATTGATCCTCTCTCTCCTGAGGCCTGTTTTTGGTGTTAGCAGATTCTTTTTTTCTTGTAATGCTCGTTATTAATGTGAATTCTATGATCTCAAGCTTTAAATCCTTTCTTCAGCTTGTAAAATGTCATCCTCACCTTAAAAATTGAGTAGAGCTTGAACAAAGATATTTTCTCTCTGATTTGGTTTCCCTTGGAATGAACTGCACTAGGCTCTATTTATAGGGGAGGTATTTATCCCTAGTCCTAATCTATTTAGGACCATAAATACTTGTATTCTAAAAGGACTGAGGTGATCTTTGCCTTTTACAATATGAGTTAAAAATACAATCCATTTAGCTACATGTTCGAAAAAGCGAGCTTTGGTTATTTCATTAAACTTCGGAACATCGAGACGCTACTGCCTCATCAATCCAGTTGTTGCTTCTGTGTTGAATCGTTACAATACTCTTCTTTACAGTGTTGTGATGTTGCTCTATTTTTCTTCAATTTTGGAACCTTTTAATTTCTGTTCTTTAATGCTCAAAAAGCTTTATTTTATCCATTGACTCCTCAATTGTGCTCCAAATGCTCAAAACCTGAAATTTTACCTAATAAATTCATGAAAGTACTAAATTTCATCCAAAAACTAGCTAAACATAAGCTTATGTTTTTCTCACTTTTATTTACTACTAGACCCAATCCATGATAGTGAGGATATTGTTGAGGATCTCACACCGAAAAAGTTGACCAAACCTTTATCATTTTTGTACTAAAGGTCACTCATCTCATTACCAATTGGTTTTGCTATAGAACCTCATGTTTATCTAATATTGTGTGAGAATTAATGAAGCCTAAACTAAAAATTTTCAGTAAAATAAATAAACAATAAATATCTCAACCAAGGATGGTGGGTCTAAAGAGGCATCTTCTTGAAGGACCATGTTAAGGATCCCATATTAGAAAAGTGAAGAAACTTCATAATCCTTACAAGATACATGAGTTATTTCTTTGATTACCAATTGATTTTGAGACAAAACTCCATATTCATCTAACCTATACAAATAACCTTTTGAAATAAGAAATTTTGACAACCAGAGGACAGAAATTTCCAAGCGTAATATAGAAAATGAGTATATCAATATGATACACACAACAATTTGTTTGATGTTTGAAATTTTAAAATAATAATGTCATTTTCTATGAGTGTAATGTTGTCTTTGAATTTTCCTGTACTTAACCTCTAAACGATCATTAGCCACACAAATTTTTGTGGTCTAAAAATTAATCATTGAAAAAAGTTATTTAACACCATGATTAAAGAATCATAGGCCACAATTAAAAGTAACAGGCTAGACCACTCTTAAAGGAAGAAACTTTAGTCTAGAATCAATCATGAAAAAATACTTTTAGACAAGAACTGAAAAGACTGATCTATAATTACAAATTGCAATATAGAACCATGGAATTGAAAAGAAAAGAAAAAAGAGGGTTTATGGTGTGAAATCGGTAATTAAAAGAAAAAAATAAACAAGAAACCCCACTACTAATACAATAAAAGGAAGAAAAAAGAGTTTATGGTGTGAGATTTCCATATGCTCAAAATTTTTATAGGGGAATTTCGATTTTTCCTTAATTTCTCGAAATTTTGAGATTTTCCCCCCAACAATTAGGTATACTAATTCAATAGAAGTTTTTTTCTATTTTTTTATAAAAAAAATTATTTTAAAAAAACCACACATTTATTTTTGTCTTCACTTAAACTTTTTTCCATTGAATTTTTATCATTTTACCTCAAAATTGAATTGATGTGAGTTTTGTTATTTTACCACCCAAAACTTTTATTTTCAAAAAAACCAAAATTGAGAAAAATGACATACAACTATTTTTAACTTCATTCAAACCTTTTATTTGAGGTGTTCATGGGTTGGGTTATAAGACTTTTTAGACCCAACCCAATTGTTCAAGTTGTACACTTTTTTCAACACAAATAACCCTTATGAAAAAATGAACCCAACCCAACCCAACCATGAAATATTTGGGTTGGATTGGTTCGAGTTAACCGGGTCATTTATTTCAAATTTTGTTATAAAAAAAAAACAAAACGTAAATATGTAAAAATATAATTTAATTATTTTCATATATTGAATTAAGATTAACAACTCAATTTCAATTTATATAGTGAAATTTTTTATCTAAATTGTAAAGAAACTAGTTTTAAGAATCGTTGAAGAATAAATTATTAAAAAAATATTGAAATTAAATAAAATTAAAATTAATATATGTATAAATAATTGTATTATAAATAATAAAAAAAATATTTTAAAGTCAATAATTGGATTGGTTTTGGTTATATTAGGTGACCCATGAACCAACCCAATCTATAAAATTTTCATTTATTTGAACCCAACCCAACCCAAACAGTACGAATTGAATTGGGTTGATCGATTTTTTCGGATCATCGGATTTTTTGAACACCCCTACCTTTTATACCACAACCATATATACCAACCCATGCCTCTAACCCTGTCCCAGTCACAGCCCAACCCAAATTCCTAGTCCACATGTATCCAATCTCACATCAGCCACTAGCCCAGCTATTCATCGTCCACATTACCCATATATCTCCATATCTACAAGCTCACCAACATCAGTTAGGTTATTGAATATAAGGCACTGGTGAAAAAATCAAATATGGCAGTTGGTCCCTCCACTTACCTAAATATTGTTGGAAATAATGGATCTTTCGTATTAAATGGAACACGAATGGGACGATTCAGAGGTATAATGCATGGCTGGTTCCAAAGGAATTTCATCGGAGAATGTTAAAAAAATGCATGATTTTGTGACATATGTTTTGGAATTTTTCCTTAGTTAAAGTCGTACTTTGCATGTTATTTACCCCTTTAATTGGCCTAAATTAGATAAATTAATCAAGTATTGGCCCTTAAACTATCTAAAGTATGTTTTTACTGTTTTGACCTATTTTTATGAATTTAACTATTTTGCGAAGTTTGGCATCAATGCAGTAGTGTGATGCATTGCCATGCACCAAAATCCTAATTTTTCAGATTCATGTCCAATCGTTTGTGGTTGTTACTTTCTCATTCCATAGTTTTTATTTAGCAACGAAAATATTTGGTAAATGTTTAGAGCACCGTTTTTGGCCTCCATCAACAACTTTGAGTCTATATAAAGGATTGGCAACTCCCTCGGGAAGAATTTCCATTCTTAAAAGAGAAATCTCACCACTTCCATCCACAATTTCTTCAAAAACGAGAGTTTTTCTAAATAATCCTTGGTCAAGGTCATCTTTATCCTATGGGATCAACGAGTGAAGAGAGAGAATTAATCCCTGAGAAAAGTTGAATTCGTCTTCAAGAATACTAGAGAGTGAGAATTTGTCTTTTAATGTATTTTTCCAGCATTACTTTGGTTTTCTTTTGCACTTTTCATTTCTCATTTCATTATTCTTTGAACGTTAATATTGTAATCATAAATTTTGAATAAATGAAATTTGCTCATTCTTTCTTAGTCATGAGCTAAATTTCTAAGGGATTTAGTTATGTGGATACCTTAAGATCTTATGGCTTTTAGCAAATGTTAACTCATCATGTCAACTTGACTTTTATATCTCCTTTGTTGATTTTAATATTTATTTGTTAAGTTGAATTGGCCACTTAATTTAAAATACCTAATGGAGTCTTTATGAGAATATTAAAAGGAAAATTGATTTTACAAAAGAATATGAGACGAAAAGCCTAGAGATAAGATGATCATTTAACCTTAGAGATAAGGTACGCCATAGGATTTAGAAATTGCATGAATATGATCTAAGATTTAGCTAGCCATAAAGATATAGGATTAGCTACTTAGCCTTTCAAAGAAACTTGAGACAAGTCCGAATAGAAGAAATTTTTTGTCCATGTTGTGTCACTATCGACATGATGTTGCCACATAGCCCAAGGCATAACTCTTTTGGTTGACACTAGACTTTAATCCCTATTTAGCAACTATTGTTTATTGTTTAAACTCAACACTAAATCCAATCATCATTCATCTAAACTGGTTACCATTGGTTTTATTGTTTGCATTGTTTTAAACAATTTGAATTGCATCTAGTCTTGTGGGGTACGATAATTGGAATATTCCTAAGTTTATTACTTATTGATAGTGTATGTATTAAGACTAGATCAAATTATATTTTTATCATCCATACACATCTAGTCGATTTGTTTATGTCTCAAATAAATGGGCAATCTGACAATTGGACTTCAAAAATGTATTCTTAAATGGTAAATTGGATGAAGATGTTTATATGTGTCAACCTTATTGTTACGGTAATAATGATTATCCAGATTGTGTCTATCGTCTCGAAAAGAAAATTTATGGGCTTAAACAAGTGCCACGAGCATATAACAAATGTTGAAAAGTGTTTTGTTACCTTGGAGCTTTAAAAATTACAGGTTAGAGACTTCCCTATTTTCCCTTCACCATGCCAATTCATTCATCTTCCTCCTAGTATATGTTGATGATGTAATTGTTACTAGGAATTATGGAAATCTGATTTCTACTTTAATTACACATCTAGATTCTTAATTTTCTTTAAAATATTTGGGACCATTGAGTTGTTTTTTTAGCATTCAAATCCATTATTTGAATTCTGGCATCGTTTTTAATCACTCAAAGTATGTGGATGATCTACTCTTTCAGTTGAAGATGAATAATGTAAAACGAGCCCCATTTCCATGCATCTTGGGCAAAAATTTACCCTTAAATGATGGGACTTTACCTGAAGACCCAGTTATTCACTGAAATGCTATCAAAGCTCTACAATATTTGACAAATACTCGGTTGGATATTGTCTATATCATTAATCAACTTAGTCAATTTCTACATGTGCCAACAAATGCTCACTAGCAAGCTGTAAAATGAGTACTTTATTATCACAGTAGCACAAAGCATTTTGAGATTCATATCGAATCGAGCACCATTCTATCAGTCACAACCTATCGATGCTGATAGGGCATCGAATGTTGATAATCGAAAATCCATTGCAGTCTATTGTGTATTTGCAGGCAATAATCTAGTATCCTAGTTGTCCAAGAAACAAAGTGTGGTTGCCCAATCATGTATAAGTCTGAATATCGGGCCCTTGTGAACGCTTCCTCAAAATTGCGTAGTTTCAACAATTCTTATATGAATTATTTATCAAATCATCACAAAAGCCAATTTTGTGGTGTGATAATATTAGCGTTGAAGCTCTCGCAATAGTTCTTATTTTTCATGCTGAGCTTTTGCATCCCTAGCCATATCATATCAGGCTAGGGCCAATAGTAACCTTGTCTTTGCAATCTTCTGTAGAGGTTTACCGGTGTTGTTGTCCCACAAACCTTCCCCATTTCATCAAGTGGTCGTGCTAGAGACACATTGAGATTGATGTGCACTTTGTCAAAGACAATTCTACATGGCATGCTTGACATTCAATATGTTACTTCAAGTGATCAGTTGGCAAACTACTTAACAAAGTCGCTCATGCACTCTCAGTTCTTTTATCTAAGATCCAAACTCAGTGTCGTTGACCATTCTTCTTGTTTGAGGGGGGATATTAAGAGAGTACCGTGGCGCTCTGTGTTTTGACAGAGTGCATTCATGTGCAGAAGCGCTACACATATACACAGTGTTGCGTTTTGGCAAGGGGGTTTTCTAGCTCCTAGTGTCAAGCATTGCACTCTAGCATTTGCGGCACTGTGCTTTTGTATCAAAGAGAAATTTTCTCAATTTGACAAGGGATCACCCCGTTTTTCCTCTTCTAGACCTATTTTCTTCTCTTTTCCACCATGAACACTTGTTTTTAAGCATTTTTGTTATCTTGAAGATTAATATATTGTATTTGGAGGATTATTAAAGGCTAAAGGTAACACTTTTAGCCAGGTTTGATAGTTTCTCCCTTTCTTAGGTTAATTGTAAGACTTGTTCTACGTTTTATTTTGTTCAAACTCTTGTTTAAGGATTTCTACTCTGAATTCTCTGCTATGAATTACATTTCCATGTATTTGATTGACAACAAATACTTGTTTATGTGATTCCATGCTTAGGTTTAACTTTGATTAAGGCAATGAACCATTAGGAATAAAAAAGATTTTATTAACTTGATTAATTGTGAAGTTGGCCACTTTAATGAATCTTGATGTAGAAATGATATTGAATGAGTTAATTAGACAATGGAAATTTATTTGTTCATCCTAGCATATTCACTGAAGCTTAATGCGATTAGTTAATGTTTTTAAAGCGGATTTGTCTTCTCATGTTAGCTAATTAGATAATTAGGACGGTTAATTAGGATTCTAATTAATTTGGCTAAGCTTAAGCAAAGAATGTTTGATCTAGAGTTCAATGATCAATTAATTTAATTGGGGAAAACATAACATCAAACCCAAGCTAGATCTTTTCACTATTAAATTTCAAAAATCTCTCTCTTATTCCCATTTAAATTTCATGCAAATTTATTTTCTATTGAAATAATTCTAATCAACTCCCCCTCCTTTCGGTTATTATGCTCTAAATTTTTTTTTATTAAGGAATCGTTGTGACTCCCTGTTGTTCGACTCCATACTTCACTTGGTTATTATTATTTGATTTGGATCGGAAGGCGTTTACGATGCCCTTTTCGGTCCAATCTAATTGGCGTCGTTGTTGGGGAGCCAATAGATTTCTTGGTTAAAAGGCCTGTAGGTTTTTTCCTGCTAACTCATTTCTCTTTTGGTGCATGATCGACTCTCATGAGGGATCTAGACTATTATACTTTACAGAGATATACTTGGAAGAGAGGAGAATTAAAAGTGAAAGAAGGGCATAAACCGTGAAAAACGATCCTATCCGTGAAGAAGAAACATTAGAAGAAGAGTATGAAGAAGAAAGCCCTGAAGAAGATGAGACAATGACTGACCAAACCGAGCTCACTCTAAGAGAGCTCGCCACTCCTAACACCACTCGATAACCTTTATGCATCGCGTACCTTATGGCAACAGATACATTTGAACTAAAATATTGCTTAACTCACTTACTTCCTTCCTTCCTTCTATGGCCTTGCAAGTGAAGACCCGCTCAAGAACCTCAAAGAGTTCCATATTGTATGTGAGAGGATGAGGCCAATTGGGGTGTGAACATGAGGGCATTTTCGTTCTCCCTAAAAGGCAAGGTGAAGGACTGGTTCTACTACCTACCATTAAGTAGTATAACCTCATGGTCAGAAATGTAGAAACAATTCCTAGAGAAGTTCTTTCCCACCTCTTGTGTGATGGAACATAAAGAACGCATGCACAGTGGAAGCGATGAAATCCACAACGTTCTAATTGCAATAAAAACAAGAATAAGCATGCAAGAGGGATAGAAAATACAACATTTGAAGACTTCATCGCAAACTTCCTCCCCGTGCACAAATGACACCAACAAGGGTAAATCTTCGCTATTCTTCGGGTGAAGAACACGGTCGTGGGACCGCTTTTGTTAGTAAAAATAAGGGAATTTCACTATAAAAAGAAGGAGAGTTGAGGTGGAAGAGTTTAGGTCAAATTTGTGGAAGCATTAGTCTTGAAATTTTCAAATCAAAGCCATTTATATGGAAAACACATGCAAAACCCATTTTGTATGTCTTCCACCTCAAACTCCACTATCATGTAATCTCTAGGTGTCAAGCTTGAGAAGTGCCACTTCAAAGTTCACTAAGTTAGTGGGAAAACAACAATTGAATTTTTCCACTAACTAATTTTTTATTAAAAAAGTAAAATACAATTTTCAATTTTTGATAATTATTTAATTAAAACAATTTCAATTAAATAAAATAAACAAATTTAATATCACATATTAAATTTTCTTTGACACATAGCTTTGATTAATCACATTAATCAAGTTTTAGAAAACACTTTCATGCTAATGATCAAGTATACCCTAAAAAATAATTAATTAATAAATTAATTGCTCAATTGTAAATTATCTCTTATATAAAATACAAATCTCTCTAAAACCCGAATTTGAACATTTCAAATTCTTACTTCGCCTACTTTTTCAATTTTGTCTGTATTGTGTTAACAAGGAGACCCGATAAACCTACAGATCATGGGTTCCAACGATCCGAGGCTAACTGGTTAAACTCTTTAATGTAGTTAATCAACATTCGTTAACTAACAGGACTGTAGATATATTATGTGTCCATTTGATATAACCGTCATCAATAAGTTGATCCTTCATATGTTGTTCGTAACCTCAACTAGGTCAAATACCGAAATACCCCTGAGTTACATCTTTTTTCCTTAAGTACCACTGTCTCTCTAATGAACAAATGATTTAGGATTATTATCACTAAATCCATTCCCTCTCAGGCAAACGAGAGGATGAGGCCCCTTGTTCAAGATCTGGGATCAACCCTTAAGGGAACAACCTTTCTACTATCCCTAAAATGGGTAAGAGTGAATTTCATCTTGAAAATTCTATGTCCCCAACCATGTACTCGGTCTTATCCCTAAAATGGGAGGCATATTGAGTAGCGATGTTGAGCTTACCCTTACCTATGCAGATTAAGGGACAATCGCAAATAAACAGGAGTTCATAGACAACTCAGGATTCAGATCAAGTTATCTAGGTCATCAAGAAGTTAAATTAATGAGCGTTAACAATAAACGATGTTAATATGTAACAATGATTATTTCGTGGTTTGTCTTACACAATCTTATCGTGTAGAACACCCCTACTCACATGTCTCTACATGAACGAACTGATAACATCGTTTATGACACTTTACAACATTGTAACAATCATAAAGTAGGTCGTATTCAATAGTATCTCCAGAAATAGGTACCCAACCTAATCCAAGTACTATAAACGATTTAGGCTATTTTACTCGAACTTGATCAAGTTTATGCCTCCACATAAAGTCCAAGTATTCATGACAATTGCAAAAGGTTTATAGTTTATTGGATTTAGACTTATTAAATAATAAACAACACTTGTTTGAATAAACTTCATATATGTTTACTATTTATAAAACTATGAGTTTTAAGACATACAACCTAACAAACTCCCACTTGGACTAAAGTTCCTAGTGGGTTACAACAAAGTTGACTGCTGTGAGAGAAAACTAAATACAATAAATTATGGCATCCCATACTTACAATTTCTCCCACTTGCCATATTTATTCTACACGTAGTCCTAAACTCTTTAGGTGACCCTCAAATATCTTAGCCTAGAGGGCTTTGTAAATGGAATAGCAATATTGTCCTCAAACGCTATTTGTCTCACAATAACGTCTCCTCTTAGCACGATCTCTTTGATGAGATGACATTTGTACTCAATATGTTTTCCGCGCTTATGACTTCTAGGTTATTTGGAGTTTGCTACTACCCAACTGTTATCGTAATAAAAAGTGATTCGTAGATGCATGTCTGGAACAATTTCTAGATCATTTATCAACTTCCTAAGCCATACTGCTTCTTTGGTTGCTTCACAAGCAACAACATATTTTTCTTCCATTGTGGAGTCTACAATGCAACATTGATTAATACTTCTCCATACTACTGCTCCTCCATTTAGAGTGAACATCGATCCCGAAGTAGATCTCCTATAGTCTATATCGGTTTGAAAATCGAAGTCAGTATATCCCGTAACAATCAAATCCTTATTTCCATATACGAGAACGTAGTTCCTCGTTCTCCTAAGATACTTGAGGATATTCTTAATAGCAGTCTAGTGTTCATAACCAGGATTGGACTGGTACCTACTGACAATCCCTACTGCAAAGAATATATCTGGATGAGTACATAACATTGCATACATCAGAATTCCGATTGTTGATGCATAGGGAACCTGTCTCATATCCTCAACTTCTTGAGGTGTCTTAGGACATTGTTCCTTTGACAAATGTATTCCATTCCTAAAAGGTAAAAAACATCTTTTGGAATCCTGCGTCTTAAACCTAGACAACACCTTGCCTATATAAGATGTTTGAGACATGGTTAATGTTCTGTTCTTTTGGTTTCGAACTATTTGAATCCCAAGAACATACTGCGCCTCTCCCAGATATTTCATTTGAAATTGGGTTGCTAGCCAATTTTTAATTTCAGTTAGGTATCCTACATTATTCCCAATAAGTAGGATATCTTCTACATACAAAACTAGAAATGTTACAGTGGAGTTGATGATCTTTTTATATACACATGGTTCATCAACGTTATGTTTAAAGCCAAAAAGATTTGACCGCAGTATCAAATCTTATATTCTAGGATCTAGATGCCTGTTTCAATCCATAAATAGATTTCTTCAGTTTGAAAACCTTTTGCTCCTGACCCTATTCAATGAACCCTTCTGGTTGAATCATATAAATACTCTTTTCAAGATCTTCATTTAAAAGGCCAGTCTTGACATCCATTTGCCAATTTTCATAATAATAAAAAGTGGCAATGGATAAGAGTATCCCAATTGATTTGATCATAGCAATAGATGAGAAGGTTTCTTTATAGTCCACCCCCTCAAACTGGGTATAACCCTTTGCTACTAATCGGGCTTTATAGGTCTGTAATTTAGAGAGATCTCTGAGATTTTTATCCAAGTTGCTGCAAAACTAAAACCCCTACTACCCTCTCTTAATTTCATCCTCAATTCAGCTTGATTAGAGTGTTTCCACCACACATTCCATCTTGAGCATAGTGGAGAAGATCTTATTGGTGGTCTATCTGAAGTATTCGGCTCAAACTTATGGAGATTCTGCTAAAATCGTGAAGAGAACTACAAAGGTATTGTCTTGTTCAAACCCTCTTATGAAAACCTCATAAGTATCATGTTTAAAACTCAAATTAAGTGTAGTTTAAGTGTTTATTGATCTTCATGAACTGTATGAAAATGGTGTACTTGGTTTTCTAGTGTTTTGCATTTGAATCTTTTGAATTATGTTGTAACTCTTGTAATTGGCTCTTGTTTGATGGGCCTTAATATGTGCTTAAGAGTCTGTCATTCGTTTGGAGTCATTAAAGTTGCAATTAGGATGTAATTGAAGAAAGAAGTAAAGAAGGTCAGAGCAGCAGGAATTGGAAATTCAAATTTCTACAAGAAACTCGATGCTCAATGGTATACTCGATGGCATTCTTGATGAAACTTCTACTCGATGCACGATATCATACTCGATGGTACTCAATGGATTTACTCGATGATATTTCATGAAGTACTCGATGAACGATGCCATACTCGATGGTACTCAATGCATCTACTCTATGATATTTCATGAAATACTAGAAACTTGATGCTAAATGCCTTACTCGATGGTCGATGATGTCTACTCGATAGTATTTTTGTGAAATATTTGATGTTCGATGATGCTCGATGTCATACTCGATGCATACTAGCATACTCGATGTTGGTTGCTTGCTGATACTCAATGAGTTTTGCCCGGTTCAAGGCGGTTCGAGCGGTCCATAAGTTTTTGAAGTCGGTTTTACTGATTCTTGTAATTGTTAGACTTTTATTTATTTTAAAATGCCAAAACCAAAAACCATATCAGTTTTATTTTTAATTATTTGTGCATTTGATGTTTGTATAATAAATATTTTTATATTTATAAAGTATGCCATTAAGATTTAAAATCCCACCATAGGTAAACATGTTACATGCATTATTGTATGTTATAATTAGTTATAATATATAGTATGCATGTTTTAGGTTATGTTAAAAATTGATGTAATTTTTATATTGATTTTCAATACTTAGAAGAATGTTATGGTATGTTAAAGCATGTTTGTTATAAAATGAAACTAGACTTTAAAATCTATAACAAAGATAAACAACACGCTCACTTAGGTTAACAACTAGTTTTAATAGTTAAAATAGATTGTTACCTTATAAAATTTGGTTACGAACTCAAATCGATTCATAAACCTGTCTAAGGCTGGGGGTACTTAAGTGACGGTTTACATAACACCTCCTACCTGGGGATTATGACTGAAATATTGAGCATTGTTAACTGATTTTATGAGTTTGCATGAGCGATGTAAGGTTTAAAACTGGTTTGAACACTTAGAAATCATAGGTTAATATCCAAATATAAATGTTATACTTGGATAAAAATCACATAGCCTTAGGTTGTTTAAAGTTAGTCATTTTTAAACCAAAGTAAATAAGCACCCAAAACATTTAGAACACTTTAGTGGGAGATTAACAATATATTCGATATATAGTTATTAGATCTTGTGTCCCCAAGAGTACACACCGTGAGATCCATGCTTGGCTTCATGTCGTTTTTACCGCGACTACTCCATTCAGAAAGTGTTTGCATGGGCCAATTGTTGGTGGTTTCTCCTTAACCGTGCGTGAAAGTGGGAGTTTTTTTTTTCAGCTTTCATAACTAAAAGTTAAAATGAAAAATGTTTTCATTCAGAAGTGTATCGTTAGATCGCTTCATTTGAGTACACTGCCAATCGTGTAGCTCATGAGAGACTACATGACAGCTTCAAGTGTTTGTCTAAACGATTGTATAACTTTTTTACTAAACGATCGCGTGGCTAGCGAGTTTCATTAGAGAATCGTGAAAATGATCAAGCTGTTTTTCCCAAACGATCATGTACCTTTACTAAACAATCAAGCACAAAGTATATACGATTGACATTATCCTTCTTCCACTGGCTTGTTCATATAGTGCGATCGTTGTTTCCTCCTTTCCTCTACCAAATCCAAAAGAGCCCACACCTTCTGGATTCTCACTCCGAGAATACCAAGGTCACTGAATGGTGGTATCCGAAAGGTTTCCTGTTCGTGTAAAAGTTAGTTCGTGATTGACCAGAAGATTGGATAGATGATTGTAGCAACAACGAGAGGTTGCTGGTTCGAGTCTTCTCGAGATCGAGAGGTCCGTGGAAGAAGAGTTCTTCAAAAGGTATGCCTCTTGTCCCTTTGTATTTACTTTATGAAAGCATGTCGTAATTTGCTCTGAAATGCATAACTAGTTTGTTTGTTTGTGAATGCTTGTAATTCATTCGTAATGAAAATTAGAATGATCTTGCTTCCACTCATAGGTTCTCTTTGATAAGAGTTCCTTCAATTGGTATCAGAGCCAGGTTCTGATATTCCAAATCCATTATTGCATAGAATAGCATTTACATTCTTGGTGGGTGAAGCATGTCTGCATTCTTATTAAGTGTTAAATATGTTTATAGATGTGGATTAATGGAGTTTCTAGGATGGTTACCTCTGGTTGTTGAATTCTTTTACATTCAAAGTTAATTGTAAGGGCCCCTGTGTTTTTGGGCATATTAACTTGCTATCAAGTCTGTAATTCAAAGTGTTTGAGTTAGTGTGAGTCGCTCGTGATGAAATTTCAAAGCAAAGAGTTGTGCATTACTTCGAGGAAGAAGAAGACCAAGCGTTGGTCAGATCATGTAAATAATGGAGTAAGTGATCATTGATTATGGGATACTTAGCAACAAGGTAAAGGCGTGCACTAAACGACCGTGTAGCTCAGCAAGCTTCATCGCTTAGTCACTGACTACACGATCGTGTAGTAAAAGTTACTTAGCACTTATTCTATGATCGTCTAGACAATCGTGCTTCACAACAATGCCGTCATCTAAATGATCATTTAGACTTGCACGTTTAATATTAGTACGCTAAACGATCGAGTAGCCTCATGCTTTATCACATTGTAAATGGTACTCGATCATTACTAAGCGATCGTGGTTACTCGCCTACTTTACTAAACGATCAGGGAGGCTTTGCCTGGGAAGTTCAAGACTCTGTTCGCTTGTGAACTAATTTTCTCGATGGATTTATGTAATAGATAGAATTTAATTTTCGGTTTTTTAGGCTAATCATCCCGGTCCATTAATTTTGGTGAATGTACATGAGATGTTTGTTTTATTATATGTCATATGGTATGCCGAATAGTTGAAATCCTACCTTAGGTTATGCATTGGTCATGCATCATCTCTATATTGTAAGTGTTATGATATAGTAGTTTGCACGATTTAAATTACCATAAGAGCATGCTCATGCATCATATAATATAAGAGTTATATTTATGCATGCATTAAGCATAGACATGCATCATCTTTATATTATAAGTGTTATAGTATAAGGGTGTATGGAAGCATATTTGTTGATTTCATTACCAAGTATATAAGAGTTATATATAGTAATGAATGGACATTGCAGGAAGCATGACACATAGGTTAAATTTATAAGAGTTATAAATACCTATTTATGCATAGCAATGTGAATGGGCTTTGGTTGTTTCTTTTATAAGTGTTATAAGAGAAATTAGAACTAAAATTAATAAGAAAGACATGCATGCGAACTTAGGCTGGAATCATGGTTTTAAAAGAGTTTTAAAACTTGGTGAAGATAGACCTAAGATCACGATTCTAATGAGATTAACAACCTAAGGTCTAATCTTTTAATCAGTTTAATAGGATTAAATTGACTAAAAAAAATTAAATATGTAACAAATCTATCTATTAGGGACCTTTTGTCTAAGGCGGGTTTTGTCTAGGCTGAGGTATTTAATATGATGGAAACGGAACACCCCTACCTAGGAACCTACCTAGAAAAGTGAATTAGATAGATTTGATGCATGCATGCAAATTTGAGGATAGTCCATTAAAGAGTTTAATGGGACTTGACTTGAACTTGTTTAATTTCAAATAGAAGAGTTATTTTTGAGCAAATTAAATTGACTTAGATAAAATCAGTAGCTGGATGGTCTAAGTTTATGAACCCCTAGGTAAAACATTCAGTGGGAGGTATTTGAGGTATATGATACTTCACTTAAATCTCTTCACGTTTCTCCCTTTATGTTCACGCTAATGGAAATCCGACATGAGAATTTTCAAGCAGTAGAATGATCATTCCAAATTCCATTCAATATTGAACATACACAATTATAGTACAAGAAATGGAAACTAACAAGTCATGCATACTACGAAATTAAAGCATGCTTTAAGATAAGATCAAGGGATAAAGTATACATACCTTTGAAGACTCATTCTTCAAACTCCCTCGATCATGAACGCTCGTTCAGTATCAAGGACAGCAACACACGAACGCTCGAACATAACAACCGCAACACAGCACAATCAACGACAACCACTACATAAATAATGCGAACACATAATGAACGGCATCCAAAACCTCAAACTCAGTCGAGTTGAGTGAGGACACCACCACAATGGTTACCTTGGTATTCTCGGTGTGAGAATCCAGAAGTTATGGGCTCTGTATGAACTTGGTTAGAGGCAGAGACTAGTGGAACAATAATCGTGTAGATGATTGAGCAAATGGGAGATGAGAAGTGTTTATCGAACTAATGCTCAATTGTGTATAAGAAGGCAGCCTATCGTATAGACAATGCTATGCGATCATTTAACTACGACCAACTAAGTGAACTATTGTATAGTGACACTCCACGATCGTTTAGTCTCTCTGTGAGCTATCATTTAGTGAAACAATTTCACTTGATAACATTTTGTGTGTCTCTTTCCAAATTAAGCAACTCTCTTAATTTTAGGAAAACATTTTTTCTTTTATCTCACAGTTACCATAAAACCACCAATAACCTCCCACTCAATTGGTTATTAGAGAAAAAGATATAATTATCCAATAATTAATATTATTATAAATATATACGATAACCAACTTACCATATTATATTTATAACCTATAGTTTTAATATTTCATCTAATGAAACATATAAACCATGGTTTTCTTTCTATTTCATGGTGCTTAATGTAAATCATATTTACATTAATCTTCCACTTGATGTATCTATTACATCACACCGATTATATCATATAATCGAATTTCCTCTTGTCAATTTGAACATTTCAAATCAACCCCAAGAACTGATCCTCAACTTGAATCCATTGAGCTATCAAGGGGACCTTATGGACCTGTAGCTTGAAGCTTCAACGGTATGTGAATAACTGACTAAACTCTTTAGTCAGGGGATTCACCATCCATTAACTGTCGGGCACTCCACTAAGGACCAACAGCTGCACTTTCCTTATTACAGATATATTTTATGTCCATATCAACCAATCAACAGTGCGATAACCCTTCACAGATCGCTCGTAAGTATAACTGGGCCAATTCACCGTTATGCCCATATAGTTACATCTTACTCCTTAAGAACCACTGATCCCTCTAATGAACATAAGTCATAGTCCTACTATGACTGAGTCCTTTCTTTCAAAGAAAAGCTGCGGCCACTATGTTCAAGACCCGGAATCAATCCTTAAGAAAGCAATCTATCTACTTACCCCAGCTTCGAGGAAGGAGTGAATTCCATCTTGTGTAACTGAGTTCCCAACTCCCAAATCAGACAAATCCACAAAAAGGTAGGCTTATTGAGTTTGAAATCTAGTCACTCTCACCCATACTAATCAAAGGACTGCCCTCAAAGGCAGGAGTTCCCAAAACACTCAGGATTAAGGTCATGTCACCTCCGGTCGTTTAGGTAAGATGTAAGTTGCAAGTATCAACGACGTTATATAAAGAGACTAGTCATCTTGTGGTCCGGTCTTATACAAACTCTTTGTATAAGACACCCCGCTCGTATGTCTCCACATGAATGGTCAGGATCAATTATCTGTAGTAGTTCACAACACTTGTAAACCTCTACAAAGTGGGTCGTATCTGTAGTGTCATCAGGATCAGGTATCCCTCCTTAATCCTTATACTACAGACCTTTTTAGTTTATCACTTAAGGTATGATCCACTTGTATATCTAATATACATGCTTAAGTTTACATACAATAACCATGGAGCTTTGTTTATTGGATATGAATAAATGCCAAATAAAATCACTGTTATTTTATTCATAACAATGTGTACAGTTTATAAACTAAGAAACTCCAGGAGAATTAGGACACCAATCCCAACACACACCATGAGATCTATCCTCGGCCTCAAGGCACCCTGGGAATGTCCCCCTAAAGGATGGTGTTTGGGTAGGTCAATACCAAGGTGAATGGAGAGAATGTTCATAATGAGTGGGAGCGAGACGTGTGACAACATATCCCACGGTCTCTCTCATTAGTTTGGATAACATTTTTGTGCATCACCTCGAGGCTACCTTGGAGTGTCCCCCTATAGAATGACAGTTTTGCACGACTCTTTATCTGATCTCCTCTATAGGATAAGGTCACTTTAGTCTCTTTTCTTAATCTGCTTTTTTCCTATGGTGGGCACATTAGGGCATGACTCTAGGGCCGGAAATGAAGAGTTACACTTACGTGGAATTGTTAAAGGTTAACAGTTCTGGAACGAAAAATGGTGATTGTTAGGGTCAGTTACAAGAGTTGTTTCTGCCTAATGGTTGAAAGTGTCTCAACCCAGTGAAGAGGCATCTGATCACCCCACCAGTGACATTTGTCCTGCCTTACTAAGGCATCATTGCGAAATAGATGTCTTTTCAATTAGGGTACATGGAAACTATTTTGCTAAAACTAAAATTGGGGTTAAAAGTGGTATTGCATAGACTCATTAAGTTTGTTTGTATTTTCAGCAAGTTAGAATGGCAACAGCCACATTAGCTCTATTAAGTGCCGATAAATTGATTGGTGAGAAGTACGATAGTTGGAAACACACGATCACTACTATTTTAATCATCAATGACTTGAGGTTCGTCCTTATGAAGAAGTATCCTCCTATTCCACCTTAAAATGCCACTCGAAATGTTTGGGAGGCTTATGAGCATTAGACATGGGTGAACAGGAAGGCCCGAGCTTACATCTTGGCCAGTCTGAATGAAGTTTTGGCCAAGAAGCATGAGCCTATGGTCTCACCGCGTGAGATCATGGAGTCCCTGTGGAGAATGTTCGGACAACCATCTTGACAGCTCAAGCACGAAACTTTGAAATGCATCTTCAACTCCAAAATGAAGGAAGGCATCTCTGTTCGTGAACATGTGCTGAACATGATTGTCCACTTCAACGTGGTGGAGATGAACATGTCGCGCATCGATGAGGGCAGCGAGGTTAGCATAATTTTGCACTCGTTGCCAGATAGCTTCCCGCACTTTGTCAGTAACACATTACTGAACAAAGTTGACTATCGAGGTAAGGAGAAGAAGGTTGTTGAGGCAAATGTTGCTGCATCATCAAAGAAGTTCCATCGAGGTTCGACCTCAGGGACTAAGTCTACACCTTCTACTTCTAACACTTTCTAGTGGAAGAAGAAGAAGGGTGGTAAGGGGAAGGGGAAGACACCTGCTAACTTATAATATGTCGCCCAGTGGGGTAGGCGACCAGTGCCGAATGACAAAGGAAAGTGTTTTCATTGCAACCAGGATGGGCAATGGAAGCGGAATTGTCCTCGCTGGATAAAGGAGAAGAAGAAGGCTAAGGTCAAGGCAAAACAAGGTAAATATGACTTACTGGTTTTAGAAACTTGTTTAGTGGAGAATGATGATTCTACCTGGATTATTGACTCTGGGGCCACTAATCATGTTTGTTCTTCTTTTCAGGGGATTAGATCCTCACAACAGCTTGAGGTTGGAGAGATGATGATGCAAGTAGGCACCGGACATGTTGTCTCAGCTGTGGTAGTGGGAGGGCTCCAGTTGACTTTACAGAACAAGTTTATCATATTGAATGATGTGTATGTAGTTCCCAAGTAAGAACTTAATTTCTGTAAAGTGTCTGATACAATGTAAATATACTCTTCATTTTGAATTGAATAAAGTATTTATTCATAAAGTTGGAGTTGATATTTGTTAAGTGAAACTAAAAAACAATTTGTATGTGCTAAGGCCATGAGGAACAAGTTCCCTCCATAACATAGAGATGTTTAAAACTGTCATAACTCAAAATAAACGACAAAAGGTTTCTCCTAAGGAAAATGCCCAACTTTGACACCTTCGATTAGGGCACATCAATCTCAATAGGATTGAGTTGTTGGTGAAGAATGGACTTCTAAGTGAGTTAGAGAAAACTTCTTTACCAGTGTGTGAATCATGCCTTAAAGGCAAGATGACTGAAAGACCTTTTACTGGAAAAGGTTATTAAGCCAAAGAGCCTCTAGATTATTGCATTCAGACCTTTGTGGTCTGATAAATGTGCAAGCTAGGGGAGACTATGAGTATTTCATCACTTTTACTGATGATTACTCTCGATATGGGTATGTTTATTTGATGCAACGGAAGTCTGAATCCTTTGAACAGTTCAAAGAGTTCAAGGTTGAAGTTGAAAACGCATTGGATAGACAGATTAAAACACATCGATCATATCGGGGTGGAAAGTTTTTGGATTCGAAGTTCCAGAACTATATGATAGAACATGGAATCATTTCCCAACTCTCAGTGCCCAGTACACCTCAACAGAATGGTGTAGCGGAGAAAAGAAACAGGACCTTGTTAGATATGGTTCGGTCGATGATGAGTTATGCTTCCTTATCGAACTCGTTTTAAGGTTTTGTAGTGGAGACTGCAGTTTATATCCTCAACTGTGTTCCTTTCAAGAGTGTTGCGAGAACACCTTTGGAGTTGTGTAACGGGCGTAAAGCTAGTTTGTGCCACTTCCGAATATGGGGTTTCCCATGTTGGGATTGGTGTCCTAATTCTCCCAGAGTCTCGTAGTTTGTAAACTGTACACATTGTTATGAATAAAATAAGAGTTATACAAAGCTCCATGGTTATTGTAGGTAAACTTAAGCATGTATATGAGATATACAAGTGGATCATGCCTTAAGTGATAACCTAAAAAGGTCTGTAGTATAAGGATTAAGGAGGGATACCTCATCCTGGTGACATTACAGATACGACCCACTTTATAGAGGTTTGCAAGTGTTCTGAACTATTATAGATGCTAGATCCTGACCATTCATGTGGAGACATGCAAGTGGGGGTGTTCTATACAAAGAGTTTGTATAAGACCGGACCACGAGATGACTAGTCTCTTTATATAACGCCATTGACACTTGAGACTAACATCTCACCTAAACGACCATAGGTGACATGACCTGAATCCTAGGTGTTTTGGGAACTCCTGCTGTTGAGGGCGGTCCTTTGATTAGTATGGGTGAGAGTAGCCAGATTGCCAACTCAAAATACCTACCTTTTTGTGGATTTTTCTGATTTGGGAGTTGGGAACTCAGTTACCCAAGATGGAATTCACTCCTTCCCCGAAGCAGGGGTAAGTAGATAGATTGATCCCTTAAGGGCTAATTTCGGGTCTTAAACATAGTGGCCACAATTTCTCTTTGGAAGAGAGGACTTAGTCATAGTAGGACTATGACTTATGTTCATTAGAGGGATCAGTGGTACTTAAGGAGTTAGATGTAACTACAGGGGCAGTATTGGCCCAACTGTACTTACGAGCGATTTGTGAAGGGTTATCGCATTGTTGATTGATTGATATGGACACAAAATATATCTGTAGTAAGAAGAGTGCAGTTGTTGGTCTTTAGTGGAGTGATCGAAAGTTAACAGATGGTGGATCCCGTGACTAAAGAGTTTAATCAGTTATTCACTTATCATTGGAGCTTCAAGCTATAAGTCCATAAGGTCGCCTTGATAGCTCAATGGATTCAAGTTGAGAATCAGTTCTTGATTTTGATTTTAAATGTTCAAATTGACCAGAGGAAATTCGAATATATATGATATAATCGGTGTGATGTATGAGATACATCAAGTGGAGGATTAATGATAATGTGATTTACATTAAGTACCATAAAATAGAAAAAGAGCTATGGTTTATATGTTTCATGAGATAAAATATTAAAACTATAGGTTATAAATATAATATGGTAAGTTGGTTATCATATATATTTATAATAATATATAATAATTATCTCTTTTTCTCTAATAACCAATTGAATGGGAGGTTATTGGTGGTTTTATGGTAACCGTGAGATAAAAGGAAAAATGTTTTCCTAAATTTAGTAGAGTTGCTATTCTCAGAAAGAACTCATGGTTTGCTGTCAATGAATTGGATTCACTAAACGATAGTTGAAAGAGAGACTAAACGATCGTGGAGTGTTACTATAAGATAGTTGACTCAGTTGGTTATAGCTAAACGATCGCAGGGCTTTTTCTATACAATAGATTGCCTTTTAAATGATTGAGCATTCCTTTATACGAAAGACACTTCTCATCTCCCACTTGCTCAATCGTCAACACAATTGTTATTCCTTTGGTCTCTTCCTCTAACCAAGTCCACAATGAGAATACCAAGATAGCCATTGTAGGGGTGTCCTCACTCAACTCGACTGAGTTCGAGGTTTTAGAGGTTGTTAATATGTTAGGGCCTCGGTGTTTTTGAACATAATTAACAAGAAATCAAGTCTATAATTCAAAGTGTTTGAGTTTATCGAGTCATTCGTGATGATGTTTTGAAGCATGGAGATTCGGTTCTCAACGAAGAAGAAGACCAAGAGTTGGTCGTGTCGTGTAGATGTTAGTCCTGCCCGATAGTGTGGACGCTGGAATGGGAGCATTTGATGCTCATCGTTTAGTAAGAGACGTGGGCACTAAACGATCATGTAGTTAGCATGCCTCATCGCATAGACACTGACTACACAATCACGTGGTATACAATACTTTGGCGCTCGCTCAGCAATCGTTTAGATGATTGTGCTTCACCGCATCATTGTTTTTTAGATGATCGTTTAAGGTTTTCATTATGCGTGGCGCGCTGCACGATCGCATACCTCGTGCTTCATCGTATAGTAAAAGGTATACGATCGTTGCTAAACGATCGTTTAGCTCTGGAAGCATTGGTAAACAATTGAGTAAAGCTTTTACTCTTTTGTGTAGGTGATCACTTGGAGTTTGGTCGAACTTCGACCAGACGGTTCAAGACTAGGTTTTCCTGTTTGAACCAGAGACTCTTTTCTTTTGTAATAGTTAGCTTTTAGTTTTGAGGATTTGAGACTAATTATCCCGGTTCATCAATTTTTGTTTAATATATATGAGATGTATGTGGTTTATATGACACAATGTATGATATATAGATTTGAAACCCACCTTAGATACTGCAATTATTCATGCATCATGTATTATAAGTGTTATAGTATGGCATGATGAAATTACAAGAGAGCATGCGCATGCATCATGAAATATAAGAGTTATATTTATGCATGCAGTAAGCATATTCATGCATCATCTTTAAATTATAAGCGTTATAGTAATAAGGGTGAATGGAAGTATGTTTGCTTAGTTCGTTACTGTGTTATATAAGAGTTATATAAAAGTAGCAATTAATGAACAATGCATGGAGCATGACACTTAGACTAATTTACAAGCATTATGAATGCCTTATATGTGTTTGCTTCGCGTTGTGGTTGGTTTTGGTTGTTTCTGTTATAAGCGTTATAATAGAAATTAGAACTAAAATTGATAAGAAAGAGTTGCATGTGGACTTAGGCGAACTCATGTTTTAAAAGGGTTTTAAAATTGGATTGAGATAGACCTAAGTTCAAGGTTCTAATGGGATTAGCAACCTAGTTTAATCTTTTTAAAACGGTTTAATATGATTAAATTGATTGGATAAAAGATTAAAATTGTATTAAATCTATCTATAAGGGACCTTTTGAGGTGGGTTCTGTCTAGGCTGGGGTACTTAAGCTGACGGAAACAGAACACCCCTACCTGGGAACCTACCTGGAAAGGTGAATTAGATAGATTTTCTACAAACATGCGATAGTTGGTCAAAGACTTCATCAAAATGGATGATGATCAAAAGTTGTTCAACTATCCATGGTAAAAGTTACTCTTGGGCAAACCTAAAAAGTCACTTAATTAAAATTCTTAGTCGTGTCTTTTCTAAGTAAACTAAACCCTGGTTTATAAAATACTCAGTGGGAGGAAGAGATATATATGATATGTTAATGATTCCACTCACGTTTCTCCCTGAATGTTAACGCCGTGAGATTCATGCTTGGCCTCGTGGTGCCCTGGGAGCATCCCATTTCGGAAAGTGTTTGTATGAGTCAATATCAAGGTGGATGGAGAGAGTGTTTATAGTAAGTGGATGAAGGGTGTGTGTCAACACGTTCTACGGACTCCTTCATTTGTTTGCACCATGAGATCATTCTTGCACTCCCTTATGGTGCCTTAGGAGCGCCCCCCTTCGGATGGGTTTTGTGTAGTTGATCAATATCAAGGTGAACTCCAGAAATAGATAGGGTAACTTTAGAGCCTAAAACGGCGGACTCCAGATATGACTTATGTTCATTAGAGGGATCGGATGTTTCCCTTTGATTGCCTACATGGGGTGGAACTCTAGAGCCTAAAACAGCGGGTCACACTTATGGGAAATTGTTAAGTAAGTTAATGATTTCTTGACCAAACCAATGATGGCTAGTCGTTATAGGAGCAAGAGTTGTTATGGTATTAATGGCTGGTTGAGAATGTCTCAATTCAGAGGAGGGATAAATTGACCACCCTTCGGTGGCTTTTGTCCTAAACCTTTGGAGTGTCATTGCAAAACTAGATGTCACACGAGGTTCATGTTAGTTTTGCTAAATCGTATTGGATGTTGTATGTTTTTTCAACGAGTATTTGCTTAAAAGATAACGTAGGTCAATGTGTTTTTGTTTTCAGCAACATGTTTGATTTTTCGTTAAATGCCTCTAGTTTGATCGGTTACATACAGTGGAAAGAGTCTTGTAAAACGTATTTCGTGGTAAATGACCTCGAGTTTGTCATGGTTGAGGAGTTTCCTTAAGTCCCGACCCTTGATGCACCGCGAAGTGTTCGTAATGCATATGAAGTGTGGATGAAGGCTAATTCATTGGCCTGACTTCACATATTGGCTAGCATACCTGATGTTTTGGCCAAAAGGGTTAAGAACGTGATCATTGAACGTGAGATCATGGACTCGTTGCAAGATTTTTTTGAACGTCAGTTCTTACTTTTCAAGCACAGAGGGATGGATGATAAAGATACCAGTAGTGTCAGTTCCCATGTTAAACTCCAGGAAGAGAAAGCAAGTGTTGCTAACTCTGTTAAAGTTCATAGAAGAGAAGTGTTCTCTAAAATGGAACTTGGAGCTTATTTAGGTTCTGATACTAAATTCACCACTTCTAAAAGAGGAGGAAGTATAAAGATAGTAAATATGGTCTTGGAGACGTGTTTGGTAAAGAATGATGATTTTGCCTGGATCCTTGATTTAGGTGCTACTAATCACATTAGTTTCTCTTACCAAGGATTCAGTTCCTGCCACAGGGAGAGATGAATCTTTGAGTCAGTACTGGTGAGGTTGTTTCAATTGTTGTTGTAGGCAGGCTGAAGTTATTTTTGGACAAGAAACATTTCTGTTACTGGCTAATATTTTGTTATAGAGCCAAGGAACCCTTGGAGCTTGTACATTCTGACCTATGTGGTCTGATGAGTGTTAGATCTTGAGATTGGTATGAATATTTCATCTCTTTCATAGATGATTATTCAAGGTATGGGTATCTCTACCTAATGCAACGTAAGTCTGAAGCCTTTGACAAGTTCAAGGAGTATAAGGCTGAAGTTGAAAACTTGTTAGGTAAGAAGAGAAAAACACTACGATCTGATCGTGGTTGAGAGTATATGGACCTCCAATTCTAGAACTATATGATAGAACATGGAATTGCACCCTAACTCTCGGCCCTCAGCAGAATGGTGTATCAGAAAGGAGAAACAAAACCTTGTTGGACATGGTTCGGTCTATGATGAGTTATGCTCATCTTCTAGACTCGTTTTGAGGTTTTTTAGTGGACACTGCATGTTATATTTTGAACAATGTTCCCTCAAAAAGTGTTTTTGAAACATCTTTTGAGTCCTGGAGAGGCTGTAAAGGTAGTTTACACCACTTCACGATTTGGGGGTGTCTGGCCCACGTGCTTGTGACTAACCCAAAGAAGTTGGAACTTTCGTCTATGATCCAAGTGAGAACAAAGTGTTTGTTTCTACAAATTCTATCTTCTTGGAAGAAGACCACATAAGGGATCATAAACCACGAAGTAAACTTGTTTTATGTGAGATTTCTAGTGAGACTGGGATTACTGAAGGTTCAATAAGAGTTATTGAATAGGCCGAGAGATCAACAAGAGTTGTTGATGTCGGTACATCTAGTCAACCATTTTAAAAGTTGAGACTGCCTCAACGTAGTGGGAGGGTTGTAAGCCCACCGGATCACGACATGGGTTTGACTAAAGCCCAGAACGAGATTTCTAATGATGGGGTCGAGGATCCCATGTCTTTTGAGCAAGCAATGGAGGATGTTGACAAAGATGAATGGATTAAGGCCTTGAACCAGGAGATGGAGTCTATGTACTTCAATCAAGTCTAGGAAATAGATCTACAAGCGAAAATGAGGTGTAGATGGAAATGAGCAAACCTTTAAGGCTAGACTCGTGGCAAAGGATCTACCCAGGTTGAGGAGTGGACTATAAAGAAACTTTCTTACCTGTTGTCATTTTATGATTATGAGATATGGAAAATGGACGTCAAGATTGCCTTTGTTAATGGTAATCATGAGGAGACAATCTACATGGCTCAACTAGAGGGGTTCGTAGTTCCAGATCAAGAGCAAAGAGTTTGCAACTTAATAGGTCCATTTATGGGCTGAAACAAGCATCTAGATCATGGAACATTAAATTTGATAATGCAGTCAAATCATTTGGCTTTGATCAGAACGTTGATGAGCCTTGTGTTTACAAGATTATCAACAACTCAGTAGCTTTCTTGGTATTGTATGTCGATGATATCCTACTCATTGGGAATGATGTAGGGTTTCTGACTAACATTAAAAAGTTGCTAGCCGCCCAGTTCCAAATGAAAGATTTTGGTGAGGCACTGTACGTTCTAGGAACCCAGATCATTTGGGATCATAAGAATAAGAGGTTAGCCTTATATCAGGCATCGTACATCGATCAAATGTTGATCAGGTACATGATGCAAGATTCCAAGAGAGGTTTCTTACCCTTCAGGCTCGAAATCATATTATCTAAGGATCAATGTCCTAAGACACCTCAAGAGGTTGAGGAGATGGCACAAATTCCCTATGCTTCAGCTGTTGGAAGCTTAATGTATGCAATGTTGTGTACCAAACCTGAAATTTGCTATGCAGTAGGGAATGTCATTCATTATCAATCCAATCCAAGATTAAATCACTGGACGCCGGTCAAAACGATCCTCAAGTGTCTTTAGAGAATGAGGGACTACATGTTTGTGTATGGAGATAAGGATCTTATCCTTATAGGATACACAGACTCTGACTTTCAGACTGATAGAGATTCTCGTAAATCAACATCAGGGTTAGTGTTCACTCTGAATGGACGGGTTGTAGTGTGGCGAAGCATCAAGCAAGGATGCATCGCAGACTCCACTATGGAAGCCGAATACGTAGCCGCTTGTGAAACAGCTAAGAAAGCTGTTTGGCTGAGAAAATTCCTTACAGATTTAAAAGTTGTTCCAAATATGGATTTGCCAATCACTCTTTATTGTGATAACAGTGGGGCTATAGAAAATTCAAAGGAACCTCGGAGTCATCATAGTGGCAAGCATATCGAACGAAAATACCATTTATCAGGGAGATTGTGCATCGTGGTGATGTGATAGTCATGAAGATCGCGTTGGCCAAAACTTCTCTTTGGAAGAGAGGACTCTGTCATAGTAGGACTATGACTTATGTTCATTAGAGAGATCAGTGGTACTTAAGGAGTTAGATGTAACTACATGGTCATAACGGTTATTGGCCTAGCTGTACTTACGAGTGATCTGTGAAGGGTTATCACACTATTGATTGGTTGATATGGACACAAAATATATTTATAGTAATGAGAGTGCAGCTGTCGGTCTTTAGTGGAGTGACCGATAGTTCACGGATGGTAGATCTCGTGACTAAAGAGTTTAGTCAGTTATTCACGTACCATTGGAGCTTCAAGCTACAGGTTCATAAGGTCCCCTTGGTAACTATATGGATTCAAGTTGAGAATCAGTTCTTGGTGTTGATTTGAAATGTTCAAATTGACAAGAGAAAATTCGATTATATATGATATAATCGGTGTGATGTATGAGATACATCAAGTGGAGGATTAATATAAATGTCATTTACATGAAGTACCATAAAATAGAAAAAGAGCTATGGTTTAAATCTTTCTTGAGATGAAATATTAAAACTATAGGTTATAAATATAATCTTGTAAGGTTGATATCATATATATTTATAATAATATTAATTATTGGATAATTATATTTTTTTTCTCTAATAACCAATTGAGTGGGAGGTTATTGGTGGTTTTATGGTAATCGTAAGATAAAAGAAAAAATATTTTCCTAAATTTAGTAGAGTTGCTATTCTTGGAAAGAACTGACTGTTTGTTGTCAAGTGAATTGGATTCACTAAACGATAGCTGAAAGAAAGACTAAACGATCATTGAGTGTTACTCACTCAGTTGGTTGTAGCTAAACGATCGCAGGGTTTTCTATATGATAGATTGCCTTCTTCTAAACAATTGAGCATTCGTTTATACGATAGACACTTATCATCTCCCACTTGCTCAATCATCTAAACGATTGTTATTCTTCTAATATCTTCCTCTAACCATGTTCACACAGAGCCCAAACTTCTGGATTCTCACACCCAAAATACCAAGGTAGCCATTGTGGTGGTGTCCTCACTTAACTCGACTGAGTTCGATGATTTGGAGGCTGTTCGTTGTGTGTTCACGGTGTTCGTGTGGTGGTTGCTATCGTGCAGTGTTGCGGTCGTTGTCTTCGAGAGTTTGTGTGTTGCTGTCTTGGAGACTGAACGAGCATTCGTGATCGAGGGAGTTTGAAGAATGAGTCTTCAAAGGTATGTATATGTTATCCCTTAATGATCTAAAGCATGCTATAATTTCGTATGTTGCATGACTAGTTAGTTTCTGTTTGTGTACTATTATTGTTTGTGTTCAATTTTGAATGGAATTTGGAACGATCATTCTATTGCTCAACGAAATCCTCATGTCTTATTTCCATTAGCCCAGCACATGTGCTTAAGGCTAATCTAAAGAAACTGGAACCATTTTTGAGGTTGTGCCTCTTTGTCATCTACCCCAAAGGTACACGAGGGGGTTATTTTTATGATCCTAAGGATAACAAAGTGTTTGTGTTGATGAACGCTACCTTCCTTGAGGACGTCGATATGAGGGAGCACAATCCACATAGTAAGATCGTATTGCGTGAACTTTCCAACGAAACTACTAAAACTTGAACAAGAGTTGATAAAGAACCTGCTCCATAAGCAAGAGTTGTTGATGGAAGTTCATCTATTTGGCCAGTTCCACCTCAAGAGTTGAGGGAATCTTGACGTAGTGGGAAGGTTTCTAACCAACCTGTTTGCTATTTGGGTTTCACTTAAATCCTGGCTATGGTAGCCGATGGCGAGATTGAGGATTCGTTGTCTTATCAGAAGAAAATGGAGGATGTTGACCGGGATGAATGGGTCAAAGCCATGGATCTCGAGATGGAGACGATGTACTTCAACTTAGTGTGGGATCTTGTAGAACAACCTGATGGGGTAAAACCTATAGGTTTTAAATGGATCTACAAGAGGAAACAGGTGTCGATGGGAAGGTGCAAACCTTCAAGGCTAGACTTATGGCAAAGAGTTATACCCAGGTGGAGGGAGTCAACTATGAGGAGACTTTCTCGCCTGTTGCCATATAGAAGTCTATCCGCATCTTCCTGTCCATTGCCTCATATTATGACTATGAGATATGGCAAAGGGACATCAAGACTGCCTTTTTGAATGGTAATCTTGAGGAGACCATTTATATGATGCAACCCAAAGGATTCATAGCCCAAGGTCAAGAGCAAAAGCTTTGCAAACTGAATCGGTCCATTTATGGGTTGAAACAGGCGTCTCGATCTTAGAACATTCGGTTTGATACTGTGATCAAATTGTCCGGCTTTGACCAAAACGTTGATGAGCCTCATGTCTACAAGAAAATCATCAACAATTCAGTAGTTTTCCTAGTGTTGTTGTAGACGATATCCTACTTATTGGGAATAGTGTAGGTCTACTGACATCAGTTAAGAACTGATTAGCGACCCAATTCCAAATGAAAGATTTGGGAGAGGCTCAATTTTTTCTTGGTATTCTGATCTTTCGAGATCAAAAGAACAAAGTGCTAGCGTTGTCTCAAACATTGTACATTAACAAGATGTTGTTCAAGTTCTCGATGAAGAACTCCAAAAGAGGCCTACTGCCTTTCAGGCATGGAGTTACATTGTCTAAGGAAATGTATCCTAAGACACCTCAAGAGGTTGAGGAGATGAGACGGATCCTCTATGCATCTGCTGTTGACAATTTGATGTATGCGATGTCGTGTACTAGACAAGACATCTGCTACGTTGTGGGGATTGTCAGTGGATATCAGTCTAATCAAGGACAAGGTCACTGGACCGCTGTCAAGAATATCCTCAAGTATCTAAGGACGAGGGACTACATGCTCATGTATGGATTTAAGGATTTGATCCTTACTGGATACATGGACTCTGACTTTCAGACTGATAAGGATTCTCGAAAATCCACCTCAGGCTCAATGTTCACTCTTAACGGAGGAAATGTAATGTGACGAAGCACTAAGTAGAGGTGCATCACTAACTCCACGATGGAGGCCGAGTATGTAGTGGCTTGTGAAGTTGCTAAGGAGGTCGTTTGGCTCAGGAAGTTCCTGACTAATCCGGAAGTTGTTCCAGACATGTCTAGGCTCATCACCCTATATTGTGATAATAGTGGTGCTGTGGCGAACACTAGGGAGCCTAGGAGTCACAAGCGCGACAAACATATAGAGCGGAAGTATCATCTCATCTGTGAGATAGTGCATTGAGGGGACGTGATAGTCATGAAGATTGCTTCAGAGCACAATGTTGCTGACCCGTTTAAGAAGGCTTTCACGGCTATAGTTTTTTAGGGTCAACTTTAGAGCATGGGTCTATGGGATCACCCGTGGCTGGACTAGAGCAAGTGGAAGATTTTTGTATTGGGTCTTAGTGCCCAAGTTTATTGATTTTTACTCGTTATTATGTACACCCCACTCGCTTTACGATAAGTGGGAGATTGTTGAGGTTGATGCTCTAAACTCTTGTTGGGTTCTATAGTTTTTAAACACCTATATTGAATAAACGCTTGTGATGTAATAATATGAGATATTTTCTTCACTGTTGTCTATGAAACATGAGATGTTTTACTTGTATTTACCACAAACCAATAAACTAAGATCCCTGGTTGTCGTTGTAACTTAAGCATGTATGTTGAGACATACAAGTGGATCATGCCTTAAGTGATAACAAAAATGGTCTGTAGTATATGGATATAGGAGGGAAATCTTATCCTTGTGACACTACGGATGCGACCCACTTTGTAGATATTTCAAGTGTCATGACGTGCTACAGATGGTCTAATCTTGATCATTCATGTGGAGACATGCGAGTGGGGGTCCTATACAAACAAGTTTGTATAAAATCGGACCACAAAATGTATAGTCTTGTCATATAACGCCGTTCATGACAGAGACTTCACTTTACTAGAATGACCATAGATAACATGACCTTAATTCTGAGTGAGTTTGGAACTTCTGCCTTTGAGAGCGGTCCTTTGATTTGCATGGGTGTGAGTGGCTAGATTGCCGACTCAAACCTACCACTTTAGGTATTCGTTTGATTGGGAACCTAGGAACTCAACTACATAAGATAGAATTCACTGCTTCCCCGAAGCAGGGGTAAGTAAATAGATTGCTTCCTTAAGGGCTGATTCCGAGGCTTGAACGATGTGGCGCCACACATCTTCTCATGGCCCGAGAGATGTCCACTCATAGTAGGACTATGATGTATTATTAATTAGAGGGATCTGTGGTACTTAAGGAGTTAGATGTAACTATAAGAGAAAACGATAAATTGACCCAGTTGTTCTTACGAGCATCTGTGAAGGGTTATCGTACTGTTGACTAGTTATATCTGATGAACACAGAAATATATCTATGGTGAGAATAGTGTAGCTTTCGGTCATTAGTGGAGTGCCTGGTAGTTAACAGATGGTGGATCTCGTGACTAAAGAATTTAGTCAGCTATTCACATACCGTTGAAGCTTCAAGCTACAGGTCCATAATGTCCCTTTGGTAGCTCAATGGATTCAAGTTGAGAATCAGTTTTTGGGTCAGTTTGAAGTGTTCAAATTGACAAGAGGGAGTTTGATTATATATGATATGATTAAGTTGGTTCAATTATATATGATATAGTTGACATGATGTATGAGATACATTAATTGGAGGAAAATGATATAAATATGATCTATATCAAGTAAAGGAGAAAAGAACTATGGTTTAGATGATGCATATGATGTAATATTAAAACTATAGGTATAAATATAATATGATAAGTTAGTTATTATATTTATTTATAATTAAAACAATTATGAGATAATTGTTGGTGGTATCTCCTTAACCATGCGTGAAAGTGGGAGGTTTTATTCAGTTTTCATAACTGAAGGATAAAATGAAAAGTACTTTCATTTTGGAAGTGTATCACTGGATCGCTTCATTTGAGTACACCGCCAATCGTTTAGTTCACGAGAGACTACATGACAGCTTCAAGTGTTTGTCTAAACAATCGTGTACCTGCGCCATTGTCTAAACGATCGTATAGATTTTTTACTAAATGATTGTGTGGCTAGCGAGTTTCATTAAACAATCGTGTAAATGATCAAGCTATTTTGCCTCTTTCCCTCTATACGATTGTCTTCCACCTCGGGGGCATATTCATACCATTCTATAAGATCTGAAAATGCTATGTCACACTTACAAGAATTACTAATTGTTAATAAAAATCTTGACCGAAAACGATAACCAAATAAACTTTAGGAATAAAGAGTTCTTCTGATATAGTATTTGGTCAGGATTGTCTTGCCTCAGTGTAAGTATTTTTTACTGCCCCACAGTAGCAACTATTCTGAATCACTGAAGTATTGTTGCAAAATAAATAAAGGAAAATGGGTACTTTATTTCTTTACTAAAAAATTGGATTTAGATGCATAAGTTTAATAGAATTTGTTTAAATTTTTTTTAGCAATGTCAAATTCAATTATACAACTGCTCACTTTCGATATGTTTAATGGAGAAGGATATTCAAACTTGATGATTTGAGGTTTGTGTTAACGGAGGAATGTCCTCCGATTCCCAATACAAAAACGAACCGAAGTGTTCGGGACATCTATGATCGGTGGGTTAGGGCTAATGGAAAAGCCATGGCTTATATCTTAGCAAGTATATCTGATGTACTTAATAAGAAACATGAAGTAATTCCCACCACCCGTGAGATAATGGTGTAACTCCAAAAGATGTTTCGACAACCGTCATCCTCTTTTCGACATAAAGTCGTTAAGTATGTTTATAGTACTCGCATGAAATATGGTACCAACGTCAGAGAACATGTTCTCGATATGATGGTCTATTTTAATATTTCTAAGGCTCATGGGGCGACGATAGATGAAACTAGTCAAGTCGGTATGATATTAGAATCTCTTCCGAAGAGTTATCTACCTTTTCAGACCAATGTTGTTATGAACAAAATTACTTACAATTTGACTACATTGTTGAACGAACTGTAGACGTATCAATCTATGATTAAACTTAAGGAAAGTGAAGTAAATGTTATTTAACGACCTAAAAAGTTTCTCAAGGGTTTTACATTTGGAACAAAACCCGCTGATAAATAGAAGTCTATTCACTCTTCTTCAAAAGACAAAAAATGTATAAATGAAGAAGAAGGGTAAAGGGAATAAGAAAACCACTGCAAAGAAAAATAAAAACAAAGCTCCCAAAGGGAAATGTTTCCATTATGGAGAGAATGGGCATTGAAAACGTAATTGCTCAAAGTACTTAGCAGAAAAGAAAGCGAAAAAAGAAAACCAAGGTAAATCAGATTTACTAGTAGTTGAAACGTGTCTAGTGGAGAATACTCACCTAACCTGGATATTAGATTCGAGCGCTGCTAATCATGTTTGCACTTTTCTATAGGAAACTAGTTCTTGGAAACAACTTTCTGAACAAAAGATGACTTTCAAGGTGGGAATGAGAGAAGTCATTTCGGCTCATGTAGTGGGAGATGTCAAGCTATTTTTTGGAGAATCTTTCATCTTACTTAGAAATGTATTTTATGTACCTAAGATGAAAAGAAATTTAATCTCTATTTCCTGTCTGCTAGAAAATATGTACAGAATATCTTTTGAATCTAATGAAGTGTTTGTTTTTTTCAAGAGGTGTTCATATTTGTTCTGTAAGACTCAAAAATAACTTGTACATATTAAAACCAATTGAAGTAAAGACCATTCTAAATATAAAGATGTTTAAAATGGCTGAGACTCTAAATAAAAGATGGAAAATTTCTCCTAAGGCCTATCTTTGGCACCTCAGACTTGGTCATATTAATCTCAACAGGATTAAGGGATTGATTAAAAATGGTCATCTAAGTTTGTTAGAAGATAATTCTTTAACTCCATGTGAATCATGTCTTGAGGGAAAAATGACCAAAAGAACTTTTTCTGAAAAAGATCTTCATGCCAAAGAACATCTCGAACTTATATATTTAGACCTATGTGGTCCGACGAATGTAAAAGCACGAAGAGGGTATCAGTATTTTGCCAGTTTTATTGATGATTACTCTAGATATGGCTAAATTTACTTAACAAGTCACAAGTCTGAAACTCTTGAAAAGTTCAAAGAATTTAAGACTGAGACAGAAAATTTTTAAGTAAAAGAATTAAAACACTTTGATCTAATCGAGGTGGTGAGTAAATGGATTTACAATTCTAGAACTATCTAGTACATCATAAAATTCAATCCCAGGTCACAACTCCTGGAACACCACAACAAAACAGTGATGCAGAAAGGAGAAATCGAACTTTGTTAAACATGGTCCAATCAATGATGAGTTATGCTTAGTTGCCTCAATTCTTTTGGGGGTATGCAATACAGACTGCAGTATATATTCTAAACGTCGTTCCTTCAAAAAGTGTTTCAGAAACACCGCATGAGTTATCGAAAGGACGCAAAAGTAGTTTATGTCATATTCATATATAGGGTTGTCTAGCACACTTGTTGGTACAAAATCCTAAGAAACTAGAAACACGTTCAAAGTTATGCCTCTTTGTGGGATACCTAAAAGAAACAAAAGGAAGACTATTCTATGATCCCTAAGAAGATAAAGTGTTTGTATCGACAAATGCTACATTCTTGGAAGAAGATCATGTTAAAAATCATCAACCTTGTAGTGAACTAATATTACAAGAAATGACCAAAGATACTACAAAAAAAATCAATAAGAGTTGTTGATCAAGCTGGTCTATCAACAATTGTTGTTGCCCCGTCACATTCTTCTCAAGAGTTGAGTATGCCTCGACGTAGTGGGAGGGTTATTCAGCAACCTGAATGCTACACTGGTTTAACAGAAACTTAAGACATCATACATGATGATGACTTAGAGGATCTATTAACCTTTAAAAAGGCAATGGAAGATGTTGATCGTGAATAGTAGATAAAAGCCATGGACATTGAAATGGAGTCAATGTACTTCAATTCTGTCAGAGAACTTGTAGATCAACCATATAGGGAATCTATAGGTTGCAAATGGATCTACAAAAGAAAAGGAGACCAAATTGGCAAGGTGCAAACCTACAAAGCCAAACTCGTGGTAAAAGGTTTTACCCAAAGAGAAAGGATTGATTATGAAGAAACCTTTTCTCCTGTTGTCAGGATAAAATCTATTAGGATACTTCTATCCATTGCCACATATTATGACTATGAAATATGGCAAATGGATGTCAAGACAGCTTTTCTGAACGGCCATCTTGATGAAAGTATTTTTATGTCTCAACTAGAAGGGTTCATCGAACAAGGACATGAACAGAAAGTCTGTAAGCTTAAACGATCCATTTATGGGTTAAAGCAAGCTTTAAGATCCTAGAATATAAGATTTGATACTACGATCAAATCTTATGGCTTTGAATTGAATGTTGACAAACCTTGTGTATACAAGAAAATAGTCAACAAAACTGTAGTATTCTTAGTACTTTATATTGTTGATATCTTGCTCAGTGAGAATGAGACAAGCTTCCTTGCTAACGTAAAGAGATGGTTAGCAACAAAGTTCCCAATGAACCCCTAGTTATAGCATAAATACTTGTAATAACCAAGAAATTTGTTGTTTAAACTTCAGGTATCCATATATTCTTCCACTTGCCCTAGATTTTATATACCTCGTAGTCCTAGTCCAACTAGGTAACCATCGAACACTTTAGCTATGAGGGCCTTTGTAAATGGATCAGCTAGATTGTCTTCTAAGGCTATTTGTTTAACGATCAAGTCTCCTCGTTGTACTATGATAGCTCTAAAAAAGAGTTATTATTCCTAGTTTAATTTAGGCTCGTTAATGGATTTTATGTGTTTATTGTCTTATTTTGTAGGTATCATGCACTGAGAAGGTAGAACCAAGAAACCGAAGTCAAATAGGACTAATATGAAGCAATTTGGAGATGATTTGAGTAGCCAGGTTTTAAAAGAGTGAAAATTATGAAATTTTCACTGTCACAGGGTTGCAACACTAGCCTGACGCTTGCCTGACGCTCTAAGGTAGAATGTTCAACATTGCAACGCTATTTGCAGTATTGCAATGCTCCAAAGTTACACAACGAAAGCGTTGCAATGCTGTAATTTTTCCTATAAATACTCCCCCTCGGCCCTAGGTCAAAATATGTAGTAAGTCAGTCTGGTTTGCCTATGAATCCAGCTTTCGATCGCTTACTGTACTCTTTGTTCTGTGGAGGCCAAATTGATCAAGACCAAAGTCAGACTTCATTCTTTTTCTATTCCCTTCAATTTTTAGTATCATTAGGTTAGTTTTTATTTTATTTTCGGATTATGGACGTGTTTTGGATTGTATCCTGTCGGTTTGTCTATGAATCGATGAGGTAATCTTTCATTTAGTTCTTGGATCAGGCATTCTTGTATTTTGATGAGTTTTCTATTCAATTCTATGCTTTAATTCAGAATTATGTTTTTCTTGAATCTTGTTTAATTTAGATTTTCTTTTATATGACGCCCCTATCATGATCGCATGTCTTAGCTAGTTAAATTCAAGCTTGCACATATCCTTGTAATCATCCATGCTTTGAATTTACCCTTGTAGCACAGATTAGATGAGCATGCTTAGGTTTATAGGCTGTCCTTGAATCTTTGGATCGTACATTTAGTCTAGATTTAAAGAATAAATTGTTTATCTGAACATGACTGTCCTGACACTTAATCAACATAGTTGAATCCTGAATCTTAATGCATGTGTTTCTAGTTCCTTATGGCCGCTAAAGACCCAATTGCATATAGAAGGATGTAGGTTAGTTGAGGCACGGTATTTCCAGCCTTAATTATGAATTAGAATGCTCGATTGGTTTGGATTAATTGATTGTCGGCCTTTGTATAGATTAGTTAATTCGCATCGATTGGGTTGCTATGCATGCATAATTCGAATATATGATATGTTAGTGAAAACAATGATTTAATTTACATTGAATAACTACTTCATCCGAGAACTAAATGAATCCACTGTCGTTCCGTATATCCCTTGATTTTCCTTTTCTTGCATGTTTAGAATTTTAAAACCAAAAACCAAACCACTGTTTTTATTGTTTTTCCACAGTTAAATCTAACCCAAAAGAAATTAATTCTTTGCTTCTCTATGGTTTGATCCTACATTTGCCATTGTTGCTACGCTTTAGTAGTAATAGGAGCAATTCAGTGATTTTACAAATTTTCTTTTGAACAAACTCAAAGCTTATTAACAACATAAGCTTTGGGCCTGTCAGAAGGCATACTATCTCCATGATGAGATGGTACTTACACTCGATGTACTTCCCGCACTTATAGGTTCTTGGTTCTTTTGAGTTTGCAGCTGCTCTTTTGCTGCTTAGCCATATTGCTTCTTTTGCTGCTTCACTTGCAGCTACATACTCCGCTTCCACGGTAGAGTCAGCAATACAAATTTTCTTTATACCCTTCATATTACAGCTCCTCGATTTAAAGTGAATTATGAACCCAAAGTAGATTTCCTAGAATCTACATTGGTTTGAAAATCAGAATCATTGTATCCTGTAAGGATCAGATCCTTAGCACTATACACAAGGCTATAGTCCCTCATTCTTCGAAGATACTTGAGGATGTTTTTAACGGCAGTCCAATGATGACTAGTCTATGACAACCTAACACTTATATGCATGTTTGCTCCTGTTTTATGGTTCATTATGATTTCTAGTCTATGACACATTCCCTTGTGCTTTTAATTTGAATTACATGATGTTTTATAGGAGTAATAATGATTTTTAGCCCCTTTTAAAATTTTACTTAGTTCTCATGCACGCTTAAGTTCTTTGTTTGTTTATATTAGGTCATGCATGCTTAGAATCATATTACTTAACCTGTATTTTTGTTATCACTCCGATAGGCCCCACTTATTTGAGAGTGTCTTGAATGATGGTTTGTAATATAATATTGAGGGAGTAGAAATATGATATATATGCCTACTAAAAAATTATCTGATTTATTTTTGCACTTAAAGAAAATATCATGAAAAAAAAGAAAAAATGAACTTGTAATGTTATGCATGACTAAGGGTAGAAAGAGGTACCTTGCTATGTTGTCAGCCCACTAATTATAGAACATCTTGCATAAGAGTTGGTAGTGTAATATTGAGGGAGAAAATGTGTGAAATCATTGCCTACTAAAAGAAAGAGGAAAAAGAAAGAGTCGGTCGACAATAAAAAATATTTCTCTCGAAATCAAAAGAGTATCAAAAAGAGAAAGAAAGAAAGATAAAACTTGTAGTTTGTATGCATGACTAGGGGTAAAAAACTTGAAATGTGTATGCATGACTAGGGTTAAAAAGAGCTGCATTTTGTTGTGATCAGCTAGGACACCCACAAGAAAAGAGTGGGTACTAGGGGTGTACATGGGCTGGGTTAGGCCAGGTTAGGGATTTTTTTGTGGACCAATCTGAATGTTCGGTTTGGCTTTAACTGAATCCTATCGGTTCCATTTTGAAGGGCCAACCAAACCTAACCCGACCTAATATTTTTCAGCTTAGGTCGGGTTGGGTCATCGGGTTGTGCCTTTTTTTTGCCTTTTTTATTTTCCCTTCCTTTCCTCTACATTGAAGAGTTCAAGATTAACAAGCTAAGGATGATTAAACCCATAACCCAAAACTCAACTCCAAACACCACCAAAGAAAAAAGAAATATAAATAAGCTTTTTTTGGTAAATCTACAACGAAATTTCAAAATTAGGCAATGTTTCACCCATGGAAGTCGCAAAAGATGAAAAGAGCACATTTACACATATTTCACAATGAAAGTAAAGTATAATTAGATAACAAAATTTAAAGAAAGTAAAATAAAAGCCACTATTGCACAGAAACAGAAAAAGAGAGAAACCATGCCAAGTGAATGAAGGCTTTCTCCCAAGCCACAGCTTGACCAGATTCATTCCCTTCTCTATTAATAACATTGTTTACTAAAATAGTTATTGATGACGGGCAAAAATGCACGTCATTATACACCTTTTATTTAGAATTATGAAAGCTGTTAAGTAGAAGATGCGGCGATTATATTAAGAATTCATGAGAAAACGAGCTTGCGTCGATCAACATTAAGAATCTCAGCTAACCCATTTTTATGCGTTATTATGCGTTCAATTGTTTATTTTTGTAGCAAATGCAGAAATCGACCACATGTGGGGAATCTTTCCATCACAAAGGCAAACGCATACGTTCGACGCATGGATGTTGTGGCCATTAACCGCATGCGTCCATCGCATAGAAGTTGCGGCTATAGAGTATAACCATAATAGAGGGATGACCGCAAGGGTGGTGGAATGCATTGATACTCCGGAAACCAAGCATGAACGCATACCTCGGGAGTATCAAAAGGTGATATTGACATTTCACCTACCACGCCGTTAGCAGCAGAGATTTAGAGCAAGTCTATCATGTTCATCACACCGTTAGCTGCAGAATTTCAGAGAAGGACTATTAATGTTGTCGATGATCAAGCTCTATAAATAGAAGCCATTGAGCAAAACTTTAAATTATCCAAGTTTCTACCCTCGGGTGGATTCTTGTGATCCATACCAAAGCATGAGAAGATAGTCTTAAGAGTTTTTCATCCCCTCAACCATTCCGAGTGACGACCGGAACCTTCGTTGGAGTTAGAGCTCGAGAGAGTCTACTCCACCGCCCATCTGTGGCACCACCGACAGCCTTGACACACATCTGATGGAAGCAAGACCTTGATTCCATCTAGCCCGTCCTTTCTCTTCTATCTTTGTATTGTGTTACATTTTGGCTTAAGAGACTAATACATTTTGTGATCAATGCATTTTTATATTTTCCTTCGATTCCATCTCCATCTTCATTTACTTAACATCCTTTACTTTCATTGCATCACTAAGTAAGATTGCTAGAGTATCGCATACTTAATCATGTGGCATAGACATATGAAGCATGCAGCAAACCAACGGGAGGTGTGCGTTGCGCGAGTGTTGTGAGAAAACCTTATTTTCTTAGTGTGAAGCTGTAACAATGCTTGTCTATAAGCGGACGCAATGCTTGTCTATGAGTAGAATCAGCAGTAACCAACTGCCCGAGAGGGTAAGTAGTTAAATGCATCAAGCAATGTAAGCAAGTGTTCACTAGAGATAGGAATAATCTTACGTCAGCCATGTTGTATGCACTCATCTTGTCTTATGTATGCATCCATCACCCCTTTAGAGCTACTCGAGAAAGAGTCTAAAGAAAGAACCTAAGAATTGAGAGATCTAGGTTAGAATCTAGGCTTGAGAAAATCATATTAGAATCGCATAAGCAAGAATGCAGACTTAGAAATAAGCTCCGTTTGCTATTACATATCGGATGCGTCTTCGTCAAGTGTGTATAGCATGATCGCATAAGCTTGCGCTGTCTAGGGTTACCCTTGCGGTCGAGCTTATTGATGCGATGAAGACATCCTCGCCATTTTATCTATTTTTCCATGCATTTTACTACGCGTTAACAGTTGCCGTGTCTCTCCTCTCAGTCGTACTTCCACCGCTTAATCTGATAGTTAGTAGTAAGAGTAGTGCATAACTCATAACCCTCAACATTCTTTTATTCTTCGCCGCAAACACATTACCGCATAACATTTAGCTATAAGTGCCTGAGTTCGACCTCGGATCACCCGAGAAACTTGCGATCTCGTTATACTTGGTGAGAAAGCAAGAAAACTTGTGATAGGAGTGCATGGTCTTTGCATACGAGATTAACGAATACTTTCCATTCCAACACATAACCATCAACGCATGAGAACAAATGCATAACTTAAGACATGCATCATATATTGTGCTTCCAAATTTTCTATCTTTAGTTATTCAGAAAGAGGTATGGTAAATTACTTATGAATAATTGTTCCCAGAGTATCCCTTAATGTGGTGCTTGTATCAAGTGGAGCTTCAAGTGCCCTTCTGCAATATACAAATTGTCAAGATAGATGGAGACTACGATCACTGAAGGATTGCGATCGACAGAGGACAAAGAGATCGTTGGAGAATGAAGAGATCAATAGAGATTTTTGTGGACGACTGAAATCACAAATGGTGGCATCGTTGTAGGGTCTGGGATGGGGTGCCGTTGGGGTCTACCTGTGGGTGGGAGTCTGTGGCTGGCTAGGCTAAACTTAAAAGAAAGTAAAGGAAATATATAAAAAAAAATATATGTATATATATATATATATGTATAAAGGGATTGAATCCCAATGTGGAAGCATTTTAACACCGTGTCTTTGCATTGGGAATGGAAAAATCACATAATTGATTTACAGAAACATTAAGGCTAAGCATTCAATTAAGAAAATTTAGGACAAATACTTTGAAGAACAAATTCTTCAAGAACCTTCGTGAAAATCCTCTGCACGATCCAAAAAAAAAAAAACATGAACGACAAAACACCACTAAAAGGGCTTCCCTGCTATGACTCCGATAAGGAGTTGGATTGTGCGATCCGACTTATTTATAGGGAATTTTTTATTTTGATTTTTGAGAGAGAACATAGAGAGATGTGTTTTTATAGAGTAGGAAATTTTTGGGAACCAATTGATTCTGTGTTTTTTTTTGTGTATTTCACGCAAAAACAAACGTGAGGGGAAAGTAACCCCCCACCTCACTTTTTACTCCTCTATATAATTGTAAGGGAGTTTTTTTTATTTTAATTAATTAATTTGCTTAAGTAATAAATATATATCAAATCATATTTAATATATAATCAATAATTAAATAAATATTAATTAATTAATATAAATATCTCGTATTTATTAATAATGTATTGAAATCATATAAAATGCATATCTCTCTCTTAACATATAGTCTTTAATATGAATCTAATGCACATTAAATTTTACTATGTAGTTTTAATATGAATCCAATTCATATTAATTTAATATTTGAATCTTATTCAAATATTATTCTCTCATATTATATAGTGTTAATTATAAATCAAATTTATAATTAACCATATAGTATAACGTATCATTGTACATTATATTTTGTAGTAATCCTTATTAATATACAATTCCCTTAAATAATTTGAACAATTCAAATTATTCAAAAATTCATTGATCCTTGTTTTACCCTTAGTGGGCTAGTAGGGGAACCTAATGAACCTAAAGATTAGAAGCTCCAATGATTCGAAATTAAATTAATTAAACTCTTTCATCAACTTAATTAACATCCATTAACTATAAGTCACTCCACTAAAGATCCACAACTGCACTCTTCGCACTGTAGATATATTTTTGTATCCATGGATATAATCAATCATCAATAAGTCAATCCTTTACGTATTGCTTGTAATTACAACTGGATCAAAATTATCATTTTAGCCCTATAAATACATATTTTTCCTTATGTCCCATTGATCCTCTAATGAAAAACTTGTTTATGGTCCTACCATAAACAAATCTCTCTCGGACCAATGAGAGGAGGGGACCCTTGTTCAAAACCCAAAGTCAGCACTTAAGAGAGCAATTCATCTACTTTCTCTGAAAGTGGGAAGGATTGAATTTCATCTTCTAGAGTTATGTTCCTAGCTCCTAACTTGGACAAAAGGCCAAAATGGTAGGCTTATTGAGTCGGCGACACAGCCCACTCTCACCCATACAAAGCAAAGGATTATCTTCATAGACAGGAATCCATAACCCACTCAGGATTGAGATTGAGTTACCTATGACCATCCTATGAAATGTTAGTCTCTTCAATTAACGGTGTTATAAAGATAGAACAAAATATTTCAGGGTCCGGTCTTATACAAAGTTTTTGTACAGGATACCCTCAACTCACATATCTCCACATGAACGATTTTGGATCAAATTTGTAAGATTTACAAACTGGGCTATATCCGCAGTGTCACCAGGATAAGGCACCCAAACTTATTGATAAGTTATAGAAATACAAGTTTGTGTAGCCTTTTACTTAGTATAATTAGTGTAAATATGCAAGATATTTGTTCATTATACTAAGAATTTCTGATTAATATTCTACTTGCACTGAAGTACACTAAGAACCCCCACTGACCGCATATCATGAGTAAATTACACTAAAGTGTTTGTTTTGCAGTTAACCACAGGATCTGTTCACATGCACTAATCTTCTACCTGATGAACAAATAGTTGATCGCATGCCTCGGGATCTCTAAACCTGTGCCAGCAGATCTTCTACCAAAAACCTTCAAAATGTTGACCATGATAGCAGTGCTGATATCCTCACCTTCAACGTCAGAGATGATGATTAATCAAAGCAGGAATTCCAACAATTGTTAGCGCATGGCTCTATAAATAGAGCCTTGACGCCCATGAAGAAAGTGTTTAAGAGTCGAGATTTTACCTGAGAGAAACCTTCGGTCCGATACTTGCACCACAAGAAAAGAGAAAACAAAAAGCATTTTTCTGAGAACTTTCATCTCCAAACTCCACCACGATTCATCATCGGAGCTTTACCGAAACAAGAATCTGAGAGGGCCTTCTCCATTCCACACTACCATCTCATCACCAGCAGCCTTGACATACATCTGTTTGAAGCAAGAAATTGCTGACAACTACCATTTCCTTTACTTCTTTACTCTTTCTTCCTGGTGTATTTCATTTTCACTAAAAGATTATTCATTTTGTAAACAACTACTGTATTTCTATCTATATATATCATCATGTCTACTTTCATTATCTTCTCGATCTTTACCTTCGCTTTCCCATTTACCATGAGTTGCTAATCCTCATGGGGTATGGGGAAAGGTTAATACTATGAACTAAGTTGAACCTTTAAAGATTAACCTTGTTTTCTTAGTGTATGACTATTTAAATCCTTGCCCATGATCACTCATTGAGTCAAGCAACTATGACTAACTGCTCGAGAGGGTAAGTAGTTGTGGATCTCACTAATCAAAGTAAGAAGTGTTTCTAGAGATAGAAATAACCTTATGCTCAATGCAACATCGCTCACGCATCATAGAAATATGATAAGCATGGCTAGCCGTCGAGAGGTATGCGATGAACGTATGTTGCGAGCCAGGATTATCCTCAAAAGTTAAACTTAGGGATGCGACATTGATTTCCTCTAAACCCTACCTTCTCCATATATTTACGTTAAAGTTGTTGTCCATCTTAATTTTCTCATAATGAAACTTGAAGTATTCCTTGCTTGTTTAGATACTTTCATCGCATAGATTTATTTAGTCGCATGATTTTTTTAATCTCCTGTAATTATCTTAGTTCTTGTCGCATTCACATACGTTTCAAACATTCTTAGTACAAATCCCTGAGTTTGACCTCCGCTCATACCAAGAAATTTATAGTTTGTTTATTCTTGGCAAACTATAAGGAAACTTGTGACAAATGCATGATTAACTACAACTGGTTGCATAATAAGTTCAATGCATAGACATTCTAGTGTAGTTCACGACACACAAACAAAAGTGCAACAAGTTTTTGACGTCGTTAATGGGGATTTGGCAACTGATTTAATGTTTGAATTTGTGTTTTTGCTGGAACCTCTTGATTTTTAGGAATATTGTAGCTTGTGTGACCAAGTGGCAAACAGTATATGAGTATAAGTACTGAACCTAGATTCAATATTGACCTTGAGATCGAGAGAAATTTTCGGCACAAACAAAGAAGAAATAGAAGAAGAATGAATATGGCCAACAACAATAATAACTAGAATAACTGGGCCAGAGGAAATGAAGTATTCAGGTAAGGTTAATAGGACGTTATCTTTCTGGCCGAAGACTACAACATTCCTATGAGGAATTATGTGGCCCCGAATTTGTAAGATTTTTCACCTAGTGAAGATCCTCACGCCCACCTAAGAAGCTTTGTAGAAACGTGTAATACATTATCTATTCCTGGTGTAACGCCAGAGGGAATTAGGCTATCGTTTTTCCCTTACACTCTCCGCGATGAGGCCAAGAAATGGGACTATTCATTGAAGCCAAACGAGATTATGTCTTGGGATCAGCTAGTTGAAAGATTTATGAAGAAATTCTTCCCTCTAGCCATTAATGCAAGGAGACGGCGGGACATTGTGAATTTTGAACAAGGAGACTCTGAATCTTTGAGTGTCACTTGGGTCAAATTTAGGCGTCTAGTTCGTAATTTACTACACATCGACCTCCCTAACTGCGTACTGATGGAGACTTTTTACAATGGGCTGAATAGAGCTATGCAATTGGTGGCTGATGCCTCTACTGCAGGAGGCCTTATGGACAAGACCTAGATTGAGGCTAAGGAAATCTTAGATTGGGTTTCTAGAAATACTGATGATTGGGTAAATGATGGATACGAGAGTCGGAATGCTGATAGACACAAGATCAAAAGAGCAATCGTGTAGTCAGATGCGATGAGCTTGTTAACTGCCCAGATGGCTACCGTCACTTCCCTTCTATAGACTATGGCTATAAATCAAGGTGCTTTGAACAAGAATGCTGATCAGCTTAACACCATAATTTATGTTGCGACAGTAAGTTGTGTACAATGCGAAGAGTCTCACTCTATTGAAGCCTACCCGCATGATCCTCGTATTTTTTTCTCCATCCATAACAACCCCTTTAGCAATACATATAATCCTGGCTGGAAGAATCACCCCAACTTCTTTTGGGGATGAAATGAAGGATAACCTACACAGAAAAATGTACATAAACAGCAAGCAAATACAGAGCATTTACCTAGATTCAATCAGCACAACCATGGCCACCAGCATAATCAGAACCGTTCTCATTATAATCACAACCAAGCATCAAATTATAACGCATCGTCATCGTTTGAGATGCTTATAAAGGAATACATTCAGAAGAACGATGCATTGATCCAGTCTCAAGCTTCCTCAATACATACCTAGAAGTTCATGTAGGGTAGATCGCTGATAATCTAAAGAATAGGCAATCAGGCACCCTACCTACTAACACTAAGGCTCCATGTGGAAATGGGAAGGAGCAGTGTCAAGCTGTGACACTGCTTAGCGGAAGAAAAATGACAAACCCAACAGCTAAAACACGAGAAGCTAGACCAGCGAAACCACAGACTCCAACAACACAAGAAATTAAAGATCTAACCATACAGATAGACCCAATAACCATGAATTAGCTATCTTTAAATCGACCATAAATCTTCCAACTACTTTTTCTCAACCCTCTGACCAAATTACAACAATTATGAAATCTCATGATAAAAACTCCTCTCAAATAACAAGTCTAGAGCATTTGTCGCGGACATTTGATGCTCTTGAACGATGTCTTGCAAGTGCTGCCTCCATTTCCAAGTAAAGTGAAAAAGAAGGACGATAATCGGCAGTTTAAGAAATTCTTGGATGTATTAAAACAACTTCCCATCAACATCCCCCTGGTAGAAGCTCTCGAACAAATGTCGAGCTATGTGAAGATCCTGAAGGACATTCTATGAATAAACGCATGCTAGACAAATTTGAAATTGTTTCATTGACCCATGAGTGCAACACATTATTCAAGAGTAACATCCCTACGAAAATGAAGGACCCAGGAAGCTTCACTATACCCTGTTCCTTTGGGGCAAAGAAGTCGGCCATGCATTAATGAATGATGTGTGAAACAAAATAAAATGACATAAAATAAAAATAAAAATGAATGATGCTTTCACATTCTGTATTATGCGATAATTAAAATCAGTCCAACTCGACGCATGGGATGCATAGGGTGCCTGTGTAGGATTGTATCAGCAACAATGGAAGCACAAGGATCATCTATGCACTCTAATTCATTGATTTTGGCAAATTATAAAGCATGCTCTTGCAAAAAACAAGTGAGTTTCAAGACATACCTCTTGTAGGACTTCTTCAAAGCTTGTTCTCCAGCTGCAATCTTCTCCACCTCAAGATCTTCCTTACTATTCTCTTGGTACTCTAGATTGAGTTGTGGGACTCAAAATCAAGCTTGAATCAAGGGATGAAGGAGAAAAGCTCACAGCAGCAATCTTGTTGAAGAACCCTTTCTTGAACCCAAATTTTCTCTAAAATTCTCTCTTGATTGCATGTCCGAAATTCACTCCAAACTCTTCATGATATTGCATATCAACATGCAAGGGAGAGAGTTGCATGAGTTGCAGCTCACGCTTGGAGAAAGACAAGACAAAGAAGATGGCTTTTGTGTGAGCAAGTAAAAAGATGGATAATGGAAAACAAGGTTTTTCCATTTGTTTTTCCTTTTTCCAATTTTATCACAAAAATCAAAACTTGATTTTAAAATCCATTTTGATTTTAAAAACAGAAAAATAAAATTAATTTCATAAATTAATTTTTAAATAAAATTTAATTAATTTAATATCAAATATAAAATTTATTTTAACACACATCCATCTTTATATATTTAAATCATATTTAAATATAAATTCTCCTATTCCATTTAATTCTCAAATTAAACACGTAATTATATCTCATATAATTACTAATTCTCGTAATCTTAATTTGAACGTTTCGAATTAACTTATCACACTATTCTAGAGCTAGTTCATTACGAGCTAGTAGGGGGACCTCGCGGACCTACAGATCATAGGTTCCAACGATCCGAGATTAATTGGCTAAACTCATTAGACCAGATTAATCCCCATTTGTTAATTAATGGGTCACTCCACTAAAGTCCATAGTTGCACTCCCCTCACTGTAGAGATATTATGTCCACATGATTTAACCATAATCAGCAAGTCGACCTTTCACAGGTTGTTCGTAATAACGGCTAGGTCAAATATCTGTTATACCCCCAAAATTACGTCTTATTTCTCAAGTTCCTATTGATCCTCTAATGAACAACCGGTTTGTGATCCAATCGCTAAACCAAACTCTCTCAGCCCAGTGAGAAGGTGGGCCCCTTATTCAAGATCTGGATTCAGTACTTGAGAGAACAACCTTTCTTCTATCCCTAAATCGGGTAGGCGTGAACTCCGTCTTGCACCCTATGTCCCCAGCTATCTATTCGATCTTACCCCTGAAATGGGAGTCTTATTGAGCCGACGTTGTTGAGCCAACCCTCACCTATGCAAATCTAAGGGTAATCTCAAATAAACAGGAGTTCATAGTTATCTCAGGATTAAGATCGAGTTACCTAAGTCATCTATGTAAAATAGTCAATCTTATACAGTAAACAACATTATAAAGTAAGAGTGACTTATTTCATGATCCGATCTTATGCAACCTCGTTGCATAGGACGCCCCAACACCTCATGTCATAACATGTACGAATTAGGATCACATCGTATGTAGCACTTTACAACTATTTGTAACAACTACAGAGTAGGTCGCATCCAATGGTGTTACCAGACTAAAGTACCCAATCTTATTCATATACCATAGATCATTTTGACTATTTACTCGAACCTAATCCACTCTTATGTCTCCACATAAAGTTCAAATACTCATACAATAGTCATGGGTCTTAGTTTATTGAATTTAGACTTTCATACAATTTATGAAATCAATAATAAGTATATTGATTATAGAGAATGTTTATCATTTTACAAACTGCAAGTTTTAGGGCATAAAACCCAACAGTCTGATGATTTGTATCCTAAGGCAATCGAATGTGACATCTGATGAAAAGTCCTTTTTTCTAACGCATATTTAATGAACTGTCATTAAATGACATCATTGCCCTCAAAGTTTGCGATCCCCGATCTTAAACTCTTATAAAACCCTCGTCTATTCCCATTCATTCGTTTATCGTCTACACTAGATCCTTTAAGCCCTGAACCTCTGAGCACTTAAGTTCTCTACATTTTCTAAATCACCATTTTTCCATCCCTTCCTTACCTTGCTAGAATCCATGGCTTCCCAAAGCAAAAACACCCAAAAACCCGCCTCTGAAGGCACTAGAAGACTTCCTCAGCAACCCACGACCTCTACTTTGTTGGCTTCAACAGCCATGTCCATTCAAGAAGCTGCTTATCTTGCTGTAAGCCGGCAAGCTCAAGCCCAACCAAAGATAAGACGACCACCACTCTCTCATCCCAAACCCATAATTCGTAAACCCACTTCCTCTTCCACTAGTTCAGCATCATAGCACAACCATAAAAGACGGCGCAAGGAGAATGTCCCTTCCACTAGTCCTGAACTTATTGCGCCAACAATTCCCTCTTAAAAGTGAACTCAAAAGGAAAGATGATATGAAGGTGTTTGGCAGTATCTTAAGCACAATTGAAAAGGATTGTGGCCTGGTGGAAGCTAGGATAGTCAATTAGTGAGATAGGAGAGAAGAGCACTAAGGTGAAGTAATGATGGTGCCGCCACAAGGGTTAACGCTTGCAGCCAAGGATTCTAAAAGGAAAGCGCTAGCAAACCCTGATGATGGACCCATTAAGCCAATGGTGGAAGAATTGGTTGCAAAGAAGAAAGAGAAAGAAATGTAAATAAAGGAAGAGAAGGGAAAGGAAGCAGAGGAGAATGAACGGAAAAAAAAGAAAGGAACAAAGGAGGTTGAGAAAGGAAGAAAAGCGTCGACGTAAGGCTAAACGTCAAATTATTGAGGAGTATTCCACGACCGTAAAGGTGGAAGAAACGTTGGCGATGAAGTCTGCTAAGGCAATGTCGCATGTTGAAGTTGAGCTCCCACAAGAAAGGATGGCCACATTTGAGGCCCAACCAAGGGATGTAAAAGACGAGGATGATGTGCATGTACGTCTCATCTGATAGTCAAGAAGAAGAGAATAAGACGAAGAGGCTACGTGGCTCAACGTACATGGACAAGTGATCGATCCTGAGGTCACCGCAACTAGGTCTTCTGTGGACAGCCCATGTGCGGTTAGTTTAACGAGAAAAATAGAAGAAAAAGAACGAAAAGAAGAGAAAGGTGGATATGACAGATAAGGCCTGCCTAATTATCGCATCTGGTGATCTGGCGAGGAAGCTACACCATGAGGAAGTCTGTCGCAACAATGCGGCGGTAGAAGAAGAAATGCAAAGAAAGAAAAAAGAAGATAAGCACATTGAGGCAATAACTGTTTGAGGTTCAAATTTAATAGAAACACTATTGCACACGCTCACTGACTCAAACAAAGAACTATAATCACCCAACCTATACTTATACCCAAAAACACAGTAAAAGCAGTAAAAATGGGGTCGAATCCACAGGAAAACTATTGTCTGGCTCGGGTAATTAAAGAATTCCTTGTGATTGGTGTTTTGGTTTGATTTGTGGAAAAAGTAATTAAAAATTAATATGCAACGTAAAGAAACAGAAGTGAGCACGCGAATAAGTTGGATTAAATCGATGAAAAAAAGTCTTGGGATTAGTATGTATGTTTAACTTTTCTATCATCAGGCACTAGTTAATTGTACTAAATCAGTGAACTCCTCAACCTATTAGAAAATCTAACAACCCAAATAACCAAATTCGATATTGAACCAAATTAGCCCAAATTCAATTTGCAACTCTTCTTTCTCAAGGAAATTCATGTTAAAACCAAATTGCATTATGAAAGGGTTCAAACGTTGAGACATACTACAAGTCGAAAAGTCATATCTTGTAGCATGATTAATTGGGAAAGATTAAATTAGGACATACATGAGTTTGGTCAGGAAAAGTCTAAACTTTACACATGCGATCCTAATTTGTGCAACCAAATCAATCAATTTTGCACAAGCTATGATGATTTTGCAAACAAGAATTTTAATAGACCGACTTGTCAGATCAGTTCAAAAAACATCCATTAAAATTTAATCAAATCATCCCAAATAATTCACAATAATTCAGTAAAATAAACTAAACATATAACTAATCCCAAGAAAAGTTTACCTAGCCTTGCATAGACATGTCAATCACTGAAGAGAATGATGAATGTGATGAAATTGTTGTCCAGAAATTCAACCTGATCGGCTCCAAATTACGTTCTCAATCTCAAATTTTTTCTCCCCTCGATTGGAATAAGAATCCCCTATTTGTAAAACAAGCACAGCGCCGCAATGCTATTCAGAGTGTTTCAATGCTGCAGTGGAATCAAACCTAGAGCATTAGGAAGGCATTGCAACGGTCTTGTGACGATCAGCTGCATGCGTGCAGAGGCTATTCTTCTGTTGATGTTTGTAGCATTGCAACGCTACACAAAGCATTGCAATGCTGCCCTATTCAATAGCTACTGCCATGTATCATTGAGCTGGAGCGTTGAGGAAGTGTCATGATGCTGACTACTTGTCTAGAATTCGTTGCTTACTAGCTTTCAGCGTTAGGCAAGCGTCAAAGGAGGGTTTCAATGCTGCCCTCAAGGGCAATTTGGTCAATTTGACATCTCTACTAATTTTGGTGCATCCAACTCTCAATTTTTCGTCCTTTTGACTCGATTTTCTTTCTAGAAACAAGCTCGCTCTACAAAATCAATTTACCTACAAAATAAGATATATAGAGCATAAGAAATGTTCAACTCAGTAGGATTAAGAACATAAAATTAGCTCTTTTTTAGAGCTAACAAAAACCCCTAACTTAGCAGTTGATCGTCCCGAGCAAGGTCATAACACTCAATCATGCAATTGACAAGAGTTGTTCACTCTATTTGTCAGATCCAATCTCAAGTCTTAACACTCTTTACGGTTACATCATAAATCACATAACAATCCAAATTCAATAAATCAATCAATTAAGACTCATTTAAAAGGGATTTTTACAATCAAATCATGCATGAACAAACACTAAAGCATGAATTTTTTTCATAAATCAAAAATCACCTGGAAAAGTTTTATCCAACTCCCATTTCATCTTCCCTCTACTCTAGCTCAATTATTAGCCTAAGACAAGCCGTTCTTGTAAGAGTGCCTAAAACTCACACAAACAAAACATAGAAAGTATTAATTTTACCTAGAGAGCTAGCTTTCACACTCAACTGCTGAGAACCTATCACTCTTTTCTCCCGAGCCCTCACTAGACGCGGCGGAGGTAGCTCTTTTCTCCTTTATCCACACATACACACAAACTATTTTTTTGCAGGCATGCCGACTTATGCCTCATTTTTCTATGCATTTTTTTTTATCAACTATGCTTCTCTTTTTTTTTTTATTCACACACTAGGCCACTATTTTCTGATTGTCAAATTTTGCTCTCAGGTACTAAAAGTTACTCTTAAGCTAAAAGGGGGACTTTCAAGATGACAATGAAAATCTTAGATGGATAACCGTTTCTAAGACTTTTGGGGATTTATAACCAAAATATATATATATATATATATATAAAATTAACGGAGTTACTCTTTAATTAACAGAGTTATAGAGAGAGATTAATTATTTTGTTGCCCAATCTTATATAACTTGTTAAAAGGAAATTAGGGTTTAAATTATTATTTTTCATTATTATTTTTCTTTTTGGGTATGTTCCACTATGTGTTTTACATTAGTGGTTTCTTGATATCTATTTATTCACCTTGAAAAATATTGATTATGTACATTGATTTATTCAATAATATAAAAAATTAACATGGTATTAGAGCATTAGGTTTTGTCTCATTGAACCCTATAACTTCGTGCCTTTTTCGATGTCTTTTAATTCCCGAAAAGGACTACGAAACAAAAGAAAATTTATAATATGGAATTATTACTATCACTACAAAGATGTAGAAATAGTGATAAGTCTGAGTCGATCCACAGGAAAGCACAATTTGTTTTGTTAAGCTAATTTCCTAACTAGAGTGGTGAATGGAGGGGGGGGGGGGGGGGATTATGATGTGGACGAGATAAATGCGTGAAATTGAAATAAAATGGTAAATGTAATCTATAATAGGAGACTATCTAATTTCTAGAGCAAGAGATAGTTTCTTATTCAATTTCTATCATGGAATTCGATAATTAAACGAATGTTCAATTCTATGTATGCACGACTACCAAATCGATTCGACTTAACTAATCTCTACAAAGGCCAACAATCAATTAAATCGAAATCAATCAAGCATCCTAATTATTAATTAAGGTTGGAAAGACCACGCCCTAATTAAACTATATGCCCTTAATTCTATTGGGTTCTTAGCAATCATATAGAATTAGAAAACATATGCATTAAAAATAAGGATTCAATCACGTCGATTAAATGTCAGGAAAAGCCTTTTCCAATAACCAATTTATTCTTCGAATCTGTATTAAACATGCATTACCAAAATTTAAGGACAACCTATAAATCTCAAGCATACAAATTCAACCATTGTTACCGAGGTAAAATCAAGCATAGATGAATTATGAGGAAATGTGCGAGCTCGAAATTAACTAACGGAGATATGCAATCATGATAGGGTCGTCAGTCCAACACATAAATGCAAATCTAAATTCATCAAGATTCAAAGAAAAACATAAAATTGAAGAACATTACATTTAATTACTAGAAACTCAAGAAATTAGACATAGGGCTCTTGCTCAAATAAATTATATAGAAGTTACCTCTTAACTCATAGACAAATCTGAGATAAACATCCAATTCATCGATTATAACCCAGAACAAAAAGAAAAACTAACCTAAAGACACGCCTCCATCAGTTTAGCCCTCAAAAGTTAGCATATTTTGACCTAAAGACAAAGGGAGGTATTTGTAGAAATTTATGCAGCGTTGCAATGCTAGAGACAATGTTGCAACGCTGTACAAATAAGCCACGAGCATCAGGGAACGTTGCAACACTGGTGTTGCTGCCAAACTCAGAGCGTCGTGATGTTAGGAGTATCATTGCAACAGTCCTCTGCATATCAAGCTTCTACCTTTCAACGTCAGACAAGCATTGGGCCTTTGCAGTTGAAGAGCGTTGCAATGTTCTAACAGGGACATTTTGGTCTTTTTAACGCGTTTGAAGCTCGCTCAAATCAACTCCAATTTACTTCAAATTAACCTCATTCTTCACCAAATAATTAATTCTACCTCTTGATTGCTCGATACCTACAAAATAGGAAAATAAACACAAAATCTAATAACAAGTCCGAATTAAGCTAGGAATAATAGCTCTTTTTGAGAGCTATTAGTCACCCGTTTTCTACTTGTTTTATTTCCATCCATATGCTAGGGTTTTGTCTTCTTTCTAAAAGCACGCTGTTCATGCAGATCCTCGCATAGATCCGCTACCCAAATCCATCTTCGCCATGTTTCTACTCTACTGGCATAAATCTGAAGCCCTTCATAAATCCCAGTCATCGTGTGTGCTTAGATCCATTCCATCTGATGTTTAGATCTACCATCCTCGACGTTAAGACAGACACCTTGCTCTCGTTCTTCCCTCTCTCCAATCTGCAACTACATCTGCCCTGCCCAAACAGCTCCGACAAATAGCTCAGATCCACTGTCGTACTTTCATTGTCCTCTGTCACGCAAACGAGATTTTTCGTCGCACCATTTCGTTAACGGTCCACACATTTTCTACCATCGAGCTAGTCATTCAGATAGTCTGCCGCCATGCCTAGAGTTCAACTGCGTGCCTTCTGTCCAACCACATACCATTTTCCCAATCGACGCCTTAGATCTTCTCAAGCATTAGTTCACACTTAGATTTAGTGCTTGTGGGTTTCAGTTTTAAACCGATTAGTTTCAGGTCATTCAAATCCGTTCGATTTAGTTCACTCAGTTTGGTTTATTGAATCAACCTGTTTTTGGTTTGGTTCGGTTTAGTTAGACCGAACTGGTTTAGTTTGGTTGTTTCAACTTTGTGTTTGTGAATGGATAGTTTTCAAATTAGTTGTTTGAGAGTTTTGTTGTAGATCTCTCTATGAGGATCTTTGTTTTCAGTCTAGAAATTCTTCGTAAGTTTTGTTATCAATTTCTCTATAAGGATCTTTGTTTCCAGCCCAAAAGTTTATTTCCGTTTTTTGTGGGTTTATGTTTCCAGCGTACTTCTATTATCTTTCTTCGTGGGTTTTTGCTTCCAACCCAAATCTGTTGATTTTATTCGGATGTTTTCTTCACAAACTCAAGTTGTTTGTCATTCTACCTGAAGAAACCATTGAAGGTTCTTAAGCGGAAACGGGATCATACCTAAATCCCAAATTTTACAAAAAACACAATTTTACCGAAGAAACAAAAATGATATGCATTTAATCACAAAAACAACATGCTAGAAAAACAGTTAAGGAAAAGAAATAATAATAGGGAGATGAAAACTTATCCTTGAAGAACGTTTTCTTTACATTTATCCTTTCCACCAAATGGCCACAAGAGATGAGAAGAGAGTTGAGAGATTATGAGAGATAACTATTATAAAACTCTTCTGTAAAAACCTAGAGTAAGAAGGTAAAAGAATCAAAATCAACCGACATATTCCCACTATCACGTAGTAGAGAAAAATACTCCCTCCCTAAATTTATTTTTTAAAAAAAAAATTAATAATAAAACAAATTTTAATAAAAAATTAATATATATTTATATGATAACCACTTTATCATATAATATATATATTAAACTATATGTTATATCAAATATAACATATAACCTATAGTTTAATATTGTATCTAATACAATATAACCTATAATTTAAATTCTCTCACCAATGGCATTTAATATAAATCCCATTTATATTAAATTTAATTATGTAGATCTAATTCATATAATTAATATTTGAATCATATTCAAATGTTTATTTCCTCTCAAATAAACTTTATACTATAATGTATCAAATACATTATAGTAATTATATCATATATAATTAAATCAAAATAATTATATCATATATAATTAATTTCCTCAATTAATTTGAAATATTAAAATTAATCCAATATTTATTCTCATAAATTCTCGCTGAGCTACATAGGGGACCTCATGGACCTGTAGCTTGAAGCTCCAACGGTACTTGAATAATTAATTAAATTCTTTAATTAATTTACTCAACTCTTTAATTAATGTGATGCCCCTTCACAAATTGCTCGTAAGCACAATTAAGCAAAAATTACCATTTTGCCTCTGTAGTTACATCTAACACCTTAAGTACCACTGATCCCTCTAATGAATGATAAATCATAGTCTAACTTTAACTAATCTCCTTTCGGGTCAGGAGAGAGTGTGGCGCCACATTGCTCAAGCCCCCGAATCAGCCCTTAAGAGAGCAATTTATCTACTTTCTCCTATCTCGAGGAATGAGTGAATTCTATCTTGTGTAGTTGTGTTTCCAACTCCCCAATCAGATGAATCCTCAAAATGGTAGCCTTGTTGAGTCGGCAATCTGGCCACTCTCACCTATACAAATCAAAGAATTGTCTTCATAGGTAGGAATTCATAACTCACTCATGATTTAGGCCATGTCACCTATGATCATTCTGTTGAAATGTAAGTCTCCATTATGAACGGCGTTATATAATGAGACTAGTCATTTCATGGTCCAATCTTATACAAACTCCTTTGTGTAGAATATCCTCACTCACATGTCTTCACATGAATGATCAGGATCAGATCATTTGTAGCACTTTACAACAATGATAACATCTACAAAGCAGGTCGTACTCGTAGTGTCACTAGGATAAGGTATCCAGCCTTATCTATCCACTACAAACCATTTAAGTTATCACTTAAACATGATTCACCTGTATGTCTCTATATACATGTTTAAGCTGCAGAAGCCTTGAATGTTAGTTTATTTATTTGTGGGTTTAATGCTACTAAATGCAAAATAAAACATCTCATATTTTATTAAATAAATAAAATGTTTGTACAATACAATTACAAACTATATGACCCTACGAGATTTAGGACACTAATCCCAACAATACCACCTTGAGTTTTGATGTAGGGTGTTAAAAGGAAATTAGGGTTTATTATTAATTATTATTTTCCTTTTTGGGTATTTTCCATTTATGTATTTTTCCTTTGGTGGTTTCTTAATGTCTATTTATTCACCTTGTAAAAGATTGATTATGTACACTGATTTATTCAATAATATACAAAATTAACAAAACTTATTGTATAGGATACTTCCACTCACATGTCTCCACATGAATGATTTCAATTACATCGTTTGTAACATTTAAAAAGTGAGTCGTATATATAGTGTTACCAGGATGAGATACCAAAGCTTATCCATCTATTATAAACCCTTCAGGTTATTACTTGAACATAATCCACTATAGGTCAACTACATATTGTTCAAGTTTCGTATAAATAACCTTGGATTTTGTTAATTGAATTGAGTTATGCAATATAAATACATAAAAAAACATAACAATTATTTTATTAATATTCATTTGTTTATTTACAAACTATGAATTTAGGACATGAAACCCAACAATAAGAACGTCAAAGCATCCAGGGTCGAGAATGTGAATGTTCTCGATAAGACAAAAACGTCGGGAGACTTGATATGTTAAAAATGTCAAATATGAGCATTCTTGAGAATGCAAAAATATCTTGATATACTTTACTTGATATAGTAAAAATGTCAAGAATATAAATTCATTGACATGAATAAAGTATCAAGTGCATTAAATATTGACATTTATTATGTATCATATTTTTTATAATTTGACCGTTTTTACTTATCCAAATATATCTATATCTTGATGTTAAATAAAAGTCAACTTAAATAATTCTTAACCTATTTAGAGTGTCATGTATGTTTGTAATTTTTGTAATTTTTTATTTAGATTTTTTTTCCTATAATTTCTCTTGTATTTTGGTTCAATAATCACATTGATATATATATAGGACAAGCATTCATCATCCAATAAACAACACAAATTTTCAATCTTATTAACCAAAATTTCACAAATATCTTTAACAAAAGTTTACTTCTTAACATTGTCAATATATAACTTACAATCTCGTGAAGGATCTCTAAGTTAGAAGAATGTAGACAACTCCATATGAACAATTCCAAAAAGAATAAAATTTCAACATTAAAGTCAACCTCATATGAACAATTTTTAAAAGTATAACAATTATCAACCCCATATGAACACTTTTCCAAAACTATAATCAATTCCCCCCCCCCCCCCCGCCCCGCCCCGCCCCGCCCCGAACGATTCCAAAAATGACACATATCAATCTCATATGAAGTAATCCTAGTTATATCTTCAAAATGAAAAATAAAACATGTAATATGTCCAATCCATCCAATATGTTCAAAATTGTGAGCATCTACTAATTGATAGTTGTCGTCCCCTATCATATGTAGCAATGCAAAAAATCAACAAACTCAACTCGCACCTCATCTAACTCGACGTGAGTACGAGTTCCTTGTATCAATTTATAATCATAAAAGCTTAATATTATAATAAATTCTATTTTTCCCTTTGCTATTTGAAATGTTGTAATAGATTGATAATATAACGAATATGAGATCACAATGCTTTTTTTTTTTTATCACAATATCCCTTATATACTTCATGAAGTAGTATCCAAATTTGGTGCTCCCAACCTGTAAAAGGCACTACAATACAAAAACCAACAATAAAGTATGTGATATTATTCGCAGTAGATGTCTACATAATATAATGAATAAGTAGTAATATTTATATTTGCCTTTACTGTCTCCTTAATATTTTCTTTCGAGTTTTTTGAATATTCTTTTGAGATTAAAAAAATAGTTATTGTCGTATTACCAAGAAATAACCACACATTCTAAAATAAAGTGAACTTTAAAACGAAGACTATAAAGAAAAAAATTTTAAATTACATGTCTGTCATATATCGAATATCTGTTGGGTTTTATGTCCTAAAACTCGTGGTTTGTAAATAATAAACTCATTTTGTAAATCAGTAAAATTGTTATTGAAGTTTGATTCAATAAAGTTGTATTGAATATATGAATTGCTTATTTCGTTTTAGAAATAAATCCAATAAACTAAAAGATCCATGACTATTACATTAGTACTTGAACTTTATGTCGAGACATAAGAGTGGATCAGGTTCAAGTAAATAGTCTAAATGATCTATAGTATATGAATAAGTTTTGGTGTCATATTCTGGTAACACTATCGGATGGCGGCCCACTCTGTAGTTGTTACAAGAAGTTGTAAAGTGCTACAGACGAAGTGATCTTGATTCGTACATGTAATGACATAAGGAGTGGGGGTGTCCTATACAATGAGTTTGCACAAGACCGGACCAAGAAATAAGTCACTCTTATTTTATAACATTGTTTACTGTTTAAAGACTGACTATTTCAAAACGATGACCTAGGTAACTTGACCTTAATCCTGAGCTAACTGTAAACGCCTATTTATTCGGGATTATCTTTAGATTTATATAGGTGAGGGTTGGCTCAATAGAGCTGACTCAATAAGCCCTCCATTTCAAAGGTAAGACCGGGTAAATAGTTGGGGACATAGAGCGCAAGATGGAATTCACTCCTACCCGCTTTCAGGGATAGTAGACAGGTTGTTTCCTTAAGTGCTGACTTCAGGTCTTGAACAAGGGTTGCACCCTCTCATTGGCTCGAGAGGACTCAGTTTGATGATCAGATCACAAACCAATTGTTCATTAGAGGATCAATGGGACTTAAGGAACAAGAGGTAATCTTGGGAGCTAAAACAGCCTTTTAATCCAGCCGTTATTACGAACAACCTGTGAAGGGTTAACTTACTAATCATGGTTATATCAAGTGGACACAATATATCTACAGTGAGGGGAGTGCAACTACGGGTTTTAGTGGAGTGACCTGGTAGTTAACGGATGGGGTTTAATTCGGTGTAAAGAGTTTAGCCAAATAATCTCATATCGTTGGAGCCCATGGTCTGTAGGTCCACTAGGTCCTCCTAGTTCACAAATGGATTAGTCTTAGTGTGAAGATATACCTAACAAGATGATTAAACAAGACACTAATGTAGCAATTGCACCAAACAGCATAGTTGTCATAAAGTTAACAAAGAACTGCTTCTTTTTCACCTGAAACCTGATACAGAAGGAGGAGAGATCAGCCAAGACAAAGTACAAGGACAAAGTAGTATGAAATGATACACTAAAAGTAGCCTTTATTCAGAAAATTGAAACTTATACAGAAACTGCTTCTTTATTTCTAAAAATCATAAATGTTACAGTTCACACCAATCCATATAATACTTAAACCACCAATCTAAAACTTGTATAGAACAGTCTATTTTCTTTGATTAATTTAAAGTCACCAGTAATAGAGCCAATAAACAGTATAGATTCCCTTTCCAGAAATGATAAAACCAACTGTTTAGAAAATATGTGCATATATATATATATTTTGTAAACAGTTGGTTTTATCATTTCTGTTGACAAATGACTATCTAAATAAGTACTTAAAAACATCTTTTATACTTAAAATACTTTTACATCGTTTTAAAAAAGTCATTCCAAATCAATCTAAATTAATTTTTATTTTTAATAGTTATGAAAACCTAAGGGTTTCCATAAAAGCAATTTGTAGTAATAATTATCATTCATAAAAGACATGTTGATTGATTCTAAACTCCCACTTATAAAAAAAAATTGTGAAGTTGATGTTTGAGTTTATATTTGACTTTGAACCTGTCTAAAACATAGAAGGATGGTTCACATTCTGGTGGTTAAGTATTTCAACCATTTTGTCCTTTTCTTATATCAAACTAATCAATGCCTTCCCTATTGGGAATAATAATATTAATAATGCACGGCCTGTGTGTTCTTTTTTTTCTTTTTTTTAAATGAAGGAACAAAATTTTGACTTAAAAAAAAATGAAAGAATACAAGAAGACTAGTGAACCGATCAACAAAAGACGGGTCTACAAAAAATGGCCACTTAATTTAGAAACACGTGACCTACGAGAAAATAGTCAACGACCTAAAAAAATAAAGTGTTATAATGAGTAATTACATAAATATTTAGACTAAAAATGCTCACTACGAGAAATAGAATCTAACTAGAATGAAAGAAAATATTTCTCTGATATATAATGAAAAGAAATTACTGACTTTATTTGGTAATCATTTCATTTTTTATCTTTTGAAAAACAGGTATGTTAATTGTGAAATTGAATTTTTTTGTCACCTCCAATTTGTGGGTTCGATCCCTGGGTTGTTAAAAAATTTTGTATTTCATCTTTTACTTCTATTAATAATACTTTTGTACCCTTTCACGACATTTTCTTTGTCGTATAGTGGTTAGTTAACAATTATCTCTCGATTCTTAATGTTTTGGATTCAAATTTTAGGTAATGCAGTTTTTTAAACATAATTTATATGAAATTAAATGAAAAATAATATGCAAAATATTTTCTCACATCAATTTCTCATTTTGTTTTTTAACAGTAATATTGTATTTTTTTTTTTCAAAACTATTTCAAAATTCAAAGTTGGATTGAAAATATAAATAAAACTATTATTCTTCTTCTTATTATTATTATTATAAAAATAAGAAGACAACAACTCTTCATGAAATTGTATGTTTTTCTTTTTTTTTCTTTTTTTTTTTTTTTTTTGAAAGACACGGTCTTAATGGAAGAACGTGTATTTTCTAAATATTTTGATTATTTGAATTGCTTCTAATAATTTTTAAATATGTGATTATTTTTATCGGTTTTTAAATATGTTACCCTAATTCTCATCTCCTTTATATACTAATTATTTATAGATAAGTTCATCCAATCATGTGATTAAAGTGTTCAGTCACATCTTAGTAATTTTTCTAATTTAAGAAACAATTGTATATGACACATTGTGAATACCATAGAGTAAATAAAATTGTCTTAAATAAACAACGTAAATTCATAAGATTTAGATTAAATGCTTCCGTTGTTGCATTCCAAATGCAATTATTTTCTTGTATTTTTAAGTTATGTTAATTCATTAGATTCATCATTTGATTTATTATTAATTTGTGTATATAAAATATTGATAATGTTTTAATCAACATGGATTTAAAAAAGCAAAAATTTAAAAATAAAGATATGATTTTATATTATGTATATCAGATGAAAAGGTATTGTAGAAATAGTTTGATTTCATTTTTATTAAAAGAATATAAAACTAAAAAAAAGTCAGTCAAACTAAATTTGATTTTTTTCAAAAAAAAAAGTTAATGATTATCAAACATTTTTTTTTTTCAAATTGTTTTAAAAAATAGAAAACAAAAAATAGTTACCCAACATGTTTTTTGTTTTTTATTTTTAAACACAGAAACTAAATAGAAAACCAAAAACAAAAAACCAAAAACCAAAAACGAAAGTTTCGTTTTGTAACTATTTTGTTTTTTCAAAATTAAGCCTATGAACACTACTTTCACTGTCAAATTTTTTACTTTGTTATCTACTTTTTACCAATAATCTAAATAATCAAGCCAAATTTTGAAAACTAAAAAAAGTTGTTTTTCAAAAGTTGTTTTTGTTTTTTAAATTTGGCTAAGAATTCAACCATTATACTTAAGAAAAGATGCAAATCCATGTAAGTAATAGAGAAGAAATAGGTTTGATTTTTAAAACTAAAAAACAAAAAATGAATTGATTACCAAATGAAATCAAAATATTATCAAATGGGGTTTACACTAATTAAAAAAATTACCCTAATCATAAACAGAGGGTACATCTTTCTTTCCTTAATTTTGTTCTTTTAAGCCAGGCCTGTAGCTGTTATATGTCGTAATAATTAGAGATTTATTTTATTGACCAAAAAACATTCAAAAAGAAAATTAACAAGTAGTTGTTCAAATGTATAAGGATTTGAGACTTGCAATGAGAAATGATTAGTTGTTTTAGTTATGGTTGAATCCACCAAATTCATATGAAAGACATGTACACTATACACCATATCACCATATCGATATTGGCATATATCATATTGGAATCAAGTATAATCTTTTTATTAAGAAGTCGAAGTTTTGAATCTTCATCTCTATATGTTAAACTGGAAAAAAAAATACACCACATCAATAAGATAGGTTAAAAAATTTACCATTTATAATAGATCTGCTCGACTCTCAACTTATAATTTTATGTCTAATAAAGGTGTCCTACTGGACATTGTTATTAGTTTAATCAGTTCAATATTATTGCAGCAAGTTGTTATTAACTTCATTAATTTAATGCTTATTGTGGTAATCTAGAAATAGAGTTCATTGTGTTATTTCAAATTTAATAGATTTAGGCCATTTGGTTCGTGATTCATTTTCAGTTTTAGGTTTTTAAGAACAAAAAAAATATACAAGAAAAATAATTAAAACGTTTCTATATACTTGTCCTTTAAAAACGATTTCCAAAAACAATCTTTGAAATAATCCATTTTCAAAAACAATAAATTGCCGTTTTGTTTGACTTCAAATTTTATGTTCATAAATTATGAATATGTGATACACTACTGCATTTTTAGATTCACAACAAAACACAAATTTTAAATTGTGAATTCAAATTGCAAAATATTTAAAAAAGAATTCAAATTTCAAAATTTTAAATTGGAACCAAACGTGTTTTCGAGTACAGTAAAATAGAAGAGTTCATTTTGTTTTCTAGTGAATTCTTTGTTTTTTAAAACAATTTTCTGATTGTGAACCAAACGGGACCTTAGTTCCTATGCTTTAAATAGATCTTAATATTAGGGATGACTTGAACATCCCGAACAACCTAATCCAAATTGTAAGGATTTGAGTGGGTTAATTTTTTCTATGTTTGTCGGGTTGGCTTAATTCAACTCGAATTACTTTGTGTGTGTTTTTGAGGTCTAACTTAAGTAGGTTAAATTTTTTTATATTTTTCTTTTAAGATTGTTACATTATTTGTCTTTTTTAAGAGTTTTGGAATAAATATCATCGAAATTTGGTATTTAATTATTTAAGTTTTATGAGATTTTAATTATTAGACAAGTGATGTAGTATATAAATTTAAGTATTTTAAATTAATAAGAAAAAAATATAATAACCTAAGACAACCCAACCCAACCCAACTCAACCCGAATTTTAAGGATTAGGTTGAAAATGTTATTCGAGTCTTTTCAATAATCAACCCATCGGTCCAAAAAAAACCCTTCCAACGCAATTAATCCATATATCATTCCTACTTGAAATTATAAAACATATGTACCAAATGGAATTGATAAAAATCTATTAAAAGAAACAACATTGGAGTTAGAGGTGGATGAACATAACATTTGATGAGAAGTTGGATGAGTTTTTGATGTGAGAATAAAGTAGAATATGTAATAGAGAAGAGAGAGGCTTGCAATTTCCAAGTTGTTTGGTGGTCATAGGAGAACGGCTTAAGGACCAAGCAATGGAATCAAAAACCGAGTGCGCCATCAGCCAGTCAAGTCAATGGCCCCAAAATTTGGTCAACTTCTTTGAATTTTCCAACCATTATTTTTCTCCTTAAATACTCATCTCATCAATACCCACTTTTCTCCAATTTTTCCATCTGGGTTTTCATTTTTTCCAAACAAAAAATGCCAACCATTATTCAGTCCCAACACCAGCCTCGTCGGATCCCCTCCGTCGCCGGACGGGAAGCCAGCCGGAGCCGTGCCGCTAGATCCACTTGCAGGAGCTTCAGTTTTGGTGGGATGGTTAGAGGTGGCCGCAATTTGATGGGGATGCCCGGAGATAAGTGCCGCCGGAATCAGGGAAGCAGAGAGGTTTTAAGAAGGGCGTTGATGCCGCCCAGCCGGAGACCCACTCTCCGGTGGTTGAATTTCCGGCCAACTCCTAGCCGTCTTTCGAATATGTCTATGGCGGAAAGTTAATTAATTAATTTTTATTTTTGGGATTATTCTTTGATTCTTATTCAACAAAATTCTGCGATTTTCTTTGTATGTTTGGTGAATCTATGGGATGATTCTGTTCCTAATTTTTGGAGTGAAATTTCGGAATTCTTTGTGGGTTAAATTGTTAACTGTTCATCAATTTCTTGATGTAATGCTTTTTTAAGAATATTGATCTAAAAACTTATATATAATGTTTTTTTTTAAAGACAATATATGTCAATCCCTCTCATGACGTCTATTGTCCAAATTGAAAATATTTATTTCCTTAGACATTAAACAACTAAAGCAACTAAAATAGGTGCACACACTTATACATATACAATAGAATATTTACTCGGTCTCATCTCCAAACTACCCTTAGTCCCTAATATGTAACATTTAAGCAAGACAAACTTAACAACCTAAGCTTCTCTTCCTCTTCCTTTCACTTCAAAACTTGCACTTTGACTGGTAGATTAGTAGAATAGCTATCCTCTGGGGAGTTGACTGTTATCTGGGGGAAAAAGAAGACATTGAAAAGAGTGGATACTAGCCCAGTGATTTACTTTTAAAACATTCTTATTAAGCATTAAATAGAACATCAACTTCAGAAATAGCATGCATCTCTAAAATTTAGAGTTTAGAAACAATTGAAATCATAAGTATGTAAAATATGTAAAACATTTCAAACCTTGAAAACTCAAACATCAACATTTTCCTTGAAAATCATCATCATCCAGCCTTAATTGACTGAGAGCCCCTTCTGACTGATCCCTCAACGTTGAATCCTTAGCTGATTAGAGTAATCTCAATACAATCAACATCGATATTATAGTGCCTACGTGCTCATGGTGTCCTGGATACTATCATACCTTCATTATCGAGTTTTCTCATTATATCATCATAAAACCTTATTTGGATAAGAAACTCAACTTTTGAAACATAAAACATTCGAGTAAAAATAAGTCATAAGCATATTCATCATGAGATAATAACATAACTTAATGAATGCTAGCTAATACATGCTTGCAATCATCAAAACTGAAGTATACTTCATAAATCTCAATGCTTTAAAAAAGATTGGACTATGCGTCCACACATCAACTCTCAAACCAAAGCATGTGTTGGAGTAATACTTAAAGAAATCATGTTTCACAAAGAAAAACTATCGTAAGGCTAATAGCTCATGCGTTGAACCTTGTTACGAAAGCATGCTTAAAACTTATAAATTCAATTGTTCATGTTTTGAAACTACTGAGAAAACATTCATAAACTTTGTCACTCACTATCTTAGGCTACTTTCTCAAAGGATGATAGGCTTCTCCTATTTGCATTTGCTCTATCACAACAATAAATGCCTTTGGCTAATGCCACTAACTCCCTTTTGAGCTTAACTTTAACATTTAAGTTTAACATCAAACTTAGACACCCCTCACAACTTATCATCGCATAGCTTATCTCAACGCATCACGCACTTAGTCAAAATTTTACCTTGCGCTTAGTTGGTAAGTGACAATGCACTCACAATGCTCACTCAGGCGCTAAGACACACCCAACACGTCTATGCATCGAGCGCTTTCCTACACTTCCCTTAGTGCGCCTCAGTCGTTGGCCTCTTCCTCCTCACAACCTTACGCTCACCTCGCGCACACACCATGGCCAGCACTTGCACTTATCACACATGTTCTTGCACGTATTGCATACGCACAACCTCAACCGTCAGCTACCTGCTTGTCCTTCGGATGCACCTGCCTGCTTATTCATCCATCAAATTTCCAGATTCAACTTCCAACACTAATAACTTAAGTTCCATGCATTATCTCATCAAATTTCTTTCTAAGAACTTGCTCTTGAAGACCTTAACTCTCTTACTTTAAAACTTGAGCCTCTGATTCTTCTTAACAAGCTCAGAATTCTTCAATCTTCTTAACCTACCCGAGCAACCCAAGAGCTTATAACACTTTGGAAAATCTTCAATTTCCAACTCGAATTCATGGGAGTTTTTTCTTGGCAGCCTAACATCGTCCCCAACACTTATCGATCTTAAGTTTGGCAGTAGCTCCTTTCAATTCTCACAAGTAAAAACGCCAAACCGAGTGTTTCTTCTTAAACTTCTTTTTATACTAATGTATGCTTGACCAAATGGCTTATTAGGATGATACCTAGGCCATTAATTCTTGCTTAGGGCTTTAAATGTGCCACATGGCCCTCTAACCCAATAATTAAGTTGAGCACTTCTACCTCATACCAATGCATAGGTTAAACACCAACGTATAGGCTGGTACTCATCACATAGACCCTTCTTCTCGGCCATTGCCTGACTAGCCATCGTCTCTTGCAACTTACCTTAGGCACTTACGTTGAGACTTGCCACTCGTCAATGCCTCCAATAATCTTTATGGCACACTTTAGCGCCTTTCAAGCCAGTGCTTATGCCTTTGGTCATCTTTATCAACCTAACCTCCATGTACCTCAGTCAGTGCATACCTTGCGCCTTGCAGCTCGCCTAACCTTTACCTCAATGCCACTCATGCGCTCATCTAGGCAAGTTTGGTTGCACACACGCCACTTGCCTTGGGCTTTACTAACCTCTGGTGAAGCCAACACACCCTTGCTAGCCATTCTCTCAGTGGGCTTTACTAACCTCTTCATGGCCCTAACGCAAGCCTCACACTTAGTCATTTTTTCCTCTTTCAAATCTTGAACACTTGGCATGGCAAGACCATCTTCAAGAACTTCTATTTCTTCTAAGTATCACTTTTACTCACTTCACTCAAGAGCTTCAATTTCCAAACTTAAAAAATTTCTCTCACTCTATTAGGTCTAGTCCACGCCTAATTTCCTTTCTCAAAATCTCTTTAAGTATGAATGTTTACTTCTACTACCCGAGAGCACCCTTTTCCAAACATAGATTAATTTTTCTTCAAAACCCTTAAGCCCTTTTTATCTACGAACATCATATATACAATTAAATTAGTCATACAAATATCACATTAACTTGAACATGCTTATGTAGTAAATAGGATCTAGGGTCTACATCTCCAATGTCGTTAAGGTACGTTCATGTCATCAAGGTGAGTCCCACGTCGTTCACGTGTCGTTTGTCCAGATTCAGGCCTAACTTTGTACCATATCTATTCGTCATCGTCAAGGTCGTCCACGTCGTCATCGAAGTCGATCTTTATACCAGATCTATTCATATGCGAGTTTTACTCCATCTCGCCAGATCTGATACTAAATCTTGTTGGATCGACACTCCATCTCGTCGGATAAGACCGCAAAGCAATCCAAATTGTCAGATCTACACTCCAAGAAAACATTTTTTATCCACAAAAATGTAGGAACCTCTTTTTATTTAAATTGTTGCAAGATCTTAGCCTACTGTTGTACCGTTCTAGTAATAAGTATGCCACACTACGTTTAAAAAAATTGGTGAATCCACTTCCAAATTTCATTGAAAATTAATTTAATTTTGATTTCCACACTACGTTTATTTCTCTACCATGTTGTGTAAAAGACAGAAAAATAGAACTTTTTGTTTGATTCTTCATAAGCTTTATGCTTTATGCTTGATGTGAAAATAAAAGATGATTGCTACCAAGAAGGTATACTGCTGTACTCTTTATCTTTTCAGTTTTGAAAGTCTGAATTTTGAAATGTGAATGTTTAACTTGTGCTTATTGATAACTCCTTCGTAAAGTATTGCTCCTTCTGTTTGTTGTGATATTCACATATGGGTTGCTTGTGGGTTATTAATGCTTGTAGTTTATTAAGTTCATGAATATAGACAACACATAGAGAAATATGTTTTCCATCCATGTTGAAAAGTTTGTTCTTTTATTGAACACAGCCTCCATGTTTAGAGAGAGCTTGATCATATTGGAAGGTGACAAAATTAAAAAAAGAAGAAAAAGGGATTTCAACAGCTCATTTCTTGCACTCTTGCAATTGCAATTAGGTTCTCTTCTCCATTTCCACGGTGAGTTGTCTCTGGATAGAGAGATTTTGCTTTGCTTCAGACTTTGCTGTCCATGGTGAGTTTTTAGTTGATGTGGAAGCTGTAAGAATTTCTTAGAGTTCTAATGTCGACTTTGATGTATCTTGCAGCTTCTGGTTCTCCCCTACCATCCCCAGATATGATTAATCTTCTCTAGTTCTCATCAAATGTCTTATAAATCAGTAGATCAATGAAAATTCAAAGTGGGAGAGGGCTCAAAATTTGATCCTTTTGTACTTGACAGTACCTATTTCACTTGGACCAACTACAACATCTCTTGCTACAGCTGCTTCTCCTTCTCCTCTAAGCAGGTAGCCTCCTTGTGCATGATAATCTTATTATCAACATTAAGAATGAGCAGTTTCACATGTAATTAAATTATGAAAGTACACATAAACTTTGAAAAAGTTTTATTTTAACTCCTTTTAATGTTTTTTACGCTAAATTTATGGACCAGAAAGTCGTGCAGCCACTCGACGTGCAGATCCATCGGTCGAGGGGCTTATAGTATGACGTTTATAGCTTAAAGTTTTATTCCATCGGTAAATTATGGAATGCAATCTATTTTCTTTTAACTGAGTCTAAATCTAATGGGCTTCTAGTATTACAGAGGTTGTGATTTTTCTAATTTCTTCTGTTTATAGCTTTGTATTGACGTTTTCCTAGACTGGAATATTTGGTATATAGGAACCAAAGGTTAGATTTTGTATGTTACTATAATGTACTCTTTATATACATTATAGTAGGTATCCATTTTTGCAAGAATAACTTCATTCTCCTCTAATTTGCCATGATTTCCATTCAATGGTTGGAGTGTTGAGGAAGCTTATTTCAGAGGAAGAAAGTTGAGGAAGCTTTTAGTTTTTAGTTTATCGAAACTTGGATCTTGTTTGTTGATATTTCCCACTTGTATTAATCAATACTTCAATATGTTAATCACCTATCTAATGCTTACATAAATTTTTTTCTATGCCTTAGCTGCAATTGTTACATAAATTTCCCACTATGGTCAAGCTTGCTAGTATGTTTATTTTGGTTGTTCAAATTCTTATTCAGCGATTTATTTTAAGCTTCGGTCGAAATGATGCATTTAGATTGATGGTTGTTGGCTTCTTTTTTCTTTTTCTTAGATTGTTGCTGGTATTTTTAAGATATTTGGATTTGAAAGTGTATGAGAAATGGATCAACTATGAAGCATAACTATGATGCATTTTCCAATTATTTATTATGTTCCTTCCTTTCTAGTAAATGTATTGAACTCAACTTTATTAGTGGCCGTTATGATTGTTTGGTCAAATTGATACAATAATATGTGGACGAGTTTTATTTCCTTTGTTATCTAGTTTTATTTCCTTCTTCCAATAAGTTAGTTAATTGTTGTGTTTGTTGAAATCAAAATATATAAAAGCAATTAAGATTTTATTTTGTCTATGTACAAGTAAGAGAAATATTATTGTTTTAAAAATATATATATTATTGATTTGCACATGCTTAAGTAGAAAATATTATTGATTTGCATGTGTTTTTAACTTTTTTATTGACATTAAAAATGGACTGGACATTTAAAAAAATGAGACATTAAAAAAATATTGGACAATTATTGAAAAATTGGTAAAACAACCATAGACAATGGTGTATAATATCGGTTTTTAACTAACATTGAAGATGGTGTACAATGTCAGTTTTCAACCAACATTAAAGAATATTGGATTAAAATTTCGGTAAGCCATAATGTTGGTTTAAAACCGACATTAAAGACCTTTTATAACATGATCTTCGATATTAATTTTAAATCGACATTATATTTTTATAATATCAGTTTTAAACTGACATTAAAACTCAGTTTTATAGTAGTACCAAATCAGAATACTACAAACGAACAGAACAATCCAAGGCAGGCTGGTAAACTCAAAACAGACGGTTGATAAGAACAATACTTATTTGGAATGGAATGTAGAGAAGGTGTTTGATGAAATCTCCAAGAGAACAAAGCCGAAGCCAATGATATTATTGGCGATAGGAAAAAGACTGTGATGAGCGATTGAACCAACCAAACGAGATCAATAAATCTATCCACGCGAGAGAAAACAACAAGGAAGAGAAATGCTCTGGACATAAAGGATTTTAACGCTATTAATATAAGGGTGATTATGGAATAAACAATAAATGAAAATTGAAAATTGAGATTTAAAAATTTTTCCATATTTGCAAAATCACAAATTTGGAAGACACATATGCAAAATTCTATTTTAAAATTGTCATCCAATGCAATTTCTCAAAAAAGTATCTCATAAAATTTGGCAAAAAGTAATTGAAAGAAATGGGCTAATATAAAAGTATTGGAAAAAATTATAGTGGTGGGTGAATTTAGAGCTAAGTCCTAAAAGTAAATTACTCATGAATATAGTTGAACAATAATTTGACGCATATTTTCTTAAGATGGAGATTCAAATTCTTAAACTACACCTGTTATATAATATATATATTTATATATAATGTCGTAAAGTGAATAATAAATATACATTAAGAAAAGGAAATAATCACTAACGAATCTGTGATTGTGTAAACCAAAGCAAATGGTGATGCTTTTGAAGATTTACAGGTTTTTTCTTTTCCTTTGTGTGATCACAATTTTCAAACCTTGCATCCATTTCAAAGAGATTTGTCAAAGAATCCATATCTTAGAAATATTGCAAATTTGTTCAAATATCCCCTTATGACCCCTTTCCCAAGACTCACTTTCTAAAAATAAGTTTTTATTATAAATCTTATAATAATAGATGTCTATTATTTGCGTCCATTGACTATTTGTCATGTCTCAATTTTCTAAAGTGTTGTCATGTGTCTCAACATTACACATTATTAGTGTCTTTGTAATCCACTTCTACTTAGTGGTATTTACTGGGTTTTGTAAGATACACACATTGGGCAAAATCTAAAAATATTGGAGAAAGTAGAGAAATCCGTCATTTTTATGTTATTTACTTTTGTTATTTATTTATTTCATATATTTATATATTATGTTTTATTTATTTTAATATTTATTTATTTTATTATTATATTATATTAAATTTATTTTAATATTATATTTTATTGGTATTCGTGTTCCCAATTGTGCTCCTCAAGTTTATAATACATGAGCTTCTATTATTTTTCTTGCTAAAGGTAAGTCCTAAAGGTATGCTGGTTTTCCCTCTTCGTTATAATTAATAAATTTAATGTTATTAAGCATATTTAATATATATTAAATTTCTTATATAAATACAATACTTTATAATAGTGTCGTCATGTCGTTGATATTAATGACAATAATTATTTGTCATGGGTACTTGATGCCAAAATCCACCTGATGTTATGAATCTCGGAGAGACTATTAAAGAAGAAAATACGACATTCAGTTAAGACAAAGCAAAAGCTATGATTTTTCTTCGTCATCATCTCCACGAGGGATTGAAAATAGAGTATCTTACAATAAAGATCCATTTATCTTATGGAAAATTTTGAAAGGGAGGTATGATCATAAAAAAAAACAGTTATTCTTCCTAAAGCTCGTTGTGGGTGAATGCACTTGAGGTTACAAGATTTCAAATCAGTAAATGATTACAACTCCGCATTATTCAAAACCAGTTCGAAAGTATTGTTATACGAGCAGAAAATTTTTTATGTTGATATGTTAGAGAAGACATTTTCTACATTGCATGTCTCGAATATACTCCTGCAGCAGCAATATCGAGAGAGGAGTTTTAAACAATATTTTGAACTGATTTCATGTCTTCTCCTGGTCGAACAAAATAACGGGTTATTGATGAAAAATCATGAATCTTGACAAAATAGAACAACATCATTCCCTGAAGTGAATACTGTAAATTTTAATAATAATCGTGGTCGAGGTCATGGTCGTGGTTGAGGTCGTGATTGTGGCAGAAGAAGAAATAATTATTATTTTCATGATGGTCGTTCTAATCATTCAAAAATCAAAAGAACCACACAAAATGATGATGACAAAGAAAAAACTCCACAAGATAAGAGTTCAAAAAGTGTTTAAAATAAATGCTTTCAATGCAGAATGACTGGGTATTGGTCACGTAACTGTTGTATGTCAAAACATTTAGTTGATCTCCATCAAGCATTCCTGAAGGAAAAAGAGAAAAATGTGGAAGAAAATTTTGCATATTAGAACAATGACATATTTGACCCATCCCATGTAAAAAATTTGGATGTGGTAGACTTCTTTGAATCTCTTAAAGAGAAAATCGGTGGAACATCAAGTGTTTCCTTTAACTTTGAAAATATCTAAACTTAATATGTTTTTTTTTATTATTCATCTCCATGTTTTTTACCCTCTTAGTAAATGTTAACATTTGTATATTCTTAAGTTGTTTTTCTTATTGTTATTGTTTTCTTTTAATGAAGAAACTTGGATCATTTTCACATGTTGGGTGACTAAAAAATGAGCAAGGAAGATCTATGGCTGGCAGACAGTGCAACTACACATACAATAGTTACAAGTAGAAAATATTTTTCCAAACTGACAATGTTAGAAGCAAAAGTCAATACAATATCAGGTTCTGCAAACCTAATTGAAGGGTTTGGAAAAACAAATATCATTTTGCCTAGAGGAACAAAATTTACAATTGATAATGCATTATTCTCTAGTCAATCAAAGATAAATCTACTTAGTTTTAAAGATATATGTTGTAGTGGTTATCATATTGAGACTGATAGAAAGAATAATATGGACTATCTTTATGTCATATCTACTATCTCATATGAAAAACGTATACAGGAAGAGTTGCTTACTTTAACTTTTGGATTATATTATACTCATATACGAGTAATTGAAACATATGCAACAATGAACTTGAAGTTCATAAATCCAGACATATCTACAATTTTCACATGACCGATTGGATCATTCAAGATCTATAATGATGATAAGAATTATTGAGAATTCAAATGGACATTCATTGAAAAGCCAGAAGATTCTTCAATCTAATGAATTATCATGTGATGCCTACTTTCAAGGTAAATTAATCATTAGGCCATCATCAGTCAAAGTGGAGACTGCATTTTTAAAACGAATTCATGATAACATATGTGGACCTATAACGTACCAAGTGGACTATTTTGATATTTTATGGTATTAATAGACGCATCCAGCAGATGGTCACATGTGTGCTTATTATCAAGTCGAAATCTTACATTTGCAAGATTATTTGCTCAAATAATTATGTTAAGAGCATAATTTTTTTATTATACAATTAAGACCATTCATCTTGATAATGCTGGTAAATTTACATCCCAAGCTTTTGATAATTATTGTATGTCAATTGAGATAAGTTTTGAACATCCTATAGCTCATGTTCATACACAAAATGGTTAGCATAATCATTCATAAAATGTTTGTAATTAATTGCTAGACTATTGCTTATGAGAGTTAAGCCTCCTACATCTGTATGGGACATGTTATTTTGCATGCAACGTTACTTGTACGCATTAAGCCAGTATCTTATCATAAGTACTCGTCGTTACAAATAACTTATGGCCATGAGTCAAATATTTCCCATCTGAGAATTCTTGGATGTGCAGTATATGTTTTAAATGCTCTACCACAATGTACTAATATGGTTCTCAAAATAGGTTAGGAATATATATTGGATATGATTCCCCATCAATTATTAAATATCTTGAACCCCTGACAGGTGATGGATTTACTGCATGATTTGCTAATTGTTATTTTAATGAGAGAAATTTTTCAAAATTAGGGGGAGAAATTAAGAAGTCGGAAAAAGAAATTACATGGAATGAATCGTTATTGTCTCATTTAGATCCCATACAGATCAATATGAACTTGAAGTTCAGAAGATAATTCATTTGCAAAATATAACAAATCAATTACCAGATGCATTTACAGATGCAAAGAAAGTAAGTAAGTCACATATCCAACTGCAAATGTTCCATTGAAAATTGATATTCCAAGATAGCAAGTTGTCACTTATGAGTCTGGAACACGCCAGAAGCATGGTAGATCGTGGGTCCTGAAGACAAAAATCATCTAAAAAATAATTAAAAATAAAAAAATACTTAGTTGAGGATGTAAATATCCATGAAGAAATCCTTAACATGACTAGTGAGGGAGGTGAAATACCTAAAGATAATAATGAGATTTCAATAAACTATGTCATGATAGGAAAAAGATGGAACCGAACTCATGTAATTATTGACAACATTTTTGCATATAATGTTGCTATTGATATTATATCTGAAAATGAGGATTCTGAACCAAAATTTATTGAAGAATGTCGATATAGAAAAGATTGGCTTCGGTGGAAATAAGCAATCGAGGCAGAATTAAACTCACTTCAAAATGTCAGGTTTTTAGACCAGTAGTCCGAACACTAGAAGGTGTCAAATCTGTGGGATACAAATGGGTATTTGTGAGACATATTCTCTGGTGGTGGATACAACTACATTAAGATATTTAATTAGTCTGACTATATATGAAAATATAGACATGCATCTTATAGATGTAGTCACCACATATTTATATGGATATCTTAATAATGATATTTATATGAAAATCTCAAAAGGATTTAAGGTATCTGAAACATAATAAAATTCTCGATAATCGTATTCAATAAAGTTACAAAGATCGCTATATGGATTGAAACAATCAAGATGAATGTGGTACAATTTCCTGAGTGGATATTTATTGAAAGAAGAATATCAAAACAATCCAATACGTCTATTGGGATTGATATCCTAATTCTCTCGGAGTCTCGTAGTTGTAAACACTGTACACATTGTTATGAATGAAATAAGAGTTATTTTATTTTGTATTTACTCATATCCAATAAACAAAGCTCCATGGTTGTTGTATGTAAAATTAAGCATGTATATGAGATATACAAGTAGATCATGCCTTAAGTGATAACCTAAAAAGGTCTGTAGTATAAGGATTAAGGAGGGATACCTGATCCTGGTGACACTATGGATACGACCCACTTTGTAGAGGTTTACAAGTGTTGTGAACTCTATAGATGGTTGTTCCTGACCATTCATGTGGAGACATGTGAGTAGTGGTGTCCTATACAAAGAGTTTGTATAAGACCGAATCACGAGATGATTCATATTTTTATATAACGCCTTTGATACTTGAGACTTACATCTCACTTAAATGACCATAGGTGACATGACCTTAATCCTGAGTGTTTTGGGAACTCCTACCTTTAAAGGTGGTCCTTTGATTAGTATGGGTGAGAGTGACCAGATTGCCAACTCAACAAGCCTAGCTTTTTGAGAATTTGTCTGATTTATAGAAGCTGGGAACTCAGTTACACAAGATGGAATTCACTCTTCCTCAAAACAGGGGTAAGTAGATGGATTGCTCCCTTAAGAGCTAATTCCGGGTCTTGAACATAGTGGCCACAACCTCTCTTTGAAAGAGAGGACTCAGTCATAGTAGAACTATGATTTGTGTTCATTAGAGAGATCAATGGTACTTAAGGAGTTAGATATAATTACAGAAGCATAACGATAAATTGGCCCAACTGTACTTACGAGCGATCTATGAAGGGTTATCGCACTGTTGATTGGTTGATATGAGCACAAAATATATATGTAGTAAAAAGAGTGCATCTGTTGGTCTTTAATGGAATGCCTGGCAGTTAACGGATAGTGGGTCCCGTGATTAAAGAGTTTAGTCAATTATTCACGTATCGTTGGAGCTTCAAGCTACAGGTTCATAAGGTCCCTTTGGTAGCTCAATGGATTCAAGTTGAGAATCAGTTCTTAGGATTGATTTGAAATGTTCAAATTGACAAGAGAAAATTCAATTATATATGATATAATTGGTGCGATGTATGAGATACATCAAGTGGAGGATCAATGTAAATATGATTTACATTAAGTACAATAAAATAGAAAAAGAACTATGGTTTTCATGTTTCATGAGATGAAATATTAAAATTATAGGTTATAAATATAATATGGTAAGTTGGTTATCATATATATTTATAATAATATTAATTATTTGATAATTATCTCTTTTTCTCTAATAACCTATTAAATGGAAGGTTATTGGTGGTTTTATTGTAACCGTGAGATAAAAGAAAAATGTTTCCTAAAAATTGGAGAGTTCCTTGATTCAGAAAGAAACTCAAGGAAAAGCTATCAAGTGAAAGCGTTTCACTAAGCGATAGCTAGTAGAGAGACTTGATGACATGCAGAAATGCATGTCATCTTAGGCCTTTTACTTAGAATTATGAAGGTTGTTAGGCAGAATATGCGTCGATCATGATAGGAATTCACAAGAATATGAGCTTGCGTCGATCAGCATGTCGAATCTCAGCTAACCCGTTATTTTGCGTTAATTATGCATTCAATGTTCTATTTTTGTAGCCAATGCAGGAATGAACACAAACGCGGAAATCGGACCATCACATAGACAACCGCATGTGGAGAAACACTCCATCGCAAGGCAAACGCATCGATCAACGCATGGATGTTGCAGTAATCAGCCGTATGCGCCCATCACATGGGAGTTGCGCTTGTCAAGCGATTACAGTCATCATGTAGAGTTGTAGTGTTAAGCGAATACGACCATTGAATGATTGCGGCTACGCGACAACGCATTCTAATGGGATCAACGCAAGGTAAGTAGAATGAACGCATCAGCGCATTTACCTCGAGAAAATCCAAATCTAATGTTGACATTTCACCTACCACGTCGTTGGTGGTAGAGGTTCAGAAAAGGACTAACGCGCCGAATGTCAGACTCAGAGCAGTTCAATTAATTATATTGGCAATCTAAGCTCTATAAATAGAGGCTGAAGAGCTTAAATTTGATCGTCTGGAGATTACCCCTAAACCAGGGATTTTCCCCGCGATCCAGAAAAATGCGTGAGAAGACACTTGAGAGTTCTTCACCTTCTTCATCCATTTCGAGTGACGATCGGAACCTTCGACCAGAGTTAGATCTCGAGAGAGTCAGCTCCTCCGCCTATCCATGGCACCACCGGCAGCTTGACGAACATCCGCAGGAAGTAAAGCTTTGCTTCCAGCCGGTCATTTCTTTTTCTATATTGTATTGTATGACATTTTGAAATTAAGGAATTAATACAATCTGGTTTAATGCATTTCTTTGTTCCTTCGACTTCATCTTCATCTTCTTGCTTAGCATCTTTACTTTCATTGCAACACTTAGTGGGATTTCTTGGGTATTGCATACTTAGTCATGTGGATTAGGGATATGGAGCATGTAGCAACCCATCGAGAGGTGTGCGTTGCGCGAGAGTATGAGTAACCTTATTTGCTTGGTGTGAAGCTGCTGCAACGCCTGTCTATAGGCTAATGCATTGCTTGTCTATGAGTAAAGTCAGCAACAATTAACTGCCCGGGAGGGTAAGTGGTTGGATGCATTAAGCAAGGTATGTGTTGTTCATTAGGGATAGTAACAATCTTGCATCAACCAAGTTCATGCGTTTGTCTTGTCTTATGTTATGCCCAACACCCCTTTAGAGCTACTCAAGAGAGAGTCTAAAGAAAGAACCTAATGACTCGAGAGAGCTAGGTTAGAATCTAGATTCGAGAGAGCAAGATTAGATCGGTATAAGCAAAGATAGGGACTTAGAGATAAGCTCTGTTTGTCAATACTGCATCGCATGCACCCTAGGAATAGGAATGATGATATGTGGTTACTTTGTTTGTGTATCATCGCATAGACAAGTATTAGAGGCTTATGTATAGGCCCTATAGACTCCTTTGCCCATAACCCCTAAATGTAGAGATGCACTTAAATAATTATAAGTGTTCTCAATTTCATCTCTACATTTATAAGTGTTTTCAATTTCTTTGAATGTTTCTTCCTTCTCAATTTCTTTTTTTTCATCATTCCTAACCCCTGGGTAAGTTTTCGCGCAATTCCATGTCGGAAGGTTCGGGAGGTTTATCCAAGTATAACACTTATAAATGGATTTTAAATCTACGATGTCTAGGTGATAAACTGTTTTTATTACCTCATACCGCTCACGAATGCTCATAAAACTGGTTACCAACGCTCAATTATTCGGCTATAAACCCCAGGTAGGAGGTGTTTCGTAGACCGTTAACTTAAATACCCCCAGCCTTCGACAGGATTATATACCGGTTGAGTTTGTAACCCTAGTTTTACAAGTTTAACGAATTTTATAATAACTTACAAAATTTAGACATGCTTAACATCTACAACATTCAACAAAAGTATCTAATATAACTATTATATTAAACATAACCCTAACATGCATACTATATATTATAACAATTATAACATACTGTCAATGCATGTAGCATGCTTCTTATGGTGGGATTTTAAATCTACATGGCATATTGTATGCACATACAAGATTTATTTAATTATAACATACATCACGTGCATAAATAATTAAATACTAACTGATATGACTTTAGTTTTGACAAAAACAAGCCTACAAAACCTAATTATTATAAAAATTCAAATAGATCTTTAAAAAAATATAAAAACTATAATAGAGAAATCAGACAGAACTTAAACAGGTATTAAAATAAACTCTCAAGACTAAACAACTTAGGTTAAATAACTTTACCTGTTCTTCTAAATGTCCGGAAAGTGTTCATATTACTATTAAAATAAACTCTCACAACTCAACAACATAAGATTAAATAACTTTTCTCGTTCTTATAAATGTCCTGTACGTATTCATATTACTATTTTGATTGATACTTCTTCTTAGAAATTAAGCTAGATACATTATGGATAATACATTTTTATATACATTTTCAGTGCATGAATTTCTAATTTCTAAATATATACACTTCTAGATACATATAATTGTTCAAGTACATGAATGGTATGTATACATGTACTTCATTTATTTTGTGTCTTTTAGGAAACATCTCATTAGAGGTCCAGTTCGACAGGTTCGGGTCCGGTTCAAGGTGGTTCGAGCAATTCAAAAGCTTTTTGGAGCCGGGTTTTGCTGTTTTTTTGTAACTTTTAGGCTTTTGTTTGCTTGATAATGCCAAAAACTGAAACCATATTAGTCTATATTTAATTATTTATGCATGTGATGTATGTTATAATTAAATAAATCTTGTATGTGCATAAAGTATGTCATGTAGATTTAAAATCCCACCATAGGAAGCATATTACATGCATTGAAAGTATGTTATAAAGTGTTATAATATATAGTATGCATATATAGGGTTTCAAATGTTTTAATATAAATGTTATATTAAATATTGAATGTCTTTGATGTATGTTATGGATGCTTAGCATGTCTAAAATTTTGTAAATTGTTATAAAATTGGGTTAGACGTTTAAAATCCATAACAAAGATAAGTTGCATGCTCACGTAGGTTAACCACCTGTTTTAATAGTTAAAATAGGTCGACATCTTGTAAAATTTGAGTTCCTGTCTAAGGCTAGAGGTACTTAAGTTGACGATCTATGGAACACCTCCTACCTAGGGATTATGGCTGAATAATTGAGCGTTGTTAACCAGTTTTATGAGCAATACGTGAGTGATGTGAGGTTTTAAAACTGGTTTATCACCTAGATATTGTAGGTTAAATCCAAATATAAACATTATATTTTGATAAACACCTAAACTTAGGTTGTTTAAATTAGCCGAAACAAACCTGAGTAAAAATATATCCAAAAAAATATTAGAACACTTCAGTGGGAGTTTCATAACATATATGATATGTTATTAGAACACTTCAATGGGAATTTAAGAATGCTTCAGTAGGAGATTAATAACTTATACGATATGTTATTTTTAGCTCTCACGTCCCTAAGAGTTCACAATCAAGATTCATGTGACACTTCGTGTCACCTTGGGAGTGACCTCCATTTGGAAAGTGTTTATATAAATCAAGATTATGGTGTATAGGGGAAGTTGTTCAAAGTAAAATCAAAAGTGATGTTTTGATTTTCATTCTCACATCTTAACAGTTTCACACCATGAGATTCATGCGATGCTTCGTGTCACCCTGGGAGTGACCTCCATTCGAAAAGTGTTTGCATGAGTCAAGATCACGATAAATGTGGGAAAGTCGTTCAATGTAAAATCAAATATACAATATATTTATTTCAACACTCACGTCCCTAGAAAGTTCATACCATGAGATTCATGTGATGCTTCATGTCACCTTGGGAATGACCTTCAATCGGAAAGTGTTTGTATGGGTCAATATCAAGGCGAATGGGGGAAGTAGTTCATAGTAAGTGGGTGACGAATATGTGTCAACATGTCCTACAGTCTCTTCCGTTTGTTTAGACCGTGAAATTCCTATGTTGTGCCTGCTTGTCACCTTTATGAGGTGGAAAATTGGAATGAAATGCGGTGATGGAGTTGCGTTGAGCAATCAAGTTTTTTCAGTGGAATTCAAGTGTAAACCCCACTGAGTTTCCTAGTAAGTCCAGGGTCGAAATCAGGGACTTGCAAAAATAGTATGCGGTGATAATTTTTCACGAAAACTTTGCGGTAACCGATAACTCAAATAGTTGTTGGTTTGTTGTTTGCAGTAATAAAAATAAACAAATGTGGTGGAGTTTCATAAAGAGTTGATAATACGGAAGATGCGATGAGTATGCAGTGAACAGGTTGAGAAGGGTTTTGGCTAACACTTCCTAGGATGCGTTCATGCTATGCGATCATGCAACACACATACAATAGTAAACCACCTCTCAATGCGAATGCTACAGCTTCTAATGCTATAACAGATGTGATATATGCGATAAGCCTATAGAACCTACACATAAGCCTCTATTCTTATTTATGCGATGACAAAATGACACACACACAAATAAGGTGACCACATAATATCATACCTATCTCTAGGGTGCATGCAATGCAAGTTGACAAACAGAGCTTATCTCTAAGTCTCTATATCTTGTTTATGCATATCTAATCTTCTCTCTCGAGTCTAGATTCTAACCTAGCTCTCTCGAGTCTTTAGGTTCTTTCTTTAGACTCTCTCTCAAGTAGCTCTAAAGGGGTGTTGGTCACAAAATAAAACAAGATAATCGCATGCGATGAAGATCCTAGGTCATGTTAGCTTAGTTCTTCTCAACCCATTCGATTAGTTTAGCTACTCATGCGTGCTAAAAGAGTGAACATATGTAGAATAAGAACTTCCATTGTATAAATATAAAGTTGAAGTACAAAATAACAATACAAGAAGAGAATAAAAAGCCTAGTAGCAATCTCTTGCTTCCCAGGCTTTTACATTATCTTTTCTACTCGTGTTCAAAAGGTAGTCTCGCTCTCTACTTTTACGCCTCTGGGTTCTCTCTCAGGTTGCCCTGAGCGATCTTCTGACATCTCGGCTCTTCTCTTGGTCCGCCTTAAAATAAAAAGGAAAACTATGGACAAGGCTAAACTATGGGAAAATTCTCTAAGTGTTCGAACTGCTGAACTGGTGAACTCCTATTCTGAAGGATGCCTTCGGTATTTATAGAGCCTTCAGGGTGAAAAGAGGCTTCTTTCTTATGATTGCACAGATGGGATGGCTTTAATTCTCTGACTGATACGCCGAATATTTGTCACCGAAAAGTTGAGTGTAGTTGTTATCATTAGCGGCTTGTCAACTTAACGCCTTTCACCCATCATGATTAATTATGCCTTTCACCCAGATACGCCTACCAAGTTGCGGTGACTCTATGCGGCAATGCTTCTTGATCAGGTGTTTATGAGCAAAAATCACCGCAAAGCCTTGCAGTAATGTTGCGCCCGTCCTTTGATTTTTTGTGATCGCGCTTTTCACCTTGCGTTAATGCATATTCTGCATAAAAATACAAAAATTAATTGTTTCTATGCGATAGACGCATGCGACCGCAATGTTATAAACTTAATGCTTTTTGGATGCAATCTAACATATTTTATCAACGTAAACCTTCATTGTTTAATAACATAGCATTGTAATAACGTGCATTTCTGTCTGTTATCACACCCCCAAATTTAAACAATGCTTGTCCTCAAGTATAAGCTAAACATTTCCTTTAGCAAGTCAACCGCAAATCTCTTTTCCTAGATTTCTCGAGGATACTTCATTCAAATCCTATACACCAAAATTTCCTTAAGTCTTATTGAGGTCTCCTCTTAAAATATTTTTAAGACCTAAGGACCGCAAGTTTGACCATCAAAAGGACTTTACTAAATTCCCGTGTATCGCATGATTTATTTCTCAAAAAAAATTTTCCACCAGGGTGTCAAATGATTTTTATCCTTGCATAATTTGACATTATTATTATTATTATTATTATTATTATTATTATTATTATTATTATTATTATTATTATTTTCTAACCTTACGCTGATCCAAGTGTCTTGTCTTCGTTTTGGCTTGCCTCCACGTGTGTCATGTGGACATCCAACTACGAGCAATGCGCTCTTTCTCAGACTAAACTCATACCTACTTGGCAGTGGAGTTGCGGTCATTTATTTATGTGTTGATCCTGGCGAATTACTTTCGTTTTGGCTTGCCCCCATGTGTGTCATGTGGACATCCAACTACGGGTAAGTGTCTTTCACAACTTAACTCTTATCAACATGGGTTTCCCCATTGCGTTGATAGTGGAGTTATTATTCTCAAAAATATTTTTCTTTTTCAGAAAGCTAAAAATAGCAAGGTCGAAAATAAATACCCCACCTCCAAATTTAAAATGCGGCAATGTCCCCATTGCCAAAAGATTGAAAGAAGTTATGTGATGTTCTTAGGAGCCTATGTAAAGAGAGTTTGAAAGAAAGCTAGCAGACCTCTAACTTCTAGAAATATTTCATGAGGTGACTTTTCTAAGATTAAGTTTATTCTAGTGTATATGAAAAAATAGAAGTATGTGTTTCATCATTGAAATCATAATTAGTAAAAAGACAGCATGCGGTGACTGACTAAATTTATCAATGTTAAATGATTGCGGTAATCAAAGAGGATGCGGTGATAAGACTTTCAAAATAAAAATGCGACGCGAGAGTGCAAAATTTGGAATAAAGTTAAGGAAGAATACAACCCCCAAATTTGTTACATGCATGCATGGAACTTAAAACGACACTCTTTTTATGATGAAATAAATGCTAAATAAATAAGGTAAGTTCAAAAGTCCTTCATTAAATTCAAATATTAAAAACAACAATAGGGTACCCATAAATCATAAATGTTAATAAATAAGTCTAAAAACAATTCTTAATAGTAGGTTTCAAATATCAAAACTGAAAGTTAAGCAAAACATGAAAGGAAATCTAAGTCTCATGAGTGGAAGTATAAAACTGATCTCGGTGGCTCGATCACGAATTCCCTTTGTCCATCATCTGTGCATCTCTACCTTTACCTGATACAACAACATGAGAAAGAATGAATATAAAATACTCAGTAAGTAGCCCCACTACTGGGGTCAGGTTAGGCATCTATATCCTCTAGATGCCTACCTCTGGTGGAACATATAAACTACCCTAGTCCTCATGGATACTTACATACATGAAAAACTGATTTCTATCATACTGTAGTTAAGTATGCCCACTACCTCTAGTGAATCCCGAAGGAAACACAATATCTGGTGAATCCCGAAGGAAACACAATATCTAGTGGACATATAACTAATCAGTAAAATCACTATCATAGTCTCAACATCATAATTATCACAATATGGTTCTATGACATACATATATACCTCAATATCAGGGTTCTACAACATACATATATGTCTCAATATCCACATATCAAATACAACCTCATGGAATCAAATATCATCTCATGCTAGCATTCAAGTATTTACGTGCACAAATAAATCTTTCAGATCCTCGTACAAGAACATACATCAGTTATACTATACTATCAGTCTATCATGCCATCTTTCTATCATAATAGTCATCTATCATACTAGCATACATCTAGTGCCTGGCCCGTGGCCAGTTCTAGTAGTAAGATTACTTACTTCGAAGTCAAATTTAGATATTAATCCAAGCTAATGATCTTCAACAAAATAATTCCTGAATTAAGTCCCCTAATACAGAACATGATACTAAATTTCAATCCTTGGAACCAAGATCTAAACATATAAATTTAATTCAACAATCACCAATGAACTTACCCAACGAAACTTAATCAATAAACACTTGCAAGATTTCGACTTCAAATCTCCTCTTAGCAGATTTTAGAACCCAATGGACGACAACTTGGAACCTTCAAAGTACTAAAATTAAACCATCATTTAGTCCAATAATCAATAGGTGCCCAACAACAAGGATCACAACACTTACCAAACTACTTGCCGAACGAACTTGAATCTGCTGGGCAGCACGTTGGCACTCCAAAGTACTCCAATCTTGGATCTAAATTCCAAATATAACCAACATCAACCAAAAAGGAATCCAAAATTTAATGGGCAACAAGAACCTTCAAAACTCAACCGGTCTTACCCTACCAGATTCGGCGAAACCTAACGATGGCAGCGGCGGCGAATGGCGAACAGAGGGAGTGGATGACAGCGACGGATCTGGTGAGGTCCGCACGCAGAGGGGCGCACGGCGGAGGAGATCTGCGACGACAGATAAACTTTGATTGGTTTTGTGAGGGAGAGGGAGGCAAACGCTAAGGGCACGTTGGGTTGCGTGGTTGAGATGTGAGGAAGGACGTCGAGATCTGGTCACAGCTTGGCTGGCGATCGAGACGAAGGAGGACGAGCGGCGAGCAATGATCTGGATGAAAGAGGACGGGCGGTGAGCAAGGAAAGAAAAAATCAATGGGGGGTTCCGGTCACGTGAGCGAGAGGAGGGAATTTGGGGTTTTATAAAATAATAATAATAATAATAAACTAAAAAGAAAATAAAATCAACTATATTTTATTCTTTTTCTTATTCTACTTTATACTATTAAATTCCTTTTCTTCCCAAAATGAAATTAATTTCTGCCATTAATTTTCAAATTGAATAATTTCAACGTCAACAATTAAATTCCCGCAATTACACTTGAAGTCCAAAATTTCAAAAATACCCTCAAATAATAAAAATTACTGAAATTACATTATTACTAAAAAAATGTGGGGTGTTACATGTGATATAAGTGATATCGGTGATAGAACTTAGGTGATATTCATATATTGATGATATCAATGATATAAAAATCAATTCCATTTGATGAAAATCTATCGTTGATAGCCACTGCTAAAAGCTATCAGTGATAGCCACTGTTTGAAGCTATTAATGATAGCCATATCTATGAGTGATATTCGTATACCAGTGATATGGCTTAGGTATATATCAATAAAATGAATGATATCGGTGATATTGGTGATATGACTTAGGTAAATACTAGAGATAGTCATTTATAGACCTTTTATTGATAGACTTCTATCACTTATAACTTTAAATGTTAATCTTTGAAAGATGATAGTTTCATTTCAAAAATTGTTAACTACTTATAAAAGTCTACCATTGATATCCACTGATAGTCTTAGATGTTAATATTTTAAGTTTGATTATGATTGATCAAAGTGTATCAATGATAGTCATTGAAAACAGATAGCAAATTGAAAGGTGATATTTCAAGTGTTACTATTTTAAGGTTGTATTAGTATTTCTCATATTAAAAGTTATCACTGATAGAAGCTATCAATGATAGCAACTAATAATAGCTATACATGACTATCATTGATAGCTACTATAGGTGATAGTTTTAATTTGAGAAAATTGGAAGAAGAAATGCAAAATGTTATGCTGCGTGTAGGTTTTTTTAGTCATTTACTTATATAGCTATCACTGATAGCTACTATCAATGATATCTTGTGCTAATTTTGTACCATGTCCTTGAAATATTTATCCTTGTTCTACATTTTTTTTATAATTATTTTGGGTCTAAATGTTATTTGTGTAATTAGCCCTTATATATACTTTTTGATTTATAATTATTTAGTCCTTAAACTTTACCATGTAACAATTTAGTCTCCTATACATTTAAATTTATAATATGTAAAAGTTATCTAGCCTAATTATCAATTTTCGAGCTTAAACTTAATTGTCAATTTTCGTTATGGAAACAACTGAATTAGTCTTTAAAATTTATAAATGGACTTGACCCTTGACCCTTAATCAGTTTATTATTGAGAGTGAGACTAAGAACCATATTAAACCAAAAAAGACAAACGTTTACGTGTCAACTATATTGGATAAATAAATATTGATATAAAGAGATTTGGATTTTGTACAAACTTTCAAACCTACTCATCTGAAATTGCGGGACCACTAACTAAATGAACAGATAATGTTTAAAAATTTTAATATTTTTTTAATATAAATTCAGATTATGCTGGTGGAAGAAATGAAAGCCATTAGTCAACAGCATCGAACGAAACAAAGAAAAAAAAAAAGGTAGAATTATAAACGAAGTCTCAATTTAGTTTTTACAATTTGAATTTAAAAAATAGTTTTTTCTTTTTTTTTTAATGATTTCATGAAATCTTCTAAATAGATTTTGGTATAGTTATTATTTATGATTGTTTTATCAAACTACCAAAACTAAGTTTTGATTATAAATTTCATAGGACCTAGAACAAATCTATAATTTTACCTAAAAATTTATACACTAACAAAACTAATAATTTTCATAAAGTTAGAGAAGCTAATTTTAAATGATATTGATATTTCATTTAGGCGGCGTTTGGGGCCAGGATTAACATCAAAATATAATAATCACCTCTTACTACAGTAAAAATTATTTCAAAACCTCCAATTAGACTATTTTAAAACCCTCATTTACTACATTATTACTTATTTACTATCGTTTTTACTATTTTACATTCATCATTTTTTTATAATTTTCGTCTCAAATTAAAATAGTTTACCCCTCAAAAAAACAAATACTATTATAATCCAAACACAAACTATCATAACCCAACTATAATAATTAACTCATTTCTCTAAACGTCCTGATAGACTTAGATGAGGCATGTCTCTTAGTCTTAATAATAATAAAAATAATAATAATTCTCTCAATAAAGACTTATATTTTTTTTTCAATCAAACTAAGTTATTTTTCTGGTTCGGTTCAAATCTTTTGGTCATATATAGCTTAATTAGCTAGTTGAACTATTCTTATATTGACAAATTTATGAATTCAATCCTAACAATCATAACTATAGTTTAGAAGTGGTTTATGTAAGTAGTGCAAATATTAAATTAAAAAAAAAAAAAAAACAACTCATTTCGGTTAAGACGTAAACTCTCGACCAAAAAGTTAGAGATTTAAATATTTATTAGTACATCTTATATGTGTGTATATATATATATATGTATGTGTATATGCATATGTATGTATGTGTATATGTATATTTAAGCAAACATTTATGATTTAAAAATCTAATAATTTGGAAAAAAAATAACTCAATAAAGGGACAGGGAGACAGTAATTAATCAAAATCATTTTATTCAGATATGAAGAAGAAGAAACACATACAAACAAGCTGCCAAAGATAAATAGCAGCATATTTATCACACAAACCACAAAACACTCACTTTCCCAACCATATGAACTTCTCAAACATAAAAACATTAATTAGAAACTTAAATTACATATAGATCCCTTCACACTCACATAGAAAAACACACATTAAGCAACTGAAACATTTATTTTTTTAGAAGGGGAATGATATGGAGAAAGGTTATTGCATGGTTTTCAACAGTTGAAGTAGCAAAAACAAGCCCTTCCAGGAAATTGAGCATGGCAAGCTCCATGTTTGGCACCTTCCCAATTCTTGCATTGCCGGTCGCAATGGCTTGTGTCCCCGCACCATCCCGACCATGTCTTGCTCCGCTTCTCGCACACCTTTGCCTCTACCATCCCTTGCTTTTCTGTGATCATAAGTCACAGAAGCGAAAAGAAAACAAAAACAAAACAATAATTATATGTCTACAAATTTTGTTTGAGATGTAAAATTAAATAGGAGTGGGGAAAGGGCTGATAATAGTGTTGTTAATTACCATTCATGGAAAGCATGAGGGCCAAAAGGAAGAGCAAAGCAACAACCATCTGGGCAGGGTTGCCCACAACCTTGGCCATTTCTATTGTTTGAATTTTTCTTTATGAAATATTTGTGTTTGCAAAAATGTCCATGCAAGGGATACATATTTATAGCCTCAAAGGGGGCCCACTTCTATCTCTTTCACTATATTTTATTCTTGAAGTACAAAAAATTCAAAAATTTTCAAGGGTGGAATTTGTGGGACTTTGTATGGGTGTGTAGCTGTGTTTGTTGGAAAGAGATTTTGGAGGTTGGAGGAAATTTGAAGAGAGACTTGAGAAAGAGGCTACTTGTGTTATTGAGCACTTCTAATTTTTTTAATTTGATACAAATGTTAAGACATACCTCTTATTTATACTAGTTGACTCCCCTAAATCTATGGCTGGGATTTTGCCAACGCATCCATGATCTAATGGTTACAAATGTTTATTTAGACTATTCTCTACAATTACTTATTTTTCTCATACTTTCTAGATAATCTTACAAAATGCTCTAATATTTCCTACATGTAATTTCTCTGGAATATTCTAATGTTTGATATTTCTAGAACTTGGGCTTTTGTTTGGGTTAGGCCCAATTACTTTGAACCCAAAATCAAGTTTACATTTCAACACTCCCTCTTAAACTTGATTTTGTTACTCCCAACAAATCTCTCAATCTTGTGAAGTCTTCTCTTTTAAGAGGCTTAGTGAAGATGTCAGCTACCTAATCATTAGTCTTCAGATACTCTAATTGCACATTCTTTCTTTCGATACACTCTCAAATATAATGATAACGTGTATCAATATGCTTACTCCGACTGTGGAAGACTAGATTCTTGGCCAAGACAATTGTTGATTTGTAGTCTACGAAAATTTTAGTTGGCTCCTCTTGTGGTAGTCTCAATTCTTGTAATATATTTCTTAGCTAAATTGCATGACAAACATATAAGGAAGTAGCCACATATTCTGCTTCACATGTTGAGAGAGTAACAATCGGTTGCTTCTTTGACATCCACATGAAGAAAGTGTCTCCCATGTAGAACACAAAACCAGGTGTACTCTTGCGGTCATCCACATCTCCACCCCAATCACTATCACTGTATCCCAAGAGCCTATAATTATCATAAACATAATAGAATAGGACATAGTTTATCGTACCTTTTCTAATTGAAGAATCTCTTTGTTGCCTTCAAGTGTGTAGTTGTTGGTTTCTCCATGAACCGACTGATAACTCCAACTGCATAGAGAATGTCAGGCCTTATGCATGTTAAATATTACAAACTTCCAGCCAAGCTTTTAAAGAATGTTGGATCAATTCTTTCTCCTTCCTCACAACGTGACAATTGATTCCACATTTCATGGGTGTATTGACTGGATTAGAATTATCCATCTTGAACTTCTTGATCACTTCCTTAGCATAGCCTTCTTGGGTGATAAAGAAGCTTTTATCTTCTTACTTTACTTTAATGCTAAGGTAGTAAGATATGGGCCCGATGTCGGTCATCTCAAACTCGTTCGTCATCTCTTCTTTGAACTCATTGAACATGCTTGGATTGCTACCTGAAAAGATCAAGTCATCTACATACAACACAATCAATACATCATTATTCTAGACTTTGATGTAAAGTACGTGCTCATATGGACACTTGATGAAATTCTTTTTATGTAGATACTTGTTTATTCGATCCTTCCATGCTCTTAGAACTTGTTTTAGTCCATAAAGTGTCTTTTTCAACTTCAAAACTTTCTCTTCTTTTCCGTCAACTTTATAGCCTTGAGGTTGCTCAATGTAGACTTCTTCCTCTAGTATTTCATTGAGAAAGTCAGATTTCACATCCATTTGATGGATTTTTCAATTTTTTTAAGCTGCCAACGAAATTATTAATCTAACAGTTTCAAGTCGAGCAACAGAAGCAAATACCTCATCATAGTCGATGTCGTCTCTTTGATTATAACCTTTCACCACTAGTCTTGCCTTTATCTTTTAACCTCTCCTCTTGTATTCTTCTTGGCTTTGTAAACCCATTTCACACCAATTTCCTTGTGACCTTTTGGAAGTGAAACTAGCTTCAATCTGTTGTTCTTCTTGATTGCATTAATTTCTTCTTCCATAGCGTTTTTCTAATTTGGATTCTCCATAGCATCTTGAAAGTTCATGGGCTCACAAACGACAAAAAGACAAAAAAGAAAGACTATCTTGATTAGTTACCTCATAAATTTCTTGTAAGCTTGTGAAGCGTTGAACACTTGAGTTTGAGCTTCCAACCTCTTGAAAACTTGAAGTTGGCGAAGCTGGTGGCGTATAAGGTCTTGTGCTGGGCATTTGTGCCCTAGTTTATTATGTTGTGTACTTGTAATTTGTACACCCCACTAGTTTTGGGATAAGGGGGAGATTGTTGGGGTTGATGCCTTAAATATCATAGGGTCCTGTAATTTGTAAACACTTGTATGAAGAAATACTTTGTGATTTATAATATATGATATTTTATTCACTTCAGTCTATGAAGTATTTGATATTTTAGTTGCATTAACCACAAACCAATAAACTAATATCCATGGTTATCGTTGTAACTTAAGCATGTATGTGGAGATATACAAGTAGACCGTGCTTTAAGTGATAACCTAAATGGTCTATAGTATATGGATAAATTAGGGATACCTTATCCTAGTGACACTATGGATGTGGCCCGCTTTGTAGGTGTTACAAATATTGTAAAGTGCTACAAATGATGATCCTCATCATTCATGTATTAGACATGTGAGCGGGGATATTCTATACAAAGAAGTTTGTATAAGACTAGACCACGAAATGTTTAGTCTCGTTATATAACGCCATTCATAATTGAGACTTTCATTTCACTAGGATGATCATAGGTAACATGACCTTAATCCTGAGTGAGTTGTGAACTCCTGCCTATGAGGGCAGTCCTTTAATTTGCATGGGTGAGAGTTGCCAGATTGCCGACTCAACAAGCTTACCACTTTGGAGATTCGTCTGATTGGGGAGCTAGGAACTCAACTACACAAGATGGAATTCCATCCTTCCCCGACGCATGAGTAAATAAATTTCTCTCTTAAGGGCTGATTCTAGGGCTTGAACAAAGTGGCGTCACACCTTCTCTTGACCCGAGAAAGGTTTAATCATAGTAGAACTATAATATATTATTCATTAGAAGAATCAGTGGTATTTAAGGAGTTAGATGTAACTATAGAGGCAAAACGATAATTTGGCTCAACTATACTTACGAGCGATTTGTGAAAGGTCATTGTACTGTTGATTGGTTATATCCAATGGACATAGAAATATATCTGTAGTGCGAAGAGTGCAGCTGTCAGTCTTTAGTGGAATGCCCGGCAGTTAACAGATGGTAGATATCGTGATTAAAGAGTTTAGTCAGTTATTGACGTACCGTTGGAGCTTCAAGCTATAGGTCCATAAGGTCCCCTTGGTAGCTCGATGGATTCAATTGAGAATCAGTTTTTAGATTAGTTTGAAATGTTCAAATTAACAAGAGGAAATTTGATTATATATGATATAATTAAATTGATTCAATTATATATGATATAATTGATTTGATGTATTTGATACATTATTTGATTGGAGGAATTTAATATAAATATGATTTATATTAAATGCCGCAAAATAGAAAAAGAACTATGGTTTATATGTTACAAATGATGCAATATTAAAACTATATGTTATAAATATAATATGATAAGTTAGTTATTGTATTTATTTATAATTTATTAATTATAAGATTATTAAATTCCTTTTTCTCTAATAAACACCCTTAGTGGGTGGTTAGACAGCTTTATGGCTAAGTGGGATAAGGAAGAAAAATGGATTTCCTATTCATTCTACAAGAACAAGTTGTCAGATTACTAATCGAGTGACTACACGATTGACTATCGAGTTTACTATACAATAGTACTCTTTACTAAACGTTCAAGTGTTGAGTCTATGCGATAGACATTCATCGTCTACATAATTGCATCATTGTTTAGTCAATCTTTCCTTCTTAACTTCCTATTTCCCTCAATCCAAAATTAGCCAGAGCCCACAACTCCTGGATTCTCACACCAAGAATACCAAGGTAATCATGTGGTGGTGCCTAATTCTGTTCGAGGATTGAGTTTTACTCGGTGTGTTCGAGGAAGTTCCAGTTGCTCGTTGCATTCAAGTTTGTTCGAGGAAAATATGTGAAGAAATAGTTCTTCAAAAGATTGTCACTCTATCATTTGTTTTTTATAAGAAGCATGCTGTAATTTATCTTTAATGCATAATCGTTTCTGTATGATTATAAATGTTTAAGTTCTTTCACAATGGAGTTTGGAACGATCTGCTTCCACTCAAAGGTCCTCTATATTTAGAGTTCCTTCAGAAGGCTCCTCTCTTATTTGTGCTGTATTTATTTGCTCCATGTAATTTTCTTCGAAGTAGGGCAAGAAGTTATAGTCTTCATCATGTCTTCCTCAATCTCATTCTCCTTATTCATTGAATACTACATCTCGATTTAGGTTTTTCTTTCATGTATCTAGATTGTAGAGCTTATAGCCTTTGGTATTTGAGTCATAACTGATGAAGATGTATTTCTCACGTTTGTCATCTAACTTGCTTCTCTTTTCATCTGCTATATGCACATGAGCAATGCTTCCAAAGACTTTGAGATGGGAAATCTCATGTTTCCTTCCACTCCATGCTTCTTGTGGCGTTCTTTTATATACACTTTTTGTTGGAGATAGGTTAGATAGGTTAGATAGGTAGACTATTTGGGGTTGATGCCCTAATTCTCATAGGGTCCTATAGTTTGTAAGCTTTAATGAACAAATTTATTGTGTATTTAATAAAATATATGATATTTTATTCATTGTCTATAAAATATATGATATTTTAGTTACATTAACCACAAACCAATAAACTAACTTCCAAGGTTATCTTTGTAACTTAAACATGTATGTAGAGACATGCAGGCGGATCATGTTTAAGTGATAACCTAAATGGTCTGTAGTAGATGGATAAGGCTGGGTACCTTATCCTAGTGACACTACAAGTAAGGCCCATTTTTTAGGTGCTACAATTGTTGTAAAGTACTACAAATGATCTGATCCTGATCATTCATGTATAAATATGTGAGCAGGGATATTCTATACAAAAGAGTTTATATAAGACTGGACCACGAAATGTTTAGTCTCATTATATAATGTCGTTCATAATAGAGACTTACATTTCACTAGGATGACCATAGGTAACATGACCTGAATCCTGAGTGAGTTGTGAACTTCTACCTATGAGGGCTGTCCTTTAATTTGTATGGGTGAGAGTGGTCAGATCGTCAACTCAACAAGCCTATCATTTTGAGGATTCGTCTGATTGGGGAGCTGGGAACACAGCTACACAAGATTTCACTCCTTCTCCGAGGCAAGGGTAAATAGATAAATTGCTCCCTTAAGGGCTGATTTCGGGTCTTGAACAATGTGGCGCCACACCCTCTCCTGGACCGAGAGCGATTTAGTCATAGTTGGACTATGATCGATTGTTCATTAGAGGGATCAGTGGTACTTAGGAGTTAGATGTAACTATCGGGGCAAAACGATAATTTGGCCTAGTTGTACTTACGAGCAATTGGTGAAGGGTCATCCTAACGTTGATTAATTATATCCAATAGACACAGAAATATATTTTTAGTGCGAAGAGTGTAGCTGTCGATCTTTAGTGGAGTGCCCGACAGTTAACAGATGGTGAATAATATAATTAAAGAGTTTAATTAATTATTCATGTACTGTTGAAGCTTCAAGCTATAGGTCCATGAGGTCCCCTTGGTAGTTCAATAGGATTAATTGAGAATCAATTTTTGGATTAATTTGAATTGTTCAAATTAATAGAGGAATTTAATTATATGTGATATAATTAAGTTGTTTCAATTATATGTGATATAATTAAGTTGTTTCAATTATATGTGATATAATTGTCATAATGTATTTGATACATTATAGCTTAATGGAAAAAAATAAATATTTGAATGAGATTCAAATATAGTTTCTATGAATTGGATTCATAGATGTTAAATTTATTATAAATGTGATTTATATTAAATGTAATATAAAAGAGAAAAGAAACTATAGCATATATTGTATGTGATACAATATTAAAACGATAGGTTTATATGTTATATTTGATATAACATATAATTCAATATATATATAATATGATAAGTTAGTTATCATATTTATATTTATATTAGTTTTTTATTTTAATAATAAAGGAGGGAGTTACAACTCCCTTCCCCTTCTTTTCTCTTCACCCACGTAAGTGGTAGGTGATTATTTTTGGCAAGTTGAAAAGAAAAAGTTTCTTCTTCTTCTTGGCTAAGCCTGTTGATCGATTGAGAAATGCGAGAAAACAACAGAAGTGTTCTATATGTTTGTTTTTTAGTTTTGAGAACATTCTAAATCTTTCCTCCACAAAAATTCCCTTATATCTAGAATAGTCAGAGCCCACCATTCCTGGGTTCTCTCCCTGAGAATACCAAGGAAACATTCGTGGTAGTGTTCATTCTTGTTCGAGGTTATTCTTGAAGAAAGTCTTCAAGGAGTTCGTGAATTGTACGAGGGAAATCATGAAGAAAAGTCTTCAAAGGTAAGGTTTCTAAAACCTTTTCTTAAGCATGCTGTAATTTATAATTAAATGCATATCTTGTTTCTTGTTCTCTTTCTTAAGAGTTCCTTCATACTGCACATGCTATTGCTTCTGCCCAAAACTCCTTTGGCAATTTTTTGCTTTTAAGCATACTTCTTGCCATGTTCAAAATTGTTATGTTCTTTCTTTCTACCACTCCATTTTGTTAAGGGGATCTTGGCATGGTCAAGGGTCGACGAATTTCATGATCTTCACAATATTTTTTGAATTCATTTGATGTGAATTCTCCTCCATGATTAGATCTCATGGCCTTCATCACTAGACCACTTTCTTTCTCAACAAGGGATTTGAACTTCTTGATGCTCTCGAACACCTATGATTTATGCTTTAATAAATATACACACTTTTTTCTAAAAAAAATCATTAATGAAGAGAGGGAAATAGTTACTCTTACCAAGTGAGCTTGGCTTGATCATTCTGCACACATCTGTATGTATGAGTTCCAAAGGCCTTTGTGCTCTTGAGTTTGACTCCTTTGGGAAGCTTTTCTTGAACTGCTTACCAAGTAGACATCCTTCTTACACTTGATCAGAGTAGTTTATGAAAGGCAGCCCTCTCACCATGCTCTTCTTGGAGAGTGATTATAATCCTCCAAAATTGAGATGCCCATATCGAAGATGCCATAGTCAAGATGCATCTTTGTAACAGATCTTGAGGCATTTTGCGACGTCATTTTGAATGTTGAGTATAAACATTCTATTTTCGGGCATTGGCACTTTAACAATCAAATTACTTGCATTATCTCTTATAGAAATATTATTTTCTTTTAATCGAATGTCATATCATTTTCCTAAGGGTTGGCCTAGGATCAAGATATTACTCTTCATATTTGGCATGTAATAAACATTTGAAATAAATTGGTGATTACCATGCTTCAATCAGATGAGAATGTTACCTCTTTCCTTCTTCCTTTTACTTATACCTTGGATTCATCTCCAAAGGCTACATTGCCACTCACCGATTCATCAAGTTCCGCAAACATGCTTCTTTCTCCACACATATGGTTGTTTGCTCCAGTGTCCATGTACCATGCATTATTTTTACTCCATTCATCATTCGTACAAGCCATTTAATAAAGTTCCACATTCTTGACTTCTTTCTTCAATGTTGTTCACTTTCTCTTCAACTTAATTATTTTGGGAGCTCTACATTCGATTCATAAAGACTAAACTTCTAACAATTATAGCATTTAATGTTTGATTTATCATACCTTGATCTTTAGTTGCCTTGTTCACAACCTCTTGTTGAGTTTTCTGATCTTCTTTGGGAGTTATTGTTGTTGTCTTCATAGGGCCGCCAACCACGTCCTTGTCCTTGTCCATGACCTTTTCCTCGTCCTCGATGCCCACCATGTTCTCGTCCTTATTCGCTTCTATAATTCAAACTAATTGTTCCACTAGTCTAATTAACTCGTAACTTGGGCAATTGATTGACGATTCCTTTCTTCTCCTTTTTTTTTCTTCATATGCTTGTAACGAACCCATGAGTTGCTCAATGGTCATGATCTCCAAGTCTTTTGTCTCTTTGATTATGGCAACAATATGTTCAAACTTTGGATCTAATGATCTTAGTATTTTCTTCATGATTTTAACATCATCAATCTTTTCACCATTTTTTTTAAGTTCATTGGTGATAGTTAAGACTCTAGAAAAAAAAGTCTGAGATGGGTTTCCCTTCTTTCATATGTAAAGTTTCAAACTCAGCTCTTAGAGTTTGAAGACGTGCCTTTTTAACTGAATTCGCTCCTTTGTATGATGTTTGAAGCTTCTCCTATGCTTCTTTCGCCATCTTTGCTTCCAAAATCTTCTGAAAAGCATCATCATCTAATCCTTGATAGATTAGATAAAGAGCCTTCTTGTCTCTCTTTCTTGAGTCTCTTAAACTATCCCTTTGTGCTTGAGAAAGATCGCTATCATTCTCCGATTCTATGTATCATTTCTCTATGATTTCCCACACATCTTGTGAGCCAAGGAGAGCCTTCATCTTGATACTTCAATTATCATAATTGCTCTTGTTGAGCATAGGAACTTGGAATAGAACCATGTTATTGCTTGTCATCTTGAAAAGAGTCTTTAAGCTCTGATACCACTTTTTTGGAAAGAGATTTTGGAGGTTGGAGGAAATTTGAAGAGAGGATTGAGAAAGAGACTACTTGTATTATTGAGTACTTCTAATTTTTTCTAGCTTGATACAAATGTTAAGACATACCTCCTATTTATACTAGTTGACTCCCCTAAAACTATGACTAGGATTTTTCCAACACATTCATGATCTAATGGTTACAAATATTTGTCTAGACTATTCTCTACAATTACTTATTTTTCTCATATTTTCTAGAGAATCCTTCAAAATGCTCTAATATTTCCTACATGTAATTTCTCTAGAATATTCTAATGTTTGATATTTCTAGAACTTGGGCTTTTGTTTGGGCTAGGCTCAATTACTTTTAAACCAAAATCAAGTTTACATTTCAACAGTGTTAGTGTTAGGGTTCCAATTTTCGTTTTTATCACTGGTACACTATTTCATGTTTTAAATTTTATTTAATATTATAACATTTTTTCACTTCAAGGTATGTTTGAAACATTTATAATCGTCTAAAGTAATAATGAAAATGTTTAAGAAATAGGAGTATATTTTAAACAAACAACGAACTTTAGTTCTTTTTATAAAAAAGAAAAATCATTTAGCCTTTTTTAATTATAATAAAAATATTATTATGAATGGTAAAGTTTTATATAAATATTTAGTCGAGTTTAGTATAATTTAGTTGATTTACATTACCAACCAAATCCAAATTTTCATCATTTGTATGAATAGTAGTATTAAAAAAATGCCTATAAATTTTCTTTATGTGAACTTTTCTTTTTTGTTATCTCAATGATTCGGTGTGTGTATATATATAGCTATATGGAAAAAATACATTTTTGGTCTTTAGGTTTTAGATCTAGTTTCTATTTTATCTTTAGGTTTTAAAATAATATACATTTGGTCCTTAAGTTTTGAATTTTGTTTCAATTTAGTCCCTAAATTCCAAAATGTTATAATTTTATCCTTGAGATTTGAGTTTTGTTTCAATTTGGTCCCTAAGTTTAAAATTTTACATCATTAACCTCATTTTTTCATTAAATACTCACTTCAATCACTGGCATCAATTTCTATTAATTAATTAAAACTAATTATGAAGTGAAATTTTAAATTTAATTTTAAGTTGAGGACAAAGCATGTTGAAAGGACCTGTGTTGGTTTGTGGAGACAACTTTCACTCTTAGAAGCATTCAAGATAAGTAAGGACGACGTTGCCAAGTCGCAAGGGATGCAAGAGAATATCAAGGCCATCAGACGCCAATTCTTGACCTTTCCCTGTAAGATGTGGTTCAGGGATGTACCAAGCAGAAGTTGGTGGGCATGTAAAGACCTGAGTTTATGAAGGAGACATGAATGAACCGAGATCACATCATAATGGAAGAGATCCCGAGGACATGAAAGCATGATCAAGAAAGACTTAAAAGAACTGAAAGTTACTACCTATACCAACAAGTTCCACCTTCATTTTCGGTGTCCCAATTATAAGAACTCCAAAGTTAAGCATGTTTATGCTTATCTAGGATTGTAATCCTATGTTGGGTGACCTCCTGAGAATTTAACTAATAAGCATGTGAGTGAGAACAAAGTATGCTGAAAGGACCCATATTGGTTTGTGAGGATAAATTTCACTCTTAGAAGCATTCAAGAAAAGTAAGGATGACGTTGCTAAGTTCTAGGGATGTAGAGGATGTCGGGGTCATCAGGTGTTGAATCTAGATTCCAAATCTTGGGCTTGAGATGTTACAAAAAAAAAATTAAAGTAAATTAATTATAATTCTTTTAATAATTTTTAATTTATTAACATAAGTTAACACTAAAGACAAAATGTGAGTTAGGTTAAAAGTGTAAAACTTTAAACATAGGGACCAAATTGAAACAAAAACTCAAATGTCAAAGGTACAATTGTAACATTTTGAAACCTAGGGACAAAATTGAAACCAAACTTAAAGTTTAAAAACTAATGCCTCATTTGTAACCATTTTATTTTGGTTTTTTGTTTTTTAAAATTAAGCCTACACTACTTCCACCTCCAAATTTCTTCCTTTGTTATCTAATTTTTACCAATGATTTAAAAAACCAAGCCAAATTTTAAAAAACTAAAAAAATAACTTTTAAAAGTGTTTTTTTCTTAAAATTTGGGTAAGAATTCAACCATTGTACTTAATAAAGATGCAAATCATTGTTAAAAATGGAAAGGAAATAAGCTTAATTTTCAAAAATCAAAAATAAAAAAACGAAATGGTTATCAAATAGGACCTAAATATGTAACATTTTGAAACGTAGGAACTAAATAGAAACTGTATCAAAACTTAGGGATCAAATTTTTTTTTTCCCCTAGATATATTGTGATAAAACTTTGATTCAACTTTTTTAGGGACACAAAAATGATTATGTTGAATTTGAACCTTGAATATGAAGGGAATGATTCAATAGTTTAGTAGAGTCCTCTTCGAAATAAATAATACAATGGTAAAAATATTTACGGAGCGATGTTATAATATTTTGAAGCTTAAAGCCTAAATAAGCAAAATAATTATCTCACTAAAATGGTTTGCATATAATTTTTAACATAAATTTTCATCTTATTGTAAATTATGATATATGTTTTTTTAAGAATGGAAGGAAATATTAAAATTTTATTTACTTTATTTCTACTATATTAAAAAGATGTTAGGAAGGAGAATCTTTACATGTCCCTTTTGTCCTTATATTTTTCATAAATTTTCATATTATCTTTTGGTAAGTGGTCGTGACTTTTTTAGTGTAAGTGTCCTTTTGAAAGACAGTGGTGGTGACTTTTCAAATTTTTAGCTTACAAAATAAATTTATATATTTTAAAAATAAAGTCTTAGGTTGAATAAGTTTAATTGATGTGAACGGGAAGCAATTTTTCGAGATAGGATACAATAAATGTCAATTGGATGCATTTGTTCAAGATGGGAGGTGGTTACACATATTGAATTGGTACATTGATGTTTTCTATGTATATGTGAGATACATGTATAAAAGAAAAACAAAATAAATACTTGCATTTACCTTTTTAAAAAAAATAATTCCATAAAATCCAAACTTTAGAGAAAATATAAAAAAAAAATAGAGGATTTAATTGAATGAAAGTAGTAATTAATCTGATGAAATAATACATCATTCCGTGTGACTTTATAATAGATATATAATAACATTATAATAAAAACTATTGCATTATATATAATACAATATTGGAATATTAACATATTAATTTGATAATTTAATTACTAGAATCATTTTTCCCTCTTTGTATTATAAACCAGTTTTTTTTAAAAAAATAATAATATGAGAACATTAAAATAAAAATTATTACATTATCCCACTTTTAAAAGTTGATGATAACTAAAATAAAATTGTACAATATTTATTTATTATATACTAAAAAAACACTATTTAAAAAATATTTAGAACTACGAGATTTGTTTCTTGACTAGTTGGGCATGTAATGCATAATAAATGTTAACAATAGATAATTTCCAATAAATGCTATTACATGCTCATCTATAGTGAAAAGTTATCTATAGAAGGAGAATAATGAATGTTTTCTCCAAATACGAATTAATATGTTCAAACTTTTTTTCAATTTTATATTAAAATATGAAACCAAACTATTGAATAAAAACAAAATAATTTTCATTAATGCGACATATTGCCTCTGTTTCTTGACATAAATCATTCATGTCCCGAATTACCGCCCATCTTTTCATCATTTATTATACTTTGAAATTAGTTTGTAGTTTAAAATTTTAAAAATAACAAAAAAAAAGGTTTAAATGTAGTATGATAGTATCCATGTTAAAACTTAATTGAGGTTGTAATTCATACCAAAATTAAATTCAAATTTTCTAATTTCATATTATATATATAACTCTAAATAGCTAAAAAACCTTCATTCAAATTCTAACTTTTCCTTTGAAATTATATGCCTAAACTAGTTAGAATGGAAAAAAAAAAAAACTAAAATTCTGTCTAAACTAGTTGGATGGTAAAAAAAAAAAAAAAAAAAAAAAAAAATTAAAAGAATACTTTGTCTCTAAACTTGCATATAAGTAACAATTTAACCTTGAATTTTAGTTGGTAACGAATTAGATCTTGTAACTTTGTAACAACTTAATATTTAAAGTTTAATACATAATAATTTAATCCTTATACTTTGAAATTTGTAACAATTTAATCTATATCATGAAAAATCTATTCAAAATTAAGTGTCAATTAACTTCTATTAGTTAACGACTTAGTCTTTATGATTTATAAAAAAAAAAATGATTTTCAGTCCATTTATTTCTACATAGGTAAAATCTTTTGTTAAAACTTAATAATAATTTTCATGGTAATGACTAAATCATTATAGATTATAAAGTATATGAACTATATTGTTAAAAATTTATGGACTAAATCATTACTAATTAAAGTCCATAAACTAAATTATTATTTTGATGAAAGCTTAGGAATCAAAAATATTTTTAAATTAATAAAATAAAAGGGTTAATGGCTTATTTCGGCGACAACAATGGCCAAGATCGTGTGAATGAATGGGTAGGTGTGAAAGATAGGTTCAAAATGGTAATCTATGCAAAAAAGTCAAAAGTCTACCGGCCGACCTTTGGGCAAATATAATACACAAATCTTGTTTGATTTCTTTGTTGGTTAAAATATTATTTTATTTCAGTTGTGAAAATGAGAAGCACAATAAAAAGTAATGGGAATTAGAAAATATAATATAATAAAAATACATAAAATAACTAAAATTGTGAAAATAGGATAATATGGAAATTCAAAGTCGGATTTTGAGGTGGATTTTCTCACTAATGTATGTTTTTTAAAGATCCACCAAATATCACATTTATCTGCAAAGTGACAAGTAAGATGTAGTCTTATATGGACACAAAGTATAAATAAATACAAAGCACATGGACTACATGGAGATTGACACATAGCTTTTAGAACTAAGCATAGAGCATCTATATTATAATATTTATAATCCTTACCCTTCGATGCCCAAATATATGAAATATGTCTCGTTAAAACCTTATTAAGAAAAAACCCAATAGGAAAAAATCCTAATGAAAGGAAAAGAGTAAATATTTCATATAATTCATACTCCTAAAAGTATACAATATGTTTGCTCCCACTCATAGAAATATCAATTGAGATCTTTGAGTCACCACATTCCAATGTTGTGCACCAACTTTTCAAAGGTTGTTGTAGATAATGCCTTTATAAATAAGTCGGTCAGGTTATCCTTTGAACAAATTTGTTATAAAGTGATGTCACCATTTTCTTCAAGATCACGAGTGTAGAAAAGTTTTGGTGAAATATGCTTTATTTTATCTCCTTTAATATATCCTCCTTTGATCTGAGCTATGCATGCTATGTTGTCTTCATATAATATTGTTGGAATAATTTTACTAGGAGACAAACAACATGTGCCATGAATGTGCTGAGTCATTGATCTTAACCATACACATTCTCAACTTGTCTCGTGAATTGCAAGAATTTCAGCATGATTTGAAGAAATAGCCATTATGATCTATTTGATCAATTTCATTGGCCATCATAATATAGCAGTTCCTCTACATAGGAATAGGTAACCTGTTTGAGATCTAGCTTTGTGTGGATCAAATAAATGTCCCAAATTTGCAAGACCAACTAGATCAAAATTTGATTTATTTGAATAAAAGAAACCCATATCAATTGTTCCTCGGAGATAATGGAGTATATGCTTAACTCCATTCAAATTTTTTTTTAGGAGAAGAACTATATCTAGCTAATAAATTTACTGAAAATGCAATGTTTGGTCTTGTATTATCAGCAAGATACATAAGTGCACAAATTGCACTAAGATATGGTACTTCAGGACCAAGAAGTTCTTCATTATTATCTTGAGATTGAAATATATCTTTCTTCACATCTAGTGAACGAACTTTCATTGGAATGTTCATTGTGTTGGGTTTTATATCCTAAAATTCGTAGATAATAAATGTAAATAATTGGATGTCATCAATAAATAGTTATTGATATTATTTCAATAAGTTTTATTGATTGTGATGTATTTGTTTTATCTTCATAACCCTAAATCTAATAAACTAACATCCTAGGTTGTCTTATGAGTCTTGAACTGTATGTGGATATACAGGGATTAATGTTCAAGATACAACCTAAAGGGTCTATAATTTAGGGATAAGGTTGGGTACCTTATTATAGTTATACTATGGATAAGACCCACTTTGTATTTGATACAATGCAATGATCCAACACGTTCATGTAGGTGACATGCGAGTGAGGGTATCCTATGCAATGAGTTTGTATAAGACCGAACCACAAAATAGTAACCACTAGATGTAACACCGTTGACTAGATAGGTTTTTATTTCAATAGGGTGATCTAGGCAACTTAATCTTAATCCTTAGTATATTATGAACTCCTGTCCATGGGGGATTATCCTTTGATATGTATGGGTGAGAGTGACCAGTTCGCCGACTCAGTAAGCCTACCATTTCGGAGATAAGATCAAGTGGGGAGCTGGGAACATAATAATATAAGATGGATTTCACTCCTTCCCGTCTTTAAGGTAAGAAGATAAGATTTAATTGGGTAATTAATTAATTGAAGTATTAATTAATAATTATTTTAGTTTAATTTAATTTAGTTTGGTTTAATTAAATTAATTGAATTAAAACGATAGATTATGTTAGAGATGTTTCATTTAAATATGATTTAAATGAAATCATGAAATAAGATTTAATTAATTATTAAATCAATTTATTTAATTTTAATTAAAAGTTAACTCCCACATTTCACTCTCTCTCTCCCCTATGATAAAACACCTACAAATGGTATGTAGGGTAGTTATTGTTGCAAGTGTTTTTACACAGAAGAGTTCTGTACACAAAATTTTCTTCCTCTCTAAAATTCTTCCTGTTTCCCAATTAATTTTTGGTTCCCACAAACTATAAACCTCAATTCTTAGAGAATAGAGAAGTAGCCTCTTGGTGATGTTGATTTCAATCCCAAGGAATTTTGGCGCTTTTCATTGGGGGTTTCTACAAAGTAAGTTTGTTCCCTTTCTCTATAGAATTAATTTTATGCGTGCTTAACCTATATTAATTTTACAGTAGGTTGTTGTTAGTTTTGGTCTCTGTAATTTTTCTTGAATTTTCCAGTGTATGAGTACTTCACATTTCCTAAATTAATTTAGAGTTTGGTCCTATTTTCTTCCACTAAGTTAGGGTTTTCATCCCTAAAATTGGTATCAGAGCCATCTCGTAAAATTAATTTAGGTTTCTGAAATTTGCACTGGGATTTTTGTAGGATTAATTGCATTGTGAATGTGATTTTTTGCAAATGAATGTTTACGGTAGTTTATATCCATAGAATTTCATGCTTTTGATTCGATCAAATTATAAAAACCCCTGCATTTTGGGCATTTAATCATGTTGTTCGAGTCTTCTGTAAGTCCATGTCTAGAATTACGACTGTAATTGATGAAGATCAAGACCAATTTTTGCTAAAAATCAGAAGAATAATCAATGAACTGCCCAGACAATTCTGGTGTTGCAACGTTGCAATGCTAGAATACTAGGGCTACGTTGTGTCACGGTCATGCTTGTCCAGGACCTTTTGCCCATGGTCGTATGCCCATCTCAACCCCTTTTTATCATGCTTTTATCTTATGTATTTCATTCCGTAAATTAGTTTGCTTTTTCAGTTCATCTTGTTGTAAGTGACCGCTCGCCTATGTCTATATGCAAGGATGAAAGTCATAAAATTACTCAGAATGCACTATATGGGGGTAAAACTAATCATCATATCCTCATCCCATTGTATGTTATAAAGTCGTGTTGTTGTTTATTGATTTCTAGCTGTATGACTAATGTTCATTGCTTAACCATGCTTTCAAATGCTTGCGAAAACCTTTTCCTCTAAATCCATTTTCTAAAACATTTTCTCAAGAACGGGGGTAGAGGTTGTGAGAAAGGTCCATTGTGCCATCGACTATTAGGATTTAGATTGGCTGACTTGTTTGAGGACGAGAATAAATGTCGCAAAATCGCCTCGAGACCCTTATGAAGGTGTGATTATGACAGTTGGTATTAGAGTCAGGTTGGCTCATAGAGGGACAACTCAGTAATCATGCCATCAACAAAGATCTTGAACAAGTCCCAAGCGGATAAGCTGGTAAAGATGGAAGAGCAGATGCTCTACCTAAGAGAAGTCCCTAATAGTATTCGTTTCTTGGAAACTCATTTGTAAGAATTTTTCGAGAAAGCCGACGGAATTTATGTGGTAGTTGGCCGCTAGACGAGTTTTCTGTCAGAGAATTGATGATGAAAGTTGAGACCCTAAAGACAAAAGTTTCACGATCTAGCAGTTTCGAGCGTGGAGATAGCTCAACGGGCTCTGTTACCCACATAGAGGAGCGCGTCGAAGAGTTGGATGGCTCCTAGAAAGCAATAATCCAGATGGTAACTGATCTGTTAGAAGATTTTTGATTGGCCCTCAACGTTGTCAAAGTCGAGATTGTAGATGTGTTTGCAGGGGTGAATCTCACAATCCGAGCTGTAAAGAACCAAACCCCACCTGAGAGAGCAATCCAAGTGAATAGGATAAATATCCTGGAACCAAAACCCTTCTATGGGGTGCGGTTGCGAAGGTCTTAGAGAGTTTTATCTTTGACCTTGAGCAATACTTCAAAGTGACAAACATCGTGATAGAGGAATCAAGGGTCACGCTAGCAACCATGCATCTAGCTAAAGATGCAAAATTTTGTGGAGATCACGATTTACGGACATACACGATGGGCGTTGCATGGTAGATACGTGGGATAAATTAAAATAATAACTTCGTTTGCAGTTCTTTCCTAAGAATGTTGAGATTTTGACTCGACGGAAACTCCAAGAATTGAAACATATGGGCAACATCCGAGATTATGTGAAACAATTTGCGGGACTTATGTTGAACATACGCGATATTTCTAAGCAAGACAAAGTTTTCTGTTTTGTCTAAGGGTTAAAACCATGGGCAAAAATGAAGTTGTATAAATAGAGAGTACAAGACCTTTTCTCTGCCTATGCAGCTGGGAACGACTACATGACCTCAGTACGGGTTTTCAAGACGTGAGAAAGCAACCAACTTCCTCAAATGGAGGAAATAGAAACATTCATCAAGTCCTCCCAGATCTGGGGGAGGAGACAAGAATACAATTGGAGATTGTAAGCCTTTCCAATAGAAATCAGGGAACAATTGGCGATGGCTACCACAACAGTATAACAATTACAATTGCCCTCTGTCCTACTGCATATGTAGAGGACCACACAGAGTAGGTAAATGCCTGAATCAAACTGCTGTTAATGCCTTCCAAGCCACATTACTCGAGCTGATAAAACAAGGTCGAAAAGGCCGAGTTTGGTTTGAGTAGGCCGAAGAGAATGACAATCCCAGGATGGGAGCATTGAAGTTCGTGTCCGCTCTCCAGAAGAAAATGGGGAAAATAAAGAAACTGTTGGAACAAGGGCTCATGTATGTGGATGCATGGGTCAACCAGAGATCAGCTAAAAGTATCATGGTCGACTCTAAGGCAACCCACAACTTCATGACTGAAACGGAGGCCCATCGTCTGAATTTAACCTGAGAAAGAGATGCTAGAAAAATGAAAGTCGTGAACTCCACTGCTACCTATTACGAGGATTTCAAAAAGAACGCCAGTGAAATTAGGGGATTGGAAAGGCCTTGCCAATTTCGTGATTGCTAAGATGGACAATTTTGACGTAGTGTTGGAGATGGAATTCTTACTTGAACACAAAGTTATATCGATGCCCCTCTCTAAGTGCCTGGCAATTACTAGGTCTATGTCCACCATGGTTCAAGCCAACATCAAACAGTCGAATGGGGTAAGAATAATTTCGGCTTTTCAGCTGAAAAGGGGCCCGCCCATGACGAACCCACGTTCATGGCCATTTCAATTGAATCGGCTATTTTTTCATGATCATTCATATTCAATTTCTTTTTCATCTAATGAAACGTTCATTATGAAAAATGATGTAACTATTTGTTCGGCTAAACTAGAAAACAATTTTATATGTTAATACCAACTGAAGAAAAAGCACTTTAAATCATGAGATGTTTAAAATTGCAAATACACAAACAAAAAGGCAAAGAATTTCTCCAAGCAACAATAATACATATCTTTAGCATTTGAGATTAGGTCACATAAATTTCGATAGGATCAAAAGACTGTTAAAGAATGGACTTCTAAGTGAGTTGAAAAATGATTCATTACCTCCATGTAAATCTTGTCTTGAAGAAAAAATGACTAAAAGATCTTTTAGTGGAAAAGATTATAGAGCCAAAGAGCCCTTAGAGCTCATACATTCAGATCTTTGTGGTCCATTGAATGTAAAATCTTGAGAAGGGTGTGAATACTTCATCTTTTTAATAGATGATTGTTCGAGATATGGTTACTTATACCTAATGGAACATAAGTCGAAGCCCTTGAAAAGTTCAAGGAGTATAAGACTAAAGTTGACGTAAAATGATTAAAATACTTCGTTCAGATCGGGATGGATAGTACATGAATTTAGCATTCCAAGACTATATGATAGAACATGGAATCGAATCCTAACACCTGGTACACCTTAGCGGAATGATGTATCAGAAAGGAGAAATAGAACCTTGTTAGACGTGGTTTGTTCTATGATGAGCTATGCTCAATTACCTAGCTCATTTTGAGGGGTATGGAGTAGAGATTGCAGTTCATTAATGTTCCCTCGAATAGTGTTTCTGAAACACCTTTCGAGTTATGAAGGGGGTGTAAATCTAGTTTACGTGACTATAGAATCTGGGTTTGTCCTGCACATGTGCTAGTGACAAATACTAAGAAATTGGAACCTCATTCAAGGTTATGCCAATTTATTGGTTACCCTAAGGAAACAAGTGGTGATTAGTTCTACGACCTTCAAGAAAACAAGGTGTTTGTATCGATAAATGGAGAAAGACCACATGAGAAATCATAAACCACGGAGCAAATTAGTATTGAATGAGGCTATTAAAAATCAACAAGGTTTGTTGATGTAGTTGGTCCTTCATCAAAAGTTAATGAAGAAACCAACACTTCATGTCAGTCTCATCCTTCTCAATCGTTGAGAGTGCCACGACGCAGTAGGAACGTTATATCACAACCTAACCGTTACTTAGGTTTAACTGAAACTCAGGTTTTCAAACCAGATGATGACATTGAAGATCCATTGTCCAATAAACAAGCAATGAATAATGTAGAGAATGACCAATGGGTTAAATCCATGGACCTTGAAATAGAGTCTATGTACTTCAATTTAGTATGGGAACTTATAGATCTATCTGAAGGGGTTAAACCCATTAGGTGTAAATGGGTCTATAAAAGAAAGAGAGATATAACTAGAAAGGTACAAACCTTCAAAACTAGACTTGTAATAAATGGTTATACCTAGAGGGAAGGGGTTGACTATGAGGAAACTTTTTCCCCTGTTGTTATGCTTAAGTCTATAAGAATTCTCTTAACCATAGCCACATATTATGACTATGAGATATGACAAATGGATGTCAAGACAGATTTTCTGAATAGCAATTTTGTAGAGAGCATTTTTATGTCTCAGCCCGAGTGGTTCCTAGCCCAAGGTCAGGAGCAAAAGGTTTATAAGCTAAATCGATTCATTTATGGATTGGAGTAGGCGTCCAAATATTGGAACATTAGATTCGATACTGCGAACAAATCTTTTGGTTTTGATCAGAACATTGATGAACGTTGTTTCTACAAGAAAATCATCAACGACAAAGTAGCTTTCTTGGTACTTTATGTGGATAATATCCTACTCATTGGGAATGAGGTAGGGTACCTTACTGATGTTAAGAAATGGCTAGCCGTCCAATTCCAAATGAAAGATTTGGGAGAGGTGCAGTATGTACTTGGGATCTAAGTTATTAGGGATCGCAAGAACAAAACGTTGGTTTTGTCTCAAGCAACTTATATCGATAAAATATTGATTCAATATTCGATGCAGAACTCTAAGAAGGGTTTATTATCTTTCAAGCACGGGGTTCACTTGTCTAAGGAATAGTGTCTTAAGACACCTCAAGAAATTGAGGATATGAGACGTATTCTCTATGCCTCAACTGTGGGAAGCTTAATATATGCTATGCTCTACACTAGGCTAGTTATTATGTAGTGAGAATAGTCAATAGGCACCAGTCTAATTCAGGGTTAGACCACTAGATTGCGGTTAAGAATATCCTCAAGTATCTTAGGAAAACGAGGGACTGTATGCTAGTGTATGGAGTTAAGAATTTAATCCTTATGGGATACACCAACTATGATTTCCAAATTGACAAGGATTCTAGTAAATTCACGTCAGGATCAGTGTTTACTCTACACTGGTGAGCTGTAGTATGGTGTAGCATCAAGCAAGGATGCATTGCAAACTCCACTATAGAGGCTGAATATACAGCTGCTTATGAAGCAACAAAGGAAACAATTTGGCTCTAGAAGTTCCTAAGTGATTTGGAAGTGGTTTCAAACATGGAGTTTTCTATCATGTTATACTGTGATAATAGTGGGACAATAGCCAATTCTAAAGAGTCTCACAGCCACAAACAAGAAAAACATATTGAGAGAAAGTATCACTTGATACGGGAGATTGTGTAACGATGAGATGTAATTGTCACAAAGATCGCTTCGAAGCACAACATTGCCGATCCATTTATGAAGGCTCTTTCAGCTACAATGTTTGAGAGTCATCTAGAGAGTCTAGGTCTGCGAGACATGTATATTGCATAATTTAGGGCAAGTGAGAGATGTGTAATGGGTATATGGATGCCCTAATTTATTGTATTTATTTATTGTTCCTACTCTTTTGGGTTTTGATATTATGTGCACTCTACTTACTAGAGTTTTAGTTCAAGTGGGAGTTTTTAGGGTTTTATGCCCTAAAACTCATAGATAATAAATGTAAATAATTGACTATCATCAATAAAGAGTGATCAATGTTATTTCAATAAGTGATATTGATTGTGTTGTATTTGTTTTGTCTTAATAACCCTAAATCCAATAAACTAACATCCTAGGTTATCTTATGAGTCTTGAACTATATGTGGAGACATACAGGGATCAATGTTCAAGATACAATCTAAAGGGTCTATAGTATAGGGATAAGGTTGGGTATCTTATCCTAGTAACATTATGGATACTACCCACTTTGTATTTTATACAAACACAATGATGCAACACATTCCTATAAGTGACATGTGAGTAGGGGTATCCTACGTAATGAGTTTTCATAAGATCGGACCGCAAAATAGTAACCACTAAATGTAACACCATTGACTAGTTAGGTTTCTATTTCAATAGGATGACATAGGCAATTTAATCTTTATCCTGAGTATATTATGAACTCATGTTCACGAGGGATTGTCCTTTGATTTGTATGGGTGAGAGTGGCTAGTTTGCCGACTCAATAAGCCTACCATTTTGGGGACAAGGTCGAGCTAGAAGCTGGGAACATGATAATACAAGATCGATTTCACTTATTCCCAACTGTAGGATAAGTTGATGAGTGTTCCCTTAAATGTATCTCTTGAACTTGAATAAAAAGCCCTACCCTCTCACTAGCCCGATAAGGGATTTTTGTTTAATGGTTGGACCATAAATAGGTTGTTTAGAGGAGCATTGGTACTTAAAGACACAGAGGTAACCTAGGGGTAAAATGATAATTTGACCTAGTTGATGTTACAAACACTCGTGAAAGACTAACTTGTTGTTATTGGTCTATATCCGTGGACAAAGAAATATATCTGCAGTGAGAAGAGTGCAGCTATAGGTCATTAGTGGAGTGTATACACAGTTAACAAATATTGATTAATTTGGTTAATGAGTTTAGCCAATTAATCTCATATCATTGGAGCTTCTGATCTGTAGGTCCATGAGGTATCTTCCTAGCTCGTAAAAGGAATTGAGGTAACTATATTTTGAAGAAAGTTTGAAATGTTCAAATTCACTTAGGAAAATAATATAATGCATTATAAATTATAATATAAAATTTATATTTTAATTAAACTCTATAATAGAAATTTAATTTTGGATATGATCCAAAATTAATTATGGGAGAATGAAATATGTGGGAGTTCAAATATTAATTTAATATGAATCTTTAGGTTAAAGTTAATGTGTATCTGATGAATTAAAACTATAGGTTGTGAGAGAAATACACTTGAATATGATTCATTTGTAGGTCAAATTAAATATTTGATATTTAATTTGATAATTAATTAATTGGAGAAGTAATTAGTTATTAATTAAATTAAATTAAATTAAATTAAATTAATTGAATTAAAACTATAAGTTATGTGAGAGATGTTTCATTTAAAGATGATTTAATTGAAATCATTAATTAAATAAGATTTAATTAACTATTAATTTAATTAATTTTAATTAAAAGTTAACTCCCACGATGGGGGTTAACAGAAACGTGAGATGACTCTCACATTTCACACACTCTCTCCTAAGGTAGTTGTTGTTGCAAGTGTTTTTGCACAGAAAAGTTCTATACACAAAATTCTCTCCCTCATTAAAATTCTTCATGCTTCCCAATTAATTTTTAGTTCCCATAAACCACATACCTTAATTCTCAAAGAATAGAGAGATAGCCTCTTGGTGGTATTGACTTCAATCCTAAGGAGTTTTGACTATTTTTGTTCGGGTTTCCATAAAAATAAGTTTGTGCCCTTTCTCTGCAGAATTAATTTTATGCATGTTTAACCTAGATTAATTTCAAAATAGGTGGTTGTTATTTTTGTTCTAGGTAATTTTTCTTGAATTTCCCAGTGTATGGGTATTTTACATTCCCTAAATTAATTTCGAGTTTGGTCTTGTTTTCTTCCGCCGCGTTAGAGTTTTCATCCTTATATAATAGATGTGCTTAGTCCATATAAAATCTTTTCAAAATTTTTTCTGTATAAGTTTACTAATGAATAAATATCCCATCTGCTGAATGCTTAATTTCCAAACCAAGGCAAAATTTTGTTTTTCCGAGATCTTTCATCTCAATTTTTTTTTTTTTAAGATATTCAATTGCCGTTGAAAGCTCTTCAAAAGTTCCAATTATATTTAAGTCATCAATGTATACAGTTATAAGCAAGTCATGGTTATGAATTTTTTTATAAAAATTAAAAGCAACTAAAAAGTGCTTTTATTACCTTCAAATTTAGAGCTAATATTCTAGTTTTATTTAGTTTGATATGGTTTATTGAGTGATTTCAGGAAACTAAGCATCAGGAGCCATTTTTGCGAAAATGATCAAAAACTCGGGGCAGAACTCCAATTTTGAGCAATTACGGATTGGCCATGGAATTAGGAAGAAACTATTGAGGATAAATTTGCTCTGTTTGATATGCGTTAGTTGTCATGCGATGATCATGCGATAGTTTAAAGAATATGCATTATGTGTTAATCGTGTATGTGATGACTATGCATCCTGTCACAAGTTTTCTTGCTCTCTCGTCAAGTATAACGAGATCGCAAGTTTCTTGGGATGATCTGAGGTCGAACACAGAGACTTGCAACTAAGTGATGTTTTAAAGTAATGCGCTTGAGGCAGTGAATAAAAATAGAAAAAAGAAGTTAATTAATTATGCACTACTCTTACTCCTAACTAGACAGACTGAACAATTAAATGTGACTATGAGAATCTGTAGAGATGCGGCAACTGTTAACGCATAATGAGATGCATGGAGAAGTAGGGTTAAGGGAGAAAATTTCATCGAATCATCAAGTTGATCGCAAAGGTAATCCCAGCTCGCCACATTAATACATTGCACATTTCTCGGTGGTCAGCCTCATGCTTATATCTCTATACTGCATGATTGAGTATGCGATAACTCTTGCAATCTACACTTAGCTCATTGCGATGAAAATAAAAGATGATAAAGAAGAAGAAGAAGATATAAATGGTGTTGAAGGAACTAAAGATATGCATTGAATATAAAATATATTAATGTCTTAAGTCAAAATGTAATACAGTGCAAAGTTGAGAAGAAAGATGGAAGGCTAGATGTAGGCAATCTCTTGCTTCCATCAGATGTGTGTCAAGGCTATCGATGGTGGAATGGATGGATGATGGAGTAGTCTCTCTCAAGCTCTATCTCCGACAAAGCTCCGGTCATCAATCGAAAAGGGTTGTGGAAATAAAGAACTCTAAAAAAAAATTTGTTCATGCTCTTGTCTGTGATCACAAGAATCTGCCTAAGGAAGAAATCCCGGATGCCTTGAAAATTGAGGCCAAGGCTCTATTTATAGAGCCAAATGCTGACAACTTTGATAATCCCACTCTGATTAGCCACCATCACTATGCGGTAGGTGAGAATGTCAGCGCTGCATCATGGTCAACGATCAGGAAGCATGTTAGAATATTTGCTGCACAATTTCAGAAATTCTGAGGCATGCGTTCATATTCATTTCTTATGAAGGATCAACACATTCCACCCACACTTTGCAATCATAATTCTATCATGGTTATCACTCTGTAGTTGCGGCATTTCATGCAATAAACTTGTCTTCATTAAGATTAACGCATGCGATCAATTCCTGTGATAGCTACAAAAATAGACATTTTGATGCAAAATAATGCATGATATAATGTTAACGGGGATTTTTCAGTGCTGATCAATGCAAGCTCATTATTCCACATGAATCCTTAGCAATATTAACGCATATTCTACTCATCAACTCTCATCAACCTAAGTAAAATGTTGTAATAGCTTGTATTTCTACAAGCTATCAGAAACCAAGGACCCAAGATCAAGAAAAGAGGCAAAATTGGAAGGCAATTTAGGGGAGCCAACGTTGGAATAGCGTTGCAACACTGCTCCTTGACGTTGTAGACTCGAGACCAATTAGAAACAGGGCAACGTGGTAACGCTACGTTACAACGCTACGACTTTGACGCGTGAGTGGCATGACACTAGTGTTGCATTGCTTGTCTATAGCGTTGCAACACTACGAGCATATTATAAATATCAATGTTGGGGCGCCAGGTCTGGAGAGGAAGAAAAAAAAAATAGCTGACTTTGATAGATTTTACCTAAATTCTAGTCTGTACAAGAGTCGAAACAGAGGAATTTTAATTGTTTTTGGTTGAAGACTCAAGATTTCGATTGAGAGTTGATATGAGAGTGCTTCTGGATTAATCATGACAAGAAGATTGATTGCGATCATGCAGTTTTATTGAAAAAATTTGGTATTCGTGGCAAGAGTCAAGAAGATCGTGATTGGGATTCGAACCTATTGAGAGGAGATCGTTCTTCTTTGTTAATTTATTTTTTGCCATAATGATTGTTTGTTAATTTTTTGGTGTATCATGTTTTTATGTTTTGGGATTATTCTTTGGTTTTGTTCATCATTTTTTTGGTGTATCATGTTTTTTTTTTAATATTGATCTAAAAATTTATATGAAACCAAATTATATTAATTGGTATTATGATATATTTGGTAACTAGAAATTATTTTCTGAAAGATTTATGGTATGTTTGGTTTAACTTTTTAAGTGTTTAATTTTGAAAATGAGATATGTTTGGAAAAAAAACTAAAGTGTTTGACAACCACTTAAATAACTTTTGAAATAATTTCAAAGTGTATTTTAAATAGTTATTATCAAAAGAGTTTAAATAAAAATGATTTTTTCGAAAAATATTTTTTCACTAATCAATCCCAACACGTCTTTAATCGCATCAGTTTCAAATTCAATTAATTTTGTCTTTTCTAAAAAAAATTATAAATTTTGTCTATGAATTATTTTCAAGTTTGTGTATGAAAGGTTGATTATAAAATTCAAAAAAAAAAAAATAGTTCTTTGAATTTTGAATTTCGTGTCAATAATTTTCTAAATTTTAAACATGTCTAATAACTTGCCTTTTTTCTTTTTTCAAAATTTTATCTAAGAGTCCTAGAAATATTCAAAATTTAGGAAAATTAATTAGTCTAGTAAATTTAAAATTGAATGTTAGGACAGTTGTAAATATAGAAATCAGACTCAAAGTATTTCTAGATATAACACAATGCAAAAGAATTTATAAATATAGCAAAATTTGGATTTGGCTTTCAAAATCTTTCAATGATAGATCATATCACTAGTAGGGTCTATCAATGTGATAGAGCATACCACTAATAGAAGTTTATCAATGATTAAGTATAATATCACTAATAGATTTTGTTGTAGTTGCATGTCTTTAAAAATGTTGCTATACACTTAATTATTATCCCTAAAAGTTCTACCCAATGCAATCACCATTGAATTTTATGTTTAATATGCCTCTAAACTTTAAATTATGTATTAAGTAAACTCCTCAGTTTTTTTTAAAAAAAAATTGTTAGAACAAAGATCTATTGACAATAGAACAAAACTAGAATTTCATGACATTTAAAAACTGTCACAATTAAAATTTGTCTCAATTATTTTCAGTTATTATATCTCGTGTCAAGGTATGAGTATCAATGACACTTTGGAAAAATATCATAATTAGACTTCTAATGACAATAAATAATTGTCTACAATAAACAATTACTAATAACTATATGTTGGGTTTTATGTCCTAAAACTCGTGGTTTGTAAATAATAAAACTTATTCTGAAAATTCAATAAGATATTATTGAATATATGAATTGCTTATTTCGTTTTAGAATTAAATCCAATAAACTAAAAGATCCATGACTATTATACGAGTACTTGAACTTTATGTGTAGATATAAAAGTGGATTAGGTTCTAGTAAATAGTCAAAATGATCTATAGTATATGAATAAAGTTGGGTGCCTTATTCTGGTAACACTATTGGATGTGACCCACTCTGTAGTTGTTATAAGGAGTTGTAAAGTGCTATAGACGATGTGATCCTGATTCGTGCATGTTATGACATGAGGAGTGGGGGTATTCTATGCAATGGGTTTGTACAAGATTGGACCACGAATTTAGTCACTCTTACTTGATAACGTTGTTTACTATTTAAGACTGACTATTTCAAAACGATGACCTACGTAACTTGACCTTAATCCTGAGCTATCTATGAACTCTTGTTTATTCGAGATTATCCTTAGATTTGCATAGGTAAATGGTGGCTCAACAGCGTCGGCTCAATAAACCTCCATTTCAGAGGTAAGAACGGATAGATAGCTTGAGACATAGGGTGTAAGATAGAATTCACTCTTACCCGCTTTTAGGGATAGTAGAGAGGTTGTTCCCTTAAATGTTGATTCTAGGTCTTGAGCAATGGGTCCCACCCTCTCATTGGTCCGAGAGGGACTCGATTTATTGATCGGATCACAAACCAATTGTTCATTAGAGGATCACTGGGACTTAAGGAACAAGAGGTAATCTCGGGGGTAAAACAGTCATTTGACCCAGTCATTATTACGAATAACCTATGAAGGGTTAACTTACTAATCATGGTTATATCGAGTGGACATAATATATCTACAGTGAGGGGAGTGCAACTCTGGGCTTTAGTGGAGTGACCTAATAGTTAACGAATAGGGGTTAATTCGGTGTAAAAAGTTTAGCCAATTAACCTCAGATCGTTGGAGCCCATGATTTGTAAGTCCACGAGGTCCCCCTACTAACTCGTAAATGGATTAGCCTTAGAGTAGCGTGATAAGTTAATTTGAAACGTTCAAATTAGAATTAAGGGAATTAGTAATTATATGTGATATAATTACGCGTTTAATTTTGGAATTAAATGGAATTGGAGAATAAATTAATATTTAAATATGATTTAAATAATAAATTCATGAATAGAGATTTATGATGGAGGAATTTGTATAAAATTAATTTGATATTTGATATTAAATTAATTAGAATTAATTAAATTATTTATTTCTTTATTTATTATTAATTTTATCAGAAAATTAATTAATGAACTGATTTTGTAAAATTAATAAAGTTTTTCAATTTTGAAAACAAAATTGATTTTGGAAATCAATTTGGAAAAATCAAAATTGGAAAAGTTTGAAAATTGGAAAATGGAAAAGGTGGGATTTCTCCACTTTCCATTTCCAAGATGCTCACACATATTTCCACCATTATTTGAGTCAATCTTCCAAGCATGAGTTGCTCTTCATGTAGCTATCTACTTTGCATGATGGTTTTGCAATAAATTGAGAAGATTAAGCTGAGAATCGAGCATGCATTAATTGAGTTTTTGCTGAAAAACTTAAGTTTAGGAAGGTGTTCTTCCAAGGTGCAGCAGTGTGCTTCTTCTCTAAATTCCCTTTATTCAAGCTTATTTTGAGTCCCACAACTCAATCTAAGGCTCCAAGAGAATAGTATGGAAGGCCTTGAGATAGTTCACAAGTAGATTTGGAGAAGATTTGCATTTGAATTTGAGATTCAAGTAGTTCTACAAAGGTATATTGGGAAACCCTCTTATTAGTTTATGTCAAAATTAATGAATTAGAATTCTTATTGATTCGTTGTGCTTCCGTTGCTTGCTAGTATTTTCTAACAATTGGTATCAGAGCATCATTTAGCATTCAATTTGATTTAATTTTGGTGTGGTGGGTGTTTTTCATGAGATATATGAAAATGGTGCACTTATATGGTTTTCTGAGTTTTAGCATTTATTTTCTCTTTGATTCCTTTGTAAAATTTGCAATTGCTCTTGTTTGATGAGCTTATATGTGTGCTCAAGAGTCTGTAATTTATTTGGAGTCATTAGAGTTGAATTTAAGTTGTAAAGTACTAACGAACGTTTGTAGACTCGTCTCCACGCTCCTTGCTCACGAATGCTCGAACACAACAACCTCGAACGCTCGAACAACACAACCGCTACATAGCACCAACACCTCAACGATCGCCTCGGTTACGTATACCCCAATAGCACGAATGGCCTCCACAGAACCTCGACGGTGTCGAGTTGAGTATGACACCACCAAGAAGGTTACCTTGATATTCTCGGTGTGAGAATCCAAAGGGTGGGCTCTGTGTGGACTTGGTTTAAGGTTGAAGACGGAGGATTCAACAATCGTGTAAATGATTGACCAAGTGGGAGAAGACAGAACCTTTTGTATAGGACGATGCCTAATCGTTTAGCAAAAGCTAAGCAATCGTGTAGCAAAAGCTAAGCGATCGTTTAGCTCGTCGCTTAGTTCCGTGTTTGTCACCTACAAACACTGTACGATCGTTTACCTTTTTTAAGCCATTGCTTAGTAAACCATATTTACTTGACAACTTCCGTGAGATTCTTTTTCCAAAAGAGAAAATATCAAAATCATTTTTTTCAACATTTGTAAAAGTTACTAAAATTAGGAAAACAATTTTTCTTTTATCTCACGGTTACCATGAACCACCAATAACCTTCCACTCAATTGGTTATTAGAGAAAAAGATTTAATTATTTAATAATTAATATTATTATAAATATAAATGATGACCAACTTATCATACTATATTTATAACATATAGTTTTAATATTTCATCTCATGAAACATATAAACCATAGCTCTTTTTCTATTCCATGGCACTTAATGTAAATCTTACATTAATCCTCCACTAGATGTATCTCATACATCATATCAATCATATCATATATAATCGAATTACCTCTTGTCAGTTTGAACATTTCAAATCAACACCAAGAACTAATCCTCAACTGAATCCATTGAGCTATCAAGGGGACCTTATGGATCTGTAGCTCGAAGCTCCAACGGTACATGAATAACTGAATAAACTCTTTAGTCATGAGATCCACCATCCGTTAACTGCCAGGCACTCCACTAAAGACTGACAGTTGAACTCTCTTTACCACAGATATATTATGTGTCCATCTTAACCAATCAGCAGTGCGACAATCCTTCACAGATCGCTCGTATTTCTCTCTTATTTCTCTCATCAATAAATTTCCTATATCAATTCTTGTATTTTTACTAGTGGAAACAGCAAGCCTATATGAGCACAGTGACAAAGAATATGGAGATGGTATGGATGTCTGCTAAAATCTAAGTGTATGTGTAATACATTAGAGATCTGCTGTTTAATTCATGTTCAACATCTCTCGATGCAGATGTCATACTTAATCCTATCTCTAGGGTGCATGTGTTAGTTACAAAGAACAGACAAAAGACAAAATATTTTATCTCTAAAATTACTTCACGCTCTAGCTTGATGTGTTCAATAATTAACTAATCTCTCGAGTGACTTAACTTCTTTTTCACTTCAATTAACTGATTAGGTAGATTCAAGCATAAATTTTATGCATTCATCATGCCAGAAAGTTCACAAACACAAATAACTTAGAAAATAAATTGATGAAGATGTGAAGAATTGTCAAAAATGAGATTGAATTAAAGATATATGTTTAATACTGTTGAGTTTTATGTCCTAAAACTCGTGGTTTGTAAAACGACAAACTTATTCTAAAAATCAATAAAGTTGTTATTAAAATTTTGATTCAATAAAGTTGTTATTGAATATATCAATTGCTTATTTAGTTTTAAAAATAAATCCAATAAACTAAAAGATCCATGACTATTATATGAGTACTTGAACTTTATGTAGAGACATGGGAGTGGATCAAGTTCGAGTAAATAGTTAAAATGATATATAGTACACGAATAAAGTTGGGTGCCTTATTCTAGTAACACTATTGGATGTAGCCCATTCTATAGTTGTTATAATGGTTGTAAAGTGCTACAAACGAAGTGATTCTGATTCGTTCATATAGTGACATGAAGAGTGGGGGCATTCTATGCAATGAGTTTGCATAAGATCGAACCAAGAAATAAGTCACTCTTACTTTATAACGTTGTTTACTGTTTAAGACTGACTATTTCATTGTGATGACCTAGTTAACTTAACCTTAATCCTGAACTAACTATGAACTCTTGTTTATTCGGGATTATCTTTAGATTTGCATAGGTGAGGGTTGGCTCAACAGCATCGGCTCAATAAGCCTCCTATTTCAGGAGTAAGATCGGGTAGATAGTTGGGGACATGGAGTGCAAAATGGAATTCACTCCTACCCGCTTTCAGGGATAGTAGAGAGGTTGTTCCCTTAAGTACTAACTTTGGGTCTTGAATAAGAGACCTCATCCTCTCATTGGCTCGAAAGGGATCCAGTAAGGACTAAATTATTTTTACTAAAAAATAATTAAAACAAAAAACATTATTTTTACTAAAAACAAGGGGCCCCATTCTGGGTTTTTAACTAACATTATTTTTTCTAAATATGTTACGATATTTCTGGTTTTGATTTTGTTTTGACTGTAAGGGCTACTCTATGTTGAAAATGGTAAGTATTGTTTTCTGGTAGTGTGGTTTTGGTTATTTTACCTTAAAAGTTATTGGCGAAGTGGGAGTTTGCTAGAGTTGTGATATTGTCAATATTTGCATTTAAGGTTTGTTTATGTGTTCTCTTTGCTTCCACGTTGTCCTTCTTCAACAGGTGTCTTTCATAATGTCTCAACATGTATGGTTTCTGGCAACATGTTTTCTTATCGAGATGATTATGGCAGTTCATTCTCTTCGATTTTGTTTCCTTTCTGCTGGGTTCAAAATATTTTGCTAGGGTTTCTTTTTGCATCTCATTGTGCATATTTAAGGGTTGTCTTTGTGTTTGCTAGGGTTGACGGTTTTTTATAAAAGAAGATCATCGTTGTCATTGTCTTGTGAGTTCTACTAGAATTTCAAGTGTGACACCTTCTCGGTGAAAGTTGTGTGTTCAATATCTCTTCAGTTCTTATCTAGAGATCAGAATACCAATTGAGCATAGCTTCATGAGTTAAGATATAAACATATACTCATCATAGCTCATTTTGGTTAAGACGTAAATTCACATCTTATTGAACTAAAAACAAGGTTATGATTCAATCCCAATAAATTTTGATCTTTCTTATTTTATATCTCTAACCTTTAAATGTGCACATTTTCTAATAATTAACTTATGTTAGGTTTTTTTTATACAACAAATGGGAAATCGAGATTATTAGAACTTTCAATCTTAAGAGATCGAGTAATGAATGTCAATTATTGTTAAGATATGTTGACTTTGATAAATGAGTAATAATGGAAATTTATGCTTACACATTTATGATTTAAACATCTCATTTTTGGCGAAAAAAAAAAAAAAAAAAGCTCAATAGAGGGAGTGAGTAAAGAAAGTCACTTTATTCAGATATGAAGAAGAAGACACACACAAACAAGCTGCCAGAGATAAATAGCAGCATATTTATCACACAAACCACAATACACTCACTTTTCCAACCACATAAACTTCTCACACTTAAAAACATTAATTAAAAACTAATATTACATATAGACCCCTTCATACCCACATAAGAAAACACACAATAAGCAACTGAAGCTTTTATTTTTTAAGAAGAGGAATGATATGGAGAAGGAGATCGTCATCATCAGCATCATCATCAGCATCAGGTTATTGCATGGTTTTCAACAGTTGAAGTAGCAATAACAAGCCTTTCCAGGAACGTGGTCATGGCAAGCTCCATGAACTGCACCTTCCCAATTCTTACATTGCCGATCGCAATGACTCGTGATCGCACAATATCCCGACCATGTCTTGCTCCGCTCTTGACACAACTTTGCCTCCACCGCCCCTCGCTTTTCTGTGGCCACAAAGTCACAAAAGCGGAACAAAAAACAAAAACAAAAACAAAAATTATGTCGTATACAAATTAAATAAGTTTCTTTCTATGTACTTCCTTATGTGGTTTATTTTTTAACAATAATTTAAAATTTTTATTGTGAACAAAGTTTTGTTTGATCAGATGAAATAATATTAAATAGAAGTGTGGGAAGGGCTGATGATAGTGTTGTTAATTACCATTCATGGAAAGCATGAGGGTCAACAGGAAGAGCAAAGCAACAGCCATCTTCGCAGAGTTACCCACAACCTTGCCCATTTCTATTGTTTGAATTTTTCTTTATGAAATATTTGTGTGTTTGCAAGAACCCCCATGAACATACCTATTTATAGCATGAAGCTGACCACTTCTACTTATTTGCAAATATAGTAAAAAATAAAATAAAATCTACCAAAGCAATTTTTTAAATTTAATTTAATTTCAAGTTTGCCCTTATTTTTTACGGGAATTACATGCGTTTTACAAATGATAGAACTTAGGAAGATATCAGTAATATTAGATTATATCGGTGATAGAACTTAGGTAAACTTAGATAGATATCAATGATATATCAATCTATCAATGACATCTATGTATTGGTGATATCAATGTTATTAGTGATAAAACATATATAAATATAAGTAATATCAGTCTATCAATGGCATATCCATGTATCTATGATATCAATGATATCACTTATATCGATGATAGAACATAGATAGATGCCAACGATATCAATCTATCGATGATATCACTGATACCACAAAATCAATGATGGACTATGATATTCTCTTGTATTTTAAAAATTAATATCATTCTATTAATGATATTGTTTGATTTTTCCATATCAATAATACCCTTTTTACCCCTTTTTTTCAGTAATTTGAAATCATGGTTAATCTTCATTCTTCATGGATGTGTTTTATAGGAGACAATGGAATCACAATAAGTGTTATGAGAATTATAAGATTACTGAGAATTAGTGGATGAAGATAAGCACCACAAGATTAGAAAAACAATCTTCTATAACCGATATCTTCTATCGCTAATATCATTCAAAATCGTCAAATTGTGCACTACATTTTAAAAGAGCAATACTTAGGTGTAGCCTGCACCTAGGTAACATGCTCCCCATCTTTCTACACACATCAAAAAAATAATAATTTTTTAACTTTTTTAAAAAAACTTATCATGTGGCAGTTTTTAATTAGATGTAGCCCGTGCTACGTCTAAGTTTTTTCTTTTATAAATGGTCAACCGTGGGCCTATTTGTAATAATGCAAGGGTATGTTAGTAAATTCGGAGTTCTAACAATTGAATCTTCCTATTTTTTAAAATAGTTTTAGGTTTTGCTATTTTTGTCATATTTTTACCTTATTTTGCTGAAAGGATTTCTAATTGGATCAAAATTGATTAAATAATAATAATAATTTTAGTACAAGAAAAGACCATATGTAAATATATTTTCGTAATTTATAAAAAGAATACTAATAGATATTTTAAAAGAAAAATCAACGATAAACTAAAGTAATATTTTAACCCAACAAAGAAATCAAACAAGAATGATGTATTATTTGCACAAAGGTTGGTGGTAGACTTGACGTTTTTACATAGATAAACATTTTGAACCTATCTCTCAAACCTACCCACTCACACAATCATGCCCATCGTGATCACCGAAATATAAGGCATTAACCTTTTTTCCTTCTTTCTTTTTGCCTTTTAACTGGTTTAGATATATATATTTTTAGATTTTTTTTCGTTTTAATTAGTTTAGACCTATAATCTCAATTTAGAGTTATATATTAAGAGATTAGAAAATTTTAATATATAAACTTTTGTTTTTTTTGTTACTTTTAAAATTTCAAACCTACAAACTAATTTCAAAGTGTAATAAATGATAGTGAAATGTAAGTTTTAATATATAAACTTGGATAGTTGAACTCCCCACAAGTTTGAGGGGGGATGTTAGAGAAAATGCTACATTAGCAACCAACGAGGAGTCAAGAAGACACATCAGCTGAATGTTACCATGTCACTGTGGAGAATCATGAAGAATTATTCCTTTAGTGCTCCAAATTTCTGATAGGATTGGTGATAACAAATAAATATTCTTTCTTCATGTATTGGACCATGTGTCCTCATTTCATTAGTTGTTTAGTATATAATTTTTTAATTCTTTGAATCCCTAAAATAGGGAACAGTGTATAAATCGAGCATGTTGCCCCTTTTCAATATATATGATGAATACGAAGAGGCAAAGTTAAAATCTCTATGTCTGTCGCTTAGTAATTTGACTTCATCGTGTACAACGATCAGCTAAACGATTGAATATATCATTCATCGTTTAGTGCTTAGAATCCATTGTGTACAACAAAAGGGTAGACGACAGCCACCATCGTGTAGCACTAGCATCCTATCGTTTAGTACAACAAAGGTAAACGATATCACTATCGCTTAGTCTCTGAAGCTCCATCGCTTAGTACGACAAGGTAGACGATAAGGTAAGTGATATCACTATCGCTTAGTCTCCGAGGCTCCATCGCTTAGTACAACAAGGTAGACGATAAGGTAAGCGATATCACTATTGCTTAGTCTCCGAGGCTCCATCGTTTAGTACGACAAGGTAAACGATAAGGTTTGTCTTACATCGTTTAACTGTGTGACTCGATCGTACAAAACGAAGAGGTAAACGATACCATTTCCATCTCTTTATATTTTCTCCCTTAAAATTTTCAATTCACAAAGAATTTAACTAACCCCCTTCCACAATGAAATTAATTCTTGATATTAATTTCAAATTAAATTTGTATGACATAACCCCTTCCAAAATGAAATTAATTTTTGACATTAATTTAAAACTAAATTTGTGTGATATAACCCCCTTCCAAAATGAAATTAATTCTTGACATTAATTTCAAATTAAATTTGTGTGACATAAAAAGTCAAATTTTCATACCTTCCCTCCAATTAAACCATTAAATTGAAACACCCCTTCCTTCCAAAATGAAATTAATTCTTGGCATTAATTTCAAATTTAATTTGTTTGACATTAAAAGTCTAATTTCTATAACTTCTCTTCAATTAAACCATTAAATTGAAACACCCCTTCCTTCCAAAATGAAATTAATTCTTGACATTAATTTCAAATTTAAGTTGTTTGACATTAAAAGTCTAATTTCCATAACTTCCTTCCAATTAAACCATTAAATTGAAACAACCCTTTCTTAGCAATTAAATCACAATAATTACATTTTAAATTTTCAAAATCCAAAAAGTGCCCTCTAATACTAGAAAATATTGAAATTACATTAAGAACACAATTTGGGGTGTTACATTCTTCTCTCCTTAAAAAGAACTTTCGTCCTTGAAAGTTCATTCCTAAAAAAGCTCTAGGTATTAGGTCCTCATTTCATCCTCTCATTCCCAAGTGGCCTCCTCAAACTGGTGATTCTATCACGAAATCTTTACAACTGCTATTTCCTTATTGCGTAACATTTCACCTCTCTGGCGAGAATCTGCACAGGCCTCTCTTCATAACTCAAGTTTCCATTCAACCACAATGGCTCAAAGTCAACTACATGGGACGGATCTGTTACATACTTTCTTAGCATCGAACATGGAAGACATTATGAACTAAAGAAAGTGATGGAGGCAATGCCAACAGATAAGCTACGAGACCAATTCGCTCCAAGACCTCGAAAGGTTCAATGAACCTCAGGCTCGGCTTCCCTTTCCTTCTAAACCTCAAAACCCCTTTATAGATGCCATCTTTAAGAACACTTTATCACCAGTCTCAAATTCTAGGTCCTTACATTTCACGTCGATGTAGCTTTTCTGTCTGCTCTGAGCTATTTACATACGAGCTTTGATCTTCTGTATTGCTCCATTCATGGCTTGCACTAGCTTAAGTCCTAGCAAATTCCTCTTTTCTACCTCATCCCAACACACAGGAGACCTGCAGCTCTTCCCATAGAGGTCTTCAAACGGCGACATACCAATGGTAGCTGGATAACTGTTATTATGCTAATTCTATCATATGCAAGTGAGAGTCTTAACTCTCTGAAAACTCTAACACACAAGTGCACGACATATTCTCCAATGTCTGGTTCAAACATTCTTTCTGACCATCAGTCTATAGGTGAAAAGCTATATTAAAATCCAATCGAGTACCCAATGCTAATTGGAGACTCTTTCAAAAACTAGATGTAAAACGAGAGTCACTGTTTGACATAGTTGAAACTAGTATCAAAAGAGGTGTGACAACCACTTCCATATATAACTATGAAACTTAAGATGCTAAAAACCAACAATACTTTAACACGCTCAAGCTAAGAACTATGAAAACTGTCGTGAGCTTAAGAAAGTCTTATCCACTAAAAGCATATATCTAAGCTTACCATTTTGTCACAAGGAAAACTTCATATGTGTAGTGGAGAAACTGGTCATGCTATATAATGCGTCATCTGAAGATACGTACCAGAACAAATATGCTCAATTGAATATTGCTTCTACTCTAGAAGCGTCGACTGTGATGTCTCTCTTAGGATCTACATGTCTGAGAATAACTCTGTCTAATTAAGTCTCACATTTATGAGAAACTCATCATGAGGCTCTATACTGTCATGGGCTATAAAAATGCTTAAGTCAATCCTCATATTATTCTTTAACCTTAAAACAATCACATATCATTATTTAGACCCTATTGCGGATGAGTCTAAAATTCTCTCTAAAAATGAGGTTTTGAAATCCCTAGATGCTAAAGCATCTGTCAATTGATAACACATTTTCATAACCTCGTAATAACCGTAATTGATCCCTGTAGTTAGTTTTTACGATAAAATCTTCATGATTCATAAATCTAGCTTGAATTACTCGTACTCCATAGAGCTAGTTAATTCATTGCCCATGCAAGGGAAAACATACTATCCTGTACTGCTCCAAACCCACCTATAGCAACTTCTTGTTATCAACTCAACTTTATTACCAATCTATCCCTTATGCCAATGGTGATATTGGAAGATCCAACTTACTTACTTTTGTGCATATACCACTTTTGTCTACCTCGAGCTAGATTAATTTCTTTTTTCAATCAAATTAATGGTCTTGCTAGCTCATGTTTCGAACTTGCACACTACATCAAAATCCCTTAAATCTTACTAATGCCCTCAATGGTTTAACTCTTAACTAATGAAACCTCAACATACCATGTCAATAGTTCTTGAATATCTACTGTTACTAATAACTTCATTTTAGCTTATCCCTTCTCAAACTTTTATTTTGGTAACAGATTCTTGTGTTATAAAAAAGATCTATACCGATCACCTATGCAAGCTATCTTTCCATCCAACTCATATTCTCCTAAAGTTCCACATTATAATGAGATATTTTTCTTTTGCACCGAAACAAATTCCTTGTAACCCCTCATATCATACCTCCAAACCATACTTAACTGGGAGTTTTGAACATTAAATTTCTTTCTATTTCCAAAAGAGTAAACTTTCTTGGATACTTTTTTTTCCCACTTTCCAAGTGGAATATAATCTCTTTACTAAAGTATATTTACTTAACTCCTCCATAAGTCTTATCTCTCGCACTAAGAATTTTCATCTTGTAGAATTCTCCTTTGCCAATTTCCATGCTTTTAATCTCCAAAGGCTTTCGTTTGTTCAAATTTGTCCAACTTGATCTCCTCATCACAATAAGGCTATGGATTTAATTAATCTAGGTACTCTAAAATAATCCTTCAACCCAAGCAAATAACACTTTGTTTTATCCCCTTTAAGTTTAAATGAAATTAATTCTTGACAGTAATTTCAAATTTAATTTGTTTGACATTAAAAGTCCAATTTCCATAACTTCCCTCCAATTAAAACATTAAATTGAAACACCCCTTCCTTCCAAAATGAAATTAATTCTTGACATTAATTTCAAATTTAATTTGTTTGACATTAAAAGTCCAATTTTCATAACTTTCCTCCAATTAAACCATTAAATTGAAACACCCCTTTCTTAGCAATTAAATCACAATAATTACATTTTTAATTTCAAAAATTCAAAAAATGTTCTCTAATACTAGAAAATATTGAAATTACATTAAGAACAAAATTTGGGGTGTTACAGCATATCAAAACTAGTTCAAGATAATGATGTTTTTGTTGAGTTCTATAATGATTGTTGTGTTGTTAAGGACAAATGTTCAGGACAAGTACCGGTGAAATGAACTCTTAAAGATGGACTATATCAACTAAATGAAGCAGAGGTGATTCCAGTTGATATAAATATCAAAGAGGCAAGCTATTTTCTCAACCCAATGAACAAAAATAACAATTCTACATTTTGTCCAAAAGTGGAGCAAACTTAGTAGAATCTAAAGGGTTGTGGCATAGGATACTAGGTCATCCTTTTCTTCAAATTTTGGAGAATATATTGAAAACTTGTAATCTTCCTACTAAGTTGAATGAAGAGATTAAATTTTGTGAACCTTGTTGTCTTGGTAAAGCCCATTCCCTACCCTTCCCTAATTCTTTGACTTGTTCACAACACAAATTTGATTTAATACACTCAGATGTATGGGGTCCAGCCTCTACAAACTCCACTGAAGGATATAGATATTACTTATCGTTTATTGATGATTATAGTAGATATCTCTGGGTCTATCCCTTTAAACAAAAGTCAAATACACTACAGGCCTTCAAACATTTCCTACAAGTTGTTCAAACATAATTTAAAACAAACATAAAAGCACTGTAGTCAAATAATGGTGATGAATATATCAAGTTGCATCAGTTATGTAGCTCACAAGGTATTGCCTCTCAGATTTCTTGTCCCTATACATCTCAACAAAATGGAAGAGTTGAAAGAAAACATGTATACCTAGTAGAGATGTGGCTGACTTTGCTAGCACAAGCATCAATGCCTCTTCAGTATTGGTGGGATGCGTTTCTCAATGCTTGTCATCTGATAAATGGTCTTCCCATGCCGGTACTAAAGAACCAGCCACCTATACAACTGATGTATGGTAAACTACTTGATGTTACAAAACTAAGAGTGTTTGGTTGCGCCTGTTTTCCATGTCTTCGAGCATACCAGCCAAACAAGTTTCAGTTTCACTCTGATAAATGTGTTTAATCAGGTCCAAGCATGGTTCACAAAGGACATCGATATCTCAACAAAGATGGTAAAGTAATCATCTCCAAGAATGTTATCTTTAATGAATCTGATTTTCCTTTCTCCTATGGCTGTCAGGTGCTTGGTTCTTCAACACACAAAAATACAATGAACAGTGGCCTTCAAGTCCTCTCTCCCAACATAACTCCACTATTGCAAAGTGCCTCCATTCATTCACCACAATCTATCTCAAACCCTTATAACAGTCCCTCACCATCAAACACCTCCATACCAGATATCAATCCAGCATCTTCCACCTCCCCTATGCCTAATGAACCTATCTTCTTTCCCCAAATATCAGATGCCTTGCCTAGCAACTGTCCAGAACATATAGCCACCCAAACTCCCATGGCCAGCCCTTCCAATTAGTCACCTAACAGCACCCTTCTGCATACCTCACATACAACCCCTATTCCTAACACCTCTCATCCATTGCAGCCTACTCATCCAATGATTACGAGAGGCAAAGCTGGCATTTTCAAACCAAAAGCTTGGCTAAGCACTACTCAACGTGACTGGTCTTTGACTGAACCAACGCGGGTGTCTGATGCACTTGCTACACCTCAATGGAAGCAAGCTATGGACACTGAATTTCAAGCACTCATCAACAACCAGACTTGGAAGTTAGTTCCTCCATTGCCATCCTTCAATATGTTGGGCAACAAATGGATTTTTAGACTAAAGAAAAATCTGGATGGGTCAATACAAAGATACAAAGCATGTCTAGTAGCCAAAGGGTTTCATCAACATCTTGGAATTGATTTCTTTGAAATGTTCAGCCCAGTGGTCAAAGCATCAATATCAGAGTTGTCTTAAGCATTGTTGTCTCCAAAGGATGGGTCATTCGTCAGCTTGACTTCAACAATGCTTTTCTAAATGGAAAATTAACAGAAGATGTCTACATGCATTAACCACCCGGGTATGTCAACTTTAAGTTCCCTAATCATGTATGTAAACTGAACAAGGCTATATATGGACTGAAACAAGCCCCTCGGGCCTGGAATGATCTATTCACCAATACTCTAATTAGTTGGGGATTCACCAACTTGAAGGCGGATACATCATTGTTATACTTAACTCAAAAGTTTCAACTATATTGCTCCTTGTCTATGTGGATGATGTAATAATTATAGGAAACAACAACCACTTGATCTCTCGATTAGTGGCTACTTTGGATAACATGTTTGCTCTCAAAAACCTAGGAAAGCTGAATTACTTCTTAGGTATCCAAATTCAATATTTGAAGCATGGGTTTATAATGAATCAGTTGAAATATGTTGATGATCTGTTACAAGGGATTGGCCTTTCAGATCTGAAATATGCAGCCTCACCCAGCAACTTAGGCAAACATCTATCTATCAATGAGGGAGTTCCTTTCACTGACCCATTTTTGTATAGAAGCACAATTGGAGCTCTCCAGTACCTAACCAACACCCGTCCGGACATCACTTACATGGTGAATCATCTAGTCAATTCCTCAAAGCTTCCACAAATGCTCACTGGCAAGCAACAAAGAGATTTCTTCGATACATTAGTGGCACCAAGAATTATGGCCTACTGTTTCAACCGAGTCATTCACTTGAAGTATCAGCTTATTCAGATGCAGATTGGGTAGAATTGCTTATAATAGAAAGTCAATAGCTACATACTTTGTATTTATTGGTGGAAATATTGTCTCCTGGTCCTCAAAGAAGCAAACAGCAGTAGCTCGATCAAGTACTGAGTCAGAGTATTGAGCCCTTGCCTACACAACTTCAGAATTTTTTTGGTTTCAACAACCACTAAGTGAAACACAGTAGTCTCATTCAGCCAAACCAATAATCTAGTGTGACAATGTGAGTGCAGGGGCCTTAGCCAACAACCCAGTCTTCCACACTTAGACCAAACACATTGAAATTGATGTTCACTTTGTCAGAAATCTAATCCTCAAAGGGAAACTTAAAATCAGGTATGTTCCTTCGTCGGATCAGCTAGTTCACTGCCTCACAAAACCATTGACACACTCTCAATTCTTCAACTTAAGGTCCAAACTTAGGATAGTTGGAACTCCCCACAAGTTTGAAGGGGGATGTTAAAGAAAATGCCATATCAGCAACCAAGGAGGAGTCAAGAAGACACATCAGCTGAAGGTTTCCATGTCACTGTGGAGAGTCATGAAAAATTATTCCTTTAGTGCTCCAAATTTCTGTTAGGATTGGTGATAACAAACAAATATTCTTTCTTCATGTATTGGATCATGTGTCCTCATTTCATTAGTTGTTTAGTATATAATTTTTTAATTCTTTGAATCCTTAAAATAGGGAACAGTATATAAATCGGGCATACTGCCCCTTTTCAATATATATGATGAATACGAAAAAGCAAAGTTAAAATCTCTCTGTCTGTCGCTTAGTAATTTGACTTCATCGTGTACAACGATCAGCTAAACGATTGAATATATCATTCATCATTTAGTGTTTAGAGTCCATCGTGTACAACAAAAGGGTAGACGACAGCCTCCATCGTGTAGAGCCAGCATCCTATCATTTAGTACGACAAAGGTAAACGATAAGGTAAACGATATCACTATCGCTTAGTCTCTGAAGCTCCATCGCTTAGTACGACAAGGTAGACGATAAGGTAAGCGATATCACTATCGCTTAGTCTTCGAGGCTCCATCACTTATTACGACAAGATAGACGATAAGGTAAGCGATATCATTATTGCTTAGTCTCCGATGCTCCATCGTTTAGTATGACAAGATAAACGATAAGGTTTGTCTTACATCGTTTAACCACACGACTCAATCGTACATAACGAAAAGGTAAACGATACCATTTCTATCTCTTTATATTTTCTAACTGTTAGACCTAACTCAATTGTTCGAGTTATAAGTTTTTTTCAACCCAAATAATCCTTATTAAACTAGTTTTCTACTGAAAGAGTAAAACAACATGCAGCGGAAGTATCAAGGATCCGTAAGCTTTCTAATTCACTAATTTTAGCAAAAACTAAAGCATGCTCTTCTCAAAATATGGGTTTTATGAACATACATTTGATGAACTCTCCAAAAAAACAGTTGTTCAGTTGTTGTCTTCACTTGTTATCAACGTGAACCACCTCAAAGCCTTCCTTACTATGCTCTTGGAACTTTAGGCAAAGTTGTGGGACTCAAGAATAGCTGGAAGATGTGAAGAAACCAGAGAAACTCACAGTAGCTTGACTGAAGAAGACAGCTTCTTCTTCAGAAAAATTTCTCTCGAAATTATGTATTCTCTCCCCTCTCCAACAACTCCAATCTTCTTTATATATATTTGATGAACATGCAAAGAGATGGAGTGCATGGCTTACAGCTTTGTGTGTAACATGCAACTCCAATCTACTTTGGAGAATCAAAGTAGAGAAGAAAATGCTTTGTGTGTGAGCATAAAGATGATGATAATGGAGTAAACTCTTTTTCCACTTTATGCAATCCATGCAAAACGAATTTCCATTTTCTATTTAAAATACAAAATGACTTTTAAATCATTTTAATTTAAAATTTGATTTTCTTAAATTAATTTAATATCAAATATTAAATTAATTTTTGCACAATAATCATCGTTATATATTTAAATCATATTTAAATATTTATTCTCTTGTTCCATTTAATTTGAATATTTCGAATTAATTTCTCAAGCTACCCTAAAGCTTATCTATTTACGAGCTAGTATGGGGACCTTGCGGACTTACAGATCATGGGCTTCAACGATTCGAGATTAATCGGCTAAACTCATTAGTCTGATCTAACCCCAATTCGTTAACTAATGGGACACTCCATTATAGCCCATATTTGAACTCTCCTTACTGTAGATATATTATGTCCACTTAATAACCATAATCAGTAAGTCGATCCTCACAGGTTGTTCGTAATCACAGCTAGGTCAAAAATACCGTTTTACCCCTGTGACTACATCTTGTTCCTTAAGTTTCTACTGATCCTCTAATGAACAATTCTGATTCATAATCTCTATGAATCAAATCCTTTCTCTATCATGAGAAGGCGAGGCCCCAATTGTTCAAGACCTGGAATCAGTACTTAAGAGAACAACCTATCTGCTAACCCTAAATAGGGTAGGAGTGAATTCCATCTTGCAAGGCTATGTCCCTAACTATTCATCCAGTCTTATCCCCAAAATGGTAAGTTTATTGAGCAGTGCTGTTGGACTACTCTCACCATTTTCAGATCAAAGGATAATTCCGAACAAACAGGAGTTCATAGCTAGCTTAGGATTAAGATCGAGTTATCCTAGGTTATATAATAAATGAAATAGTCAGTTTTAACAGTAAACGGTCGTTATAAAGAAAAGTGACTATTTTCATGGTCCAATCTATATGCAAACTCATTGCATAGGATGCTCCCACTCTCATGTCTCAACATGAACGATTTTGTGGATCACATCGTTTGTAGCACCTTACAACTTCTTGTAACAACTACAGAGTGGGCCGCATCCAATAGTGTTACCAGGATGAGATACCCAATTTATCCATATATTTATTAGACCATTTAGGCTATCAACTTGATCCTGTTTATGTCACTACATAAAGTTACAGTATTCAGACTATAGCCAAGGATGTGTTTATTGGATTTTCATAATAAGATGCAAAATCAACATGTCATTGTTATTGATAAAACAGAATGTTTAACACAAACTGCGAGTTCTAGGACATTCCCAACATGTACGTGGTATTTCAATTTTATTTGATCATATATTTAATTTAAGTTTTAGTTTGATGAAAACGTTGAATACAAATTCAACTATAATCTAAAGAAATGTTGTGTATTGCCTTTTTTTTTTAGAAAAAAAAAGTCAACTATAAAAGAATACAAGCGACAAAAATAAGACTTTTACATTTATGCACCATTCTTTAAAAAAAAAAAAAAATTACCTTTTTACTATGACAAAAACTCTAGATCAATAAATTACAATGAAAGAAAAACAATTAAGAGTCAAATTGAGCATAACTCAATTGACAATATTAGGTACCAAGAGATTTATGGTTCAAATCAACTACCTCTATCGTACTAAAAAAAAAGAAAAAACAATTAAGGATGTAAAATAAGTCTTTTTTAAAAAATAATAATAACAATAAGCAAAATTTTTAGCATCTCAAACCCTTTTAAATTCCATGATGTATCATTAGAATCTTATAAATAAATAGAAGGTAGAACTGTTCATATTTAACCTGTGTTTTTTGCTTTTATTTACCAATAGTTTTAAAAGTATTTAAGCACGGTTTTAAAAAAACAATATTTAAGATTTTGATTATTCATTCTGACGTACAAGTTTATTTTGTTACAGTAAAATTTAATACATTTTTATGTAAGTTTTTTAATTAAAATTTTATTGTCTTTTATTTTAATTATGATGTAACTATAAAGATTTTTTTTTTTTTAGTTTAAGATGTTCTTAATTTATATGTTTATTTACATGGGCTTTTTTTTAAGAAAAATTATTATTCTTTATCTCGTAAAAAATTCATTATTATTCTTTGATTAAAAAATAATATGTATTTTTTTAATTTAAAAAATACACCTTAGTTTTAATTTTTAAAAGAAAAATAAGATGTATTGTTTATTTGGATTTATGCCCTAAACCCTCGTAGTTAAAATGGTTGTTTGATATAATAGTTGATTATTTTAAATACGCAATAATTAGTTATCCATTATGGAAAAAAATCTAAGGTTATTTCATTATATTTGAATAGTATATAGTAAACATATAGGTGAATCATATTCAAATAATAACCTAAAGGGTCTATAGTATATAGATAAAGTTGGGTGTCTTATCCTAGTAACATTATGGATATATGACTCACTTTGTAAGTGTTACAAATATTTTAAGTGTTACCAAACAATGTAATCCAAATTGTTTATGTGGAGACATGCGAGTGGGAGTATCCTATACAAAGAGTTTGTATAAGATTGGACCGCAAAATATTTAATCTCTCTTTGTAACACTGTTGATTGAAGAGATTAATGTTTCATAGGATAACCATGTAACTCCATCTCAATCCTGAGTGAGATATGGATTCTTGTCTATGAGGCCAATCTTTTGATTTTTATGCGTGAAAATGGTCGAGTCGTCTGTTGGGGTTGATGCCCTAAATCTCGTTGGGTATAGTAGTTTGTAAACACCTGTATGAACAAACATTATGTGATATAATAATATGATATATTTTCTTCACTACAGTCTTTGATATATGAGATATTTTAGTTGCACTAATCACAAACCAATAAACTAAGATCCCTGGTTATCATTGTAACTTAAACATGTATGTGATGACATACAAGTGGATCGTGCTTTAAGTGATAACTTAAATGGTTTGTAGTACATGGATAAAGAAGGGAAACCTTATCCTGTTGATGCTACGAGTGTGGCTCGCTTTGTAGATGTTACAAGTGTTGTAAAGTGCTACAAATGGTCTGATCCTGACCATTCATGTATTAAACATGCGAGTGGGGATGCTCCATATAAAAAAGTTTGTATAAGACCGGACCACGAAATGTTTAGTCTCGTTATATAACACTGTTCATGATAGAGACTTTCATTTCACTAAGATGACCATAGGTAACATGACCTTAATCTTGAGTAAGTTCGAAACTCCTACCTATGAAGGTGGTCCTTTGATTTGTATAGGTGCGAATGACCAGATCGCCAACTCAAACCTACCTCTTTGGGGATTCGTCTGATTGGGGAGCTGGGGAACTCAACTACACAAGACGAAATTCACTCCTTCCCCGATTTAGGGGTAAGTAGATAAATTGCTAAGGGCTGATTCCGGGACTTGAACAATGTGGCACCACACATTCTCTTAGCCCGAGAAGGATTTACTCATAGTAGGACTATGATGTATTATTCATTAGAGGAATCAGTGGTACTTAAGAAGTTAGATGTAATTACAGGGAAAAAATGGTAAATTGACCTAGCTGTACTTACGAGCGATTTGTGAAGGGTCATCGTACTGTTGATTGGTTATATCCAATGGACACAGAAATATATTTGTAGCGCGAAAAGTGCAGATGTCGACCTTTAGTGGAATGCCCGACAGTTAACGAATGGTGGATATCGTGATTAAAGAGTTTAGTCAGTTATTCATGTATCGTTGGAGCTTCAAGTTACAGGTCCATAAAGTCCCCTTGGTAGCTCAATGGATTCATTGAGAATCAGTTTTTAAGTTAGTTTGAAATGTTCAAATTAACAAGAAGAAATTTGATTGTATATGATATAATTAAATTGCATCAATTATATGAGATATAATTGACTTAATGTATTAGATACATTAGATTGAGGAATTATTATTAAATGTTATAAGGGAGAAAAAGAATTATGGTTTATATATTGCATGAGATATGATATTAAAACTATAGGTTATGAATATATTATATATTTATAATTAAATCAATTATGGGATAATTGATTCTGATTTTTTTCTCCCAATAACCAACTTAGTGGGAAGTTGTGACCAGTTATGGTAACTAATGGATAAAATGAAAATCGTTTTCATTTTTACACAAGAGCGATCATTAGGCGATTGAGAATCATGGAATCAAAAGAATTAGCTCTATAATAGCTTGAGAGCATACACGATCGTGTAAAAGTTTTCTATACGATAGTCTCTTGTTTTCTAAACGATCGGGTATCAGTCTATACGATAGACTATAGTCATCTCCCACTTACTCAATCGTCTATACGATCTGTAAAATTCCTCCTACCCTCTACCAAATCCTGCAGAGCACACAACTCTTGGATTCTCACTCTGAGAATACCAAGGTAGCCTTCTGGTGGTGTCTACTTTCTATTTGAGGGACGAGTGTTGTTTGTGCTTGTTCGAGGAGATAGCTGAGGCGTGATGTTCGTGTTGGTGAACGATCATGCAGTAAGTTCGAGGGAACGTGAAGAATAGTTCTTCAAGGGTAAGTTCTCTTGAACCTTAATATTTCCCTTTTTTGGCATCCTGTAATTTAGAGTTTGTGCATAATTATTACTGTATGATTGTAAATGTGTATGTTCTGTCAAAATGGGATTTGGAACGATCTCGCTTCCACTCATGGGTCTCTTTGTTAAGAGTTCCTTCATCGTCGACTCAATAAGCCTACCATTTTGAGGATATGTCCGAGTAGAGAGTTGGAAAATTAGCTACACCAGATAAAATCCACTCCTTCTCATCTTTAGAGTAAGTAGAGGATTAGTTCCTTTAAGTGCTGATTTTGGATCTTGAATAAAGGGTACCCTCCCCCCTCCTCTCATTGGCCCAAGAAGGACAAGGTTTATGGTAGGACTATAAACAGACTATTCATTCGAGCGATGAGTGGTACTTAAGAAGTAAAAGGTAATTACAGGGGTAAAACAATAATTTGATCCAGTTGTAATTATGAGCTGCTCGTGAAGGATCAACTTACTATAATAGTTAAATCCATAGAAGCGTAAACATTTTACAGTGCAAAGAGTGCGGCTATGGGTTTTTAATGGAGTGACCCACAGTTAATGAATGTTCATTAACATAATTAAAGAGTTTAATTAGTTAATGTCGGATCATTGGGGCTTCTACTCTGTAGATTCATTATGTCCCTTTATTAGCTCATAATGGGTAAACAAGGACCGATAGTTTTGGAAGAATTTGAATTGTTTAAGTTATTTAAGGGAATAACATTAGTTGTTTATGATACAATTATTATAATGTATATAGTTATATTATAATATAAAGTTAATTTTGAATAAGATTCAAAATTAAACTTTATAATAAAAGGAGATTTAATATATTCAAATATGAATCAAATATCAAAATAGTATGAATTAGATTCATATTAAAACTATAGGTTAAAATTTAATATGAATTAGATTCATATTAAAACTATAGGATATGAGAGAGATGTGCATTTGAATATGATTTAAATTTACATTTAATTAAATATGAGATATTTAATTAAAATGTCAATTAATTAATTTGATCAATTTATTATTTGATTTGATTAAATGAATTTAATTTTAATTAAATAAATAGGAAGTGGGTGATCTTTTGGGAGAGGAAGTTTTTTTTTTTTTTTATCATATTGAGTTGGTTATTGTAGAGAAAAACCCCCTCCTCCCATATCCATCTATCACCTCCTCCTATCTCCATCAATCTTCTCATCATCTCTCTCAAGTTTTTTTAGAAAAAGAGTTCTCTATAAAAAGAAATCTCCTCCACAACAAGATTCTTTCTCTCTTTCAAAAGATGGTTCCCACAAACTAGTCATTGCCAAGAGAATAGCAATGAAGACCTTTTGGTGGTGTCACAATACTGTTCATGGAAGATCAGTTCAAGGAATTGTTAAGACCTTAGAGAAGTTTGAAGAACAGTTCTTCAAAGGTATGTATCTTCTTCCCTCTAATTTCATGCTTAACTTACTACATATTGATGTATGTTTCTTCTTTTCTGTGTTGTAATTTTAAAACAAAATTGAAGCAAAGTGATCCGTCGCTTTTATTGTGCGATTCAATCTCTTCATTATTATCTTTAAATTCCTTATTTAAGCTTTTTTTAACGATTTAAATTAATATGTTATCATAACTAAGAAAATATCTTTAAATTCCTTATTTAAGCTTTTTTTAACGATTTAAATTAATATGTTATCATAACTAAGAAAATATTAGTATTGTTCATGTCAATGTGAGTGTGTGGAGTGTATTTTTTTTATTTAATATAATGTAATTAGTATTTTTAATAACAGAATAGGAACAATATTTTTAAGTATTATAAGGTTAGTTCTTTCTTTTATCATTTCTGATCATTGTTTTCTTTTTATAATCATAAAGTTTAAGATATCTAATTATAACCATAAAGTTTAGTGAAAGAGAATTTGGATGGATGGGAGATAGAAGAGAGATCAATGTGGATGAGAGAATATTTGTATTTTGTATTTATTTAAAACATAAAGGGAGCAAAATGTGGAGAAATTTGACCCATCATAGGCCATTTTATACAATATATATATAACTATTTATAGATCATTTATACTTTATTTTTTTCAACAAATAATAAAAAATACTTTGATTATATAAAAGGAGAAGAAAAAGAGACTATAACATTACCAACAAAAAAAAAAAAAAAAAAAAAAAAAAAAAAAAAACGCCTGGTATTCTTATTCAGCTCTCTCAAAATTGAGTTGTAACATCACAATATTTAGATTCAAGATATAGAGACGCATATACATTATTTGCGACTTGAATATATCAACATCTTGAGATGCTTTGAATATTGAAAAAGTTAGGAGAGAACAAAAACAAAAGAATAAACCTTTAGATTTTAGGTTGATGAAATATGATGATCAAAGATCCTATTTTTATAGTAGTAGAAGTTGAGAGTTATTAAACTCTTCGAATTCTAAAACAATTAAATTAAAGGAAATTAAAAATCTCTAAAGTAGGACAAGCCTTTTACATTCCCATGTTTGAATTTCCATTGCACTTACCATTGATAATTAATTAATTAATATATTATAATTAATAATTAATAATCACTCATAATTAATGTCATTTTCTGTAAATCAGTAAAATAAAGAAGGGACAAAAGTGTTCATATTATAGATTATGGATTATAGATAATAAATTCAACCTAATCTGATCCAACCATGAAACATTTTAGTTGCGTTGGTTTAGGTTATTTGGATCATTTATTTAAATTATTGTTCTTAAAATAAGTAAAATGTTAACATGTAAAAATTTTATATAATTATTTTTATATATTTAGTTAAGATTAACAACTCAATTTTAATTTATATTATGATAATCTTCTTTTCAAAGTGCTTAAAAAATTATTCTTAAAAGTTGTTGGAGAATAAATAATAAAAAACAAGTCATCAAATTAAATAAAATTAAAATTAATATATGTATATATAATTGTATCATAAGTAAAAAAAAACATATTCTTTAAAATAAGTAATAAGTTTGGATTGCTTCGAGTTGGTATGGGTTATTTTATATGACCCATGAACCAAACCGACACATAAAATTTTGACCTTTTCGGGTTATCAAATTTGGTTAACACTCCTAATTTAAACGACTATAGATGAAAAGGTGGAATATACAACTACCATGAATTTCGAAAATGAAATTAGAAAAAGCATTCGTTCTTTTAACTAGTGAAATAAAAACCAACTAAAAGGATATATAAGATTTGGTTTTAATTATATGTAAAAATAAATTTTGTTCATAAAATTATTATAATTAATAACATTTCGCCCAAAACATTTTAAAATAAAGTTTTTTAAATGAAAAAATATATATATGCATTGCGGGATAAAAATTTAACAATTCAGACAAAAAAGAATAATAATAGGAGGGGAATTTTCTAGGTTCACAACTTAACTTTTGAAGAAATAATAAATTGGTAAAAGTTTTGAATTTTCATTTTCTTTTTCTTTTTTCTTTTTTCTTTTTTTACCTTCTCTTCACTTAGTCTCTGATCTCATCTAAATTTTTGTTGATGTACTAAATAATACGCCATTGAACAGAAATTTATTATTGGTTAATTTCAACATTCACCACAAGAGAGACTAAAATTGAGAAATATTATACAAAGAACTTCAAACCTTCATTTAGAAAAATAAATATCAAATTGAAAATAAAAACACAAACATTATAGATATCCTGTATAATAAAGTCACAAAAATATTGAACAAATTAAATTTGAACTTATTAAATGAATGCATAAAATTAATCTTAAGTAATTAAAAAAATAGTAGTATTAGACAATATTTCACTCAAAAGTATTTAAAATTATTAAACACATATGCTATGCACGTGGTCAAATGCTAATAATAGTAAATGCATGAACACTTGTTGGTTTATATGAATGATATTTGTTATATCGATTGTATAACTTATCTACTGTATCAAAGTCTACAAGAACAACAAATGCACAAGCGCTTGACTAATAAATATGACGATTTTGATATATGGATTATAAAAATTATATATTTTATGTTAGGTATACTAGTCAACTGATATATTAAATATGACTGATATACTAGATATAAGTATATCAAATATACTATCGATATACCTGCTAAAACATCAATAAACGTTAATTTAGGATAATAAGAAAACAAAATTAAATAGCAAGGAGCCGGATAGAAGAGAAAGAGGATAAAATTTTTATTTTTTAATATTTATTTCTTATCATCTCCTGTTTCTCGGTTTTCTAAGAAAGGTTCTTTAAATCTATTGAAGAGTCTCACTTAAATGGGTAGGGACTCTCCCCATTTTAAGTGATTACATCAAATGTTCGATTAAACCCAACAATTATGTGTCTTGGTCCGTTCTTGAGTTTATTTAAAATTAAGTAACCCCTTTTTGGGTTTCTAACGGTCGATGCCAAATTTTAGATAGGGAAACGTACATGGCATTCACATAACACTATAAATAAATTTGTTTGAAGAGGAGAAGAATGTAATCTGCAAAAGAAAAAACATACACATCGATGTGTTATTTGTCACACATCTAATGCTTAAGTTAGATTGTGAAAGACTATGGAAACTAGAGAGTTTTATAATAGAACTCAAGCTACCTCATATGAAGTTATATTGATGTATTTATGAGAAAGTTGACTTAGGTTGGCTCCTAGAGTTTCATAGTCGCCTTAGGATAGTTAGATAACCTATGGAGCGAGGGTTGTGCCTAGTTTCATGTTTGGTTTGGTCGGGGCTGAGCATCTCCCCTTAGGCCTAAAATGGGCCTAAGATGATGCTTTGGGTCAGGGTCAGGGTCAGGGCATGCATGCAGTGGCAGATATAAAAATTTTGTTGATGGAGGCTGTTGGGTTGTATGTCCTAAAACTCGCAGTTTATAGAGTTAAACATATTCTATTATGAATAAAGATGGTATTCAACATTTCTTCAATAAAGTTGTTATTGAATCTTTAAACTATATTCATAAAGTCTAAATCCAATAAACGAATATCCATGGCTATTACATAAATACTTGAACTTTATGTAAAGACATAAAGATGGATCAAGTTCGAGTAAATAGCCAAAATGGTCTATAGTATACGAATAAGGTTGGGTGCCTTATTCTGGTAACACTATTGGATGCGACCTACTCTGTAGCGGTTATAAATTGTTGTAAAGGTGCTACAAACAAAGTGATCCTAATTCGTTCATGTAATCACATGAGGAGTGAGGGCGTCCTATGCAATGAGTTTCCATAAGATCGAACTAAGAAATAAGTCACTTTTACTTTATAACACTGTTTACTTTTTAAGACTAACTATTTCGCTTTAATGACTTAGGCAACTCGATCTTAATCCTGAGCTAACTATGAACTCCTGTTTATTCGGGACTATCCTTAGATTTGCATAGGTGAAAGTTGGTTCAACAATGCAAGCTCAATAAGCCTTCTATTTCAGGGTAAGTTCGGGTAGATAACTGGGGACATAGAGTGTAATAAGAAGTTCACACCTACCCGATTTAGGGATAGAAGAAAGATTGTTCTCTTAAGTACTGAATTCAGCTCTTGAACAAAGGGCCACACCCTCTCATTGGCCCGAGGGGATCCGATTTAGTGATTGGAACACAAACCAATTGTTCATTAGAGAATCAGTGGAACTTAAGGAGCAAGATGTAATATCGGAGGTAAAACAGCATATCAACCCAGCCTTTATTACAAACAATCTGTGAAGGGTCGACTTACTGGTTATGGTTAAATCATGTGAACACAAATATATCTACAGTAAGGAGAGTGCAACTATTGAACTATAGTGATGTGACTTGATAGTTAACGAATACTGATTAATTTGGTCTAAAGAGTATTAGTCAATTAGTCTTAAATCGTTGGAGCTCATGATCTGTAAGTCCGTAAGGTCCCTCTACGAGCTCATAAAACATGAACACCTTGAATTATTAAATTGAGTGAATTTGAAATAATATCAATTTGAATTGTTTAAATTGAATTTCAATTTGAAAATGTTCAAATTGAAATTAAGGTTTGTATAATTATATTCGATATGATAAACGTTTAATTTATTGAAATTAAACGTAATTGGAGTGTTAATTATATTTAAATAATTTAAATATTAGTTACGTCATGTTTAATATTAGTTGTGTGATTAATTTAATATTTGATATTAAATTAGATTAATTAATTAAAAATCATATTAATTTTCAATTTTAATCCAATTTAAGAAATTGGATTTTGTTTTTTTAAATTTGATTAATTATGAATTAATCAAATCAAATTTTAGTTATTTAAAGAATTAATTAAAATTTGAATTTAAAATTTGAAAATTGAAAAATTAAAGCCTAAGTGGGTTTTTCCCACAAAACACCCAAACATGAGATGTTCTTCATGCAATCACACACAATTCCACTTACATCTTCAAGCAGTTGCTGGCAATGTTGTTGTTGGTGAGTGCCTGCATGATGAAGAGTGATAAAACACACAGAATTAAAGAAGAAGAATGAGAATTTGAAGTTGGAAAAATTGTTTTTTGCATCATCTTCTTCTCCCTCTAAAACCTAGAAAAATAATCTCACAAATTCACTCAAATTCGAGTACCGCCACTCAAATTCAAGGTTGAGAATAGTAGAGAAGATCTCTTGGCGGTTCACTGTCGATTTCAAGTTGAATTCGAGTGGAGAGTAGCTTGAATTTGGAAGAATTCATCAAAGGTATGTAAATTGAAACCCTTTTCAATTTTTCTTGTTGAAGCATGCTTTTAGAACTCAAATTAGATGTAATTAGAGTGCTTATTGAGTCTGTTTGCTTCTGATGCATGCTAGTATATCCTATCAATTAGTATCATAGCGTGATTTAAGCACTCAATTAACGTTAATTTGAGTTTTGGTAGGTGAATTTCTGAAATTGCATGTTTATGGACTGATATGGATGTTTCCCAGCTTTGGCATTAGAATTCTCTTTGATTTCCAAATTGAATTTGCAATTGACTCTTGATTGATGAGCTTATATGTGTGCTCTAGAGTCTGTAATTTATTTGGAGTCATTAGAGTCCAAATTAGGTTATAATTTGAAGATTGAAGCAAGTAAGGTCGTGGAGTACTGTTGGAGTGCTTTCTGCCCAGGCAGCATTGCAACGCTGCGCTTAGGCGTTGCAACGTTGGGATGAGCATTGCAATGCTATTCATCCCAGCCAAGCAACGCACAGTTCGAGTCAGTTCGTGCGGGAGAGTTCTGGTTCGACCGATTCAGCTCCAATCTAGCCTGGTTCAACCATCTTTGGACCGGTTCAACCCATTTTGATGCCTTGAAGGTCTGGTTTGAGCAGTCGAGTCGATTTGAGTGATTCTACACCAACTTGAAGCTGTTTTTGGACCTGTTTTGTAATAAACTAGTTATTTCTGCTTGCTTAGGATGCCAAAGTTGAACCATATCAGTATTATTTAAATAATTATGCATGTTGTATTTAAATTTAAACATGTTTGTGCATATAGTATGTCATTTAAATTTAAAATCCCACTATAGGAAGCATGTTACATGCATCATATATATGTTATAAATTGTTATAATGTATAGAATGCATGTTTAGGGTTTCTGTTATTTAATATAACTGTTATATTAAATTTGAATGCCTTTGATGTATGTTGTGAATGTAAAAGCATATTTAACTTTTATAAGTTGTTATAAAATTGAATTAGACATTAAAATCCATAACAAAGATAAGTTGTATGCTCACGTAAGTTAAACACTTATTTTAATAGATAAATAGGTCGCTATCTTATAAATCTCAGTTACAAACTCAACCGATATATAATCTTGTCTAAGGCTAGGGATTTTTAAGTTGACAGTCTATAGAACACCTCCTACCTAGGGATTATGGTCGAATAATTCAGCGTTGTTAATCGGTTTTATAAGTGTAGGTAAGCGGTGTGAGATAATAAAACGGTTTATCACCTAGACATTGTAGGTTAAAATCCATTTATAAGTTTTATACTTGGATAAACCACATAGACTTAAGATTGTTTAATTAGTCGAAATGAACCTAAATATAAATATACCCAAATTAATAGTAGAACACTTCAATGGGAGTTTAATAAATTATATGATAAATTTATTAGAACACTTTAATGGGAGATTAATAACATTTACGATACGTTATTCTTTATCTCTCACATCCCTAAGAGTTCACAATTGAGATTTAAGCAGTACTTCGTGTCACCCTTGGAGTGACCTCCATTCGAAAAGTATTTGCATAAATCAAGATTCAGGTGAATAAGAGGAAGTCGTTCAAATAAAAATCAAGTATATAATACATTGATTTTAACTTTCACGTCCCCAAAAAGTTTACACCGCGAGATTCATATGACACTTCGTGTCACCCTAGGAGTGACCTCCATTCAAAAAGTGTTTGTATGAGTCAAGAGCAAGGTGAATAGGGGAAGTAGTTCATAGTAAATGGATGAAGGATATGTGTCAACCTATCCTGCGGTCTCTTCCATTAGTTTGAACAGTGAGATTCCTATGTTGCGCCTGCTAGTTTGCTTTAGGCGGCCCTTGCTAGTCGTTTAATGACGGCTATCCCCTCGAAAGGTTGTAATATAGGATTCGAAATAACTCAAACTCCAAAAATGGATAGGATTTCTTAGGCCATTGCCAACCTTGACTCTCCATTTCAGTAGCATCGTTGGAGCCGACCTCTGAAGTCTGAAAAAGAAGGGTATACTTACAAAATTACTAAAGTGTTAGTCATTTTTGACCAAAAACGGTAACTAAACGACTATAGAAATAAGATTTATTCTGGAGATAGTATTTGGTCAAAATTATTTTGTTTTAGTGAAGAAGTATTTGACTACCCCTCGGTAGCACTTATTCTGACTCACTATAGTATCGTTACAAGTAAATAATGGTTATGGGTACATTATTACTTATTTTGCTAAAACTTGATTTTGGATTTAGGTGTAGTTTTACTAAATTAGAATTTGTTTAAAATTTTCAGCATGTCGAATTCTTCTAGAATACTCGCTTCTGAATTAGTTAACAGTAAAATCAATTCAACGTACAAAATACTAGCAGTTTATGGTTCTAAAAGGTTTTAACAGAGGATTGTCCTTGATCTCCCAACTCATCTAAAATTTTGAACTCAATAGATGAGAAAATAAAATTTGAACGACAAGATAAATATGAGTTACTTGTTATCGAAGCGTGTTTAGTGGAAAACGATAGAACCTGGATAATAGATTTAGGTGTCGCTTATCATATCTGTACTTTCCCACAGAAAACAAGTTTCTAGAGACAATTTACAGAAGGCGAAGCAATCTTTAAGGTAGAGACTGAGGAGGTTGTTTCAACTAAAGCAATGGGAGATATGAAGTTATCTATAGGAGATAGATACATTTTACTTAAAAATGTTTATTACATTCCTTTTATGAAAAGGAATCTAATATTTATCTCTTGTTTGTTGGAACAAAATTATAAGTTTTTTTTTTCGAAAATGATGAAGTGTTCATTACTTCAAAGAATATCAAATTTTGTTTCGCAATATTAGAAAATAACTTGTATTTGTTAAAACCGACTGAGGTAAAGGTCATTTGAATATAGAGATGTTTAAAACAGTTGAAACGCATAATAAGAAAAGGAAAGTTTCTCTAAATGTCTATCTTTGGCATTTGAGACTTGGTCACATAAATCTCAACAAGATTGAGAGCTTGGTTAAGAACGGTCATCTAAAACAGTTAGAAGACAGTTCATTACCGTCGTGTGAATCATGTCTTGAGGGTAAAATGATTAAAAGATATTTTTTTGGAAAAGGTCTTAGAGCCAAAAAACCCTTAGAGTTCGTACATTCAGACCTTTGTGGTCCTATGAATGTTAGAGCTAGAGGAAGGTATGAATATTTCATCAGCTTTGTTAACGACTATTCAAGGTATGGGCATATTTACCTAATTCATCAAAAGTCTGAAACATTTGAAAAGTTCAAAGAATATAAGGTTGAGGTTGAGAACCAATCAGGTAAAAAGCTTAAAACACTTCTATCAGATCGGGGTGGTGAGTATATGAACTTGGAATTCCAAAACTATTTGATAGAACATGGAATTCAGTCTCAACTCACAGCCCCTAGCACATCTCAACAAAATGATATGGCAGAAAGGAGAAACGGAACCTTGTTGGACATGGTTCGTTCCATGATGAGTTATGCTCAGTTACCAAATTCTGTCTGGGGACATGCAGTTGAAACTGTAGTGTACATTTTGAATATTGTTCCCTCGAAAAGTATTTCTATAACACCTTACGAGCTCTGAAGAGGACATAAAGAAAGTTTACATCACTTCAGAATCTGGGGTTGCCCAGCACATGTGTTGGTGCAAAATCCTAAGAAGTTGGAATGTTGTTCAAAAGTATGTCTATTTGTAGGCTACCTTAAAGAAACGAAAGGTGGTTTTTTTTACAATCCTCAGGAAGACAAGATATTTGTATCGACAAATGCAACTTTCCTGGAGGAGGCCACATGAAGAATCATCAACCTCGCAGTAAGCTAGTAATAACAGAAATGTCCAGAGAAACGACAAATCCATCAACAAGAGTTGTTGGTGAAACTAGTACTTCACATTCTTCTCAAGAGTTGAGAATTCCCTAACATAGTAGGAGGGTTGTGCAACAGCCTGACCGGTACATGGGTTTAATTGCAACTCAAGTCATCATACCATATGATGGCTTAGAGGATCCATTGACTTTCAAACAAACAATGAATGATGTGGACAAAGATCAATGGATTAAAGCCATGAACCTTGAAATGGAGTCTATGTACTTCAATTTTGTCTAGGATCTTATAGGTCAACCTGAAGGGGTAAACCCCATTGGTTGCAAATGGATCTATAAAAGAAAACGAGGCCAAGCTGGTAAGGTACAGACCTACAAAGCAAGACTCGTGGCAAAAGGGTTTACCCAAAGAGAGGAGGTAGACTATGAAGAAACCTTCTCTCTGGTTGTCATGATAAAGTCAATAGGAATACTCTTGCCCATTGCTGCATTTTATGATTATGAAATATGGAAAATGGATGTCAAGACATCCTTTCTGAATGGCTATCTTGAAGAGAGTATCTACATGTCTCAACCAGAAGGATTTTCTAAATAGGGTCAAGAGCAAAAAGTTTGCAAATGTAAGACCTTAACACTAAATCTAAAGTAAGAGGTTAAATAGAGAAGAAAAATCCTAAGTAAGGATATTGGAGCAAAGAGTGGAAAACATTAATACTAAATTATCCAAAAAGGTGACCAAAATACCAAACACATATAGAAGGCTTAAATATGTTGAACGCAAGAGTACATGGAGGATGGAAGCAAGAAGACTTGAAAAATGGCCAAGGGCTTGCATACAACAAATGCAAGGACATGCGGACACAAGCAGAGCATGCATTGGAGGCATGCGTCGAGTGAGCTAGGCGTGCAGGCCATGCATCAAGACCAAGCGCATAGGTCATGTGTCGAGGCCAAGCGCACAGGCCATGCGCCAAGGCCAAGCGCGCAGCCCATGCGTCGAGCATGTATGCCGAGCACCCTACCTATGCGTCAAGCGGGAAAGTCGAACACCCATCTTATGTGTCGAGCGCTGCCGAGTCTGCCGAGCAGCCATGCGTCGATGCCTTATGCCAAGCGCACGCCCATGCAGCGAGACACGCCCACGCGGCCAAGCGCCTATGCGGCCAAGCAAACAAGCGCCTAGGCAGCACATCCATGCGTCGATGGTCAACGTCGTGCGTCTATGCTTAGTAAGCCGAGTAAGCATACCTGGCAAGCCATGCGTCAAGGGTGAGCGGCCACCCTATGCGTTGGTGATGGCCGACTCATGCGATGGCTAAATGGGATTTTGATGAAGGAAAGGTGAGTTGCTATGCGTTAAGAACAAAGGGTAAGGCTAATTGATGGAAAAACTCCAAGGGAAGATGCCAATAGTTATACGATCATGAGTCTTAAACAATTTAAATAGAGAAATATGTTTCAGTATTTAAGTGATTTAGGTGGCAAAAGGAGGTTCACACAAAATTCTAGAAGGATGTGGACAAAGGAGATTTCATGCAATGAAGGTCTTATCACCCTAAGCAGGAGGTGGGTAAAGGAGATTTCATGAAAAAAAGGAAATTTTGGTTGGCAAGTTGAGGTAAGAACAACTCAAGGCTAGGCTGGGTAGGTTAAGTGTTGGTAGCTCCAAAGTGAGACAAATGGGAGTTGAGTTGTCACAAAGGGGTGAGTTTGGAATGGCTATAAATAAAGGGGTTGGGTAAAAGGGATTTATTCATACCATCATCAAAATCTTTTGTTGAGAGCATATTTAGAGTATTACGTTCGAGTTATTAGGCTGCCAAGTTAAGTGGAGTTCAAAAGAAACAAAGATTGCATTGGTGAAGCATTGAGCCAGTCCGAACGCATAGCCAGCCAACGCATCCGGCACCCTGCACGCACGCCTTGCAGCGCTGCGTCTGCCCGTCAGCGCGCCTTGCTCGACGCATCCCGCGCGCTAGCCCAACACAGCAGCCCCACCGTGCGACGCATCACGCCCAGTGCAACAAGCCACCATGCAACGCACGCCCAGTGTCACAATCGCTCTTTCGGAAGCTTCTCTTAGCGATTGTGCGGCACTTGTTCCCGCTCACGAACAAGCCAGCCAACTCGATTACGGACTGCCGATGGCACACCGAGTGCCTCTTGCAACCTCCACCCCCGTTTTAGGGAAAACGGTTTTAGAAAACGGGTTTGGAGAAAAGGTTTTCGTAAGAAGATTTGTGAGTGTGAATAAAGAAAGAAAGATTGTAGTAGACTAGAAAGCAATAAGCAACAACAACGGCTTTATAGAGTACTACTCCGGGTATGAGGAAATGATGGTTAGTCTTATCCCCATATAGTGCATTCTGAACAAAAAGCCAACTGGCGCCCTTGCATATGCAAAAGGGCGAGTGGTCACTTACAATGAAAATGTAAAGAAAGCAAGCTAACTACACTAATACAATACAGGATGTGAAAGTATGCTAGAAAGGGGTTGGATTGGGCATGCGGCCATGGGCAACAGGCCCTGGACAAGCATGACCGTTACATTCTCCCCCACTTAATTGGTTGACGTCCCCGTCAACCGACCTTGTTCAAAACCTGCAATGGCTGGAGCTGCATTCTTCAAGTCTTCGGCCCGCTCCCAACTGATCTCTTCGTCGGGGAGATCCTTCCATTTCACTAAGAACTCTGTCAGTTCACGTCTGGGTCTTCCAATACGGCGCGTACGTTTATCCAGGATTTGTGCAACTTCTTTCTCAGCAGAACTCTTCATCGTGACCGGTGGGCGCCTTAGCATGTTTCGCTGTTCGTCCTCGGGATCGGAATGATAGGGCTTCAGGATACTCACATGGATGACAGGATGAATCTTCATCCATGAGGGTAACTGAACCCTGTATGAGGTTCTCCCGACCTTCTCAATTATCTCCACTGGACCTTCATATTTCCTTACTAGCCGTTGGTCTCTCTGGCCTCGGAAACGAAACTGTTCCGGTCGTAGCTTGATCAGGACCTTGTCCCCAGCTTGAAACTCAAGGGCCCTCCGCTTCTTATCAGCCCACTTCTTCATCCTCTTCGATGCTCTTTCTAGGTAGGCGCGAGCGATCTCAGAGGTTTCGCTCCACTCTTTAGTGAAGTTATGTGCCTGAGGACTTTTGCCTGCATAAGGGTGGTCCACCAAGTGTGGCATGAGTGGCTGTCTGCCGCACACGACTTCGAAGGGTGTTTTTCCGGTCGCGGAACTCTGCTGGCTATTGAAGCTGAACTGAGCCACATCTAACAACTGGACCCAGTTCTTCTGCCTAGCGTCGATAAAGTGACGCAGATATTCCTCGAGCATACTGTTGAAGCGTTCCGTCTGTCCATCGGTTTGGGGATGATAGCTAGAGGAGATATTCAGTGATGATCCCAATATTCTGAACAATTCTGTCCAGAATGTCCCAGTGAATCTTCCGTCCCGATCGCTAACAATGCTCATGGGGACACCCCATAATTTCACGATGTGTTTGAAGAACAACTGAGCAGTCATCACGGCTGTGCACATTTTCGGCGTTGGGACGAACGTGGCATATTTCGAGAACCGGTCGATGATAACAAGGACCGATTCAAACTCTCCCACCTTGGGCAAATGGGTGATGAAGTCGAGAGACACACTCTCCCACGGTCTAGAGGGCACAGGTAGGGGTTCCAGCAGACCCGCTAATTTCGCCCTTTCAACCTTATCTTGTTGGCAGACAAGGCAAGTCTTGGTAAATTGCATGACATCGTCTCGAAGACTTGGCCAATAGTAGCCTTGCTTCAGAAGGGCATAAGTCCTCTGCCAACCATTATGTCCTGCCCACGGTGTGTCGTGACACTCCTTCATCAGTGACCTTCGTAACTCCCCGGATCTGGGGATGTAGAGGCGATTGCCTTTGGTGTATAGTAGATCATCTTCCACCCAGAACTGGCGTGTCTTCCCCTCCCTGGCCAACTGTAAGATGGCCTGCGCTGCTGTATCATTTGTCAAGTGAGTTTTGACAGTTTCTCGTACTGTTGCACTCAACGTACTTGCTTGTAGGCGGGCGAACATGCACAGGGCCGCATGTTCGCTCTTTCGGCTAAGAGCGTCAGCCGCTTGGTTGCTCTTCCCCGGTCTATGTTCGAATTGGAAGTCGAACTCCGCTAGACATTCCTGCCACCGTGCCTGTTTGGACGACAACTTCGGTTGGTTGAAGAAGTGACAAATGGAGTTATTGTCGGTCTTGACCACGAACTTGGCCCCCAAGAGATACTGTCTCCAGGCCCTCAAGCAGTGAACTACTGCTAACATCTCTTTCTCGGAGGCGGCATACCTCCGTTCTGCATCATTTAGTTTTCTACTCTCATACGCGATGGGGTGTCCGTCTTGGAGGAGAACACCGCCCAACGCGAAGTCAGAAGCATCAGTCTCTACTTCAAATGGCTTGGTCACGTCGGCAATTCCGAGGACCGGCCCCTCAATCATCACTTTCTTCAAGCCCTCAAAGGCGGCTTGACATTCAGGAGTCCAGCTCCATTGGCTATCCTTCTTCAACAGTTCGGTTAACGGCCCTGTTCTTCTCGAGAATCCTTCTACGAACCGCCTATAGTAGTTGGCTAGTCCGAGGAAGGATCGTAGTTCGGTCACGGATGATGGTACCCTCCAGTCTCTAATTGCGGCCACCTTGCCCTCTTCCATACCAATCCGACCACACTCAATCACGTGGCCGAGGAAATTTATGCGCTCTTGGGCAAAGGAGCACTTCTCTCTCTTTACATACAACTGATTTCTCCTCAGCTTTTCAAAGACTAGTTGGAGGTGACGCCGATGGTCCTCCAACGAGGCACTATAGACCACAATGTCATCAAGATATACTACGACGAATTTGTCGAGGTATTCGTGAAACACTTGGTTCATTAGGGTACAGAACGTTGCTGGAGCATTGGTGAGGCCAAAGGGCATCACGAGGAATTCGAAGGCTCCATATCTCGTGACACAGGTCGTCTTGGGTTCGTCTCCTTCAGCAATTCGAACCTGATAATATCCAGACCGTAGGTCCAGCTTCGAGAAATACTTAGCACCGTGAAGCTGATCAAATAAGTCAGTGATGATAGGAAGGGGATATTTGTTGCGGACTGTGAGCTTATTCAAGGCCCGATAGTCGATGCACAACCGGAGGCTCCCATCCTTCTTCTTCTGGAACAGTACTGGGGCTCCATAAGGAGCCTTTGCCGGTCTAATAAATCCTGCCTCTAACAACTCGTCTAACTGTTTCCGAAGCTCAGCCAATTCTGGCGGGGCCATCCGATATGCATTCTTGGCAGGCGGCTTTGCCCCTGGCAACAACTCAATCTCATGGTCAATCCCCCTTCGTGGGGGTAAGGACTTGGGCAGGCTTTTCGGCATGACGTCCCGATACTCTTCCAAGACAAATAGAACGTCTTGGGGGATCTCCTCTTCAGTGGACTCAACTGATTCTATCGGGATGGCCATGAACGTGGGTTCGTCGTGGGCCAGGCCCCTCTTCAATTGGAGGGCTGAGATCATTCTCACCCCATTTGGCTGCTTGATACTGGCTTGGACTACGGTCGGTGTAGATTCGGTAATGACTAAGCATTTGGCAAGGGGCATTGGTATGACTTTATGTTCAAGCAGAAATTCCATTCCCAGTACCACGTCGAAATCATCCATCTTGACAATTACGAAGTCAACGAAGCCCTTCCAATCTCCTAACTTCACTGGAGTTCTCTTCGCTATCCCCGTAATTGGTAGGGCTGCGGAATTCACAGCTTTCATCTTCCCTGCATCTCTTTCCCAATTCAAGTTCAGGCGGCGAGCTTCCCTTTCAGCCATGAAGTTATGGGTAGCCCCAGAGTCAACCATCGTGGTCTTGGCCGATCTTTGGTTGACCCAAGCGTCCACATACATGAGACCTTTCTCTAGTGGCTCCGTCGCCTTTCCCATATTCTTCTGAAGTGCAGATAGGAATTTCAATGCCCCCATCCTGGGATTCTCAATTTCTGCCACTGGCTCGTTTACCGTCTCCTCCAGTTCAGCCTTGTCTTCGGAGGTAGAGGCCAATGTGGCTTGAAAAGCATTGAACGCAGTTCGATTTGGACATTCGCCCGCCCTGTGTGGCCCTCTACATATGAAACAAGATAGGGGGCGATTGTAATTGTTATGCTGTTGTGGCGGCCCCCGCCAGTTGTTTCCTGATCTCGGTTGGGATGATTTACGGTCCCCCCCTGTGTTCTTGTCTCCTCCCCCAGGTCGGGGAGGACTGGAACGGCTGTTTCTGTTTCCCCCATTGGAGGAAGTTGATTGTTTCCTCACATCTTGCGAGTCAGTGCTAAGGTCGTACAGCCGTTCAGCTGCCGCGTAGGCAGAGGGGAGATCCTGTACTCTCTGTTCATATAGTTTTGATTTTGCCCACGGTTTCAGCCCTTCCACAAAGCAAAAGACCTTGTCTTTTTCAGACATATCTCGTATGTCTAACATAAGTCCTGCAAACTGTTTTACATAGTCCCTGATGTTACCTGTTTGCTTTAGCTCTCGAAGTTTTCGTCGAGCCAAGATCTCGACATTTTCAGGGAAGAACTGCGAACGAAGTTCTTGTTTCAATCTATCCCAAGTATCAATAGTGCAGCGTCCTTCCTGTATGTCTGTAAATCGTGATCTCCACCACAATTTCGCATCTTCAACTAGATGCATCGTTGCTATTGTGACTTTCGACTCTTCAGTCACTGTGTTCGTCGCCTTGAAGTATTGCTCAAGGTCGAAGATAAAATTTTCCAGGGCTTTCGCTTCTCGCACCCCACAGAAGGGTTTCGGTTCTGGGATTTTTATTCGGCTCACTGCCATTGCTCCCCCAGGTGGGGCTTGGTTCCCTACCGCTCGGATGGTGAGATTCACTCTAGCACTCACATCCGCTATCTCGGCTCTGACGACATCCAGGGCCGATCGAAAGTCTTCAGATAAGTCAGTTACCATCTGAAGTATTGCTTTTTGGGAGCTGTCCAGCTCTTCGACACGCTCCTCTATGTGGGCAACAGAGCCCGAGGAGCTATCGCCTCGTTCAAAGCTGCCGGACCGTACTGTCTTGGTCTCGAGGGTCTCTACCCTCATCATCAATTCTCTGACGGGTAATCCGTCTAGGCGGCCTACCACCGCATCAATTCCATCGGCTTTCTCGGCAACTTCTTGTAGCCGAGTCTCAAGGAAACGAACATTATCTGGGACCTCTCTCAGGTAGAGCATTTGTTCTTCCATCTCTACCAATCTGTCCACATGGGACTTGTTCAGGTTCTTCGTCGCCGACATGATCACTGATCTCTCTCTATAAGCCAACCTTGGCTCTGATACCAACTGTCACAATCGCTCTTTCGGAAGCTTCTCTTAGCGATTGTGCGGCACTTGTTCCCGCTCACGAACAAGCCAGCCAACTCGATTACGGACTGCCGATGGCACACCGAGTGCCTCTTGCAACCTCCACCCCCGTTTTAGGGAAAACGGTTTTAGAAAACGGGTTTGGAGAAAAGGTTTTCGTAAGAAGATTTGTGAGTGTGAATAAAGAAAGAAAGATTGTAGTAGACTAGAAAGCAATAAGCAACAACAACGGCTTTATAGAGTACTACTCCGGGTATGAGGAAATGATGGTTAGTCTTATCCCCATATAGTGCATTCTGAACAAAAAGCCAACTGGCGCCCTTGCATATGCAAAAGGGCGAGTGGTCACTTACAATGAAAATGTAAAGAAAGCAAGCTAACTACACTAATACAATACAGGATGTGAAAGTAAGCTAGAAAGGGGTTGGATTGGGCATGCGGCCATGGGCAACAGGCCCTGGACAAGCATGACCGTTACACCCAGCGCGTCAGCCCCTGTGCGGCACAGCACACCCACCCTGCCTACTGCCAAACGCCCAGCTGCCTACCACAGTCCAAATAACCTCTAAAGGGGCTAATTTTAGGATTTTGGCTAAATTGGAGTAGGGTAAGCTGGTATTTTCATTAGATAATGGTATTTTGGCTATTTTGACATTATTTATTGATATAACAAGTATTAATTGAGGAATTTCTATTGATATGGCGGAATTCTCAAGAAGATATTCTCAAGGTGATTTTAGTGGAAAAACTTGCTTGCGGTGAGTGTTTACTTAGTTTTATGCGTTGATATGTGGATAAATGCATATATAAGTGCAAGATGCATGCTTATGATGTTATGTTGTTGCCATGATATTGTTTGTGAAATTTCTATGGAAACTGAGATTATACCCGGACTACATAAGTTAGCATGCTTAATAAAAGGTGCTTGACGGAAAAATATAGTCGGTCTCGGTCGACGAGAAATAATAGTCGGTGACGACTGACAGGAAATATAGTCAAGTTACTTAAGCATGACTAGCAGAAAAAGAATTGTCGATGTGACATTGGCGGGAAAAGTGGGTTATAGGAAAGTTTCCATAAAAAGTTGTTATGATTGATAGTATGTATATGATATGAACATGCCAAGTATAGCATGGAACTGGAGGATGATGATTGAATGAATTTACACATGATCATGCATAAATTATACTGAAATTGTGATTATGTGATTGACTTCCCAAAATATGTTTTGCAAAATGATTATTATTTTAAAAGCACCACTCAGTGGGCTTCGTAGCTCACACTCTTCCAAATGTTTTCTTATATTCCCTCCCAGGTAACAAAGCGGAGCGTTCAGGAAGGAGTCTACAAACCACCATAACACCGGGACTTGGTAAACTCTCAGGGCACGGCTCGGATCATGTGATAAAAGAATATAGGAAATTGAACTATATGTATGAAAGTTAGATAGATTATTGTAAATATGTTAAATTCTTTAATAGATAAGGGGGAAATGTTATATTAAAATGTTGTTTTGGAATACTACTGGTGTATCCTCATGCTCCTTTCCAAGTCTTGGGGGCTAAGGCTAGGGAGGGGGTGTGACAGCAAGCTTAATCGATCCATTTTTAGGTTAAAACAAGCATCTAAATCCTGAAATATGAGATTTGACACTGCGATCAAATCTTATGGCTTTGAACAAAATATTGACGAACCTTGTGTTTACAAGAAAATCGTTAGCAACTGTCGCTTTTCTGATGTTGTATGTTGATGATATTCTATTAATTGAAAATGAAGTAGAATTTCTAGCTGACGTTAAGAGATGACTGGCCACACAATTCCAAATGAAATATTTGGGAGAAGCACAGTATGTTCTTAGGATCCAAATAGTTCAAAATTGCATGAACATACTTTAAACTATCTCAAGCATCTTATATAGACAAGATGTTGTCTAGATATAAAATGTAAAATTCCAAGAAAGGAACGTTGCCTTTCAGACATGGAATTCATCCGTCAAAGGAACAAAATCCTAAGACACCTCAAGAGGTTGAGGATATGAAACGAATTGCATATGCATCAGCAATAGAGAGTTTAATATATGTCATGTTGTGTACTCGTCTCGACATATGCTACGCAGTTGGAATATTCAGCAGGTTTCAGTCCAATCTAGAATATGATCATTGGACTGCCGTTAAGAATATCCTCAAGTATCTTCGGAGAACAAGGGATTATATGCTCGTGTATGGTACTAAGGATCTCATCCTTATTGGATACACTGATTCTGACTTCTAGATCGATATTGATTCAAAGAAATCGACTTCTGGGTCAGTATTCAATCTGAATGGAGAAGAAGTAGTATGGAGGAGTACGAAGCAAAGTTATATTCCTGACTCCACAATAGAAGCTGAGTATGTAGCTGCAAGTGAAGCAGCAAAAGAAGCAATATGACTCAAAAAGTTCCTGACTGATTTGGAAGTGGTTCCAAATATGCACCTACCAGTCACCCTATATTGTGATAACAGTTGAGTAGTTGCAAATTCAAAGGAACCTTGGAGCCATAAACGTGGAAAGTACATCGAGCGGAAGTACTATCTCATTAGGAAGATTGTACACATAGGAGACATGATCGTCACGCAGATAGCCTCACAAAACAACTTAATTGATCCATTTACAAAGGTCCTCTTGACTAAAGTGTTTGAGGGTCACATAGTAAGACTAGATCTACGAGATACTTATCACTAGGGTAAGTGGAAGAATTTGTGGGCATCTGATGCCCTAGTTTATTGTATTTATATCTTTCATTCTCTCATTGTACTCAACATTGTATATATTTATCCACTGGAGTTTTAGTCAAAGTGGCAGTATTGTTGGGTTGTATGTCCAAAAACTCGCCGTTTGTAAAGTTAAACATATTTTATTATCAATAAAAAATGTTATTCAACATTTCTTCAATAAAGTTGTTATTGAATCTTTAAACTACATCATAAAGTCTAAATCCAATAAACTAAGATCCATGACTATTACATGAATACTTGAACTTTATGTAGAGACATAAAGATGGATCAAGTTCGAGTAAATAGCCAAAATGGTCTATAGTATACGAATAAGTTTGGGTACCTTATTCTAATAACATTATTGGATGCAGCTTACTTTGTAGCGACTACAAATTGTTGTAAAGGTGCTACAAACAAAGTGATCCTAATTCGTTCATGTATTGACATGAGGAGTGGGGGCGGCCTATGCAATGCTTTTGCATAAGATCGGACTAAGAAATAAGTCACTCTTACTTTATAATACTATTTACTATTTAAGACTAACTATTTCGCTTTGATGACCTTGGTAACTCGATATTAATCCTGAGCTAACTATGAACTCCTATTTATTCGGGATTATCCCTAGATTTGCATAGGTAAGAGTTGGCTCAATCGCGCTGGCTCAATAAGCCTCCCATTTCAGGGGTAAGACCGGGTAGATAGCTGGGGACATAGGGTGCAATAAGGTGTTCATGCCGACCCAATTTAGGGATCAAAGAAAGGTTGTTCTCTTAAGTACTGAATCTAGCTCTTGAACAAGGGGTCCCACCCTCTCATTAGTCTGAAAAGAATTCAGTTTAGTGATTGGATCACAAACCAATTGTTTATTAGGGGATCAGTGGAACTTAAGGAGCAAGATGTAATATCATGGGTAAAACAACATATTGACCTAGCCGTTATTACGAACAACCTATGAAGGCTCAACTTACTGGTTATGGTTAAATCATGTGGACACAAATATATCTACAGTGAGGAGAGTGGAAGAGCTATAGTGGTGTGACTTGATAGTTAACGAATACTGATTAATTTGGTCTAAAGAGTGTTAGCCAATTAATCTTAAATCGTTGGAGCTCATGATCTGTAGGTTCATAAGGTCCCTCTACTAGCTCATAAAACATGAACACCTTAAATTATTAAATTGAGTGATGGAATAATATCAATTTGAATTGTTCAAATTGAATTTCAATTTAAAAATATTCAAATTGAAATTAGGGTTTGTATAATTATATTTGATATGATAAATGGTTAACCAATTGTTCATTAGAGGATCAGTGGAACTTAAGGAGCAAGATGTAATATCATGGGTAAAACAGCATATTGACCTAGCCGTTATTACAAACAACCTATGAAGGGTCAACTTACTGGTTATGGTTAAATCATGTGGACACAAATATATCTACAGTGAGGAGAGTGCAACTATCGAACTATAGTTATGTGACTTGATAGTTAACGAATACTGATTAATTTGGTCTAAAGAGTATTAGTCAATTAATCTTAAATCGTTGGAGCTCATGATCTGTAGGTCCGTAAGGTCCTTCTACGAGCTCATAAAACATGAACACCTTGAATTATTAAATTGAGTGAATTTGAAATAATATCAATTTGAATTGTTTAAATTGAATTTCAATTTGAAAATGTTCAAATTGAAATTAAGGTTTGTATAATTATATTTGATATGATAAACGTTTAATTTATTGAAATTAAACGTAATTGGAGTGTTAATTATAGTTAAATATTGATTTAAATATTAATTACATGAATAGGATCCATGTTTAAAATTAGGTGTGTGATTAATTTAATATTTGATATTAGATTAGATTAATTAATTAAATATGTTTAATTAATTAAAAATCAAATTAATTTCTAATTTTAATCCAATTTAAGAAATTGGATTTTTTTAAAAAAAAAATTGATTAATTATGAATTAATCAAATTATATTTTAGTTAACTAAAAAATTAATTGAAATGTGAATTTAAAATTTGAAAATTGGAAAATTAAAGCCTAAGTGGGGTTTTCCCCAAAATACCCAAGCATGAGGTGTTCTTCATGCAATCACATACAGTTCTACTTCCATCTTCAAGCAGCTGTTGGCAATAATGTTGTTGCTAGTGAGTGCCTGCATGATGAAGAGTGATAAAACACACAGAATTGAAGAAGAATGAGAATTTGAAGTTGGAAAAATTGTTTTCTGCATCATCTTCTTCTCCCTCTAAAATCCAGAAAAATAACCTCACAAATTCACTCAAATTCGAGTTCCACCACTCAAATTCAAGGCTGAGAATAGTAGATAAGATCTCTTAGTGGTTTACTGTCGATTTCGAGCTGAATTCAAGTGGAGAGCAACTTGGATTTGGAAGAATTCATCAAAGGTATATTTATTTGAAATCCACTTGTGATTTTCTGCAAAAGCATGTTTTAGAACTCAAATTAAATGTAATTAGAGTGCTTATTGATTTTGTTTGCTTCTGTTGTATACTAGTATATCCTATTAAAGGCTCTATAATTAAACAAAAATAATTTATAAGTGAATAATTCTAAATATTCATAAATTTACTTACTTTTGTACCTCATAATTGTCTTACATGGGATTTTATTTTTGAAATTGATGCATAATAATTTCATTATCTATTTTATCAAATAAATCTTTCTCAATATATGCTACAAGTCAATCATTCATCCATTGGTCTCTTATTCGATTACGCAATAAAGCCTTTACAATACTCATAGCAGAAAATGTTTACTTAAGGATCATAAATTATTTCAAAAATTAATAAAATAAATATAAAATAAAGAAATTAAAACAAAAAATAAGAATGATTTATTTAAATTGTTGATGTGTTGTCAAGTTTCTTGGAGGGATTTTTATTGATCAAAGTTCTCCCAAGTACAAAAGCATGTGGAAAAAAAATGCATAAAGTAGAAATTCAATACGTATTTATAGACACTTTCAGTTAGTTAAATCTGCAGCTAATTTATTTTCCTTTTTCAATTTATATTAATCTTGAACTTCGTTTATTTGTTGGAGTTCGATTTAAGGTCCAACTATCATGATTTAAACTAAATGTATAAAAATAATTAAAACATGAAAATTAAAATGTATAAATCAAAAGTAATTGAAACATGAAAACCAAATGTATATAAATAAAATAACAAACTTAAAAAGAATAAGAAAGATAAAGTAAAAAACTTATCCCACAAATAAGGAGAGGAAGTTGAAGAAGAAACCAAGTAGAAGTTAAAGAAGAAATTAAAAAATGAAGAATTATTGAAGTTGAAGTCTTATAAAAAAAAATAAACAAAAAGAAATCTAAAAGTAATTTTAAAATGAAGTTGTATAGTCTGACTCACTCCCTACACGACTTCTTAATTTCTCAGAGTTGTATTTATGGGAATTAGTGTAATTACTAAATGCATGGAATGGGATTTAAAATAGGGCCTAAATGGGGGACACATTTGCATGCTAGCTAGAGTTGAGGGTCTATACTAAATCAACCACTACATGCGTGAGATATGCCCTTTGCTATTTTGCTAGGGTCGATCTCGGACTTAGTTGAGACAGGGCCTAGCCAAGGCCGAAACCAAGCAAACCAATTTAGGCTTTGACCTAGATTAATCTTCTTTCTTGGTCCATTTTAGACCTAGGGTGCTATTTTTAGTCCAAACCCTATGATTTTAGTGACATTATTATTTTTATTTTTTTTTGTCAATTATACCCTTTGGCCCTAAATCACCCATAATATGAGCAATTTGGGGGATTGGATGAGGGAGAGAGCACACCCTTGGAGTTTTCCATTGAGATTGTATTGGGCAAACAAATTAAAGATTTGGTAATGGAGTTTGGTGTCGGTGGACGGGGGAGAGAGAGTTGAAAAATGTGAGAATTGAGATCCGAGAGAAAAGACAATGAGAAAGGATGGAAAGGGAGGAGAGGAGGAAGAAAGAAAGGAAAAGATTAACAAATATTTTTCATTCCATATCATTTTGCCAATTCAGTATTTATAAATCTTTTTTATATTAAAATTGAAACCTTAGGGATTAAATGCACTAATTCTTCAGGGACCAAAAAAGTAATTTTCTCTTAAATTTTTTTTTCTTTTGTTATTCTTGCAACTACCCCTTAATTAATAGACAATAATACTAAACTAAAAGTGAGTATTTAATGAAAAATTGATGTTAAATGTATTGTTCTTAAAAAAAAATAGAAAAAGACAAGAAGATGGGAAAAAAATATTCATATTGATTAAAAAAACCACTACTATTAATTTAATTTCATTATTTTTTTTTCTAATATTATGCCAATTCATGCATTCAAAGATGAATAAAAAAATTATCCATTAAATATTTTAGAAAGTGAATTCTCTAAATGAGAGTTTAAATTGATTCAACTTCGTTTTAGTTTTTTTTTTTTTTTTTTTTAATTTTTACACAGAAAATTGTTTGTACACCATATATTTCATAAATACTCTAGATCTTGAATTATTTTGTTAAGAGCTTTCCGTTTTAGTTTTATACCGATTTTCAAAATATTTAATTCTTTTCATATTAACATCATTTTCAAATTTTCTACTGTGTTTTTGTCATTTATTAATTTTAATTGATAGTCATTTAACACATAATATTTCAAATTAATGTTTACTTCATTTTAGGAGATTTCGTATATTTTCTTCTATATTTATAGTTGAAAATTAATCATATTTCCATTGATATCTCAAGTATATAACATATATGGTAATGTATTAGAAAATGTAAATATACATCGTATAAACTGTGGTTTATTTTTTTGTATGTTTTATAAATATACTGAAAAATACAAATATACATCGCATATATTGTTCGATATATAACATGATATATTGTACAAATTGTCTTGTTTATTGAAAAGCATCCAAAAAGTGTTTTCTAGGGCTTAAGTTTTTGTTAGTTTTCATACGAAAAATGTGTTCTTTGATGTCTATTTTATATTGTCTTGTGGGAACCGAGCATTTGGGTAACAATTGAAGAAAATAGTCTTCAGGAGGTTAAAATGGTCCTAATGCCGGGGGGGGGGGGGTATGGAAGAAAAAGACGACCAAGAAGTGTTGCAACGCTAGGTTCGATGCCAGAAATTCGAGAGTGTAAAACAGGACAAAGTCATGACACTATAACCTAGCAACGCAATGCTACGAGAACTACACTACATGCAGTATCACGATGTTGTCCTGTACTAGGTTAATTTTGGGATAGCATCACAACACTATCCTATCGCATATTGAGCTCTATATATTTTCTTCATTACTTCAAGTAAGGGCATTAAATCTTGGGATCTTTGAGGTTGAAAGACAGAGACCCGAGCATATAGAAGAGGGTCTTCAAAGCTAGAGACGATCGTAGATCAATTGAGGGTTGATTTTATCTTAGATATGGAGTCGAATCACCGAATAACACTTTCTTTCCCTTTCTAGTCTTTAAGTTTTCCTTTATGTATTTTGTAATTTGAATGTGGTTCTATCCATGGAAGGATCATCATATAACGCTTTCTATCCCTTTCTAGTCTTTATGTTTTCCTCTATATATTTTGTAATTTGAATGTGATTCGGTTTATTGAAGCCATGTTTGACTGTGTTGGGGATGCCCTAAATCTCGTAAGGTTATGTAGCTTGTAATCATATTTTACAAATGATTTATTTATTTAATAAAATATGAGATATTTTATTTGACATTTAATAACGTTAAACTCACAAACAAATAAACTAATATCCATGGTTATCATCTATAGGTTACACATATATGTAGAGACATACAGGTGGATCATGTTTAAGTGATAACCTAAGTGGTCTGTATTAGATGGATAAGGTTGGATACCTTATCCTGGTGACACTACGAGTACGACCCGCTTTGTAGTTGTTACAATTGTTGTAAAGTGCTACAAATGATTTGATTCTTATCATTCATGTAGAGACATGTGAGCGGGGGTATTCTATACAAAGGAGTTTGTATAAGACCAGACCACGAAATGACTAGTCTCATTATATAACACCGTTTTTAATAGAGACTTACATTTCACCAGGATGACCATAGATGACATGATCTGAATCCTGAATGAGTAGTGAACTCCTGCCTATGAAAGTAATCCTTTGATTTGTATGGGTGAGAATGGCCAGATCACCGACTCAATAAGCCTACAACTTTAGGAATTCGTCTGATGGGGAGCTGGAAACACAACTACACAAGACGGAACTCATTCCTTCCCCAATATCGGGGTAAATAGACAAATTGTTCCCTTAAGGGTTGACTCCAAGGCTTGAACAATGTGATGGTATGCTCTCTCCTGTACCGAGAGGGGTTTGATCGTAGTTAGACCATGACTTATTATTCATCAAAAGAAACAGTAATACTTAAGGAGTTAGATGTAACTATAAGGGCAAAACAGTAATTTTGGCCCAGCTGTACTTACGAGCAATTTGTGAAGGGTCATTGTGTTGTTGACTGGTTATATCCAATACACACAAAAATATATCTGTAGTGCGAAAAGTGCAGCTATCGGGCTTTAGTGCAGCTATCGGTCATTGTGTACTTACGAGCTATCGGGTTAGATGTAACTTTAGAAAAGGGTCATTGTGTCGTTGACAGTTAATGGATGTCGAATAATTTAATTAAAGAAGTTTAATTAATTATTCAAGTACCATTTGAGTTTCAATCTACAGGTCTATGAGGTCCTTCTGTAGCTCAACAGGGATTTTATGGGAATCAATTTCGGAATGATTTCAGTTATTCAAATTAATTGAGAGAATTAATTATATGTGATATAATTAATTTTTACTTAATTATATGTGATATAATTAATTTTTACTTAATTATATATATGATATAATTACTATAATGTATTTGATACATTATTTGAGAGGAAATAAATATTTGAATTTGATTCAAATATTAATTATGTGAATTCGATTCATATAATTAAGTTTAGTATAAATAGGATTTACATTAAATACCATACATTAAATACCATACATTATTTAATCTTTCATTTTTTTTTCCCGTATTGAATTGGTGAGGGAATCTGAAAGTCCTGATTGGTTGCCGTAAGCCGTAACATAGGACGCGAAGCACTAGATTTGTGGTCGCCGGGAACTCTTCCTCAGCCAACCTCACGGTGCTCACCACAGTTAGATTCATACTCACTGAACCTCTCTCTCTCTCTCTCTCTCTCTCTCTCTCTCTCTTTCGTTCTCTCTGCAGCGACCTTTGCTCTCCATGGATCTATGATCTACAATTGTTTCCCACAGATTGAGGATGGCCAATTTCCTAGCTCAGTTCCAGACGATAAAGAGTTCCTTCGACCGCCTCGTAATTGCTGGTGAACCTCCATTTTCCCTCCACCCCGCTTCCAATTTTTAGCTTAATTATGAGCTTTATTGATCTCCTTTCTTTACACTTGCCGATTTGAACTGGAATTGAGTTTACTCTTACTTTTTCCGTAATGCCAATTGGTAGTTAGCTTCAGAAATGATAGTAGATGCTTGCTCTAGTGTATTCTAATTAACACATTGTCACTTTTCCAGCTGTGATATCATTGGTTTTGGTTTCAAATATCTAATCTGCTTCATTACTTTTTAAGAACAAATTTGATATGGCATTGAAGACCTTGCATGAGACCTCACACTTTTCTTTCTTTTTCTTCCTGTTTTTTGTTCTAAGATTGAATCGTTTCCAGATTGTTATTGGTAAGTGCTTAGAAGTCCTTATCTTTATGCTTGTTGCCTGAATTTTGGCTGCCTTCCACTTCCTTGCTAGCAATTTGTGTTTGAACGGTAGTTGTGCCAAGTTCTCTTCAGGAAGATCGATATCTCAATCATTCTTGGATGTCTTTATAACTGTGAAAGATATGTCCTTTCTTTACGTTCATAGTGTAGCTAATGTTTTCGCTTTTGATTACTTTCAGTTGAAGACGTCAGTGACCTGTGGCCTACTGTGAAGAACGGATTCGAGGAGAGATTACCGTTCAAAAGAGCTTGTTTGAATAACAAGACACGTAATCCTGTCTTAGTTGACAAGTTGCCTGCTGAGTTCATATTGACTACTGATGCACGACTACGCAGTAGGTTCCCTCAAGAGCAGTATTTATTTTGGTTTCGTGAACCATATGCAACAGTTGTTCTTGTCACCTGTGAGGTAACTAAAGGTTTGATTGTTCTTAAGAGCATTTATATGGTTTTGGGAACTAACTTGGACAGATTTTGAGTTGATGAATGTGAAGTTGAAACTATTGAAGTTTCTTTAATAGTTTGAGCTTACTACTACATTTGACTAATCACGATACTCCTATTTTTTTCATACCTTTCCTAGAACTAAACTTACACTTTTCTTTTCATTTGGTTTAGGATCTTGATGAGTTCAAGACTATTCTTAAACCACGTTTGAAACTAATTGTCCAAAATGATGAGCGGGAGTGGTTTATTGTATTTGTATCTAAAGCTCACCCAAATAACGATCAAGCCACCAAACAGGCAAAAAAAGTGTATAGCAAACTTGAAGCTGATTTTAGCTCGAAGAAGAGAGAAAGGTAAATATAGTACTTGGACGTATATTTATTTTTTACAAGTATATTTATTATTACTCATAGGTTCATGTATTCACAAATAGAAAGTTAGTACCTCTTTAGTTGATTTTATATATAGATAGTTCGCACTTCAGAAACTTCACAGCCTTTTTAATTTATACCTGATTTCGGTACGTGTCATTGTAGTCATACATTCATCTTACTATATTATTGCACAGTCTAAGGCCTCAATCAATTAAAGCTTGCTATCTCCATAGATTTTACCAGTTATATTTCTTATACTATTATAGTTTCCATGTTGCTGATGATGTGAAATATTCAACACCTTATGAGATGCATTTATTACTGGGCCTCAAAGATGAAATGAAGGTTAAAAGCATCTTGGTGAATGTGTTTATATGCTTTTTTCAGGTGCTGTAAATTAGACATACTTTGCCCTGAAGCAAATTTTTGGGAGGATCTGGAGTCCAAGATAATGGAGTCCATAAGAAATACCCTGGATAGACGTGTCCAGTTTTATGAAGATGAGATCCGCAAGCTAAGCGAACAACGCTTGATGCCAGTTTGGAACTTCTGCAATTTCTTTATTTTGAAGGTTTGTCATTTGCCAATGCTTGGACATAGAGGTTCCTGAATGTTAATTTTATTATCACAATTGTTTTCGACTTTAGACCACACCAATGACTTTAGAGGTTCTAGGCCATTTTATGTAAGTAAAGGGTGTTTTCTCTAATTACTTAAATTCCTGTTTAATTAAACCCATTTCGACGTACTTATCATAGCAATTTTCACTTTCTTGTAGTTTTTTGGGATCTTTTAACACTTCATTATATCCCAGGAAAGCTTGGCATTTATGTTTGAGATGGCTCAGCTTCATGAAGATGCATTACGCGAGTATGATGAACTAGAGCTCTGCTATTTAGAAACAGGTGTCATGCATCTTTATTGTATGAATATGTCTATATCCCCTTTTCCCCCATATGCAGAAACTTCTACATTTTTAAGTTATACTTGATATTAAAATGAATAACACTCCCCTTTCAATAGAAACTTACTTTCTACATTTTTAATTTACTGATGGATGCATCCTCCTGCCTCTTGATAACATCACTTTTTGGCCAAGGGTTTCTCAACTCTATTTTTTGTTTTCTACTCACACATGCATGCGTGTGCATACTTCACTTTCCTGGACGATTGGACTGATTCAGGCAATGATGGTACTTGTAATGAGTTTTTGTTTCTTTTCCAGCAAGGAAACTATTTCCCTACTTTTTTGAGTACCAGCACTTAGTCATGGTAATTTTCATTATGTTGGTGAAGTATAACCTAGTCGAATTATGTAGTGAATATGATTGCGAAGCAGAGAGATTTTGGGGGAATTGACCATGGTGACGACCAAGCGACATTGCTCAATCCTTGGAGCAAGCCACTGACACAGATTGTTCAAGATGACTCATTCCGGGAATTTGAATTTAGACAATATCTATTTGCCTGCCAATCAAAGGTAAGCATTACCAAGATTACCTGTGTTACTGTTTAAGATTACATCAGCTGAATTTCAATCGACAAATATTGTACCTTTCTGTTCTGAGTTTCCTGCAAATTTGTTTGTTAATCTGCTTTTACAATTCTTCTTAATCTAATTGACTGCTTAAGCCAAAGTAAGCTTTAACTTAGTGGTAATTGGTATGACTTTCTTCCCTAAAAGTCGAAGGTTCGATCCTCACCCGTAATTGTACTAAAAAAATAATAATAAAAAATAAAAAGACTGCTTAAAATGAATTTTATAGCTGGTGAAATGTGAGTTTAAGTTGGAAAGCTGCCGGTCGCTATAGAAAGTATGCATGTTTGAGACAATGATGTTGGCTAATGCAATCTCCATTTTTATCTTGCACAGATTTTACTGTTTACTGTTTTAAGTGGTTATTCAGATAGTTGCTCAAGTGTTGTGGATTTGATGTAGCATAATTAATAACTATTTTGTAATTTTTATTTTAATGGTAATAGTTAATTGTTTTAGCTAGTAGTTAGTTAGTTACCTACCTAGTTCGTAGGCTATAGGTTAACCAATTAGTCTCCTATAATAGATGGTTAATCATTTGTTGTTGACTTACTTTATGTTTCATGATAAACACTCCTGTGAGGATTCTTGGAGACTTCTCCTTTGATGTGGGGTTCCATCATTTATTTTATTATTATAATTCCTATCAAAGAAAATTATTATTAGTTCAATCGAAGGGATGAACTATGGATTCAAACCTTTTAACCTTTCAAGAAAGTTATTAATACCTTAATCAATTGAGATATACTTGTGATTTTGTGTATATTGTATTGAACAATTAACTTAATCAAAATACTGTGAATTACAGAATAAATAGTGATAAAGGGAACTACCTCAATCATGTATGAGAACACCCCTTTATTCTAGGTGAACCCCCACAACGATAATAAGAATAACCCCCAATAAACAAAATGATAACAACCCCAAGAAAGCTAAACAGATTTGGGTTGGTAGACTAATCGATGATCAAGAAGAAAGGAGAACTTGTTCCTAACTTCAAGATTTCGAACTCTCCACAATTTAATTGATCAAACTAGATTGAAAGTTCTAATACATGCATTTTAAACACAAGAATACAAAGAATAAGCATAAAGCTTGAGAGAATAAACTCTAATGGAATTTCATTCAAATTCAAAGTGTTGTTCAAATGACCACAATATATAGGTATTTATATTAATTGAAAAGACAACTTGAAAGGACATTACTTTTCACCTAATTGACTAGGTTCGATAAAAACTCTTCAATTACATACATGAACCTTAATAAATGTAAATACATTGAAATAAATTAATACATCAAGCATTAAACATGTGGATGAATCTGAATTTCTAGATTCATTAGGACTTTTGGGTGTCTAAGTGACTCTTGGAGCTTGAAGGGTTGCAACTCTTCATGATGGGCTGGAAATTTAGCTTGGAAGCAAGCATTTAATCCCTCTTCAAGTCTTTTAGCTCTAGCTCTTGTCATTGGTCCTTGAGGCATAATGATTACCTCATGATTGGATTGACTTGGAAAGTTCTCCCATGGATTTTCAGCATGAGCTTCAATTGAGCTAGTTTGAGCTTCATTTTCCTCTTCTTTTGAGTTGGCTTGATCTTGTTGAGCTTCTCGGTTGGTCAGCTCCTTATCAAATAGACTCTAAGAATACAATAAAAGAAACTAGTAGAAAAGGAAAATATTAGTATGGAAAATGCATGAAAGGAAAACCTAATTATGAGAATTATAATAAACCATAATTTTCATTAACACCCTCCCTCAAACTCAAGGTGGTAGAGTAGCGACCAACTTGAGTTTGTTAACTGATTGAGCGAAGAATGAAATTCAAGGTGGCAGATAATGGAAATTGAAGAAAACTTCTGAATCAATTCTCCACAGATCTGGGCTAGAAACAAAAACCCACGAAGAACTAAAATACGAACGACTTTTAGGCTAGAAACAGAGATCCTCATAGAGAGATTTAAAACAGAATAGATAGACTCCAAGAATACAATAAAAGAAACTAGCAAAAAAAGGCAAATATTAATATGGAAAAGGCAAGAAATGAAAACCTAATTATGAGAATTATAATAAACCATAATTTTCATTAACAATACTTAGGTTGGCCGATAGTTCTAAGTTGTAATCAGTTAATTTGTTGGCCACCCATGTAGAACAATCTTAATTTGATTTGGAAGTATTAGAGGAAAACGATAATCAAGACATGTTTGGATCTAATTGAAGACATGAAAAAAGAACTCCACCATGTAATATTGAGTACCTTTTTCTTATTACTAATTAACAATCTTAACGGTAATACTAGATTTACTTCGTGATCATTGATGAGAAATCTCTCTCATGCACGGATACACATTGAACACTTGCACAGATAATTACAGGCAAAAATATTGTATAATGCTGGAGCTGGATACAACCAATATGTTATTGTTGCCAATTGGATAATGGATGGTACATGGTAACACTTGCTTGCTACTAACTAATCAATTTACTATATGGTACATGAAACTTTCCCTCAAATAAGATTTCACATTTGCATTTTTATAGCTATAGTGTTATTTTTATCTAAGTTGAGTACTACTTTTGGCAGCTTTTCATTGTTTCTTTAGGTTTTTTAAAGGAATTATTTTCTTAAAGATTTGAACTGTTTCTCACCTACATATATGTTATTTTCCAGCTATTATTCAAGCTGAACAGACCATTTGAAGTTGCTTCAAGAGGCTATACATTCATCATTGCCTTCTCAAAGGCTCTGGCTATCCACGAGGTGTTTATTTTCTATATATTGTTTTCCTTCCTGCGTATCATAAGAAATATTCTTTGTATAGCTAGTTACAAATGCTATGCTAGCTGGGATCTCTTTTCCATTTCTATTATTATTCCATTCCACGTTCTTCATTTAACTTTTTTTCCTCTTTCTCAAATTCCTCAGAACATATTACCTTTCTGTATGCGTGAAGTTTGGGTAACAACTGCTTGCATGGCCTTAATCAATGCAATTGCTTCGCATTTTAGTGAAGGCATTATGGCCCCAGATACAGAAAAGGAGTTTTTCCGCCTACAGGGTGATCTTTATTCATTATGCAGAGTGAAGGTAAATTTCTTCTTCTGTCTGGAAGAAATAGAATGATAGACTTTCTTTTCAGCTTATATTTTTTTTGTAATATGTATCTCATTTTAGGTTGTAATAGTAGTGTAATAGTAGAAGGATCATGCTGTGATGTTTCATCTTTACTTTACCTCCATCTAAGTAGTGCCAGTACTACTATTGCTTCTCTTCTTTTCTTAAGTTAAAAGGCCTTTTTCTCACGTCCTTTCTCCTACCTCGTGTCTGTCAACATTAAACACACTCAAACATTGCTATTGTCAAGATTATTGCTCTAAGAACATTCTTATTTGAAAAGCAATTGGTCAAATGCTTCACCGGTATACAGAAATCCAATGTTTCAAATAATTAACAATTCTCTTGGAGGTTGTAAAACTACAAATGAAAAATTTGTGTACGTTTTATTATTCAAACACGTGTTAGACCTAATAGTGATGCCATGTGATTTTGGCAGTTTATGAGGCTCGCAGAGTTAATTGGATATGGTTCATATATAGAGAGAAGTCCAGTTAACAGGTGAGATTCATTATTAACAACCAAGAGCAATATTCAGTTGCTTACTTTCAGCAGATTGATTGCGTGAATTTAAATTACTTTCATCGGAGTATTGTGGTACTCATGATTTGGCCAGAAAAAAAATTTCAGCATCCTACCTTTTAATCAATTTCTTTTTTTATGACTTGACTTCTTATGACCAGTGCTTCGTTGAGCATGTTACCTTGGCCCAAGCCGTCAGTTTGGCCTTCTGTTCCACCTGATGCTTCATCAGAAGTGTTAGCAAAGGAAAAAGTAAGTTGTGAATATGGCATGGTAAAACAGTCCATGTCTGTGAGTGTCTTCATTGATAGGAAATTGCATTCTGCTGTTAACTGATTGATTGACAAAATGCTGGAAATCCAATGGCTTGACTCTAGCCTTTAATTTTATTTATTAATAAAAATGACACTTTGAAGTCTTTACGGGTTGTCTAATATCTCAGTGATGAAAATCCACAATATGACTAGCATCAAAGGCTATATAATTTCAATCATCTCCTGTCCTATAGGTCCTAATTCAAAATTACTCTCTGCATGAAAATGTTAGTTTAACCATCTGATGGAATAATCCGATTGGACAGGAAGAAAGAGGCTAAGAATTTTTCATTCACTGGTTATTATTGTGAGTTGCGACCATGCAACTGTTTCCTTTAACTGATAACGTGTAATCTCTTCTTATTTCATGGTTTCCCTGTGTTGATAACTGATAAAGATCTGTCATTCTTTATTTAGATAATTTCTATTTTATCTATAAAAAAATGTAAATGACTCTTTTATGTAGATTATTCTTCAAGAAACTCCACGAGTCAAGCACTTTGGTATTCAAAAGAAACAACTGCCTCTAGAACCTTCTTTGCTGTTGCGAGAGGCCAATCGCCGAAGGGCTTCCCTTTCTGCGGGAAATACACTTGAAATGTTTGATGGGCGGCCAGCCTTTATTGATGGGTAATGGAATATAAAAATTGTATGTTTAGGAACACATACTTTGTCATCTCTCTCTTCTGATCTTGATTATTTCTAATTCATATTTACCTACTCTTATGTTTATATTGGCAGATCAGGTCCAGATATGTCACCAAAGATGACCCCTAATAAAACACATGGGAGTTCCATGTCACGTACTTACTCTTCCCCAGGATTTGAAAACACAATCGATCGACCTATGAGACTTGCTGAGATTTATGTTGCTGCTGAACATGCTTTGAAGGAAACCATCTCTAGTTCTGATCTGTGGAAGTGCTTATCTACTGTGGAGGAGTTTGAGGTAAAAAACATGCAGCAATACCTGCAAAAGACTACCACCCTTGAATTGATGCACATCATGTACTATGCTTTACAAAAGTTTTTGCCTCTCAGTTCCCTCTTTTCAATATTTGTTTGTTGGACCAAACTATGAAACATGTGCACTACAGATTGGATACTTTAGTTGGATGATGCATTCATGTTTGAATTGTGGGAATTGGTTACATTTTCAATTCTGTATTTGTTTGATACATTTAGATAATGCTGAACACATTAGATCTGTTAAAACCTATACATTTTATGTCCTCCTTTTACAGGCTTCTCTTGAAAATCATTATTTCATTGTTTAGTCAAATGCCTCGAGTGATTCTGTCTAGTGAAAATTCCAAAGAAGGTTAAGTATTTTGTGTGGCAGGTATTTCATGGAAAGGTCAACATCTTGATCGGGTTTTAAGGAGTTTCCCACTTTGATTAGGCTTTTGTGTTGAATTCTCTTTTGGCAAGTTGAGAACCTTGATCATTCCTCTGGTGCTATGATTGAGCCTATCCAGTTCAAAGTCTTTTCTTTGAGAAGTTGGGCTTAGGCTTGGCTAGACATACGAGTTGCAGAGAGATTATTAAGGAGTTTCTTCTTCATCCTCCATTTTGAGAGAGGGAAAAGTTTTTGTGACTTGTCGAGGTGTGTTATATGGGGCCTTTGGAGAGATGAAAATAGTCTTTAGAGGGCTAAAGAGGTCTTCGAGTGGTGTTTTGGCCTTTATTAGGTTCAATGTTTTCTTATGGGCTTTGTTGACTAACTCTTTAATTACCCATTAGGTGTTATTTTACTTGATTGGAAGCCCTTTTTCTTGTTTGCTTCATTTCTTTTTTGGCTCTTTTTTGTACGACATTGTATTTTTCTTTCAGTAATGGTTCAGTTTCTTATTAGGAAAAAAAAATGGTAGGGGATAGTTTATGGGCGTGAACTCTGTCATATAACAGGAGGATGTACTGGCGTTACCATTGGAGTTGATGGTGTTAGAACAGGAGGATTTACTGGCATTACCATTGGAGTTGATATTGTAAGAGCAGGAAAATTTAAGCTTGAAGAAACACCATCGTTATGCCCTAGAGGAGCCAGGGCTCTGGTACCATTATGGCAGTCTGTAGGGAATAATTCAGACAAACACTAAAAAAGAGCGTAAACCTCTCACCAAAGGTCTGTGGCTACAGTGGTGTATTATTAACAGAAAGGAGTATATACATGGCGCCATATAATGTCAGTACAAAACAGAAAGTCCATACAAAATATGAAGATAATTAAAAGACAATTAACAAGCTTAATCTAACACTGTCAAGTCTTCATTCTTCCGTTAATAGTCACAAAAATCCCGTATGACCAAGTAGGCTCTTGGACAATTTAGAAAGCAAGAAGGTCAACGAAAGTGAAATTATTTTTGCTCATATGTCGTGATGGATTGAACACAACTGAAAAATTACCTAGAAGTTTCAGGGCTGGTTTTTGATCCTGGAGCGCTGCCCGTGTCAAGAATCAGAAGAAACTCAAAGTCTGTGCTCCTCTATTGCTTCTACTGAATGATTGGTTGGAACATGTCGTTTCAATGCTTCGATCATTTTAGATTATGGTATAGCTGTTAATTGGACATAGGTTTAAAGGGAACGTTAAAATCCTCTGGATGAATGCAGTTAAGGTATTTGAACTTCCAGATTTTCAATGGCAAGAAAAGGGATTGGAGGGATGTTTTTCACTTGACTAATAACTGTTGTTTTTGATGTTCCATTTCCAGATCTTTCTGTAACTACACTCTTCTTGTAATTAACTCAATTGGAGATGCTTGAGTGTGGCAAAGATCTTTTATGTATGAATTGAGTGGATCATAATGGCGATTTGAAAACCTCTTCAACATAGCATTTCAAAGTTCATAAATTGTTTATGCTTATGGATGTATCCATCTTGGGTTTCTTTATGGCTATGTTTCCGTTACTACTATATAAAATTTGATCTCTTGGTTGTTGAATCTGTGGTCATTATCTCCCTGTATATTGTAGGGTTTGCATTTTTCAATTTTCATCGAGTCTGTTTTTGTTGCTTTCAGAAAAAGTATCTGGAGCTAACTAAGGGTGCTGCAGAAAATTACCATCGATCCTGGTGGAAAAGACACGGGGTTGTTCTCGATGGTGAAATAGCTGCTGTCAGCTTTAGGCATGGTAACTTCGATTTGGCTGCAAAGTCATATGAGAAGGTTTGTGCCCTTTTTGCTGGTGAAGGATGGCAGGATTTATTGGCTGAAGTTCTTCCAAATTTGGCAGAATGTCAAAAGAAACTTAATGATGATGCTGGCTACCTCTCGTCTTGTGTGAGATTGTTATCATTAGATAAAGGCTTATTTTTGACAAAAGATCGCCAAGCTTTTCAATCAGAAGTAATACGTCTTGCACACAGTGAGATGAAGGATCCTGTACCCTTGGATGTTTCATCATTAATTACATTTTCTGGAAATCCTGGACCCCCTCTAGAATTGTGTGATGGTGATCCTGGCACTCTGTCTATTACCGTGTGGAGTGGCTTTCCTGATGATATAACTCTTGATTCACTGAGCCTTACTTTGATGGCCACATACAATGCGGATGAAGGTGTTAAGGTGTGTTTATTTCTCCATTCATGGTTGGAAGCTTTTTGCTGCGTGCTAATCTATCTTCTGAGAATCTGTCTTTTGAGTTTCATTTGGTATCAACTTGGGTAACTTATCTTTTTTATTTGATATTTCAGCCAATAAGGAGCTCCACGGAAACTGTGCTAAACCCTGGTCGTAATATTATTACCCTTGCTTTGCCTCCTCAGAAACCAGGTTCTTATGTTTTAGGGGTTATTACTGGCCAGATTGGGAAGCTGAGATTCCGATCTCACAGTTTTTCCAAGGATGACCCTGCTGACAGTGATGATTTTATGAGTTATGAGAAACCGACCAGACCTATCTTGAAGGTAATGAATACAAAGTTATGCTTAGAAGACGAACCAATCAAATTTATAATTTAGTTGCAGGTTTTCCCTTTAAAGTTATGAATTAGGAATTTGAAGTAGGAGAGAAAAATTGTGTCCATCTGCTCCTACATTTTTCTATTTAATTTCCATGCATTCATCTGAAGAAGAATGTGAAGGTTCTCTCTCTCGGTTGGGGACTGGGGGGTGGGATGGTGGGGGCAATACGCAATTTGTATTGCTCACTTTTGCATGGTGGCTGTTAATTAATTATTGCACTTTGATAATTATGAACTCTCCTCGTTAAATGTGAACTCTCCACACTTGATCTTTATCATATATGAGTGAATTTTGATGCGTTATCTGGCAGCAATCACTTGAGTTAAATTTTTATAGGTAAAGGGACTTTGGTATACTTTGTTTGCCCCCAAACTATGTGTTTAACATTTGAATAACGGAAGACATTTGTTTCTTTTCTAGGTTTTCAAACCAAGACCATTAGTTGATCTTATTTCTGCCATTTCATCCCCTCTGCTCGTAAATGAACCTCAGTGGGTTGGAATCATTGTCCGGCCCATCAATTACTCCCTTAAAGGAGCAATCTTGCATATTGACACGGGTCCTGGCTTGAAGATTGTAGAATCTCGTGAAATTGAGATGGAAACCTATGTCGACTTGTTGAAAAGTTCAATTGACATGGCACCTACCGTTGATTCAAAGAACTTCGAACGGTTGTGCCTCAGTGATGGTAGAATAGAATTTCCAGAGTGGGCAAGCAATGAGACCTCTATTTTGTGGATACCAATTCATGCTATCAATGAGAGGCTTGCAAGAGGATCAACCACAGGTTGACAATGAATAAATTATGCAGAATTATGTGCTACTGTAGATTTATTACTTTTCTGATTAAGCCTTCAAATGTATGATATTTTGTCTTTTATGGGCAGTCACCTCTCAGAGACTGAGTATTGTGGATGGGATGAGAACAATAGCACTGAAACTCGAATTTGGAGCTTTTCACAACCAGACGTTTGAGAAGTATATCTATATGCCAATTTGCAATTCCAATATCATTTATCTTTTTGTTTGAAATTTTCTTCTTTAATTGTTTATATGGTTCTTATTTAATACAACCTTGCCTGATATCCAGGACTCTAGCTGTGCACTTCACTGACCCCTTTCATGTGAGTACACGGATTGCTGATAAATGCAACGATGGCACTTTGCTTCTACAGGTACTACTGTATTCTTGTTTAGAGCCTTACTTTTCTATGTCAGATGCAAGATTATTGAGAATGTATCATTTTTGGTTGGGATGTTTTTTTCTGGTCATCGGCCCGAACATGATTTGGATTTGGAAAGTAAACAAAGTCTAGATTAGATGGTTAAGTAGCCCCTGATGTCCATGGCTATGTGCACATATAAACTGAGAAATTGATCTGAAAGTATAAGGGATGGTTAGCTGGGGAGGGTCACGGCTAACAGGGTTCCTTTCCGGGAGGATGTTTGGATGGAAAACCAAACCCCTAAGATTTCCCGGGCAGTAAGAGTTGGCTTGAAGTAAAGGGTTCTAAAAGGAAAAAAATGGTTTGAAAAGGTGAGTGATCTAAAATCGTGTCTAGGGGATACCCAGGTGCACTTTCCAGAAAATCACACCCCAAGGAGCACCCTCAATGTACTGTGCTTGAGGCGTGCACCTCATCTCCTAAAGGCAATTATTATCATTATTTTGCCATTTTAATTTTTTAGGAAAGGTATTAAGAAATGTTCTTAAAAAATGTTCATTTTTCTTTGCAATCTCCTATAAAAACCTAATTTCTTATACTATATGCATCTATTCCCATCCTCAAATAAGAAAACTTCACTCATCCTTGGCATCTTTTTTACTTCGAAACAGCCTTTCAAAAAGAGGGCAGGGTCTTCTTAAAAGGATCCTAATAGCAATTGTAAATAAAAGTCTGCTCTTCTGGCTCTCTATCATGAAGGATCTTCTTAAGAAGGCAGGGTCTTCTTAAAAGGATCCTGATAGCAATTGTAAAGAAAAGTTTGCTCTTCTGGCTCTCTATCATGAAGGATCTTCTTAAAAAGGATCCTAATAGAAGTTTGCCTTGATAGTAGTATTTTTTCTATTATCCAAGTAGAATAGTTTAAATAAAACCTCCAATGGGAGATGGTTATCCAACCAGGAATCTACCTGAAACTTTATCCTGCAGCCGTCCCCCTTGACTTTCTGTTAAGTTGAATGGACAAGCTGTGATAATAACATATCTATTCAGCACCTCCATCATGGCTCAAAACTGTTTGTTTTTTTGGCTTATATATATAATTTGGAATTCAATATAATGTAGGGAAAAGCATTTTTCAGTCTTCTGCTAAAAGTTTAGCAAGGATCTTGTAAATGAGATTTAGTAGTCTTAAGTCTTAACCTCCACAACGTCAACTAGCTTTTTCTTTGTAACTGATTTGTGAGTATTTATGCCATGATTTATATTCTATATGACTGTCTGCCGTATTGCTCAAACGTTACTTCCAGGTGATCATACATTCTGAAGTTAAGGCCACATTGACAGTATATGACGCCTGGCTTGATCTTCAAGAGGGGTTTGTTCATAATGGAAATGACAATGGAAGACCATCCCCTGGCTACTTTCCTTTAGTTATTTCTCCTTCTTCTAGAGCAGGAATTCTTTTTAGTATACGCTTGGGGAAAACAAATTATGAAGGTAAAGACAACTGATAATTTTATTATTGATAGCTGATATCTATGCATCTAATTGAAGGATCGGGTAGATTATGTGTTCTCCTAATTAATACCTCGCATCTCTCATCGTATATCTAGACATCTAATATATTTCTCACATGCAATCCACGATGGTACCAATTATGTTTAGTGTATAAAAATTCGAAATGTTGTGAAACTTTAAACTCCATGATTAATCCTTGTTTGCAGATGAAGGTGAAGTGACAAGTCCAGAAAGCATATTAAATATTCAATATGGGATATCTGGGGATAGAACGCTCGGGGCCCACGTGCCTGTTATTATAGAGTCATCTGGAACTGAAGATGCTAAACAGGACTTGCTGTTCAAGAGCGCTCTAGTTTTGCAAAGGCCAGTGCTCGACCCTTGCCTGGCTGTTGGATTTCTTCCTCTTCCTTCTGAAGGCCTAAGAGTCGGACAGCTTATTACTATGAAATGGAGGATTGAAAGGCTAAATAATTTACAGGAGAACGAAGATTCCAAATGCAATGTAAGTCTAGTCATGGAATTATCCTAAACTCCATGGACATGAATGTTAAAAACTCCACATTTGTATGTCTGCTTTTTTCATTTAAATGTTTGAAAGAGGAATGATTGTCCTACATGACTTTTTTTCCTTGATCATAGTTTGAATTGAGCTTATTTCAAATTAAGTGAAACGAGCTCTTGCTGTGTTTTACCGATTTTTTTAAAACCCATGATTATTGGAAAGGTTATGAGCAAGTGTTGGGCGGCTAATTTGGTTGTTTGGGATTATAATAGTCACCTGTAAGCCTATAACTGAAAGTGGGAGTACACAAAGCTTTTTGTCCTTGTATTTTTTTTTCATTTCAATGTTGCTAAACAAAGTTTATTGCTTGTGCAGCTTGATGATGTGTTATATGAAATCGATGCCAAGTCCGAAAATTGGATGATTGCCGGTAGGAAAAGAGGGCATGTTTCTCTTTCCCCTAACCAAGGTTTGTTTACCCTTTCTATCAATTACAAAAAAATCTTAGTGGATAATTGACTTGCAAGTATTAGAAGAAAAAGATCATTAAATTTTAATTCTTCGGTCATTTTGATTACACTTTTCCAATGCCAGGATCAAGAATGGTGATCTCAATACTATGCATGCCGCTGGTGGCTGGCTATGTTCGTCCACCTAAACTTGGTTTGCCAAATATCGACGAGGCAAACATAAGTTGCAATCCTGCAGCTCCACACCTGGTTCGTGTTTTACCTCCACCACTCAGCTCGTCATTCTGCATTCCAGCATGAGTGTTCTATACGCATGTTTGTCGTCGTCGTAGGTGGTGTTAGTTATCCACTCCCAAATTCTCGAAAATGGATTCCTTCCCATCGTAAATTAGGTTCATAAAGATTCAAATTAGGTGCTACTCCTGCATCTCTTCCACCTTCCCTCCCTCCCCCAGGTCAGATTTTTGGTCATCTAAGGAGTCTGATACGTTTGGGTTACATACTTTCGTAGTCCTCGTGATTAAGTTCAACGAGCCTCGCCAATGTACAGTACATCTTAGTGTAATGATGCATCCTTCTACGGATATAGAGGCCAATTATAGAAACACCTTTTTTAGAAAAGAAATGTTTGTGTTTGATTATAGGTGGCGGTTCATTTGGGGAACGAACTCAAATTCTTATTGGAGTGTTTTCCCCCCAGAGAATATTATACTATTTGAGTGTACAGTGTATTGATTTTGATTTGTCTTGTAGTCTTTCGATAATTATAATTCATTTCCTCTCCATTTGAACATCAACATCTTTTTTTCTCAGGTTAAACTATAAATTTAGTCCATAAACTTCAAGATTTGTGTCTATTTATTGATAGTGTTATAAAATAATAATAATAATATATGTGAGTTTTCGGACTAGTTTATGCATAAATATATATAAAACTGAAAACTACATTTAACAAATACTATAAATCCAAAATTCTTTGTTTGTAATCAACCATAATACAATGAGACCATCATGTGCGTGAAAAGCAAAGGTCATGAAATGGAGATAACTAGCTTCATTTATACACATCGGATTATATTTGTTTGATACACTGTTGTCAATATTAATGTGAATAATGAAAAACTCCTACAATGGAGAAAACAAAAGAATTATAAATGAATAAAAAACAAATGAAAATAACAAATTCGTAACTATCCGAGAGTTATGACTTGATTGAGACATCATGTATGTTTCATTCTTGACGTCTTTTCTTCAATTTCATTGGCTTGATTGAGATTTCTTCATCATTAATATCACGATATTATAATTACACCCAAATGAAAATGCTTCTGCCTACCTACGTTTTTTAGTTTCTGACCTACTAAATCAAAGTCTAAAAAAAACAAAATCTTGAGGAGGGAGACTTAATTTAACCACAAAATGTAATAACCTAAAATTAAATCTTAACTTATAAATTATTTAAACAAAAACTCTAAATTCTTAATACTGCATAACAAAAGACAAATCACATACACACACCAATTATACTAACCATGGTGATCAATTCAATGTTTGACATCTATCTCCACTGATTTTTCCAACTCAAGCAATGTAAGGCCTGGTTTGAGATTGTATATTTATTTGCAAGCATAATATACGGTTATGAAAATTTTTTTACAAAGTTGTTTGGTAAAATAAATTATTTAGGCCCGTTCAATAACCATTTTATTTTTTATTTTTATTTTTGAAAATTAAGTTAATACACACTACTTTCACCTCCAAATTTCTTTCTTTATTATCTAATTTTTACCAATGGTTTAAAAAACCAAGTCAAAATTTGAAAATTAAACAAGGTAACTTCTAAAAATTTGTTCTTATTTTTAGAATTTAACTAAGAATTCAACCATTGCACTTAAGAAAGATGCAAATCATTGTAAGACATAGGAGGAAATAGGCCTAATTTTCAAAAATAAAAATAAAAAGAAAAATAAAAAACGAAATGGTCACCAAACGGGACCTTCATAATCTACTCAAAATCACTTTTTACTCTATTCTAATGTGCAAAAGTTGGTATGTACCAGCTTTTAGATTTAATTTTTTTTAAGAATTTCGTTGTCTTCCCTAATTGTTTATCAATCTCAAATTTACCTTTTATAGTAATATATTTCCTCACATATGATCTCAAATTTTAATTGATTTCGACTTTTTATAACAATTATTTTTAAACTTTTATCAAATAATTTAGATTAAACAAAATTAATTGCAACTCAAATCATTTAAATTTTTAAATAATTCTATTATAATAAATTATAAATTAAATTAATAATATGAAAATAGAAATATCAAACATCATAATTAGTTTTTTCATATAACTAAATGACAAGAATTTAGTATAAATTATGAAACATCATAATTAGTTTTTTCTTATTAAAAATTAAAATTTTAACAAACGCTATCTTACTTCTTTTCACATATGTTTTTTTTTAAAGCACAACTATCAACAATTATTTTAAAAGTTACACCAACCTTAAATTATATCTAAATATGTTTAAGAACCCATTAAACATATAGAAAATGGTATATAAAGTAATAAATATCAATATATAGATGGTGTATAAGTGATAGTTTTAAAAGGTATGTAGCCGAATTGTTATTAAGAATGTTTGGAAACTAGGAATGAATGTACCATTTATATGAGTAGTGTATATATGAACCATGTATCGATGTCAACTAGCTACCAATGGGGTGCGGTGGCGGCAGGGTACGGGTTGTTGATTCGATTGTTGAACGAGGAGGACATAACGTTAACTCTGATAAAATTAGTGGTGGAAGACATTCCGGCTATGGAGATGTAACAGGAAATTTAATTTAAACATATTCAGTGATTTTGAAATATGATTGTTGATGGCTTAGCTCGTTCAATAATGAATGGGACTCCATTTCATTGTTTGTGGAATGATTTTTCTTAATTGACTATGTCGTTTAGTTGACGCAAAAATTTAGCCAAATGTCTTTGTATTTGTAGTTGTTTGTTGATCTATTAATTTTTTTCAAACTAAACTATAAAAATTGTTTTGAAAATGGATCTCTTGAAAGAAACCACCATGGTCATTGTTTTTATAATAATTAAATGGGTCAAGCCTATTTTTCCCAAGCAAGACAGTTTTCACAGTGTATATATATATTAATTGAAAATGTAGGCTTGACAACAATAGAAATAAAGACCATTTCAATCAAGAAAAATATTGATCTTTTTTAGACTGAGAGTGAAGAAAATAAATAAATGAAAGGATTATGTGTGATACATTCATTACATTGAAAAGTCTCTTTTTTCTTAATACCCAACCTTAAATATTTGAGATCTACATTCGTAGGGTTTGTTTTTGCTCGTTTTTATATTTTTCACGGTAAGATTAATGAAATTTTTGAATCCTTAATTTTACTGAATATGTCTATAAAAATATCGATAAAATGTTGATGTTGAGTTATATTTATAAAAAAAAACATATACAAAAAAAACAAAAATAAATAAATAAACGAATATTTTACATTTTTTGGACAAATCATGATAAAATGTCATTTTTATTGCTTATTTTTATGTTTTATTTTATAATAAATAAAAATGTCGATGAAAATATCGACACATTAACAAAAAATTAATACTATAAATTCAACTGTTTGAAAGTACTACATCACAATATTTAAAAGAAGGGAAACAGAAGAAAATTAAAAAAAATAATAATGCAAACAAAATTTCATAATTAAAATAAAAGAAAATTTTTAACAAATTATAGAAGGGATAAAATGAGAAAAGTGTGGGTGGAAAATGATAAACTACAATAAAAAGAAAAAAGAAAATAGAAAATAGAAAATAGAAAATAGGGGGAAAAAAAAGAAAGAAAAAAGGTCCCACCGAGATTTGAACTCGGGTTACTGGATTCAGAGTCCAATGTCCTAACCACTAGACCATGGGACCTTGCTGCTTAATAACTTTACACTTTTCATTAAAACCTTAATTACACTGAAACTACGTTAAAATAATAATAATAATAAATGAATTGATCAACTGAAATGCATAACATATGCTTACACATTTTTTATTTCCACAAGCAAAGTCAATTTGTTATTTATCATTTTGTGAAATAATTTTATTCTATATAGCTAAAAGAGTTCATCTATTTTATAAACTTTAAAACAACTTGTTAGAGGTAAAAGTGAAATAATAACAATTAGGTTTAAATTCTATTTTAGTTCCTGAACTTTGAATCTTGTTTTAATTTGGTCTTTAAGTTTTTAAAAACGTCTATTCTAGTCCCTGAATTTTAAAAAAGTGTTTACTTTGGTCCTTATTATTAAGATTTTGTTAACCCTTTAAACAAGATATTGAGATGACTTGTATTTTTAAATGATTAGGCTACCAGTTAGCCACACTAAAAAATCTAGGGTTTCTAGGTGGTAAAGGGATTTTCTATGTGAGAACTCAAAATTTATTTTACGTTCAAGATTTTGTCTGTTCAATAATTTGTCGTGTTGGTTGTTGGCATTGTATTTCACCTACATGTTACTCAACACATGTTAGACGCAATTTCATCAAAGAGTTAACAAAATGTTAATAGTAGGGACTAAAATAAATACCTTTAAAAAGTTCAAGAACTAAAACAGTTGTTTTTGAAAGTATAGGGATCAAAAACAAGATTCAAAGTTCAATTACCAAAATAGGATTTAAACCCACCAATTAAGAAGTATGGAGGTTCAGTTTTCCTACAAGGTTTAAATCTTATTTTAGTCCCTAAACTTTGAATCTTGTTCTATTTTAGTCTCTAAACTTTAAAAAACGAGCGTTTTAATCCCTAAACTTAAAAAAGATATATATTTATTTTAGACCCTACTATTAAAATTATGTTAACTCTTCAATAGAAATGTGAGGGAGCTCGTATTTTTGAATGACTGGATTCTAGATGTATCTGAAATATCGAACGACCAAAATTTTGAACAAAAAATTTCTTTTAAATTCTCCCATTTTGCCATCTTATTCAAAATTGAAACTCTAAATTTTTTAGAGTAGCTAACTTATTTAGTAGCATAGTCATCCTAAAATATAAGTCATCCCACTATTTTGTTAAAAAGTTAATAAAATCTTAATATAACAGAGATCAAAATAAAATTTTTTAAAAGTTTAAGGACTAAAAAGAACAGTTTTAAAAGTTTGGAGACTAAAATAAAACAATATTCAAAGTTTAGGGATTAATAAATCGGACATTTTTAAGAGTTTAAGGATCAAAATAGAATATCATTCAAAGTTTAGAGACAAAAATAAGATTTAAACATTTCCTAGAGAAAGTAGAAATAAAACAAATGTATGATCCATCATATCAATTGAAACACAAAAGTAATATTTCAGAACAAAGCATCAACTTAAAAGACAAGCTTAAACATGTGTCAAACACTTTATATTATAACCTATGAGTGCAAAAAATTATTTTACATTCAATTGTAGGGATCTTAACCATGGAATATAAAATGCCAAAAAAACTAAAGGTACATTGTCACATGAAGGAGGATTAAAAAAGAGGTCATAATTTGCAAAATCTCAATTAATACAAGGACCAACCTATAAGAAAGGAAAGCATGTGCTATCAAAGAATTAACATTTTCATTCAATGAGTGACTCCAAACAATGGAATCCAAATTTGAGTACAAATGAAAACATGACAAAAGTTACACACAATGATACTTCAAGGAAGATGCAAAATAAAGCCATTGACATTTTAGTAAATGAAATTATATCATAGTGAAACTTCAGCTCCAATACCAAACCATGGTCCAACCCCATTTTTTGGTTAATTAATTGTTTTATCGTGGTTAATAGGGGTGAGTATCGATCGGTCAGAGTTGGTTTTTGACCAAACTGCCACCAAATCGATTAGGGTCGGTTTTATAAATGTTCAAACCAACCTCGACCATCGAAGAGTAAAAGTCCGTCAGTTTGTTCAATTCTATTTAAAAAAAAAAAAAAAAAAAAAAAAAAAAAAAAAAAAAACTGAAAATTTTCGATTTGGAATTTTCCCAAATCAACACCGACCGACCCCTCTCCTCCTCCAACTGACCGAAGGCTCGGTTTTCGGTCTATCATGCCACTCCTATTTAATAGGTGCTCGAGTTTAATATATATATATATAACTTTTAATTATATGTTTGATAGGTATTTGAAGTTTAGAAATGTCCAATATCATTGTGTCTAATCATCTTATTAATGTATTCAATATTTTTTTTAATTTATAAGCCTATGATATGATTCTGAAAGTTCGTGGTCTAATAAATTTTGTGTTAGATTCGTGATTTTGTTGATATGTGAATATTTGATAAAGACCTAAAAAAAAAAAAGGTTTACAGATCTATTATACATTTTCTAAAAGTTTATGAGATTATAATTAGACACGGCCTTAAAAATGATTTTACTTAGGCTCTATTTGGTAAACATTTCGTTTTTTATTTTTTGTTTTTAAAAATTAAGTCTCTTTCCTCCTCATTTCTCATCACAATTTGCATCTTTCTTAAGTATAATATTTGAATTCTTAGCCAAATTCTAAAAACAAATACAAGTTTTTAAAAACTATTTTTTTTAGTTTTCAAATTTTGAATTGGGTTTTTAAACCATTGATAAGAAGTAGATAAAAAATAAGAAAATTGGAAATGAAAGTAGTGTCTATAAGTTTAATTTTCAAAAACAAAAACTCAAAAATCAAATCGTTACCAAATGAGGCCTTAAAATTTAACTTTTGGATTTTTTTCTTTAATCTTTCAAATATTTTAGACATAAAATTAAAAATTCAACGTTCTACTCCACCAAAAAGTTTAATTTTATGTTTCATAGATTCATTAATTTTTTTAAAAAAATGTTGAATACGTCAATAATCTATTTAACACATAACTGAAAGTTCATTGACCAATTTGACAATTGTAGAATTTATGGACTTATTAGACACCAGATTAAAAGTGGAAGGACTAATTTGATATTTGTTTAAGTTTAGAAAATTTATCTGATATAAAATACAAAAGTTTACAAACTAAACTTCAAAGTTAACTTTAGGAAAAATATATTACATTTATATCTTAAAAAAAAAAAATTACATTTCTTTGGGAGTTGGATGGACATTTCTCTTGTGCTCCCTAAATTTATTGTTTTTCAAATATGGATGTAAATCATTTATTACATTAATTTCACTTAGTATTATTTTTAGAAAAAAAGTAACCACCAAATAAATGGATAATATATGGATAGAAATTGAATTAGGGGACCAACTCATTTCCCACTAATATATATATATATTTCACCATCAAAGTTCTATGATAGTGATTTGACAATTGACCCCATCTCTCACTCATTTCCTCCCTCCCATCTATATTCATACATTTATATTTATATTTATATCTCATTCTATAAATATCAACTTTTTTTTCTTTAAAAAATTAAATATCAACTTCTTTCTACCTACCTTTTCCTTCTTATTTATTATTTGCATTATTTATGCTTTATATTTTAGGTCGTGTTTATCCACTCGTAAATGTAATAAATCAATGATAATTTAAAAAGTGGATTTCATTTGATTATATTTGTTATTGTTTACCTATATTCTATAACCGTAATGAATGTGGAGTCTACTTTAAATTTTGTTATCAATTAACATAAATCCGATTGAGAAATTAGGGGTGTTCAATCTTTTTACATTTGAAATTTACATGAGATCTACTAACCGTTGTTGTCGTTATTGTTATTGTTATTGTTATATTTCTAGATATTATTATTGTTACAGTATTAGAATCATGAATCTATCATATATATTGTTATTGTTACTATTATCGTTACAGTTACCTTTATCCCTAGGGTTTAGTTATAACAGTAATGATAACAATAACAATAAATATAATAGATTATGTCTAGCAATAACGGTAACGGTAGTAGTAATAGTAAATGTGACAAATTCATAATTCTAGATAAAAATGATATTAAAAAAAACTATTCAAATATAATTGTGATTGTGATCCATTACAATTATTCTATCAATGAAATCACGTTACGATTGCACTGATTTTTATTGAGAATTAGTAAACACAGTTTTAGTTGTATTTAGCTTACCAGTTACCATCAATTGCTTATATCAATAGAATTTTGGAGACATTTTATGGAGTATTTTTCTTTAAAATCAAAATTCACAAATTTTTTGCAATTGTTCAATTTGTTGTTATTATGAGAATAGGGAAAATTCAATCAAATAGGTCTATCTTTTTTTCATCTATTCTGTATATAATTCTTACTTTTTTGTTTTTGTTTTTAGTTAACAAGTTATAGAGATGTCCCATCGGCTTTTGAGATGATAATGAATATCTTATCTATTGAATTATAAAAAATAAAAAAAATTAATTTTATTTAAGATATTTTAAGAAGCATAATTAGATTGTTCATAGATTATTGTACACTTAAAATTTTTTAATTCGTGATTCTTAAAAAAACCTTAATTAAGAAAGTATAGACTCGTTACAATAGCGACTTTAAAATATAACAACGTTTAAAAACAAACAAAGAAGTCTTTTCATTGAAGTTCTATTCTTTAACAATAGGAAATTAGTATGTAGAAAAAAGCTATGATTATTTGAACCATAAAACATACAAATATCAATTCAGATCATTTAAATTGATTTGAACCACTCAATATGTCCAAATTATAAGCCTGGGCTCATCTACATTATGATTCAAGACAACTCATCATAATCAATCAAGTTATCCACAAAAATTAAAAGACATAAATACCCCTTATAAATAGTAGTTAAAAATTCTATTTTTCATTTAATACAAAATCATAATCCTAAGGGCAAAAAGGAAAAAATACCAACAATAAAAGTTAAATTATAAATTTAGTCCCTATACTTTGAAAAAAAAATTAAAATTTAATCCTTATAGTTCATTATTAAAATTTAATCTCCATAACTTGGTAAATATTAAAATAAGATTTTATTGAAATATAATGTCTATTTTATGAGATTTTAAATCATAAAGACTGAATTTTAATTTTTAAAATTATAAGAACTAAATTCTAACTTTATTCTTGTTATAATGATCAAATTAAAAAAAATCAAAAAACCAACAAGCATAATTGTATTTTATTTCAATGTATATATATTTCCATTGAACCTTCTGGGTCTGCTTCGCCTACCCAGATTACCATCACATCTCTATTAATTACTTTTCTTAAGCATAATCTTATGTATAATTAAAATTAGGGGTTTTTTTTCTCTCTCTCTACTTAAAAAAGCTGACGGGGCAATGAGTAATGCCAGATCAGCATCTCCAGTCCAATCGGACCTCTCCAGACCCCACAAAGTGATGACGTGGCTTGGTAAACGATACGATGTGGCTGCTGACCATGAAAGCCGTTACACCCTCAGAGACTCTAATGTCTTCCATCTTCAATTCTTGCAACCTCCGCACATACTCCGGCACGTGCAGTAGGTCCCACACGACCCCGGTCCCACCCGGCTTCAACACTCTCACCAATTCTCCGACCACCCGTATCCGCTCCGCCGCCGCCTCCGCCGTGCGTGGCCCGTGCTCCTTCCCAACCGTGTGCACAAACACGCCGGAAACCACCACGTCGAAGTAATTGTCCCCGAAAGGCAGCCGTCTAACATCACCTTCTCGGCACGTGACGTATTCTCCGACGCCCTCCATCTTTGCCGTTCGAAGCGTCGAGAGCGTCGTTCGCTTACTCCGATCTAACCCCACAACCCGACCCGAGCTTCCTTCCTGATAAAAGAATATAATAAAAAAATATATTAAATTTACCGTAATCTATCAATTTATTTTTTAATTATAGTTGAATCTTCGACAAAAAATGAAACTATCCACTAAAATTTTTTGAATTCAACATTAATTTAATTTAGTATTAAATTAGACCAATAATATCTTGTAAATTCTCAAGATCTTATTCCCTTTGCATCATGTGGAAATTAAACGAAAGGATAAGAAAAATAAAGGTTAAAAATAGTATAAAATGAGGGGTAAAATTATAATTTTACCTTCTTGAGCTGAGTGGCAACGGCGTTGAGTAGAATGCCGCGCCCGCAGCCGAGGTCGAGGGCGTGCTTGACTGTTGACCAATCGGAGACAGCGTTGACCATCCGGAGAGCCATTTCATAGTGGAGAGGGAGAGAGGAGTAGAAGATGTTAGCGGCGGCGAAGAAGAGGCAGAAGGCGGAGATAGCAGTGACGCAACCGGTGAAGCCGGCGGCGAAACGGGCGGAGCCACCGGAGAAGAGAAGCTCGAAAAAAGAACAGATGGATTCGAAGTAAGAAAGGTAAAAAATGGAAAGAGCAGTAAAAAACAGAGCATGAAGAAGAAGAAACACTATGGTCTGCCATTGATCCACTCCATAGATCGCATAGATCTGAGTCCAATCTCTACCGGAACTGTTCATCGTTTTACCCATTTTTTCCGACCCAACTGAGGAATTTCAATTTCAATCTCAAACCCTAAAACCCACAAAAATCAACCCAAAACAGGATTCAGAGATCTTGATTCAAGAACCCCATTTCAGAATCCTCTGAATTTGAATATCTCAGATCAGATCCATGGGAATGGAACATTTCAAGAGCACCATTTGAAATGGGTTCTTCAAATGAAAATCAGAATCCGGAAAAACGATGAATAAATAATTGAAAACAAAGGGAAAATTGACGCGGTTTTGTCAGATGGGTTTTGCTTTAAAGAACAAAATGGTTTGAAGAAAAGGCCAAAGACTGGGAATTTTGGAGATGAAAAATTCTCACTCGCACTTTTGGAGTGGAGAAGAGTCTATAAAGGAAAAAGGGGGAGCCCGGAGGGAGTGGGGTGACCGGCTCAGCCGGTGAGTAGAATTTTTCAAGAGGATCGTACGAAAAGTCCAAGTGCCAAGCGGGGCCATTTTGAAATTTTAAGTATTTTCTTGGGTGCATGGGGAAAAATATTTTTTTTAAAAAGAAAAAAATGGAAATTGGCGGGGTTTTTTTTTCTTTTTCCCTTATAGTTCTTAATTTGTAATGGATAAGAATTTTGATAGGACGGCATGGAAATTTTGTATTTGTTTTAATAATAAGTCAATTGTTTTTTTTTTAATTTGAACTATAACTATTTAGAAAATGGAAGAAAGAAAGAAAATTTATTAATTTTTAATATTATGAGAATTAGGTGGGTTCACGTTGAAAAATGTACTTCAAATTCAAACATTGTAGGGATTAAAGAATTTTATATAAGAAATCATGTAATCGGAATGAATCATTCATATATCAACCAAACTCTTTAATCTATATCCTTTTTAAGTTTAAATCTTATTTTAATATAATTTTGAATCTTGTTATATTTTAATCTCTAAATTTTAAAGAGCGTTAGTTTTAGTTCCTAAAATTTTAAAAAATGGTTTTCTTATTAAAATCATATTAACTCTTGAAATATGAAGGAGCTTGTATTAAATGACTAGAATCTAAATGTATTGAGCAAGATAAAGCTGAATTATGCCACCAACTAACACGCGAAAATATTGAACGACCAAAATTTTGAATTAAAAATATCTTTTAAATTCTCCCACTTTGTCACCTTATTCAAAATTGAAGCTCTAGATTTTTTTAACATAGTTAACTTATTTGATAGCTTAACCATTCAAAAATACAAGTCACCTTGCCATTTTATTAAAAAGTTAACGATATCCAAACTTTTTAAAAGTTTGGAGACTAAAACAAATATTTTTAAAATTTTAGAGACAAAAATAAATCATTATTCAAAGTTCAGGAATCAAAATAAGAATTTAAATATTTTTTAATTAATAATTATATTTTTATCGATTTTATTTGTTTGTTTTTAAATTTTCTTTGTATTCTCCTAATATGAATTTATAAAGCTTTTCGTATTATTATAGAATTATCTATAATATATTAAAAAGCTGCCATCCTGAAAAAAATATTTTGGACCATTTTGTCACTTTTTCAAAATTTAAATTTTCAAAGCATGCCACTAATAAATATAAATTAATTATAATTATTAATATTTAACTCACAAAAATAAGTTTTAAAAGGTTAGAATATGAAGAGTTCCTCTTTATTTATATAATTATTAGCTCTAATTCTAATTAAATCTTAAAGAAAAGAAATAAAACTTAAAATCATTTTAATCATTCAATATACTTTATCTCATTTAAAAAATGAGAATTAATTTTGTGTTTAAAAATCTATAACTTAATCCACTAATTTGTCTTAATAATATCTTTAATCTCTCTCATCTATTTAATGCTAAATTAAATTCATGACTAAACCTCAACCCTTCAATCACATTTCCCATGTATAAAGAACTGTTCACCCCCTCTCCCATCTTCACTCCATCTCATCATTGTATCTATAGTATTAAATTTTCATCAAAATGTCGATGTTTTCATCAATATTTTTATGAATTTGATATCGACACGATGAGTGAATCGATGTTATATTATATCATAGAAAATTCCACGAAACATAATAATTAAGCAACAAAATATCTCTAGTATAAATAATAGATATCATAACTTGTTTAAAAATCATATAATATTTATTTACTAATAAATTATAATTTTTTTCATAAATATCCATCTAAATCGAAATTTTATCGATATTGTCATCGAAAATTCCATAAAACTGAGACCTCGATATTTCGAGTCAACATTGATTCTATCATAATTCCTGTGTATTCATCCTCCCTTTTTTCAAGAATTTTTTTTTTTCTAATTAGATTCAATGTCATTGCTGGCTAAAATGGACTTTTTTGGATGATGAAAAATGAATTATTTGTTAGATCATTGGGAGTTATTATTCTAAAAAAGTGACATTAAAACTTTTATTTTGTGGCCAAGCAGAAAGAATTGTGAGAAAATTGGATACTTTCTAATGTCTTTGCTTTATATGTTGCTCCTTAGGCAAATGAATAAATATGAGAGATTGAAGAAACGAAATGCAAAGTGTTACTAATGTTAACATTTTTACATTTTTACCATTGACTTTCAGACGATAATTTTAGATTTTATTATATAAGCGGCGTTTATATACAAACCAAACATATTATTCTCTAAAATATTATATTAAAAATTATTCTTTATGTATTTAGTTATGAATATTGTAAAAAAAACTTAAATTGATAAATTATACTTTTATTAAATTTAAAGATATATCAGGAAATTTTAGATTGGTTTGGAATACCATAATCACTATCGCCCCCTTTCTTACCAGTTTAACAACTATGAAAGGTTTTTATATATATATATTTAAGTTTCACATGATAGAAACCTTGTTCTTTGTTTTTTTTTTTTTTTTTTTTTTTTTTTTTTACAGCTGATAGCAAAAACTGTGTGATGTAAAGTTTTAAACAATTTAGAATTACTTTAAAAAAAATTATAGCAGTAAACACATTAAACACAGTAATTTTATATTATGTGAAAATGGTCCAAATTTTCAAGATGAAAATACTTCCATCATAATCCTCTTGATCTTTCTTCGAAAGTATTCATTAGTTTTATTAAAATAATGTATATGCAAACAAAAAAAAAGTATTTTTAAAATTAAAAAAATAAAAAAAAAACTATTTACACAAAATAGTAAAATTTAATCTTATTTTATAGAAGCTAATAAAAGTCTATTATGAAACTGATAGAAGTCCATCATTGATATTATGTGATTCACATTAATAGAAGTCTATCAGTATCTATCAGTATTTTTTTTATTTCTGTAAATAATTTGACATTTTTTCTATCCATGGAAATTTCTCAAAAAAAAAAATATATCACTTTTTATATTTTATGTATTATATGATCATGATAACATTAATTTTTGTTCACATACATAAATTCAACATTTTCTTTAAAAACAAAAATTCAATATTTTCTTAAAAGATAATTATTTGAATACCAATTATAAAAATGGACAAAAAATAATTAATGGTTAACAATTTGGTTTTTTATTTTTGTTTTTTTAAAAAATTAGGTCTATTTCATCCACATTCTTATAATGATTTGTATCTTTCTTAACTATAATGAATGAATTCTTAGCAAGTTCCAAAACAAAAACAACTTTTTGAAAGATCTTTTTTTAGTTCTCAAAATTTGACTTTATTTTTTAAACCATTAGTAAAAATAGACAAAAAAAAAAAAAAAAAAGGAAAAAAATTGGAGGTGGAAATAGTGTCATAGACTTAATTTTTCAAAAACAAAAATAAAATAAAATAGTTACCGAATGGGACCTAAATTATTGTATCTATTCTTAAATCCCTAATTAAGTTGAATTTAAATTTAGTCAAATGTTGAAATTATTTTAGAATTGAGTTATTCCATTTTTTTCTTTAAAGAGCGTACGACCTGCCATGCACACGGTAATATACTAGTACCTTAGGAATAAAAGAAAACTATTTTTTTTTTTTTTTTTTTTTTAGTTTTCAAAATTTATTGTTATAGCATAAAAGGGCAGTATTTAAATTGTGTAAAAAAAGGGAAAATCTTATTTATAAAAAGTTGTATTATTTATGAGCCAAATAAATATAAAAATTCTTCAAGCAAAATATGATTTTGAATTTTGAATTTTGGTACAATCGGGTTACCAAAATGTATTCTTAAATTACCATGAAATAGTTATGGCATGTCAAATTGATTCAATTTTTTAAAATGTCAGCTTATTAAATTGATTAAATAAAATTCAAGAATGATGTTCATATATCAAATCAATTTCATTGTACAAAACAAATAATGGATATAATTACTTAGATTTCAAGCTTTTGAAAAAAACAATCCAACAATGATTTTTTTAACACTCTTTTTCAAATTTAATTAGGTATGATTTTTTAAAAAAACACGATAAATAGTTCTTAAATCTTGACCATCACTCATGATTTTGATTGCTTGAAATTATTTAAAAGATATTTTTAATGGTTGATAATTGTCAAAGACAAGTTTTAGAATGAGAAAGAAAAGTAGAATGATTTTTCGTAAATATGATTTTTCCAAAAAAAAAATATATTTTTTTTAAATAAAGAAAAATTAGTCAATTTATTTATAAATATAGCAAAATGTCATTGTCTATCAGTCGTGATGATAAACTGAAGCTTATCGTGTTTATCACTAATAGACAATGATATTTTGCTACATTTTAAAATATTTTTGACAATTTTACCATTTAAAACAATTACTCGAAAAATTATGTTTACTCACTTCATTTAAAATGTTATATATCTATATATCTATATATATATATCCTTTCCCTTGGTTTTTTTTTTTTTTCTTTTTTCTTTTTTAAAGAATATCTTCCATTCACTTTTAATTAATTACTATCCAAAATAGGCATTTGCTGATTAGGTAAATAAATGAAAAAGGTACATTTGTCAGGTTTAAATATTTGCCTAAATGTGAAGTTCAATTACTAAATGAATTAAAAATATTCAGAATTTTAGAAATCTAGAATAGAATAAATTTAAAAGTTTATATACTAAAATAGGAATAAGACATTTTGAAAAGAATGTAATTAGATGAATATGAATGTTTAAAAAAAATAATAAAAGAATGTTAGTTCGAAACCAAATAAAAAATAAAAATCTAAAATAGAATAAATTTAAAAGTTTAGATACGAATAAAACCTTTTGAAAAGAATTTAATTAGATGAATATGAGTGTTTGAAAAATGATAAGAAAAAAAATGTTGGTTTGAAATGAATTAGACAATTGAAAAATAGGATTTTTTTTTTTTTTTTTTTTGTCCTTATTAGGATATGTCCGTTGAAGAATCAAGATACACATAATGATTTATTATTATTATTATTATTGTTTAGTTAAAAAGAACATTTATCACAGAGCTTAAATATATGAATTCTATTGAACAAAAAATATATATTCTTCTAATTAATTTCAAACCAACATTTTTTTTTTTTTGCCAATTTTTGTTTTAAAACACCAATATTCATCTAATTTAGCCTTGATTCTCATCAATGTTTGATATATTGATATCACCAAAACATTATTATTAATCATTACAATTAACTAATATAAAGCATTGAGATTCATAGTAAATTAACCTTAAAAGTGAAAATGGTTCCAAATCATAAGTTAAGTATTATACTTATTAAGTCACTAAACGTCTATCTAATTTATGTCATTTTTAACTTTGTACAATACTTCTATTTAGTCCATATCCTTAAATTTCATTCTTAAAATGTTAACATGACCTATATATTGACGTATTCACGAATTATAATTTAAAAAAAAAAAGAAAAAGAAAAAGCACACAAGTTATAGAAAGCAATGGACAAATTCAAAGGGCATCTTGATTTTATATAATAAGAAGTGTGAAAAATGATATTTTGATTGAAGAAAAAACATTAGCCTTGGAAACCTTTGTTTAAAGATAGCGCAAATCATGGGGATGAGACCCCATGTGATGAAGGTACAATGGGTCCCATTAATTTAGATGTTGATTTATTGTTAGTGAAAGCAAAGTTAGATTTTGAACTCAATATTTTTTTTTTTTTTTTTTTCATGTTTTTGCCTAATTGCTCCCTTGTCATCATGCTCTAAGTCAATGTTTCTCTTTTTTTGTCATTTTTCTTTTTTAAGCAATGTTTTTCACCATTATGCCCCTAACTTTTGTTTACATTAAATTAAACCATTTGCCATAAATTTTTCAAAGGCTATTTTTATAATTTTGTTACTCCACCGACTATTCCTTTAGACATCTACTTAACTTATAAATTTTAAGTCAAGTTTTGAAAAGACTTGATTTTGCTTCAAAATTTTATAAAATTTCACGTGTTTATTTAACAAAGGTGAAAATTATAATTGAAGAATTAAGACGAAACAAGCATAAATTTTAAAAATTAAAAATTAAAGTGTTAACAAATGAAAGTTGAGTCGTTACGCTTTACTTTGGAAATAGAAGTAATGAAGACAAGGATATATTGGTTGGTTCATTGGAGTTTTAATATGGTGGTTGTTAGTAGAGTAACAAAATTCTAATTTTACAAGTCATTTGTCTAGAAATAGTAACAAGTTCAAGATTTTTGTTTTTAGTTTAAATAAGTTCAACAATTATTATCTATTTGTATTCTATTGAATTAGTACTAGCTTTTTGTTTCTTCTCCAATCAAAATAATATAATAAAACTCAAGCTCATGTTTTTCTACTTGTGTAACAAGCTAAACTCTCATATTATCAAAATAATATATCATATTCTAAAGCTTATTAGTAAATAATTTATTGGGTTAAGAAATATTAGAATTGTTTGTATTATTTTCTTTAAGGTGGTTGTGAAACTTTTGAAAGTAAAAAAATATAAATAAACTATTACTAAAAAATCAAATATGTAATTTTAATTATAAAATAATAGCAACAGTTGTAAATATAGCAATCAAATTTAAAGTATTTGTACATATAGCATAATGTAAAAAAAAATTGTAGATATAGCAAAGTTTAGATTTTACTTTTGAAATTTATTAGTGATAGACCATATCACCAATATGGGTCTATGAATGATAGACTATATCATTGGTAGGAGTATCAACGATAGAGTTTATCATGGTATATTTTATTATATTTACAATTATTTTTAAATGTTGTTATATATTAATTATGATCTCTACAAATGTTATAGAATGTAATTGCTCAAAATATTTAAAAAATAGGGAGAGAAAGCTCTCCCAACAAATTCAAAGTAATGTCATAAATTTTTTTTTTAAAAAAAGATCCTCTTAATTCATTAAATTTTCAATTTAAAGAAGATTCCCTCTTTCCCTAAAAGGTAGAATTGATATCCTCCAATTTACTAAATTGCTCAAGGAGCATAACCAAGTTACTTTAGATTAATTTATACAAAAAATAGTGCTAATTCAATCAAATTAATAAGAATTTAAAATTAGAAAATATAATCAACCGAACCCACCATCCGTCTGAAATAAAATCGATTTTAATTTTTTTATTTTAAGAAATTTGACTCTACTTTTAAATGGTCCAAATCAATTTAAAGTATGTTTAGATTAATTTTTAAATATTTGTTTTGAAAGTCAGACCTTATATATATATATATTACAACCATTCAAAATAACTTTTAAAACATATTCAAAAATCATTTTAAATAGTTTTTATTAAAAAGGTTTAAATTGAAATGATTTTTTTGAAAAACATTTTTTTCTCTAGTTGATCATGTCATAAAGTGCATGATTTTGTTGTATATTTTGGTACTCTTTTTTAGTAAAAGTTGAACTTTATGTGATATATTGGCCCGAAATGGCCTAAATTGAGTAAAATGAGCAACCACATGTCTTTGAACGGTCTAAAGTTGATTTAGAGAGATTTATATGTTTTGATGCGACTGCAGTGGCCTCATTAATATGTCTGCATCAAAACCATAATTTTCGTAATCGTGCTTAGTCATCCATGGTTGCTATTTACTAGATCCTTAGTTGTTCTTCAGTGTCAAAATTGATTGAAAATTGTTTAGAACATGAAACTCAGTCATTCTTCAATCAATTTGGGCCTATAAAAGGATGAAAATTTTCTTTTCTCAAGCATCCACAAATCACATCCGAAATTCAACTACCCTAAGACAAAATCTCACCTTCCCAGTCAAAAATCTTCAAGAACGAAAGTTCTTCTAAAGATCATTACTTCTAGGTCATCCTCGTCCCATGAGAACATATGGAGAGATAGAATTCATCTTTGAGAAAGGAGAATCTACCATAGGGAGAGATTATGAGAGTGAGAGATTACTTCAAGGAATGATCATATTGTTTTTTTCCAATATTTCTTTTAGTTTCTCTTTGTGTTTTTCTATCTTTATTTCTTTTCATCTGTCGAACATTTATCTTTGTAATCACAATATATGATCTAATGAAATCTATTAGTTTGTTCTTAATCATGAGATAAATTCTTTAAGTGGTTCAATTATGTGAGTACCCTAGGAGTTTATGACTTGAGTAATTCTTATGCTTCATACCTATTTGACTTTTACATTTTTCTTTGTTGAGTTTATGGATAAATATTGTTAACTTAAACCGATCTCTTAATTTAGCAATCTAATGGAGTCTTAATACTGAGAAGGTTAGAATATAAACTGATTTCACAAGGAAAAAAAATGGGACTAAGAGCTTAGAAATAGGACTGACGCGTAGTCTTAAAAATAAGGTACATCATATGATAAAGAAATTGCATAAAATATAACACAAGAACCAACTAACCAAAGAAAAATTGGCATTAGCTACTTAGAGCTCATAAAAGAACTTGACATAAGATTGACTAGGAGGAGTTTTCTGTGTCCATGACTAAGTCATTGTTCAGGTATTAATGTGGCCGCATTGCCCAAGGCACACTGCTCTTTTGGTTGAAACATAACTATACCTATGTTCAGTACTCTTGTTTACTGTTTTTATCATCATTTTAGCCCAATCAATATTTATTTGCACCTGGTTACCTTTGATTACATTGATTGCATAGTCTTAAAAAAAAAAAATTAATTAAAACTAGTCTTGTGCATATGCTTGCACTTATACCTCATTTATTCTCATTTTATCACTTATATGCATTAGTCAATCACTAGTCAATCCAACTAGGTCTTTAATTTCACCAGTTTTATTTGGTTAATTATATATTATTTTGGTTCTTATACTTTGAAATTTGTTCAATTTTGATCTATACTTTAAAATGAAATTTTTTTAATTTAGTTTCTATTGCTTGTTTATTGTTGATTTTTTTCAAAACTTTTTATTATTTATTAGTATTTTCACTCTAAATTTGGAAAACGTATTCAGATAATATATTTCTCTACAAGAAAATTATTATTATTATTATTATTTAGGAAATTTTAATAAAAGTTAACTTTGAAAGATAAAATTAAGATTTATTAAATTTACAGAGTTTAAAATTAAACTCAAAATATGGACCAAAATGATATTTTAACTCTTTTAATATTTTCAACAATTAATTGTTGGGGATAGAAAATTTTCTCCTTATATTAGACAATTTGGTGAATAATTTTTTAAACAATATCATTTAATCTTTTAAATATATATATATAAAAAAGTTATGCCTGACCATGATGAAAATTATTTTATTTTAAATTTGACTATATTAAAATAATTTAAATAAAGAATTAGTAGGTCAAATTTAAACTAATTTAAAATATAAACAAGGATTAAAAACAAAAAAAATATTCCATAAATGCAAGATTTTTCTTTAGTTTCCTTGGCATGTACTTTAAACACAATTTTTCTAAATCTATACCTCAAACACAATTTTCTTAAATCAAAGCTATCTAAATCCCAAGTTATTCTCGCACGTTTAAGGTTCTAAATTTGTACACTAATCCTCTCTTAGAGTTTTAGTAAGTCTCTAAGTTTTTAAGGTTAACTTCAATTATGTCTTTATGATTGTTAAAGCTTCAAATTAATCTGTATAATTTGATCAAACCTTTAAAAATCATATCCTTATAAGTCTTTACTATTATCTAATACATGGTTAATTTTCTATTTACATGACAATAAGTTAGTGCACTATTTAACCATATGGTGGTTAGATATGAGTTTCGAAAAAAAAAATGAAAGTTTAGTGGGCAATTTTTTATTACAACAAATTAAAAGGGTTAAATCTTAACAGCATTTGAACTAGACCTAGAGAAAAATAGTAAATATTTTGAACTCGATGCATGGATTGGATAAAATTAGTTTAATGATCATTTGTGAGATTATTCACAAAAAAAAAAATAAAAATAAAAAATCAACATTGCTCAAGTAGAAGTAGATAACCATCAACTTTTAAAATGATATTTAATCTATAAAATTACATTACATCATTTGAATTTTTTTTGATAATATATAAGGTAGGAGAATCGAACCTTAGAGTTCAAAATTATTAGTACATACTTGACGCAATTGTACATCATTTAAATTTGAACTAAAGCCACATTTACACTGGTTGAAAAGTAATTCATTCAATGGTAATGTAAAAAGTGGGTCACAATTGATTATTTTTGTTATTGTTTACCTGCTTTTCGTAATCATAATGAGATGTGGGATCCACTTGAAATTTATAATCAAATCGTGTAATCTAATGGAGAAATATAAGGTGTTCAATGTGATTGTTATTGAAAATTACATGAGATCTACTACCTTTATCTTTACCGTTATCATTATCATTAAAGATATTGTTATCATATGAAAATATCAATTTATCATCTTTATTATCACTTCTACTGTTATCATTATCGTTTGGGGTCAAACGATAACCGTAACAATAAAATGTGATAGATTTATAATTTTAGATAAATACGATAAAAAAAAACAATCTAATTATATTTAGAATTAAATCTATTACGATTCATCAGTCAACAAAAACTCATTCTGATCGATGAAGTTAGGCGTAAATAATAATTGTGATTATCAAAGATGAAGTAGGGAAAATGGGATACAACATAGAGAGCTTGAAAGATTAAAGAATCCAAAAGTATTTGTTTTGTTTTGTTTTGTTTTTTTTTTTTTTTTTTCATTTTTTAATGGGAAGAGCGTGTGGGTCCCATTTAATGGCATTGGAACAAAAAAAGGCCCCTTAATTCGGGAAAGCGACCAAGTGGATCCGTCCGATCCTAACCTTTCATCCACCAATTAAAAAACACCGACTTGCCACATCGTTTTTCATTTTTAAATTTTAAAGATAAATTTTGAACCCAAAAAACAATTAAAAAAAAGGTCAATTTTATTTAATATAATATCCTAGACAAACTGCCACGTGGAGGTAAGCCAGATTCTGATTTCCCCTAAATGGCTCTTCTGATTAGGACCTTTAATATTAATATTGTTGTTTTCAAAACTTATTAGAAAAATATTGTTGTTTTGAAATTTATTAGAGAAATATTGTTATTTTGGGAGTTCGAGGCTAGGAGTCGAGGATTGAGGATTCGATTAATATTAAAGTCAGCCAGTATAGATACATGTTTGATATGCTTCAACTAAACATGTACATTACACTGAACCTAATTGATTATTTTATACACATTTTTATTATATTTGTCTTTAATATTTTCTAATATAATATTTTGTGTTTCATGTTATTTGGGAGCCGCACAAAATTATTATGCATACTTTGCCTAATTTTTGTACGAATTGTCAAAACATATGGTGGACGATGAGTCCTCTCATATGTTTTCACATTGGTGAATGGTATCTTTCGGTTTTCAGCAGGATGTCCCATTGCCTTGTAATACTGAATCCGTACTGCATGATATTAACCTAAGGACTAGAGATTGGTCCGAAAAAATTGTACATTTGGTAGTGCGATGGCACTATCGTGCAAGGTTTATTGCAGTGGGTGTTTCTCTTAGAAGACACAGATGTCACTCCATAATATATTCATTGGTATAATAATATCACAAGGCCCTACGTCACTCGTCCGGGAGCAGCTGTGGGTCATCTGGTAAAATCGACGACGTCCGTCTTGTGGGACACATTGATTTTTGTAATTATTTTTATATAAATGAGATATTTAATTTACATTTTTTTATTTTTATGAGATATTATTTTTTTAATTTATTCTTTTTATATATTATGAATAGTAATTATTTTGATATATAAGCTTTTAAATGTCACTGATATAAATAATAACATCAGATAGTCTAAATCTAAAAAGTTAAGTAAAAAAAACTTCAATATTCAAATTTACATATTTTAGATAATAATTTGGGGATATAATAAATCAAATCAACACTCAAAACCTTCACATGCAAGTCTATAAATAAGACTAATTGATATAAAGAATAGAAGTTTTAATCACAGTAGTGAGGTCAATAGTTTAAAAGATTTTACAATAATGATCTTGGATTCCTTTTGTACATTTGGTACCAAGATTTTGATGGAGTTATTTTTTTTAAAATTATAAATAATAAAAAAATATTTTTAGAAATTATTTTTATAAAATGGAAAATTTTAAAAAAAGAAGTAAGAAAGAAGAAGGTGGAATGAGGAATTAAATAAAGAAAAAAAAGGAAATTTGTACGGATATCTCACTCTCGCTAACATCGAGCTCTCGCTTTCGTTCTTAGGATCTCGCTCTCGTTCTCAGGTTCTCGCTCTCTCAAACTCTCACTCTCTCTCAAAATCTCGCTCTCTCTTACTCTTCCCTCTTTCATTCTCTCCCAATACAAAATTATTTATAACACATTAAATAATTATGAGTATTATGAGGAAGATCTTTCGTTCTCTCCACATCAAATCACTCTAGATGAAAAAACTACCCTTCATAAAGTTTCCAAAAAAAAAAAAATCAGAGCAAAAAAGAAAAAAATTGGAAACTCCCAAGTTAAGAAGCTTCGTGCCAGATATGCACCAATGAATGGGTTAGAAAGAATAACATATCAAGCTGGAAACTCCCAAGTTAAAAAGAAAAAAAACTGAAAACTTTCGCTCTCTCTCAATATCTCGCTCTCTCTCTTACTTTTCCCTCTTTCGTTCTCTCCCAATACAAAATTATTTTTAACACATCAAATAATTATGAGTATTATGAGGAAGGTCTCCGAAATGAGGAAGGTCTTTCGTTCTCTCCACATCAAATAATTATGAAGAAGGTCTTCGGAATAATAATTAAATAGACTCAATAATAATGTTAGGGCAAGGTCGAGGGTTCAAAGTTCGATGTACAAAAAATACGAAAGGGGAAGGTCGAGGGTTCAAAATTCGACCTATGTAGGTTGAATTTTCAACCCTCGACTTATTTAAAAAAAAAAATTAAAAAATAACAATATTTTTACAAATAGTTTGAAAACAACAATATTTTCCCAAATAGTTTCTAAAAGGACAATATCCTTTTAATTCCTTCTACTTAACTATTTACCTATTATTTTCTTTATTAAAAAAAACCTAAATTAGATAAAATATCCAACTTTCTATTTAGTGAAAAATATTTTTCAACTTTTAAAAATTTTAAAAATATCCTTAAACTTTCAAATTGAGTTAAAAGATATATTTACCATTAGTTTTGAAAAGAAAATATTAGTATGTTGTGTAAAAATGGGAAAGTTAAAATAATATTGTTATTTTAAAAACAATTTATAAAAATATTGTTGTTTTGAAACTATTTTTTTTTAATGTGTCAAGTCTTCAAAATTCGACCTTCACCTTTTATCTTTATTGTTTTTTTTAATGGTTCGAGTCTTCAAAATTCGACCAACTTGAAAATTCGATCTATACTTTGTTTTTTTTTTTAATGTGTCGAGTCTTCAAAATTTGACCAACCTAGGCAGATTCCACCTTTATTTATTTTTTTTTTTTAAAATTTTCCATTTTATAAAAATAATTTCTAAAAATAATTTATTATTTTATTAAACTTAACTCTAAAAAGAAAAAATTAAAAAAAAAAAATATCTCATAAAAGTAAAAAAGTGTAAATTAAAATATTTCACTTATATAAAAATAATTACAAAAATCAATGTGTCCCACAAAGCGGACGTCGTCGATTTCGAGCGGGTTGTCGTCGTAGACTTCGAACTTGATGTTGCTCTGGTTCTTCTTGATGTTGCTCTGGTACCTCTGCAGGAGTTTCATAATATAAATATTCATTATGCTCTCCACGACCCCGACCATGTCCATGCACGTATGAAGACGAAGGACCAACCTTTGAGTCATAATGTCCTAAACCAAATACTAGTATCATCATCATCGGACTAACATAATCAGTTTGACTCTGCGTCTACATCACAGGGGGTAACTCTTCCACATTATGGGTAAGCTCATCAAACTCATCCTCTTCCCAAACAGGTCCTCTACGTCTAGGAGCTGGTGGAGGAACAATAGGTATATCATACATATAATGTATCTCTTCCATATAGTTTTAGTTGTCACTACATATGGCAAGAACCTGGTTCGGATCATTCGTAACATCACAGAGTCTACTGTTGTTCGATCTTTGTGAATTATAAAATAATTAGATAATATTTAAAATAAATTTAAATTAAAAATAATTAGATAATATTCATTCATTTACCAGATGACCCACAGCTTCTCTCGGACAAGTGACGTAGCGTCTTGTGATATTATTATACCAATAAATGTAGTCTTGAGTGACATCCCTGTCAAATTGTTCAATAGAAACCCCACTGCAATAAACCTTGCACGATAGTGCCATCACACTACCAAATGCGTAACTTTTTTGGACCAATCTACCGTCCTTAAGTCGATATCATGCAGTAGGGGTTCAGTATTACAAGGTGATGGGACATCCTGCTGAAAATTGAATTGTCTCATCACCTTGTCAAGAAAATGCTACTCACCAATGTGAAAACATATGAGAGGACTCATCGTCCGCCATATGTTTTGATCATTCGTATAAAAATTGGGCAAAGTATGCATAATAATTTTGTACGGCTCCCAAATAACCTGAAATACAAAATATTATATTGGAGAACATTAAAGACAAATACAATAAAAATATGTATAAAATAATCAATTTGGTTCAGTGTTAATGTACCTGATCAAATTGAAGCAGATCAAACATATATCTGTATTGGCTGAGTACATGTGTGGCTGTCCTAGTCACACAAAATTTGTCTCTCCACCTAAATTTTTAAGTTGATAATTTAGATTCTAAATTAACTAGATCAGTGATATAAAAATTAAATTGAATTAAAATAACATACCAAGAACTGTAGGCTCGTCTAGCTAACTGAGTGTCATTGACATGTTGTAGCTGTGGAGCCATTGTTGGAAATCACTCTCAAGCCCATAGTTGCAAAAGTATGAGAGGCCCAGCTGTCTCACGAGCATCAGGTCTTGTTGCGTTACATAGTTGTCTATACAACCATGCCAAACATGCTTCACCCCACAAATACTGCCCCGCATCATAGAGGTTAGCTAATAGTGGTAGGAACATAAAGTAAACAAAATGACTTGATTTTTCGGAAAACAGACTTCCACCCATCATTTGCAGTATATATGCTCGCGCATATCTTATGATGGTTTCTTCGTCTGTATCATCTACGAGTTCACGGAATTATGTTCCTAACCATATCAAACTTAACCTCGATCCTTTAATTTTGTCGACAGATGGGGTCACATCGAAGTACAGTTGATAAACTTGTGACCAGTCATCGTACATCACTTCGGTAACTGGCTCACCATCAACAGGTAATCCCAACAACACTTCTATGTCTTGTAGAGTGATAGTGCACTTTCTAACAGATATATGAAATGTATGCGTCTTAGGCCTTCATCTCTCGGCCAAGGTTGTAATCAGATGCCAGTCCAACTGAATAAATTCCAATTTGGCGACCCCATAGAATCCAGATGTGCGGAGTAGTGGTAGTATTCGAGGGTGGAGTGGGATAGTGCACTGGAGAACTGCCTCTCGACACCTGCAAGATATTTCTCCAGCAGTACGATCTCGCCATACAACAGATGATCGATGAATGGACTGGTCGTACAAAACATCGGGATCAACAGGTCCTGGATTTAAAGCCATGATCTGAAAGAAAGAAACAAATATTTATTTCTTAATTAGAAGAATAATGTACAACTTAATTAACAAAATTAAATATACATGATAAAAAAAATTATTTATTTCTCAATTAAATAATGTACAACTTAATTAAAAGAATAATGTACAACTTTATAAATTATAATAAAAAAATTGAATATACGGTAAAAGTATCTACACTTAATTAAATATACATGATAAAAAAAGTATTTATTTCTCAATTAAAAGAACAATGTACAACTTTATAGATTACAATAAAAAAATTGAATATACAATAAATTATAATTAAAAAATTGAATATACAATAAATTATAATAAAAAATTTGAATATACAATAATAGCTAAGCGATCGTGTAGGAGTTTGTAGGCGATCATGTAGTGAGGAAAGAGAGCTCTCGAGAGTGGGAGTTCGGAAGACGTTGTCGTGGAGAAGCCATCGCAACATGCCACTCATTGTCTACTTCCATTGGGCGATCATGTAGTAAAGCTCAGCGATCGTGTAGCACTTGGTATACGATCGTATAGTAAAAGGTAGGCGATCGTATAGGTTCTGAGAAGGCGATTGTCTAATAGTAATAGCTAAGCGATCGCGTAGGAGTTTGTGGGCGATCGTGTAGTGAGGAAAGAGAGCTCTCGAGAGTGGGAATTCGGAAGATGCTGACGTAGAGAAGCCATCGCAGCGTGCCGCTCATTGTCTACTTCCACTAGGCGACCGTGTAGTAAAGCTCAGTGATCGTGTAACTCTTGGTAGATGATCGTATAGTAAAAGGTATACGGTTGTATAGGTTCTGAGAAGACAATCGTCTAATAGTAATAGCTAAGCGATCATGTAGGAGTTTGTGGGCAATCATGTAGTGAGGAAAGAGAGCTCTTAAGAGTGGGAATTCGGAAGATGCTGTTGTGGAGAAGCCATCGCAGCGTGCCACTCATCGTCTACTTCCACTAGGCGATCGTGTAGTAAAGCTCATGTAGCTCTTGGTAGACGATTATATAGTAAAAGATAGGTGATTGTATAGGTTCTGAGAAGGCGATCATCTAATAGTAATAACTAAGCGATCGTGTAGGAGTTTGTAGGTGACCATAGAGGATTTAGTAAGTGATTGTTTAGTCATACTGAGCGATGTGGAGAGATTGTAAACGATCGTTTAGCATCTCGTAAGCGACCGATTAATCTTGTTTGATTCCTATCATCTAATAAAGAAGTTGTTCATCGTTCACTTATTCTTTCTGGAAGTTTGCACCTATTGTTACGTTAATAAAGAATTACTAAACGATAGCATAGTAATTTACTAAACGATTGTGTGCGATCGTGTATAATTACTAAACGATCGTGGACAATTGACTAAGCGATTGTGTGCGATCGTGTATAATTACTAAACGATCGCATAGTTTACTAAGCGATTGTATGCGATTAATGCAGCGTATGGGGGAAAGGAACTAAATAAAATATTCCCAAATGACCAATTGAACCCTCGACCTCTTGTTTAAATTTTGTTGTCTATTTACGTCGAGGGTTGAACCTTCGACCTGTTCTTCAAATTTTTTCGTCTTCTTTAATTTCCTTTAGGTCGAGGGTCAAACCCTCGACCTCTTCTTTAATTTTCGACAGGTCGAGGGTTGAACCCTCGACCTCTTCTTCAAATTTTGTCGTCTTCTTCAATTTTCTTTAGGTCGAGGGTCAAACCATCGACCTCTTCTTTAATTTTCGACAACCCTCGACCTCTTCTTCAAATTTTATCGTCTTCTTAAATTTCCTTTAGGTCGAGGGTCAAACCCTCGACCTATTCTTTAATTTTCGACAGGTCGAGGGTTCAACCCTCAACCTCTTCTTCAAATTTTGTCGTCTTCTTCAATTTCCTTGAGGTTGAGGATCAAACCCTCGACCTCTTCTTTAATTTTCGACAGGCCGAGAGTTGACAAAATATTTTACACAAAATCTCCGCCCTCGAAACTCCAAAACAACCATAAATTTGTAAATAGTTTCAGAACCACTATATTTCCCTAAATTGTTTTCCTAATCACAATATTAAAAAAAAAAACTCCACTTCCAAAAGCTTCAAAAATACCTTTAAATTTTTAAAAATTAAAAAAAAATACCCTTATTTTTAATGAATAAAAACTGTTAAAATCGTCTTACTTCTATATTTTTCATCTTTTTTCTCTCATTACTTCTTGAATATCATCTTTCCTTTTTGTTTATTGTTTGATATTTGTTTATCTAAAATAAATAAATAAATGTATATGCACTATAACAAGAATAAAGGAAGTACGAGATTTTAGCATTTAAATGTTTTGACAAAATTATACATTAGTAGTTTAATGTGTATTAATAGTCAAGTATATTTTTTTTATTTAACTATTTATCATTTTTGTATGTTTTAAGGGGAAATTTTGATTCTAGAATTTTGTGAGTTTTATGATTTAAAATAAAATTTTAGATTTTATTTTGATTTATGAGAAAATTGATGTACTATAAATTAAGAATTGAAAAATTAAGAGAAAAACGAGAGTAACTAGGATATCTATATAATTTGCTTTAAATTTGGTTCTTTTCGAACTTAAGAAAACTTCAAACAAATTGATCACCATATTAACGGTAAGAATATTTTTAAACTTTTTTTTTTCTAAAGTTATTTTTGTAACGAGGTATTAACGATTTTTGTTCATTATATACTAAAGTGAAGATATTTTTTAACTTTTTTTTTTTTAGTTAAGGTTATTGTTAAAACTCTTGAAAGTTTAGGGGTATTTTTGAAACAAAACTTTAATAGTTTCTATTGAAAACTAATGACAAGAGTATTTTCTAACTCTTTTTGAAAGTTTAAGAATATTTTTTAAACTTTTAAAAATTTAAGGATATTTTTTATACAAAGTTCAGGGACATTTTCTATAATTTAGCATAAAAGAATAACGATTTACATATTAGATGTTAGTATCGAAATGAAGCATTAAATACTATAATTTGTTTGTTTATTTAGGGGGTGTTTGACTTACAAACATGAATCAGGTTGAGTTGTTAAAAATTATCAACTCCACCAACTTCAAATATTGGTAAAGTTGGGTTGATTACTTTTACCCATTCACTCCAACACAACCCAACTTCCCTCCCTCCAATGTTTTCAATTGTGCAACCCATCGGCCAACACTAATGACTACTACTACCATACTCTGACGACTACCTTTGTACGGTCAACTTCACCAACCAACTTTGAACTCCATCAACTATCGATGACGACAACTTCGCTGAAGACCACCTTCGATGATCAACTTTAGTGACAACCACATATGATGCCCAACACTGATATTCACCTCAAGCGACCAATTCCAACTAAGACTATCTCTAATGACCAACTTTTGCGACAACCACCACTAGCGACCAACTCCAAAACCACCAACTTTGCAGTTCATCTCCAATGACTATCTCTAACAACTAACTCGATTGATTGATAATTTACTAAAAGAAAAAACAAAAATAAAAAAACTCGGCTAGCAAAAGTGTTCTAAAACATAAATTTGAAATTATTAGTTTATAATGTTTAACAGTAGTCTTTTATAGTAATTTAATATTGAGGGATTATTTGAAGATGATTATGTCATCCTTATAGACCTACTTGTCATATACATCAAGAAGATTGATTGTTTCTTAACAGTCCCATCACATTTTAGGAAGAGATATTGTTTGCATCAACTCGGTAGGACTAACTTGACTATATTAATGAACAATATTTTTCTATATGCATGAAATCGACTCATTGTTGACCATGTTTATATATATAGTGAACATATAAATAGCCACCTGAAGATAATCCTATTTTTGTGCATATTCAACTCATATGTTCTACGATCGTTAAAGTATATTTATAGTATTGTTGATTATATAAATAATATTATTTTGTCTATTAAGTGCAATAGTTACATGTGGAAAATTGTAAAATATATTTATATATTGAGATCATCACTGTCTATCAATTTAAATCTGAAACTAATAATTATTTCAATTTAAACTCCAAATTAAAAATTGTATGTTAAATTAAAACTCTGAACTTTCATAAATATATAAATTTAAACCTTGAGCTTTGACAAGTGTGTCAATTTACACATTCTTTCAAATTTAGTTTAAAAAATATCATACAAAATCTTTAATTTTTTCAATTAAACTTATAAATTGTTATAAGCAACTTATAACCTTTATCAAGATTGTATTTGAAAATTGTCGATGCATAAATTCTTAGACGTGTGTAGACTTCTACAAATGTCGATTTAGCAAAATTGAGTATCATAATTTAAATAGAGAATTTTCAAATATATCTTAATTGAGAGTTTAAATCGATTCGTTTATGTAAGTTTAGAAATTTAATTGATAAAATTACAAGTCTCACATAATGTTTATTCAAATAAAATATAATTAAAAAGTTTTCCTACTAGACAAGGTTTTTTTTTTTATTAGTAGAGTAATAGAAATAAATGGTCTTAATCTCTCTCTCAATTAGATTTTGTTGGTTGCATTTATTGATTAACAAATACATATTATTGTTTAATATATTTTAGTTTCATTTGAATGATATTATAAATGAAGCTTGCAATTTTAAAAAATCAATGTAGCTTGTAATAAATTGAGTGGAATTATGCATTATCATAATTATGATCGCCTAAAGAAATAATAAATAAAAACGGCCATTATTACTTATTTGGGCTATGGTCCCACACTTTAGCTCTTTGAAAAATGGTGTGACTATAATTTAATTCACTTGTTAAAAAAATCGTATTTTGATCCTAAATTTTTAATCTTATTCTATTTTAAACATTTAAGAACGTATATTTTAATTTCTAAGTATTTATTTTTAACCTATCATTAGAATTCCATTAGAATTCCATTAACTTTTTAACATAAGGTTGAGGTGGCTTATATTTTTTTCGGCTTATATTTATTTTTCATTTATAAATCTTTTATGTAAAAAAGGTATATTTTTCATATATAGTTTTATCTTTGGATATAAAGGGGTACATATGGATCCGAGCAGGCTTATTTAGTATTTTTTTATGGTGCGAATCCTGTTAAGCGTTAGAGAAATTCTGGTCTTAAGTAGCCAATTTTTCCTAGTATAGTCGTCATTGGATTACCATTCCATTATTAGTTCTGGGGCTCGTATAAGGTATGCTTCAGCCTCTCGATCCGAGAGGGACGCGACGCGAGATGATGATGGGTCAACCGCGACTGGTGCAGCTGGTGGAACTACTGCTTTCGCTCGGTCCCTGCCCAAATTTAGATCTTAGGTCTTCTTTTAACTTCAGAGCACCACCGAAAACAAATGATGGAAATATTTCGAAATGCACATGTCACCCTAGACGCACTAAACCTAGTAGAGTTCTTCGACCACTATCAATGATTTAAGTTCTACTGTTTTTTATGTCAACAAAAAGACGCTATAAGTCTTATGTTTTTTCTCCAATTGGAATCTATAAGCAAATTAGAAGAAAATAGAATAGAATCAATCATCGATATTTTGTAGAATATAATAGAATTGATATATTAGTGTAGAAGATGTTTGGTAGAGATCTATCCATTTTTCAAGTAAATTTTTTTTTCTCAATCATCAATATATTTTTTTTCTATGTATTTTTCTCCACTCTACTCTATTATGAGAATTTCTAAACCCTAGAATAAAACAACCCATGGCAAGCAAAATAAATTGAGAAAATGCAAATAAATGCAACCCATATAGAATAAACTCTAAGAAACTGCAAATAAAAACTACCTCAATAAATTAAGGGTCTAAATCCTCTCCCTTTCCGTTGCTATCAAACTGATTAAAACAATAATAACAATCAGTGGTCAATTTAGATTTTTGATAGTAATTGAATTAAAATAAAGTTTAGTCTCTAACGTCTATGTCTGAAGTGTCTTTAATAAATTCTTAAACTTTTAAGTTTGTGTTTAATTGGTCACCTTCCTAGACATATTCGAAAAATTCTAAAATTTGTTTGATCATTTTCATATGAAATTGAATTTTATGTTTATTAGAACCCTACAATTTTAATTTTGTGGAGTAGATGTTCATGGACTCTAAAAAATATTGAATACAACAAGAATCTATTAGACACAAAATTAAAAAAACAAAAAAATGAAAAATTTTAAAAACATATTACATACAAAACAAATTCTATTTCATGTTTTTATACTATTAGTAATTGAATTTCAATTTAAAGAATGATCCAAAATTAGTTTGATATTGTATTTATAAATCATAAACTAGTTGTAAATATCCTGCATTATGTATTAGGTTAAGTCGGAGATCTAAAACAAAAAAAGTGAAAGTTTCAAAAACCTATTAGATACAAAACAAAATTGTAGTTCATGTTTTTATATATGTGTTTGCTATTAATAATTGAATTTCAATTTAAACAATGGTTCAAAAAATTAGTTTGATATTAAATTTAAAATCACAAACTACTTGTAGTTACCCATTATATATTAGATTAAATATAAACTATTATGAATATGTTGTTGGTTAAAAATATATATTATAAATATCATTATATAATATCGTATAATTTATAATACATTATACAATACTTATTTTAATTTAATAAAAATGTATTTAGTTAATAACATGAAATACTATATTTATTAATATTTTTATTTCTAAAATACAATTATGCATGGGGTTGTCAACAAGTTAGATTCAGTGAGATTGAAGGAATTTTTTAGACTAACTCGAAAATGATTTTACAATCCAAAAGAACTGAAACGAGCATGCAACCCAACTCTTATATTTGTTGGATGGTCCGATTAGAGGACAACACACTTGGAATATAAACAAAAAAATGTTAAATTAAACCGTCTTTCTTGTAGGTACTAGTTATGAAGATTTTATCAAATCATAAGAATTATTTATGAAGTTTCATCACATCGTAGGGACCAAATTTATAATTTAAGTTAAAAGCAAAACAACAAACCCACGCCTCATAAACAGAAAAGAACAGAACTGAGACCCACACACCATAGGAACACAACAAAGCAGAACAACTCACTTGGAACACATAAATGCAACATGAGAGGCCTTCAACACAAAAACATAGTCTACAAATAATTGAACAGGAGGTTCTTCCTCGGTTTTTTTTTTTTTTTTTTTGGTTGATAATGGCTGGAAATGTTTTTGGAGATTTCCATTGTTGGGAGCAAAGATTAATATCGATATCGATACACACATCGAGGTTTTGTTTTTACAAATATATCGATAAAAATTTAATATCAATGGAATCACAAAATCTATAAAATTTATTTAGATTAATAATTTAGTTGTTTTTTACTCTCAAACAAAAATTTGGATATTATTATTAGTATTCTTATTCATATTGGACTAAATAGATATAAATTAAGTTTTTACGAGCATTTATAAAGAATGTTGGACAACTTCATGAAATGTCGAGTTCTTCGATTTAAGAATATATCAACATGTTGATAGATACTTTTATTAGTGCAAGAGAAGAGACTTTGCACCTTTAGCATAAAGAATGAGAGAGATGAGAGAGTTGCCCATGCGAACCCTAGGACTTCAACTATTAAAATATATTCTAACTACTGAATATATGGTGTCGGTTTAGTTCGGGTTGAACCGGCTTCAAATTCCATCAACTTGCAAAACCAAACCAGAATCTAGTACAACAAAAAGTCAACCTCATTCAAACGGAATATTTTTCTGATCTAATCGACCTACTTATATTATCGGATTATTTGAACATCTTTAATTTATATTTTAAAATTTAAAATTCAAAATTTATATACACCGAAAATATGGAACCCAAAAACATTCTTTTTTAAAAAATTTATAGGTTTAAATCCTATTTTAGTCCATGAATTTTAAATCTTGTTCTATTTTGGTCCCTAAAATTAAAAAAATGTTCATTTTAATTCCTGAACTTTTACAAAATGTTTATTTTAGTCCATATTATTAAAATTGTGTTAACCTTCCGTAAAAATGTGAGGGAGCTTGTATTTTTAAATGACTAGACTCTAGATGTATTAAGCAAGATGAAAGTGAAGTAAAATGCAAACAACCAACAAGCCAAAATATTGAAGGATTAAGATGTTGAACTAAAAATGTCTTTAAAATTCTTCCGCTTTGCCATCTTATTCAAAATTAAACTCTAGATTTTTTTAACATAGCTAACTTATTTGGTAAGCCTACCTAAAACCATTTTGTTAAAAAGTTAACAAAATTTGAATATAACAAAGACCGAAATAAGCACATCTCAAAAGTTCAAGCACTAAAACGAACATTTCTAAAAGTTTAGAGACTAAAATATAACAATATTCAAAATTCAAGGACTAAAATAAATATTTTTAAAAGTCCAGAGACTAAAATAGAATATTATTCAAAATTTAGGAGCTAAAATAAAATTTAAACAACATAACAAACACATATTCACTCGATTCTAAAAAAATATAAAATAAAATTCAAATAGTCACACCAAATCTTTATAGACAAAAAAAAAAAAAAAAAGATATGATTCTCAAAATATATAGCACATACTTCTGACAATTATTGTGGAAACTTTCTTTCATAGTTATGAAAAATTTGTATTATGGTTGGTATCATGAAAGCTCATGCATAATATAAATCATAATATTATGAATGTAAACTTGTGATTAGCCTTGACTATTCAATTTTAATATTTTATGATTTGAACATTTAGACATGTGCGTGACTGGTTCCAATTAAAATTTTCAGCTTAAAGCCTTGAAGCATTCCAATTGAAAATCAGTTGTGTAAAAAAAAAAGTAAAGTTAATCTCAAAGTTTACAACTAAACTTATAATTTAATGTAAATGTTTTTTTCAATCCAATTTTTTTTTGTAAATGTATTCATGAGGATTTATTTAAATCAAAATACAGCTTATAATATTAAAATTGAAAAAAAAAAGTCAAATCAACCAAGGAAGAAAATTCCTATTTTTCAACCAACAAGAATCTAAATCTAATTTCCTTATTAAATACAGAAATGACTCAATAGGCCACAATGCAACAATTAGATGCACATTCTTATTAATGACTAATTTGACAAGTTTGGCTATCTGTGGGTTTTGTTACAAGAAATGACTAATTTTAAAGTGTAAATAAGGAGCAAAAATACATGTTCTCTCTGGGTTTTGCAGCTCAAAAAGTCAACAAATGCATTAAATTTTTGCCTTGAACTAATAGATCTACCTAACCCATATAAGATTATACACCTAAGACCAAGCTTATTTAAATAATCATAATTTTCAAACTTACCCTCATCAATTTTTTTTTTTTTAAAAATATTGTTGTATTGACAGTCCTATTATGATAAGGCACTAGTAATTTAATAACAAACAGTTTTCAAACCATATATTGTATAAAAGGTCAAGTTCATAACACAAGATGTGGCTGTGGAATAATTGGCTTCTGGTGTGGGTTGAGATGGACCAGAGAAGGATAAGAAGAAAAAAACAAAAGGAATAATGCTGTTTTAAACTGTATGATTAGTTGGTACTTGGTCTTGTAATAGTTTGGAAAGATCCTCCAAAAAGTTGGATGTTTTTATATGAAGAAACATGTGTTAGTTTGGTTTTTCAGCTGGAGAAAGGAGACTTTTAGATGAGAATCTTTTTCTGATGCATTTCCAAAGCATTCTGCTTTGTTTCTTTCTGTATTAAATTTAAATCAAGCAAACAAAAGAGTTTACTTGGATTATATTAGATAAGATCTGTCCTACTACAAAGTGATATAGTAGAACAAAATTGCAGCCAGCCAATCAGAAGATATGAACAAAGTACAATGTTTATTTAAATAGCTTAATGAGATAAGACTAATCAGAAGTATCAGTTTTGGTAGAAATAAGTACCTAATGGCTACGGATATACGACGATCCTTTCGATCCCGGACGCCAGTCAGTCGACACAATCATGTGTAGGCAAACTTCCATGATAGCACCAGCAGCATGGTTCCATGTCCTCTCTTGTTATCTGATCCTTGCAAACTTCATAAAAATCTCAGCATAGCCACGAGCAATGGCGGCAGACTCGCAACGACTGCTTCCTGGCACATAAGTATAACCGTGAAGAGAAATTGTAACTACAGCCACTGAGGCAGTTCAGGCTGCAGGGAATTGTGTGCTAGAAATATGTAAATCCCTTCTTATACTAGAGGTGATAAGAGTGGGAGTCTAGAATCACCTGAATAGTGACAAGCATAAGAGTCCATTTTGAACCAAAGCTCTACACATGTTGTGCATGAAAGCCCAAGTTTAATATGTATAAACTGTTTAAACATATCAAAAAGTTCATTCAGAAGTGTTCATTGATAAAAAGAATTCATCAACTTAACCTAACATTTGGCAAAGTTGTTGTTGTTCTGTAACTAATATCTGTTATGACACTTAGATAAAGCTGAAAAAGGATAGTTTTGTTTGTCCGTTGCAGTTGCATCTAGTTGGAAGTTGACAACCACAAGGGAGGTTGCATCTACGCAAAATACAGGCACCCCATTTATTAGAGCGCCATCTACGAATATGATCTCTTGTCTGTAATTGATTTTGAACATCAAGCTAGGAAATAAACGAATGTTTGGAAATATTATCTCCAAACAAAAGGAGGCTAGCTGAGGTGCCATAAAATTCCTAGGACGCAAGGACTCCATGGCATCAGCAACTGAAAGCACACCACATCAACAAAGAAGCCATGTTACACTATCCTCATGACCAACCTCAGTCACTATCGAATGTATCTGCGAGGAGAGATCGACTAGCTTTCTCGAATTAGAAGGTTAGTCCAAACTCCCGTTAAGCAATAGGAAATCACTCACCTTAGCATGAAGGGACTATCGACATCCAAGATAAGCGTTGTACTAATTTGCTAGAGCATAGAGCACCTTTCAAGCCAAGGGTCAAACCAAATCGAACATCGCCCATCACCAATATAATATAGAACTAAGAACCTCAATCTATCATGAATGCAAGGGGTAGCCCGCCAACATTAAGACGAAGACTTAGATACTAGCCGCCCAAATATTTCATCCCCGCAAACTATATGTCTCCACTCATGCTACCCACAAGGACCTAGAACGAAGCAGAATAAGCCATAATAGCTTCATGGCCGTAGCAACATTTCAAGGAGTATGACGGATGCTAAAGACCATCCTAACTACTCGAAAGACAAACATCCGACCAAACAACCTTAGCCCCACTAACGCTTTTTAACTTCCTAGCTTCATGGCTGCAACAACATTTCAAGGAGTATAACAGATGCTAAAGACCATCCTCACTACTCGGAAGACAACCATCCGACCAAACAACCTTAGCCCCACCAACGCTTTTTAACTTCCCTCTCCAAAGGTAGGAGTGAAGCAAGTGATCAAAGTCCTGAACGACTTTAGTAGGCAAACAAACACACTTGTTCAATAGACTTGGAAGCTTTGCAGAACAAAATGAGTTGTAACCGACCACCAAAAAATAGTCTTAGCAGACCCCTTCTTTACACGAGTAGTAACTCTTTCCAACAGAGGTAAACAATTTGCATACGATAGTCTTCCCGAAATAGGAAGCAGGCCAAGATAACAAATTGGAAAAAAAGTCAACGGGAATCTCAAGAATGCTGAAAGACCTTCAGCCTCACCAAGAGACATGCCAACACAAAACATCGAACTCTCACCATTATTAGCCACAAGATGAAACAACACTTGAAACTTTCTTAAAACATTCTAAAGAAAGCCAAAGAACCACAAAGCACCATAGATCATCAAATCATTAACAAAATAAAGATGAGTGAACCGAAGTTGATCACAACAGTAATGAAATTGAAAACAAGAGGGTGGAGATAAAAAAAAAAATATGTTGTGAAAGATTTGGTCTTTACCCATCAAAACATGTTTAGGTTGTATTAACTTTAATCCTAAATTTTTAATTTAATAAAAAATAGTACCTCAATCTTTATAACAATCATAATCTTAAACTTTATAAAGTACTATACTTTTAATCCTCTAACCAATCCTTACTCCAAATATCATTGAAAGAAAATCTTTTTTTATGCATTCAATTAATTATAAAACATATCTACATCATAAAAACTATATCAATTTTTTTTTTTGAAATTTATGAACTTGACAAAGTTAGTCCATAGTTCATTTGTATATTTGTGAAAAATTTTGTTTTATCGAAACTAATGAGTTAAAAATTTTAGATGATTTTAGGTTAGAATTATGAACAAATTAGTGAAATTGAAGGTAAAAGTTACGACGCTAAATTAAATTTTAGGAGTCAATTTCCAATTGATACAACCTAAAAAGTTCACGGGTATTTATTTAATGAAAATAAAATTATTTTTAGATATTTTTAACTGATGGCTGACAAATATATATATATATATATATATATATATATATATATTTTTTTTTTTTTAAAAAAACATGAAATTGGAATTGATTAAAATATAATTCTCTAACTTTCATTAAATCTAATCAATCTCCAAACGTTAATACATTAACATTACACACCCACGCCTTAATACACAACTACCAAAATCATGATAATTTAACCTGATTTTTAAGTAAAAGTTCTTTCATCATATATTGACTTAAATTTTTGCTTTCTAAAGTACGAAATTGTTTTCATAGGCACATTCCACCAATAGGAAAAACTCATTCCCAAGTTATGGTGAGGATATATTTGAATTGATGAAGATATTTCAATAATACATATTCACTTGTACATTAAGAACTATTCAACCTATAATTTGCCCTTCTTATGTTCCTTATCAAGGGAACAAACCAGTCTAACGTAAGAAAACAAATCTGGACTAGATAATGTTTAGTAGTTCTTTGTACTTTACATAATGTCTTAAAGAATAAGTTCAAAGGCCAAAATAAACTTAACTTAACAGTAATTAGCATGACTTTCGTTCTAAGAGGTCAAAGGTTTGATCCCTCAACCTATAATTGTTGTACTCAACACCAAGTCCAAAGCTGAGGATAAGCTCAGATTTCAGTCTCTACGAAAACCCCACGGTGAATTGTTTGTATGAGAAGTGAAAAGAAAGCAAATGGATGAAAGAGCTCTAAAGGAGTCTGCACTTTTATTTCAAGCTAGAAGAGATCGCCACCAAGAGTCTTACATCATATCAATACCCTGTGAAACAAGTTGATGTTGATTGTAACCAACTCAAGTACTGCAACGACTACAAAATCTATCGGGGTTGAAAGTAAAAACGAGATTCCAATCTAGAGACATGCTATAGTTTTATAATTGTGATGATATTAGGGTAAATCATTAACAGATCCCAAGCACCAGAAAACATAGCAAGGCTACATCAATCATATGAAAAACAACTAGATAGCATTGTAATAAACTACATACGAGATTGGACAGTAAATTGCAATACCACTTTTTCGTGTCCCAAAATTCATAATCCTTCCCGACAATGCAAGTGTTTACACTACAGGTCCCAAAAATTGAAACAACTGCAACAAATCTAGTCCATCTAGCGTCCACGCCCACGACCACGGCCACGGCCACGTCCTCGTCCACGTCCCAAAGGCCTCCCTGTAGTTGGAGTAGAGTGAGGAAATGCATAAGGAACACATTGGATAATGGGTAGCATATGATTCAATATATACAATTTGACTGGCGGAAAATGACCATAAAGTACATGCCAGAATGCAAGGATAACACATACCTGCAGTTGGTTTCTTGGGCTTGACCCTGGGTGTCTCTTCAACAAGTAAAGTCTCAAGATTCAAGCTGTCAGGTAGAATATAATATCTGATGTTGTTACCCCTCACACTTAAATGATCCATGGTAACTGGATTTTTCCCCTTTAGAGTAAGCTTCACAGCTTTCAAATGTGTATTCATGCTGATATCCACACCTAAGTAATACAAGAAAACAACCCATCAGGGATCCGTAATCTCGACCAATACCTAGGTTTTAAGAGAAAAGAGTACGTACTTCTACTTTAAGTTCATGCAATGTCATTGAATATTTTTATTAACGAACGTAATATCATTGAAGTAATGCTCAATGATATTCATCTAAGTAGCGCTAGAGATTGTTTTAGAAATAATTTGTTGAATTCAGAAGAAATATGTAATGTAACTTAGATGCTTCATGCTTCAACGTATCATGGTCAAAAACAAGAATTTTCAAGGCATAAGTGGAATGTAGGTTATCGAGCCTACTGTACATATTGAGACATTAATTTATAGCCAATGTTTAAAAAGGGTATTGAGGCTTACAACACTTTGCAATAATTTGTTGAATAATATTAGTTTGTCGCAGTTTTAAATTTCTAGGATAAGTCAATCAAATAACAGTAATCTTAAGGATATCGTTTTAAAATTTTTGTCCAGTGGAAAATGGGAAGTGATTTTTCTTTTGTTCTTTCTACTTTTACATGATTATTAAGTTTTTTTAGCAATACTTGGTAAAGTGTTTTTAATTAAATTTGAGACTTACGCTTCAAAACATCTTGAGGCTACTCCTCACCTCTTTCAGAGGACCGCCTTTAGCCTTTTAAAACATTTGGCTTATAATCTCATCTGAAATCCTCCAACAAAAGAGGTAACCAACTAAAATTATGACAAAGACCAAACTCTTCCGTAGAAACAACTTATACGGAAAAAAACTCCCGTAAATAACTAAATTCAGTAGTGGCAGCATAGAGAAGTACATTTTGTATGGGGGGTTGTCAACAACAAATGTAATGTAATCATAACTCACCAACTTCTAAGGCACCCATTAAAATGGAGTTGGACTTCCCTTCCATTGTCTCTTTCATTAAATAGAGAAATAATGGCCTCCTACTAGAATAGTTATGAAAACTGATGGTTGGAATTTACGGGGTCAAACCAGAAATATAGACGATGAAAATGAAACCAAAACCAAAACCAAAACCATAGGCAATTTTGGGGGATAATTGTGGAATGCTTGTTGGCTCTTTCCATACAGAAATTGGTAGTTGGATTGACTTTATAGGAAAGATTGATACGGTTCAATTAGAAGATGGCCAAGCCAAGACATAGAGGTAGAATCCATTGATTCATTCAATTTTTTCTCTTTTAAAATCACCTTTAATAAACTCTCGGAGACCTTGCTAAAGCAGAAAACACCTTTGATTAAATCAGTTTGGAAGTTTGACGCCCCTAGGAAGGTTAAGATGTTTGTGTGGTCAGCTACATGTAGAAGCCTCAACACCCCAAGAGAAGCTCAAAAAAAGTTCCCAAACTGGGTTCGCTCCCCTGGCTTGTTCCTCTTTTATTCCAATGGGGAATCCCAATATAACCCTAACCAACACTGTCTTGTTTTCTATATATATATATATATAAACAATTGCTTTCATTGAAAAAAATATAAGGACATAGAGAAAACCAAGCCCATAGAAAACCTCCACTAGAGAAAGGGTTTTCAACTAAGTAAGATCTTGCCTAGGGGATAGTTACAAAAAGTTTTCAAAACGGAAACCAAAAGAGAAACATGGAATCTCACCAAGAACCAAACCTCACAAGGGTCTCCATCCATACCACGGAACATCCTATTGTTCCTCTCCCCCAAAGATTCCGTTGTCCTCTTTTCTATAGAGGATGGTCTTTCGTTTTCAACAAAACTGGTTTATCTTTTACCTACCTAGCTTGGTTAACAATTATTTTTGGAGCACTCACCAGCCTGATGGCTTAAATGTAAGGACAAGATCTTTTGGAATTGTGCTTCTATGAATATTTTGAGAGAGAGAAATATCTTAGATTATATTTGTAATTGTGTACCACACACATTTTTACGATGGTTTTCCAAAGACAATTGTAATTACAGTCTTCTTATGAATATGATTCAACTCTTATTGGAAGGCTCTTCTTTTATAGCTCTATTGGGCAGGGTTTTCTCTACCAGATTACTCCAGGTTAGTCTTTTTGCTTCACTTGTAACATAGTCTCTCACCCAAAAGAGAAAAAAGGTAACAATTCACAAAAGAATGGCATATGGGCTACATAACCCAAAACTAATGGACACCGGAAGAATTTTGTTTAATCAAGACTAAGTTAATGTCATTCTAGGGCATGTGAAAAACAGTTTAAGTTATGAGGCAATGTAGGAGGGTAAAGGCTAATAACAAACAAAGGTCATTTGTGACCGCTCAACTAACTATGTTTCCATCAGTAAGGCACAATTCTAGTTGGTTGCTTTTTTTTTGGTTATTGCATAGTCTCTTATCCCCAAAAAAAAAAAAAAAAAAAAAAAGTATATAAAACAAAAAAAAAAAAAAAACAAAATATATATATATATATATATATATATATATATATATATAGTTCATTGAAGAATGGCATTTGGACTATAGAATCCGGAACTGCTAGGGTTAACCAGAAAATGTTTAGTCAGACTAAGTTAACATCACTCTAGTGCAGGTGAAAAACAGTTCAAGTTAAAAGTTGAAGTATATTCACTTGGTTTACGAAACAATCCCTACAAAACAAAGGGGAAAGAAGGAATTGTAGGGGTCATTCCATAAAAAAATGACAAGACATTCTAAACATTTGTTTAAATCTACTGATATGTCAGGAAATAGAATGGATATTCAGCATCAGTAGACAGTAGTCAATAGTTCAAATTGTTTTGATAATTAAAAACAATAAAGAGAAATCATCTCATCCTCCCAACGCCCAGAAGACAAAGATTCAATTTCCCGTAAGCAACCCATGAGTTTAATACTAATATTCTTTAAAAAAAGAAAAAGAAATTGATGATAATACTAATTTTTAAAATTAAAAATGGGAGCGGGATAGTGATTCTCCAAGTGCGCACTTGCCAGAACCCAAGAGTTGCAGAAAAGTTCAAAGAAGAAAATAGAATGGAAATTGGAAGTTCAAAAACCCTCAGCCGCAAAGTTGGTAAACCTAGGGTTTAACGAGGTTTAAGAAAGAGAGATAGAGACGAGACCTGTGATAGTGCCATGGACAACAGTTCCATTTTTTAGCTCGATTGAGACAGTCTCATTGTTGAGCTTCATCAAAAACCTGCATCAAAGCCAAGTTTCTAAAAATAAAAAGGGCATCAAAGAACAAGTAGATGGAGAGGAAAAGGAGGGTAAAGATAGAAAAGAGAAGAACATACCTAACAAGCTTCATGATTGCAGAGGAAATGAAGAATGCAGGTTTCAAACAACGAAGCGGGGGAGAGGAAATTGGGAGATTGCCGCGGTTTGGACCTCCTCGATTGGGTCGAGATGTTGAAGTCGAAGCCCTTTGCCAAGTTAACTGTATCTTATTGCTCAAGAGATTTTCAAGGAATTCATTGGTTGAATGGAAAGGAGGAAAGGAAGTTTGATGAAAAATATGAAAGAATTCAATGGAAGGAAGTGAGTATGGATTGTGTTATGTTATTTTGCAGATTTTCGAATAAGGCCCAATGCTAATCGGGTAAAGAAGCCCAATGTGCAAATCAGATCCAAAATACGCAGAAATTTAAACATACTCTAACTAAGCATGTTTTACTGGGAAGAAATTCAAGGAGAAAGTAAATATCTTTAATGACAACTTCAATCTTCTCTAATTCTTCACTTCACGATCTCTGCAACTCTTCTTCGATCTTGAACAAGACACACCACTAAACCTTCTACACTATTCTCTGGCAAGGAAAAGGTTTGTGGAACCTTTTTTGAAAGATAGTGAAGAGGTTTTACAGAGAAATTTTTCTTTCTGCAATTTTGAGTGATGGGAGATTGAAAGAGTGAGAGAGGATTGAGAGTGAGTATGAGAGAAGAACTATTCTTCTGTAAGTTCTATGTTTTTCTAATGCAGAACACTTCTGCACAACAAGTGAGGGGAGTTAACTCCCCTTCCCACTCACGTTAACTTCTCTATAAGTGTATGAGAGTTATTATTTAATTTATTAAATTAAAGCAAATTCAATTCAATTAAATTTAATCATTATTAATTAATTAAATATCATATATTTAATAATCTTTCATTTGAATCATATTCAAATGTATTTTCCTTTCATCAAAAATAGTTTTAACATGAATCTCATTCATATTAAATTTAACCTATAATTTTAATATGAATCTCATTCATATTATTTAATATTTGAATCTTATTCAAATACATTATTCTCTCATATATAGTTTAGTTTTAAATTTTATACAAAATTAACTTTATAATATAATGTATCTATATACATTTTATTCATTGTATCATATACAATTAACATAAATTCCCTTATAATTTGGACAATTCAAATTCTTTCAAAACTAAATAATCCTCGTGTTTATCCTTAGTGAGCTAGCAGGGGAACCTAATAGACCAACAGATTGGAAGCTCAATGATTCACCATTAACTAATTAAACTATTTAATTATGTTAATGAACATTCATTAAATGTGGGTCACACCACTAAAGACCCACTATTGCACTCTTTGCATTATAGAATATTTTTGTGATTGTGGATATAACCATTACCAGTAAGTGATGCATGGTTAATGTGATGAAATAATGGTGTATATTGCAATGGTGGAGTATGCATTGTGCATGTAAGTTTTCCTAGCAAAATCCAAGTATAAATTCTACAAGGTTACCTGGTAAGCCCAGGGTCAAACACAGGGACTATGGAGACAGTATGCGATAGTGATTTCTGATAACTTTGTGGTGACAAATGAAACAATGTGTTGGTTGGTATGTTATTTAAGGTATAGATTCTATGCGGCGTAATTGAGAAAAGAGTTAATAACACGAAAGTACAATGAGTATGCAAGGGAACGGGTTGAGAAGGGATTTAGCTAACACTTCCTAAGATTGTGTTCACGTTATGCGATCATGCTACACACATACAACAACAAGTCATCTCTCAATGCAAATGCTATAGCTCCTAGTTTTAGAACGCATGCGATGTATACGATGATGTCTATAGGACTTATGTCTAAGCCTCTACTTTTTCTATGCGATGATGAATGACACACACATACACAAGGCGACTGCATACTATCATAACCTATTTCTAGGGTGCCTGCGATGCATGTTAGCAAACAGTGCTTATCTCTAAGTCTCTATCTCTTGCGTATGCGGTTCTAATCTTGCTCTCTCAAGTCTAGATTCTAACCTAGCTCTCTCAAGTCTAGGTTCTTTCTTTAGACTCTCTCTCGAGTAGCTCTAAAGGGGTGATGGATACATACATAAGATAAGATGGTCCCATACAATGAAGATCTTAGGTCATATTAGCTAAGTGCTTCTCAACCCATTCGAATGTTTAGCTACTCATGCATAATGTAAAGAGAGTGAGTAGATATAGAGATGCAAGTTCCATTTTATAAATGAAATCAAGATACAGGATGACAATGGAAAGTAAAGATAAGAAGATGTTGTTTCTTTTGGCTTGATACAAACATTACATACCTAATGAATAGTTGGATGTTTAAAAATGCTTGATCCAAGCATGCATCAAATCTATTATTTTCATTTATAGCCTCGAGAATTTCACAAGTTCCAACTTCTATGCTTGGTCTTTGAAGGCCAGATTTTGGTGCTTACAGCTAAACATTCATTTAGGGCGTTGGGGAAATGAGTGAGTTGTTTAATCTATTGAGTTTTTAAGTCTTTAGTCATGGAGTCAACAGTGTGAAGAGAGGAGTTAATAACTTGTGGAATTGATGTTTTATATTCGTGGGACTCTTGAACTTCTTGGGCCAAATAAGAAGTGGAGTTACCCCTGACAGGAATGGTGTTCTAAATCTCTTGGTAGTCTCGTAGTTTGTAAACTTTGTAAACATATTGTTATTAATAAAATAAATGTTATTTTATAAGCATTTACTCAATCCAATAAACTAATATCCGATGTTATTTTATGTAACATAAGCATGTATGTGGAGACATACAAGTGGATCGTGCTTTAAGTGATAACCTAAATGGTTTGTAATATATGGATAAAGGAGGGATACTTTACCTTGGTGACAGTACGGATACGACTTGCTTTGTAGATGTTACAAGTGTTGTAAAGTGCTACAAATGATCTGATCCTGATCATTCATGTGGAGATATGCGAGTGGGATTATCCTATACAAAGAGTTTGTATAAGGCCGAACCACGAAATGATTAGTCTCTTTATATAATGTCGTTGATAATTGAGACTTACATTTCACTATGATGACCATAGATGATATGACCTGAATCCTGAGTGAGTTGGGAACTCCTGCCTATGAGGACAGACATTCTATTTGTATGGGTGAGAGTGACCAGATTTCCAACTCAACAAGCCTACCATTTTGGGGATTCGTCTGATTGAGGAGCTAGGAACTCAGCCATACAAGAAGGAATTCACTCCTTCCCTGAAGTAGGGGTAAGTAGATAAATTGCTCCCTTAAGGGCTAATTTCGGGTCTTGAATATAGTAGCACATCCTCTTTTGGGAAGAGAGGACTTAGTCATAGTGGGACTATGACTTATTGTTCATCAGAGGAATCAGTGGTACTTAAGGAGTTAGATGTAATTACAGGGGAAAAATGGTATCTGTAGTACGAAGAGTGCAACTGTCGGTCTTTAGTGGAGTGCTCAGCAGTTAATGGATGGTGGATATCGTAATTAGAGAATTTAATCAGTTATTCACATACCGTTGGAGCTTCAAGCTACAGGTCTATAAGATTCCCTTGGTAGCTTAATGGGTTCAAGTTGAGAATCAGATTTTGGGTTAGTTTGAAGTATTCAAATTAACAAGAGGGAATTTGATTATATATGATATAATTAAATTAATTAAATTATATATAATATAATTAATATAGTGTATTTGATACATTATTAGATTGGAGGAATTAATATAAATATGATTTATATTAAATTCCATAAAATAGAAAAAGAACTATGGTTTATATGTTGTATATGATGCAATATTAAAACTATAGGTTATAAATATAATATGATAAGTTAGTTATTGTATTTATTTATAATAATTATATGATAATTAATAATTCTTTTTCTCAATAACTGACTTGAGTGGAGGTTATTTGCGGTTTTATGGTAACTGTGAGATAAAAAGATTTTTTTTTCAAATCATTAGAACACACAATTCGAAACATCTCACAAGAACACTATCGAGTAAAATGTGTTTTACTAAACAATAGCTTAACAGAGACTATACGATCAAGTATCAAGTTTACTATACAATAGTTACTCGTTGCTACACGATCGAGTATCAAGTCTATACGATAAGCTTCTTCTTCTACATGATCATACTTGATTGTCTACTCGATCGCTTACTTCCTTCATTCCTCTATCCAAAATTATACAGAGCCCACAACTCCTGGATTCTCACACTGAGAATACCAAGGTAACCCTGTGGTGGTGCCTTATTTTGTTCGAGGATCGAGGATCGAGTTATACTCGCTGGTGATCGAGGATCTTCCAGTTGCTTGTTAAGATCGAGTTCTGATCGTTGCGTTCGTGCTGTTTGGACGCGTTCAAGTCTGATCGAGGGAAATACGTGAAGAAATAGTTCTTCAAAGGTATTATACTCAATCCCCTTGTATTTACTTAAGAAGTATGCTGTAATTTATTTTTTTATACATAACTGTTTCTATATGAATGTAAGTGTATGTGTTATTTCTTAATGGAATTTGGAACGATATGCTTCCGCTCACTGGTTCTCTAGTTTTAGAGTTCCTTCCACTGGTCTCAGAGCTAGGTTGTTCTGATATTCCAAATTCCATCATTGTATTGAATTTCTTTTACAATCTTGGTGGGTTTTATGAATTCTGCAATGCATAAGTCTTAAGTATGGTTGTGGATTTTGTTGATGGATGTTTTTGGGATGATTGCCTCTGTTTAAAGCTTTCTTTACGTTTTCAAAGTTATTTTCTAAGGGTCCCTACGTTTTTTGGCATAATTAACAAGCAATCGAGTTTGTATTCAAGTTTTTTGTTGTTTTTGAGTCATTCGTGATGAAGTTTCAGATGCATGGAGATGTTGTTTGCTTCGAGGAAGAAGACCAAAGGTTGGTCGCATCGTGTAGCCTAGGCTAAACGATTGTTTAGATTTGGCTATGCGATCGTGTAGAAAAGTTCTACTGGATTATGTAGTATTTGCTAAATGACCGCATGGCTAATGCTATGCGATCGCGTAAAGAGTTTACTCGATTGTGTTGCATTGGCTACTTGATCGCGTAGACGCTCGGAGTAAATGATCGCATAGAGTATATGATATTCAACACATGGCGCGTGCATTAAACGATCGTGTAGACCAACATGGTTATCGCATAGTCACTGGCTACTCGATCACTCGGTATACGATACTCGACAGTTGCTCTTCTATCGTTTAGAAAATCATGCTTCATCGCATAGTCGTTGTCTACTCGATCGCATGGCATATGTTGATTGATGTGCGCTGCACGATCGCGTGGCTTTCATGCTCATCACATAGTCAAAGGCACTCGATCTACGCTACACGATCGTTTATACTCGATAGCAATTACTTGACAATCTGAAGGAGATGCTACATGATCAAGTGATGAGGCTTCGCACGGGTGGTTCAAGACCCGGTTTGCCTGTTTGAATTGGTTGACTCGATGCTCTTTGTAATAGTTAGCTTTATTTTTTTGGTTTTGAGGCTAATTATCCCAGTCCATCAATTTTATTTAATGTACATGTGATGTATGTTTGTTTATATGCCATAATGTATGACATATAGATTTAAAACCCACCATAGGTTATGCATTTATTCATGCATCATCTTTATATTATAAGTATTATAATATAGTAGTTTGCATGATTAAATTACTTTAAAGCATGCTCATGCATCATATAATATAAGAGTTATAATATATGCATGCATTAAGCATATCCATGCATCATCTTTATATTATAAGTGTTATAGTATAAGGGTGTATGAGAGCATCTATGCTTAGTTCATTACTCGTGATATATAAAAGTTATATAGTAGTAATGAATGAACATTGCATGAAGCATGACACTTAGGTGTATTTATAAAAGTTATAAATACCTTATGGATGTCTAGCTTAGCAATGTAGTTGATTTTGATTGTTTCATTCTTTATAAGTGTTATAATTAATGAAGTTATAATTAAAATCAATAAGAAAGAGTTGCATGCAAACTTAGGCTTTAATCATGTTTTAAAAGAGTTTTAAAATTTGATTGAGATAGACCTATGATCACAATTCTAATGAGATTAGATACCTAAGTATAATCTTTTAAATCAGTTTAATAGGATTAAATTGATTTGAATAAAAGATTAAATTTGTAATAAATCTATCTATAAGGGACCTTTTGTCTAAGGCGGGTTTTGTCTAGGCTTGGGTATTTAAGCTGACAGAAACGGAACACCCCTACTTGGGAACCTACCTGGAAAGGTGAATTAGATAAATTTGCTACAAGCATGCAATTGTTGATAATATTTGTTAAAGTGTTTAATGAATGTTGATCAAAGTTGTTTAATTTTCCAAAGTAAGTGTTACTTTTGGGCAAACTTAAACAGTCATTTAGTAAAAATAATTAGCCGTATTTTTTCTAAGTAAATTAAACCCTATGTTGTTAAAATACTCAGTGTGAGGAGATGATATATATGATATGTCAATTCCACTCACGTTTCTCCCTTAATGTTCACATCGTGAAACTCATGCTTGGCCTCGTGGCGCCCTGGGAGCGTTACCCTTCGGATGGTTTTGCATGGGTCAATATCAAGATGAACGGAGAGAGTATTTATAGTAAGTGGGAGAAATATGTGTGTCAACATATCTTGCGGTCTCTTTCATTGGTTTGCACCGTGAGACCTTTTTGCATGGCCTTGAGGCGCCCTGGGAGTGTTCCCCTTCAGATGATTTGTGCAATTGGTCAATATTAAGGCGAACTTCAGAAATGGATAGGGTCGCTTTAGTTTTTGCTCCAATCTATTTTTTCCTTCGGTTGACTGCTTAGGGTGAAACTCTAGGATCTAAAATGAAGGGTCACACTTACGGGAAATTGTTAAGCAAGTTAATGATTTCTTGACCAAATCAATGATGGCTAATCATTATAGGAATAAGAGTTATTCTGGTGTAATGGTTTGTTGAGAGTGTCTCAATTAAGTGGAGGGATAAATTAACTACCTTTCGGTGGCTTTTGTCCTAAACCAATGAAGTGTTATTGCAAAACTAGATGTGATATGGGGTTTCATGCGTTATTTTATTAAATGTGGAAAATGGATGATATGCGTTGATGGAATTACGTTGTGCACTCAAGTTTCCCAAGCGGAATCCAAGTGTAAATTCTTTTGAGTTTCCTGGTAAGTCCAGGGTCGATCACAGGGACTTGTGAAAATAGTTTGCATTGATAATTTTCTTATGAAAACTTTGCAGTAACCGGTAAATAAATAAGGTGGTTGGTTTGTTGTTGCGTTAATGAAAATAATAATAAATGCGACAGAGTTCGAAAAGAGTTGGCAATGGGAAATACGATGAATATACGGTAAATGGGTTGAGAAGGGTTTCGGCTAACACTCCCTAGGTTGCGTTCATGCCTTGCAATCATGCAACATGCATACAATAGTAAACCACCTCTCGGCGTGAATGCCACGACTTCTAAGGCTAGAACGCATGTGATAAATATGCGATAAGTCTATAGGGTTTACACATAAACCTCTATTTCTATTTATGCGATGACAACATGACATTCACACAAATATGTGACTGCATAATATCACTCCTATTTCTAGAATGCATGCGATGCACATTGACAAACAGAGCTTATCTCTAAGTCCCTATTTCTTGTTTATACAGGCCTAATCTTGCTCTTTCAAGTCAGATTCTAACCTAGCTCTCTCGAGACATTAGGTTCTTTCTTTATATTCTCTCTCGAGAAACTCTAAAGGGATGTTTCGCACAACATAAAACAAGACAATCGCAAGCAATGAACTTCCTAGATCATGTTAGCTTAATTCCTTTCAACTCATTCAACTAGTTTAGCTACTCATGCATATTAAGAGAGTGAGCAGATGTAGAAATATAACTTCCATTGGATGATAAAAGATGAAGTACAGAATAACAATGCAAGTATAGTAAAGAGCCTGGAGCAATTTCTTGCCACTAGGTGTTACACTGTTCTACTCGTACTCTAAAGATATTCTCGCTTTCTCGAGAGTCAACCCGCTCTCTACTCTTACGCCCAAGGTTCTCTCTCGAGCCGCCTTGGACGATCTCCGGTGTCACCACTCTTCTTTCGCTCCACCGTGAAATGGAAAAGAAAACTATGAACAGAGGTGTGAACTTGTAAAGTGATGGAGTGATCAACTGTTTAACCCCTTCTCTGAAGAATGCACTTGATATTTATAGGACATCAAAGGTGAAAGGCGGCTTCTCTCTCCTGGTTGTACAGATGGGATAGCTTTTAATTCCTAACTGATGCGCCGGATAATTGTCACCGATAAAACTGGATGTACTTTGTGACCGTTATCGACTGTTAACTTAATTTGGATCCGATTGTTGTCAGCTTTCTGTCCCATCGATCTTAATTGTCCTTTTGTCTGGATGTGCCCACCATGTTACAGTGATTCTTCTTGGATAAATATTTGCGAGTGCGATCAACTCAAAGTCTTGCGGTGAAGTTGTGCTCGACCGATGAATTCCTATGATCGCAATCTCTGCAATGCATTAACGCATATTCTGCACACAAAAAAAAATACAAAAATCAATAATTCCAATGCGCTGACGCACGCGACCACAATATTATAGATTTTATGCTTAATGGACGCAATTTATCATTTTTCATCAACGCAATCTAACATTGTTTAATAACTTAGCACTATGATAACGCACATTTCTGCCCGATATGAGGGTTTATTTAGATTTTGCTAAACCTGATTGGATTTGTTTTAAAAGAGTTATGCTAAAATCTAACATAGATCAATATGTTTGTCTTTTAGCAAAATGTCAATGTATGATTTTTTGTTAGTTGCCTTTTCTACTTTGACCGATTACATGATGTGGAAAGAGTCTATTAAAATATATTTCATGGTAAACGACCTCGATTTTGTCATGTTTGAGGAGTGTTCTCAAGTCCCAAATCCTGATGCACTGCGAAATGTTCGTAATGTATATGAGGTGTGGATGAAGGCTATTGGCAAGCATACCTGATGCATTGGCCAAAAGGGTTGAGAACATGGTCATTGCACGTGAGATCATGGACCCGTTGTAAGAATTATTTGAACGTAATTTCTCACTTTTTAAGCAAAATGGGATTGATGACAATGAAACCAGTAGTGTCAGTTTCCAAGATAATCTCCAGTCCTTATTGAATGTCAAGGGAATAACAGAGAAAACAATTATTGCTGACTCTAATGAAGTTCATCGACGAGAATTATTTTTTGAAATGAAATTTGGAGTTTATAATATAGGTTCTGATACTGATCCCACTACTCTTTAGAAAAAGAAGAACTCCGAAGATGATAAATGTGATTTATTTGTCTTGGAGACGTGTTTGGTAGAGAATGATGATTCTGTCTGGATACTTGATTCAGCATATATGTTCTTCCCATCAAGGATTTAGTTCATAGAAACAGTTGGAAGTTAGAGAGTTGACTCTTAGAGTTGGTACTACTGAGGCTGTTTCAACTGTTGTTGTAGGTTGGCTTAAGTTATTTTTTGGATAAGAAACGGTATTTGTTACTGGATAATGTTTATGTAGTTCCTCATATCAAAAGGAACTTAATTTCAGTTTCTTGTCTGATTGAACAAAGTTATTCCATCTCTTTTTCTGAGAATAAAGTGTTTATTCTTAAGAATGGTGTGGAGATTGGTTTTGGTTCAATGGAAAATAATTTGTATGTACTAAGGTCGTTAGTTATAAAAACCTTGCTTAATACTGAAATGTTCAAAACAGCAACAACTACGAAAAGACCAAGAGTTTCTCCCAAGAAAAATGCCCATCTTCGGCATTTAAGGTTAGGTCACATCAATCTCAATAGGATTGAGAAGTTGGTGAAATGTGGACTTCTAAATGGTTTAGAAGAAAACTCTTTGCTAGTATGTGAATCTTGCCTTGAAGGCAAAATGACCAAACGACCTTTTACTGGAAAATATTATAGAGCCAAGGAAACCTTGGAGCTTATACATTCAGACCTATGTGGTCTGATGAGTGTAAGAGCACGAGGTGGGTATGAATATTTCATCTCTTTCATAGATGATTATTCTAGATATGGGTATCTATACCTAATGCAACATAAGTCTGACGCTCTTGAAAAGTTCAAGGAGTATAAGACAAAAGTTGAAAACTTGTTAGGTAAAAAGATAAAAACACTATGATCTGATCGTGGTAGAGAGTATATGGACTTAAAATTCCAGAATTATATGATAAAATATGGAATCACGTCTGAACTCTTAGCCCCAAGTACACCTCAGCAGAATGGTATATCAGAAAGGAGAAACAGAACCCTGTTGGACATGGTTTGGTCTATGATGAGTTATGCTCATCTTCCAGACTCGTTTTGGGAATATGCAGTAGAGACTGTAGTTTACATTTTGAACAATGTTCCCTCAAAGAGTATTTCTGAAACACCTTTTGAGTTATAGAGAGACCGTAAAGGTAGTTTACGCCACTTCAGGATTGGGGATGTCCAGTCCACGTGCTTGTGGCTAACTCTAAAAAGTTGGAACCTTATTCGAAAATATGCCTATTTGTAGGTTACCCCGAAGAAATGAGAGGTGGATACTTCTATGATCCAAGTAAGAATAAAGTGTTTGTATCTATCAATGCTATCTTCTTGGAAGAATACCACATAAGGGATCATAAGCCACGAAGTAAAGTTGTTTTAAGTGAGATTTCTAATGAGACTGCTAAGACTTCAACAAGAATTGTTGAATAGGTTGATAGATCAACAAGAGTTGTTGATGTTAGTACATCTAGTCAACCATCTCAAGAGTTGAGACTGCCTCGACATAGTGGGAGGGTTGTGAACCCACCTATATGCTACATAGGTTTAACAGAAGCCCAAAAGATCATATATGATGATGGAGTTGAGGATCTATTGTCTTATAAGCAAGCAATAGAAGATGTTGACAAAGATGAATGGATTAAAGCCATGAATCAAGAAATAGAGTCTATGTACTTCAATTCTGTCTAGAAGCTTATAGATCAACATGATGGGGTAAAACCTATAGATTGTAAATGGATCTACAAGAGAAAAATAGGTGTAGATGGAAAAGTACAGACCTTTAAGGCTAGGTTTATGGCAAAGGGTTATACCCAAGTTGAGGGAGTGGACTATCAAGAAACTTTCTCACCTGTTGTCATGTTAAAGTCTGTCAGGATTCTCCTGTCTATAGCCACATTTTATAACTATGAGACATGACAAATGGACATCAAGACTGCCTTTTTGAATGGCAATCTTGAGGAAACCATCTATATAGCTCAACCAGAAGGATTCATTGAACAAGATCAAGAGCAAAAAGTTTGCAAGCTTAATCGGTCCATTTATGGACTGAAAAAGCATCTAGATTTTGGAATATACGATTTGATACTGCGATCAAATCTTATGGATTTGATCAGAATGTTGAGCCTTGTGTTTACAAGAAAATCATCAACAGCTCAGTAGCTTTCCTTGTACTGTATGTGGATGATATCCTACTCATTAGAAATGATGTAGGTTTTCTGACTGACGTTAAGAAATGGCTAGCCACCCAATTCCAAATGAAAGATTTGGTAGAGGCACAGTTTGTTCTAGGGATCCAGATCATAAGGGATCGAAAGAACAAAAGGTTGACCTTGTCTCAGGCATCGTACATTGACAAGATGCTTGTCAGGTATTCGATGCAGAATTCAAAGAAGGGTTTATTACCTTTCAGGAATGGAATTGTTTTGTCTAAGGAACAGTATTCTAAGACACCTCCAAAGGTTGAGGAAAGGAGACGAGTTCTCTATGCATTGGCTGTTGGTAGCCTTATGTATGTAATGTTATGTACTAGACCTGACATTTGCTATGCAGTAGGGATTGTCAGTCGATAAACTAAGATCCGAGGTTATTTTATGTAACTTAAGCATGTACGTGGAGACATACAAATGGATCGTACTTTAAGTGATAACCTAAATGATCTATAGTATATGGATAAAGAAGGGATACCTTATCCTGGTGACACTACGGATATGACCTGCTTTGTAGATATTACAAGTGTTGTAAAGTGCTACAAATGATCTGAACCTGATCATTCATATGGAGACATGCGAGTGAGGGTATCCTATACAAAAAGTTTGTATAAGACCAGACTACGAAATGATTAGTCTCTTTATATAACGTCGTTGATAATTGAGACTTACATTTCACTACGATGATCATAGGTGACATGACCTGAATCCTGAGTGAGTTGGGAACTCCTGCCTATGAGGTGATCCTTTGATTTGTATGGGTGAGAGTGGCCAGATTGCCAACTCAACAAGCCTACCATTTTGGGGATTCATCTGATTGGGGAGCTGGGAACTCAGCTACACAAGACGAAATTCACTCCTTCCCCGAAGTAGGGGTAAGTAGATGAATTGCTTCCTTAAGGGCTGATTCCGGGTCTTGAACATAGTGACCACACCCTTTCTTGGAAAGAGAGGACTCAGTCATAGTGGGACTATGACTTATTGTTCATTAGAGAAATCAGTGGTATTTAAGAAGTTAGATATAACTACAGGGGCAAAACGATAATTTGGTCCAACTGTACTTACGAGTGATTTGTGAAGGATCATTGCATTGTTGATTGGTTATATCCAATGGACATAGAAATATATTTGTAGTGCAAAGAGTGTAACTGTCGGTCTTTAGTGGAGTGCCCGACAGTTAACGAATGGTGGATATCGTGATTAAAGAGTTTAGTCTTATTCACGTACCGGAGCTTCAAGCTATAGGTTCATAAGGTCCCCTTAGTAGCTCAATAGGTTCAAGTTGAAAGTCAGATTTTGGGTTAGTTTGAAGTGTTCAAATTAACAAGAGGGAATTTGATTATATATGATATAATTAAATTAATTAAATTATATATAATATAATTGATATAGTGTATTTGATACATTATTAGATTGGAGGAATTAATATAAATATGATTTATATTAAATTCTATAAAATAGAAAAAGAACTATAGTTTATATGTTGCATATGATGCAATATTAAAATTATAGGTTATAAATATAATATGATAAGTTAGTTATTGTATTTATTTATAATTGATTAATTATATGATAATTAATAATTCTTTTTCTCAATAACCGACTTGAGTGAGAGGTTATTTGCGGTTTTTTTTCAAATCATTAGAACACACAATTTGAAACATCTCACAAAAACATTATCGAGTAAATGGTGTTTTACTAAACGATAGCGATCGAGTTTACTATACGATAGTTACTCATTGCTACACGATCGAGTATCAAGTCTATACGATAGGCTTCTTCTTCTACACGATCGTTTGATCTCATATTCGATCGTTTACTTCTTCCATTCCTCTATCCAAAATCATATAGAGCCCACAACTTCTGGATTCTCACACCGAGAATACTAAGGTAACTTTGTTGTGGTGTTTTTTCTTGTTCGAGGAACGAGATATACTCACTGGTGATCGAGAATTTTTCAGTTGCTTGTTGAGATCGAGTTCTAATCGTTGCGTTTGTGCTATTTGGACATGTTCGATTCTGATCGAGGGAAATACGTGAAGAAAGAGTTCTTCAAAGGTATTATACTCGATCCCCTTGTATTTACTTAAGAAGCATGTTGTAGTTTATTCTTTATGCATAATTGTTTCTATATGAATGTAAATGTATGTGTTCTTCCTCAATGGAATTTGGAACATTCTACTTTTGCTCATTGGTCTCTAGTTTTAGAGTTCCTTCAACCCCGAACCCCCACTCCTGAAGCCAAACAATCTTTTACAATTTTTACCACAACAACAAACTTCTCGAATCCAACATAGAAAGAGTTTGTACATCCTCTTCAGCAAGAATGAATACGCTTTTGAAAGGATCCGGCTAACAATTGCTCGTACACTTCAATTTGTTCATGAGTTGACCCAACCATAGGAAAAACCGATAAATGGAATGAAGGATGAAGACATAAACAGGGTAAAATGTAGGCAAATAACACAACTTCAACACCTCTTGGTTAATCAACAGTATACATGGATCCTAAAAATATTAAATTTGACTTTTTCAAGTATCATTGATAAATGATGAACCCTGGACATTCCTGATGTGCAACAATTTTCTCTCAGTTAATACTTTTGATTTTTAAGTATCTTCAACAATTTTCTCAATTTTCTCTTTCATTTTATATATATGTATATATATATATTTATTGTTCTTTTAGATTGAAGACACCATATCCATTCTCATTTAGCAAATGAAAATAACTAACTTCAGCCATCAAATTAACTGTGACAGAGCAGAGAGAAGTAGTAAAGTTTTGTCACACAAAATTTCCAAATTCATGAAGTAGGCCTCCAAAGTTTCATAACAACTTTGCTTTTAGTTTTCTGTTGGTCCCAGTTTTCTAATTATGATTTTCACCTTTGTTAAACAACCATTTGAATTCAAATTCTAAAAATAAAAACAAGTTTTTGAGAACTATTTTGTTTTAGTTTTCAAAACTTGATTTGGTGTTTTTGGAAATATTAGTAGAAAGTTATTAAAAAAAGCGTAGAAATTTATTAATAGAAGTAGTGTTTATAAGCTTAATATTCAAAAACCAAATTCACTCTCTTTTTAATATCTAAGAAAGCTCATGAGCAGGGGATTTGAATCATCTGATTTAGTTCATTTCTAATTGTAAACAGAACTGTGCAACACATAGCCGCATTGTCACAGACCCACCACATCAAACAAGTAAAACCCCTTATTTCTTTCAAACCATTCCTCGAATAGGTAATCCGCATACTCCCTAGTTCCAAGCTTGTTGTTAAATTTACATGGATCAAAACAAGCACATTCATAAACCGTTGGGAGACCTGATTTTAGAGGCACTAATTAAAAAGAAAGTAAAAGCTGAATCACTTTAATTCAATTATAAAATGGTCCAGTAAATTGACAATGATACGATTTTTCATCGAACTGGAAGATGATGGGGACAAACCATTCCACCATTCCACTCTGTCGTACGTACCTTGAAATTGCCAGTTTAAGCAGTGCCTGAGCTGGATGAGAGTTGTCGATGGCGGAGAGGGCCTTATCAAGGAAGGGCTTGAAAGGCATCTCAAGAAGCTGAGACTGAGAGCTCCGAATGCTCTTTCTCCGTAACATAGTGACCAAGAAAACATTAGATACAAAGCGCCAAACCAAAAAATAAAGGGGTCAATTACTCCGACTTCTTCCCCTTCGACAACCAATCACCTCGCTTTTTTACCGTATCGATTTAGAATAACAAATAAGAATCTGAGAGGGAATAACCAATAAAATCCGAACAATCAGATTAATCACTTGAAAACGACACATAGATACACATTTTAGGCTCACGCCAAACCTGATAAATAATAGATTCAACTCCACCTGTACACAAAATACAGTCATTTTGTATATTAGAGTGCCATCTATGAATATGATCTCTTGTCCGTAATCGATTTTGAACATTAAGCCATGAAATAAATAAATGTTTGGAAATATTATTTTCCTCACCAAAGGAGGCTAGCTGAGGCACCATAAGATGCCTAGGACGTAAGAACTCCATGGCATTAGCGACTGAAAACACACCACATCAACAAGGAAGCCATGTTATACTATCCTCAAGACCAACCTGAGTCACTATCACATGTACCTGCGAGGAGAGATCGATCAGCTTTCTAGAATTAGAAGGTCAATCTCAACTCCCATTAGGTCATAGAAAATCACTTACCATAGCATGAAGAGATTATCGACATCCAAAATAAGCGTTGTACTAAGTTGTTAGAGGATAGGGCACCTTTCAAGCCAAGGGTCAAACCAAATTGAACATCGCCCATCACTAATATAATACCGAACTAAGGACCTCAATCTATCATGTGCAAAGGATAGCCCACCAACATTAAGACGAAGACTTAGATACTAACCGTGCAAATGTTTTGTCCGCGAAACTATATGCCTCCACCCAGGCTACCCATGAGGATATAGAACGAATCAAAATAAGCCATAATAACTTCATGGCTGCAGTAGCATTTCAAGGAGTATGATGGATGCTAAAACCCATCCTAACTACTCGGAAGACAAACATCTGACCAAACAACCTTAGCTCCAACAACGCTTTTCAACTTCCTAGCTTCATGGCTGCAGCAACATTTCAAGAAGTATGACAGATGCTAAAGATCATCCTCACTACTTGGAAGACAACCATCCGACCAAACAACTCAGCCCCACCAACGCTTCTTAACATCTCTCTCCAAAGATAGGAGTGAAACAAGCAATCAAAGTCCTGAATGACTTTAGCAGGCAAACAAATACATTTGTCCAGTAGACTTGGAAGCTTTGAAGAACAAAATGAGTTGTAATCGACCACCAAAAAATAGAGTCTTAGCAGACCCCTTCTTCACACGAGTAGTAACTCTTTCCAATAGAGGCAAACAATCTACATACGATAGTCTTCCCGAAATAGGAAGCAGACCAAGATAACGAATTGGAAAAAAAGTTAACGGGAATCTAAAAAATACTGAAAGACCTTTAGCCTCACCAAGAGACATGCCAACACAAAACATTGAACTCTCACCATTATTAGGAAAATAAAGATGAGTGAACCGAAGTTTCTTAAAACATTGAACTCTCACATTTGAAACTTTCTTAAAACATTCTACAAGAAAACCAAAGAACCACAAAGCACCATAGATCATCAAATCATTAGGAAAATAAAGATGAGTGAACCGAAGTTGATCATAAAAATAATGAAATTGAAAACAAGAGGGTGAAGATCACAAAAAAAATATATGTCAGGAAAGATTTGGTCTTTCCCATCAAAACATGTTTAGGTTGTATCAACTTTAATCCTAAATTTTTAATTTAATAAAAAATTGTACCTCAATCTTTATAACAGTCATAATCTTAAACTTTAAAGTACTATAATTTTAATCCTCTAACCAATTCTTACTCCAAATATCATTCAAAGAAAATCTTTTTTATGCATTCAGTTAATTATAAAACATATCTACATCATAAAAATTATATCAATTTTTTTTTTTTGCTGAAATTTATGAACTTGACAAAGCTATTCAATAGTTCATTTGTATATTTGTGCAAATTTTTGTTTTATTGAAACTAATGAGTTCATAAAATTTTAGATGATTTTATGTTAGAATTATGAGCAAATTAGTGAAATTTGAAGGTAAAAGTTACAATGCTTATTTAAGTATAGGAGTCAATTTCTAATTGATACAACCTAAAAAAATTCACGGGTATTTATTTAATGAAAATAAAATTGTTTTTAGATATTTTTAACTGATGGCTGACAAGTTCTTTTTTTTAAACATGAAATTGGAATTGATTATACAATATAATTCTCTAGCTTTCATCAATCTAATCAATCTCCAAACGTTAATCCATTTACATTGCACACCCACGTCTTAATAAACAACTACCAAAATCATGATAATTTAACCTGACTTTTAAGTAAAAGTTCTTTCATCATAGACTTAAAATTTTGCTTTCTAAAATACGAATTGATTTCAAAGGCACATTCCACCAATAGGAAAAACTCATTCCCAAGTCATGGTGAGGATATATTTGAATTGATGAAGATATTTCAATAATACCTATTCAACTGTACATTAAGAACTATTCAACCTATAATAACAAACAAACTATAATAATTTACCCTTCATATGTTCCTTATCAAGAGAACAAACCAGTCTAACGTAAGAAAACAAATCTAGACTAGATAACGTTTAGTAATTCTTTGTACTTTACATAAGAATAAGTTCAAAAGTCAAAATAAACTTAGCTCAACAGTAATTAGCATGACTTTTGTTCTAAGAGGCCAAAGGTTTGATCCCTCAACTTGTAATTGTTGTACTCAACACCAAGTCCAAAGCTAAGGATAAAGCTCAAATTTCATAGTCTCTACCAAGACCCCCACGGTGAACTGTTAGTATGAAAGGTGAAAGGAAAGCAAATGGATGAAAGAGCTCTAAAGGAGACTGCACTTTTATTTCAAGCTAGAAGAGATCGCCACCAAGAGTCTTGCATCACATCAAATACCCTGTGAAACAAGTTGATGTTGATTGTAACCAACTCAAGTACTGCAACAACTACAAATCTATCGGGGTTGAAAGTAAAAACGAGATTCCAATCTAGAGACATGCTAAAGTTTTATAATTGTGATGATATTAGAGTAAATCATTAACAGATCCCAAGCACCAGAAAACATAGCAAGGCTACGTCAATCATATGAAAAACAACTAGATAGCATTGTAATAAACTACATACGAGATTGGACAGTAAATTGCAATACCACTTTTTCGTGTCCCAAAATTCATAATCCTTCCCTACAATGCAAGTGTTTACACTACAGGTCTCAAAAATTGAAACAACTGCAACAAATCTAGTGTATCTAGCGTCCACGCCCACGACCACGCCCACGGCCGCGTCCTCGTCCACGTCCCAAAGGCCTCCCTGTAGTTGGAGTAGAGTGTGGAAATGCATAAGGAACACATTGGATAATGGGTAGCATATGATTCAATATATACAATTTGACTGGCGGAAAATGACCATAAAGTATATGCCAGAATGCAAGGATAACACATACCTGCAGTTGGTTTCTTGGGCTTGACCCTGGGTGTCTCTTCAACAAGTAAAGTCTCAAGATTCAAGCTGTCAGGTAGAATATAATATCTGATGTTGTTACCCCTCACACTTAAATGATCCATGGTAACTGGATTTTTCCCCTTTAGAGTAAGCTTCACAGCTTTCAAATGTGTATTCATGCTGATATCCACACCTAAGTAATACAAGAAAACAACCCATAAGTGATCCCTAACCTCGACCAATACCTAGGTTTTAAGAGAAAAGCATACGTACTTCTACTTTAAGTTCATGCAATGTCATTGAATTTTTTTTATTAATGAACGTAATATCATTGAAGTAATGCTCAATGATATTCATCTAAGTAGCGCTAGAGATTGTTTTAGAAATAATTTTTTGAATTCAGAAGAAATATGTAATGTAACATAGATGCTTCATGCTTCAACGTATCATAGTCAAAAACAAAAATTTTCAAGGCATAAGTGGAATGTAGGTTATCGAGCCTACATTAATGTATAGCCAATGTTTTAAAAGGGTATTGAGGCTTACAACACTTTGCAATAATTTGTTGAATAATATTAGTTTGTCGCAGTTTTAAATTTCTAGGATAAGTCAATCAAATAACAATAGTTAGGTTAAGGATATCGTTTTAAGATTTTTGTCCAGGTGGAAATTGGGAAGAGTGATTTTTCTTTTGTCCTTTCTACTTTTACATGATTATTAAGTTTTGTTTAGCAATACTTGGTAAAGTGCTTTTAATCAAATTTGAGACTTACGCTTCAAAACATCTTGAGGCTACTCCTCACCTCTTTCAAAGGACCACCTTTAGCCTTTTAAAACATTTGGCTTATAATCTCATCTGAAATCCTCCAACAAAAGAGGTAACCAACTAAAATTATGACAAAGACCAAACTCTTCCGTAGAAACAACTTATACGGAAAAAAACTCCCGTAAATAACTAAATTCAGTAGTGGCAGCATAGAGAAGTACATTTTGTATGGTGAGTTGTCAACAAGAAATGTAATGTAATCATAACTCACCAACTTCTAAGGCACCCATTAAAATGGAGTTGGACTTCCCTTCCATTGTCTCTTTCCATAAATAGAAAAATAGTGCCATCCTACTAGAATAGTTATGAAAAGTGATGGTTGACATCTACGGGGTCAAACCAGGGAAACTTTCAGCAAGAAATATATTGAAGAGTTAGTGCCGGGTTAGCCGAAAATCAAAGTTTATCAGAAGCTTGGTCTAAAATTCCTGAAAAATTAGCTTTTTATGATTATATCGGGAATAATCCCGCAAAAGGTGGAATATAGATGATGAAACCTAAACCAAAACCAAAACCATAGGCAATTTTGGGGGATAATTGTGGAGTGCTTGTTTGGCCCTTTCCATAGAGAAATTGGTAGTTGGATTGACTTTATAGGAAAGATTGATACGGTTCAATTAGAAGATGGCCAAGCCAAGACATAGAGGTAGAATCCATTGATTCATTCAATTTTTTCTCCTTTAAAATCACCATTAATAAACTCTCGGAGACCTTGCTAAAGCTGAAAACACCTTTGATTAAATCAGTTTGGAATTTTGACGCGCCTAGGAAGGTTAAGATGTTTGTGTGGTCAGCTACATATAGAAGCCTCAACACCCCAAGAGAAACTCAAAAAAAGTTCCCAAACTGGGTTCGCTCCCCCAGCTTGTTCCTCTTTTATTCCAATGGGGAATCCCAATATAACCCTTACCAACACTGTCTTGTTTTCTATATATATAGAAACAACTGCTTTCATTGAAAAAAAATAATAAAAAAAAAAAAAAATACAAGGACATAGAAGAAAACCAAGACCATAGAAAAACTCCACTAGCAAAAGAGTTTCCAACTAAGTAAGATGTTGCCTAAGGAATAGTTACAAAAAGTTTTCAAAACAGAAACCAAAAGAGAAACATGGAACCTCACCAAGAACCAAACCTCACAAGGGTCCCCCTCCACTAAACATCCTATTGTTCCTCTCCCCCAATGATTCCATTGTCCTCTTTTCTATAGAGGATGGCCTTTCGTTTTCAACAAAACTGGTTTATCTTTTGCCTACCTAGCTTGGTTAACAATTATTTTTGGAGCACTCACCAACCTGATGGCTTAAATGTAAGGACAAGATCTTTTCGAATTGTGCTTCTATGAATATTTTGAGAGAAAGAAATATCTTAGATTATATTTGTAATAGTGTACCACACACATTTTACGTTGGTTTTCCGAAGACAAGATATTCTATTGTAATTACAGTCTTCTTATGAATATGATTTAATTCTTATTGGAAGGCTCTTCTTTTATAGCTCTATTGGGCAGGGTTTTCTCTACTAGATTACCCTAGGTTAGTCTTTTTGCTTCACTTGTAAGATAGTCTCTCACCCAAAAAAAGAAAAAAGGCAACAATTCACAAAAGAATGGCATATGGGCTGCAGAACCCAAAACTAATGGACACCGGAAGAATTTTATTTAATCAAGACTAAGTTAATGCCATTCTAGGGCAGGTGAAAAACAGTTCAAGTTATTAGAGGCAATGTAGGAGGGTAAAGGCTAATAACAAACAAAGGTCATTTGTGACCGCTCAATTAACTATGTTTCCACCAGTGGGCACAGTTCTAGTTATAAGTTGCTTCTCTTTTGGTTATTGCATAGTCTCTTATCCAAAATATATATATATATATATATATATATAGTTCATTGAAGAATGGCATTTGGACTATAGAATCCAGAACTGCTAGGGTTAAGCAGAAGTTAATGTTTAATCAGAATAAGTTAACATCACTCTAGAGCAGGTGAAAAACAGTTCAAGTTAAAAGTTGAAGTATATTCACTTGGTTTACAAAACAATCCCTACAAAACAAAGGGGAAAGAAGGAATTGTAGGAGTCATTGCATAAAAAAGTGACAAGACATTCTAAGCATTTGTTTAAATCTACTGATATGTCAGGAAATAGAATGGATATTCAGCATCAGTAGACAGTAGTCAATAGTTCAAATTGTTTTGATAATTAAAAACAATACAGAGAAATCATCTCATCCTCCCAACGCCCAGAAGACAAAGATTCAATTTCCCGTAAGCAACCCATGAGTTTAATACTATTTTTCTTTTAAAAAAAGAAAAAAATTGATGATAATACTAATTTTTAAAATTAAAAATGGGAGCAGGATAATGATTCTCCAAGTGCGCACTTGACCCAAGAGTTGCAGAGAAGTTCAAAGAAGAAAATAGAATGGAAATTGGAAGTTCAAAAACCCTCAGCCGCAAAGTTGGTAAATCTAGGGTTTAATGAGGTTTAAGAAAGAGAGATAGAGACGAGACCTGTGATAGTGCCATGGACAACAGTTCCATTTTTCAGCTCGATTGAGACAGTCTCATTGTTGAGCTTCATCAAAAACCTGCATCAAAACCAAGTTTCTAAAAATAAAAAGGGCATCAAAGAACAAGTAGATGGAGAGGAAAAGGAGGGTAAAGATAGAAAAGAGAAGAACATACCTAACAAGCTTCATGATTGCAGAGGAAATGAAGAATGTAGGGTTTCAAACAACGAAGCGGGGGAGAGGAAATTGGGAGATTGCCGCGGTTTGGACCTCCTCGATTTCCCTTTGCCAAGCTAACTGTATCTTATTGCTCTAGAGATTCGAGGAATTCATTCGTTGAATGGAAAAGAGGAAAAGAAGTCTATGAAAAATATGGAAGGTTTTTTTTTTTTTTTTTTTCCTTTCTCGTAAAGGAATTGTTATTAATACGAGAATTGAACCTCAAATCACGAGTTTGATAGTATGATATGTTAGTTGAGTTATGCTCTTGTTAGTTAATATGAAAGAATTCAATGGAAGGAAAAGGAGTATGGATTGTGTTATTTTATTTTGCAGATTTTCGAATAAGGCCCAATGCTAATCGGGTAAATAAGCCCAATGCTAATCGGGTAAATAAGCCCAATGTGCAAATCATATCCAAAATATAGAGAAATTTAAACATATTCTAACTAAGCATACTTTACTGTGAAGAAATTCAAGGAGAAAGTAAATATCTTTAAATACATCTTCTTCAATCTTCTCTAAATCTTTACTTCACGATCTCTGTAACTCTTCTTAGATCTCGAACAAGACACACCACTAAGCCTTCCATGCTATTCTAGCAAGGAAAAGGTTTGTGGGAACCTCTTTTGAAAGATAGGGAAGAGGTTTTATATAGAAACTTTTCTTTCTGCAATTTTGAGTGATGAGAGATTGAGAGAGTGAGAGAGGAGTGAGAATGAGTGTGAGAGAAGAACATTTTTGGCTTCACTAAGGTTGAACTTCCTGGTTAGGTTGATTGATTGATACTTAGGATAGACTAATCCTTTTTGCTTGTAATATCAATCCCTAAGATCTTTCTTGACTCATCTATGTCTTTTATGTCAAATTCTCTCTTTAAGAGATCTTTGAAATGTGTTAAATAAAACTTAGAGCTACATGCAAGGAGTATATCATCAACATCTAGGAATAGAAATACCTCGTCCTTATAAGAGGCTGAATTAACATAGACACAAATATCAAAGGAGCCTCTCTAAAACCCAATGCTAGCAATATAGTCATTAAATCTTCTATGCCAGCATCTAGGTGACTTTAAGTCCATAGATAGACTTATCTAAAAGGTAATATAAGTCTTCTTTTCCTTTGTGGTTGCATCATGCAGATAGTTTCATTTAGATATCCATATAGAAAGGCTGTTTTGACATCTAATTAATCTAGTTCTAGATTTTTTTTTTTTTTTTTTGAGAAATCACTTATATTAGTAGTTTTATAGAAGTCTGTTTGACTGCTGGTGAGGAAATTTTTGAGCAGTCTATGCCTGTCTTTGTGTTAAGCCTTTAGCCACCAGCCTTGCCTTATATCTTAGCTTTTGATTACTAGTTATTACTTCCTTTAGCTTGTAAATTCACTTGGATGCAATTGATTTATATCCTTTAGGTAGAGGTGCTAGATACCATGTGTCATTCACATTTAGTGAGTGCATTTCCTCATTCATGGCTTCTATCCATAGTCTAGCATCAAAACTACTTATTTTTTCTTCAAATGTACTTTATTCTTGGTCATTAGAAGCCACAATAGTATTCAATACTAGGTTCATGTAATTAGTTTTAGTATACATAGCTGGAGGCACAAATAATCTTCTCTGTCTGTCCCTAACTAGCGAGTATTGTCTCAAATCAGGTTGAACATCAGCAATTTCAACTTGCTCCCTTGTTGTTCCCTTTACCTCTTCTGTTTCACTAAGAGGGTTATCATCAGTAGGTAAGCCATTTGATTTCTCCCCCTCAATTCTTGTGGTAGAGCTCTCTCTGCATTCATCTTTTTCCTCTTCCTTTTGTATAAACATCACTTTTCTCTGAATGTAACATCTTTACTAACTATAAATCTCTTCTCAATAGAACGTCACATCTTGAAACTCTTCACACCTTCAGTAAAGCCAACAAACATACACTTGGCAGCCTTAGCTTTAAGTTTACCCTTATTTTGATGATATCCAACACACCTAAAAAACTCTAAGGTCATCTAGATTGGAAGGTTGTTTGGACCATTTTATTCAGGTGTTAGAAAGTTTAGGGAGGTGTGAGGGCACACATTTAAGGTGTACACAATATAGACTGCAACTTCAACCTAAAACTTCTCATCAAGTATAGTATCTAACAATAGGCATCTTACTCTTTCCATGATAGTTCCATGTAGCCTTTTAGCAACTCCATTTTGTTGGGGTGTATACCTTACTGTCTTATGCCTAATTATACCATTGTTTCAAAAAAAATTTGTTAAACTCCTCACCACAAAATTCTAACCCATTATCACTTTTAGGTACTTTATTTCCTTAGTGGTCTACTTTTCTATTATTATTTTCCACTCTTTAAATTTTCAATTACTTGATCTTTAGTTTTAAAGAGATAAACTCAACTATTTCTTAAAAAAACATCAGTTAGAGATAAAATATATATATAACCACTGGCTTGGAGTTGAGGCTGACCTCTATATGTCTAAATGGATGTAATCCAGAATTCCCTTAGTGGTATGTTGCACCTTAGTAAAGTTGTGCCTTGTAGCTTTCCAAATTACACAATGCTCACAAAAGGTTAATTGGTTATTGATGCCTTTAGGTAGAATGCCCTATTTAGATAGAGCTTCAAGACCTTTTGAGTTGATATGGGATAACTTTTTATGCTAAATATCTGCTTCTATCAGGTTTGATGTTGTTACTGTACATTCTCTATTCATCATTTCAACTCTGTTGCGTTTTTTTATGATGTGTAATTATGGAATGAAATGCGGTGATGGAAATGTGTTGAGCAACAAGTTTTCTCAGTGGAATCCAAGTATAAACCCCACTGAATTTTCTGGTAAGTCCAGGGTCGAACTTAGGGACTAGAGAAAATGGTATGCGGTATTAATTTTCCAAAAGACTTTGCGGTAACCAATAAATCAAATAGTTGTTTGGTGTTGTTATTTACGGTGTAAAATAAATAAATGCGGCGGAGTTTCGAAAAGAGTTGATAATACGGAAAATGCGATGAGTATGCGGTGAAAGGGTTGAGAAGGGGTTCGGCTAACACTTCCTAGGATGCGTTCATGTTATGCGATCATGCAACACACATACAATAGCAAACCATCTCTCGGCACAAATGCTACGACTTCTAATACTAGAACACATGCAATATATGCGATAAGTCTATAGGACCTACACATAAGCCTCTATTCTTATTTATGCGATGGAAAAAGGACACGCACACAAATAAGACGACCACATAATATCATACCTATCTTTAGGGTGCATACGATGTAGGTTGGCAAACAGAGCTTATCTCTAAGTCCCTATCTCTTGCTTATGCAGATCTAATCTTACTCTCTCGAGTCTAGATTTTAACCTAGCTCTCTCGAGTCTTTAGGTTCTTTCTTTAGACTCTCTCTCGAGTAGCTCTAAAGGGGTATTGGGCACATCATAAAACAAGATAATTGCATGTAATGAAGGTCCTAGGTCATGTTAGCTTAGTTCTTTTCAACTCATTCAATAAGTTTAGCTACTCATGCTTGCTTTCAAGAGAGTGAACATATGTAGATAAAGAAATTCCATTGTATAGATATAGAGTTGAAATACAGAATAAAGAGCCTGATAGCAATCTCTTGCTTCCCAAGGTTTTTACACTATCTTTTCTACCCTGTTCAAAAGATAGTCTCGCTCTTGCTAGAGTCAGGCCGCTCTCTGCTTTCCATGCCTCTAGGTTTTCTCTCGAGTTGTCCTGAGCGATATTCCGGCGTCTCTTCCTTTCTCTCGCTTCGCCTTAAAATAAAAGAAAAACTAAGAACAAGGCTATTCTATATAAGGGAGAATTCTCTAAGTGTTTGAACTCGCTGAACCAGCTAAACTCTTTGCTGAAGGCTGCCGTTGGCATTTATAGAGCTTCAGAGTGAAAGGCGGCTTCTCTCTTATGATTACAAAGATGGAATGGCTTTAATTCTCTGACTGATGCGCCGAATATTTGTCACCGAAAAGCTGAGTGTACTTGTTATCGTTAGCAGTTTGTCAACTTAATTCGGACTCGACCATCATCAGCTTTCTGTCCCATCGTGATTAATTATGCTTTTCACCCAGATGCGCCTACCAAGTTGCGCCGACTTTATGTGGCAATCCTTCTTGAGCAGATGTTTGCGAGCACAAATCATCACAAAGTCTTGCGGTGATGCTGCGCTCATCCGTTGATTTCTTGTGATCGCGCTTTCTGCCTTGTGTCAACGCATGTTCTGCATAAAAATACAAAAGTTAACTGTTTTTATGCAATGGACGCATGTGACCGCAATGTTAGGAACTTAATGCTTTTTGGACGCAATCTAACATATATTATCAACGCAAACCTTCATTGTTTAATAACTTAGCATTGTATTAATGTGCATTTCTACCCGTTATCACACCCTTAAATTTAAACAATGCTTGTCCTCAAGCATAAGCTAAAGATTTTCTTTAGAAAGTCGACCGCAATCTCTTTTCCTAGATTTCTGTAACGATAAATTGTGATGATTCTATTTACAGCATGCGAACAAATATGAATATGGATGAATGAACAACAAGCTCATGTTGCCATAAACTTGATGATGTAAAGATGGAAATGGAATGTGGATGTTGTGTTATGCATTACTACTTCTAGATATATGCGTTGTTAACTATATGCTTGTAGTATGCTACAGAGTAATGCATTGTCACAAGTTTCCTTGCGCTGAAACCAAGTATAATTCCAACGCAAGTTTTTCAGAGTAATCTGAGGTCGAAACAGGGATTGTTTTCGTTAATGTGTTACTTTTGTGATATATGCAACCGGTTTTACAATTAATGAAAGAATTGGTTTGTACATGAATTTAAATTGTGATGATAAAATAAAAGTGCGATAAAAGTAAAGTCTTAAACTATTATGATACAAGATACAAGATTCATGATACATGATACTGAGTTCGAGACTGACTGTGAAGTTATACAAAGGATCGTGGTATGCGAGGGCAAGTCTTTATGGATGAATCAGAAAGAGAAAGAATAATTAGTAAAAACATCGCAAGTTTATTAATTGCATTAAAGATGCAACTAAGATTCCGCTTTCCCTTGGCGTACACCTCTTGGTGATTGGCCGCGTTCCCATATCTCTATGGTGAAACAGGGATGAACGTGATGAACGCAAGATTACTTCCATCTCTGGAAGTACTTCTCGCTTTAGTTAACACATTCTTCTAACCCTCTCTCGATAGACGGAATAACATCGTCACTGCTGATCTCATAGGTGAAGATACCATTTAGCATGTTTTAGCTAAACATAATTATTTTCTTAACACAGATTAATTTACTTGCTTAATTCTTACTAATTACCCAGGGGATTAAGAAAACATCATGGAGAAAGTGAATCATGGATGAACGGAAATAGACAGAGAGATGATAATAGAAATGATCATAACATTTAATACTATGATTAAGTGTCTGATACATGATGTGAATGATAGAGTAAAGAAGATGAGTACAAGTGATGAAAAAGAGATAGAAACAAATATAGAAGAGTGTCAACGTCTTGACACAGATCTGGACGGAGGTTTTGCTTGCCGATGTGTGGAATGGATGAAGAGAAGAGCTTCCCTCTCAGGCTTGCTTGTCTGGTAGAAGTGACCTTTGTATAGAGCTTCAACGACGGGGATTGAAAGGATTCTTTGCCCGGAGACTCACATCTCGACCTTGTCTCTTAATTCTTCCTGGATCTACTATGATCAGGCGCTCAGACCAGTCTCTCTCTCAGATCAGTATATACACGTTTCAATGTATTCCTGAATATACAAGTATCAATTCTCCCGTATCGAGTATATACAAGTATCAAGTCTCCCGTATCGAGTATGTTTCTTTAATGGAATTGCAGAAGCCATTTATAGGTGAAGCTTTGACTTTTTGCATTGTGGTCCCCACTTTATTGTTAAGGTAGTTCCGGAAATGGTGGAGTGAATATTCCTTCTGTTACGCAATCAATCCCGTCAGAAATGCACAACTGACAGTTGTACACGCGTCTGAATCCTCTACAATTGTGTTACTCTTTACATATTCGATCGTTTGCCCGCATGCGGTGTTGTTTTTTATTACCGCATGCGGTTGAAATTGCGTTGATCGCAACATTCTTGATCGATTTTCGCATACGCCGTTATTGCATTGCTCGTCTCTCATTCTTGATTGACGGGCGCAATGCGACGTAGATGCGTTGTTCATTTTATCTTCGAGTCATGAACGCATGCGGTGACTTGATTTCCTGCAAAACAGACTTGAAACATTCTATTCTACCATCGCAATGGTGTCAGTGGGTGTATTGACGACAATTTATAATTCTCGCATTTCTTAGCCAATTTCCATACTATCGACGCAACTTTTCTTTCTTTTAGCCGCAATATCTAAATAAAACAGTATAAATAACTTGTATTTCTAAAAGTTATCAATTTCTCAAGAATACTTCATTCACATCCTATACACCAAAATTTCCTTAATTCTTATTCGAGTCTTCTCTTAATTCTAAGACCTAGGGATCGCAAGTTTAACCTTTAAAAAGGACTTTACTAGATTCCAGGACATCGCATGATTTATTTCAAAAAAACATTTTCATTGAGGTGTCAAATGATTTTTATCCTTGCATATTTTTTACATTATTATTTTTTCTGACCTTGCGCTAATCTAAGTGCCTCGCCTTTGTTTTGGCTTGCCCCCACGTGTGTCATACGGACATCCAACTACGAACAAGGCGCTCTTCCTTAGACTAAACTCATACCTACTTGGTAGTGGAGTTGTGGTCATTTATATATGCGTTGATCCTGGCGACTTACTTTCGTTTTGGCTTGCCCTCACGTGTGTCATGCGGACATCCAACTACGGGTAAGTGCCCTTCACACTTAACTCTTATCAACATGGGTTTCCCCATTGCATTGACAGTGGAGTTGTTATTCTTAAAATTTTCCTTTTTTTCTCTTTTATTTTTTTATTTTTTTTATAATTCTAAAAATAGCAAGGTCGAAGATAAATACCTCACCCCAAAATTTAAAATGCGACAATGTTCTCATTGCCAATAGAGTGAAATAAGTTATACGATGTTCTTAGGAAGCTACGTAAAGAGTCAGTTTGAAAGAAAGCTAGCAGACCACTAACTTCTAGAAATATTTCATGAAGTGACTGTCCTAAAATTAAGTTGACTCTAGTATATACGAAAAAAATAGAAGCATGTGTTTCATCATTGAAATCATAATTGCCAAAAAGACAACATGCAGCGACTTACTAAATTTATCAATGTTAAATGATTGCGGTAATCAAAGAGCATGCGGTGATAAAAATTTCGAAATTAAAATGCGATGCGATAGTGCATAATTTGGAATAAAGTGAAGGAAAAATACAACCCCCAAATTGCGTTGTCGCCCGCATTATTTTGTTGACGCATCCTACTTTGCGGCGATCATCTTTCTTTGCAATGCGGTGACGGAATAAAGTAGTCGCATCTTCGTGTAGTGCCTCCGCAATTGTTCACCTCGATCGTTTGCAAGAAAAACATCGAGAGGGTCAAATATTTTTAAAAAAACAAAATTAACAAAATCGCTTACCGTAATCGTTTAGCTTGATCGCTTTTTTTTTTTTTAGATAAAGAACTAAAAGTATATATGTGATAATAGATAATAACAAGATGATGAAAGTTCATGAAGTTTTGATGTAGAAAAAGGATATTCAAAAGGTTTGCGTCCCTGATGAAGTTGAATCGCATAAGACTCAGGGACTGCTTATTCCAAGCTGGTCTTTTCACGTCCACGGTGGCTTTTTCTTCTTTTTTATGTCCTCAGGAATCTTGACTGCCTTAATCTGGAGCTTTTCCTCATTAATGTTCATTACAATCTCCCTCTTGCGCACATCAATTTGAGCGCGACCGGTCGAGAGGAATGGTCGTCCCAATATGATGGGCGCATCTTCGTCCGCTTCACAATCCAAAATGACGAAGTCTGCTGGCAAGATGAATTTATCAATTGAGATTGCGGCATCTTTTAATTCTCCCTTGGGATGTATTCGGGATCCTCCGCAAGTAAGAGAATCTTTGTCGCGGGCATGAGTGTGCCAATATTCAATTGTTTGAAGATTTATAGCGGCATTACGTTTTTACTCACCCTAACATCGCATAGTGCTTGGTCACTGTAGACCCCTCCGATTGAGCATGGTATCGTGAAGATTCCTGGGTCGCACATTTTAGGTGGGATCATAGCATTTTGCGTTGCTGCCACTGTTGTGATCTTGTCTTCATCATTTTGTTTCTCTTTCAATCTTTTTGGAGTTGGTGGTAGCTGGACTTCTTCTGTCTCATGTTATAGAGGCTTGAGGGTGGACGCAACTTCAGGGTTCATCTTTTCGGGATTTTCCGAATTATAAGTCAACGGGTCCTCGGTTGTCACCGCATTTAAGTTGGTCGCGATGGGCTCGTCCCTTACTTCCGCAGTCATTTTGTCGCTTAGCACAGAGACTGCTAAGCATTGTTCCTTCTCGGTACCCCCAGCATTGCAAGGAAGCTCAGTTGAGCTCGGCAACGCTCCTTGCGGCCTATTTTTCGGCTCGCCCGCAATTTGTCCCAGCTGAATTTCGAGATTTCTAATGGGCGTTGCTTGATTCTGAAACACTGGTTCGTTCTTCTCAATGTACTGATTCAACAAGCTCTCTAAGGACGAAGATTGCGGTGTTTGCGAGCTACTAGCTTGGCTATGCATTGGACCATTAGTTTGCAGGAAAAATTTCGGTGGCTCTTTTCTTTGCGCCACTCGTTGGAAGCTTTGTTGTTGATTTTTCCACGTGAAATTTGGGTGGTTTCTCCACCCAGGGTTGTACATCATGGAATAGGGATTATTCTTGAAGCACACTGACTGTGGATTTTCTGGGAATTCCTCCATCGAATGAACGTCTCCGTAAATGACACAATTTGCGGTCGTTTGAGCAATTGCGTTGACCTGCCCTTTCCTTTGCTCCCATGTTATTAATTGCGATGCCTTGAATCAAACTCATCATTGTAGCCATCTGGCTCTGCAGGGATGTGATGGCCCTGTTATTTGTGTCATTATCTTTTATTTTCAATCTCTGATCGCTTTCTCACAAATCCTCGTGATTTTTGGAAATGCGATCAAGTATGTTTTTGACCTCCTCATATGTTATTTCAAGCAGACCACCAGCTGCTGCCGCATTGGCAGCGGTCTGCGAAGCAAGGTTCAGTCCTTGATAAAAGATCTCCATTTGCAAGCAGTTTGGTAATCCGTTGTGTGGACAGTCTCTTACTAGCATCTTGAACCTCATCCAAGCATCGCTGAGTGATTCATCAGTTTCTTGTTCAAAAATCGTTATTAATTTCTTTCTCCGGGCATTCTCGGTTGGTGGGAAATACTTCTTCATGAACTTTTCCACCACTTGTTCCTATGAAGTTATCTCCCTTGGTTCGAGAGAATATGCCCATTTCCTTGCCTGATCACACAAAGAAAATGGAAACAGAGTTAGTCAAACTTCTTTGGTAGAGATATTCGGGAATACAAACGTGTTGCAGATTTCTATGAAGCTTCGGAGGTGGGTGTACGGGTCTTCGCCACGCCTTCCTCCGAACTTTCCTGCAGTCTGGATCATTTGCAGCTTCACCGACTTCATTTCCAATTGGGATCCATCAAGGGTAGGCCTCATGATTCCTATGGAGAAATCGTAGAGGTTTGGTGATGCATAGTCCCGAATGGGCCTATTACGATCGTTTTCCAGAAAGATTGGATTCACCATGACGTTGTTTTCATTTAGTGCTCTGTTTCCAGGCTGCTCCACCATGTCGTCTTTATCTGGTTGTTATTGTTGGCAGCTATTTCTTAGTCTTCGTCGGAACGTTCTCTCAATCTCTGGGTCGTAATTCGCCAGAGATTAAGAGCTGCAAAGAAATCAGAAAAATTACTGTTAGCACACTGAATTGTCGAAGTCCCCGGCAACGACGTCAAAAACTTGATGCGTTATTTTATGTGATGAAATAATGGAATGAATTGTGGTGATGGGAATGCGTTGAGCAACAAGTTTTCTTAGCAGAATCCAAGTATAAATTCCACTGAGTTTCCTGGTAAGTCCAGGGTCGAACTCAGGGACTAGGAAAAATGGTATGCGGTGATAATTTCTAAGAAGACTTTGCGGTAACCAATCAATCAAAGAGTTGTTTTGGGTTGTTTTTGCAGTATAAAATAAATGTATGTAGCGGATTTGAGAAAAGATCGATTATGCGTTAGATGCACTGAGTATGCAGAGGAATTGGTTGAGAAGGTCTTTAGTTTATCGGGAATGCGTCAAACTATGCAATCATGCTATACTCATGCGACAGCTGATAACTTGTAGAAATACAAGTTATTTATGCTGCCTTATTCAGATATTGTGGCCAAAAGAGAAGGAATATGCGTTAATTGTATGAAAATTAGCTCAGAAATATAATAATTATGAATTAACGCAATTACACCCACTAACATCATCAAGATGGTAGAAGAGGATATTTTTACTCTATTTTACAGGAAACCAAGTCACCGCTTACGATCAAGACTCAACGAGAAACTGAATGACGCATCTCTGTTACATTCCACCCGTCAATTAATAATGAATAGATGATTAACGCAATGTCAGTGCAATGCGATAGTCGATCCTGAGCTGAATTTCAACCGCATACGGTAATAAAAACAACACCATATGCGAGCAACCAATCGAAAGATACAAATGGGCAACGCAAAGGCAGAGGATTGCAACACGTGTACAACTAACCGTTGTGTAGATTTGATGGTCAGATTGCATAACAGAAGGAATATTTATTCCTCAATCTCTAGAATTTCCATAACAAGAAGTAGGGTCCATAAGCCAAGAGTCAAAGCTTTTCGCCTATAAATACCCCTATAGAATTCAGAGAAAGATATACTTGATATGGGTATAATTGATACGAGGGCTCATTGCTGCTAAATTACTGAGAGAGAGGCTGAGTTGAGTACTGATCGGAAGAAATTCGGGAAGAAAAGAGACAAGGCCGAGAGGTGAGTCTCAGTGCTATTCTGCCAGATCCCCACCGCGAAGCTCTATATTCAGATCCCTACTATTGGTTGAGCAAGCCTGAGAGGGAAACTCATCCGTCCGCATGATCCATCCACATTGGCAAGCAAATCTCCATCCAAATCGACGCCAAGATGTTGGCGTTTATTTGTATTTGTTTCTAACTCTATTCATCACTGTATTTCATCTTCTTAATCTCTTCATTCTCAAATCATGTATCAGACGCTGAATAGAAATATTGAATGTCTCGATCAATTTCATATCCCCTTCTCTGTCTATTTCCGTTCCTCTGTTTATCGCTTTATTCTTAAAGTTTTTTTAATCTCTTGGTAATTAATATGAATTAAACAAGTAACTTACTCTGTGTTAAAGAAATAAGAACGTTTAGCTAAAGCATGTTAGATGGCATCTTCACCTGTGAGAGCAGAAGTAAAGATGCCATTCTGATATGTTGAGAGAAGGTTAGAAGAATGCGTTAACTAAAGCAAGAAGTACTTCCAGAGATGGAAGCAACCTTGCGTTCATTACATTTTTTCCTGTTTCACCACAGAGATGTGGGAACACGGACGATCACCGAGAGGTGTACGTCAAGGGAAAAGCGGAACCGTATTTATTCCTTTAACGCAATTAAGGAACTTGCGATGTTTGTCCTAATTATCTTTTCTCTTTCTGTTTCACACATAAGACTTGCCACCACATAACACGATTTTTGTATATCTTCACAGCCAGCCTTGACCTCAGTATCTTGTATCATGAAACCTGTATTTTGTATCATCTTAGCTAAGATTTACTTTAACGCAATTTACTTTCATGCAATTTATTTTATTATCGCATTTTTACCACTTTACTTTACTTTATCGCATGTTTATATTTTTGTACACAACAACTTTTATTAATTGAAAACCCCTAGTCGCACGTATCACAAGCATAACGCAATAACCTCAAACAGTCCCTGTGTTCGACCTTGGATCACACCGAGAAACTTGAGGTGAAATTATATTGGTTTCAACGCAAGGAAACTTGTGACAACGCACAGCATACTACAAGAACATTGTTATTTAACGCATATCTAGAAGTAGTATCACATGGATTTGTACCTTGCGGGCATCATTGTATAGTTTATGTCATTACAAGTTTATGGCGCCATTGCCGGAGAACTGGTAACGGGGACATGGACTTGAACCTTGCATCATATGCATCCGTGCGTTGTGTGACATAAGATCAATTTCTAATTTACAACAACAAATCATTTTCCAATGCAAATGCGGTGCTCCTAGTTCTAGGACGAATGTGTTGAATGCAATAGTATCCATAGAGCTTATTCCTAAGTCTCTACTCTTTTCCTATGCGATGATTCAAGATGCACACAAAGACAAGGTGACCGCACATAATCATATCCTATCTCTAGGATGCATGCGATGCATTAATAGCAAACAGTGCTTATTTTTAAGCTCCTATCTCTTGATTATGCGTTCTAATCTTACTCTCCTGAGCCTAGATTCTAACCTGACTTTTCCAAGCCTAGATTCTGCCCTTACACTACCCTCCCGTGTATCTCTAACAGTCGAATGATGCATACATAATACAAGATAATCGCATAGAATGAAGATCCCTAATTAAGCTAGCTAATTGCTTTTCAACCCATTCGACAGATTTAGCTACTCATGCATAATAAATAGAGAGTGAATAGATATAAAGAAGTAGATTCCATTTCTATAGATAAGTTTAAGTACAAAATGACATTGGAAGATAAGAGTAGAGAGCTTAGTAGAAATCCTTTGCTTCCCACGACTTTTACATTGTTAACTCTATTCTGTTCAAGAGATATTCCTGCTTCCGCAGGAGTTGGCCCTCTCTCTAATCTCGACGCTTCCGACACTCTTCCAAGTTCACCAGAACGATCTATCGACACAATCTCGCTTCTGCCTTAAATAAAAGAAGAACTAAGAACAAGGCTATTCTATCTAAGTGAAAATTCTTTAACTATTCGAACTGTCCGAACTCCTTCACTAAAGGTTGCCTTCGGTATTTATAGAGCTTCGGGGTGAAAAGTTCCTTCTCTCTTATGATTGCATTGATGGGATGACATTAATTCTCTGTCTGTTGCGCCGGATATTTGTCACCAAAAAGTTGAGTATACTTACTACAGTAGTTTGTTAGCGGTTTGTCAACTTAATTCGGAATCGACCGTCATCAGCTTTCTGTCCCATAGTGATTTATTATGCTTTTCACCCAGATGCGCCCATCAAGTTGCGGCGGATTTATGTGGCAATCCTTCTTGAGCAGATGTTTGCGAGCACAAATCACCGCAAAGCCTTGTGGTAAGCTGCGCTTGATCGTTGCTTATTTGTGATCGCATTTTATGCTTTGCATCAACGCATATTCTGCACAAAAATACAAAAGTTAACTGTTTTTATGTGATGAACGCATGCGACTGCAATGTTACAAACTTAATGCTTTTTGGATGCAATCTTATATATTTTATCAACGCAAACTTGCATTGTTTAATAACTTAGCACTGTAATAACGTGCATTTCTGCTCGTTATGACACCCCCAAATTTAAACAATGCTTTTCCTCAAGCATAAGCTAAAGATTTCCTTTAGAAAGTCGACAGCAATCTCTTTTCCTAGATTTCTCAAGGATACCTCATTCAAATCCTATACACCAAAATTTCCTTAATTCTTATTCAAGTATCTTCTTAAAATATTTCTAAAACCTAGGGACAGCAAGTTTAATCTTCAAAAAGGGCTTTACTAGATTCTAGGACATCACATGATTTATTTCAAAAAAACTTTTTCACTGGTGTGTTACATGATTTTTATCCTTGCATATTTTTGACATTATTATTTTTCTCTGACCTTGCGCTGATCCAAGTGCCTCGCCTTCGTTTTGGCTTGCCCCCACGTGTGTCATGTGGACATCCAACTACGAGCAGGGCGCTCTTTCTCAGACTAAAGTCATACCCATTCGACAGCGGAGTTGCGGTCATTTTTTTTATGCGTTGATCACGATTCCTACCTTTGTTTTGGCTTGCCTCCATGGGTATCATGCAGACATCCAACTACGAGTAGGATCCGATCACAACGTTATGATGTTTTTTTTTATAAGCAAAATAGCAAGGTCGAAAATAAATACCTCACCCCTAAATTTAAAATGTGGCAATGTCCTCATTGCCAAAAGATTGAAAGAAGTCATACGATGTTCTTAGAAAGTTTGGTAAAGGGTCATTTTGAAAGAAAACTAGCAGACCACCAACTTTTAGAAATATTTCATGAGGTGACTGTCCTAAAATTAAGTTGGCTCTAGTGTACATGAAAAGAAATAGAAGCACGTGCTTCATCATTGAAACCATAATTGGTAAAAAGAAATCATGTGGCGACTTACTAAATTTATCAATGTTAAATGATTGCGGTAACCAAAGAGGATGCGGTGATAAAATTTTCAAAATTAAAAATGCTATGCGATAGTGCAGAATTTGGAATAAAGTCAAGGAAGAATACAACCCCTAAATTTGCGCTGTCGCCTGCATTGTTTGTTGACGCATCCTGCTTTGCATCGATCTCCTTTCTTTGGATTGTGGTGACGAAAGTAGTTGCATCTTCATGTAGTGCCTCCGCAATCGTGTACCTCGATCGTTGCATGAAAAACATTGAGAGGGTCAAATAATAATAAAAAAACAGAGTTTAACAAAATTGTTTACCGCAATCATTCAGCATGATCGCTTTTTTTTTTTTGTAGATAAGCAAAGAAGTAAATATGCGATAACAGATAATAACAAAGTGATGAAAGTTCATGAAGTATTGATGTAGAAAAAGGATATTCAAAAGAATTGCATCCCTGATGAGGTTGAGTCACATAGTAACTCAGGGACTGGTTATTTCAAGCTGGGCTTTTCACGTCCACGGTGGCTTTTTCTTCTTTTCTCGATCTTCCAAAATCTTGACTTCCTTAATCCGGAGCCTTTCCCCATTAATGTTCATTGCAATCTCCCCCTTGTGCACATCAATTTGAGCGTGACCAGTCGAGAGGAATGGTCGTCCTAATATGATTGACGCTTCTTCGTCCGATTTATAATCCAAAATGATGAAGTCTGCCGGCAAGATGAATTTATCAATTGATTCGGGATCTGTTCGTAAGTATGAGAGTCTCCGTCATGGGCGTGAGGTTGCTCATATTCAATCGTTTGAAGATTGATAGCGGCATTACGTTTATACTTTCCCCAAGATCGCATATTGCTTGGCCACCGTAGACCCCTCCAATGGAGTATGGTATCGTGAAGATTCCTGGGTCGCACATTTTTGGTGGGATCATCGCATTTTGCGTTACTGCCACTGTCGCGATCTTTTCCTCATCATTTTGTTTCTTTCTCAATCTTTGCGAAAATGGTGGTAACTGGACTTTTTCTATCTCATGATCTAGAGGTTTGAGGGTGGACGTGTCACACCCAACCTCAGATCACCCTCTTAGCCTAGAGAAGGGCGTGATTGCAGCAGTTATCAACCCTTAGGCTGACACTTACTGCCTAAAAACTCTTGCGGAATAACTCTGATACCAAATACAAATTATATGCAACGGGACGGTTGTAGGCCCATAATTTATTAACTTAGAAACTTAATATTTTGGAGTATTTACAACATTAGATTTACAAGTCCCAAAACCCACAACCCTAGTCTCTATATGAACAATAGTAACATGTGTACAATATTAACAGTAACGACCTAGCAAACAGTTACAAGTCTTTTGGTCCTTTAGTGGCAGAGCAGATACTGAGCTGTCTTCAGAGGATTTGACCGCTACCTGTGGGGGGAAAAAACAAAAACATTTGAAAATGGGGTGAGCTTACGCCCAGTGAGTGACCGAGAAAACATAGTAAATTCTCATACATAATTTCAGAAAATAGTTTTATCTGAAATATAAACTTTTGCAGCATAAATATTTTCCAAGCGTAAATTATATAAAGCTGTTTTAAACATAAAACAGTAAAATCATTTCTCAAATCAAAGTACTGTATAACTGGTAAAATAATCCCAACACCAACTACTAGTCTAGAGAGAACCCTTTTGCTCAATCTCTGACTTTATTCACCTGTGGACACACTAAGTACCTTCACACATTAGGTACTACTGCTCAGATACGTTCTCCTTGTACTTCAGTATCGAGCTACTAGGATACCTTCTCCAAATACTTCAGTATCCTGTTGGCTTGGTACCTTCTCAAACGTACTTCAGTACCAATAGATACCTTCTCCTTGTACTTTAGTATCTAGTTGGGTGGATGCCTTCTCCTTGTACTTCGGCATCGCATTTTACCAAAACTATTTATAAACAACTTTTCTCTTTAAAGCATGTAGAGTATAACACATGTACAACATGGCTTTAAAGATGGTAACACATGCTGGATAAAATCAATACATTTACATATGTAAATAGTTTTTCAACAATAGGCATGCGTTCACAACACAATTCAGATCTTGCTTGGAAACCACTTTATAAAACTAGTAGGCATGAGAATTATTTTTGCAAACATGCTTTCTGTAAAACGTTTGCAATCAAAACATTTTATAAACGTTTTAGTTCGAAAACATTTTAGCCACTCACCTCGAACTCTTAGGAACTTTTTACTCTAGTAGCTCCTCAGGTCCCTTTTTCACCCTTAGAATCCAGATTCAAATTACAACTTAGATTACTTATAGTTCCAAACCTTATTTGGAAATAATTCCTTCTACAAACCTATTCTAAAATTTTTAAGACATCTTACCCTAAACTTTCAGCTCAGAATTCCTCGTGGTTTGGCCGGAATCTCAAAATCTTCAAGACTGGCTCAGACTGATCCGATAGTCTGACCCTTCTGCCTTCTTCTCAACCTCCAGCCCGTTCCTTTGAGCCTTTTCCTCTGGCAGCCCTACTCTGAAAACTAGACTTCCAGAGCTTTCAGATGGCTTTGGAATCACTCTAAACGCACGAGTATATTGGAAGATCTTCTCGTCCAAAGTTGACATATTCCTCTGAACCCTCACTACCCTCTACTTTCTCTACGAAATTTATGATTTTTTTGTGATTTGAAAAAGAAATCCCAACTCCATATTTATAGGTGTTCAAATTGCTCGTGGGATTGACAGCACCTACTTGGCTACATGGCAAAATGTTTAATCCTCCCTTTATCAATGTAAGCTGACTTCACCTTGGTTCAATGTGTTCTTCCCAAACGCATCCAACACAATTTCTTAGGGTTTAAGAATTTCTCTTAATTAGATACCTAGATTTTAATTGACGTTTTTCTTACGTCTTCAAGCTTTGTTTGTATTCAAATTAGGGTTTTTACATGTATAATCCACCCCAACGCGTCCAAATACATCGCCCAGAAGCTTGCTCGGTCGTTTTCAAGCATAGGCGAGGCGTGGGCGTGACGTTCGAATCAAACAAAGCAATGCTGGCATAGGCGCTCTCGCTCTTTCCGCTCTCGGCAGTGTCGCTCTTTCCGCTCTCGGCTGTGTCACTCTTTCCGCTCTCGGCAGTGTCGCTCTCTCCACTCTCGGCAGTGTTGCTCTCTCCCACTTTCTCGCTTGTCTCACTCTCTTCACTCTCGCTCTCTCCAGCAATCTCGTTGGTCTTGCTCTCTCCAATCTCGCTCTCCCTCTTGCTCTCTCCAACTTTAACTTTTCTCTCCACCCTCGCTCTCTCCAGCTTTCTCGCTGGTCTCTCTCTCTCCCATCTTCTATCCAATCTCGCTCTCTCCCATTTCCTCTCCAATCTCACTGGTCTCGATCTCAATGATCTCGCTCTCAACGATCTCGCTGATCTCACTCTCATCGATCTCGCTCTTAGCTACTGCGAACATTGTTCTCCGTACACGTTTTCTCACCACTTTGATGATACTTTTACACGAATTTTCCAAATTTTTCCAAAGTAATTTCCCATATTTTTCGCATTTCACATAAATTCCATTTTTTTCTCAGTCCTTCAGCCATAACGCATTTCACATAACTTCTCTATACTTAGCCGAAATTTCACAAACTCAATTTCCATATTATTCCACACTAGCTCAACCTACTTATTATTTTTCCCCAACTTTCTCAACTCAATTCCATATTTTTCTTTTCAAATCCCCATCCCTTATTCATCATTTCATACTAACTTTCTCATCAACCTACTCAACTTATTTATACAAATTTAAATAGAGACACACAATTAAGTGGAAAATTAAGACAATTTAAATAAGAAAACACACTTAAGTGTAAAATTGGGATTCGGGGTTCACAGGACGCAACTTTGGGTTTCATCTGCTCGGGCTCTTCTGAATTACATGTCAACGGGTCCTCGATTGTTACCGCATTCAAGTTGGTCATGATGGGTTCCTCCTCTACTTCCGCAGTCGCTTTCTCCCTTAGCAAGGAGACTGTTAAGCATTGTTCCTTCCCCATACCCCTAGCATTGTGAGAGAGCTCAGTTGAGCTCAGCAAAGCTCCTTGCGGTCTATTTTTAAGTTCGCCCACAATCTGTCCTAGCTGAATTTTGAGATTTTGGATGGACGTTGCTTGATTTTGAAGCATTGATTCGTTTTTCTCAATGTACTACTTTAACAAGTTCTCTAAGGACGAAGATTGTGGATGTTGCGAACTACTGGCTTAACTTCTCGTTTGACTGTTATTTCGCGGGAAAAATCTGGGTGGCCCTTCTTTTTGCGCCACTGGTTAAAAGCTTTGTTGTTGATTTTTCCATACGAAATTGGGGTGGTTTCTCCACCCGGGGTTGTATGTGTCAGAATAAGGATTATTCTTTATGAGGCATACTGATTGTGGATTTCTTGGGCATTCTTCCATTGGATGCGCGTCTCCACAGATGACACAACTTGCGGTCGTTTGAGCAATTGCATTGATCTGCCCTTTGTTCGCTCCCGTGCTGTTAATTGCGATGCCTTGTATCAAACTCATCATCGCAGTCATTTGGTTCCGAAGGGATGCGATGGCCCCATTGTTTGCGTCATTGTTTGCAATTATTATTCTTTGATCACTTTCTCTCCAGTTCTTGTGATTTTTGGAAATGCAATCAAATATATTTTTGGCCTCCTCATATGTTTTGTCAAGCAGACCACCAGCTGCTATCGCATTGGCAGCGGTCTGCGAAGCAGAGTTTAGTCCTTTATAAAAGATCTCCATTTGCAAGTAGTCTGGTAATCCATTGAGTGGACAGTCTCTTACCAGCCTCTTGAACCTCGCCCAAGCATCGTTGAGCGATTCGTCAGTTCCTTGTTCAAAATTCATTATTAATTTCCTTCTTCGGGCATTCTCGGTGGTGGAAAATATTTCTTCATGAACTTTTCCACCACTTGTTCCCATGAAGTTATCTACCCCGGTTCGAGAGAATATGCCCATTTCCTTGCCTGATCACACAAAGAAAATGGAAACAAAGTTAGTCGAACTTATTCGGTAGAGATATTCGAGAACACAAACGTGTTGCAAATTTCTATGAAGCTCTGGAGGCAAGCTCGGGAGAGTCAGATTAGAACGCATAATCAAGAGATAGGAGCTTTGGAATAAGCACTGTTTATTATTACAGCATCACATGCATCCTAGAGATAGGGTATGATTGTATGCAGTCACCTTGTCTTTGTGTGCATCTTGCATCATCGCATAGGAAAAGAGTAGAGACTTAGGGATAAGCTCTATGGACACTTTTGCATATAACACATGTGTCCTAGACTTAGGAACACTCCATTTGCATCGAAAAATAACTTGTTGTGCATGGGTGTAGCATGAACGCATAGTCTGACACAATCCCAGGTAACGCTAGTTAAAGACTTTCTCAACCTGTTCATCCGCATACTCAGTGCATCTATCACACAATCAAACTTTTCTTAAATCCGCCGCATTTGTTTATTTTTCATTACCACAATCAACAAAACCAAACAACTATTTGAGTTACCGATTACCGCAAAGTCTTCCGAGAAATTACCTCCACATACTGTTTTCCAAGTTCCTGAGTTCGACCCTAGACTTACCAGGAAACTCAGTGGGGTTTACACTTAGATTTCACTGAGAAAACTTGATTGCTCAATGCAATTCCATCACCTTATTTCATCCATAATTCCACATCATAAAATAAACCATCAAGTTTTTGGCGCCGTTGCCGGGGACTTCGGCAAATTAGTGTGCTAACGGTAATTTTTCTGATTTCTTTGTAGACTTGCAATCTCTGGCGAATTACGACCCGGAGATTGAGAGAACATTTCGACGCAGACTAAGAGAAAATTGCTAACAACAAGAGAGAACACCAAGAATGGCGGAACAACCGGAAGAAAGGGCCACAAACGCTAACAATATAATGGCCAACCCTATCCTTCTAGCGAATGATCGCAATAGAACCATCCGGGATTATATGTCACCTAACCTCTATGATTTCTCTCCAAGAATCATGAGGCCAGCGTTAGTCGGATCGAGGTTTGAAATGAAGTTGGTAATGTTGCAGATGATCCAGGTTGCTTGGCATTTTGGAGGAAGGCATGGCGAAGACCCACACACTCACCTCCGGACCTTCATAGAAATCTGCAACACTTTTGTGTTCCCGAATATCTTAACCGAGGAAGTTCAACTCACTCTGTTCCCATTTTCCTTGTGTGATCAGGCAAGAAAATGGTCATATTCTTTCGAACCGGGGGGAGATAACTTCATGGGAACAAGTCGTCGAAAAGTTTATGAAGAAATATTTCCCACCAACCGAAAATGCTCGACGAAGGAAATTAAAACAAATTTTGAACAAGAAGATGTCGAATCGCTCAGCGATGCTTGGGCGAGGTTCAAGCGGCTGGTAAGAGACTATCCACATAATGGCTTACCAGACTGCCTGCAAATGGAGATCTTTTACCAAGGATTGAATCCCTCTTCGCAGACCGCTGCCAATGCGGCAACCGCTGGTGGTTTGCTAGACGAAACATATGAGAAGGCAAAGAGTATACTTGATCGCATTTCCAAAAATCACAAGATTGGCGGGAAAGCAATCAAAGATTAGGAATTAAAGATAATAATGCAAACAATGGGGCCATCGCATCCCTGCAAAACCAAATGACTGCGATGATGAGTTTAATACATGACATCGCAATTAATAACACGGGAGCGAAGAAAGGGCAGGTTAACGCAATTGCTTAAACGACCGCCAGTTGTGTCATTTGTGGAGATGCTCACGCAATGGAAGAATGCCCAGCAAACCCACAGTCAGTATGCTTCATAAAGAACAATCCCTATTCCGATACATACAACCTCGGGTGGAGAAACCACCCAAATTTTGTGTGGGAGAATGAACAACAAAACTTCCAACCAGTGGCGCAGAGAGAAAGGCCACCCAGATTTTTCCCACAAATAAACGGTCCAGCGCATAGCCATGCTAGTAGCTCACAAACACCGCAATCTTCATCCTTAGAGAGTTTGTTGAAGCAGTACATTGAGAAAAACGAATCAGTGCTTCAGAATCAAGCTACATCCATTAGAAATCTCGTAGTTCGAAAAAGCCCAAAAAAATAAACCCTGAAGTTGCGTCCACCCTCAAGCCTTCAGAATATGAGATAGAAGAAGTCCAGCTACCACCAGCTCCACAAAGATTGAAGGAGAAACAAAATGATGAAGAAAAGATCGCAACAGTGGCCGTAATGCAAAATGCTATGATCCCACCTAAAATGGGCGACCCAGGAATCTTCACGATACCATGCTTTATCAGAGGGGCCTACAGTGGCAAGGCAGTATGCAATCTTGGGGCGAGTATAAACGTAATGCCACTATCAATATTCAAGCAATTGAATATCGGCATACTCACACCCATGAAAGAGACTCTTCTACTTGTGGACAGATCCCGAATATATCCTAAAGGAGAGTTGAAAAATGCCGCAATCTCAATTGATAAATTCATCTTGCAGGTAGACTTCATCATTTTGGACTGTAAAGCGGACGAAGATGCGCCCATCATATTAGGACGATCATTCCTTTCGACTGGTCGCACTCAAATTGATGTACGCAAAGGGAAGATTGTAATGAACATTCATGGGAAAAAGCTCCTGATTAAGGCAGTAAAGCTCCCAGAGGACAAAGAAAAAAGGGAAAAGCCACCATGGACGTGAAAAGACCAGCTTGGAATAAGCAGTCCCTGAGTTATTATGCAAATCAACCTCATCAGGGACGCAACTCTTTTGAATATCCTTTTTCCTGCATCAATACTTTATAAACTTCCATCATCATAGTTTTATCTATTATCGCATAACTAGTTTGCTTTCTTATTCTAAGAAAAAAAAATTGTTGAGAATAACAACTTCGCTGTCAACGCAATGGGGAAACTCATGTTGAAAAGAGTTAAGTTGTAAAGGGTGCTTACCCGTAGTTGGATCTCTGCATGACACATGTGGGGGCAAGCTAAAATGAGGTAAGTTGCCAGGATCAACGCATAAATAAATGACCGCAACTCTTCTGCCAAGTAGGTATGATTTAGTCTAAGAAATAGCGCATTGCTCATGGTTGGATGTCCGCATGACACACGTAGGGGCAAGCCAAAATGAAGGCAAGGCACTCGAATCAGCGTAAGGTAAAAAAAAAAATAATAATGTCAAGAAATATGCAAGGATAAAAATCAATTGACACCCCTGTGGAAAAGTTTTCTCTTTGAAATAAATCATGCGATGTTCCGAAATTTAGTAAAATCCTTTTGAAGGTTAAACTTTCGGTCCCTAGGTCTTAGAAATATTTTTAGAGGAGACTTGAATAAGACTTAAGGAAATTTTGGTGTATAGGATTTGAATAAACTATCCTTGAGAAATCTAGGAAAAGAGAATTGCGATCGACTTGCTAAAGAAAATCTTTAGCTTATGCTTGAGGACAAGCATTGTTTAAATTTGAGGGTGTGATAATGGGCAAAAATGCACGTTATTACATTGCTAAGTTATTAAACAATGAGGGTTTGCATTGATGAAATATGTTAGATTGCGTCTAAAAAGCATTAAGTTTATAACATTGCGGTCGCATGAGTTTATCGCATAGAAATAGTTGATTTTTGTATTTTTTATGCAGAATATGTGTTGACGCAAGGTGGAAAGAGAGATCACAAGAAATCAATGGACGAGAGCAGCATTACTGCAAGGCTTTGCGGTGATTTGTGTTCGCAAACATCTGCTTAAGAAGGATTGCCGCATAGAGCCGGTGCAACTTGGCCGGTGCATCTGGGTGAATGGCATAATTAATCACGATAGGAAAGAAAGCTGATGACGGTCGAATCCGAATTAAGTTGACAACCGCTAACGATAACAAGTACACTCAGCTTTTCGGTGACAAATATTCGGCACATCAATCAGAGAATTAAAGCTATCCCATCTGTGCAATCATAAGAGGGAAGCCGCCTTTCACCTCAGAAGCTCTATAAATACTGAAGGCAGCCTTCAGAAAAGAAGTTCGGAGAGTTAGAGAATTTTTCCTTAGATAGTTTAGCTTTGTTCTTAGATTTTCTTTTGTTTTAAGGTGGAAGCGAGAGAAGGAGGTTGTGTCGACAGATCGTCCCGGTAAGCTTGGGAGAGCTAAAATCAGAGAGAGGGCCAGCTCCTGCGGAAGTAGGAATATCTTTTGAACCGAATAAAGATTGCCAGTGTAAAAGCCTCGGTCAGCAAGGGATTGCTACCAGGCTCTCTATCTTTACCTTCCATTGTTATTTTGTATTCAAACTCATTGATAGAAATGGAATTTACTTCTCTATATCTGTTCACTCTCTGTTTATCAAGCATAAGTAGCTAAATCTGTTAAATGGGTTGAGAAGCATTTAGCTAGCCCAACTGGGGATCGTCATTCTATGCGTTTATCTTGTATTATGTATCCTTCATTCGTCCATTAGAGATACTCGAAAGGGTAGTCTAAGGACAGGATCTAGGCTTGGAAAGTCAAGTTAGAAACATGACCACGACGAACACAGCACAAACACTTCGCGCTCGGTCACAAACTTCTCAACGATCGCCTCAGTCACGAACGCCTCAGCAACATGAACGACCTCCACAACACCACGAATGGCCTCCAGAAAACCTTGACGATGTCGAGTTGAGTTTGACACCATCAACAAGGCTACCTTGGTATTCTCGGTGTGATAATCCAGAGGGTGGGCTCTGTCGAACTTGGTATGAGGTAGACGAAGAAGGAAACACCGATTGCGTACATGACTGGTCAAGTGGGCCTACAGTCTCCCGGGAGATGGCGGAGACCTATCATATATGTTGATGCCCAATTGTTTAGATAAAGCTATGCGATCATCTAGCAAAAGATATGCAATTGTTTAGCTCATCGTTTAGCTCGGTTTGTCGCCTACAGACTCTACATGATCGTTTACTTTGGGCAAGCGACCGTCTAGCAAAACTGTGGGATCGTTTAGTAAATACTGCACGATCAATTAGCTCGCCACTACACAACCGTTTAGGTCGCCTTGCCATCATTTAATAAATCCGTATTTACTTGACGACTCCGTCAGTTTCTTTTGCGTGGAGAGAAAACTCAAAACCCGTTTTTCAATAGTTTGTTAAATCATCTTTTGAAAATAGGAAAACCATTTTTCTTTTAAACTCACGGTTACCATGATTCCAATAACCACCCATTCACTTGGTTATTAAAGAAAAAGAATTAATTATCCAATAATTAATATTATTATAAATATAAATGATAACCAACTTATCATACTATATTTATAACCTATAGTTTTAATATTTCATCTCATGAAACATATAAACCATAGTTCTTTTTCTATTCCATGGTATTTGATGTAAATCTCATTTACATCAATCCTCCACTAGATGTATCTCATATATCAAACCGATTATATTATATATAATCAAAATACCTCTTTTCAATTTGAACATTTCAAATCAACACCAAGAACTGATCCTCAAATGAATCCATTGAGCTACCAAGGGGAACTCATGAACCTGTAGCTCGAAACTCCAACGGTACGTGAATAACTGACTAAACTTTTTAGTCACGGGATCCAACATCCGTTAACTGCCAGGCACTCCACTAAAGACCGTCAGCTGAACTCTTCTTACCACAAATATATTATATGTCCATCTTAACCAATCAGCAGTGCGACAACCCTTCACAGATCACTCGTAAGTACAACTAGGCCAATAACCATTATGTCCCTGTAGTTACATTTGTCTCCTTAAGTACCACTGATCCCTCTAATGAACATAAATCATAGTCCTACTATGACTGAGTCTTCTCTTCCAAAGAGAAGCTGTGGCCACTATGTTCAACCCCCAAATCAGTCCTTAAGGGAGAAATCTCTCTACTTATCCCTGCTTCAGGAAAGGAGTGAATTCCATATTGTGGATTGAGTTCCCAACTCCCAGATCAGACAAGTTCCCAAAAAGGTAGGCATGTTGAGTTGGAAATCTGGCCACTCTCACCATACTAATCAAAGGACCGCCCTCAAAGGCAGGGAGTTCCCAAAACACTCAGGATTGAGGTCATGTCACCTATGGTCGTTTAGGTGAGATGCAAGTCTCTAGTATCAACGACGTTATATACAGACTCTAGTCATCTCGTGGTCTAGGTCTTATACAAACTCTTTGTATAGTAAATGCTAAACGATCGTTTAGCTCTGGGAGCGCTGGTAAACAATAGAGCAAAGCGTTTGTTTTGTCGTGTAGACGATCACGAGATGCTTAGTACACAATGGTTGGTTGGAGAAGCGATGCTTTGCTCGAGCGGTTCAAGACCCGGTTCGCCTGTTTAAACTAGAGACTCTTTGTCTTTATAATAGTTAGCTTTCCTTTTGTGTTTTTAAGGCAATTTTACCCGATTCATCAACTTTTATTGCTTATACATGTGATGTATGGTACTTATATGCCAAAGTGTTTTTCATATAGTTTAAAACCCACCTTAGGTTGTGCAATTATTCAAGCATCATGTGTTATAAATGTTATAATCTAGCATGAAGAAATTATTTGAAAGCTTGCGCATGCATCATGAAATATAAGAGTTATATTTTGCATGGATTGAGCATTATCATGCATCATCCTTTTATTATAAATGTTATAGTCTAAGGGTGAATGGAAGCATGTTTTGTTTATTTCATTGCGGTTTTGTATAAGTGTTATATAAAAGAAGTAGCAATGAATGGACAATGCATTGAGCATGACACTTAGGCTGTTTATAAACGTAATGAATGCCTTGCATGTGTTAGCTTAGCATTGCGGTTGGTTTCCGTTTATAAGTGTTATAAAGGAAATTAGACCTAAAAATCAATAATTCAGAGTTGCATGCGGACTTAGGGTGAACTTAAGTTTTTTAAAAGGGTTTTAAAATTTGATTGAGATAGACCTAAGTTCAAATGGTTCTAAAGAGTTTAGTAACCTAGGTTAATCTTTTCAAATCGGTTTAATAGGATTAAATTGGTTGAATAAAAGATTAATTTGTTGTAAATCTATCTATAAGGGACCTTTTGTCTAAGGCGGGCTCTGGCTAGGCTGGGGTTCTTAAGTTGATGGAAACGTAATACCCATACCTAGGAACCTACCTAGAAAGGTGAATTAGATAGATTTTCAACAAGCATGCGACATTTTGGTCAAAGACTCCGTTAAAGAGTTTAATGGATGATGATCAAAAGTTGTTCTACTATCCAAGGTAAAAGTTACACTTGGGAAAACCTAAAAGTCACTTAGTTAAAATCCTTAGCCGTGTTTTTTCTAAGTAAGCTAAACCCTAGGTTATAAAATACTCAGTAGGAGGAAGAGGCGTATCAGATATGTCTATGATTCCACTCACGTTTCTCCCTGTATGTTCACCGTGAGGTTCATGCTTGGCCTCATGGTGCCCAGAATGCATCCCCCTTCGGATGGTATTTGCATGAGTCAATATCTAGGTGGATGGAGAGAGTATTTATAGTAAGTGGGTGAAGGGTGTGTGTCAACACGTCCTATGGTCTCTGTCATTGGTTCACACTGTGAGATCATTCTATACGCCCTCGTGTCACCTTCGGAGCGTCCCCCTTCGGATGGGTTTTGTGCAGTTGGTCAATATCAAGGTGAACTCCAAAAATGGATAGGGTTGCTTTAGGTTTTGCCCCAATTAGATTTTTTCCCTTTGGATTGGCCTTTTAGGACGGACCTGTAGGGCTTAAAATGGCCGGTCATATTTACGGGAGATTGTTAAGTAAGTTAATGATCTCTTGGCCAAATTAATGATGGCTAGTCGTTATAGGAACAAGAGTTGTTCTGGTATTAATGACTGGTTGAGAACTTCTCAATTCAGAGGAGGGATAACTGACCTCCCTTCGTTGGCTTTTGTCCTAAACCTTTGAAGTGTCATTGCGAAACTAGATGTCACACGGGATTCATATTAGTTTTGCTAAAACCTTATTGGATGTTGTTTTGTTTTACAACGGGTACTTGCTTAAAATCTAACGTAGTCAATATGTTTTTCTTTTCAGCAACTCGTTGGTATTTCCGTCCAAAGCTTTTAACAATGACCGATTATTTACAGTGGAAAGAATCATATGAAACAAACTTCGTGGAAAACAACCTCCATCCCAAAAGTCTCCAAAAGAGGAGACAAGACAGTAAATATGATTTATTGGTCTTGGAGACATGTCTGGTAGAGAATGATGATTCTACTTGGATTCTTGATTCATGTGCTACCAATCATGTCAGTTCCTCTTACCAAGGATTCAATTCCTGGCAAACGTTGCCACAGGGAGAGATGACTCTTCGAGTCGGTACTTGTGAGGTTGTTTCAGCTATTGCTGTAGGCAGGTTGAAGTTATTTGTTGACAAGAAATGTTATCTGTTACTGGATAATTTTTTTGTAGTTCCTCATATTAAGAGGAACTTAATATCGGTTTCTTGTCTCATTGAACAAGGCTACACTATCTCCTTTGTTGAGAATAAAATGTTTATTTTTAAGAATGGAATGGAGATTAGTTATGGTTCAATGGAAAATAACTTATATGTACTAAGGCCGTTAGTCATAAAAGCCTTGTTTAACACTGAAATGTTCAGTACGGCAACAACAACTAAAAGACCAAAGGTTTCTCCAAAAGAAAATGCCTATCTTTGGCATCTTAGGTTAGGTCACATCAACCTCAATAGGATTGAGAAGTTGGTGCAAAGTGGACTTCTAAAGACTTTAGAAGAAAACTCCTTACAGGTATGTGAATCATGCCTTAAAGGCAAGATGACCAAATGACCTTTTACTGGAAAAGGTTACAGAGCCAAGGAAGCTTTGGAGCTTGTACATTCAGACCTCTATGGTCCGATGAATATTAGAGCTCAAGATGGATATGAATATTTCATCTCTTTCATAGATGATTATTCAAGGTTTGGGTATCTCTTCCTAATGCAACGTAAGTCTGAAGCCCTTGACAAGTTCAAAGAGTATAAGGCTGAAGTTGAAAACTTGTTAGGTAAGAAGATAAAAACACTACGATCTAATCGTGGTAGAGAGTATATGAACCGTCAATTCCAAAACTATATGATAGAACATGGGATTGCATCCCAACTCTTGGCCCTTGGTACACCTCAGCAAAATGGTGTATCAAAAAGGAGAAACAGAACCTTGTTGGACATGGTTTGGTCTATGATGAGTTATGCTCATCTTCCAGACTCGTTTTTGGGGTTATGCAGTGCAGACTGCATGTTATATCCTGAACAACGTTCCCTCGAAAAGTGTTTCTGAAACACCTTTTGAGTTATGGAGAGGTCGTAAAGGTAGTTTATGCCACTTCGGATTTGGGGCTGTTCGACACATGTGCTAGTGACTAACCCAAAGAAGTTGGAACCGCGTTCAAAGGTTTGCCTCTTTGTAGGCTACCCCAAGGAAACGAGAGGAGGATACTTCTTTGATCCGAGTGAGAACAAAGTGTTTGTTTCCACTAATGCTATCTTCTTGGAAGAAGATCACATGAGGGATCATAAGCTACGAAGTAAGCTCGTTTTACGTGAGATCTCAAGTGAGACGGAGACTGCTGAGTGTTCAACAAGAGTTGTTGAACAGGCCGACAGATCAACAAGAGTTGTTGAAGTCGAAATGTCTAGTCAACCAGCTCAAGAGTTGAGACTGCCTCGACGTAGTGGGAGGGTTATGAACCCATCGAATCATTACATGGGTTTGACTGAAGCCCTAAACATCATTACGAATGATGGGGTCGAGGATCCGTTGTCTTTTAAGAAAGAAATGGAGGATGTTGACAAAGATGAATGGGTTAAGGTCATGAACCAGGAAATGGAGTCTATGTACTTCAATAACATCTAGAAGCTTGTTGATCCACCTGATGGGGTAAAACCTATTGGGTGTAAGTGGATCTTTAAGCAAAAGAGAGGTGTAGATGGAAAGGTCCAAACCTTTAAGGCTAGGCTCGTGGCAAAGGGTTATACCCAGGTTGAGGGAGTTGACTATGAGGAAACATTCTCACCTGTTGTCATGCTAAAGTCTATCCGGATTCTCCTATCCATAGCCATATTTTATGATTATGAAATATAGCAAATGGACGTCAAGACTACCTTTCTTAATGGTAATCTTGAGGAGACTATCTATATGACTCAACCAGAGGGGTTCGTAGTTCCAGATCAAGAGCAAAGAGTTTGCAAGCTTAATAGGTCCATTTATGGGATGAAACAAGCTTCTAGATCTTGGAACATCAGATTTGACACTTGGCTTTGATCAGAACGTTGATGAGCCTTGTGTTTATAAGAAGACCATCAACAGCTTAGTAACTTTCTTGGTACTGTATGTAGATGATATCCTACTCATTGGGAATGATGTAGGGTACCTGATTGACATTAAGAGTTGGCTAGCTACCCAGTTCCAAATGAAAGATTTGGGTGAGGCACAGTATGTTCTCGCGATCTAGATCATTCGGGATTGCAAGAACAAATGGTTAGCCCTGTCTCAGGCATCTTACATTGATCAGGTACAAAATGCAAGATTCTAAGAGGGGATTGTTACCCTTCAAACATGGAATCATTCTGTCTAAGGATCAATGTCCTAAGACACCTCAAGAAGTTGAGAAGATGAGATGGATTCCCTATGCTTTTATTGTAGGAAGCTTGATGTATACAATGTTGTGTACTCGACCCGACATTTTCTATGTAGTAGGGATTGTCAGTTGGTATCAGTCCAATCCAGGATTTGATCACTGGACGATGGTCAAGACGATCCTCAAGTATCTTCGGAGAACGAGGGACTACATGCTTGTGTATGAAGATAAGGATCTGATCCTTACAGGATACACAGACTCTGACTTTCAGATCGATAGAGATTCTCATAAATCGACATCGGGGTCAGTGTTTACTCTGAATGGAGGGGCTATAGTCTGGCGAAGCATCAAGCAAGGATGCATCGCAGACTCCACTATGGAAGCCGAATGCGTAGCAGCTTGTGAAGCAACTAAGGAGGTTGTTTGGTTGAGGAAGTTCCTTTCAGATTTAGAAGTTGTTCCAAATATGGATTTGCCGATCACACTGTATTGTGATAACAGTGAGGTTGTGGCAAATTCAAAGGAGCCTTGGAGTCATCGTCGGAGTAAGCACATAGAATAGAAATATCACCTGATCAGGGAGATTGTGCATCGTGGTGATTTGATAGTCATGAAAATCGCATCGGAGCACAATGTTGTTGATCCCTTTACAAAGGTCTTCACGGCTATAAAGTGTTCAAGGGTCACCTGGAGAGTCTGGGTCTGCAGGACATGCGGCATCTTGTCTAGGGCAAGTGGGAGATGGTACTGGGGTATGCCCTAGTTTATTGTATATTGTACATTTTTATTGTATTGTACATTAGTCTCTTGAGTCATTAGGACAAGTGGGAAATTGTTGGGATTGGTGTCCTAATTCTCCCGGAGTCTCGTTGTTTTGTAAAGATACACATTATTTAATGAATAAAATAAGTGTTATTTAATTCTAGCATTTACTCATATCCAATAAACAAAGCTCCTTGGTTATCTTATGTGAACTTAAACATGTATATGTGATATACAAGTGGATCATGCCTTAAATGATAACCTAAATAGGTCTATAGTATAAGGATTAAGGTGGGATACCTGATCCTTGTGACACTACGGATACGGCCCGCTTTGTAGAGGTTTGCAAGTGTTGTAAGCTACTACAGATGGTAGATCCTGACCATTCATGTAGAGACATGCGAATGAGGGTGTCCTATACAAAGAGTTTGTGTAAGACTTGGACCACAAGATGACTAGACTCTGTATATAATGTCGTTGATACTAGAGACTTACATCTTACCTAAACGACCATAGGTGACACGACCTCAACCCTGAGTATTTTGGGAACTCCTGCCTTTGAGGGCAGTCCTTTGATTAGTATGGGTGAGAGTGGCCAGATTGCCAACTCAACATGCCTACCTTTTTGGGGATTTGTCTGATCTTGGAACTGGGAACTCAATCCACAAGATGGAATTCACTTCTTTCCTGAAGCAGGGATAAGTAGAGAGATTGCTCCCTTAAGGGCTGATTCCGGGGCTTAAACATAGTGGCCACAACTTCTCTTTGGAAGAGAAGAATCAGTCATAGTAGGACTATGACTTATGTTCATTAGAGGGATCAGTGGTACATAAGGAGACAGATGTAACTACAGGGGCATAACGGTTATTGGTTCAGCTGTGTGAACCTCGAATCCTAATTTTTCTACTTGAGTATGTTCCCTATTGAGATTAGTGTGATGAGTAGGTTGATGTGGAACTAGTGTGGAATGGTAGAGAAAAGAGTGGAAAATTAGAAGAAAAGAGGAAATTTGGAAGTTTGACTTTTGGAGAAAATTTGGAAATTTGGCTAAATATAAATTTTGTGTGTTGATGCGTTGAAAGGGTGGTGTTGATGCGTTGGAAGAGTGGTTGGGAATGGCATACGGTTGAAGGAAGAAAGATGGAGGTGATGCATTAGAAGACAACCCATGCGTCGTGCAACCTCGGCCAAATACCCAACCATGCATCGAGCAACCTCGGCCAGCGCCCAATCCATGCGTCGAGTAGCCTCAGCCAGCGCCCAGGCCATGCATCGAGTAGCCCTAGCCGGGCGCATGCGTCAAGTGGATATGCCCGTTCGTTGAGCCCACTGCCGAGCGGCCACGCCCATGCGGTGAGCACCCTGCTGAGCAGCCATACCCTGCGTCGAGGTGCCCTGCCATGCAGCCAAGCGCGTAGCCCATGTCATGCGCCCATGCGAGTGAGCGAGCGATGGCCAGCACACACCGCACGCCCATGCGTCGAAGCAACATGCCCATGCGTCTAAGCACCCGACCAAGCGTCAAGGCACCGCGTGCAGCCCATGCGGCCAAGCACGCCCATGCGTCAAGCGATCAGTGCGCCCATGCATCGAGCGGCCAGCCTATGCACCGCGCCTATGTGTTGATGGCCAGCACCATGCGCCCATACCAATCAAGCCGTGCGAGTGAGCCATGCGTCAAGAATAGACGGTCACCCTATGCGTTGGTGATGGTTAGCTCCTTGCGATGGCTAAGTTGAATTGTCATGATAGTAAATTGGCTTGCTATGCGTTGAGTAGAGGCTATGCGTTGCTTATGATTAGACGTTGAGCAACCAAGAGTTAGACGCATACAAAGATGAAATCATCAGGGTACCATCATCAAAACCATGTGTCTTTTGAGAGGAAAGCCTTAAGCCTTAAGAATTTGAGGTGGTATCAGATTGGAGGCCCATGCATTGGCAATGTGGGAAGAAGACACTTAGCTTGCGATGACCACAACATTTCATTGATGGGATGAGAAAGGGACACTTGGCCATGCAGCCAAGTAGGTGGTGTCAAATCCAGAGAAGGTTTGGACGCCTATAAATAGAGCCAAGAGACTTCATTTTTTTAGATCAAAACTCAGAAATACCGTAAAAGAGTGGGAGAGTGGAGCAAACCTTGCGTTGGAGCCAAATCCATGCGTTAGACATAAAGGACGCATTGGACAGTGAGGTCTGAAGAGGACGCATCAACTTGGAACGAGGAGTTCTCCCAATTTACTCGTGCTTTTAGAGTGATTCCAAAGCCACTTGAAAGCTCTGAAAGTCTAGTTTTCAGGGTAGGGCTGCTGGAAGAAAATCTCGAAGGTATCGGGTTGGAAACTGAGAGGAAGATAGAAGGGTCAGGCTGTCAGATCAGCTTGGGCCAGTTTTGAAGATTCTGTGATTCCGGCCAAACCACGAGGATTTTTTAGCTCAAATTTAGGGTAAGCTTCTTGAGACATTTTAGAATATGTTTGTAGAAGGAAGTATCTCAAAATAAGATTTAGAACTATGAGTAATTTGAGCTGTAAATTGAATCTAGATTCTAGGGGTGAAAAGGGAGCCCGAGGTAGAAAAGGGAGCTACTAGAGTGAAAAGCTCCTAAGCAATCAAGGTGAGTGGCTAAAACGTTTTGACTAAAACATTTGCTTAAAATGTTTGATTACAACGTGTTATAGAAAGCATGTTTTAAAGAAGATTATTCTCAGGCCAGCTAGTTTTACAAAGTGAATTCCAAGCAAACTATGAGTTATGTTTTAAATGCATGCATGTGTGAGAAATTGTTGAAAAGCGATTTATATGTGTTAAATATACTCAGCATGCATTAGCACTTTTAAATCCATGTTTTTATATGTGTTATACTTTACATGCTTTAAAGAAAAAGTCATTTATGACTAGTTTTACTTAAAATGCGATATCGAAGGACATTTGAGAAGGTATCTGCCCAACTAGATACTGAAGGACATTTGAGAAGGTATCTATAGGTACTGAAGGAAGTTTGAGAAGGTATCTGAGTAGAAGTATGGCCAAGTGCACGTAGGTAAAGTCAGAGATTGAGCAAAAGGGTTCTCTCTTGACTAGTAGTTGATGTTGGGATTGTTTTTACCCATAGTAGGGTTATCCTCAACTGAGAAAGAGTTTTACTATTTTATGTTTAAAACAGCTTTATATGTTCATGCTTGAAAAATGTTTATACTGCAGTACAAGTACTACAGAATATTTCAGTTAAACTCTTTATTGAGATTTTGCATGAGAATCAATTATCTTTCTTAAGTCACTCACTGGGCGCAAGCTCACCCCGTTTTCAAATGTTTTCTTCCCCCACTCCCCCCATAGGTAGTGGTCAAATCCTCTGAAGATAGCTCTACATCTGCTCTGCCACTAAAGGATAACGAGATTTGTAACCCGTCTGTTAGGTGGTTACTGTTAATATAGTACACATGTTACTATTGTTCATATAGGGACTAGGGTTTGTGGGTTTTGAGACTTGTGAATCTAGTGTTGTAATGACTCTAAATATGTTATGTTTCTGAATTAATAAATTTTAGCCTAAAGACATTCCGCTGTATATAGTTTATATTTTAGTATCAGAGTTTTTCCGCAAGAGTTATTAGGCAGTAAGTGTCAGCCAAAGGGTTGATAACTGCTGCAGTCACGCCCTTTCTCAGGTTTAGAGGTTAGTCTGGGGCGGGGTGTGACAAGCTGTACTTACGAGTGATCTGTGAAGGGTTGTCATACTGCTGATTGGTTAAGATGGACACATAATATATCTGTGGTAAAGAGAGTTCAGTTGTTGGTCTTTAGTGAAGTGCCTGGCAGTTAACGGATAGTGGATCCTGTGACTAAAGAGTTTAGTCAGTTATTCACGTATCGTTAGAGCTTCGAGCTATAGGTCCATGAGGTCCCCTTGGTAGCTCAATGAATTTAGTTGAGGATCAATTCTTGGTGTTGATTTGAAATGTTCAAATTGACAAGAGGTATTTTGATTATATATGATATAATTGATATAATGTGTGAGATACATTTAGTGGAGGATTGATGTAAATGAGATTTACATTAAGTACCATGGAATAGAAAAAGAACTATGGTTTATATGTTTCATGAGACGAAATATTAAAACTATAGATTATAAATATAGTATGATAAGTTGATTATCATTTATATTTATTAATATTAATGATTAGATAATTAATTCTTTTTCTTTAATAACCATGTGAGTGGGTGGTTATTGAATTCATGGCAACTGTGAGTTTAAAACGAAAGTGGTTTTCATATTTTAAAAAGGAGATTTACAAAACGATTGAAAAAGTTTTTGAGTTTTTTCTCTCGGCGCAAAGGATCTCACGGTAGTTGTCAAGGAAATACGGATTTACTAAACAGTGGCTGGGCGAGCTAAACGATTGTGCAGTGGTAAGCTAAACAATCATGCAGTATTTACTAAACGATCGCATAGTTTTGCTAGACGATCGCTTGCCCAAAGTAAATGATAGAATCTTTAGGCGACAGATTGAGCTAAACGATGAACTAAACGATCGCATAGCTTTTTCTAGATGATCGCTTCGCTTCTAAACGATTGGGCATTGACCTATACGATAGGTCTCTGCCATCTTCCACTTGCCCAGTCATGTATGCGATCGGTGTTTCCTCCTTCGTCTGTCTCATACCAAGTCCGAACAGAGCCCACCCGCTATATTCTCACATCAAGAATACCAAGGTAGCCTTGTTGATGGTGTCATACTCAACTCGACACCGTCGAAGTTCTATGGAGGCTGTTCGTAGTGCAACTGAGGTCGTTCGTGTTGTTGTGGTGGTTGTTGGTGTTGCAGAGGAGTTCGTGACCGAGGCGATCGTTGAGGACGAGCGCGAAGTGTTCGTGCTGTGTTCTTTGCGGTGTTGTGGTCATATAGATCGAGCATTCGAGGTTGCTATTGTGTGCAACGAAGCGTGGAGACGCTTCTTCGATTCTTCATATAGTTTGCCCTTTGTGCATTTGTTATTCATGCTATAATTTCTGCATTTTAATTATATAACCACTTGTTTGAAGTCGACTGTAAATGTATTGTTCATTGTGATTTGGAAATATCTTTCTTCCGCTGCTCATGGAAATCTCATATCCGATTTCCTTCAATTTGTGTATTTGGAAAAAAATAAAAGTAGTTTAACCATTGGATTCATTTTGTTACAAATTGTGGGAAGAAAAGAAAAGGTAGATGAAGTTGAACAATTATGACTGATGACATAATGAATTGGAAAAAAAATCATCAAAAGGTTGGACCCGACCTGTATTTGATGGGAAGGAAAAAGAAAAGTAGAAGTTTGTGGCAGCCTGTAAGTGAATGAAACTAAATAGGTTAAGTAAGTAGGTGAGCTTAAGCAGTAGGTTTTCGCAACTGAAATTTACAAGTAAAATTAATGACTTTCTAGTTTCATCACTTAGAATTCAAAATGAATTTTCGTAAATTTGTGTCTATATTCGTAAATCATCTTTTTTTGTTTCTACTAGAAAAAAATTGAGGATATTCTTGCGCAAATGGATGCAAATTGCTAGGAAAAGTCGTGATCTGTATTGCCTTTTGGTATCTTTTATATGGATGTGAGTTACCTCAAGAATGATTAGTTTAAAGCCTCTGATACTTAAACTGTTGGGATTTATGTCCTAAATCTCTTAGTTTGAAATTTTGCAAACAAATTATTGAATAAATAACGTATTATTTATTTCAAATAAATAAAAGTGTTATTTATTATTTGTATAACTAAAAAAATCCAATAAACTAAGATCCAAGGTTATTTAATGTAATTTGAACAGTATATGGCTGACATACAATCGGAATCAAAATAACAAAAGAAATGAAATTACACGGTAAACAAGGATTGGTTTTTTAGCAAGGTACGGAATGTCTTGGTCAAGAATTGGGGCCTCACAATCACTAGCCAAATCCACGAAATTTCAGGGAACAAAAATATCAATATGGAAATATTTGGCACATGGAGCCGTGATTGGTAATTCCATCAATTACCCGTCGATCAAAAAAAGAAGTTAATTCATTGAATTGAATACGCAATTTCCGTATTTTTCCAATGTATAAAATAAAAATTCCACCTTTCAATTCATAGATGTGGATCTCGGACCTATGAATGGGGACATTTATTGAGCGGTCTCTAACCCCTTTATTTTTGCTCCGCTTAGCCCTATCCCCCTCTAGGGGTATTTTAGTGATAGGTTCAAATGACAAAGACATTGTTGAGAAAAAGAAAAATGGAGATTCTTAATTATTCGTAATTAATTTTTAGTACCAAAATGGGGAATAGTAACAAAAGGGCGCATAATTTTTGTTACATTACTATCAATGGGCTAATCCAACTAATCTTGCTTGCAAATAAATAGAGAAACGACTTCTTACCCTTTTTTCAAAGGTCACTGCTTGGAAGCTTACGGTTTCATGTTCTATTTCACCAGGTATATCTTTTTGATCAGAGGTTGAATCGGCAGCATCCACTAATTCGGAACTTAATTTGAAAGTACCTCGACGTGACATGAGCGTGAAAGGGGTTCAAGAATAAGTTTTCTTTTTTGGATTTAAAAAGTATCAATATTTTTGGGCGGGGACAGAATTTTCTCAATTCCAATCGACTAGGCGTATTGTGTCGCGTATGTATAAGACCGAATCCATTCGATTTCTAAAAAGGATTACAATTCGGCTTGGCGAGAAAAACAATTTTCAATAACTTGATAAGATGCCCGATTAGATTTAGATAATAGTAATCGGGCTTGAGGAATAGTCGAAGCCCCAGAGGAATCATTACCGCAGGGCATAGAGGGGGAGGTCATAAGCGTCTATACCGTAAAATCGATTTTCATTGGATCTCAAATCTGAGTGAGTTATGAACTCCTACTCATGAGGGTCGTTGTTTGATTTATATGGGTGAGAATAGTCTTAGCTGTTGACTTAATATGCTTACTTTTTTGGGGATGATACTGAGTGAAGAGCTGGGAATATAGCTTCACAAGATGGAATTCAGTTCTTCTCGGCTTTAGGATAAGTAGTGTTGGGATTGGTGTCCTAAATCTCTTGTAATTTCATAGTTTGTAAACATTGTATAGACATATTGTTGTTAATAAAATAAGTGTTATTTTATAAGCATATACTCAATCCAATAAACTAAAATCATAGGTTATTTTATGTAATTTAAACAATTATGGAGAGACATACAAGTGGATCTTGTTTAAATAATAACTTAAATAGTCTGTAGTAGATGGATAAGGTTGGGTACCTTATCTTGGTGACACTACGGATACAACCCGCTTTGTAGGTGTTACAAGTGTTGTAAAGTGCTATAAATGATATGATCCTGATCATCCATGTAGAGATATGTGAGCAGGGGTATCCTATATAAAGAGTTTGTATAAGACTGGACCACGAAATGCTTGGTCTCATTATATAACATCGTTAATAATAGAGACTTACATTTCATTAGGATGACCATTGTGACATGTCCTAAATCCTAAGTGAGTTATGTACTCCAGCTCATGAAGTTGGTCCTTTGATTTGTATGGGTGAGAGTGGTCAGATCGCCAACTCAATATGCCTACCATTTTGGGGATTCGTCTGATTGGGGAACTGGAAACGTAGCTACACAAGATGGAATTCACTCATTACTCGATGTCGGAGTAAGTAGATAAATTGCTCCCTTAAGGACTAATTTCAGGGCTTGAACATAGTGGCATACCCCCTCTTGGCCCGAAAGGAACTTGGTCATAGTTGGACTATAACTTATTTTTCATTAGAGGAATAAGTGGTACTTAAGGAGTTAGATGTAACTATAGGGGCAAAACGGTATTTTTGGTCCAACTATACTTACGAGCAATTTGTGAAGGGTCATCGCCCTGTTGATTGGTCATATCCAATGGTTGCAGAAATATATATGTAGTGCGAAGAGTGCAATTCTCGATCTTTAGTAGAATGACTGACAGTTAATGGAAGTTTGGTAATTTAATTAAAGAGTTTAATTAATTATCCAAGTACCATTGGAGCTTCAATCTACCAGTCCATAAGGTCCCCTCTATAGCTCAACAATGATTTAATCGAGAATTAATTTTGGAGTAATTTGAATTGTTCAAATTAATTGAGGAAATTAATTTTATATGATATAATTAATTAAATTAATTATATATGTGATATAATTAATATAATGTATTTGATACATTATAATATAAGGTAATATGAGAGAAATTTGAATATGATTCAAATACTAATTGTATGAATGAGATTCATGTAATTAAATTTAATATAAATATGATTTATATTAAATACCATAAATAAGTTGAGAGGAATTAAATATTTGGATATGATTCAAATATTAATTATATGAATTCGATTCATATAGTTGAATTTAATATAAATGTGATTTATATTAAATGCCATGTAGTATTGAGAAAAATTAAAACTATATGTTATGTTGTATTTGATACAATATAAAACTATAGGTTATATGTTATATGAGCGCGTAAACAGAACACGTAGCTCCATCATATAGTTTATATATATAATAAGGTTGTTATTATATATAATAATAATAATTATTAATTTGGTTTTATTAAATTAATATTAATATTAATTAATTAAAAAGGAGGGAGTTACAACTCCCTCCCCCCATCTTTCTCTCATAACCATTGTGCAGTGAGTGGGTCTTGATGTGATCGTCTTCTTCCATATTTTGTGGATCTCACTTTGCGTTCTCTGGAATTCACCTGCACATAAAAATATAGAGAAGAAAAAGTTATTCTCATCCCTCTTCTCCTCTCCATCTCCTCCCTCTTCTAAAGCCCTAAGGTAGAGCCTATACCTCCTGCCATTCTCAATCCCTAAGGAGAATATAGAAGGCTCCGTTTGGTGGTATCCCTTTTGGAGAAGGAGATCCGTTTGTGACTTTGTTCGAGGGAGTTATTGAAGAAAGGGTTCTTTAAAGGTGAGTTAATTCATTCTCCCATTCTTATAGAAAAACATGCTATAGATTATTTTTCAAATGCATAATCTCTTCTTTTATTCTGTAATTTTTTGAGTTATATGAAAAACAAGAATTGGGACCGATCCCCGCATTCCGCTGCTTAAACTTTCAATGGTTTTTCTTTCAACTGATATCAGGGTGCAATTTGGATTTCAATTTTTTGTCAATTCCAAAATTTCAATTACAGAATTTGTGGGTGCATTCTGTATTATTTTTCATTTGACGAATGTTTTATGGAATGGGTTTTGCATATTGGATGTTTTCGAAATTGACCTAGAATTTATTGCTTTAAAGTTGTAATATCCCGGTGTTTTGGGCATTTAATTTCATGTAATTGAGTCTGTAATTGTCCGTATTGTTTGTGATGGAGCTCTGGCTTCAAATCGGTGATTTTTTGGAACAAGAACGGAGCAAATCAGATGAATGGGCAAAGCAGAACAGACTTTCTACCATGTAGCACCGCGATGCTCTTGTCACAGCGTTGCAATGCTGCAACAATATAAAAGTCAGCGTTGCTTTGCTAGCATTAAAGTGTTGCAACACTCTGGATGGTCAGCTTATGTGTCAGGTTTCTTTCAGATCGTGGGTTTGAGCCTCCCTAATGGTTTCGTTTTCCCATTTTTTAATTATTAATTTGTAATAATTAATTGCTTATTGTATTAACTAATGTTTAGGATGCCAATTTCGATCCGATATTGTTATAATATATGTATATGCATGATTTTAATTTTATAGCATGCTCATGCATCATATAATATAAGTGTTATACTATATGTTTGCATGCATATATAACATAGTCATGCATCATTTATATTATAATTGTTATAATATATAGTTTGAATGTTTGTATGTAGTGTATGTTGTTTAATTTCATTACTTTGTTATATATAAGTGTTATGTATATGTAGTAATGAAATGGAAATTGCATGATGCATGACATTACTTTAAGTAATTTTATATACGTCATAATTTTATAAAGTACGTCGATCAATGAAATGTAGGTTTTAATTTGTTTCATTTACTTTATAAGAGTTTTATATAAATGAAACTAGAAATTAAAATTAATAAATCAGAGTTGCATGCAAACTTAGGTAAAATCATTTTTTCAAATAGTTTTAAAATATGGTTCATATAGATCTAAGTTCACAAATTTCTAATAAGATTAGAAATTAGATTAATCTTTTAATCAGTTTAATAGGATTAAATTGATTTCAATAAAAGATTAAATTTGTAGCAAATATATCTATAAGGGTAAGATGGATTCTATCTAGGTTGGGGTACTTAAGATGACGGAAATGTCGCACCCCTACCTGAAAAGGTGAATTAGATATATTTGCTACAAGTATGCAATTGTTGATTATAAAATTTGTTAAAGTGTTTAACGAATATTAATCAAAATTGTTTAACTTTCCAAAGTAAGTGTTACTTTTGGGCAACTTAAATAACCACTTAGTAAAAATAATTAGCCATATTTTCCTAAGTTAAATTAAACCCTAGGTTGTTAAAATACTCAGTGGAAGGAAAATATGTATATGATATGTAAAATTTTCCTCTCACATTTATCCCTTAATATTCACACTGTGATACTCATGCTTGGCCTTGAGGCGCCTTGGGAGTGCCCCCCTTTGGATGGTGTTTGCATGGATCAATATTAAGGTGAATGGAGAAAGTATTTATAGTAAGTGGGAGAGGGATGTGTGTCAATATGTCCCACAGTCTCTTTCATTGGTTTGCACCATGAGACCTTCTTGCATGGCCTTGAGGCGCCCTGGGAGTGTCCCCTTACGGATGGTTTTTGCATTAGATCAATATCAAGGGAACTCTAGAAATGGATAGGATTGCTTTAGTTTTTCCCCAATCGATTTTTTCCTTCGATTAGCTCATTGGGCCAGAACTCTAAGGTCTAAAATGAAGGGTTACACTTACGAGAAATTGTTAAACTAGTTAATGATTTCTTGACCGAACGAATGATGACTGATTGTTATAGGAATAAGAGTTATTCTGGTGTAATAATCAGTTGAGAGTGTCTCAGTTTAATGAAGAGAGAAACTGACTACCCTTCGGTGACTTTTGTCTTAAATCACTGAAGTGTCATTGCAAAATTAGATGTTAAATGGGATTCATTTAGAATTTGCTAAAACTTATTGGATTTTTTAAGAGTTATGCTAAAATCTAATTTAGATCAACGTGTTTATTTTTCAGCAAATATGTTAAATAGTGTATTTCCATTAGTTGCCTTTTCTAGTTTGACCGATTTCAATACACAACGTGGAAAGAATCCATTAAAATGTTTTTCATGGTAAACGACCTTGAAATTGTCATGACTGAGGATTGTCCTCAGGTCCCAACCCCTGATGCACCATGAAATGTTCGTAATGCATATGAAGTGTGAATGAAGGCTAATTCGAGGGCCTGAGTTCACATTTTGGCAAACATACCTGATGCATTGGCCAAAAGGTTTGAGAACATGGTCATTGCACATGAGATCATGCAATCAATACGAAGGTTGTTTGAATGAAATTTCTCATGATTCAAGTAGAATGGGATTGATGACAATGAAACTAGTAGTGTTAGCTCCCAAGATAATCTTCAGTCTATAATGAAAGTCAAGGGACTAACAGAGAAAGCAATTGTTGCCAACTCTGGTGGGGTTCATCGATGAGGATTGTCCTCTAAAATGAAACTTGGAGTTTATGATTATGGAGTTGATCTCACTACTCTCCAGAAAAGGAAGAACTCTGAAGAAAATAAATCTAATTTATTTGTCTTAGAGACGTGCTTAGTGGAGAATGAAGATTCTGCCTGGATAGTTGATTCAGGAGCTACTAACCACATGTTCTCTTTGAAGGAACTCTTATCAAAGAGTACCTATGAGTGGAAGCGAGATCGTTCCAAACTCATTGTGATAGAATTAACGCATTCACAATCAAACAGAATAGTTATACAATATTCAACAAATTATTGGCATGCTTTGAAATTAAATAACAAAGAGAACGAAAGCATACCAGTTGAAGAAATCTTCTTCACCAAAACTCGTTCTCCTCCAAGGAACCCTCTTCTCGCTCTCGCTGAGAATGCCCAAGCGAATAGTCCACCAAATCGTCTACCAATGAATGGACTTCTCACGAACACAGCAATAGGGAGGACACCACCACTTAGAACCCTCGGTATTCTCGGTGTGAGAATCCAGGAGGTGTGGGCTCTGTTTGATTTGGCAGAGGGAAGGAGGAAGTGAAGATTATATACCACGACTAAGTAAGGGGGAGAAGGCTGGTTTCTATGTTGGGAATGGCGTCCTAATTCTCCCGGAGTCTCGTTGTTTGTAATTATACACATTATTTTATGAATAAAATAATTGTTATTTCATTTTGGCATTTACTCATATCCAATAAATAAAGCTTCATGGTTATCTTATGTAAACTTAAGCATGTATATGTGATATACAAGTAGATCATGCCTTAAGTGATAACTTAAATAGGTATGTAGTATAAGGATTAAGGTGGGATACCTGATCCTGGTGGCACTACGGATACGTCCCATTTTGTAGGTTTGTAAGTATTGTAAACTACTACAAATGGTAGATCCGAACCATTCATATGGAGACATGCGAGTGAGAGTGTTCTATACAAAGAGTTTGTATAAGACCAAACCAGGAGATGACTAGACTCTGTATATAATGCCGTTGATATTAGAGACTTACATCTCACCTAAATGACCATAGGTGACACGACCTCAATTCTGAGTGTTTTGGGAACTCTTACCTTTGAGAGTGGTCCTTTGATTAGTATGGGTGAGAGTGGCTAAATTGCCAACTCAACATGCCTACCTTTTTGGGGACTTGTCTGATTTGGGAGCTGAGAACTCACTTATACAAGATGGAATTCACTCCTTCCCGAAGTAGGGGTAAGTAGATAGATTACTCTCTTAAGGGCTGATTCCGGGGCTTGAACATAGTGGCCACAGCTTCTCTTTGGAAGAGAGGACTTAGTCGTAGTAGGACTATGACTTATGTTCATTAAAGGATTCGGTGGTACTTAAGGAGTTAGATGTAACTACAGGGGCATAATGGTTATTGGTCGAGCTATACTTACGAGCGATCTGTGAAGGTTGTCGCACTGTTGATTGGTTAAGATGGACACATAATATATCTGTGGTAAGGAGAGTTTAGCTATCGATCTTTAGTGGAGTGCCTGGAAGTTAACGGATAGTGGATCCCATGACTAAAGAGTTTAGTCAGTTATTCACGTACCGTTGGAGCTTCGAGCTACAGGTCCATAAGGTCCCCTTGGCAGCTCAATGGATTCAAGTTGAGGATCAATTCTTGGTGTTGATTTGAAATGTTCAAATTGACAAGAGGTAATTAGATTATATATGATATGATCGGTATAGTGTATGAGATACATCAAGTGGAGGATTAATGTAAATGAGATTTACATTAAGAGCCGTGGAATAGAAAAAGCGATATGGCTTACATGTTTCATGAGATGAAATATTAAAACTATAGGTTATGAATATATTATGGTAAGTTAGTTATCATTTATATTTATAATAATATTATTATTGGATAATTATCTCTTTTTCTCTAATAACCAATTGAGTTGGAGGTTATTGGTGGTTTCATGGTAACCATGAGATAAAAGGAAAAATATTTTCCTAATTTTAGTAATGTTGATTTAAGATTTTCCAATCTCGAAAAATTCTTGCAGAGAAGTTGTCAAGTAAATCAGATTTACAAGCGATAGCTTGAAGTTAGCTAAACGATCGTGGAGTGTTCTTACACGATAGACACTCAGCTAGACGATGAGCTAAATGATTGCATAGCTTTTGCTAGATGATCGCATAGCTTTTCCTAAACAATCGCATAGATTTTGCTAGATGATCACATAGCTTTTCCTAAACGATTGGGCATCGACCTATACAATAGGTTGTTCCATCTCCCACTTGCTCAATCGTTTACACAATTGTGGTTCCTCCAGTTTTCTACCTCAAACCAAGTTCACATAGAGTCCAACCTCTGGTTTCTCACACCGAGAATACCAAGGTAACCTTCTTGGTGGTGTCATACTCAACTCGACATCGTCGAGATTCTGTGGAGGCCGTTCGCCATTTTCGGGATGTTCGTGACCTTGGTGATTTCTTAGTTTGAGTATGTAGTGTTCGTGTAGCTGTGTTGCTGTGATTGAACGTTCGTGATCAAGGAGCTTGAAGATGAGTTTGCAAAGGTTTGTTATTTCTTGTCCTTGATCTATAGAAAAGCATGCTGTAATTTCTATTTTATGCATAACCACATGTTTCTGTTTGTAATTGTAATTGTAAAGTTCATATACGAATGAAATTTAGAAAGATCCTTTCGTTGCTCATGAAAATCCTCGTGTTTGATTTCCTTCAATTGGTATCAGAGACAGGTTATTCTGATATTCCAAATTTCAATTCTATTTTGAACTTCTTTTACAGTCTTGGTGGATTTTCTGCATTTTTGTTTAAGTGTTAAATGCTTTTGTGGATGGCGTTGATGGATGTTTACGGGTTTAATTGCCTTTCTGTTAAAGCTTTCTTCAATTACAAAGTGTGAATTTGTAAGGGCCCCTGTGTTTTTGGGCGTAATTAACATGCTATCGAGTCTGTAATTCAAAGAGTTTGAGTTAGTCAAGTCATTCGTGATAAAGTTTTGAAGCATGGAGATGCAGTTCTCAACAAGGAAGAAGACCAAGAGTTGGTCGTATCATGTAACCTAAGGTAAACAATTGTTAGGATTTAACTAAGCAATCGTATAGATTTTTCTATATGCTCGCGTAGTATTTACTAAATGATCGTTTAGCAATGGGGTAATTCGCTTACTTTATCACGTAGCATTGGTTGCCCGATCGTGTAGACGCTGGAGGTAGACGATCGTAGTGGGAGCATTTAATGCTCACCGTTTAGTAAAAGGCGCGCGCTAGAGAATCGTGTAGTTAGCTTGCTTCATTGCTTAGTTACTACCTACATGATTGCGCAGTATACAATACAAAGGCGCTCGCTAAGCGATCGTTTAGACGATGGTGCTCTGCCGCATCGTAGAAGTTTAGACGATCGTGTAAGGTTGGCGTTGTGCGCAGCACGCTAGACGATCGCATACCTTCATCGCTTAGTAAAAGGTACACGATCGTTTAGCTCTGGAAGCATTGGTAAATGATAGAGCAAATTGTTTGTTCTTTCATGTAGATGATCGCAAGGAGTTTGGTGCACGATGGTTGAAGACGTGTTGCTTCGCCCAGACGGTTCAAGACCCAATTCGCATGTTTGAACCAGAGACTCCTTGGTTTTGTAACAGTTAGCTTTATTTTTGTGGATTTGAGGCAATTCTACCCGGTTCATCAACTTTTGTTTATTATACATGTGATGTATGGTGTTTATATGGCAAAGCTTTTGACATATAGTTTAAAAACCCACCTTAAGTTGTGCAATTATTCATGCATCATGTATTATAAATGTTATAATCCAGCATGAAGAAATTACATGAAAGCATGCACACGCATCATGAAATATAAGAGTTATATTTTGCATGCAGTGAGCATTATCATGCATCATCCTTTTATTATAAGTGTTATAGTCTAAGGGTGAATGGAAGCATGTTGTACTTGTTTTGTTTCTGTTTTTGTATAAGCATTATATAAAAGAAGTAGCAATAAATGAACAATGCAATGAGCACGACACTTAGGCTGTTTGTAATCGTTATGAATGCCTTGCATGTCTTAGATTTGCATTGTGGTTTTGGTTGTTTCCGTTTTTTAGTGCTATAAAGGAAATTAGAATTAAAATTGATAAGAAAGAGTTGCATGCAGACTTAGGGTGAACTCAAGTTTTTTAAAAGGGTTTTAAAATTGGATTGAGATAGATCTAAGTTCAAATGGTTCTAAAGAGTTTAGTACCCTAGATTAATCATTTAAAATCGGTTTAATAGGATTAAATTGATTGGCATAAAAGATTAAATTTGTTTTAAATCTATTTATAAGGGACCTTTTGTCTAAGGCAGGTTCTGTCTAGGCTGGGGTTCTTAGGCTGACGGAAATAGAACACCCCTACCTGGGAACCTACTTGGAAAGGTGAATTAGATAGATTTTCTACAAGCATGCGACAATTGATCAAAGACTTCATTAAAGAGTTTAATAGATGATAATCAAAAGTTGTTTAACTATCCAAGGTAAAAGTTACTCTTGAACAAACCTAAAAGTCACTTAGTTAAAATCCTTAGCCATGTTTTTTTTTAAGTAAACTAAACTCTAGGTTATAAAATACTCAATGGGAGGAAGAGATGTATCTGATATGTCTATGATTCCATTCACGTTTCTCCTTATATGTTCACACCATGAGATTCATGCCAGACCGCAAAGGTTAGAATGCACTATTTGTAAAGGCTCTTTGTTTCCAGTAAAAGGTCTTTTAGTCATCTTACCCTCAAGGCATGATTCGCACACCGGCAAAGAATTTTTCTCTAACTCACTTAGAAGGTTATTCTTTACCAACCTCTCAATCCTATTGAGATTGATGTGCCCTAATTGAAGGTGCCAAAGTTGGGCATTTTATTTTGGAGAAACTCGTTGACGTTTATTTTGAGTTACGACAGTTGTAATCATCTCTACGTTATGGAGGGAACTTAATGCTAACAGCCTTAATACATACAAGTTATTTTGCCAATTTTGTTGTACAGATCTCAACTCCATCTTTATGAATAAACACTTTATTCACATTAAACTCAAAAGTATATTTACACTGCAACAAGCACTTTATAGAAATTAAGTTCCTTTTCAACTCAACAACTACAAATACATCCTATAAAATAAGAAATTTCTTCTTTAAAGTCAACTGGATTCCTCCCACTACCACAGCTGAGACAATATGCCTGGTGCCTACTCGCATTGTCATCTCACTAGCCTCCAGCTGTCGCCAGGATCTAATCTCCTAAAAATAAGAATAAACATGATTAGTGGCGCTCGAATCAATAATTCAGGCAGAATCATCATTCTCCACTAAGCAAGTTGCCAAAACTAGTAAATTACATTTACCTTGTTTTGACTTAGCCTTGGCCTTAGCCTTGACCGCCTCTTCTCCTTAAACCAGTGAGGAAAATTCCTCTTTCAGTGTCTATCCTGGTTGCAGTGGAAACACTTTTCCTTGTCAACCGATGCCGGACGCCTATTTCGCTCGGCGACAGGTGGTGGGTTAGCAGGTACCTTCCCCTTCCCCTTACTACCCTTCTTCTTCTTCCATTTTCCAGTGAAAGGAGTAGAAGGTGCAGACTTTGTCCTGAGGTCGAACCTCGATGGAATGTCTTTAAAGACGAGGCAACATTTGCCTCACCTTCCCTCTTCTGCTTACTTTTCAGTAAGGATTGATATGTCTGCAACTCGTTGAGGAGAGTTGTAAGGGTATGGTCCACTTTGTTAAGAATCACATTGCTAACAAAGTGTAGGAAGCTTTTCGGCAACGAATACATGATAATGCTAACATGGCTGCCCTCATCGATCCTAGACCCATTCATCTCCGTCACATTGAAATGGACGATCATGTTAAGCACGTGTTCACAAACAGAGTGTTGGGATTGGTGTCCTAAATCTCTCGGAGTCTCATTGTTTGTAATGATATACATTTTTTTATGAATAAAATAATTGTTATTTCTATTTGGCATTTACTCATATTAAATAAACAAAGCTCCTTGGTTATCTTATGTGAATTTAAGCTGTATATGTGATAGTCGATCATGCCTTAAGTTGTAACCTAAATAGGTATGTAGTATAAGGATTAAGGTGTGATACTTGATCCTGGTGACACTACGGATATGACCCGCTTTATAGAGGTTTGCAAGTATTGTAAACTACTACAGATGGTAGATTCTGACCATTCATGTGGAGACGTGCGAGCGGGGGTGTCCTATACAATGAGTTTGTATAAGACCGAACCACAAGATGGTTAGACTCTGTATATAACGCCGTTGATCATAGAGACTTACATCTCACTTAAACGACCATAGGTGACACGACCTCAATCCTGAGTGTTTTGGGAACTCCTGCCTTTGAGGGCAGTCCTTTGATTAGTATGGGTGAGAGTGGCCAGATTGCCAACTCAACATGCCTACCTTTTTGGGGACTTGACTGATTTGGGAGTTGGGAACTCAATCCACAAGATGGAATTCACTCTTTTCCCGAAGTAGGAATAACTAGAGAGATTGCTCCCTTAAGGGCTGATTCCAGGGCTTGAATATAGTGACCACAACTTCTCTTTGGAAGAGAGAACTCGGTCATAGTAGCACTATGACTTATGTTCATTAGAGAATTCAGTGGTACTTAAGGAGTTAGATGTAACTACAGGGGCATAACATTTATTGGCCTAGCTGTACTTACGAGCGATTTGTGAAGGGTTGTTGCACTACCGATTGGTTAAGATGAACACATAATATATCTGTGGTAAGGAGAGTTCAGCTATCGGTCTTTAGTGGAGTGCCTGACAGTTAACGGATGGTGGATCTTGTGACTAAAGAGTTTAGTCAGTTATTCACATACCGTTGGAGCTTCGAGCTATATGTCCATAAGATCCCCTTGGTAGCTCAATGGATTTAGTTGAGGATTAGTTCTTGGTGTTGATTTGAAATGTTCAAATTGACAAGAGGTAATTTGATTATTTATGATATGATCAGTATGATGTATGAGATACATTTAGTGGAGGATTAATGTAAATGAGATTTACATTAAGTGCCATGGAATAGAAAAAGAACTATGGTTTATATGTTTCATGAGATGAAATATTAAAACTATAGGTTATAAATATATTATGGTAAGTTAGTTATCATTTATATTTATAATAATATTAATTATTGGATAATTAAATCTTTTTCTCTAATAACCAATGTGGGGAGGTTATTGGTGGTTTCATGGTAACATGAGATAAAAGGAAAATTGTTTTCCAAATTTTAATAAGTTTTTACAAGGTTGAATTTGTGAATTCTCTCTCGGAGAATTAATCTCACGGAATGGAAGTTGTCAAATAAATAGGATTTACTAAGCGACAACTTGAAGCGAGGTAAACGATTGGGTAGTGTTTGTAGGCGACAGACACACAGCTAAGCGATGAGCTAAACGATCGCTTAGTTTTTAATAGACGATTGCTTAGCTTTTTCTAAACGATTGGGTATCGACCTATACGATAGGTTCAACCATCTTCCACTTGCTTAATCGTCTACATGATTGTTGATTCCTTTGTCTTCTGCCTCAAACCAAGTCCACACAGATCCCACCCTTTGGATTCTCACACCGAGAATACCAAGGTACCCTTCTTGGTGGTGTCATATTTAACTCGATGTCGTCGAGGTTCTGTGGAGGCCGTTCATGTTGTTGGGGTGTTCATGACCGAGGCGATCACTAAGTTCGAATGTGTGGTATCGTGCAGTGTAGCGGTGGTGTTAGACGAGTGTTTGAGGTTGCTGTGTTCGAGCATTCGTGATCCAGGAGCGTGGAGACAAGTCTACAAATGTGTGTAGATTCTCTTTGATTTTTGTAGTTTCATTCTGTAATTTCTATAATGAATGTATAACCATTTGTTTATGTTTTTTTACTGTAATTGTAATATTCATACATAATTGTAATTTGGAATGATCTTTTCCGCTGCTTATGAGAAATCCTCGTGATCGATTTCCTTCATAGAGGTGCCTTCCTCCATTTTGGAGTTGAAGATGTGTTTAAGAGCCTCATGCTTGAGCTGTCTAGATGGTTATCTGAACTGTTGGGTTTGATGCCCTAAAGTCTCGTGTCCTGTAGTTTGTAAATAGTTTGTACGAATGCTTGTGTTGTATAATATATGATATTTTACTTCATATCTTTTATTTTGCTGAGTTGCATGTTTTATTTGTTTTACCACAAACCAATAAACATAAAATCCCTGGTAATTTGTATGTGACTCAAGCATGTATGTGATGACATACAAGTGGATCATGTCTTGAGTGATAACCACAATGGTCTGTAGTATATGGATATGAGGAAAACCTTATCCTGGTAATGCTACGGATGCGGCCCGCTTTGTGGAATGGTCACAAGTGTTGTGACTTGTCACAGATGGTCTGATCCTGATCATTCGTGTTGGGGACATGCGAGCAGGGGCATCCTATACAAAGAGTTTGTATAAGACCTGACCACGAAGTGTTAACGTCTCGTTATATAACACTGTTCATGACAGAGACTTCACTTCACTAGGATGACCATAGGTAACATGCCTCAATCATGAGTGAGTTGGGAACTCCTGCCATTGAAGGTGGTCCTTTGATTTGTATGGGTGCGAATGGTTAGGTTGCCGATTCAAACCTACCATTTTGGGGATTCATCTGATTTGGGAGCTGGGAACTCAACTACACAAGATGGATTTCATTCCTTCCCTGAGGCATTGGTAAGTAGATAGATAGCTCCCTTAAGGGCTGATTCCGGGGCTTGAACGATGTGACGCTGATAACGGGTAGAAATGTACGTTATTATAGGCCTTTTATTTAGAATTATGAGTGCTGTTAAGCATAATATGCAGTGATTATACTTAGAATTCATAAGAAAACGAGCTTGCATTGATCGACATTGAGAATCTTGGCTAATCCACTATTATGTGTTATTTTACGTTCAATTGTCTATTTTTGTAGCTAACGCAAGAATCGATTGCATGCGCGGAAGCCAGGCTATCGCGAAGACGATCGCATGCGGTGATCGTATACGTCAGTCATATGGGTTTGCGGCTATCGAGTGAATGCGGTTATCGTAGGGAGATTGCGGCTACAGAGTAATAACCATAATAGAAGGGTGATCGTAAGGTTGGTGGAATGTAAGCATGAACGCATACATTGGGATTATCAACAAGATGATGTTGAAATTTCACCTACCACGCCACGAGTGGTAGAGATTCAGAGAAGGACCATCACGTCGCGAGTATTAGATTCAGAGCAGGTCCATTAATGTTGTCGACAATCAAGCTCTATAAATAGAAGCCTTAGAGCACAACTTCAAATCATCCAAGGTCCCCTGCCTGAAGGGCATCCAGATTTCTACTTCTTAATTCCTTCATCCATTTCGAGTGACGACTAGAGCCTTCGCTGGAGCTAGATCTCGAGAGAGGCTACTCTACCGCCTGTCCATGGCACCACCGACAGCCTTGACACACATTTGATGGAAACAAGATATTGACTCCATCTGGCCCTCCATTTCTCTTCTATCTTTGTATTGTATTACATTGTGGCTTAAGAAATTAATATATTTTGTGATCAATGCATTTCTATATTTTCTTTGATTCCATCTTCATTTATCTCTTCTTAGCATCCTTTACTTTCATTGCACCACTAAGTAAGACTGCTAGAGTATCGCATACTTAATCATGCGGCATAGACATATGAAGCATGTAGCAAACCACCGAGAGGTGTGCGTTGCACGAGTGTCATGAGAAAATCCTATTTGCTTAGTGAGAGGCTGTAGCAACGCTTGTCTATGAGCGGATGCAAGGCTTGTCTATGAGTTGATCAACGATAGCTAACTGCCCGGGAGGGTAAGTAGTAGAACTCACTAAGCAAAGTAGGTAAGTGTTCCTAGAGATAGGAATAATCTTATGTCAACCATGTTTTTTGTGATTATCTTGTCTTATGAGCGCATCATTTATCATTTGGGCATACTTGAGAGAGTAGTCTAAAAACTAAATCTTGACTCGGGAGAGCAGATTGGATCATATAAGCAAGAACGGGGACTTAGGAATAAGCTCCGTTTGCTATTACACAGCGTATGCACCCTATGAACAGGATATGAAAGTATGCGTTCACATCGCACGTGTCCAAAAGTAGAATACGGTGGTATGCGATCATCTTGTTTATGTGTGAGAGCACGTGAGCAGGAATAGAGACTTAGAAATAAGGCCTCTCGACACTTCACATATGCATCGCATGCGTCTTCGTCAAGTATGTGTAGCATAATCGCATAGCTTGCACTGGCTGAGGTTACCCTTGCGATCAAGCTTAGTGTTGCGGTGAAGTCATCCTCGTCAATTTATCTCTTTTTCCATTCATTTTATTACACGTTAACAGTTGCCGTGTCTCTATCTCTCATAGTCATACTTCCACTGCTTAATCTGTTAGTTAAGAGTAGGAGTAGTGCATAGCCCATAACCTTAATATTTTTTTATTCTTTGCCCCAAACACTTTACTTCATAACATTTAGCTACAAGTCCCTGAGTTCGACTTTGGATCACCCGAGAAACTTGCAATCTCGTTATACTTGGCGAGAGAGCAAGAAAACTTGTGATAAGAATACATGGTCATTGCATATGAGATTAACGCATACTTTTCACTCCAACGATGACCACCGACGCATGAGAACATACGCATAACCTAAGATATGCATCATATATGCTTCCAAATTTTCATCACCAAGTTTTTGGCACCATTGTCGGGGACTTGGCAGCTAATAGTTTGTTGAGTTTTGTGTTTTTGCAGGCATCCTTTTTACCTTGGGAGTATTGTAGCTTGTGTGACCAAGTTGTAAGCAATATTTGAAGTGTAGCCGATGCGCCGAAAGCCAGTATTGACCTAAAGATGAAGGGAAATCAATTGCAGGAGTTGAAGGCAGATATAGGCGTGTGGTGGCCAACATGCGCCCAACAATTGCTGGAAGTTCTAATGGTCAGAGCGAGCCTCTTGACCTAAGCAGTTGAGAGCAATCTCCTGCATGGAAGACTCTTTACAGTGACCTCACCCCAATTTCTCTAGGGACGTCTTCTACTTTATCTTACCTTACTTTCCTAGTTAGTTTATTTTTATTGTTATTTTGGATATGCGGCTGCTTTCTTGGATGTGGTGCGTTCGCTCCCTGTAGGTGCAACAATAATTTTCCTCGGTGTGCAGTTACAACGGAAGAATCCTCTCCATCATTCAACACATGGCTTCGACCACATGAATTCCAAAGCATGGTCGCAAGTGTTATTCTACTCAAGGTTCTTTTCTTGTTATCTTTTATGCATTATCCTTTTGAAATTCTCTTTGTCCGATTGCTTACCTTTGCGATGCATCTATGATGGTAAGTATAATTCACTACATCCGCTAACTAAACATCGCAAGGCTCACCTCACTTTTAATAGCTTCTCCAAAACTTTGACAGTCTAAGTTTTATTATGTGTAAACCTCTGCTCAAACATTTGTTACCGCATTCTTGATGAGTTTGTCTTTAGCTTTTCGGCGAGAGCACTGCCACTCTCTAAGTTTAGGGGTGGCAGCAGTCCCGAAAAAATGCGTTCACTACATTGTGATGCTAAAAAAAATGTTCGCGAATAAAAACTCCACTTCAGCGCAATGGGGAAACCCATGTTGATAAGAGTTAAGTTGTGAAAGGCACTTACCCATAGTTGGATACTTCACATGACACACGTGCCGGTAAGCCAAAATGAAAGTAAGTGGCCAAGATCAACGCATAAGAGCAACTCCTCTGTCTGGCGCAAAATTAAGCAAAACAAGAGTTAAGTTGAATATGGCATGCAACCGAAGTTGGTTGTCCACATGACACACGTGGGGGCAAGCCAAAATGAAGAGCGTAATTAGGTTCAACGCTGCATTCTAATAATAAATCGCAATGCTTTGAATTGTCTCAACGGATGCATTGTTAAAAGCTAAATGCAAAGTTGCGGGGAATGTGTAAAAAGTTTTTTAGTAGAGGCTTGCCGGATTTAAGCTTAGAAAATATCTCTTTGAAGAAGTAGCTGAAGTTGGGGAGAGCGTTGCTACCAAGGGTAGAAGGATGAGTAAATTATATTCTGAGAGGCTGGCCATTGCAAAGGAAAGCAAGAGAGCGAATTATGAATTTCCCAAGTATAAAGCATGCTTGAAGACAAGCATGATTCTAAGTTTGGGGGTGTGATGACGGGCAGAAATGTACGTAATTATAGGCCTTTTATTTAGAATTATGAGGACTGTTAAGTAGAATATGCGGTGATTGTACTTAGAATTCATGAGAAAATGAGCTTGCGTCGATCGAAATTGAGAATCTCGGTTAACCCACTATTATGTGTTATTTTGTGTTCAATTGTCTATTTTTATAGCTAATGCAGGAATTGATTGCATGCGTGGAAGCCAGGCTATCGCAAAGACGATCGCATGCGGTAATGATATACGTCAGTCGTATGGGTGTTGCGGCTATCGAGTGAATGCGGTCATCGTAGGGAGATTGCGACTACAGAGTAATAACCATAATAGAAGGGCGATCGCAAGGTTGGTGGAATGTAAGCATGAACGCATACATTGGGATTATCAATAAGATGATGTTGACATTTCACCTACAACGCCGCGAGTGGCAGAGATTCAGAGAAGGACCATCACGCCGCGAGTGTCAGATTCAGAGCAGGTCCATTAATGCTGTCAGAGATCAAGCTCTATAAATAAAAGCCTTAGAGCACAACTTCAAATCGTCCAAGGTTCTCTGCCTGAAGAGCATTCAGGTTTCTACCTTCGGGTGGATTCTTGTGATCAAGACGAAAGCATGAAGAGATATTCTTGAGAGTTCTTCATTCCTTCATCCATTCTGAGTGACGACCGAAGCCTTCGTCGGAGCTAGATCTCGAGAGAGACTACTCCACCGCCCGTCCATGACACCACCGACAGCCTTGACACACATCTGATGGAAGCAAGATATTGCCTCCATCTGGCTCTCCATTTTTCTTCTATTCTTGTATTGTATTACATTGTGGCTTAAGAGATTAATACATTTTGTGATCAATGCATTTCTATATTTCCTTCGATTCCATCTTCATTTATCTCTTCTTAGCATCCTTTACTTTCATTGCACCACTAAGTAAGACTGCTAGAGTATCATATACTTAATCATGCGACATAGACGTATGAAGCATGTAGCAAACCACCGAGAGGTGTGCGTTGTACGAGTGTTGTGAGAAAATCCGATTTGCTTAGTGAGAGGTTGTCTATGAGTGGATGCAAGGTTTTTCTATGAGCTGATCAGCGGTAGCTAACTACCCGGGAGGGTAAGTAGTGGACTCACTAAGCAAGGTAAGCAAGTGTTCCTAGAGATAGGAATAATCTTATAGCAACCATGTTTTATGTGATTACCTTGTCTTATGAGCGCATCATTCATCATTTAGGCATACTTGAAAAAGTAGTCTAAAAACCAAATCTAGACTTCGGAGAGCAGATTGGATCGCATAAGCAAGAATGAGGACTTAAGAATAAGCTCCGTTTGCTATTAAACAGCGCATACACCCTATGAACAGGATATGGAAGTATGCAACCACATCGCACGCATCCAAAAGTAGGATACGGTGGTATGCGGTCATCTTGTTTATGTGTGAGAGCACGTGAGCAGGAATAGAGACTTAGAAATAAGGCCTCTCAACACTATCGCATATGCATCGCATGCATATTCATCAAGTGTGTGTAGCATAATCGCATAGCTTGTGCTGGCTGGGATTACCCTTGTGATCAAGCTTAGTGTTGCGGTGAAGTCATCCTCGCCAGTTTATCTCTTTTTCCATACATTTTATTACACATTAACAGTTGTCGTGTCTCTATCTCTCATAGTCATACTTCCATTGCTTAATCTGTTAGTTAGTAGTGCATAGCCCATAACCTTCAATATTCTTTTATTCTTCGCCGCAAACACTTTACTTCATAACATTTAGCTACAAGTCCCTAAGTTCGACCTCAAATCACCCGAGAAACTTGCGATCTCATTATACTCGACGAAAGAGCAAGAAAACTTGTAATAGGAATGCATGGTCATTGCATATGAGATTAACGCATACTTTCCACTCCAACGATGACCACCGACGCATGAGAACATACGCATAACCTAAGACATGCATCATATATGCTTTTAAATTTTCATCACTAGGCGCCACACACCTTCCCTTTGCCTGAGAGGTGTTCACACATAGTTGGATGGTGCGATTTGAATGTGATGAAATAATGATGTGAAATTGCGGTGGTGAACTATGCGTTGCACATGCAAGTTTTCCTAGTAAAATCCAAGTATAAATCTTATTAGGTTTCTTGGTAAGTCCAAGGTCGAACACAAGGACTACTGAGACAATATGCGATGGTAAATTTTGGTTCCTTTGCGGTGACAAAAACAAATATTTGGTTTGTATGTTGTGTAAAGTGTAAATCTTATGTGGTAGAATTGAGTAAAGAGTTAATGATAGCGAAACTTACAATGAGTATGCGGGGAACGGGTTGAGAAAGGATTTAGCTAACACTTCCTAAGATTGCATTCAAGTTATGCGACCATGCTACACACATACAACAACATGTCATCTTTCAATACAAATGCCATGGTTGCTAATTTTAGGATGCATGCGATATACACGTTGTCTATAGGACTTATGTCTAAGCCTCTATTCTTGTCTATGCGATGATGAATGATACACACATACACAAGGCGACCGTATCATATTCTATTTCTAAGGTGCATGCGATGTATGATAGCAAACACTTATCTTTAAGTCTCAATCTCTTGCTTATGCGGTTCTAATCTGACTTTCTCAAGCCTAGATTCTAACCTGACTCTCTCAAGTCTAGGTTCTTTCTTTAGACTACTCTCTTAAGTATCCCTAAAGGGTGATGGACACATACATAAGACAAGATGATCGCATAAAATGAAGATCTTAGGTCATGCTAGCTAAGTGTTTCTCAACCCATTCAGAATTTTAGTTACTCATGCACAATGTGAAGAGATTGAAAAGATGTAGAGATGCAAATTCCATTTTATAAATAAAATCAAAATACAAAATGACAATGGAAAGCAGGGATAGGATGCCCGGTAGCAATGTCTTGCTCCCTGAGGCTTTTACACTGTGTTATACTCTACTCTGCCCAAAAGAATGTTCTTGCTTTCGCAAGTATCGGCCCTCTCTCCATTCTCAGCGCTTCCCGACAGTCTCTCGAGCTAACCGGGAATGATCTTTTGGTGTCTTCTTCTCTTTGCTCGCCTCCCCCTTCTAAGTATAAAAGTTACAGACTATGGCTATCTATGATCTATCTTCTATGTATATGGCGAACTATGTATATTTTGAACTCCAAAGCTCCAAACTCTCTTAACAATGGTGGCCTTCTGTATTTATAGAGCTTCAAGGTGAAGAAGCTTTTCTCTTAAATGATTGCAATGTTGGGAAGTCATTAAATTTCTGACTGATGCACCAATTAATGGTCACCGAAAAGTTGAATGTACTTGCTAGTGTTGTTAACAGCTTGTCAACTAAATTTGGATTCGACCGTCATCAACTTTTCATCCCATCATGATTTATTATGCTTTCACCTTGATGTGTTGTCTTTATGCGGCCACCTTCTTGAGCAGATCTTCGCGAGCGCATACGATCGCATAGCTTTGCGGTCACAATCTTCTAATGTGCTTGGGCGTTGAATTCCTTGGATCGTAATTTGCCTTGCGCCAACACATTTTTCTGCACAAAATAAATAAATTAGCTGTTTTAATGTGATGGGCGAATGCAATTGCAATGTTCTCATCTTAATGCTTTTGGACACGATTTTACATGTTTTTACCATCGCATTCCCACATTGTTTTATATCTTTGCGTTGTAATAACGTGCATTTCTACCCATTATCATTGAACTATGTTGTATTGTTCATTAGAGAAATTAGTGGTACTTAAGGAGTGAGATGTAACTATAGGGGGGAAAATGGTAATTTGGCCCAGCTGTACTTACGAGCATCTATGAAGGGTCATCAGACTCATGATTGGTTATATCCGATGGACACAGAAATATATCTGTGGTAAGAAGAGTTCAATTGTTGGTCTTTAGTGGAATGCCTGACAATTAATGGATGATGGATCTTGTGGCTAAAGAGTTTAGTCAACTATTCACGGACCGTTGGAGCTTCGAGCCATAGGTCAATAAGGTCCCCTGGTAGCTTGGATAAAGTCGAGAATCAGCGTTTGGGTTAATTTGAAATGTTCAAATTGACAAGAGGAAGTTTGATTATATATGATATAATTGGACTGGTTAATTATATATGATAGAATTGGCTAAATGTATGAGATACATTATTATGGAGGAAATTAGATATAAATATGATTTATATCAAGTAGAGGAGAAATTACTATAGAAGATATGTGATATCAAACTATAGGGTAAAAATATAATATGATTATATTTATTAATAATTTAATTGGTTGATTATATGATAATTAACCCAAAATCACGCTCGGGCATGCGTTAGTGGGGAACAACGTCGGTTATTGTAATCGATGAATAAAAATGAAATTTGTTTCATTTTGAATCGTTCATTCGTTCGGAAAAAGATTGAAGAAGCGCATTGGTGTGAAAATGTAATCGATCGCTTAAAATCGAGAGTATATACGATAGTCGTTCAATGTCTAAATGATCGTCTACCTAGCACCTAAATGATCACACACTAAGTCTTAAACAATCGGTTAGCTTTCCTAAACAATCGTATAGTGTGTCGTGTTTGCTAAACGATCGCCTTCTATTTTCTAAACGATCGTTCAGTAAAATCTACACGATCGTGTAGTTTCTTCTAAACGATAAGCATCTTGCTATATGATAGCTTTATATTTCCTCCCATTTGTTTATCACCTACACGACCAGTTCTTCCTCCTACCTTTACCAAACTCACTAAAGACTACGCTTTGGGTTCTCACTCCGAGAATACCTGGGGCTTTTTTCTGGTGGTGTCGTCCCCGCTACGTTCGTGTTTTTGCGGTTGTTCATGCTGCTGTAGTCGACACATCAGCTGGGCATTGGTTGATTATGTAAAGGTCATCCTCTACATTTAGTTCCAAAGTTTGAAAGCCGTCTTCAACTGGTATGTGAGCTCTCCCCCTTGTTATTTTTTTGTTCAAAGCATGCCATTAATTGACTGTTTATTTGCCTAACTGTGCGTTTTAATGTATTTGATGTATTTTGATCACTGTGAAATTGAAGCGATCCGAACGCGCACATGGAACTCTCCGTTAAGAGATCCTTCAATTGGTATCAGAGCTAGGTTATGATACTCCGATTTCATATGTTGCAACGAAATGACATTTACGTTCTTGGTGGGTGCATCTCTACACTGTTTAATGGTTAAATTGTTGTGGATGTGTGGATTAATTGATATTTTCGTGGATGGTAGCCTCGATTTGATTTAATTCTTTTACATTTGCGGTTGTTTGTAAAGGCCCCTACATTTTTTTGGGCATTAATAATCGTTATCGAGTCTGTATTCAAAGTCGATTTGAGTTTTGAGTCGTTCGTGATGAAGATTGGTGCAATCATTACGGTTCTTCGAGGAAGGAGACGATCAAGGGTTGATCGTATTGTGTAGACGATGGGGTACGCAATTACTGTTGATCACATCGGTTAAACGATGGAGTATGCGATCAAGAGTTGATCACATCGTGTCGACGATTGGATACACGATCGTTGAGTATTGGGTCGTGTAGACGATGGGATGCTCGCGTATTGTTTAACGCATGCGTGCACTAGATGATCATTTAGTTCAGCAAGCTTCATCACTTAGTATCTGACTAAACGATCGCTTAGTAACGCAAGGTAAATCATTTACCTGTCGCCATGTTAAGCAATCACATAGACGATCAGGCTTTGCAGCCTCATTGTCGTCTACACGATCATTTAATTTTGCTTCTATCGTTTAGTGCGCACTGGACGATCGTCTACCTACGATGTTTACTACATGATGGAGATCTCCTGGTGGTTCAAGACCCGGTTCGCCTGTGAACCGGTTTGCTCGATGAAAAATGTAATAGATAGGGTTATTTCATTCCGATTTTTTGTAAAGGCTCATCCCGGTCCATTTATTACGTGAGATGTATGTTTTATATGTGTCATATGGTATGAATATATAGTAAATCCCACCTTAAGTTATGCAATGATCATGCATCATCTCTTTATTGTAATTGTTATAATTTAGAGAAGCGTGATTTAATTATGTAAGAGCATGCTCATGCATTCTATAATATAAGAGTTATATTTATGCATGCATAAAAAGCATTGACATGCATTATCTTTATATTATAATTGTTATAGTATACGAGTGAATGATAGCATGTTTGCTTGGTTGTTACACGTTATATAAAAGTTATATATAGTAATGACCAGAAATTGCATGAAGCATGACACATAGGTTTCTTTACAATTGTTATAAACACCTCATTGTGCGCAATGTTTTTTATTTGTTTCTTTTTAAAAGTTAAAGAGAAATTAGAACTAAAAGAAATAAGAAAGACATGCAGGCTCACTTAGGTTTAATTCATGGTTTTAAAGTGTTTAAAACTTGGATCACATAGACCTAAGATCACGGTTCTAATACAATTAGCAACCTTAAGGCTTTAATCTTTTAATCAGTTTAATAGGATTAAATTGGCTAATAAAAGGTTAAAGTGTAGCAAATCTATCTATAAGGGACCTTTTGTCTAAGGCAGGTTCTGTCTAGGCTGGGGTATTTAAGTTGACAGAAACGTAACACCCCTACCTGGGAACTTACCTGAAAAGGTGAATTAGATAGATTTGATGCATGCATGCAAGTCAAGGACAATCTATTAAAGTGTTTAAATGTGATTACTTGAACTTGTTCATATTTCATTGACAAATGTTGTTTATGAGCAGAGTTTAAAAAGATGACTTAGACTAAAATCAGTAGTTGGATTTCTAGGTTAATGAACCCTAGGTAGAACATTCAGTGGGAGGTACTTGGGGCATAAGATGCTTTACTTAAATCTTTCGCGTTTCTTCTAAATAGTCCACACCGTGAGATCTACCCTGACCTCGTGGCACCTTTGGCGTGTCCCTTTAATGGATGGTGTTTGGGTAGTTCAATATCAAGGTGGATGAAGAGAGGGTTCATAGTAAGTGGGAGCGGGAAGTGCGACAGCATATCCCTCGGTCTCCCTCGTTAGGTTGAATAAAGTTACTGCACATCGCCTCGAGACACCCTGGGAGTGTCCCCCTAAAGGATGGCAGTTTTGCACGTTTCTTTATTTGATCTCCTGTAAGAGGATAAGGTAACTTAGTCTCTTATTCTAATTTGTTTTTTCCCTACTGTGGGCTTATTAAGGCGGGACTCTGGCATCGAAAGCGAGGGGTCACACTTACACGAAATTGTTAAAGGTTAACAGTTTTGGACCGAAAAATGGTGACTGTTAGGTTCAGTTCCAAGAGTTGGTTCTGCCTAATGGTTGAGAATGTCTCTTCCTAACGAAGGGGCAACTGATCACCCCACTAGTGGTGTTTGTCCTATCTCCCTGGGGCATCATTGCAAAACAGAAGTCCATAACTTAGGGTACTTGAAACTGTTTTGCAAAACTGATTGGTTTAAAAGTGGTTTAGCAAAATCTAATAAAATTTTGTTTGTATTTTTAGCAACTTTTTCAAAATGGCAACAGCCACGTTGGCATTGTTAAGCACCGAAAAACTTACTGGCTATAATTTTGCAACATGGAAACACATGATCATGACAATCCTGATCATCGAGGATCTTATGTTCACTCTCACGGATGCTTGTCCTCCTATTCCAACTCCTAATACTACTCGAAATGTTCGGAAGGCATACGAGCGATGGACAAGGGCGAATGAGAAGGCCCAAGCCTACATCTTGGCAAGTCTTTCTAAAGTCTTGGCCAAGAAACATGAGTCTATGGTCTCAGCGCGTGAGATCATGGAGTCCCTACAGGAGATGTTTGGACAACTGTCTGAACAGCTTATGCATGAGGCTCTTAAATACATATTCAACTCCAAAATGGAAGAAGGCAGCCAGGTCAGCATAATCCTGCATGTGCTTAACATGATTGTCCACTTTAATGTGGTGGAGTTGAATGGGTCTACCATCGATGAAGGTAGCCAGGTCAGCATAATCCTGCATTCATTGCCAGAGAGCTTCCTGCACTTTGTTAGCAATGTGATTCTTAACAAAGTGAAATATAACCTTACAACTCTCCTCAACGAGTTGCAGACCTACCAATATTTATTGAAAAGTAGGGAGAGAAACAAGGGTAAGGCAAATGTTGCTTCATCCTCCAGGACGTTCTATAGAAGTTCGACCTCAGGAACGAAGTCTATACCTTCTACTTCTAACTTTGCAAAGGGGAAAAAGAAGAAGGGTAGTAAGGGAAAAGGGAAGCCAACTGCTAACCCACCATTTGTCGCCCTAAGGAGGCATCCAAGTTCCTAAGGGAAAGTGTTTCCACTGAAACCAAGATGGACACTGGAAGAGGAACTGTCCTCGGTATCTGAAAGAGAAGAAAGCAACCAAGGCTAAGGCTAAGGTCGATAAAGGTAAATGTGATTTACTTATTCTTGAAACTTGTTTAGTGGAGAATGATGATTCTGCCTAGATAATTGATTCGGGTGCCACTAACCATGTTTGTTCTTCTTTTCAGGGGATTAGATCTTAGTGACAGCTGAAGGCTGGTGAAATGACTATGCGAGTAGTCACCGGGCACGTCGTCTCAGCTGTGGCCGTGGGAGGGCTTCATTTAGCTGTACAGAATAGGTTTCTTATTTTAAATGATGTATATATTGTTCCCGACCTAAAAAGGAACCTAATTTCTATAAGGTGTTTATTGCAATGTAAATATATTGTCTCTTTTAATGTAAATAAAATGTTTATTCATAAAGATGGTGTTTTTATTTGCACAGCAAATCTGCAATCGAATTTATATGTGCTAAGGCCGTTAGCCATTAATTCCCTCCATAATACTGAATTGTTTAGAACTACCGTAACTCAATCAAAATGTCAATGAATTTCTTCAAAAGAAAATGCCCAACTTTGTTTAGGGCACATCAATCTCAATAGAATTGAGAGATTGGGGAAGAATGGACTTCTAAGTGAGTTAGAAGAAACTTCTTTACCAATGTGTGAATCTTGCCTTGAGGGTAAGATGACGAAACGACCTTTTACTGGAAAGGTTATAGAGCCAAGGAGCCTCTTGAGTTAGTACATTTTGACCTTTGTGGTCCTATGAATGTGCGAGCCCGAGGTGGCTATGAGTATTTTATCAGTTTTACTGATAATTACTCCAGGTACGGGTATGTTTATCTTATGCAATAGAAGTATGAATCCTTTGAAAGGTTAAAAGAGTTCAAGGCTGAAGTTGAAAACGCATTAGATAGATGGATTAAAACACTTCGATTGGATCGAGGTGGAGAGTTTTTGGACTCAGCATTCTAGGACTATTTGATAGCACATGGAATCGTTTCCCAACTCTCAACACTGTGTACACCTCAGCAGAATGGTGTAGCAGAGAGGAGAAATAGGACCTTGTTAGATATGGTTCCCTCGATGATGAGTTACACTTCCTTACTGGACTTGTTTTGAGTTTTCGCAGTGGAGACTGCAATATTTATACTCAACTATGTTCCCTCCAAAAGTGTTGCAAGAACACTTCTAGAGTTGTGGAACAGGCGTAAAGCTAGTTTAGGTCAGTTCCGCATTTGAGGTTGCCCTGTCCATATGCTTGAGGCTAATCCCAAGAAGTTGAAATCACGGTCGAAGTTATGCCTCTTTGTAGGCTACCCAAAAGGTACACGAGAGGGTTATTTTTATGATCCAATGAAAAATTGGGTGTTTGTTTCAACGAACACTACTTTCCTGGAGGAGGATTATATAAGGGAGCACAATCCATGAAGCAAAGTCGTGTTGCGTGAGTTTTCCAATGAAACTACTAAAACTTCAACAAGAGTTGTTGAAGAGCCTACTACATCAGCAAAAGTTGTAGATAGAAGTTCATCTAGTAGGTCGGTTCCACCTCAAGAGTTGAGGGAACCTCGATGTACTGGGAGGGTTGCGAACCCACCCGTTCGCTATCTGGGTTTCACGGATATCCTTGCTATGGTAGCATATGGTGACGTTGAGGATTCGTTCTCTTATCGAAAGGCAATGGAGGATGTTGACTGGGATGAATGGGTCAAGGACATGGATCTCGAGATGGAGTTGATGTACTTCAACTCAGTATGGGATCTTGTAGATCAGCTTAATGGGATTGACCTATAGGTTGTAAATGGATCTGCAAGCATAAACAGGGTGCTGATGGGAAGGTACAAACCTTCAAGGCTCGACTTGTGGCAAAGGGTTATACCCAGATAGAGGGAGTCGAGTATGAGGAGACTTTCTCGCTTGTTGCCATGTTAAAGTCGATCTGCATCCTCTTGTCCATTGCAACTTATTATAATTATGAGATCTGACAAATGGACGTCAAGACGGCCTTTCTAAATGGCAATCTTGAGGAGACCATTTACATGGTGCAGCCTGATGGATTCATAGCCCAAGGTCAAGAGCAAAAGGTTTGCAAACTGAATTGGTCCATTTATGGACTGAAACAGGCGTCTCGATCTTGGAACATACGATTTGATATTGCGATCAAGTCGTATGGCTTTGACCAAAACGTTGATGAAACTTGTGTTTACAAGAAGATCATCAACGCTTCAATAGTCTTCTTATTGTTGTACATAGACGATAACCTACTCATTGGGAATGATGTAGGTCTACTGACTGCAGTTAAGAACTGGCTAGCAACCCAATTCCAGATGAAAGATTTAGGAAAGGCTCAGTTTGTTTTAGGTATACAGATCTTTTGGGATCATAAGAACAAAGTGCTAACACTGTCTCAGGCATCGTACATTGACATGATGTTGCTTAAGTACTCGATGCAGGACTCCAAGAGGGGCCTACTGTCATTCAAGCATGGAGTCACTTTGTCTAAGGACATGTGTCCTAAGACGCCTCAAGAGGTTGAGGAGATGAGACGGGTCCCATATGCGTCTGTCGTTGGCAGTTTGATGTATGCGATGCTCTATACTCGTCTAGACATCTGCTACGCTATGGGCATAGTCAGTAGGTATCAGTCTAACCCAGGCTAGGTCACTGGACCGCCGTGAAGAACATCCTCAAGTATCTTTGGAGAACGAGGGACTACATGCTCATGTACGGTTCTAGGGATTCGATCCTTACCGGATACATAGATTCTAACTTTCAAACTAATAAGGACTTTCCCAAGTCCACATCAGGGTTAGTCTTTATTCTAAACGGAGGAGCTATAGTGTGGCGAAGCACTAAGTAGGGGTGCATTGCCGACTCCATTATGGAGGCAGAGTACGTAATGACTTGCAAAGCTGCTAAGAACGGCGTCTAGCTCAGGAAGTTCTTGACAGAACTGGAAGTTGTTCAAGATATGTCTAGGCCCATTACCCTATATTTGATAATAGTGGGGCAATGGCGAACTCTAAGAAGCCGAGGAGTCACAGGCATGACAAACACATAGAGCGAAAGTATCATCTGATCCGCGAGATAGTGCATCGAGGGGACGTGATCATCACGAAGATCGCTTCGGAGCACAATATTGCTAACCCGTTTACGAAGGCTTTAATGACTACAGTGTTTGAGGGTCACCTACAGAGCATGGGTCTACAGAATTGCCCGCGGCTGGACTAGGGCAAGTGGGAGATTTTCTTGTATTGAGCTTTTATGCCGTAGTTTATTGTTTTGTACTAGTTTATTGTACACCCCACTTCGCATTAGGACAAGTGGGAAATTGTTGGGGTTGATGCCCTAAAGTCTCGTGTCCTGTAGTTTGTAAACAGTTTGTACGAACGCTTGTGTTGTATAATATATGATATTTTACTTCACATCTTGTATTTTGCTGAGTTTCATGTTTTATTTGCTTTACCACAAACCAGTAAACATAAAATCCCTGGTTATCTGTATGTGACTCAAGTATGTATGTCACATACAAGTGGATCATATCTTGAGTGATAACCAAAATGGTCTGTAGTATATGGATATAGGAGGTAAACCTTATCCTGGTAACGCTATGATGCGGCTCACTTTGTGGAATGATCACAAGTGTTGTGACTTGTCACAGATGGTTTGATCCTGATCGTTCGTGTTGAGGACATGCGAGCGGGGGCGTCCTATACAAAGAGTTTATATAAGACCTGACCATGAAGTGTTAACGTCTCGTTATATAACATCGTTCATGACAGAGACTTCACTTCACTAGGATTACCATAGGTAACATGACCTCAATCCTGAGTGAGTTGGGAACTCCTGCCATTGAGGGCGGTCCTTTGATTTGTATGGGTGTGAGTGGTCAGGTTGTCGATTCAAACCAACCATTTTGGAGATTCGTCTGATTTGGGAGCAGGGAACTCAGTTACACAAGATGGATTTCACTTCTTTCCCGAGGTAAGGGTAAGTAGATAGATAGCTCCCTTAAAGGCTGATTCTGGGGCTTGAATGATGTGGCGCCACACACCTTCTCTTGGCCCGAGAGGTGTTCATATATAGTTGGACTATGTTGTATTGTTCATTAGAGAAATCAGTGGTACTTAAGGAATGAGATATACTATAGGGGTAAAACGGTAATTTGGCCCAACTATACTTGTGAGCATCTGTGAAGGGTCATCGTACTCATGATTGGTTATATCACAAGGACACAGAAATATATCTATGGTAAGAAGAGTTCAGTTGTTGGTCTATAGTGGAATGCCTGAATGTTAACGGATGGTGGATCTCGTGGCTAAAGAGTTTAGTCAGCTATTCACAGACCGTTGGAGCTTCAAGCCACAGGTTCATTAGGTCCCCTGGGTAGCTTGGATAAAGTCGAGAATTAGCGTTTGGGTTAATTTGAAATGTTCAAATTGACAAGAGGAAGTTCGATCATATATGATATAATTGGACTAGTTAATTATATATGATAGAATTGGCTAAATGTATGAGATACATTATTATGGAAGAAATTAGATATAAATATGATTTATATCAAGTAGAGGAGAAATTACTATAGTAGATATTTGATATCAAACTATAGGGTAAAAATATAATATGATTATATTTATTAATAATTTAGTTGGTTAATTATATGATAATTAACCCAAAATCACGCTCGGACGTGCGTTAGTGGGGAACAGCATCGGTTATTGTAATTGATGAATAAAAATGAAATTTGTTTCATTTTGAATCGTTCGTTTGTCCAGAAAAAGATCGAAGAAGCGCGTTGGTGTGAAAACGTAATGATCGCTTAAAATCGAGAGCCTATACGATAGTCGCTCAATGCCTAAACGATCATCTACCTAGCACCTAAACAATCGCACAATAAGTCCTAAATGATTAGTTAGCTTTCCTAAATGATCGTATAGTGTATCATGTTTGCTAAACGATCGCCTTATGTTTTCTAAACGATCGTTCAGTAAAATCTACACGATCGTGTAGTTTCTCCTAAACGATAAGCATCTTGCTATACGATAGCTTTATATTCCCTCCCATTTGCTTATCGTCTACACGATCAGTTCTTCCTCCTACTTGTACCACACTCACCAAAGACCACGCTTTAGGTTCTCACTCCGAGAATACCAGGGGCTTTTTTCTAGTGGTGTTGTCCCTGCTGCATTTGTGTTTTTACGGTTGTTCATGTCGCTGTAGTTGACACATCTGCTGGGCGTTGGTTGATCGGGTAGAGGTCATCTGCTGCATTGAGTTCCAAAGTTTGAAGACCATCTTCAACTAGTATGTGAACTCTCTCCCTTGTTATTTTTTGATCAAAGCACGCTGTTAATTGATTGTTTGTTTGCATAACTGTGCGTTTGAATGTATTTGATGTATTTCAGTCACTGTGAAATTGGAGCGATCCGAATGTGCTCATGGAACTCTTCATTAAGAGATCCTTCATGAGCATCCCTCGCAGGGACTCTATGATCTCATGCGCTGAGACCATGGGCTCATGCTTCTTGGCCAACACGTCATTAAGATTGACCAAAGGCTCGGGCCTTCTCGTTCGCCCATGTCCAGCGCTCATAAGCTTCCCGAACATTTTGAGCTGCGTTAAGAGGTGGAATAGAAGGATGCTCGTCCGTAAGGAAGAACATAAGATCCTCGATGATAAGTATAGTCGTGATCATGTGTTTCCAACTAGCGTAGTTCTCGCCAGTTAGTTTATCGACGCTAAGTAGAGGAATTGTGATTGTAGCCATTTTAAAACCGTTACTAAAAACATAACAAACTTTTATAAGTCTATGCTAAACCACATTTTAACACCAATTTTTGTTTTAGCAAAATAGTTTCCAATTACCCTAAGTGAAAGACTGTTATTTTGCAATGATGCCCCAGTGAGGTAGGATAAACGTCACCGTAGGGTGATCAGATGTCCCTTCACTGGGATGAGACACTTTTTACCATTAGGAAAAACCAACTCTTGGAACTGTACATAACAACCACCATTTGTTCAGTCCAGAACTGTTAACCCTTAACAATTCCACGTAAGTGTAACCCTTGTTTTCGGCCCCAGAGTCCCGCCCTAATGCACCCACCATAGGGAAAAAGCATACTAGGACAAGAGACTAAGTAACCTTATCCTATACAGGAGAATAAATAAAGAAATGTGAAAAACTGCCATCCTGTAGGGGGACACTCCCAGGGTGCCTCGAAGCGATGCACAAAAACTTTATCCAACCTAATGAGAGAGATCGTGGGATATGCTGTTGCATGTCCAACTCCCACTTACTACTAACATTATCTCCATCCACCTTGTTATTGACCTACCCAAACTGAAGGAACTCTTATTGAAGAGTACCTACGAGTGGAAGCAGATCTTTCCAATTCATTGTGACAGAATTTCCACATATACATTCAAACATACTAAAATGCATTCATAATGCTAAAATGTTGACATGCTCAAAAGAACAGTAAATAAGAGATCGAGAGATCATACCAATTGAAGACTTCTTCTTCACAGCAAATCTCGCTTTTGCTGAAACGGTAAGCTATTGCTCAGCAAAACCCAATCGTCTACCTTGAACGTCTCCACATGAACAGAAGGAAACAATGATGACACCACCACTCAGAGCCCTCAGTATCCTTGGAGTGAGAATTTAAAGGGTGGGCTTTGTTCAGATTTAGTAGAGGGAAGGAGGAAAAGAGATCGTATACAACGATTAAGCAAGTGAGAGATAGGTTCGTCTATCATATAGACAAAATTCTTGATCGTTTAGGTGAAGTATATGATCGTGTAGGAAAAAGGTAAGGGTTCGTCTAAACGATTGTGTCGGAAAAGTTAAGTGATCGTCTAAACGATCGTGTAGAAAAACTAAGCGATCGTCTATACAATCATTTAGTAAATATCGGGTGCTAAATGATCTCTTAAGAAACGGTAAACAATCGTTTAGTAAATAGCGCGCGTGGGGGTAATCATTAAGCGATTGCTTAGCACTATCGTATAGGTAAGCAATTGTTCAGACACTATCGTATAGGCACAGATTTTCTAAGCGATGACACATTTCAACACAATGTCTGCGAATCCCATGCTTAACACACCGTGAGCTATTTATGCGTCTCAAAGTGAACTTTCAACTTACTCATCCGTTATTAAAACAGAAGAGATGTCATCCCATCACCCTTTTAACCGTCCAATTAATAGACAATGAATATGGTCACATCATATTCATAACTTATGAATTAATATCATATATTAATCATAGTATTTTTCCTCCACTAGATATAAATCATATTTATATCCAATTTCTTCCAAATTAATGTATCTCATACATAAAGTTAATTATATCATATAAAATTAACTAGTTCAATTATATCATATATAATCGAACTCCCTCTTGTCAATTTGAACATTTCAAACTGACCTAAAAACTGACTCTCAACTTGTATCCAAGCTACCAAGAGAACCTTATGAACCTATGGCTCAAAGCTCCAACGGTACGTGAATAGCTGACTAAACTCTTTAGCCACGATATCCACCATCTCTTAACTACCCGACATTTCTCTAAAGATCGACAGTTGAACTCTTCTTAACATAGATATAATTCTATGTCCATTGGATATAACCAATCATCAATACGATGACCCTTCACAGATGCTCGTAATTATAACAGACCAATTTACCGTTTTTCCCCTATAGTTACATCTTACTCCTTAAGTACCATTGATCCCTCTAATGAACAATACAACATAGTCCTACTATGTGTGAACACCTCTCGAGCCATGAGAAGGTATGTGTCACCACATCGTTCAAGCCTCGGGATCAGCTCTTAAGAGAGCAATCTATCTACTTACCCCTGCTTCGGGGAAGGACTGAACTTCATCTTGTGAAGTTGAGTACCCAACTTTCAAATCAGACGAATCCCTAAAGTGGTAGATTTGAGCCGACGCTCTAGCCATTCGCACCCATGCAAATTAAAGGACCGCCCTCAATGGCAGGAGTTCCCAACTTACTCAGGATTGAGGTCATGTTACCTATAGTCATCCTAGTGAAGTGAAAGAAGTCATGAATGGAGTTATATGACGAGACGTTAACACTTCGAGGTCAGGTCTTATACAAACTCTTTGTATAGGACGCCCCCACTCGCATGTCCGCTACATGAATGATCAAAATCAAACAATTTGTGACAAGTCACAACACTTGTAATAATTTCACAAAGCGGGCCGCATTCATAGTGTTACCAGGATAAGGTTTCCCTCCTATATTCATATACTACAGACTATTTTGGTTGTCACTTAAGACATGATCCACTTGTATGTGACTACATACATGCTTAAGTTACATAAAGACAACCAGGGATATTAAGTTTATTGGTTTGTGGTAAAATAAAAACATCTAAATGTGCAAAGTCAGGAAGTGAAGTAAATATCATATATATTATACATCATAAGCATTCTTACAATGTTTTTTACAAACTACAGAACACAAGACTTTAGGGCATAAACCCCAACACAAACACCATCCTTTAGGGGGACACTCTAAGGATGCCACGAGGTCGAGGATAGATCTCACAGTGTAGAAAATTAAGGGAGAAATGCAAGAGGTTTAAATGAAGCATCAAATGCCCCAAGTATCGCCCACTGAATGTTCTACCTAGGGGCTCATTAACTTAGATCATCCACCTAATGATTTTAATCTAAGTCGGTTTAATTTACCCAAAAATAACTCTTGCATGCTTGCATCAAATCTATCTAATTCACCTTTCCAGGTAGGTTCCCAGGTAGGGGTGTTTCATTTCCGTCACCTTAAATACCCCAACCTAAACAGAACCCACCTTAGACAAAAGGTCCTTTATAGATAGATTTGCTACACTTTAACTTTTTATTAGTCAATTTAATCCTATTAAACTGATTAAAAGATTAAAGCCTAAGGTTCCTAATCATATTAGAATCGTGATCTTAGGTCTATCTTCAACAAGTTTTAAAACACTTTTAAAATTATGATTCAAATCTAAGTTCGCATGCATATCTTTCTTATAGATTTTAATTCTAATTTCCTTATAACCTTTATAAAAGAAACAACTAAAACCACATTGCCACACAACTAGGTATTTATAACACTTATAAATTTAAACTATATGTCATGCTTCATGCAATATCCGTTCATTACTATACATAAATTTTATATACAAGTAACGAACCAAGCAAACATGCGTTCCATACACCCTTATACTATAACTCTTATAATATAAAGATGATGCATGTCTATGCTTTATGCATGCATAAATATAACTCTTATATTATATGATGCATGAGCATGCTCTTACGTAATTTAAATCATGTTTCTCTAAATCATAACACTTATAATAAAGAGATGATGCATGACCAATGCATAACCTAAGGTGGGATTTCTTCTATATGGCATACCATATGACATATAAATAAACATACATCCTATGTACATTCACAAAGATTAATGGACTAGGATGAACTGCCTCAAAAATCGAAAATAAATTCTATCTATTACATATTTCATCGAGTAAACCGATTCACAGGCGAACCGGGTCTTGAATCACCCGGGGAAGCTCCCCATCGTTTAGCAAACGCAGCCAAGTATACGATCGTTTAGAAATGATTGAGTACCAATAACTATGCGATGAAACATGAGGTATCTGATCGTTTAGCACACAAGACAAAAACACGCGAGTTTAAAATGATCGTTTAGACAACAACGTGGCTGTGAAGTACGTCTAGATGATCACTTAAAAAGCGATTAAGTAAAAAATTTACTTCGTGATTGTATAGTCAGGAATTAAGCGATGAAGCTTGCTGAGTTACACGATCGTCTAATGTGTGCGCGTTAACCTACTCCCAAGTATCCAATACTCTACGATCATTTACCCCATTGTTTACACAACTCGACCAACACTTGGTCATCTTCATCTTTGAAGAACATCAACCTTTGCCTTGAAGCTTCTTCACAAACGACTCACAGACTCACAAAACTTTAAAATTACAGACTTGATAGCAAGTTAATATGCTAAAAAATGCAGGGGCCCTTACAATTAACTTTAAATGTAAAAGAATTAAACAACCAGAGGCTTCATCCCAGAAAACTCCATTAATCCCACATCCACAAATTATTTAATGCTTAGACAGAGAGTAGACATGCTTTTACCCACCGAGAAAGTAAATGTTATTCTTTGCATTAATGAATTTGGAATATCATATACGAGCTTTGATACCAATTGAAGGAACTCTGATTAAAGAGTACCTCTGAGCGAAAGCGAGATCGTTTCAAACTCATTGTGATAGAATTAGCACATTCACAATCAAACAGAACAGTTATGCAATATTCAACAAATTACCAACATGCTTTGAAATTAAATAACAAAGAGAACAAAAACATACCAATTGAAGAACTCTTCTTCACCAAAACTTGTTCTCCTCCAAGGAATGTTCCTCTTGCTCTCACTAAGAATGCCCAAGCAAATCGTCCACCAAATTGTCTACCAACGAACGGACTCCTCACGAACACAGCAACAGGGAGGACACCACCACTTAGAACCCTCGGTATTCTCAATGTGAGAATCCAGGAGGTGTGGGCTCTGTTGGATTTAGCAGAGGGAAGGAGGAAGTGAAGATCGTATACCACAACCAAGCAAGTGGGAGAAGGTTGATGTCTATCGTATAGACGATGCTTGATCATTTAGGAAGTGGTACACGATCATTTAGTAAATAGGCTGCGATCGTATAGACAATTGTTTAGTAAACGCTCGGATGTGCGATCGTTTAGGAAAAAGCTAGACGATCGTTTAGAAAATCCTATGCGATCATTTAGTAAGCTACGTGTGTGTATACGATAGTTTAGAAATGTTGAGCTATCGTGTAGGCTCTCGGTTTGCTATGCGATAGGCAGTATACACCAAACGTAAGCAAATTGTCTAATCCTTTGCAAAATGAAAACAATTTTCTTTTATTCTTTAGTTACAAAAACTGAATGCAACCTTCCACCATCACACGATTATGGAGAAAATGCCGGCATAATTATCCTATAATTTTCCAATTAAATAATAAATATAATCATATTATATTTATTAACCTATGGTTTAATATCACATCAAATGCAACATATGAATCATAGTTTTTTCTCCTCCACTAGATATAAATTATATTTATATCAATTTCTTTTAATTAATGTATCTCAGACATAAAATCAACCATATCATATATAATCGACCTCCCTTTTGTCAATTTGGACACTTCAAACTAACCCAAAAACTGATTCTAAACTTGAATCCATTGAGTTACCAAGGGGACCTTATGGACCTATGGCTCGAAGCTCCAACGATACGTGAATAGCTGACTAAACTCTTTAGCCACGAGATCCACCATCCGTTAACTGCCAGGCATTCCACTAAAGACTGACAGGTGCAGTCTTCTCACCACAGATATATTTCTGTGTCCATCGGATATAACCAATCAACAGTACGATAACCCTTCACAGATGCTCGTAAGTCAACTGGGCCAATTTCCTATTTTGCCCCTGTAGTTACATCTAACTTCTTAAGTACCATTGATCCCTCTAATGAACAATACAACATAGTTCTACTATGTGTGGATACCTCTCGAGCCATGAGAAGGTGTGTGATGCCACATCATTCAAGCCTCGAAATCAACTCTTAAGGGAGCAATCTATCTACTTATCCCTGCTTTAGGGAATGAGTGAATTCAATCTTGTGTAGCTGAGTTCTCAGCTCCAACATCAGACAAATCCCTAAAGTGGTAGGTTTGAGTCAGGGATCTGGCCATTCGCACCTATGCAAATCAAAGGACTGCCCTCAAAGGCAAGAGTTCCCAACTCACTTAGGATTGAGGTCATGTTACCTGTGGTCATCCTAGTGAAGTGAAGTCTCTGTCATGAACGGCGTTATATAACGAGACGTTAACACTTCGTGGTTCGATCTTATACAAACTCCTTTGTATAGGACGCCTCCGCTCGCATGTCTCCACATGAATGATCAGGATCAGACCATCTGTATCAAGTTGCAACACTTGTAACTATTTCTATAAAGCAGGCCGCATCCGTAGCATTACCAAGATAAGGTTTCCCTCCTATATCCATATACTACAGACCATTTTGGTTATCACTTAAGATATGATTCACCTGTATGTCTTCACATACATGTTTAAGTTACAAACGACAACCGGGGATCTTAGTTTATTGGTTTATGGTAAAGCAAATAAAACATTTAATGTTTATAGAAAAAAGTGAAGAAAATATCATATAACATAAGAGGCGTTTGTTCAAAACTGTGTTTAAAAACTATAGGACACAAGAGTTTAGGGCATCATCCCCAACACTCTTCCCATCAAGGATTTAATTCTTAGAAACAATTAGTAGCTAGAGAGATGACTCTCAAAGTTAGTACTGGTGAGGCTATTTCAATTGTTGCTCTAGGCAAACTTAAATTATTTTTAGACAATAAATTATATATGTTATTAGATGACGTATATGTAGTTCCTCATATCAAGAGGAACTTAATTTATTTTTCCTGTCTAATTGAACAAAAGTATTCCTTAACCTTCACTAAAAATAAAGTGTTTATTTTCAAGAATGGAATAGAATTAGGCTTTGGTTCGATGGAAAATAACTTATATATACTAAGGCCGTTAGTTATAAAAGTCGTGCTAAATGCTGAAATGTTCAAACTGGCAACAACTGTAAAAAGACCAAGGGTTTGTCCTAAAGAAAATGCCCACCTTTAGCATCTAAGATTAGGTTACATCAATCTCAATAGGATTGTGATATTGGTTAAAAGTGGACTTTTAAATGGTTTAGAAGAAAACTCTTTACATGTATGTGAGTCATGCTTTGAAGACAAAATGACCTTTTACTGGAAAAGGTTATAGAGCCAAAGAAACCTTGGAGCTTATACATTCAGACCTCTGTGGTCTGATGAATGTAAGAGCCCGAGGAGGGTATGAATAGATGATTATTCTAGATTTGGGTATCTATACCTAATGCAAAATAACTTTGAAGCTCTTGAAAAGTTCAAGGAGTATAAGACTGAAATTGAAAATTTGTTAGGTAAAAAGATAACAACACTATGATCTGATCATGGTGGAGAGTATATGAACTTAAGATTCCAAAACTATATGATAGAACATGGAATCACGTCCCAACTTTCAGCCCTAGGTACACCTCAACAGAATGGTGTATCGAAAAGGAGAAATGGAACCTTTTTTAACATAGTTCGGTCTATGATGAGCTATACTCATCTTCCTGACTCGTTTTGGGGATATGTAGTAAAGGCTGTAGTTTATATTTTGAACAACATTCCTTTAAAGAGTGTTTCTAAAACACCTTTTGAGTTATGGAGAGGTTGTAAAGGTAGTTTACGCCACTTCAAAATTTGGGGATGTCCAGCCCATGGCCAATGGAAAACCCCAAAAAGTTGGAACCTTGTTCAAAAGTGTGCCTATCTGTAGGCTACCCCAAGGAAACGAAAGATGGATACTTCTATGATCCAAGTGAGAATATAGTGTTTGTATCGACAAATGCTACCTTCTTGGAAGAAGACCACATAAAGGATCATAAGCCGCGAAGCAAAATAGTTTTAAGTGAAATTTCTAATGAATCTACTGAGACCTCAACAAGAGTTGTTGAAAGGGTTGATACATCAACAAGAGTTGTTGATGTCGATTCATCTAGTCATCCATCTCAAGAGTTGAGATTGCCTCAACATAGTGTGAGGGTTATGAACCCATATGTACATTACATGAGTTTAATAGAAGCCCAAAACATCATAACTAATGATGGAGTTGAGGATCCATTGTTTTATAAATAAGCAATGGAAGATGTTGACAAGGATGAATGGATTAAAGTCATGAATCAAGAAATGGAGTCCATGTACTTCGATTTTGTCTGGGAGCTTATAGATCAACCTGATGGGGATAAAACCTATGGGTTATAAATGGATCTACAAGAGGAAAAAAGGTGTAGATGGAAAGGTACAAACCTTTAAAGCTAGACTCGTGGCAAAGGGTTATACCCAGGTTGAGGGAGTGGACTATGAAGAAACTTTCTCATCTGTTGTCACGTTAAAGTCTATTAGGATTCTCTTGTCCATAGCCACATATTATGACTATGAAATAACAAATGGACATCAAGACTTCCTTTTTGAATGGTAATCTTGAAGAGACCATCTACATGAATCGATCAGAAGGATTCATTGAACAAGATCAGGAGCAAAAGGTTTGCAAGCTTAATCGATCCATTTATGGACTGAAACAAGCATCTCGATCTTGGAATATAAGATTTGATGTTGCAATCAAATCTTATGGTTTTGATCAGAATGTTGATGAGCCTTGTGTTTACAAGAAAATCATCAACAGCTCAGCAGCTTTCCTTGTGCTATGTGTAGATGATATCCTACTCATTGGAAATGACGTAGGTTTTCTGACTGATGTAAAGAAATGGCTGGCTGCCCAATTCCAAATGAAAGATTTGGGAGAGGCGTAGTTTGTTCTAGGGATCTAGATTACCAAGGATCATAAGAACTTAAGGTTAGCCTTGTTTCAGGCATCGTATATTGACAAGATGCTTGTAAGATATTCAATGCACAATTCCAAGAAGGGTTTATTACCTTCCAGGCATGGGATTGTATTGTCTAAGGAACAGTGTCCTAAGTCTCCTCAAGAGGTTGAGAAAATGAGACGAATTCCCTATGCATCGGCTGTTAGTAGCCTTTTGTATGCAATGTTATATACTAGACCTGACATTTGCTATGCAGTAAGAATTGTTAGTCGATATCAATCCAATCCAGGATTAGATCACTAGACAGCGGTCAAAACGATCCTCAGGTATCTTCGGAGAACAAGGGACTATATGATTGATTATGGAGATAAGGATTTGATCCCTATAGGATACACAGACTCTAACTTTCATACTAATCGGGTTTCTTGAAAATCCACATCAGGGTCAGTGTTTACTCTAAATGGGGGAGCTATAGTATGGCAAAGCATCAAGCAAGGATGTATCGCTGACTCCACTATGGAACCCGAATATGTAGTTGCTTGTGAAGCTGCTAAAGAGGCTGTTTGACTTAAGAAGTTCCTTACTATTTCGGAAGTTTTTCCAAATATGTCTTTGGCAATCATAGTTTATTGTGATAAGAATGGTGATGTGGCAAATTCTAAGGATCCTAGGAGTGGCCGAAAAGGCAAGCATATAAAGTGGAAATATCATTTGATTCGGAAGATTGTACATCGAGGTGACGTGACTGTCATGAAGATTGCTTCAGGGCACAATGTTGCTGATTCGTTTACAAAGGCTCTCACGGCTAAAGTGTTCGAGGGTCATCTAGAAAGTTTGGGTCTACGGGATGAAATACTGTCTAGGGCAAGTGGGAGATGTAACTGGGGTATAGTGTATGCCTTAGTTTATTGTATTTTTGTACTTTATTTGTATTGTACATTAGGCTCCCTAAGCTTTAGGACAAGTGGGAGATTGTTGAGATTGGTGTCCTAAATCTCTTGTAATCTCGTTAATAAAATAATTGTTATTTTATAAGCATATACTTAATCCAATAAATTAAGATCCTAGGTTATTTTAAGTAATTTAAACAAGTATGTAGAGACATACGAGTGGATCTTGTTTAAATAATAACCTAAACGGTCTGTAGTAGATGGATAAGTCTGGGTACCTTATCCTGGTGATACTACGGATATGACCTGCTTTGTAGGTATTACAAGTGTTGTAAAGTACTAAAAATGATCTGATCCTAGTCATTCATGTCGAGACATGTGAGTGGGGGTATCCGATACAAAGAGTTTGTATAAGACCGGACCACGAAATGCTTAGTCTCATTATATAACGTCATTAATAATAGAGACTTAGAAGTCACTAGGATGACCATACGTGACATGACCTGAATCCTGAGTGAGTTGTGAACCCCTACTCATGAAGGTGGTCCTTTGATTTGTATGGGTGAGAGTGGCCAGATCGCCAAATCAATATGCCTACCATTTTGGGGATTCGTCTGATTGGGGAGCTAGGAACATAGCTATACAAAACGGAGTTCGCTTTTTCCCTAATGTCGGGGCAAGTAGATGAATTGCTCCCTTACGGGCTGATTCTAGGGCTTAAATATAGTGGTCACACCCTCTTCTAACCTGAAAGAAACTTGATCATAGTTGAACTATGACTTATTATTCATTAGAGAAATCAGTGGTACTTAAGGAGTTAGATTTAACTACAAGCACAAAACGATAATTTTGGTCCAGCTGTACTTACGAGCAATTTGTGAAGGGTCATCGCACTGTTGATTGGCTCTATCCAATTGACACAGAAATATATCTGTAGTGCGAAGAGTGCAGCTCTGGGTCTTTAGAGGAATGACCGACAGTTAATGAAAGTTGGGTAATTTAATTAAAGAGTTTAATTAATTATCCAAGTAACATTGGAGTTTCAATCTATAGGTCCATAAGGTCCCTTCTATAGCTCCTCAGGGATTTAATTAAGGATTAATTTTGGATTAATTTGAAGTGTTCAAATTAATTGAGGAAATTAATTATATATGATATAATTAATTAAATTAATGATATATGTTATAATTAATTAAATTAATTATATATGTGATATAATTAATATAATGGATTTGATACATTATAATATAAGGTAATATGAGAGGAATTTCAATATAATTCAAATACTAATTATATGAATGAGATTCATGTAATTAAATTTAATATAAATATGATTTATATTGAATACCATAAATAAGTTGAGAGAAATTAAATATTTGGGTATGATTCAAATATTAATTATATGAATTAGATTTATATAGGAATTTAATATAAATGTGATCTATATTAAATTTCATGTAGTATTGAGAAAAATTAAAATTATAGGTTATGTTGTATATGATACAATATAAAACTTTAAGTTTTGTGTTATATGGAATATAACATATAGTTTATATATATAATAAAGTTGTTATTATATATAACAACAATTATTATTAATTTAGTTTTATTCAATTAATATTAATATTAATTAATTAAAAGAGAGGGATTTACAACTCCCTCCCCTCATTTTTCTCTCATAACCATCGTGCAGTGAAGGGATCTTGATGTGATCGTCTTCTTCCATATTTTGTGGATCTCACTCTACACTCTCTAGAATTCACCTTGCACAGAAAAATACAGAGAAGAAAAAGTTCTTCTCATCCCTCTTCTCCTCTCCATCTCTGGAATAACTCTTATTTCTATTGTCTCCGGAATAACTCTTATTCCTATAGTTGTTTAGTTATCGTTTTCGGTCAAGATCTTTACTAACAATTAGTAATTATTGTAAATATGACCCGCCATTTTTAGATATTATAGGACAATATGAATATGCCTCCAAAATAGAAGACAATATCTAAGACGGAACTATAAGACCCTATCCATTTTACTGAAACCTGGGTTGTTCTGAATCCTATGTTACAACCCTCCGAGGGGATAGCCGTCGTTAAACGACTAGCAAGGGCCGCCTAACGCAAATCAGCAGGCGTAACATAGGAATCTCATGGTTCAAACTAATGGAGGAGACCGGAAGATATATTAACATATATCCTTCACCCACTTACTATAAACAACTTCCTCCATTTACCTTGTTATTGACTCATACAAATACTTTTCATATGGAGGTCACTTCCAGGGTGACACGAAGCGTCATATGAATCTCATGGTGTAAACTATGTGGAGACGTGGCAGTTGAAATCTATATTTGAATAAATTGATTTATGTTTGAACGACTTCTTCTTATTCACCGCAATCTAGGTTTAAGCTAACAAATACTTTCCATATGGAGGTCACTCCCAGGGTGACAAGAAGTACCTCTTAATTCTGGACTATGAACTCTTAGAGACGTGAGAGCTAAAAATAACGTATCGTATATGTTATTAATTTCCCACTCGAGTGTTCTAATAACTTTACATATAGAAGTTATTAAACTGCCACTAAAGTATTCTAATAACTTTATCATATAGAAGTTATTAAACTGCCACTGAAGTGTTCTATTAATTGGGTAAATTTATACTTAAGTTCTTTTTGACTAATAAAACAACCCTAAGTTTATGTGGTTTATCCAAGTATAACACTTATAATTGGATTTTTAACCTACGATGTCTAGGTGATAAACCTTTTTGTTACCTCACATCGCTCACATGTGCTCATAAAACTGGTTACCAACGCTCAATAATTCGGCCATAATCCCCAGGTAGGAGGTGTTCCGTAAACCGTCAACTTAAGTACCCCCAGCCTTAGATAGGATTATATACCGGTTGAGTTTGTAACCTGAGTTTTATAAGTTTTATCTATTAAAACAGGTGGTCAACCTACGTGAGCATGCAACTTTTGTTTATGGATTTTAGACATCTAACCCAATTTTATAACATCTTATAAAACATTAGACATACTAAACATCGATAACATACATAAAGGCATTCATATTTAATATAAACTTCCTATAGTGGGATTTTAAATCTAAATGGCATACTGTATGCACATACAAAATTTATTTAATTATAACATACATCAAATACATAAATAATTAAACACAGACTGATATGGTTTTAGTTTTGGCATAAACAAGGAAACAGAAGCCTAACTATTACAAACAGCTTCAAAATTGTCTTTGAACCGCGCGAACCACTCCAAACTGAACCCAAGCATCTTGAACTGGACTGGATGAGTCTGAACTGGACCAATTAAGTCTAAACTGGACTAGCCAAAACCCTTTGAGGCTGAACCGGATTGGACCTCGAGTAAACCGATCGAATTGGCTGTTCTCGATTTAAACTCAAAATCTCGCTAAGGTCGATCGTGTAGCACTGAAGGCAATCATCTAACACCATCGCCTTGTATTGAGAAGAGGTACACAATTGCTTAGTGTCTTTTGTCTATCGCATAGAGCAATCGTTTAACTCTCGGGTAGAACTAAACAATCGCTTAACACCATCGCTTAGTGCTTCATGTCATCGTTTAGTGTCTGTCACAGCTAAAGATTGCTTAGTTCCATCGTATAGAACATCATCGCATCATTCAGCACCGTAGCTAGACGATCGCTTAGCTTCATCGCGTCGTCCAGCGTCGCAGCTAGATGATCACTTAACGCTATCGTATAGCACTTCATCACATCGCTTAGCATGTGCCGCAGCTACACGATCGTGTAGTGCCATTGTATAACACCTCCAGCGCATCGTGTAGATCCCATGAAAAAGCTAAACGATCACTTAGTGCTATCGTATAAGCTCTCGCAGGTACACGTTCGTTTAGTATCCAACATCACAACGACCAGTGTTCATTGCTATACGATCGTCTAGCTTTTCTTCACACCATGTAATGCCTGAAACTAGACAATCGCTTGGCAACTGAACCTCAACAATGATATTGAGCAGAAGCTGAAAAACTGGAATAGCAGCTCGATTCTTCACTTGTTTCTTCAATTACAACTTAATTTCAACTCTAATGACTCCAAATAAATTATAGACTCTTAAGAACACATATAAGCTCATCAAACAAGAGCCAATTACAAATTTAAATGAGAAATCAAAGAGAAATTAAATGTCAAATCTTAGAAAACCATATCAATGTAGCAGTTTCATATATCTCATATAAAACACCCACCACACCAAAATTAAACTGAATTGAATGCTTATATGAAGCTCTGATACCAATTGTAGGATTGTATCGGCAACAACAGAAGTAACAAGGATAATTTAATCACTCTAATTCATTAATTTTAGCGAAATATAAAGCATACTTTTGCAAAAAGAAGTGACTTTCATGACATACCTTTGTAGAAGATCTTCAAAGCTCAATCTCCAGCTGCAATCTTCTCTGAATCTCATTGCAGACCACCTCAAGATCTTCCCCACTATTCTCTTGATGCTCTAGATTGAGTTGTAGGACTCAAAACAAGCTTGAATCAAGGGATTATGGATAAATGCTCACAGCAGCAATCTTGTTGAATAACACCTTCTTCACCACGAATTTTCAACTAAAATTCTTTTGATTGCATGCCTCAAATTCACTTCACTCTCTTCAATATATTGCAGACCATCATGCAAAAAAGAGAGTTGCATGAGTTGCAACTCATGCTTGGAGTAATTAAAGGCAATCGGATCTTGTGTGAGCAAGTAGAAGATAGATAATGGAAAAACTTATTTTTCCATTTATGCAATATATCAATTTCTTAATTTTTATCAAAATCAATTTTGATTTTAAAACTGAAAATATTAAATTAATTTTTACACATATCCATCTTTATATATTTAAATCATATTTAAGTAGAAATTCTCTTATTCCATTTAATTCTCAAATTAAACAAGTAATTATATCTCATATAATTACAAATTTCCTTAATTCTAATTTGAACGTTTCAAATTAACTTATCACGTTACTCTAGAGCTAGTCCAATTACGAGCTAGTAGGGGGACCTCGCGGACCTACAGATCATGAGCTCCAACGATCCGAGATTAATTGGTTAAACTTAGACCAAATTAACCCCTACTCGTTAACTAATGGGTCACTCCACTAAAACCCATAGTTGCACTCCCCTCACTGTAGATATATTATGTCCATATGATTTAACCATAATCAGCAAGTCAACCCTTCACAGGTTGTTCGTAATAACGGCTGGGTCAAATATCTGTTTTACCCCCTAGATTGCGTCTTATTCCTCAAGTTCCTATTGATCCTCTAATGAACAACTAGTTTGTGATCCAATCACTAAACCAAACTCTCTCAGCCTAGTGAGAGGGTGGGGCCCCTTGTTCAAGACCTGGATTCAGTACTTGAGAGAACAACCTTTCTCTTATCTCTAAATAGGGTAGGCATGAACTCCATCTTGCACCCTATGTCCCCAACTATCTATTAGGTCTTACCCCTAAAATGGGAGGCTTATTGAGCCGGTGCTGTTGAACCACCCCTCACCTGTGCAAATCTAAGGATAATCCCGAATAAACAGGAGTTCATAGTTAGCTTAGGATTAAGATCGAGTTACCTAGATCATCTAAGTGAAATAATCAGTCTTATACAGTAAACAACGTTATAAAGTAAGAGTGACTAATTTATTTCTTGGTCCGATCTTATGCAAACTCATTGCATAGGACGCCCCCACTTCTCATGTCATAACATGTACGAATTAGGATCACATCATATGTAGTACTTTACAACTCTTTGTAAGAACTACAGAGTAGCCCGCATCCAATAGTGTTACCAGAATAAGGTACGCAATCTTATTCATGTACTATAGATCATTTTGACTATTTACTCGAACCTAATCCACTCTTATGTCTCCACATAAAGTTCAAGTACTCATGTAATAGTCATGGGTCTTAGTTTATTGGATTTAGACTTTCATATATACAATTTATAAAATCAATAATAAGTTTATTGATTATAGAAAATGTTTATCATTTTTCAAACGGCGAGTTTTAGGACATAAAACCCGACATCTTCAAAGGTGAGTTAATTCTTTCTCCCTTTCTTATAGAAAAGCATGCTATAGATTATTTTTCAAATGCATAATCTCCTTTTATTTTGTAATTCTTGGAGTTCTGTAAAAGAACGAAAATTGGGACCGATCCACGCATTCCGTTATGGTAAACCTTCAATAGTTTTTTGTTTAAGTAGATAGTTTGTTTCCTTAAATACTGACTCCAGGACTTAAACGATGAGGCCTCAGCCTCTCACTGGCCCGAGAAGGACTTTGTTTATGGTCTAACCATAAACAAAATTGTTCATTAGAGAATCAATGATACTTAAGGTACAAGAGGTAATTACAGGGATAAAATGGTAATTTGATCCACTGGAATTATGAATTACTTGTGAATGATTGACTTACGTAAATTGATTAAATCAATGGACACATAAAAATACTATAGTTCATAAGAGTGCAACTATGTGTCTTTAGTAGAATGCTCCATAGTTAATGAATGTTGATTAATTTAATTAAAGAGTTTAATTAATTAATCTTATATTATTTGAGCTTATATATGTAGGTTCATTAGGTCCCTCTGCTAGCTCATAACAGGTTTAAATAAAGATTTAAGTGTTGAAAAATTTGAAGTGTTCAAATTATGGTTTAAGAGAATCTATTGTAAATGATACCATTAATTTAATGTATATAGATATATTATAATACAAAACTAATTTGAATTAGATTCAAATATTAATTAATATGAATTGGATTCATATTGATACTATAGGTTAAAACTGATGTGAATGAGATTCATATTAATAATATAGGTTATGGGAGATATGTATGTTAGAATATGATTCAAATATAAATAATATTTAATAAATATATTAATTAAATTTAGATTTAATTAATAATTAATTTAATTAATTTAGTTAATTAAAATTTATTAATTAACTCCCCTACAATTATAAGTGAAGGTGGGAGTGGGGAGTTTATTCCTCTCACGTAAACATTACTTGTGATGCTCTCCCTTGGATAAGGGGATCCTAGGAGGAAAAATGATGCTCTCCAATTTCTCTAGTAACATTCACTCAAAGTCAAGAATAGAAAAAAAGTTCCCATGAGTTATTTTCCTTTCCCTTAAAACACGAAAGCTCCCATAAGCCTCCTTGTTCTAAAGAGGATAGCAAAGAAGACGTATCAGTTGTGTCTTGTTCATGATTCTCTTGCATGCTGTTAATTTACAAGTTTGGGAGAAGACTTAGAAGAAATTGTTCTATAAAGATATTGTTCTTCTTCATAATTAATCTCATAGAAAAGCATGCTTAGCCTATATATTATATGCTTCTATTCTGTATGAAATTCTTGTAACAAAAGTGGACAAAAACGCTTCCGCATGGGATTCAATCCCTTCATAGACTAATATGGTTTCGATCTTGTTTGGACTTAGTGTTTATCTCACTGCTTATAGAGAGGTAGAATTCAATTCAAAAGATATGAGTACATTTGACAATGTTTCTTCGAGGTAGAAGGTGGGTGTCAAGGATTTGAGTTTTTTAATGTAAGAATGGTGAGGGGAATGAGGGGGGAATGCACACAACTTGAAGGAAGAAAACGGAGAGAATCATGCTATAGATTTACACAACAGATATTTGTGTTGCAGAATTCTAACTTTAATTTTGAAAAAAGTCAGATTTTTTAGTTTTCATTTCGAAAAAAACATACTATGAGAAATTTTCAATTAGGCCACTCCACCTCCCAAACAGGATTGTATCAAGAAAATCTCTCATTATTTTGACCATTGTGACTACTTTGATCGTCAATAGACAAACACAATACACAACTCTTCATTTACTCATGAGAACTTGAAAAATATTAGATTTGTCATCAAATTTTTGAATTACTCCATACTATATAGAAGTGGAAGAAAGGTCATTGCTCCCTCATATGGTGAGGGGTATGCAAAGAAACTTATACGAGAAAATTTACATGTTAGGTATTTGTGTTACAAACTTCCACTTTAAAATTCAATTATATTGAATTATGGAGAGAGTTTATTTTTTAATGTTTTTGGAAAAGAACAAGTTTTTTTTTTCTTTTCTTAGATATTTTTTCTTATTATGTAAAAAAAAATTTAAAAAAAAAAAAAAAAAAAAAAAAAAAAAAAAACTCTTCCTTGATTTCGATTATTTACAGGATCATATTTTATATTTGATTTATTTAAATTTTTTTTTTTTTTTTTTTTGTTTGGTTGGGTTTTTTTTAGTTAACTAGATAAGTTGAAGATTGAATATTGGCTGGAAATTTCAAAAGTCCTTTGGACTTCCCTTTTTCTCTTCTCTTCTATTGGGTAGGGTATCTGACTTGAGAGATGACCTTCAAGCTTGTAGTTTTGGAGGATCGGCAATGCAAGGGTCTTCCACAACATGAAGTTCCCTCGTTCAAGTTTTGTGGTGGTGAGTTGATTCAGGAGTTGACTGAGAGGTGGTGTGGTGAATTTGACTGGTTCGGTGGAAGAGTTGTTTCCGTTGAATGCGGCGTCAGCCATTTTTGGCTCTGATACCAAGTTGAAGATTGAATATTGGCTGAAAATTTCAAAAGTTCTTTGGACTTCGCTTTTTCTCCTCTTTTATTGTATTTCCAATGAATGTATTAAATGCTACAACATTATGTTTTGTACAAGTTTTGTCCTAGTTGTTAAACTAGTAATGATATAAAAGAATAAGAATATTACAAGTAGCACTACATGATTGGTGTGTGGTAAACAAATTTATAACTACCTTGGTGAGTCATCTCCTTCTTCTTCCACCTTAGCTTTGCCTTTTCCATTTCTAATTTCTTCTCTAACAAAATACCTCATAGTTGTAGGAATTCTTTTTTTAAATATTTTTTTCGTTATTTTAATTTTGGCAATCTAGATTAGTAGATTTGATTTTCATTCCATTTAATTTTGTTGGATTAGTTTTGTTTTATAACCAGTAATAATATGATTTTGAAGAGTTGGTCCACTTTTTAAATTAAATGAATTGAAAAATATAGGCATTTAGACATTTTTTTAAAGTGAAAGATAGGATTAGACATTTTTGAAAGAAGTTTTTTTTTTAAATTTAGATATTTGTCCCGTCATCCTTAATATTTGGTGTTTCCAATTATTATATCTTACAATGAACTACAATATTACTATTCAAACCACTCTTTTTTACTGTGTTTACTATTTTTAAGTCATCATCTCTTTCCATCTTTGTTACGATATTTTCAACGAGTTCTTTGTTTCATTTTGCTGGTGTAGGAAACTCGCACACTCTCCTACATTGTCGTAGGCCCTCCGTGAACTTCTCTATTGGGCTAGCTTTTTGGACTCTTCTCGTTCTCCAATCTGACCTATGTGAGAGTTATTCATATCGGTGTGGTGCCAAGTCTATCACACTTCGATGTCTAAGTTAGTATACAAAGTGAATAGTTCAACTAAGTACAGAGAGTAAGAACTTTCTTTTAGAGTTTACTTACTTCTTCCTCTTGAGAGTTTTGAATGGACTATTTGTAGTCACCTTCCTCTAACCCTTGTCTCTGATTACGTATATCATCATTGGTGTTATGGTGGTTGCGATCCTCGAGGTTGTAGGACACTAGAGTCAAGCTCGGCATAATTATTTCTCAATTCGTATATATTCTCCAACCCGACTAGCTGGTTTAAATCCTGAGGTTCTAAATTTTTCCTTATGGGATGCGGGTTAACTACCAGATTAGACCATTTAGAGCCTATATTTAAAAAAAAAATGTCAAGAATCTTAGAAAATATCAACTTTATCACTATGGCTAAGTCATTTGAATTCCAAGCTATATTTCAAATTACTATTCTACTCATTGCAGTATTTTTGTAATTAAAATTTATAAATTAGAAAAAGAAGAAATAAATAGATTATATTTTCCATAATCCTTAACTTTTTCCCACAACATTTCTCAACTTTTTTTTTTTCTTGAAAAGAGAACTTCATAAACAACTCAACTAAAGACAACACCTGCCTTAGAAATAGCTGAGGCAAACTATTCTGGAACATAGACACCCAACCCACCAACTTCTTTAGAGGAGGAAGAAGAAAGAACAAAACAATACACAAAATTGCCGAATTCGACCGCTGCACGTGCAATATGATGAGCAGCGCCATTTTTCAATCGCAGACACCAAACAATCGGCCCAACGTGGGCCACCTTATACAAAGAAATTATCTCCTCAACAAAACTCGCAAGCTCCAAAAAATCATTCCCCACCTAGTTAATATCACAAACAAGATCGAAACAATTATACTCCACAACAAAAGGGGAGGATCCTAATTCGTACATTATGACATGAGGAGTGGGGGCGTTCTATGCAATGAGTTTGCATAAGATCGAGACCAAGAAATAAGTCACTCTTACTTTATAACGTTGTTTACTGTTTAAGACTGACTATTTCACTTAAATGACCTAGGTAACTCAATCTTAATCCGAGCTAACTATGAACTCCTGTTTATTCGAGATTGCTCTTAGATTTGCATAGGTGAGGGTTAGCTCAACAGTGTCGGCTCAATAAGACTCCCATTTCAGAGGTAAGATCGGATAGATAGCTGGGAACATAGGGTGCAAGACGAAGTTCACGCCTACCCAATTTAGAGATAGGAGAAAGGTTGTTATCTCAAGTCCTGAATCTAGGTCTTGAACAAGGGGCCCCATCTTATCACTGAGGCTGGGAGAGTTTGGTTTAGTGATTGGATCACTAACCAGTTGTTCATTAGAAGATCAATAGGAACTTGAGGAATAAAACGTAATCTCGGGGGTAAAATAGATATTTGACCCAACCGTTATTACGAACAACCTGTGAAGGGTTGACTTGCTGATTATGGTTAAATCATGTGGACATAATATATCTATAGTAAGGGGAGTGCAACTATGAGATTTAGTGGAGTAACCCGAATGAGGATTAATCTGATCTAATGAGTTTAACCAATTAATCTCGGATTGTTGGAGCCCATGATCTATAAGTCCACGAGGTCCCCCTATTAGCTCGTAATGGACTAGCTCTAGAATAGCATGATAAGTTAATTTGAATAGTTCAAATTAGAATTAAGGGAATTAGTAATTATACGAGATATAATTATATGTTTAATTTGATAATTAAACGAAATAGGAGAATTTATATATTTAAATATGATTTAAATATATAAAGATGGATATGTGTTTAAATTAATTTAATATTTGATATTAAATTAATTAAGTTTTATTTAATAATTAATTTATGAAATTAATTAAATTTTTCATTTTTAAAATCAAAATAGATTTTATAAAATCAAATTTTGATTTTGTGATAAAATTGAAAAAAGTGAAAAACAAAACACAAAATAGAAAAAGTTGATTTTCCATTATCCATCTTTCAACTTGCTCACTCAAATGGCATTCTCTTTGCCTTGTCTTCTCCAAGCATGAGCTGCAACTCATGCAACTCTCTCCTTTGCATGTTGATTTGCAATATAATGAAGAGATTGGAGTGAAAATCGGGCATACAATCTATAGAGAATTTTAGAGAAAATTCGGTTTGAAGAAAGGGTTCTTCAATAAGATTACTGTAGTGAGCATTTCTCCTTCATTCCTTGTTTCAAGCTTGTTTTGAGTCCCACAACTCAATCTAGAGTACCAAGAGAATAGTGGGAAAGATCTTGAGGTGATCTGCAACAAGATTTGGAGAAGATAGCAGCTGGAGAAGGAGCTTTGAAGAAGTTCTACAAGAGGTATGTTTTGAAACTCACTTGTTTTCTGCAAGAGCATGCTTTATATTTTGCCAAAATTAGTGAATTTGAGTGCTTTGATGATCCTTGTACTTCCGCTGTTGCTAATACAATCCTACAGGGCTGCCGGAGAAAGATCACACATGAAGAAGGTTGAAAAGTGAAGAAATTACAGAAGGGCCAAGTTTTCGGATTAATCGGAGCCAGTGGTAAAGATTGGAAGCTCCAAGCCAAACCACACAAAAATTAGGGCTGAAATTTTAAGGTAAGATAGTTAATCAATTCTAAATAAGTTTGTAGAAGGAAGTTTCTTGCAATGAGTTCTGGATTTTGAGTTATAAATTTTTGAAGATCAAGCAAGCGACTGGTTGGGAAGACCAAGCAAGTGGCTCACCCGAGGGAGCGAGAGCGAGACAAGGATTGTGTAAATCTCGTTGTCACTCAAATTTCGTTGATTTTCTGCCTAGTCTCGCTAAATTTTGTGAAGATCTCGCTAGTGATGATCTCCTTAGTGTTGGTCTCGCTAGTGATGATCTCACTAGTGATGATCTCATTGGTGAAGATCTCGCTAGTGATGATCTCCTTGGTGATGATCTCGTTAGTGCGATCTCGCTAGTGTTGGTCTCGCTAGTGATGATCCCGCTAGTAAAGATCTCACTAGTAAGAAAACTATTTAAAGCATCTTGATGGGAATTCTAAAGAATCTAACAAGAAATTATATTGTTCCGGCCAAGAGGAGCTAGGAGAAGCCTACAAACCATTAAGAGCTCAGACGAGTAGTGAGTGACTAAAATAAACTTAATGCTTTTAATTTTTTGTGCATAAAAATCCATGAGATTTTAGTGATGTTTGATGATAAGTTTATATGTTTTTAAGCAACCAATTTTATGAATTGCATAGCATTTCTTCTCCAACATATGTATGTTTTATCGCATGCCAAGGTTATATGTTAATTCATTACAAAAGCTAAGTATCTATGATGAAGCATTCGTTTTTAAGATAAAAGCTATGTTTCTACAAATGCTATGCTAAAGGCTATGATTGAATGATTCTTAATGTATATGTTTTTTTCTTAAGCATGATATGTTTAGTAAGCCAGGTACTGAAGGTGTAGAATGTATCCAAAAAGTACCTACGGTGTTGACGGTACTTAGAAACTCTACGTGTACGTAGGTAGTTCTGAATGAGAGGTCGAAGTATAGGTCTCCTAGACCATATAAGCAACCTGAGGCCGAAGTATGGGTCTCTTGGCCGAATATAGACATTGGGAGCTAGAGCGAAGTATGCTCGTTCTCAACTAAGGTTTAACGAGATTTATTGATGATCAATGAGTTTTCCTTCATAAAGCATGGGATTATGATTATGTTTATGTTTTATCAGAAGTTGCTTGAAACATTTTCCAGTATGTTTATATGTTTTATAATAATGTGGAGCATTGCATAATATGATTTCTATAGTCACTCACTGGGCAACTAGCTCACAGTTTTCCTATGTTTTTCTTTTCCCAGGTAGCGATCAGATTCCTCAAGGTTGATCCTGTTGCTGCTTACCACTGAAGGACCTAGCTAGTTAAAAGAATTTAGGTTAATGGTCTATAACAATGTACACATGTTGTGAGGGGAGTCAGGGTTTTGTTAGTAAAATTTGGGCCCAACTGTAAATATTTTATCTCCCGATGTTGTGTTATGGTTTGTTAAGCATGTGATTATATAGAAGTTAATGTTGAGCCTTCTTGATGTGAGCTAATTGTATAAGTTAATAATATTTATTAGGTTGGCACTAAAGGAGTTAAGTAAGTAAGTAAAGGGAGTAAGTGCTGGCGATAAGGCTAGTAACTGCTACCGTCACATCTTCTTCCAGGTTTAGAGGGTAATCTGGGAGAGGGTGTGGCAAGTTCTAATCCCACTTGAACCCAGTTGATCATTTGAAGAAGTATACGTATTCATCTTCCAACACCCTTCATCCCAGAGGGATGCAAGGATGCTTCAACCTTAACTCCTCAGTGTGCAAGGAAATATTGTGGCAAAGAAGGCCAACATTAGGAAAGACCGCCAAATTTGACAGAATTACAATAGTTCCAAATTTCTGCAAAAATGATGGCAGCAACATCCCGACTTGAACCACCAATGCAATCCAAGAAACCATCCTAGCAATCAACAGTATTCCAGCTATCTTGAAAAGCAGAAAGGAAACAATGTAAGGATAGAAAGAAGGAACGCCAATTTTTTTTTTTTTTTTTTTTTTTTGGAAAAATTACACTCCTATGTTGCGTGACAAGTAGTTTCCACCTGCCTCCTGCAAAAGAACAAACAGAGTTAGTAGAAATTCCTTTCTCAATAATGTTACCCAAAGAAGGGATGATGTTGGCAATAATTTTCCAGATGGTGATCTTCACTCGAGGCGGGACATTAAGCTGCCACATGATCTTTCAATTGTGGCTAGAGCGAAGCGGATCCGCATTAGATTCGCTCAAGTCTACCTCTAACTTCTTCGCCAGATGATATACACTTTTAACTGAGAAGCAGCCCTTAGAGTCGTGGCCCTAGATAATCTCATCTAGAATGACGTTTCTCCTTAATGGTAAAGTAAGAATCGCCTTAGCGTCGTGAGGAAGAAAGTTGTCTCTAATCAAACCCTCATCCTAATAACCATTATCCCCAATAATGTCACAAACTCTTTTCAGCTCCATTTCCTTGTTAATGTAGATGGGCTTTATGGAACCCTTGCAGATCAACCAAATGTAACGACCCGACCCCCTAGAACTTAGGTTAGGTCGTTACTAAAATAAATGCATGCATAGGATTTGAAACGACGCTTAGTTATGTTGAAATAAATGCTAAATAGACAAAAGAAGTTCAAAAGTCATTTATTAAATGCAATTGTTAAAATAATAATAGGGTACCCATGATTCGTAAAGACTATTTAAAGTATATAAAAAAAAAAAAAAACAATCCTTCATAATAAGTTTCAAACAGTAAAACTAAACATTAAGAGAAAAATAAAGACTCTAAATTTCATGATGCAGAAGCATAAAAACTAGTCCCAGTGGCACGATCACGTATTCCACTGCGCCATCGTCGGTGCATCTCTACCCTTACCTGAAACATCAACATAAGAAAGAATGAGCATGAAATACTCAGTAAGTAACCCTATCACTGGGGTCAGGCTAGGCATCTATGTCCTCTAGATACCCACCTATGGCATATATACACACATGAAACAGGTAAGAGACTGAGTTTTATCCTACTGTAGTTAAGTATGTCCACTACCTCTGGTGAATCCCATAGGAAACAAAAACTGGTGAATCCCGAAGGAGACACAAACTGGTGAATCCCGAAGGAGACACAATCTGGTGAATCCCGAAGGAAACACAAACTGGTGAATCCCGAAGGAAACACAAAACTGGTGAATCCCGAAGGAAACACAAACTGGTGAATCCCAGAGGAAACACAAAACTAGTGAATCCCGAAGGAAACACAAACTGGTGAATCCCAATGGAAACACAAAACTGGTGAATCCCGAAGGAAACACAAACTGGTGAGCATCTAACTAATCAGTGAAGACATTCACACAGTCTTAACATTCAAAAATCAACACCGTACGAATCTATGACCTACATGTAATCCTCGATATCATGGCTCTACCACATACACATAATCCCCAACAACATATTCTACAACATTCATGTATACCTTAACATCATAATTCCACAACATACAAGTATGCCTCAACATCAGCAGATCAGATATCAACATATGGAAACATATACCACCTCATACTAACAATCAAGTACCTAGGTGTATATGTAAACAAATCAGAACTCGTGCCAGAACATACTTTGATTCAGGTCATACTATCAATCAACATGCTAAAATTTACCATAACATACACCCATCATGCTAGAATACAACTAAGCCTGGCCCGTGGGCAGTTCCAATGGTAAGATTACTTACCCAAAATTATGTCTAAGTGACGAGCAAAATAATCTTCCTCCTAGCTTAGATGAATCTTGAATCAGGACCAAAGTGTGTTGGTCCGAACGCACCCCATGCTACAAAATCAGCACAACCCAACAACTCTAGTCACAAATCCAAACTGAACATAATTTGAATCCAAAATTAATAACTTAATTTTTCACAATTACTCTTAACCAAAAGACAACCAATCGAACTACTCACCCAAAAACTTACCAAAATTGAATTTCTAGTGGAAATAGTCTCAAACTCCAAAGCAATGTCTCAAAATCTCCAATCCTTGAATCTATAGTCCAAACATAAAGAGATTAACAATTTTAACCCGAAACCAAATGGGATAATCAAACCCCTCAAAGAAAAAACCAAAACTCAACTCTTACCCAAATTATTCAAGAATCCAACGAGACCCAAATGACAGCGGCGGCGACGGTCGTGACCGAAAGAAAAAAAAAAAACAGCACAACTGGACGGATGAAGCTGGTCGGACCGCTGCAAAACAGTGCAGACGCAGGCGGTACCTTGGCTACAGCAGTGGTGAAACAGAGACAGGACTAGAGTCGACGGTTGTAGCAGCAGCTGCGTTTCGATCGGCAGCTAGGCGAGCGTGGAGAGGCGGTCGAAAGCTAAAGTCAGAAACAACGATTGAAGCGCAGATCTGGTCTTGGCAAGGGTGGCGCGCTGCTGAAGGGAAAGGACGACTGAGTGGGTTTCGGTTGGGCAAAATGGCGAGGGGCTGAGCTTCTGCGACGACGTGACGAGAATGGGCTGGGTCGGTTGAAAAGGTGAGGCGGCTGGCTCGCGGAGGACGAGCGACGGAGAGTGGTGGCTGGGCGACGGCTTGAATCGGGGAAGAGGACTTAGGGCTGCTGCACGTGAAAGGAGAGGGGAAGGGGAAGGGAAAGAAAAAGAAAAATAAAAAAAAAAAAAAAAAAAAAAAATTGAATTGAATAAAATAAAATAAAATATTATTTTATTTTACTTTATTCTTTTCTTAATCCACGTTATTTCTTTAAAATCCCTCCCTTTCCAAAATGGAATTAATTTCTGCCATCAATTTCTAACATAAATAATTTTCAACGTCAATAATTAAATTTCCGCAATTACACTTAAAATCCAAAATTCCAAAAATGCCCTCCAACTAATAACAATTACTGAAATTCTAAATAATAAAGTTACTGAAATTACATTATTACTAAAAAAATGTGCAGAATGTTACACCAAAGGTCCTAATAAATGAAAACATTAGACCCATTGCCAATTTTCCCTTTGTAATCTTTTAGGAACAACTCCCTCCCACACGTGATACTTCTCCAAGTGAGCGACCCTCATCACTTAGTTTTCGACTTTTCGAAAATATATTAGCTGATGAACTAGTAGTTGTTGTTCTTGTTTCTTTGGTACCTTTAGTAATTTCTATACATGTTATGTTCCTTGGGTTTCCAAACGAGGCAGAGAGGAAGTTCCCATCCTTGAAGTATCTTCCTTTAAGGACTTAGGAAAGAAGGCTATCAGGGTTTCTAATGATTCTCCAACTTTGCTTGACTAACATTGCTTGGTTAAACATGTGGATGTCACGAAAATCCATTCCCCCTCCAACTTGTTGGATGCTTCTTCCAGCTCATCCAATGAGCTCTATTCTTACCCCCAGAGGAACCCCACCAAAAACGAGTACATGTGCAGTTGATTTCATCACATCCATCGTGCAGATTATCCCAAATTATACAATGAGCCGCTTTAACACTTCTCAACTTCCAATATATCTATTGATTAAAAAAAAATAAAATTAAATAAATTAAATAAGATCTCCTAAGGTCTTTTTATAATAAAAGAAAAATGAGTAGTTAAAATAAAATGTTCTAATTTTACAAGATTAGATTTGGAGTCCCTAAATAACTATGGCAATTGTCATTGTTTGGTTATTATTTTTTTTTAAAAAAAAAAAAAAAGAAAACCTAGAAAATTTTCTTCTATTAATAGATATGGAAGTGAAAAGCATTAGAGGAAAAAATCAATTGTTATGGAAAATATAACCCATTTACTTTTTTTTCCCTTACTTTTTTTTATTTCCGAATTTTAATGACAAAAATACCTTAATGGACATAATAGTATGTCATTCTCATTTTCTCCTTAGTTTTACAAAAGTAAGTTTATATTTGTATATTTGTATATATGTGTTCCATTCTATGTTTATATTCTATAAATTTGGGATATTTTAATTAATATAAGATGTATATTATAGTTTCATTCAATGTTATATATTTTATGAACTTGAGATATATTTAATAATATGAGATATACTCATGTTTCATTCCATTATGTTTCATAAATCGGTTATACTTAATCATATGAGCTATCTAATTCAAATTGAAAAAAAAAAAAAAAAAAAAAAACCTGGTATGCATGTTAGATTAATATATATAAACACAATATATATATGTTAGATTAAAAAATATATATCTAAAGAAAAAAAAACTATGAGAAAAAATTATTCAAAATTAAAATTTCAGCACATATAATGCAAAAATTATAGAAATTACATAATTTAACATTCCATGAGATTTGAAATAAAAAAATTTGTAGTGTTGGTGCTTTTGTGTTGGCTATATTTTTTTTTTTTGTTCTATAGGCTTGTTATTGGTAACCTATTCTACATCTTGTCCTCTATAATGTTTTATAAGATGTCTCACTCGGTACTAATTTTGTGTGGAAATACTTTGCTTGTATATAGGTGTTTCTACACAACCTTATTCTTTATGGATTCTCTCATTCCCTAAGTGCTAGTTGATCTTGGCATGTATTTGCTACCTTCCTAAAGTGGTGAGGATTTAGAGGACCGTTCAAGGGTTGCCGCTTTTCTTAAGAAAGTTTGAGTTCTTTGTTTTCAAGGGTGCTCTGAGTTAGGGAGGTACTATCACTCAATATGAGTGTGCGTTGAATAAGTTGTTTACATTTTTGTCAAGTTATCAAGATTTATAAGAAGAAAGTTTTTTTTTGTTAGTCAAGAGATATTCTCTAGACTATCTTGAAGTAGAGCGATTACAATTGAGAGCCTAAGTTTCTCAAGTGAAGAGTTCTTCATATGAGATAAAGAAAAATCAAGATTACAATTGAAAGAGAGTCTCCCATTTAGGGGGAGCCTAAGTTATTTTTCACTAAAGTGAGCCTATTTGTTCGTCCCTATAGATATCTACTATTAACAGATAAGTACAATGTTGTAATCCTTTAATTTAATATTAGTTAAATTATCTTTTCTCGAGCACACTGCTCCTTAGACGTAGGTGATATTACATCGAACTGGGTTATCGAACATTGTGTCTCCGTTTACTATCTTTACTGTTTATTTCATTACTTGTTATTGATTTTTTTTTGTAACATTATGTGTGACTTGTAACAATCTGTGTTAGATAAGCTAAGTCTTCTTTCATGCAAGATTTTAAACCACGTTGAAGTTGAAAATTTTCTTCAATATTGACATTTGTGAAATATGTAGTCGAAATGTTTATATTTCTTGAAATTTTTTTTTGGGACACATGTTTTCCCATGTCGTTGTTCAGGAGTGAGATAGATGTCGTTAATTCTACCTAACCCAAAACAAATGAAATTTATGATACTCCAACTACAACTAAAACTAGCACGTAGTAACAGCGGAGTAAGAGGTCGATCTACAAAGAACCTCTATTAATTGGCAAAAATAGACTAATTGAATTTCAAAATATAACAATGGGGGGATAACTACAAGCAATGTAAAAGCAAGAAATTGATAGGAAATTTTAGTAATAAGAGAAATGAGAGAGATTATGTGATAAAATTCAATGGGAAAAGAAATCTTGGGAATTTTATATAAACTAGCCAATTCTATCATAGACTAAACAAAAATTCATGCAATTAGATTATTTCATAGTTCATTAAGGATAAAACTCTAATGCCCTAATTAGCCAATTTAACAATTAACCTTAATCTAGGTCTTAATTGCTTCCTAAAGACATTCCACAATTAGTCTCTAAATTACATTAAACTCATGGGTTTTCTTAACTATGACATTCTTGAACTCAAAAGACTAAAAATTCAAGATTGATTGTATGAATATTCTAAATTAGTACATTCTTTCAAGAAAACAGGAAAAAAAGTCCAAGTTTCTATCAAGACTACTAATTCTTGCAACCTAATTACAAATTTGTTATAGAACTATGTAATTTTGCATACAAAAATTGACTAAACTTGAGTTGTCAATTCATTTTTAATCAATTTTATTCAAAATCTCAGGAAGAACATTTAAGAACAAGTAATTACATCAAAGAAATTGAATAAAAGTCTCAAGAAATTGCTAATTTACATAGTTCCTCAAGAAAAAGACATACCTACTCATGGAGGAGGAAATTCTTCAAGAAGTCCAATGAGTATTCCATAATTGGTACAAGGAATGAACAAATTTCGACAGAATCTCTCTAAAAATTAACAAAGAATAGCTCTCTAGTTCGTGAAAATTGATATTTCTCTAAAAAAAATGAATTCTCTCTCTGTTGGAAAATCTGAGTTTTTGTACTGAAGAGGGTCGCAGCATCGTGACCCTACAATGATAGTCACCCTGACGCTTGCTTGCACAGGCGCGCGCGCACTTTTTTTTATTTTTTCGTCAATCTCCAGAGCGTCGCGACCGTAGGTAGGGCGTTGCGACGCTGCCCTGTTTTGCAGCAAAATGATGCATTTTGTCCTTCAGCATTGAGCTAGCGTCAGCTTAGTATTGTGGGGAGCATTGCGACGCTCCGAGCATTGTGGAAGTGTGTAAGTTTGATCCTTTTAAGGAGCAATGTGGTGATTTTCATTTGCTCTTCTTCTTAAGTGATTCTTTTGGGTTATTTTGACATGATTTAGCTCCATATTCGTTGTGATGACTCTATGAGTGTCGGGATTGTCTTTTACTTAACAAAATAAACTTTTTAAGTAAACAAATAACACATATTTGAGGGATTTAATACTAATAAGATGGTACTTTTCAAGACCTTACAGCTGCTTCCTACTTCTCCTTCGACTTGAGCTCGCTTGTAGGCTTATACCTTCCCTAGACAACCTCAACAAGTTTTTTTGAAATTCATCCATTCACTTTTTTCTCATCACTATTTCCTTTCTTTTTTTTTTTTTTTAATTTTTAGTTTATTTTACTTTTAAAAAATTACATTTTTTAAAATTTATTAATGTTAAGTGTATGTGTGTATATATTAACATTATTTTTCTTATAAACAAATTTCATTAATAATTTTAGTTTTTTGAAACGCATTCAAAAAGTGCTTCTTAGGTTTAGAATTTCATTAGTTTTATTGTTAATTTGTGTTCGTTGATGCTCTACTATATTTAATTTGTACGTGTCGAGCATTTGAACCGGAATGCTCTAATCAAAGTGCAAAGTGACAAAAATACCCCTAAGAAAGCTCAAAGTTTGACTAGGGCAAGCTAAGAATGTCAAAATACGTGAAAAGGGAAGAAACAACACAAAGAAAGGTCATGCATGACAGACTGCGGTGCCACAACCTGTATGGGTGCAGTAGGTAGCTTTATGACGCTACGGGATGTTTCACACATAATTTCATTCGGCTCTGTGATGCCCACTTATGGTGTCATAACATTGCGGCAGCTTTCTCCCCTCTATTTATTTCAGTTTTCCCAATTTGAATTGGGGGAGGGGGAGGGTTGCTAAGGTCAAGTTAGGGTTTGTTAGGGTCTTTACAGCAATTGATTTTGAAGGAATGGAATTACATAGTGGAAGCATATGAACGCACGTGCCATTGTTATTCATTTTGAAAACTCAAAAAAGACTGAGAAAATATACAACATGTACAAGATAAACATATATAAATATATCATGCTTTTAAGGGAAAGAGAAGAATGCCTCTTAAAGACCTTCTTCAACTCAGTTCTCCTCCTTTTCACGAACTCACGAACATTGGAACTTCTTCCCAAACTTACGAATGAACATGAACTCATAGCAAGACACCACCATTCGATTTTCTTGGTATTCGCGGGACAAGGACCAAAGATTGTGGGATCCTTAATTTAGTAGAGAGAGTTCTTGTGAGAGAGAGCTTTTTTGTGTGAGGGAGAAGAAGATTTTTTTTTTTCTTTTTGTAGAGAGAAACTCTTTCTCTTTTTCTGTGATATGTACTAATGAATCAACCTCACAAAAAGAAATTCTTCTTCTCTTTTCATGAGTGAAGATGAAGTGCTTGGAGAGGGAGATAACTCTCTTCCACACTTCACAAATAACTTCCTCAAATAACTCCCAAGAAAGTTATTTCCTTAAATTAAAATTAAATTAAATAATTTATATATTAAATTAATTAAACATCGTATATTTAATTTAATTTGAATCATATTCAAATAACAATCTCTCACATAACCTATAGTTTTAATATGAATCTCATTCATATTAATTATAACCCAGAGTTTTAAAATGAATCTTATTCATATTATTTATAACCTATAGTATTATATGAATTTTATTCATATAATTAATATTTGAATCTTATTCAAATATTTATCTCTCACGTATTACAAAAGTATAATTTTGAATCTTATTCAAAATCAACTTTATATTATAATATATCTATATATATTATTTTAATTGTATTTTATACAACTAATTCTCTTATTTAATTTGAACCGTTCAAATTAATCCAAAATTAATTTATTCTTGTTTTTACCCTTAATGGCTTAATGGGCTAGCAATGGGACCTTATAAACTTACAAATTATAAGCTTCAATGATACAACATGAATTAATTAAACTCTTTAATTAAATTAATTAATATTCATTAACTGCAAGTCACTCCACTAAAGACCCACAACTGCACTCTTTGCGCTATAGATCTATTTCTGTATCTATGGATCTAACCAATCAACAATAAGTCGACCATTCATGAATCGCTCATACAGCTAGGTCAAATTATCGTTTTACCCCTGTAGTTACATTAACTTCTTAAATATCCTTGGTTCCTTTAATGAACAAACAGTTTATAGTCCAACTATAAACTAATCCCTCTCAGGGTAGTGAGAGGGTGAGGCCTCAATGTTCAAGACCTGGAATTAGCTCTTAAGAGAATAATTCATCTACATACCCTATAGACGGAAAGTAGTGAATTTCATCTTGTGTAGCCATGTTCCAAGCTCTCTACTCAGACAAATCTCCAAAAAAAAATAGGCTTTTTGAGTCAACGAACCTAGCCACTTTTACCCATACAGATAAAAGGATTGCCCTTATAGACAAAAGTTCATAACTCACTAGGGATTAAGGTCGAGTCACCTATGGTCATTCTATTGAAATGTTAGTCTCTTTCATTAACAACATTGTAAAGAGAGACTAATCATTTCACGGTCCAATCTTATACAAACTCTTTGTATAGGATACCTCCACTCGCATTTCTCCACATAAACGATTAGGATTAAATCCTTTGTAACACCTTACAACTATTATAACAATTACAAAGTGAGTCATGCGAGTTGTGTCACCAAGATAAGACACCCAACCTTATCCATATACTACAGACCATTTAGGTTATTACTTAAATATGATTCACCTGTATGTCAACCACATACATGTTTAAGTTACATAAAATAACCTCAGAACTTAGTTTATTGGATTGTGTTACACAAGTCTAAATGTCAAATTAAATAACTTCTTATTTTATTTAATAAATGAATTTCATTTATATATTACAAACCATGAGATTTAGAACACAATCCTCAACAGATTTATGGCAGAGACGACAGATTGGAGCTTCAAAGAAGCTGATGTTCAAGGAGATCATTGGAGAGTAATCTCGAGTTTGAGGACGACAATCAAGAGCTCGACTTGCTTCTCTTTCTCTATTTAATCCTTAATTTTTCTACATTTGAAACATCATGAATTGTCTATGTGTGTACTATAGTCATGAGTGACTGAGTTGTGTTCTTAGAATTTTTTTATTTAGTTTTTGGATTGTGAAAAATATACTAACTATTTCTTAGATTAATCAATGCTCGAACTATTTTAGCATGTTTATTTTTATTACTTTTGAACAATTGAACATTGTTTGAATGTTATTTACTTATGTCTTGCTTAAGAGAGGGGGTGTTACGTTAGATCTAGCATGTTAAAATTTTAATCAAGTACGCACAAAAGTGATAGGAGATTAATAGAGATTAATGATGAAGGAATTTAATGGTGTATATAATCAATTAATTTCATGAAAATGGATTAACGGTTAGGTATTAGAAAGGGTAGAGCTTGAGCAAGGATACTGGGGTATAAGACTTCTTAGTCTATAGTTAGCATTCAATCAATCAAAGGGTTAAACAATTTGTTTGGTTAATCCATCAACGAAGTCATTACCTTGGGATGTGTTTTTGTTTAGTTTCACCCTGTTATTATCATTTATTTGCTTTCTAGGATTAGAATAGAATAGATTTCATCACAGTTTGGTTCCCTAGTAAAATTAGAAGGATCTCTGAATAGTTAAAAGTATATCAAATCAATTTCCCAAGGACATTACTGGGCTAAAGTCATTTTAAACTATATTATAACTTGATGCGTGCGCTTGCACATATTAAGTTTTTGGCGTAGTTGCTGGGGAATTGTGTTTTGACTTTTTTAATATCTATGAGATTTGGTTGATTTTAACTTATGGTGTATATTAGTTTATTTTTATTTTTGTTTTTGTTTCTATTTCTATTTTTTGTTTTTGTTTTGAGTCTTTTCTTGGATGATTCTTTGTGGCATTGCATGATCAATTATGGCTTATTCTAATTTTGGGTGACCTTATGGGATGTTCCTGAAGGAAACGGACATGAGGATTTTCAAGATAGCCGGAATGATCGTTCTAAATTTCATTTGTATATGAACATACACAATTACAATTAAGAAACGGAAACATACAGGCTATGCACAAAACAAAATTATAACATGCTTTTTAATACGATCGAGGGAAAGAACAAACATACCTTTGAAGACTCATCTTCAAACACCTTCGATCACGAACGCTCGATCAATCAACATGATTGCAACACACGAACGCTCGTACACCACGACCGCAATACAGCATGATCACAGCGACCACAAACTTAGTGATCTCCAAGATCACGAACACAGCGAACGGCCTCCAAAAACCTCAGATTATGTTGAGTTGAGTACGACACCACCACAATGGATACCTTGGTATTCTCGGTGTGAGAATCCAGATGTGTGGGCTCTGTGTAGACTTGGTTTGAGGAAGAGACTGGAGGAAAAACAATCGTGTAAATGATTGAGCAAGTGGGAGATGACAAATGTCTAGTAAATCTCATTCATTTAATAGCCAACCGTGAGTAATTTTCAAGAATGGAAAATCTCAATCATACTAAATTTAGGAAAACATTTTTCCTTTTATCTCACGGTTACCATGAAACCACTAATAACCTCTTACTCAAATGGTTATTAGAGAAAAAGAGATAATTATCCAATAATTAATATTATTAAAAATATATATGATTACCAACTTACCATAATATATTTATAACTTATAGTTCTAAAGGGGAAAAAGAAGAAAATGAAGGGTGGTAAGGGGAAAGGGAAGGCGCCTACTAACCCGCCACCTATCGCCCCAAGAAGGCGTCCGCAGCTGGTTGAAAAGGGAAAATGTTTCCACTGCAATCAGGATGGACACTGGAAAAGGAACTGTCCTCGCTGGTTGAAGGAAAGGAAGGCCGCCAAGGCTAAGACCAAGGCAGATAAAGGTAAATATGATTTACTTGTACTAGAAACATGTTTAGTGGAGATGATGAGTCTGCCTGGTTAATTGATTCGGGCGCCACTAATCACGTTTGTTCTTCTTTTTCAGGGGATTAGATGCTGGCGACAGCTGGAGGCTGGTGAGATGACGATGCGAGTAGGCATCGAGCATGTCGTCTCAACTGTGGCAGTGGGAGGGATCCAGTTATCTTTATAGAATAGGTTTCTAGTTTTAAACGATGTATATGTTGTTCCTGAACTTAAGAGGAACCTTATTTCTGTAAAGTGTCTGTTGCAATATAAATATACGCTTTCTTTTAATGTGGATAAAATGTTTATTCATAACGATGGTGTTAATATTTGTACAGCTTATCTGGAAAGTAACTTGTATGTGCTAAGACCGTTAGCCTTAAATTCCCTCCATAACATAGAATTGTTTAAAACTGTCGTAACTCATTCTAAAGGTTGATGCGTGATTTTATGATGTGGAATTGTGGATGAAATGCAATGATGAAAACGTGTTGAGCACTCAAGTTTTCTCAATGAAATCCAAGTGTAAACCCCACTGAGTTTCCTGGTAAGTCCAGGGTCGAACTCAGGGACTAGGAAAAATAGGTTGCAGTGATAATTTTTAGGACAACTTTGCAGTAACCAAATAAATCAATAGTTGTTGAGGTTGTTATTTGCGGTAATGAAAAATAAACAAATGCGGCGGAGTTTGAAAAGAGTTGATAAAATGAAAGATGCGATGAGTATGCAGTGAACAGGTTGAGAAAGGTTTCGGCTAACATTTCCTAGGATGCATTCATGCTATGCAATCATGCAACATGCATACAATAATAAACCACCTCTCGGTGTGAATGCCACAGCTTTTAAGGCTAGAATGCATGCGATATATGCAATAAGTCTATAGGACCTATACATAAGTCTCTATTCTTATTTATGCGATGACAAAATGACATACACACAAATAAAGCGACCACATAATATCATGCCTATCTCTAGGATGCATGCGATGCAGGTTGGCAAACATAGCTTATCTCTAAGTTCCTATCTCTTGTTTATGCAGTTCTAATCTTGCTCTCTTGAGTCTAGATTCTAACCTAGCTCTCTCGAGTCTTAGGTTCTTTCTTTAGACTCTCTCTTGAGTAGCTCTAAAGGGATATTTGGCACAGCATAACACAAGATAATCGTAAGCAATGAACTTCCTAGGTCATGTTAGCTTAGTTCTTCTCAACTCATTCGACTAGCTTAGCTACTCATGCGTACTAAGAGAGTGAACAGATGTAGAATAAGAACTTTCATTATATAAATATAAAGATGAAGTAGAAAACAACAATGTAAGAATAGAATAAAGAGCCTAGTACCAATACCTTGCTTCCCAGGCTTTTACACTGTCTTTCTACTCGTGTTCAAAAGATAATCTCGTTCTCGCGAGAGTCAGCCTGCTCTCTGCTTCTACGCCTCAGAGTTCTCTCTCGAGTTGCCCTGAGCGATATCTGGCGTCTCTACTCCTCTCTTGTTCCGCCTTAAAATAAAAAGGAAAATTATGGACAAAGACGTGTTGAGCTAATTGATCCGAACTTATGAATTTTCGAACCCCTTTTCTGAAGGATGCCTCTGGTATTTATAGAGCTTCGGGGTGAAGGCGACTTCTCTCTTATGATTGCTCAGATAGGATGGCTTTAATTCCCTGACTGATGCACTGAATATTTGTCACTGAAAAGTTGAATATACTTGTTATCGTTAGCGGCTGTCACCTTAAATCGGATTCAACCGTCATCAGCTTTCTGCCCCATCATGATTAATTATACCTTTTACCCAGATGCGCTGACCAAGTTACGCCGACCAAGTTGCGGCAATCCTTCTTGAGCAAATGTTTGCGAACACAATCACCGCAAAGCCTTGCGGTAATGCTGCGGTCGACCAATGATTTCCTATGATCGCAATTTCTGCTTTGCGTCAACGCATATTCTGCATAAAAATACAAAAAAAAAAAAAAATCAACTGTTCCTATGCGATGAACAGATGCAACCGCAATATTATGAATTTGATTCTTTTTGGACGCAATCTAACATCTTTTATCAACGCAAGCCAGCATTGTTTAAGAAGTTAGCACTACGATAATGTGCATTTCTGCCCGTTATCACACTCCCAAATTTAAACAATGCTTGTCCTTAAGCATAAGCTAAAGATTTCCTTTAGCAAGTCGTCCGCAATGTTCTTTTCCTAGATTTCTTAAGGATACTTCGTTCAAATCCTATATACCAAAGTTTTCTTAAGTCTTATTCAAGTCTCCTCTTAAAATATTTCTAAGACCTAAGAACTGCAAGCTTATCCTTCAAAAGGACTTTACTAAATTTCGGGACATCGCATGATTTGTTTCAAAAAGAAAACATTTCTATTGGGGTGGCAAATGATTTTATTCTTGCATATTTCTTGACATTATTTTTTTTTTCTGACCTTGCGCTGATCCAAGTGTCTTGCCTTCGTTTTAGCTTGCCCCCACATGTGTCATGCGGACATCCAACTACGAGCATTGCGCACTTTCTCAGACTAAACTCATACCTATTTGGCAGTGGAGTTGCGCTCATTTATATTTATGCGTTGATCCTGGCAACTTACTTTCGTTTTGGCTTGCCTCCACGTGTGTCATGCAGACATCCAACTACGAGTAAGTGCCCTTCTCAACTTAACTTTTATCAACATGGGTTTCCTCATTGCGTTGATAGTGGAGTTGTTATTTTCCTCTTTTCTTCTTCTTCTTTTTTTTTTTTTTAAAAAAAATAGCAAGGTTGAAAATAAATACCTCACCTCCAAATTTAAAATACGGCAATGTCCTCATTTCCAAGAGATTGAAATAAGTCATGCGATGTTCTTAGAATGCTTCGTAAAGAGAGTTTGAAAGAAAGTTAGCAAACCCCTAACTTCTAGAAATATTTCATGAGGTGACTATCTTAAAGTTAAGTTGACTTTAGTATATACGAAAGAAATAGAAGCATGTTTTTCATTATTGAAATCATAATTGGCAAAGAGACAGCATGCGGTAACTTACTAAATTTATCCATGTCAAATGATTGCAGTAATCAAAGAGGATGCGGTGATAAAACTTTTAAAACTAAAATGTGATGCAATAGTGAAAAATTTGAAATAAAGTTAAGGAAGAATACAACCCCCAAATTTGCGTTGTCGCCCGCATTGTGTATTGATGCATCCTTCTTTGCAGCGATCTATCTTCTTTGGATTGCAGTGACGGAATTTGATAAGTTACTTCTTCATGTAACATCTCCGCAATCCTGCGCCTCGATCGTTGCAAGAAAAATAGAGAAAGGGTCAAATAATTTTAACAAAACAAACTTTTTTAAAAAAATAATAATAATAAGAGTAAGAATAGATAAAGACTGAAAAGATATAGTGAATTGAAAATTCTGAGTAATAAAGAAGAATTGAAGATTCCATGATTCCCAAAACTTGCGTCCCTAATGGATTTCGTTCGTCTGATAACGCAGGGACCACCTACTTCCTTCTTTATTCAATGTTCCTTAGTTCTATGGAGTCGACTTAGCGATGCCAGCCTTTTCCATGATACGCCTTTACTCGCTGCCTTTTAACTTTGAATATGTTGGTTCCGTCATCATTTGATAATTCAACCGCGCCATGCGGGAATACCTGTCTAACTATGAATAGTCCGAACCAACATGACTTTAATTTTTCGGGGAAGAGTCGTAGTCGTGAGTTGAATAGTAAGACCCTCTGCCTGACTTGGAGGTTCTTACCGCATATGTGTTTGTCGTGCCAGCGCTTGGTGCACTCCTTGTAAATCCTTGCATTCTCATATGCGTTAATCCTCCATTCTTCTAGCTCGACCAGTTGCATTTTTCGCGCTTCTCCTGCTTTCTTCAAATCAAAATTCAGTTTTTTCATCGCCCACATTGCCTTGTATTCTAGCTTCAGAGGCAAATGTCATGCCTTACCAAATACCAACGCATATGGGGACATACCTATAGGTGTTTTAAATGCAGTCCGGTATGCCCACAACGCATCGTCGAGCTTTGTTGCCCAATCTTTTCGCGAAGGCCTTACTACCTTCTCGAGTATCAGTTTAATCTCCCGATTGGACACCTCGGCCTGACCATTCGTCTGTGGATGGTATGCGGTGGCCACTTTGTGGAGAATGTTGTATTTACGCAGCAGCTCCTTAACAGTATGATTGACAAAGTGAGACCCCTCATCACTTATTATGGCACGTGGGGTGCCAAAATGAGTGAAAATATTTTTCTTCAAGAATTGAGAGACTACCACCGCATGGCTTGCGGCACATGCCACTGCCTCTACCCACTTGGATATATAGTCGACGGCTAATAAGATATAATGTTTACCATTCGAGGGAGGGAATGGTCCCATGAAATCAATACCCCACACGTCGAACAATTCAAGCTCCAAGATGGTGTTCATTGGCATTGCATGTTTCCATGAAATGTTACCTATGCATTGGCACCAATCACACTTCCTGACATAGTCAGCTGCATCCTTAAACAATGTTGGCCAAAAGAATCCACTCTGTAAAACCTTAGCTGTGGTGCGCTGTCCTCCAAAGTGCCCACCATATGGTGAGTCATGACATTGCGATAGTATGCGTTGTTGAGCAACATTTGGTACGCATAGTCGCAGAATCTGGTTTGCCCTTCTTTTTAGCTTCCTCTGTTGGTAGTAGGTATAATTGATGCGTTAATTTTGTTAAGTGGAAATATGGATGATATGCGTTGATAGATTGCATTGTGCACTCAAGTTTCCCCAGGAGAATTCAAGTGTAAATTCATCTGAGTTTCCTGGTAAGTTCAGGGTCGAACACAGGGACTTGTGAAAATAGTTGCGTTGGTGATTTTTATGAAGATTTGCGGTAACTAGTTGAATAAATAAATCGTTGGGTTTGTTGTTTGCGTTGGTGAAAATAAATAACGAATGCGGCAGAGTTTGAAAAGAGTTGGTAAATGGGAAATACGATGAATATGCAGTGAACGGGTTGAGAAAAGTTTCGGTTAACACTCCCTAGAATGCGTTCATACTTTGCGATCATACAACATGCAGACAATAGTAAACCACCTCTCGGCATGAATGCTACGGCTTCTAAGGCTAGAACACATGCGATAAATATGCGATAAGTCTATAGGGTTTACACATAAACCTCTATCTCTATTTATGTGATGACAACATGACATTCACACAAATATGCGACCACACAATATCATTCCCATTCCTAGGATGCATGCGATGCAAGTTGACAAACAGAGCTTATCTCTAAGTCCCCATCTCTTGTTTATACAAGCCTAATCTTGCTCTTTCGAGTCTAGATTCTAACCTAGCTCTCTTGAGACATTAGGTTCTTTCTTTAGATTCTCTCTCGAGTAACTCTAAAGGGTATTTTGCACAACATAAAACAAAACAATCGCACGCAATGAACTTCCTAGGTCATGTTAGCTTAATTCTTCTCAACCCATTTAACTTGTTTAGCTACTCATGCATATTAAGAGAGTAAGCAAATGTAGAAATAGAACTTTCATTGAATAGATATGAGATGAAGTACAAAATAACAATACAAGTATAGTAAAGAACCTGGTAGCAATTTCTTGCTGCCAGGCGTTTACACTGTTTCTACTCGTGCTCTAAAGATATTCTCGCTCTTGCGGGAGTCGGCCTGCTCTCTGCTCTTATGCCCCAAGGTTCTCTCTTGAGCTGCCTTGGTGATCTCTGGTGCCACCACTCTCTTGCTCTGGTGATCTACAGATGAGACAGCTTTAATTCTTGATTGACACACCAGATGATTGTTACCGATAAAGTTGAATGTACTTTGTGACCGTTATCAGCTGTCAACTTAATTTGGATCCAACTATCATCAACTTTTTGTCCCATCGCTCTAAATTATCCTATCATCCAGATGCGCCCACCATGTTACACTGACCAAGTTACAGTGATTCTTCTTGGGAAAATGTTTGCGAGCACGATCAACGCAAGGCCTTGTGGTGAAGTTGCGCTCGACCAATGTATTCCTATGATCGCAATTTCTGCATTGCGTTAACGCATATTCTGCACAAAAATGTAAAGATCAACTGCTCTAATGCGTTGGACACATGCAATCGCAATATTATAGAATTTATGCTTAATGGACGCAATTTAGCATATCTCATCAACACAATCCAACATTGATTAAGAACTTAGCACTATGATAACGTGCATTTTTGCCCGTTATCAATAATCTTCAGGAAATTGTCCGCAAACTAGATAGTTTACTATGTCAGTATACCAAGGAAATTCTTCAATATGGAACAGCTGCTCATCTGGGAACAGCGCACTCACTTCTGATTCATTGCGGTCAACTTTAGGGTTTTCCAATCTGGACAAGTGATCTGCAACTTGGTTCTCCATCCCCTTTTGTTCAATTATTTCCATGTCAAATTCTTGCAGGAGGAAAACCCATCTGATCAACCTCGGCTTTGTGTCCTTCTTTGTCATTAAATAATTTATTTCCGAATGATCAATATGGATGAGTACCTTTGTTCCCAGCAGATATGCTCGAAATTTTTCCAACGCGAAAATTACCGCAAGTAGCTCTTTCTCTATGGTGGTATAATTGGTCTGAGCAGGATTTAACGTCTTACTCACATATGCGATGGGATGTAAGATTTTTTTTCTCTTCTGTGCCAAAGCTGCTCCCATCACATACCCGCTTGCATCGCACATTATTTCAAAAGGAAGTGTCCAGTCAGGTGCAATTAACATGGGTGTGGTAATCAGTGTATTCTTGTCAGCCCCCAAAGTTGAGGCAATTATCGTCAAAATCAAATTTTTTGTCAGCCCCCAACAATGCACTCAGTGGTCGTGCTAATTTCGAAAAGTCTTTGAAAAAGCATCTGTAGAATCCAACGTTCCCCAAGAAACTTTGTACAGCCTTCACGCTTGTTGGAGGTGGAAGTTTTTCAATTGCTTCGTTTTTTGCTTTATCCACCTCCAACCCGTCCTGAGAAACCTTGTGCCCCAACAAGATGCCCTCCTGAACCATAAAATGGAATTTTTCCCAATTAAGAACCAGATTCATCTCTTCGCATCTTTTCAGTATCTTCTCCAGGTTGGCTAGACAGACGTCATAGGTATGCCCATAAATAGAGAAATCGTCCATAAAGATTTCAACAGAGTCCTCAAGATAGTCTGAAAAGATGGCCATCATGCACCTTTGGAACGTGCTTGGTGCATTGCATAGGTCGAACGACATGTGGTGGAAAGCAAAGGTCCCATATGGGCAGATGAATTTGTTCTTGTCTTGGACTTCTGAAGCTATCATAATCTGATTATACCCGGTATAGCCATCTAAAAAACAGTAAAAGTCATTTCCAGTTATACGGTCTAGCATTTGATCAATGAACGGTAAAGGGAAATGATCTTTCTTTGTGGCCGCATTCAGCTTGCAGTAGTCCATGCAAATGCGCCACCCAGTGAGGGTCCTTTGCGATATTAGTTTATTGTTTTCATTCATCCATATCTTGTTCAAAATTTGTTATAAGTTTCCTTCATCTAGCATTCTCAGTAGGCGAAAAATATTTCTTCATAAATTTCTCTACGACCTGTTCCCATGAAGTGATCTCTCCCGGCACGAGAGAATACGCCCATGTCCTTGCCTAATCACAAAGAGAAAATGGAAACAAAGTTAGTCGAACTTCTTCGGCTGAGATGTTCGGGAACACAAAAGTATTGCAGATTTCAATAAAGCTACAGAGGTGGGCGTGCGGGTCCTCGCCACGCCGACCTCCGAATTATCCTACAGTCTGGATCATTTGCAGCATCACCGGTTTCATTTTTAATCGGCTTCCATCAAGGGCAGGCCTCATGATTCCTGGAGAGAAATCATTGAGGTTTCGCGATGCATAGTCCCTAATGGGTCTATTACGATCGTTAGCCAAAAGGATTGGATTGGCCATGATGTTCTTTTCATTTAGTGCTCCGTTTCCAGGCTGCTCCGCCATCTCTTCTTTATCTGACTGTTATTGTTGGCGGTCTCTTAATCTTCGTCTGAACATTCTCTCAATCTTCGGGTCGTAATTCACCAGAGATTGAGAGTCTGCAAAGAATTTAGAAAAATTATCGTTAGCACACTATTTTGTCGAAGTCCCCGACAACGGCGCCAAAAACTTGATGCGTGATTTTATGATGTGGAATTTTGGATGAAATATGATGATGAAAATGCGTTGAGCACTCAAGTTTTCTCAATGAAATCCAAGTGTAAACCCCACTGAGTTTCCTGGTAAGTCCAGGGTCGAACTCAGGGACTTGGGAAAACAAGTTGCGGTGGTAATTTTTAGGAAAACCTTGCGGTAACCAAATAAATCAATAGTTGTTGAGGTTGTTGTTTGCGGTAATGAAAAATAAACAAATGCGGCAAAGTTTGAAAAGAGTTGATAAAACGAAAGATGCGATGAGTATGTGGTGAACAGGTTGAGAAAGGTTTCGGCTAACATTTCCTACGATGCGTTCATGTTATGCAATCATGCAACATGCATACAATAGTAAACCACCTCTTGATGCGAATGCCACGGCTTCTAAGACTAGAATGCATGCAATATATGCGATAAGTCTATAGGACCTACACATAAGCCTCTATTCTTATTTATGCGATAACAAAATGACACACACATAATAAGGCGACCACATAATATCATGCCTATCTCTAGGATGCATGCGATGCAGGTTGGCAAACAGAGCTTATCTCTAAGTCCCTATCTCTTGTTTATGCAGTTCTAATCTTGCTCTCTCGAGTCTAGATTCTAACCTAGCTCTCTCGAGTCTTAGGTTCTTTCTTTAGACTCTCTCTCGAGTAGCTCTAAAGGGATATTTGGCACAGCATAACACAAGATAATCGTAAGCAATGAACTTCCTAGGTCATGTTAGCTTAGTTCTTCTCAACCCATTCGACTAGCTTAGCTATTCATGCGTACTAAGAGAGTGAACAGATGTAGAATAAGAACTTTCATTGTATAAATATAAAGATGAAGTACAAAAAGAATAGAATAAAGAGCCTAGTAGCAATACCTTGCTTCCCAGGCTTTTACACTATCTTTCTACTTGTGTTCAAAAGATAATCTCGCTCTCGCGAGAGTCGGTCCGCTCTCTGCTTCTACGCCTCAGAGTTCTCTCTCGAATTGCCCTAAGTGATCTCCAGCGTCTCTACTTCTCTCTTGCTCCACCTTAAAATAAAAAGGAAAATTATGGACAAAGATGTACTGAGCTAACTGATACGAACTTATGAATTTTCGAACCCCTTTTCTGAAGGATGCCTCTAATATTTATAGAGCTTCGGGGTGAAGGCGGCTTCTCTCTTATGATTGCTTAGATAGGATGGCTTTAATTCCCTGACTGATGCGCCTAATATTTGTCACCGAAAAGCTGAATGTACTCGTTATCGTTAGCGGCTGTCAATATAATTCGGATTCGACCGTCATCAGCTTTCTGTCCCATCGCGATTAATTATGCCTTTTACCCAGATGTGCCCACCAAGTTGCGCCGATCAAGTTGTGGCAATCCTTCTTGAGCAAATGTTTACGAACACAATCACCACAAAGCCTTGCGGTAATGCTGCGCTCGACCAATGATTTCCTATGATCACAATTTTCGCCTTGCGTCAACGCATATTCTGCATAAAAATACAAAAATCAATTGTTCCTATGCGATGAATGCATGCGACTTCAATATTATAAATTTGATGCTTTTTGGATGCAATCTAACATCTTTTATCAACGCAAGCCAGCATTGTTTAAGAACTTAGCACTATGATAACGTGCATTTCTACCCGTTATCAAACGTCAACGAATTTCTCTAGAAGAAAATGCCCAACTTTGGCACCTTCGATTAGGACATATCAATCACAATAGGATTGAGAGATTGGTGAAGAATGGACTTCTAAGTGAGTTAGAAGAAAATTCTTTGCCAGTGTGCGAATCTTGCCTTGAGGATAAGATGACTAAAAGACCTTTTACTGGAAAAGGTTATTGAGCCAAAGAGCCTCTTCAGTTAGTGCATTCTAACCTTTGTAGTCCTATGAATGTGCGAGCCCAAGGTGGCTATGAGTATCTTATCAGTTTTACTGATGATTACTCTAGGTATGGGTATGTTTATCTGATGCAATGGAAGTCTAAATCTTTTGAAAATTTCAAAGAGTTCAAGGCCGAAGTTGAAAACACATTGGATAGATGGATTAAAATACTTCATCAGATCGAGGTGAAGAGTTTTTGGACTCGTCATTCTAGGACTATTTTATAGAACATGGAATCATTTCCCAACGATCAGCACCGAGTACACCTCATCAAAATGGTGTAGTGGAGAGGAGAAATAGAACCTTGTTGGACATGGTTCGTTTGATGATGAGTTACGCTTACCTACTGAACTCGTTTTGGGATTTCGCAGTGGAAACTGCGATTTACATCCTCAACTGTGTTCCTTCCAAGAGTGTTGTGAGAACACCTCTGGAATTGTGGAACGGGCGTAAAGCTAGTTTACGTCACTTCTGCATTTGGGGTTGCCCTGCACAAGTGCTTAAGGCAAATCCCAAGAAGTTGGAACCACGGTCGAGGTTATGCCTATTTGTAGACTACCCCAAAGGTACATGAGGGGGTTAATTTTATGATCTATCGTAAAATAGGGTGTTTGTTTCCACAAACGCTACTTTCCAGGAGGAGGATCATATTAGGAGCACAGTCCACGTAGTAAAGTCTGTTGCGTGAGCTTTCCAAAGAAACTACTGAAACTTCAACAAGAGTTGTTGAAGAACCTACTTCATCAGCAAGAGTTGTTGATGATAGTTCATCTAGTAGGTCGGTTCCACCTCAAGAGTTGAGGAAACCTTGACGCAGTGGGAGGGTTGCGAACCTGCCCGTTCGCTATCTAGGTTTCACAGAAATCTTTGCTATGATAGCAGATGGCGACATTAAGGATTTGTTGTCTTATCAGAAGGCAATGGAGGATGTTGACGGAGATGAATGGGTCCAAGCCATGGATCTCAAGATGGAGTCGATGTACTTCAACTCAGTATGGGATCTTGTAGATCAGTCTGATGGGGTAAGACCTATAGGTTGTAAATGGATCTACAAGCGCAAACGGGGTGCTGATGGGAAGGTGCAAACCTTCAAGGCTCAACTTGTGGCAAAGGGTTATACCTAGGTAGAAGGAGTCGACTATAAGGAGACTTTCTCATTTATTGCCATGTTAAAGTCGATCTGCATCCTCCTGTCCATTGCAGCTTATTATAATATGAGATCTGGAAAATGGATGTCAAGACGACCTTTTTGAATGGCAATCTTAAGAAGACCATTTACATGGTGCAACCCAAGGGATTCATAGCCCAAGATCAAAAGCAAAAAGTTTGCAAGCTGAATCGGTCCATTTATGGACTGAAATAGGCATCTAGATCTTGGAACATACGGTTTGATACTACAATCAAATCGTATGGCTTTGATCAGAACATTGATGAACCTTGTGTCTACAAGAAAATCGTCAACGCTTCAGTAGTTTTCTTAGTGTTGTATGTAGACGAAAGGAAGTTTAATACTGCAATCAAATTCGCATGTTTGTAGAAGGAAGTTTCTTCAAAAGAGGTCTGGATTTTGAGTTATGAATTTTTAAAGTTGTAACAGAGAACCTGTGCATAAACAGACAGCTGCTTGGAAAGAACAAGCAAACAGCTCACAGTGGAGATTATAGCGAGAATTTGTGAAGAGGATCTCGCTAACGAAGGAGATCTCGCTAATTTTGTGAAGAGGATCTCGCTTTAAAGGGGAATCTCGCTAGAAATTGGGCAAGTGTCTCTGGTGAGTGGGTATCGCTGGTGTCACTGGTGGCTGAGTATCGCTAGTATCGCTGGGGGGCTGAGTATCACTGGTGTCGCTGGTAATGAGATCTCGCTGGTCTCACTCAAGGTGATCTCACTGGTGTCGCTCATGGTGATCTCACTGGTGTCGCTTGTGGTGATCTCGCTGGTGTTGCTCTAGGGGATCTCGCTGGTGTGGCTCATGGGGATCTCACCAGTAGAGCCGTCTGTGTAAAATTCTTTTAATAAATGAATTAATTAAGTTATTTTACTAGGAATTCTCAGTGGTTTAACCGGGAAATATGTCCTTTCAGGCCAAGAAGAGCTAAGAGAAGCATGTAACCCGTTAAGAGGCCAACAAGCTGTGAGTGACTATGTGATGAATTAATGTTTTTAATGATTTAGAAATTATGATTTCTTTAAAGTTATTCTCATGCTAAGTGTATAGATGAAGTGCCAAGTAATGTAATTGTGGAACTGTTTCTCATGCTATGTAAAACATGTTTTCCATGGAATTGATATGATTTAAATATGTTATATTTTCCAAATGCTTTCAGCATGTTTAAGTAACTTTATTTTTATGATAAACTAGTATGATAGATGAATTAGTATGATGATCTGAGCACTAATCTTTAGTGTTCAACTAAACGTTATGACTAGTTACGTGATGGATACTGAAGGACAATGAGAAGGTATCCTTTCAATTAAATGTTTATGACTAGTTTTACTTAAAACGAGGTACCGAAGGACACTTGAGAAGGTACCTGGCCAATTTGATACCGAAGGACTTTTGAGAAGGTATCCAGCCAAATTGATACCGAAGGACATATGAGAAGGTATCTAACCAATTTGGTACCGAAGGACACTTGAGAAGGTACCTGGCCAATTTGATACAGAAGGACTTTTCAGAAGGTATCCGGCCAAATTGATACCGAAGGACATATGAGTATGTATCTTAGCAGCTCGATACTGAGGACGTTTGAGAAGGTATCTGAGCAGAAGTACCTGAGGATACTGAAGGACAATGAAGGTATCCTAGTTAGATACATAAGGTACGAAGGTACTCAGTTACAACCACGTGCACGTAGGTAATACGTCATCGAGGGATTGAGCAAAAGAGTTCTCCCCGACTAAGGTTGACGTTGAGGGTTAGAACTATTAGTTCACTCTCAACTAAGGATAAAGGCAGTCATATATTCTTCTAGGCTAGAATGATAGTTTGAAATTTCTAATGCTTGTGAATGTTTATCAACGCTTGATGTTTACAAATGTATGAGTTTTCCAAGTATGTTTTTCATGTCTAATGCATGCTAGTGGTTTTACAAGCTAGTTTAATATGTTTAATCCAACTTATTTCACAAAATATGAAGCATGTGTTAGGGTTAAAGCTAAGGTTGAATGAAGCTTGACGTACTACGTTTTAAATACCTAAAGTTGCCAAAGTACATGCTTTGGTATTTCTAAACATAATGAGTAGGGATACTAGTAGGGAAGGTATCTGAATAGATGTACCTAAGGTGTTGACGGTACGTAACAAACTTTGTGTGTATGTAGGCAAGTCTGAATGAGAGGCCGAGGTATAGGTCTTTTGGCGGTAATAGACGGTGGGAACTAGAGCAGTGTATGCTCATTCTCAACCAGGATGTAATGATGATTATTGATGTATAAAAGTTGTTATCAACATTTATGTCTTAGGGTTGTTGCTTGAGATGCCATCGGTATATTTAAAGAGATTGACGTAAGGATCTCTTCTAGCCATAGTTTAATGTGAACAGGTTGAAGTAGAGGTCTCATCTGGCCATGGCTTGACGTTGGAAATTAGAGATGTGAATGTTCATTCTCAACTAAGATTCAGGTTTTAGATACATTGGTTTAAAAGGTTTTAAGTACACATCTGCTTGGTATACTTTAAGTTCCAGCATTATGTTTTCAATCTTTCAATTTAAGTATGAGATTTACGTTTTATTAAGTCATTCACTGGGCTTCTAGCTCATATTTTCAAATGTTTTCTTTTCCAGGTAGCAGTCAGATCCCAGAAAACTTTTCTGCTGCTGCTCTGCCACTCAAAGAAACAGGTTGAAGGAAGTGTAATTGAAGACCTGTATTAGCTAGTACACAAGTGTCTGTCTAGTGACTAGTATTCTTAATGGGGCTCACTAGGTGGTAATATCCATGTATAATCAATGTTGCGGAACTCTGTAGTGTAAATGTATTAAGTTTTGAGTTAATATGTATGTATTCAGGGTTTGAGTATTAGTTAACAAGTAAAATAGGCAGCAAGTGCCAACAAAAGGGTTGGTAACTGCTGCAGTCACTATTCCGTCCGGGTTAGGAGGGTAATCTGGTGTGGGGTGTGACAAACACAAAGAGTGGAAGTATCACCTGATCCGTGAGATAGTGCAATGAGGGGACGTGATCGTCATAAAGATCGCTTCGAAGCACAATGTTGCTGACTCGTTTACGAAGGCTCTCACAGCTACAGTGTTTGAGGGTCACCTTCAGAGCATGGGTCTACAGGACCGCCCGCGGCTGGACTAGGGCAAGTGGGAGACTTTCTTGTACTGGGCTTTTATGCCCTAGTTTATTGTTTTGTACTAGTTTTTGTACACCCCACTTCGCTTTAGGACAAGTGGGAGATTATTGGGGTTGATGCCCTAAAGTCTCGTGTCCTGTAGTTTGTAAACAATTTGTACGAATGCTTGTGATGTATAACATATAATATTTTACTTCACTTCTTGGTTTGCTCAGTTTATTGTTTCATTTGTTTTACCACAAACCAATAAACTAAAATCTCTGGTTATCTTTATATAACTTAAGCATGTATATGATGACATACAAGTGGATCATGTCTTAAGAGATAACCAAAATGGTCTATAGTATATGGATATAGGAGGGAAACCTTATCCTGGTAACGCTACGGATGCAGCCTGCTTTGTGGAATAGTTACATGTGTTGTAACTAATCACAGATGATCTGATCTTGATCATTCGTGTAAGGGACATGCGAGCGGGGCGTCCTATACAAAAGGTTTGTATAAGACCTGACCACGAAGTGTTAACGTCTCGTTATATAACACCTTTTATGGCAGAAACTTCACTTCACTAGGATGACCATAAGTAACATGACCTCAATCTTGAGTGAGTTGGGAACTCCTGCCATTGAAGGAAGTTCTTTGATTTTTATGGGTGTGAGTGGCCAGACCGCCGACTCAAACCTACTACTTTAGGGATTCGTCTAATTTGGAAGCTGGGAACTTAGCTACACATGATGGAATTCACTCCTTCTCCGATGTAGGGGCAAGTAGATAAATAGCTCCCTTAAGGGCTAATTCTAGGGCTTGAACGATGTGGCGCCATATATCTTCTCTTGGCCCGAGAGGTGTTCACACATAGTTTGACTATGTTGTATTGTTCATTAGAGGGATCAGTGGTACTTAAGAAGTGTGATGTAACTACAAGGGCAAAACGGTGATTTGGCCCAGCTGTACTTACGAGCATCTGTGAAGAGTCATCTACTCATGATTGGTTATATCCAATGGACATAGAAATATATTTGTGGTAAGAAGAGCTCAATTGTCGGTCTTTAGTGGAATGTCTGGCAGTTAACGGATGGTAGATCTCGTGGCTAAAGAGTTTAGTCAGCTATTCACGTACCGTTGGAGTTTCGAGCCATAGGTCCATAAGGTCCCCTTGGTAGCTTGGATAGAGTTGAGAATCACTGTTTGGATCAGTTTGAAATGTTCAAATTGACAAGAGGGAGATATAATTGAACTGGTTAATTATATATGATATGATTAACTAAATGTATGAGATACATTATTTTGGAAGAATTTGGATATAAATATGATTTATATCAAGTAGAGGAGCAAACACTATAGTAGATATATGATATCAAACTATAGGTTAATAATATAATATGATTATATATATTAATTAATTAATTGGGCAGTTATGTGATAATTGGCCGAGTTTTTCTTCGGATTCATGTGAAAGTGGGAAGTTCGATTCAGTTCTTAACACTGGAGAATAAAATTAAAATTGTTTTCAATTTTCAAGGGTTACGAAAGATATCTGAAAAATCATTCACGGTGTGAACCTATACAATCTCTTAGCGTTGAGAGCCTATATGATAGTGCCCATTTTCCTAAACGATCGCAAACACGCGTACTAAACGATTGCCTGCTATTTCTAAACGATCGCTTACGTTTACTACATGATCACTTAGCACACTGAGCAGAACTAAACGATCGCTTACCATTTGATAGACGATCGCTTAGCTAAACCTACACGATCGTGTACCTCGACCTTAACTACAAGCACCCGACTATACGATAGTCTTCTACTATTTCCCACTTGCTTGTTCGCTCTACACGATCGTTTTTCCTCCTCCCCTCTACTAATTCCATCAAAGTCCACTCTTTCGATTCTCACTCCGAGAATACCGAGGGAAATAGAACATGAGGATTTCCATGAGGATTTCAATTGAACAACCTAGCTCTGATACCAATTGAAGGAAATCGAACATGAGGATTTCCATGAGCAGCAGAATGATCGTTCCAAATTTCATTCGTATACGAACATACACAATTACAATCAAGAAACGGAAACATACAGGCTATGCACAAAACGAAATTACAACATGCTTTTTAATACGATCAATGGAAACAACAAACATACCTTTGAAGACTCATTTTCAAACACCCTCGATTAAGAATGCTCGATCAATCAGCAAGACTGTAACACATGAACGCTCATACACCACGACCAACACAGCACGATCATAGTGACCACGAACTCAGCGATCTCCAAGATCACAAAAACAATAGACGGCCTCCAAAAACCTCGAACTATGTCAAGTTGAATACGACACCACCATAATGGCTACCTTGGTATTCTCGGTGTGAGAATCCAAAAGTGTGGGCTCTGTGTGGACTCGGTTTGAGGAAGAGACTAGAGGAACAACAATCATGTAACCGATTAAGCAAGTGGGAGATGACAAATATCTATCGTATAGACGAGGCCCAATCGTTCAACAAATACTATACGATCGTTTAACTAAAGGTCAGCTGAGTGAACTATCGTATAGTGTCACTCCACGATCGTCTAGTCTCTCTTTAGCTGTCGTTTAGTAAATCTCATTCACTTGACAGCCAACCGTGAGTAATTTTCGAGAATGGAAAATCTCAATTATACTAAATTTAGGAAAACATTTTTCCTTTTATCTCACAGTTACCATGAAACTACCAATAACCTCCCACTCAATTGGTTATTAGAGAAAAAGAGATAATTATCCAATAACTAATATTATTATAAATATATATGATAACCAACTTACCATACTATATTTATAACCTATAATTTTAATATTTCATCTCATGAAACATATAAACCATAGTTCTTTTTCTATTTCATGGTCTTTAATGTAAATCTCATTTATATTAATCCTCCACTTGATATATCTCATACACTACACCGATCATATCATATATAATTGAATTACCTCTTATCAATTTGAACATTTCAAATCAACACCAAGAATTGATTCTCAACTTGAATCTGACCTTATGGACCTGTAGCTCAAAGCTCCAACGGTACGTGAATAACTGACTAAACTCTTTAGTCATGAGATCCACCATCTGTTAACTATCAGGCACTCCACTAAAGACCGAAAGTTGAACTCTCCTTACTAAAGATATATTATGTGTCCATATCAACCAATCAACAGTGCAATAACTCTTCACAGATCGCTCGTAAGTACAGTTGGGCCAATAACCGTTATGTCCCTGTAGTTACATCTAACTCCTTAAGTACCATTGATCCCTCTAATGAACATAAGTCATAGTCCTACTATGACTGAGTCCTATCTTCCAAAGAGAAGTTCACTATGTTCAAGCCTCGGAATCAGCCCTTAAGGGAGCAATCTATCCACTTACTCCTGCTTCGGGGAAGGAGCGAATTTCATCTTGTGTAACTGAGTTCCCAGCTCCCAAATCAGACAAGTCCCCAAAAAGGTAGGCATGTTGAGTTGACAATATGGCCACTCTCACCTACACTAATAAAAGAACTACCCTCAAAGGCAGAAGTTCCCAAAACACTCAGGATTGGGGTCATGTCACCTATGGTCGTTTAGGTGAAATGTAAATCTCCAGTATCAACAACGTTATATACAGAGACTAGTCATCTCGTGGTCCGGACTTAGACAAACTCTTTGTATAGGACACCCCCACTCGCATCTCTCTACATGAATGGTTAAGATTTACCATCTGTAGTAGTTCACAACATTTGCAGACCTCTACAAAGCGAGCCGTATTCGTAGTGTCACAGGATCAGGTATCCCCCCTTAATCCTTATACTACAGATCTATTTAGGTTATCACTTAAGGCATGATCCATTTGTATATCTTATGTACATGCTTAAGTTTACATACAATAACCATGGAGCTTTGTTTATTGGATATGAGTAAATGTCAAATAAAATAACTTTTATTTTATTCATAACAATGTGTATAAATTACAAACTACGAGACTCCGGGAGAATTAGGACATCAATCCCAACAGTTCCAACACAACTTAGGTCCAATACCACAAAGGCCAATGCCTTTCAACCCTTATCTTATCTTGTCAGTTATCCTTCCTAAAACCATATGAGTTACTATGTCCATCCAATCCCAGTAGAGGAGAAACCTTCCCTAGAGGGCTGGTTAAAAGGGTATATCTTAGAGTCCAAGCTTAGGAGGTTTTGTATGTATGAGATTGAGAGGTTGGATAGGATAAAAGCTCAAATGGTAGAGAATGAGGCAACTCTTCAACGTATAGGAGATCAACTTAGTTTGATAGTTGACACAGTTAGAACCTTATATGCGGATAATATTTTCAATGTCACTAAGGTAGGGAGGTCTAGTATTCCATATTCTGATGATGAGGATGAGTTGGAGGATCTAGGGTCGCACCAAGAGTAGGTTTGTGAGATAGAGAGAAAAATTGTGCCTAATTTAGATGTGGAATTTCAGGTGATTGAGTATGAAGTTGAAAAGCCCAGTTTTCCTTCCTTTAAGAGTTATCCTATAGTTGATATTGCTTTCTATTATTCTTATGAGCCTTGTAATTATGTTTCTAATTTTAATTTTCCGTCTTTTTATTTTGCATATACTAAAAATACTAAAAATAATTTTAACCCAGGAGAAGAGGATGAACCTGCAAGAAATAGTAAGTTACATTGATTCAAGAAAGAAGAGGCTTGAAAAATAGGAGAATTGTTATGTGCCTTAACGTATAATCTCCCCTGACATCTAGCTCGAGACGTTAAACTGCTTCTTAGGAGACAAGCAAAGTTTTACTTTCTTTCAATTATTTCAATCACTTATTTTTATTTTAGTTCAACTTTCATGATGTGTGGTCTTATCTTTTTCTAGTCCCTATCTTAGAGGAGCCCTCACATAAAGCATTAGTTCGCATGTTTGACACACGTGGACTACTTCACTAACAAGCCAATTTCGTTTACTCTCTGTACTTTATTTTGTTATATTGCATTAAGGACAATGCATGCTTCTAAGTTTAGGGTAGGGGAAGTACTGCTTACTTTTGTTTGTTTGTACTTTAATCTTGCATGTTAACTAGAGGGGGAAGAAAAAAGAGCTATGCGTGTTAATTAAATGAACATTTTTGCATGACTGGAATTTGGAGAACAAAAATCGATTTTGAGTATAGAAAGTATGATGGTGTGCTTTTAACGGTGAAACTCTATAAGTATGCTATTAATTATGATTGCCCATGATTTGTACTAATTTACATGTTAGATGATTTGTTATGAAAGTAGGATAACATATTTATGAATTAAGTTACCTTGAAGTCTTTCTTGAAGTCCTTTGTATATCTGAGCACGTATTCATTTTCTTTTAGATTCTTAATAGTAAAAGCATGCATTCACTTGAATCAATGAGGTTGTCATCTCAAAAGATCTTAAAATAAGTTGGAAAATTCTCTATCGGTTGTGTACATTTCAACTGAGACACTATTATTAGTTGGATGTCACATTTTTTTTTTAACAATATGTAGGATGAGGGAAACGAACATCTGACTTCAAAGTTGATAGCATAAACATTATACCAATTGAGTATGCTCTTTATGGTACCTCTATCATTTTCTAAAATAATTAACAATCAATTTATTATCGACTTTATTTATTTATTTGTAAGTTACCTTTGTTTTTTACACATTTTTTCTTATCTATACCATCTAAAAGGGGATATGAGGGAGAAACTTTTGATTTTTTTTTTTTTTTTGCCCCTTTTAGTTCATGATCATAGAATTATATGATATATTTTCACATTTAAATTATTAAATAATTTTTCCTATTTGTTTTGGTTTCACATTGAGTAAGTATAGATTTTCAAGAAAAACAAAAAAAAATCTCATTTGATTTCTTAAAGTTCACGTTAGAAGAGATTTTTCAAAAAAATGTCAAATTTTATCTCTAACTAATATCTATTCACGTTAAATAAATGAAATTTTGATTTTGATACTTTGTTTAACATTGACACCTTAAAAAAGATTTTTTATTTTTTTAAATCACATTTTATCTCTAACTAATATGTATTTTGAAAAAAAAAATTATCTATCTTAATTAATTTTATAAAATCAAATTAGGATTTCAAATCTAAATTTTCTCTTTAAATAGTTGAGTTAAAGCCTTAGTTTTCGTTAGATATCACCTCTCCCTTTTCTTCTTCTATTTTGTTAAAAGTTTCTTAATCCGTCCTCCTTAAATTTTTTTATGAAATTTTTTGTATCGTATTTTTTTTAATTTCTCTTTAAGCATTATTGTGATTGTGTTTTTTTCCTTATTCTTTAACATTCTAAGTTCTTTTCAGCACTAGGCATCACCTACAATTTCTCTACTTAAAGGTATCTTTTCAGTTTTTTTGAAAACTTTTTATTTTTTTATCTTTTTTTTTTTTTAGAATTAGAAGTACTAGGTGTCACAATCGCACTTTCAAAAGTTTCACTTAGCGATTGTGCGGCACTTGTTCCCACTCACGAACAAGTCAGCCAATTTGAATACGGAATGTTGATGGCACACCGGGTGCCTTTCGCAATCTCCATCCTTGTTTTAGAGAAAACGGGTTTGGAGAAAAAGTTTTTGCAAACAGTTTGAATGTAAGAATAAAGAAGGGAAAGATTGTAGTAGGCTAGAAAGCAATAAGCAACAACAGCAGCTTTATAACATACTAGTCCAGGTATGGGGAAGTGATGGTTAGTCTTATTCCCATATAGTGCATTCTAAACAAAAACACAACCGTTGCCCTTGCATATGGAAATGGGCGAGCGGTCACTCACTAAAAAAAGTACATATAAACCTAACTACCTAGCAAAAGGAAATATATATAATGAAAGCATAGTAAAAAGAGGTGGAGGCGGACATGCGGCCATGGGCAACACGCCCTGGACAAGCATGACCGTGACATTCTCCCCCACTCAATTGGTTGACATCCCCGTCAACTGACTCTGTTCGAACTCAACATATTGTTGAGCAACTACCTTTGAGGCCTTCCATGTGCTCCCAACGAACTTCTCTGTCTTTGAGGCTTCTCCACTTCTACAGGAACTCTTCCCAGCTTCAGCTTGGTCTTGGTCTTTTCGCGCTGTCGCTTCTTCCTGCAAGTCTCTCGTTGGCTTCTCTCCTGCCATTCTCTTTGTTGTGGCCTGCGAACAGGTCACCACCCTACATCTCTTCTCAACATGGTTGGGATGATAGGGCTTCAGTCTACTTACGTGGATGGATGACAGGATGAACTTTCATCCATAATGGTAACTGCACCCGATAAGAGGTTTTTCCAACCCTTTCGATGACTTCCACCGGTCTTCTAAAGCTGCTCACGAGGCGATGTTCTCTTTGCCCTCAACTTCGAAACTGTCCCAGGCACAAATTTACTCGAACCCAGTCTCCTTGTAGGAACTCTCGATGCCTGGGCTTCCTTCCTCTCCTTCTCATCCTCTTTGGAGTCGGGGACTTGTGTAAACAGTCCGGCTCAACAACACGACATTGTTCCAAGACACGCAGAATGTCTTGAGGGGCCTTCTCTTCTGTGGTTTCGACTGACTCGTGAGTAAATTCCTTCTCCAACTGGAGGGTTGAGATCATCCTCATCCCATTCGACCGTTTGATCTCGACGTGCACAACGGTGGGCGTAGACTCGGTGATCACTAAACACTTGGTGAGGGGTATCGGTATTACCTTATGCTCAAGAAATAACTCTATTCCCAACACCACATCAAAGTCATCCATCTTGACGATCACGAAATCGGCAGGGCCACTCCAGTCCCCCAACTTTACGACTGTCCTCTTTACCATTCCTGTAATCGGCAAGGCCTCAAAGCTCACTGCTTTCATTTTACCTGCGCCTCTTTCCCAATGGAGATTGAGCCGTCTGGCTTCTATTTCAGACATAAAATTATGGGTGGCTCCCAAATCGACCATGGTAATTTTGACCGATCTATGGTTAACCCAACCATCAACATACATCAGTCTGCCTCCGTGGGATCCCTTTGCTTCTCCTACCTTCTTCTGGAAGGTAGCTAAAAATCTCAGGGCCCCAACCCATGGGGTTCTATCTTCCTCTGTTTGCACATTCTTGTCTTCTACCTGAACAGTTTTGCCTTTCCAGTCCGAAGCTAATGAGGCTTGGAAAGTATTAAAGGCTGCTCGTTCCGTACATTCGCTCGCCTTGTGTGGTCCCTTGCATATATAACAGGATAGGGGCCAATAAAAATTCTTCTAATTCTGCCCCCACCACGTATTTCCAATCATCTGCTGAAGAGATCTACTATCCTCATTATTGTCTTTATCCCCCCATTGTTCCTCGATGGGCTCGAACCGTTGCTCTTTCTCCCCTTATTAGGGGATCTCGAGTGTTGCCTCATCTCTTGAGATTCATCAATCAAGTCATATAATCGTTCGGCCGTTGCGTATACGGCTGGGAGATCCTATATTATCTACTCATACAGTTTTGTTTTTGCCCTTGACAAAACAGAAAACTTTTTCTTTTTCGAACATATCTCTTATGTCCAACATCAATCCAGAAAATTGTTTCACATAGTCCCTAATAGTATCAGTATATTTCAATTCCTGTAGCTTGCGCCTTGCCAAAATCTCAACATTTTCGGGGAAGAACTGAGAACGCAACTCTTGTTTCAGTCTCTCCCACGTGTCAATGGTACACCGACCCTCTTGGACGTCCATGAAACAGGACCTCCACCATAACTTGGCATCCTCTGCTAGGTGCATCATCGCTAGGGTGATCTTCGACTCTTCAGTCGCTGTGTTCGTAGCCCTGAAGTACTGTTCCATGTCAAAGATAAAATTTTCTAGCGCCTTTGTGTCGCGAGCCCCACAGAAGGGCTTAGGCTCGAGTACTTTTACCCTGTTGAATTAGGTTGCACCCTCAACTGGGGCTTAATTTTCCACCGCTCTCATGGTGAGGTTAACTCTTGCACTAATGTCCATAATCTCTACCCGAATGACATCGATGGTGGCTCAAAAGTCCTCAGACATTTCAGTCACCATCTGAATGATCGATCTCTGTGAGTTGTCTAGTTCTTTGACATGCTCTTCTATCAGGGCAATAGAGCCCGACAAACCATCCCCATGCTCGAGAGGCCCACTCATCATAGTTTTTGCCTCTAGGGTATCAACCCTTGTCAACAATTCCCTAACGGGCATCCCGTCTAAGTGGCAAACGACCCCATCAATTTCATCGGCCTTGTCAACGACTTCCTGTAACCGAGTCTCTAGGAACCAAACCTGATCAGGAACTATAGAAGCATTTTCTCTTCAATCTCGACCAATCGGTCAACATGAGACTTGCCCAATGCTTCGTAGCAGACATGATCATAACTTCTCAACTCTACAAGCCGACTTGGCTTTGATACCAACTGTCACAATCGCACTTTCAAAAGTTTTACTTAGCGATTGTGCGGCACTTATTTCCGCTCACGAACAAATCAGTCAATTCGAATACGGAACACCAATAGCACACCGGGTGCCTCTCGCAACCTCCACTCCCGTTTCAGAGAAAACGGTTTTAGAAAACGAGTTTGGAAAAAAGGTTTTCGCAAATAGTTTGAAAGAATAGAGAAGGGAAAGATTATAGTAGGCTAGAAAGCAATAAGCAACAGCAGCAGCTTTATAACATTCATTATGAGAAACTTTTGATTTCTTCTATTATGTTATATAAGTCTAAGGACACAAAGGCTCTTAAGAGGAAATTTGTACGAATGGCCCCTACTTAGGAACCCAATCGAAATTTAGTCTCACTTTAAAAAATGAATGGAAAATGACATTTTGCTAACATCATCCACACGTGAAAGTACTTATTTGACCTCAAAACGTATGCGAGGGGTGTTAGATGAAAAAAATGGAGAGAGGAATTTTGTACGAGAAGCAAGCGAGGAAAAAACGGTAGCTTAGATAAAAAATTAAAAAAAAAAAAAGCTGCAAAAAAGAAATGGAAGAAGGAAGAGGAACGAAGGGTTAAAGTGGTAAATTCACATAGTGATGACATCAGCAAAAGGTCAAATTTCAAGTGTTTTTTAAAGTGAATCCAAATTTCGAGTGGGACCCTATCATCCGTACAAATTTTCCCTAATCAAAGACCCTTCTCAACCATCTCTTCATATTTGAAAAATAAGTTGTGTGATGGTTCTCCAAAGTTCCTTCTGATATCGAGGCTTATCCTTATCAGAGCACTCCAAAATTGAAAAACTGGAAAAAGAGGGATCATATGGGACTTTTGAAACAACCTACTAGTATCCCAACAGATATTTCTAAAAGAAAAGCAGAGCTTTTTTAAAATGATAGGGCCTTTAAGAAAAGCTAAGGTAATTGACCTGAAACAGTATGGAGATTGAATTGCTTCATCCATCCATATCGGCGGAGACTGTAGTGCAATTCTGCCGGGAGCCATAAGAACTTTATATTAGAATGCTTGAGGCTTGAGCAATCTTAGAGCATTCTGATACTGCGTAATCTAGAACGCTAGAGATCCTCATATTTTATTTCTGCCGGAAATGAAATGTGGAGAGGATGTTACTGCAACTTGACGCATAATAATCCTCATCCTTTGATCAAACCTCTTAAATTAATCATATCCTAAGGAATGTTATATTATATCAAATACATGGTTCATTTTCCATTTACATGAAAATAGGTTAGTGTGTTTATTAGTCCCAGGTTGAGGTCATTAACCATATGATGTTTAGGTATAAGTTTCACATGAAAAAGGGAAGTGGATATTTAATCGGTAAAAAAAACTTTTTATAATTAAATAAAATTAAAGGATGAGAACTTAAACACCTGATCTAAAGGGGAAAAAATCATCCAAAAAGCTGGATGTTTCTAAATGAAGAAACACGTGTTAATTTTGGTTCTTCAGCTGGGAAAAGAGGAGAGTTTTGGATGAGAATCTTTCTGGTGCATTTCCAAAGCATTCTGCTTTGTTGCTTTCTGTATTAAATCAAGAAAACAAAAAAGCATATATGGATATATCAAATCAGATCTGTTCTACTAGAAAGTAATATAGTAGAACAAATATCAAGAAAATTTGATCACATTGCAGCCACCCAATCTGAACATATGAACAAAGTTTATTTAAATGGCTCAATGAGATAAGAGATTGTAATCAGAAGTATCAGTATTGGTATAAATAAGTACCTAATGACTACGATGATCCTTTCGATCACGAACACCAGTCAGTTGATGCAATCATGTGCAGGCAAAAGATTTTATAGATTGGAAGAATCCCAACTGGCATAGACTGCTCCAATGATTTTTTCATGTAAGATTGGCCCTGAGCAAACAATTATTCCCCGATCGAGACCTTCCAAGTACACGCCCTTCGAGAAATCCAAGGGACGACCTCCCGCATCTGTTACCACACCTCCAGCTGCTTCTACAATGATAACACCAGCAGCATGGTCCCATATCTTCTCTCGGTATCCGGTCCTTGCAAACTTCATAAAAATCTCAGCATCACCACGAGCAATGGCAGCATACTTTACCATACTATAGACTCGCAATGGCTGCTTCCTGCCACATAAGTATAACCATCAAGAGAAATTATAACTACAGCCACTGGGGCAGTTCAGGTTGCGGGAAATTGTGTGTTATAAAGATATCCAAATCCCTTCTTATACTAGTGGTAATCATCCTAAAGCAGTGTGTGAGTGTGGGAGTTAAAGTGACCTAAATACTGACAAGCAAAAGAATCCATTTTGAACCAGCGCTCTCCACATGTTTTGCATAAAAAGCCCGAAGTTAATATGTATAAACTGCTTAAACATATCAAAATGTTCATTCAAAAGTGTTTGATGATAAAAAGAATTCATTAACTTAAACTAACGTTTGGCAAAGTTTTTGTTCTGCAACTAATATCTGTTATGAAGTTGATTTCTCCAAGTATTTTAACCAAAAAAAGTGAATAAGAAGATGCTGTTTCATTTATTTGTTGATTCTTGAATGCTACATCACAGGTTTTATCATGTCTACCTTGTAGTCCAGTCAGTCAAAAATTTCCTCTCTAAATCTATTTACTGAACCAAAAAAGTAATATTGACAGCGCACCTAAGCCCTACACTGTAAGCCAGCCCCGCGGTGAACGAGTGGTTTGAGTTCCGCTTCTCCACAGGTTCACAGAAAGTGGCAAGAGCTGGATCATCAATTGAAGAAACCTGAATAAGGCTAGCCGAATTTGGCCACTCAAGCTTCTTATCGCCATGGACTAATGGCTGCATCCACGCCCCACTGCAGCTTTTCTTTGCATATATGACACAACCTTTTTCCAAGGTATCAGAACATGGTTGTGATAACTTTAGCGTGGATACCTTATAGTGATAATGAAAACATTCCTTCTTCAACGGATAATTAGGACAACCAAGAACTCCAAGAACTACTTTACCATTTTCAATCAATGCCAAAGCAACGGCATATTGATCTCCTCGGACGAAACCTAACGTTCCGTCAACAGGGTCAAGCACCCAATGTCTTCCTGTGGGGCCACCAGTTGAATTACACCGGCTTATAGCCTCGAGAATTTCAGAAGTTCCAAGTTCTCTAGCTGGACTCTGAAGACCGTATTTTGGTGCTTCAGCTAAGCATTCATTTACAGTTTTTACCACAGCTGACAACAGACTTCTCGAATCCGGATTAGAAAGAGTTTGTACATCCTCTTCAGCAACAATAGATACATTTTTGCTTCCAAAGTATTCTGAAAGGATCCAGCTAACAGTTGCTTGTACACTCCAATCTGTTAATGAGTTGACCCAACCATAGGAAAAACCGATTAATGGACCGAAGGATGAAGATATAAACAGAGTAAATATAAGGCAAATAACCTCTATCAACAATTACCAAAGAAAAAATTTCAACTTCAATACCTCTTGGTTAATCAACATCCTAAAATATTAAATTTGAATATCTCGAGTTTTATTGGTAAACAAAACATAAAAAAAGAGTCAAGGCCTGTTATATTTCTAAGGCACTACCTACTTTAATTCTTCTGAATATTACTTCACAAACAAGAAAAGGATACAGAATAGAAGAGCTTGTAGCCATCATCGGAACAGACAAGGTTGAGTTTCAAACATGACAAAAATAGGTAAAATGAATGAAACTATGATAACTAATTATGCAATCTTATTATCATTAACAAACATTTAGATTCCTCAGTGAGATAAAATCTGCCCTAGCAACTGCACCTCTGGTAGCCACCCAAACTAATGGTGCAGACAAGCATTTAACAGATTTTTTTCTTTAGATCTAAAAGCATTGGGTACTTATTGATTGAAAGAGTAAGATTGAGATATAAAATAAATCCTATCTATGTCAAACCAAGTTTGTGAACCACAAAAAAGTTTCTAAATTAAAAGGTCAATATGAAAGATTGCACCATCGTAACCCCGTCTAATGAATAATAACAATAATAAATGCATAAAATAGAGAAGCAGTCAACCAATGCTAGAAATCACCCTTCTGTAATACCAATATTCTTGACCAAGTTCCAACACTAATGAAACCTGTGTCTTACACTGTTCACAATTCCTATTCATCATAACTGCAAATAATATTATCAACAACCTCACATGTTTCCATTTTTCGCTAAACAGTATTCGATTTGATGCAACGACAAATTAATTGGGATTTTCAACTTAGAATCGTGTAGCAGCATGAAAACTGTGGCATCACTTTCAGAACCTCAACATTCACCACAAACGTTTAAATTCATAGACATCAATTTAAGAGGTGATAAATGACCTGGAGAGATTCTGTGTGTCATCTTCCTAATACATCAATATAATATAGAAGATAATAAACAACTTATAAAGGATATACAGTACAGATGAAAATAGGAAAGAACTGAGAATAAACAATGAAAGACTGCAACAGAAGGAAAAAAAAAAAAAAGGATGTTTGGAGGCAACCATGCACATTTACTTCAAAAGCAAACTACAGAGTACAAAAATGTCCCCAATACCCTTTAGTCCAATAAAATTAAAGGTCTCTATCACAAACCTAACAATATAAAATCATAAATACTTGGCCTTCGGACAATGTGAGGAATCATGAAACTAATTACAAAAACAGAGAATGATGGGTGAAAACAACCTGTCTCCCCACAATGGCTACATTAGACTTTTGTCTTCTGATCTCAACAAAGTATTAATACATTGCATATTTTCAATTTCTCGCATTTTCCATTAGCCAAACAAACACATGAACATATAACACGCAATTCCCACTTCAAAGTTAAAGCAAAACACAATGGAAAAAAAAAAAAGAAGAAAAAAAAAAAGAAGAAAAGAAAGAAAGAATACCGGCAATTGTCACCGGAGAATCATCATCCTTGGCCTTAATCTGGGAATTACCGGCTTCAAGCAAACCCTTTTGAACTCTCCGGCAAAGAGCACAAGCCAAATGAACAACACGAACCGCCATATCCAATTCCTTCGAGTACTCTCCGTCCTCCATTGCGAAAATCCCACAAGTTTTAGACAAAGCCCAGATGTTAAAACAGTGATTCTCGCAAAACCCAACAGAATCAGGAGCTGGTGTTCATTGTTATAACGATTGAAAACGTCGAGGCGTTTCGAACAGGATGACGCATCGGCTTTGCGGTTGAATGGCATGTAATAGTAATGGCAATGAGGCTAATTTGGGTTACTGTTATGGAAAAGGTATCTGGCAGATGGAAGCCGATTAGAGACGAAGCTTGATTTTTTGTGCATTTTTTGATACCCACAAAAACCACAGGTGTCACTTTCCCCTGCATAAGAAATCGAGAATTTTGCCTCTTTATTTTTTTCCACTTTAATGTTTTTTCTTCTTTCATCGAAATCCTTTTTGGGTTCAAACTCGAAGGACACAAGGTTCGAATTGTGAATTCAATTCGATTCCTTTGACGGGTTTTTGGCTTTTTTTTCCTTTTTTTCCCCCCCTTAAATTTCACTGGTAGAGCTTTGATGTTAATGCAAAAAGTGGGGATATCGACAAGTATGTAATAGAAGGCAGATCCATCCCAAAATGAATAAAAATTCAATTTTAATTTCAATATTTAGTTAATATCTATGAATCCATGATTTTTTTTTTCTTTTAAGGAAAATGAAGTCCACGAACTTTTATAATTTTGTGTTAAGTAGGTAGTATGCTTTTAAAAATTTAAGATAAAGTCTTAAACTTTTAGTTGTGTCGATAGATCTTAAATTTTTTATTTTTATGTTCTAAGAATTGAAATTATTTAGTTTTTTTTAAAAAATTAAGTTTATAAACGTCTATTATATTTCTAAATTTATTGTTTTGTAAAACTTTATACTCTTGTTTTCAAAATCTAATCCAATTCTTGAAAATTGGAAAAAAAAAAATAGTTTTAAAAAAACTTATTTTTTTTTTACGAATTTTAGCTAAGAATTCAACTGTTTAATTAAGGAAAATGAAAATTATTGTACGAAATTAGGAGGAAGTATACTTAGACTATGTTTACCCTAAGTGAAACATAACCCATCGATGTTAATATGAAATGTGGGTTCCAATTGATTACATTTGTTGTTGTTTATATGTATTCCATAATCGTAATGAATTGTGGGGAACATCTTCAAATTTGTAACCAAAGGTAATATGATTGAGAAATGGAGTATGCTCAATCTTATTATCGTTGAAAATTATGTAGGACCCACTACCTTTACCGCTATTATGAATCTGCCACATTTATTGTTACCATTACTTTTACCATTTGGTCAAACAATAATGATAGTAGTAAAATATGACTGGTTCATAATTTTAAATAAATGTGATCAAAAGCAATCTAATTATGTTTGTGATTCAAGCCTATCAGGATTCATCCATCAATGAAATCTCATTTCAGTTAAACCAAATTTCATGGTAGATTGGTAAACGTGATCTTAATTTTCAAAAATTAAATAGTTACTAAATGGTGCTTAAATTTTCAATTTTGTATCTAATAATTCATTGACCTATTGATGTATTTTGTTTCACTTATCTACTAGACATAAAACTCAATTTTATATTTAAAATAATTGAATATATCAAAGGCTTATTAGTTACAAAGATAAAATTTAGGCACCTATTAGATACAAAATTTAATGTTTAAAAACTTGTTAAACGCAAAATTGACAATGAGAAATTTTGGGATAATCACAAATTGTCATATTATTTCTCAAAATCAACGACGAAATTACAAATAATCAAATTTGTGACCAATTAAAAGTTGATATGTGTCTCATATTGAAATTGAAGACACAAATTGGCTAATCCTCATGATGCTACGTGTTTTTATTGTGATAGTTGAATCTTGATTCAATTTGATACTATTATATGGCCTAAAGTTCAATTGAGTTCAAATAAGTCTAATTTGACCCAATACCAAAAAAATTCAATTAGTTTGGCCCAAGGGCCAGGTCCATAAACCAACCAAAGGCACCTTAAAACTCTATGAATAAAGGAGTTTTATATTTGAGGGGTTTAAAAATTTTGCACTCCAGAGAACTTAATGTGAATTCTCCCAACAACAAAAAGCCTTTCTATCTCCTTATAGTTGAACACTTCTTGAAAATACAAATCTTCCGAAGATTAAAAAAAACTAACTTCAAGAACATCACGCGCTTCACTTCTTCAAATCAAGCGTAAGTATTAAAAAGAGAATTAGAGAATCAAGTATTAGACATCAAACTACATCCATATTAAATCTATATAAATACAAATTCGACTCCACAAAATACGTTTATTCGGAAACCTCGTTGAAACTAAATTTGTAATTTAATCGTGAATAAATTAAATAGCATATCTTATCTGGACTTATGGAGTATTTTAAGCAATCTAATGATTGGTTTTTATAAAAAGTATATAAGTAATGTACTACTATAAATAAATAAAGTTCCATTAGATATTTTGTTTATGATTTTCTGTTTTTTAAAAAATAAGTTTACAATCTACCCATGTTTTATTAAATTATTATTAATTGTTGTTGTGATTTTTTTTCAAACTTTTCAAATCAATTATGGTCACTTTGATTTTTCAAATATTGTGTTTTTCAACTCTTCAACTCAATTATGGTCACTTTGACCAACAATAGACACAACTTTAGTTGTTCATTGTTTGTTATTGTTTGTCAAACTAAAACAGGTGTGTTTGGTCAACTTTTATATTTTTATATCACTGACTTAGCTTTTTAATGTAATTTGTTTGATTTTGTTAAAATTTTAAAGAAAAAGAAGATTAGAAAACCAAAAACAGGATAATTAACATAAAAACTTAAACAAAATAGAAATATAAATATGATCAAATGAATCTTTGGTTTATTTATAATTTTATAAGAGTAAATTAAATTTTTTATAAAAATAAACAAGAAACTATTTTTAAAATAGTTGACTTTAATAAAAAGCGTGACTATCCTGCCCTCTCATTTGTTTTCTTTCTATTTATTTTATTGACTTTAATAGGCTTAGAAAAATGAAATCATAGGCCAACCTGAATATACATGTATATACTTATACTTTCCACAAAGAAATTATAGGTCTGAATCTTCAAATCCTAAATGATATTTAAATAATAATAACAGATAAGAGAAATAGAAAGAAAAACCACTCACTTTGTGTTAAAAGAAATTAATTTTATTTCTAAAAAATCAAATTCTTCGCATTAAATATGTTAAAGTATCATTTTGATCATGTACTTTACGTCTTAGTTCATATTTTAATCTCTATGTCTAATTTAATTAATTATTTTAATAAATCTAAAAATAAGTTATTATGTTATGGTTAGTTGAAAGATAATATATATATATATATATTATCAAACCTGATAATGAAAAATTGCAATAATGACTTTCATTCAAGGACATAATGTAAATATGCTTATTTTAATTTAAAGTTATTAAGAATATCGAGTTGTTGTTTAATATATGGTTATTTATCTTTAAAAACACTTTTCATAGTATTCATTTGAATATATGTGTACATTCATGAAAATTATATAGAATTATTTGAAAGATTTTTGCCATAAAAGAATCTTAAATAATTGGTATGACCTCTTTTCTTGGAAGTTAGAGGTTTCATCTTCACTTCGTAGTTGTTATATATATATATAAAAAAAAAAGATTTGCCACAAAATAATTTAAAATAATTTTCATAAGAAAATAATTAATTAATAATGATAAATTATTATTGGCATAAACTTCATGACCTTGTTTGGTTAAGGAGTAAGAGTTAGCTAACTCTATTCCTTCTTTAATCTAAAAAGTTCGTGCATATCATCACTGAAATACATCAATTCCATGACATTAATTCCTTTGTCCTTGAATGGTATCGCACGATTAAATGGCTATTCAAACTAAACAATTTTCCTCCTTGTCCCAAATACTCTAAATGATTTCAACATTCTACTGTGGGTGTCCAGCCCACTTGTTGTACAAGCAAGAATTTATTTTAAACTTGTGTCCTGTGAGTCCAATTAAGGTTAATTTTTTTGGTTGGCTTTTTTTATGTGATAAGGGAATGATCTAAAGAAAAAGATGGTAAAAAATAAACAAAAATCAGAGAGAAAGACAACAGTTCGGTTTTTTAGCGACAACTTCGACAAAATTATTGATTTTTGGATTTTGAACGGTTGGATCGTGCTAAAATTTGGTCAGCCTATTTTGGACGCATAGATCTCGTTTTGAACAGTTGGATCATTGTTTAGAGCTTTGGTTTGTCTGTAATTGCTGCCGAACAGAACCAATAAAACTGAGTGATTTTCATTCTTTTTTTATCTCTAAGTATTGATCTTTTATGTATGAAAGTTTTGGTGGGTAGTGAACGACTGATTTGGGTTCTTTTTCCCTCAATTTTATCATAATAAGAGAATTGACAAAGGTGAACTCCTCACAAGTCCCGTGGTTTTTACTCTTCACATCGAAGAGGTCTTCTACGTATAATTCATGTGTGCTCTTTGTTTTAGTCTTCCATAATTTTGTGGTTTATTATTGTCCATTATTGGTTGATCGCTTGGTAATTATTTGATGACTTATTTGTGGTATTTTGGAGAACAATTATTTGGTTGATTGTTTTAAAAGATATCCTAATGGGTGGTTGTTATATTATTTGGGTCCTATCAATTGATATCAGAGAGAGTTTTAATTTAAGCATTGTTATGGGGTCTACTAGTAATGGTGGAGGTAGTTCAATGATAAAATTGACATCAATTAATTATTCTATCTAGAGACCAATGATGGAGGATTTTTTATATTGCAAAGATTTGTTTGATCCAATTGATATAACCATAAAAGTATATGGCACAATTTCAAAACCTGCAAAAACTAGAGAAAATGGAAGAAAAAGATTGGGGAAAGTTAAAGAGAAAAACTTTAGTAACTATTAGGTAGTGGGTTGATATTAGCATTTTCATCCATGTGTATAAGGAGTTTGACCCATATGGTTATGAAAGAAATTAGAAGGCCTTTATGAAAGGAAGATCGCACATAACAAAGCTTCTTTAACCAAGTAACTTGTTAGTTTGAAATTGAAGGCCGACAAGTCTATTTCTAAATATTTTAGTGATTTTCAGGATATTATTAATAAGCTGATTACTATGAAGATTGATATTGATGATTAATACCAAGCTTTATTCTTGTTGAGTTATTTGCCAGACAGTTGGGAAACTTTGGTTATGACTATTATTAGTAACTCTACTCTAGAAGGTGTTTTGTCTTTGGATGTTATCAAACAAAGCATGTTCAATGAAGAAATAAGATGGGAGTTGATAATTCACATGTTCTTGTTGCTGAGAATCGTGGAAGAAACAAGTAAAGACCGTGGTAACTCAAAAGGGAGGTTTAAGTTTAGAGACAAAAAGACTAGGACATGTCATTATTATAACAAGCCTGGCCTTATAAAATTTTTTTGCTATCGTTGGAAGAAAGAACAAAGTAAGAAGCAAGACTCACAAAAAGAGGAAGATGATAAAAGTACCGCAATAGTTATATCTCATAGTGATAATGTTGTCACCTTCATTTGTGCAACTAGTGAGTGTCATCAGGTAGAGAGTTCAAACACAAAATGAGTGGTAGATTCAGGTGCTTCATACCATTGTGTTCCCAAAAGAGAGTATTTCATGAACTATCAATCTTGTGATTTTGGTAGTGTGAAGATGGGAAACGATAGCTCAGCTAGCATAGTTAGGTTAGGTGATATTCGTGTGAAGATAAGTGTTGGATGCATGCTTACATTAAAGAATGTGCGTCATATTCCTGGTTTATGCCTTCACTTGTCTGCAAATGTCCTTGATCAAAATCCTCTTTTGTGATAATAAGTGGAAATTGTCTAAGGGTTCAATAATAGTTGCTTGAGGTGAGTTGTGTTGTTCTTTGTATAAAACAAACTTGAGCCTATATTCTTCTGAGTTGAATGCAGTAGAAGAAAAGAATTCTCCAAATTTATGGCATCAAAAGCTAGGGCATATGAGCGACAAGAGGATTAAATTGTTGGCAGGTAAATCTCTTATTTTTGTTGGTAAAACATTTTCTATGGACTCTTGAGATCATTGTTTGACAGGTAAGCAACATAGAATTTTCTTTTCTAGGAAGTCCACCAAAAGGCCAGGAAAATTGGAGTTAATACATTCTGATATTTGTGGACCTATTGAAGTAGAGTCACTTGGTAGCAATAAATATTTTGTCACTTTTATTGGTGATGCTACTGGAAGAACTTAGGTGTATATGTTGAAGACGAAAAGCCAAGTGTTCGAGATTTTTAGGAAGTTTCATGTCATAGTAGAAAGGGAGACTGAAAGAAAATTGAAGTGTCTTCGATCTGATAATGGTGGTGAATATACTTTGAATGAGTTCAAGTATTATTATTCACAACATGGTATTAAACATGAAAAGACAAAACCTGGCATACCACAACACAATGGAGTTTCTGAGAGGATGAAATGAATCATTGTGGAGAAGGTGGGGAGTATGCTTAGAATGTCTGATCTTCCTAAGACATTTTGGGGGGAAACAGTGCAATGTGGCGTATATTTGATTAATCGATCTCCATCAATTCCTCTTGGTCTAGACATTCCAAAGAGAGTATGGAAGGACATGATCCCACTTATTTGCATCTCAAAGTCTTTAGCAGCAAGACATACATGCATGTGCCTAAAGAAGAGAGGTCAAAGCTTGATTCGAAGATTAATCCATGTAATTTTGTTGGGTATGGGGATGAAAAGTATGGTTAAGGCTCTATGATCCAGAAAAGAAAAAGATCGTGAGAAGCAGAAGCGTAGTATTCTTTGAGCACGAGAAGGGTGCAAATCTTCTTAGTACAAGGTACAATTCTACTTTAGAGTTGTGTTTTGATACTACTAATAATTCTATTTCTACTCCTTCTATTGTTCAATCGAAAAATGAGAATGTTGATGGTGTACATGATGATGTTGGTGAGATAAACCTAATGGTAATGTACCATATCATATTGATGATGATGATCTTGAAGAGTTTTCATCTGATGAAGAAATTCATAAGGAAGTGATTCATGGAGAAGTTCATGAGTAAGGGAAGCAACATATTCCCAAAGTGGGGGATACTCAGGCTCAAAAGTCCACTAGAGTGTGTAAACCTTCAACAAGGTATCCAAGCTCATAGTCCATTCTAGTTAATGAAGATGAGAGCTAGAGAACTATCAAAAGATTTTGTCTCATGATGAAAAAGACCAGTGGCTCGACGCAATAGGAGGAGATAAATTCCCTGAAAAATAATAAAACCTATGGGCTAATGAAGCCTTCAAAGGGCAAAAAAGTATTGAAAAACATATGAGTTTTCAAGTACAAGAAGGATGGTAAAAAGATAGTGAGGTACAAAGTCAGATTAATGGTTAAGGGATGCAACTAGAAAAAGGGCATTGACTCTGATGAGATCGTCTCTCCAATGGTCGAAATGACATCTATAAGAAGAGTGTTAGGATTAGCAGCAAGTCTTGATCTTGAGATAGAGCAACTTGATGTAAAAACCACCTTTTTACATGTGACTTGCATGAAGAGATCTACATGGAGCAACCTTAAGGATTTAAAGAAAAAGGGAAAGATAAATTTGTTTGCAAGTTAAAGATTAGTCTTAATGGCCTTAGATAGGCACCAAGTCATAAAAAATTTGATTCGTTATGATAAGCAATGATTATAAACGAACTATAACGTATTCTTGTGTGTATTTTAAAAAGTTCCCTGCAGGCAACTTCATCATTTTTCTTTTATATGTAGATGATATGTTGATAGTTGGACAAGATATAGATATGATTCAAAATTTGAAGAAATATTCGTCCAAGTCATTTGACATGAAAGATTTGGGTCCTACAAAGCAAATTTTAGGTGTGGAGATTGCTCACGATAGGAAAACTGGAAAATTGTTGTTATCCCAGGAGAAGTATATTGAACGGTTGCGGGAAAGGCTCAATATGAGGCATGTTAAGCTTGTTAGTATACTGTTAGTAACTCACTTTAAGCTAAGTAAGAGAGCTTGCCCTACAACAGAGAAAGAGAAAGAAGTTATGTCATCCATTCCTTATTCTTCTGTTGTTGGTTCTTTAATGTATGCTATGGTGTGTACTAGACTTGATATTACACATGCAGTCAATCTAGCGAGTAATTTTCTATCCAACCCAGGTAAGACTCACTGGGAAGTAGTGAAGTGGATCTTCAGATACTTGTTGGGCACCTTCAAATTGAATTTATGTTATGGAGGTGGCAAGCCTATGCTTGAATGCTAAATTGATGCAGACATGGCATGTGATCTTAATAATAGAAAGTCTACCTAGGTTATGGTTTAAATTTTCAGGGGGAGCCATCTTATGGAAATCCAAGCTACAAAAATGTGTAGCATTGTCCACAACTGAGGCGGAGTATATTGTAGCAATGGAAGTAAGCAAAGAGATGTTATGACTTAAAAAGTTCCTTCAAGTGTTGGGTTTGAAGCAAGGAGAGTATGTTATATTTTGTGATAGTCAGAGTGCTATGGATTTGAGTAAGAATCAATTGTATCATGCTCGTATTAAACACATTGACATTAGATATCATTAGCTACGAGATATAATTGAAGAAAAGAGATTGAATGCGAAGAAAGTTCATACTGACAAAAATAGTGCAGATATGTTAACTAAGGTAGTTCCCGGAAGCAAGATTGAGCTTTATAGTAAGCTTTCAGGGATGAGGTTCAAGTGATCATGGATGTGATTGAGTCTTTCCGTGTTGGGCAGGAGGGAGAGATCATTGTGGGTGTCCAACTCACTTATTGCATAAGCAAGACTTTATTTTACTTGTGTTTTGTGAGTCCAATTGGGGCTAATTTTTTTGGTTAACCCATCTTGAAAGCCCTAGAGTTTTATTTTATGTGATATGAGTATGGCCTAAAGAAAAAGAGAATGAAAGAGAAGCAAAAATCAGAGAGAAAGACAGCAATTCGGTTTTTGAGCGACAGCTTCCACAAAATTGTTGATTGCTAAAGTTTGAATAGTTGGATCGTGTTGAAATTTGGTCAGCCTGTTCGGGATGCATATAATCTCTTTTTGGACGGTTGGGTCATTGTTTCAAGCTCTGGTTTGTTCGTAATTTCTATCGAACAGAACCTGTAAAACTGGGTAATTTTCATTCTTTTTATCTCTCAAGTGTTAATCTTTTATGTATGAAAGTATTGATAAGTAATGAACCTTTGTATGACTGATTTAAGTTTTTTTTCCTCAATTTTATCATAATAAGAGAAGTTGACAATGGTAAACTCCTCACAAGTCCTGTGGTTTTTACTCTTCACATCGAAGAGGTTTTCCACTATAATTCGTGTGTGCCTTTTATTTTAGTCTTCCATAATTTCGTGGTTTATTGTTGTCCATTGTTGGTTGATCGCTTGGTGATTATTTGTTGATTTATTTGTGACATTTTGGAGAACAATTATTTAGTTGATTGTTTTAGAAGAGATCCTAGAGGGCTGTTGTTATATTGTTTGGGTACTATCACATTCAAGTTCTAATATGTGATTATGAAAAAGTTGCTACTTTTTAAAAAGATTTAAAAGCCACAAATTGGTTCCTTTTTTTGTGGGGAATTAGGTATTAGGACACCTGTCAAATTTTCAAATGTTTATTTGGGTTGATAATTGCACTTTATGGACCAAGAAGAATATAATATAATTTTATTTTTAAAAAAAGAATATAATATAATTTATGTTTTAATGGATAATCAAATTATATTGTATTATAACAAGTTAAATATAATATAATATAATATAATATAATTTTTAAAAAAATATAAAGAAAGTACAAATCGGATATGGAAAATCCAAGATTCCTCCAAGATCTCGCTTCCTTTAAGACATCATTGACCTCCTTGTGTTGCTTCAAGTTTCATCGCACCTCCTCCTATTTTCTGTTCATTATGCCCTAATAGTAGATCTGCTATTCCTCGATTTGTGATTCCTATATCTCAGTAACCTCATCGAAATAAACTAAGAATGGAAACGGACGTACTTCTGGATGAATGGAAAAAGTTAAAACTTACTAAAGATGAAAATTCAACAAGAATTGGATTTGATCCTCAACTTAGGCCTCTAATTCATGGACAATTAGATCACTTCTTAGTTGGTAAATTGATGTCATCCCGTGTTATTGCACCTGGAATCATAAAAAATGTCTTTTCAAATGCTTGGAGAACCAAACTCAGTTTCAGTGCGAGTAATCTAGGAAAGAACCTTTTTTCTTCAAATTTGACTCTCGAAGAGATAAAGAAATGGTCTTTCGAATGGGACCGGTAGGACGGTGTGGCAACCCTAAGGGATGAATACGGTTTCTTTAAACTAATTAAAACTTTTTACTAATGTAGGCCCAATTAAACAAATTAACAAACTTTTTGCTAACAAGTAATTTAACCAATAAATTTATATAAATAATTTTACTCTGAATTAAACAAGAAATTAGATTTAAGAACTACCAATCAAAATAAATATATATGACCAATTAAATTTAAGAACAAAAATTGTACATAATTTAAAGCAATAAAATTTAAGAACAAATTAGTTGCAAAATTAAATAGTTGAGGGATAGAGAAATTGATACCGAGAATTTTGTAGTGGTTCGACACAATCGACCTACATCCACTTTTCAATCTCCTCTTAGGTTTGTCACTCAAACTTGACTCTTTCCATGACTTAGAGTAGAAATGCTACAATGTTCTTTTTCCGGGAGCAAGAACAAATCCGATCCTTTCCATGGTTGAAGATCAAACCATTACAACAGCTTTTTTTCAAGGATCAATAGCAACCCTTACAATAGTTTTTGAAAAAATAAAAAACACACTTGACATACAAGAATGGATTTAAAAATATTAGCTCACAACAAATTAATCCTCACAATACCTAAGATATCTCTCTCAAGAATTAGATAAAAAGAAGAAAATTGAAGCTTAAAGAGAGAATAACAATGGTGGCTTTTGAGTTACAGAGGAAGTGTAAATTTGTTATTAGAATTTGGAGAAGATGAAGTATTAAAAAAAAAAAAAAAAAAGGAAGGTTAGTGAAAATCATATTCAATTTGGGCCATTGGATGTTGGTAAAAGAAAATTGAATGGTGGAGATTTAAACTCAACTAGTCCTTAGACATAAACAAAAAATAATATAATAATATATATCTTTTAAAATCATTTCTTTTATAACTCAACAAAAAGCAAATACCCACCATGTGTCCAAAACTAATCATTAGACACAAACATAAAATAATATTAAATTCATTTTCTTTTTAAAATTAATCTAAAAATCAAAAGTCCACCATGAGTCACTTCTCCATTGTTTTAAGTAGCACCTTCTAATTGATCTACTTTAATGAGAAAACTTATGTCACTTAATCAGTTTGGAATTTTTTCGTTAAGTTTGTTTTGGTTCTATGTTCTTCGTTTGAACTCCGATTTAAGTTATTCAAATTGCATTGGAACCGTTGTTCCAAGCTCTACACGATGGACACTTCAAAACACTCAAATTGTTAATAAATAAAAGCATGTTTGTTATTATCAAAATATTAATTAATTAATTTGAGATTAAGATCCAAAAGGCCAATTGGACCTTGATTAATAGATAATTCTTTACTTGCTTTAAAGGAACCTAAAGCAAATGTAAAACTTCCACAAACATCTTTCAACAAAACAACTTTTTGGATCCGTTTACTTCATATTCCCCTTGGTTTTCAAAACAATTATATGGAAAAAAATGGGCTGATGCATTGGGAGAATTTTCAGAAGTAGACTATGATCAAGATAACTTTTGTTGGGGAGAAAATTTGAGAATAAAAATAATGTTGGATATTAATAAACCTCTAAGAAGGGGAATATGGATTGAACCTGAGGACAATCAAGAAAACATTTGGATTCAAATAAAGTACGAGAGATTACCTGATTTTTGTTATTAATTGGTCACTCAGTCAAAGATTGCAAGAAACATGCCGATAGAATGAATGTTGAATCTTGGATGATTTGCAACATATAAGGCAATTATATGATTCGAATCATTCTCCTTGGCTATTATGGGGTGACATGAATGAAATTCTTAAATATAATGAAAAATTTGATGGTCCTTGAAAATACCAATACTTTCTTGAGAAATTTAGAGAAACCTTGGATGATTGCGGCCTTAGAAATATTGTTTCTATGGTCCTAAATTTACTTGGTGCAATAAAATGAACATTAATTGCACTTTGGGAAAGATTAGATCGTGTCCTCTGTAACAATTCATTCGATAATATTGTTAGTAATTTCAAAGTTTTTCATCTGGATTGGACGAGCTCAGACTACAAACCTATTGAATTCTCCACTATTTTACCACAACATTGTTACAAGAAAGTAAAGTAAAAAATATTATCCTTAAGAATGGAAAATGGGACCAAATTACCAAAACCATTTCTTCCTTAAACCAAAACCTAAATTTTTGTACTTTTGCTCTCGACAATTGGGGTAAAACTATCAATATGGAGATGAAGAATAATATTGCCAAATGTAAAAGCCTCCTTAAAGAAGCTTACAATACTATATCAAATATTAATTTCAACAAAAGACATGAAATTGAGTTTGAATTTGATAGGCTTCTTGAGAAAGAAGAAATTTATTGGAAGCAAAGATTTGGCTTCGTTAGGAAGATCAAAATTCAAAATAGTTCCACCATAAGAAAGCTACCGTGAGAAAATCCAAAAATGAGTTCAAAGGGATTTATGATGCAAATGCAATTGGTCAAATGATCCAAATTTCATTGTTGAAAGATTCACTTCATATTTTCATAATCCCTTTATTACTTATCCAAAACAAATTTGCATTAATGATATTCTTCAATTTATCAATCCTAAAGTTGATACGAGGATGAATGTCATCTTTCTAACTCCGTTTACTCATCATGACATCGAAAAGGCAATTGAAGATATGTTTCCTACTAAAGCTCTTGGTCCAGACGGTTTCCTTGCACTTTTTTTTTTCAACTTTTCTGGGATGTGGTTGACCTAAACACAACATAACGCTGCCATGATATTTTAAACAAAAAAGAAAGCATCAAATAATGGAATGACACTAATATTGTCTTAATCCCAAAAATAAAAATTCTTACAACAGTAGGGGATTTCAAACCTATCGCTTTGTGTAATGTCAAATATAAACTCATGACTAAAACTTTAGCAAATTGCCTGAAAAGCATCCTTGACAAGATAATATCTCCAGCATAATATGCTTTTATTCCAAGCAGAGCAATAATTGATAATATAATCATTGATCACGAATGTCTACATAATTTAGAAAACAAGAAATCCAAAAAAGAAAGTTTGGCAGTAGTCAAATTAGATATCAGCAAAGCTGATGACATAGTTGAATGGTCTGGATATTATGAGTAAACTTGGTTTTGACCCTTTGTGGATTTCTCTTGTTATGGATTTATTACTACAATTAGATTTTCTATACTCGTTAATCGAGAAGTTAAAGGATCTATTGTTCCAAGCAGAGGCCTTAGACAAGAAGATCATTTATCTCCTTACTTATTTTTATTAATAACTGAAGGTTTATCTTTTGTTTTGCAAGATGCTAACAATATTGGAGCACTATCTGGAATTGAATTCTCCCCTCAAAGCCCTAGAATTTCTCACCTATTACTTGCAGATGACAACTTAGTTTTTTTGCAAAGCTGAAGAAAAAAAATTCCATAAATTTAAAAAAAGATTTTTTAAGCTACTTCTGGAGAAAGCATCAATTACGCAAAGTTTGCCATCATCTTTTCATCAAATATGAACTTGAATCATGAAAACCATCTTAGCAACATCCTAGGAATTAAAAAGACTAAAGACTCGGGATTCTACTTAGGATTACCATCTTCATTTTCTAGGAGCAAATCCAAAGATTTGTAATATATTCTAGACAAAGTATGGATAGTGGTTCAAGGCTGGAAACAATCCTTTTTTTCAGTGGCTGGCAAGGAAGTTCTTATAAAAAGTGTGAGGCAAGCATTATCAATCTATGCAATGAGTTTATTTCAACTTCCAAAGAAATTATGTGATGAAATTATAAAATGTTTTGTAAAATTTTGGTGGGGATCTACAGAAGAAAAGAGGAAAATCTATTGGAAGAAATGGGAAGATCTTTGCCTACGAAAGGCGTTAGGAGGCTTAAACTTCATAGACCTAGTTGGTTTCAATCAAACGCTTATAGCCAAACATGTGGAGGTTGATTATTAATCCAAACTCAATGATGGCCAGAGTTTTGAAATGCATTTACTTCCAAAATGAATCGATTATGGGGGCTCAATTAGGACCTAATCCTTCATTTATTTGGAAAAGTCTTCTTTGGGGTAGAGAATTAATTCACAAAGGTCTTAGATATTGAGTTGGTAATGGTAAATCTATTAGATTCTTCAAGGATCCTTGGATTCCAAGATACTCCACCTTTAAACATTCTCGTATTTTTGAAGAATCAAGTGATGTTCTTGTCTCAGAATTCTTAAATAAAAATAATCAATGGCAAGCGAACAAATTAAAGAAGTTGTTTCTCGAAGAAGTTGAGATAATCAAAGAATACCAGTAAATATTCATCCAAGGCAAATGGACTTGGCACATCAAGTACTAATAACATGGAACCTTTTTGGAAATCATTATGGAATCTCTCTGTATAGAGAAAATTTTATTTATTTTATTCTGGAGATCAATTCAAGAAATCATTCAAGCAAATATCAAACTACTCAAAAGAGGTGGTAATGTCTCACCTGTTTGCCCACGGTGTAATATCTTTGAAAAATCCACTGACCATGCTTTATTTAGTTGCTCTAGTTTAAAACAACTTTGGCGCTTGATTAATCCATCTCCCATCCTTATCGAAAATTTTAATAACTGTGTTCAAGAGAGATAGTCAACCATTAGTTCTTACAACAAAGAACAAATGAGTATAATTGCATTAACTTGCTGGGCTATTAGGAATGATCGTATAATTTAAGGTTGAATAAATCAATTCCAGATGTAGCTACAAGGAAAGATTGGATTATGAAGTACTATGAACAACATCTTCATTCTCATTCACAGACTAATAATAATAGCAAAATTATCTCAATAAATCAACGATCTCATCATCGCAAATGGAAGGCTCCTCCTCATGGTTCATGTAAACTCAATGTTGATGTTGCCTAGAAATATGGAACATCTTCAACAGGAATCAGAGTTACAGAGATTCAGGAGGAAAAATTCTTGGAATTTCAAAAAGACATCTGAATCTAGATTACAAACCTCCTCTTGTTGAACTCTTAGCTATTCGTGAAGAAGATTTGCAAATCTTCCTTGCACAAACCTAATTGTTGAATTAGATTGCATACATGCATTGAACTCAATTTTAAAGAAAACTTGTGGTGGGGGAGCAACGGATTGCTGGGTCAAAGACATCAGAAGCTTGGCTATTTAAATAAACTTCTTTTTATCTTTGAAAAAAAAAAAAGTTGATTTCATCAATATTAGTTTAGGTTGTATTAAAAATATACTCATATATCTAAGTTTCTTCTTCTACTTTTTTTTTCCCCTTGTGATAGTTATTCTTAGTTGATTAAATTGTTAGAATTAATGAATTTAATTATTTGAATAATACGAATTAATTGAAGCATGATACCTCAAAAATCAGACCACCAATTGATTTGCAATAGTTTTGTATGTCATTTGTAATCTTAAATAACTACAATATTATGATATTGAAAAATGGATAAAAAAATAAATTTGTATAATAGAGAAAGTATGGAGTTTTCAACGTACTTTTGACGAATGTCAAATATCTTTTATATAGATTTTTAGCTTTATATAACTGATGCTCAAGTAATCTCATAATTGATGCTTAAATGTAACGTCCATCCAACTCTTGATAGTACCTTTATGGATCATCCGTTAGGAACTTAGGTCACTTGCCACCTAAACTCAATGAACTATTCACTTGGACTAGTGCAAAGCTATAGAGGACCTCCATAAGACTGGCTACAAGGTCCTCTCTGGATCTTGCAAATGTTCTCCATGGGTTCTGCAAAAGGTCTTCCATGGATCTTGCAGAGACCCTCTAGTTTCTATTCATAATGGTTGCCCCCACTATTAAGCTTGACCTATGAGCTATTGGCCAAGAGTGTCCTTTGGGGAGATTCATAGGTGACCTCCCTAACCATCCGCTTGTAGGGAGTGCTTCAGTTCTTACCCAGATACTATTGTCATTGCACTTTATTAATTTAAAGCGAAATCCTCATTTAACCTCTTACATGTATTCCTCGCTTTGAAAATTTGAATTGAGGAATCATTCAAATATAAAAGAGAGGATTTTTAACCTATATTCCTATATAGACGACGTTAAGACGCTCCATGGCCACTAAGACGATTTAGAGGTAATTTTCAAAAAACTGCACATTAACAAAAATGTTGGCTACAAATCATACTTCATCCTCCTCACGCGGAGGAGGAAATACTATAGTAATACTATAGTAATTGACTTCTCACCTTTTTATAATCGTGTCCATCATTCTATTGAAGGTCATGTTCCAATTTATTAGCCGCCCTACAAAAAGAGAATCGATGTGAAGATCAATAAACTCTTGGCTCTTGGTTAATTAACTGTGAATAAAGAATGTGCAAGTTTCTTTTTTTCTTTTTTCTTTTTTGAAACAATGAAAGGAATACAAGTGTATACAAAAAAACTAAGCCCACTAAAAACCCCCTTTAAAGGGTTTCCAATTAAATAAAATTCTGCCTACGAAATAATTACAAAAAGTCTTCAAAATCGAAACTCAAAGAAAAACATGAAACCTCACCAAAAACCAAACCTCGCTAGAGTCACCCTCCACCTAACCAAAGAATGTGTGAGCTTACTCTTCACGTTTTACGTCCACAAACACCTCTAAGGGTGCACTTAAACTCACTCCCCCAACCCTGGACCCAGTCGTAAGAGAGGCTGGAGGAGCCAAAAAGCTTTATGGCAATATTTTATTAATCTTGAACAAAAGCGTTACAAAAGGCTAATCTTAGCCTTTATATATAGGCTTAGCTCATGGGGTTCATGGGCTCTAAATACAAGAGTGGTTAAGCATATCATTCAAGTAACTAACTAACAACCTGACTAAGAAAAGAAATGAAATAAAATATTAAAGCTAGATAACACGAGAGAACTCTAATAAAGCTAAATTACAAAGAGAACCGTGAATAATCTTAACCTACATAAAAAAACGTTGACGTTTATAAACTCAAGGAGTATCAAAGCTGGAAAAAGCTTCCATGTTGATTTGATGCCATAGCAAAACCTTGTGAGAAGTCAAATTGGAAGAAAACACATTACTTTATTTATCTCTCCCTTCGACTCCCTAGTATTGTCGAAGAATTTAAATGTCTTTAACATATCTGGCTTATGGTGTGAAGTAATCATGACTTTTGAATCATCATAAACATCAAGTGGAGCTAGATATGACCTATATGGAATTACAATAAAGTCAATAGAAGAGAAATGACAGAGAAGCGAGATTCAGTCAAAACAAACCAAAATGAAAGGAGCGACATTATTCAAAAGGTATCATAGCAGACAGAAAGGACCCCCCACTAAAAAAGATAAAATGTTCGATATAAAGCAACTTCCAATGATATTGATATGTGTTACCTCTGTACTAAAATCTCTCAGTTAAATGCAAATTTGCAATTCAACGTACAGTTCTCAGGATTGGAAAGTACAATTCCAAAGCTACGAACTGCTAAGCATTTTTCCACGTACTCCTAAACATAACAGGTACACCAAGTAGCCAAATGACTGAACTACATTTTACCTAAATCGTTGCATACATCTGAGTTTTATAATGATCCCGACATATAAGAAGTTTGGTTAGTGGTCAAAATAATTGAGCTAAATTTCATCCAAAAACTTGCTTACTTGGTCTTTGCACTGAGCGTGAAAGAAACGTTCCTTCAATTTATCTATTGGCTGACCATTCCTACACATCAAATGAGTTAAAGTAAATTTGTACAAAAATGCATGGCAATGGAATTTTTTAAAGAAAGAAGAGAGTTTACTATTTTCACATCTCATATCATTTTTCATAAACAAGGAAACATATATTCCTGTAACGTAGAAAATTCAGTCCATTATGACATAGTATCGCAAAACAAAAATGGAGGAATTCGTCCATATTATTTTTGTGGAATCAAATCCATTCTTGACATTAATGGAGGGGGAAAAAGGAAGAAAGAAGGAAATATCCAATGCTGAAGCAAGAGGGCACAACTAAGTTCTACCTTGTTTATATTATGGTGTGTTCAAACCAAACGAGTCATAGTCATACATACCATAAAAAGATACAATCCCATTTTCACCAAAATAACCGAACAGACCGCATCAAAGTATGAATCATAACATAAAGAAATTGTTAGAAAACCAGTTTGTACATGCAATAAGAAACAGTGAACTCAGAGTTTACCACACTTTTCTCAGTAAGCAAGACACTAACTTATTATTGGCTGTGCGTACCAATTAATCTAGGCAGCCAAAAAACATAAAAGAATTATGGTTCGATTCAATAAGAAATGTCAAAGGTACTAAATCAAAGTTCACGCTGAAATACCAAGATTAAATATGTCATTTGCAGCCTTTGTTGCCTTACATTCCAAATGCAGAGCAAACAATATATAATATGATGTATCGTTCCAGTTTTATTTGCATGCAGAAAATTAAATATGACTTCAGCATCAAAACAATTTTCAGTCTTGCCACGTATAGTTACCAATCAGCAAAGACCCAAAGTTCAAATATAATAGCAAAACAGTAGTAGAACAGAATAGAAAAAAGGGATCAGGCTCACATTCCCGCCACACTTTCAAATAACAGAGATCTTCCTTGTGACGATCTGGATGCCAAAGTGTCCCACACAGTGTTCATGTATCAAAATAAGTTCAGAGAAATCACCACCAGCTGGATATGCTTTTTGAACCTATTTCATACATTTTTCACAAGTAGGTTCTGTTAGTAAACACCATAAAGGAATGAAAATGTAAAGCTCAAACGAGAATGAGAACGAGGTGCAATGTTCACTATTCCAACCCTCAAGTGGGTCCCATGAGTTTGCAAGCATAACCTAAGCTTGGCAAATCCTCACCTCAAACACTTAGGATTTCTAACCAACCCCAAAGTATACAAATATTATTCAGATACCATGTTGAATGAATCAGAATCTGGCACGGGCATGACATACCTCAAAGTTTTTAAATGCACAAGTATGTTAGCAGTTCCATAACGTTGGGTTCTTGGTGAGAGAATAAGTTGGCAGTGGCACACATTCATAAATACTAAGCATAAAAATTTAAAATAAAAAGAAAATGGGGGAGAAAAACAGACTTAAGTTGTTAGCTAACAGCTACTCTTCTTCATCAAATGGACCTGCATCTTTGACATCCACCATGAAATTATATTCCTGATCGCAACCCAAGTATGAGTCGCACATGAAATAAAGCGTGTATGGTTTCTTTCCAGTATCTTGAGGTGCAGTGAAATCAAGCTTGACCTTCAACTTCCTTTGAAGAGAAACCATCTTAATCGCCAGTAGCTGGTTACTCTTTGTGTCGCCAACAACAAGCCACCAGCCTTCTTCTTTGGCTTTGGGGTACCTCGAAGCATCCACAGGCCCAACCTCAGTCCTCCCATCAAGATCACGCTCTAGTGTAACTTGCAGTGCTATGTTCTCCCCAGCTGCAACATTCTCACCATCAAGTACCTCATATGCCACATCAATATTTGGAAATCGATTGCAAAAACATGCAATATCCAACAACTGAGAATCTGACATCTGAAGTAGTTCACGCCTTTCCTCGTCCTCCATTTCCATCAGATCAAATACCGTCTCTATGTTCTTTCCAGGGTTCTCTTGAAATCTCTTGGCCAGCTCCTTTGTGAAATGTGGTAGCTGAAGAAGCATGGAATCCTGCTCCCACAAGCCCTGGATTACCATCTGGCTGACTTCCATAGCAAGAAGGGCAAGGCTCAGCCAACCATTGCTCGAAATGACATCCACCATTGCCTGCAGCAACTTACTGGCTGAAATGACTCCTCTCGTTGATCCAATGCTAAGTTACCACCAACAGATTGCCTCAAGAAATGTGCCTGCAGCAAAGCATTTGCTTTGATATGTGGGTCTGTACATTTCAGATTTTCAAAGGAAAATCGTTGATGATTAATTAATCTACGAATCAACTCTTCTTCACCCGGGCGTATTGGAAGCAATGCATATTCAGAAGCTGAAGCCAGAATCTCCAGAAGACACTTCATCTTGGTTTTAGCAGTTAATGACAAACTGAAACGCTCAATAGTAGTATAACTGACATAATATGATGCTATCATTCCATTATTAGATGGAGAAAGGTCCACATCATCCTCAATGACAATGCACTTGCTTGCTTCTAAGTCACTCAGCGTGTTTTCAACAAGCTCTGAAAGGTGGTCAGAAAGATGCTGATGACTGACGCCTTGAAGATTATAATAATTGGGATTTTGAGTTAACCTCCTGTACATAAGAGTCCACCTAATATAATCAACAGCATCTTGCTTGTTCTCAATAGTTCCAGCAACAATTTCTGCATTTATATTATCATGGAGGAAATGGTGTAGGTGGCTTTCAACTGGGAGAGGTTCATATAAGAACTTCTTGTAGTATTCTTTACAAGGTGCATGACAGAGAATGACACATTTCCCAGATTTATCGAGCAGTGGTCGACTGGCATGGCCCATCATCTGCATCAAATCAGTAACAGGGTAGTCAGACTGAGCATTTTCCCTTCCATGATAATATTGTGTTCCCATAACCACCACCAAATGGGCTAACAATTGAACACCCCAACACATCGAACTGCTTATGACACAAACTTGAATCCACCCTGCTTGGAACAGTTGTGTCACAACTTCTTGATCCAAGCTACACAATCCCTCGTGTAAATAGCCAACTCCATGACGTAAAAGGGCTTTAGCATCTCATCATGAATCTTGTCAACAAAGGGTTCAATGTCTTCAAGAGATCTTAGCAAAAATGGCAGTTTCTCTCCATTGTCTGCTCTTGAGTATGTCATTATATCTACTGCTGCCAGTCTGACATGCTTTCTTGTGGGAACAAAGACAAGTGCTGGCTTTCCATTCTTTGCATGCTGAACAATGGCGGTGTATGTTGGCTTTGTCATTGCCTGCATTCTAGATTCAAAATTAGCAATATCCACCACCTGAATATGAATTTCCAAAGGCACAGGACGAACACCAGGTGCAAAATTGAAGAGACCATGCGAAGTAGCACCTATCCAATCCCCGATATCTTTTACATTTGCAAGAGAAGTAGAAAACGCCAGAATTCGAATCTTGTTCTCAATCTGACTTGCAATATATCTCATCCTAGACACAATCACCTCCAATACAGAACCACCTTGACCTCCAATCAAGTGAAGCTCATCAATAATAAAAAGACTGACCTGTTGAACATGTTTGTGCTGCTTCCAACGACGAGATAGAGCATCCCATTTCTCTGCGGTACTAATGATTATTTGACCTTTCTCAAGAAGTTTCAAATCTGTAATTGTTTCCCCTGTTAACTCAACAACATGGATCCCAAGTCCCTTTCCAAACTTCTTATCCCAGTCCCTGAAACTTTCTTTGGCAAGAGCTTCTATCGAGGCAATATAGACAGCACAAAATATGTTATCCTGTCCTTTCTGATGATTCCGTAACATAGCAAACTCCACACAGATAGTTTTTCCACTTCCAGTTGGTGCCGCAACTAAAACATTTTCATCGGTGTTATATAGCACAGTAAAGGCTCAAGTCTGAACAGGATTGAAATGCTTGAAATCTTGATAAAGAGCTTCATAAGATGGATTTCTCAACGCAGTCACGGGAAGAGGTTGTAAGTCTAACAGCTCCGTTGGAGGGAGGAACTTTTCTGGCAGAATGAGGTGCTTAAAAGAGAGGGGCAAAATAGTTTGTGATCCTAGCCATCTATCTGACACAACACGTATGAAGTACTGCGGGGGTAGCAGTTCACATATTGGCACCGTGAAATTCAAGGTGTGGTCCTCATCAATATACTGCTTCTTCAACAAGAAATATTCGTAATGATGAATGAATTCACCATCATTATCCTCCACAAGCACCCAAAATGACTCTACATATCCATGAACCTTGTCCTCCCATTGGAAGTCTGGTGTTATTGTGAGTTTAACTCTCAGAACAGTGCGTGTAATTGGCTGAACATGTGCAGCAAGATTTAATTTTGGGAATTGATGGATGAACTTATGAAGAGTTCTTCCCATTTATGGGGCACGTACAAGCTCACCTAGTTCTTGCGAAGAGAGATCGTAATACTGTTCCCAAGCCAAATCCTTCTTCTCCAGCTTCATGAGAATATCATTTGGGATACCATAAAATTGCCGAAGAGGTGTCTGGACACCCCACATCCTTTTACTCACCATCTTACACAAGTTCAAGGCCTTCACAGCAAGTTGTGCCCATCCTCGTTTCAAAACAATCTCAAAAAGAGCCCGCATAAGCCATCCAGCACTCTGATGGAACATGAAAGAATTTATATTAATGCAATGGAAACCAAAGTAAAATAGAATAGACCTTAACATAAGCAAAGAAAATCAGTAAAGAAAACAAAAGAAGTTCGAAGAACAACAAAGTTTGTAGGAAACCACAAAATGAGTTGTAAATTACTATTAATAGCAAAGGTTAAGCTTTCAAATTAAAGTGAGGTAATTCAATTTGTATAAATTCACTGAATAAAAGCAAACTGAACAGACCTGAGTTATGAACACCATGTCAGATGTCAATGACAGCGCTTCCAGCTTTAACTGAGATATATACGCTTGCAGCAAAACATTGATCTTGGCACTGGGTTCCTCCAAGCTTTCCTTGATAGGAATTGGAACACATTCCAACAACTTCGCTAATTCCACTTTCTCGTCTTGCCGCACCGCTACATATTTAAATTCTTCACTCAATGCAAACAAACGACATAGTTCAATATCTCCCATCATCGGCTTCAAATGCTCATTGTAAGTAGATATTGTTCCATGTGTTATATAGTAGTAGCTAGCAACACGACCCAAATCCGTAACTTGAAAATACCCACTTTTTCGATCATACTTCACCAGATTATTTTTATCTAAAATTGTAGCAGCTGAATGAATCTGCAAACATAAAGTATCCTCATAATGAGAAAAACAATAGTATTGTCTAACAGAACCACTAAATAAAACATCAATCATCATTATCAGCCACGCAATCAATGTATTTACCCACAAGATTTAATTTTCAGACATGATCGTAAGGAAACATAAATTTTTTTTTTCTGGACAGTTTTCTGCACCAGGGAATATAAAATGATTGGAAGGAATAGAAGAATATGTTTAATTAATATTACAAGGTTTGTTCTAGGTAAATTTATATCTTTAAATTTTGTCTATTTTCCTTTCCTTTTCTGACAAGTAGAACCACTCATATTGTATTTCTTTCCTCGAGCACAATAGTGTATCGGCCATTATTTTTAAAAGAAACAAACTCTTTTTTTTTTTAAAGTGAACATGGAAGTTTCCAATAATCTGTGAGGAGCTAGAAAAGGCAAACACTCCAAAGCCAAGAGAGCTTAACAAACCCACTCTGATAGGTTTCTATTAGTTCTGTTCATAACAAATTTTCCTTGAACTTGCTAATCTAATCTATTTCTAATGAATGTTACAGTTTACAGCACTTATCACTTCAAAATGTCAACTTCCATCTTCTGCTTTCTATCCAATTATTGATTATGATAATTCATAAGGTTACTAAAATATCCTTTAGTGAGTAGGGGTAATTTTTTGTGGGTTATAGGTCCTCTAGCATCTCTCCTAAGCATGTGTTTGAGGAGGAATAGGAAAACTATCACGATCCACTGTGATTGAGAGGACTGGAGCATCCTATGCTTCTGCTGAGAGGACCGAAGCATATCATACAAAATGATATTTGTTCAGGGAGGCTTTTACTTATTCATTGTTTAGACATTCCTATTTTCTTTTTATTCTAGACCACAGATCACGATCACTAGAATCACTGCCTGGCAAGTTGTATAGCCACGTTCTTCTTAATCTCGTTTTGGTCTTAAATTGATGTGGTGTTTCTTTACCACAAGAAAGTTAAAAGAAAATATTTCTGAAATGATAATTTATCATCTATTATATTTGCTATATATTTTTCTGAAGTGTTGAATATTGTTCATCCGCCACCTAAGACCTAAGATCTCAAATACATATAGAAACAAGAAATATTCTACAAAAAGTAACAAGCAATCAAGCAAGCAATCAAGCAAACAATCAATATTAGACATTTTCAAGACAACAAAAATAAAGTATTTTGAACATACCAAATCAGCTCTCCTGCCTTCCAAAGTTATATCCCTTGTAAGAGCATCAGGTGCTAGTCCATAAAGGGTGGGATTCCTTAGCATACGAACATACAAGTAAGTATATCCAAGCCAATTACACGCTTCTCTTGCATTTTGAACAGTCCCAAGAACAATTTCTGCATTTAATTGATCAGCCAATTTGGACACAAACTGACTTTCAATTGGTAGCTGTTGGTTCATTAGTGAAAGATAGTACCGTAATTCACCGTGCCCTGTGATGATTATTCCCTCCCCACTAGAATCAAATTGAGGTCTTCCTGCACGACCCAGCATCTGCATAACATCTAGTGGACTTAACTCAGTCCATGCTCCTTTCTCTGGATTGTAAATCTGGGTTCCCTTGATAATCACAGTATGAGCTGGCAGGTTCACACCCCAAGCAAGAGTAGCTGTTGAAACCAAAACTTGAATATGACCATCACGAAAAAGTTCCTCAACAAGTTGGCGATCAACCCTTGTCATCCCAGAATGATGAACTGCAAAACCATAGGGAAGAAGATCTTTGAGATCATTACTTTTAACTAAATCTGTATGAGTGTGAAAAATCTCACGGCTAGCACTGTCGTGCTTGAATGCACCAAGTGTATCATTGGCAAGAGCAGAATCTCGTATAGCATGAGCTGTTTTGGATGTTTCTTTCCTTGAATGGACAAATATAAGAACCTGATGTTTTCCTGCAACCTTCGTTACCTTCTGATAACAGAGATCGTTCATCAACTGGAACCTCTGCAATGGCTTCTTCACAGTTAATCCAATATTATACACTTGAGAGAGCGGGACAGGTCTATAGCTATTGTCAAAATAAAACATACCTTTTTTTGGATCAACTCGCAAAAAGAATGCTACATCTTCATAGTTAGGGAGTGTGGCTGATAATCCCACCAAGCGAATATGCTCCTGAGTCATCTCAATCTGCCTCACTGTTCTGGCGACAATGCTTTCAAGCACAGGACCTCTGTTATCATGAAGAAGATGAATCTCATCAATAATCAAAAGCTTTACAAGCTGCATGTATGTGCGATCACCGGACTTCCTAGTAACAATATCCCACTTCTCAGGAGTTGTAACAATTATTTGAGTCTCCTCAATCTGTTGACGAGTCAATGTCTGATCTCCACTAAGTTCCCGTACTTTGACACCATAGTCCTGCAAGCGATCAGACAGAATGCCAACAATTTCAGCAACAAGGGCTTTCATAGGTGCAATATATACAATCTTATTTTCATTGTGGTTGTACGAACCATCTGGATTTGTGTGCAGCGCAATCTGCTGTAGTATGGTAAGGACTGCGACATTGGTTTTCCCGGCACCAGTGGGGGCGCACAAGAGAACATTATCGGCTTTAAAGAGGGCAGTCTCGTAGACTTTACTCTGCACCCTATTTAACTGAGTCATTCCCTTAAAAGCTAGTTGTGCCCAATCTGGCATGGAAGCAATTTTAACAAATTTCTCTTCGCTATCAAAAGGCTTTGGAGTCAGTTTAGGTACATAAATCTCTTTGTAACCCTTACTGAGATGTCTGTATGATCCATCAGGAAGTACACATTTGTTGTTTCCCATCAAATGACTAGCTTGTTGAAATGCAATACTGTCAAGAGCAAGCAATTGGGTCTTTACAGTCAACCCCCGGTTGTCTATATCTCTCTCAACGGGCTTCAATTGACGAGCCTCTTCTCTGATGCTCTTCTCTAAATTCATTTGCCGCTCTTTCGCTGTTGCTCTAGTAGAATGCAGCTGCTCGAGGATTGCAACTAAACCTGGACCCAGATGCATCATTTTCTCCTCAATTTTTTTTTCCTCTCTTCTTGGTCTTCAGACCTAGCCAAACGGATGCACCATACAACCTTCAACCGGTTTCGTATAAGAAATTTTATAAGGCTGAATTTTTCAAACTGGAGGTGCACCAACAACTTGGTTTCAATTTCCCGATCATCACCTTCAGCCAGTATCTTCAGTACCTCTTCCGCAAGATTCTGGCATTTCTGTGGATCAATTTGTTGCTCGTAAGCCTGAGAGATTTTCCTCTGCAGCCAGTAAGCATCAATATCCTGAACATTAAGGTCCATACCCCCATCATCATCATTTTCCTGCAAGTCATCGTCATCGATTCCACCGTCCATCTGCACGGCGCCAGAACCGTTATGCTCTGCCACATCATCCTCGTCTTCTTCATCCTCCTGGACCATGTCGAGATCGCTCTCTTCCTCCTCCTCGTTCTCCTCAAATTCAACAGTGAAACCTATACCGTCGTCAAGAGTACCATCTCCATTAGCTGACGCAGGTCCGGCAGTATCGATCCCATCTGAATAATCAGTAATAAGCCTCCCAATGGATACCAACTGATGGAACACGTGGTTTGGAATAGGGTTCAATAATTTCTCGATCTCTTCTTTCTTGTTAGGGTTCTTGAACGTCTCGTCTTTAAGAACCGCCAAAGTCTCATCGGCCGCGGCCGTTACAATGCTCAAGGGTTGGCCGCCCAATTGTTGTTGAATGAGACCGAGCATCGCCTCGTAAGCCGCCCTGGTCTGCTTAGTCTTGGGCATGTAAACACCTTCGTCTTCCGTAGAAGTAAGAACGGTACGACGGCGCTTGCCTGGCCAATGCGCATAGTGACCTACTTTCATCTTTCTCTTGTGCAAGGGCGTCCCTCTACAAACCCTATCACCAAAGTTTTTAGCGTCAATATTTCTCCAAAGCGACTCCGGCTCGCCGGTGGGTTCATGTGTATCGCTTCGGCGGGAGTCACTGGCCAGGACCAAACTGGCGGCTCGATAATCATGGTTCTTGAGACGATCATAAGCCTCAGCACCGCCACTCAAATAAGCCATGACGCAAGTTTAGAAAGTTCTTTCTCAAGAATAATGAAATCATCTTTCTTTTTCGAGGAAGGCAAACCGAATTTAAATATCAAAATTGTTGATTTTTCTCTCTTCCTTGTAGGAAAAGTAAATATAACATTTTAATTTTTTTTTTTCAAAAGAAAAGTAAATATAATATTTTAATTTTTTTTTCAAAAGAAAAGTAAATATAATATTTTTTTTTTTTCAAAAGAAAAGTAAATATAATATAGGTAATGGAATCGTCATACGTGATGTTTCAAAGTTTGTTGAAAAATTTCACAAAATGACCCGAAACTCAAAAATTTTTCTACCAATGACCTCTTCCTGAAAATTTTTCTATAATGGATCTTTTCCCCATGCGAAATTCCAAAATTACCCCTAGTTTTTAAAAAGCCTTCAGACCGTTTAGTGAATGCGCGTCTCTACGAATACTTTACAACGATAGGGTCTCCCTCCATTTCGTTCATTTTCTGGTCGTTGAAAGATTACTAAGCGAGCATTTAGATATTACTAAGCGATCGTTTAGTTAACTGTTACGCGATTGTTTAGATATTCATTATGCGATCATTTGGCTAACTATTACGCGATCGTTTAATTTTTGTTATACGATCGTTTAGATATCTATTATCACTAGAAGAAATTCGGGCTTTAATATCGGTTGGAAAAAGTGAAATTGGATGTATAATGTCAGTTTTAAGAAAAACGGATCTTTAATGTCGGTTTTAAACCGACATTGAAGATGAGCTTTAATGTCGATTTTAAACCGACATTAAAGGTGCAATTTTTATTTTTTTTCTTATTTTATTAAAAAAATAAAACCCTATATCTGATTTTTGACAACACTTCTTCGCGCACCGCCTCCTTCTCTCTGACCCAAACCCTATCGATCGATCGCCCATGTCCGTCAATCTCCTTCACACCGTCGCTTTCCCGTTCGTCGATCTCCTTCACGCCGTCGCTCGCCCGTCCGTCAATCTCCTTCACGTCGTCGCTCGCCTAATGGTTTGAATCTGTTTGACTGTTTCTGAATGGATTTTGTTTCAAATAAAACCCTATATCCTTAGAGTATATGAATGGATTTTGTTGAATCTGCTTGACTATTTCTGAATCGGTCTCCATCCGGTGGTTTCAATCTCAGGTGGATTTTGTTAGATTTTGTTGGGGTTTCTGTTTCTTTGCCTAATGGTTCTCATGTCACGTGGATTTTGTTGGGGATGTTTGTCTCATTACACATATTGTCTTGACTGATGTTTTGTATATTCCCGCTTTTGCTTTCAATCTTAGCTTCATTAGTGCATTAACACAACAATTACTATTAATATTAAATTTGATGGTAACAATTGTGTTCTTTAGGACAAGTCATCTTTAACCACAATTGGCAAGGCTAGCTTATCTCATGGATGGTATATTTTGGACAATGTTTCATATCTGCCAACTATTTGTGATGTATGCCTATTGGCTAGACCAAAAGCATTTGTCTTTTGCATCAAATAAACATATTGTTGCTTATGTTTTTGAACTAATACATCGTGATGTTTGGAGACTACATCATGTTGCTTCTCATGCTAGTTATCGTTGTTTTGTATTCATTGTTAGCTTTTTTTGAAGTATTTATAGAAAGAGTCTAACTCTAAGGACACGGTTTATTATGATATTTGTTTGGATTGATGAAATTTTGAACTTTGCTGAGTTTTTGTTTTTTGGCTTTTCTTTTTAACAATAGGAACTAAGTTCTTGATATTGACTCATACAAAACATGGTCTAAGGACACGGTTTATTGTGATATTTATTTAGATTGATATTTGTTTGGATTCAATACTTGATTTTGAGTGAAGTTTTTCATTTGTTAGGTTCAAGTTTGACGTGTAAGGCTAAATTTTGATTCTTGAGGATTTGGAAGGGAGATAGGAAGATTGCATTGGACGTATTTTAAGAAGGTTGACAAGTGGAAAAGGTGCACCCAACACAAAAAGGACTTCATAACAACATTAATAACAAGGACAAGGTAATATTTATAAGATGCTTATCTTAAAAGTCTATTTGTTCTAAATTTGTTGATGTTGCATATTTTACAATCATAATTTTATGCTTTTAAATTTTCTCTTGTTATTGTTTTTTTTATAGATTAAGTTGCATATTTTACAATCATGGATAAGTCATGGATGAAAATGAATAGAATGTCAGTTGAGTATGGTTTAGGGGTCGAGATGTTTATTAAAAATGGTCTACAACATTCAAATATATCGAATGTCATGAGTTGTCCATGTTTGAAGTATGTTAATGCAAAGACTCTAGATGTGAACAAAATAAGAGAACACTTATTTTTTAATGGTATCAATCAAAGTTATCAGACATGAATTTTTCACAGTGAATCATTACTGATTAAGAGAAACAATGAAAATGTGTCTACTAGTGAAAGAGACGAAGTTGATGAGGATGATGTTGATGTTAATGACACAATTGGAATGTTTGAGACTGCATACAATAACTATTTTAGTGAAAAATCTGATAATTTTGAAGAATTATTAGATGATGCAAAGAAACCATTGTACCCAAATTGTAAAACTTTTTCCAAAATATCTACATTGGTAAAGTTATATAATTTAAAAGCTAAATTTGGATGGAGCGATAAGAGTTTCACTGAGTTATTGGAATTAATTCATGACATATTATCTAGTCTTAATGAAATTCCAACTTCTACTTATGAAGTAAAAAAGATGTTGGGTACTCTTGGAATGAAGTATGAGAAGATTCATGCATGTAGAAATGATTGTTGCTTGTTTAGAAAAGAACTCTCTAATGCAAATGTATGCCCCATTTGTGGTACGTCAAGATGGAAGCTTTAAAAAAATTTAAACGAAAGGGCTAAGAATATCCCAGCAAAAGTCATGTGGTACTTGCCCTCAATTCCAAGCTTTCAAAGAATGTTTCGAAGTAAAGAAACAACAAGTTTATTGACGTGGCATGCTAAAAAAAAGAAACAAATGGTTTATTAAAACATCCCAAAGATGCCCTATCATGAAAAAAAAAATAGACAATTTGTGGCCAGAGTTTGGGTCAGAACCTAGAAATCTTTGTCTTGCTCTTTCGACAGATGGGATAAATCCACATGGAGATCTTAGTAGTAGATATAGTTTTTAGCCAGTGATGTTATTGACGTACAATCTACCTCCATGGTGTGCATGAAGCGAAATTTTTTTATGTTGACTGCACTAATATCTGGTCCTAAACAACCAGAAAATGACATAGATGTTTATTTAGCTCCGTTAGTAGATGACTTGAAAAAACTTTGGAAAGATGGGGTAGAATGTTACGATGCATATGAAGAACAACGTTTCATGCTTAAAGCCATTTTATTATGGACCATTAATGATTTTCCTGCGTATGGTAACTTGTGTGGTTGTACGGTTAAAGGATATCATGCATGTCCAATTTGTGGAGAGAATACTTCATCCACTTATTTACCAAAAGGGAAGAGGATGGCATATCTCGAGCATCGCAAGTTTCTACCCTGCCATCATTCATATAGGAAAAAAAAGAAAGCTTTTAATGGTGCACAAGAATTAGAATTTGGTCTAGAACCATTTAGTGGGGAAGAAATTCTTGCAGAAACAAGTAAGTATCAATATTCATTTGGTAAGAAAAGTATCAAAGAAAAGAATAGTGGAGATAGCACTTCAACTTATTGGAAGAAAAAATCTATTCTTTTTTAGTTAAAATACTGGAAGTATCTTGACATTGTTTAGACGTGATGCACATTGAAAAGAATGTATGTGCAAATCTTATTGGCACATTGCTTGATATTCCTGGTAAAACAAAGAATGGAATAAAGACTCGATTAGATTTGATAGAATTGAACATTAGATCAGGGTTAGCCCCTCAAGTAGGAGAGAAAAAGTTTTTTTTACCTCACGCATGTTATACATTAACACTAGCTGAGAAATTGAGCTTTTGTAAGGTACTATCAGAAATTAAAGTACTTGAAGGCTATTCATCGAACATTCAAAGTTTAGTGTCACTCACAGATTTGAAACTTTACGGACTTAAGTCGCATGACCATCACGTTCTTATGCAATAATTATTACCGATAGCCATTCGTGATATTTTACCCAAACATGTAAGACTTGCAATTACTCGCCTATGCTTCTTCTTTAATGCTATATGTTGCAAGGCGATCGATTCATCTCAGTTAAAGGGTGTACAAGAGGATATCGTTGTCACTCTATGCCTCTTAGAGAAATATTTTCCTCCATCATTCTTCACAATAATGGTACACCTTGTAGTGCATCTCGTAAGAGAAGTTGAGTTTTGTGGACCTGTTTATTTGAGGTGGATGTATCCTTTTGAACGATACATGAAAGTGTTGAAAACTTATGTACGAAATAGAAATCGACCAGAAGGATGTGTTGGAGAAAATTATATTATTGAAGAGACTATAAAGTTTTGTTCTGAATTTGTATTTGGTATTAATTCTATTGGGCTAAACTCATCAACAAAGAAAGCGAATTCAAACATTAATAGAGCATTGTCAGCTGCTTTTTTTATAAGATCGAATAAGGATGAGTTGGATCAAGCTCATCTTTATGTCATTCAAAATGTAAATGATGTGCTTTCTTACGTCGAGTATGTAGATCTCCATCTTATTCTCGTTTTAGGTTACTTGATTATTCAATAATCTACTAACTTTGTCATTTATAATAGGCAACATATGGATATTTTGTCTAAGCTCAATTTTGGTAAAAATAAAAGTAGAAAGTGGCTTCAAAAAGAGCATAATCGTACATTCAGTCGGTAGTTGTCCACATAGGTAATCTCTAGAGACCTACTATTTGATGTATAATTAAATGTTAACTACTAAAATATTATGAAATATATCATATGTTGCACTAGCTCTCGAAGTTCCAAAAAATTCCATATCGCCTTGTTTGAGATTGATAGCTAATGGTGTCAAACCCCTTCCCTAGCCTTAACTCCCCAAGACCTGGAAGGGAGCGTGAGGGTACGCCAATAGTATTCTAAGACAATATTTAAATTCAACATTTCCCCCTATCTATTAAAGACTTCAACATGTTTACAACACACTATCTAACTTTCATACACATAGTTCAATTTCCTATATTCTTTATTACATGATCTGAGTCGTGCCCTGAGAATTTACCAAGTCCTGGTGTGTTAGTGGTTAGTAGACTCCTTTCTGAACGCTCCGCTTTGCTACCTGCAGGTGGGATATAAGAAAACATTTGGAAGAGTGTGAGCTACTAAGCCCAGTGAGTGGTTCTTTTAGAATAATAATCACTTTGCAAAACATATTTTTGGGAAAGCAATCACATAATCACAATTTCAGTATAATTTATGCATGATCATGTATACATTCATTCAATTATCATCCTCCAGTTCCATGCTATACATGGCGTGCTCATATCATGGACACATTATCAATCACATATAACTTTTTATGGAAACTTTCCTATAACCCATTTCTCTCGCCAATGTGCACATCGATGATTCTTGTCCCGCTAGTCATGCTTAGGTACTTGACTATATTTCCCACCGGTTGTCACCGACTATTATTTCCCGCCAACCGAGGCCGACTATATTTTCCCACCAAGCACCTTTTATTAATCATGCTAACTTATGTAATCTAGGTATAATCTCAGTTTCAATAGCAATTTCACAAATAATATCATGGCAATAACATAACATCATAAGCATGCATTTGGAACTTTACATATGCATTTATTCACATATCAACGCATAAAACTAAGTAAACACTCACCGTTAGCAAGTTTTTTCACTAAAATCACCTTAAGAATAACTTCCTGAGAATTCCTCCATATTAATGGAAATTCCTCAATTATTTTTTTTATCAATAAATAATGTCAAACTAGCCAAAATACTATTATATAATGAAAACACCAGCTTACCCTACTCCAATTTAGCCAAAATACAAAAATTAGCCTCTTTAGAGGTTATTTGGACCATGGTAGGCATCTAGGCGTTGGGCAGTAGGCAAGGTGGGCGTGTTATGCCACACAAGGGGACTGGTGCATTTGGGCATGCGTTGGGCATGCGTTGTGCTAGGCGTGATGCGCCGCACGGGGGAGGCTGCTGCGCTGGGTTGGCACGTGGGATGTGTCAAGCGAGGCGCACACGGACGGGCGAACGCAGCGCTGCGTGCGCGCAGGGTGTGGGCTGGCTGTGCGTCCGACTGACTTAATGCCTCACTAACGCAACCTTGCTTCTTTTGATCTCCAATATTCTCTCAACACACGATTTAAGTGATGGTATGAATGAATTCCCCTTGCCCAACCCTTTTATTTATAGCCATTTCAAACTCACCCCATGTTGACAACACAACTCCTATTTGTCTCACTTTGGAGATGCCAACACTTAGTCTACCCAGCCTAGCCTTAGCCTAGCTTTGAGTTGTTCTCATTTTAGCTTGCCAGCCAAAATCTCCTTTTTTGCATGAAATCTCCTTCACCTACCTTCTGCTTGGGGTGATAAGACTTCAATTGCATGAAATCTCCTTTAGCCACCTCCTACTAGAATTTTATGTGATCCTCCTTTTGCCACCTAAATTACTTAAATACTTCACATATTTCTCTACTTAAATTGTTTAAGACTTATACTCGTATACTCTTGGCATTCTCCCTTGAAGTTTTCCATCAATTAGCCTTACCTTTTATCCTTAACACATAGCAATTCACCCTTCCTTCATCAAAGTCCCACTTAGCCAACGCATGAGTTGGCCATCACCAATGCACATGATGGCCGCTCACCCTCGACGAATGGCTTACTAGGTGGTGCTTACTAGGCCTATTAAACATGGACGCATGGTGCTGACCATCGATGCATGATGTTCTGCCTAGGCGCTTGCGCGCTTGGCTGCATAGGCACTCTCGGCCGCGTAGGCGTGTCTCGCCGCAAGGGTGTGCACTTGGCATAGCGTATCGACGTATGGCTGCTCGGAAAACTCGGCAGCGCTTCGACGCATAGGATGGCTTTCCTGCTTGCCCATTCGACGCATAGGTAGGGCGCTTGTCATTCCCCATCAATGCATGGGTTGCGCGCTCGGCATACACCATCGACGCATGGGCTGTGCGCTTGTCCTTGACGCATGGTTGCGTGGTTGGCGCATGGCCTGTGCGCTTGCCTTCAACGCATGGTTTGCACACCTTGCATGCTCACTTCGATGCATGCTTGCTGCCCGTGTCCACATGGCTCATGTATGCCTTTGCGTTGGTTGTATGCAACCCTTAGCCAATTTTCAAGTCTTCTTGCTTCCATCCTCCATGCCTTCTTACGTCCAACATGTTTTAAGCCCTTCATAGCCGTTTAGATTTTTAGTCACCTTTTTGGATAATTTTTTATGTTTTTCTCCCTTTGCCCCACTATCCTTACTTAGGATTTTTTCTATTTAACCTCCCACTTTAGATTTCGTGTTAGGGTCTTACAAATGGATCTTGTCCAACTGTGGCAAAATATTATGGTTATGTGGTCAATGGTTAATAGTAGAGTTAGTATAACGGCTACCACATTGCAAGTCTCTAGTGCTAAGGATAAAAGGCTCGTCATGTCAGATATGACCTTGTATGGCGTAATACAAGAAATATGGGAGTTTAACTATCATGGATTATCATTTATTTTATTCAAATATAATTGGGTTGAGAATAGAACTGGAGTCAAAACAGACGAGTTTAAGTTTACTATTGTAGACCTCAATCGTATTGGACATAAATTAGACCCATTTATTTTAGCCTCTCAAGCAAAACAAGTGTTCAATGTAAAAGACCCTGCAAATTTGGATTGGTCAATTGTTTAAACATCTCCACAACGAACAATTGAGGATGATTTTTATGAAGATGAAATAGGAGATATGCTATAAGAGTGTGGTTATGGAGGTATGCAAAGAATGCCCAATGTTGATACATTTACTGAGATTGATGATACAACATCCACATACATTAGACATGATTGTGATGGTCGATGGGTTGATAAATAATGTATTAAACATGATATGTCATTTACCATGGTTATATGTATTTAACTATTAAGATTATATGTTTTTTGTGTGAGTATTGTTTTTTTTTTTTTTTTTTTTTTTTTTTTTTTTTTTTTTTTTTTTTTTTTGCAGATTGACATGGAAACTTCAATAAGTAGCAGGGAGGATGATAGAAATATGATCCCACAAAAACATAGCAGAATAAGTATACCGTGGCCCAACTATAATGTCTGAGTTGGCACAAATAAGAACATCTGGGCAACGGTTGACCATCGATTATAATGAACATGGACAACCGATTGGATCTGGAGCAAAGAAGATACAGAGTTATATAGAAGTTTGTGTTCGACAACAAATTCCTATAACGTATGATTCTTGGAAAAAAGTTCCAAACCATTTAAAAGACAAACTTTTTTATTGTGTAACGGTATGTTTTCTAAACTTTTAATTCATGTGCATAGTAGTTTATTAGTTTATTGTTTAATTACTTTTTTCATTGTGCAGATGTCGTTCAATGTGAACTCTAAGTCCAAACATTGTATACTAATGTCTGCATCTAGGAAGTTTCAGACTTTCAAGACAACATTGACTCAAAAGTTCATACTTCCATTTAAGGATGAACCCTCGGATTTGCAATTTTCACCCAAACAATATTCTCATATAAAGCAAGATCATTGGACATCGTTCGTCAATGAACGATTGAGTGAATAATGGGAGGTAAGTCATTCACAATAAATTACATGTCAACATTATCATTGTTTTGATAGGTAACTTCAACTAGATTTGTTGTACAGAAAATAAGTCGTGTTAAAAAAGAAAGACGTGTGAAATGTGTATATAATCACCACATTTCTCGGAAGGGCTATGTGAATCTTGCCCAAGAATTAGTGAGTTATTCGACTTAAATTAAATCTTTTATTCTAATATGTTTATGCTAATTATATATGTATGTTCATGTAGAACCTATCGAATGACCCTTCTTATCGGGCGACTTTATGGAAAGAAGCAAGAAAAGGAAAGAATAATGAATACTTTGATGAAGTTACTCGAGAATATGCCAATCGGATTGTAAGTATATATTATGCAAAATCTAAGATGACATATATATAAGTTTAAGATGATATAGATATTGTGTGAAAATTGTAATATGTTTTATAGGATTGGAAATATTGATTCTTGTTTATGGATAAATTCATAGGTGGAAGACAAATATTGATGGGCTCGCCATGTAAACTTTTTTATACTTTTTAATATAAAACAATGACGGACATTTCCTGACTCAACACGAGACATATAATGTCGTTTTTAACTTATTTGACCAAAAAAATGGATTCGACAACGAAATTTAAAAAAAACGGACAGATTAGGGCTTTAATGTCATTTAATAATTAAAAAAAATAGGCTTTAATGTCGGTTGCAACCGAAATTGAAGGCTGTGTTATTGGTGTTATTGAAGCCCTTTAATATCGGTTTAAAATCGACATTAAAGGGCTTTAATAACACTATCTTTAATGTTGGTTGCCAACCGACATTAAAGCCTGAACTTCTTCTAGTGTATGCAATCATTTAGATATCTATTATGTGATCGTTTAGTTTTTGTTATACGATCATTTAGGTTTTGTTATATGATCGTTTGGCTGACTGTTACACGAACGTGTAGATATATGTTTTTGCCATCGTTTAGTTTTTGTTACGCGATCGTTTAGATATCTGTTATGCGATCGTTTAGTTTTTGTTATATGATCGTTTTGGTTTTGTTATGTGATCGTTTAGATTTTATTATGCGATCGTTTAGATTTTGTTATACGATCGTGTTAGGAATGTCCTAGAACTCGAAGTTCGTGTTAAACATTCTATTTATCAATAATAATAAGTTGTTGATTTTGCATTCTATTATGAAAATCCAATAAACATATCCATGGTTATAGTCTGATATTTTAACTTTATGTGGTGACATAAACAGGATCAAGTTAACAGTATATAGCCTAAATTGTCTAATAAGTATATGGATGAAATTGGGTATCTCATCCTGATAACACTATTGGATGCGGCCCACTCGATAGTTGTTATAAGAAGTTGTAAAGTGCTACAAATGATGTGATCCACAGATCATTCATGTTGAGACATGTGAGTGAGGACATCTATTCAATGAGTTTGCATATAGACTAGACCACGAAAATAGTTACTTTTCTTTATAACGACCATTTACTGTTAAAACTGGCTATTTCTTTATTAAGTAACCTAGGTTAACCCGATCTTAATCCTGAGCTAGCTATGAACTTCTGTTTGTTCGGGATTATCCTTTGATCTGCATGGATGAGAGTAGTTCAACAGCATTGCTCAATAAGTCTCCCATTTTGGGGATAAGACCGAATGAATAGCTGAGGATATAGCCCTACAAAATGGAATTCACTCCTACCCGATTTAGGGTTAGCATATAGGTTGTTCTCTTAAGTACTGATTCCAGATCTTGAACAATCGGGTCCTGCCTTCTCATGATAGAGAAATGACTTGATTCATAGGTATTATGAATAAAAATTGTTCATTAGAGGGTCAATAGGAACTCAAGGAACGAGATGTATTCACAGGGGTAAAATGGTGATCTTGACCCAGCTGTGATTACGAAAAACTTGTGAAGGATCGACTTACTGATTATGGTTATATCAAGTGGACATAATATATCTACAGTGAGGGGAGTTCAACTATGGGCTATAGTGGAGTGATCCATTAGTTAAAAAATGGGGGTCAATTCGGTATAATAAGTTTAGCCAATTAATCTCGGATTGTTGGAGCCCATGATTTGTAGGTCCGCGAGGTTCTCCTACTTGCTCGTAAATGGATTAGCTTTAGAGTAGCATGATAAGTTAATTTGAAACGTTCAAATTAGAATGAAACGGAATAGGAGAATTTATATTTAAATATGATTTAAATATATGAAGGTGGATTTGTGTAAAAATTAATTTAATATTTGATATTAAATTAATTAGAATTATTTAAATAATTATTTATTAATTTTATTAGACAATTAATTTATGAAATTCATTTTATAAAATTAATAATATTTTCAGTTTTAAAGCAAATTGATTTTAAAATCATTTGATGAAAATAGAAAAATTGATAAATTGCACAAAATGGAAAAATGGGTTTTTGCATTATCATCTTCAACTAGCTCACTAAAAAACTAGTCACATTTTCTTTAATTACTCCAAGCATGAGCTGCATCTCATGCAGTCATCTTCTTTGCATGTTCACCTACAATAAATAAAGAAGATTGGAGTGGAATTGAGACATGCATTAAAAAGATTTTTATTGAAAAATTCGTGTTGAAGAAAGAGTTCTTCAAACAAACTGGTGCATTGAGCTTCTCCCAAGTTTTTCCGTTCAAGTTGTTCTTGAGTCCCACAACTCATTCTAAAGCTCTAAGAGGATAGTGGGGAAGATCTCGAGGTGGTTCACGGCAATGGAGAAGACAACTACTGAGGATCAAGATCTTGAAGAGTTCTACAAAGGTATGACTTCAAACCCTCTTATATTAAATGAGCATGCTTTAGTTTCTGCCAAAATTAGTAAATTAGAATGCTTGTTGATCCTTATTACTTCCGTTGCATGCTAATATACTCTCATAGATCGTTTATATTTTGTTATGCAATCGTTTAGTTTTTGTTATGCGATTGTTTAGATAAATTTGTGCGAATTTTGTAGAATACATATGGTGTTGTACATTTAACTAAGCAAATAAATAGCTAAGCGATCGTTTAGATAAATTTGTGCTAAAATTACATATTGTACGTATAATTAGTGCTAAAATTACATGTTGTATAGTATAAATTTTGTAGAGTATAATTGGTGCTAAAATTACATATTGTATAGTTTTGACGTACTTAAAGTTATATCCTCGTCATTCATACAGTCATGAGGTATTGTGATGAGGTTATCATACGATGGTCCCTCTGATGGTTTGGGTATATCAACAAATGGTTCGGGTGGAACGGTGGATTGCATTAGAATCGAAGGCATCACAACTGGTGGAACGGGAGCAGATGGGGTTGGAACATGGATGTTAGGTGTTGGAGAAGTTTGTAGACTTGAAGATTGTTTATATCCATGTTCATTATTGAATTGTGAAGTACATATGGGTTCACTGTTCCGATCAAACCAAGCTTCACTTCGGTCATCTCCCAAGTTACATGGCTCAATATGATCATCAAGTGAAGACATGGTATGAATTGGATTGGGTTGATTGGTTGGAATGCAATGTTGGTACATATTGTCCGTGTGTACTTCATGACTTTCATAAGGTGTAACTGATACAAATAACTGCATTCGGGATGCCTCACTTCCTTCTAAAAAGAATCTATGATCTTCATCGTCGACTATGTTAATTGAGGGAGCCGAGACTAATAGATTATAGCAACATTTGATGTGTATATCAAACATATCCAAATCAATATTCATTCGTTGGTGCATCATACTCACTAATTCACTGACTGTTATATCATTTTTGACTTTCAGATCTAAATATGACCTCCAACATAATTTCTTTCGGGCTCATCCTAATCCTCACCAAATCGTACAAAGATGTGAAGCAGCGTCATTGATCTACAATGGGATAAACAAATCATCGATAAGTGAACAATCGCTTATACATTACTAGGCGATCGTGAATAAATTACTATGCGACCGTGTATAAATTACTACATGATCGTGTCGTAAACGATTGCCTAGTAATGTATAAACGATCACATAGTAATGTATAAACGATCGTATTGTAATTTAATGCTAAACGACACTTATATTGTAATTAATGATTGTGTATATATTACTACACGATCGTTTATAATTTACTAAACGATCGTGTATAAATTACTACACGATCGTTTATAATTTACTATACGATCATATTGTAATTTATGAATGATCGTGTAGTAATTTATACACGATTGCATACTAAATGATTGCATAGTAATGTATAAATGATTGCATAGTAATGTATAAACGACCGCATAGGAATGTATAAATGATCGCATAGTAATGTATAAACGATTGTCCAGTAATTTAATGCTAAACGACAGTTATTATGAAAGAGATATGGGAGAAGAAATCGTACATTGAATGAAGGCCTGGAGAAACCGTTGAAGGGAGAAGAAATGTGGACTGAATCTGATGATGAAAGCGATCAACGAAGATGTTGGGTTGAAACTTTGAGAGAAAGCTATGAGAGAATTTCGTGGGGAGTTCGACGATAGAAAGTGAATAATGAGAGTGACGTTCCATTCTCTTCATGCTATTGAAAGAATATTAGTTGGGAATAAATATTTTGGTGGAATATTGGTGGTGTATTGAATGCACATTGAATGAAGGGCTGGAGAAATCATTGAAAGAAGAACAAATGTGGTGCAGTCTAAAGGCTGAAGAAAACTGGGGGTAATTTTGAAATTTCACATGGGCAAAAGGTCAGTGGTAGAAAAGTTTTTAGGAAGAGGTCATTGGTAGAAAGTTTTTGGGTTTTGGGTCATTTTGTGAAATTTTCCTTTTTCCCCAAAAACTTAAAATAAAGCCTTATTCCTTTTCGCCAAAAAAAAAACATAAATAATAATAATATTATGAATATTATAATAAAAAAATAGATGCCCATTGCTTAGTGTCCTAAAGGTCATGTGTCTCCATTCAGGTTGTCCATATGCCTTGTAGTAATTCATGATTGTTGTCCATATAAGTCCACATCCTACTTGCCACTTTGCCTTGATGCCGAAATTCACCTAGATGCTATGAACTTGGGAGAAACAATTAAAAAAGGAAATACAACATCCAGTCAGGACAAAGCAAAAGATATGATTCTCCTTCGTTATCGTCTCCAGAGGGATTGAAAATGAAGTATCTTACAATAAAAGATCCATGTATCTTGTGGAAAAATTTGAAAGAGATGTATAATCATAAAAAAAAAAATAGTTATTCTCTTATGAGTGGTTGAGGCTATAAGATTTCAAATCAGTAAGTGATTACAACTTTACATTATTTAAAATCAGTTCAAAACTGTTGTTATGCGGAGAGAAAATTACTGATGTTGATATGTTAGAGAAGACATTTTCTACATTTCATGTCTCAAATATGTTTCTGCAATAGTAATATCAAGAGAAAGGTTTTTAACAGTATTCTGAATTAATTTCATGTTTTCTTGTGGTCGAACAAAGTAACGAATTATTGATGAAAAATCATGAATCTCAACCAATCAGAACAATACCATTCCCTAAAGTGAATGCATTGAATTTTAAAATAATCGTGGTCGAGATCATGGTCGTGGTCGAGGTCGTGAGTTTCGGAGAGGAAGAAATAATTATTATTTTCGTAGTGATCATTCTAATTATTTAAATTTCAAAAGAACCACACAAAATGATGATCACAAAGGAAAAGCTCAAGAAGATAAAAGTTCAAAGAGTGTTGAAAATAAATGCTTCCGATGCGAATGACTGGGCATTGGTCACATACCTGTCGTACGTCAAAACACTTAGTTGACTTCTATTAATCCTCTTTGAAGGAAAAAGAAAAAAATGTGGAAGAAAATTTTGCATACCAGGATAATAACATATTTGACCCATCCCACGCGATAAATTTTGATGTGGCGGACTTCTTTAAATCTTCTGAAGAGAAGATTAGCACAGTTGGTGATAGGGGTGAGCATGTTAGACCGAAAAACCGACACGACCAACCCAAACCGATCGAAATGGAGTCGAATGATCGAAAAAGCATACAGAAGCGGTCGGCGTCGGTTTTCGATTTTTAAAATTGATTCTAGTGGCAGTCGAGGTGAGTTATTGGTGGGGTCTCGACCTGACCCGACCGACCTATTATTTAAATATATATATATATATATAATGGTATTTTAAAAATTTAGGGATCTTCATCTTCCATTCTTCCATCAGAAGTCGTGACGCCAGATCTTCTTCCTCTTTGTCCAGACTTCAGTGATCTTCTTCAGCCATCTTCTTCGTTCAACATCTTCTTCAGCGATCGTTCTTCCTTCTTTGTTCCGTAATCCATCCATACCGTTGACCGATTTCAGCCAGTCATCTTCTTCCTCTTCGTTCAGACAGACTTCAGTGATCTTCTTCCTCTTCGTTCAGACAAACTTTAGCGATCGTTCAACTAGTCGTTGCCTGCAGATCCGTATCGTTCTCTTCGTCTTTGTTTCATAAACCATACCATTGGGTTGAACGATTCCATGAAAGGGTCATTTTATTTTTGGTCAGTGTTATAAACAATTCCATATATAATAAAATATAATATAAATACCCACTTCGGCCGATTTGGGTTTGATGAGTTCTGAAAAATGTGGTCAAGTCCATAAAAGGGTCATTTTATATTTGGTCAATGTTCATAAAATGTTGTCGAGTTCTAAAAAATGTTGTGGATAGACTTTTGTTCAGTGTTTAATATTGCTAATTTACTGTTTAGTTCACAATTTAAAAAAATTTGAATTGCATAGTCTCTTTTGAAATTTTACATTTATGTAACAAATTGGGGGTGAGTGTTGGTTATTGTTCTACTGAGGTGAGGCAGTGTACATGAGGATTAGAGGCACTGTTACTCCCCTTATTATCTCTTATGAGTCATTTGTGAAACTTGTTGAGGTATTATATGTTCTGGCACGAATTCCTTATTTGCTCATGTTTTATGCATAAGATGATAAGGGTATGGGTATCTGAGTTTTTGTAAATACTTTGAGACTTGAGTTTTTGTAAAGCTGAAATATTTTGAGTTTTTATGAATTTTGTGATACTGACGTCTGACATGGTGTGGTTCAGCTACATGGATTCAACGGATATGGAATTTGATGGAAGTGCAACTGATGCTTCAAAAAATGAAAGAGATGCAGAAATGGATGCCAATACAAATATCATTGATGTTGATTCAACAAATGAGACATCAGATGTTCCAAATCCACCAAAAAGAAGAAAGGTTGTAAAAAAAATCCATGGTTTGGGATCATTTTGAGAGGCTAAAAGGTGATCCTAAAGACCCTCATGCTCAATGTAAGTACTGTGGAGTTGTCTATGCATGTCATTCTAAACGTAATGGTACTGGGACTATGAAAAATCATTTGGAAAATTGTAAAAAATACCCTTACCAAAAAAAGAGAGATCCAACCCAAATGACATTTGCTTTCAAAACTAAAGACAAAGACAATGTTGAGGATAATACGTCACAATTTGTATGTGAGACATATAGTTTAGAGAGTTGTGGGGAGTGAGGAAGCGTTGGTTGAAATGGTAATTGTTGACGAATTGCCATTCAAGTTTGTGGAGGGTAAAAAATTTAAGAAATTTATTGATAGATTAATATGTGCAAGTCAACCTAGATTTGTTGTTTTGTCTCTTGTTACTGTGGCTAGAGAAGTGCTTAAGTTGTATGTTAATGAGAAAAAGCATTTGAAAGACATGTTTGTGAACAAGAAGCATAGAGTTTCTCTCATTACAGATTGTTGGACATCGGGACAAAATATAAATTACATGGTACTAACTGCCCATTTCATAGATTCTGATTGGAGGTTACATAAAAGGATACTTAGTTTTTGTCCAATTGAGAATCATAAAGGTGATACTATTGGTAAAACCATTGAAAATAATTTGAAGGATTGGGGCATTCAAAGGATAATGACTTTGACGGTTGATAATGGAAGTTCGAATGACACTACCATTGCTTATCTTCTGAAAAGATTCAATTTTGGTGGAGAATTTCTGCATGTTTGTTGTTGTGCTCATATATTAAATCTCATAGTATGTGATGCTTTTAAGGAACATAATGATTGCATTGAAAGGATTCAATATGTTGTACGATTTATAAGATCTTCTCCAGCATGTTTTTTGAAATTTAAAAAGTGCATTGAAATTGAAAAAATTTCTTGTAAGAGTTATGCATGTCTTAATGTTCCCACTAGATGGAACTCTACATATTTAATGCTTGAGGCAGCTGTAAAGTTTGAAAAGGCTTTTAATAGACTAGAAGATGAAGACGCTTCTTATAGACACGATTTGTCACCAAATAAGCAAGATTGGACAAATGCTAAGATGTTGATTAGGCTTTTAAAGGTCTTTTATGATGTGACGTTGGAAATTTCAGGGTCTTTGTACACCACTTCGAATATGGTTTTTTCATCAGATTACAGAGGTTCATAATTGTATGTTTGAATGCTAGTAGTGCAAATGTAATGCTAGTTGGAATGGACAATAGCATGAAGGCCAAATTTGAGAAGTATTGGGGGGACAATGAAAAAAATAATCTATTGTTGTATGTTGCTATTGTGCTAGATCCTCGAAAAAAGCTAAGGTTTGTATCTTTTTGCCAAATCTATGGGAAATGTAATGGAGCAATGTTGTAGACGTCTCTTTCATGAGTATAGTACTACTTAGAGTGGGAGTGGGAGTGGGATTGAGAGTACTATTACTAATACACCAATTTTTTCGGCCTCGGAGACCATGATTGATTGTGATCCAATTGAAAAGGTGGGTGAAGACTTTGTCTATGATACAATTGATATTGATTTTGAAGGCAATGAGACTACATCTTTCGAATAGGAGTCAGAGATTGATATTTATTTTTTGGAAGCCAATGTTAAGAATAAAGGTGATTTTGACATACTTCAATGGTGGAAGATGAATAGTCATCGGTTTGAGGTTCTTAGTTGTATGGCTAGAGATATTTTGGCAATTTCAATATCTACTGTAGCGTCTGAGTCGGCTTTTAGTACAAGAGGATGTGTTGTTGATTCATCACGTTGTTCATTGGCTCCAAAAACAGTGGAGGCTCTCATTTGTACTCAAAATTGGCTAAATTCTGGTCTAATAGATCTCGAAGTTTAGCATGACATGGAAGAAGCTTCATTATTTGAAGAAGGTATTTATTCAATTGTTTAACTTTAAACTTTATTCATTTGTATTTTGTAGTTTTAACTTGTTAGTTTAAAATCTTAATGAGGTTGTCTTTCTCTTCTTAATCTTAATTATATAGGATTCAAAGCAATTATGGACAATGAAAAAGAGATTCAAGACCTTCTAGATTTTCAAAGTTGTCAGTTATCGATTAAGCATTTATCATTTGATTTTATTGTAATTTAGTTGTATTTGACAATTAACTTTTGTTTTATCGCAATTTGTTTATATTTGACAATTGACTTTATGTTGTAATTTCTAATTTGATTATATGTGACTATGTGTTATGTGACATGTCTATTTGTGACGTACACTCTCGACTCTCATATTAGTTTTGTTTACAAATATATATGTAATATGTATTAGGGGTTCTTTAAGCAATTAAGCGAAGCAAACACAATCCCAGACAATGGACATGGAGGCAGAGTACGTAGCGGCTTGCGAAGCTGTTAAGGAGGCCATCTGGTTCAAGAAGTTCCTGACAGAACTGGAAGTTGTTCCAAATATGTCTAAGCTCATTACCCTCTATTGTGATAATAGTGGGGTAGTGGCGAACTCTAAGGAGCCTAGGAGTCACAGGCGCGACAAACACATAGAGCGGAAGTATCACCTGATCCGCGAGATAGTGTTTCAAGGGGAGTGATCGTCAAGAAGATCGCTTCGGAGCAAAATGTTGCTAACCCATTTACGAAGGCTCTCACAGCTACAGTGAGGGTCACCTTCAGAGCATGGGTCTACAGGATTGCCTGCGGCTGGACTAGGGCAAGTGGGAGATTTTCTTGTATTGGGCTTTTATACCCTAGTTTATTGTTTTGTACTAGTTTTTGTACACCCTCTCTTTGCTTTAGGACAAGTGGGAGATTGCTAGGGTTGATGCCCTAAAATCTCATGTCCTATAGTTTGTAAATAGTTTGTACAAACGCTTGTGATGTAAAATATATGATATTTTACTTCACTTCTTGATTTTTCTTAGTTGTTTGTTTTATTTGCTTTACCACAAACTAATAAACCTAAAATCCCTAGTTATCTGGATGTAACTTAAGAATGTATGTGGTGACATACTGATAACGGGCAAAAATGCATGTTATTACAATGCAAAGTTATAAAACAATGAAGGATTGCGATGGTAAAAATATATTAAATTACGTCCAAAAACATTAAGTTTACAACATTGCGATCGCATGCATCCATCGCATTAAAAACAGTTAACTTATGTATTTTGTGCAGAAAATGCGTTAGCGCAAGGCGGAATTGCGATCCAAAGAAGTTAACGTCTGAGCACATTAAGAGATTGTAACCGCAAGGCTATGCAATCGTTTGCGTTCGTGAAAACCTGCTCAAGAAGGTGGCCGCATAAAGCCGGTGCATCAAAGTGAAAGCTTAATAAATCACAATGGGACAGAAAGCTGATGACTGTCGATTTCGAATTAAGTTGACAAGCCATTAATGACACTGTAGCAAGTACACTCAAACTTTTCGGTGACAATTATTTGGCACATCAGATAGAGAATTAAAGACATCACATCAGTGCAATCATTTCAGAGAAAAAGTTCATCACCTTGAAGCTCTATAAATACCAAAGGCCACCTTCATTGAAGCAATTCAGTTTTCCATTCCAGCAGAGCCATATAGAAGATAGTAACCTTTGTTCTTAGTTTCTTATACTTAGAAGGCGGAAGCAAGAGAAGGGAAAAGACGGCGGAAGATCGTCTTGGTCAGCTCGAGAGAGTGCCAAAAAGCGTGGAAAACAGAGAAAGGGCCGAGTCTTGTGAGAGCAAGAATATCTTTTGAGCAGAGTAGAGAAGAATAGTGTAAAAGCCTTGGGAAGCAAGAAATTTCTACCAGGCTCTTTATCTATCTTTCACATTGTCATTCTGTATTTTGATTTCATATATATAGCACGAAATTTGCATTTCTACATCTATTCACTCTCTTTACAATACGCATGAGTAATTAAACTTTCGAATGGGTTGAGAAGTACTTAGCTAACATAACCTAGGATCTCCATTGCATGCGATCATCTTGTCTTATGTTGCATCCATCACCCCTTTAGAGCTACTCGAGAGAGAGTCTAAAGATAGAACCTAAGACTTGAGAGAGCTAGGTTAGAATTTAGACTTGAGAAAGCAAGATTAGATCTGCATAAGCAAGAGATAGAGACTTGGAGATAAGCTCTGTTTGCCGACATGCATCGCATGCACCCTAGAGATAGGTTATGGTAGTATGCGGTCACCTTGTATATGTGTGTGCCATTCATCATCGCATAGACAAGAATAGAGGCTTAGATGTAAGTCCTATAGACATCATCGCATACATCACATGCATTCTAAAACTAGAAGCCGTAGCATTTGCATTGAGAGATGACTTGCTGTTGTATGTATGTAACATGATCGCATAACAAGAACGCAATCCTAGGAAGTGTTAGCTAACTCCCTTCTCAACCCGTTTCCCCGCATACTCATCACATCTTTCGTATTATTAACTTTTTTCTCAACTCCGCCGCATAAACTTTTTACTGTAAACAACATACCAACCAATGCATTGATTTATTCATTACCGCAAAGTAATCAAAATTTACCATCGCATACTATTTCCTTAGTCCCTGTGTTTGACCTTTGGCTTACCAGGCAACTCAGTAGGATTTATACTTGGATCTTGCTGAGAAAACTTGCATGCATAATGCACATTCCGCCATCACATTATTTACCATTATTTCATCATATAACAACACAATTTTCAACCGCAATCGAAGAAAGCAGTTCGCAGCAAAGAAGGATGCGTTCACAACCAATGCAGGTGACAGAGCAAGCTTGGGGGTTGTATCTTTCCTTGACTTTATCTATTCTAAATTTTTCACTATCGCATCGCATTTTAACATTGAAAATTTTATCATTGCATTCTCTTTAGTCGGTGCAATCATTTAGCATTGATTACTTTAGTAAGCCACCACATTATTTCTCTTTGCCAATTATGATTTCGATGATGAAACGCATGTTTCTATTTTTTCGTATATACTAGAGTCAACTTAATTTTAGAACAGTCATCTTATGAAATATTTCTAGAAGTAGTGGTCTGCCAGCTTTCTTTCAAACTGACTTTTTACGAAACTTCCTAAGAGTATCGCATGACTTCTTTCAATCTTTCAGCAATGAGAACATTGCTGCGTTTAAATTTGGGGGTGCAATATTCATTTTCAACCTTGCTATTTTTAGGCATTACAAAAAAAAAAAAATCATAACGTTCGCATGACACCCATGGGGGCAAGCCAAAACGAAGGTAGGAATAGTGATCAACACATAAATAAATGATCGCAACTCCACTGCCAAATGAGCATGAGTTTAGACTGAGAAAGAGCGCCTTGCTCGTAGTTGGATGTCCTCATGACACACGTGGGGGCAAGCCAAAACGAAGGCTAGGCACTTGGATCAGCGCAAGATCATAGAAAAAAATATATATCTAAATTACGCAAGGTTAAAAATCATTTGAAAATACTCAGTCGAAAACGTTTTTTTATATGAAATAAATCATGCGATGCCCTAGAAACTAGTAAAGTCTTTTTGAAGGTTAAACTTGTGGTCCTAAATTTTAGAAATATTTTAAGAAGAGATCTGGATAAGAATTAAGGAGATTTTTGGTACGTAGGATTTGAATAAGGCAACCTTGAGAAATCTAGGAAAGAAAAAGATGGTCGACTTTCTAAAGAAAATCTTTAGCTTATGCTTGAGGACAAGCATTGTGTTAAATTTGGGGGTGTGATAACGGGCAGAAATGAACGTTATTATAGTGCAAAGTTATAAAACAATGAAGGATTGCGATGGTAAAAATATATAAAATTGCGTCCAAAAGCATTAAGTTTACAATATTGCAATCGCATGCGTCCATCGCATTAAAAACAGTTAACTTATATATTTTGTGCAGAAAATGTGTTGGCGCAAGGCGAAATTGTGATCCAAAGAAATTAACGTTCGAGTGCATTAAGAGATTACGACCACAAGGCTATACGATCGTTTGCGTTCATGAAAATCTGCTCAAGAATGTGGTCGCATAAAGCCGGTGCATCATGGTGAAAGCTTAATAAATCACAATGGGACAGAAAGCTGATGACGATCGATTCCGAATTAAGTTGACAAGCCGTTAATGATACTGTAGCAAGTACACTCAACTTTTCGTAGACAATTATTCAGCGCATCAGACAGATAATTAATGACATCCCATCAGTGCAATCATTTGAGAGAAAAAGTTCTTCACCTTGAAGCTCTATAAATACTGAAGGCCACCCTCATTGAAGCAGTTCGGATTTCCATTCCAGCTGAGCCATATAGAAGATAGTTAGCCTCTATTCTTAGTTCCTTATACTTAGAAGGCGAAAGCGAGAAAAGGGAAAAGATGCCGGAACATCGTCCTGGTCAGCTCGAGAGAGTGCCAAGGAGCGTGGAAAATAGAGAAAGGGTCGACTCTTACGAGAGCAAGAATATCTTTTGAGCAGAGTAGAGAAGAATAGTGTAAAAGCCTTGGGAAGCAAGAAATTGCTACCAGGCTCTTTATCTATATTTCACATTGTCATTATGTATTTTGATTTCATATATATAGAATGTAATTTTCATTTCTACATCTGTTCACTCTCTTTACAATACGCATGAGTAACTAAACTTTCGAATGGGTTGAGAAGTACTTAGCTAATATAACCTAGGATCTTCATTGCATGCGATCATCTTGTCTTATGTTGCATCCATCACCCCTTTAGAGCTACTCGAGAGAGAGTCTAAAGATAGAACCTAAGACTTGAGAGAGCTAGGTTAGAATCTAGACTTGAGAAAGCAAGATTAGATCTGCATAAGCAAGAGATAGAGACTTGAAGATAAGCTCTGTTTGCCGACATGCATTGCATGCACCTTAGAGATAGATTATGGTAGTATGCGGTCACCTTGTATGTGTGTGTGCCATTCATCATCGCATAGACAAGAATAGAGGTTTAGATGTAAGTCCTATAGACATCATCCCATACATTGCATGCGTTCTAAAACTAGAAGCCGTAACATTTGCATTGAGAGATGACTTGTTGTTGTATGCATGTAACATGTGCGCATAACATGAACACAATCCTAGGAAGTGTTAGCTAACTCCCTTCTCAACCCGTTCCCCTGCATACTCATCGCATCTTTCGTATTATTAACTCTTTTCTCAACTCCGCCGCATAAACTTTTTACTATAAACAACATACCAACCAACACATTGATTTATTCGTTACTGCAAAGTAATCAAAATTTACCATCGCATACTGTTTCCTTAGTCCCTGTGTTCGACCCTGGGCTTACCAGGCAACTCAGTAGGATTTATACTTGGATCTTACTGAGAAAACTTACATGCACAATGCACATTCCACCATCGCATTCTTTACCATTATTTCATCGCATAACAACACACATCACATACAAGTGGATCATGTCTTAAGTGATAACCAAAATGGTTTGTAGTATATGGATATAGGAGGAAAACCTTATCTTGGTAATGCTACGGATGCGGCCCGCTTTGTGGAATGGTCACAAGTGTTGTGACTTTCACAGATGGTCTGATCCTAATCATTCGTGTAGGGGACATGTGAGCAAAGGCCTCCTATACAAAGAGTTTGTATAAGACCTGACCACGAAGTGTTAACGTCTCATTATATAACACTGTTCATGACAAAGACTTCACTTTACTAGGATGACCATAGGTAACATGAGTTTAATCCTGAGTGAGTTGGGAACTCCTACCATTGAAGGCGGTCCTTTGATTTGCATAGGTGCGAGTGGCCAGGTTGCGGACTCAAACCTACCACTTTGGGGATTCGTCTGATTTGAGAATTGGGAACTCAGCTACACAAGATTGAATTCACTCCTTCCCCGAAGCAGGGGCAAGTAGATAGATAGCTCCCTTAAGGGCTGATTCTAGGGCTTGAACAATGTGGCGCCACACACCTTCTCTTGGTCCGAGAGGTGTTCACACAAAGTTGGACTATGTTGTATTGTTCATTAGAGGAATCAATGGTACTTAAGAAGTGAGATGTAACTACAGGGATAAAACGGTAAATTAGCCCAGTTGTACTTACGAGCATCTGTGAAGGATCATCGTACTCATGATTGGTTGTATCCGATGGACACAGAAATATATCTGTGGTAAGAAGAGTTTAGCTGTTGATCTTTAGTGGAATGTCTGGCAGTTAACAGGTCCATAAGGTGGATCTCGTGGCTAAAGTGTTTAGTCAGCTATTCACGTACCGTTAGAGCTTCGAGTCATAGGTCCATAAGGTCCCCTTGGTAGCTTGGATAAAGTTGAGAATCATTTTTTGGGTCAGTTTGAAATGTTCAAATTGACAAGAGAGAGTTTGATTATATATGATATAATTGAACTGGTTAATTATATATGATATAATTGACTAAATGTATGAGATACATTATTTTGGAGGAAATTGGATATAAATATGATTTATATCAAGTAGAGGAGAAATTACTATAGTAGATATGTGATATCAAACTATAGGTTAAGAATACAATATGATTTTATTCATTATTTAATTAATAGACAGTTATGAGATAATTGGTCGAGAATTTCTCCTGAATCGTGCAAAAGTGGGAAGATTGATTTCAGTTCTTGTAACTGAAGAAGAAAATGAAAATTGTTTTCATTTTGTAAAGAGTTCGAAAAATTGGCTCACGGTGTGAAAACTTCACGATCGCTTAAAGTTGAGAGCCTATACGATAATGCCCATCGTCCTAAACGATCACACACCCACACACTGAACGATCGTTTACCTTTTCTAAACGATTGCTTAGCGCGCCGAGCAGACCTAAACGATCGCTTACTATTTACTAGATGATTGCTTAGTAAAACCTACAGGATCGTGTACCTTTTCCTAAACGATAAGCACTCGACTATACGATAGTCATCTACTATCTCCCACTTGCTTGTTCGTTCTACACGATCGTCCTTTCCTCCTTCCTCTACCAATTCCATCAAGGTCCACTCTTTGGATTCTCACTTCGAGAATACCGAGGGCTTCGAGTGGTGGTGTCGTCCTCGGTTGTTGTTGGTTCGTGCACTGCTGTTCATGTAGACGATCGTGATGTTATTAGGGGACTGATTTCTAGGCGATAAGAACCGTAGAGGAGTCGCTTTCGTTGGACTGAGTTCGATTGAAGATTGTTTTCAATTGGTACGTTTACTCAATCTTTTGTAATTTAATTGTTAAAGCATGCCTATAATTAGCGTTACAATGTATATCTATTTATTAGAATGTATGTGTGGTAATTCAGTCACAATGAAAATGGAAAAATCCGAACCCACTCATGGATACTCTTGTTCAAGAGTTCCTTCATGATCACCCCTAGTTGATGACACATCAAGAGTTTCTTTTTTGACTTTGAGAATATCTAGACTTAATGTTGTTGTTTTCTTTTACCTATCTTCATGTTTTTTTTAGTAACTTTTATATATTTTAAGTGTTGTTTTTATTATTGTAATTATTTTCTTTTAATGAAGAAACATGGATCATTTTCATATGTTGGGTGTTTAAAAAATGAGCAAAGAAAATCTATGTCTGGCAGGCAACGCAACTACACACACAATACTTACAAATAAAAAATAATTTTCCAAATTGACAATGCTAAAAGCAAAAGTAAATACAATATCAGCTTCTGCAAACTTGATTGAATGTTTTGGAAAAGCAAATATTATTATGCCTAGAGGAACAAAATTTACAATTGACAATGCATTATTTTCTAGTCAATTAAAGAGAAATTCTCTAAGTTTTAAAGATATACGTTGCAATAGTTATCACATATTGAGACTGATAGTAAGAATAATGTGGAATATCTATATATCATATACACTGTCTCAAATGAAAAATGTATATTGGAAGAGTTGTCTGCTTTATCTTCTGGATTGTATTATACTCATATACGAGTAATTGAAACATATGCAACAATGAACCTGAAGTTCATGAATCCGGACATATTTACAATTTGGCATGACCGATTGGGTCATCCAGGATCTATAATGATGAGGAGAATTATTGAGAATTCAAATGGGCACCCATTGAAGGCCAGGAGATTCTTCAATCTAATGAATTATCATATGATGTTTGCTCTCAAGGAAAATTAATAATTATACCATTACCAGCTAAAGTGGAGACTGAATCACCTGCATTTTTAGAACGAATTCATGATGATATATGTGGACCTATTAACCCACCAAGTGGACCATTTAGATATTTTATGTTATTAATAGATGCATCCAGCAAATGGTCACACGTGTGCTTATTATCAAGTCGAAGTCTTGCATTTGCAAGATTACTTGCTCAAATAATTAAGTTAAGAGCACAATTTTGTGATTATACAATTAAGACCATTCGTCCTGATAATGCTAATGAATTTATATCCCAAGCTTTTGATAATTATTGCACGTCAATTGGGATAAGTCTTGAACATCCAGTAGCTCATGTTCTTACACAAAATGGTTTAGCAGAATCATTTATAAAACGTTTGCAATTAATTGCAAGACCATTACTTATGAGAGCTAAGCTTCCTTCATCTGGATGGGGATATGTTATTTTGCATCCACCATCACTTGTACACATGCACAGTAGTTTATCATAAGTACTCGTCATTATAATTAGCTTATGGTCATGAGCGAAATATTTCCCATCTGAGAATTTTTGGATGTGCAATATATGTTCCAATTGCTCCACCACAACACACTAAGATGGGTCCTCAAAGGAGGTTAGAAATATATGTTGGATATGATTCCCCATCAATTATTGAATATCTTGAGCCCCTGACAGATGATGTATTTACTCTATAATTTGCTGATTGTCATTTTAATGAGACAAATTTTTCAACATTAGAGGGAGGAATTAAGAACTTGGAAAAAGAAATTACATGAAATGCATCGTTATCGTCTCATTTAGATCTCTGTACAAATCAATGTGAACTTGAAGTTCAGAAAATAATTCATTTGTAAAATATAGCAAATCAATTACCAGATGTATTTATAGATACAAAGAAAGTAACTAAGTCACATATACCAACTGCAAAATTTTCATAAAAAATTGATATCCCAACACAACAAGTTGTCACTAATGAGTCTAGAACACGCCAAAAATGTGGTAGACCATTGGGTTCCAAAGATAAAAATCCTCAAAAACGAAAAATAATTAATAGTGAAAAAGACATGGTTGAGGATGTTAATATCCATAAAGAAATTCTCGACATGACTAGCGAGGAAGGTGAAATACCTAAAGATAATAATGAAAGTTCAATAAACTATGTCATGACAGGAAAAAGATGGAATCAAACTAATGTAATTATTGACAACATTTTACGTATAATGTTGCTCTTAATATTATATCTGAAAATAAGGATCCTAAACTAAAATCTGTTGAAGAATGTTGACATAGAAAAGATTGGCTTCAGTGGAAAGAAACAATCGAGGTAGAATTAAACTCATTTTCAAAATGTCAGGTTTTTGGACCAGTCCGAACACCAGAAGGTGTTAAACCTGTGGGATACAAATGGGTATTTGTGAGGAAAAGAAATGAAAATAATTAGGTCACAAGATATAAAGCAAGACTAGTTGCATGGGGTTTTTCACAAAGACCCGGTATTGATTTTAAGGAGACGTATTCTTCGGTGGTAGATGCAATTACATTAAGATATTTAATTGGCTTGACTGTGTATAAAAGTCTGAATATGCATCTTATGAGTGTAGTCACAACATATTTATGTGGATCTCTTGATAATGATATTTATATGAGAATCCAATAAGGATTTAAGGTACCTGAAACATATACATCAAATACCCGGGAATGGTATTCAATAAAATTACAAATATCACTATATGGATTGAAACAATCAGAACGGATGTGGTACAATCGGCTGATTGAATATTTATTGAAAGAAGGATATCAAAATAATCCAATATGTTCGTATGTTTTTATAAATAAATCACAATTAGGATTTGCTATTATAACTGTATATGTTGATAACTTAAATATAATTTGAACTCCTGAAGAGCTTTCAAAGGCAATAGAATATCTTAAGAAAGAATTTGAGATGAAAGATCTGGGAAAAACAAATTTTTGTCTTGGTTTGCAAATTAAACATTTAGCAAATGGGATATTTATTCATCAGTCAACTTATACAGGAAAAAATTTGAAAAGATTTTATATGGACACAACACATTCATTAAATATTCCAATGGAAGTCCATTCATTGGGTATAAAGAAAGATATATTTCGACCTCGAGAAGATAATGAAGAACTTCTTGGTCCTGAAGTATCATATCTTAGTGCAATTGGTGTACTTATGTATCTTGCTAATAATACAATACCAGATATTGCATTTTCAGTAAATTTATTAGCTAGATATAGTTCTTCTCCTACAAAAAGACATTGGAACGGAATTAAGCATATACTCCGTTATCTCTGAGGAACAATCGATATGAGTTTATCATATTCAAATAAATCAAATTTTGATCTAGTTGGTTATGTATATTCTGGATATTTATCTAATCCACACAAAGCTAGATCTCAAACAGGTTATATGTTCACATGTTAAGGAATTGCTATATCATGGCGATCGGTGAAACAGACTATAATGGCCACTCCCTCAAATCATTATGAAATTCTTGCAATTAACGAGGCTAATCGAGAATGTGTATGGCTAAGGTTAATGACTCAATACATTCGTGAAACATGTGGCTTGTCTTCTAATAAAAATCTTCCAACAATATTATACGAAGACAACACAACTTGCATAGCCCAAATCAAAGAAGGATATATTAAAGAAGATAGAACAAAACATATTTCACTGAAGCTTTTCTACACTCATGATCTTGAAGAAAGTGATGTCATCACTGTACGACAAATTTGTTCGAAAGATAACCTAGCAAACTTATTTACAAAAGTATTACCAACCGTAACTTTTAAAAATTTGGTGCACAATATTGGAATCCGGCAACTTAGAGATCTTAAGTGATGTTTTCATGAGGAAAGTAAATATATTGTATTCTTTTAGGAGTATGTATGATATGAAAGATGTAATTTTCTTCCTTCGCTAGGGTTTTTTCCCATTGGATTTTTTCTAGTAAGGTTTTAACAAGGCATATTTCATATATATATATGGGCATCTAAGAGGAAGTATTATGAATATTATAATAAAAAATAGATATCCATTGCTTAGTGTTCCAAAGGCCATGTGTCACCCTTCATGTTGTCCATGTGCCTTGTAGTAATTCATGCTTGGTGTCCATGTAAGTCCACATCCTGTTTGCCACTTTGCCTATAAATATTGGTGGATCTTAAAATGTTATACCCATTGGTGAGAAATCCACGCCAAATTCCACTAAAATTTCCCATTGTCCAATTTTATAATTTTAGTTTTTATTTATTTATTATTATTATATTATATTTTTTCCATATCCATATTCCTGTTGTGCTCCTCAATTTCATAACAAAAAAGAAATAAAAAAAGATTAGTTCTTAGCATAGTATTAAATTCTTGTCGACATGTTGATATTTCAATCGATATCTGCATGTTTCTATAGGTTCGATATCAACATGAAAGGTGAATCGATATTTCCATTGGATCATAGAAAAATCCATAAAACATAAAAAAAAAAGCAACAAAATGTCATTAATATAAATATGATATAAATAATAGACATATTAATTTATTTAAAGATCATAAAATGTTTATTTACTAATGTCAATTTATTTTTTGAATTTGTTGTTTTTATAATTTTTCCAGAAATATCCATCGAAATCGATATTTTCATCGAAAGGTCCATAAAATTAAGAGCTCAATATTTCCTTCAACATCGACATTTAAACCTTGTTCTTACCATAGTATTAAATTTTCATCTACATGTCAATATTTCTATGTTTCCATGGGTTCGATATCGACATGAGGGGTGAATCGATATTTCCCTTATATCGTAAAAAAATCCTAAAAAATAAGTAACAAAATGCCACTAATGTAAATATAATATAAATAATAGACATGTTAAATTGTTTAAAAATCATAAAATGTTTATTTACTAATTTAAAGTTTTTTTTTTTTTGAATTTTTTGAATCTATAATTCTTCCAGGAATATCCATCGAAATCGACATTTATCAATATTTCTATCAATTTTTTGTGAAATTAAAACCTCGATATTTTCATTGAAATCGACATTTTAAATCTGGGTTCTTACTCGAGATAGAGGAGAGAGAGAATCTAAATTACTTTTTTTATGTGTATAACTTCTTTTTATGTCTTTTGAATGACTTTTAATTAATGTGTGGATTTTACTTTTAAGGTTAAAGTAAGCATTATTAAAATACACAAGGATAAACTTGTTCAAAAAAATTCTTCATTCGTACTTCTAAATATATTGTACATATAGATTATATATATAGATAATTCTTTAATCTTAAATTGAAGTGCACCTAGATTTTGTGCATGTGATTCTTTTTTAAATTTACTTTTAATAGGAGTAATATACTATCTCACAAATTAAATTCTACAAAATTTATGAGATATTTGGTAGGCGACAAAATTAAAGTTAATTCGCAAGATATATATACAAATATTCTTTTGTTTTAACTTTTTATTTATTAATAATAATCTATTTTTAATATAATGTTTTAAGAACTGTACCCATTTTGAAAAAAATATATACTACTATTAAAATTAAATTTTAAAAAGAAAAATCACGTGCAATGCATGTGCACAAAATTCAAGGTGAACTTCAATTTAAAATTTAAAAATACCTATAAATATCTCACAAATTAACTTTAATTTTGTCACCCACCAAATAACTTTCTCCCGCACTAAGTGTCTGATAAAACAAAAACATATTTATCAAAATAAAATGTTATACAAATTCTAGGTAACATTACTTTGTAAGTAATATGAAAAACTTAGTGTGATAGATTATTGTAAACTACCATGCTATATAATCTTAAACTTTGAGAATGATGGAGTTGAAAAAGAGGAAGAAATACAAAGTAAGAGAAGATATAAGCTATTTTATCTTTGTAACAAAGAAAATATTGCACTTTTATATCGTTATAAAATGTAAAAAGATTACAAAACTATCAAGATTCCAAGACTTTTGATTAGAGATGTCCAATTTTTCCACGAAGACGGGACCCTTCGAACGGGGCGGGGATTCCTCGATTAGGCAGGAAATGAGGAAAGGAGTGGGAAAAAAATTTTTCATGAGTTAAACGAGGACGGGCCCGTCCTCACCCCCACCCCGTCCCCGTCCCGTTCCCTGTCCCCGCTCCGATTAGCTTTTACATATTTATTAAGTATAATTATCTAATGTTATGTTATTATTACTACTATATAAATATTATATTTAAGTTTCAAATTTGATTATTTATTGAGAAAGATAATGAATATGTTTCAATTGAATATTTAAACTTATATCATATATGTGAATAATTTGATTTATATTTATTACTTTCTACTAAAAAAATTAATTAGTTTTTTTAGGCCAAAATCCGAGTAATTTATTTTAAATTCAAATTGTTATGTAAAACCAACCATAATAAATAATTTAGTGAACAAGTTAATTATTTAATTAAAATTTGCTCACATTAGTGGTTTAAATTAATTGACTTTTTACACAAAAAAAAAAGTAACAGTAAAAAATTCCCCGCGGGAACCTGATCCTCGCGAATTCCCTGCAGGAAAATCCCCGCCCCATCCCCATGGGGATTTTCACGAGGATAGGGAATGAAAGGGGGAGGGGGATGGGTATGGAGAATTGCATCCCGGCTCCACCCCACCCGTGGACATCTCTACTTTTGACATTCCATTTTTATTTATATAATAGTTTGCTCAACCAATATAATATTTGTAACTTAATCTAATACTTGGAACTTAAAATAAATTAATTGATAAAATTAATTCTTGAAATAAAATAAGAAAACCTTTTATAATTAAAATTTGAAATTAATAGTTTTTTAAATAATTGTTTTAGAGAGGAAATTTTTAGTTGATGATAGGTAATTAAAATTTAGAATGGGAGGTAAGAATTTAGATGGAAAAGAGAGAAAAATATATTGAATTGAGAGACACAAGTGTAAAATTTGAGAGGGGTTTAGAAATAAAAAAAAAAAAGAAGTAAAGTTAAAAAGATAATATTCATGAATTATATTTCAAAATTTTCATATTTAATATCATTTTTAATTAATTAATTTATTTTTTTTAACAACAATTTATGGTGGAACGTGTGTCTAATTAAATGAAAGTTCTTTAACTATATATATTTTTATGATTTTTCATATCTAAATTATTATATTTAATTGTTTTATTCGTGTCTAAAAAATATTGAGCATTTTATTTATATTATTTGAACTTGCAATGATGGGTTTTATTTTAGTTCTTTTATTAATATTTCAAATTGTCGGAAGAAAATAGATTATATGAAAAAAAGATTATAAACCAATAATAAACCAAAAAAAAAGTACAATGAACAATTTTTCGTTCGGTATAATGGGGTAAAAAGTACCCTGAATAATTTTTCATTCATTATAATGTGGTGATAATTGCTTATAATTGTTATAGTTAACCATATCATAATTGATTATAGTCATCAAAAAACCATCCTAACAATGAAATCTTTGTATGGTTTTCTCTAAGACATTTGTTATTGTTGTAGTTGAAGAAGTATTGTGGCGTGTTGCGGGTGGCTCCAATCTTGGTTCTCCTATTAAAAAAAAGAAACACAAGCACATCCATAAGAAAAATATATAATTGGGACTATAAATAGATAGAAGAATAAAATAAATTAAGAAATTACCTCAAATATTTGAGACATTTGAACTTTGCATTTCTTTTATTTACATTTCTATGAAAGAAAATAAAGAAGTAAAGAAAAATTTACACATAAACATATCTATAACAAAATTAGATACAATAGAAATGAAAACTAAAGGAGGTGAATGATTAGGTGAGATAACAAAGATGATATAACCTACTGGCTTTTGATATGAACATGAATGAAAGAAAGGAATGATAAGTAATAGATGAATGAGAGAGAGGAAGATAAGTAATGAGAGGATTAATTATTATTAGAGAGAAAAGTAGACTTTTGGAGGACGGAGATGGGGTATTTCGGGGTAGGGGAGAGAAGGAGAGGGGTAGTCGGTAGAAAGAGGGTATCATGAGGTTAATTGAGGTATTTTTATATTATGCAAGGATAAAAGTGTCTAAAAAATTTATTTCTCATTCGTACTTTTATATATACTAGTTTTTAACACGTGCCTTATACGTGACATTTACATTTTATTTCATTAAATTAATAATAATTTCATTTTATTTTAACATAAAATATAAGATTGGTTATATTTACAATTATACAAATTATTTATAAAGTAATATGTACTTTTTTTTTTAAAAAAAAAACAACACAACTTCATAATGCAACAAAATACTCTTCCTCATTGCATTGATAAATAAAGTTATCATGATCGGCGGCCATTAACCAAAGCACAACGCTCACAAAGCTTTTAGTATGCATTCCAATAATAATAAAAAAAGAACTTACTATCTGGTTGGAAAAGTACCAAGTGCTTCTATTCATATTGTTTTCAATATTGCATTTATCCGAAAAAGTATAAGAAAAAATATACACCCATGTAAAAAACTGTGTACTATATGTTATTAAGCATTCGAGACACTAAATCTAGAAAATTTTTAATGAATAAGCATAAGTGAGTGCATATTAACAAACCCAAACCTTTCATTTTTGTTGAATTCATTGAGAAAATAACTTTTTATATAATGCATTTTTTTTTACCTCAACTATTTATATAGTGTTGGTAGTGGAGATAGTTATAAAAAAAAAAAAAAAAAATCTTAGAGAATCATAAAACTTTTGACATTTTCCATAATGAGTTATAAATTAAGATAAACACATAAATTTTTAGATCTAAATCATTGAAATAAATTAAGATACCTTTTGTATTCAAAGGTTAATAGTTGAGATGAAAATTTATGGATGGGTGGGAGAGAGAAATGTGGAATTGAGAGATAAAAAATAGTGGAGATTTATTTATTTATTTATTTACTTAGTGAGAAGAGTGGAGTTATGTTGAGAGAAAATTGTGAAATATTTAAATAGAACATTGGATAGTGAAACTTCCAAATTCATGTACAATTTTTCTCTTCTTTCCTTTGCTTTTTTGGGTAGAAAAATTAGAAAGTCCATTTTTTTTTTTTTAAAAAAAAAGATATAGTTTTAGGAGCAAAAAGATTGATAAACTACTAATATATCACAAAACTTTTAATATTCAAGGTAAATCATAAAAATTATAATTAATTGTAGGAATGATTTGTTTTATTCTTAATATTTTCATGTTCTAAATAATTTTTACATTCTTCTCATAATTTGTCACTTTTATGAATTTGTTTATTTTTTTAATAAGTATTTAACTATAAAATATTTCAAAATCATAAATTTTAAAATTGATTTTTGAAACAAAAATTTACAAATGTTTTTATTAAGCTTTTTCATGTTCTAACTTTTGAAAATCTTAATTTTTTTTTTTTTTTTTTTTAACCTTTTATGGATGCATTTAAGTTATTAGTTCCAATGTATTTAATAAGTATCAAAATTCTAAAATGTTTACATTTAAATTGGAATTAAAATTAAAGTAATTAATCTTAGAATTAATTAAATAAAGGATGCAGATGTGAAAGGATTAATTACAAAGAAGTGAAAATTATTGTACGAGTAGATACATTTTTAAATATAGGGTTTAATTAAAAAGAAGTGAAAATGATTATATTTATATGTGAGTAGATACATTTTTATTTAAATACATATATACTTATGACATTTTGTGTTGAAATATGAAAATAGTTGAATTTAATAATATAAAAAGTAAAGTAAAGTAAATGTGAATTATTTTATTTTTATTTTATTTTTGAAAGAATGTGAAACAATTGTATTAGTTATTGTATCTTCAATTTTTTACTGCTTCTTTAATTTCAACAAATAATATTAACCATGGTTCTTATTTGCGTAAGCTATCTAATAAAAAATGACATAAATATGTGCTCGTTGATGATTAGTTATGAAACCGTTATCATCTTATAAAAATAAATGCATGCTAAAAATATAGAATGAGATGGAGAAGGAATTATTACCCCAATTGAGTACGAAAATTAATATGATTTCCATTCATTTTTCTTTATTCATTTTTGTATCTTATCCAATTTATCTGATTTCTTCGCTCTTTGTTTAGTTACTTTGATCTTGTTTGTCTCGTTTCTGAGGTCTCCAGATTGTAGGGTGTTTTTTTGTTCTTCTAAATATTTTGTTATTTGTTTGTATTGTCCTTTTTGTTGGTTCTGTTTTTTTACCACTGTGCGACTTTGTAGGTGCTTTTTTTGTGATGGTGCCTTGATCTCGGATTGTAAGATCCCTCTTATTATTGTATAATAATATTACCTATTCAAAGATAGAAGAATATATATATATATATATATATATATATATATATATATATATATATATATATATATATATATATGATTGTATTTCAATAATAACAATAATAATAACAACAATATTATTGAAGGTAGAAGAATGTCAAAAGTCACAAATATGATAATAACATATAATAATGCATATAATTTGTTTTTAGAAGATAATTATACACTTCTAATATGTGAGAGTATTAAATAGTTTTGAATGTAGGGATTAAAAAATGACTTGTTAGTGAATTAATTATTAAATTAAATTTAATTATTTGTAAAAATTGGAATGAGAGAGTGTCACATCCCCTCCTATATTAACCACCTAATCTAGAAAAAAGTGTGAAGATGCTAAAAATCACCTCCCCTGATGACATTTAGAATCCAACTAACCAACTCAACCTGTATCTGAACCTAAACAGTTACACAATGATAATTTAATACATTTAATTCCCGCTCGACATATTCCATTTCATGACATTCATAATCACATTTCATAGCTTTCCCATCTCCTATTACATATAAACCATCAATAAAGTTTATGTATTACAGAAACACTTTTACAACTATACAACTAAACAATTGCTTTTGTCTCACAATCTCCAAACTCAAATACATATGGTTCGTGATATGCAAACTATTTATAACAAGACTTCAAGACATGAAGACCTACAATGTAGCAGGAGACCCTCGTCGTGTGGCAATAGACAGCTCAGCTTGGATCCAGAACTTTATTACTACCTGGGGGGAGAGGAAAACATAAAACATTGAAAAACGTAAGCTAATTCCTAGTGAGTAGTAAATTTAATATAAACATAAATTTTCTCTTTCTAAAACAAAGTTGGTTAAATCATTCAGTAAATCATTGACAAAGTATAAAAGATTCAGTAATATCTCAAACACGTGCTAGTAAAACAATGGCATGATCTTATATCATAGAAAGCACATTATAAAGCATAAGAAGATATCAGAAAACTACACCAACTTTGTTCTCAAATACTCGTTTACAACGGCGGGTTACTTTAGACAAGGAATGCCCCCCACGGTGTAAACCAAATAACAAGGTCATACGTGCATGCAGAACTGCCTCCAAGGCTAAACATAGATACACACCATATGCCTAGGTAGTTCTGGCCACATCTGACCCCAGTAACTCCCGGATAGCCTGGGTGGCATTACAAGCGCAGGTTCCTCTAGACTTCCCAGTATATTCTGGCCACATTTGATCCCCCCTCCCCTCCCTCCCGATTGCCTGAGCGGTGCTACTAAAGCACATTCAAATAGCATAGGAAAATAATCATCTCTCAAATACAAGAATTAGTAGTTTGAAACCACGCTTTTACAAACCATTCAACATTCTTAAACCCACCACCAAGAGGTTTTCTTACGAAACCATACAAATCATAATAAAGAAAAATTAGGTTTCAAACTATATTCTAATAAATCTAGTTCATATAAAATTCCTAAGAGTTCAGAAATCATGATCCAATGCATTTCTAAAATAATAATCAAGTAAAACAGATCATGTCAACACATTTCACAAATCATAGCGTACTATCATACGTATATATTTTTATATCAAAATACTTAAAATAAATCACTCACTGTTAATTGACTTCTCCTCAAATTTCTAGTTCCTTCAACTCTATTTATCTTGAAATTATATTGATAATCTCCTAGTTATCCTTCGTGTAACGACCCGACCTCTTAGGACTCAAGTTAGGCCGTTACTAAACACATTCATGTATGAAACTTAAAGCGACATCCTTTTATAGCGAAATAAATGCTAATTAAATAAGTTGAATTCAAAAGACCTTAATTAAATTCAGATATTAAAGCAGACGATAGGGTACCCATAAATCATAAATGATAATAAATAGGTCTGAAAACAAATTTTAATAGTAAGTTTCAAACATCAAATTGAAAGTTCAAAAATATGGAAAGAAATCTAAATATCATGAGCAGAAGCATAAAACTGGTCCCCAATGGCTCGTTCAAGGATTCCTCTTGTCATTCGCCAGTGTGTCCTTACCCTTACCTAAAACAGAAACATGAGAAAGGAGCGAGTATAAAATACTCAGTAAGTAACTCCACTACTGAGGTCAGGCTAGGCATCTATGTCCTCTAGATGCCTACCTCTGGGGAACGTATAAACTGCTTTAGTCCTCATGGGACACATATATACATGAAAAACTTATTTCTATCCTTCTGTAGTTAAATATGCCCACTACTTCTAGTAAGTCCCGTAGGACCCACAACCTCTGGTGAATCCCGAAGAAAACACAATCTCTTACATACCCATGGTTATGCATACACCTCTTTCGTATACACATAACAATCCACTGAATGTGTACCTCTTTCATACACCTGGTTATGTATACACCTCTTTCGTATACACCTCTTTCGTATACACATAACCCACTTAGTGTGTACCTCTTTCGTACACCTGGTTATGTATACACCTATTCCGTATACACATAACCCACTGAGTGTGCACCTCTTCCATACACCTAGTTATGTATACACCTCTTTCGTATACACATAACCCATTGATCGTGTACCTCTTTCGTACACCTGGTTATGTATACACTTCTTTCGTATATACATAACCCATTGAGTGTGTACCTCTTTCGTACACCTTAGATTCTCTCTATGAATGTAGGGATGCATACCTCTTTCGTACGCATGGTTATGTCTACACCTCTTTTGTATACACATAACCCACTGAGCGTGCACCCCTTACGTACACCCTAGTACCCTCTAGGTATGTATCACTTTCATATACACCAGCCTTAGTCCATCTCTTTCATGTACTAGCGCCCTTGGACATGCACCACTTTCATGTGGTCACATAGTTTGGAAAGGAAAAGAGATTGCATCTAACTTCATATCACATAAAACATTCACATAATCATGAGTCCTCTAAAATCTCCCTATCAAGGTGATGTTAATTAACCTCAACATGCGTAATTAATCTAGTGTTAATGGAGTACATCACTTTCATGCACTAAACTATGTAAACAATCAAGTATTCGAAATTTCATAATATATAGTACGGTCTACACATTCTCATAATAAATCACATAACTATATGAATCAGCAAATGTCGAATCCTCATTTAACTTTAAGACATTCTGGTAGGAATGCCACTTAACTTATACTCATAAAATTCTAAATCATGCTCATACATGATCATATTCAGATATATTACCACATGAATCATATATCCTTCCTAAACAGTCCATTTCAGTTGCAGGATCCTCAATATTAAATCTATAGTTTATTGTCTGGCACACTGGCAGTTACAGTAGTAATACCTCAAAATTAAATCCAAGTAAACCCAAGCAAACTTATCTAAACTTTGAAACAAGACCAAACTTTTAACAATTTTTCTGCTGAAATTAAATCTCCATCTTGCTGGGCAACACCTCTAAATCCTCCAAATCTTGAATTCAATGCCCATTCTAGCACAAGACAGTGGCTTGCCAGCGGTTGACGACTACAAACATGTGCGACAGTTGGCGGATGGCTAAGCAACGAGCGGCGCACAGGTGAGCTTTGGTTGGCGAGGGACGGATGAAGAGGCGGATGGACAGAACTTTAGATCTGACGCGTGAGAAAACTGATGGCGGTGCGAAGGCTAGCGACTTCAGATCTGACGGCATAGGACAACCGGAGATGTTGGACAACGAGCGGCGCTAGGGCTCGACGAGCGATGGCTTCGGACAGGGAGCGACCAACGGGTTTCACGAGGGACTAGGACAGGGGAACGGTGGCATCTGGCTTGAGGTGCGGACGGCTGACGGCTTCACGAACCAAGCGGCGGCGTCCCACGAAGAGGGTCGGTGAGAGGAGAAAAAAAGAGAGTTTTAGGGGTCCGGCGACTTGGAGATCGTGAGGAAGGAGAAGGGAAAAATTGATTTTATAAAATAATAATAATAACAATAATAATAATATAAACTTAAAATTTAAAAGGAAATAAAATAAATTTTTATTTCATCTTTTCCTTATTCTACTTTATTTTATTACTTTCCTTTCTTTTCATACACAAATATATATATATATATATATATATATATATATTTAAAACCTTTTACTTTTTCTCTTAGATCCAATTTCAAAATTAAACCAACTTTCTTGATTTAAATGAAAATTTTGACATTAACTTAAATATCAAATCAATGCGACATAAAATCCAAATTTTCCTTTAAACAAAAAATCAAAATTCAAAATTAACAAAATGTCCTCAAATTTTACGAAAATATAGAATTTGAAATAAATAAATAAATAAATAAATATTTGGGATGTTACACTCCGTATGACCAAATTATTTCATAATTAACCTTCAAATATAACCAATTTCACTTAAACTTCCCTAAAACCCTAATTTGATTCAATGTAAAGTTTATTCGCAATTTGGTCCTTTAATTACTTTAGAACTAACTTAAGATCCCAAAAATTAATCTCCAATAAGAATTAATTTCACTTCAACTTTTTCTTAAGCCTTAGTCTTGACAATTTTAGGATATCTCTTCCAATTTAATCCTAATTTCCCTTCCAATTTAACACTAACCACAACATAGAAAAATACATTGCAAAATGGGAAGAGCAAAAGTGAAATTCTCCCATTGTAGAGAATTAAATGAAAAATTCGTGAGCATACATCATAACAATCACGATAGGATGAGAATTGAACCAAATCATTAACTTGAAGGAAATCAGACATGAGGATTTCCATGAGCAGCGGAAGGATCGTTTCAAATTCCATTAATTACAGTCTTAAAACATCATTTTGAATGTCTCTATTTCAAAACCGAATGTGAAACTTTGGTTTCATTCGACTCCTTTATGGAAGATGAAAACTAACAGGTCATGCACAACACGAAATTACAGCATGTTTACAAAGAATATCAAGGGATAGAGTATGCATACCTTTGAAGAAACATTCTTCAAACTCCCTCGATCAGTCTCGAAGCGTCCACAACACAGTAACACGAACGCAACGACCGGTGCATAACATGATCAACAACGTTAAGGAACTCTTATACAAGAGTACCTATGAGCGAAAGCGGATCTTTTCAATTTTATTGTGACAGAATTTTCACACATACATTCTAACATACAGATATGCATTGAAAACACTAATTACTGGCATGCTTTAAAAGATATAAATAAAAGACTGAGAGAACGTACCAGTTGGCGAGTTTCTTCACAAGAACTCGGTCCAACGTGAGTGAAATCCTCTCACTCTTTCTCGTCCAGCAAGCAATCGCCTAACACCACCACAGTCATCTACATGATCAGCAGCGCACGAACAACAAGCAACCGGAGACGATACCACCACTCAAAGCCCTCAGTATTCTCAGAATTTGATGGAATTGGTAGAGGGGAGGAGGAACAACAATCGTGTACTATGAAAAAGCAAGTGGGAGATAGGGAAGACTATCGTATAATCGGGTGCTTGATCGTTTAGGTCAGGGTACACGACCGTGTCGTAGATGCTAAGCGATCGTCTATCAAAAGGTAAGTGATCGTTTAGTTATGCTCGATGCACTCGATGCGCTAAGCGATCGTCTAGTAAAGGTAAGTGATCGTTTAAGAAATCGTGGGTGATCGTTTAGGAAAAGTGTGTGTGCAATCGTTTAGTTAGACGGGCGCTATCGTATAGGCTCTTAACAACTAAGCAATACAAGACTTTCACACCGTGAGTGATCTCTTGCGTGTCTTTTTCATATATCACTTGCAAAATGAAAACTATTCTCATTTTATTCTTCAGTTACTAGAACTGAATTAAACTTCCCACTTTCGCACGAGTCCAGAGAAAACTTCGGCCAATTATCTCATAACCGCCAAATTATTAAAATAATGAATATAATCATATTATATTCTTAACCTATAGTTTGATATCATATATAAACTATAGTGTTTTCTCATCTACTTGATATAAATCATATTTATATCCAATTTCCTCTAAAATAATGTATCTCATAAAAGTGTTTCAGAAACACCTTATGGGGACATGCATTAGAAACTGCAGTCTATATTTTGAATAACGTTCCCTCTAAAAGTGTTTCAGAAACACCTTATGAGCTATGGAAAGGGCGTAAGGCAGTTTACGTCACTTTAGGATTTGGGGATGCCCAGCACACGTGTTGGTGCAAAATCCTAAAAAATTGGAACGTTGATAAAAAAATATGACTATTTGTATGTTATCCAAAAGAAACAAAAGGTGGTCTATTTTACGATCCTCAAGAGAATAAGGTATTTGTATCGATAAATATCACATTCTTAGAGGAAGACCACATAAGAAGTCATCAACCTCGCAGTAGACTAGTATTGAATGAAATTTCCAAAGACACTACAGATATAACTAGTTCATCTACTAAAGTAGTAGATAAAACTAGCACATCTGGTCGGTCACATCCTTCTCAAGAGTTGAGAATGTCTTGACGTAGTGGGAGGGTTGTTTATCAGCCTGAACGTTACTTGGATTTAACAGAAACAAAAGTCGTCATACCTGATGACGGCATAGAGGATCCATCGACCTATAAACAAACAAGAAAAGATGTGGACCGTGATCAGTGGGTCAAAGCCATAGACCTCGAAATGGAGTCTATGTACTTCAATTCTATCTGGGAACTTGTAGATCAACCAAATGATATAAAACCAATTGGTTGTAAGTGGATCTACAAGAGAAAACGAGACCAAGCCGGTAAAGTACAGACTTTTAAGGCTCGACTTGTGGCAAAGGGTTATACCCAGAGAGGGAGTGGACTATGAAGAAACTTTTTCTCCTGTTGCCATGCTTAAGTCGATTAGAATACTCTTATCCATTGCCACCTTTTATGACTATGAAATTTGGCGGTTAGATGTCAAGATAGTCTTTTTAAACGGCGATCATGAGGAGAGTATCTATATGGCTCAACCAGAGGGGTTTATTGCATAGGGTCAACAACAAAAGGTTTGTAAGCTTAAAAAATCCATTTATGGGTTGAAACAAGCTTCTAGATCTTGGAATATAAGATTTGATACTGTAATCAAATCTTATGGCTTTGAACAGAATGTTGACGAGCCTTGTGCTTACAAGAAGATCGCAAATTCTACTATAGCGTTCTTAGTTTTATATGTTGACGATATTCTACTCATTGAGAATGAAGTAAGTTACCTAACCGACATCAAAAAATGGCTAGCAACGCAGTTCCAAATGAAAGATTTGGGAAATGCGCAGTATGTTCTCGGGATTCAGATTATTCGGAACCACAAGAACAGAATACTAGCCATGTCTCAAACAACTTATATAGACAAAATGTTATCTAGGTATAAGATGCAGAATTCCAAAAGATGTCTGTTACCTTACAGATATGGAATTCATTTGTCAAAGGATCAATGTCCTAAGACACCCCAAGAGGTTGAGTATATGAGATGCATTCCCTATGCTTCCGCAGTAGGGAGCCTGATGTATATAATGTTATGTACTAGACTTGACATGTGCTACGCTGTAGGGATAGTCAGTAAGTATCAGTCCAATCTTGGATATGATCATTCGACTACCGTTAAGAATATCCTCAAGTATCTTAGGAGAACGAGGAACTACATGCTCGTGTATGGTACTAAGGATTTGATCCTTACTGAATACACTGCAAAACATTGCTGGTCATTTTACAAAGGTCCTCACGGCTAAAATGTTTCAAGGTCACCTATAGAATCTAGGTCTATGAATTTTGTAAACTAGGACAAGTGGGAGAACTTTTGGATATATGCCCTAGTCTATTGAATTCATGTGTTTATTGTACCCACGTGTTTCTTTTCCTCACTTAAATTCAACATTGTGATACTCCACTAGGAGTTTGGTCCAAGTGGAAGTTTGTTGGATTTTATGTCCTAAAACTCGTAGTTTGTAAATTGATAAACATATTCTGTTTTGTTTTTCGATAAAATTGTTATTAAAATTGTAATCTTGAATCCAATAAACTAAGGTCTTGAGGCTATTTAAGGTAGACTCGAACTTTATGTGATGACATAAAACATGGATCAAGTTCGAGTATATAGCCTAAAAGGTTTATAGTATAGGGATAAGGTTGGGCGCCTTATTCTGGGGACACTATGGATGCGGCCCACATTGTAGTTAGTACAAACGATGTGATCCTGAATCGTTCATATAGAGATATGTGAGTGGGGGTATCTTATGCAATGAATTTGTATAAGACTGGACCACGACTTAGTCACTTTTGCTTTATAATACCGTTTACTGTATAAAACTGACTAATTCAAATTTGATGACCTAGGTAACTCGATATCAATCCTGAGCTAACTATGAACTCCTGTTTATTCGGGATTATCCTTAGATCTGCATGGGTGAGAGCAGCTAACAGCGCTGGCTCAATAATCCTTCCATTTCAGGGGTAAGATCGGGTAAATAGCTGGGGACATAAACGAACTTCACTCCTACCCGTCTATAAAGGTAGTAGACAGGTTGTTCCCTTAAGTGCTGACTTCGAAATAAGAACAAGGGACCCCACCCCCTCACTAGGATGAGAGGGACTCGATTTATTAATTGGACCACAAATCAATTATTCTTTAGAGGTTCAGTGGGATTGAAGAAACAAGAAGTGTTCTCAGGGGTAAAACGGTATTTTGACCCAGCCAAGACCACGAATAACTTGTGAAAGATTGACTTACTGGTTATGGTTATATCAAATGGATAGAAATATATCTACAGTGAGGGGAGTGCAACTACGAGACTTTAGTGGAATGACCCATTAGTTAACAAATATTGATTAATTAGGTTAAAGAGTTTTACCGGTTAATCTCATATTATTGGAGCCCATGATCTGTAGGTCCATTAGGTCCCTCTGCTAGCTCATATGGATTAAACTTAGAACAGTATGTTGGATTAATTCGAATTGTTCGAATTAGGAAAAGGGATTAAAACCGATAAGTATATGTGATATCGCTGTCGGTTTTTTATATGGCACTCTATATTCAAATGTGATTTGAATTTTGAAAATATGAATGTAGATTCATGTTCGGAAGATCAAAATTAGTCAAGTGGTTCTAAACTATAAAAAGTCAAAGGGTTGATTTTTTCACGAGGGAAAGTCAAAGTTTGACTTTGACCAAATTGAAAAAAGACCATTTTGCCCTTGACTAAGAGTTAGTGCAATTATCTAACATTTTTGTTGGATAATCCTACTAACTTAAGTGGACTATGTGTAAACATTATAGAATGACACATAGCCCACTTTGGTTTAGTGCTTTGTGAGGTGTTGATCTTTGGTGAGTTTTTACATGCATTAGATGCATGTAATAGTTTTATAAAAAGAAGTTTTCTTTTGAAATAAACTTCTTCTTTTCTCCTTTAAGCAAGCTAATTTTTTATAATTTTGGTTTCCAAAATTCTCACCAAAATTTCTCCTTTCTTTCACACATTAACCTTGAACCACCCTTTCTTCTATTTTTCATTCCTTAATTCACCGGGTCCCACAACTCGATTATGAGTCCAGACAATAGCAGGTAAACTCTAGTGGTGGTCTAGAAGAGTTTGAGTCGAGATTCAGCGAGAAAAAGAGTTTTTCGAGAGCTACAAAGGTTGTATTCTATCCCTTTTAGGTTATTGTTTTTTATACATTTGTATGCTAATTTCCTTTTAGTTAAAAGAAATTAGAGTGTAATTAGATCCTTATTTCGCTGCGTATGTCTTGTGTTCCATCAATGGCATCGCTTGGCCAACCCACACCATGCGTCTATCATGGTCTGGCCTTACACCAACGCATCATGGAAACCATAAACTCATGCGCCTATGCCCTAGCTCCAACACATAGTTGTCCTTGGCTTCAATACTTAGCCTCACACAACCCCTATAAGCCTTGTTCACAAAACACACAATGCCACATGCATCAATTTCCTATACTAATGCATGCTTACTCTTGGCTTCTATACTTGGCAATTTTTCACTAGCTAAGGCCAACACAAAGCCAACCGTGAGTTCTATTTCCATACTTAGAATTTTCTTCTTCCTTTTCTCTAACCTTTTTCCTACAAGGTAAAATTAACTTATACCTTGTTTATCTCCTTACTTACTAGCTTAAGTGAGGAAAATGGGATTTGGGTTTCACAATATCTCAGCGAAAAATCGATCAGGGAGGGAAAAAGATCAAAGATTAGAGAGATCATTACCCACTATCAGCGACTAACGAAATGCACGACAACTCAATTAACCGTCGACAGTGGGCGTTCGATCGTTGATGTCAGGCGATAGCGTTGGATCGGCTAGAGGCAGATGGTAGATGGGTTTAATGCACGATGACCTAGATGATAGAAGATCTGCTCGGAGGAATAAAACTTCACGTGATCGAGGATGGAAGGTGTCACGATCGCTCTTTCGGAAGCCAACTCGAATACAGACTACTGGTGACACACCGAGTGCCTCTCGCAACCTCTACCCCCGTTTTAGAGAAAATAGTTTTAGAAAACGGGTTTGGAGAAAAGGTTTTCGTAAGCAGTTTTGTGAGTGTGAATAAAGAAAGAAAGATTGTAGTAGGCTAGAAAGCAATAAGCAACAACAACAGTTTTATAGAGTACTACTTCGGGTATGGGGAAGTGATGATTAATCTTATCCCCATATAGTGCATTCTGAACAAAAAGCCAACTGGCACCCTTGCATATGCAAAAGGGCGAGTGGTCACTTACAATGAAAATGTAAAGAAAACAAGCTAATTAAGCTAACACAATACATGATATGAAAGTATGCTAGAAGGGGGTTGGATCGGGCATGCGGCCATGGGTAACAGGCCCTGGACAAGCATGACCGTGACATTCTCCCCCACTTAATTGGTTGACGTCCTCGTTAACCGACCTTTTCAAAATCTGCGATGGCTGGAGCTGCATTCTTCAAATCTTCGGCTTGCTCCCAACTGATCTCTTCGTCGGGGAGATCCTTCCATTTCACTAAGAACTCTGTCAGTTCTAGTCTGGGTCTTCCAATACGGCGCGTACATTTATTCAGGATTTGTGCAACTTCTTTCTCAGCGAATTCTTCATCGTGACCGGTGGGCGCCTTAGCATGTTTCGTTGTTCATCCTCGGGATCGGGATGATAGGGCTTCAGGATACTCACATGGATGACAGGATGAATCTTCATCCATGGGGGTAACTGAACTTTATATGAGGTTCTCTCGACCTTCTCAATTACCTCCACTGGACCTTCATATTTCCTTACTAGCCGTTGGTCTCTCTGGCCTCAGAAATGAAACTGTTCCGGTCGTAGCTTGATTAGGACCTTATCCCCAGCTTGAAACTCGAGGGCCTTTCACTTCTTATCAACCCACTTCTTTATCCTTCTTGATGCTCTTTCTATGTAGGCGCGAGCTATCTCAAAGGTTTTGCTCCACTTTTTAGTGAAGTTATGTGCCTGAGGACTTTTGCCTGCATAAGGGTGGTCCACTAAGTGTGGCATGAGTGGCTGTCTACCGCACACCACTTCGAAGGGCGTTTTTTCGATCGCGGAACTCTACTGGCTATTGAAGCCGAACTAAGCCACATCTAACAACTGGACTCAGTTCTTCTGCCTAGCGTCGATAAAGTGACGCAGATATTCCTCGAGCATACTGTTGAAGCGTTCCGTCTGGCCGTTAGTTTAAGGATGATAGCTAGAGAAGATATTCAGTGTTGACCCCAATATTTTGAACAATTTTGGCCAAAATGTCCTAGTGAATCTTCCGTCCCGATCGCTAACAATGCTCATGGGGATGCTCCATAATTTCACGATGTGTTTGAAGAACAGCTGGGCAGTCATCACGGCTGTGCACATCTTCGGCGTTGATGAAAGTGGCATATTTTGAGAACCGATCGATGATAACAAGGATCGATTCGAACTTTCCCACCTTGGGCAAATGGGTGATGAAGTCGAGAGACATGCTTTCCCATGGTCTAGAGGGCACAGGTAGGGGTTCCAGCAGACCCGTTAATTTCGCCCTTTCGACCTTGTCATGTTGGTAGACAAGGCAAGTCTTGGTAAATTGCATGACATCGTCTCGAAGGCTTGGCCAGTAGTAGCCTTGTTTCAGGAGGGCATAAGTCCTCTGCCAACCATTATGTCCTACCCACGGTGTGTCGTGACACTCCTTCATCAGCGACCTTCGTAACTCCCCGGATCTGGGGATGTAGAGGCGATTGCCCTTGGTGTATAGTAGATCGTCTTCCACCTAAAACTGGCGTGTCTTCCCCTCTTTGGCCAACTGTATGATGGCCTGTGCCGCTGTGTCGTTTTTCAAGTGAGTTTTGACAGTTTCTCGTACTGTTGCACTCAACATACTTGCTTGTAGGCGGGCGAACATGCACAGGGCTGCATGTTCTCTCTTTCGGCTAAGAGCATTGGCCACTTGGTTACTTTTCCCCGGTCTATGTTCGAATTGGAAATCGAACTCTGCTAGACACTCCTGCCACCATGCATGTTTCGATGACAACTTCGGTTGGTTGAAGAAGTGGCAAATGGAGTTGTTGTCGGTCTTGACCATGAACTTGGCCCCCAAGAGTACTGTCTCCAGGCCCTCAAGTAGTGAACTACTGCTAACTTCTCTTTCTTGGAGGCAGCATACCTCCGTTCGACATCATTTAGTTTCTTACTCTCATATGCGATGGGGTGTCCGTCTTGGAGGAGGACACCACCCAACGCGAAGTCAGAAGCATCAGTCTCGACTTCAAATGGCTTGGTCACGTCGGTAATTCCGAGGACCGACCCCTCAATCATCACTTTCTTCAAGCCCTCAAAGGCGGCTTGACATTCAGGAGTCTAGCTTCATTGGCTATCTTTCTTCAGCAGTTAGGTTAATGGCCCTGTTCTTCTTGAGAATCCTTCTATGAACCGCCTATAGTAGTTGGCTAGTCCGAGGAAGGATCGTAGTTCAGTCACGGATGATGGTAGCCTCCAGTCTCTGATCGTGCACCTTTCCCTCTTCCATACCAATCCAACCACACTCAATCACGTGGCCGAGGAAATTTATGCGCTCTTGGGCAAAGGAGCACTTCTCTCTCTTTACATACAACTGATTTTTCCTCAGCTTTTCGAAGACTAGTTGGAGGTGATGTCGATGGTCCTTCAGCGAGGCACTATAGACCACAATGTCATCGAGATACACTACGACGAATTTGTCGAGGTATTTGTGAAACACTTGGTTCATTAAGGTACAGAAAGTTGCTGGAGCATTGGTGAGGCCAAAGGGCATCACGGGGAATTCGAAGGCTCCATATCTCGCGACACAGGTCGTCTTAGGTTCGTCTCCTTCAGCAATTCGGACCTGATAATATCCCGACCGCAGGTACAGCTTCGAGAAATACTTAGTGCCGTGAAGCCGATCAAATAAGTCAGTAATGATAGGAAGGGGATATTTGTTGCGGACTGTGAGCTTGTTCAAGGCCCGATAGTCGATGCATAATCAGAGGCTCCCATCCTTCTTCTTCTGAAATAGTACTGGGGCTCCATAAGGGGCCTTTTCCAGTCTGATAAATCCTGCATCTAACAATTCGTCTAACTGTTTTCAGAGTTCAGTCAATTCCGGCGGGGCCATACGATATGCATTCTTGGCGGGCAGCTTTGCCCCTGGTAACAACTCAATCTCATGGTCAATCCCCCTTCGTGGGGGTAAGGACTTGGGCAAGTTTTAGGCATGACATCTCGATACTCTTCCAAGACAAATAGAATGTCTCGAGGGATCTCCTCTTCGGTGGTTTCAATTGATTCTATCGAGATGGCCATGAACGTGGGTTCGTCGTGGGCCAGGCCTCTCTTCAATTGGAGGGCTGAGATCATTCTCACCCCATTTGGCTGCTTGATACTGGCTTGAACTACGGTGGGTGTAGATCCAGTAATGACTAGACATTTGGCGAGAGGCATTAGTATAACTTTATGTTCAAGTAGGAACTCCATCCCCAATACCACATCGAAATCATCCATCTTGACAATCACGAAGTCAACGAGGCCCTTCCAGTCTCCTAACTTCACCGGAGTTCTCTTCGCTATCCTCGTAATCGGTAGGGCTGCAGAATTCATAGCTTTCATCTTTCCTTCATCTCTTTCTCAGGTCAAGTTCAGGCGGCGGGCTTCCGTTTCAGTCATAAAGTTATGGGTGGCCCTAGAGTCGACCATAGTGCTCTTGGCCGATCTTTGGTTGACCCAAGCGTCCACATACATGAGTCCTCTCTCTAGTGGCTCCGTCGCCTTTCCCATTTTCTTCTGGAGCGCAGATAAGAATTTCAAAGCCCCCATCCTGGGATTCTCAATTTCTGCAGCTGGCTCGATTACTGTCTCCTCTAGTTCAGCCTTGTCTTCAGAGCTAGAGGCTATTGTGGCTTGAAAAGCATTGAATGCGGTCCGATTTGGACATTCGCCCGCCTTGTGTGGCCCTCTACATATGAAATAAGACAGGGGGCGATTGTAATTGTTATGCTGTTGCGGCGGCCCGCGCCAGTTGTTTCCTGATCTCGGTTGGGATGGTTTACGGTCCCCTCCCGTGTTCTTGTCTCCTCCCCCAAGTCTGGGAGGACTGGAACGACTGTTTCTGTTTCCCTCATTTGAGGAAGTTAACTGCTTCCTCACATCTTGCGAGTTAGTTCTAAGGTCGTATAGCTGTTCAGTTGCCGCATAGGCAGAGGGGAGATCCTGTACTCTCTGTTCATATAATTTTGATTTCGCCCACGGTTTCAGCCCTTCGAAAAGCAAAATACCTTGTCTTTCTCAGATATATCTCGTATGTCCAACATGAGTCCTGCAAACTGTTTTACGTAATCCCTGATGTTACCTGTTTGCTTCAGCTCTCGGAGTTTTCGTCAAGCCAAGATCTCGACATTCTCAGGGAAGAACTACGAGCGAAGTTCTTGTTTCAATCTATCCCAAGTATCAATAGTGCATCGTCCTTCCTGTATGTCTGTAAATCGTGATGTCCACCATAGTTTTGCATCTTCAGCTAGATGCATCGTTGCTAGTGTGACTTTCAACTCTTCAGTCACCGTGTTCGTTGCCTTGAAGTATTGTTCAAGGTCAAAGATAAAGTTTCTAGGGCTTTTGCTTCCTGCACCCCACAGAAGGGTTTCGGTTCTGGGATTTTTATTCTGCTTACTGCCATTGCTCTGCCAGATGAGGCTTGGTTCCCTATTGCTCGGATGGTGAGATTTACCCTTGCACTCACATCCGCTATCTCGGCTCTAACGACGTCAAGGGCCGACCAGAAGTCTTTAGACAAATCAGTTACCATCTGAAGTATTGTTTTTTGGGAGCCGTCCAACTCTTCGAAGCGCATCTCTATGTGGGCAACAGAGCCCGATGAGCTATCGCCACGTTCAAAGCTGCCGGACCGTGCTGTTTTTGTCTCGAGGGTCTCTACCCTCATCATCAATTCTCTAATGGGTAATTCGTCTAGGCGGCCCACTACCACATCAATTCCATCGGCTTTCTCAGCAACTTCTTGTAGCCGAGTCTCTAGGAAACAGATATTATCCGGGACCTCTCTCAGGTAGAGCATTTGCTCTTCCATCTCTACCAACCTATCCACATGGGACATGTTCAGGTTCTTCGTCGCCGACATGATCACTGATCTTTCCCTCTGTGAATCGACTTGGCTCTGATACCAACTGTCACAATCGCTCTTTCGGAAGCTTCTCTTAGCGATTTTGCAGCACTTGTTCCCACTCACGAACAAGTCAGCCAACTTGAATACAGACTACCGGTGGCACACCTAGTGCCTCTCACAACCTCCACCCCCGTTTTAGGGAAAACGGTTTTAGAAAATGGGTTTGGAGAAAAGGTTTTCGTAAGTAGTTTTTGTGAATGTGAATAAAGAAAGAAAGATTGTAGTAGGCTAGAAAGCAATAAACAACAACAACAGCTTTATAGAGTACTACTCCGGGTATGGGGAAGTGATGATTAGTCTTACCCCCATATAGTGTATTCTGAACAAAAAGCCAACTGGCACCCTTGCATATGCAAAAGGGTGAGTAGTCACTTACAATGAAAATGTAAAGAAGCAAGCTAATTAAGCTAATACAATACATGATATGAAAGTATGCTAGAAGGGGGTTGGATCGGGCATGCGGCCATGGGCAACAGGCCCTTGACAAGCATGACCGTGACAGAAGGAAACTAACACTACCGGCAGCGACCCAGACAACAACAATGGAGGAAGATCTGGAACGCACGGCGGCGAGTGATGAAGGAGGTTGATGGCTAGGGCTCCCACGCGAAACAGCAAACACGGGAGGGGGTTGCGGCTACGTACGCATGAAGAGAAAAGAAACTCCTTACCTTTTTTTTAATCCTCACTTAACCTTAATTAATATTATATATATATATATATATATTTTGAAATCCAAATCCTAATTTGATTTCAACTAATTATATATATAAAAACTCATTTTCCCCTCTTAAACTCAAAGCCAATTTAAATTTCCCTAAAGAATTTCAAATCTCCAAACTTATTTAACTAACTGCAAAAAAAAATAAATTCAAATCTTCTCTAAACTGAAATTAATTTCCACCGATTGAGTTTAAATTGAATATTATTGACCCTAATAATTCAATTTTAGCCTCAAAACTGAAAATAACAACAAAAAATTCAAGACAACTAAATTAATGATTGTCTCAAAACCTTGAGTTGTTACATTCTTCCCTCCTTAAGAAACTTTCGTTCTCGAAAGTTCTAATCCTCAAAAAAAAAAAAAAAAAAAAGGTACTGGGCCCTCATATTTTCCTCTTGTTCATATGTTGCCTCCCTGAACTGATTTCATAAAACTTTCACCAGTACTATTTCCCTGTTGCATAAAGGCTCCACCTCTCTAGCGAGAATTCAAATAGGTTTTTTCTCACAACTCAAGTTCTCATTCAACTATAATGGTTCATAGTCACCACATGGAATGAATCTATCACATACTTCCACAACATCGAGACATGAAAAAAAAATAAAGAGAAAATTGTGAACTGTGGAGAGAAACGGTGGCAATGCCAACCAATAAGCTATAGGGCCAATTAATTCCAAAACCTCGCAAGGCCCAATAACTCGTGGACTTAGTTTTACCTTTCTACTAAACCTCAAGACACCCTTCGTAGATGCTATTTCTAGAAACACTTTATTACTAACCTCAAATTCCAAACCTTTACGCCTAACATCCACATAAGTTTTCTGTCTACTCTGAGTTGTTTGCATGTGTGCTCTGATCTTCTGTACTGCCTTATTCGTGGTCTGCACTAACTCAGGTCCTAGCAACATTTCATTCTCCAACTTTATCCTATTAAACTAGATACCTGTAGTACCTCCATACATAGCCTCCAAATGGTGCCATGCCAATACTAGTATGATAGCTGTTATTATAAGCAACTTCATGAGATTCAAGTAGAAGTTCCAACTCCTCGAAAACTCCCACCCACAAGCATATAACATATTCTCCAATTTTTGGTTCAAACGCTCTATTTGACCATCAGTCTGTGGGTGAAAAGTTCATTAAATTCCGACTAGGTATCCAACACCTTTTGGGAGACTTTTTAAAAAATGAATGTAAAACATGGGTCGCCATTTGACATAACTAAAACTAGTACCAAAAGAGGTGTGACAACCCCTTCCATATATAACTATGGAACTTAAGATGCTGAAAATCAACAACACCTTAACACATTCACACTAAGAACAGTGAAAACTGTTGTGAGCTGAAGAAAGTCTTATTCACTAAAAGTATATATATGAGCCTACTATACTTGTAACGACCTGAGTTCAGAAGGGGTACATGAATGAACTGGTATCACATTCGGATGAGAGGGATCTTGAGGACATGAAAGTATGGTTAAGAAAGGCTTAAAAGAATTGAAAGTTACTATCTATACCAACAAGGTGCACCTTTCTTTTCGGTGGCTCAATCATAGAAACTCCAAAGTAAAGCGTGCTTAGCTTGGAGCAATCTTATGTTGGGTAACCTCCAGTGAATTTTCCTAGGATGCATGTGAATGAGGACAAAACATGTTGAAAGGACCCATGTTGGTTTTACAGGGGATGCAAGAGAATGTTAGGGCCATCAAGAGTCGAATCTGGATTTCGAATCCTGGTAACCCACACCTTACTTTCCTCTTTTGCATTATGTTTATTGTTTAAGTAAGCAAAATGTTGGGTTAAATGTTTAAGTTAGATTGGATTTGTGCGTTTTAAGGTAAAGGATGAGTTTGAAGAAGAAAATGTTTAAGTATGGGAACTTAACTCTCAGTTACTTATTGATCTACCCTTACAAAGTGAATTTATGACTAAGTGTTGGTCGTCTTGAGGGATGCTTGAGCATCGAGTGGGCAGAAGGCAGGCATCGAGTACAAGTGATCAAGGAAGGGTCGAGCGTCGAGTATAAGTATTGAGTAAGGGGTCGAGCATTGAGGGTAAGTGGGGAAAGGTTGCACGTCGAGTACGAGCGATCAAGTAAGGGACGTGCATTGAGCGAGCTCCCAACACCGAGTTTCCCATCGAGTATTGAGTCCTTCCATCGAGTATTTAACAAAGAGCTGCAGAATCTTTCATTGATTAAGGACCTTCCTCCATCGAGTTTTCCCAACGAGGATCGAGTTGCTCGAAACGCTCAGTCTTAAACTTCTCCTTTAGTTGCTCAGATAGGTGGCTTAATCTTGACCCTTAATCTCCAATAATGAGTAAGGTGGCTTAAGGAGATTTCACGCAAAGAGCTGGACGGTAGAATAAAAAGGGAGGAAAACTTTTAGGGCTTGTTTTGGGACGATTTTCTCAAGCAAACCAGACAAATTTGGTACCATTAGAAAGCTCTGTGAGTCTAGTTTCTAAAATCGAGCCTTTGTAAGGGAGTTCTTGTTGGAAAGAGGGCCAGAGAAGGAAGAAAAAGTCAAAGGTTCATTTTTTGGGCGTTTCGGGCACTCGACGAAGAAACGTAGATTTAGACCGAACTACATGGAATTTCAAGCTGAAAATTTAAGGTAATATTGCTATCACCTTTATGATTAATTTTATAAAGGAACTTTTGCAAGATGAGGTCTGGGTTTTGAGTTACTTATTTTGGAAACTAAACCTAGAAATTGTTGAACAAGCAGGCAACTTCGTGGTCTAGAGCCACTGGGGAAGATTTAAAGCTTCAGATCAAACAATGAAGATTTTTACACTAAAATTTTGAGGTAACATTGTTAACACAATTCTAAGCATGTTTGAACAAGGAATTTTCTTAAAATGAGTTCTGGATTTCAAGTTATTGACATTAGAATTTGAATCTTGAATTTGTTATGCGAACAACCAATTACTTGCTAAACGTGGGCTTGGCACCCTAAAATTCCTACTAAGTACTGGGTGTGGACATCGAAAAGGAGGCGACCCACTGAAGTTTAAGCCCTTTTAAATTCGACTAAGTGACGCCCTAAGGTAAGTTACGAAGATTTGAAAGCGAAATGAATAAATGTGAGCTTAATTCTAAAAGCGAGTCTAAAACGGGAAACCATGATTAGTAACTAAAGTAATTTGATATGTTCACAAGGTTGACATTAGTAGGAAAAGCTCATCAATCTTAAAAGGATTTCCCAAAGATTGTCAATGACACTAATGTTTACAAACATTTATGAATGATTTAACAGGTCATGCTTTTATGAAAAGTTACTTATTGATAGCTAGCCTCAAACATTTACCTAGTTATTTACTTTACTGATGTTTATGAATGCTTGGTAGATTAATAACTTGTAGAGTATGGATAGTTATGGTCCAGGCATGATGTTCCTAAGTAATTAATGTCTAGTGCTTATGAAGTATGTTGCCCTAGAAATAATCTTAATGGTTAGCGTATCCTACTAGGGAAAGCTAAGTCTATAAGACAAGCTAAGTGTGAGGTCTAGATGAAGGAATCCTAGTAAAGTATGTTTAGCTCAATACCTCGAAATGGTAACCAAGCTTAGAGATGGTTGAGGATAGAATCCTAGCTACGTACACGTAGGGTCAGTATGACTGGGAAGGTGATGGATAGAAGATCCACATCCTAAGAGATGAGTTCAAGTTTCAGTAAAACTTGGTAATGAAGAATGCAATGCATTGAGTTGGTTCCATATTAGCAAGAACTATAAAGAGGGATAAACAATGTCATTCAATGATAATTGTTGATAAGTTTATATGTTTTTAAGCAATTAAGCTTCATGAGATTGCTTAGCATTTTCCTCAAGTATGTATTGGTTTGATCACATGCCAAGGTAATATGATAGCCTTATTTCATATAAAGCATTCTATGTTGAAGCATGCGTTTTAAAGACTGTAGCTAAGTTTCCACAAATGCTAAGCTTAAAGCTACGTTCTAAAAGATTCATAATATATATGATGTTAAAGCATGATATGTTTTTAATAAGTCAGATACTGACAACATGAAAGGTGTCCAGGAAGTACCTAAGGTGTTAATGGTACTTAGTAACTCCACGTGCACGTAGAAATTTCTTAAGAAGAGGCCAAAGTATGGGTCTCTTAGGCCATATTTGAGAGGCCAATATATGGGTCTCCTAGGCCATATTTCAGTAACCGAGGCCAAAGTATGGGTCCCTTGGCGTGATAGAAACGTTGGGAGCTTGAGCGATGAATGCTCTTTCTCAACTAAGATTCATGAAGTATTCATAGAACGTTATTATGTTTTATGCTTCAAGTGTTATGAAGATGTTCAATGAGTTACAGTTAAAGACATAAGTAATGGTCAAAAGTGGCACACCTCAACTAAGGTGATAGTGGAAGTTGGGCCGGAGGGTCCCTCCCCCAACCAAGCTGAGGTTCAGTAAGGTTACTCTCAAGAGCAGACCAGAGGAGCCGCTCTCTTGTAAAGATATATAATGTGGAAGCTAAGGCCTAAGGGCCTCCCAGAGCTGATGTCTATGATGCCTATGTTATGTTTAAATTCTAGTAGAGAAGTTTTATGTAATTACTTTTTTGACTAATTTCTCAGTTTTCAGTTATGCTTTTCAGTTCATGATCTCTTTGCGAAGCATGATTAATATATATGTCTTTTACGTTTCAAAAGTTAGTCACTCACTGGGCTTCTAGCTCACTCTGTTTGAATGTCTTTTCTACAGGTAGCGGTCACTCCCCAGAAGACACTACTACTGTTGCTCTGCCACTCAAGACCAAAATGTTAGAAAGTCTAAGTGAGGGTTATGTATAAAGTAGTACGCATGTATTATGTCATGTAGGGACTAGTTGAGTGTGTTGGGCTTAATGCTTATGTAAAGTGTATAAGTTGTATTATTGAAGAGTAATGTAGAACTCTGTTAATGATTGTCATTTGTCTTAAGTTAATGATTGAGCATATATATATATGCATTTCAAGATTCTAAGTCATGTTAAGTAGGTGAGTAGGCAGTAAGTACCATCTAGAGGGTTGGTAACTGCTGCAGTCACATCTCTTTGAAGATTTAAAGGGTAATCTGGGAGGGAGTGTGACAATACTGTCATGGAGAAATCTTTATACATGCAGTGGAGGAACTGGTCATACTATATATTGCGTCACCTGAAGATACGTAACAGAACAAATATGGTCAACTAAAAACTGCTTCTAATCTAGAAGCATCGACTGTGATGTCTTTCTTAGAGTCTACATGTCTGAGAATAACTCTATCTAATTAAGTCTCACATTCTTAGGAAACTCATCATGAGGATCTATACTATCATGGGCTATAAAACTTGCTTGAGCCAATCCTCATGTTATTCTTTAGCCTTAAAACAATCGCATATCATTACTTAGACCTTGCTGCGAACGAGTCTAGAATTCCCTCCAAAAATTAGGTTTTGAAGTCCTTGGATGGTAGAGCATCAGTCAATTGATAACACATTTCCATAACCTCATAATAATCGCAATTGATCCCTGAAGTTAGTTTTTACAATAAAACCTTCTTAATTCATAAGTCCTAACTTGAATTACTCGCAATCCCTAGTGTTAGTTAACTCATTGCCCATGCAAGAGAAAACATACAAAACTAATATTCGAGGATCTGGATATCATTTACATACAAAACTAGAAATGCTACAGTGGAGTTGATGATCTTTTTGTATACACACGATTCATCAACATTCTGTTCAAAGCCATAAGATTTGACCACAGTATCAAATCTTATATTCTAGGATCTGGATGTCTGTTTCAATCCATAAATAGATCTCTTCATTTTGCAAACTTTTTACTCCTAGCCCTGTTTGAAAACTAGAACCCATTTTATGAAAGTTCCTTCTCCAAACATGTTTGGAATTTCGTTACCAATGTCAAAGTTTCAACGTGAAACTCATTGTGGTTTAACTTGGGCCCTCGAATGTTTCCTGATGGCCTTAACTCCAACTTCATGCTTGAGAAAGATTCTAGTGTTACTTCCTAATATATATATATATAACTCGAAACTTAGACCTTTTCTTGCTAAGTTTCCTTCTACAAACTTACTTGGAATGGCCATGAGAATACCTTAAAATTTTAGCTCGAAAATCAAAGTGATTTGGTCTAGATCTATATTTCTTCGTCAAGTGCCCGAAAAAGCTCGAAAGAAACCTCTGACTCTTTGTTCCTTCTCTAGCCTTCTTTTCAATGAGATCTCTCTTCCAAAGGCTCGATTTAAGAAACTAGACTCGACAAACTTTCCAATGGTACCAAGTTCGCTGGGTTTGCTCGAGTAGAATGTCCAAAATGAACCCTTGAATTCCTCTTCCTTTTTATACTAATGTCCAGTCCTTCAAATGAAATCTCCTTAAGCCACCTCACCCATTAATGGAGATCAAGGGTCGAGATTAAGCCATCTTTCCAGATAACTAAAAGAGAGGTATGAAACTAAGCATTTAAATCTAAGTGTTTCAAGAAACTCGTTACTTGTTGGGGAAAATTGATGGGAAGATGTCCTTACTCGACAAACAATTTTAGGGCTCTCTTTCAAATACTCAATTGGAGGACTCACTAGTCGATGGGGAATTCGACGCTGGGTGCTCGCTCGACACGTGCCCTTACTCGACGCTTGAACTCGATACACAAGCCTTCCTCACTCATCCTCGACACTCGTCTCCTTCCTCGGTCACATATACTCGACACTCGACAACATCTATTCGATGCTTGATGCGTTATATGCGATGAAATAATGGTAAGGGTTGCGGTGATGGAAAATGCATTGTGCAAACAAGTTTTCGCAGCAGAACTCAAGTACTCCTGGTAAGCCTAGGGTCGAACTCAGGGACTAAGGAAAACAATATGCAACAATAATTTTTAGATCACTTTGCAGTAACAATAAATCAAAGAGTGGTTGGTTTATTGTGTACAGTATAAAATGTATGTGGTGGAGTTGAGAAGGGGTTTAGCTAACACTTCCTAGGATTGCGTTCATGTTATACGATCATGCACACACATACAATAGCAAATCATCTCTCACACAAATGTTATGGTTTCTAGTTGTAGAATGCATGCGATATATGCGATGATGTCTATAGAACCTACACATAAGCCTCTATTCTTGTTTATGCGATGACAATGGACACATGGTGGTGGGAAATTAGAAGTTAATTTACTCGACAACTAAAATCCCGTGGACGCGGTATACGATGCATATTCTTAAGGTATGCGTTGATAGTCATGCGTCGATGGTCATGCGTTGGAATGATTATGTATTAACAAATGTGTGCGATGGCCATGTGTCCTGTTATAAGTTTTCTTGCGCTCACGCCAAATATAACGTGAACGTAAGTTTCTCGGGTGATCCGAGGTCGAACTCAGGGACTTGTAGCAAAATGAATGCGGTAATGTGCATGGGGCGGTTAAATAAAAGAATGATGGAGGGGTTGCTAAGTTAATCCTACTCCTACTCCTAACTAACAGACAATGCAATGAGAATATGCATAAGAGGTAGAGACATGACAACTCTTGACATGAAACAAATGAATGGGAAAGATAGATAAAATGCAGAGATGTTTTCATTACAATACTTAAGAGTGACCGCAAGGCAACCCTACTCAATGCAAACCATGCGATCATGTGACACACACGTGAACCTAACTCTATGACGTATGCGGTGTATCTGCGATATTGCCGAAAAGCCTATGCCTGCCTAGACCTCTATAACCCGCTCACTAGTTCTTGCCGCATGAACATGGTTGCCGCATAACACCTTATCCTACTTCCTGGATGCATGCAATATCCTATCTATAGGGCGCATACGCTATGTGATAGCAAACGGAGCTTATCCCTAAGTTCCTCATTCTTGCCTATGCGTTCCAATCCGCTTTCTCAAGTCTTAGATTTGGGTTTTAGATTACTCTCCTAAGTATGCCTAAATGATGAATGATGCGCTCATAAGACAAGGTGACCGCATGAACTTGGCTAACCTAAGATTATTCCTATCTCTAGTGAACAATGCATATTTCTATCTCTAGTGAACAATGCATATATTGCTTAATGTGACCAACCACTTACCCTCCCGAGCAGTTGGTTGTTTCTGACTTTACTCATAGACAAGCAATGCGTTAGCCTATAGACAGGCATTGCTGCAGCTTCACACTAAGCAAATAAGATTACTCAGACACTCACGTAATGCACACTTCTCGGTAGGTTGCTACATGCTTTATATCCCTAATCCACATGACTAAGTATGCAATACCCAAGCAATCTCACTAAGTGTTGCAATGAAAGTAAAGATGCTAAGCAATGATGATGGAGATGGAATCGAAGGAACACAAAAATGCATTGAAAACAAGTTGTATTAATTCCTTAATCACAAAATGTCATATAATACAATGTAAAAAAAGAAAGGAAATGAAATGACCGGCTGGAAGCAAAGACTTACTTCCAGCAGATGTGTGTCAAGGCTGTTGGTGGTGCCATGGATGGACAGTAGAGCTGACTCTCCTGAGATCTAGCTCCGATCGAAGACTCCGGTCGTCACTCAGAATAAATGAAGGAGGTGAAGAACTCTCAAGCGTCTTCTCATGCATTTGTCTGGATCACAAAGATCCGCCTTAGGTGAACCTCAGGCGAAAGCCCCGGACTTAACCTTGGGCAAAAACCTTGGATAACTTGAATTTCTGCTCATCGGCTTCTATTTATAGAGCTTAGATCACCGACAATATTAATGGACTGCTCTGAGTCTGACATTCGGCGTGTTAGTCCTTTTTTGAACCTCTGCTGCTAACGGTGTGGTAGGTGAAATGTCAGCATCAGCTTATGATTTTCTCGAGGTAGATGCGTTGATGCGTTCATTCTACCAACCTTGTGTTGATCTCATTAGTATGTGTTATCGTGTAACCGCAATCATTCAATGACCGCATTCGCTTAATACCGCAACTTCTACACGATGACTGCAATTGCTTGACGATCGCAAGTCCTATGCGATGGACGAATACGACTGATTACCACAACATCCATGCGTTGATTGATGCGTTCGCCTTTGCGATGGAGAGTTTTTCCGCATGCAGTCATCTATACGATGGTTCGGTTTCCGTGTTTGCGTCCACTTCCTGTTTTAGCTACAAAAATAGACAATTGAATGCATAATAACGCATAATAACGGGTTAGCCGAGATTCATCATGCTGATCGACGCAAACTCATTTTCTCATGAATTCTTAGCACAATTGCCGCATATTCTGCTTAACAACCTTCATAATTCTAAGTAAACATACAAGGCGGCCACATAATACCATATCTCTAGGGTGCATGCGATGCATGTTGACAAACAAAACTTATCTTTAAGTCTCTATCTCTTGCTTATGTAGATCTAATTTTGCTCTCTCGAGTCTAGATTCAAACCTAGCTCTCTCAAGTCTTAGGTTCTTTCTTTAGACTCTCTCTCGAGTAGCTCTAAAGTGGTGATGGACGCAACATAAGACAAAATGATCGCATGTGATGAAGATCCTAGGTCATGTTAGCTAAGTGCTTCTCAACCCATTTGACAAATTTAGCTACTCATACGTATTTTACAGAGAGTGAACAAATGTAGAAGTGCAAGTTCCATTCTATATATATAAAATCGAAGTACAGAATGATAATGCGAAGTAAGAATAAAGAGCCAGGTAGCAATTTCTTGCATCCCAAGGCTTTTATACTGTTCTTCTCTATTTTACTCAAAAGATATTCTTGTTCTCGTAAGAGTCGGCCCTCTCTCTCTTTTTCCACACCTCTTGGGTTCTCTCTCGAGCTGACTAGGGCGATCTTCCGACATCTCTTCCCTTTTCTCGCTTCGCCTTTTAAGTAAAAGAAAACTATGGATAAGGCTACTTCTATCTAAAGGGAAAATTATCTAGTTGGTCGAACTCTAAAAACTGGCCGAACTCCTTAGCTGAAGGTGGCCTTCGGTATTTATAGAGCTTTGGGGTGAAAGGCTTCTTCTCTCTTATGATTGCACTGATGGGATGACATTAATTCTCTGTCTGATGCGTCGAATATTTGTCACCGAAAAGTTAGGTGTACTTGCTACAGTAGATTGTTAATGGCTTGTCAACTTAATTCGGAATCGACCGTCATCAGCTTTCTGTCCTATCGTGATTTATTATGCTTTTCACCTAGATGCGCCCACCATGATGCGCGGGCTCTATGCGGCAACCTTCTTGAGTAGATATTCGCGAGCGCAAATGATCGCATAGCCTTGCGTTAACGCAATCTCTTAATGCGCTCGGCCGTTGATTTCTTTGGATCGCATTTTTTGCACAAAAATACATAAGTTAGCTGTTTTAATGCGATTGACACATGCAACCACAATGTTGTAAACTTAATGCTTTTGGACGTAATATTGTGTATTTTTATCATTGCAATCCTACATTGTTTTATAACTTTGCATTGTAATAACGTGCATTTCTGCCCATTATCACACCCCCAAATTTAAACAATACTTGTCCTCAAGCACAAGCTAAATATTTCCTTTAGAAAGTTGACCGCCTTCTCTTTCCTAGATTCCTAAAGGATGCTTATGATCTATAGGTTCATAAGGTCCATCTACTAGCTCATAAAACATGAACACCTTGAATTAATAAATTGAGTGAATTTGGAGTGATATCAATTTGAAGTGTTCAAATTGAAATGTTTAAATTGAAACTAGGGTTTGAATTCGAATAAGTTCAAATTCAAATTAGGGTTTGTATAATTATATTTGATATAATTAAACATTTAATTTATCGAAATTAAACAAAATTGAAGAGTTATAATATTTAAATATTGATTTAAATATTAATTATATGAATAGGATTCGTGTTTAAAATTAGGTATATGATTAATTTAATAATTTGATATTAAATTGTTATTTAATTAATTAAATATGTTTAATTAATTAAAAATAAAATTAATTTTCAATTTCAATTCAATTTGAATAATTGAATTTTAATGTTTTAAATTTATTCAATTATGAATTAATTAAATCAAATTTTAGTTAATTTTTGAATTAATTAAAATTTGAATTTAAAAATACGAAAATTGGAAATTGGAGTTGAATGGGATCTTCCCACATTTTCCCTAAATTGAGGTGTTCCTCCCATATACACACACAAATCCCATTTTCATACATGCAATTGAGGTGGTCTTGAGACGTCTCCTTCAGTGCCTGCATGAAAAAAGTAGCTAAAACACTTCAATTTGTGAGGATAAAAAAGAAGGAAATTGGAAGAACTAGAGAAAAAAGTTCCAGCTAAATTCTTCTCCTTCACCTAAAAACTCATCCATTTTCCTTCATAAATTTAGCTCAATTGTAAGTTCCACCACTCAAATTCAAGGCTGAAATTAGTAGAGAAGATCTCTTGGTGGTTCATTGTTGAATTGGAGCTGGAATCACGTGAAGAGCAGCTTGGAACAAGGAGAATTCATCAAAGGTATGTTGTAAAGAAATCCTCCTCTTAAATTTCTGTTTTAAACATACTTTTAGAACACAAATTAGAATGTAATTAGAATGTTTATTGATTATGTTTGCTTCTGTTGCATGTTATCTTATCCTAACATATCGATGATAAATATTAGTATACACTAGACGATCAAATAGATTCAAGTTTCTCTCCATGTCACATGGGACAAAAAGGCAAAAAAAGATGAGGAGTTAGGAAGCTTATTTTATTTAGATACTCAAGTTTGATTGTGTTCAGTTGATTATGTGATTTTGATGATGTGTATCTTTTGTCATAGGATCCAACTCCATTGCCATATCTTTTCGAAAAAAAGCATTCAAGAACTATGATATCTCATAGGAAGTACTTAATTCATTCCATTTTACTGTTTTTTTTTATATACATGTTTTTTGTTTTTTAGTTTGTAGCTTGATTAACTTCACTTTTGGCTTGAAACTCCAAAATCATATCATGTTCAATGTCTTCGATAGTTTTAGTTTGAGTTGATTTTCACATTTACAGATGTACGAGTCAACTTGTAGCCATATTCAATGTTTTGATTTTAAAAAAATGATTTAGTTTCAAGCTCAAATGTGATTCTTTATTTGTATTTCGTGTAGTTTTTGGAATTGTTCATATGGGGTTCATATTCATATTCTTCTAACTTAGAAATTATTCATTTAAACTTTGTTAATATGAGGTTGTTATGTGATAATGTATATGTTCAAGATATATGAACTTTCTTAGATTGGTGGAAATTTTGGGTTGATTGATGCTTAGATTGTTCATATATATGTGTTATTTGTTTATTTGGTTAATAAATAATGATCCTCTTCAATTAAATTATATCATTATTGGATCTTAAAATAGGAGCATTTATCGGTAATTTCTAATAATATATATATTTTTAAAAAAACACATACGAACTTGACAAGCAAAATGTATCAAGTATTCATTATGTTGATAAATAATATGATCCAAAATCAAAAAACACCAACGTATAGTGTCCCAAGATTGGGAGCGTACTTGTCACCACAGTGCCTGATTTCTTGGCCTCTTACTGAGTGGTTGAGTAAACACGACCTTGCTGTTGCTGGTGTCTGCTCGAATCCAAGTCCATAACTCGCAAATTGCCTTCCTAAGCTGTTGCATTTATATTAGCACATTTATCAACTGTGTGCCCTTCTTGCTTGCAATGGAAATAGACATTAGAGCTAGCCAAACATCTCCCCAGTGACGTCTTCCACAAGAGTTACACACTGGCCAACTTCTCTCTACCATTCCTAACTTAGCAGCCTACTGCTTGAAGTGGCGAAATGGCCTATCTGAGTTATGGCTCATCTGTTGGGACTAAGGCTCAGAAGCCTTCTGATCTACCTTCTTCTTCTGATCCGAGGAAGGTTTTATTAAAGATAGACTATGAGTGTATAGGCCTTAAATATTGAAGCTATATTGTGGATCTATGTTATAGGTATGGTTTGAGGGTTCTTTAGCCAAAGGAAGATTATTTTAATAATAGTTGGTGCTCACTACTAGCATATTTGAGATGAATATGTGGTTTGAAGTATTCTTTTTTAAGACTGTAATTAATTTTGGTTTATGTTATAGAATGGTTCAGGATTTCTTCAAGAAGTAGTTTGCTTAGATTAAATTTGAGGTAAGTGGCTTCATTGCTGGAACACTTAGCTAGGTTGAGATCTGTGTGCTGATAGGATAGACTTATGTTAATTTTAACGTGATGTTTGATTGATGCATGTTAGATGTGTATGCATGATGAATGGAATAATGTTATAGAAACCATGAAATTATCTATTGTACAGACCATGTTTTAAAGTTTAGAAGAAAAAGAACTATGAACTTTTGTATTTTTCCATTATTGAGAACATGTATGTGCATTATATGAGAGCTCGAACATGGATGTGGGACCTCATGTATTTGTATGTTTCATGATACTAAGAACTACGTTTATGGAAATTACATCTTTGAGAAAATTGATGTACATCCAAAGGAACCTGAGATATTGTAGGCGAGACTCGACCCCACTAATTTGGAGCTAACATACAGTTAGTTCGGCTCGGTCTCTAGAGGATGCCTATAATATCTCTATGTTGGGAGAAGAATAGAGAAACCTGATGCATTGTAGGTGAGATTTGACCCCACTAATTTAGAGCCAACATACAGTTAGTTGGGCTTGGTCTCTAGATGACGCGTACAGTATCTCTATGTCAGGAGAGGAACAGAGGAACCCAAGGTATTGTAGGCGAGATTCGATCCCTTTAATTTGGATCCAACATATAATTAGTTGGGCTCGATCTCTAGAGAATGCCTATAATATCTCCATCTTAGGAGAGGAATAGAGGAGGGGTAATTATGCATGTGAAGGCCTTAAAGAGGAAAATTATTTATACCAGGTGAAAGGAATAGGTCCCATTAAAAAACCATAAACCATGATGTATGTGTTTGAATAACTCGGCTCCAGTAGTGGGGTTACTTACTGAGTATTTTTATACCAATCCTTTCATATTATATATTTTTAAGGTAAAGGAAAAAGCATACAGGTGTTTGACAAGGTAGACTATTGACGGTGTCGTGGGACTAGTAGTGAAGTCGCCTACGCATTCCCTCATGTCTATACACCTTTCAACATTTTATTAAAATTACAAAGCTAGTAATTTTGTTCACGTTTGATAAATCATTCTTTTAAATGTTTTAAGGATCCGAATTAAATTGTTTGGACACTTAATGGTTTTGTTTTAATGAGGACTTATCTATTTAGAAAATTCTTATTTATTGTTAAAACTATCAACTATTTTTAGTTTGAAATTTCATTCATGTTAGTAAAGACGAGGTTTTAGTAAGTTGGGTCGTTATAGTTGGTATCAGAACCCAAAGTTTTAGGTTCTATAGATTGACTTATTGTTAGGATTTGTGCTCTAAAGGCTCATAATTTATTGGTTGATTAGCTAAATTGTTAATTAAAAAATATTAATTTGTCCATTAACCATAAAAATCTAAGGTTATTGCTTGAAGTCTTGAACATGTATATAGTTGACAAACGGGTGGATCATGTTCAAGAAATAATCTAAAGGTCTATAGTATATGGATAAGGTTGAGTGTCTTATCCTGGCGATACTATGGATATGATCCACTTTGTAATAATTACAAATTGTTTGATCTAAATAGTTCTTGTGGCAACATCTAAGTAGAGGTATCCTATACAAAGAGTTTGTATAAGACCAAACTACAAAATATTTAATCTCTCTTTGTAAATCCATTAATTGATGAGATTAATATTTCATAGGATGATCATATACGACTCGATCTTAATCCTGAGTGATTTATGAACTCCTGTTCGTGAGGTCAGTTCTTTGATTTGCACAGGTGAGAATGGGCCAAGTTTCCAACTAAATAAGCTCACCATTTTGGGGACTTGATTAAACGGGGAGTCAGAAACATAACTTCACAAGATGGATTTTACTCATTCTTGCATAGGGTAAGTAGATGAATAGTTCTCTTAAATGCTGATTTTGGGTCTTGAACAAGAAACCCCATCCTCTCACTGGCTCGAAAGGGACTTAGTTTATGGTTAAATTTAAACAAATTGTTAATTATAGAAATCGGTGGTACTTAAGGAAAATGTGTAATTACAGGGGTAAAATGAACATTGAATAATTCACGAAGGATCAACTTGCTTATACTGACTATATCCATGGATACAACTTATCCTACAGTGCATAAGAGTTCAACTATAGGTCTACAGTGGTTTGCCATGTAGTCAATGAACGAAGATTAATTTAATTAAAGAGTTTAATTAATTAATCTTGGATCATTGAAGCTTATAATTTGTAGGTCTATAAGATTCCCTTGCTAGCTCACCACGGACCAACAAGGATCAACTACGTTGAAAGAAAATTTGAAATATTCAAATTTATTGGAAAAAATATTAATTGTATTGGATATAATTAGTTACATGATTTATTAGTTATTTTAATGAGATTTGAATTATAACTTTCTAATATGGAGATATTCAAATAATTAATTATTTGGATGAGATCCATATAAATAAATAAATTATGTAATTTGAAGAAGATTCAAATTAAATAGATAATGGGAGAATTAATTTATTTGAATAAGATTCAAATAATCAATTATTTATTTAGATGCGATCCATATAAATAGGTTATTTAATTTAAATAAAAATTGAATTAAATAATTAATGGGAGAATTAATTAATTTATCGAGATTGGATTCAAATAATAAGTTATTTAATTTGGATGAAATTAAAATTAAAAATTCTGCAGGCGATAAATACTTAAATATAATTTAAATATTTTATGAGATATTATTTGGATAGATATTTATTAATATTGGATACATTAAATATTTAATTTAAAATCTCTAAGGGTTATCCCAATAGGATTAGGAATAATCTATACAATTCTATAAATAAGACTTTTGGGAGCTCTCATAGAGCACACTCTCTACACGAATAATCTATAGGATTACTCTTAAAATCTTTCTTTAGAAATTCTCCTAATTTTTCTAAGAAATCCCTATTCCCTCTATTCTTTCAAGAAGCGATTCCCACAAACCGGATCCTTGCTAGAGTCATAGCAAAGAAGACCTCATAGAATTAGAAGAATTCAAGAAGGAGACTACCAGTTCGAGGAGAAGTTTTTTACTGCATTTGTGGATCGACAAAAGTATGTCGTGTAACCTTCTCTTAATTATTTGTATTTTTAATTGTTTCAAGAATAAAAGAACGCGATCATGACTTCCACTAGAATTGAAATCCCTTCAATATTGTGAGTTCCAAATGTCCATATGTCCCGCCAATAGATTTCTTGTCATTGCCAAGTACATCTTGCTAGTTAAAAGTTTTATGAAAGTTTTGCATGAAAGTATCTATTTCGTTTAATGCACCAATTATTTGATGTTGCTTGTATAACGACTTGATAGAAGTTGGAGTATGTTTGATATTTAGTTATAGCTCTAGTAAAGAAATATTATCATTTCACTAGTTTATCTCATGGAAAAACTTTAGGATGTACTTGTTTAAACAAGAAGACAGAGATGCATTTCTATATAAGAATCCATTGAAGAAATTGTGTTTGTTTTAGTAGACAGTAAAATTGCTAGTGCTAAAAGAAACTCAGATGCAATAAAGTATGTGCTTACGTTGAGGTTAAGGTAATTGTTTTAATCATTGAAAAAATAGGGTATCTTAAGAGAAGTTTTAGGTTGCTAGTTATTGAAGTCGGTGACTTTGGAGTAAAGCTTTTGATAGGCTATAATCAATCATGTGAAGTTAAGGTGGATGCAATAAATAAGGTACCTTAGCTTTTTGTGTGCTTTGCCGAACAAGGTTTGGAAGGTTGCTAGTTGGAGAGTAACTGAACTTTAAGGGAAAAAAAAAAACTCTTCTTAAAGATATCTAGCTTAGCTAATGAGATGAAGAAGGAAAGTTAAATAGCTTGAGAAGTACCCAAAGACTTGAAGTGAAAAAAAATGTGGTTTTCGAACTAAGAAGTTAACATAGAAGGTGTCTCATATTAATTCTACTCATGTCATTGTTATGGTTGATTGATTGGACGAAGAGAAAGACTTTTGGAGTTCTAAAAAAAAATTGGTGAAGATAAATTCTACACAAGATGAAAATTTTGAGTTAGAAAGAAAAGATTTATGGAGGAATTAGTAGAATTGTACTTTGTGTATTGAGATCATGTTTCACTTGGAAAGTGAAAAGTACACCTTGAATTTATTGGCCTTAACAATGTGAGGAAAGTGAAAGTATTTAAGAAATTTTTTTATCATTGTGAGAAGATAAAAGAAATTAATATTTTGAGATTAAGGACATAGGTTTGGTTTGGTGCTCTAAGATAAGATTTATGGGTTCACGAGCCTTGTCAATTGTATAAGTAATGTTGTTACTATTGGGAATGTCCTAAACTCCCAATTCGTAAATGTTGTTAATATATTCTATTTATCAATAAAAATATTGTTGAGTTTTTTAATCAATAAATTATTATTGATACTACATCCTTTTATGAAAATCCAATGAACGAATCCATGGTTATAACATGAGTACTTAACTTTATGTGGCAACATAAAAATGGATCAAGTTTTAGTATGTAGCCAAAATGGTCTATAGGTATACGAATGAGATTTGATACCTCATCCTGGTGACACTATTGAATGCGACCCATTTTGTATACTGATACAAATGATGTGATCCAAAGAATCATTCATGTAGAAACATGTGAGTGGGGGCATCTTGTGCAATGAGTTTGCATAAGACTGGACCTTGAAATATTCACTTTTCTTTATAACAACTGTTTACTGTTAAAACTGACTATCTCAAACTCAATGACCTAGAGTAACTTGATCGTAATCTTGAGCTAACTATGAACTCCTACTTATTTGGGATTATCCTTTGATCTGTATAGGCGAGAGTAGTCCAACAACATTATTCAATAAGCCTCCTATTTTAGGGATAAGACCAGAAAGATAGCTGGGGACATAGGTTTTGCAATATGGAATTCACTCCTACCTGATTTAGAGTTAGCAAATAGGTTGTTCTCTTAAAGCACTGATGTCTTGTCTTGAACAACGGGGCCCTGCCTCTCATGGAAGAGAGGCATGAGAGTTATGATTTATAAGTTGGACTATATATCAATTGTTCAATGGAGGATTAGTGGGATATTAAGGAGTAAGATGTATTTACAGGGATAAAATGGTAATCTTTGACCCAGCTGTAAATACGAACGACCTGTGAAGGATTGACTTACCGATTATGGTTAAAATGGACAGAAATATATCTACAGTAAGGAGAGTGCAACTATCGAGCTATAGTGGAATGTCTTGGTATTTAACGAATAGTAATTAATTCGGTTTAAAGAATTTAACCAATTAATTACAAATCGTAGGAGCTCGTGATCTATAGGTCCATAAGGTCCTTCTACTAGCTCGTAATTTGGATTAGTAAATTGAGTATTCTTGATGAGATTTGAAATTAGGGTTTATAATTTGAAATGTTCAAATTCAATTAGAGTTTCTATTTATTGTATTCGATACAATTGAAATGTTTAATTTTATCGAAATTAAACAAAATTGGAGAATCAATTAATGTTTAAAAGATGATTTAAATATTAATTGTATAAAATTAGTTTCATTATAGTGGAATTGATTGTTTATTAATTTAATATTAGATATTAAATTAACAAAATTAATTAAAAGCTTTAGTTAATTAGTTTTATTTAAAATTAATTAATCGAATTGATTTTATAAAACTAAATAAATTGGTTTATTTAAAAGTTGGTTTTAGAAATCAATTTTTGAAAAACTAAATTTGAAAACAAAAACAATTTTGAAAATTCAAAGTGGAGATTTCCAAAAGTTGGAAATCTCCACTATGGTGCAAAGTACCTTATTCATCCAATTCCATTTTCTCCATGAAGTAGGAGTTGACATTCATGCAAGCTATGAATTTGCATGATGAAAGCTTTATAAATTAAAGTGTTAGGCTTAGTGTCTAACACTATCGTGTAGTGCCATCGTCTAGTGCTAAACAAATACTACAAGATTGCTTAGCGCCATCGTCTAGCGCCTCATCTTGATCATTTAGCGCATGCACAAAGGTAAACAATCGTATAATGGTATCGCATAGCACTTCAACGCATCGTTTAGCTGTTGCTCAAAGTTACACGATCGTGTAGTGCCATTGCTGTTGGAACGTATCAACACGCAGTGGAAGCGATGAGGATCGATAAGCACTCTAATTCACTAATTTTGGCAGAAATGAAAGCATGCTATGGTAGAAATAAATGGATTTCAAGACATACCTTCGTACAACTTCTTCAAAGCTTGAATCCAACTGTAAATCTCTCTGAATCTTGTTGTAGACTACCCAATGATCTTTCCTACTATCCTCTTGGTGCTCTAGATTGAGTTGAGGGACTCAAAATAAGCCTGAATTAAGCAAATTTAGAGACAAGCTCACAGTAGCAACCCAATGAAAGAACAACTTCTTCTCACGAATTTTTCAGAAAAATTCTACCGGTTGCATTGCCTCAAAATCATCCAATCTCTTCAATATATTGCAGACCATCATGCAATGAGAATGGCTGCATAAGATGCAACTCATGCTTAGAGTAAATGAAGACTTAAGATAGTGGGTTTAGTGTGAGCAACTTGAAGAAGACAATGGAAAATGTGAATTTTCCATTTTGTGTTTTTCCTTCTTTTTCAACTTTTGATAAATTGATTTCATAAATCAATTTATTTTATAAAATTGAAAATATTATTAATTTTACAAAATTAATTTCATAAATTAATTTTCTTAATAAAATTAATAAATAATTATTTAAAAATTTTAAACACTTCTAATTAATTTAATATCAAATATTAAACTAATTTTACACAATTCCATCTTCATATATTTAAATCATATTTAAATATTAATTCTTTTATTTCGTTTAATTCTAATTTGAACGTTTCAAATTAACTTATCACGCTACTCTAGAGTTAATCCATTTATGAGCTAGTAGGGAGACCTTGCGGACCTACAGATTATGGGCTAAAATGATCTGAGATTAATTGGCTAAACTCATTAGACTGAATTAACCCCCATTCGTTAACTAATGGGTATCTCCACTAAAGCTCATAGCTAAACTCCCTCACTCTAGATATATTATGTCCACTCGATATAACTATGATTAGTAAGTTAACCCTTCACAAGTTATTTGTAATAACGACTGGGTCGAATCTCCGTTTTACCCCTGAAATTACCTTTTGTACCTCAAGTCCCATTGATCCTCTAATGAACAATTGATTTGTGATCCAATCAACAAATCAAATCCCTCTCGGGCCAATGAGAGGGTGAGGCCCCTTGTTCAAGACCTAGAATCAGCACTTAAAGGAAACAACCTCTCTACTAACCCTAATCGGGTAGGAGTGAATTTTGTCTTGCACCCTATGTCCCCAGCTATTTATCCGGTCTTATCCCCAAAATGGGAGGCTTATTGAGCAGAGACGTTGGACTACTCTCACCATTTGCAGATCAAAGGATAATCCCGAACAAATAGGAGTTCATAGTTAGCTCAGAATTAAGGTCAAGTTACCTAGGTGATCACTTTGAAATAGTCAGTCTTAAACAATAAACAACGTTATAGAGTAAGAGTGACTAGTTTCGTGGTCCGATCTTGTACAAAACTCATTTGCACAGGATGCCCCCACTTCTCTTATCATAACATGTACGAATTAGGATCACTTTGTTTGTAGCACTTTACAACTCTTTGTAATAATTACAGAGTAGGCCGCATCCAATAGTGTTACCAGAATAAGGCACCCAATTTTATTCATATACTATAGATCATTTTTTACTATATACTCGAACCTGATCCACTTGAATATCTCCACATAAAGTTCAAGTACTCATATTATAGTCAAGGGACTTTTAGATTTATTGGATTTCTAATAAGCAATATATTCAATAACATCTTATTGAATTTTCATTATAAGTTCTATTGTTTACAAACCACGAGTTTTAGGACATAAAACCCAACAAACTCCCACTTGGACTAAAACTCCAGTGGTAACTTATATATCCCATATATAAGACTCAGTTTCTATGTTTTATAGAGAAATACAATAAACTAGGGATTTCATACCCATGGCTTGCCATTCGTTATCCCGTACCCGATATTTCTCCCACTTGCCACTGGGTTATTTAATATGATATTTCTAGTCTTACTAGGTGATTCTCAAACACTTTAGTCGAGAGAATCATTGTAAACATATTAATGTACAATAGGCTTCTTATTAAACTATATGAGGAATGCATCTAATTCTTAATAATATCTAGGAAGCACACTTTCCTCCCACTACATTGAGGCACTCTCAACTCTTTGAGTAAGATGCGTCTAATCTATCTTAACAACTCTTGTTAACAGTCAGATCTAGAAAACTTTTAAATTTACTATACTTTGATCTAGCCGTTTTTAAATATCTGAATATTTGCAAATGGCTTTTAACAATTTGATTCTTAACAAAAGTTGCTTTGAGATAGAACAACCATAATTTTTGAAAATGAACATTTCATTCAAAACGAAAATATGTACATTATGTTCATTATATTATAACAAAAACAGGTAATATCATCATCAAGCAGTAACTTCTCCCACTGGTCGAGTTGAGCAAGAAGTCCTTAGGAACTAAGTTGCCTGTTTAGTTTTCTCTGCTCTTTTCTCAGCAAGATATTTAGGGCACTTTCTCTTCTAGTGCCCTTCTTCGTTGCAGTGGAAATATTTCCTTTATCTGCAGCGTTTTTCTTGCTTTTGTTGCCAGCAGGTTTCTTCTTCCCTTTCCCTTTGTCCTTCTTCGTAGGAATAATCTTACTCTGTGAAGAGGAGGCAACATCAGGCTTGGAGGATGTTCCTCTCTTCTCAGCAGTAGTAACATTTACTTCTGATTTCAGACCTTTAGTTCTTAACATAGTCTGGAAAGTCTGCAACTCATTTAGCAGAGTAATCTAGTTGTAGTCAATTTTGTTCATCAATGCATTCGTACAGAATTGCAGAAAACTCTTCAAAAGAGATTCTAGAATAAAACCAACTTGACTTCTCTCGTCCATAACAATGCTGTTAGTTCTACCACATTAAATTGACCATCATGTCCAGGACATGTTCCTGAACTGAGGTCCCCTCTTTCATGTTGTTGTTATAAACGTATTTGATAGCATCATGCCTCAGGGTGAAGGCCGGTTGTCCAAAGATCCCCCTCAGAGATTCCATAATCTCTTTGGAAATACTCATATCCTCATGTTTATTCGCTAAAACATCAGATAAGCTGGCAAGGATATAAGCACGGGCTTTATCATTCGCCCTGATCCATCTATCAAATGCTTCCCGAACAGTTCAGGTTGTATTAGAGCTTGGAATGGCCTTCTCTGTTAAGATAAACCGTAAATCGTCTATCACAAGCATGGTGTTCAAATTGATTTCCATGTCACATAGTTATCCCCGATCAGTTTATCCGATGCCAACAATTGTATTATTGAACTCGTCATTATGAAATCATAAACAAATTCTATAAGTGAATTACTTTTAAATCCAATCAAGTTTTAGCAAAGTAATAATAGTGTACCCATGACTATTATTTATTTGCAATGATAGTTTAGTGATTTAGAACAATTGCTACCGAGGTGCAGTCAAGAAATCTTTCACAGAAGCAAGACAATTCTTGACAAATTTTATCTCCAGAATTATTTGTATTCCGATAGTCATTTAGATATCGTTTTCGGTCAAGATTTTTACTAACACTTAGTAATTATTGTAAGTGTAGACCCGCCATTTTTAGATCTTACAGAACGATATGGATATGCTTCTGAATAGAAGACAGTACCCAGGACGAAACTATAAGACCCTATTCATTTTACTGAAGCTTGGGTCCGAATCCTATGTTACAACCCTCCTAGGGGATCGCCACGGTTAACGACTAGCTAGTGCCGCCTAAAAATGACAGCAGACGCAACATAGGAATCTGAAGGTTCAAACTAATGGAGGAGACCGTAGGATAATGTTGACACATTTCCTTCACCCACTTACTATGAACTACTTCCCACATTCACCTTGTTATTGACCTATGCAAACACTTTCTGAACGTAGCAGTCACAGTAAAAGCGACACGAAGCCGATCATGGATCTCACGGTGTGACCTCTTGAGGACGTGAGAGCTAATAACTTTTAATCTCTCACTAAAATGTTCTAAATGTTTGGGTAAAATTTATACTTAGGTTCTTTTCGGCTAATAAAAACAACCCTAAGTCTAGGTGGTTTATCCAAGTATAACACTTATAAATGGATTTAAACCTACGATGTTTAGGTGATAAACCATTTTATTACCTCACACTGCTCACATATGCTCATAAAATCGGTTACCAACGCTCAATTATTCGGGCATAATCCCCAGGTAGGAGTTGTTCCATAGACCGTCAACTTAAATAACCCCAGCCTTCGACAGGATTATATACCGATTGAGTTTGTAACACTAGTTTTACAAGTTTAACAACTTATTATAACTATTAAAACGAGTGGTTAACTTAAGTGAGCATGAAACTGTTCTTTATTATAGATTTTAAACGTCTAACTCAATTTTCTAACAGCTTACAAAATTTTAGACATGCTAAACATCCACAACAAACAACAAAGGCATTCAATATTTAATAACACTATTATATTAAATAAAAGAAACCCTAATATGCATACTATATATTATAACATTTTATAACATACTTTCAATACATGTAACATGCTTCCTACAGTGGGATTTTAAATCTACATGGCATACTATATACACATACAAGATTTATTTGATTATAACATACATCACATGCATAAATAATTAAACACAAAATGATATGGTTTTAGTTTTGGCATAAACAAGCAAACAAAAACCTAATTATTACAAAATAGCTTTTAAACCGCTTTCGGACCGCTCGAACCGTTTCAAGAAAAACTCGAATAGCTTGAATCGGACCAGCCAAGTCTGAACCGCACCAGCCAAAAACCATTTGAGGCTGAACCGGACCGGACCAAAAGAGAATCAGTCGAACCTGCAGCTCTTGTTCCATGCTCAATACCTCGCTAAGGCCCATCGTTTAGCATTGACAACCATGGTCATGCGTTTGCCTGATCGTTTAGTGTTTGCGTGATCATGTAGTAGCAACACATGGCGCTTGACCAAGCTACACGATCGTGTAGTGTCTTCCTTCTATCGCATAATGTTATCTTCTAGTGTCGGACAAAGCTACATGATCGCTTAGCATCTAACACTATCGTGCAGCTCCATCCTTTAACACTAGAAAAATGCTACATGATCGCTTAGCGACATCATCTAACGTCTGAAGTTGATCGTTTAGCATGCGCAAAGGTAAGCGTTCGTTTAGTGCTATCACATAGCTTTTCGACGCATCGCTTAGCTGCCATACAGAGGTAAACGATCGTGTAGTGCTATCGCATAGCTCATCAACGCATCGTTTAGCTCCCACCCAAAGCTACACGATCGTGTAGTGCCATCGCATAGCAATACAACGCATCGTTTAGCTCCTATGCGAAGCTACACGATCGAGTCGTGCCATGTATAGAAATACAATGCATTGTTTAGCTTTCGCAGGTACACGATCGTCTTGTGCACAACACTGCAACGTTCAACACCCGAAGCTACATGATCGTCTAGCTTTTTGCACATCGTCCAACACCTGAAGCTAAACGATTGTCTAGCACTGAACCTCAACAACAATATGAACAGAGGCTGATGAACTGGAATCTACAATGTGGCCTCTTCATTTGTTTCTTTGATTACAGTTTAATTTCAACTCTAATGACTCCAAATAAATTAAAGACTCTTGGGAACACTGATGCATGGAAAATGGAGAGTAAATATGCGTGCATCTTATGATATGTGTTGATCTCCATGCATCGATGGTCATGCGTTGGACTAAGAAATATTCAATATGCGTTTAAGAATATATGCGATGACCATGCGTTCCTAGCACAAGTTTTCTTGCTCTTTTGCCAAGTATAACAAGATCGCAAGTTTTTCGGTGTCATCCGAGGTCAAACTTAGGGACTTGTGACTAAATTTTGCGAAGTAATGTGTTTGCAGCGATGAATAAAAGAATAAGGGAGTTAAAAGACTATGCACTACTCTTACTCCTAACTAAATAGATTAAGCAATGGAAGTATGACTATGAGAGTTAGTAGAGACACGGCAACTATTAACGCGTAATAAGATGCATGAAAAAATAGATAAAACGGTGGAGATAAATTCATCGCATCATTAAGCTTGATCGCAAGGGTAATCCCAACTAGCACAAGTTATGAGATCATGCTATACACAAATATACGCATGCGATGCATATGTGAAAACCGTTGAGAGAACTTATTTCTAAGTTTCTATTCTTGCTTATGCAAATGATGAATGACACATACATAAGACAAGATGACCGCATACCACCATTCCTATTTCTAGGGCGCATGCGATGTGTAAATAGCAATAGAAATTATGTCTAAGTTTCTACTCTTGGTTATACGATCTAATCTGACTCTCTCAAGCCTAGAATTTAATTTGACTCTCTCAAGCCTAGATTCTATCTTTAGACTACTCTCTCGACTATGTCCAAAGGGTGAATGATGCATACATAAGACAAGATAATCGCATAAAGCATGGTTGTGTTGAACATAAGATTATTCCTATATCTAGGAACACTGCTTACTTTGCTTAGTGAGTTCCACTACTTACCCTCTCGGGCAGTTAGTCGTCGCTGATCAGCTCATAGACAAGCATTGCGACCGCTCATAGACAAGCGTTGCTACAGCCTCACACTAAGCAAAGAGGATTAACTCACTATACTCGTGCAACGCACACCTCTCGGTGGTTTGCTACATGCTTTATATGTCTATGCCGCATGATTGAGTATGTGATACTCTTGCAATCTTACTTAGTTCATTGCAATGAAAGTAAGGGATGATAAAGAAGAAGTTAATGAAGATAAGGTCGAAGGAAATAAAGAGATGCATTGATTACAAAATGTATTAATGTCTTAAGTCAAAATGTAATACAATACAGAGATAAGAAGAGAGATGGAGGGCTAGATGTAGGCAATCTCTTGCTTCTATCAGATGTGTGTCAAGGCTGCCGGTGGTGCCGTGGATGGGCAATGGAGTAGTCTCTCTCGAGATCTATCTCCGGTAAAGCTCTGGTCATCACTCGGAATGGGTTGAAGGAATGAAGAACTCTCAAAGAATATCTTCTCACGCTCTCATCTATGATCACAAGGATCTGCCTTCAGGCAGAAGCTCGAATACTTTGAATTTGGGCTCTACGGCTCTATTTGTAGAGCTCAATCGCCAACAACATTGATGATCCCGATCTGAATCTCTGCCACTAACGACACGATGGTCTTGCTCTGAATCTCTGCCACCAACGGTGCTGTAGGTGAAATGTCAATATCATCTTTTTGATATTCCCAAGGTATGCGTTCATGCTTGGTTTCCGAAGTACCCTCGCATTCCACCAACCTTGCGATCACCCATCTATCATGGTTATTACTCTGTACCCATAACCTCCATGCAATGAATGCATGCGGTCACCCTTGCGATGGTCTGGGATTCACCGCATGCAACCGATTCCTGTGATAGCTACAAAAATAGACATTTTGACGTAAAATAACACATAATATTAGGTTAGCAGAGATTTCTCATGCTGATTGACGCAAGCTCACTTTTCACATGAATTCTTAGTATAATCATCGCATATTCTACTTGTTAGCATTCATAATTCTAAATAAAAGGCTGTAATAACTTTTATTTCTACCAGCTATCAAACACATATAAGCTCATCAAGCAAGAGTAAATTACAAATTTAATTGAGAAATCAAAGAGAAATTAAAAGCCAAAACTCAAAAAACCATATCAATATTAAACCGAATTGAATGCTTATAAGATGCTCTGATACCAATTGTTAAAACGTATCAACATGCAGTGGAAGCGACGAGGATCGATAAGCACTCTAATTCATTAATTTTGGCAGAAACGAAAGCATGCAATAGCAGAAATAAATGGGTTTCAAGACATACTTTTGTAGAACTTCTTCAAAGCTTGAATCCAGCTGCAAATCTCTTTGAATCTTATTGTAGACCACCACAAGATCTTCTCGACTATCCTCTTAGTGTTCTATATTGATTTGTGGGACTCAAAATAAGCCAAAATTAAGGGAATTTGGAGACAAGCTCACAATAGCAACCCAATGAAAGAACAACTTCTTCTCACGAATTTTTCAGTCAAATTCTACCGGTTGCATTGCCTCAAAATCACTCCAATCTCTTCAATATATTGCAGACCATCATGCAATGAGAATGGCTGTATGAGATGCAGCTCATGCTTGGACTAAATGAAGACTTAAGATGGTGGGTTGAGTGTGAGCAACTTGAAGAATTTAATGGAAAATGCCAATTTTCCATTTTGTGTTTTTCCTTCTTTTTCAACTTTTGATAACTTGATTTCATATTTTATAAAATTGAAAATATTATTAATTTACAAAATTAATTTCATAAATTAATTTTATTAATAAATAATCATTTAAACAATTTAAATAATTCTAATTAATTTAATATCAAATATTAAATTAATTTTACACAATTCCATCTCATATATTTAAATCATATTTAAATATTAATTCTCCTATTTCATTTAATTCTAATTTGAACGTTTCAAATTAACTTATCACGTTACTCTAGAGCTAATCCATTTACGAGCTAGTAGGGGGACCTCGCGGACCTACAGATCATGGGTTCCAACGATCCGAGATTAATCGGCTAAACTCATTAGATCGAATTAACCCCTATTTGTAAACTAGTGGGTCACTCCCCTAAAGCCCACAGCTGAACTCCCCACTGTAGATATATTATGTCCACTTAATAGTGTTACCAGAATAAGGCACCCAACCTTATTTATATACTATAGATCATTTTTGACTATATACTTGAACCTTATCTACATGTATGTCTCCACATAAAGTTCAAGTACTCATATAATAGTCAAGGAACTTTTAGGTTTATTGGATTTCTAATAAGAAATATATTCAATAACATCTTATTGAATTTTCAGAATAAGTTCTATTGTGTACAAATTACCAGTTTTAGGACATAAAACCCAACAATTACATAGTGCCTCTACACATCGTTTAACATCCGCAGGTACACGATCATCTAGTGCACAATATTTCAATGCTCAATGCCCATAGCTACACGATCGTCTAGCTTTTCTTCACATCATCTAGTGCCCATAGCTAAACGATCGTCTAGCATTCAAACCTTAATGACGATATTTGAGCAGAGTCTACAAAAACTAGAATTTGCAACTTGGCCTTCTTTACTTGTTTTTTCAATTTCAACTTAATTTTAACTCTAATGACTCCAAATAAATTACAGACTCTTGAGAACATATATAAGCTTATTAAACAAGAGCCAATTACAAATTTAATGGAGAAATCAAAGAGAAATTAAAAGCCAAAACTCAGAAAACCATATCAGTGCAGTAGTTTCATATAGCTCATGAAAAACACCCACCACACCAAAATTAAATCGAATTGAATGCTTATATGATGCTCTGATACCAATTGTTGGATTGTATCAGCAAGCAGCAGAAGTAACAAGGATCAATAAGCTCTCTAATTCATTAATTTCGGCAGAAACTAAAGCATGTTATTGCAGAAATAAATAGGTTTCAAGTCATACCTTTGTAAAGCTCCTGAAATCTCGATTTTCGGCTGCAAATTTCTCCAAGTCTCATTGTAGACCACCTCAAGATCTTCCCTACTATCCTCCTAGAGCTCTAGATTGAGTTGTGAGACTCAAAATAAGCTTGATTAAGAGAATTTGGAGAAGAGCTCACAACGGCAACCCAATTGCAGGACACCTTCTTCACACGAATTTTTCAGCAAAAATTCTACATATTGCATTGCCTTAATTTCACTCCAATCTACTCAATATATTGCAGACAATCATGCAAAGAAGATAGCTGCATGAGATGCAACTCATGCTTGGAGTAATTGAAGTCTTAAAATGGTGGGTTATGGGTGAGCAACTATGAAGATGTAATGGAAAATACCATTTTTCCATTTTGTGTATTTTTCAATTTTCAAATTCCAAATTTGATTTTAGAAAAACAATATGATTTCTAAAATAAAAATTATTAATTTTACAAATTAATTTCATAAACTAATAGTTCTAATAAAATTAACAAATGATTATTTAAACAATTCAAATAACTCTAATTAATTTAATATCAAATATTAAATTAATTTTACACAAATCCACCTTCAAATATTTAAATCAAATTTAAATATTAATTCTTCAATTCCGTTTAATTCTTAAAATTAAACGTGTAATTATATCTCATATAATTACTAATTCCTTTAATTCTAATTTAAACGCTTCAAATTAACTTATCACGCTATTCTAAAGCTAATCCATTTACGAGCTAGTAGGGGGACCTCGCGGACCTACAGATCATGAGCTTCAACGACCCGAGATTAATTCGTTAAACTCATTAGACAGAATTAACCCCCATTCGTTAACTAATGGGTTACTTCACTAAAGCCCATAGTTGAACTCTACTCACTGTAGATATATTATGTCCACTCGATATAACCATGATTAGTAAGTTAAACCTTCACAAGTTGTTCGTACGAACGGCTAGGTCAAATCTCTATTTTACCCCCAAAATTACCTCTTGTTCCTTAAGTTCACTGATCTTCTAATGAACAATTGATTTGTGATCCAATCAACAAATTGAGTCTCTCTCGGGCCAATGAGAGGGTGGGGCCTCTTGTTCAAAACCCAAAATCAGCACTTAAGAGAACAACCTCTCTACTAACCCTAATCGAGTAGGAGTGAATTCCATCTAGTAAGGCTATGTCCACAGCTATTCATCCGGTCTTATCCCTGAAATGGGAGGATTATTGAACAATACTATTGGACTACTCTCATCGTTTGCAGATCAAAGGATAATCTCGAACAAATAGGAGTTCATAGTTAGCTTAGGATTAAGGTCAAGTTACCTAGGTCATCACTTTGAAATAATCAGTCTTAAACAGTAAACAACGTTATAAAGTAAGAGTGACTGATTTCGTGGTCCGATCTTGTACAAAACTCATTTGCATAGGACGCCCCCGCTCCTCATGTCAAAACATGTATGAATTAGGAACACTTCATTTGTAGTACTTTACAACTCTTTGTAATAACTACAGAGTAGGGCGCATCCAATAGTGTTACCAGAATAAGTCATCCAACATTTTTCATATACTATAGATCATTTTTTACTATTTACTCGAACTTGATCCACTTTTATGCCTCCACATAAAGTTCAAGTACTCATGTAATAGTCAACGGACTTTTAGGTTTATTGGATTTCTAATAAGCAATAAATATAATCAATAACAACTTATTGAATTTTCAGAATAAGTTTAATTATTTACAAACCACGAGTTTTATGACATAAAACCCAACATATGCTTCATCGCATAGTCAAAGGCACTCGATCCATACTATACGATTGTTTATACTCGTTCAACATTACTTGACGATCACAAGAAGCTGCTATACGATCAAGGTTCGAGGCTTCGCCCGGGTAGTTCAAGACCCAGTTCGAACCATGGCTCGATGGATTTTTGATAGATAGTTTTTCTTTTCCAGTTTTTTAGGTTAATTATCCCGGTCCATCAATTTTTTATGAATGTACATGTGATGTATGTTTAATTATATGTCATAAAGTATGCCATATGGTTTTGAAATCCACTATTGGTTATGCATTTATTCATGCATCATCTTTATATTATAAGAGTTATAATATAGTAGCTTGTATGATTAAATTAGGGTGTATGAAAGCATGTATCCTTAGTTCATTACAAGTTATATAAGAGTTATATATAGTAATGAATGAACATTGCATGAAGCATGACACTTAGGTTAACTTATAAAAGTTATAAATACCAAGTATAGTTTAGCAATGTTGTTGATTTTAGTTGTTTCTTTTTATAAGTGTTGTCATAGTAATTAGAACTAAATCAATAAAAAAAGACATGCATGCAAAATTAGGTTTAATCATGTTTTAAAAGAGTTTTAAAATTTGATTGAGATATACCTAAGATCACAGTTCTAATGAGATTAGAAATGTAAGTTTAATATTTCAATCGATTTAATAGGAATAAATTGACTAATAAAAGATTAAATATGTACCAAATCTATCTATAAGGGACCTTTTTCCTAAGGCGAGTTTTGGCTAGGCTAGGGTTTTTAAGCTGACGGAAACAGAACACCCCTACCTGGGAACCTACTTGGAAAAGTGAATTAGATAGATTTGCTGCATGCATGCAAATTGATGATAAGTCTGTTAAAGTGTTTAATAAGACTTGATTCGAATTTGTTTAATTATCAAAAGCAAGAGTTGTTTTTTAGCAAATTAAACTCACACTTAGATAAAATCAATAGCCAGATTGTCTAAGTTAATGAATCCCTAGGTAGAATATTCAGTGGGAGGTATTTAGGATATATGATACTTCCCTTAAACCTTTACACATTTCTCCCCAAAAGTTCACACCGTGAGATCCTCGGCCTCATGGCACCCTGGGAGTGTCCCCCTCAAGGATGGTGTTTGGGTAGGTCAATACCAAGGTGAATGGAGAGAATATTCATAGTAAGTGGGAGCGGGACGTGTGATAATATATCCCACGGTCTCTCTCATTAGGTTAGATAACGTTTTTATGCATCACTTTGAGGCACTCTTGGAGTGTCCCTCTATAGGATGGAAGTATTTGCACAACTCTTTATCTGATCTTCTACAAAGGATAAGGTTGCTTTAGTTTCTTGTCCTAATCTGCTTTTCCCTACGGTAGGCGCATTATGGCGGGACTCTAGGGCCTAGAATAAGGGTTACACTTATGTGGAATTGTTAAGGTTGTTAACAAATTATGGACCGAACAATGGTGACTGTTAGAGTTAGTTACAAGAGTTGTTTCTGTCTAATGGTTGAGAATGTCTCATCCCAGTGAAAGGGCACTTGATCACCCCAATGGTGACTTTTGTCCTGCCTCGCTGGGGCATCATTGCAAAATAGGTGTTACTTCACTTAGGGTACATTAGTACTATTTTGCTAAAACCTAAAATTGGTGTTAAAAGTGGTAATGCAAATAGACTTATTAAGTTTGCTCTTGTTTTTATCAACTTTTAAATTATGGCAACCACTACTTTAGCTCTTTTAGCCATCGACAAACTAACTGGCAACAACTACGTAGTTGGAAGAACTTGATAAACATAATACTTATCATCGATGACCTCCGATTCGTCTTTATGGAGGAGTGTCCTCCTATTCCACCTCCTACTACTGCTCAAAACATTTGAGACGCATATTAGTGATGGACACGGGTGAACGAGAAGGCCCGAGCGTACATCTTGGCCAGCCTTAATGATGTCTTAGCCAATAAGCATGAGCCCATGGTCACTGCACGTGAGAACATGGAGTCCTTGAAGGGAATGTTCAAACAATCATTCGGGCAACTTAAGCATGATGCTCTAAAGTGCATCTTTAACTCCAAAATGAAGGAGGGTACATCTGTTTGAGAACATGTTCTGAACATGATGGTCCACTTTAATGTGGCAGAGTGAACGAGGCTCGCATCGATGGGGGCAGCCAGGTTAGCATTATTCTGGAGACGTCACCAGAAAGCTTCCTACACATTGTAAGCAACACTGTTCTGAACAGAGTTGATTACACCCTTACAACTCTCCTCAATAAGTTGCAGACGTTCCAATCCTCACTAAAAAGCAAGGAGAAGATGGTTGGTGAGGAAAATGTTGCTTCATCATCTAAAAAGTTCCTCCGAGGTTCGACCTCGGGAACTAAGTCTACACCTTCTTCTGGCATTAACAAGTGGAAGAAGAAGAAGTGTAGTAAGGGGAAGGGGAAGGCACCGCCTAGCCCACAACCTGCCGCTCAGCGAGGTTGGCAACCAACATCGGTTGAAAAAGGAAAATGTTTCTACTGCAACCAGGATGGACATTGGAAGTGAAACTGCCGACGCTGGTTGATGGAGAAAAAGAAAGCCAAGTCCAAGATCAAACAAGGTAAATGTGATTTACTGATTGTGGAGAGTTGTTTAGTGGAGAATCATGATTCTGTCTAGATTATAGGCTGTGGGGCCACTAATCATCTTCTTCTTTTCAGGGCATTTCCTGGTGGTAGTTTGAGGTTGGTGAGATGACGATGCGAGTAGGCACCGAGCACGTCGTCTCAGCTATGGTAGTGGGAGGCCTCCAATTGACTTTACATAATAGATTTATCATTTTTAAAGATGTATATGTTGTTCCCGAATTAAAAAGGAACTTAATTTCTATCAAGTCCTTGCTTGAATGTAAATACACTCTTAATTTTTCAATTAATAAAGTGTATTCTGAAAGATAGTGTTGAGATATGTTCAACTTTACTAGAAAATAATGTATATATGCTAAGGCTGTTAGCAACAAATTCCCTCCATAACAGAAAGATGGTTAAAACTGTTGTAACTCAAAACAAATGACTTAAAGTTTCTCTTAAAAAAAATGCCCAACTTTGGCACCTTTGATTAGGGCACATCAATCTCAATAGGATTGAGAGCTTGGTGAAGAATGAACTTTTAAACGAGTTAGAAGAAAATTCTTTACTTGTGTGCGAGTCATGCCTTGAAGGCTAGATGACTAAAAGATCTTTTACTAGAAAAGGTTATAGGGCCAAAGAGCCTCTAGAGTTAGTACATTCAGACCTTTGTGGTCTGATGAATATGCGAGCCAGGGGAGACTACGAGTATTTCATCACTTTTACTGATGATTATTCGAGGTATGGGTATGTTTATTTAATGCAACATAAGTCAGAATCCTTTGAAAAGTTCAAAGAGTTCAAGGCTGAAGTTGAAAACGCCTTTGATAAACGGATTAAGACATTTCAATCTGATTGAGGTTGAGAGTTTTTGAATTCTGTGTTCCAGAACTATTTGATAGAACATGGAATCATTTCCCAACTCTCAGGAGCTGGTACACCTTAGCAGAATGGTGTATCGGAAAGGAGAAACAGAACCTTGATGGACATAGTTCGGTCGATGATGAGTTACACTTTCTTACCAGACTTGTTTTTAGGGTTTTATAGTAGAGACTGTAGCTTATATCATCAACTGTGTTCCTTCCAAGAGTATTTCCAGAACACGTTTGAAGTTGTGGAACAGGCGTAAAGCTAGTTTGCGTCACTTCCGCATCTGGGGTTGCCTAGCACATGTGCTTGAGGTTAATCCTAAGAAACTGGAACCATGTTTGAGGCTGTGTCTCTTTGTAGGCTACCCTGAAGGGTCACGAGGGGGTTACTTTTATGAATGTGTCAAACCCATAGATCTCGAGATAGAGTCTATGTACTTCAACTCAGTTTGGGATCTTATAGATCAATCTGATGGGGTTAAACCTATAGGTTGTAAATGGATCTACAAGAGGAAATGGGGTGCTGATGGGAAGGTGCAAACCTTCGAGGCTAGATTTGAGGCATCTCGATCTTGGAACATAAGGTTTGATACTGTGATCAAATCTTATGGCTTTAACCAAAACATTGACGAGCCTTGTGTCTACAAGAAAATCATCAACAGTTAATAGTTTTCCTAGTGTTATATGTTAAGATATCCTACTCATTGGGAATGATGTAGGTTTACTGACTTCAATTAAGAACTGGCTAGCGACCCAATTCCAAATGAAAGATTTAGGAAAGGCTCAGTTGTTCTTGGGATTCAAATCTTTCGAGATCGAAAGAACAAAGTGCTAACGCTGTCTCAGGCATCGTATATTGATAAGATGTTGATCAAGTACTCAATGTAAAACTCCAAAAGGGTCCTTTTGCCTTTTCGGCATGGAGTTACATTGTCTAAGGAGCAATTTCCTAAGACACCTCAAGAGGTTGAAATGAGACGGGTCCCCTATGCATCTATCGTTGGTAGTTTGATGTACACGATGTTATGTACTAAACCTGACATCTGCTACGCTGTGGGGATAGTTAGTAGATATCAGTGTAATTCAGGACAAAGTCACTGGACAGCCGTTAAGAACATCCTCAAGTATCTTCGGAGAACGAGGGACTACATGCTTCTGTATGGTTCTAAGGATTTGATCCTTACAGGATACACGGACTCTGATTTTCAGACTGATAATGATTCTCGGAATTCCACTTCAGGATCAGTGCTCACTCTTAACGAAGGAGTTGTAGTATGGCAAAGTACTAAGCAAGGGTGCATCGCTGACTCTGCCATGGAGCCTGAATATAGAGCAGCTTGTGAAGCTGCTAAGGAGGCCGTTTGGCTCAGGAAGTTCCTGACTGATCTAGAAGTTGTTCCAGACATGTCTAGGCCCATCACCTTTTATTGTGATAATAGTGGTGTCGTGTCAAATTCCAGAGAGCCTCGGAGTCACAAGCGCAGCAAGCATATAGAGTCGAAATACCATCTCATCAGAGAGATTGTGCATCGAAGGGACGTGATTGTCATGAAGATAGTTTCGAAGCACAACGTTGATGATCCATTTACGAAGGCTCTCACGACTATAGTGTTTGAGGGTCACCTTCAAAGCATGGGTCTACCGGATCGTTCGTGGCTGGACTAGGGCAAGTGGGAGTATTGTTGTACTGGGCTTTTATGCCCTAGTTTATTATTTTGTTCTTGTAATTATCTTGTACACCCCACTAGCTTTAGGACAAGTGGGAGATTGTTAGGGTTGATGCCCTAAATCTCGTAGGGTCTTGTAGTTTGTAAACACTTGTATGACCAAACTCTTTATGATGTAATAATATGCGATATTTTATTCACTATTGTTTATGAAATATGAGATATTTTAGTTGCATTAACCACAAACCAATAAACTAAATCCCCGGTTATCGTTGAAACTTAAGCATGTATGTGGAGACATACAAGTGGATCGTGCTTTAAGTGATTACCTAAATGGTCTGTAGTATATGGATAAAGGAGGGAAACCATATCCTAGTGACACTACGAGTGTGGCCCGCTTTGTAGATGTCACAAGTGTTGTAAGATACTACAAATGGTCTGATCCTGACCATTCATGTACTAGTTTGTATAAGATCGGACCACAAAATGTTTAGTCTTGTTATATAACGCGGTTCATGACAGAGACTTTCATTTCACTAGGATGACCATAGGTAACATGACCTTAATTCTGAGTGAGTTGAGAATTCCTGCCTATGAAGGTGGTCCTTTGATTTCCATGGGTGCGAGTGGCTAGATCGCCGACTCAAACCTACAACTTTGGGGATTTGTCTAATTGGGGAGTTGGAAACTAAGCTACGCAAGATGAAATTCACTCCTTCCCCAAAACAGAGGTAAATTAATAAATTGCTCCCTTAAGGGCTGATGCTGGGTCTTGAAAATAGTGGCCACACCCTCTCTTGGGAAGAGAGGACTCAGTCATAGTAGGACTATGATGTATTGTTCATTAGAAGAATCAATGATACTTAAGAGTTAGAGAGGACTCAGTCAAAACAGTAAATTGGCTCAACTGTACTTACGAACGATTTGTGAAGGCTCATTGTACTATTGATTGGTTATATCCGATGGACACAAAAATATATCTGAAGTGCGAAGAGTGCTGCTGTTGGTCTTCAATGAAGTGCCTGATAGTTAACGGATGATAGATATCGTGATTAAAAAATTTTGTCAGTTATTCACGTACCGTTGGAGCTTCAAGCAACAGGTCCATAAGGTCCCCTTGGTAGCTCAATAGATTCATGTTGAGAATCAAATTTTGGGTTAATTTGAAGTGTTCAAATTAACAAGAGGGAATTTGATTATATATGATATTATTAAATTGATTCAATTATATGTAATATAATTGATTTGATGTATTAGATACATTATTTGGATAAATTAATATAAATATTATTTATATTAAATTCCATAAAGAAGAAAAAGAACTATGGTTTATATATTGCATAAGATGTGATATTAAAACTATAGGTTATAAATATAATATTTATTTATAATTAAATCAATTAGGAGATAATTGATTTCAATTTTTCTCCTAATAACCGACTTAGTGAGAAGTTGTAATCAGTTATGGTAACTGATGGATAAAATGAAAATCGTTTTCATTTTTTCAAAAATCGAACGCGCATAAAGAAAAATCTATACGATAGTCTTGTGAGAGTAAACGATCGTCCATCTAGTTTTTCTATACGATAGTCGCTCGCCAATAAATGCTCGAGTACCCAAGTCTACACAATAGACTCCTGTCTTCTCCAACTTACTCGATTGTCTACACGATCATTCAATTTTTCCTTCCCTCTACCAAATCCATATAGAGCCCACAACTCCTGAATTCTCACACCGAGAATACCAAGATAGCCTCGTGGTAGTGTTTACTTGTTGTTCGAAGGTCAAAGGTCGAGTGTTACTCGATTGTGTTTGAGGATTCTATAATTCATGTTGTTCACTGGTTTGCGTTCGTTCTGTTGGACGCTGGACTGAGTTTCATCGAGGGATACGAGAAGAAAAGTTCTTCAAGGGTATGTACACTCGATCTCTAGTTTTTTTTCTTTTGAATCATGCTGTAATTTAGATTTTATGCATAACTGTTCTGTTGGATTGTAAAGGTTCATGTTCTTTCACAATGGGATTTAGAACGATCTACTTCCGCTCATTGGTTCTCTTTGTTAAGAATTCCTTCATAAGATTCATATTGAAAACTATAGGTTAAAAATAATGTGCATTGGATGCACATTAAAACTATAGGTTAAATGAGAGAAATATATTTGAATATGATTCAAATGAGAAATTTAAATTAAATATGTGATATTTAATAAGATGATTAATTAATTGGAGAATTAATTAATTATTGAATTTAATTTAATTTTAAATTTAATTAAATTGATTAAATCAAAACTATAGGTTAAAATTAATGCACATTAGATGCACATTAAAACTATAGGTTATACGAGAGGGAATGATCTAAATGGTTATTGTTTTTATTTATTAAATTAAATTAAATAAATAGTTTTATTACATTAAATTAAATAAACAGTTTATTTAATCTTAATTAAATAAAATGCAGCTCCCCACGTAGAGGAGTCACTAGAGACGTGGGATCCTCACTTTCACCCCTCTCCCATTCTCTCCATATCAAAACAAAAGGAAAAAAGGTAGAGAAGATCAATTGATCGATAATTAAAACTCTCTGTGTTTTTTGTCTTCCCTCTTCCTCCCAATTCGAAAAGAAAAAAAAATCCCATAATTCTCATCTTCTCAATTTTGCTGCAAGAATAGGGAGGACTCCAAATGGTGCCCAATCCCAATTCCAAATAGAGAAATTCTACTCTCAAAAGGTTTGCAAGATAAGATTTCTTCTATGTGTTTTTAATTGCATGCTTAATTTATTTTTCTATTTTATTTCAATGCAAAATTGTTCTTTTTAAATGTTGATTTTAAATACGTTTGGGTTCTATGTTTTGGCTTCCGTCGTGCCTTAAAGTTTTCATCCCTTCAATTGGTATTAGAGTGAAATCGTATTATCAATCTGGCAATTAAAATTTATTTTGCATTGGTTTGGTGGGATTTACTGCATTATGAATATTATGGTTTGGAATTGAATATTTTCTGCAATATTTGGCCTTAGAATTATAACTTTAATATGATCATTGTAAAGGCCCCTGTGTTTTTTGGGCATTATTGTTGTAAATCGTTCTTCTGTAAGTTCGTGTCTAGAATTAGGGTTCATGTCGACATTCTACTTCCCTGCACAATTTCAAAGCGGGTCCGATTTGACTGCAGTTTAGTTGGTGGTCTGGTTTGGTTGGCTTGGCTTGGTTCGCAGGTTAATGATTCAGTTCAGGCCATTTCAGGTTGGTCTGGTCCGATTCTAGAGCAGCAGAAGAAATTTTAGGATAAAATTAGCTAAATTTGTGTAATTTATTGCTTTATTTTATCCTATGGGCTAAAAATTGTAGGTTCATCTACTATTTAAATGCTTTGTGGATGTCATTTATCTTTCTTATTTAAATGATTTTTCTCATCAGCATTTGTGTCTCTGTTACACCGGGTGGGTTTGTTTATCCTTCCTGTTTCGAGTGTCTTCTTCCCTCTAGACTTAGCTGCTGTTGAAGTTCCATCTATCAACGGATGGTTATAGAATTAGGGTGCTAAACAAGTGGTGCTATGCTAAAAAAATAATGATTAGCAGCCATTAACCTATAACAAAGAGTTACATGCAAACATATGATCTTAGGAAAAATATTTTTAAATTTTAAATTGTTTAAAATTAATTAGACTTAAGATCCCATTTCTAATTAGATTAGAATAATTGCTTAGTTTCTTTTAAAATAGTTTTAAAATTGACTAAGTAGGAAAGTATTATTAAGGTTATAAGGGAACTCAACTGATACAGTTCTATCTAGACTAGAGGTATTTAAGTTGACGATTTACGTAACACCTTCTAACTAGGAACTAGATCGGAACCTGAGTTGAATTAACCGAGGTCCTATTAGCATACAGTGTCACTAGGTAAATTAAATGTTTTACTAAACCAAGAACTTTAGTATAAAGACCTTATTATAAGAGTTATAATAGGCATAGACTTAGATATATTCATTAGCCGGAATTTAACTAAGTGTAACAAAATCCTAAGATAATTAAAACACTTTAGTGGGAGAAAAATGGTATATATGATATATCATTTTTAGGCTCTCATGTCCCTAAGAGTTCACACCATGAGATCCATGCTCGGCTTTGTGTCGCCCTAGGCTTGGCCTCCTTTCGGAAAGTGTTTACATTGGTCAATATCAAGGTGAATAGTAGAAATGTTGATAGTAAGTGGGATAAGAACACGTGTCAACATATCCTACGATCTGCTTCATTAGGTTACACCATGAGATTCTTATGATCCGCCTGTGTATTATCCTAGAGCGACCATCCCTTCATAGGGCATGATCATAGGTTTTGGAACAAGCAAACTTTAGAAATGGATAGGATTTCTTAGGTTAATTTCCAACAGTTGTCTTTCCTAATAGTAGCCCGTTGAAGTGTACCTCTGAAACTCGAAAATAAACGAGTTAATGCACCCTTGACCAAACTAACGATAGCTAAGAGCTATAGGAATACGAGTTATTCTAGAATTAGTAATTAGTTGTGATAGTCTCAATTCAGGGGAGGTATAGCTGATCACCCTTCGGTGGCTGTCATTCTAAATCTCTAAAGTATCGTTGCCAAAACCCAATCAATAGTTTATTTAAGGTTCTATGATTTTTTGTTTTTGCAAAATTGATTGAATGTTTTGTGCAATGGGTTAAGACAAAAATAACTAAAACGGTCATTTGTTTGTTTGTTTTTCAACATGTCTTCCTCAATTACAACTTTAATTGAAAATGAGAAATTAACCTATGAAAATTACGCGACGAAGACATCGAACTTGAATATAATTCTTGTTATCGATGATTTTCGGTTTATCTTAATTGAGGAATGTCCTTATCTCCCCGCTCGAAATGCACTCCTAAATGTTAGGGATGCATATGACCGTTGGACAAAGGCCAACAAAAAGGCCCAAGTCTATATCTTGGCGAGTCTATCTAATGTACTCAACAAGACACATGAGGCCATGCTCATTGCTCATGAAATTAGGGAGTCCCTCAAGGGTATTTTTGGGCAACCGAACATTCAGATTTAGCACGAGCCCCTCAAATTAGTTTATAATGCACGTATGAAGGAAAGCCAACATGTTCTCAACCTGATGTCCAGTTCAACGTGGTTGAAATGAACGGGGCAGTCATTGACGAGAAAACTCAGGTGTCTTGTTATTCTGAAATCTCTTCCGAAGAGCTTTCTTCAATTCCGCAACAATACAGTTATGAATAAAATCCAGTACACCATAACGACTCTCTTAAATGAGTTACAGACCTACCAGTCTCTTATGAAGGGTAATGGACTGGTAGAAGAAGAGGCAAATGTTGCCCATTCTAGAAAGTTCCATAAGGTTTCATTCTCAAGAACTAAGTCTGTACTCTCATTTTCTGGTCTTAAGAAGGTCCAGAAGAAGAAAGGAGGAAAAGGGAAGGCTCCATCTGCTAAGAAGTGTAAGGGAAAGGCCAAGGCGGTCGAAAAGGGCAAGTGCTTCCACTGCAATGTGGAAGGTCATTGGAAGCGGAACTTCCCAAAGTACCTCACTGCGAAGAAGAAGGAAAAGGAAAGTAAATGTGATTTACTTGTTTTAGAAACATGTTTAGTGGAAAATGACCACAATGTCTGGATACTTGATTTAAGAGCCACTAATTATGTTTGTTCTTCTTTACAGGGAACTAGTTCCTTCCAGCAGCTTGTTGAGGGTGAAATGATGCTCAAGGTTTGAACTGAAGACGCCATTTTAGCTTGTGCAGTAGGAGCTGCGAAGTTGTTTTTTGGAATAGATTTTTTTTCCTAGAAAGTCTGTATATTATTCGTAAAATGAAAAGGAACTTAGTATCTATTTCCTGTTTAATCGAACATATGTATTCAGTATTTTTTTTACAAGTAATGAAGCGTTCATTTTAAAATATGGGGTACATGTTTGTTTGGCTAAATTATAAAACAACTTGTATGTGTTAAGACCTACTTAAATAAAAGCACTTTTAAATCATGAGATGTTTAAAATTGCTAATGCTCAAACTAAAAGGCAAAGAATTTCTCTAAGTAACAATAATACTTTTCTTTGGCACTTAATATTAGGTCACATTAATCTCGATAGAATCGAAAAATTGGTAAAGAATGGACTTCTAAGTGAGTTAGAAGATGATTCATTACCTCCATGTGAATCTTGTCTTAAGGATAAGATGACTAAAAGACCTTTTTAATAGAAAAGGTTATAAAGCCAAAGAGCCCTTACCACTCATACATTTGTGGTCCAATGAATAGAAAAGCTTGAGAAGGGTACGAATACTTCATCTCTTTTATAGATGATTATTTGAGGTATAGCCACTTATACCTAATGGCACATAAGTCTAAAGCCCTTGAAAAGTTCAAGGCATATAAGGTAGAAGTTGAAAATCTATTAGGTAATACAATTAAAACACTTTGATCTGATGGAGGTGGAGAGTATGTGGATTTAAGATTCCAAGACTATATGATAGAACATGGAATCCAATCTCAACTCTCAGCACCTAGTACACCTCAACCAAATGGTGCATCGAAAAGGAGAAATAGAACCTTGTTAGACATAGTTCGTTCTATGATGAGCTATTGATAGCTCTCAAAAAGCGCTATTATTCCTAGCTTAATTCGGGTTTGTTATTGGATTTTATGTGTTTATTTTCCTATTTTGTAGGTACCGAACAATCGAGAGATTGAATTGGAATTTTGGTGAAGAACGAGGTTAATTTGGAGCAATTTGAAGTTGATTTGAGCATCCAAGCTCCAAAGAAATCAAAAAGACCAAAATGCCTCTGCTTCAGTGTCGTAAGGCTCACCTTATACGAATCCCTGATGCTCGCCTGACCCTGCAAGGCAGTAGCCTGATGTGTAAGGGTGCTTTGCAACGCTCCGAGTTGGCAGCAACGCCAACGTTGCAACGTTTCCCTGATGCTCATGACCTTTGTAGTCGAGCATTGCAACGCTTCGAAGATTTCTATAAATACCTTCCTTCGTCTTTAGGTCAGATTATGCTGAGTTTTGGGGGTTGAATTGATAGAGGCCGAAGTTAAATTTCAATCTTTTTCTTTTCCCTTCAGATTTTAGTATCTTTAGGTTACTTTTTCTTTTTTATTTTGGGTTGAAATCGATGGATTGGATGTGTATCTCAGATTTGTCTATGAATTAAGAGATAACTTCTATCTAATTTCTTTGAGCAAGAGCCCTATGTTTATTTTCTTGAACATTTTCTAATTAATTTAAATTAATTGTTGTGAACTCTTTGGGATGATTTCATTGAATCTTAATGAAATTTTTATAAATTGATCTGACAAATTAGTTTATTGAAATTCTTGTTTGCAAAATTGTCATTGTCTATGCATATATTAATTGATTTAGTTGCGCATATTAGGATCACATGTGTAAAGTCTAATCTTTTTCTGACCAAATGTATGTATGCCCTAATATAATCTTTTCCAAATAAATTATGTTATAAGATATGACTTTTCCGACTTGTAGTATGTCTCAACAATTGAACCCCTTCGTAATACAATTCAATTTTAACTTGTATGTCTCTAAGAAGGAAGAGTTGTAAATTGAATTAGGCTAATTTGGTTTAATATCGAATTTGGCTAATAGGGCTTTTAGATTCTCTAATAGGTTGACGGGTTGACAGATTCAGTGTAATTAATTGATGCCTAATGAAAGAAATTGCATAGGAAACTTTCTCTTGCTCTAGAAATTAGATAGACTCCTATTTAGATTACAATTACCTCTTTTATTTTAATTTCACTCATTTATCTCTTCCACACAAAACCCCCCATTTACCGTTAGGAAATTAATTTAACAAAAAAAATCATGCTTCCCTATTGATCGAATCAGACTTACAACTATTGCTACATTTCAGTAGTAATAGGAGTAGTTCGATATTATAAATTTTCTTTTGATCAAGATTGAGGCTTATTAACTACGGAAGTTTCAGGCTTGTCAGCTATGCTCAATTGCCTAGCTCGTTTTGGGGGTATGCAGTAGAGATCACAGTTCATATCTTGAACAACGTTCCCTCGAAGAGTGTTTCTGAAACACCTTTCGAGTTGTGGTGGAGGCGAAAACCTAGTTTGCGCTACTTCAGAATCTAAGGTTGTCCAGCATACGTAAGTTTCAGGCTTGTCAGCCATGCTCAATTGCCTAGCTTGTTTTGGGGGTATGCAGTAGAGATTGCAGTTCATATATTGAACAACGTTCCCTCGAAGAGTGTTTCTGAAACACCTTTCGAGTTGTGGTGGAGGCATAAACCTAGTTTAAGCTACTTCAGAATCGAAGGTTGTCCAGCATATGTGCTAGTGACAAATCCTAAGAAATTAGAATCTTGTTCAAGATTATGCCAATTTGTTGGTTACCCTAAGGAAACAAGAGGAGATCTATTCTTCAGTCCACAAGAAAACAAAGTTTTTATATCAACAAATGCTACATTCTTGGAAGAAGACCACAAGAGAGATCATACACCACGAAGCAAATTAATATTAAATGAAGCTACTGAAGAATCAACAAGAGTTGATGATGATGTTGGTCCTTCATCAAGAGTTAATGAAGGGACTAGCACTTCAAGTCAGTCTCATCCTTTTCAATCGTTGAGAATGCCTCGACGCAGTGGGAGGGTTGTAGCATAACCTGACCGTTACTTGGGTTTAGCTGAAATTCGGGTCTTCATACCAGATGATGGTGTCGAGAATCCTTTGTCTTATAGAAAAGCAATGAATGACGTAGATAAGAACCAGTGGGTCAAAGCCATGAACCTTGAAATGGAGTCAAGGTACTTCAATTTAGTATGGGATCTTATAGATCCACTTGAAGGGGTTAAACCCATAGGGTGTAAATGGATCTACAAAACAAAGAGAGATGTAGCTGGGAAGATACATAACTTCAAAGCTAGACTCGTAACAAATGGTTATATCCAAAGGGAAGGGGTTGACTATGAGGAAACTTTTTTCCCTGTTGCTATGTTTAAGTCTATACGAATTCTTTTGTCCATATGCCACATATTATGACTATGAAATATGGCAAATGAATATCAAGACAACATTTATGAATAGCAATCTTGAAGAAAATATCTTTATGTCTCAGCCTGAGGGGTTCATAGTCCAAGGTCAGGAGCAAAAAGTCTGTAAACTGAATCGATCCATTTATGGGCTGAAACAAGCATCAAGATCTTGGAATATTAGGTTTGATACTGTGATAAATTATTTTGGCTTTGACCAAAATATTGATGAGCCTTATGTTTACAAGAAGATCATTAACGATAAAGTAACTTACTTAGTACTTTATGTGGATGATATCCTACTTATTGGGAATGATGTAGGATATCTTACTGATTTTAAAAAGTGGCTAGCAACCCAATTTCGAATGAAATATTTGGGAGAGGCACAATATGTTCTTGGGTTCCAAATAATTAGGGATCGTAAGAACATAATGCTAGCGATGTCTCAAGCAACTTATATTGACAATATGTTGATTCGATATTCAACGTAGAACTCTAAGAAGGGTTTATTGCCTTTTAGGCATGGAGTTCATTTGTCAAAGGAACAGTGTCCTAAGACACCTTAAGAAGTTGAGGACATGAAATATATTCCCTATGCCTCAACTGTGGGAAGCTTAATGTATACTATGCTCTACATTAGGCCTGACATTTGTTATACAATAGGAATAGCCAGTAGGTACCAGTCTAATCCAGGGTTAAACCACTGGACTGCAGTTAAGAATATCCTCAAGTATCTTAGGACAACGAGAGACTATATACTAGTGTATGGAGCTAAGGATTTGATCCTTATGAAATAGACGAACTCTAATAATCATACAAGATGGATTTCACTCCTTCCCGGCTTCAGGGTAAGTAGATGAGTGTTCCCGTAAGTGGAGTCTCTGGTACTTGAATAAAGGGCCCTACCCTCTTACTAGCCCGAGAAGGGTTTCTATTTAATGATTAGACCATAAACATGTTGTTCATTTAAGGAACACTGGTACTTAAGGATGTAAAGGTAACCTAAGGGTAAAACGGTAATTTGACTCACTGGTGTTATGAACACTCGTGAAGACTAACTTATTGTTATTGGTCTATATTCATGGACACATAAATGAAGGAACTCTAAATAGAAAACCAGTGAACGGACGCAGATCGTTCCAAACTTCATTGATAAAGAACACACACATTTACAGTCTAGAAGAATAGATTATGCATAACGAGTAAACAACAACATGCTTATTTTAAGAACAAACAAGTGATAGAGTATGCAATACCCTTGAAGAACCCTTTCTTCAAGTATCCCTTGATCGTTCAGCAACGCGTCCAATAGTACAAACTCGGATGAAAGGATCAGAACACGATCTCAAAGAGCAACTGGATAAACCTCGATCATAATTGAGTACAACTTGATCCTCAACCCCTAAACGGAACTGAACACCACAACAAAGGCTACCTTAGTATTCTCGGTGTAAGAATCCAGGAGCTGTAGGCTCTGTATGACTTTGGATAGAGGAATGGAGGAAGTGAACGATCGAGTAGACGACCGAGTATACAATAGAAGAAGGAAGTCTATCGTATAAACTTGATACTCGATCATGTAGTAAGAAGAAGCCTACTGTATAGACTTACTACTCGATCGTGTAGCAATGAGTAACTATTGTATAGTAAACTCGATACTTGATCGTTTAGGCTGTGAGGCTATTGTTTAGTAAAACTATTTTACTCGATAGTGATTTTGTAAGAACCATTCAAATGATCAATCTATTTGATTTGGAAACTATTTTCCTTTTTATCTTACAGTTACCATAAACTGCAAATAAGCTCCCACTCAAGTCAGTTATTAAGAAAAAGAATAATTAAATATCTCATAATTAATATATTATAAATAAATATAATAACTAACTTATCATATTATATATATAACCTATAGTTTTAATATTTCATCATATGCAATATACAAACCATAGTTCTTTTTCTATTTTATGGCATTTAATATAAATCATATTTATATTAATTATCCAATCAAATAATGTATCAAATACATCATATCAATTATATCACATATAGTTGAATTAATTTAATTATATCATATATAATCAAATTTCCTCTTGTTAATTTGAACACTTCAAACTAACCCAAAATCTGATTCTCAACTTAAACCCATTGAACTACTAAGGGAGCCTTATGGACCTATAGCTTGAAGCTCCAACGGTACGTGAATAACCAACTAAACTTTTTAATCATGATATCCACCATCTGTTAACTACCGAGCACTCCACTAAAGTTGTCAGTGCACTCTTCGCACTACAAATATATTTCTATGTCCATATAACCAATCAATAGTGCGATGACCCTTCACAAATCTCTCGTATGTACAGTTAGGCCAATTTACCATTTTGCCCCTATAGTTACATCTAACTCCTTAAGTACCAGAGATTCCTCTAATGAGCAATAAGTCATAGTCCTACTATGACTGAGTCCTCTCTTGGCCACTATCTTCAAGACCCAGAATCAGCCCTTAAGGGAACAATTTATTTACTTACCCCCGCTTCAAGGAAGGAGTGAATTCTGTCTTGTGTAGTTGATTTCCCAACTCCATAATCAGACGAATTCCCAAAATGGTAGGCTTGTTGAGTTGGCAATCTGGTTACTCTTACCCATACAAATCAAAGGACTGCCCTCATGAGCAGGAGTTCCCAACTCACTCAGGATTAAGGTCATGTCACCTATGGTCATTCTAGTGAAATGTAAGTCTCAATTATCAACGATGTTATATAAAGAGACTAATCATTTCTTGGTCTGGTCTTATACAAACTCTTTGTATAGGATACCCCCACCCGCATGTCTTCACATGAATGGTCAGGATCAGACCATTTGTAGAACTTTACAACACTTGTAACATCTACGAAATGGGTTGTATCCGTAGTGTCACCAGGATAAGGTATCTCTCTTTTATCCATCTACTACAAACCATTTAGGTTATTACTTAAGGCATGATCCACTTATATGTCTCCACATACATGCTTAAGTTATATAAAATAACCATAGATCTTAGTTTATAAAAATAACACTTATTTTATTAATAACAAGATGTTTACAAACTACGAGACTACTAGGAGATTTAGGACACTAATTCCAATAATCTTCTACTTGTCTTAAAGTCTCGAGAGACTAATGTACAATACAAAAAAGTACAAAATACAATAAACTAAGGCATACTTTATACCCCAGTAACATCTCCCACTTGTCCTAGAAAAGGTGCCACATATCCCGTAGACCCAGACTCTCCAAATGGCCCTTGACACTTTAGCCGTGAGAGCCTTTGTAAACGGATCAGCAACGTTGTGCTTCGACGCGATCTTCGTGACAATCACATCACCGCGATACAAAATCTCCCGGATCAAATGATTTGTTCCATCTGCTTGCCTCTTCAGTGATTCCAAGGTTCCTTAGAATTTGTCACAGTCCCGCTGTTATCACAATAAAATGTGATCGGCAAAGACATATTTGGAATAACTTCCGAATCAATAAGGAACTTCCTAAGCCAAACAGCCTCTTTAGCAGCTTCACAAGCAGCTACGTATTCGGCTTCAAGGATCAAATCCTTATCTATATACACGATCATATAGTCCCTCGTTCTTCGAAGATACTTGAGGATTGTTTTGTCCGTCGTCCAGTGATCTAATCCTGGATTGGACTGATATTGACTGACAATCCCTACTGCATAACAAATGTCAGGTCTAGTACATAACATTACATACATAAGGCTACCAATAGCCAATCGTAGGGAACCCATCTCATTTTCTCAACCTCTTGAGGTGTTTTAGGACACTATTCTTTAGACAAAACAATTCTATACCTGAAAGGTAATAAACCCTTCTTGAAATTCTACATCGAGTACTTGGTCAACATCCTATCAATGTACAATGCCTGAGATGAGGCCAACCTTTTTTTCTTACAATCCCTTATGATTTAGATCCCTAGAACAAATTGCTCCTCTTCCAAATCTTTCATTTGGAATTGGGTGGCTAGCCAATTCTTAACGTCAGTCAGAAAACCTACATCATTCTCAATGAGTAGGATATCATCCACATACAACATAAGGAAAGCTATTGAGCTGTTGATGATTTTCTTGTAAACACAAGGCTCATCAACATTCTGATCAAAGCCATATGATTTGATCACACTATCAAATCTTATGTTCCAAGATCTAGATGCTTGTTTTAGTCCATAAATGGATCTATTAAGCTTACAAACCTTTTTCTCTTGACATTAGTCAATGAATCTTTCTAATTGAGCCATGTAGATGGTCTTCTCAAGATTAAAATTCAAAAAGGCAGTCTTGACGTTTATTTGCCATATCTCATAATCATAAAATGTGGCTATGGACAGAAGAATCTGGATAGATTTCAACATGACAACAGGTGAGAAAGTTTCTTCATAGTCCACTCCCTCAACCTAGGTATAACCCTTTGTCACAAGTCTAGCATTAAAGGTTTGTACCTTTCCATCTACACCTCTTTTCCTCTTATAGATCCATTTATAACCTATAGGTTTTACCTCATTAGATTGATCTATAATTCCCAGATAGAATTGAAATACATAGACTCCATTTCCTGATTCATGGATTTAATCCATTCATGGCTTTAATCCATTCATGGTTTTAATCCATTCATCTTTGTCAACATCTTCCATTACATGCTTATAAGACAACGGATCCTCAACTCTATCATTAGATATGATGTTTTGGGCTTCTGTTAAACCCATGTAGCCTACAGGTGGGTTCACAACCCTCCCACTATGTTAAGGCAGTCTCAACTCTTGAAATGGTTGACTAGATAAGCTGACATCAACAACTCTTATTGATCTATCAACCTGTTCACAACTCTTGTTGAACTCTCAATAGTCTCATTAGAATATCATTTAAAACAAGCTTACTCCATGGCTTATGATCCTTTATGTGGTCTTCATTCAAGAAGATAGCATTTGTCGATACAAACACTTTATTCTCACTTGGATCATAGAAGTATCCACCCCTCGTTTCTTTGAGGTAATCTACAAATAGGCAAATTTTCAAACGAGGTTCCAACTTTTTAGGGTTAGCCACAGGCATGTGAGCTGGACATCCCCAAATCTATAAGTGGCATTAACCACTTTTACGACCTTTCCATAACTCAAAAGGAATTTCAGAAACACTCTTTGAAGGAACATTGTCCAAAATGTAAACTGCAGTCTCTACTGTATATCCTAAAAACGAGTCTGGAAGATGAACATAACTCATCATAGACCAAACCATGTCCAACAGGTTTCTGTTTCTCCTTTCTGATACACCATTGTGCTAAGGTGTACCTGGGGCTGAGAGTTGGGATATGATTCCATGTTCTATCATATAGTTCTGGAATTCTAAGTCCACCACGATCAGATCGTAGTGTTTTTATCTTTTTACCTAACAAGTTTTCAACTTTAGTCTTATACTCCTTGAACTTTTCAAGAGCATCAAACTTATGTTGCATTATGTATAGTCTAGAATAACTATCTATGAAAGAGATGAAATATTCATACCCACCTCGTGCTCTTACACTCATCAAACTACAGAGGTCTGAATGTATAAGCTCCAAGGTTTCCTTGGCTCTATAACCTTATCCAGTAAAAGGTCGTTTGGTCATTTTGCCTTCAAGGCAAGATTTACATACTAGCAAAAAGTTTTCTTCTAAACCATTTAGAAGTCCACATTTCACCAACTTCTCAATCCTATTGAGATTGATGTGACCTAACCGTAGATGCCGAAGATGGACATTTTCCTTGGGAGAAACTCTTGGTCTTTTCGTAGTTATTGCTGTTTTAAACATTTCAGTATTAAGCAAGGCTTTTATGACTAACAGCCTTAGTACATACAAGTTATTTTCCATTGAACCAAAACCAATCTCTATACCATTCTTAAAAATAAACACTTTATTCTCAGAAAAGTAGATGGAATAACTTTGTACAATCAGACAAGAAACTGAAATTAAGTTCCTCTTGATATGAGGAACTACATAAACGTTATCCAGCAACAAATATCGTTTCTTTTCCAAAAATAACTTAAGCTTGCCTACAGCAATAGCTGAAACGGCTTCACCAGTACCGACTCTAAGAGTCAACTCTCCAGCTTCCAACTGTTTGTAAGAAATAAATCCTTGATGGGAAGAACATACGTGGTTAGTAGCATCTGAATCAAGTATTCAAGCAGAATCATCATTCTCTACCAAACATGTCTCCAAGACAAATAAATTACATTTATCGTCTTTGGACTTCTTCCTTTTCTGGAGAGTAATGGTATCAGTGTTAGAACCTAGATTATAGACTCCAAGTTCCATTTCAGAGAACAATTCTTGTTGATGAACTTCATCAGAGTCAGCAACAATTGCTTTCTCTTTTAGTCCCTTGATATTCAAGAAAGACTACAAATTATCTTGGGAACTGACACCACTAGTTTCTTTATCATCAATCTCTCTTTGCTCAAAAAGTGAGAACTTACGTTCAAACATTTCTTGCAACGAGTCATGATCTTACATGCAATGACCATGTTCTCAACCCTTTTGGCCAATGGATCAAGTATGCTTGCCAAAATGTGAAATTGAGCCCTCGAATTAGCTTTCATCACACCTCATATGCATTACGAACATTTCGCGGTGTGTCAGAGGTTAGGACTTGAGGACACTCCTTAAACATGACAAAAACAAGGTCGTTTGCCACGAAATATGTTCTAATAGACTCTTTCCAATGTATATAATTGGTCAAAGTAGAAAAGGCAACTAACAGAATATCAAGCATTGACATGTTGCTGAAAAAACAAACATATTGATCTACGTTAGATTTTAAAAAATACTCTTTTAAAACAAATCCAATCTGGTTTAGCAAAATTCAAATAAACCCCGTAACACATCTAATTTTGCAATGACCCTTCAGTGGCTTAGGACAAAAGCCACCGAAGGGTAGTCAATTTATCCCTCCTCTGAATTGAAAGCCTCACAACCAATCTTTACACCAGAAAAACTTATGTTTCTATAATGACTAGCCATCATTGATTTGGTCAAGAAATCATTAACTTGCATAACAATTTCTCGTAACTATGACCCTTCATTTTAGATCCTAGAGCTCTGCCCCAAGCAGCCAATCCAAAGAAAAAAAAAAACCAATTCGAGCAAAAACTAAAGCGACCCTATCCATTGCTGGAGTTTGCCTTGATAATGAGCAACCGCGCAAACCATTGAAAGGGGAACGGTCCCAGGGCACCAGAAGGCCATGCAAGAAGGTCTCATGATGCAAACAAATGAAAGAGACTGCAGAACATGTTGACACACAACCTTCTCCCACTTACTATAAATACTCTCTCCATTCACCTTGATATTGACCCATGCAAACACCATCCGTAGAAGGACGCTCCCAGGGCGCCATGAGGCCAAGCATGAATCTCATGGTGTGAAAATTAAGGGAGAAACGTAAGTGGAATTGACATATCATATATATCTTGTCCTCCCACTGAGTATTTTAACCACCTAGGGTTTAGTTTACTTAGAAAAACACAACTAACTATTTTTACTAAGTGGCTGTTTAGGTTTGCCTAAAAGTAACACTTACTTTTGAAAGTTAAACAACTTTTTATCATCATTCATTAAACACTTTAATAAACTTTAATCAACTGTTGTATGCTTGTAGCAAATCTATCTAATTCACCTTTCCAGGTAGGTTCCCAGGTAGGGGTGTTCCGTTTCTGTCAGCTTAAATATCCAGTCTAGCCAGAACCCGCCTTAGACAAAAGGTCCCTTATAGATAGATTTATTACAAATTTAATCCCATTAAACCGATTTAAAAGTATAAACTTATGTATCTCATTAGAACCGTGATCTTAGGTCTATCTCAATCAAATTTTAAAACTCTTTTAAAACATGATTAAAGCCTAAGTTTGCATGCAACTCTTTCTTATTGATTTTAATTCTAATTTCATTAATTATAACCCTTATAAAAAAAAATGAAACAATCAAAATCAACCACAAAGCGAAGCTAGACATCCACAAGGTATTTATAACTCTTATAAATAAACCTAAGTGTCATGCTTCATGCAATGTTTATTCATTACTACTTTATATAACTCTTATATAACAAGTAATGAACTAAGCATAAATGCTCTCATACACCCTTATACTATAACACTTATAATATAAAAATGATGCATGGATATGCTTAATGCATGCATATATTAAAACTCTTATATTATATAATGCATGAGCATGCTTTAATGTAATTTAATCATGCAAACTACTATATTATAACTCTTATAATATAAAGATGATGCATGAATAAAATATATAACCTATGGTAGGTATTAAAACTATATGTCATACATTATGGCATATAAACTAACATACATCTCATGTACATTAAATAAAAGTTGATGGACCAGGATAATTAGCCTCAAAACCGAGAAAAATAAAAGCTATCTATTACAAAATAATCGAGTCAACCTGTTCAAATAGGCGAACCGGGTCTTCAACTGTCTAGGCAAATCCTCGTCCCTTAATCGTGTAACAGTTCCTTGTGATCGTCGAGTAATGCTAATCGAGTATAAATGATCGTGTAGCATGGATCGAGTGCCTTTTAACTATGTGATGAAACATGAAGGCCATGCAATCATGCAGTGCACATCGAGCAATGCATGCCTAGGCGATCAAGTAGACGATAACTATGCGATGAAGCATGATCATCTACACGATCGAGAAGCAAGTGTCGAGTATCTTATACCGAGTGATCGAGTAGTAAGTGACTATGCGATGAAGTATGCTAGACTTACGATCGTTTAGTGCGTACGCCATGCATCGAGTATCATATACTCTATGCGATCATTTACCCTGTAGCATCTACACGATCGAAAGCTAACACAACACGATCGAGTGAACTTTTTACTCGATCATTTAGAATCAGCCATGCGATCGTTTAGTAAATACTACACAATCGAGTAGAACTTTTCTACACAATCGTTTAGCCAAATCTAAACGATCATTTAGCCTGGGCTACACAATGCGACCAACCTTTGGTCTTCTTCCTCGAAGCAAACAGCATCTCCATGTGTTTTTGAAGCTTCATCATGAACGACTCAAACACAAATAAAGACTTGAATACAGACACGATTGCTTGTTAATTATGTCTAAAAATGTAGGGACCCTTACAAATTAATACTTGAAATGTAAAGAAAGATTTAAATAGAGACTATCATCCTAAAATTATCCATCAACACATCTACAAACATATTTAACTCTTAAACACATTGTAGAAAACTTAAAACTCACCAAGACTGTAAAAGAAGTTCAATACAGCAATGGAATTTGGAATATCAGAACAACCTCTCTTTGATACCAATTGAAGGAACTCTAAATAGAGAACCAGTGAGTGGAAGCAGATCGTTTCAAACTCTATTGAGAAAGAACATACACATTTATAGTCTAAAAGAACACTTCAAACTAACCCAAAATCTGATTCTCAACTTGAACACATTGGTGGAAGTAAAAGGCACTGTCGTTGACGAGAGAAGTCAAGTCAGTTTTATTCTAGAATCTCTTCCAAAGAGTTTTCTACAATTCTGCTTGAACGCGCTCATGAATAAAATTTAATGCAGCTTGACTACTATACTGAATGAGCTATAGGCTTACCAGACTATGTTAAGAACTAAAGGTCTAGAACCGGAAGTACACGTTACTACAGCTGAGAAGGGAGGAACTTCCTCCAAAAAGTTTGATGTTGCTTCCTCTTCACAGAGTAAGAGTATTCCTGCTAAGAAGATGAAATGGAAAGGGAAGAAGAAACCCACTGGGAAGAAAGGCAAGAATAACGCTACAGACAAAGGAAAGTGTTTCCACTGCAACGAGGAAGGGCACTGGGAAAGAAACTGTCCTCAGTACCTTGCTGAGAAGAGAGCAGAAAAAGCAAAATTGGCAAACTAGTTCCTGAGACCGCTTGCTCAGCTTAACTAGTGGGAGATGTTGCTGTCTGATAGTAATCTTACTTGCTTTTGTTATCTTGTAAAGAACAAATTGTATATGTTTTTGTTGTAAATGAAATGTTCATTTTCAAAAATTATGTTTGTTCTATCTAATAGCAACTTCTGTTAAGAATCAAGCTAGTTAAAAGCCATTTGCAAATATTTAGATATTTAAAACGGCTGGAAATTGATTAAGGCAAATAGTTATTTAACCTAAATGATAAGTTTAGAATACTTGAAACGTTCAATGTATACAAAACTTGTTAGGTAAAATAAAATCGAGATCAAAGTATAGAAAGTTAAAAATTCCTAAAGCAAATAGTTTACCGAGCTTTTAGTTGATGGTGATGGGTGGTGGACTCTTTGTTGAACGCTCCGCTCCGCTACCTGGGGGGTTTGGAAAACAATTTGAAGAGTGTAAGCTACTAAGCCTAGTGAGTGGTTCTTTTTAAGATGAAAATCATTTTGAAAATCATCATTTTAGGAAACCAATCACATGTTGGCACTCACACTGAACTTAAGTGCAATCAATCGCATAGTCACGCAGCTACTAATTTGTATTCCAACGTCAACACATAGCAATCATATTCTATCATCAAATAATACAATCACCTATGGAAACCTTCCTATGACCCCAATTCCCGCCAATGTGCACATCGACCATTTTATTTATCCCGCTAGTCATGCTTAGGTACTTGACCATATTTCTCGCCGGTCGTCACCGACTATTATTTCCCACCGACGGAAGTCGACCAATTTTCCCGCCGACCGAAGCCTACCAATTTTTCCCACCAAGCACCTTTTGTTAAGCATGCTAACTATATCCCGGGCATAATCTTAGTTTCCACAGTCACACACAAACAATATCATGGATATCATCCTATCACCAAAAGCATGTATTTTGTATCTACAGATGCATATATTCTAATATCAGAGTATAAAGCTAAGTGAATACTCATAATATGCATTTACCATCAACACTGTATAAACACACAATATTCTTTATTTATCAAAGCAACATAACACTCACGATATATCGAAACTATAACGCTATAACACTCACACTATGTGTTAATTATCAAAACAATAACACTCACACTATGTGTTAATTATCAAAGCTATAATACTCACACTATGTGTCAATTATCAAAGTTATAACACTCACACTATGTGTTAATTAACAAAGCTATAACACTCACGACATATGTTAACTATCAAACTATAACACTCACACTATGTGTTAATTATCAAAGCTATAACACTCACACTATGTGTTAATGATCAAAGTTATAACACTCACAGTAAGCTTTCCCTCGTAGAAGGAAATTTGGGCAGCACCTCCCTCGAGCTTCTCTCTTTTAAACTCACAGAACTACCTCACTCTCTCCACACGACTATTACTACTGGAATTTGTTTGAGAATGAGTTTAATTCTCCAGCCAAAGCCTTCTATTTATAAACGTTTTCAACTCTTCTCTATGTGACAACACATCCTACAAGTGGCCTCTTTTAAATTACTGGAGTTACCTGAGCTTTTGAGTTGTCTAATTTTAAGTTTGCCAACCAAAATTACTCATATGGCATGTAATCTTAGCCGTGCATTTTAATCCCTAAGTTTCTGCATGAAATCTCCTTTTGCCACCTAAATTGCTTAATTTTTGACTTAATTATCAAAAATATCAAAGATCGCATTACATTCCTTAAAACACAACATTCTGTCCAAATCTCGCTTTCTCCGCTCTCGCTATCTCCAACTCTCTCGCTCATTTGGCTCTCGACAGTGTCGCTCTCTCCATGTTTCCCGCTAAGGATCTCGCTTTCTTCAGCCTTCCCGCTCATTTGACTCTCGGTAGTGTCGCTCTCTCTATGTTTCTCGCTAAGGATCTCGCTCTCTCCAGCCTTCTCGTTAGCTTGGATCTCGGCAGTGTCGCTCTCTCCTATTCTCTCGCTCAGCCAGTGTCGCTCTCTCCCATTCTCTCGCTCAACCAGTTCACTCTCTCCTATTCTCTCGCTCAACCAGTCTCGCTCTCTCCCATTCTCTCGTTCAACCAGTCTCGCTCTCTCCCATTCTCTCGCTCAAATCTCGCTCTCGCTCTCTCCATTCTCTCCAACTTCCTCCAATCTTACTAGTGGTCACTCTCACTGCTTGCGACACGTGGATTCCACTTTTCTTTTTAATTTTTAACTTACCCCGTACACTGATAATAAATTTTCACCTCCAGATCTCCCAATGAACAGTCTCCGTACAAAAGGTATCCAAATTCTTCCCACCTTCAAATTATTAATTTCAACCTCCCAAGCCTTCCAATGAACAGTTTCCAAATGAAAAGTTATCTAATTTCCTTTTTTCCCTCGAATTCGCTAGCTTTCAACTCCCTTATTAATCTTCCCCGATTCTGCTTACTTATTCATAGCAATATATTCTATTGTTGGATAATTATTAATAAATTTCTTAATTTATCAAATTTTTCCCTAAATTTCACCCAACTTCCTCTTAATTTAATTTATAATTTTTCATTGTATTTTCTTTTATTTTCAGTATTTTATTTTTCCCTTCTAATTAGGGTTAGGGTTTTACAATTCGGCCTCGCGGCACCGCTTGCTTGTGTTCCCCTTCAGAAGGTGTTTGCATAGGTCAATACTAAGGTGAATGGAGAAAGTGTTTATAGTAAGTGGGAGAGAAACGTGTGTCAACATATCCCATGGTCCCTTTCATTAGTTTGTTGTGAAGTTTCCTGCTCGGCTTTATGGCAATTTTGCTTGTGTTCCGCTTCGGAAAGTGTTTGCATGAAATTGATCACAAACTCCAAAAATGGATAGAATTTCTTTCGTTTTTACCCCAATCAGTTTTTCCCTTTAGTTGGCTTATTAGGGGGGGAACTCTATGGTCTAAAGTGAAAGGTTACACTTACAAGAAAATTTAAGCAAGTTAATAATTTCTTGACCGAAATTAATGATGACTAATCGTTATAGGAATAAGAGGTATTCTGGTGTAATAATTGGTTGGGAATGTCTCAATTCAGTGAAGGAATAAATAACCACCCTTCCATGGTTTTTTTACTCTAACTCACTAAAGTATCCTAGCAAATTTAGTTGTCACATAGGGTACACTAATTTTTTTTGCTAAGTTTGATCGGTTTTAATGGGTTAAGCATATAACTTATATAAATAATTTGTCTGGTTTCAACACACTTCAAAGTAAATAGCACTATAATCAATCTTCTAAGTGCTGATAAAGTAATTGATGATAACTACACTAGTTGGAAAAACACAATCAATATTATAATCATGATCAATAACTTAAAGTTTGTCTTGCTGGAGGAATGTCCCCAGGTCCCTACTCCCACTACATCTCAAAATTTTAAGGATGCTTATCAGAGGTGGGTAAAGGCAAATGAAAAGACTCTCATATATTCTTACCAGGTTAACTGAAGTCTTGGCAAAGAAACACGAATCCATGGTCACTGCACATGATATTATGGATACATTGTGAGAGATGTTTGGACAACTATCCTCACATATGAAGAACAATGCTCTTAAGTTCATTTTTAATGCCAGAGGAAAGAAGAGATATCAGTGTGAGAACACATTGTCCATAGGATGGCCCACTTTAATGTTGCTGAAATGAACGGCGTTGCCATTGATATGACCAGTCAACTTAGCTTTATTTTGGAATCTCTGTCACAGAGTTTCTTGCAGTTCCATAACAACGTTTTTATGAACAAGCTAGACTACACCTTGACCACCCTTCTTCAGAGCTACAGAGTTTCGAGTCCCTTATTAAAGTTAAGGGCAAAAAGGGAGAGACAAATGTTTCCACTTCCTCAAGGAAGTTCCACATAATCTCGACCTCTGAAACTAAGTCTATGTCTTCTTCATCTGACATAAAAAAAAATGAAAGAAGAAGAAGAGAGGTTAAGGGTTTTGTAACTGTAATGTACAAACATTTTATTTATGTAATAAAAAATGCGATGTTTTATTTCAAAATTAGTTGCATTAATCACAAACCAATAAACTAACATCATAGGTTATCTTTGTAGCTTAAACATGTATGTAGAGACATATAGGTGGATCATATTTAAGTGCTAACCTAAATGGTCTGTAGGAGATAGATAAAGTTAGATACCTTATCCTGGTGACACTACGAATATGACCCGCTTTGTAAATATTACAATTGTTGTAAAGTACTAAAAATGATTTGATCCTGATCATTCATGTGGAGACATGTGAGCGAGTATATTCTATACAAAGAAGTTTGTATAAGACTGGACCATAAAATGTTTAGTCTCATTATATAACGTCACTCATAATAGAGACTTTCATTTCACCAGGATGACCATAGGTAACATGCCCTGAATCCTGAGTGGGTTGTGAACTCCTACCTATGAAGGCGATCCTTTGATTTGTATGGATGAGAGTTTTCAGATCATCGACTCAACAAGCCTACCATTTAGGGGATTCATCTGATTGGAGAGTTGGGAACACAGCTACACAAGAAGGAATTCACTCCTTCCCCAATGTCGAGGTAAGTAGATAAATTTCTCCCTTAAGGGCTAAATCCGGGGCTTGAGCAATGTGGTGCCACACTCTCTCTTGGCCCGAGAGGGATTTGATCATAGTTGGACTATGATTTATTGTCCATTAGAGGGATCAATAGTACTTAAGGAGTTAGATGTAACTACAGGGGCAAAACGGTAATTTTGGCCCGATTTCACTTACGAGCAATTTGTGAAGGGTCATCATACTGTTGATTGGTTATATCCAATGGACACAGAAATATATTTGTAATACGAAGAGTGCAGCTGTCGGTCTTTAGTAGAGTGTCCGACAGTTAACAGATGGTGAATAATTTAATTAAAGAAGTTGAATTAATTATTCACGTACAGTTGGAGCTTCAAGCAAGCAGATCCATGAGGTCCCCTCTATAGCTCAACAAGAATTAATGAGAATCAATTTTTAGATTAGTTTGAGTTGTTCAAATTAATTGAGGGAATTAATTATATGTGATCTAATTAATCTAATCTAATTATAGATGATATAATTACTATAATGTATTTGATACATTACAATATAAAGTTCATTTGAGAGAAAATAAATATTTGAATATGATTCAAATATTAATTAAATTAATTTGATTCATATGATTAAATTTAATATAAATGAGATTTATATTAAATGTAATTGTGAGAGAATAGAAACTATTGTAATTGATACAATATAGAATCTATAGTTTATGTGTTATATTTGATATAACATATAGTTTAATGTGTGTGTGTGTGTGTGTGTGTGTGTGTGAGATAAGGTAGTTATCATATAAATATATATAAATTGATTTATGAAAATAAATAATTTTATTTTGTTTTGTTTTAAAAATCATTTTAGGAGGGAGTTGTAACTCCTTCCCCTATTTCCTCTTTAAAACGTGATAGGAGGAAGAAAAAGAGATAGGTTGTTCTTCTTCTTCCAGGTGTGTTTTTCACTAGAGAGGGTGAAAGAAGGGTTTTTAATGATAAACTCTCCTCATTTTTAATAGAAACGCATAGATTTACTTAAACAATAGCAATTTCATGTAAAAGAAGTTTATCACTAAAAATCACGGCGCTAACGCACTACTTTGCAAGATTTCAACGCAATAACTGATAATAACTCATTAGACAAGTGTCGCAGGAAACAAGCTAACGCATGAGCCATGCTTCGGAGGGAATTCAATGCATCGAAGATTCGTTGCTCCTGGCTGAATGTGTCACATCACCACTTGCAAGCATGGGCACCTGCAACAGGCAGAGTCTGAAAAGCTTCCAGAGGTCAGGTGGCCAACCAGGATATAGAGTTTAATGCTGACCAGGGCATGGACATAAATGCAGCCCATCCTCCAAGTGGACGAGACCAATGCCCATAAATACTTGAAGACCCTCCAGAATTAAGAGTTCAGACTACTAGAAGCTCCATACTCTCTGTAAATTTGTAGACTTAGTTTTAGTTTTTACAAGCTGTGCTGAGGTGTAAGACGATCGAAGGAGCTGAGAACCACCACCACCACCGGCCAAGGAGTGGAGAAAGTTATTCTTGAGAAAGATACTTTGTCCTCGGCTCTTTAAAGTGATTGTACACAACAAGAGTGAGCTAAAGAACTACAAGAGATTGTATTCTTTGGCTTGACTCAGTTTCTCTCTTAATATCATTTTCATTTCATTTTGATTGAATATAGTTCTTTGTAAAGACTCATTGATCCTTTATAAAATTCATATATTTGATCATCACTTTTGCTATTGTTTATCTTTTGTTGAAAGCATTAGTACTTCATGCATAATTATGTTCCAACGCCTAAACCAACTTGACAGCTTGGTGAAAGCTTCTTTGCTTAGTTGTTCGAAAGAATAGCTAAGCCGCATTAAGTAGAACGCCGAGCACAGTTAGAGATAGACTTACTGGTATTTCTTGCATTCTAAGTTAGACGCATGCACCCTACAGATAGGCTTGTATGTTATTCGTATTGAGAAATGTTGAATGATGTCTAATGCATGAACAGAAAGATAAGCAACCCATCCCATTTCATCCACATTACATCAGTTGTGTGCAATTTTCTTCAACCGGCGCGTCCACTTACTTATATTCCATTTTCACATGATACTTCATTTTCCACTCAACTCTTTTGTACTGTCTTGCACAGGCAAAGCATGTTAGTGTAAATAATACATCTTTCACATTTATTTAGGAAAAACTTCCTATTGCAAGTACAAAGCATAATCTGTGTTAGTGAAACTGAATCCCTGTGATCGACCCTGGACTTGCCAGGAACCTAGATTAGATTTATACTTGGGTTTAATCTAGGAAAACTTGAACGTTATTATAAGGAGTTGTGTGCCTTCTGTGCATAATACTAACGGCCCAACGCGTTGCATTCATTTAAACGCATCAAGGTAGAATGCAACACTTAGACTTTATTCTTCCAATCTATTTTACTTTATACAATCCTAAAGCATCTCACGATAGCAAGCGAACAAGTTTTTGGCGCCGTTGCTGGGGATTCAACAACAAGAACTAACCAGAAATTCTGTTTGTATTTGTTGTAGGGACACTTCAATTAAGGGAAGTAATCATATAGCACGATAACTTAGAAGTCGTCCTCGCTTGGTGCGGGGAAATAAATTTAGTACTGAATTGGGAAAATGACACTTCATGGTGACAGAAGGAATTGTTTTGGGGCATAAAGTATCCAAGGCTGGCTTGGAAGTGGATGGAGCCAAGATTGATGTAATAGCAAAACTTCCACCACCAGCGAATGTCAAAATGCTAAGAAGTTTTCTAGGATATATCGGCTTCTATAGACGGTTCGTCAGAAGCTTTTCTCAAATTGCGTGACCTCTAACCGCATTATTGGAGACGAACTGGCCCTATGTTTTTAACGAAGACTGCACTGGCGCATTCGAAACCTTGAAGTAAGCATTGACAACAGCCCCAGTGTTAATAACACCAAACTGGACACAACATTTCATTCTTATGTGTGATACGAGTAATGTCGCAGTGGGAACTATGTTAGGGCAGAAGAAAGGTCACTTGATACATCCCATCTCCTACGCGTCCAAAACATTAAACGACTCTCAGGAACACTATACAACTACTGAGAAAGAGATATTGGTTGTAGTATTCGGTATTGAAAATTTTCATTCTTACATAGTTGGTGCATCAGCCACGATTTACACTGACCACTCAGCCATCAAGTTCCTGATGAGCAAGAAGGACGCAAAGCCGAGACTGATAAGATGGGTTCTACTACTACAGGAATTTGACATTGACATCCAAGACAGAAAGGGAATAGAAAATCAGGCGGCTGACCACCTGTCCAGGCCTGAAAATCAAGAAATGCAAGTCCAGGAAAAAGACATCAAGGACGCATTTCCTGATGAGAGCCTGTTTAGAATTCAAGGCAGGGAACCTTGGTATACTGATATAGTTAATTACTTGACCACCAAGCAGTTCCCTAAAAACTTCAATTCCCAACAGAAGAAACAACTAGTCCATGACAGTAAGTTTTATTTCTGGGATGAACCGTTTCTACACAAACAAGGCCCAGACTCTATACTGCATCGATGTGTCCTAGAGGAGGAGACACAACGCATCTTAGCCAAGTGTCATAATTCTCCTTATGGTGGGCATTTTGGTGGGAAAATGACCATGGCGAAAGTTCTTCAATGCGGTTACTTTTGGCACACCCTTTTTAAGGACGCACGAGAGTTTGTTCAAAATTGTGACCTCTGCCAACGCACAGGGAATATTTCTTTAAGGAACGCAATGCCCTTGAATAATGTTCTTGAAGTGGAGTTGTTTGATGTCTGGGGCATATATTTTATGGGCCCGTTCCCTCTGTCTTATGGTCAGCAATATATCCTGTTGGCTGTAGACTATGTATCTAAGTGGGTAGAGGCAGTAGCCTGTGCCAGAAACGACGCGTCTATTATATCTAAATTTCTTATCAGGAATATTTTCACACGCTATGGAATGCCAAGAGCTCTGATAAGTGATGAAGGTATGCATTTTATCATTTGCATCGTTTCAAAATTACTTGCAAAATATAATGTCAGGCACAAGATTGCTACCGCCTACCACCCTCAGACAAACGGTCAGGCAGAAATTTCAAATCCAATTCTGGAAAAAGTCGTCAGCACAACGTGGAAAGATTGGGTGTAGAGGCTGATTGAAGCACTCTGGGGCTACAAGACTGCATACAAAATGCCTATAGGTATTTCTCCATAATCATTTATATTTGGTAAAGCATGTCATCTTTCTGTAAAATTGGAGCATAAGGCATTTTGGGTAGTAAAGAAGTTGAACATGAATCCGGATGCGGCGGGCGTTCAACGCAAGCTTTAGCTCAACGAGCTCGAAGAATGGCGAATGAACACATATGAAAACAACAAGATCTACAAGGAAAAGACAAAGTGTTGGCACGACCAACGCATCAGCAAGAAGGTACTTGTTGTTGGTCAGAAAGTTTTATTGTTCAACTCACGCTTGCATCTGTTTCCAGACCCTTCATAATTAAAACAATCTTTCCCTACAGTACTGTGGAATTAATGCGAGAAGATGGCACTGATGCATTCAAAGTAAACGGCCAAAGGGTTAAGCTGTACTTTAAAGACGAAGTGGAATGCCAAAAGTCATTTCTTGCGCTACGCGAGACAAGATGAAGCTCGTGTCAAGGCATCTCTGCGGTTGTAATGCCACATCTTCCAGGGACTCCTCTCTCAACCTTATTCTTTTGCATTCTATATTTTAAGTTATGTTTGAATTTGTTAGTTTAGTTATTTGAAGGTTTTAAGTTGATTTTTTTGCCTTTACAAAATTTGGAAATTTGATTGTTTTTCCTTTAGAAAAGTTGTGTATAATTAAAACTGAAACATTGGACACATTAGACACAAGTTTAATGCAGGGGGCAGTTGAAGGTACGCGTCTCGAAAACACAAAACACTAAAGTGTTTTGGCTAAACGAGGCGATTCTTCCACTTTGCATTAATTGCAAACGTCAGGCATCGCCTGACGTCAGCCACGATCATCCTCTACCCCTACAAAAACCTCACTTGAACCAAACCGTTTCTTCTTCTCCTTCACTGCACCTACGAACCTCCATTTCTTCAGAAACCCTAGAACCTCCGGTCCACCAAACCTCCATTTTCCTCTCTCGCTCAGCATCTCTGGTGAACAATGTCGTCCGGCTCAGAATCTCAGAACCAAAGCTACAGCCTAGGCAACGATTCGCCAGTAAGTTCCTTCTCCTCCTCTTCATTTTCGAGTTCACCACCACCTAACCCTAGGAAATGAACCTCCATCCCTACCCAATCGAAAGCCTCTTACGGAGGCGCTACCTCTGCTCAACGTCTGGCCGCCCCTACACCTCCTTCCACCTCCATGAAAGCTTTGGCCAAGAGATCCAAGAAACCTGTTAACCCTCCAGCCAAAACTTCTCTGCCTAAGGCTAAAACCCCACAAAAACCCAAGTCTGCCCCTAAACCAAAGGTAAAGACACCAGCCAAGACCAGGATGCGTCCATCATCTATGGCTGCATCCAAATCTTATACCAAGCCTGCCCCACCACCATTTATCCCGAACATAACCTTGGTGGGTGCAACGCATGAACCCCTTCCTTCCTATGCCCATACCGCACCATCTCCAGCGGTGCGTCCATCTCCCCCTCTATCCATTGAACCCTTAGCCACAATTTACCCAGTGGAATCAGACACGTCTAACCAGCCATCACCTTTACCCATCCTAATATCCTCTCTGGGGACGCCTCACACCCCTGTGGGTACCCCACCATTCACTCAACCTATCCCAGCCTCTGATAGTTTTGCGTCAGAGCATAACCTTGAAGACTTGGCAGAGTTAGCAAGATGTGATGAAGAGAAAGTATTTAGAACTATTCTATCATCGCACAACCAAGAGCAAAAAGCAACTCAAGTGATGCGTTCAGATTCACCAAACGCATCACTCGAGTTGGATGAAACAAAAAGATATGCAGTCATGCTAGAAGAAGAGATGGAAAATGAAGAAAGGGAAGAGAATGAAGGAAGATAAGAAGAAAGTAGAGAAAGGAGAGTTGGCCCCGACGCGTCACAGCCACGCCCATCTGAAGCGGATGAAGGGCCTATAAAATCAAAGAGAGTATCAAGGAAGAGAAGGTTGATACTGGAGGAAGAAGAAGAAGAAGAAGAAGAAGTTGCACTCGGACTTGAGGGTGCAACGCGTGAAAAAAGGCACAACGTATTAGAAAATGAATTGGAAGAATATGCTCTCGTGAGACAAAAGCGAAGGAAAATCAATCTCCAAAAGGAGTTGGAGAATGAGTTAAGAGAGTTGGCTAAAAAGGCTAGAGAACACGCAGTAGGGAAACGCGAGGTAACGGAGGCGTTACTTAAGGGCGAAGGAAAATCAATCTCCAAAAGGAGTTGGAGAATGAGTTAAGAGAGTTGGCTAAAGAGGCCAGAGAACACGCGGCAGGGAAATGCGAGGTAACGGAGGCATTACTTAAGAGAACCACGGGAAGAAAGCGTCAGTTTAGTGACATATTAGTAGAGAAAGGCTTCTTCCCTGAATGCCACCCATTGTCAGTCTATACCACGGAAACCATCAACGCACTAGGGTGGAATAAATTCTGCGTTGGGCACGATCGCATCTAGCCCAACCTTGTCCGCGCGTTCTACAACAGAAAATTTGACATGAAAAAGAACACCGCCATCATGGAAGGGGTGTTAGTGCACTTCTCGGCAGACAAGATAAATGAAATGTTCAACTTGAATAGTAATCCTGACGCAGAATGAAACCGCATCTTAGAGCAGCCAACGCCTGGTCAATTGGAAGATGCGTTGAAGATAGTGACCAAACCTAGAAGTAAGTGGCAGACATTGAGGAATGGATCAAAGATGTTTGCTTTCAGGAATCTGAACCCAGACACTAACATGTGGTATTATTTAATCAAACGCAGTATCATGCCTACAACGCATCATGAAACATTATCCAAAGAACGCGTCCTGGCCACTTACTACATAATGCAATGCATCCCGTTGGATATTGGGAGGATTATACGGGACCAGATCAAGGCCATCAAGAACAAGCCTCGAGGGCAACTATATTTTTCGTGGTTGATTTGAGTGTTATGCGAACGCGGGGGCATCCCTCTAGGGGATGAATATGAAGAAGTCGATGGTCTGATAGACATAAAGGCAGTAAGGCATCTCCTTTGAGGATCATAGCATCAACTAGCCTTGACTGCCAAAGAAGTGGCACGTAGACCTCAACCAACAAAATACACCCCCAAGAAAAAATGCGTCATGGTAGTTGAACACAGCGATGAAGCTTCAAAGAATGAAGAATGTGAAGCTGAGCCAGAAGCTTTGGCTGAAGAAGCGCAGCCTACACTTGAATTTTTCCATGACTCACCAATAGCCCAGTCAGAAGAGAGTCATGAGCAGACGCATCAAGAACCTATATTAATAGATCAGGACCTCCTTCACTCCATTCCTTCGCCCCAACAAAGTCCAATCCAAAATTTTGTGCCACCTCCAGTGATCATTGAGCCAACTGGGTTAGGGTCCAGTAACGCAGTAGCATTTGAAGACTCAGTTGGACGAGAAGAACCAGTACCCCAACGCAGCATAGACTTGGAGGAGTTGAAAACATTCATTAGCGATCAACTCTGACCGTTGGCAGCAACAATTAAAGATCTTCAACAACAAAACCGGGTATTAAGGGATTACTTGAGGCAATAGACAAGACGCATGCAAGACCAATTTGTCTACACAACGCAGTATATCAATCAGGTCTTGGTGGGTATGTTTGCCTTGCCTCCGTTACCAGCCCATCTCAGAAATCCCTTGTGCTTCATGGACGAGAACCCCGAAGAAGAACGCATAGATGATGCACCAGCACAGTAGAACCTTGGGGTGTTGGTTAAAATTATTTTATAATTTTGGTTTAATTATCCTTTTACATCTTTTTGCTGTGTTTATGCAATCTATGTTAAAATATGAAAAATGAATGAGAAGTTATTATCACGTTGATCCTTGTGTTTGTCCTTAGCATACTTTATTTTTGTTCTTTGATTGTTTTCTAAGTCTTGTGCTTAACTTAACCTCAATGATATCAACTATATGAGCTCATAAGCATAAGATAGGCGTTAGGAAAATAGACAAGGCTTAAACTTCTCTTAAAAAGATTTAAGTTTACTTTCTAACACATGCAAGCTTGAAGTCTTAAACTCCTTTCAATTTCTCAAATGCTTTTAAAACTTTGTTTCTCTTTTAGCAATGAAGATATAGCTCATCTCCAATTTGGGGATGAAGGAAATTCGAGCGTAGACGCATCAATGTATACATCATAAAGAAAAAGGGAAACAAAATAAGAAGAATTTTAAACGCAGCTCCTCTGTCATTACTTCAAAAGAAAGAAATTTTAAATGACATGAGCTTAATTGGAACAGGCACTTAACCGTAGTTGGATGCCCGCATGACACCCATGGGGGTAAGCCAAAACGAAGTTAAGTATCCTAGACCAACGCATCCAATAAAACTCCTCTATCTAGTCTGAAGAAAAAAAAACTATACTTTGAAAAAGTAATGAATATTAGATATGAGTTTAGTTGTAAAGAGTTCTCACCCGTAGTTGGATGCTTGCATGACACCCGTGGGGGTAAGCCAAAACGAAAGTGGGATACCTGGAGCAACGCATAGGTAAACAAGTATACAATCGTTTTCTTTTTATCCAGCATTTTTTTTTCAAAAGAAATAGCATCTAACGTATTACTGGTTTAGAAAAGATTGAAATGTTTTAAGAAATGAAAGAAGTTGCGATGAGAAGCCTGCCGTATCGAAAACTAAATATTAGTCCTTTTAAGAAAAGCATCAATCTAAGTTATATTTTCCCAACTCTTATTTCAACTTTGAGACTAATATGATGAGAGGTGAAATTTGCACATCTAAGGCAGAGGAGATAGCAAAGAATTATTTTAGAATGCTTGAGGGCAAGCATTGTTCAAATTTGGGGGTGGTTGATAACTTGAAAAAATACAAGTTATCTTTGCTTAAGTTAGAACAATTAGGGTTTTTAATGATAAACTCTCCTCATTTTTAATAGAAACACATGGATTTACTTAAACAATAGTAATTTCATGTAAAAGAAGTTTATCACTAAAAATCGCGACGCCAACGCACTACTTTGCAGGATTTCAACGCAAGAACTGACAATAACGCATTAGACAAGTGCCGTAGGAAACGCGCTAACGCATGAGCCAAGCGTCGAAGGGAATTCAACACATAGAAGATTCATTGCTTCGGGCTAATTGTGTCACATCACCACTTGCAAGCATGGGCACCTACAACAGGCGGCGTCTGAAAAGCTTCCAAAGGTTAGGTGGCCAACCAGGACATGGAGTTTAATGCTGACCAGGGCATGGACTTAAATGCAGCCCATCCTCCAAGTGGACAAGACCAACGCCTATAAATACTTGAAGACCCTCCAGAATTAAGAGTTCAGACAATTAGAAGCTTCATACTCTCTGTAAATTTGAGGTGTAAGATGATCGAAAGAGCTGAGAACCACCACCACTGCTGGTCAGGGAGTGGAGAAAGTTATTCTTGAGAAAGATACTCTGTCCTCGGCTCTTTAAAGTGATTGTATGCAACAAAATTGAGCCAAAGAACTACAAGAGATTGTATTCTTTGGCTTGACTCAGTTTCTCTCTTAATATCATTTTCATTTCATTTTGATTGAATATAATTCTTTGTAAAGACTCATTGATCCTTTATAAAATTCATATATTTGATCATCACTTTTGCTATTGTTTATCTTCTGTTGAAAGCATTAGCACTTCATGCATAATTTTGTTCCAATGCCTAAACCAACTTGACAACTTGGTGAAAGCTTCTTTGCTTAGTTGTTCGAAAGAATAGCTAAGCCGCATTAAGTAGAACGCCTAGTACAGCGAGAGATAGACTTACTGGTATTTCTTGCATTCTAAATTAGACGCATGCACCCTAGAGATAGGCTTGTATGTCATTCGCTTTGAAAAATGTTGAATGATGTCTAACGCATGAACAGAAAGATAAGTATCCCATCCCATTTCATCCACATTACATCAGTTATGTGCAATTATCTTTAACCGGTGCGTCCACTTACTTAAATTCCATTTTCACATGATCCTTCATTTTCCACTCAACTCTTTTGTACTGTCTTGCACAGGCAAAGCATGTTAGTGTAAATAATACATCTTTCACATTTATTTAGGAAAAACCTCCTACTGTAAGTACAACGTATAATCTGTGTTAGTGAAACTGAATCCCTATGATCGACCCTAGACTTGCTAGGAACCTAGATTAGATTTATATTTGGGTTTAATCTAGGAAAACTTGAACGTTATTATAAGGAGTTGTGTGCCTTCTGTGCATAATAGTAACGCCCCAACGCGTTGCATTCATTTAAATGCATCAAGGCAGAATGCAACACTTAGACTTTATTCTTCCAATCTGTTTTACTTTATACACTCCTAAAGCATCTCATGATAGCAAGCAAACAATCTTTCATGACCGTGTCCTTGTAGATGGTTAGAGGGTTCGAGACTATTCGTGACAATATTCAGAGAAAGAATTTCTGGAAGAAGTGTTCTTCAAGGATAAGGTTTCTTAAACCCTTTTACTTTTTTGTAGTCTCTATTTTAATGCATGTTGTAATTTTCTTTTAAATGCATAATCTATTTGTTTTTGTTGTAAAATTTATATTCTATAAATTTTGGGTATTTTGTCAGATCCCATGCTTTCGCTCAAGGACCTTCACTGGTTCCTTCAAGGGGAATAAAGCTAACCCTACTACAGCTCGGAAGGGCAAGAAGACCAAGATTTCCAAGGAAAAATATTTCCACTATAATTAGGAGGGACACTAGAAAAAGAACTGTCCCAAGTATTTGACTGAGAAAAAAAGAAAGTCAAGCAACGTAAATATGATTTACTAATTTTGGAAACCTGTTTAGTAGAGAATGATGATTCGGTCTGGATAATTGATTCAAGGGTAGCTAATCATGTTTGTTCTTCTTTTCAGCAAATTAGTTCCTGGCAGCAACTTGGGACTAGCAAATAATGATGTGGGTTGAAATAGGACATGTCATCTTAGCGATTGTATTGGGAGGTGTGAAACTACTCTTCCAGAAATTCTTTCTTCTTTTAAAAGATGTTTATGTAGTTTTGGGCTTAAAACATAACCTAATTTTTGTAAAAACTTTGCTTGAACAACAATACATTGTTTCTTTTAATATAAATAAAGTTTATTTATATGAATAGTGTTAATATTTGTTCTGCAAGCTTAGAGAATATTTTATATGTGCTAAGGTCCTTAACATCTAAAGCACTATTAAATACTGAAATGTTTCGAATTACAACAACTCAACATAAGAGACAAAAGATTTCTCCTCAGGAAAATACCCATCTTTGACATCTAAGATTAGGTCACATAAATCTTAATAGGATTGAGAAGTTTGTTAAGAGTGGACTTCTAAGTGAGTGAGAAAAAAACTCTTTACCAGTATGTGAGTCATGCCTTGAAGGCAAAATGACAAAATAACCTTTTACTAGAAAATGTCATAGAGCCAAAGAACCTTTGAAAATTGTACATTTAGACCTCTATGGTCCTATGAAAGTTAAGGCAAGAGACGAGATTGAATATTTCATCTCTTTCATATAAGATTATTCAAGATATGGGTATATCTACCTAATACAACATAAATCTAAAGCTCTTAAAAAGTTCAAAGAATATATGGCTGAGATTTAGAATAAACCTATTAAAACATTTTGATCAGATCGGTGTAGAGAATATACGGATTTAACATTCCAGGACTATATAATAGAACGTGAAATCATATTCCAATTCTGAGCATCTGGTACACCTTAGCAAAATAGTGTACCAGAAAGAAGAAATAGAACTTTGTTGGACATGGTTCAGTCTATGATAAATTATGCACCTTTATCTGATTTGTTTTGGGACTATACAGTAATGACTGCAGCTTATATTTTGAAGAACGTTCCATCCAAGAATATTTCTGAAATACCTTTGGAATTATGGAGAGGTCTTAAAGATAGTTTACAACACTTCAGAATTTGGGGTTGCTCAGCATATGTGCTTAAGAAAAATCCTAAGAAATTAGAACCTCGTTCAAAATTATGCCTATTTGTAGATTATCCCAAGGAAATGGTAGGTGGTTACTGCTATAATCCTAAAGAGAATAAAGTATTTGTGTCAACAAATGCTACATTCTTGGAAAAGGACCACATTAGGGAACATAAATCGCAATAAGATTCTGTTGAATGAACTTTCCAATAAAACTACTAACACTTCAACAAGATATGTTGTAGGCTAGTACATCAAGAGTTATCGATGCCAGTTCATCTAGTCAAGTACATCCACCTTAGTAGTTGAAAGATCCTCGACATAGTGAGAGGGTTTCGAACCCATCTGCTCTTTATATGGGTTTAACAAAAACCCTGACCATCATATCAAAAGTGAAGTTGAGGACTCATTGTCCTATAAACAGGAAATGAATGATGTGGACAAAGATGAATGGATTAAGGCTATGGATCTTTAAATGAAGTCCATGTACTTAAATTCAGTCTGAGATCTTGTAGATCAACTTGATGAGATCAAACCCATAGGTTGCAAGTGGATCTACAAGAGGAAAAGAGGTCTAGATAGTAAGGTACAAATCTTTAAGGCTAGATTAGTGGCAAATGGTTATACCAAGGTTGAGGAAGTGGACTATGAAGAAACTTTCTCATCTATTGCCCTGCATAAGTCTATCCAGATTCTCCTGTCCATTGCCACATATTATGACTATGAGATATGCCAAATGGACATCAAGACTATATTTCTAAATGGTAATCTTGAAGAGACCATCTATATACAGCAACCAAAGTGGTTCATTAAACAAGGTTAAGAGCAAATGGTTTGCAAGCTTAATTGGTCTATTTGTGGATTGAAATAGGCATCTCGATCTTGAAATATAAGATTTGATACTGTGATTAAATCTTATGCCTTTGGCCAAAATGATGACAAGTTTTGTGTCTACAAGGGAATCATCAACAGTTCAGTAACTTTCTTAGTGTTGTATGTGAACGATAGCCTACTCATTATGAATGATGTAGGTCTACTGATAGATGTTAAACATTGGTTAGCCACCCAATTCTAGATGAAAGATTTAGGAGAGACGTGGTTTGTTCTAGAGATCCAAATCATCAGAAATCGTAAGTACAAAACGCTAGCCTTGTCTCAGGCATCGTATATTGATAAGATGTTTGTCAGATTTTGATGCACAATTCCAAGAGAGGTTTATAACCTTTCAAGCATGAAATTGTATTGTCTAAGGAATAGTGTCCTAAGACTCCTTAAGAAGTTGAGGAAATAATTTAATATGATATAATTACTACAATGTATTTGATACATTATAATATAAAGTTTATTTGAGGAGAAATAAATATTTGAATATGATTCAAATATTAATTATATGAATTAAATTCATATAATTAAATTTAATATAAATGAGATATCTATTAAATATCATTGTTGAGAGAATCGAAACTATAGGTTATATTGTATTTGATACAATATAGAATCTATAGGTTATGTGTTATATTTTATATAACATATAGTTGTATTTATATATATATATATATATATATAAGGTAGTTACCATATCAGTGGAGTGTCCGACAGTTAATAGATTGTGGATCTCGTGAATAAAGAGTTTATTCAGCTATTCACGTACCGTTGGAGCTTCAAGCTACAGATCCATAAGGTCCCCTTGGTAACTCAATGGATTCAAGTTGAGAATTAGCTTTTGGGTCAGTTTGAAATGTTCAAATTGACAAGAGGGGGTTTGATTATATGATATAATTAAACAGATTCAGTTATATGTGATATAATTGATATGATGTATGAGATATATTATTTGGAGAATTTTGATATAAATATGAGTTATATTGAATAAAGGAGAAAAGGACTATGGTTTAAATGTTACATATGATGTGATATTAGAACTATAGGTCATAAATATAATATGATAAGTTAGTTATTATTTTATTTATAATTAAAACAATTATACAATTATTGTGGGTGGTTCTCCTTTAACCGTGTGTGAAAGTGGGAGGTTGTGTTCAGTTTTCATAACTAAAGGATAAAATGAAAAATATTTTCATTTTGTAGAAAATCGCTTCATTAAGAGGATTAGTAATCGTTTAGCTGAAGAGAGACTATACGAAGCCTTCTAAGCGATAGCCTAAATGATCGTGTGAGCGCTTTTATCTAAACGATCGTGTAAAGTTTTACTAAACGATCGCGTGCCTAACAAGTTTCTCTAAACGATCGAGTAAACGATCAAGCTTATTTTTTTTCTAAACGATCGTGTACCTGTTGAGTTTTACTAAACGATCAAGCACCAAAGTCTATATGATAGACAGTACATTCTCCCACTTGCTTGGTCGTATAGTTCGATCGTTGCTTTCCTCCAACCCCCTACCAAATCCAACAGAGCCCATGCCTCTTGGATTCTCACTCCGAGAATACCAAGGTTGCCAAGTGGTGGTGTCCGAGAGGTTACCTGTTCGTGGAAAAGACTGTTCGTAATCTAAATGACAGTGAGAGATTGACCAGACGATTGGCTGGACGATCGTAACGACAGCAAGAGGTTGCTAGTCCAACTCTTCATGAGAGTGAGAGGTCTGTAGAAGAAAAGTTCTTCAAAGGTATGACTCTCGTCCCTTTTGTTATTCGTTACTAGTTACTAAAGCATGCCATAATTTGTTAGAAAATGCGTAACTAGTTTGTATGTTTGTGAATGCTTGTAATTCTATCACAATATATTTGGATCGATCGTGCTTCCGCTCATGGGTTCTCTTTGATAAGAGTTCCTTCAGTCAAGTCATAGCATTGTGACGCTATCAGTAGTGTTGCAATGCTACCCTATTTTCTTTAGCTCTCAAGTCTTCAGCGTAGTTACACTCCAGCCTTACGCTCATCTGTTTTCAACATTTAGTAAATGATGAACTTGCTCCTTCGCTTCTCTTTCCATTGGATGGTCTTAGCGTCCTTGTTTTTAGATATTTGCACCAATTTTCATTCAAATAAACTCACTTTCTTTGGTGACTCAATATCCTAAAATTAACTAATTCAACCACGTCAAATCACACAAACTAGCAATATTAGCTCCAAATTCGAAGGTAAGAAAAGTACTTCTCAAGTGCTTTTCATTAGTGTTATACAAACTCATTTTATAGGATTCCCCCACTTGCATGTCTTGACATGAACAATTTGGATCAAATCATTTGTAATACTTACAACATTTATAATATTTACAAAGTGGACCATATCCATAGTGTTACCAAGATAAGGCACCCAATCTTATCCATTTACTATAAACCTTTTAGGTTATTACTTATACATAATCCATTTGCATGTCAACTACATACTGTTCAAGTTACATTAAATAACCTTGGATCTTAGTTTATTAAGTTTTAAGTAATTAACACTTATAAAAATACTTTATTTATTAATAATTTGTCTATAAAATTTTACAGACTACGAGTTTAGGACAGAAATCCCTACACTTACAGCATTTGTAACACTTACAAAGTAGGTTGTATCCATAGTGTTACCAGGATAAGACAGCCAACTTTATCCATATACTAGACTCGTTATTAGTTAAATGGTCCACCTGGATATCCACTATATATTATTCAAGTCCTATGAAATAACCTTAGATTTTTTCCTGAAAATGAATAACTTATTATTGCATGTTTAAAATAATTAATTGTTATATCAAATAACTAATTAACTACGAGGCTTTAGGCCATAAATCTCAACAATCTCCCTCTTACACTAAAGTCAATGATACATAAGCTAGTGAGACATGTATTCTAGGGCATATTCTATACCCAACATGTTCTCCTACTTGCCCTAGTGCATAAGAGACCTCTCTTAGTTATAGACATTCTAGATGAGCCCCACACATTTTAGCTTAAAGAGTCATTTTATATAAGTTAAAATATATGTGTCATCAAAACCATCTAGGTCACAACCATGACGTTTTCTCTCAATATCCTTTGGTGTTTTCTAATATCCTCAGTTTCATTCTTTGCACCACTATTATTTCATAAAGTGTGATAGACTAATTTATATCTAAAACAGCTTTTAGGTTTTTAAGGATATATTATGGCTACACAAATTATTTCTTCACAAGAAAAATAATTGCCTACTCGTCCATGCTACAAATTGTATATTAGTAAGCTCTAGTGTATCTTTTCAAAGATCGAATCTTAAACTTCATACATGCAAATTTCTTATTATACATAGACATATTGAGAAAATTTTAATTTTTATATATTAAGTGGTCATACCATTGATTTAACCTATATAACTAACAAATTGTATATTAGATGGTAAGTAAGTCTCATGTATCAATTGTATTCTACCTAAAGAAGATAATTAATCATATGTCTTCAATACTTAAGGTGTCTTAGGAGACTTTTCATTAAACTTTATTAACTTCAATTTAGAACAATACACTATTATTCTATTTGAAGTTATTAGATCGAACATTTGACAATAAGTTTGTAAATGTAAGATGTCTGAGACAAGTTTAACAATAAGTTTGAAATTATTGTTAAATCATTTGACAATAAGTTTTTGTATATTAGATGTCTAAATCTCTATTTAGACATCTAATATACAAAAACATTTCAAATCAATCATTTGAAATTAGTTAAATAATTGAACTTTTATACTAAAATTCTCTTCACTCATAATGAGTAATAAAAGACCAATATAAAATACATAAAATGCTAGCAATAATTTTCTAGTCCATACAAGAATATTATTATTTATTCAAAGTCGTGGATTATGATACTACATCAAATCCTTATATCCAAAGATTCTAATTGTGTAAGTCATTTATCAAATGAACATAGCTATTGTGTCTTTGAAAATTTCCCAAATTTGTGTAGATGCATTGAAATTATTTTCCTAAGATAATTCATTCATTTTTACATATCTCATATTTAAAAATATATCAAATAATATTTGAATGCTCCATTAAAGCAACAAGTAAGAAAATTGACTCATAGTCTACTTTCTCTCACCAGCTATGACATTGGTTTTCATCTTTTGCTATGAGTCTTACTTTGAAGATCTATATCTCAAATATTACACATTTATGTCTCTTTTGTAGATTCATCATATTATATAGATTTTACCCCATCAAGAAAATCTACAAAACCAGACATAGATGAAGTACATAGACTTTATCTCAATATTCATGACTTTGAGATATTGCTTCTTCTTGTCAACATCCTGTAGTTCTTGTCATCTAATATGACAACTTTGAATTCCATTAAATCATTTTAAAGGCTGAGTTGTCTCGTAACTCTCCAAATACTTTTAAGGTTAATAAATCTTCATTTTGTCGTCTAATATGACTACATTGACTTCAAGTAAGTCTTTGTCAAAGGTTGAGTTATCTCATAACTCCCACTACGATGAAGACTTATTTAATTGGCTATTAGGATTCATTTGACTCTCAAGTGGAATTAAAAGGTTAACAACACTTGTTAACAATTAAATGATTTTACTTGAAATTAGTTCACCAACACTATTTAACCTTTTTACAGGTTTGTAGCATTTTATTGGTCAATCCTAATAAAAACAGTATTTTTCACACAACTACATTCATTTATTTGGGACTGTATAAAAGACCATTTTGTAACTCCTCAAGGACAACCTACATTTAGGCGTCTATTTGAACATTTAATTCGACACGAGTATTTGTAGGGGTTTGTTTTGACACGAGTATCTTAACATATCCAAATCCTGAAATGTCATTAACTAGTTTTACAACACTTCTATAATCCAAAATTGTTTCTCAAACAGTTTTGGATGAAATAATGTTCAAAATACAGTCTCTATTACAAGTCCTAAGCAAAGCTTGCCAACAGTATGTAACTTTTAAATGATAGGACTATGGCTAACAAAGTACTTGTGATTAAGATGACCAAGCCTAATGAGGTTAAATTTCTCAAATTGTAAAAAAATTTCACCCAAATCATATCCAATACTCAAAGTTGGGATATGTACCCATTTCTATCAATTAGACGTAGTACAAAAGGTTTCCTGTACTAAACATTATGATTGGATTGTAATGTCCTATTAGACTTACGTAATTGATTTAAGCTTTAGGATAATTTCATTGGAACATTTAAGCTTTAGACTAATTTCATTCGATGATAGTCAACATTAATTGCCAAAGACAAGTATCTTTCAAGGAGAAAAGAATTTTTCTTTTTTTCTGGATTCTTTGATCCTGAATTTATCAGTATAGTACTCAGATGTATTAACGTTTGACACAGAAAAAATTGTATTTATTTAATACTAAACATGAAGGGATTGGAATTCTCCGAAGCGGGAGCAAATAAATGCATCAGTGTCCAAATTTATTTTACAGAACATAAAAAATTATAAAATGACGGAAACAATTGATAAACATTATTAATCAAGCATGCTACTATTGTGAAAATGGAAAAGAGGGATTAAGCAATACATACCCTTGAAGATCTATATCTTCGTGTTTCCTTTCTATAGTACGAACTTGCCCGATCTCCTCTTTATCACCCAAACTTTGCACCACGGACACAACATCAAGGAAAAAAAGAACGGCACCACGAGGTTTTTCCCATTAATCTTAAGAACGAGAATCGTGCAGGAGTGTGCGCTTGAACTCAATTTTGGCAAGAGGGAAGGATTATGGGATAGAATGCCTCTTCATCCCAAGAGAATCCCAAGGAAGGAGATGAAGTTAAGAGTACCACTCTCTCTCCCCCTTTTCACGTGAGAGATGGGTTTGAACATTTTTAATTTCTAAAAATCAAATTTCATAAATTTGAATTCTAATAAAATTAATAATATATATATTAACTAATTTAATATATATAAATCTTAAGCTATATGTTATATTACATATAACATATAACCTATAGTTTATATTATATCACATATAATATAACCTATAGTTTTTATATAAACCACATTCGTATAATTTAATATTTGAATCATATTTAAATAATAATCTCTCTCATCTAACTATATAAATTTAATATGAATTATATTCATATTAATTTTAACATATAGTTTCTATATGAATCATATTCACATAATTAATATTTGAATCATATTCAAATATTTATTTCTCTCATAAAACTACATAAATTCAATCATGAATCATATTCACATTAAATAACATATAGTTTCTATATGAATCACATTCACATAATTAGTATTTGAATCATATACAAATATTTATTTTCTCATAAAATTATATATAATGTGTCAATATACATTATGTTCTATAATGTATTATAATGTATCTATATACATTATTTAATGTTTTGTAATATAACTATATATATTATTTAATTGTATCTTATACAATCAATTCTCTTTAATTAATTTGAACAATTAAAATTGAATCAAAATTAATTTGATTCTCATTAGTCCTTATTAAGTTAATGAGAGGACCTTATGGACCTGTAGATTGAATCTCCAATGATAGGATACTCATTAATTGAATTCTTTAATCTAATCAACATTCATTGACTAACAATCACTTCACTAAAGTCTAAAAGGAAAAATAGTACTTTAACTGAGCTAGTAATTGCTATTTTAATTAGTTCAGGAGCCGCGTCTTATTTGTGGAGTGAAATCATCCTTACCGTGTGTTATGTCTTAAATAGAATCCCAAAGTCTAAAAACACAACTTCACCTTACAAAATTCTCAAGAATAAGAAATCAAACTTGTCTTATTTTAGAACATGGGGTTGTCTGGCCTCCAGGCTCGAAAAAGAGAAAGCAAGCTAGTAGAGTCTATGAGTGCATCTTTAGTGAAGTGTACCCATGTGGGTTTGGTAGACATCCCACACGCACACTGCTGTTCGTCCGGTCGGGTGTGGCCAGGCAAGGCAAGGTGATTATTTTTCTTTAATAAAAATATTATTATTTTTTTGTTATTTATCTCATAATTTTTATTTTCTTTTTAAAAAAAATCTCAGTTGATCGAAACCCGAGCGTCTTCCGCGCGCACGTTCAGAGGCTGACCGTGCTTCTCTCTCGCAGCAGTTCAGCTCTAAAAGGCCGATAAAAGGCACGTCCTTCAACAGTTCATAAGACAAAAAAAATTTCTTTCCATTCCTGTCGCTCTCCTCTGCTTTCTTTCTTTACCCACTTCCACTTTTCGAGCATTAAGTTAGAACGATGTGTGTTCTGGTCGGTAAGGGTGCATTTCCAATCGAATTTTCTTTTTGGGTTGTTTTATCCTAGGGCAACGTGGCAGCATTCGTGACCTTCTTGCACACTCGGACAGAGCCGCAAAACGTCATAAAGAGAGCTAGCTCTATGACTCAACATATAACGAGTTTTTGTTTTGCAGATTCCGTTCTTTGCTCGACCGTGATTTCCTGACCATTTGCGGCTGTCCTGTTCGTCGTCTGAGGGCCTTCCCGTTAACAACAATTTTAAGACGATTTCTCTGCTATATCACTAATGGTTCTCACTAGCAACAACGACATTATGAGATCTGACCTCAATCGTCCATTCCGGTTCAGAGGAGCGAACTTCAAATGGTGGAAGCAAAAGATGTTGTTCTTTCTTACGGTCAAGAAAGTTGTCGACACATGTACCAGAGATAAGCCAATCTTCCCTTTAGAAGAACCAAATGAACAACAGATAAAAGAAGCTGCTGACTGGAAGGAGAAAGATTTTCTATGTAAGAACTTTATATTAAATGGTTTGATTGATGATCTGTATGACTACTACAGCACAATGAAGACAGCGAAGGAGGTCTGAGACGCCCTGCAAAAGAAGTATGACACAAAGGAGGCTGAGTCAAAGAAATATGTTGTCAGCCGTTATCCCATGTTTCAAATGACGGATGAAAAATCTGTGGAGACACAGTCCCATGAACTGCAGAAGATAGCCCATGAGATCATTACTGAAGATATGCCTTTAGACGAACAATTCCAAGTTGTTGTTATTATTGATAAATTGCCTCCCTTGTGGAAGGATTTTAAGAACACTTTGAGGCATAAGACCAAAGAGATTTCCTTGGAGAGTCTTATCACCCGGCTAAGGATTAAGGAAGAAGCCTGGAAGCAAGACTAGAGGGAGGAGGTGAACACCGTACCTAGGAGACTTGCCTCTGCCGTGGTAAAATCTAACCAAAAATCAAAGAGGACAAAGAGGAAAGGTCAGAATCGTGGCTCCAGCAACCAGAATCAACAGGAAAAAAAAACCTTCAAGAGGAACGGTACAGTTCCTTTGCTTTAATTATAATAAACCTGGACACATGGCTCTGAAAATAAGGATAAGAATATTCTGTTGGGGGGTCACCAGTCCACGAAAGTTGTTGGAACCGGTGAGGTGGAACTAAAGTTTACCTCCGGAAAGATCCTTACGTTGAAGGACGTCCTACACATTCCGGTGATAAGAAAGAACTTGACCTCGGGCTATCTTCTCAAAAAAGTCGGGTTTACTCAAACTATAGAGGTAAACTTATATACCCTTACCAAAATTAATGTATTCATGGGGAAAAAGTATGCAACTGAGGGAATGTTCATAAATTTAGACCTTAATAAAATGAAATCTTATATGTATATGTTGTGTTCTATGAATGTTTGGCATGCTAGACTCTTTCATGTGAATAAGAATCTAATTAGTAACATGATTAGGCTGGAAATGATACCTAAGTTACCCACGAATGACTTTGATAAACGTGAGTATTATAGTCAAGCCAAAATTACTAAAACTCTGCATAAATCTGTACTTACGATTTTTAAGCCTCTAGATTTAATTCATTCTGATTTATGTGAATTTGATGAAATCTTGACTAAGAACATTAAAAAATATTTCATTACTTTTATTGATACCTGCTCTGATTTTACTTTTGTATATTTGCTGAAAAACAAAAGTGATGCTTTTAATGCCTTCAAATTATTTGTTTAAGAAGTAGAGAATTAGTTCAATAGAAAGAGTAAAAGACCTCATAGTGATAAGGGAACTAGCTACGACTCGGACAGCTTTAATAACTTCTTTAACTCACATGGAATAATACATGAAAAGATCGCACCTTACTCTCCTGAAATGAACGAAAAAGCCAAAAGGAAAAATAGTACTTTAACTGAGCTAGTAATTGCTATTTTAATTAGTTCAGGAGCCGCGTCTTATTTGTGGAGTGAAATCATCCTTACCGTGTGTTATGTCTTAAATAGAATCCCAAAGTCTAAAAACACAACTTCACCTTACAAAATTCTCAAGAATAAGAAATCAAACTTGTCTTATTTTAGAACATGGGGTTGTCTGGCCTCCAGGCTCGAAAAAGAGAAAGCAAGCTAGTAGAGTCTATGAGTGCATCTTTATAGGTTATGCCTTAAATAGTAAAGCCTATAGGTGTTGGAATGAGGAAGCAAGCAACGAAAGTAAAGAATCATTAAGCATTCTAATTCATTAAATTGGCTTTAAACTAAGCATGCTCATAAACTAGAAATAGAGTTTCATCACTAACCTTTGGAGAATATCTTGAATCACGATTCTCAGCTACAACCTCCTTGTATTCAACTCGTGAACCACTACAAGGACTTCCCTCCTATTCTCTTAGTGCCTTAGATTGAGTTGGACTCAAAATAAGCTTGAATTGAAGGGAATTTTGAGAGGAGGATAGGTTTATCAGTTGGTTGAAGAAGGATTCTTCCAACACTATTTCTCAGCAAAATTTCAACTGAATCATCTCTTCTTCCACTCAAAATTCCAACTTTATATTGCATGACTTTCATGCAACTAACAATCTTGCATGAATCACAGCTCATGCTTGAATTAATTGAGCTGAAGAAGAATGGAAAGTGAGTGAGCTGCTGAAGCTTGAAGGTGGAAAAACAAGTTTTTCCATTTCCAATTTCCTTGTTTTTAATTTGATTTCCCAAAATCAAATAACATGTCTTTTAAAACTAATTGTAAAAATCAATTTAATTTATAAATTGAAATTTTTATTACAAAATTAATTCAACAATTAATTTTCTAATAAAATTAATAAATTAATTAAATAATTTAATTAATCTTATTAATTTAATATCAATATTAAATTAATTCCTCACTAATTCCATTACCATGAATCCCTATTCATGAATTTAATATTTAAATCATATTTAAATATTAATCGATTCTCCAATTTCGTTTAATTCCAAAATTAAACGTGTAATTATATCACATATAATTACTAATTTCCTGAATTCGAATTTGAATATTTCAAATCAACTTATCATGCTATTCTAAGACTAATCCATTTGTGAGCTAGTAAGGGGACCTGTGAACCTACAGATCATAGGCTCCAACGATCTGAGATTAATTGGCTAAACTCTTAACACCGAATTAACCCCATTCGTTAACTACTGGGTCACTTCACTAAAGCCTGTAGTTGCACTCCCCTCATTGTAGATATATTGTGTCCACTCGATATAACCATGATTAGTAAGTTAACCCTTCACAGGTTGTTCGTAATAACGGTTGGGTCAAAAGGTTATTTTACCCCCGAGATTACCTCTTGTTCTTTAAATCCCACTAATTCTCTAATGAACAATTGGTTTGTGATCCGATCATCAAACTGAGTCCCTCTCAGGCTAATCAGAGGGTAGGGCCCCTTGTTCAAGACCTGAGTCAGTATTTAAAGGAACAACCTCTCTATTATCCCTGAAATTGGGTAGGACTAAATTCCATCTTGCATCCTATGTCCCCAGCTATCTACCCAGTCTTACCCTTAAAATGGGAAGTTATTGAGTCGTCGTTGTTTATTTAACCCTCACCTATGGAAATCTAAGGATAATCTCGAATAAATAGGAGTTCATAATTAGCTCAAGATTAAGGTCAAGTTACCTAGGTCATTACTTTGAAGTAGTCAGTCTTAAACAGTAAACAGCATTATAAAGTAAGAGTGACTTATTTAATGGTCCAATCTTGTGCAAACTCATTGCACAGGACGCCCTCACTTCTCATATCATAACATGTACGAATTAGGATCACTTCGCTTGTAGCACTTTACAACTCTTTGTAACAACTATAGAGTAGGCCGCATCCAATAGTGTTACCAGAATAAGGCACTCAACCTTATTCATATACTATAGACCGTTTTGACTATTTACTCGAACCTGATCCACTTTTATGTCTCCACATAAAGTTCAAGTACTCATGTAATAGTCATGGATCTTTTAGTTTATTGGATTTATTTCTAAAACAAAATAAGCAATTCATATTCAATAACAACTTATTGAATTTTCAGAAATAAGTTTATCGTTTACAAAACCATGAGTTTTAGGATATAAAACCCAACAAACTCCCACTTGGACTAAAACTCCAGTGCTAACATAGATATATGAATATATAATACTAAGTTTTTTGAGTTTTTACAGAGAAATACAATAAACTAGGACATCACATACCCATGGTTTGTCCTTAGGCATCATATACCCATGGGTTTTTTCTCCCACTTGACCTAGGTTATATACCTTGTAGTCCTAGTCTTACTAGGAGATTCTCAAACACTTTAGCCGAGAGAATCGCTATAAACACGTTGGTATACAATTGACTTCTTATTAAACTATATAAGGAATGCATCTTATTTTCGCAACGCTTGTTTCTCAATAATGGCTAAGAAGTCATACATTCCTCCCACTACATCAAGGTACTCTTAACTCTTTCAGTAAGATGTATTTGACCTGTCCAAAACAACTTTTGTTTGATCAATAACTCTTTATTGATATATTTGCTTTTATGGAACATTGTTCAAAATAATTAAGGCAACTAAGTATATAAAGTTTTCACCTGATTTCATGTTCTATCAGAATAGCCCTAGAAATCTCTAACTTTCTGTACTCCTTACTTTGATCCAATCAAATTATTTATTTTACCTAACAAGTTTTTATACGCTTTGAACCTTTCAAGTGTTCTGAACTTATTTTTTAGGTTAAATAACTATTTGCCTTTATTGTTTGCTAGCCGTTTAAATATCTAAATATTTGCAAATGACTTTTAACTAGGTTGGTTCTAACAGAAGTTGCTTTGCAGTAGAACAAATAAAACTTTTGCTGATGAACATTTTATTTATAACAAAAAAGTTTATACAATATGTTCTTTACAAAAAAGATAACTTTCATGACAAAAGCAAAAACAGATAAACAAGATTTTCTTCTGGCAGTAACTGCAATATCTCCCACTGGTCATTTTGAGATATGCTTCTAAAGTTACAATCTGGAGTACCATCTCACAGCAAGTAATCCTCAAGAACTAGTTTCCCTATTTTTCTTTTTCTGCTCTTTCTCCGCAAGGTATTGTGGGCAGTTTCTCTTCCAGTGCTCTTCTTCATTATAGTGGAAACATTTTTCTTTATCTGCAGCATTTGCCTTGCCTTTTCTTCCAGTAGGTTTCTTTTTTCCTTTCCCTTTGTTCTTCTTTACTGGAATACTTTTACTCTGTGAAGAAGAAACAATATCAGGCTTCTTAAAGGACGATCCTCTTTTCTTAGTGGTAGTAATATTCACTTCCGGTTCCAATCCTTTAGACCTCATCATGATCTGGTAAGCCTGTAGCTCATTGAGAAGTGTAGTCAAGTTATATTCTATTTTATTCATGAGCGCATTCGTGCATAACTGCAAGAAACTCTTCGGAAGAGATTCAAGAATAAAACCAACTTGTCTCTTCTCATCAATGACAGCACCGTTTACTTCTACTATGTTGAAATGGACCATCATTTCCAGGACATGTTTTCTAACAGAGACCCCTTCTTTCATACAGCAGTTGTAAACATATTTGATAGCATCATGCCTCAGGGAGAAGGACGATTGTCCAAATATCCCACGCAGAGACTCCATGATCTATCTGGCAGTACTTATGCTCTCATGTTTCTTAGCCAATACATCAGATATACTGGCAAGAATATAGGCACAAGCTTTCTCGTTAACCTGATCCATCTTCGTATGCATCCCAAACATTTCGGTTTGCATTTGAGCCAAGAACAGAAGGACACTTCTCTGTTAAAACGAACTGTAGGTCATCTATCCCTAGTATAGTATTTAAGTTTTTTTTCCATGTGAATAATTATCCTTAGTAAGTTTATTAGAAGCCAACAATTGTACTAATAAACTCATCATTCTGAAAAAATAAACAAATTTTATTAGTGAATTACTTTTATAAACCAATCAAGTTTTAGAAAAGTAATAATGTACCTAAAATTCTTATTATTTTTGCAACGGTACTATAGCAAGACATTCTTGACTAAATACTATCTTCAGAATAACTCATATTCTGATAGTCATTTAGCTACCATTTTTTGTCAGAAATTACTAACACTTTAGTAATTCCGTAAGTGTAACCCTCTATTTTCAGACCTCGGAAGTCGTCCCCAACGATGCTACCGAGTTGGAAATTCAAAGTTGAAAAAAGACCTAAGAAATCCTATCCATTTCTAAAGTTCGAGTTGTTTCGAATCCTATGTTACAACCCTCTGAGGGGATAGCCATCGAAAAAACGACTAGCTAGGCCGACTTAAAGACGACAAGCAAGCGCAACATAGGAATCTCTTGGTCCAAACAAATGGAAGAGACCGCAGGATATGTTGACACATATTCTTCTCCCACTTACTATGAACTACTTCCCCCATTCACTTTGATATTGACCCATACAAATACTTTCCAAATGGAGGTCACTCCCAGGGTGACACAAAGCTTCGTATGAATCTCACGATGTGAATTTTCTATGGACATGAGAATTGAAATTAATATATCATATATTTGATTTTACACTGAACAACTTCCTCTCATTCACCTTGATATTGACTTATGCAAACACTTTCTAAATAGAGGTCACTTCTAGGGTGACACGAAGCGTCGCATAAATTTCACGGTGTGAAATTCTTAGGATATGAGAATGAAAATCAAAATATCACTTTTGATTTTGCTGTGAATAACTTCTCCTTTTCACTATAATTTCGATTCATGTACTCACTTTCCGAATGGAGGTCACTCCCAAGGTGATACGAAGCGAAACATTGATCGAGATTGTGAACTCTTAGGGACACGAGAATGAAAAATGACATATCGCATATGTTATTAATCTCTCACTGAAGTATTCTAAATTCCCACTGAAGTGTTCTAATAACATATCATATATGCTATTAAACTCCCACTAAAGTGTCTTAACATTTATTTGGGTATAATTTTACTCAGGTTTGTTCCACCTAAACAAACAATCTAAGTCTAGGTTTTTATCCAAGTATAACATTTATATTTGGAATTAACCTACGATGTCTAGGTGATAAACCAGTTTTAAAACCTCACATCGTTCGCATATTGCTCGTGAAACTGGTTAACAACGCTCAATTATTCAGCCATAATCCCCAGGTAGGAGGTGTTCCATATACAGTCAACTTAAATCCCTCCAGCCTTAGACAGGATTATATACCGGTTGAGTTTGTAACCATATTTTACAAGATGTCGATCTATTTTAATTATTAAAATGTGTGATTATCCTCATGCAGTTTATCTTTATTATGGATTTTAAATGTCTAACCCAATTTTATAACAACTTACACAATTTTAGACATGTTATCCATCCATAACATATATCAAAGGCATTCAATATTTAATATAATATTTATATTAAAATGTATGAAACCCTAAACATGCATACTATACATTATAACATTTTATAACATACTTTGAATGCATGTAACATGCTTCCTATGGTAGGATTTTAAATCCACATGGCATGTTTTATGCATATACGAGGTTTATTTAATTATAATATACATCACATGCATAAATAATTAAACATAAACTAATATGGTTTTTGTTTTGGCATTACAAGAAAGCAAAGACTTAACTATTACAAAACCAGCAAAAGTTAGCTTCATAACACTTCTAAAATGCTTGTACTGCCTTGAACCAGACCTCCAATGCTCAAAGCTGTGCTGAACCGGGTAAAGAACCGTCGAGTACCATCAAGCATCAAGTATGCCATCAAGTATCGAGTATGCCTTCAAGCATCATCATGCATCGAGTATTTCATTAAATTCCAGCGAGTATAAGCATCGAGTACCATCGAGTATGGTATCATTCATCAAGTATTTCATGAAATACCATTGCGTATAAGCATTGAGTACTATCGAGTATGGCATCATGCATCGAGTATTTCACAAAATACCATCGAGTATCGAGTTTTGGAGCATCGGGCATGGAGTTTTGAGTAGATGCTGAAAATCTGGTTCTTGTTGCTTGACCTTCTTCACTTCTTTCTTTAATTACAACCTAATTGTAACTCTAATGACTCCATACGAATTACAAATACTTAACCACACATTAAGGTTTATCAAACAAGAGCCAATTACAAGAATTAAAACATAATTGAAAAGAAAATAATGCATAAACTCAAAGAAACCATATCAGTTCATCATTTTCATAAACTTATGAAACAATACCCACCAAGCCAAAGTTAAACCGAATTGAATGCTTAAATAATGCTTTGATACCAATTGTTGGAATGAGGAAGCAAGTAGCGGAAGTAAAAACAAGATCATTAAGCATTCTAATTCATTAATTTTGGCTTTAAACTAAGCATGCTCATAAACTAGAAACGGAGTTTCATCACTAACCTTTGGAGAACACCTTGAATCACGATTCTCAGCTGCAACCTCCTTGTATTCAACTCGTGACCACCACAAGGACTTCCCTCCTATTATCTTGGTACCTTAGATTGAGTTTTAGGACCCAAAATAAGTTTGAATTGAAGGGAATTTGGAGAGGAGGACAAGTTTATCAGCTGGTTGAAGAACAGTTCTTCCAACACTATTTCTCGGCAAAATTTCAACTATTCATTGCACTGGACGCCCCCACACCTCATGTCATGACATGTACGAATTAGGGTCACTTCGTTTGTACCACTTTACAACTCTTTGTAATAACTACAGAGTGGGCCGCATCCAATAGTGTTACCAAAATAAGGCACCCAATCTTATTCATATACTATAGACCATTTTGACTATTTACTCGAACTTGGTCCATTTTTATGTCTCCACATAAAGTTCAAGTACTCATGTAATAGTCATGGATCTTTTAGTTTATTGTATTTATTTCTAAAACGAAATAAGCAATTCATATATTCAATAAAAACTTATTGAATTTTCAGAAATAAGTTTATTGTTTACAAACCACTAGTTTTAGGACATAAAACCCAACAATAGATTCTATGATCTAGTAAACCAAGTGATCATTAAGTCAAATGATGCCGACTTTTTTTAGGATAGATTTCCTTTTAAATCAAGGAATAGTGGGGGCTCGGGATCTAGTGGTCTAACCCTAGTTAGAAATCCTATCTCTATAGAGGAAACAAAACCAGAACCTAAAAGAAGCAAAAGAACTAGAACCGTCAAGAATTTTGGGAATGACTTCCAGACCTATAACATAGAAGATGAAGGAAACTCGACATGAGAAGATCCTTGAGCAGAAGCGGATTGTCCAAATTTCATTAATTATTGAAAACATAATTTACAGTAAACATAAAATTAGATATGCATTCAAGATTAAATTACATCAAGCTTTGACAAAGAAAACGGGTTTCAAGAAACCTCACCTTTGAAGCTTTCTCCAAGTAATCCCTCGTACTAGTCACGAGCAGAACTCCTTCTTCGTGGATCTCCTTCTTCTCACACGGACACTACCAAGTGAGAACCTTCTGTATTCTCTTTTGGGATTCAAAGACTCAAGTAAGAGTTGTGGGAGGAAAAGGGAAGGAGAAAGAGAGGATGAGAGGGAAAATTTCACAGAGAACTTTTCTCTTTCAGATTGTGAATTCCAGGAAGAAGATGATCTCACAACTTCTTTTATCACAAGTTTGTTATTGAGAGAATAATAAAAGGGAGTTATAACTCCTTCCTTTTTATTAATTTCAAATAAATTAATAAAATAAAAAATATATATAATAACTACTTTATTATATATACACTATATGTTATATCAAATATAACATATAGCCTATAGTTTTATATTGCACCAAATACAACATAAACCATAGATTTTATTCTTTCTTAACTATACATGACATTTAATATAAATCACATTTATATTAAATCCATTTATATTAAATCCATTTATATGAATCTCATCCGTATAAATATTATTTGAATCATATCCAGATATTTAAGTCCTCTCGATATAAATCATATTTATATTTAATTACATGAATCTCATTCATATAATTTGGTATTTGAATCATATTCAAATTCCTTTAATAATGTATCAAATACATTATAATTAATTATATCATATATAATTAATTCCTTCAATTAATTTGAACACTTCAAATTAATCCAAAGATTAAATCCCTGTTGAGCTACAGTGAGGACCTTATGGACCTATAGATTGAAGCTAAAATGATACTCAGATAATTAATTAAACTTTTTAATTAAATTACCCAACATCCGTTAACTGCCGACCATTCCACTAAAGACCGACAACTGCACTCTTCACACTACAGATAAATTTCCGTGTCTATTGGACATAATCAATCAATAGTGTGATGACTCTTCACAAATTGCTCATAAGTACAGTTGAGCAAAAATATCGTTTTGTCCCTGTAGTTACATCTAACTCCTTAAGTACCACTGATTCCTCTAATGAACAATAAGTCATAGTCCCACTATGACCAAGTCCTCTCAGGTCAGGAGAGGGTGTGGCCGCTATGTTCAAGACCTGCAATCAGCTCTTAAAAGAGCAATTTATCTACTTGCCTCTGCATCAGGGAAGGAGTGAATTCCGTTTTGTGTAGCTGAGTTTTCAGCTTCCCATCAGACAAATCCACAAAATGGTAGGCTTGTCGAGTTGGCAATCTGGCCACTCTCACCCATACAAATAAAAGGACCACCTTCATGAGCAGAAGTTCATAACTCACTCAAGTAGAGATGTCCACGGGGCGGGGACGGGGACGGAAAATCCATCCCCGTCCCCGTCCTCGCCTCCCTATACTATTCCCCGTCCCTGCGAATTTCCTCGCGGAGAACGGGACGGGGATTCCATGGGGATCGGGTTCCCCGCAAGGAAAAATTCCCCACCTTTGTTTTTTTTTTTTTAATCAAATATGGACTTTTTCAATTCAAATTTAATTGAAACAAAATATTTTTCTAGTTCAAATTTCAATAGAATATCATCAATTTTTCTATTAAAAACATTCATTCATAATCCATCAATTATTCTCATTAAAATTCAACATAAACTTAAATAATAAAAACATCTATACATTAAAATTCAACTTAAACTTAAATAATATCCATTCATAATCCATCAACTATTTTAAAAAAAGTTACAACATGACAACAAACATATTTGTTTAAGATACAACAAACAACAACACTCCATTAACATCGCCAAACCAAGCCGCTATCAACGAATTTCATCCAACTTTGCAAGGGATGATTCCTAAAAGAAAAACACAAATATTGTACATATTAATATAAATCAATATTAAATTATTAATAATAATAATAATACACGAACTTATAACTTACATCATCTGGATCTCGATCCTCAAGAACATTTTCCAAAACTTTAGCATCTATAGGAGTATGCTTATCTATTTAAGACATGTAAAAGGAAAATTAGATCTCAAATTATAAATAATAAAAGCTTATTAGATGAATTAAACAATTCATACCTTCCGCCCATAACCAATCTTGAGTACACATCAAAGCTTCCAATAAATTTTCATGAATTTGAGAACGATGTGGACCTACGTGTCTACCACCAATACTAAATGCAGATTCAGAAGCAACAGTAGTGATTCCATTTTTGAAGCAACAGTAATGATTCCATTTTTGAAATAGTCATGTAAATGCTTTGTCCCATTTTTAGATTCCCCTCCTAACTTTTTTTCACAATAATTACATATTGCTTTCATTGTGTCATTTATTTTTTGTCTTTTATAATGATTCCATACTACTGACGTCAACCGATTACTTTTTAGTACATCCTCATTATCATCGGTATATAATGTAATAGGCGTAGATTGATCATTACCACTAGAAACATTGTTTATTGGGGGTTGATTCGCTCATGTTCATGGATGTTAGAGTTGAACCACCTTGTTTTAACTCATTATTATTCGATAGAGTCATTTTCCAATTTCACCTACAAATAGTCAAATAGTAACAAAACAATCACAAAATCGAACAACTAGTCAATTTTAGACATGCAAAAAAATAGCAGATCACAGTCCACAGATTCACAATCACAAATCGCATATTCACAAATCAGACCATAAATCATAGATCAAATTCAAAAATCGAACAACTAGTTTTATCTTCATATTCACAAATCAAATCAGAAAGTGGATATTCAGTCGGATATACCTTAAAATGATCTGACGGAGGCCGCTGACCGGAGTCACTGCTGAAAAAGTCGCCGCTGACCGGAGTCACTGCTGAAAAGTCGCCGCTGACGATGAGGGTGAGCGAGAGGGAGAGTGACAGTGAGAAGTCACTACTGAGAATTCGCCGCTGACCGAAGTTGAGGCCGTGATCGCTGACCAGAAGTTGTGCCGCTGCTGAGAAGTCACCGACGAGGGGGAGCTAACTGGTCTGAGGAGTGCCACTGCTAAGGAGTCGTCGATGAGGAGGAGCTGACTGGCCGTGAGGGTCTGCCGCGTGAGCGTGAGCTGTGGCCTGTGAGCGTGAGTGATAAGTGAGGACGAGGACTGGACGAGTGGAGGACCGGAGGTCGTGTGTCGTGTGCCGTCGACTGAACTGGAGAAGAAATGAGAGTGGCTAGTTACTTAGCTTAGGGTTTTATAATATATATATATATACACTCGGGGCGAGCCGGGGAATATATTCCCCGGCCCCGGCCCCGAAACGGAAATGGGAAAAAAATTCTCCACTCCCTCCCCCATTCCCCATGTGTTCGGGGATTCCCCGCCCCATTTAAGGCCGCGGATTAAATGGACATCTCTACACTCAGGATTCAGGTCATGTCACCTACCAATTGCACTTTCCTCACTATAGATATATTTCTATGTCCATATCAACCAATCAATAATGCGATAACCCTTCACAGATCGCTCATAAGTACAGCTGGGCCAATTTACCATTTTGCCTCTGTAGTTACATCTAACTCCTTAAGTACCATTGATTCCTCTAATGAACATAAGTCATAGTCCTACTATGACTGGGTCCTCTCTTCACAAGAAATGATGTGGCCACTATGTTCAAGACCCGAAATCAGCCCTTAAGAGAGCAATCTATCTACTTACCACTGCTTTGGGGAAAGAGTGAATTCTGTCTTGTGTAACTGAGTTCCCAGCTCCCCAATAAAATAAATCCCCAAAAAGGTAGGCTTATTGAGTTGGCAATTTGGTTACTCTTGCCCATACTAATCAAAGGACTGCCCTCAAAGGTAGAAGTTCCCAAAACACTCAGGATTAGGGTCATGTTATCTATGGTCGTTTAGATGAGATGTAAGTCTCAAGTATCAACGACGTTATATAAAAAGACTAATCATCTCGTGGTCTGGTCTTTTAAAAAATCTTTGTATAGGACACCCCCACTCGCATGTCTCCACATGAACGGTCAGGATCAAACCATCTTTAGTAGTTCACAACACTTGTAAACCTCTAAAAAGCGGGTCGTATCCATAGTGTCACCAGGATAAGGTATCCCTGCTTTATCCTTATACTACAGACCGTTTAAGTTATTATTTAAGGCATGATCCACTTGTATATCTCGTATACATGCTTAAATTTACATACAATAACTATGGATCTTTGTTTATTGGATATGAGTAAATGCAAAATAAAATAACTCTTATTTTATTCATACCAATGTGTATAGTATTTATAAACTACGAGACTTCGGGAGAATTAGGACACCAATCCCAATAACCTAGCTACAAAAGTACTCTTGATAGACTCACCTATGTGAATGTGGAAGTGGGGGCTGCTTCCTATGGAGTTTTTTAGGCAAACACTCTAGAGTGTTCACTGAACTAGGATACACGTGTTAGGCCTTAAAGCACAGGATTTCGAACTACACCCTAATAACACTTTGTGTGAGATGCTGTTAGAGATAGAGTTAAAAACCAAGGGTTATTCTAATATATTCTTAATCATCTACACTATGTAAATTTTCAAGTCATAAGACACCTTTGGTTATGCACAGTGTTGTATAGACTAAAACTGCTCAATGAAAAACTTTTTTTCTTTCTTATATTTAAATTTTCAAGTGGGGGATTATTGGGTGAAATTTTATTTTTTTTCAAAAATAAGAGGAAACCAACCTTTGGTTGGAGAATCCCACATTGGAAAATTTTGAAAAGGAAGTCTCTATTTTGTACTCCAACCATAGGCTTTGGGTTTGAGTCCCAAGGGGTACCCATGATTTGGAGGGAGTGAAGAGATAGACCAATGTGAGGTCGGTGGATGTTCCACACGCACACCGTCGTCTAACCAGGTGGACGTGGCATGGCGCGCATGTGTATGATTATTTTTCTTTGATAAAAATATTATTATTTTTTTTGTTATTTATCTCATAATTTTTATTTTCTTTTTAAAAAAACAAAAAAAATCTCTGTTGGCCACATCCTGGGCGTCTTCCATCTGGGTCTTCTACGCGCGTCTTCCGGCCCACCTTCTACGCGCACGTTCAGAGTGCATTTCCAATCGGATTTTCTTTTTGGGTTGTTTTATCCTGGGGACGACGTGGCAGCATTCCTAACCTGTTTGCACATTTGGGCAGAGCCGCAAAACGTCTCAAAGAGAGCGAGCTCCGCTACTCTACCTATAACGAAATTTTTGTTTTGCAGGTTCTATTCTTTGCCCGACCGTCGTTTTCTGACCGTTTGCGGCTGTCCTATTCATTGTCTGAGGGTCTTTCCGTTAACAACGGTTACCAAGATAAATCACCCAACCTTATCCATATACTATAGACCCTTTAGGTTATTACTTGAACATTATCCATCTATATATCAACTACATACTGTTCAAGTCTCATGAAATAACCTTGTATTTTTTCCATAATCGATAAATCATTATTGTATATTTGAAATAATTAACTATTATATCAAATAACTACTTAACTATGAGGCTTTAGGACATAAATCCTAACAAAAAAAAAAAAATAAAGTAAGGCAGGTGGTAGGGTTTGTTCAAAGGGCCATGGAAGATTGCTCTGTTTTATAGTCTCGTTTTGAACTATTTCTGCATTTAAATTTAAGTTTCATTTCTAGTAGGTTATCGATTAGTTAGTTAAAACAATTGGATGCTTTTTGTAGGTTTTTTTTATTATTAATATTAAAAACTAGGGGATCGCAAACCAAAAGGTTGATTGGTTGGTTTTTGAACTAGATTTTCCGTTGTTACTGATTTTGAAATTTTGGTTAAAAGTGGGTTTATGTATATTTTCCCACCATTTCCTTCTAATGTGAAGTTAAATTTACACCATGCAGTGATGACTCTAGATAAAAGGTCTTGAAAAGTATATCTCCTATCTTGTTTGTTGTGTTGTGGGAGAAGGTACAAAATGTATTTCTGAGAAGATCTGTGGGTGGTGGAAAATAGATCTCTTTGCTCTACGTTTCCTTGTTTATACCATTTATCTTCTCTTAAGAATCTTATGGTCTCTGGTTTCTTGAATTGGTCGGGAAGTTTTGTGTTTTTTTTCTCCTTTGGTTTTTTTCGTTGATTGTCTCATAGGGAAGAACGGAGGATGCCTTTCTTTTGACTTTGCTTGAGGAGGGTTAGTTTTAGGAGTGGGAAAAGGGGCATCTGTATTTGGAGTCCTAATCCCTTAGAGAGTTTCTCTCGTGAGTCCTTCTTTCAGTTGTTGTTGGATCCTTCTCTTGTTGGCGAGTTGGTCTTTGATGTATTGTAGAGGATTAAGATTCTAAAGAAAGTCAAGTTTCTTTATCTATCAAGTTTTACTTGGTCGTATGAACACTTTTGATAGGCTTTTGAGGAAAATGCTCTTGTTAAATGGGTCATTTTTGTTGTATTCTCTATCTAAAGGTGGAGAAAGACCTGGATTACATTCTTTGGAGCGGTTAGTTTACAAGGTTTCTGTGGAATTGCTTCTTTCATGAGTTGATGTTGTGATAGCTCAACAGAGGGATATAAGTGCAATAATTGAGGAGTTCTTCTCCATTCGCCTTTCAGAAAATGTTGGGACTTGTGGTTTGTAGGAGTGTGTATCAGTTTTGTCGTGTGACCTTTGAGTGGAAGAGTAACAATATAGTGTTCAAGGTATGGAGAGGGACCCCAATGACGTACTAAGGTTTTGTTCTTAGTGAGGTTTCACGTGTCTCTTTAGACTTTGGTTTTGAGGACTACTTTTTGTAATTATACCCTCAGTAACATTTTATCTAGTTGGTGCATGAAGATCCTACATTAGAAAAGTCAAGAGATCTCACGCTCTTTATAAGATAGATGAAATACTCCTTTCTTTATCTATTGATTTTCAGATGAAACCTCCATATGATCTAATATAGTATCTGAGTCCATAAATCCCAAACGGGTATTTGATCGGGGGATAGAAAGGGGTCTGAAGTTTCATTGTTTCCTTCAGAAATATGGTGGCTTTAGGATGTAGAAAGCAGGCTATATAATGTATGAAAATATTTAAGCTAGAGTGACCATCCAAACACTAAAGCCATATTGAATTATCAGTTTAATATGTGGAATCAATATCAGATATGTAATGCAATTCTAACTAGGATTTCTGCTTTAAATGTTGAACTAAACTATAAATTAGACTAATGACATTTCTGGAGGGATTCTAAAAGGATTTAAATCAATTTTATCATTTTTAAAATCATTCGAAAAATGTTTATAATCATTCAAATCAATTTTAATATGGTATGAAAATTGGGTTTAAAATTATAACATTAAACATTCTATTGATTTTGAGTGATTAAAAGCGTGCTTCGAAAAAGAAAAAAGTGATTTTAACAATTGCAAAATCATTCCTAAACATGCAATAGGTTTAAGAGAACATTCCATTTTATTGAAGTTGGTTTTTGTGAGAATTCTTAAAGTTTTAAAAGCTCATTCTAGAGCAAGAGTGACTTGTTATAAAATGATTGGGTGATTTTGGACTTTTTCTTATTATCTTTCACGGTAAAGTCAATCTAAGTAACTCAATTGGTTAAGTCATAGATTCTATTTCATATTCAAAGATTAGAAGTTCAAATACTTACTCTACGTGTTGTTGAACCAAAAAATATTTTATTTTAACGCCTTTTTTTTTTGTCGTTTTTAGTCAATTTTATGATTCACTTTTCAAAACAAAAACTTGTTCAATCAAATGTTATGTTGTACTTTGTTAATGTTTTGAAAAGAAGTTTGTGTGAAAGTGAAATAGAGTTCTTGTTAATGCATAATATTTGATTAATTTGATCGTTTGAGTTGTAGTTGTGTTTTACAAGGATTTGGTTGGCTATTCCACTAAGCATGTTTTGTTATCTTTTAGCTCCTAATGTTTTGAATTCATTTTAAATTTAGCCGGAAAAATTACCATCCTCCTCCTTGAGGTTTATATAGAAGGTTACTGGTCCCTAAATTTTAAAATGTTACATTTTTGTCTGGGAGAAATACTTCATTTTGGTTTGACTAAATTGTAAAAAATATTTCTAAATTTTATAATTTGTATCAAAAATACTTTTGAACTTTCAAAAGTTTTATTAATACCTTTTAACTTTAATAAAATTAAAAAAAAATACTCTCATCGCTAGTTTTTAATGAAAATTGTTAGTTTTTTTATTTAAAAAACACTCTTGAACCATGAAATTTCAATAAATATCATTCAACTTTAAAGAAAAATTTAAAAATATTCTTATCATTATATATGGATGGAAATCATTAACACCTCATTTCAAAAATACCGCTTAACTTTCAAAATTTCATTAATACCCTTGACCCATTAAAGTAGATTGAAAATTGCTTTTAGCGGCTTTGGTATATAGACGGAAACCGTTTATCTACATTTCATTTCACCTTTATCTTCCATCTTCTCTCTTTCCTCTACTTCAATCTATGGCCTAATACTTCTATGTTTTCATTCTCTTCTTCAAAATTCTCTTACTTATAAAGATGATGACTTTGTTGATCATTTTTTCAATTCAGATTAGTTTATTTGTTGTGATTAGTTAAGAAGGTTATCCATGATCCAATAAGATATTTCTTTGTCAATCCTTTATGTATTTTGAGATTTATTGTTTTGCTAAGTTTAAGCAAAGATTTTGATTTTGAAAATTTGTGAGATTTTATGTTTTAACTTTAAGTTTTAGATTTTATTTGGTAAGATATGGCATTCTCACTAAATTTGTTAGCAAGATATAGTTTTTCTTCAATTAATAAAAAAAAATAAAGATAAAATTTTTTTAAAAAAAAACATTGTAACAGAGTCAAGCATGTACTCTGTTATCTTTGAGGAATGATTAATATGGGCTTGTTTTATCCAAATAAATCAAATTATGATCTAGTTGGTTATGTAGATGTTGGATGTTTATTTGATTTGCATAAAAGTTAGATCTTGAACAGGTTATTTGTTTATCTGTGGAGAAATTGTCATATAGTGGCGATCTGTAAAGCAAATCATTACATGAAGCTAATAGAGAATGCATGTGGTTAAGGTCAATAACTCATAACATTTGTGGAACATGTAGATTATCTTCCAAAAAATTTTTAGAAACGATATTATATGAAGACAATACAACATTTATAACCCAAATCGAAAGAAGGTATATAAATGAAGATAGAACAAATATATCTCACCAAAACCCTTTTACACGCATAACCTAGAAGAAAATGGTGGCATTGGTATTCAACAAATTTATTTAAAACACAACTTGATAGACTTATTTACGAAGAGATTACCCATAACACAACATTCAAAAAGTTTATGTACAACATTGGAATGTAACGATTCATAGAACTCAAGTGATGTACTTATGAAGGGAGTATAAATACTGCACCAATCTTTTCTTGACTATGGATTTTCCTAGCAAGATTTTTAATGAGGCAGTTATTATATAGAATAATGTACTCTTTTTTCTGAATTATGGTTTTTTTTCCTATTAGATTTTTTCCACGTAAGGTTTAAACGAGACATTTATTTTATGTAATATGGATATATAAGAGGAAGAATTATAAATGTGATACTTATTAGATATCCATAATCTACATAGATTACAAAATTCGGTAACTTCCATTAAATTTAATCTTATAACATACATCCATCTATGTCCTATAAATAGTATCGTAAAGTGCATTTGTAATATACACCATAATTTAATTCATTTACTCTCTAATTTCTTTTCTACTTTTTTTTTCCAATGTTGCTTTTCATTTTTTTTTAACGTTCTTAATGCCCTTATTTTACAATACTGTCATAATTCATCCAATATCTTAATGAAATTCGAAGGAAGAAAAAAGGGGGAATTGGGGGGGGGGGGCGCAGAAAATGAATCCCAACACGAGAAGCAACCATGCTCCTAAAACGGCGACGTGTCACGATAGAGTTTATTTTAAGAAAAAATGAAATAAATTGGGAATCTGATGACGTCACCCACGTGACTCTGTATTTCTTTTGGTATCGATGCCAGCGGATTAGTGCTTGCTGGTCCACCAAATTCCCCTTCTTATTTTTAGTATTTTTCTTTTAAAAAGAGCAACATTAAATTTAATTCTGGGTTATTTTTCTCAACCACTCAACTGGAAAATAATAATAATAATAATAATAAATACCAACTTTTAAATACACGGACGTTTCCGTTTTTCTTTTTGCTTCACATTTTTCCTGTTCCTGAAATTAGGTAAAATGGTAAGAAAGATGTACTTTAAAAATTTAGATAAATGGCAAAATTAAAATCTCTGATCAAAATTAAATATAAATCATTGAAAAAATAAAATTTAAAATTACTTTTAAAATAACGAATAAATTATATGGATTTCAATTAAATAGAATACACCTAAAAATAACTCACAATAATACTTAAATCCAACTATAAAAATCATTTTTTAAAAAATCCAACTAAAAGCATCAGACCTGACTTTAAAAGTATCCCACACAGCAAGAAAAACGTAAAGAAAACAATACTTGATGCATGGAAGGGAAAAAAGAAAAGAGGAATTTTGGCGTATAGAAAAAATATCAAACTATTTATAGAAATAACAAAAAATATATTTTTAGACTTCTATTAATTTTTATCAATGATATATACTGATAAACTTCTATCAGTCTCTATTCATAATAGGCTTCTATCAATTTCTATCACTAATAGACTTTATTAGCATCTATCAATGGTAGACTTGTATCAATTTTTATTACTGATAGACATTGATAGACGTCTATTAGTGTCTATTGAATTATAATTAAATTTTGTTATTTGTGTAAATATTTTTTTTTTATTTTTCTATTTTGGAAAATCTCTCAAAAGAAAATCTAAGATTAATCCATTGTAGATTTTCAAAGAATAACAACTAGAAGAAGAAAAATCCACACACTAACGTGGTGTTTTTCATACATACTTTAAATTTTAGAAAAAGTTTTAAGGAAATTTGTTCATAAGCCCTTGATGTATTCATAAATTAAAAAAAGAATATCTAATATATATGAATTTTATGCCTAATAAAAATACTAAAATGTCATTTTTTTTATGGTTGAATATGTCTACAAATTTTAAAAATGTTGAACAGATCACTAACCTATCAAACACGAAGTTAAACTTTCACATTTTTCTTCCAAAAAAAAAATAGTGAATTATTACTACATATAAATTGAAATTCATAAATTTATTAAACGATGTGAAACAAAAGTTTAAATATAATAGAGTTTTTTAAAGTTTAATGATCTATGACACAAAATTAAAAATTCATAGGTATATTAAGTTAAATATTATTCAAAGGTTAAAGACTAAATACATACAAAGCTAAAAAAAATTGGAAATTAAAACTTGCAATTTAATAAATAATTCTAAAAGTTTTTTACATAATAAGCATGCGTATAAAGGTAGTTTAATTTTTAAGTTTACGTAATCAAATTAAAAATAATTTAGTGGGACATGTCGTTCTAAGATAATGAGATTGCATAAAATGTCATTTTCATTAAAGAAAAGATTAGATTAGATATAAATGTCAAAGCTACAAAAGTTGCATATCCGATTAATTAACAGTTAACTCAAACATCACACGAAAATATAGTTAATCATTTGACAACCACTCTCGTGATCCATTTGAAAAGTAGCATAAGGTTGACAATAACAAACCTAACAAATTAAAGTTTTTTTTAAAAAAAACATATTTAATCTCTGAACTTTTATTGAATTAATGATTTAGTCCTTAAATGTTATCATGTAATAATTTAGTGAACTAACGATTTAGTCTTTAAATGTTATCATGTAATAATTTAATCATGAATTGTGATATGCAAGGATATTTAATTCCTATTCTAAAAAAATGCTATTGGACAGAAGTATCAACGATTTTATGTGATTTTTAATTTGTTTTATTTACAAAATTAAGGGAACAAAAGGAAACCATAACAAAACATCACATACATGTGTGATGGGCTTCCTAACATTGACTTCATGAAACTCATGGTGGGTGGTCTTCCAGCCAAACTTCATTCTCAAAAGTATCGACAATGACGAGAGTATGTATGTGCATTGATATTAGAAACTCTAAGAATAGGGAGAAAATTAAATCTTAAATAAAACCTCGTATATGCATTGCTATTAGAATCTCTGAGGTATCTATATTATTTTAGATTAAAATTTATAAACTAAATTGTCATTTCAATTCAAAAAAAAGAAAAAAAGAAGAATGACGTCAATTTAAACATTGTTCAACTGGTTAAGACATGCTCTTCGATCAAAGTTTATATATTTGAATTTTTATTATAAAAATAATAATTAAAAAATGAGCCGCCGAATAATTTCAATAAAATATGTGATATTTCAGGAAAATAAATCCAAGAAGAAGTAGGAGATTATTGTACTTTAATTGGTAATTATAAATTAATAGTGGAAAAATGAGGTAGATCTAGTTTTGTCAGAGTTGGAGATGAGTCAATAGCGGTGGAGTTGAATTTAACTTAACGGTTGGTTTTAACTTTTTGTTTTTCTTTTTATTATTAAAAGTTAGAAAAATATATTTTTAAAATTTGTTACATTTTAGTATACGTGCTTTCAAATGTTCAATTTTGATTATGTTACTTTTAATAAATCTTAAGTATAGTCTCTTAAAGTTAAAATTTATCAAAATTGATGAAATAATGATATTAATTTTCATACAAGAAAATACAATATGTAAATATATTGTCAAAATTTATAATAAAAATGTTAATAAATAATAAAGAAAATTTGAAAAATCAACAATAAGTTGTCAATATGGACTAAATTTAAAATTTATTGAAAATACATTACTAAAATTTCAACTCCTCCAAAAGTATAGAGACTAAGGAGTTTTTTTTTCTTCTTTTTTTTAGTACAACAATTAAGAGTTGGGGATTCAAACCACAGACTTTGTGATTACTAGCACACTTAGATGCAAATTAAGCTATGCTCACTTTGGCTAGAAATTAAGGAGTTAATAAAGTATGTTTAGGACAAGGGGCGGAGTTGTGAACTCCATGGAGTTGGGAAGTCTAGGAAGTTGTGAATTCATGCTCTTAGTGTAACAAGTTAATAAAGTATAAAATTAATGTTTTTTTTAGTAGTGAGACTCACGGACTTTTTGGACCAAATAAGAAATAGAGTTCATAATTTTCTACTTTCCAACTCCTTACTTCTCAACTTCTTGGACCAAACATCCCCTAAAATGATATTCTAAAAAAATAGGTTTAAATACTATTTTAGTCCTTATACTTTTGGTTTTGGTTCATTTTGATCCTTATACTTTCAAAATGTTCATTTTGGTCCATATACTTTCAACGTTGGTTCATTTTGGTACATATACTTTTAAAATATTCATTTTAGTCCTTGTACTTTTAACTTTAGTTCATTTTGGCCTTTAAACTCTTAAAAGTTATCATTTTGGTCCCTTCATTCACTTTTAAAGGATAGAAATAGTCTAAAGTTCAAAGACCAAAATGAACCAAAATTGAAAGTGCAAGGAGCAAAATGAACATTGTTAAAGTATAGATATCAAAATGAACCAAAGTTGAAATTATAGAGACAAAAATGAACATTTTGAAAGTAGATAGACCAAAATGAACAAAAATCAAAAGTACAAGGACCAAAGTAATACTTAAATAAAAAAAATATTTAGGTGTATTCAGACAATATCTATATTTGTACATCCCACCAAATTATCCAATCATAATTTGACACAGTGACAAATTTTTCTTATTTATTTTTTGAAATATTTTAATTCCTTTTTGGTGTGAGAGATTGGAAGAGATGCATAAAAATGAGTATATCATGAAATGTATCCAAGTATTATTTTTTAGTAAAGCTTAAAGGAATAGTACATTTTGTAAAGATTAAAATAATATTTTAATTTTTTTTAATTCAAAATCAATCGTCAGTTTTTATAATTTAACGAGGTAGATTTTGTTACTTATAAATATATTGAGTCTCTGATTTATATACATAAGAAATCTTATTAAATCTTACCCTTAGTTTTTATAATTAGAAATAAATTGTTAAATTGTAAATCGTTACGAAAATGAAATTGCAGATACTAACTCAAATTCAGGGGAAATTGTCATCTCTATCAAAGTTGTGAGATTAAAAGGTTTTCTTTAACCAAACTATTATTTCAAATTTATTTAAAAGAAAATAACGGGTCTCTCGGCGGAACTGGCGGCAGAATGCGGCAACGGACAGCCGTTTCCGTTGAAAACCTTACAATCACCGATCTATTCCCTTTCCACATAAGACTTTTTGCCTCCATTTATTTTATCTTTTCTTTTTCCCTTTTCTTTATCCAAATAAAGAAAATTAAGGAACAAAGAACTTGATTAATTCAAACCCAACTGAAATTTGAAACCATCCTATTAAATTTCTTCCGACAAGTCCACAAATGCATTGTTATTTTCACATTTTTATGTGTTTAACATAAATATAAAGAACGGATCAAATATCGTAAAAAAATCTACGAAACATGAAAAGTAGCAAAAAAAAAAAAAAAATGCCATCAATATAAATATAATATAAATAATAAATATTTTAGTTTGTTTTAAATCGCACAAATATTTATTTACTAATTTATATATTTTCAATTGTTTTTGTTTTTACTTTTTAGAAATATTCATCTTCGACATTTTATCATTATTTCTAATAATATTTTTGACATTTTATACCTGGATTGAAACATCAAATAATTCTTGAAAGTTTTTTATAAAAAAAATCTGAAAGGTAAAATACATAAAATTTTCTAACCATCTAAATAGTCACTAATCTATGTATAGAGTTGAATATTTTTGTCTCATCATTTAAAACAAGACTCTTTCATGAAACTTTTCTTTTATCATTAATTTCTTTTACATTTGTCCTCTCCCACATGAAGAATTGTAGAGTTGTTTAACATTTAATTTCCTTCATAATTTCCATTGATAAAAACAGTTAGATTAAATAATAAATTTGTCCCCATAATTTGAAAAAAAGTTAAAATTTAGTCTCTATATTTTTAGAGTTAGAATTTAGTTTTTATGACTTGATAGAAAAAACCTCATAAATAATGACCATATGTGGATTTAGGGAATTGAACTTGTGATTTTCGAGATTAATAGTGCAAACACTATGCCAATTAAATTATATTCATTTTAGGAAATTATCAATCATTTGATAAATAGATAGATGATGTGTGCATATATCGTTGTGTCATGGATAAATAAAAACTCCCTCCCCCCCTGCCCCGACGAAGCATGAGCTTTTCTCACTTTCATAAGCAAGTTTTTTCTAAGTTTTGATTGAGCTCCCCTCAATACAACATAAAAAAAATAAAATAAAATTCATCCCAAGTTCTTTATATGATTTGCTAAGCTTACAACTATTCAACCAAGCCTCATTGGCTACTAGAACAAACTCATGACAGGAAAAACAAAAAGGTTTTAGTCACAAGTGTTGTAAAGTGCTACAAATAATCTATTTATGTGAAGACATATGAGCGGGGTATCCTATATAAAGAGTTTGTATAAGACCGGACCATGAAATGATTAGTCTCATTATATAACGTCGTTAATAATAGAGACTTACATTTCACCAAGATGACCATAGGTGACATGACCTGAATCCTGGGTGAGTTGTGAACTCCTGCCTATGAAGGTAGTCATTTGATTTGTATTGGTGAGAGTGACCAGATCGTCGACTCAATATCCCTAGCATTTTGGGAATTTTTTTGATTGAGAAGCCGGGAACACTACTACACATGATGGAATTCACTTCTTCCTTCATGTTGGGGTAAGCAGATAAATTGCTCTCTTAAGGGTTGATTCCAAGGCTTGAATAATGTGGCCACATCATCTCTTGGCTTGAGAAGAATTTGTTTATAGTTGGACTATGACTTATTGTTCATTAGAGGGATCAGTGGTATTTAAGAAGTTAGATGTAACTATATGGGTAAAACGGTAATTTTGGTCTAGCTGTACTTACGAACACTTTGTGAAGGGTCATCGCATTGTTGACTGGTTATATCCAATGAACACAAAAATATATTTGCAGTGCGAAGAGTGCAACTATCAGTCTTGTGGAGTGAACGGTAGTTAATGGATGTTGGGTAATTTAATTAAAGAGTTTAATTAATTATCCAAGTACTACAGGTCCATAAAGTCCCTTTGTAGCTCAATAAAGATTATTGAGAATTAATTTTGGATTAACTTGAATTGTTCAAATTAATTGAGGGCATTAATTATATATGATATAATTAATTAAATTAATTATATGTGATAAATAATTAAATTAATTATATGTGATAAATAATTAAATTAATTATATGTGATATAATTAATATAATACATTCAATACATTATAATATAAAGTTTTTTAAGAAAGGAATTAAATATTTGAATGTGATTCAAATATTAATTATATGGATGAGATTTATATAATTAAATTTAGTATAAATATGATTTATATTAAATATCATGTATTATCGAGAGAATAAAACTATAGATTATATTGTATTTGATACAATATAATAACTATAGGTTATGTGTTATATTTGATATAACATATAACAATATATATAATAAGTCAGTAACTATATATATAATAATTATTAATTAAATTAAATTTATTTTAATTTTAAAATTAAAGGGAGGGAGTTATAACTTCCCCCCTCCTCTTAATTTTCTCTCCATCAATTGTGTGGTAGAAGATATGGGGAGTTTAGTTTTTTTTTACGCCTTCTTCGTCTTCTTCAAAGAGTGTGTCTGTGAAGAGAGCCTGTTGGCAAAGCCCACGCCTCCTGTTAATTCTCAATCCCTAAGGAGAGTACAGGAGGTTCATTTGTGGTGGTGGTCATTTTGGATTTCAATTTTAGAGATCGATTTCCAAACAGAAAGTTTGTGACCAGGAAGGAATTACGTGAAGACCTTTTGGCTTCAAGGGTAAATTGTTCTTTTCCCTAATTCCTTCATTCAAAGCATACTGTTATTTCTTGTTTAAACACATTGTTGGGATTGGTGTCTTAATTCTCCCGGTGGTCTCATAGTTTGTATACATTTTGTACACATTATTATTAATAAAATAAGTGTTATTTTATTTGCATTTACTCAAATCCAATAAATTAAGATTTGTGGGTATTTCATGTAACTTAAGCATGTATGTGAGACATACAAGTGGATCATGCCTTAAGTAATAACCTAAATGGTCTGTAGTATAAGGATAAAAGAGGGATACCTTATCCTAGTGACACTACGGATACGGTTCACTTTGTAGATATTTACAAGTGTTGTAAAGTATTACAAATGGTCTGATCTTGACCATTTATGTGGAGACATGTAAGCGAGGGTGTCCTATACAAAGAGTTTGTATAAGATTGGATCACGAGATGATTCGTCTCTTTATATAACGCCATTGATAATTTAGACTTACATTTCACTAAAATAACCATAGGTGACATGACTTTAATCCTAAGTGTTTTGGAAACTCCTGCCTATGAGGGTGGTTCTTTGATTAGTATGGGTGAGAGTGGCCAGATTGCCAACTCAACAAGCCTACCTTTTTGGGGATTCGTCTGATTGGGGACCTGGGAACTCAGTTACACAAGATGGAATTCACTCCTTCCTCGAAGCAGTGGTAAGTAGATAAATTACTCCCTTAAAGACTGATTTCAGGTCTTGAACATAGTGGCCACACTCTCTCTTTGGAAAAGAGGACTCAATCATAATAGGCCTATGACTTATTGTTCACTAGAGGAATCAGTGGTATTTAAGGAGTTAGATATAACTATAGGGGCAAAACGATAAATTGGCCCAGCTGTACTTACGAGCGATTTGTGAAGGGTTATCGCACTGTTGATTGGTCATATGTACACAAAAATATATCTATAATGAGAAGAGTGTAGATGTCGGTCTTTAGTGGAGTGCTCGACAATTAACGGATGTTGGATAAGACTTTAGTCAGTTATTCACGTACCGTTAGAGCTTCAAGCAACAGGTCCATAAGGTCTCCTTGGTAGCTCAATAGGTTCAAGTTGAGAATCAGATTTTGGGTTAGTTTGAAGTGTTCAAATTAACAAGAGAATATTCAATTATATGTGATATAATTGATGATGTATGAGATACATTAAATGGAGAAATTAATATAAATATGATTTATATTAAGTACCATTAGAAAAAGAACTATGGTTTATATGTTTCATATGATGAAATATTAAAACTATAGGTTATAAATATAACATGATAAGTTGGTTATCATAATTATTTATAATATATTAATTATATGATAATTAATTCTTTTTCTCTAATAACTGTTTGAGTGAGAGATTATTGGAAGTTTTATGGTAACTGTGATATAAAAGAAAAATTGTTTTCCAAAATTAAAAGTTGTTCCATTCAGAAAATTCTCACGGAAAAAGGCTATCAAGTAAAAGAGTTTTACTAAGCGATAGCCGTTGAGAGTCTAAACAATCGTTGACTATACAATAATTGACTATATGATCATTGCTACACGATCGAGTAGTAAAGTCTATGCGATAGGCTTCATTTACTAAACGATCAAGTATATCGTTTATGCGATAGACAGTGTTCTTATCTCCCACTTACTCGATCGTCTACTCGATCGCATACCTCCTGGCTTCCTCAAGCCAAGATCACACAGAGCCCACAACTCCTGGATTCTCATACCGAGAATACCAAGATAACACTTGTGGTGGTGTTCTTACTTAGTTCGTGAATTGAGTTGGACTCGATTGGGTTTGAGGAGAATTCAAACATTCGTGGAGGTCGTGTGTTGTTCATTGCGTACAAGCGCTTCGTTGGATGCATTGGAGACTGATTGAGGGATACTTGAAGAATGGTTCTTCAAATGTTGTATCATCTTATAGCATGTTGTAATTTCTGATTATACATAATCTATTCGTTTCCATTTAAGAATGTAATCGTTGTATTCATTCGAATTGGAATTTGGAACGATCCACTTCCGTTGCTCATGGAGATCTCTGTTTATGATTTCCTTTACACATAATACTGTTTTGTAAATTTTGATTATGTGAAAAACAAAAATTGGAAATGATCTCGCTTCCACTATGGAACTTCAGAGTTCCTTCATTAGTTCTGCCTTTCACAGTGTTGCAATGCTAGTGTTTAATCAATGGTTTTTTACACCAATCCCAATAATCTCCCACTTTCCCCAAAGTGCTTAGGGAGCCAAATATACAAAATACAATAAACTAGAGCATACATTATACCCCAGTAACTGTTTTATAATGAAACTATTCATTTCGTGTTATCCAGCCCTATACAAATCCTTTAATATAGAACACCCCCACTCACATCCCTACATGAATGATTAAGATCATATCATTTGTAGCACTTTACAACAATTGAAACATCTACAAAGCAGGTTGTATTCATAGTGTTACCAGGATAAGGTATCTAGCCTTACCCATCTACTAAGCACTTAAACATGATCCACCTGTATATTTCTACATACATGTTTAAGCTACAGAAGATAACCTTGGATGTTAGTTTATTGGTTTTGTGGGTTAATGCTACTAAATGTGAAATAAAATATCTCATATTTTATTAAATGAATAAAATTGTTTGTACATTACAATTATAAACTACATGACCCACGAGATTTAGGGCATCAACCCCGACAAGCATAACTTCATGTGACTTATTATGTGAGTATAAATGCATGCCATGTGAATTATTATGAAATAACGACTATTTTGTTATGTACATGATCTAGTGCAAAAAGTGATGTACTAGGGTTGATTCACTAAAACTACATTAAACATGCATGTTGAGACTGATTATCATGACATTGATTATGAGATTTTATGGGACTCATGAATACGTTAATGTTATATATAATATGAATTTAGTTGCCATCTCTTTTCCTTTCCACACTTTTTGACTGTATGAAAGTGGTGCATATCCAAGGGCATTAGTACATGAAAGAGATATGCTAAGATTGTTATGTAGGAAACTGATACATACATAGAGAGGACTGAGGGTGTACGAAATAGGTGCACGCTTAGTGGGTTATGTGTATATGAAAGAGGTAAATACATAACCATGTACACGGAAGAGGTGTACATCTCTACAATCATAGAGAAAACGTAGGGTGTATGAAAGTGATGCATTCTCAGAGGGTTTAATGTATATGAAAGAGATATACATCGGACCTTATGTGTGTGAAAGTGATGCACGTCTAAGGGAAAGGTAAAAGAGGAGTCAGGTAAGAGAAATATTTAGTCCCACTAGTATAGAGTTTCAGTTCATATTGCATTTATTGGACATAAATGCTTAGTTTGACCGTAGTGGGGTCACTTACTGGGTATTTTATAATCATTCTTTCTCATGTTTCTTTTTCAGGTAAAGGTAAGAACATATCGGCGCATGACAAGTGGGATCCATGAACGAGCCACTGAGACTAGTCATATGCTTCCATTCATATTTTCAGGATTTTATATTTTAAAATTTCTATTCTTGATATTTGAACTTGAAGTTTTGGTATTTGTGCTTTTAAACTTTTTAAGAGAATTTTCTAGTCTTGTTTTATGGTGTTAAGGGTACCCTGTTAAATGAATTTATTGGTTTTTATAAAGTTAATTATTTTATGCTACTTATTTTGTTTTACTAGGTTATGAAAAGATGTCAATTTGATCTGTATGTATGCATGTCTATAGTAACGGTCTAGTTTAAATCCTAAGGAGCTGGGTCACATTTCAGCCCCTTTGTAGTTCTCAATCATTTCATGGCATCGAAAATGTTTGAACCATCTACGATGGGAGGAGTGAATACATAGGGAAGAAACTTAGATAAGTGAATATGTTCTCGCATCACTTTTCTTGTAGAAAGCTCGACCATTCAGAGAAAAGTGTTCGGCCGAAGCCAAAAAGGGTTGAACCATTTCATTCATACTACTGTACGAACATCAAATGTTGGAAATCTTACACACGGACTTGTTGAAGTAGTTGAACACATTGTTGTACGTAGAATTGATTGGGGAACCATCAAAGGGATTTTAGTGAGTCCTAGAAATAAGATGATTTCGAAAAGAATTTTTTTCTAAACATTAATTGGTCATATATTAGCAGATGATATATATGGGTTTGCAATTGACATTCAAAATCAAGATATTGCTATTGGACTTATCAATCGATATATAACCTTTCAAATACAACCAATATCTATTCGGACTCCCTTTACTTGTAGGAGTACATTTGGATATGTTGATTATGTTATGACAAAGTCCTACTCACAGAAACCTGGTCGAATTGAGAAAAATCGTAGTTGTGTTATTGCGGGTCAATCTATTAGAGAATCGGGTAGTTAACTAACATTAAGAACTTTTCATATCAGCAAAATATTCACAAAGAAGACTTATAACATATATAAGCTCCTTCCAATGACAAAATCAATTTCAATGAGGATTTTGTTCAGCCTAGACGTACAGTCTATGGGCATCTTGCTTTTTTATATTGTATATGAACGAAATCAAACACGAGGATTTCCATAAGCAGCGGAAAGATCATTCCAAATTACAATCATATATGAAATTTACAATTACAGTCATCAACAGAAACATACAGTTATGCATTAATTACAGAAATTACAGCATGATAATACAAATGATCAAGGAGAAATGCTATACACATTTGCAGACTCATCGCCAAGCTCCTTGATCATGAATGCTCGAACACAGCAACACAGCAACCTCGAACGCTCGTCCAACGCAACCGCTACACTGCACAAACACCACGCACTCAAACTCAGCGATCACCTCGGTCACGAACACCCCAACAACACGAACGGCCTCCACAGAACCTCGACCGTGTTGAGTTGCGTATGACACCACCAAGAAGGCTACCTTGGTATTCTCGGTGTGAGAATCCAGAGGGTGGGCTCTGTTGGACTTGGTTTGATGTAGAAGACGGAGGAAACAACAATCGTATAAACGATTGAGCAAGTGGGAGATGGTAGAACCTATCGCATAGGTCGATGCCCAATCGTTTAGCAAAAGCTAAGTGATCGTCTAGCAAAAGCTATGCGATCGTTTAGCTCATCGCTTAGTTAAGTATCAGTCGCCTACTAACACTCCACAATCGTTTACCTGGAGATAAATGATCTCCTTGTTTAAGCTCTCTACTTAGAATAATAGATCCTTTAACTTCTCCATTAATGAGTATAGAAAATCTAATTGTATTAATACAATCCATAACAAGAGAAATTTACAAGGGGTCAAAACCAAACTCTATCGTAAACTTTGCTGATATCTAAATTTGACTACTTCCAAACCTTCTTTTTTGGATTTCCTATTTTTTAAAAGATGTAAATATTCTTGACCAATGATTATATTATCAATGGTTGTTCTGCCTGGAATAAAAGCAAATTATGCTAGAGATATTATCTTCTCAGAGATGATTTTACTGATTTGCTAAAGTTTTGGTCACAATTTTATACTTGACATTACACAAACTGATAGGTCTGAAATCCCCTTACTGTTGTAGGATTTTTTATTTTTGAGATTATGATAATATTAGTGTCATTTCATTCTTTGATGCTTGCTTTTTTATTTAAAATATCAAGGCAACATTTTGTTGTGTTTGAGCCAACCACATCCCAGAACAGTTGAAAAATAGTATAAGGAAATTATCTAATCCAGAAGCTTTAGTAAGAAACATATCCTCAATTTTCTTCTCAATGTCATGATGAGTAAACGAAGCTAGAAGGATGAAATTCATCTTTGTATCAACTCTAGGATTGAAAAATTGAATAATATCGTTAATGCAAGTTTGATTTGGAGAAGTAGTAGTAAACAAATTCTGAAAATATGAAGTGAATGTTTCGGCAATGAATTTTGAGTCATCTGACCAATTTCCATTTGCATCATAAATCCCTTTGATCTCATTTTTGGATTTTCTAAGGGTAACTTTCTTATGGAACCATTTTGAATTTTGATCTCCCAAGCGAAGGCATTCTTCCCCATACCTTTGCTTCCAATAAATTTCTTCTTCCTTAAGAAGCCTATCAAGTTCAAACTCAATTTCACGTATTTTGTTGAAATTAATATTTGATATATTATTGTAAGCTTCCTTAAGGAGGCTTTCACATTTGGCAATATTATTCTTCATCTCCATGTTGATGGTTTTACCCCAATTGTTGAGAGCAAAAGCACAAGAATTTAGGTCTTGCTTTAAGGAAGAAATGGTTTTTGTAATTTGGTCCCATTTTCTATCCTTAAGGATAATATTTTTTCACTTAGGGTGGAGTGTCCAAGATTCCTTTGAAAATTTTTTACTTTCTTTTCTTGTGACAATGTTGTGGTAAAACAGTGGAGAATTCAATAGGTTTGTGGTGTAAGGATACGCAATTACTCATGGTAGAAAAGATCGAGCCCTAACTTTAGTTTTACATAACGCCCAAAGAATATATGTGATGGAAATAGAATACACATGATCGATTAAGCATACACACACATATATAGAGATTAAGAAGAAGAAAATATTCGAAAAACGTACCTTTGAAGTCTAGTCTCTTCACAATTTTCTTTCCAAAAACTTTGAACACGAATAATAAAAAAACACAGCAACAAGTGTTCAAAATCAACAAACATCACCATGTGGAGGTATTCTTGGGGTAGAGAAATGTAGAGAGTTTGTGGGCTTCTTTGAATAATTTGGAGAGGGAATCATTTTGTTTTGAGAGAGAAAAAACACTTTCCCAAAACCTTCAACAACTTTGATATTTTCAACTCTTTACAACTCTAATACATTTTGGAGTATTTATAATAGTGCAAGTGGAAGATGAAAAAACTTTTCTTTTTATCGTTCTTTTCATCTTCCAAATAATAATGAGAGAATTCATTGAAGAAAATAAAAGGTTTATGTAATTAAAAATACATATGATTAAATAAAACTAATTTTCATTTAATTAATATGTACTTTAATTAACAACCTTTTTATGTAATTGAAAAACATACATGTAATTAAATAAATAAAACTAATTTTTATTTAATTTATATATACACTTTAATTTAATATACATACATATATATATATATATATATATATATATATATATATAAACAAATTCTCTCAGTTATTCAATATGAATCAAATTCATATTAAGGTTTTTTTTCTCTCTCTCAAATTATATCTCATATAATTTTATATAAAAAATTTTCTTTATTGATTTGAACAATTCAAATTAATCCGAATTAATTCAATTCTCATTTTATCCCAGTTGAGCTAATGATGGAATCTTATGGACCTATAGTTTGAAGCTCCATTGATACTCGATTAATTAATCCAACTCTTTGCTTAAATTAATCAGCTTTCATTAACTGTTAGTCACTTCACTAAAGACTGACAGTTACACTCTTCGCACTACAGATATATTTTTGTGTTCATTGTATATAACCAAACAATGGTGCGTTGACAAGGCCAAAATTATCGTTTTGTCCCTGTAGTTACATCTAACTCCTTAAGTACCACTGATCCCTTTAATGAACAATAAATCATAATCCAACTATGACCAAACCCCTCTCGGACAAGAGAGGGTGTGGTGCCATATTGTTCAAGCCCCCAAATCAGTTCTTAAAGGAGCAATTTATCTACAGCCTCTAACTATAGGAAGGAGTGAATTCATTCTTGTGTAGTTGTGTTCCCAACTCCTAATCAGAAGAATCTCCAAAATGGTAGGCATATTGAGTCGGCGAAATTGACCACTCTCATCCATACGAATCAAAGGATCGCCTTCATAGGCAAGAGTTCACAACTCACTTAGAATTCAGGTCAAGTCACCTATGGTTATCTTGATGAAATGCAAGTCTCATCTATCAACGGTGTTATATAGAGAGACTATACATTTTGTGGTCTGATCTTATACAAACTATTTGCATAAAACATCCCTGCTCAAATATCTACACATGAGTGATCAGGATCACATCATTTATAGCATTTTACAACAATTTTAACTATTACAAAACAAGTCGTATTCATAGTGTCACAAAGATAAGGAACCCAACCTTATCCATCTATTACAGATTGTTTAGGTTATCACTTAAACATGACCTGCCTGTATATCGCTACATACATGTTTAAGTTTCAGAAAATAATCTTGGATCTTAGTTTATTGGTTTTTGTGGATATATGCAACTAAATAATAAATAAAATACCTCTTTATTTTATTAGATAAATAAATTATTTGTACAATACAATTACAAATACAAAACCCACAAGATTTGGGGCATCAACTCCAACATGTGGTCCGAGCTAATCCAATCTAGGTGAAAAATTTTGAAGTTATTAACAATATTATCAAATAAATTGTTATAGAGGAAACGATCTAATCTTTCCCAAATATAATTAATGTTCCTTTTATTGTACCAAGTAAACTTAGGACCATGTTCCTTCTATTAATGTTCCCAAGTACAATTATGTCTATGAACTGAAGGAAATCCTAAAACAGAGATCTCCATAAGCAGTGGACATGAATCGTTCCAAATCTCATTAAGAATGAACACAAACGATTACAGTCAAAACGGAAACGAACAGATTATGCATATAAAGAAATTACAACATGCTCCAAGAAAATACAAGGGATAAAGTATGTGTACCTTTGAAGAACTCTTCTTCAAGTATCCCTTGACCGATTTCCAATGCATCGAAAGCAGCACTCGAACGCAATGAATAAAACACAGCCTCCACGAACGTTTAAATGAGCTTTGAGCCCAATCGAGTCTAACTCGATCCATGAACTGAATTAGAACACCACCACAAATGTTACCTTGGTATTCTCTGTATGAGAATCCAGGAGTTGTGAGCTCTATATAAACTTGGATTGATGAAGACAAGAGTTAGACGATCGAGTAAGTGGGAGATATGAAGACTGTCTATCGTATAGAGGATGTACTCGATCATTTAGAAGATGAAGCATATCGTATAGACTTTGCTACTCGATCGTGTAGCAACAATCAGTGAGTAACTATCGTATAGTCAACTCTTAGCTATCGTGTATGCTTTCAATGCTATCGTTTAGTAGAAACTCTTTTTACTTGATAGCCCTTTTCCGTGAGATATTTTCCAAGTGAATCAACTACTAATTTTGGAAAATTATTTTCCTTTTTATCTCACGGTTACCATAAAACTTCCAATAACCTCCCACTCAATTCGGTTATTAGAGAAAAAGAATTAATGATCATATAATTAATATATTATAAATAAATATGATAACTAAATTATCATATTATATTTATAACCTATAGTTTTAATATTTCATCATATGAAATATATAAACCATAGTTCTTTTCTATTTTATGGTATTTAATATAAATCATATTTATATTAATTCCTCCAATTAATGTATCTAATACATCACATCAATTATATCACATATAATTGAATTTCCTCTTGTTAATTTGAACACTTCAAATCAACCCAAAATCTAATTCTCAACTTGAACCATTGAGCTACCAAGGGGATCTCATGGACCTGTAGCTTGAAGCTCCAACAATACGTGAATAACTGACTAAACTCTTTAGTCACTAGATTCACCATTCGTTAACTGTTGGTCACTCCACTAAAGACAGACAGCTACACTCTTCTCATTATAGATATATTTATGTGTCCATAAAACCAATCAACAGTGTGATGACCCTTCACAAATCGCTCGTAAGTACAGCTGAACCAATTTATCGGTTTGCCTTATATCTAACTCCTTAAGTACCACTGATTCCTCTAATGAACAATAAGTCATAGTCTTACTATGGCTGAGTTCTCTTTTTCAAAGAGAGGGTATGGCCACTATGTTCAAGACCCGGAATCAGCCCTTAAGGGAACAATTTATTTACTTATCCCTGCTTCAGGGAAGGAGTGAATTCCATCTTATATAGCTGAGTTCCCAACTCCCCAATCAGATGAATCCCCAAAAAGGCAGGCTTATTGAGTTGGCAATCTGACCCCTTTCACCCATATTAATCAAAGGACTGCCCTCATAGGTAGGAGTTTTCAACTCACTCAGGATTAAGGTCATGTCATCTATGGTCATTTTAGTGAAATGTAAGTCTCAATTATCAACGACGTTATATAAAGAGACTAATCATCTCGTGGTCCAGTCATATACAAACTCTTTGTAATGGACACCCCCCTCGCATGTCTCCACATGAATGGTCAGGATCAGACCATTTGTAGCACTTTACAACACTTATAAATATCTACAAAGCGAGCCGTATCTGTAGTGTCACCAGGATAAGTTATCCCTTCTTTATCCTTATACTACAGACCATTTTAGATTATTACTTTACATGTGATCCACTTGTATGTCTCACATATATGCTTAAGTTACATGAAATAACCATGGATCTTAGTTTTTTGGATTTGAGTAAATGCAAATAAAATATCACTTATTTTATTAATAACAATGTGTGTACATAATGTTTACAAACTACGAGACCACCGGGAGAATTATGACACCAATCCCAACATGAATTTCATTCATGTCACCTCTTAATAACTAAGGAGAATCGTTTGAATTATATAATTGCCTAATAAGCTGCCAAGTTAATATCTTTTTGTGATTTTCAGGATATCCATACAAACTAGTAAGCTTCATTCTATTTGATTATTGTATCCATATGGTTTTTGGAGTAAGAGATTACATCCAAATCAATTTTACCCTTCCAAAAAAGACACAAACCACATTTACGTGTTACTTGGGAGCTCATGAGACAGGGTGGATTCGAAGACTCAGACCTGGATCTTCTATTCCACTTTCGTAGCTTTGTGGTAGTTGAAATAATAGCTTTCAATTGAATGTTGTTATTGAGGATTTCTTCATTCAAAGAATTATTAACAACTTTTATATTACTTTAATCATGTAAAAAAACTAGTGTCATGCATAGAGGGATCTTGAAAATTCTAGTTGAGGTCTTGCATATTTGGCCTTGAGTTTAGATCTAAATGTAAGTTGGAAGAAGGAAAATTAGTGTCTTTGTTTTTTCCTGAAGAAGAATGTAACTTTTCTTGACAATTATGAATTGCCGTTATGAAAAGAGGATCTTTAGGATTAACTGAATTTTGATGAACAAGAGAGGCTAAGGGGGAAGATTCATGATCATCTTTTGGAGGAGAGGATTTCTTCCTACGCCTTTGGTTGCTCCCTTAAAACCTTAACCAACTACCATGTTGATAACTCCCAGATTCAACATTCGTTCCATCAGCATGCTTCTGAGTGACCTATTCGATCGTAGCCATAACAAAAATTAGGTAATCTTTCGTACTTTATTTGAATCCAAATGTTTTCTTGATTGTTCTCATGTTCAATCCATATTCCCCTTCTTAGAGGTTTATCCATATCCAACATGATTTTTATTATCAAATTTTCTCCCCAGTAAAAGTTATCTTGATCACAGTTTACTTCTAAAAATTCTCCCAAAGCATTACCCAATTTTGTTGCCATATATTTATTTTGAAATCTAAGGAGAATATCAAGTAAACGAATCCAAAAATTTGTTTGGTTGAAAGATATTTGTAAAAGTTTTATGTTTTGTTGAAAGATATTTGTGAAAGTTTTATATTTGCTTTAGGTTCCTCTATAGCAATTAAAGAATTATCTATTAACCAAGGTGTCATTCGAAAGACCATTTCTTTATCTCTCCAAGAGTCGAATTTGAAGAAGAAAATGTTCTTTCCTAGATTGTCCACACTGAAACGGAGTTTAGTTCTCCAAGCATTTGAGAAGGCATTTTTTATGATTTCAGGTGCAATAATACAAGGTGACATCAATTTACCAGCAGTGGTCTAATTGTCCATGAATTAGAGACCCAAGATGAGGATCAAATCCAATTCTTGTCAAATTTTCATCTTCACAAAGTTTTAATTTTTGCCATACATCTGGAAGTACACCCGTTTCCGTTCTTAGTTAATTTTGATGAGGTTATTGAAATTTGGAAATCACGAATCGAGGAGCAACAGGTCTACTATTAGGGCATAATGAACAGAAAATAGAAGGAGGTGCAATGAATCCTGAAAATGGGAGGAGATGCGATGACACTTCAAGCAACATAAGGAGGCCGATGTTGCCTCAGAGCAAGTGAGATCTTTGAGGAATCTTAGATTTTCCATATCCTATTTTATAGTCTTTCACTCTATTTAGTTGTATGGTAGTATATTTTGCAAATGATGTAAAATAATGATGATATAAACCAAGAATTGAACTATTGACTTGTAAAGAAACTGTCTTTGTCTCTTAAAAAACATAACCTATTAGATTTATTTCTTCATAAAATGATAATGGTCGGAGGAGAAAGTCACCAACGGATCTTTAATATTAATATTGTTGTTTTCAAAACTTATTAAAGAAATATTGTTGTTTTGGGAGTTCGAGGCTAGAGGTCGAACGTTGAGAACTCGACTAATGTGGAGGTCGAACGTTGAGAACTCGACGAACAAAGAAAAACTTGGAAACAATACATAGGCTGAAACTTCAACCCTCGACAAGGGAAATCTCGCAAATCTCGCTTAGATTGTCGAAGGTTGAAGTTTCGACACACATCCACCCTCGAGATTGCAGGTTTATTACTTTTCTTTTTCCCTCATAGAGGAAATAAAGTAATGAGATGGTATACTATATGTATCTGTGTACTCGAGCTGCTTCTAACAACCTATGCATTTTGTTATCATTTCGAATTAGACGGAGGCTTATGGGATTGACGTGAGGGGGTGGGGATGGCTATATTTCTGGGAGCGAACTCCAGGCGAATATGAAGCGCATGGATACAAGTTATGCCTTGGAATGAAAGACAATTCCGAATTAGCTTTGTCTACGAACAAAATTTTGTATATTAGGTTGTCGAAGGTTACACACATGTCGAAACTTCAAAGCGATTAAGGAGATAAGTGGGCTGAAGCAGATTAAGGAGAGAGCGAGATTCAAAGCGAGATAGTAGGAGAGAGCGAGATGTTGAACGAGATTTTAAGAGAGAGCGAGATTCAAAGCAAGATTTTAGGAGAGAGCGAGATTCAAAGCGAGAATGTTGGAGAGAGCGAGATTTAGTTTATATTGACTAATCTGACTAACATTGAACTTGGTAAAATGAAATGGTTGAATAATTGAAAAATGAGATTATTCAGGAATACACATTGAATGCTAAGATTACGCATTGAGTTTCTGGTAGTAGATCCATAATCAAAAAAGTGTTTGTGATTGTTCCAGAAGAAATGAAAGCTAGTAATCATTAATGGAAAAATAACAACAATAACAGAGAGAGCGAGATATTGAGAGAGAGCGATAGTGAGATAGCGATATCTTAGGAGAGAGCGATACTGAGAGAGCGAGATCTTAAGAGAGAGCGAGTGAGAAAGCAAGATCTTAGAGAGAGCTCGAGATCTTAGGAGAGAGCGAGACTAAGAGAGCGAGATCTTAGGAGAGAGCGAGAGTCTTCACTTTATTTGAACTTTCCATAGAAATATATATAAAAAAAGAGAAAAAAGAGCTAATAATCATACTATAATTGAATAATCATTAGACTATAATTGAATATATTAGATTATTATACTATAATTGAATAATCATTAGACAATAAATTGAATATATTAGATTATTATACTATAATTGAATAATCATTAGACAACAAATTGAATATATTAGATTATTATACTATAATTGAATAATCATTAGACAATAAATTGAAAAATTGAATATATTAGATTATTATACTATAAATTGAATATATTAAATTATTATAATGTAAAACTTTATTGATTACAAAAAAAAAAATTGAATATACAGTAGATTATTATAAAAAAAAATTGAATATACAATAAATTATAATAAAAAAATTGAATATACAATAAAATGAATATATAATAAAAAAATTATTTATTATTCAATCCCTAACTATCTGGAGCCCGTCTTAGTAACGAAGGACACTTCCTTCGATTATGTCCTAACTGGTTACAAAATCCACATCGTTGTCGAGTGGCTGGTTCTGTCCAATCCATCTCGTTGTGATAACGTGAACTTTTCGGTCTACCAGGTCTTCTCAACAACGATGGATCAGGATGTAAGACGGGCATATTAGGGTGCGTGATCCAGTAATCTTCATGCGGTACAGGTTGAAATTGAGGAGAGTAACATTCAGCATACGTTGACAATTTGTAGTAGTTCTCAATAAAATCTTCGTAGTTCATGTTAAAATGTGAGCAAACGGCCATAAAATGCGAGCATGGAATGCCGAATGCTTGCCACTTGTTACATGAACAGTACCGCTCGGTATGATGGCTTATTCGAGATCACTAAGTATGAAACACCTGAGAGAAATTGTAACACACGAAGAGGTGTGTTTAATTTCAGATCGACATGCTGAATAATTTCAGATCGACATGCTAGTATAATTTCAGTACGACAAATCTATCAGAGTGCATAAATGAAGTCCTTAAATGAGCTCGAATGTTGCCTATAAATGCTCTTGCTCAGATAACATTCTTCAAATGCGTGAACTATTTTGAGAAAAGAAGAGAAGAAATAAGGGATGCATTGGAGCGTCGAGAGAAGATAACATTCTTCCGTGAGTTTTTTACATTATTCTTTACTCTCACACTTTTCTCTATTATTCAATTATAGTCAATTTTAATACAGATCATGGCTTTAAACTCAGGACCTGTTGATCCCGATGTTTTGTACGACCAATCCATTCATCGATCATATGTTGTATGGCGAGATCGTACTACTGGAGAAATATCTTGCAGACGTCGAGAGGCAGTTCTCAGCGCACTATCCCGCTCCACCCTCGAATACTACTGCTACTGTGCACATCTGGATTCTATGGGGTTGCCAGATTATGATTTATTCAGTTGGACTGGCATCTGATCACAACCTTGGTCGAGAGATGGAGGCCCGAGACGCATACATTTCATATGTCTGTTGGAGAGTGCACTATCACTCTACAAGACATAGAAGTGTTGTTGGGGTTACCTGTTGACGGTGAGCCGGTCACCGGAGTGATGTACGATGACTGGTTAGAAGTTTGTCAACTGTACCTCAGTGCGACCCCACCTGCCGACAAGATTAAAGGATCGAGGTTAAGTTTAATATGGTTAGGAACACAATTTCGTGAGCTCACAGATGATGCAGACGAGGAAACCTTCATAAGATATGCACGAGCATATATACTACAAATGATGGGTGGAAGTCTGTTTTCAGATAAATCAAGTCATTTTGTTCACTTGATGTTCCTGCCACTGTTAGCTAACCTCCATGATGTGGGGCGGTATTCGTGGGGTGGAGCATGCTTGGCATGGTTGTATAGACAACTATGCAAAGCAACAAGACCTGAGGTTCGAGAGATAGTTGGGCCTCTCATACTTTTGCAACTATGGGCTTGGGAGCGATTTCCAACAATGGCTCCACAGCTACATCATGTTAATGACGCTCAGTTAGTTGGACAAGCCTACGATTCTCGGTATGTTGTTTTAATTCAATTTAATTTTTATATCACTGATCTAGTTAATTTAAATTCTAAATTATCAATTTAAAAATTTAGGTGGAGAGACAAATTTTGTGTGACTAGGACAGCCACACATGTAATCAACCAGTATAGATATATGTTTGATTTGCTTCAACCTGAACAGGTACATTACACTAAACCTAATTGATTATTTTATTCACATTTTTATTGTATTTGTCTTTAATATTCTCTAATATAATATTTTGTGTTTCAGGTTATTTGGGAGCCGTACAAAATTATTATGCATACTTTGCCTAATTTTTGTACGAATGGTCAAAACATATGGCGGACGATGAGTCCTCTCATATGTTTTCACATTGGTGAGTGGCATCTTCCTAACAGGGTGATGAGACAATTCGGTTTTCAATAGGATGTCCCATCGCCTTGTAATACTGAACTCGTACTGCATGATATTAATCTAAGGACTGGAGATTGGTCCGAAAAAGTTACACATTTGGTAGTGTGATGGCACTATCGTGCAAGGTTTATTGCAGTGGGGGTTTCTCTTGAACAGTTTGACACAGATGTCACTCCATAATATATTCATTGGTATAATAATATCACAAGGCGCTACGCGTCTGGGAGCAGCTGTGGGTCATCTGGTAAATGAATGAATATTATCTAATTATTTTTAATTTAAATTTATTTTAAATATTGTCTAATTGTTTTATAATTCACAGAGATCGAACAACAATAGACTTCATGAGGTTGCGAATGATTCGAACCAGGTCCTTGCTACATGTAGTGACAACCAAAGCTATATGGAGGAAATTCATTATATGTACGATATACCTATTGTTCCTCCACTAGCTCCTAGACGTAGAGGACTTGTTCAGGAAGAGGATGAATTTGATGAGGTTGCACATAATGTGGAAGAGTTGCCCCCTATGGTGCAGACGCAGAGTCAAACTAATTATGTTAGTCTGATGATGATGATGCCAGCATTTGGTTCAGGACATTATGACTTAGAGGTTGGTCCTTCGTCTTCATACGTATATGGACATGGTCAGGGTCGTGGAGAGCACAATGAATATTTATATTATAAAGCGCCTGTAGAGGTACTAGAGCAACATCAAGAAGAACCCGAGCAACCTCAAGTTCGAAGTCGATGACGACAACCAGCTCGAAATCGACGACGTCCGCCTTGTGGGACATATTAATTTTTGTAATTATTTTTATATAAATGAGATATTTAATTTACATTTTTTAATTTTTATGAGTTATTATTTTTTTTAATCTATTCTTTTTAGAGTTTAAATAAAATAATAAAATATTTTTAGAAATTGTTTTTATAAAATGAAAAATTAAAAAAAAAAGAAAAAAGAAAAAAGAAAGGATTAGAAAGAAGAAGGTGGAATGTGTAATAATTAAAAAGGAAAAAAAGGAAAATTTATACGGTATTCTCGCTCTCTATCAAAATCTCGCTATTTCCCTCTCGCTCTCGCTCTCGAAATTGGGAAGTTCAGTGGCAAAAAGAAGGAGATTCATTAGCTCGTTATTTAGTCAGACTTGCTGAGATGACAGAATCCGTAAAAATTATTTAACAAGCTTTGGAAGGAATTCCAGGGGGACCTTATGAAAATTTAGAAATATGATCTTTTTGTCTCCGGAATGATAATTAACAGACTCAATAATAATGTTAGGAAGGGCAAGGTCGAGGGTTCAAAGTTCGACGTACAAATGAAAGGAAGGTCGAGGGTTCAAAATTCGATCTATCTAGGTTGAATTTTCAACCCTCGACTTATTTAAAAAAAACAACAACAACAATATTTTTACAAATAGTTTGAAAACAACAATATTTTCCTAAATAGTTTCTAAAATGATAATATCCTTTTAATTTTCCTGTGGTTAAACTAAAATACATGAATAAAAAAGCTTTAAAAAAATCTATAAATTAAAATAGTTGGTTGAATTGACCTTTAACTTACGAGTTCTTCCTACACGATTTTATACTATCTTTGGCATGTTTCAAAATGATTTTTGAAATTGTTAAAATTATTTCGATCATGTTCCTTTAATCACTTAAAATTAATTTAATATTAATTATTTATCTTTGTTATGAACATGCGGTCCGGTATTACAAAAAATAAGAACCATACAAAAATTATACAATTTTCATATCATCAAAATTAATTTTGAATGATAAAAGCATGTTTTGGAACTATTTTGAAAATGTCAAAAGTAATTTTACTTATTTGAAAATCACTTCTAAGCATGTTCTTATTTTCATGTGCATACTTCATTTATTTATATTTTGGTTAAACCGTCTACGTACCATAATTTTCATAATATGACGAGAAATACCCGAATTTTTCAGAAATAAAAACCCCCCCAAGAAAGATCAATCTCAATCAAGAAAATCTATTTAAAAAATAAAAAAGAATATTTATATGCTTAAAAAATGTATATTTAGAATTGAATAATAGGGAGGAAAATATTAAAAATAAATGAAAGCGATGTTGGGAGTACGTGGCCATGTGCTTAGGTACGCCTATTTTCAGAAATAAATTCAGTTTTTTTAATTTCTATTTCTATTTCTATTTTTTTTTATTTTGTCTTTTTTGAAGTCAATTCTAATGTAATGTAATGGGTTGTCTGGTTACGTCCAATTAATAAATTAATTATGTTATTATATAATTATTTTTCTTACACGATTAATTGTCTAAGTTTAATGTCAGCTCTATTTCCCAATTATCCACCACCTATTTAAAAGTTCATTCCATAAAATTTGATTGGTTGTCTTTTTTTTTTTAATCTCTCTTTCTATTTTGATATAATTTGTTGGCCGGCGAAAGTTTTTTTTAACTTATAAATTAATTGCTTACTTTATAATTACTGTGGATTATATAGATTCGTTCTGATTATTATTTTGATTTTAGATTTTTAATTTTTAAAAGGTCAGTTTATTTTCTCTTATTTTTTTTATAAGGTAATTATTTAAAATGGTAAAATTGTTGAAAATATTTATAGATATAACAAAATTTCATTGTCTAAGTGATAGAGTGCGATAGACATTTGTTGCTGATACTGATAGATGTTGATAGACCATGATACATGTATATTGCGGTCTATAACAGATAGATAGTGATATTTTATTATATTTGTAAATAAATTGGCTTGTTTTCCTTTGTTTGAAAACAACTTTTTTTAATGATTTATATCGCTTTTAAGTAAAAGTTTGAATTCTTAGCTAAATTTAAAAAACGGAGATGTGGGCAAGAAATAATACACGCTATCTTAAATCCTTAACCTATTAATTTGTGAACGGAAATCTTTCTTGTGTTTATTTCTGTGGACCTTAGCTAAATTTAAAAATAAAAATAAATTTTTTTATAAAAAAAAAAATAAAAACTACTTTTTTTCCAGTTTTTAGGATTTGACTTATTCTTTTAATATTGGTAAATAGTAGATAACAATACAAAAAAATTATGTAAGTGGAATGATTGAATCTCAAATTTCGAAGTTGACAATATAAATTCATATAAGCCAAAGTTATATTAATTTAGAGATGTTAAATCTTTAAAATATTAAGATATAAAAATATCATCGTTGAAATTTAGGAATAGATTAGTGTCAATTTAAACATAATTAAATTATAACGATATTTATAATTTTTTATGGGTGGATACTTGTAATACCCCTTTCTATTGAAAAAAAAAAAAAGCAAGACCTAGAATCTGGTAAGAGAATGCCCACTCTTAAAAAAAGTTGTTCATATTCTTATTCTTGTTTAAAATGAAATCACTTCTCGTTTCCATTTGGAGTTATCTTTGACACTATCCCCACACAAAAATTTGACATGTTTGTCCTTATTTGTATTTTTTGAAAAGATAAATTAATAAAAATATTTATTCAAAATTCATATATTTTTTTTCAAATTAATTATAGTCAAATGATATAAAACATATACTATGACTTCCAAGAATAAATATTGGATTATCTCATCTCGGGAAAAAAAAAAATTACTATGATTTTAAAGTAAAAATTCTTATCCATTTACGAAATAATATTCTATATTTAAGTACCAAATAAATTGTTTTTGGAAAGGGAAAAATATTGAACCCATAATTATTTTAATTTATTAACATTCATATTGATTACAACAGTTTATTCTTTCCACTTTTCATCTCATAAATGGAATAAAAATGTATTTACTATATATATATATATATATATAACAAATTTGCATACAAATATTTTTTTAGTTTTTTTTTTACTTCGTAGAAAATTTAAACATCTAATCTGATAATATATATTCCATGTCAATTCAACTATATTTATATTAATATTAATGAATTAATTTATATTTGAATTTTTAGTGTATGTATATGTAATATAACCTTAAAAGGATGTATATTATTTTAAATTATATTTTATATTTATTAATATTAATTAAATATGATATAATTAAAATTTAAAATGTCGATGTCGATAGAAATTTCTAGAAAAAATATAAAAAATATAGTAAAAATGTTTATTATTTACATTTTTTTTTTTGGTTATTTTTTCTTGTTTGATGAAATCTTCTACGATATAATGAAAATATCGAATCACTTCTCCTGTCCGTTTGAACTCATGAAAATGTAAAAATATCGATAAAAATTTAGTATCACAATTATAATGTATTTTTTGAGTACAATAAGGATAGAGAGATTCAAACTACAAATTTTATGGTTAATAACACTCTTGTATTAAGTTTGTTTTAACATATGTATAATGTATTGACAAATAGGTACAATAATCTTTTGGTTTTTTTCTTTCTTTATATTTATTTCAACGAAAATATTGATTATATGTCAAAATAAATATAGCTTAATTGACATAGAGGTTAGGTTTGATTCCTCTCTCCGTATATTTAATTCAATGCTATATATATGTGTGTGTGTATGTGGATGGTATCGTTACTCAGGTATTTTGAGAAACAGATACAATAATTTTGAGGATGGATTAAAAGAAAATAAATATAAGGAACAAAAAAAAACCAAAAATATTAATTATAGCACCGTCATACAGCCGTCAAACAGCTAGCAAAGCAGGCGTCTCCGAGGGAAGAATCAAGTTAGCGGCGATTTAACACCGTGAATTGACGTCCCATGACCAGCTCTTCCGTATCTTAAAGCCGCGTAAAGCGGGTCCCTGTTAATCGTTTGTCCCTGCACAGCAACCATACCCTTTGGATCCTTAAAAAAATAACATTATTTTAATTTTTTTTTTTAAATAATAATACCCTTTTTTTTCTATATAAAAAAATAATATTTTGTTTCAAGACGTGCCAAGTTTAATTGACATAAAAATGTATAGTATCTACTTTGAAGTCGAATGTTCAAATCTTAATAACTCGTGAGTCCACTTATTACATTAAAACGACTTGACCAAAGAAAAGAGCACATGCTATTAAGCTAAACTTATTTGGGTAATAATAATTTAAGTTTGTCTTTATAATATCGTTCTTTAACATAAAACACGAATCAAATATTTACATATATAACAAAATGTTATTGTCTATTATCGATAGATTGTGACATTTTACTATATTTGAAAATATTTTTAACAATTTAACATTAAAAATAATTTTTCATGTAGTTATTAATTTATCTCCAACCTCTAAGATGGTGCCAATTTGATCATTTACATCTAAAATATTTCTAGTGAATCTTTAAATTGATCTAAATTATTTTGCTAAATGCTGATATAACAGTTAATCCTAAGAAACTATTAGATTAAAAATTTGAAAGTTTATAACAAAATAAGATTCTACAAGTTTAATGACTAACTCTTCAAGTTGAATAAGATTTTTTTAGTGTAACAAATCGGATACTAATACTTAAGCATTCAATCTATAGGAAAAAAAAAAAACCAATGTCAATTACTAAAAATACACCACATTATCATATTAGGAATCCATAATATTAGTATTTGTTGTATGATTATCATACTTAAACAACTTTGACAGAGAATGGAAAACAACCCAAGTGGTTAAGTCATCTATTTTTCCTCACATGAGTTGAAATTAAAAACATCATTTATGAGATAGATAACCCATTTTGGAAAAAAAGGGTAAAAAGAAAACAAAAATGAATTGAAACTCTTGTGATTGAGAAGGGAAATGGCCGAAAAAAAAGCCAATTGCTGTAGCAGAGAGGGAAGGCAGAGGCAGAGGCAGAGGCAGCATTTGTTCATGGCGTCTTTAGTTTTTGTATTTGTAATCGCTGTAAAAGATTCTATGCAACGAAGTCAGAAAACCCCAATATGAATGTGAGGGGGGGCAAAGAAAAACAGCTGGTTTTAATTGAAATGGTGAAAGAGTAAGAGTTTGGAGCAAGAAGACTTCCATTTCCTCCTCTTTTCTTCTTTGTGGGGTCTCTAGTTTTTCTCTATTGATGACAGCCTCGATAACAGCCTGGAAAGTTTAGTGTGGTAGCTGCACTAAAAAAACTCTGCTCAACGGGCCTTTCATGCCGGGATTAGTGGGATCTCTTCTTCTTCTTCTTCTTCTTCCCTTCTCTGGGTTCTTTTCTCTTTGATTCATATTTCCCAAATACCCCTTTCAAGATTTGTTGTGTTCTTCATCAGGTAAGACACATTTCCATTTCTTATTTGTCTCTTTGTTCTTTGAGAAGTCTAACCTGATTTAGACTTTTGTGGTCTGCAATGGAGTTACATATCTGTACTGAAATTGTGTTTTAGCTGTGGATTTGTGAAATGTGCATTGTGAGATAGATCCAGAGGGAGGTGGGTTTTGAGGGATTTGGTTGGTTTTGTATTGGGTTTCTTTTGGATTTGTGTTTGCAGATCGAAAGAGAGGCTGTTGGGTTTTTTTTTTGGGGTCTGTTCTTACAAGTTAGGGAAGATTAGGAGCTTGAGTTTGTTGTTTATTGTGGTTTTAGGATCTGGGGTTATTGGAAATGGTGAAAATGAAGTTTGTTTCCATGTCTATGGTTCTGTCTGTGGTCTTGTTCATGTGTATTGGATCTTACGCCTCTTTCACTCCCATTGATAACTATTTGATATCGTGCGGTTCTACACAAAACATCACCTTCCAAGGTAGAACTTTTGTTCCTGATTCTGGACATTCATTGCTCTCCAATGATGGTGAAAGCTCTGTTGTTGTTAGTCCAAAAGGTACAACTGCTCCATCTCCAATCTATCAATCTGCTCGGGTTTTCACGAGTGTTGCTTCATATAAATTCGAAATCAGGAAAGAAGGTCGGCATTGGGTTCGGTTGTATTTTTATCCTATTCCAAAGTCGGAGCGGAATCTTGCATCTGCATCAATTACTGTTGTTACTGAGAAGTTTGTGCTGTTGAACAACTTCACTTTCAAGAACTACAATGGTTCTTTTATGTTCAAGGAGTATGCAATCAATGTCACTTCAGATTCCTTGACCCTGACTTTCATTCCGTCCAATGGTTCTGTTTCATTTGTTAATGCGATTGAAGTTGTCTCGATGCCTAATGAGCTGATACCTGACCAAGCCTTGGCTTTGAATCCATCTGCTCCTTTTAGCGGCATCTCGGAACTTGCTTTTGAAACTGTTTACCGGCTGAATATGGGGGGTCCTTTACTCACTTCACAAAATGATACACTTGGAAGGACTTGGGAGAATGACATGAAATACCTACATGTCAACAGTTCTGCAGTGAATGTCTCTGCCAACCCGGCGGGCATAAAATATCATGCTGGTGTGACACAAGAAACTGCACCAAATTGGGTTTATGCAACTGCCGATGCCATGGGAGACCCAAATGTACCGAATGTGAACTTCAACTTGACTTGGGTTTTCTCTGTTGAGCCAAATTTTCAATATTTTGTCAGGGTACACTTTTGTGATATAATGAGCAAGGTTCTCAATAATCTGGTTTTCAATCTTTACATAAATTCTGATAATGCTCTGGGAAGCTTCGATCTATCATCGTTAACCGGTGACTTGGGTGTGCCTTATTATAAAGACTTCATTTCCAACTCAGCAGATTCAACTACTTTGACTGTTAGTGTTGGTCCAGATACAATGGCAGACATCACCAATGCAACCATGAATGGGTTGGAGATTATGAAGATAAGCAACCAAGCTGGGAGCTTGGATGGAACTTCTTCTGTTGAAAGTCTTTTCCCAGATGCGCCTTCAAAGAAGAACAATATCGCAATCATTGTTGGTTCTGTCTTGGGATCTGTAGTAGGCCTTGCTTTGCTCGTATTGTGTTATTGCTGTTTTGTAGGACGCAAGTCAAAGACTACTCAACCAGCACACCCTTGGCTGCCTTTGCCTTTATATGGAAACTCTCAAACCATCACAAAAGTGTCAACAACTTCTCAAAAGAGTGGAACTGCAAGCTTCATTTCTTTGGCTTCCTCCAGTCTCGGCAGATTCTTCACATTTCAGGAAATTCTTGATGCTACCAACAAATTTGATGAAAATCTGCTCCTTGGAGTTGGTGGTTTTGGTAGGGTTTATAAGGGAACACTTGAAGATGGTATGAAAGTTGCTGTTAAAAGAGGTAACCCCAGATCAGAACAAGGTCTTGCCGAATTTCGAACTGAAATAGAAATGTTATCAAAGCTACGACATCGTCACCTTGTGTCTCTTATTGGCTACTGTGATGAAAGATCAGAAATGATTCTTGTCTATGAGTATATGGCAAATGGACCCCTCCGGAGTCACTTGTATGGAACAGATCTACCACCGTTGTCATGGAAGCAACGACTTGATATTTGCATTGGTGCTGCGAGGGGGCTTCACTATCTTCACACTGGTGCAGCTCAAAGCATAATACACCGAGATGTTAAAACCACAAACATTCTCTTGGATGAGAATTTCGTTGCCAAAGTTGCAGACTTTGGTCTCTCAAAAACCGGGCCATCTCTGGATCAGACTCATGTAAGCACTGCTGTCAAGGGTAGTTTTGGTTACCTTGATCCTGAATACTTCAGGCGACAACAGCTCACCGAGAAGTCAGATGTTTATTCATTCGGGGTCGTTCTAATGGAAGTTCTTTGCACGAGGCCAGCACTAAACCCTGTTCTGCCCCGAGAACAAGTCAATATAGCAGAATGGGCAATGACCTGGCAGAAGAAGGGCATGCTAGATCATATCATGGACCCAAATCTGGTAGGTAAAGTTAATCCGGCTTCGCTTAAGAAGTTTGGTGAAACAGCTGAGAAGTGTCTAGCCGAGTATGGGGTTGACAGGCCATCTATGGGAGATGTCCTGTGGAACTTGGAATATGCTCTTCAGCTCGAGGAAACTTCATCTGCTCTAATGGAACCTGAAGACAACAGCACAAATCACATCCCTACCATCCAACTGACCCCACTTGAGCCATTTGATAATAGTGTAAGCATGATTGATGGAGGGAACTCTGGCACCGACGATGATGCAGAAGATGCTGCAACAAGTGCAGTATTTTCGCAGCTCGTAAATCCTCGTGGTAGATGAGAAAAGGAAACATTCCTCAGCTAGTAAGATTTATCCTGGATGACCTGCAAAGGCACTGGGGGTCCTCGCATTGAGTGAGTCTAATATATTTACAGTGGACAAATGAAGAAATATATTGTTCTGTGATTTCTTTCTCTTAGATTAAATTCCATTCGCTCAATTCATTCAGATTGTAACATGGTTCTGCGGCATCCGTGGATCATTTCAAGATTAATTGGTACAGTAAACAGTCTACTCTTTATTTTTCACATTCAGGCTGCTAGACATTAGCTGCCCCAGGTTGTTGTTACACATTTACTCAGACAATGGATTGTATTAGTTGTATAATGTTTTTGTTTCTGATGAAAGGTATAGTGAATAAAGCACAAGTTTTTGACTTAATATTTGTAGTTCTATGTTCTATTCTGTTTATTACTCTCTTATATATATTGTATCCTAAAACGACACTAACATGTCTGCAAGGAAAAGAAGTTAATAGTCAAATGACTTGAAATGGGCAGATAATTCTCTTAGTTTGTGAGAACTTCAAGATTGATTTGTGTTGAATTGAAATGGGAACAATTGAATTGGAATTTGGTAAACACACTTTCTTGACAGAGCTGAATACTAAGGTACTGTAAGATTCACCCAAAAGTAGAAACGAATCACTCAACAGAAGACAACCAGTCAAACTCTCCATGAGAGTAGACTATTAGACAGTGTGAAGCAAAAGCTTCATTATTCAATGTTTAGTATGACTTGATTCTGGTTATTGTGATTTATTTTCTGCAAACTATTCCGTTTCCACTTGTGCTTCCTCCAGAGCAGTCTATGAAGCTATATTGCATTATCTTTGGATCTACTTTGTTTGAGATTCTGGCAGGGGAAAACAAACAAGCACTGCAATCGGCCGAGAGGAGCGATGAGGTCCTGTACTCCTTGTCACCTCCTACAATAGGCATTGCAACTCCTGGCTTTGCAGGATTAATAAAGTCACGTTGATAAGTCCTTCCAAGCACTCCTTCAACCTTCGATGAGAGGCCATGGAATCTGAACTGGACTTCCAAGTGAGCAAAACAGTCATCTTTTGGTATCTGATAGTTATGAATTCTATCATCTTCTTTAGTGATCGGTACAACGTTAACTGATATCTCTGCTATCTCAGGGAGAATTACCAAGACACTGTTGCTGGTTGATGTTCTTTGAACTATAATATTGCTTTCTGAGGACCTCCATTGCGAGAGACGACCATCTGGTATAACAACTTCTTTTCCGTCGTAAGTGAATTTCAAGCGATCAACTTTGTTGTCCCAAGTTGCTGCTCGTTTGGCCTCAAGTGAGAAGGAGTGAGAATTGAAGAGGAAACCTAGAGCTTGAATCCATGTGAAGTCCCTGGATCTGCCTGCAGGCCTTCGTCCAATGAACCGTGCATTGATTTGCAGATCGAGATCAGATACCAAGCTGAAGTGTTCGTTGCTTTTTCCATGGAAGTAGAACACAATACCATCAGCTCCAATGAACCTGGGGTCCAAGCATGCTGAGCCGGGACCGTTACAGTTTGGTTTTGAACCTGTCATTGTGGAACAAAAAACAAATAAGTCATAAACAAACTTCACAACTCATTCATGATTGAAATCAGCATTATCCAGCCTTACTTTTGCACTCTGCTTTGCATACAGGCGATTCGCAGTTGACGTAACAAACTTTGTCGGTATGGTTTGATGGTGATTTTGATGGGCATTCTGCTGGGCAACGCATCTGCTTGAAACGACACGGGCTGTTGCTCCTGTAACAAGTTAATGTATCAGCACCATGGATCTGCAACAAACCAGACATGAACACCAGAAGAATGATAGAGATTTCATTTCTGCTAAATCTCCCCATGATCATCTGAGCTTCTTCAATGGCAGCCAATGACTTGAGATGGTCAAGCACAGGTTTTCCTTGTATCTTTTATAAAAGCCATTGAGTGCGAAAGTGGGCATTTTCCCAGACTATTAAGCACTATTGAAGCAAATGCATTGTTCCATTTTTACTCAGCTTCTAGTTGAAGTTTTGAGTTTCATTAGATTTTGATATTGTTGCTTTATGGATTTATAAAATTGGTCAACGCTTTGGGAGCTGTAGTTTTAGTTTAAAGAACTGCAAGTGAACATCTTCAAGGTTGAAGCTGGCTAGAAAGGTTCTCAAATGGTTAAGATACCTTCGACTTTCAAATAAGAACAGATAATATCTGTCTGTTTGAGATTAGAAATTCACTCATCAAATATGGATAATTATAATGGGTAGCAAATTTAGTTGTTAACTTGTCATAAAATAATTTGTAAATATGGCATTTCTTTTCTTAAAAAAAGAAAAAAAGAAAAAAAGAAAAATGGGTCTAAAATGATAAAACATTCATATAGTCTATCAATGATAAACTTCTATCACGAAGAAGTCATTTTAATAGTCTATCATTGAGAGACTCCATTTTTAGTTTATCATTGATAGATGTCTATCACTTATCAACTATTTTTATGTCTATTATTGATGAATAATTTTTATGTAAATTATCGATAGACTATTAATGTCCATTAGTAATAACTTTTTATAACTAGTAGAACTATTTTATTTTTACTAGCAACTAATATTTCTCATGTTTGATAGACTTTTTTATGTTTTCTCAAATAAATAACATTGTCATGTTTATAGTTGAACGACCACGCAAAAAATCACCTAATAATTGAAGTAAAATAATATAATTCTTATTTCCTATATAATATATTTCTATTATATTGATATGATATTAATAACAACAAACATAATAGCAAAAGAGTACGGAAATAATGAATGATAGACACGTATCAATGATAGATTTCCATTAATGATAAGTCTATTATTTGATAACCATCAGTCAATGATATGTCTATCGGATAGGTTCATCATTGGTAGACCTCACTTAGTGATATGTACCGATAGAAATTAAAATTTTGTCATATTTACTAATAATTTTGAGTTGTGCTAAATTTGTTATTATTTTGTGTTAGATTGCCAAATGTCATATATGCAATTGTGCATTTTTACCCCAAATGACCCAAATTAAATGTAGGTCAAACACAAAGTAAAACTCAATTCTTTTGTATATAAAACACATGGATTTTACAATCCAAATGTGTGTTTGGTTGGTGATATAAAAACATAATTTTGTAGTTCGCGTTTTCAATGTTATTCAGATATATATTTAATCGTAGATTAGATTAAGAAGCTGAATACACAAAAATCTTGACCTTTAAGAGCCATGGTAAAAGTAATTTTGTAAACAAGAAAGAACAGAAGACCATTGTTTGAAAACAACTGTCTTATAGTTAACTAAGATAGTTGTGAATATTCGTCTTTAATTCATGAAACTTAGAAAGAAATCATCTTTTAAGCTTTGAAGGGTTAGACTTTTGATAATAATGAGAAATTGAGTATAGATGACACTAAAGAAACAAAGCTAAACAACAACCAAATTCACATGGTTCCTTTGACACGAAAATCGCCATGGTTTTTGTTTTGTCTTTTCAAATTAATGTTCTAATTCACATGTTCTTCAAACTATATCTATGTTTTTGTCCCTTTTTTTTTTGTTTGTTTGGTAAAAACTATTTTTCTTAGTCTTCATCTTGAATTGGTTAAAACAATGGCTCTCAAATGGAGTTTTGAAATGGTCATCATAGCATGATTTTGTAAAATATTGAAATTATGGTTCAACGTAGATAATATATCATATATCATTACAAAGATATAGAGGTGTTTAACTTCTGTCATTTTTCTTAGTCGCTAACACATTCATGTTGGTTGAAATATGCTCGCTTTGACATTAACTTTTTTCCTCCTTTTCTTTTGAAAAAATGCTTACTATTAACTTTGATTTCATAATTTCTTTCAAATATTAGGTTATTTCATGTACTTAGAATGTCTTTACCTTATGAGAATAATGTTTTAATGATTTTAAAATGGATATAACAGGGAGTCTAAATTGATTCAGTTATTAAAGTTTATAGCATGTTTTGAAGTAATTTTGCAATGATTAACATAATTTTTTGTCCAATTCAAAATCATATTGAAATACATTTCTAATCATTCAAAATCAATCTAAACATGAGCTTCGAATTTTGAATCGATACAATATCTAATTGATTCAGTGTTTTCTTTAGTAAGAGTATACTTTTTTTTATAAGAAGGCTTAATTTTTTTTTCCTGGCATGTCCCATTCTCATTTTGGACAGCAGTAAATAGCCTCTCTTTATACTTTCTTTTGTTTTTTTTAATCAGATTAATGACCTAAAGCTAAGACTCCTTGAAATCCTTTTGCTAAACTTATAATATTTTTAAGAGTTCAAGGGGTAGGAAAATTTTAATTTTTGACCTAAATTTATATCGTCTTTCACTCAATGTCATGAATGTCAAATAAGTTTTAAGTATGGCCTTCATTGAAAGTCCAAGACACTATAACCAACATTGAAGACGTTTCTTGTATCTGTTAATCATACTTCCGTGAAAGATCGAAGTAGAATCTGATTATTTAGAGGTGATTAAATTTTTGAATAATGAATCTATTGACTTTACGAAGCTTGAATTCTTCATTAAAGAAGCCAAAGCTATCATAGGTACTTAGAAAAAATCTCTTTTTATCATACTCTCTGTTGTCACAATGGTTTAGCTTAGTGTCATATCCATCGGGCGATGGAAGATCACCAAACTTGATAAGCAATTATTTGTTTATACTTGATAAGCAATTATATGTTTATACTTGATAAGCAATTATTTGCTTAATGATAAACAAATAATTGCTTATCAAAACTTCCTTATTAAACAGTTTGTTTCTGTTATGGCTTGTTGCGATATCTTTCAAGAATTGATTATTTAATGTTCTGTTTGGTAATAATTTGGTTTTTTGTTTTTATTTTTGAAAAATAAGTCTATTTCATCAATATTTCTTATCATGATTTGCATATTTCTTAAGTATAATTGTTGAATTCTTAGCCAAATTTAAAAAATAAAAACAACTTTTTGAAAGTTATTTTTTTTAATTCTCAAAATTTAGCTTGGCTTTTTAAACCATTGGTGAAAAATAGATAACAAAGAAAGAAATTTGGAGGTGAGAATAGTATCCATAAACTTAATTTTTCAAAATAAAAACAAAACATTTGTCATTTTCTTGAAAGAAAAAAGTTTTAACTAGATCTCTAAAAAAAAAAAAAAAGTTTTAGTTAGAATGGAAAAACTAAATATTTCAAAATATAAAATTAAACATAATTTCTTATCACGGTTATCTTCTCTTTTATTTTTACTTTTTAACAAAGTGGGAAGGAGATTCAACCTTTGATTTTGAGGTTGTTATTATAATTTTCTAAAAAGTTAACAAACAAACGGAACTATAAAATAGATAAATACAATTATCATATCAAAGTAGCCTAAACTTTTAAATAATGGTATGTTAAAAATTGTGCAAAATAGTTTGGTCCGAAGTAACGAACTACTCCCTAAACCTTCATTTGTTATAACATGATTGTGTAGTTTCAATTTTGTAACAGTTTAATCATTAAATTGAGTATCTAATAATTTATGCTCTACATTTTCAAAGTTGTAATAATTTAATTTTTGGAACACTTTTTTTTTAATCAAAATTAAATATCAATTTTTTATTTAATGTTGTAGACTTTGTAATTTATAAACAAAAGACTTTTTTTTTTTTAAAAAAAAAAACAAAGACTGAATTATTACGTACCAAAGTTTAGAAATTAAATTGTTATGGGACAAATAACAAAGAGTATTGGTGGTAGTTGTAATTGCACTATCAAACTTTGAATTGTAAAAGTTAGGCCTCCAAACTTCTAAAAATATTAAACTTGGAACATTATGCTTACAATAAAGGTAGAAATTGGACTTACAAATGATAAGATTGAACATTCAAACTTATACAATCATTACAATTTATACAATTATAAAAGTTTGATGGTCCAATTTTAACCCTAGTATAAGTTTGAGAACTTAATTTTTAAAATTAAAAGTTTAAGGGTATAATTGCAATTATCACCATACTTTAGGGGTAATTTTTGTAATTTATCCTAAACTTTGAGAGTAAATGAACTAAACCATTACAATCAAAGCTTAGTGTTAAAAATATTTCTTTAAAAATCTTAGAATTTAGGATATGATGTTGAGAGTGGTTCAAGCGTCATATGTAGAATGTAATTATCATAAAATAAACAAACAAATTACTATTTCAATAGAAAAATAAACAAATACCGACGTAGCATAGTTTAACTGGTATCTCACTTTCTATTGACTTGGGAGCGAGATTCGTACAGTAAATCAAAAAGAATAAATTAATTAATTAAAAGAAGAGAAATAAAAGGTCAAATTTGAAAAAGGATAATTGTTGAAAATGAGAGTAATTTGTTCAGTTGCTCAAATTTCCTGCAATAAAAAATCAAAATAAATTTCCTTTTTCTTAAATTCGTTTTCGCCTAAAAACCCTAATTTCTTCTTTCTTCTCCGTTAATTCTTGGCCTTAAACCCATGCAGGTGAATGCCCTAATTGTATTCGTCGATTCCATTTGAGACTTAGCCCTTCAGATTGGCGAATTTTGACTCTTCCATTTCCTCCTCAACTCTATCAAGATACGTTCTCTTCCTTCTATTTTTTTTTTTTCATTTTTTTCTTAATTCCATTCTTTACGTCAGGGGCTGTGATTTTCTTTCGTCTGTCTCATCAAATGTTCTAGTGGATTACGAGCAGTATTTTTGAGAAATTCCAACGACGGAAGTGGATTTTTCATTTGTTTTTTAAAATTTTATTGGGGGGTTGCGTTGAATTCTTAAATACTCGAGCAGCGGCGGCAGTTTTATTTTTGAATTTCAGAGTCGGCAGATTGGTTGAGATTTACCCAAGTATGTAAGGAGTATTGAGCGAGATGGGTTTTCTCCTTTTGCTGTGATTTTGAAGGTTTGATGTTTAGACGGATTGAATTTATTTAGGAACGTGTTTGTAGAATGATGGATAGAACCCCTGGTTTAGTTTTGAAGCGTTCCTTGCGAAAGAAAGCTACTTCGCGAAATTATGACGAGGATTTAATGGATGAGTTTGTAGAGAAGCATTTAGGGGGTGTTTCGAAGAAGAAGAAGAAGAAGAGCAAAACGGCAGAGGATCTAGAGAAAGAGACTGAAATTGAGGCTATGATAGCGTTATCGGTTGGATTCCCAATTGATGCCTTGCTTGAGGAGGAGATTAAAGCAGGGGTGGTGAAGAAATTGGGTGGGAAAGAGCAGAATGATTACATTGTTGTTAGAAATCATATCCTCGCGAGGTGGCGGGGCAATGTACGAATGTGGCTTTCAAAGGGGCAGATTAAAGAAACTGTGAGCAATGAGTATGAACATTTAATTAGTGCAGCATATGATTTCCTTCTGTACAATGGCTATATAAACTTTGGTGTGTCACCAACCTTTACATCTCAAGTGTCAGAGGAGGGATCTGAAGGAACTGTGATTGTTATTGGTGCAGGCCTTGCCGGATTAGCTGCAGCACGGCAGCTATTATCATTTGGTTTTAAGGTTATTGTTTTAGAAGGTAGGAATCGTCCTGGTGGAAGAGTTTATACACAAAAGATGGGGCAGGAGGGCAAATTTGCTGCTGTAGATCTTGGTGGCAGTGTCATTACTGGTATCCATGCTAATCCTCTTGGAGTTCTAGCTAGACAACTTTCCATTCCGCTTCATAAGGTTAGAGATAATTGTCCATTGTATAAACCTGATGGGACACTGATTGGAAAGGATATTGATGCCAAGATTGAGTTTATTTTTAATAAATTGCTAGACAAAGTGACTGAACTGAGAAAGATTATGGGAGGATTGGCAAATAACATATCTCTTGGAACCGTTCTAGAAAAACTCAGGCAATTGTATGCTGTGGCTCGGAGTACGGATGAAAGACAACTTCTCGATTGGCATATAGCAAACTTGGAATACGCAAATGCAGGATGTGTTTCAAATTTGTCTGCTGTGCATTGGGATCAAGACGATCCTTATGAAATGGGTGGCGACCATTGCTTCCTAGCAGGAGGTAATTGGAGATTGATAAAAGCATTATGTGAAGGAGTTCCAATATTTTATGGGCAGGTTGTTGACACTATTAAATATGGAAGTGAAGGAGTGGAAGTAATAGCTGGAGATCAAGTGTTTCAAGCGGATATGGTCCTGTGCACGGTCCCACTTGGGGTTCTGAAGCGAAAACGTATCAGATTTGAACCAGAGTTACCTAAAAGGAAGCTGGCAGCAATTGAGCGACTGGGTTTTGGATTATTGAATAAAGTCGCAATGGCTTTTCCTCATGTTTTCTGGGGGGAAGACATAGATACATTTGGATGTCTTAGAGAGCATTGCCATCAGCGAGGGGAGTTCTTTTTGTTTTATGGTTATCATACTGTTTCTGGAGGTGCAGTTCTTATAGCTCTAGTTGCTGGAGAAGCTGCTGAAGCGTTTGAATCCACGGATCCAACCGTGTTGCTCCACCGGGTTCTTGGAATTCTCAGAGGTATGATCTCTTTCTGGTTTTCGTCATGAATTACCATATGAATATTTCTGTAAGACTTCTCATTTAACCTTTGTTACCTTTCTACATATAGGCATATTCAGCACCAAGGGTATTGACGTGCCAAATCCAATACAGACAATATGCACAAGATGGGGGAGGGATCCATTTTCTTACGGCTCATACTCTCATGTTCGAGTGGGGTCCACTGGCAACGATTACGACATTCTTGCAGAAAGTGTGTGGAACAGATTATTCTTTGCCGGTGAGGCCACAACTAAGCAATATCCAGCCACCATGCATGGTGCCTTCTTGAGTGGCCTAAGAGAAGCTTCATGTATTTACCAAGCAACTCGGGGACGATCAAACAATACTAGGAAGTTCATGTCGAAAAGTCTCAGACATGATATTTTGGCAGATCTTTTTAGGAAACCTGACATTGAAGTTGGAAATCTGTCCTTTATTTTCAATTCCTTGGTAGATGATGAAAAATCTATGGGGGTCATGAAAATCACATTCAGAGGCAAGGGAGAAAGTTCTAATGACGAAGAATTGGCAGACGATTGTGAAGACCCCTCACAACAACAGCTGCTGCTTTACACGATTGTATCCCGTGAACAGGCACGTGAGCTAAAACTTGCAACTGGAGAGAATGAAGGTAGACTGCCACATCTAGTGAAAAATTTTGGCTTAAAGCTGATGGGACCCAGTGCTTTGGCTAATATCGGTAACTCGTTGATTTCTAGTATTGCCAGTGCTCGAAGAGGCCGGGGGAGGAATCGGTTGTCTGCTGGACAACCACAACTTCAACCCCAATCACAACCACAAATGCAAGCCCAGCCCCAGCCCCAACCACAACCCCAGCCCCAGCCACAATCACGACTGCAATCCCAGCTGCAATATCAACCTGAGCCCCAGCCGCAATATCAACCCGAGCCCGAGCCCCAACCCCAACTACAAATACAACCCCAGCCCCAACTGCAACTGCTTCCTCAGCCACAGCTTCAACCCCAACTGCTACTCCAACCTCAATCACAACTACAGCTACAACCACAACCACAAATCTAATAGATAATCTTCTGCTGCTGTGGACTTAAGAACCAACCCTCTTTTGGAAATAGAAGAAGTACCTGGAAACATGTGGGTGCATTATATTGCTTGAAAAGGGCTGTCACAAATAGGCATGCCTGTCAAATCCCAGATGAAGATTTGAATTATGTCCCAAGGGATGATGAATTTGGTTATTTCATTGTTTCACAATTCAGAAAAAGTGCGATTTTTTTTCAGCCTCAGCATGGATAATCGAAGTCTGAAGCAAACTGACTTGGTGTGGGTAAAAGTAATAACATCATCAGCTGATCAATGTGAAAACCTTTTGAGTAGATCAAATGACTGTAATTAATCAATTTGGTGTCTACTAGGGTAACAGGAGTTACAATTCTTCCCCGTATTTTTTTTTGTAGTTCAATACAACTCTATGTTAACTCATTGACTCCAAAGAAAGCAGTTGTATTCTTGGGCATCCATAGTTTTACAACACATTTCGTATCTGTATTATACACTCAATTTTTTCCTGGAAAATCCCAACCTAGAAAGCCTTTTCGCCTGTGGCTTTGGTATCTTCTAATATCTTGAATTTATAATTAAGATTCCGTTTGGTAACTATTAAAATAGAAGAAAAGAAGGCGACACAAGGAGTTTACGTGGAAAACCCTAATTTAGGGAAGAAAAACCACGGTAGAAAAGGACTTATTATTTAATGCCATACGTACAATAGACTCAACCTCAGATATAAATAGAATGAGGTGAAACCCTAATTTAGAAAATATAGTATAAATTAAAAAATGCCCTTGGGGCGTAGATATCGGCAAGACCCAACTTGCTAATACAAGCTTCAAACGTCTGTCTCGATAACCCTTTCGTAAAAACATCTGTAATCTGTTGGACTGAAGGTACATAGGGAATACAAATAGCTTCGCGATCTAACTTTTCTTTAATAAAGTGCCTGTCGATTTCCACATGTTTGGTTCTATCATGTTGCATGGGATTATTTGCAATACTGATGGTAGCCTTATTATCACAATACAGCTTTATAGACCCCGGACTACTCTCGTGAAGATCAGATAAAACTTTCTGCAACCAGATTTCTTCACACACTCCCAGATTCATAGCTCTATACTCTGTCTCAACATACTTCTGGCCACTACACCCTGTTTTTTACTCTGCCAAGTTACCAAATTTCTCCATACAAAGGTACAGTACCCTGAGGTTGACCTTCTATCATTCACAGATCCGGCCCAATCTGAGTCAGTATATGCCTCGATGCTCCATGTGTCATGTTTCCTGAACACCAAGCGCTTCCCAGGGGTGGACTTCAGGTATCTCAAAATTCGAGTCACAGCTTTCATGTGCTCCTCATATGGACTCTGCATGAACTGACTTACTACACTCACAGCATAGGAGATGTCGGGCCTAGTATGAGACAAGTAAATCAGTTTTCCTACTAAGCGTTGATACCCCTCCTTATTCACAGGAACTCCTTCCGAAATACTTTTCAGTTTGCTATTGACCTCAATAGGAGTGTCAATAGGTTTGCATCCAGTCATTCCTGTTTCCTTTAACAAGTCCAGAGTGTACTTCCGCTGAGATACAGATATTCCTGCTTTTGATCTTGCCACTTCCATCCCGAGAAAATACCTTAAACTACCAAGATCCTTGATTTCAAATTCACCTGCCATCCTTTATTTTAGCTTAGCAATTTCTGCCGTGTCATCCCCTGATAGGATGATGTCATCAACATACACTACCAACACAGCAATCTTTCCTAAGGGTGATTTTTTGGTAAACAAGGTATGATCAGAATTCCCCTGAACAAACCCTTGGACTTAACAAACACGGTGAATCTGTCAAACCATGCCCTAGGGGACTACTTCAACCCATATAAAGACTTCCTGAGTTTGCAAACATGATTCCCAAACTTAGCTTTGAAACCTGGAGGTGGACTCATATAAACTTCCTCTTCCAACTCACAATTTAGGAAGGCGTTCTTTACATCTAGTTGATGTAGGGGCCAATCTTTATTTACGACGACAGACAGAAGAACACGAATCGTGTTTAACTTAGCCACTGGGGAAAAAGTTTCTGAATAATCAATCTCATACGTCTGAGTGAACCCTTTAGCAACTAACTTGGCTTTATACCTCTCGAGTGTTCCGTCAGACTTATACTTCACTGTGAACACCCACTTGCAACCAACTGTTTTGTGACCTCTAGGGAGAGCTACTAACTCCCAAGTCTTATTTGCCTCGAGAGCTCTCATTTCCTCCATTACTGTTGCTTTCCACTCGGGAACTTCCATGGCCGCATGTACACTGGAAGGTATTGCTAGAGCATCCAGTTGAGTAGTAAAAGTCTTAAAACCAGGAGATAAGTTACTATAGGTCAGAAAACTATGCAAAGGGTATTTTGTACATGACCTGGTTCCCTTTCTCAGAGCAATTGGCATATCCAGAGCAGTATCATAGTTGTCAGTTTTCGTCTGTCCCTCTTCAGTATCAGATTTTTTAGACAATTCTGCATCTTCTTGAGGATCTTTCAGCACCTCATTACCTCCTGAAGTTTCAACCTTCTCTGAGCTCTCATCATTTTTTATGTTCCCAGACTTCTCTTCAAGACTCTCCTCTGAAACAACGGGATCTTGAACCTGAGCTGGTTCCGACGCTTGGACACTTTCCGATAGAACACCAGAGGTTTCCTGAATTTCCTTTCTGAGATTCTTCCTATAGTATGTTATTCAGGGCACTTGTCTAGTAGAAAGAACCGACACAGGAGCAACAGGAGCAAAGTTAGGTTCAAGACTAGATAGACTAGGTCCAGGAACAATGGGGCTAGGCTCAGGTTCAGAAATATTAAGACTAGGCTCAAGATTGAGGCTAATGGGTACGGAGTACGTGGAACTGTTAGTCTCTTCATTTGTGGTCTCCCCATGAAGATGACTAACGGGAAAGAACGGTTTATCTTCAAGGAACGTGACATCCATAGTGATAAAATATTTTCTGGAAGATGGATGAAAACATTTATAGCCTCGCTGATGAAGGGGATACCCGAAAAACACACATTTTTTAGCTCGTGGAGCAAACTTAGTCCGGTGTGGACCATGAGTATAAACAAAGGTTGTACACCCAAACACACGAAGAGAAACCTCAGGAATAAGACGGGTAGACTAATAGGACTCTTTGAAGCACTCAAGAGGGGTTTGAAACTTTAGAACTCGTGAAGGCATTCTATTAATTAGATGAGCTGCGGTAAGAACCGCATCTCCCCACAGGTATGAAGGGAGAAACACTGGAATTATCAAGGAACGAGCAACTTCAATGAGAGGGCGATTTTTCCGTTCAGCCACCCCATTTTGTTGTGGAGTATATGCACACGAGTTTTGATGGACGATTCCTTTTGACACTAAGAATTCCTGGAACGTATGGTTGACAAACTCACGACCATTGTCACTCCGAAGAATGGCAATCTTTATGTTGAACTGTGTTAAAACAGTGGTATAGAACTGTTTGAAGGTAGATAAAACCTCGGACTTATCAGTAATGAGATATACCCATGTAAGTCGGGTATGGTCATCGATGAAAGTTACAAACCACCATTTACCAGATAGGGTAGACATGCTTGTGGGACCCCAAACACCACTATAGACCAGGTGAAAAGGCTGGGTAGGTTTATAGGGCTGAGAAACAAACGACACGCGAGGTTGTTTAGCACGTATACAGACATCACAAGATAATGACGAAACATTCACATTATGGAATAAATGAGGAAATAAATATCGCATATATTGAAAATTAGGATGTCCAAGACGAAAATGCCACAATAAATAATTTGTTTCAGACATAGTAAACGAAGATAAAAAAAACTAGTCATAAACAAGCTTTTGGAGGAAGCATCTGCAGAAAGGAAATATAGGCCTCTGTCATATTAGGCAGTGCCAATCGTCTTCCCCGAGCTCAAGTCCTGAAACAAAGCAGTATCTGGTGAGAAGATAACTCTACAGTTCAAATCTTTTGTTATTTTGCTTATTGATAAAAAGTTGTAAGCACATGTAAGACATTTTGCAGAGTTAATCCCTGAAATGTTGACAGTCTGTCTTTTCTAGCAACAGGAGCGAAGGACCCATCCGCAATTCAAATCTTCTCATTTCCAGCGCTTGGATAGTATGAGAGAAACCGATCGGATGAGCCAGTCAAGTGATCGGTCGCTCCTGAATCTAGAATCCATAACTCATTCCCTTCAACAAGGTAATTAAAAGATTTAGGGTTACATGATTGAGCAACTGTTCCGATCCCTATGGTACCTGAATCACCAGGGTTGGTCACTGAAGGCTGTGTCTGAGGTTGTGCAGCCCCCTCAACTGTTTCACCAACTAAAGCACGCCCAGATTTCGACTTGTCATTCGGAGGGCGACGTTTACCATTTGGAGGGCGACCATGCACTTTCCAGCACTGATCCTTCGTGTGCCACTGTTTTTGCAATGCTCACATACTGGGGGTGTTTTACTATTCTGCTTGTCACCATCAACTCCAGTGGACTTTACCCCGAAGGCAGCTGACTCTACAGTGGTAACACTTGACCCGTTCATTGCACTCGATCTATCTTCTTCCAATCTAACCTCTGAATAGACCTCCATGAGAGACGGAATTGGTTTCTGCCCTAGTATTCGACTACGAACTGTATTAAATTTGGGGTGCAGCCTGGCAAGAAAATCATACACATGCTCAACCTCTTCTATCTTGGAGTATTAAATTCCATCTTGTGGGCAGTTCCAGATGATCTCCCGACATAGATCCATTTCTTGCCATAACAATGACATCTTGCTGAAGTATGAAGTTACATCCATGCTCCCTTGTTTGCATTCGTGAACCTGTTTACGTAGAGTATACAGGCGGGATGCGTTCTGTCGCCTCGAATATAACCGTCGGACTGCATCCCAAATATCTTGGGTAGTGGCTGAATAGAGTAAAGGTTTCCCGATTTGTGGTTCCATGCTACTGATCAACATTGAGCGGAGCAAAGAATCCTCTTCCTTCCAGACACGCTCTTGAGGATCTCCAGGATTTGGTCGTGGTATCTCTCCAGTCAAATATCCAAACTTATGGCGTCCCTCAAGAACCATTTTAATTGTTTGGGACCAAGAAAAGTAATTTTGCCCATCCAACTTCTCTCTCGTGATCATTCCTACAGAATTTCCAATAGTTCCAGATAAAAAATTAGTAGTAAGAAGAGTAGGAAACATTGATACCGGATTTTCTAAATACATCGGGGAAGAATCATGGCCATTCAATCTAGCTCCAAGGGCGGCCATTTGTTGCTGGAGACTAACCAATTGTTGTTGGAGTTCCCCATGAGATTCAGATTTGGAATTTTTCTGTCCAAAAACCATGGGATTTTCTTCAACGGAATCACCCATTCGAAACTGAGGCTGAATTGGATAAACATGAGGAAGAAGCTGCCTACCATGGTACTGTGAAGAAGCTATTGCCGGAAGTCCACCGGCGGCAAAGTTCGGCAACCCGTGACCGGCGTTGTTCCGAGACGGCTGCGATGGTGGATAACGGAAAAAAGGCTCGGCAATTGGCTGTGAGGTTGAAGAAATCGCGTCGATCTGACCCGACCCGGCAGCTAGAGCAAACCCACGACCATCTGATGCAGATCCGGTTCTGTGCGACGCAGAAGGACCGATCGGCTGTAAATCGTTCGCGTGTGCCGGCTGGAGGACGTGCGAAGCTGAGACGGTCGCGTGCGAAGTCGAGGGTCCGATCGGTTGTGAACCGCTCGCGTTCGTCGACTGGAGAGCGTGCGAAGCAAAGAGACCTTCCTCGATGGTTTTCGACTGGAACGGCTGAGTCTGGAAGCTAATCGGCGCGCCGGTTGGAGCAAGTCCACCACCTACTGTTCAGCTCGCTAGCTGGATCTGTTCGACTGAGCCACCTGGGATGATGGTTCGAAGATAGCGGTCAACTGCTGCTTGAATCACAACCTCATTAGTCAGCGTACCTTCACCTATCAAGTTTGATGACTGAGTTTCTTCTATCAGGGCTAGGGTTTCATCACCTTGCTCTGATACCATATTGAAATAGAAGAAAAGAAGACGACACAAGGAGTTTACATGGAAAACCCTAATTCAGGGAAGAAAAACCACGGTAGAAAAAGACTTATTATTTAATGTATACATACAGACCCAACATTAGATATAAATAGAATGAGGTGAAACCCTAATTTAGCAAATATAGTATAAATTACAAAAATGCTCTTAGGGCTAATTCAACGTATTTCAACAGTAACTAAAGTTTTTAATTTTTGAAAATAAAGCTTATTTCTTCCTTATTTCCTACATGATTTGCATATTTCTTAAATATAATAGTTGGATTCTTAGCCAAATTTCAAAACGAAAAACAAGTTTTTAAAAGTTATTTTTTTTAGTTTTCAAATTTTGGTTTGGTTTTTTTGATAAAAAGTAGATAATAAATAAATAAATTTGAAGGTGGAAAGTAGTCACTATAAGCTTAATTTTCAAAAATAAAAATAAAATCTAAGTGATTACCAAACGGGCATAAATAATTTTAAATCATTTTTGTCTCGCCAAACATAAGAAGCAAACTTTGAGTATACATGGGTTAAATTATGCAATATAAAAAAGAGAGGTATTCTTTTCTTCATCATCAATTTTATTCCATGCATTGTGAAATCTAACATATGAATAGCTTCTACTGACACTGGATGGATAGAATGTAAGAGAGAAGGATTTGCTGTCAGCTAACTGTGAAAACGGTCACATGTTCAATTGTATTGTTCCCTTTTTCTTTTCCTTCAAAACTCTAAGAAACTTGCATCAGTCACAAATATAGAATGCTCCAATGGCCATTAGAACTCATCAACGAAGTTTCAAATACAAGCTCAAGGTGCTGTATTCTGCACAAAGTCGATGCAGGCACGACAATGGTAGTCCAAGAAGCGGCATCGGAGACATCCGAAACACACACAGGGCGTGCAGCCTTGTCACTTTGACGATCGTGGACAGCCCCGACAACTCTTTCTACTCTCCCGCTCCTTGTCGTCATCGCATGTTATTCTGTAACATAGGTTGACAAGACTTGTAAGCCAAGGCAACTTATTAATGAAATAAACCATCCAACCCCAGTACTTATTATTAAGCTTAAAATTAATAGTTAATACTCTCTATTTCATATCAACAATTCACTTGTTAAGTCTTGTGCAAATTCCGAACAAACTACAAAACGGACATAACTTACATGTCATAAGGACGATCAGCACATTTCCATCTCTGATTAGCGATTGCATTATGGTAGATTTGACATCGGTCTCTAGTTCGAAGACGAAACCGTCGTTCCTTCTTGCAGTCAGAGCAGCAGATGAACTCGTCCCGGTGGAAGTTGCGTCGATGAAGGGCATAAGAAGTCCAGTAGGACTCATTTTCAGAATGCTTGTAGTATTTAAGCAAGCAAGTTCTCCACAATGGAACCTTCACTCCTTCAACTGAAACCCAGATGTTGCTCTTCCATTTCTTGATCCCTTCTCTTTGATAATGCTTCTCAAATTCCTATGGAGCCAGCTTCCCTAATAATGTTCAACTCCAAAACAACATTGAATTACAAGAAGAATAATATGGATTTGAAAGTACATTTATTCTTGTCCTTTTTCCTCTTGAAACAAGGATTGATCAATCCTTAACTTTATAGAATTTTACTGTTTAAAAATTATGTCTCTAGCATAAAAAAAAGTTGGTTAGGATGTAATACAAACTTTAATGTTGTAGCCACTCAAATTTTACAGGTGAAAAAATGAAAATCACTTTAAAACATGCTTTTAAATATCCAACCCCAATTTAATGTTTGGTTTTACATTTTTTAAACATAAATTTAATACCAATCTAAGTAATTTCAAATCACTAAAAATATGTATTTGAGCAAACTTTAAAAATGAAAAAGTGATTTAACTATGACCATTTTGAAAAGGGCAAATTTGAAAGATTGGTTTTGAAATTGTTGAGAAAAAAAAAAAAAAAAAACACTTTGGCTCCATGTTCAAAATCACTCTATAATATCACTTCAATCCTTCCAAATCAAACTAATGCAGGTTTGCTTTTAAAAATTTTCATACCATCAAAATCTATCTAAATCATTATTAAAAAAAAAAATGTTAAAAGTAATTTTATACAACAAAAATGATTCTAATTTATTTAAAAATCACTCTCAAACGCCATTATAAATTTTTATCACTATCTAAGAACCTATTTGAAATAATATTACTTTAATCCTTGTTGTTCATTTTAGTCGTATAATTTCAACTTTGGTTCATTTTGTTGTCTATACTTTCAAAATGTTTAGTTTGATTCCTTTATTCCATAATATCATTTTCAATGATCAAAGTGATATACAAATCTTAAAAAGAATCAAAATTGAAAGTACAATAACCAAATAAACCAAAATATAAATTATAGAGAATAAGAATAGTATTTAAACTTTTTTTTTAAGCAGTTAAAAAATAAAGTTGTTTTCAAATATAGGAAAATGAATAAAAATATTTAAAAATATAGCAAAAAAATTTTATTAGACAATAGACTGTGATATTTTAGTATTAATATAAACTTTGTTGCTGAAGAATCGCTAGAAGAAGAAACTCTACGTGTAGCAGAAGAATGGTCATATTTGTTGGTGGTGCAGCAGCATTGAAGCTCTCTATGTAATCCGATCCTGTAACAAACCCTTCCATTTTCTGAACTTCTTCTTCTTCAAACATTCCCTAATTACTACTAATATTTTCTTCTGATCTCATCATTATTGTTTTTAATATTTTATTTTATTTCAACCCTAAATCTTCCTCTTTCTTCTTCTTCTAATGCCCCACCAATAAATTTTCCCATAAATAAATAAAAATAAACTCCTTTTCAAGGATCATATATATATACACACAAATAAGGGATTTTGTTGTATTGTGGAGAACTAAAAGGTCATTGTGATTTTAGGGGTATGCATCTATCGATCGGTATCGATTTTGGGAAAAAAACCGACCAAAAAAAGCCTAAAATCTGACCGTTGGTCGGTTTTGTTGAGATTTGTTTTCTGGCAAGCAAAGTCGAAGTGAATAAAAAATGAATTGATTGAGGGCTATGGTTAGGTTAATATAATTTGTAACTTTTTTAAATTTAATGAAAAAATTTAAATCAATCATCTAGTGGACTTGAAATTGAGGCAACATAAAAAGAAAATAATAAATCAATACTAAATAGGATTGGGTTGATGGTAGTTGACTTAATATTTATTTTTAATATTTATATCGGTTGGTCGGTCGGTCGATTTTCCAATTTTTTTATATGAAAACCAAAAACCAACCGACCTCAATTCCATCGGTTTCGATCAATTGGATCGATTTTCGATACCTTTATGCTCACCCCTAGTGATTTACCTGTTCGTATCCTCACATTTCTCAATACTTAAATTATTAATTTTTTTTATTTTTATTTTCATATTTATTTGTTTTGCAAGGCAGGAGAATTGTTTTATTGATAGTTGAGATTTGATCATTTGAGTATAATAATAATAATAATAATAATATTTTTAAGTACTATTTTGGTCTTTATACTTTTGGTTTTGGTTTATTTTAGTTTCTATACTTTTAAACTGTTCATTTTAGTTCTTATATTTTCAATTTTGGTTCATCTTGGTCATTATATTTTCAAAATATTCATTTTGGTCCTTGTACCGTACTATTCAAAAAATAACCGTTTTGGTCCTTTCATTTTCATTTTTACTTCATTTTGAAGGGAGCAAATTGGTTACTTTTTTAAAATTACAAGGATCAAAATAATCTCTTTTGAAAGCATAAAGATCAAAATGAAAAATTTGAAACTATGGAGACAAAAATGAACCAAAGTTGAAAGTATAGGAATCAAAATGAACATTTTAAAAGTACAGGGACCAAAATGAACCAAAATCAAAAGTACAAAATCCTAGGTAGCATTTAAACATTTTTTTTTTTAATCTTGTGGCTTTGGTTTGTTAGAATACTTGGACATAATAGTCCGCTTTAAAAGAATTAGGGGTGGAAATAGTTAGAATACTTGGAAATAATAGTTTGCATTAAAAAAATTAGGGGTGGAAATAGTGTTGGTAAGCTTAATTTTTTTTAAAAAAAAGTAACTGAGTATAAAAAAAAGTAGTTTTTAAAAAGGAAAATTACTTCAAATGGTAAAACTTGTTGAAAATATTTACAAGATATAGCAAAATTTTAGAACTATCTATGATAGACGTTGATAGACGCTGATAGAAGTCTATCAGTGTCTATCAGCATCTATCACTGATAGTTCTAAAATTTTGTTATATTTTATAAATATTTTGATTTATTTTTCTATATTTAAAAATAATATTTGTAAAAATCTGTTTTTTATTTTTTAATTTGACCAAAAATTTAAATATTTCATAAAAAAATGTGAATACCTAAAATAAAGAAAATTAGAGGAAGGCAATCACACATTTACAAAATGGATTAAAAAAAAATAAAATTATTATCCAAAGAGGGTTTTCTTTATTTTGTTTATTGTGATTGAATTTTAAAAGTTCCTTATTACTTTCCATTTTCCTTGGAGAAATATTTGAATTTTTAATAGAAATTCCAATATCAATAACAAATTTTAAATTTTTGTCAAAAAGAAGTTTTACAAAAAGACACCATTTGGATGCATTCATTTGATTTTTAAAAAAATATTAATTAGTTTATAAACACTATTTTTATTCATACGTTTCTTTGTTTTATTATCAAACTTTCTAGAGTATTTTAAGAAATCAAATAAGGTTTCAAAATTAAGAAAGAAATAATTTTGTTTATAAAATTACACTCGAATTAAAAAGATTTAAAATAATTGGGTAAATTAAGGATATATTGTAGTTTAAAATATTAACAACAAAAAAACAAGTGGTTTGATACTATCTAGAAAAATAAGTTTTTTTTTTTTTTTTTTTTTTTATTATTATCGTTATTGGGTGAGACGCGTTTACAATGAATGTATCTTTACAATGAATTAACCGACATGTTGTACATTAAGAATATAGTTAGACGACATATTAGGAATCTTGATGCAATAAAGTAGAGAGACACACATGTTTCTACATTATTTCCTCTTTTAACTTATGTTTAATTTAAAGCAAAATGATCTCTTTTCTCGTCGTTTCCACTCTCAATCAGAACTCAAATTTGGTCAAATTAATTACATCTAAATACATTCCAATAAATGACAAAAAAAAACATGTTTTTCCCAAATATAGTTTGAAAGTCACTTGTTTTCGTTTTTGTTTTTTTTTTTACTAGAATAGTTCTCTAATTTGCACGAAATTCAGCCAATAAATTCAGTCTAGGCTTCAATTTTAATGCTAATTATTCAGTTCAATAATTAAGAAAAGTTAATTTTGAGCCACATTAGACTAAATATAATCACATTAAGCTAACATGAGAACCTCTCGACCTTAAGACTTTAAAGCATCTGATTGAAATCTTAATCAAACTTCAAAAATAAAACAGATGTATTATGGAGAATTTTACACATACTTTTAGTAGTTTTAAAATTTTAGTTAAAGTGTTTTTTCAATGCACAAAATTAAAGAAAACATAAAAATAAAATCATTGTTTTCAAACATAAGAAAATAAATAAATTTATTTATATATGTAATAAAGTGTCACTGTTTATCAGTTTGACGATGACATTTTGCTATATTTGAAAATATTTTCAACAATTTTGTTGATTAAAATAATTATCTAAAAAAATAATAGATTTTGAAATTTACAAATCATATAAAAATCAAAGCCCATTTAGAACAACTTTTTAGGTGCTTAAAATCTGATTTTAAGTGTTAAAAAATAATTTCTGAGCATGTGTGAAAGTCATTACAAATAAGTGGTAAACCTCCATTGCAATTCCATCTTTTACAGAGTTTTTGTTTTCTTTTCTTTAAAAAAAAATTAGTGATGCACTCAAGAAGGACTCTCTAAAACTAATTCAATTTTAAGAAATGTTTTATTGTAAATTAGAAAACAAATAAGAGATAAAATGAGATTCAAGTATTTCAAAACTGATCATGACTAATGTCAAAATTATTTATTTGTAGAATTGTAAATATGGATATGGAAATTTGAACTTTTAATTTAAAAAAAAAAATTAAATATTACTAATTATAATTGAACTATTTGGTTCATATTTGACAAAAATGGTTCAAGTATTTCAAACTAAAATAAAACTTAACTACATCTCATCTCTTAGACCAAATATGAGAGAATTGAAAAGAAAAAAAAAATCCCCCTCAATGAATTTCCTTATATATAAAATTTTTACAATGTTTTCTCTTGCAACCTTGAATTATAATAGCTAGCTGTTTTGTCTTGGGGTAAGAGAGAGAGAATTGAAATCTTTTTGTAACTAGGGGGAGAAAAATAATTTAGGCCCATTTGGTAACTCGTTTCGTTTTTTGTTTCTGGTTTTTGAAAACTAAACCTATTTGTTCCCCATTCTTATAATGAATTGCATCTTTAGATACAAAAGTTGAATTTTTAGCCAAATTCTAAAAACGAATAACAACTTTTTGAAAACTACTTTTTTAGTTCTCAAATTTTGGCTTGGTTTTTTAAACAATTGGTGAAAAGTAAATAACAAATGAAGAAATTTGAAGGTGGAAGTCGTGTCTATAGGCTTAATTTTCAAAAATAAAAACTAAAAATAAAATGGTTAACAAACGAGACCTTAGGAAAAACAATAGCTAATTTAATTTAACATTTTTGTTTTTTCGTTAGTCAATTTAATTAGCTCGAAGATTTAGAATCATTTTTTAAACATAAATAATTAAAATGTTGGAAAGAACTTAGGAGCCAGATAAAAATTAAAACTCAAACATTATGATTTTTTTATTCCTCAAATATAATTTGATAAAATGAAATTATAATTTTTCAATACTTGAATTTAAGACAAATATACCTAGTTTATTTCAACTTGAAGTTAACATGTTATGGTAAAAAAAGAATGATCATTTCAAATTAGTTAGAGTGTCAATACTTTATGAAGTCGTATCTCAAAACCTAATAAAATCAAAATACCAAATTATTAAAATAATAAATCAAATAAAATTATAACTTTAGTCACATCTCTATTTCAAAATTAAAATATTTATCTATTTTTCTAAAATAGTTAATTTATTTTAAACTTAGCTATATAAAAATAATTAAGATGACAAGTTTGAACCTAAAATCTAACCACAAACTAATACAAGAAAAATATTTCACAAACTCAAGATTTATAAATCTACACTTTATTTCCAAACCTCCCAGTTAAGTTAGGCTTAACATTCCAACCATGTGTATCAAATGCCACCAAAATCTAATTGTGATATCTAAACATAGTTTTTTTAAACTCAAGTCATCTAAACCTTCTAGGCTTAACATTCTCGGACTTAAAATTTCAAATTTATGCACCAAACGCTCCCATAATCTAACTGTGGTATCTATAAACTATAAACCGAAATTGGTATTGGTTTTCAAATAATTAATGAATATTAACCAAAATAATATGGCAATTTAAGAAAGACAAACAACCCAATTAATTTTTCGTCAATATTTTACCATATATATGTTTATATATATAGTCGTTACCATTATAGCATAGAAAAAAAAATTGAGAAAGACTAATTTGGATAGATATATTTCAAATTTCTTCTTCTTAAATGTAATGTTGTAAATAACAACATAAAATTAAGGTTAAAAACTCTAAACTGTTGAATGGATATATTTCAAATTTCCTCTTCTTAATATAATGTTGTGAATTACAACATAAAGTTAAAATTAAAAACTCTAAAACCAAATTTAGTCTCGGTACTTTTAATTTTGTAACAATTTAGTTTATAAATTTTGCTATATAATAATTCAGTCATTATACTTTAAAATTTGTATTGATTGAATCCTTAATGTTAAGATTTAATGAGATTTCTTGCATAAATAAATCGATAAATTAATTAGAGTTGCCTCAATATTTTTACAAATTTCCAAGTCTCTACATCATAACACAATAAAACGTAACATCTAGCTTTTATATATATATATATATATTTATTGATGATTAAATTGTTACAAATTCAAAAGTACAAGAAGTAAATTATTACATTGTAAAGTCTGTGCACTTAATTATTATAAAATTGAAAACATAAAGACTAACTTATTACAAATCAAAGTTCGAAAATTAAATTATTATGAAAATTTCTAAAAATTAATTATAAATCCCTTAAGAAGAATATACATCCATCCATCCAACTGCTAACTTAAAACATAGAAGAATCGATAGGTAATTTTGTAATAATTTGGAGAAATTTTTGTGGTTGGATCTTTTGTTTTTAGGTGACTTGATTTCAAGTTTTATGTTGATTGGATTTTATATGATTTATTAGTTGGTTTTATAAGTGATTTCTTCGGTTGATTTTTGGACTATTAGCTAGTTTGAAATTATGTCTAATTTTCCATAAAATAAAGGTTGTTTCCAAAATATAAGAAAATGAATCAAAATATTTACAAATATAGTATAATGATAGATATAGATAATAGTATATCGCGACTTATCATAATCTATAACAGATAAATAATTATAAATAAACAGTAAAATTTTGCTATATTTATAAATATTTTTAGTAATTTTATTATTTAAAATAATTTCATTTTTTTTCTGTAAATTCTTTTACTTGTAGTCATGGTTCAAAATTTATAATAGTTCATCATCAAGTGGATGTCTTCTTCCTTTTTGTATTTTTAATCAAATCTTTAAAAAAAATCCAACCATATTTTAAGTTTTGATAATACCATACATTCTATAATTATTTGAAATTCAGATTCATGCAAATGTATATTTTTTTCCTCCATTTGAAGGTTAATTTAGATCCACATGATTGAAGTAAAATTTAAAAAAATATATATATATAAGGAACCTCTAAAAAAAAAAAGAAAAACTAAATAAATTCAAGGAATTGAAATAACTAATATACTATGAATCATATTGGACACACGAATTCATATTTTTCTTGATTTTTTCTTCACTAATTGTGTGTTCTTCTACTGCAAAATATCTCTCTTTTGTTTTTCTTTAATTGGATTCATGGTTTTTGGCTTTCGACAACTTTCTTATCTCATTTACTAAAAATATTCTCGACTTTGAGAATGTAATCTAAAACTAAATTAAGTGAACTCTAATAATTTTAATTAAAAAAAATAAAAATAGAACACAGATAATTTCACAAAAAAAACAAAACAAAATAAAACACGATAGAGGAAGAAAAACTTAATGATAATATTTTGCTATCTTTGTTTTACAAGTACAATGGAGCCCGTCAATTTAAAATTTAAAATAATATATAAAGGTAAAAGAATCACACATAAGATTGAAATATATCTTGAATCAATTTCTTTATCATAAAAAGGGAAAAAAATTTGTTTGCCCATAAAGCTCTTTTAGAAACTATTTATAAAGAATAGAAGATATCTTTAATAATAAATTGTTTAATTTTTTGTTATAGAATATAAAAATATTAATATTTATTGCATTAATTTGAAAACTTTTTATTTCTCTCTTATCCAAATGTTCTTCCATGCTTTCACCAAGAATTATTCAATATCAATTATCAAAACTTAAATTATTGATTTGTAATTATTGTTATATCCAAATTAAATAGAAAATAAAAAATAGAAAGAAAAGGAAAACCATCGACTCTACGAAATTGTATAATAACTATCAATAACTATGTAGCTTAAGTGATAGATAAGTAAATAATTCTATAACTATATTAAATAAATAAAAAAGAAAAAGGAAAACAAAAAACTTTGTTAAATACTGTAATTGCTTAGATAAGTAGAGGGACATATATGACATCATGTAATATGAGTTTGGACAAAATAGTCCAAAAAATTGATTCTCCTCTTAAGCCACTTTTTAACATATATATTAACTTTATATTTTAATTTAGGATTTAAGATTAATTTAATTATATTAAAATTTCAAATTATGGTAAAACAGGAAATTTACACGCTAATCTAAATATAACTCAATTGATTAAAACATATGTATCTTTGTCGATCAAAATGTGTTAGAAGTTTGAATATCCCACATGAAACATGAAACATACCTATTAAATGTGGTAATTTCATCAAGAGTTTAAGAGAATTACCTGAATGAATCAAGATCACATTTGAATAAATAGATTCTGAGAATACAAAAATATGATTATAAAAAGCTTAAAAGAACTTAAAGTTACTAATTATACCAACAAAATGCTCTTCATTTTCGATGACTCAGTCATAAGAACTTCAAAGTTAAGCATGTTTAGCTTGAGCAATTCTATATTGGATGACCACTTGAGAAATTCCTATAAAAGCATATGAGTGAGGACAAATATGTTGAAAAGAAACCGGTTGATTTGTGGGGATAGTTTTAACTCTTGGAAGCAGTTTAAGACAAGTAAGGATGTCGTTGCTAAGTTGCAAAAGATGTAGGGAAATATCGAAATAATGAAATGCTAAATCTGGGTTCTAAATCCTAATTCAAATCTTGGACCTGGAGTGTTACAGTTTAGTCAATAAGAATGTAATGACACAAACTAAAATATCTAGACAATTTTGTAACAATTCATATATATGATACTTTGAAGAGAAAAAGAAAGAAAGAAAAGATTTCATGCTTTGAAATATGTAAGTTAATTAAAAACCTAGTCAAAGTAAAAATAATTCAATCGAGATCCATATGTATTCATTTCTTTAAAGTTAGAGTTTCAAATTTCTAAACACCACCTCTATGTAGCTGACCTTTCAAATAATCATATCTTTAATTCATATTTAGTTTTTTGTTATTATAACTAATCGAAAATTTTAGATCTCCACATTCAAATTTTAAATTTAGAAAATTGGAACTTAAAGGATCCATTTTGATAATATTTTTTTTTTCATTTTTGGTATCCTCTTTTTAAAAAGAAAATAAAAATAAAAATTGACAATGGCTAATTTAACAAAATATTAGTAGAATATTGCAAATCTAGCCTCTAATTTTATCTTGGGAAAATTTTCTATACTATGATAGTTTTGAAATTTTTTCATATTACTTCCACTTATCATACGCCACTTCAATGCGCTTCTAAAATAAGGTGGGACTCACAAATATTAATGTAGGGTCCATAAATATTCATGAAAGCAAATCTATAGTTGCCAACATGAGCGTTGCATAGTACTTGTACTATTGACCTCGAAGTCAGAGGTTTGATCCCCACCCCACACATTAATTACAATACCTTTACCAAAAAAAAAAAAAAATACAAATCTATAGTATGAATAAGGGGAGTATAGTACTCCTGTGGTATTAAAAAAAAATCATTTATCTTATACAATCCTAGCAAAACAATCATGCCTAATTCAAACAAAAATTGTAAAAAGACCATAATACAAGCACACGGATGTAGGTTTGGAAATGTACATTTTAGGTCAATAGTATATCAGTGAATCATGTATATCGACTCTCAATTTAACATATATTTGAGTAATTAATTAAGTATATTTCAATCTTATATCAACAATTATTTAACATGCATTAATTTTAAGTATTAACATTTGTATATCAACATTTATAATTTGACATGATTTCAGGTATATCATTAATATATCAACATTTGCTTAACATGTATTTTAGTATAATAAATAAAGAATAGATATCATATTGGCGGATAAACACTCACTTAATATATGCATTTCTATTTTTAAATATGATATTAGGTATATATCAACACCCTCATTTAACATGTACTTTAGTATTAAAATGAATTATATGATTGGTGTAGCAACATTCATTTAACAAGCATTTTAGCAATAAATCAGATATGATTTGTGTATCAACATGCTCAAACATGATTGTGGTAGTGTAGCCAACAATTTAGGGTGCACTTTTTTCTTATGTTATTTAGTCACTAATTACCAAATTTATAAAATATAAAGTTTGGATGTACTTTAAAGCAATAAAGTGTTCAACTGTGTGCACTATTGTACTTAAAAAGTGTATAGTTTAAATTTTAGTTTCCTTTACAAAAATAATAATATTGACAATAATAAAAATATCATTTTGATCCTTATAATTTAGATTTGATTCAATTTTAGTCCCGTTTTCAAACGTCTAATTTTAGTTATGTATTTTCATTAAATTTTAAATTTAATCGATTAAAGTTGTATTTTTATTGAAATCGGTTAAATAATATTAATAATACATTTTATCCAAAGAAACATAATATATAGATATATTTTTCAAATTTATAGTAAAAACGCTAATAGATAATAAAATGTTTTTGGAAATACAACAAGAAACTATTAATTGAAACTAAATTGAAAATGTTTTAAAAGTACATTGACTAAAATCAAATATTTGAAAGGGTTTTCTTAAATCTAGAAAAATAAATTAACTTGTTTATAAATATAGCAAACTGTTTATCAGTAATAGAGCGTGAAGATACTTATAGGCATCTATCAATGTATATCATTGACACTAATAGATAAGTCAAATTTTGCAATATTTGATAATATTTTTAATAGTATTACTATTTAAAATAATTACCCTATTTGAAAGGAGGAATCAATACTTTTTTGTCTAGGTTTTGATTCTAGTTTCTATTTGATTTTTAGATTTTAAAATATTACACATTTAATTTTTAAATTTCGAGTTTTATTTCAATTTAGTCTCTCAAATTTAAAATATTATAATTTTAATATTGAGATTTAAATTTATTTTAATATGTATAACATTTCAAAACTAAACACTAAATATTATACCCAAAAAGGGGACCTTTAATATTAATATTGTTGTTTTCAAAACTTATTAGAGAAATATTGTTGTTTTGAAACTTATTAGAGAAATATTGTTGTTTTGAGAATTCGAGGCTAGAGGTCGAACGTTGAGAACTCGACTAATGTTGAGGTCGAACGTTGAGAACTCGACAAACAAAGAAAAACTTGGAAACAATACATAAGCCGAAACTTCAACCCTCGACAAGGGAAATCTCGCTTAGGTTGTCGAAGGTTGAAGTTTCAACACACATCCACCCTCGAGATTGCAAGTTTATTACTTTTCTTTTTCCCTCATAGAGAAAATAAAGTAATGAGATGGTATATTATATGTATCTGTGTGCTCGAGTTGCTTCTAACAACCTATGCATTTTGTTATCATTTCGAATTAGACGGAGGCTTGTGGGATTGACGTGAAGGGGTGGGGATGGCTATATTTTTGGGAGCGAACTCCAGGCGAATATGAAGCGCATGGATACAAGTTATGCCTTGGAATGAAAGATAATTCTGAATTAGCTTTGTCTACGAACAAAATTTTGTATATTAGGTTGTCAAAGGTTACACACATGTCGAAACTTCAAAGCGATTAAGGAGATAAGTGAGCTGAAGCAGATTAAGGAGAGAGCGAGATTTAGTTTATATTGACTAATCTGACTAACATTGAACTTGGTAAAATGAAATGGTTGAATAATTGAAAAATAAGATTATTCAGGAATACACATTGAATGCTAAGATTACACATTGAGTTTCTGGTAGTAGATCCATAATAAAAAAAGTGTTTGTGATTGTTCCAGAAGAAATGAAAGCTAGTAATCATTAATGGAAAAATAACAACAATAACAGAAAGAGCGAGATATTGAGAGAGAGCGAGATCTTAGGAGAGAGCGAGAGCGAGAGTGAGAGATCGAGATCTTAGGAGAGAGCGATACTGAGAGAGCGAGATCGTAGGGGGGAGCGAGAGTGAGAGTGGGAGAGCGAGATTTAGGAGAGAGTGAGAGCGAGATCTTAGGAGAGAGCGAGATTAGAAGAGAGCGATACTGAGAGAGCGAAAGTGAGAGAGCGAGATCCTAAGAGAGAGCGAGATCTTAGGAGAGAGCGAGAGTCTTCACTTTATTTGAACTTTCCATAGAAATATATATATATATAAAAGAGAAAAAATAGCTAATAATCATACTATAATTGAATAATCATTAGACAATAATTGAATATATTAGATTATTATACTATAATTGAATAATCATTAGACAATAAATTGAATATATTAGATTATTATACTATAATTGAATAATCATTAGACAACAAATTGAATATATTAGACTATTATACTATAATTGAATAATCATTAGACAACAAATTGAATATATTAGATTATTATACTATAATTGAATAATCATTAGACAATAAATTGAATATATTAGATTATTATAATGTAAAACTTTATTGATTACAAAAAAAAAAAAAAAATTGAATATACAGTAGATTATTATAAAAAAAATTGAATATACAATAAATTATAATAAAAAAATTGAATATACAATAAAATGAATATATAATAAAAAAAAATTATTTATTATTCAATCCCTAACTATCTGGAGCCCGTCTTAGTAACGAAGGACACTTCCTTCGATTATGTCCTAACTGGTTACAAAATCCACATCGTTGTCGAGTGGCTGGTTCTGTCCAATCCATCTCGTTGTGATAACGTGAACTTTTCGGTCTACCAGGTCTTCTCAACAACGATGGATCAGGATGTAAGACGGGCATATTAGGGTGCGTGATCCAGTAATCTTCATGCGGTATAGGTTGAAATTGAGGAGAGTAACATTCAGCATACGTTGACAATTTGTAGTAGTCCTCAATAAAATCTTCGTAGTTCATGTTAAAATGTGAGCAAACGGCCATAAAATGTGAGCATGGAATGCTGAATGCTTGCCACTTGTTACATGAACAGTACCACTCGGTATGATGGCTTGTTCGAGATCACTAAGTCATTTTGTTCACTTGATGTTCCTACCACTATTAGCTAACCTCCATGATGCAGGGCGGTATTCGTGGAGTGGAGCATGCTTGGCATGGTTGTATAGACAACTATGCAAAGCAACAAGACCTGAGGTTCGAGAGATAGTTGGGCCTCTCATACTTTTGCAACTATGGGCTTTGGAGCGATTTCCAACAATGGCTCCACAGCTACATCATGTTAATGACGCTCAGTTAGTTGGACGAGCCTACGGTTCTCGGTATGTTGTTTTAATTCAATTTAATTTTTATATCACTAATCTAGTTAATTTAAATTCTAAATTATCAATTTAAAAATTTAGGTGGAGAGACAAATTTTGTGTGACTAGGACAGCCACACATGTAGTCAACCAGTATAGATACATGTTTGATCTGCTTCAACCTGAACAGGTACATTACACTAAACCTAATTGATTATTTTATTCACATTTTTATTGTATTTGTCTTTAATATTCTCTAATATAATATTTTATGTTTCAGGTTATTTGGGAGTCGTACAAAATTATTGTGCATACTTTGCCTATGGTCAAAACATATGACGGACGATGAGTCCTCTCATATATTTTCACATTGGTGAGTGACATCTTCTTGACAGGGTGATGAGACAATTCGGTTTTCAGCAGGATGTCCCATCGCCTTGTAATATTGAACCCGTACTGCATGATATTAATCTAAGGACTGGAGATTGGTCCGAAAAAGTTGCACATTTGGTAGTTCGATGGCACTATCGTGCAAGGTTTTTTGCAGTGGGGGTTTCTCTTGAACAGTTTGACACAGATGTCATTCTAGAATATATTTATTAGTATAATAATATCACAAGGCGCTACGTCACTCGTCCAGGAGCAGTTGTGGGTCATATGGTAAATGAATGAATATTATCTTTTTTTTTTTTAATTTAAATTTATTTTAAATGTTGTCTAATTGTTTTATAATTCATAGAGATCGAACAACAGTAGATTCCATATGGTTGCGAATGATCCGAACCAGGTTCTTGCTATATGTATTGACAACCAAAGCTATATGGAGGAAATTCATTATATGTACGATATACCTATTGTTTCTCCACCAGCTTCTAGACGTAGAGGACCTGTTCAGGAAGAGGATGAGTTTGATGAGATTGCACATAATGTGGAAGAGTTTCCCCCTATGACGCAGACGTAGAGTCAAACTGATTATGTTAGTCCGATGATGATGATGCCAGTATTTGGTTCAGGACATTATGACTCAGCGGCTGGTCCTTTGTCTTCATACGTGCATGGACATGGTCGTGGTCGTGGAGAGCATAATGAATATTTATATATGAAGCGCTTGCAGAGGTACTAGAGCAACATCAAGAAGAACCCGAGCAACCTCAAGTTCGAAGTCGACGAAGACAACGATAACCAGCTCGAAATCGACGACGTCTGCCTTGTGGGACACATTGATTTTTATAATTATTTTTATATAAATGAGATATTTAATTTGCATTTTTATTTTATTTTTATGAGTTATTTTTTTTAATTTATTCTTTTTAGAGTTTAAATAAAACAATAAAATATTTTTAGAAATTGTTTTTATAAAATGGAAAATTAAAAAAAAGAAAGGATTAGAAAGAAGAAGGTGGAATATGTAATAATTAAAAAGGAAAAAAAAAAAAGAAATTTGTACGGTATTCTCGCCCTCTATCAAAATCTTGCTATTTTGCTCTTGCTCTCGCTCAAAATCTCGCTAAAGGAGATTCATTAGCTCGTTATTTAGTCAGACTTGCTGAGATGACAGAATCCGTAAAAATTATTCAATAAGCTTTGGAAGGAATTCCAGGGGGACCTTATGAAAATTTAGAAATACGATCTTTTGATAGAGGAAAATCTCCAGAATGATAATTAAACAGACTCAATAATAATGTTAGGAAGGACAAGGTCGAGGGTTCAAAATTCGACGTACAAATGAAAGGAAGGTCGAGGGTTCAAAATTTGACCTATCTAAGTCGAATTTTCAACCCTCGACTTATTTAAAAAAAACAACAACAACAACAATATTTTTAGAAATAGTTTGAAAACAACAATATTTTCTTAAATAGTTTAAGGACAATATCCTTTTAATTTTCTTCCAAGAAGGAGTATAAACTAAAATTGAAAAATTCACTTGAAAAATGATATTTTAACAAAAAAAAAAAAAAAAAAAAAGGTCAAAAGTCCCATAAAAATCGACCGGATATTTAGAGAGACGAAGTTCAAAATTTTCAGTTTCTCGAGGAATATGTGGGGCTTATCCTGCTCTTTCCTTTCTTATCCGTCGCCTAATTTCAGAACTTCCGTTCCGGCAGCAACTCTTCGCTCCGGCACTTCTTTACCGGTGCCCCTCGATCGGAAACATTACACTTCCGACACCCCATTTGCTCCTGAGGTAACAACAAAACTTCTTACTCTCTAACGCAGAAATGTCATTTCTCCGTTTCTAATTTTAACCCCCGTCGTGCATTTTGATTTCTTGAAAAATCAGGTTTGCCTATTGGATTGGAAGCTGAATCACTCAAAAACCTAACCTATCAGCTTAAGTAATTTACCTGAATTTGTCGGCTTAAGCTTCATTTTCAAGTTTGGAGCTAGTTTATTATAGGTGTAGTATAGAATGAACCAAGGTTCAGAATATAGATGTCGATACGTTATCAAGATTTGAATTTTATGGATATATGGATAAAACATCCATAGGATATTTCTATAAGTCAAAAAGTTTATAAAAATTATTTAGATTAATAATTAAGTTAGTTTTTATTTTTAAATTAAGTTATGAATATTGTTATTAGTATTTCTATTCATATTGGACTGAATAGGTGACTTTTTTTAATGTTTCACAAACATTTATAGAAGATATTGGAGATATCATTGGATATTTAATATCGATTTCGATACTTTTGATTTACATCCAAGGATATTTTGATCTTTAGATGGGACTGATGAAATCCTGTTCTCTTCTTGCATTTCTTGTGATGTCACATTTTATATGGAAGAGATCAAATGTTGAAAATTTGTGAATTTAGTTAGAATCCAATTCTTGTAAATAGGGATTACATCTGTCTATACATTATAATATCGTGTCTGGCTGCTGCTTAGTTATGAAGTGTTGATCAGCAGGTTGTTAAGGCAGTAGACTCCTTGCAGTATGAATTCAGGGCAGTGGATAATTTGGTGGCAAGTAATTCTACTAAAGTTCTCAAAGCCTTTCAGAATGCTCGGTTAGGATCTCATGTCAGTAAATCAATCCTATGCATAAGTAGATAAATTCTTGCAAAGTAATGTCTCACGGTGTTAAACGAATTAGTAATTTATTTGGTGTTGTTGGTGCATTATTTTTTGATAGAATTGATTTCAACAACCTTGTGAAATCATCCACCGCCTACGCCTACTACTACAAAATATTACTCATTATATTACTAGTGGTAGCTTTAGGTAGCTTTAATTCCCACACCATAATTAATAGCAGAGTGAATAAAGGGCATGACTACTTTCTTCATTATTTCCGATGCCCACCTTCATCTCTTTTTCTCTAGTTCTACTTTCTACTAGTATTGTGTGTATGTGATTCCAATGACTCTTCTCATTGCGAATTCCCAATATCATTATGAATTTAATAATCTATTTCCTCTTAGTTTCCTCTTAAAAAAAAAAAAAAACAACCTTGTGAAAGTATACATATTATCGATCTCTTTGGCCTATATTTGTTTCTTGTGAAGCAATAAGTAGTTATTCCAGTTCACTGATGAATGGTGTTTCTTAAAATTTCACAACCAGCATTTTGGAGGATCCACTGGTTATGGTCATGACGAAGCTGGAGGGCGTGAGGCACTTGACAATGCTTTTGCTGAGATAGTTGGAGCAGAATCTGCAATAGTCCGATCACAGGTTTCCAGCAGTTGTTAACTTTATATTTATGTTTAGAAGTAATTGCAAAGTTTGGTGTTTATGATTTCTCTACCATCAGTTTTTCTCAGGTACTCATGCTATTACATGTGCTTTATTTGCTCTTTTGAGGCCAGGGGATGAGGTGAGTATAACTTAGTAATAAATCAATTCATTTTTCATCTTGTGGTTTATCTTCTTAAAGTTGAACGTGGTTTAAACTAATTTAACCATCAGCTTTTGGCAGTAGCTGGTGCTCCATATGACACACTAGAGGAGGTCATTGGCAAAAGAGATTCTCAGGGGCTGGGTTCCTTGAAAGATTTTGGAGTAGAGTATCGAGAAGTTCCAGTGAGCTACTAGGACCGATACAAATTAAGCGATATGTTGCTAGGTTTTCAAACATTATCATATTGAATTTTTGGCTTTCTTCTTCAGCTTGCTGAGGACGGTGGACTTGACTGGGAAAAGCTTGCAAGTGCTTTGAAACCTCAAACAAAATGTGCACTCATACAAAGGTCATGTGGTTATTCTTGGCGGCGAAGTTTAAGTATTGACGAAATAGGAAAAGCAATAAGACTGATCAAGGTAAATCTTTCGATTGCATTTTGTAGCTTTTAGGGTGAAAGATTGAGTGGAAGATCATTTTTGTAGCCAATTCTTGGTTCTGTGATTTTGAGTGTTCATCATTCACAGATAAAGTGTCTTCCCTTCCCTAAATATTTTCTGGATTTACTTCAGATCCTAAATAACCGGGTTGAATATTACATACTTCAGAATGACATAGCTATCTTGCCTATTATCGAGATCATAAATATTGCAACATCAAAGGAAGTTACAATATACCATAACCTTTCAAGAAGTTTACTCTCTCGCAAAATTCTTAGACTAGGAATTCTACTAAAATCTTCACACTTTGCTCCCAACCCACTCCCTCTATTGAAAACTTTAACTCTAGCTAATTATTAATACGCCCTTACCTCATACTGATAATCCTAATATTTCCCTAACGAGGGATCTTACATAAACTTACTCCAGTCCCTCTAATTTTCACTTACCCTCCAATGTTTCTACTTTCTCATCTCTCTCGGGTTTTCAATTTTATTTTATTATCATTATTTTTATTTTAAATTTCTCTGCCCTCTGCTAATGTCAATATACTTACACTAGAATGAAATTATTTAACGCATGCTGTAGTATGGTTTATGACCATTAGTTCATATTCTCAATATTATCAATAAAAACGACGATCATCAAAGTGAGCTTGGAGAAATGATTTTAAATCCCCGCACATTTTCTTTGTGTAAAAGCAATTTATCCAGTAAATAAAATAAATTTGCTAATATTTCCAGATGCAAAATCCTGATTGCTTGGTGATGGTGGATAACTGTTATGGAGAATTTGTGGAAACCACTGAACCTCCAACTGTGGTAAGTGATCTCAGGTTCTTTCTCCTGTTGATGAATAGCATTTCTATCAGTAATGGTTGGTAGGGTGCGGATTTAATTGCAGGAAGTTTGATAAAAAATCCTGGTGGAACAATTGCACCTTGTGGTGGATACGTTGCAGGTCGTGACAAATGGGTGAAGGCAGCTGCAGCTCGTTTATCTGCACCCGGCTTGGGGGTGGATTCGGGATCTACCCCTGGTGATATGATGAGGGCATTTTTTCAAGGATTATTCCTTTCACCTCAAATGGTTGGTGAGGCAGTTAAGGTATTTTGATTCTTTCTTCCTAGTTCTCTCGAGTTGAATTTTTTTTGGAATGAAGGTAATATTCCTCTTTGCTGATATCAGGGAATGATCCTAATAGCTGAAGTCATGGCATCAAAAGGCTACAAAGTCCAGCCACTTCCACGTGCACCCCGCCATGACACTGTACAGGTTTGGCTGCACTTCACTTTCTCCATAATATATTCTTGCTATGAAGCACTGATACTTCGTATGAGGCAGATAATCGATATCGGATACGTATTAGATATCAGTACTCTTAGATACTTTTCAGATACGTATCTTATACGCAATTTGACATATCATCTTTTTTTTTTAAATAACGGATACGTGTCTCCCCTTCTAGATATGTGAAGGGGACACGTCAGACTTTTTTTAAAAAAGAAAAAAGAAAGGATAAAGTTGCGCATCTAATATTTCCCAACCCAAAACTAAGCAGCCTATCTAAAAAGCTCATTGCCCCAACCCAAAACTAAAAAAGAAAGGAGTTGAAAACCAAACTCTAGAATCATCTAATCTTCATCATCAAGCCTGAGTCCCCACAAAGTCACACAAAAACAAAAGACACTTGAATATCTTCAACAATTCAACGAAGAAATTCTTCATTTGTCGTTGTACTTCTTCCTCTAATCCTCTTCTTCTCTTATCGATCTGACTCTGATGTGTCACCGACTTTTTCTATTGTATTCTATCGACTATTGTATTTCAATATCTCTAATGTTGCTATTGGTAATGTATGCAAGAAAAACTTGTCTGGTTTCATAAGTATCATGTATGATTACATCTTATGAATTCTTATATCTCATTCAGGCTGTACAACTTGGAAGTCGTGAAGTTTTGCTTGCATTCTGTGAGGCTGTACAGAGAAGCTCTCCTGTCGCTTCCTTTACGAAACCAGTTCCAGGAATAACTCCTGGATATGCATCAGAGGTACAGCCGTAACTTCTCTACATTTATCAAATCTTAATACTTTCACGGAAACTCTATCTTTTTCCTTCCTAATAATAGCATGTAAGTAGAAGTTTCTCACGTCAAACTGGTAGAAGACGATGACTGCTGTGTAAAACTAACATAAGAATTTGATTGAAACTTCCTCAGTTCTAACGATTGTTACTTGTGATAAAAATTGACTGCAAAAGCTTCAATAACATCGCGATTTTAAAGTATTTTGTTGTCTTAGTTTTTGATTTATGAACCCTCCATACCGTAACAACAGGTGATCTTTGCTGATGGAACTTTCATTGATGGGAGCACAAGTGAACTTTCTTGCGATGGACCTCTAAGAGAGCCATTTGCAGTCTTTTGCCAGGTTTGTGCTGTTTCTGCGTGCAATGACTTCATTTTATTTTTATTATTATTATTTTTTGTTAAATTACAAGTTTAGTCCCTTAAACTTTCAAGTTTGTGTCTATTTGAACCTTAAACTTTAGGAAAGTTTCTAATAGGTTTAGACATTTTTAAATTTTAGAGTCTATTAGACATAAAATTGAAAGTTCAAGAACTTGTTAGACATAAAATTGAAAGTACAAGGACTTATTAGAATCTCTTTAAAGTTTAAAACCATATGATGCATAGACATAAAAGTTTAGAGACTAAACATGTAAGTTAACCTAATAATTTTATAAGTTTAAATTTTATTTTGTTCTAAACTTTCAAATTTGTTTCAAAATATCTATTTTAGATTTTGAAGTTTTAAAAACCAACTATTTTTGCCCTTGCTATATTGTTTTTTCCCTAATTTGGGTTTTTTTTAATAAAAAAATTATTAAATTAGATATTTTAAAGGTTGAGAGGCCAAATGGGGGCAAGTTTAAAAGTTTAAGGACTAAAATAAACATTTTAATACTTTAGAAACCAAATTAGAACAAACTTCAAAGTTCAAAAAATCTATCAACTTCATTTATTACGCTATCATTTGATTGACAGTAAGTAATCCTAAGACTCCCCAAAATTACAATCCCAAATTGAGAGACAATTAAGACCTTTTAAAGTTGGAGCAAACATCAGAACTTTGAGACTAAATTTTGTGAATTAACCCAATATTTGTTTGTTTGATAGAAAAGTGAATATCTATTCAATTAATCAATGCATCATGAAGTCTCTCATAAAGTGGAAAATTTCTGGTGCAGGGTGGAACACATTGGACCCAGTGGGGCTTAGTACTAGGAGAGGTTTTGAAATCTGTGTAAAATAAAAATATTTGGTGAGTATTTTAGTCAACCATCCACTTCAGAATCTTCCTTTAATTTCTCACAAGTTTTTTCTGCCACTCATGTGGAAACCTAATTCAACCCAAACTTGTAGAACATAGTAAGTAAGAAAAATATCTTTTTGGCAAATTTCATAATCAAAATAACATTCTAAACTTCCTTTTTGGTGCTATGCTTTATGAGTTGTCTGAAAAAGTGATGTGACTACTAAAAGTTGAAAAAGCATTTGTATAATGTATCGGTCTAAAGTGGCTTAGTTAGCTTTGCTTTATTGCATGACACCTCTAGTTGGATTGTTCCCCTTGAGCGAAGCTCACGAGGATTAGGTTTCTCGTCGAGAATTATTCTTCAATTATATTTACGAAGAATGTCAATTTTTTTTTTTTTTTTTTTTTCTGACAATATGTGAGTGAAGGAATTAAATCTGTGACTTTAAAATTGATAGGACAAACATTATGTTAGTTGAATTATGTTCATTTTAGTACGTCATTTATAAGTTAATAATCATAATGGGTAGGTTATACATTCAATTTAAATCGTAAGTTAGCATATGAGGTAGATTATCAAAAGTTTTAGCATTTTAAAAAATTTGCATTTTTTTATACAACTCTCTTAAGTTCAAATTTTTTTTACAATATTGTCTTTGAGTTTGTCACTTGTAATTTAATAAACGAAGTAGAATTGATGAAATAATTTATTTATTTATTTTTAATGAAAAATATGTAAATTTATATACAATACATGACTACTAATTAAAATCTCATAAAATTCAAATATTAAATATCAAATATCTATGATATTTATTGTAAATTTTAGACAAAGACAAATATCAAAACAAGTTTAAAAAAATATTAAAAATTCACAAATTAATCAATACAAAATAATCAAATTTTAAACAAAGAGAAAATACACATATATATTATTAATATATATAAAATTCGGGTTGGATTGGGTCAATTCACATTTTTTTTTAATCAACTTACAACCCAATTCAATAAAAATAGAAAAATTCAACTCAACCTAAGAATAAAACTAACCTAACCTTGACATTTTAGGCTGGATAATCCGAATTGTTTGGATTGTTGGGTTATTTAAATATCCCTAATGTTAACAAAACGTTCAATAGGGTTGATAATGGAATCTAAATGGTATTGTATATGAAAGATTTTTTATTTTCAAAGAACTTAAATGTTTCTCTTAATCGTATTATATTTGGCAAACTTTTATGTTTTTCTTCGTGTTACACTCTTTTTAACAACTTATTATTTATTTATATCATAAATAACTAAATTTATTTGATTCCAAATACTTATTATAACCATGGTGATAATTTCTTTCAAATTTTTCATGGTTCAACGTTGAAAGGAGTGAATTGACATTTTTATTTTAGTGTAAAACAATCCATAAAACATTAAAAATAAAAATAAGTGATATATAATTTAAATTTTATTTAAATTATATATATGAATATAATATAAATAAAATTTTGTAATTGGTTGATTATTATTAATATGAATATAATATAAATAAAATATTTACTTATTAATTTAAATAATTTTTTTGGTTTTTTTGGTTTTTCTTCCAAAAATATTCATCAACATCAACAAGGTTGATTATTATCAAGATTTATAACGTTGATAACGATATTTGTATCGAAGTTTTAATTTTACAGAAATTTCGATGAAAATATCTATAAAATATCGATTTTGATTGATATTTCTAGAAAAATTATAAAAACATAAAACTAAAAAATAAATTTAAATTAGTCAATAAATATTTTGTAATTTTTAAAAGGTTGTTTTCAATTAGAAGAAAATGAACAAAATATATACAAATATAATAAAAATTTACGATAACAACTATCTATGTTTATTTGGGATAGACAACTATCTGTATCATGATAGGTACAGATAGTATCTTATATGATATTTTGTTATTATTTATAAATATTTTCAACAATTTTATTATTTAAAATAATTTTTCATTTCTAAACAAGTTAAAGTTATCTATAATTTATATTATGCTTACATTAATAATATTTTATTGAATATATTTTTTTTTATATTTCATAGATTTTTCTAGGATACAATAGAAATATCGATTTACCTTTATCAATCTGTCGATACAAATTTAATAGGACTTACACATAGACAAATTTGTGAAGAAGTCGTGCATCGCAGGTCGGCACAGGGAAGTTTAATGAGATTTACGTCGTCGTTTCGATTTTTCAAAGAGACGAGTGAAGGACGTGTTCGATACACGAGATTCACGAGTTTTTTTAAAAAAAGAAATCATCCTCCTCAAACGTGCTTTCTTCTTTATTTTATTACAATTTATCGAGATTCACGAGTTTAAAAAATCGTCCTCAAACGTGGTTTGCTTCTTTCCCACACTTTCGAGGAATCAAGCATCGGAATCTCCAAAAACAGCCAAAGAACTTTCAATCTGGTAAGATTTCTTTCGCTTTTTTCCCATTCTTTCTGATTTTCAGTGTTGTACCATCTCCAAAACTGTTGTTTGCTGCGGTAATGATGAGAATTAATCGATTAACTAACAAACAAACAAATCATCGCCTATGTGTTCGACTTCACTTCGCTTTTTCTACTTCTCTTTCCAATTCCGAAGAAGCAGAGTTTTGGATTGGATCTTACTTTTCTCGCGATCATTATGTTGTATCCATAACTTTCATCTTCTCATTTGCGTCACTTGTAGCCTTATTTTCTCCTCTTCCCTACTGGTTCTGATGGAATAGGAGGGGAATGGAATGGAAAAAGTAGCTGAGATAGTGAGAAATGTGATTAACCTTGATCGTGTTTCACAAGTTTCCTTATGGAACTTAGATTGCTGCTGATGTAGTATTTCTAAATGAGATTTATGCCTATTAAGCGAAGTTATGTAATCAGTTTGCTTCAAGTTATTAAGACTGTTTTACTGCCAATCATGATTTGCTGGAGCTGGAACTGTAGAGTGTAGAGGAAATTGCGATTCCCAGAACTAGAAGTCATTTTAGATTCTACTATGATTTTTAGGGATGTAGATGATGTTAGAATTGTATGAGATTAAAAAGGGGAGAATCAAGCCCTTTTTAGTACTTTGGCTGTAAGGATGTGGAAGATGGTCCAGACATATGTGAATACCAACTTAAATTAAATTCACAAATATGTGGTAGGCTGTATCATTGTATGTATATGTATATATGTATAAGCTACCTACAATCTACAATTTACAAGTCCAGGGAATAATCATATCATCAAGGGATAATTCATATTTATAAAATTGTCAAGGTGCAACAATGGTAGAGATGGGATTAGGAAATGGAAAGCAACTGTGAGCCTATGACTTTTATTCAGTCAAAACTTATTTTGGTTCTTACTTTTGTAGGTTCTTTTTCCACCCGTACAATGATTAAACTCAATTAGTTTTCTGCCGTATTTTACTAGAGGATGAAACTTAAAATTTAGCTCTTTGCTCTTGAAATACTGAGTTGATTGTGCTTTTGGATGCTTATTAAGCTACATTTCAGTCTGCAGATCTCATTTCTTGGTAACCTCAGTGGTTAACATATCAGCAATCACAATGGATTTTGGACAGATGATTTTTCTTGCGGTTACTTCATCTTTTGTTCTCACTTCAATTTTTTCATTATGGCTCCTTACCCAACATCTGTCTAACTGGAAAAAACCAGCGGAACAAAAGGCCATTGTTATTATAATTCTTATGGCTCCTTTATATGCTGGTATCTCCTACATCGGTCTGTTGGAATTTATGGCAAGCAGTACTTTCTTTTTGTTATTGGAATCAATTAAGGAATGTTATGAAGCTTTGGTAAGATTTTGATCCTACAGAACTTTTGAGAATGAAAGATTGATTTCTTGTATTAACTTCCTAGTTTTTCCTTGTAGGTTATATCTAAGTTCTTGAGTTTACTGTACAGCTACTTGAATATATCCATAAGCAAAAACATTGTGCCAGATGAGATCAAAGGTAGAGAAATCCACCATACTTTTCCGATTACCCTCTTTCAGGTAAATTTTTTCTCTTCTTCTCTGTCCACATACCAAAAAGGTTATACCAGGTCATTCTTTTGATGTTCATTTAAATTCAATATATCCTGACATGTTGTTGGTACTAGAAAAATATGAAGCATTAAGGTCTTATTAGCTACTATGCTTCTTGAAACATTTCATTCTTCTTCTTTTATCTTCTCATACAGACAAATATTTGACTGTGATCGGTTGAACAAAGCTAATACAACTCAGATGGCAATGATGATGAGATGGTCAAACGGACTGATTAAACCTTTAAACAATAGAACTAAACATCATGTTGGACTATTTTGCCCTTAGGTCTCTAATGTTTTTCTCAATACATTCTTACACCAGTAGCTCTCTATGAATATCCATCCATGGTCAAAGTTAACACTGAAATCGTTTGTACTTGTACATTCTCTGAGTATTTTGTTAGTCAATTTCGCTATTCTTTGGAATATGGTTAATTTGATCTCATAAATACTTCTGGTCGGATAGTCGTGGGTCTTAAGTTTACAGCTTAGTAAAACTAAACCAGTCATTTTAATTTTTTGGGTTTTATTGGATGAGCAAAGAGTGACTTTGAATGTTGACTCCCTATCAATTGCAGCCTCACACTGCTCGATTGAATCATCACACATTGAAGCTTCTCAAGAACTGGACCTATCAATTTGTGGTGATTCGTCCTGTATGTTCCATCTTGATGATTGCTCTTCAACTAATTGATGTATATCCAAGCTGGCTCAGTTGGACATTTACTATCATATTAAATGTCTCAGTGTCGCTTGCTCTGTATTCCCTGGTGATTTTCTATCATGTATTTGATAAGGAGTTGAAACAACATAGCCCTCTTGCAAAGTTCTTGTGCATCAAAGGGATTGTCTTTTTCTGCTTCTGGCAGGTAATTTTCTCATCCGAGTTTCTCAGATTTTCCTTTAAGCTTAAACTTCCGAAGATGTCATCATATTCCTTTGTAGTTTTCTCATCATCTTCCCAAAATTTAAAACCAGCCACTTGTAACTAGGCATAGAGAAATGTACTTCTTATCCGTTACTTATTTGGTGCTTTACACTTGCATGAAATGTGATTACTCTCTTTCTATACATTGTGTTATCTTATGCCTACGAACCTGGTTGAATTCTATGTCCAAAATCACGATTCACGTTGCATTTTCTCTCTGAAAAGTGAAAACTGCAGACCTTTTCTTTAAATGAAACTGTCCATTTCATTTCATCCTTGTGCTCTAGAAACTCCTTTTGCATACAAATATCGTACACTAGAAACTCATTTGGGATGGGAGGAATGACCATATGGGGCTGCCTTCTATCCTACCAAAACAGAACATGAGATGCTACTGCACTGCTGGTGTTCGGTAATGATATTGTATGTTCGCTGTAGGTTACTGGTTGCTATGATTGGTTGTAGTAGCTTAACTTACCCCTTTTGGTATTGTTCTTAAGTCGGTAATGCAAGTTTGCTGCTATGTGGGGTAAGAGAATTGAATCTCTAATTTTGAGATTGATAGTACTAACACTATGCTAGTTGAGCTATGCTCATTTTGGCACTACCTTTTGATATGTTCCGTAAGTTTCAATAAACAATAGCTAAAATATAACTCCCATCAATTAGAAGATGACCAATTTGTGAAGTTTACCGTCTTATTTGCTGATCTATGCATCAAGACAATCTACCACTGAAACAAATATTTCAGGTTTTAAACTAAAACAACTCAAATCATGGTTTTCTTTTTCAGGGAATTGTTCTTGAGATGCTCGCTGCAGTGGGCATAATCAAACAGGAACATGCCTGGTTTGATGTTGAACACATAAATGAAGCCTTACAAAATACTCTAGTTTGTGTGGAGATGGTTTTCTTTGCGATGATTCAGATTTCTGCATACAGTGCTACCCCTTACAAATCTCAATCTGCAGCAAAATCTAAACTAGAGAAGAAGGAACAGTGAGATGTCACTTGGTATGGTAACATCAATTCAAATGGAGTACTGAATAATAAATCGGCCATAATGGTAGGTAGGTTTCAAACTTTCATGGATGCTTTCTGCTCTTCAGCATCAATTATCTGTGAAATATTGAATGTTATATTTGGGAACTCTATTTTGCCTATTACCACGTTGCAGGCGACATTGTTGTCGAAATCGAGCTCTCTGGTATACAAACTTCCTTCACTTCTAGCTTCTATCTCTTTTCTTTCTGTGTCAATTTGCATCAGATCGTGTGGCTGACCAACCTGCTTATGTTGCCTGTTTTGTGCTTCTGTCTCGATATTTATAGCATAAACAGATCTTGTCTTGTTTGTGATGTTAGACAGAAATAATAATAATAAAAAAAGTCAACAATAGAAATGGGGATAACTTTCATGGTCTTCTATGAATATAAACATTCTGTTCGGTATTACTTTGCTTCCATTTTTCATCCCAACGAAGATTAGAAAGAAATATATCTAGATAGATATAGTATTTAGAGAATTGAATCCCTAACTTCGAAATCAATTGTACGAATTTTATGTTAATTGAACTATGTTCATTTTGACAATATGTATATGAATTAATATCCAATTCAAAGAATTGCAATGTCTACTTTAAAAAGGAGGTCAACAATACTTTGCTTGGTTAGGTTATGCATAGGTTGATATATTATGATGCCTAAGATTTTAGGATGAGTACCAAATGATTCGAACTAAAAATTAGTGTAGGATATAAGTTTCCTGAATATTTGTGCCACCTAAATGCAGCATCAAGCAATTTCATATTATAAAGAAATCCTAGTAACATATACTCATATTCTCCCATTTACCCATTTCATTCCATAAATCAAAGCCCTCTCGTTTTACCAATTAAACACTGATAAATGACAAGGCTTCAAACAAGAACGTTTGTACCCAAGTGAAGCATTGAAGATTTTGGTAGTTAAAGGTAAAACACTCAAGACGTTCAATGGTTGAGACCTCCTAATATTAGTATTACACCATGCACATAATTAAGATCATCGATAGGAGATGAAGGTGAATGAGGAACCAAAATAGGATAACCACACTGAAAGTTCATTTCACAACTTAACATTTAAGTATATTGATACAGGATCCTGTATACCACACCGAGGGCAACCGACAAAATCCTAGGAATCCTACATTCTGTAATTGTACTTGTATAGAGAAGTTAGCTGTACCAACCATTCACAAGCTACTATTAAATCACAGAGAAAGCCCAGCAAACAGCAACTCCAGTTCCTCTTCCTGTGATACAGTTCTCTGACAAAAGAAAATCAGAGAACACAATAGATATCAGATATCAGTTACCATCGTTCATCAAATTTCCCATTACTTGCGATTCTGGAAGCAATTTAAGCAACCATGAGAAAGTTTACGACTCGAATGCCAGAACTTCATGTTAAAATTATGATGTATATACTCTTTGGAACAAAACTAAGATCGTTTTGGTGGTGATGTTATTCAACACTAAATGAACTGAAAATGGACCGAGAGAATTGTGAAATTGAATTTAGGCTTTATATGAAGTAAAATATATCTGCATTTACCAATAAGAAAATAGGAAGGCAGAGAGTAAAAGTATAACAATTGCATAGCAATAGGGTCATCAATTGATCCCATCTCTTCATTAAAAAGAAAACTTACGATAAAAAGATGTGCTTCTAACTCTTTTTTGATGAATAACCAAGCTTGAGAGTAAATGAAAAAGTACAAGGGCGTAAAAAAGGGGAGCCAAACTATAAAAAGAGCCTCTTATCAAGAGAGATAAACCTAATGGATGATTAAAAGGACTTGGTCATCGAAGCACATAAGGACACATAATCTTATAGAGGGCAAAACATCATCTGGAGATCTCTCGAGCCCTCAAAAAGTTCTATTGTTCCTCACACCCCAAAACCAAGCAATCACACCATTAGGCATTAGCAATGAAATTATGTTAAAAATAACAATTTCCTTTTCAAACACAGCAATAAAAACAGCTCTATGTTAACTGCAATCCTTTCAGAATTTCCTTTTTGAATCATAACAGATGTGCAAACGAGAAGATTGGTATATCCTAATTAATTAAAGGAGTTAACGCTCTAAGAATCAAGCTTTAGAATCTTTATAATGAATCAATGTTAATACAAAAAGTCAGTTCCCTACTTATAACAAATACGATGACAAATTAATCAAGGAAACCCAAGAAGCACAAATACTTTAGTTTGGCTAGCACTTCTGTGTCCAAAATGCATCGGCCACTTAGACACTTCGACATTTGTTGGACATGTATCAATTACGTGCAAGTGCCATAGATGTGTTAGACACTAGTTGTACTAAATCAAAGTGGGTCCAACATTTGTCAGTGACGTATCAAACACTTATTATATATGCTAAATAGATACACACGACAAAATAATTATAAATTTTGAGAGTGCAACACATTAAATTAATTTTGATAATTATATAATAAACGTATAAGTTCATCAACTTCAAAATTTCTTAAATAAAAAATGATATATATTTTTCAAAAGGTATATTTTAATAAATATGTCCTTGTTGTGTCAATATTCTAAATTTTTAAAAAGGGTGATGCATCACTGTGTTTGTATCATGTTGAATCCATGTATTGTATCTGTGCTTTTTAGAAGAAAACTAATATTAATCCTATCCTAATCAATTTAAGGATTTGATCAAGATATCCCAAGTTACCCTACTCCTACTGCATCAATTATTAACACGAACTGATCAAATGATTGCTGCAGTTTCATGATACAAACCTGAATTGATAAAAGCTGCAGAATTTTGTTTAAAACCCGCAACCGATGAGTAGCATAGGTACTGTTAGAAGGAAGCCGTTGCACTCGTTTCATTTCTTCATGAACAGCTCCGGTCGCCTCTTTATGTTCCATTTGTTTCCAACCTCTTTTAGGTGAGACAGTGAATTTACCTTCCATTATCTGCCAATTGACCAGATAATCTTAGATACGGCCTTCGCAAAAAACCTATCCATCAAAACATACAAAGATAGTTTTGATATTAATATATAATTATATGTATATCACAATCTGCAAAGAAACTGTGTTTGCAGAACTAACAAATGCTACATTGGATCAAGATCATCTCCATCAAATAACCGCAGAAGATAACAAATTCCAAAATGCGAGTCAAATTATAATGCTGTTTTAACTTTAATCTCAATAACTAGAAAAGCACATACTTAATCTCTGATAATGAAAACCTTAACAAGTACTACAACTACCATCTAATTGAAAAGTTTAAGCTCAATCTTAGCCCCTTGATAATGAAAACCTTATCAAGAGTCAAATCATAACCCTGTTTAACTTTAATCTCAATACCTAGAAAAGCAAACACTTAATCCCTGATAATGAGAACTTTAACAAGTACTACAGCTACCGTCTAATTGAAAAGCTTAAACTCATTCTTAGCCCCTTGAACTTTCGCTCTCATATAACCTTTTGGCTTAATCCGTCGTATCGTAACGATTAAGTTCTTGTACTTTAAACAATGCAACGATTTGACTATTGACACAAAATGCTAGGGCAATTAATAAATACAAATGGATAGATAATCATCCTCAATATTGAACTACAGGAGCCGCCACAGATATTTAGTGAAAAATTTAACTCAAGAACTGAGTCGCTACAGGAACAGAAAAACTAAATTAAAGAAAATGATATCAGAAACCATAAATACAGCCAATTACATGTTTTGCTCTCATTCACTGAGAAATCTGCCCTACTGCCTCAGAATTATCATATACAGAAGGCTTCAAAGATGCAAGCTATTCCAGATTCATTCACTATTTGGTCTAAAAAAACACAAGAGAAAGAAACCGATTCCAGATTGAACTCAAGTAATACAACGTTCAGAATCAATATTCACCATTCTTCTGCGTCGAGAAAAAATAATTCTCGATCTCTTTCTCAGCAACCAAACAGAAAACTGTGGATTAACCTAAAGAAAATCAGAAAGAAAAAGAAAATCTCAAGAACTCACCGGTTTCGTTGTTGTGCTGCACAGCCTACAGCACCGGCGGCAGGGCAAAATCTCCGGGACAGCTACTGCAAAAGCAAAGCTCTAAACCAACGTCGTGCCAATGAAAGTGCGTCGTTTAATCGTTCCGATCTTTTTTTTTTTTCCTCTCCCCTTCTATATGTTTGGGTTAGTCGGTAATACTTATCGCGTTTGTCTAAACAATTCAATTTTAATAGTAATTACTATTTATTGATGATTAAAAAAATATTTTTCAAAACTAAACTAACAATTTAACCACTAAACTTTAATTTGTAATGATTTAGTTTATGTATCTTCAATTTTATAGTCCCTAAATTTTAGTATGTAATAATTTAGTCTTTGTACTTCTAAATTCATAATCATTAGTCCTTAATGTAAACATATTTATCAAAATTAAATGTCAATTTTTATATTTTATGATGTAGACTTTGTATTTTATAAAAATATTGAATCTCTAATTAGTTTTTTGGTTTATATATGTAAGAAATCTTATTAAATCTTAACTCTAATTTCTACAATAAAGATTAAATTGTTATAAAATTTTAAAATACAGGAATTAAATTATTAAATAGTAAAGTTTAGGAATTAAATTGTTCAAAATTAAAAGTTCAGAGACTAAATCGTTTTAAACCAAAGTTCAATGATTAAATTGTTACTTTTATGAAAGTTTAAAGACTAAAAGTAATTTTTAACCTTTGTTAATTCAAAATTGCACAATTTATTTTTCATACTATCCTAGTACATAATTTTTTTTTCATAATATAACGTTCAAATTGATTTAAGTCTCAATGATTTGAATTTTAGTCTGGTCCTTTGCAATTATGTAGGTTCCAATTCGACTTTTGTATGCGCACTGAAAAAAAAAAAGTTTTGATTTATATTTATTTGTTAAATTCTCCAAAGTTGATTTATATTTATTTTTTTTTAAAGTATTGTAATTAAAGTGTGTGGTGGGAGAATCGAATCAAGGTCAATAGTACGAACCCTAAACCCTAAACCCTATTTATTTATTTATTTGTTAAATTTCCCAAATGATTTGAGTGTAACATTTAATTTACAATAGGAGTTCGAGATAATTTCTCACTTAAGAAGAGTATCCCTATTTAGTTAAATCAAAGATATTTTTAGACGTTAAACTACTTTTCTTTAAAAACAAAAAATGAAAAAAAAAAATATTAGATCCGTTTGGTAACTATTTTATTATTATTATTATTATTATTTTGCTTTTGATTTTTGGAAATTAAATTTATTTTCTTTCCATTTCTTACCATAATTTGCATTTTTCTTAAATACAATGGTTGAATTTTTAGTCAAATATAAAAAAATAAATATAAATTTTTAAAAGCTACTCTTTCAGTTTTCAAATTTTGATTTGATTTTTTAAACTATTGGTAAAAGTAGATAATAAATGAAGAAATTTAGAGGTAGAAGTAATGTTTATAAACTTAATTTTTAAAAATAAAAAACAAAAATTCAAATGGTTACCAAACGGAACTAAATATTCAAATTCAAAAGAAAACTTAAATTATAGGTTGTCATAATTATCTACCAACATTCTAGACTAACAATGATTAAAAAAACAAAAATCTGCTTTAGAAATTCGACGAATCCAGTCTAGAAAATAATCCCATAACACATGAGAACATCTCCCAGGAAGTATCTAAGGAGCCACCTGATCTGCCACGTAATTTTATGATCTACCAATAAAGTATTACTCGATAAGATATATTTTATGGGTCAATAGTATGTTTCTACCAACATGTCGTTGAACTCAATTTTTTTAAAAGAAAATATTAGATCATAAAAATTAAAAATAAAACAAAACCAAACAAAACAAAACAACCTACCAAATTTATCTCAGTTAATTGAATTTGTTTGGACTAAAAAGGCAAATTCATTTGAAAGGATAGGGGGGTGATGTTGTTTTTGTGCTTTCAACCAGAACTTTTACAGAATTGGATTAATCAAATTCATTAATAATCCAAGAAACTTCTACATGTTATATGTTCTCTAGTTCCAAAGTTCACTAATAATTTGTATATGTTCAAAAGAATTTATTAGATATGCTAGCCCTACACTTTTAAAGTTGTATTTTATATGCTAACTTTTAATTTTAAGTTTAATAACTTATTATCTGATAAATTCCTCGACTTTCAATTTTGTGTCAAATTCATTTTTAAAAATTCATGAATTTAAGCACACAACTTTAATATTTCAAATTTTATATCTAATAGGTGTTTGTATATAAGCTTCTTTCCCTATTATTTTCCATTTGAGAGGAAACTTAAATGCATAAAACATTTTTTTTATGGAAACAATATAAACAAAACTAGACTAAGAGCAAAGAAAAAAATGAAATTACAAAAAAATGGAGGGAAAAGATTAAAAAAAAAAAGAAGCTTAAATTGAAGCATAACTAAACTAACATGAACGTGTACTATCAACCTCGAGGTCTAAGGTTCGATCCTCCACTCCACATATCAAAAGAAAGAAATAAATAAACTAATGCACCACCCCAAGAATATTTGGCCTAAGAGCACTTCATTAATGAACCCTATACTTATAGCTCATGGGTTAAGTTTGTGTAATTGGATTTTTGTTTTCTTCAACAAATGTAAGGTGTGGGAGATTGGAGTTTAACTAAAGACAACAAACCTACAGGGAAATATAGTATTAACAATATCATAATTTAGAAATGTCTTAGATTGATCAACGGTAGAATTGGTGACCAGTGGCCAACAACCATGACGGGGATCGTGGATAGGTGATCAATAATTAAGACAATCGTTTAGGCGGAGAGGAGCTATCGTATAGGCTCTCGAAATGCTTAAGCGATCTCTTACTTTTCACCAGCGTGATCTCTTGATTTCTTTTTGGATGAGCGATTCAAAATGAAAACTCTTTTCATTTTAATTCATCGGTTACAATAACCGACGCTACCCCACTAACCCACGTCCAAACGTGATTTTTGGCTTAATTATCTTATAATTAACCAATTAAAATATTAATAAATATAATCATATTATATTTTTAACCTATAGTTTGATATCACATATTTACTATAGTATTTTCTCCTCTACTTGATATAAATCATATTTATATCTAATTTCCTCCAAAAAAAAATGTATCTCATACATTTAGCTAATTATATCATATATAATTAACCAGTCCAATTATATAATATGCAATCAAACTTTCTCTTGTCAATTTGAACATTTCAAATTAACTCAAACACTGGTTCTCGACTTTATCCAAGCTACCCAGGGGACCTAATGGACCTGTGGTTCGAAGCTCCAACGGTCCGTGAATAGTTTACTAAACTTTTTAGCCACGAGATCCACCTTCCGTTAACTGTCAGGCATTCCACTAAAGACCAACAGCTGAACTCTTCTACAGATATATTTATGTGTCCATCGGATATAATCGAGAGTACGATGACTCTTCATAGATGCTCCTAAGTACAACTGGGCCAAATTGCCCTTTTTCCTCTATAGTTACATCTCACTCCTTAAGTACCACCGATTTCTCTAATGAACAGTACAACATAGTCCAACTATGTGTGAACACCTCTCGGGCCAAGAGAAGGTGTGTGGCGCCACATCGTTCAAGCCCCAGAATCAGCTCTTAAGGGAGCTATCTATCTACTTACCCCTGCCTCAAGAAATGAGTGAATTCCATCTTGTGTAGTTGAGTTCCCAGTTCCCAAATCAGACGAATCACCAAAATGGTAGGTTTGAATCGGCGACCTGGCACTCTCACCCATACAAATCAAAGAACCGCCCTCAATGGCAGGAGTTCCCAACTCACTCAGGATTGAGGTCATGTTACTATGACCATCCTAGTGAAGTGAAGTCTCTGTCATGAACGATGTTATATAACGAGACGTTAACACTTCGTGGTCAGGTCTTATACAAACTATTTGTATAAGACGCCCCCGCTCGCATGTTCCCAACACGAATGATCAGGATCAGACCATCTGTGACAAGTCACAACATTTGTGACCATTCCACAAAGCGGGCCGCATCCGTAGCGTTACCAGGATAAGGTTTCCCTCTTATATCCATATACTACAGACCATTTTGGTTATCACTTAAGACATGATCCACTTGTATGTTACCACGTACATGCTTGAGTCATATCAGATAACCAAGAATTTTATGTTTATTGGTTTGTGGTAAAGCAAATAAAAGAAGCAACTGAGCAAAAATACAAGACGTAAAGTAAATATCATATATTAACAACACATGCGTTCGTACAAGCTATTTACAAACTACAGGACATCAACCCCAACATAAGGTTGGGTACCTTATTCTGGTAAAACTATTGGATGCGGCCTACTCTGTAGTTGCTACAAGTTATTGTAAAGATACTAGAAACGAAATGATCCAAATTCGTTCATATATTGACATGGGGAGTGGGGGTATCCTACGCAATGAGTTTACATAAGATCGGATAAAGAAATAAGTCACTCTTACTTTATAATGTTGTTTACTATTTAAGACTGACTATTTCGCTTAGATGACCTAGGTAACTCGATTTTAATCTTGAGCTAACTATGAACTCCTGTCTATTCATGATTATCCTTAGATTTGCATGGGTGAGGATTGGCTCAATAGCGCCAGCTCAATAAGCCTCATGTTTCAGGGGTAACACCGGGTAGATACCTGGAGACATAGAGTGCAAGACGAAATTCATGCCTACCTGATTTAGGGATAGGAGAAAGGTTGTTTTCTTAAGTAACTGAATTCAGGTCTTGAACAAGGGGCCCCACTTTCTCACTGGCTTGAGAGGGATTCGGTTTAGTGATTAGATCATAAACCAATTGTTCATTAGAGAATCAGTAGGAACTTAAGGAACAAGACATAATATCGAGGGTAAAACAACATATTGACTCAGACGTCATTACAAACAACTTATGAAGAGTCGACTTACTGGTTATGGTTAAATCATGTGGACACAAATATATCTACAGTGAGGAGAGTGAAGGAACTCTTAAACAAGAGTGCCCATGACCGGAAGCGGATCTTTTCGATTTCATTGTGACAAAATTACCACACATACATTCTAACATACATATATGCATTGTAACACTAATTACTAGCATGCTTTAACAAATAAATATAAAATACCGAGAGAAACGTACCAGTTGAAGACTTTCTTCAATCAAACTCAGTCCAGCGGAAGCGAACTTCTCTACGCTTCCTATCGTCCATCAAACAATCGCCTACCAGCACCACGGTCGTTTACACGATCAGCAACGCACGAACCAACAACAATCGGGGACAACACCACCACTCGAAGTCCTCAGTATTATTGGAGTGAGAATCAAAAGGGTGGCCTTTGATGGAATTGGTAGAGGGAAGGAGGAAAAGACGATCGTGTAGTACGAACAAGCAAGTGGGAGATAGTAGAAGACTATCGTATAGTCGGGTGCTTGTCGTTTAGAAAAAGGTACACGATCGTATAGGTTTAGCTAAGCGATCGTTTAGTTCTACTCGGCATGCTAAGCGATCATGTAGAAAATGTAAGTGATCGTTTAGAAATCGCGGGTGATCGTTTAGTGCATGGGTGTGCGATCGTTTAGGCAGACGGGCACTATCGTATAGGCTCTCAACGCTAAGCGATCGTATAGATTCACATCATGAGCGATTTTTCTTGCGTTCTTTTTCGTCTCTTGCAAAATGAAAACAATTTTCATTTTATTCTTCAGTTACAAGAACTGAATTCAAACTTCCCACTTTTGCACAATTCTGGAGGAATACTCGGCCAATTATCTCATAACCATTAATTAAATAATGAATATAACCTATAGTTTGATGTCATATATCTACTATAGTGTTTTCTCCTCTACTTGATATAAATCATATTTATATCTAATTTCCTCCAAAAAAAAATGTATCTCATACATTAGCTAGTTATATCATATATAATTAACCAGTCCAATTATATCATATATAATCGAACTTCCTCTTGTCAATTTGAACATTTCAAATTAACCAAAACACTGGTTCTCGACTTTATCCAAGCTACCCAGGGGACCTAATGAACCTGTGGTTCGAAGCTCTAACGGTCCGTGAATAGCTGACTAAACTCTTTAGCCACGAGATCCACCATCCGTTAACTGGCAGGCATTCCACTAAAGACCGACAGCTAAACTTTTCTTACCACATCAGACAGGAGTGAATTCCATCTTGTGTAGCCGAGTTCTCAGCTCCCAAATCAGACGAATCCTCAAAGTGGTAGGTTTGAATCGGCGACCTGGCCACTCACACCCATACAAATCAAAGGACCGCCCTCAATGGCAAAAGTTCCCAACTCACTCAAGATTGAAGTCATGTTACCTATGGTCATCCTAGTGAAGTGAAGTCTCTGTCATGAACGGTGTTATATAACGAGACGTTAACAGTCCGTGGTCAGGTCTTATATAAACTCTTTGTATAGGAGTTCTCGCTCATATGTCCCCTATATGAATGATCACGATCAGACCATTTGTGATAAGTCACAACACTTGTAACTATTCCACAAAGCGGGTCGCATCCGTAGCGTTACTAGGATAAGGTTTTCCTTCTATATCCATATACTATAAACCATTTTGGTTATCACTTAAGACATGATCCACTTGTATATCACCACATACATGCTTAAGTTACATACAGACAACCAGGGATTCTAAGTTTATTGGTTTGTGGTAAAGCAAATAAAACATTCAACTGAGCAAAATCAAGAAGTGAAGTAAAATATCATATATTATATATCATAAACATTCGTACAAACTTTTTACAAACTATAGGACACGAGACTTTAGGGCATCTTGAAACCCTCTTCAATTTTCTAAAATAGAATGCTTTAGAACTCAAATTAAATGTAATTAGAGTGCTTATTAATTATGTTTGCTTCCGTTGCATGCTTGTGTGTTCCATCACTATTTAGTTTGCAAACCTTTTGCTCCTGACCATGTTCAATGAACCCTTATGGTTGGACCATATATATACTCTCTTCAATATTGCCATTTAGGAAGACAATCTTGATATTCATTTGCCAAATTTCATAATTATAAAAAGTGCAGGGAGACAAGAGTATCCTTATTGATTTAATCATAGTAACAGGTGAGAAGGTTTCTTCATAGTCTACCCCCTCAACCTGGGTATAACCCTTTGCTACTAACCGGGTTTTATAGGTCTATACCTTCCCCTTATGGTCTCTTTTATGCTTTTAGATCCACTTATAACCGATAGTAAAGGAAATCTTATCAAAGAGAACCCATGAGTGGAAGCACGATCGATCCAAATTCATTGTGATAAAATTACAAGCATTCACAAACATACAAACCAGTTATGCATCTTCTAACAAATTATGGCATGCTTTAGTAAATAAATACAAAAGGAACGAGAGACATACCTTTGAAGGACCCTTCTTCTAAAGACCTTTCGCTCTCGTGAAGACTTAGACCAATAACCTCTCACTATCGCTACGATCGTCTACCTAATCGTCTGGTCAATCACGAACAAGTAACCTCTCGGACACCACCACTTAGTAACCTTGGTATTCTTGGAGTGAGAATCTAGGAGGTGTGGGCTCTATGGATTTGGTAGAGGGAAAGAGGAAACAATGATTGAACTATACGACCAAGCAAGTGGAAGAGTATACTGTCTATCATATAGACTTTATGATTGATCGTTTAGTAAAACTCAGCAGGTACACGATCGTTTAGGAAAAAATAGGTTTGATCGTTTACACGATTGTTTAGTGAAACTCACTTGCCACGTGATCGTTTAGTAAAACTTTACACGATCGTTTAGTCAAACTCTCTTTCCACGTGATCGTTTAATAAAACCTTACACAATTGTTTAGAAAAAGACGCGTGTACACGATCGTTTAGAAAAACACTTCAAGGTTATCGTGTAGTCTCTCGTGAGCTAAACGATTAAAAGTGTACTTTATGAAGCGATGCTTTAAAAAATGAAAACATTTTTCATTTTATCCTTCAGTGATGAAAACTGAACATAACCTCCCACTTTCTTGCACGGTTAAAGGAGAAATTGCCTACAATTATCGTATAATTGTTTTAATTATAAATAAATATAATAACTAACTTATCATATTATATTTATAACCTATAGTTTTAATATCACATCATATGTAACATTTAAACCATAGTTCTTTTCTCCTTTACTTAATATAAATCATATTTATATTAAATTCCTGCAATTAATGTATCTCATACATCATATCAACTATATCACATATAATTGAACCAATTTAATTATATCATATATAATAAAACTTCCTCTTGTCAATTTGTACACTTCAAACTGACCCAAAAACTGATTCTCACCTTGAATCCATTGAGCTACCAAGGGGACCTTATGGACTTGTAGCTTAAAGCTCCAACGGTATGTGAATAGCTGACTAAACTCTTTAGTCACGAGATCCACCATCCACTAACTGTCGGACACTCCACTAAAGACCGATAACTGCACTCTTTTCACTACAGAAATATTTCTGTGTCCATCGGATATAACCTGTCAACAGTACGACAACCATTCACAGATCGCTTGTAAGCACAGCTAGGCCAATTTACCATTTTGCCCTTATAGTTACATCTAAATCCTTAAGTACCACTGATCCCTCTAATAAACAATACATCATAGTCCTACTATGAGTGGACACCTCTCAGGCCTTGAGAAGGTGTGTTGCGCCACATCGTTCAAGCCCCAGAATCAACCCTTAAGGGAGCAATCTATCTACTTACCCCTGCTTCGGGGAAGAAGTGAATTCTATTTTGTGTAAATGAGTTCCCAACTCCCCAATCAAATGAATCCCCAAACTGGTAGGTTTAAGTTGGCAATCTGGCCACTCGCATCCATGCAAATCAAAGGATCGCTTTCATAGGCAGGAGTTCCTAACTCACTCAGGATTAAGGTCATGTTATCTATGGTCATCCTAGTGAAATGAAAGTCCCTGTCATGAACGACATTATATAATGAGACGAATCCCCCGCTTGCATGTCTCCACGTGAATTATCAGGATCAGACCATATGTAGCACATCACAACACTTGTAACTATCTACAAAGTGGGTCGTATCTGTAGCGTCACAAGGATAAGGTTTCCCTCCTTTATCCACATAGTACAGACCATTTAGGTTATCATTTAAGACATGATCTACTTGTATGTCTCCACATACGTGCTTAAGTTACAACAACAATCAGGGATCTTAATTTATTGATTTATGGTAAATGCAAATAAAATATCTCATATTTCATAAACAACAGTGAAGAAAATATCTCATATTATTACATCACAAGCATTTGTTCATACATATGTTTACAAACTACAGGACTCTACGAGAGTTTAGGGCATCAACCCCAACAATCTCCCACTTGTCCTAAAACGAGTGGGTGTACAAGATAACAACAAGTACAAAACAATAAACTAGGGCACTAAGGCCCAATACAAAAAATATCCCACTTGCCCTAGTTCAGTCGCGGGCGGTCCTGCAGACCTATGCTCTAATGGTGACCCTAAAAAACATAGCCGTGAGAGCTTTCGTAAACGGGTCAGCAACGTTGTGCTCTGAATTAATCTTCATGACTATCACGTCCCCTCGTTGCACTATCTTGCGGATGAGATGATACTTTCGCTCTATATGTTTGTCGCGCTTGTGACTCCTAGGCTTCTTGGAGTTCACCACAGCACCACTATTATCACAATAAAGGGTGATAGGCCTAGATATATCTGGAACAACTTCCAGATCAGTCTGGAACTTCCGAAGCCAAACGACTTTCTTAGCAATTTCACAAGCCATTACATACTCGGCTTCCATAGTGGAGTCAGGGATGCACCCCTGCTTAGTGCTTCGCCATACTACAACTCCTCCGTTAAGAGTGAACACTAAGCCTGAAGTGGATTTTCGAGAATCATTATCAGTCTAAAAGTCAGAGTCCATATATTCAGTAAGGATTAAATCCTTAGATCCATACACGAGCATGTAGTCCCTCATTCTCCAAAGATACTTGAGGATGTTCTTGACGACGATCCAGTGACCCTATCCTGGATTAGACTGATATCTATTGACTATCCCCAAAACGTAGCAGATGTTTAGTCTAGTACACAACATCGCATACATCAAACTGCCAACGGCAGATGCATAGGGGACCCGTCTCATCTTCTTAACTTCTTGAGGTGTCTTAGGACACATTTCCTTAGACAATATAACTCCATGTCGAAAAGGCAGTAGGCCCTTTTTGGAGTTCTGCGTCGAGTACTTGAGCAACATCTTGTCAATGTACGATGCTTGAGACAACGCTAACACTTTGTTCTTCCGATCCCAAAAGATCTGAATACCAAAAACAAACTGAGCCTCTCCCAAATCTTTCATTTGGAATTGGGACGCTAGCCAGTTTCTAACTGATGTCAGTAAACCTACATCATTCCCAATGAGTAGGATATCATCTATATATTGAAGGAACTCTTATACAAGAGTACCTATGAGTGGAAGCGGATCTTTCCAATTCATTGTGACAGAATTTCCACATATACATTCAAACGTACAAATATGCATTGATAACACTAAATTACTGGCATGCTTAAAGGATAAATAAATAAAAGAGACCGAGAGAACATACCAGTTGAAGAATTTTCTTCACAAAACTCACTATCTTCGTGAATGAATTCCTCTCGCTCTTGTTAATTTAGCAAGTAATTGTCCAACAACACCTTGGTCGTTTACACGAATAGCTTCATACAAACAACAGGAAATAGGAACGATACCACCACTCAGAGCCCTTAGTATTCTCTGAGTGAGCTTTGATGGAATTGGTAGAGGGGAAGAGGAAAGGCTATCGTGTATTAAGATCAAGCAAGTGGGAGAATGGAAAAACTATCATATAGTTGACTGCTTGATCATCTAGTGTGGGGTACATGATCATGTAGTAAAAGCTAAGCAATCATCTATACGATCGTTTAGTTATGCTCAGGCGCTAAGCGATCGTGTATGAAAAGGTAAGCGATCGTTTAGGAAAAGGCGCGCGGGTGTGCGATCGTTTAGTGAACGGTAAGTGCTATCGTATAGGCTCTCAAACACTAAGCGATAGAAAGCTTATTACACCATGAGCGATTATGCGTATTTTTTTCGCAAAATGAAAACCTTTTTCATTTTATTCTTCAGTTACTAGAACTAAATTGAACTTCCCACTAATGCACGAATTCAGAGAAAACGCCGGCCAATTATCTCATAACCGTCCAATTATTAAAATAAAAAATATAATCATATTATATTCATAACCTATAGTTTGATATCATATATCAACTATAGTGTTTTCTCCTCTACTTGATATAAATCATATTTATATCCAATTTCCTCCAAAATAATGTATCTCATACATTTAGTCAATCATATCATATATAATTAACCAGTTTAATTATATCATATATAATCGAACTCCCTCTTGTCAATTTGAACGTTTCAAACTGACCCAAAAACTGATTCTCAACTTGTATCCAAGATACCAAGGGGACTTTATGGACCTATGGATCGAAGTTCCAATGGTATGTAAATAGCTGACTAAACTCTTTAGCCACGAGATCCATCATCCATTAACTGCCAGACATTCCACTAAAGACCGACAATTGGACTCTTCTTATCATAGATATATTTCTGTGTCCATCGGATATAACCAATCATGAGTATGATAACCTTTCACAGATGCTCATAAATACAATTGGGCCAATTTACCATTTTGCCCCTATAGTTACATCTCACTCTTTAAGTACCACTGGTCTCTCTAATGAACAATACATCATAGTCCAACTATGTGTGAACATCTCTCGGGCCATGAGAAGGTGTGTGGCGCCACATAGTTCAACTCCTGGAATCAGCCCTTAAGCGAGCTATCTATGTACTTGCCCCTGCTTTGGGGAATGAGTGAATTCCATCTTGTGTAGCTGAGTTCCCAACTCCCAAATCAGACGAATCCCCAAAGTGATAGGTTTGAGTCGGTGGCCTGGCCACTCACACCCATGCAAATCAAAGAACTGCCCTCAATGGCAGGAGTTCCCAACTCATTCAGGATTGAGGTCATGTTACCTATGATCATCCTAGTGAAGTAAAGTCTCTGTCATGAATGGTGTTATATAACGAGACGTTAACACTTCGTGGTCAGGTCTTATACAAACTCTTTGTACAGGACACTCCCGCTCACATGTCCCCTATACGAATGATGAGGATCGGACCATCTGTGACAAGTCACAACACTTGTAACTATTTCACAAAGCGAGCTGCATCCGTAGCGTTACCTGGATAAGGTTTCCCTCCTATATCCATATACTACAAATCATTTTGGTTATCACTTAAGACATGATCCACATACATGCTTAAGTTACATAAAGACAACCAAGGATTTTAGTTTATTGGTTTGTGGTAAAGAAAATAAAACATCCAAATGAGCATAATTAAGAAGTGAAGTAAATATCATATATTATACATCACAAACGTTCGTACAAACTGTAGAACACGAGACTTTAGGGCATCAACCCCAACAATCTCCCACATTTCCTAAAGCGGAGTGAGGTGTACAAAAAAAACAAGTATAAAACAATAAACTAGGGCATTAAGGCCCAGTACAATAAAATCTCCCACTTGCCCTAGTCCAACCGCGGGTGGTCCCGTAGACCCACGCTCTAAAGGTGACCCTCAAACACTGTAGTCGTAAGAGCCTTCATAAACGGGTCAGCAACATTGTGCTTCGAAGCGATCTTCGTGACGATCACATCCCCTCGATGAACTATTTTGTGGATTAGGTGATACTTTCGCTCTATGTGTTTGTTGCACCTGTGACTCCTAGGCTCCTTGGAGTTCGCCACAGCACCACTATTGTCACAATAGAAGATGATTGTCCTAGACATATCTGGAATAACTTCCAGTTCTGTCAAGAACTTCCTGAGCCAGACGACCTTCTTAGCAGCTTCGCAAGCCATTACATACTCCGCCTCCATATTGGAGTCATAGATGCACCCCTGTTTAGTGCTTTGTCATACTACAACTCCTCCGTTAAGAGTAAAGACTGACCCTGAAGTGGACTTGCGAGAGTCCTTATCAGTCTAAAAGTCAGAATCCAGTAAGGATTAAATCCCAAGATCCATACACGAGCATGTAGTCCTTCGTTCTCTGAAGATACTTGAGGATATTCTTCACTGCAGTCCAGTGACCTTGGCCTGGGTTAGACTGATACCTACTGACTATTCTCACAGCGTAGCAGATGTCTGGCCTAGTGCAGAACATCGCATACATCGGACTACCAACGACAGATGCATATGGGAGCCGTCTCATTTCCTTAAATTCTTGAGGCGTCTTAAAACACATGTCCTTAGACAAAGTGACTCCATGCCTGAATGGTAGTAGGCCCCTTTTGGAGTCTTGGATCGAGTACTTGAACAACATCTTATCAATGTACGATTCTTGAGACAACGCTAGCACTTTATTCTTACGATCCCGAAAGATCTGTATACCCAGAACAAACTGAGCCTCTCCCAAATCTTTCATTTAGAATTGGGTCGCTAGCCAGTTCTTAACTTCAGTCAGTAGACCTACATCAGTCCCAATGAGTAGTATATTGTCTACATACAACACTAAGAAAACTACTGAAGCATTGACAATCTTCTTATAGACACAAGGTTCATCAACGTTTTGGTCAAAGCCATACGATTTGATCAAGTATCAAACCAAATGTTTCAAGATCGAGACATCTGTTTCAGACCAAAATGGACCAATTTAGTTTGCAAACTTTTTTCTCTTGACCTTGGGTAATGAATCCCTCGAGTTGCACCATGTAAATGGTCTCCTCAAGATAGCCATTTAGAAAGGTCGTCTTGACGTCCATTTGTTAGATCTCATAATTATAATAAGTTGCAATGGACAAGAGGATGCAGATCGACTTTAACATGGCAACAGACGAGAAAGTCTCCTCATAGTCGACTCCCTCTACTTGGGTATAACCCTTTGCCACAAGTCGAGCCTTGAAGGTTTGCACCTTCCCATTAGTATCCTGTTTGCAGTTATAGATCCATTTACAACCTATAGGTCTTACCCAATCAGGCTGATCTACAAGATCCCATTCTGAGTTGAAGTACATCGACTCCATCTCGAGATTCATGGCTTTGACCCATTCATCCAGTCTACATCCTCCATTGCCTTCTGATAAGACAACGGATCCTCAATGTCGCCATCTGCTACCATAGCAAGGATTTTCGTGAAATCCAGATAATGAACGGGTGGGTTCGCAACCCTCCCACTGCGTCGAGGTTCTCTCAAGTCTTGAGGTGGAACCGACTTACTAGATGAACTATCATCAACAACTCTTGCTGATGAAGTAGGCCCTTCAACAACTCTTATTGAAGTTTCAGTAGTTTCGTTGGAAAGCTCACGTAACATGACTTTACTACGTGGACTGTGCTCCCTAATATGATCCTCCTCTAGGAAAATAGCGTTCGTAGAAACAAACACCCTATTTTCCGATGGATAATAAAAAAAAACCCCTCATGTACCTTTGGAATAGCCTACAAAGAGACATAATCTTTGGGATAGCCTACTAAACATAACCTCCCATTTTCACGTACGGTTAAATGAGAAACTGCCTACAATTATCGTATAATTGTTTTAATTATAAATAAATATAATAACTAACTTATCATATTATATTTATAACCTATAGTTTTAATATCACATCATATATAACATTTAAACTATACTTCTTTTCTTCTTTACTTAATATAAATCATATTTATATCAAATTCCTCCAATTAATGTATCTTATACATCATATCAACTATATCACATATAATTGAACCAGTTTAATTATATCATATATAATCAAACTTCCTCTTGTCAATTTGAACACTTTAAATTGACCCAAAAACTAATTCTCAACTTGAATCCATTGAGTTACTAAGGGGACCTTATGAACTTATAGCTTGAAGCTCCAACGGTACGTGAATAGTTGACTAAACTCTTTAGTCACGAGATCCACCATCCATTAACTGTCGAACATTCCACTAAAGACCGACAACTGCACTCTTCTCACTACAGAAATATTTCTGTGTCCATCGGATATAACCAGTCAACAATACGATAACCCTTCACAGATCGCTCGTAAGTACAGTTGGACTAATTTACCATTTTGCCCCTGTAGTTACATTTAACTTCTTAAGTACCACTGATTCCTTTAATGAACAATACATCATAGTCCTACTATGAGTGGACACCTCTCGAGCCTTGAGAAGGTGTGTGGCGCCACATCGTTCAAGTCCTGGAATCAGCCCTTAAGGGAGCAATCTATTTACTTACCCCTGCTTCAGGGAAGGAGTGGATTCCATTTTATGTAGCTAAGTTCCAGCTCCCCAATCAGACGAATCTAAAATTTTAAAAAACTAAAAGTATATCTTTCTTTAAAATAAAAAAAAATGCATATATTTATCTTTCAATTTTTATTCTATTTTTTGGTATATATATATATATAAAGTTAAAAGCACATTTGAAAGTAGCCATATAGTTAATGAATTTTAGTTTGTAAATAATTTATTCTATCTACTTTTAATTTTGAACATTTTAGTCGTCAGTAATAATTTAGTCTCGATTTTAAATTATGATAAATAAATATAGTTAAGATTTAATAAAATTTCTTATAAATTTCAAACTACAATGACTAAATTAAAACTATACCGTTATATAATAATTGATAACACTTAATTTTGATGAAATATTTCATGCTACAATTAAATTGTTATAAATTTTAAAGTACAGTGACTAAATTGTTGTTACTAAAATTCAAAAACTAAGACTTTGTTTGGTAATTATATCATTTTTTTTTTTTTGAAAATTACTTATTTTCTCTCCATTTTTAAAATATCGGACATCTATCTTTAGTATCTTTTAAATGGGGCCTTTAATCATTACTATATTAAAAGGGCAAAATGAGGAGAATCTTTAACTCCCCATCTTGTCCTTTTTTAAAATTCATATTTTGACTTTTTGCCATTTTTTCCTTAATTTTATTTTTTCTCTTCACGTAAAATGTTTTTTAAGCCTCACTCTTTGCTTTTCACGTAACTGCTTTTTAAAATCTCATGCCCCTTCATTTTAAACCCTTTCAAGCATAACACCAATTCTTCCTAACACAATAACAACTTTTTAAGAAAGAAAAGTTTCACAAAATTAGTTTGTTTCAATTTCTTCGTTAAAAATCATCGGATCCCAAAAACAATATCCAAGATTTCAAAAGGTTAGTGATTTGCTCATGCCTCTAAATTTTATTTTGACTTCATTTTTAGTTTGATGAGAATTGGTGATTAATGGTGGAATTGTTATTTTTTTCTTCTTTATTTTGTTTCCCTGTATTCAATGGCATTTTGATTAATTTTATTACGTTTTATAAATATTTGATTAAGTGTAATTTTAGCAAATATTTATCATACTCTATTTAAAATTTTAAGTTATAGGTTGAATAGATACAAATATAATTGGTGCATTTGAAACAACTAAGGTGTGGTCTTATGAAAACATTATAATAAATTATTTAATAATCTAACTTTTAAAAGGTTATGGAAATTAAAACAAGACTATATATACATGCCACAAATCCACTATTTCTTACAAAATTTCATGTGTATTGGATTGTGTTTCTTGACTAGTAATACAAAACGAGGCCCAATTGTTATCAATTTAAATGCATACTAAATTATTACCATCTATAAATCAAAGACCGAATTGTTTCTTAGAAAGTTTAAGGATCAAAAACATGTTTTCTTACCAACAAAAAATCCTAATTTTTATTGGACGTTTAATGTCAAAATAAATCAAGCTTCTAACTTTTACTCAAAGTTGATTTCAAGTGTTTTACTCAAATTATTTTTTTATCTCAAATTCATTAGCGTTTTTTTTCTTTTTACCATATGTGAAGTAACCGAATCAAAACTCTGACTTAAAAGTCAACAGTATAAACTTTATGTTAATTAAATTATGCTCATTTTAATGTCATTTTGAGTGATTGTCAAAATACTATAAATTTTATCTAAATGTTTAAATTTTTCCACTTAAAAATCAATCCAAAGACACTCTAAATTATCTTTAATTAAAATTGAAATAGGAACACTCTTTTAGTACAAATATAAACAACTTTTGAGGGAAATATTTGAGCCAAAATGCGTGCCACGTGGATATCACATGGCTCCACTTTGTCAATGTCACCTAGTGGCTAGTGGTGGTTACGTCAATTTTCCATCATCTTATTTAAGTCAAATTTCAATTGATTGTGGATTCAAATAGTTTTTTTCCCCCTTTTTTTTATTTGACCAACTATGTTAAAATAGGTTTGATTAATGTTAGTGTGCCATTATATATATTATTAATGTAGTGTTTACTAGCAAATACAATTATAGGGAGGGAGATTCCCAAATTCAAAAGGTTTTTTTTAAACTCAACAATATATAAAGTGGACGATGAAATCATATACATATTTTATATTTTTAATTGCTAATAATACATAGTTTAAATAATTTTTAAGATTTCTATTTATACGAATAAATTTTTTTATCTACACTATTAATTTTTTATGAGCAAGGCTTAGTTAGAAATTATTGTAATGGAAGAAATAATGGTTAACATGCTTTTGAAATAGAAATAGTTGACCTATGAGATTAAGTAGTGTTATAAATATTTGCTAAATTACACTTAATCAAATTGTTGGAGTTTAGCTATGATGACTAAAATATGGATAACATTTCAATTATGCAGGTTGTGTTAATATATAATTTCAATTTTTTTTATAAGACAATGATGCAAAATTCTATATAATTTAAATTACCAATTATATTTTGTTCACTTAAAATTATTTGATAAAATATTGAAAAAAAAATTGTGTCAAAATCTAATTTAAAATACTTCAAATTAAAAATTCAAAAAAAAAAGTTGAAGAAGAAAATCTAGACAGGATTATTATTTTTTTAAAAAAATAAAAAAAACTAGATATGATTAAACACATGCATGGCTATGCTTGCCTGAAAATATATAGGCAGTTTCCATGCCTTTTCCTCCAAAGACTTGAAATTTCAAATTTGTAAATCTCAATCCTTTTGACTTACTGATCATTCAATTTTGAGTTATTTTCAAATAAAAATAAATAAGTTAATTTATTTATAAATATAGTAAAATATTATTATCTATTAATGATAGACTGCGACAAATAATAGATGTCTATTGCGGTCTATTACGGTCTATATATTATTGATAGATAGTAACATTTTACTATATTTGAAAATATTTTCAGCCGTTTAACTTTTAAAACAAATACCTTTCAATTTTCTTAAAGAAAATAATTAAGCATGCTTAGGAATTGAACCAGCTAATTACACAATTTTTTTTTTGATAAAACATATATTACCAAGATATGAAATCTTTAGGATTGTTTTTAAATATAGAAAAATAAACCAAAATATTTACAAGATATAGCAAAATTTTAGAACTATCAATGATAGACACTGATAGACTTCTATCAGTGATATTGATAGATACTGATAAAAATCTATAAGTGTCTATCAACGTCTATCATAGATAGTTCTAAAATTTTGCTATATTTTGTAAATATTTTCAACCGTTTTACCATTTGAAATAATTTTTCAAATTCTTTAAATATATATAAAGAAATTAAGGTGAAAATCAATTTAAACTCAATTTAAACTCCTACTACTATATCTAATGGTTTAAGTCATAAACTTTTATAAGTTAAAAATATCCTATTTGGTAACCTTTGGTTTTTAATTTTTGAAAATTAAGTCTATAAACACATTCTTCACCTCTAAATTTCTTGTTAATATCTACTTTTACCATTGTTTTCACTTAAAACATATACAAATCATAGAAAAAAATTAAGAGGAAATAGGTTCAATATTAAAAAACCAAAGGATTATCCAGGCCTCATTATTTTATACTCTAAACTATTGAATCAATTTATGTAGTTATTTTGAATCAATCCTATTTAAAACTAGCTCAAAAGTAAATTACCTAAACAATTTGTTTTCTTCCTCGCATAAATATTCCTAAATACTTGGAGAAAAAAATAGAGAAAAACGAGATGTGAAAAGCCACTCAAATTTAATGAAAATTCCCTATATTGATCTATTGACAATTTAATGAAAATTCGCTGTATTAATCTATCGATTATTCCTGTATTTTTCTCTAATTTATATTAATCTTCACATTTAATGAATACAATTGAGAAAGTTATACATCAATCATTTTGAAACAAAATTCACTCCTAAAATTTTAGAGTTTAAATATTAAGTTGGAGAGTTGGAGAGTTTGATTGATACAACACTCAAAATTTAGGATATAATTTGACCTTTTTTCCCCCAAGAATTGGCATTAGTTATATGAAATATATGATAGAAAGAATTGTTAGATGTTTGGGTAGCTAAAAACTTGTATCATGTATTTATATATACACACATCTCACGATGACTTGCTAAAAAGACATATAAGGAGGTGTTTGGGGTAAGAAGTGGAATAAAGAGGAGTAACAAGTATCTCATGAGACTTGAACGATATGTAGTGGACATATAGTTGGGTCATGTTTCAAGTAATAACCTAAATGGTCAACAGTATATGGATTAATGTCTGGTGCTATTTGTAGGAAAAGGGAGAGGAAAAATGGACTCGTCTTTTTCTATGCGTTAATCTCTATGCATCGATGGTCATGCGTTGGACTGAAAAATATGCAGTATGCGTTAAGCGCGTATGCAATGACCATGCGTTCCTGCCACAAGTTTTCTTGCTTTCTCGCTAAGTATAACGAGAGCGCAAGTTTCTCGGGATGATCCGAGGTCGAACATAGGGACTTATAACTCAATAATGTTTGTGAAGTAATGTGTTTGAGGCGATGAATAAAAGTAAAAAGACATAAGTTAATGGATTATGCACTACTCCTACTCCTAACTAAACTGATTGAACAATGGAAGTTTAACTATGAGAATTGGTAGATATGTGGCAACTGTTAACACATAATAATGTGACTACATTATATTTGGTCACTTGAGTAATCCCAGCTCACCACACTAACGCATCGCACACCTCTCGGTGGCCAGCCGCATGCTTATATCTTTATAATACATGGTTGCGTCGAGTATAAGATCGTTCCTATATCTAGAAACAATGCTTACTTTGCTTTAGTGTGTTCCACTACTTACCTTCTCGGGCAGTTGATTGTAGCTAATTAGCTCATAGAGAAGCATTGCGACAGCCTCACACCAAGCAAAGAGGATTAACTCACTATACTCGTGTAACGCACACCTCTCGGTGGTTTGCTATATGCATCATATCTCTATGCCGCATGACTGCGACTTGTCTTTGATATTTAACTAAACGATGAATGTAAATGATGATAAAGAAGATGATGATGAAGATGGTGCTGAAGAAGCTAAGAGATGCATTGATTACAAAATGTATTAATGTCTTAAGCCAAAATGTAATACAATACAAAGATAAGAGGAGAGGTAGAGGGCTAGATGTAAGCAATCTCTTGCTTTCCATCCGAAATGCGCCAAGGCTGCTGGTGGTGCCATGGATGGATGGTGGAGAAGTCTCTCTCGAACTCTATCTTCGGCGAAACTTCGGTCGTCACTCAGAAGGGTTGTGGATGTGAAGAACCCTCAAAGAATGTCTTGCTCATGCTTTCATGTGATCAAAAGGATCTGCCTAAGGCAGAAACTCGGATGGTTTGAAGTTAAGCTCCAAGGCTCTATTTATAGAGTTCAAACGCCGACAGCTTTGATATCCCATTCTGACTCGCTGCTACTTTTGTCCCGGTATAGGAAATGTCAGCATCACCTTATCTTGTTGATACTCCCAAGGTATGTGTTCAAGCTTGTTTCTCTTGAAGTGTCAACGCATTCCCCTATCTCACGATCAGCCTTCTATCACGATTACCATTATGTGGACACAGCATTCCATGCGTCGAACTAGTCTTCATGATGATCAACCTATGCGGTCAGCCTTGCGACGATCTGGGACCAACGCATGCGATGAATTCCTACAATAGCTACACAACTAGACACTTCGATGCATAATAACACATGATATAGGGTTAGTGAGCATTTTCGGTGCTAGTCGACGCACGCTCACTTTTCCATACAAATTCTTGGTATTATTGACGTATATTCTACTTATTAGCCATCGTAATTCTAAGTAAAAGGCTACAATAGCTTGTATTTCTACAAGCTATCAGGTGCCTTATCTTGGTAACACTACGGATATGACCCACTTTGTAAATGTTAAAAATATTGTAAATGTTATGAACGATATGATTTAAAGCACTCACGTGGAGACATGCAAGTGAAGATAATCTATACAATAAGATTGTATAAGAGCAGACCTAGAAATACTTAATATCTCTTTGTAACACCGTTAACTAAAGAGATTAATATTTCATAGAATAACCATGTAACTCGATCTCAATCTTAAGTGAGTTATGGAACTCCTATTTATAAGGGCTATCATTTGATTTGTATGGGTGAGAATGGTCCGTGCCGCCGACTCAAAGCCCATCATTTTATGGACATACCCAAGTAGGGAGTTGGGAACATAGCTACACAAGATGGAATTTATTCCTTCTTGTCTTTAGGGTAAGTAAAGGAATAGTTCCCTTAAGTGCCGTCGGGTCTTGAACAAAGGGTACCCACCCTCTTACTGGCCCGAAAAGGACTTAGTTTATGGTAGGACCATAAACAAATAGTTCATTAGAGGGATCAGTGATACTTAAGGAATAAGAGATAGTTACAAGGGTAAAATGGTAGTTTGACCCAGTTGTAATTACAAACTACTCGTGAAGGATCAACTTAATGCAATAGTTTAATCTATGGATGGAATATTCTACAGTGCGAATAATGTAGCAGTGGGTCTTCAGTGGAGTGACTCACAGTTAATGAACATTCCTTAACATATCATTAAAATAATTAAAGAGTTTAATTAGTTAATGTTGAATAATTAGAGCTTCTAATTTGTATGTTCATTAGGTCCCCTACTAGCTCACAACGGGTAAATGAGGACCAAGAATTTTGAAAGAATTTGAATTGTTCAAATTAAATAAGGAAATAATGTGAATCGTATATGATACAATTAACATATTGTATATAGATACATTATAATATAAAGATAATTATGAATAAGATTCAGAAATTAAACTTTATAATAAAAAGGAGATTTAATATATTTGAATATGATTCAAATATTAAAACAATATGAATTAGATCCATCTTAAAAATATAGTGAGATAAATAAATATTTGAATAATAATTAATTATATTTAATTTAGTAATTGATTAATTAATTTAAATTAATTAAATAGCCTGATTTAAGTGAATAAAAAGAAAATGTGAAGTGGGTGCTTATGTATCCCACTTCATATATTCTTTAAGAGGTTGGTTATTGGAGAGACAAGGATCTTAGATTCATCATCAACCTTTCAATACACACCCTCTCTCTCTCAATTTTCACAGAAAAGGTGTTCTATGTGGTTATTGGAGTCACCATTTCCGTAATTTCAAGTAATTGATCGGGTCTCTTTTGAATAATCCCTTTCTCTTCTTTTAAAAATCGGTTCCTACAAATCAATCCTTGTCAAAAGAAAAGTAAGGAAGATCTGATAGTGGCATTTTCATATATCGTTCACGGGAGATCAGTATATAAAGAAAGAGTTGGTGAAACTCTTGAAGACCTGGAAAAGATTGAAGAACAGTTATTCAAAGGTAATGTTTTCATTTTCCCTTTTAAATTTATGCTTGATCTACCGTTTTATGTAATTTCATCTTCCCAAAATAAAAAACAAAAGTGTTCATACGCTTCCACTGTAGGATTTGATCCCTTCAATGAAGCCCAGAGAGTTGTGAAATCTTGGGTCCACCGTGTAAGAAGTTGATAAGATATAAAATTGATGTTTTTATGGTGGGACACACCAACTCCTTCGGCCAAACAAGAAGTGGAGTTCACAACTCCTTGCGCCAAACATACCCATCTTACCGATTTTTAAATTTAACCCATCATTTGCTTCCTAAGGTACAATAAGTAATTTCTTTGTAGTTCTCAAATTTTGAAGATATTTTGAAGAATAGGCAGGTTTGTTCTTTTAGGGGGCGTTTGTTTCAAGGTTTGGGATTGGATGGGTTAGGCATCCTAAGCCCAACCCTTGTTTGGGGCAAGGATTTAGGAAATCTTGGCTTCCTAGATCTTTTTCCCACAGCATTTGAATAGTAGACACTATTCAAACCTACGTGTTACTTTTTTTTCCCTCTCTAATTTAATCTAGGAAGTTCGTCAACCAACTTCTAGACATCACCTCCGGTGATCGCTGTTGGCCAACTCTGATCGTCACCCCTGGCGACCGCTATCGGCCACCAATTCTGGCGACCTCCACTGGCCACCACTTCCGGCGACCTCTCTGACGAACATTTTTTTCTAAATCATTCTAAAGAGGTTCTTAGTTTAATTGCAATACTATTTTTTAAAATACACTTTCTCTTTCTTCTACTTATTTTTTCCTTTTGGAGTTTTCTAAATTATTATTATTATTAGATTATCTATTTTAATTCGCTCTCTTCCCTTCTTTGTTTAAAGCTAATATTTTCTTTATTTTAGGAGATCTAAAATTAATGTTTCTTTCATTTTAGGAGATTTCATTTATTTTCTATTTTTACTAGTTGAAAATTGATTATCTATTTTTTGAGATCTCAAGTATATGTCGAATATACTGACAATATAGTCGAAAATATAAATATACATCAGATATACGATGATTTATTTTTTGGCATCTTTACAAATATACTGAAAATGTAAATATATATCAAATATATTGTGCGGTATATAAGACAATATATTATACAAATGTATTCTTCATGCATTTATCAAATATACATTGTTTATTTATAGAAAATTCAAATATATAATGCTATATATATATATATATATATATATATATATATTAAATATACCTCGTTTTCTCCTTTAAAGCTTCTCGTGATTCTTTTTTTCGTTTATGAGAGCAATAATTTTTCGGATTTTTGGAGATATTTTTCTTACTTGTATAACATCTGAAAAGAAAACTATTTTAGAAAGTTCATAACCAAAAGAATGATTTTATGTAAAATAATAGCTCATTAGATTGCCATCGTATAATTAGGTATATTTATTTATGCTATATGCATAGAAAGGCATAATTTAGTTTAACATTTTCATTTTTTTTTTCTGATGGTCAATTTAATTAACTCAAAGATTTATGATTATTTTTTAAACATAAAGGATTAAAATGTTGGTAACAACTTAGCGCCAAATAAAAATTAAGACTCAAACTTTATGAATTTTTTGTTTCATCAAATGTAATTTGATTTAAAAAATTATAATTTTTTCAATAATTAAATTTAAAAATAAAACGTTAGTTTATTTTAATTTGAAGTTAGCATGTTACGGTAAAAAAAACCTAACATCTTCATATTAGTTAAAGTGACAAAAGCCTATGAAATTTTATATCAAAACTTGGTAAATCAAAATATGAAATTACTAAAACAATAAATTAAATAAAATTATAAATTTAATCACATCTCTATTTTAAATTTTTTTAAAAAAAACAAATATTCTTATAATTTTTTTAGTTTACTTTAAACTTAACTATATTAAAATAATTAAGATGACAAGTTTGAACTAATCTAAAATCTAAGTATTAATTAAATACAAGAAAATATTTCATAAACTCAAGATTTATAAATATGTATCTCATTCCTAGGTTTACTAAGCCTATACTCCAAACACATACTTCTTTAACCCAAGCTTCCAAAACCTGCACTCCAAACACATCTTTCTTAAATCCAGGCTACCTAAACCTCCCAGCCTAACATAACGAAATTGGGTGAAATTGAATATTTTGATAAGTTGTATTTAGGCAAAAAATGTGTGTCATTTTATTAATGGATGGGAGATTTAAATACCCCTCAATTAGTTATATTTACTAATAAGTTAATAAGTATAGAACTTGAGTTTACAAAATAACCTCCACATACCCACATTTGCTTCGTTAAAATAATTGGAAGAGAAACTCTCTCTCTCTATATATATATATACAATTTATTAAGAAACTAACTAATGGGCTTATCCAATGCATTTTGTTGATGCTTGTAAGGGAACAAAATTCTTTAACTTCAAGTGTGCAACTTGTGAAGGCAATAAACACCCACGTGGCAATAACTTCACTGAGCTGTCTTCATAGCCTTACTCAAACTCAATGGGAGTTCAATAACGTTGAGTTTGTTCTTCAGCTTAGTGAACTTGAATTCAGACAATGGTTTTGTCAATCCATCTGCTAATTGCTTTTCAGAAGGTACATATCTCACTTCAAGTTTTAGGGTTGTTGATGTAAACTTTGTACTTAAGCTTGAGAGTTGTATAAATGTTGTGTTGTTGGTAATAAAATGAGCTTAGTTAAACAATTTTTGATTATATCTTTGGTTTAAAGCTTACTAAGCGTAGTAAGGTAGAGATGGGCAGTCGGTATCACAATAGGGTGGTATCTGTGGTCCTTCACGCCTCTCCTCGGGCTTAGGAGGCGGGCTCAAGGGCGGGGTGTGACATAAGGTCATGTGACCTATGGTCATTTTAGTGAAATGTAAGTCTCAATTATCAACGACGTTATATAAAGAGACTAATCATTTCGTGGTTCGGTCTTATACAAACTCTTTGTATAAGACACCTCCATTGGCATGTCTCCACATGAATGGTCAGAATCAGACCATTTGTAGCACTTTACAACACTTGTAAATATCTACAAAGCAGGTCGTATCCGTAGTGTCACCAGGATAAAGTATCCCTCCTTTATCCTTATACTACAGATCATTTAGGTTATTACTTAAGGCATGATTCACTTGTATGTCTCACATACATGCTTAAGTTACATAAAATAAACATGGATCTTAGTTTATTCAATATAAGTAAATACAAATAAAATAACATTTATTTTATTAATAACCATGAGTACAAAATGTTTACAAACTACGAGACCACCGGGAGAATTAGGACACCAATCCCAACATCAAGTTGTCTCACCTTCCAGTCATTAGCAACTGCTAAATGTAACAAAACACAATGGTTGGAGACTTCATTACTGGACTAAAGGTCCCCTTAAAGTCAATTCCTATGTTCTGATGAAACCACAAACAAGTTTCACAAGCTTTCCATCTCCTATTATATACAAACCATGAACAAAGTTTAGACACAACGAAAACACTTACACAACCAAACAACTCCTCTTGTCCCATACTCCCAAAACCATGACACATAAGGTTCGTGATACAATAGTGTAGGGCCTATAATGTAGCAGAAGACTCTTGTCGTGTGGCAATAAATAACTCAGCTCGTTTTCGGAACTTTGGGGGGGAGGGGGTGGAGGGGAGGGGGAGAAGGGAACATAGAACATCGAAAGCATAAGCTAATGCTCAGTGGATGATAATTTAATATAAACATAAGTTATCGCTTTCTAAATCATCAATAAAAGTAATCAAATCATTCAATAAAACATTGGAAAAGTAAAAAAGATTGAACAACATCTCAAACACGTGCTAGTAAAACAGTGGCATGATCAACTATCATAAGCATATTATAAAACATTCAGGCGGTATCAGAAAACCACACCAACTCTGTATCCAAATACTCGTTTACAACGAGAGTTACTCTGGACAAAGAATTTGTCCCCCGCGGTGTAAACCAAATCACAAGGTCATACGTGCACGCAGAGTTACCTCAAGGCTAGGCATAGATACACCACAGGCCCAGGTTACTCTGGACTTCTCAGTATACTCTGGGCACATCTGACCCTGGTGGTAGCCCTTTGATAGCCTGGGTGGCGCTACAGGCGTAGGTTCCTTTGGACTTCCTGGTATACTCTGGTCACATCTGACCATGATAGCCTCTAATCGCCTGAGCAGTGCTACTAAAACATATTCAAGTAGCACGGGAGAATAACCATCTCTTGGGTACAAGAATCAGTAGTTTGAAACTATTTACACAACCATTCAACAACCTTGATTCCACCATCAAGAGGTATTCATAAAAACCATACAAATCACAAATATGTAAACTCTGATTTCAAACTACATTTCGATAAATCAAAATCATATAAAACCATCGAGAGTTTAGAAATCATGATCTAAACATTTTTGAAATATCAGATAAGTAAAATAGATTATGCCATCACATTTCATAAATCATAGCATATTATAATATATAATTAGTTTCTATATCAAAACATTTGAAAGTAAACTACTCACTATCATTGGCACGAGCTCCTTGGGTGGTAAGACTTTCCAACCTCAATTTGGCCTGAAATAAAGTCCCAAGGTTACTAGACACCCACAAGAGGTCAAATCAACCTTAAACAACTCGTAGTGATTCAATGTGATCAATTGAATTCATTTTAACACTTACATTTACATTTTTCTCCTTAAATCCATTTCTCTCAAATTATCTACAATGGCCCAAAAATCTCTTTTTAATCCAAAAGTATTCATTTTAGGGTCAAAATATCAAGAAAATCTTAACTGAGATTAAAAAAAATGCTTACCAACACCCAAAATGCTAAAAAATAAGCAATTGGGCACTAGAAATAGGCATGGGCGCGGGCTGTGGGAGTGGGTGGGCGAGGCTGGCCGTGGGTGTGCAAGGCTAGGCGGGCTGAGGCGTGTTGGGGGGCGCTAGCACGGCAGGAGGCGTGCTGGTGGGGTTGGCAACCTTGCTGCCAGTCGCAGGCTTGCTGCCCAACCTCATACCATCCCAAGAATTGCCGGTAGAACCCGGAGAAACCCATTGTCTGTCCGGCCTCCTCAGTTTAAGAGGGGGCACAACACTGAAAATACCCCAGTTCCAACTCCTGTAGTCTCAACTGAGAGCAAGAAGAAGATGCGTGATGACAAGGAAGTGTTTGGCAATATTCTGAGTCATTTGGAGCAAGGAGGAGAACTATCCGAGTTAGGGGTTGTAAACCAACCACTATCCACAGAGGAGATGAAGGCGGTGGTGGCTGAAGAGGCGGCGGTGGCTGAAGAAATGGTGGTGGAGGTGGCAGTGGTTGAAGAAGAGGCAGTAAGAGACACTCTGACCTTAGGGACTCCTGAGGTAACTGCCAACGCAGAAACCTATGACGGACCCTCTAGAATTGCGGTGGAGAAGACTAAGAAGGCTGAAGTTGTGGTAGAGACTCCTGAAGTTACGATGGACGTATTTACAATGGAGACGCAACCAGAAAGAGCTGAAGAGGAAAAGAAGAAGAAGAAAAGAAAATGGAGAAAGGCTGGAGAAGCTAAGTCATCTCATCATCACAAGGAGAAAAAGAATAAAGAGAAGAAGAATGATGATGAAGATGAGGAAGAGAAGAATGAGAGGAAGAAGAAAGAAAAGAAAGAAGAATGTGTCGGCGTGAAGAAAGACGCCTAAAAAAAGAAGAAGAAAACAAACAGAGGGCTGCGAGCCCGGAAAATGATGGAGAATCAACCTCTGTAAGGGAGGACAGGGGTGAAACAGCGCAATTGATGGAGTCGGCGCAACCTGAAGCAACGCAAATGGTTGTGGTAGAGGAAGGTGAAGAAGGAGAAGATACCCTCCTGATGCGGCGTCGCAGGGAGAATGCGCCATAAATGTCTACTGTTGACCCTCAAAGACTGATCATCGCAATAGAAGAAGAGAAAAGAAGGAGGAAGGAAGAGGAAGAGAGACAAGAGAAAATGGAGCGGGCGAAACTCATCACCGCAGAAAGGTGATAGAAAAAGAAAACCGCATGATGAGAAAGTTTGCCGCAATAACGAGATCTCAAGGCTTGAAGAAATAAGGCGGATTGAAGAGGAACAACGCCTTTTGTTGGCCTCTGAGCAGTTTGTAGAGGAGTTTGAAAGAGAAGAAAGAGAAAAAGAAGAGGAAGAGAAAAAGAAGAAGGAAGAAGAGAAAAGGAGATTGGAAGAAGAGAAGGAAAAGAAGCGCAAAGCTAATAGAAGGCGCTTACAGAAGAAGAAGGGCAAGGAACTTGTCAAGTGAGAGAAGGAGGAACAACGCAAGGAATGGTAAAGAAAACAAAGGCAATAATCCCGCCTTGCATTGGCCAAAGGAAAGGGCAAAGCGGTCGCAGAAAGTAGCAAGCCCGCGTTGGCAAAGGTACGTCCATCTTGAAAGAAAGAAAATGACGACTTGTTGATGGAGATGGACTTTAACCCTACGCCAACGCCACTACCTGACCTCATCACGAGCGTGATCGTGGAGCATGGCTGGGACACATTTTGCCAGTGCCCAGCCATTGTTGTTCCCAAGGTAGTGCGTGACTTTTACCATGGACGACTACATGGCAGCAGGGATGTGGTGACCATAAAAGGGCAAGTGGTGCCTTTCAGCACAAAGGACATCAATGAACTATACCAAATGAAGGATAACCCGGATGCACCGGGTAACAAAATCATTAATGATCCCACAGAACAACAGTTGGAAGATGCGCTGCGAGTATTAACGCAACCGGGCACGAAGTGGTCGGTTTCTTTAAAAGGCATCAAGACCCTGGTGTCCAATACTTTGCTTCTGGAGGCAAGGCTTTGGGTTTATCTGGTTAAGAAGCGGTTGATCCCAACTTCCCATGATAAGACCATTTCAAGGGATCGAGTTATGTCTGCATATTGCATTGCACATGGCATTTCAATCGATGTGGGCCGGTTAATCGCAAGTCAAATTCGAGGCTTTGTGAGGCACATTAGAGAACAATATTTCTTTCCATGGACTATCTCAAGTCTGTGCCTGTCAGTGGAGGTAGGCATTGAGAAAGAACCCATGCAAGAAGTTCATGGCCTCATCAATATCAAAATCCTGAGGTTGCTCCTCAATGCGTCACAAGAACCCAGGCCAAAGAGACAACGCAGAGATGATAAGGGAAAAGGGAAAGTCCAAGAAGAAACAACGCAAGATCCGGAACCTTTGGACCCTTTACCCTTAGTTATCCACCCTCTAAGCCCTTCGAGCTCACTCGCACAACCTTCTTCTCCACTCCATGAGTATTTCACCAACCTTCTCCTCACTTCAAATTCTCCAACCGCATACCCACCAATTTACTCACCTGTAGCTTCATCACCGCAACCTTCCATTCCACCGCCGCATATTGATGACCCACACGATTTGGGTGAAGGCACCTCTGCCCAACCCCAAAACGATGCTGGCGAGACATCGCAGATGCAATCTTCCATCCCTTCCTTGGCTGCAGAGTTAATTGAAATGTGGTTCTTCTTTTCCCAGCAGCAACAACTCTTTGCTCAACAACAAGCCTTCTTCAACCAAAGATTTAAGGTGGTAATGGAGCAAATTGATGATATACACGCAGTGCTGCCACATCAAGAGAGGCGTTAATCAATATTCAGCACAATATTTTTAAAGTCCATCGCCATCAAAGACAGATTGCGAAGTGAAACCATAAGTACTTTAACTTTCTCACAGCTTATCTTCATGGTCCCATGGTGCCTCCACATCTCAGGCAACAATTGAATTTTGAAGAAGCTCCTGCAGCACCACCTCAGAACCCTTCTCCAGATCCTCCTACTCCTGAACAATAAGTTTTACATTTTTGTGGCCATTCTATATTTTTATTCAATTTATTATTTTTCTAAGTTAATGAAATTCTTTGATTCTTTGTATAGGCAGAAATGTTTATATTGCGTTAATTTTTAATTCTTTATATACTTTATTAATATTCAATACAATTGAGTACATATTCACTCCTTTCTGCCTGTGCCTTTTTCTTTATCATCCTTTGTCAATATTTGCGATGTTCTGATCTTTTACTTTTGCGTTACTCCTTGCGTTGCCATGATTTAATATAAGTTTATACTTAGAAACATTTCCCATACTTTGTAAATTCTGACCAACACTTAGTTAATTCTTAGTTTAGCAGTACTTTACCTTTTATCTTTCAAAGTTCTGCTCAAATCTTCTTTTTGAAATTTTTATTCTAAGTGTTTGTCTAGTCTATCCAAACAACGCAATGAGGACCTTGCTTATCTTTAAATTTGGGGGTGGGGAAGGTTTGAGTAGATAGATCAAGAATATGCGATGATTAAGAAAATGCGTTCATTTTCAATTTCAAAAAAAAAAAAAAAAAAATCTTATGCCAAACTCCAATGTCAACACAAGGGAAAACCTAAAAAATGTTTCCAACCTGATAAGAGTTTAGTTGTAAAAGAAGTCTACTCGTAGTTGGATGTTCGTATGACACCCGTAGGAGCAAGCCAAAACGAAGGTGGGTTTCCAAGAACAACGCAATAAAAGAGAAAATAAAAGAGTGTAAGAGACAACTCCTCTGAATATCATGAGTTAAAGTTGAAATTGGCACACAACCGTAGTTGGATGTTCGCATGACACCCGTAGGAACAAACCAAAACGAAGAGTGTGACCATGACCAACAGTCTCTAGTAAATAACGCAAAGTTTGACCACTGCATATAGACGTATCAAGTTGTTTTGACAAAGAAGAGATAAACATTATGTTTTCAAAACTAGAAAAGCATCTTTGAGCAAAATTTTGTTATATAGAAGAATAAAGTAGGGCTTTGTTCAGAATTAGCTAGGATAGAATGAAATTGCGTTGTTAAGAAATGTGCCTGAGTGTAACATTTGGAGCAGCCAATTGACACAAAAGTATAGGAGAGGAATTTAGCATTATTGTTTTAGTAGAAGATATGCTTGAGAACAAGCATATATCTAAATTTGGGAGTGTGATAACTTGTAGAAATACAAGTTATTTATGCTACCTTATTCAAATATTGCCGCCAAAAGAGAGTAAATATGCGTCGATTGTATGAAAATTAGCTCAGAAATACAATAATTATGAATTAACGCAATTACACCCACTAACATTGTCAAGATGGTAGAGGATATTTTTACTCTGTTTTGCAGGAAATCAAGTCACCGCTTGCGATCAAGGCTCAATGAGAAACTGAATAATGCATCTCTGTTACATTGCGCCGTCAATTAACAATGAAGAGACGATTAACGCATTGACGATGCAATGCGACAGTCGATCCAGAGCTGAATTTCAACTGCATGCGGTAATAAAAACAACACCGCATGCGAGCAACTGATCGAAAGATGCAGTTGAGCAACACAAAGGCGGAGGATTACGACACGTGTACAACTAACCGTTGTGCAGATTTGACGGTCTGATAGCATAACAAAAAGAATATTTATTCCTCCATCTTCGAAATTTCCATAACAAGAAGTGGGGTCCACAAGTCAAGAGTAAAAGCTTTTCACCTATAAATATTCTCATAGAATTTAGAGAAGATATACTTGATATGGGTATAATTGATACGAAGGCTAATTGCTGCTGAATTATTGAGAGAGAGGCTGAGCTGAGTACTGATCGGAAGAAATCTGGGAAGAGAAGAGACAAGGCCGAGAGGTTAGTCTCAGTGTGATTCTACCAGATCCCTGCCGTGAAGCTCTGTGCTTAGATCCCTGCTACCGGTTGAGCAAGCCTAAGAGGGAAGCTCATCCTTCCACACGACCCATCCACACCGACAAGTAAATCTTCATCCAAATCGACGCTAAGACGTTGGCACTTATTTGTATTTGTTTCTAACTCTATTTCATCAAGTGTATTTCATCTTCTTAATCTCTTCATTCACAAATCATGTATCAGAAGCTAAATAGTTTTATTTAATGTCTCGATCATTTCCATTTCCACTTCTTTGTCTATTTTCGTTCCTCCGTTTATCGATTTCTCCATGAAGTTTTCTTAATACCTTGGTAATTAATATGGATTAAACGAGTAACTTAATCTGTGATAAAGAGATAAATGCGTTTAGCTAAGGTATGCTAGATGACTTATTCACCTGCGAGAGCAGAAGTGAAGATGTCATTCTGATCTGTCGAGAAAAGGTTAGAAGAATGCGTTAACTAAAACGAGTAGTACTTCTAGAGATGGAAGCAACCTTGCGTTCATTACGTTCGTCCCTGTTTCACCACAGAGATGTGGGAACGTGGCCGATCATCGAGAGGTGTACGCCAAGGAAAAAGCGGAACCGTACTTATATCTTTAACACAATTAAGAAACTTGCGATGTTTGTATTAATTATCTTTTCTGTTTCTGCTTCGTACACAAGATTTGTCATTGCATTACACGATCTTTGCATAATCTTCACAGCCAGCCTTGACCTCAGTATCTTGTAACATAAAACCTGTATTTTGTATCATCTTAGCTTAGATTTACTTTAATGCAATTTATTTTATTATCGCATTTTTACCGCTTTACTTTACTTTATCGCATGTTTAATTTCTTATACACAAATTCTTTTATAAATTGAAAAACCCTGGTCACATGTATCACAAACATAACGCAATAACCTAAAACAGTCCATGTGTTCGACCTCGGATCACACCGAGAAACTTGTGGTGAAATTATACTTGGTTTTAACGCAAGGAAACTTGTGACAACGCACAACATACTACAAGAACATTCGTTAATAATGCATATCTAGAAGTAGTATCACATATCATCATATATCACTATGCGTATGCCTAAGATAGAAACATTCATCAAATTGCGTTTACATGTACAACTAACCGTTGTGCAGATTTGATGGTCTGATTGCATAATAGAAGGAATATTTATTCCTCCATCTTCGGAATTTCCATAACAAGAAGTGGGGCCCACAAGCCAAGAGTCAAAGCTTTCCACCTATAAATACCCCCATAGAATTCAGAGAATATATACTTGATACGAGGGCTAATTGATGCTAGATCATCAAGAGAGAAAGGTTAAGCTGAGTACTGATCAGAAGAAATCCGGGAAGAGAAGAGACAAGGTCGAGAGGTGAGTCTCAGTGCAATTCTGCCAGATCCCCGCCGTGAAGCTCTGTGCTTAAATCCTCACTACCGGTTGAGTAAGCCTGAAAGGGAAGCTCATCCTTCCGCACAATCCATCCACACTGGCAAGCAAATTTCCATCCAAATCGGCGCTAAGACGTTAGCGTTTATTTGTATCTGTTTCTAACTCGATTTCATCAATTGTATTTCACTTTCTTAATCTCTTCATTCACAAATCTTGTATCAAACGCTAAATAGTTTTATTGAATGTCTCGATCACTTTCACTTTCACTTTTCTATCTATTTCCGTTCATCCATTAATCGTTTTCTCCATGAAGTATTCTCAATACCTTGGTAATTAATATGGATTAAACGAATAACTTAATCTGTGCTAAAGAGATAAATGCGTTTAGTTAAGGCATGCTAGACGACGTCTTCACCTGTGAGAGCAGAAGTGAAGATGTCATTCTGAACTGTCGAGAGAAGGTTAAAAGAATGCGTTAACTAAAGCAAGTAGTACTTCCAAAGATGGAAGCAACCTTGCGTTTATTATGTTCGTCCCTGTTTCACCACAGAGATGCGGGAACGTGGCCGATCACCGAGAGGTGTACGCCAAGGGAAAAACAGAACTGTACTTATATCTTTAACGCAATTAAGGAACTTGCGATGTTTGTGTTAATTATTTTCTTTTTCTGATTTGCACATAAGACTTGTCGCCGCATTACACGATCTTTGCATAATCTTCACAGTCAGCCTTAACCTCAGTATCTTGTATCATGAAACCTGTATCTTGTATCATCTTAGCTTAGATTTACTTTATCGCAATTTACTTTATCGCATTTTTACCGTTTTACTTTACTTTATCGCATGTTTAATTACTTGTACACAAATTCTTTTATAAATTGAAAAATCCCTGGTCGCATATATCACAAACATAACACAATAATCTAAAACAGTCCCTGTGTTCGACCTCGGATCACACCGAGAAACTTGCGGTGAAATTATACTTAGTTTCAATGCAAGAAAACTTGTGACAACGCACAACATACTACAAAAACATTTATTATTAACGCATATCTAGAAGTAGTATCACATATCATCGCATAAAATTTGCGTTACAAGTTTATGGCATGAATTTGTAGTTTAGAAGATAAAGAAAAAAATTATGTCAACAGCCTGATGTCCTACAACCTCAAGTGTCGCACGCCACCCTACATCACTAGAGTTATACAAAACCACATGTGAATGTCAGAGGAAGTGTATTATATAAATAGCCACATTCGATAACCCCAAAGGAGAAAGGAGAAAGTAATCTCCCAAAGAGAGATATGGACTTACTTTTGTATGCTTAGTTGAACTACACGATCCATGTACTAACTTAGAAATCAAAATATGGTCGACTTAGTACCATACTAGTGCGAGAAACTTTCACCCAAGTCAGCTGAAAAGTGAGACTAGACCAAGGAAAATAGGTCGAAAGTAAAGCCCACGAGATGTCCATACAATGACAAGTGCGTGTGAGTTTCCCATGCTAACAAATTCAAATGTTTCTTAAAAAAGATGAAAATAATAGGAAAAAGAATGTTGAGGAAAAACAAACAAAAAATTCAAAAACAAAACACGAATTTGTTATCAAACGAGCCTAAACTTTTGCTTTTGATATTGATTATAATGAGTTTCTTTTTCTCTCGTGTACGATAAATTGGTTCAAATAAGTTTGTATATCATTAACACCATCACTTAAATATTGACATAACACGTTAGAATAATAAATGCAACTCAGCATAACATAAAGAGATATTACCAACTAAATTTATATTCTCATTCTCCCACCTATTAAGTTTTTTCTTTTTATTTTAGTTTTTTTACGATACAATGGAGTGGGAGATCGAACATTATGATAACATAAATTTATGTCGATTAAGCTATGCTCATGCTGGCGCCAGTTCATTTTAGTTACTTTACCAATTTCTTTATTATCTTTAAAATCAATCTAACATATCACATCAATATTGAAATAACAAACTTAATTACAAAGTTATTGGAATCAAAATCATAGTACGATAGAGACAAGCGTTTGACTAACTTCTGTTAAACCAAGATATTCTTGACCTTTGCTTTCATTAGCTTTCTTCCTGGGACAATCAGTTTAGCCATTCCTATGTCCGGTGATGGTTTGCTGATACAAAAGGGAAATTCTGTAAAAGCAACGGGAAGAATTGCTCAGATACCAGTAAGCGAGGCTTATTTAGGTCGTGTTATAAATGCCCTGGCTTCGTGGAAAATAGAGCACCTTTATCGGATTAGAACCGATGACTTACGCCTATTTCTTAGGGAGTTTAAAGAGCGTGACTCTACCGCTTAGTTACTTTTCTTTCTTGATTGAATGCCGGCCGGAACTGACTGAATCTATCTTACCGGAGAATCAGTTGCTAGCCTGAACAGCCGTATTCAATGCCTTCTGTGCCGGGACAGTTGAGACTAATATCTCCATTAGCTAAACCCTTTCTTACCCTGCCTTTGGACTCGTATTTTGTTTGTACACAATCAACGGATCTTTGAATCTTTCTTCTTCTCCTCTTGGTTTTGCTTTAATAGAATCTATTCGATTGGAAGAAAAGTGCACCTTGACTCATGCACTCATGAACTCATATGCACTCCTAAACAGCCGTCGCCTTCCCCCACGAGAACTGAAAAACCAACAGACCACGAACACCAGCACGCATGAAAACAGCCCTTTTGAAAGCATACCCAAGGAGTGAGAAAATGGTCCCTAGATTTTTTTTGTTTAGTTTCTATTTGGTCCTCATATTTCAAAATATACATTTAGTCCTTAAATTTTGAGTTTAATTTCAATTTAGTCCATCAATTTCAAAATGTTACAATTTTACCTTTGAGATTTGAGTTTTCTATCAATTTGGTCCTACGGTTTCAAGATTTTTCACTAAATATTCATGTCTTGTCTTTAGTGTTAATATCTATTAATTGTTTAACAATTAATTAAGTATCACTATTTTTCATCACTATTAAAATTAAATTTAAAATTTCACTTTATTATTATTCTAAATTAATTAATAGACATTGATGTCAATGATTGAAAGTGAGTATTTAATGAAAATTGAGGTTAAAAGTGTAAAATTTTAGAACCTAGAGACCAACAAAACTCAAATTCTTGATCTAGAAGTAACATTTTCCTTTCCTTGGACAGTACCTCTCAATAAGATTGATCTGTTTGGACCTTGATTGGTAAAATGGTAACATTTTGAAATTTAGGGCTAAGGAGTATTTGGCCCTCAACTTGCCTTAGGTGAAATGAGCTATTATAGCATACTCAATGTTTTGGTCTCCCATTATAGTAGTTGAAATTCTCAATTGTTATAACACACACGCTTAGCTACAATAAAACTATTTGAAAACCTTTCTTGTTTACCATGTTACTATTGGGTAACTAACAACTTTCCTTATTTGTAACTCATATTATAGTTTGCATCCCAAACAAAAACTATTATAACTCATAGACTATAATAATTAACCTAGCACCTCAAACAACCCTCTTAATGAATAAATTGAATTTAAACTCAAAACATAAGGACTAAATGTATAACATTTTGAAACCGAGAGATCAAATAAAAACTCGACCCAAAACCCACGGACCAAAAAGATATTTTTTCCTTTAAAATATAAGTTAAAAATGAAATTTAAAATTTTCAAATTTAAAATTTTCTAATGTTATTATCAACCTTTATTTTATTTTATTTTTGAGTACAACAAAGGGATGAGGATCAAACCTTCAACTCTAAGGAGGAATATCGTGTCAATTATGATTGAGCTAAGCTCACTTTGACATTAAAGAACCTTGGTATCCTACAATTGACATTTGTTAAGGTTATCTTAATTTATAAATGTTGGTATTATTTCTGAAAAGTTTTATAGAAATAAAAATCGATTTTAAAATTGAATAACAAATAATGTTGTTTTTTAGTTCAACAACATGTGAGGTAGGAGATTTGAACCTTTCGTATATTAGTAGTTCATACATTATGCCATTTTAAATAAGTTTGTTTTTTTAAGGGTACATCTACATTAGTAATATTTTGTTATTATTTATCGCATTTGGTGCGAGTGTACTCTTTGTGTCAATGGGGCTACTTTGTGGCCTTCCCATTTAAGTTCGTGTTGTGCGATCACATACATTTTTTTTTTCTAAGGGACTATTTGGGGGACCGTAATGGAATGAATTAAAATTGTAATGTAATCGAAAATCCATATTTTGATTGAGCATTTTGGCCCGATTTGTAATATTTAACTTATTTTGTTCCGATAGTTTTTAACCCAACCTTCTTTCCCACCGCACACTCCAATACTCCTCTGATTTCCAATAATCCTGATTACATTCTAGTTTCTCGAACAACCCCTAAGTGGCTTGGGGCTTCAAGTTGGTTCATCTCTTGGGACATTTTTTTTCTTAAGTTTTGTGGGTTTTAACTCTCAAGTGCGTAGTTGGCTTTCTGTTCTTGTTTTCTTCTTAATTTTGTTGGTTGTCTTTTGTTTGTCTTACCTCAAGTTGTGAGCTCCAATTTTCTTTATTGCAATTCAATATCTTTGTAAAAACAAAGTAATATTTTTTGTATTTCTTCAATTTTTTTTAAGATATGATATAAATATTGACTTGATTCACCTTTTATGTTGATATTTAAAGACTAAATTACTATAAATTGTTAATTAAATGTAGTTTTTTTACGATATGTAGTGTGATAGAGATCAAACCTTAAACATATCGTATAAATTCATGCTAGTTTTCTTTAATATAATTAGAAATAGAAGATTCGAACTAAGGACTTCATAATTTATAGTCCGTTTGGATATGAATTGAATTATAGTTTGTTTGACTTTATGCTCGTTGAAGTTGAGTTAAAGTCACCTTGACAGTTTCTTTTAATTCATGTAGACATAAAAATACAAAACGTGAATGAAGTAAATTGAAATTACTAATTGGAAATTCCAAAATATATATATTAAAAAAAAGAAAAAAGAAAAAAAAGAAAGTAAAGAAGAAGCGGTTTTGGTGGCGTCCTCTTATTTTCCTTCTTCCTCTTTCTTTTCGGTCTCAAAATAATCAAAACGAAGGGTTAGAGAGAGAAACAAAACCCCGAAACCAAAAAAAACAAACAAACAAACAAAGGCAGGCTAGAGAGAGAAACAATCCTCAAGAGAAGAGAGAGAGGAGAGAGAAAAGTGTGTTGAAAGACCAATCTGACCTCCGTGTCCGGCTGCTTCTTCTTCCTCCTTCTCCTCCTCCTCTCTCTTCCGCCTCTCCCTGTGTTCCACCATGAATGAGAAGGCCAACGTTACCAAGGAGCTTAACGCCCGCCACAGAAAGGTACCCCTTCCCTCTTTCCATCCTCTGATTCTTTCTTCTTCGGATCATCAATCTTTCTCCATTCTATTTGGTGGTCGTTTCTTCCCACTCCTCCCCTTCCTTTCCTTTGTCGCTAATCACTTTACCAGAAATGAGTTTTGTTGTCTGTGTTTTTCTGTTTCAATCAATTTTCTGTTTATTAGGTATAGATTTGGATTTTGTTCTTTTTTTTTTTATCTTGTTGTATGTTATCGACTGAAATGGTTATGGATTTGGGCTTCGGTTCGTTTGATCTCCTTGTTTGGATCAATTGCAGTTTATCCGACGTTTAAATTAGCAATTTGTTGTTTTATTTTTGTCTTCTCGCGGTCTTTTTGTTTCCTTCTGAGGATTTCATTGAATTCTGGCTTGTGGGTTTCAGTTTTCTTTGTTTCTCGATTGCACCTGATTCAGATTACAACGTCGATTACGTGTGAGTTTGAGTATCCTTATTTTGTGATTGTGATTAATCGTGTCTATATCGATTTCTTAAGCGCAATTCTCCCAATTATAATTCGGGAGTTGTAATTACAGACAAGAACCATTTTTTTTTTAAAAAAAATCGGCATCTCATTTCTTTTCTTCTAGGGGCCTGGATAGGAGGAAGGAATTGAACTCGTTATTTTAAATATATTTGAGAAATGACAAAAATCTTTTAATTAAAATAGTGTTCTTGGAATGAAGTGTCCGCTCGAGTAATTTGGATTTTACAGAATCCCAGTTGCTTGGTCTCACATATTTTTCAAACTTCGTTCACAACCATTTTCTTAAAACTTAATCCAAATCTAATTGAATCATAGGTTGCTCCATAACCATGGAACAAACTATGGAAAGTTTTAATGTCATCAGTTCTTTGTCCTCTCAGTTAATTTTCATGACAATGCGTCTGAAGAAAGAATTTTCTTTTGAAACCTGTATAATTGTTTTATCAAATCCAAGTACTCCCTACCATACACCACCTCTCCCTAACTATAATATGTAAAACACTGAAAAGAGCACATCCTTCTTTCTATAACCTGTAAAAGAAGTTGATTGTCCATATACCTGAGTGACTGAGTTAGAGCACACATGCTTCCATTTACCTCCAAAGAGTTGTTTCAACCTTAAAAGAGAGTTATTCTAACTCGAGTTGCTTGCATGTCTGTTTTCCTAGTTCTTAACATTCTGCATATGTCTACCTTTTTTGAAATTTTGGATGATGATTTCCCTTCCCTTTGTGGCTCCTCAACTGCCCATGTTCTCTCTTCCTTTTTCTTTTTTGAAACGGAAACAAAACTTTTCATTGGTATAAGGAAAAGAGGCTATTTCTCAAAATAAAATGAAACAAAATAGCAACGAAAACACGAAAACATAAAAGAGAAAGAAATATCAGTAGATGCATCCGGATATCTCAACTCGGTTGAATGTTTTCTGTTTTGTAGTTGCTAATCTGATGCAGACTTTTAAATAAAAATGAGTACAATAAGTGGGGGTGGGGGGTCTGAATCCCCGACCTTAGGGAGGTAGTATGTGCCAATTACCACTTAGCTATGTTCGCTTTGGCGATGCAAACATTTTAACATCACCATTTTTACACGTACTTGTGTTTGGTAATGTTTTAGTTGAGTAACATACGGGAAGAAAGATTTCTTGAGTAGTAGACTTCAGACGTTTCTATTCAATACACCCTTTTTCTGGTTAATGGTTGCTCCTTACTTTGATTTATCAACCTGGTTCTTTTGATTAAATTCTTACCTTTTATGCTCTTATTATGTGCAGATATTAGAAGGGCTTCTTAAGCTGCCAGAAAATAGGGAGTGTGCTGATTGCAAAGCTAAGTATGTTTTCTCAATTCTTTATCATTCTCACGTTGTACTACTGAAGCAAGCCCTATTTTACACAATAAATAGCCCAATGTTATTTTGAATAAATGCATGATAATTGATTTCTGTTTTGTAGGGGACCACGATGGGCTAGTGTTAATTTAGGCATTTTTATATGTATGCAATGTTCTGGGATCCACAGAAGTCTTGGTGTTCACATATCAAAGGTAGTGTTTTGATTTATATATAGCTGAGGAAAAAGAAATCTTGGCTCCCTTAGGAATACTGACGACATTTGAGTTATGCATTGGATGTATTAGGCGGTATATCAAAGATATACCTGCTTCTAGCTTTAATAATCTCTTATTCTTGACCATAAGTGCTTGCCTTTTGGGACTAGTGTTTCCATGATTTTATTTTTTTATATATCTTGGCTAATCTTGACTGACACTTATTCCTTTTGTGTCTCTAGTACCCAGGTAATTGGTTCAATTGACAATTATTGCTTCTATCATTTGAGTAACTGTACCTTGAGTGACTCTATTTGGCTTAATATTGTAGGCGTCAATTTTTTTTAAATACTTTCAACTTCGGCCTATCTTTCAACTTCTGGCCATTGTTCCTTTATATCTCTAGCACGTTGGCAGTGAGTCTGAGAAGGGTTTGACGGCTTTTTTTTTGCAGGTACGGTCTGCTACCTTGGATACCTGGCTTCCAGAGCAGGTTACTTTTATACAGTGTATGCTTTCCAACCTATAGTTTTATTTTTTTCGGTCCACATTGATTTCTTTTCTTACCAAGATTGTGTTTGTGTAGCAATGGGGAATGAGAAGGCAAATAGTTATTGGGAGGCGGAGCTACCACCAAATTATGACAGAGTTGGGATTGAGAATTTTATTCGTGCAAAGTATGTTCAGAGTTTTAAGCTAGATTTACCAAACAACATTCTCTTACAATAGAACTATGCTGCATCAGTAATGTTTATCAGTATCTTGAGGTTTAAAAGAACTCCGCATTATGCAAATTTTACAGATATGAAGACAAGAGATGGGTTCCTAAGGATGGCAAACCAAGATCACCATCTCAAGTACAGGAGGAAAAACCTTCTTTGCATGGGCAGAGGCTTGTGGAAAGAAGTGGATCAGGGTATTCAGGCCATTCTGAAAATTTGTTCGATGGAAGGAAGAGAGTTCAAACTCCTAGTGCGAAAGAGAGTATACCTGCCTCGAGAGTTAGTCTTCCTGTTCCTCCGAGAGGACCTGAACAAGTATGTTGGCTTTTCTTCCGTACTTAACAATTGGATGTTTCTATTAAGAACTTTCAAATGAATTTCGTTATGCAAAAATTACTTTTGACTTGGGACATGTAATGGAAGACAAAAGATACACGAAAACTGTGAATTGTAAATTAGTTATTTAGCTAGAAATTCATTTCATAATATTGCTTATTTACTGCTAAATGAACTTGTAAATGTTTAATTGTGCTTATTTCAAAGGTTTTACATTCAAAATTAAGAGAATATGTATGTGCTATTATTTGATAGGCCATCAATAATGTATTTTATAATTTATGTATAAAATGATGTTCTTCATGTATTCCCCTTCGGCCTTCACAAACGACTCATGTCGTTTTTGTTTGGCCTGAGGACCAAACTGGTGTAAGTTATGGCGTTCCCTCAGCTCAATTCAGGGTTAAGTGAACAATGGTCTAGGTTTATGTCCATCTTTTTCTTTTGACCTTTATCATTTGTGTTCTCTTACACATCGTTTTATTTCTGATTTTCTTGTTTGGTGGGGAGCTTTGTTTTTTGTTTTTTTTTTTTCCCCTTTCGTTTGGCTTTCATCGGTCTCTAACTAATAGAGAAACGACAAAGGTTGTCTCTCTCTTGTCTTTGATTGGAGAGTTTGACTTTAGGCATGGAAAGAGGGACATTCGCGTTTGGAGTCTCGAACCACTTGAGGGCTTCTCTTGTAAGTCTTCTTTCGGTATTTGTTGGATCCCAATCTCGTTAGTAAGTTGGTTTTTGATGCCTTCTGGAGGATTAAGGTTCCAAAGAAAGCTAAAGTTATTTTCTTCACAAGTTTTACTGGGTCGTGTGAACTCGTTGAACCGGCTTTTGAGGAAATTACCTTCACTAGTTGGTCCTTCCTATTGCATTCTTTGTCAAAAGGTGGAGGAAGACCTGGATCATCTGTTATGGAGTTATAAGTTTGCGAGGTCGATATGGAACTACTTTTTCCAAGAGTTTGGTTTCCTATTGTTCCTCAAACGAGTATCAGTGGTTTGAACAAGGAATTCCTCCTCCATCCGCCCTTTAGGGAGAAGGGTTGCTTTCTTTGGGAAGCAGGGGTGCATCATTCTCTAGGTGTTATGGGGAGAGAGAAATAACAGTGTTTGAGGGTTGGAGAGGGACCCTTTTGATGTTTGGTTCTTGGTGAAGTTTTATATCTCCTATATTCTAATGCTTTTTTTTTTTTAATCTAAATTTGTATAGGTTGCTCCAGCCCCCAACCCACGCCAGGAGCAAAAACCTGAACCAGTTGTACAGCAAGCTGAAGCAACAAAACAGACTACAAATGATGCCCCAGCTGTCTCTCCTCCAAAAGTTGATTATGCCACTGATCTTTTTAACATGTTATCGTTTGATGGTCCCTCTGATAATGGGTTAGCAGCAGTTTCTACAGATGATAGTGCATGGGCTGGCTTCCAGTGTATGTTTTTAACTTTTCCTTGTGTAAACATTTTTAAATATTTCAGAAATTTTTAGATGCATGTTCAATGTTACACAGCTGCTGAAGAAGCATCATCAGCAGAGAAACCTGGTCCAGCAAAACCAGCTGAAGCCATTCCCCAATCCACTTCTGGAATTGAGGATCTTTTCAAAGATACAACTACAGCTTCACCTTCTTTAGTTCCTGAAAAACCCGTGAAAGATGTTAAAACTGATATAATGAGTCTTTTTGAAAAGGTAAATATCGTTATCACTCTTAAGACTTGCCATTGTACTTTTCAGTAAAGTTTGCTACTACTCTATTTTAACCTTTGAGATGGAATTATTTGTTTTTTTACATTTTTTTTTTCATTTGACAGAGCAATTTTTATTCTTTTATTTTAGTTTTAACTGAATTAAACTATTTAGTTGTACAAGCTTTTCGTGTTATTTTATTTTTATTTTTTTGTACAGACTTTTTGTGTTAAACATCTATTTGATTAAAAAGGAGTCGTTCGGGGTTCTATTGACAGTTGTATTTGATATTTTGATTTGAATACCTGTAGTCCAGTATGGTCTCTCCATTTGCTATGCATCAACAGCAACTTGCCATGCTAGCTCAGCAACAATCACTTCTCATGGCTGCCGCAGCTAAATCAACTGCTGGGGACCCAAAATTTAGCAATACTTCTCATCAACAGCAACTTGCCCTGCTAGCTCAGCAACAATCACTTCTCATGGCTGCTGCAGCTAAGTCAGCTGCTGGGGACGCAAAATTTAGCAATGCCCAAACCTCTGTCCCCAATGGTACCAATGTTCCTCCTCAAAGTTGGCCAAATGTTGCCTACCCGATTCCTGGATTGATGATGCAGATAGGTGCCCAGGGTGGGCTGCAAGCTACAGTGCAGGTAGTTGAAAGTGTTCTTATAATATTTATTAGACGCTAACTTAATTGATACTCATCCACATAGTTTCTAATTGTTCTATATTTTGTGAGTTAGGCAATGAACAGGGGGCTGGCAAATCCAGTTGGGAGTTCTGTTCCATATCCAACATCTAGGTAGGCTTGTATTTTTTTTATGATACCAACGGATTTTTTAAGTTCTGAAAGACTTCAAACTTCAAGATACAAAAACTTTTTTGACCCAAGAGTTAAAAGATGTTCATGAAAAAATATGTCATATAAGTTGCAGTTTGTGCTTATTTCCATTTATGATGATGATTTTGGAAACAACCAAAATTTGAAACTCATCCATCATTTTTTTGAAGTGAATGCATCTATTGGTTTTTTCTACAGTGGAAGAAATGCTGACATCTGAAATCTATTAGAAAACGTTTTCAGTCCTGTATGGTTCATCTTCCTAAACAACTGTGTTGATTTTTCTTGTCTGAGATAAAAAGATGGAAAAAGTAGAAGAAAGTGGACCTCTCAAATTCTCTAGCAACAATTAGTTGCATAAAATATGTCAAGAGGAACGTTAAAGAACATAAGTTTTGAACATTTTTTCTTGTGAATGAAACCATTCAGATTCATTAATTCATAAATATGAACAGATAAATTTCTTATATTTTTCATGCAGCCTTTATAGCCTCGGCCAAGTTTCTTCTGTGCCGGTCCCAGTGAATGGTGTGACCCCCACAGCAAAAAATAAACCTCAATCGACAGCATCGGTATCATCGGCTACTCCTTCGCAGTCGGGAAAAGAGTACGATTTCTCCTCTTTAACCCAAGGTATGTTTTCAAAACATTAAACTGGTGTTGGAATGAGAGGATGATGCTGGGATTATTTGATGGTATACCAAGAAAGCTAAATCGCAGAAAGATAGCAGTGTCCAATTTTTCCACCTGTACTGGGGATTGTAACCTATTACTTGTAGAGGCAGTCTCAGTTTTCATAATTTTATATTGTTCTTTTTTTCGAGTGATTTCTTTATTTGTATGATGAGTAGCTATGACTTGACCAATAAAGAAGGGATTAGATTAATATGATTTATCATCTATACCATTTTGTAGTTGCTTTATGCTTGATTTTAATATATAGTGTTGCTTAATGTTTCATTTGTGTGATGAGTTATTGCAAGTTTTGTTGGATATTAGTAACTGCATTTGATTGATTAGACATGAACATGATCATACTAGTTAAATACTTGTATTTGGTTCAAGAGGGTGGTTCTTGAGTTTATATATATACATATATACATATATAATTGAGAGGAAGGTTCTTGAGAACTTGGTTATGATTCATTGATGCTTTATTTATATTTTTGGTGGAAAGTAGAGTAGCATTTTCTTTCAGTGGTTATATGAAAAGTAGATAAATGTTTGAAGTGTAATTAGACTTCTTTTATGAGTAACAATCAAACTTGAAGTATTAGTAGATTTAGTACAATGTCTATCATGGATATATTTTTGCTATATTTGTAACTCTATAAAAATTTGCTATACATTTAATTATTAGTCTTAAAAGTTATCCATTGAAATTACCCTTTCTTTTAAAATTGATAATGTGTGTTTTATTTTTTCTAATGTATAGGCACAAATAGGATTTAGGCTCACAATAGGTCTCGATCACAAAGTGAGATCTTTTGATTGTGTTTATTACACACTAATGCAATTGTAATTCCATTAGTGTTGTTTACTTTAGTAGGAAAAGAGTGGATCTACATAATATAAAATATAATTGAATTGATGATCCTCTCCCCATAATAGGATTACTTTTGTTGATTAGGGATTTCATGGTAGGGTTCACATTTAATTACAATTACAAAACACTACGAATAACAATAAACATAATCTTTCTTAAAGAAAAAAACAATAAACATAATCAAGAGGTCCATTTTTTAGATTATCGTCGATGGATTACATTTACAAGAAGTAAAAACATAACCTTAAAAGAGTGTTCAAGGGATCATTTCAGGCATCCAAATTATAAATAAATCTTATTAATAAGTCTTTTAAGAGAAAATAAATAAATAAATAAATAACTATTTCTTCAATCCATTTTAAGTTAATAAGATGCTTTCCCACACCCTCTATAAGGAAATCTTAGTATTCAAGTTGTACTCTCGCAATGCCTTTTTATTTTGTCGCCAAAGCTTAGACGAATTCAGCTCCCACCATGATAATAAGTTTTTCTTTTACGGGTCTTTAGTAGGTTTGGTAAATTTTAGTTGTTGGATAAAGACTACTCCAAAATTCAGAACTTCAATCCATTTTGTCATCTTCTTTGTGATTATATTCAAACCATAACAAAATTTCAAACACCCCTCTTAACGTAACAAATCAACATAAAGTTTTAGACTATGTTAGTCAATCGGTGAAGGTATCATTTTCATGGTTGGAGGTTTAGTACTAAATTGTGAAAAGTGAGCTTAGTTGTAATAATTGGCATGATCTTCCTTCTTAAATATTGAAGGTTCGATCCCTCATTTATGCAGATATTTACTTGTTCTACTAAAACAAAGTTTTAATATTAAATTCATAACCACAAGCGTTAAATACTTTTATTTAACAAATATATAATTTCATTGCAAAAAAATATTGAAAAAAAATAGAGAGAATGCATGCTGAAATTTTTGGTGGATAAGTGTAACAACATACAAGAGTGAGGGATTTATACAGAATTAGAATGACAACCCTAAAGGGTATGGATAAAGTTTATTTAAACTAATGAAATTTTTTTACTAATGTGGACTCAATTTAACATGTCAATAAACTTTTTGCTAGCAGTTAATTTAAACAAGATTTTCATATAAATAAATCCAAACCAAAGTAATCAAGAGATTAAAACGAGCACTTTTAAGCACCTATTTAAATCTAATAATAAGAGTGGTATATGATATAAAATTTTAAGAACTATCAATCAAAATAAACAATTATGAGCAATTGATTTCAAGAATTGAAAATTGCAATTAGTTTCATGCAATGAAATATAATAATAATAATTAATTACAAAATAAATCAGGAGAAGGATAGAGAAATTGACATTGTGATTTTGTAGTAGTTCGCCACAACCTTACATCCACTTACTCCTCTTTGGTGCTGTTGGGGTTGATGCTCTAAATCTCACGGGTCATGTAGTTTATAATTGTATCGTACAAAAAGTTTATTTATCTAATAAAATTAGAGATATTTTATTTGATATTTAGTAACATTAACCCACAAAACTAATAAACTAAGATCCAAAGTTGTCTTCTGTAACTTAAATATGTATGTGAACATATACAGATGGATCATGTTTAAGGGATAACCTAAACGGTCTGTAGTAGATGAATAAGGTTGGGTACCTTATCCTGATGACACTACGAATACAACCAATTTTGTAGTTACAATTATTGTAAAGTGCTACAAATTATATGACCCTGATAATTCATGTAGAGACATGTGAGCGAAGATATTTTATACAAAAAGTTTGTAGAAGATCAGACCATGAAATGAATAGTCTCACTATATAACACCGTTGATAGAAGAGACTTACATTTCGCTAAGATGACCATAAGTGATTTGACCTGAATCCTGAGTGAGTTATGAACTCCTGCCTATGAAGGCAGACCTTTGATTTGCAGGTGAGAGTGGTTTGTATCGCCAACTCAATATGTCTTCCATTTTGGGGATTCGTCTAATTTGGGAGTTGGGAACACAGCTTCACAAGAAGAAATTCACTCCTTCCCTATTGTTAGGAAAAGTAGAGAAATTGCTCTCTTAAGGGCTGATTCCGAGACTTGAACAATATGGCGTCACACCCTCTTCTGGCCCAAGAGGGGTTTGGTCATAGTTGGACTATGACTTATTGTTCATTAGAGGGATTAGCAATACTTAAGGAGTTAGATGTAACTACAGGGCAAAACAAAAATTTTGGTTCAATTGTACTTACAAGCAATTTGTGAAGGGTCAACGCACCATTAATTGGTTATATCTAATGGACATAGAAATATATCTGTAATATGAAGAGTGTAGTTGTCGGTCTTTAGTGGAGTAACCAACAATTAATGGAAGTTGGTTAAGTTAATTAAAGAGTTTAATTCATTAATCAAGTACCATTAAAGCTTCAATCTATAGGTCCATAAGGTCCCCTCAGTAGCTCGATTGGGATTAATGAGAATTGAATTAATTTTGGATTAATTTTAACTGTTCAAATTAATTGGGAAAATTAGTTACATTATAATATAAAGTTTTATTTAGGAGGAAATAAATATTTGAATATGATTCAAATATTAATTATATAAATTTGATTCATATAAAAACTATAGGTTAAATTTAATATGAATTTAATTCATATTAAATACTATAGGTTAAATGAGAGAATATCAAACTATAAGTTATTTATATTTGATATAATATAAACTATAGGTTATATGTTATATTGGATATAATAAATAGTATAATATATATTATATAGTAAGTTAGTTATTATATAAATATGTATGAATTAAATTTAAAAAATTAAAGGGAGTTATGAGAAATAACTTCCCTCCTCTTATTTCTCTCATAATCGTGGGATAGAGGTAGAGGTTCTTCTTCCTGACTTCTCAGGCATAGATCAGAGTGTGCTCTTCAAAGAAAAAGTTTCTGCAAATTCTTTTCTCTCAACAAGTCTCCTTCTTCCTCAGCCATAATTGTCAAAAAGTCCACCCCTCTCGTGAATTCTCACCCAAAAGAGAAAACTGAGGTTAAACTGTCGTAGTGTCTGTTTTTTTTGGTGTGTTCATGTCGTGGAAAAATTCAAGGAGATTATTTGGAGAGGAATTTCATGGAGTTTTAAATCTTCAAGGGTAAGTAATTAAAAAAAAAAAACCTTAATTCCTCTTTTTTTGAGTTGTAAAAGCATGCTTTAATTTGAATGCATATAATTCTTTCTTTATTCTGCATAGAAGGCATTCCGTATAGCCGCGTCGCGGTGCTGCACCTTAGTGCTACGACACTCCAACACAAGGCAAATGGGAAAATTTCCCATAACGTCGTGACGCTTGGAGGCGTGTTAACGCATGCATTGTAGATCGGTTCAGCGGTTCGTGGTTCGTAGTCCAGGCAATTTGAATCGGCGATTTGGCTTCTCCACGCGATCCAGCAGCATTTTTTTTACCTTTTTTTTAATTATTATTTGTAATAATTAGCTTTTATTTAGTTTTTTTGATTAATTAGATTAATATAATAGTTATATTAATTTAATTAATGGGTAGGAGGTCAATCCCAATCCAAAATATTACAGTTTAAATTATGCTTGGATGTATGGTTTATTTTATTTAATATATTTCATAACGTATGCATAGAGAAAAATCCCACCATAGGATATGCATTATTCATGTATCATGTTTATTACAAATGTTATAATATAGTTGCATGAATTATTTCAAGCATGCTCATGCATCATATATTATAAGAGTTATAATATATGAATGCATGCATTAATAACATTACCACTCATCATCTATATTATAAATGTTATAATATATAGTTAGTATATATGGATGCATGTTATTTTTCATTATTTTTGTATATAAGAGTTATGTATGGTATATAATGAATAATGGGATTGCATGAGGCATGACACCACCTTAGATAAATTATAAATGTTCTAATTTTTTCAACATATGTCACTAGATGAAATCTTAAGTTTTAATTTGTTTCATTTTACTTCATAATAGTTATAAGTTAAATGAAATTAGAATTTAAAATGTATAATAAAGAGTTGCATGCTAATATAGGTTTCAAATCATTTTTTAAATAGTTTAAAACTTGGTTCACTTTAAATCTATGATCACAATATTTCTAATAAGATTAGAAATAGGTTTAATCTTTTTAATCAGTTTAGTAGGATTAAATTGGTTAATAATAAAATATTAAAATTGTAACAAATGTATTTATAAGGAACTTTTGTCTAAGGATGGTTCTGTCTAGGCTAGGGTATTTAAGCTGACGGAAAGAGAACACCCTACTTGGGAACTGACTGAATTAGATAGATTTGTGATGAGCATGTAATAATTGATTAAAGTTTGTTAAAGCGTTTGATGAACGATAATCAATGTTGTTTAACTATCCAAAATAAATGTTACATTGGAAAAAGTTAATAATCACTTAGTAAAAATAATTAGCCGTATTTTTCTAAGTTAATTAACCCTAGGTAAAACACTCAGTGGGAAGAAATTGGGGTATATGATACTTCATTTTTCCTATCATGTTTCTCACTAAAAGTTCACACTGTGAGACCTATACTTGGTCGGCACCTTTGCTCGTGTCCCTTTACGGGTAGTGTTTGTATAGGTCAATAACAAGGTGAATGGAGAGAATGTTTATAGTAAGTGGGAATGGGACGTGTGTCAACACATCCCATGGTCTCTCTCATTAGTATGTCATAAAATTTCATGCTCGGTCTCGAGACATCTTTGTTGGTATCCCCCTACGAATGGCATTTGCATGACCTTTTACTCAAACTCCAAAAATGGATAGGATTGCTTTAGTTTTTGCTCCAATTGGTTTTTCCCTGGGTTGGCTCAACGGACGGACCTCTAGAATCTAAAATGAAGGGTTACACTTAGAAGAAAAATGTTAAGCTAGTTAACAATTTTCTAGACCAAACAATGATGACCAATAATTATAGGAAAGGAGTTGTTCTTGTGTAATTATTGGTTGAGATAGTATCAATTCAGTGAATATGTAACTGTTCACCCTACAGTGGCTTTTACCCTACTCTACTGAAACATCATTGCAAAATAGATGTCACATAGAGTGCATTAGGTTATTTTGCTAAATTGCTTGGTTGTTTAAATTGGATAAGCAAGTGAAACTAATATAAATAAATTGTATGTTTCAACAATATCAAATATGACAACTGATACATTAAATTTACTTGTTGCCGACAAACTTATAGTGAGACCTACGCTATATGGAAAAATACTATCAATACAGTATTTATCATCGATGACCTGAGATTCGTCCTCATTGAGGAGTGTCCTCAAGTCCCACCTACTAATGTCACCCAAAATGTTCGAGAGGCATATGAGCGATGGGTTAGGGCGAATGAAAAGTCCTAAGCATATATCTTGACAAGCTTATCCAAAGTCTTGACCAAGAAGCATGAGTCCATGCTCACTGCCTGTGAGATAATGGAGTCCTTGAAGGGAATGTTTGGACAATCGTCTACTCAGCTCAGGCACGATACACTCAAGTACATATTTAATTCCCGCATGCCATAAGGGGGCTCTATTCCAGAACATGTTCTGAGCATGATGATCCACTTTAATGTGGCGGAGATGAATTGGTCTGTCATTGATGAAGCCAGATAGGTTAACTTCATCTGGAAGTTTTCTATAGTTTCGTAGCAATGTTGTTATGAACAGGATTGACTCGTCCTAACCACCCTGCTCAATGAGCTACAGACTTATCAATCCTTGATGAAAGTTAAGGAAAAAAAGGGTGAGGAAAATATTGCTTCGTCCTTAAAGAAGTTCTACAAACGTTCGACCTCTGAACTAAGTCTGTACCCTCTTCTTTCGACACCAAAAACTGGAAGAATAAGAAGAATAGAGACCAGGGGAAGACTAACCTACCAGTTGCTGCCCAAAAGGGCAAGAAAGCCAAGGCTGCAAAGGGAATATATTTCCATTGCAACCAAGAGGAACATTGGAATAGGAATTGTCCCAAATACTTGGTAGAAAAGAAGAAGACCAAACAAAGTAAATATAATTTACTAGTGTTGGAAACATGTTTAGTGGAGAATGATGATTTGGCTTGGATAATTGATTCAGGTGTCACTAACCACGTTTATTCTTCATTTCAAGGAATTGATTTCTGGCGGTAGCTGAAAACTGGTGAGATGGCAATGGGTATTGGAACTGGACACGTCATCTCTGCAAAGGTAGTGGGAGGACTTCGACTCTATTTATAGAAATCGTATATTTTATTAGATAATGTATATGTTGTTCTTGGTTTAAAAAAGAACCTGATTTCTATAAAATATTTAGTCGAACAAAATTATTCTTTAAATTTCAATGTAAATAATGTATTTATTTACAAAAATGGTATACATATTTGTTCTGCATATCTCGAAGATAATCTTTATGTGCTAAGGCCGTTAGCAATAAAGGCACTCCTTAATAATGAACTGTTTAAAACTATGGTAACTCAAAACAAAAGATAGACAACTTCTCTTAAATAAAATGTCCATATTTGGCATCTAAGATTAGGTCACATAAATCTCAATAAGATTGAGAGATTGATTAAAAATGGACTTCTAAGTGAGTTGGAAGAAAATTCTCTACATGCATATGAGTCATGCCTTGAAGGCAAAATGACTAAGATACCTTTTACTATAATATGTCACATAGCCAAAGAACCCTTAGAACTTGTATATTCGGACCTCTATGATTCTATGAATGTTTAGGCAAGAGGATAGTGTTAATATTTCATCACCTTCACTGATGATTATTCAAAATATAGGTATGTTTACTTAATGCAACATAAGTATGAAGCCAGTAAAAATTTTAAGGAGTATAAGGCTGAAGTTAAAAATGCATTAAGCAAAACAATTAGAACACTTTAATCTGATCACCTAGTATACCTCAGCAGAATGGTGTATCAAAAAGGAGAAATCGAACCTTGTTGGACATGGTTCGGGCTATAATGAATTACGCTTCTTTACCTGACTTTTTTTGGGATTATGCAGTACAGACTGCAGCCTATATTTTGAATTGTGTTCCATCCAAGAGTGTTACTGAAATACCTTTAGAGTTATGGAATGGTCTTAAAGCTAGTTTATGTCATTTCAAGATTTGGGGTTGCCCAAGAACATGCTTAAGGCTATTCTAAGAAATTGGAACCTCGTTCAAAATTATGTATATTTGTAGGTTACCCCAAAGGAAAGAGAGGTGGTTACTTCTACGATCCTAAAGATAATAAAGTGTTTGTGTCGAAAAATGTTACTTTTTTGGAAGAGGTGTCGGGAATGTCCTAGAACTCGCAGTTCGTAAATTTCATGTTAAACATTCTATTTATCAATAAAATATTATTGAGTATCTTATTCAACAAAGTAGTTGTTTTTGCATTCTATTATGAAGATCCAATAAAAATGTCCATGACTATAGTATGAATACTTTAACTTTATGTGGTGACATAAACAGGATCAAGTTAATAGTATATAGCCTAAATGGTCTGTAGGTATATGGATGAAATTGGGTATCTCATCTTGGTAACACTATTGGATGCGGCGCATTTTGTATAGGTAATACAAATGATGTGATCCACAGATCATTCATGTAGAGACATGTGAGTGGGGGCATCCTATGCAATGAGTTTGCATATAGACTGGACCATAAAATAGTCACTTTTCTTTATAACGATCGTTTACTGTTAAAACTGACTATTTCATACTTAAGTAACCTAGGATAACTCGATCTTAATCCTGAGCTAGCTATGAACTCTTGTTTATTCGAGATTATCCTTTGATCTGCATGGGTGAGAGTAGTCCAATAGCACTGTTCAATAAGCCTTCCATTTTGGGATAAGATTGGATGGATAGCTGGGGACATAACCTGCAAGATGAAATTCACTCCTACCTATTTTAGGGTTAGGAGATATGTTGTTCTCTTAAGTGCTGATTCCAGGTCTTGAACAATCGGGGCCTCGCCTTCTGGTGATAGAGAAGGACATGATTCGTAAGTAGTATTATGAATCGAATTGTTCATTAGAGGACCAGTGGAAACTTAAGGAACGAGATGTATTTACAGGGATAAAACGGTAATTTTGACCCAGCTGTAATTACGAACGACCTGTGAAGGATCGACTTACTGATTGTGGTTTATATGGACAGAAATATACCTATAGTGAGGAGAGTGCAACTATCGAGCTGTAATGGTATGTCTTGATAGTTAACAAATAGTAGTTAATTCGATTAAAGAGTTTTGACGAATTAATTATAGATCGTTGGAGCTCATGATCTGTAGGTCCATTAGGTTCCTCTACTAGCTCATTAAATTGGAATAACAAATTGAGTATTGTTGTATGAAATTAGGTTATGAATTTAAAATGTTCAAATTCAATTTTAGGGTTTTCGATTGATTGTATATGATACAATTATAAACGTTTAATTTAATCGAAATTAAACGAAATAGGAAAATCAATTAATATTTAAATACAAAATTGATTTATTGGTGATATTGATATTTTATTGATTTAATATTTAGATATTAAATTAATATTTTTTAATTAAAAGTTTAATTAAAATTAGCTTTATTTAATTAATTATTTTTTAATTAATTTTATAAAAAAAATGAAAATGAAAATGATTTTTTTATTTTTATTTTTAATTTTTAGATATATGTATCTGCTTCCAGATACGTGAAGGGAATACGTGGGTCAATTTTTTTTTTCAAATTTAAGCATAACCACTTAAAAAGCTCAACCCACAACTCATTTTATTTTAGTGCATGTTTAGGAGTGATTTTAAAATCATTAAAAATCACTTTTTTCATTTTTAAAATCATTCAAAAACACACTTTTAATTACTCAAAATTAATTTAGTTTTCAATTTACACTTTTAAATGTAATTTTCATATCATCAAAATTAGTTTTGAAGAACTAAACATGTTTTACGCTGATTTTGAAAATGACAAACATGATTTCAATCATTTTAAAATCACTTACAAACATAAAAATCCACTTACATTGAGCAATCCAAAACAAAATAAATTAAAAATGATAAAAATATTAAAAAAAAAATAAAAAAACCCGAAACGTAATTAAATCTTCATTCTTCCCTTCTCTCACTATTTAAATCATGATTCACACCCCCTTCATCCTCAACTTCATTCTTCAATCTTCATTTTCTACTTCTTTTCTACCGTTTACTCTAGTCGCTCAATAATCACTCGACGTTACTAGATTTTTTTTTTTCAAGTTTTCACTCTCTTCTTGAATCTATCTTAATCTAACTTAAAATAAGTATTATAACAATTAATTAGACAATATATGTATGTGTATATATATATAGCGTATTTGTATCTTAGTTTTTCAGAAATTAACATATCGTCGTATCGTATTATATCTGTATCATGTATCCGTATCTGTGTCTGTCTTCTTAGCTTGTAGTAAAGGAACCATCCAATAAATGCAAAAGAAGAAAACTCTTTCCCACATCTAGAAAGTTAATATTCAAACAATAAAGACAAAGTCCATTTCAGACAGACATAAAATTTTCAACATATGCTCTCACAAAAAAATACAATCACCATACGGATTGAAATTTGAAGCAACATCATCTCACATCATATTAAATAATCAAACCAAATTTCAACCTATTCTAAATGTAATCCTAATTTGATCAGTTCCATAAGAATTCTTGGAAAAATACAGCAATATACGTTGTGCATATGAAGCAAATACGAAGTCAACGAGAAATAAATTGCATACATTCTAGAAAATGCCATGCTCAAGAAGGTACCAAAATGCACATTCTACTGTACACGTCTAAGAATCGATTGATAATGATCATGAATCAAACAATTTTAAATTAAACAAATTACATTCAATTTTTGTCCTTTGAAGAATTGGAGAATGAAATGACTAAAAAAACGAAAAATGGTTGAATCATTATTATTAGAGAAAGGGATGGTCAATGAAAAGAGAGAGATGTTAAATATATATATTGATATCAAAATAATGTTCCCTTTAAAATCCAGAAATAGTTCTCTCATGGCTACTGCTTTCTTTGGATTCGGGTTTTGCAAAGCAAAATATTCAAAACTCATCCCCTTGAGTTTGGCTGCATTTTTCATTCAAACATGATACTGACAACTTACCTTGTTCCTAACAAAAGAATGTCTCATCTCCACCATTCCTAATTGGCCATCCTTTCTTTCTTTCTTTCGGTAATACAACAAACTATCACAACTTTCAAGAAACTTGATATTCTATTTCTAAGAGCTTTGTTTGATCCAACTAAATATTGTTTCTAGCAGAGACACTTGATTTCAAGTGTATACTTGTACTAAGAATGGAGATCTTAAAAGGGTGTTGGTGAAAATTTAACTTTCAAAACAAGACGGAACCAACCTTTTGGTTAGAGAATCCCACATTGAAAAATTTGGTATTGGAAGTCTCCCTTATGTACTCCAATCTTGAGTTTTGGGTTTCGCCCCAAGGGGGTACCCATGTCTTGGAGGGAGTGAGAGATAGACCAATGTGGGTTTGGTGGACGTTCCACGCGCGCCACCATCTGGTTGGGCACAACGCGTGTGATTATTAATTTATAATAAAAATATTATTATTTTTATTTATTTTTTTCTTCTTTTAACCGAGAGAAAAAAAAAGGAAAAGATCCTTCTGTTCGTGCATCGTTCGCTTTCATCTGCACACGTTCTGAGGCTCACCACCTTTTTCGCTCCCTACTGTTCCACGCTGAAGGCCAATACAGAATTCATTTTTTATTCCATTTCATTTTTCCTCTCCTCTTCCATTTTAGTTTTCCGAGTAGTGGGTGTAGAAAGAGTGTGTGTTCCGGTCGGTAACGGTGCATTCTCGATCAGGTTTCTTTTGGTTGTTTTATCCTAGAGACGACATGACAATTTTCAGACCTACTTGCACACTTGGGCAAAGCCGCGAAATATCTTAAAGAGAGCAAGCTCCGCGACTCAGTCTATAACGAGTTTTTGTTTTACGGGTTTTGCTCTTTGTTTGACCGCCGTGCCTTGACCGTTTATTATTCGTCATTCTGAGGGTCCTGCCGTTCCCAACAATTTTAAGACGTTTCTGCCATATCATCAATGGCTCTCAGTAGCAACAATGACGTTATGATATCTGACCTCAACCGTCCATTCCGGTTCGAAGGAGCGAACTTCAAGCGGTGGAAGCAAAAGATGCTGTTCTTTCTCACCGTCAAGAAAGTTGTCAAAACTTGTACTAGAGCTAAGCCGATCGTCCCTTTAGAAGAACCAACTGAACAACAGATAAAAGAAGCTGATGACTGGGAGGAGAAAGACTTTCTTTATAAGAATTTTATTTTAAATGGTTTGACTGATGATCTGTATGATTACTACAGTACAATGAAAACAGGGAAGAAGGTCTAGAATGCTCTGCAAAAGAAGAATGACACCGAGGAGGTCGGGTCGAAGAAATATGTTATTAGTCATTATCTCAAGTTCCAGATGACGGATGACAAGAGGCCCATTCCCATGAACTCCAGAAGATAGCCCACGAGATAATTACTGAAGGTATGCCTCTAGACGAACAATTCCAAGTTGTTGTTATTATTGATAAACTGTAGAAGGACTTTAAAAACACTTGGAGGCATAAGACTAAGGAGTTATCCTTGGAGAGTCTTATAACCCAGCTAAAGATCGAGAAGGAAGCTCGAAATCAGGACCAAAAGGAGGAGGTGAACACAATACCTGGGAAACCCACCTCTGCCGTGGTAAAACCTGACAAAAAATCTAAGAGGACAAAGAGGAAAGGTCTGAACCGTGGCTCTAGCAACCAAAACCAATAGAAAAAACATAACCTCCTTTCAGGAGAAATGGTACAGTTCTTCTGCTTTAATTGTAATAAACTTGGACACATAGCTAGAAACTATAGGAACAGGCGTCATCGTGCTGGTCAGGCGAACCTGATAAAAGAATCGTTAGTCACCATGATCACAGAAGTAAATGTGATTGGTGGTTGTGAAGGGTGGTGGATAGACACTAACGCTACGCACCATGTCTGTCACGACCTTAGTCTATTTAAACTTATACTGAAACTAAGGATAAAAATATTTTGTTGGGAGATCACCACTCCACGAAAGTTGTTGGAACCGATGAGGTGGAACTGAAGTTTACCTCTGGGAAGACCCTCACATTGAAGGACGTTCTGCACACTCCAGAGATAATAAAGAATTTGGTTTTAGGCTATCTCCTTAACAAAATCGGGTTTACTCAAACTATAGGGGCAGACCTATATACCCTTACCAAAAATAATGTATTTGTAAGGAAAGGGTATGCAACTGAGGGAATGTTCAAATTAAATTTAAACCTTAATAAAATGAAATCTTCTGTGTATATGTTGTGTTCTATGAATATTTGGCATGCTAGACTCTGTCACGTGAATAAGAATTTAATTAGTAACATGATTAGGCTAGAAATGATACCTAAGTTATCCACGAATGATTTTGATAAATGTGAGTATTGTAGTCAGGCTAAAATTACTAAAACTCTGCATAAATTTGTACTTAGGAATTATGAGCCTCTAGATTTGATTCATTCTGATGTTTGTGAATTTGATGACATCTTGACTAGGAACAGTAAAAGATATTTCATTACCTTTATTAACGACTGCTCTGATTTTACTTTGTATAATTGCTGAAAAACAAAAGTGATGCTTTTGATGCCTTCAAACTTTTTGTTTCTGAAATAGAGAATCGGTTTAATAGAAAGGTTAAAAGACTTCGTAGTGATAGAGGAATCGAGTATGACTCGGACAGTTTTATTGAGTTCTTTAACTCACATGGAATAATACACAAAAAGACCGCACTTTATTCTCCTGAAATGAACGGAAAAGCCAAAAGGAAAAATAGAACTTTAGCTGAGCTAGTAGTTGCTATTTTACTTAGTTTAGGAGTCGCGTCTTATTGGTGGGGTGAAATCATCCTTACCGTATGTTATGCCCTAAATAGAATCCCAAAATCTAAAAACAAAATTTCACCTTACGAAATTCTCAAGAATAAGAAACCAAACTTGTCCTACTTTAGAACATGGGGTTGTCTAGCCTTTGTAAGGATTCCAAATCCAAAAAGGAAAAAGTTAGCTAGTAGAGCTTACGAGTGTGTCTTTATAGGTTATGCCTTAAATAGTAAAGCCTACAAATTCTATGATCTAGTGAACCAAGTGATCATTGAGTCAAATGATGCCGACTTCTTTGAAGATAGATTTCCTTTTAAATCAAGGAATAGTGGGGGCTCTGGATCAAGTGGTATAACCCTAGTTAGAAATTCTAACCCTATAGAGGAAACTGTGTTGGTATTGGTGTCCTAATTCTCTCGGAGTCTCATTGTTAAGTCTCGTTGTTTTGTAAAGATACACATTATTTTATAAATAAAATAAGTATTATTTAATTCTGGCATTTACTCATATTCAATAAACAAAGCTCTTTGGTTATCTTATGTGAACTTAAGCATGAATATGTGATATACAAGTGGATCATGCCTTAAGTGATAACCTAAATAGGTCTGTAGTATAAGGATTAAGGTGGGATACCTGATCCTAGTGACACTACGGATACGACCCGCTTTGTGGAGACGTAGAGTGGGGGTGTCCTATACAAAGAGTTTGTATAAGACCTGGACTACGAGATGACTAGACTCTGTATATAACGCCGTTGATACTAGAGACTTGCATTTTACCTAAACGACCATAGGTGACACGACCTCAATCCTGAGTGTTTTGGGAACTCCTGCCTTTGAGGGTGGTCCTTTGATTAGTATGGGTGAGAGTGGCCAGATTGTCAACTCAACATACCTACCTTTCTAGGGACCTGACTGATAAGTAGAGAGATTGCTTCCTTAAGGGCTGATTTCGGGGCTTGAACATAGTGGCCACAGCTTCTCTTTGGAAGAGAAGACTCAGTCATAGTAAGACTATGACTTATGTTCATTAGAGGGATCAGTGGTACTTAAGGAAACAGATGTAACTACAGGGGCATAACGATTATTGGCCCAGCTATACTTACGAGCGATCTGTGAAGGATTGTCGCACTGCTGATTGGTTAAGATGGACACATAATATATCTGTGGTAAGGTTCAGCTGTCAATCTTTAGTAGAGTGTCTAGTAGTTAATGGATGGTGGATCCCATGACTAAAGAGTTTAGTCAGTTATTCACGTACCATTGAAGCTTCGAGCTACAGGTCCATGAGGTCTCCTTGGTAGCTTAATGGATTCAGTTGAGGATCAGTTCTTGGTGTTGATTTGAAATGTTCAAATTTACAAGAGATATTTTGATTATATATGATATAATCGGTTTGATGTATGAGATACATCTAGTAGAGTATTGATGTAAATAAGATTTACATTAAGTACCATGGAATAGAAAAAGAACTATGGTTTATATGTTTCATGAGATGAAATGTTAAAAATATAGGTTATAAATATAGTATGATAAGTTGGTTATCATTTATGTTTATAATTATATTAATTATAGGATAATTAATTCTTTTTCTTTTAAATAACCAAAGTAGTGGGTGGTTATTGATTCATGGTAACCGTGAGTTTAAAAGGAAAGTGGTTTCCTATTTTCAGAAAGTAGTTTTTACAAAATGATTAAAAAATTTTGAGTTCTCTCTCCGCGCAAAAGAAACTCATGTAGTCATCAAGTAAATTCGGATTTACTAAACGATGGCTGGGCGAGCTAAACGATCGTGCAGGTGCTAGCTAAACGATCACTGGCCCAAGGTAAATGATCGTGTAGTGTTTGTAGGCAACAGACCGAGTTAAACAATAGACTAAACGATCGCATAGTTTTTGCTAAACGATCGCTTAGCTTTATCTAAACAATTGGGCATCGACCTATACGATAGGTCTCTGCCATCTTCCACTTGCCCAATCGTGTACGCGATCGGTGTTTCCTTCATTCGTCTGCCTCATACCAAGTCCGAACAGAGCCACCCTCTGGATTCTCACACCGAGAATACCAAGGTCGCCTTGTTAGTGGTGTCAGACTTAACTCGACACCGTCGAGGTTTTCTGGAGGCAGTTCGTGGTGCTGTGGAGGTCGTTCGTTGTTGCGGAGGAGTTCTTGACCGAGGCGATCATTGAGAAGTTTGTGAACGAGCACGAAGTGTTCATGCTGTGTTTGTTGCGGTGTTGCAGTCATGTAGATCGGGCATTCGAGGTTGCTATTGTTCAAGCGGCCGTGTGCATTGGAGCGGTGAGACGCTTCTGCATTTGTTCATACAGTTTGTCTCTCTGTTCATTTGTTGTTCATGCTATAATTTCTGCATTTGAATTGTATAACCGCTTGTTTGAATTCGACTGTAAATGTTAAGTTAATTCATGATTGTAATTTGGAATGTCTTGTTCCGCTGCTCATGAAAATCTCAGAATCCGATTTCCTTCAAACTGACCCATAACCTAGAAGAAGCAAAAGAGCTAGAACTGCCAAAGATTTCAGAAATGACTTCCTGACCTATAATGTAGAAGAAGACCCTAAAGATCTAAGAGCTGTCTTGTCCTCAGTAGATGCCAACCTATGGAAAGAAGCCATAAATGATGAGATGGACTCATTCGAGTTAAATAGGACTTGATACTTAGTAGATCTACCCCCAGGCTGTAAGGCAATAGGGTGCAAATGGGTCTTAAGGAGGAAACTTAGACCTGGTGGGACTGTCGACAAATTTAATGCCAGGTTAGTAGCAAAGGGCTTTAGACAAAGAGAAAACGTAGATTTCTTTGACACATTCTCCCCTGTCACTAGAATTACCTCTATACGTGTCCTGTTCTCTATTGTTGCCCTTTATAACCTCATAGTACATTAGATGGATGTAAAGACTGCTTTCCTAAACGGTGAACTTGAAGAAGAGATTTACATGGAACAACCTGAGGTTTTTGTTGTCCATGGTCAAGAAAATAAGGTGTGTAAATTAGACAAATCTCTCTATAGACTAAAACAAGCTCCTAAGCAATGGCATGAAAAATTTGACAACCTTATCCTATCTAAAGGTTTCAAAGTCAATGAAAGTGGCAAATGCATCTACTATAAGTTTAATAATAACCTCTGCACTATCTTGTGTCTATATGTAGATGATTTATTGATCTTTGGGTCGAACTTGCACGTCATAAATGATGTAAAATCAATATTGAGTGCAAACTTCGACATGAAATATTTAGGAGAAGCTAGTGTAATCTTAGGCATAAAAGTAAATAGGCCTGAAAAGGAAATTTCTTTGGATCAGTCTCACTATATAGAAAAGATTCTAAAGAAATATGATTACTTTGAGTGTAAACCAGCCTGTACTCCTTATGACCCTAGTGTCAAGTTGTTCAAGAACACGGGTGACAGTGCTAATCAATCTGAGTATGCGAGCATCATAGGCAGTCTTAGATACGTTGCTGACTGCATTAGGCCTGACATAGCTTATGTTGTAGGATTACTTTGCAAGTTTACAAGCATAACTAGTAAAGAGCACTAGAATGCTATAAAAAGGGTAATGAGATACTTGAAGAAAATCCAAAACCTAGGATTACATTATCAAAAGTTTCCCGCTGTCCTGGAAGGCTTCAGTGATGCTTATTGGAACTCTCTTTCGAATGATTCAAAGGCTACAAGTGGCTATATCTTTAATATAGCTGGCGGAGCTATCTCTTGAAAGTCCAAGAAACAGACTATTTTAGCCCAATCTACGTTGGAGTCAGAAATGATAGCACTAGCGACAGCTAGTGAAGAAGCAGGCTGGCTTAGAAGTCTGCTATCAGAGATTCCTTTATGGGAATAGCCGGTACCAGCCATATTGATCTATTGCGATAGTACTGCAGCAATCGCAAAAGTTCAGAACCGTTACTACAATGGAAAGAGACGTCAAATATGTCGTAAGCACAGTACCATTAGAGAGTTTCTCACTACGGGTGCAGTTAGAGTGGATCACATACGAACTAATGAAAATTTGGCAGATCCTTTGACGAAAGGACTGGCCAGAGAAAAGGTTTTCAGAACCTCAGAAAGGATGTGACTCATGCCTATAAAATCTAACCTGTAGACTGGAGATCCCAAGAAATAGGTTCAACGGGTAATAACTGATCACGAGTGATATATAGTGAATCATGATAAACCAAAAACAGAGTTCCATTCCTATGACTTAAAGTCTGAGCATGATATTGATATCCTGAAGTGTAAGAAAGGTTGAACTCAGTTCTTAATGAGATCTATACTTGATGACAAGTGAGGTACCTAGCTACAGGAGTACTCTTGATAGACTCACCTGTGTGAATGTGGAAGTAAGGGCCGCTTCCTATGGAGTTTTTAGGTAAACTCTCTAGAGCATTCACAAACCAGGATACACGTGCTAGGCTTTAAAGCGTGGCCTTTTGTACTACACCTTAATGACACTCTGTATGAGATGCTGTTAGAGATAGAGTTTAAAACCAAGGGTTACTTTAGTATATTATGAATCATCTACACTATGTAAAGGTTCAAGTCGTAAGACACCTTTGCTTATGCACAGTATTGTATAGACTAAAACTGCTCGATGAAAATCTTTTCTCTCTTTCTCTTTTTTAAATTTTCAAGTGGGGGATTGTTGGGTGAAAATTTAACTTTCAAAATAAGAGAGAACCAACCTTTTAGTTGGAGAATCCCACATTAGAAAATTTGGTATTGGAAGCCTCCCCTATGTACTTCAATCTTGAGTTTTGGGTTTGGGCCCCAAGGGGTACCCATATTTTGGAGTGAGTGAGAAGATAGACCAATGTGGGTTTGGTGGAGGTCCCACACGCGCGCCGCCACCGTCCGTTCGGTCGGGCGTGGCACATGTGTGTGATTATTAATTTTTAATAAAAATATTATTATTTTTTATTATTTTATTTTTTTTCTTCTTTTAACCGAGAGAGAAAAAAAGGAAAAGGTCCTTCTGTTCGCGCTATATCCGCTCTGTTCACGTATCGTTCGCTTTCATCCGCGCACGTTCTAAGGCTCACCGCATTTTTTGCTCCCTACCATTCCATGCTGAAGGCCTATAAAAGGCGTGGCCTTCAGCAGTTCGAATACAGAATTAATTTTTCATTTCATTTCATTTTTCCTCTCCTCTTCCATTTTAGTTTTCCAAGCAGTGGGTTTAGAAAGAATGTGTGTTCCAGTCGGTAACGGTGCATTTTCAATCGGGTTTCTTTTGGCTGCTTTATCTTGGGGGCGACGTGGTAATTTTCAGACCTGCTTGCACATTTGGGCAGAGCCACAAAAAGTCTTAAAGAAGGCGAGCTCGACTCAGCATATAACGAGTTTCTGTTTTGCAGGTTTTGCTCTTTGCTTGACCGTCGTGCCTTGACCGTTTACTATTCGTCATTCTAAGGGTTCTACCGTTCCCAACAAAGGGATGCTACATATATTTAACCAGAAAAAATGCTCATTTTTCTTTACTCAATGGAGAAATCAAACTATTACAAACATGCTTAAATTCATCATATTGGAAGGAGGAATGGTAATTGTGTACCTTATTAAGTGGTTGTATTTAAGATCAAGCTTGGAACAATGTCCTTCAGCAAGAAACCATAGTATATCTATAGATCAGAAAAGACGAGAGCAATACTAGATTGACTAGATTACTTGGACATCCAAAGTACAACCCCAACAATCTAATTCAGAATATATAAAAGTATGCGATTAACTTTCATGATTGATAATATTCTTAATGACTCGTTTGATAATCAATGTAAATAAAGGAAGAATTGATGGCGTACAACAATTCTTAAACCCATGACTAAATGAAAATTGAACATAAAGTGAAAAAGATAGACATTCACACTAGAATCAACAGAATCATTCCAAAACAAGCATCATAATTATTCCTTATTTTCTGGTAATTTGGTTCCAAAGGTTAGAAGTTACTCACAATGACCTTACGCCTCAATTCGAATGCCTCAAACCAAGTCTAAAAATATAAATAAGACATGCCTATAAGTTAAAACCCAATTTACAGCATCTAAATTTGGTTCAAAAGGTTCTAAAGAAGCTACCAAAAGAATGTTGGTTTAAAAACCAGGGATCTGCACAAAAAAAAATCTCACGCACTCTGATATATATTTGAAGAAAACAGACAAAACAAAATATTCTAGAAGCAAAATATATTAGTGAGAGAAAGAAAAGTAATAGAACTCCCTATTTTTATATTCAATTGATGGACTTACATTTATAGCCTAATAACAACAAAATAACCACAAACCACTAACATAATGCTTACTAAAAATAGCAACGTGTGGACTTCTTCTTCCACACGATCCGGAAGATTCGATCTTGAATCATGACAGGATTATTAGCTTACACTACTCCCCCTAATCCTGACATGATTCTAAATCACGCACACCAAGTAGTTGAGACATGGCAGCTAACTTCACTTCTGTCAATGCTTTGGTCAGTGCATCGGCTCGTTGTTCCCCGGTGTTGACAAATTCAATGACAATTTTCCCCTTCTAAACACACTCTCGAATGAAATGAAAGCGTGTATCTATATGCTTACTGCGGCCATGAAATACGGGATTCTACATGAGAGCTATCGCGGATTTGTTGTCCACGAACAATGTTACCGATCTTGGCTCCATTCCGGTTAACTCGCTAACAAGGCTTCTTAACCACAACGCTTGGCAAGCCGCGGTAGTGGCTGCCATGAACTCGGCATCGCAAGATGAGAGTGCCACCGTCTTTTTCTTTTGCGAATTCCATGAAACCAAGCTTTCATTTAAGTAGAACGCCATTCCACTTGTGCTTTTCCTCCCGTCGAGATCACCGGCTAAATCACTGTCAAAGTAGCCAAATATATCAACTTATTGAGGACCTTTAACATAAGTGAGCCAGAAGTGAATTGTCCCTCTCAAATACCTAAGTATTTGCTTGACCACCTTGTGATGCATGGCTGTAGGCCTTTCCATATACCTACTCGCCATCCCAACAGCATATGAGAGATCCGGTCTTGTGTTCAGCAAGTATCTAAGACAACCAACAATGCTTCTGTACTCCGTAGCATCAATTGGTGCTTCTTCCATGTCTTTGTGAAATTGTGCCTTGGGTTCCATCGGGTACTTCGTGGCATTGCAGTCAGTCATTTCGAACTGGGACAAGATTCTTTTGGCATAAGTTGGTTGTTTGAGCAAGATTCGACCCTTCTGTTGTTCCACTTCAATCCCTAAGTAGTAAGAGAGAAGACCCAAATCTCTCATTTCAAATTTTGCCATCATTTGTTGCTTGAACTTGTTGATTTTTTCGGTGCTACTTCCTGTTACAATGAGATCGTCAACATACACTCCAACATGAACACTTTCTTCTCCTTCTCTTCTTGTGTAGACTGTTTGAGACTCTTATCAAGTCGAATGTTCCAAGCTCATGGAGCTTGTCTCAATCCGTAAAGAGCCTTCGACAACCTATACACCTTGTGTTTCTGGTTTGGAACCTCAAATCCCTCCGGTTGAGTAACATATATTTCCTCTTCCAATTCCCCATTGAGAAACACCGACTTCACATCTGGATGGTGTACCTACCAATTTCGGTTTGCAGCGAGTGCAAGAATGACTTAAACGGTGTCAAGTCTTGCAACCGGTGCAAAAACTTCTTCAAAGTCGATGCCTTGTCTTTGTACATAGCCTTTAGCAACCAATCTTACTTTGTGCTTGACAACTTCTCCATTAGAGTCTTTCTTCAATTTGAACACCCATTTTAGACCAAAGGGTTTGTGTCCCGGTGGAAGCTCGGTTAGACTCTATGTGTTGTTCTTCTCAATGGATTTCAGCTCGTTCTCCATTACTTCGTACCAGCGGGCCTCGATCGCAGCTTCTTGGTAGCAAGTCGGTTCTTCGGACACCACCATTATCACCTCATTTTCTTGTTCTTCACCACCTACAACTTCCTCTATGTTGGCATAGATGTCAACAGAGATCTTAGACAGACCGGTGGGTTCGTCGATGGAGTAGATGGACTAGTCTCTCCAATTTTAGGTATCTCGGCTATTTATGGTGCGGCATTTTTTACCCCGGTTTCTGTATCCTCCATATTATCGGCCTCGTCGGAATAAAATTGGTCCATCATCTGAAACTCCAGAATCTCCTTGTCGTCGTTAACGCCTTCGTTCCAAGCCCATTCAAGACTCTCTTGAAAAACGGCATCTCTACTAATTTGTAGTTTTCCACGGCTCGGGTCATATAAGCGATGAGCTTTGCATCCTTCTTCGACACCAAAATATACCATCGGTGAGCTTCGGTCGTTGAGTTTCTTGAGGTGAGGGGTTGTGTTTTTTACATATGCCACACAACCAAACACTCTCAAGTGTGCAAGATGTGGCTTTCTCCCCATCAGAGCTTCAAATGGTGTGCGTTCTCAAAAGGCCTTTGATGGAAGACGGTTTAACACATAAACCGTGTGTCTCACCGTCTCTCCCCAAAACCTTGCTGGCACGTGCATGTTTTTTAGGAGTGATCTCGTCATCGCCATTACGGTGCGATTACGACGCTCTACAACGCCATTCTGTTGCGGTGAATATGGAGCAGTGAGGTGTCGCTCGATTCCTTTTTTTTCACAAAATTGAGTGAACTCCGCAGATAAGAACTCGCCACCTCGATCCGTCCGGAGCGTTCCGATCTTGTACTCCGTCTTGTTCTCCATCAAGAGTTTGAATTTCTTGAATGCTTCAAGTGCGTCACTTTTTTCCTCCAACATGTACAGCCACATCCATCTTGGGGAATCGTCAATGATCAGCAGAAAATACTTGTTGCCAGCGAGAGTACACGGTGAAATCGGTCTGCAAATATCAGCATGGAGGAGTTCTAGCGGCTTCTCTGCTCTATAGGTTGATTGGCGCGGGAACGAAAACCTCGCTTGTTTGGTAATCACGCACGCTTCGCATAAATTTTTCGGTTGAGCCACTGGTGGTACTCCAACTGCCAATTTCTCCTCGCCCATGAGCTTCAAGTCATGAAAGTTGACATGGCCAATCTCGCATGCCACAACCATGCTAGATCTTCTAGGCTCGTCAGAAGGCAGACTTGCTTGAACGTCTTCAAGTTTATCTTGTACAAGCGATTTTGTGTCCGCTTCACCGACATCAAGAGCTTCCCGCTTCTGTCAGACACTTTCATGGCATCTCCCGCCATTTGCACCTTGTTCCCATCTTCTGTCATTTACCCGAGGCTTATGATGTTGCTTTGGAATTAGTACACCTCTTGGAGAGTCTTCTGATCACCGTTTCTGCACTCGAACACGACCGTTCCTTTTCCCATGATCTGAATGGTTGACCCATCGCCAAACTTCACCCTCCCGGTGACGCTTTCATACAATTCTTGGAACTTCTCGTGATGGCCAAACATGTGGTTGCTAGCACCGTTGTCAAGGTACTAAACGTCATTATTTTCTCCATTCTTGTCGTTGCGATACATCTCCGGCAACAACCGCTCTTTGCTGAGTAGTACGGCATCCTCCTGATCACGTCTAGTGCATGTCCCCTCCTGGGACACGGCCATCATCAAAGCCGGTTCTTCATTGGCGGTGCAAGTTAGATGAGCTTCGTCGTCACGACCTTTTCCGCGGCACTCCGACGCGTAATATCCCATCTTGTTACAAGTGAAGCACTTTATGTGACTTTTGTCACGAGTGCCATTTGCGGTGTTGCTAGTGCCTCCCGCACTATTTTGACGCTCCGCGCCATGACCACGACCACGACCTCGTCCTCGTCCTTGCCATCTTCCGCGATCGCTACCACCGGATCCGCGCCCTTTGTTCACCGAAGAGTTTTCACCGCTATTCCCTTTCTATCTTGCTTTCCACTCGGCATGGGTAAGTAGGAGTTGTCCATCGGAGTTGTTGTTGTTTCCTCAGAGCCGCGCCGTTCGTTCCTCGTACGCCTTCATTCGTCTGATCGCCTCTTCAAACGGCATGGTTTCGAGATCTAGAATTGCTCGATTCCGGCGACTACGGGGAAATATTTGTCGGGGACAGAGTTCAGAAGCTTCTTAACCAATGATAAATCCTCATGTGCAACACTGAGGGTGGAGAACTTGCTTGATATCCGCTGATTTTTCCTGCGAACTCATCGATTGTCTCGGTCTCCTTCATCCGAAGAACATCAAACTCGCTCTTCAAGGTTTAAACTCGCGCCATCTTCACCCGCTCGCTACCCAAGTACCTTGTCTTGAGACTATCCCATATTTCCTTTGCGGTCTTCTTCTTCACGATTTGTAGAAGCAGTCTTCTGGGATGCATTGGAGAATGTACGCGCGCGCCTTCTTGTCCTTCTTCACATCCACTTCGGCTCCTCTCGCCGGCTCTATCGCCTCCCAATCTCCTTGGGCGTCGAGGATTTCTTCCGCCTTTATCGCCCACACCGTGTAGTTGTGAGGAGTCAACATCGGATAGAGAATTAGCACTCCGTCGTTCTCCTTCGCTTGCTGCAAGACGCTCGACATCTTCGTTGGACGGTGGAAACTGCGATGAGAAGACAACCTGGCTCTGATACCAAATGTTGGTTTAAAAACCAGGGATCTACACAAAAAAAATTTCACGCACTCTGATATATATTTAAAGAAAACAGACAAAACAAAATATTCTGGAAGCAAAATATATTAGCGAGAGAAAGAAAAGTAATAGAACTCCCTATTTTTTATTCAATTAATGGACTTACATTTATAGTCTAATAACAACAAAATAACCACAAACCACTAACATAATGCTTACTAAAAATAGCAACGTGTGGACTTCTTCTTCCATGCGATCCGGAAGATTCAATCTTGAATCATGACCGGATTATTAGCTCATAAAGAGCTTGGATCCTCGCTAAAAAGTGTCCAGTTAGATTTTAAACCACTCCAAATCTACAAATAAATGTTTCCACGCATTAGAGATATGTCTAAAGAACTTAAATCTAGTTCGAAAAGGAATTTAAAGTGTTTGACCTATAGATTTACCCAAAATGACGCAAAACCTTGCTGAAAAGTGTTCAAATATATTAAATCCTACATATATAAAGTCATTAAAGAGTGGGTAACACGAACCTAGTGTCGAAATAGAGTGGGTCATTGTCAAACCTTGTCGAAACTAGGAAAAATGCTATTGCCAGCATATCCAGACGTGTGGGTTGCTAAAATTGTCAAAACCTATGGGTTTTCGCATTGTTGGTCACCGTCACTGATGAGAGGAAACGTCGCCATTGCCTGTCCGCTCTAGAGTCGCGCTGCCGTCGCTATTTGCTGCCAAACGTGCCGTCGTCGTTGCTCTCCGCCAGACACCCCCCGTTGCTGCTACCAGGTGTCGCCACTACTCTTCACGCTCGTCGAAAGTTGCACAAAGAGGGAGAGAGAGAGGCATGAAGGAGAAGGAGGAAGAAAGAATAGAAGCCTTAAGTTTTTGTTTCCCTTTTTTCCTTTACTTTTTTTTCTTTTAAAAAGAAAACCCATAATTGAAATTCATTAATGACATTTAATAAATGTCATAAATCGAGGACATTAAAAACCTATCATAAAATAACAAAAAACCGAAAACGTCTTTTCTCGCTTGCATGTATCCATGTGTGTCATGGAAGCCTAATTTTACTGTAATGAGAGTGGATAGTAGGTACCACACTAGGGTGATATTTGTGGTTTTCACGCTCATTTTGGGTGAAAGAGGTAAGCCCAGGAGAGGATGTGATAAAAGTGGTGTATTCTTTTTGTGTATGGATATCATCTAGTCCATAAATTGAAACATCACCATCTAATGGTAAAGATGTATTTAAACGAATAGTCATGTTTTTGCGTTACATTGAGATTGAGCGGTTGCACGACGAATAGATATATCCTTTCGCATGTAGGTGTGATCTACATCATACGTATGAAACATCACAATCTAGTTATGGACATATATTTAAATAAACATGTATGTCCTTTCATGTATGGTTATGATTTAGACTATAGATATAAAACATCATAATGTAACCTGGACATTTTTTAAAATACAATCCTGTCATTTGCCTTCTAAATTATCATAAATTCATATTTTATCTTAATTATTTGAAGAGAAAGATAGAATATGAATTTCGTTAATTAAAATATTTTAAACTTTTTTCTTTTGTGTAGTAAAAAATGAACTACAAATTCTGTATGCATTGCACATATTACTAAGAAGCTACACATTCTTTTTCGACGTCTCAATCATAGAATTTTTTTTTAGAAACACGTGAATGAATACTATGAACCAAAATATTTTTTTTTAATCAAAATAACTTAAAAAAATATTTATAAGAGCTATGATTGAATACATCATAATATTTTGGTACATCTCACTCATGCACACAAATAGTAAGATTTAAAAAAAAAATAAGTAAAGGAAAATTTGGTAGACAATTTTTCAAATTTGATAAATGAATAAATAATTAGTGGCGCAAGCTTTCATTCACAACTTTCGTAAACCAAAACCTCTCTCGTCTTTTCTCTGAAAACCGCCGATCAAATAATCACGTACAGTATGCTCTCTCTAATGACTTCAACCACCCATCGGATTCAATCCCTCAAGCTTCTACTCCTCTCCTCCGCCGTTCTATCCATGGCCATGATTCTGAAGTTCTACGTTCCGGTAGTTGCCGGTATCCTGCTCTCCGACGTTCCCGACGTTTGGAGCTCCATCGTTTTGTAGTTAAAGCCTCCTTACCTTTACTTGCTCCTTAACTTCATTATCATCAGTATCCTCGCCTCCTCCAAGCTTCATAACGACCTGGCCGTGGATCCTCCGCTTACGACGGTGCCGAAGCTTTCCGCTGATTCACAATCAGATTCCACAGTTCGTAGAGCCGTCGTCAGCGATGTTCGCAACGAAGATTTCGCGGCGGATGTTTTGGAAGATGAAGAGAAATCGGAGTACTCTAGGATTTCAGACGGAGAAATTGACGAAAACAGCGAGACAGATCGGAGTCGATTGCTAAAAGAGGATTGGATGGAGAATTTGTTGAAGAAGAAGTACGATAAGAAACCGCCGATTTCTTCAAAGGTCGGTAATCGAAAAGCTGCAAAAGCTGCTACTACTCCTCCAGGTGCTACTCTCTACTCTTTTTCTTCTCTCTCTCTCTCTGCAAAGCCATGATTTCTTTTCAGAAACTGCAGAATCTGGTAAAGAGATGGCAGAATCGTAATTAATTTGATATTCGGAGGGTGAATTCGTGGTGCAGGGACGATGTGGAGATGGTCCACGGTGAACGGACAGGACACGTTGGACGACGCGTGGAAGGCGATAACGGAGGGCGGGCATACGGCGCCGTTCTCGAGACGATTAGATAAATCCGAAGAAGAAACCGCGGGTAGTAGCCCTCCGAAAGTGACGAAATGGGAAAGAGTGAGAAGAAAGGCGTCGCTGACGGAGGAGGAATTAAACCGGCGAGTGGAGGCGTTTATAGAGAAGTTCAAGGAAGAAATGAGGCTGCAGAGGGAGGAATCAGTGAAGAAATTTGAGATGGTATATTGAAATTTGATGCTGGTTTTTCCAACTGTAATGGATTACTTTGGATTTGTGTTTAATGAATTTTAGATTTTCAGTTTTTGGGGTTTGATTTTGGTTGGTTGGAGCTGCTGAATAATAGTGGAGATAACAAGTTATGGCGGTGACAATGTTGGTAGTGGAGAGTGGAGATCGGTGACCTTCATTCGCCAAGCTTTGTTTAGGGAATAAACATTTGGGCGACACTTATGTGTGTACATCTACATCTCATTTAACCTGAATAATAACAATGTCAATAATAATCATTAATAAATATAATTAAAATCAAAATTATTTACACCAAATAATAAAATTTAATCTTATTTAGTAGAAGTTGACGGAAGTCTATTAGTATCTATCAAGAAAGATAATTTATCATTGATATTGTTAATGACAAAAATCGATACAAGTTTATCATTCATAAAGGTTGATTGAAGTCTAGCATGATAAAAATTAGTAGAAATCTATCAATAATAGAAATTGATAAAATTCTATGGTTGATATTATCAATGATAGAAATAGATACAAGTATATCGTTGATAAAAGTCTATCAATGTATACGAGTATTTTTTTTTACTATTTCTATAAATATTTAAAACATTTAAGCATCTTCTACTTGGCATTTAGTAATGTTAGGTAACTACTTGTTTTTTTTCTTTTTTAAACAATGATCAGGATGCACCTAACTATTAGATTCTCCATGCACCTAACGATTAGATTTTCATCCTCTTTATCATAAAATAATATATATATATATATATATATATATATATATATATATATATATATATTAAAACTATATATTTTAATAAATAAAAGTGTCAGGTGACACATTTGGCAATCGGGTGGCACAACACCTAAGTTTTTCTCTTTTGTTTTTACTTTTTTAAAATTAACTAAAGATATAAAGATACACGATCTTTTTATCTGTGTGCATCTCCTTGAACAAAATAATAATAATTAGGGTAATTTTTTTAATTGAAAAATTTGTTATAAACATTTTTAAAATATAACTAAATATCACTATTTATTAGTGATAAGTAATGTTAGATATCTATTAATCTATTAAAGTTGTTTGGCACACTAAGTTGAGTTCATATGTCTGCAAAGTTCATATATCCGTATTTTGGGTCTTTGGACGATGTTGAATTCATATGTCAGAGATATTTGATATAGTTTTTTTCTTTACATAAATAATTTGTTCTTATGATGATTAATTTTGTTTGGAAATTTTTCTTATTCAATAATTCTATATATATTTTTTAATAAACTACCGACTGCACTTTATTTTAGTCTTTTAAGCACACGTGTATTGTTGAGGGTTTTGGGAAATAGAGTTTAGGGTTTACTTTTGGATCATGCATTTCAATTTTTTTTAATTTAATCAATCATTTTACAGATTTTTGCATGTGACGTTTCTAGTTAAGTTGTTTTTATTTTAATACTTTTGATTAAAAAAAAAAAAAAAAAACTTTTTAAAATAATAACATCCATGTGTTTGACAATTTTTTCTCAAAAGTTGTTTTTACATACAAGTTCATTTGATTTCTTACATGATAAAGATTATTTTATTAATATTAAATTACTAAAAAAAAATTACTATAAAATACTATGAACTAATAAAAAAACCAGAATTCAACGTTTTGACGGAACTTACATACTTTTGTGTCAATAAATGTATTTTTATTGATAATTTTGTGCCTCAACTTAAATACATTTGTTTGTGTTTTATATGTATTTTTAAATTTATAATTACTTTTAAGCTTTAAATTAAGCTTTTATTGACGGTTATGTCACAAGCGTCAAAAAAAAAAAAAAAAAAAAAAAAAAAACTCGTGTGTCAACAAAACCCAAATTTGTAGTATTCATAATTTAAAATAATGGTTGTCAGAGTTAGTGGAGTGGCTAACGTCGGAGGTTATCAAAGTTGGTCGTCAACAATAATGATTGGATATTGTCGGAGTTGGCTGTCGGAAGTGGTCATCGGAGTTGGGTTGTCGAAGGTGGTTGCCGAAATTATTTGTCAAAGTTGAGTAACAAGGTATCGATGGTGATGAGGGTTCAAAGTATTGTTGGTGGACATGGTATAAAATGTTGGTGACGTACGAAGTTGACCTCCCAAACAAATGAGTTGAATTCATATCTCAACTCATCTTATTTCCTCATCCCAAACACCCCCTTAGTGTAAATCACCGATAGAAAGCGATATTTTACTATATTTGTAAATAAGTTGACTCATTTTTCTATATTTATAAATAAATTGACTCATTTTACTATATTTGGAAATAAAGCTAATAATTATTATTATTATGTCACAAAAAATCATAAAAATAGATAATTAAAAATAAAATGTTGAAGATGGTGTCCAATTCGAAAAATAATTAAGATATTTAAGCAAAAACATTTGAACTTTTCTGGTAATAATTTAGATCTCATTTGGTAATCATTTCGTTCTTTGTTTTATATTTTTTAAAATTAAATCTATTTCCTTCGCATTTCTAATGACTTGCATCTTTCTTAAGTATAATGGTTGAATTCTTAACCATATTCCAAAAACAAAAACAAGTTTTTAAAAGTTATTTCTTTTGGTTTTTAAATTTTGGTTTGGTTTTAAAGTATTAGTAAAAAGTAAATAACAAATAAAGAAATTTGGAGGTTTATAGTGTTATAGACTTAATTTTTAAAAATAAAAAGCAAAAAATCAAATAGTTAACAAACAGTATATTATTTTTGGTTCTTAATTTTTGAAAATTAAGGTCTAAAAACACTCTTTTCATATTTTAATTTCTTTATTTATTATGTACTTTTTACCGGTGTATTCAAAAATTAAAAAATTATTTAAAATTTTGTTTTTGAAATTTGGCTAAGAATTCAAGTTAATAATAATGCAAATTATGGTAAGAAATTGAGAGAAAATTGGCTACTTTTCAAAAATCAAAAGTTAAGAACAAAATGATTATTAGATAATGTCTTAGTCTTATGGTTTTTAGTGTTTATTTTTTGAAAATTAGGCATACAAACATCTCTTTCACCTCTAAATTTTTATTTAGTTATTAATTTTTTATCAAAATTTTAAAAAATCAAGTCAAAATTTGAAAATAAAAAAAATGTAATTTTTAAAAACATGTTTTTATTCGTATAACTTGGTTAGAAAGATGAAAACGAAAAAAAAAAAGAAAAAAAATGAAAAATCAAGTTTTGAATAAGATTTTCTTGGAAAAGGTAATAATGCAAAAGATATATTTTTTTAATATTTTAGAAAGGCCCCCTTTTTTTTCAAAAAAAACGAAAACTTCAGTAAATAGAAAGATTTTAAGTTTTACTTTTGATATACTTTTGAGAGAGATTATTAAGAAATGGCATCTACCTTAATCTAAAAATTTTAGATATCTTTCTATTTAATACATATTCTTTTCAGAAAACACTTTTGAACCTCTAAAATTATATATATTAGTTACTAAAAATTTATATATATATTATAAACATTTAAATATTTAAGCTTTCTGAAGTATGTAAAAATTTGAGTTTGTTTGAAATATTTTTTTATTTTTTCAATTTATTTCAAAGTTTCAAACACAGTATAAAAATAATTTAGAGTGTCTAGTTTAGTTTAGGGGTTTAGATTAGTTTGTTGGATTATATGCAAGTTTCAAAAGAAGAAATGTAAAATTTAGGTCTCATTAGGTGAATTTTTTTTTATTTTATTTTTTTTTTTTGTGTGTGTGTGTTTTTGTTGTCTTTTTTTTTTCTAATATTATACTTTTTTTCAATTTTTCAATTACGCTTTTCACTTTTTTTCTTTTAAGAAGTACATGAATTCTAGTCAAATTCTAAAAATTAGAACAAAGATTTTTAAACTATTTTTTTTGTTTATTTGGGCCTTTAGACTTTATCGGCCCATGTTTGATAGTTGGGCCAATTGCTAAGTAAACCAGATGAGACTAATAGGCTGCTCCTAAAATCTTTTTCTTTGGATTATGTGGAGCATTTACTGCGTACTTGTGGTGAGTCTTTGGAGAAATTCTTATAAATAAAAAAATCTCAAAAATATTTATACTTTAAGCAAAAAATTTAAAAGTACACAATATTTTGGAACTTTTTGTTTATAATATGTTTTATGAATGTTTTAAATTTTAAATTGCTTCATTAAGAGCTTTTATGTTTAATTTTAGATCAATTTAACATTTTCATCCTTATAAAAAAATTTAGAATATTTAACTTTTTTTTCTTATCAACATTATTTTTGAATTTTGACCTTGTTTCTATTATTTGTTAATTTTTGTTGATATTTATTTAATACAAGATATTTCAAATTAATGTTTCCTCCATTTTAGAAGATTTCATTTGTTTTCTTCCGTATTCCTAGTTGAAAATTGATCACCTCTCCATCGAGATCTCAAGTATATGTCGAATATAATAGTAAAATACTAAAAATATAAATGTACATTGCATATGCCATGATTTATTTTTTTAATATGTTTACAAATATACTGAAAAATATAAACATACATTACATGTAATGTTTGATATATACGATGTATATTGTACAAATTATCTTGTTCGTGCACTAATCAAATATACCCTAGTTTATGCCAAATTGAGCATAGTTTAATTGACATCGGAGTGTACTAGAAATCTCGATATTTGTGGTTTGAGTCCCCCTACCCCTAATTGTACTAAAAAAATATATATACCCTAGTGTATTACTAGAAAATTCAAATATATATCAAATAGATCCTGTTATATCAAATATAACTTATTTTTTCTTTCAAAACTTCTGGTTGATTCTTGCTTTCATCTATGAGGGGAATAATTTCCAAATTTTTTAAAAAGCTTTTCCTTACTTTTGTAGATTTCAAAAGTTCATAACTACGAGAAACTGCACATGCGTTTTTTTCCTTTTAATATTATTTTATTTTTAAAAAAAAAAAGAAAAATTGAATGGTAAGGAAGCATGAAAAAGTAAATTGGGCTAGAGTTTTATGTAAAATAATAGTTCATTAGGCTACTTACATAATAAAATAGAAAAATTTAGACAATTGTGTAACTGAATCTACTTATTTAGGTTATATGTGTAGAAAGCTCTTATTGTAAAAATTCAAATATGAATATGAAAATAAACCATTTCTACTATGTAACTAAATTAACTGTTATTTTTTAACTCAAAATAATTCATCAAAATTAAAGTCTACAATCTTTGACAGAAGGAAAAGTTTCTTACATCATGATTACAACTAAAAACTAACCAATAAGAAAAATTAGAAAGCTAAGGAAAAGATACAATATAAAGAACTCGACATGCTAACTCATGAGCAATTCTATTCCATTCTCGATGCACGAAGTGGAAATTAACCAAATAAAAAGAAGCAACTGTGAGCCAAATATCCTCAATGATGTGTACCAAGCCTCCAAAAAAAAGTTCAATTGACAGATTAATCACATCAATAAGTAATTTATAACAAGAAAAATCGTGATAATATCCACCTCCACCTAGGCAGCTAGAGACAATCCCTCCATAATCGCATGAGCCTTAGCACATATAGAGACAAATACAAATCACTAAAACCAAACGTACTACTCATAATTGTCGAACCCTCATCCAATAACACCATCTCAAAACTGGGATCGTCTATCCCTTCTCAATAAGAACCATCCACATACATTACTAAAGACTTCGAAAGACTAAAAGGACTCAGCATCGACCCCTTGAGTCAATCTCAATCCGAGATGACACAAAATTGGAGAAAATACAAATATAATTAAGCATCCACTCACGACGAAACATAAGTAAAAGAAGGGATTCATAATGAAGAAACTTATTTTGATCCTCCAGATAGCCCAGGCTCCAACACAAGCTAGAGCAAACTCAACGAAAGATAGCTTCATTCATCATTTACCTATCATCAAAGCGTTGAAAGTTAATCTACATCTAAATCAAAATGAGCCCTTTCCATACCGTCCAAGCTCGTACACACTCCAATGTAATTAAATTTAACTATGAACAGTCAATTCGAACATAAAAGATACTATTTCTTCCAAGAAACAAACAACACCACCAACTTACTACCGAAACTAAATCATGAGATACAAAGAATGACAAACAGGTAAAGAATGTGGAGATAGAAGAAACTTGCTCTTCCAATGTATTTGATGCAAGTGAGTGCGCCAAGGCATTGTGACAATACTATACATGTCCAAAAGAGACATCTCTCGGCTGATGTGCTAGTGTAGAGACTTTGCCTCCTCAATTAAAAAAAAAAAAAAAAAAAAAAAAAAAAAAAAAAAAAAAAAAAGACTTTAGTAAGATCCACATAAATGTGATTTAGCAGATTAATGACCTCCACTTACAATCACCTTTAACCTCAACATGTTGAACATTGATACTATAACACTAAAAGAGATATTACTATAAATACCATCACAAATAACCCTCGTTTCAAGCACCTTGACCTTTTAGCATTTGGAAATGAACTTATAACTAGTAAGGAGAACACAACCCAAATGGTTCCAATCCACCCACTCCAACCCACCAGCATGTCTCGCAAGCATGCAACATAAGTATTCAACTTTTCATTTATTCCATGAAGAATAAAATATACTAATTACTATTTCTAAAAGTTGATGATTTGATCAACTAGACACTACATATGTCATCCTAAAATTTATTCACGAAAAAGAATTAATGAATAACTCAAATTTTAGCTTAAAAAAATAATAGTAAAGTTTAACCTTAAAAATGAAAAATAATTAATGAGATCGTCACATAGTAAGAGTTAGACGTGGATCTAAAAATATGTATGCCTCCTACTAATCACTAGGTATGAATTCAATATATTCTTTTTTATATTTAATAGTGTAAAATTATTTATTTCTCTATGAAATCATATATACCAAACTACAAAAGTATTATAGATGCACTCAAAATATAAATAAATAAACATATATGACACAAAATAAAAAATTTCTAAATCCAACCAAAGAAAAATATACACACCCAACAGGCCAATATCACAAAAATCACGCCCACTATATAAAAAAATAGGTGTTAATTTCATCACATTCAATTTTCTAAATCAACCACAAAAGTTAGAGAGGATGATATAATATTTTAACTATTTAATTAAAATTGACAAATCTAATGTATACAAATTTTTAATTCAACATACAACAATTTTATGAAAAAGTAGTGGTCTCATAATAACCGTCATACGTGGATTCAAAAAACTACATATTCTTAATGATTATTATTTATACAAATTTGAGATAGTTTTATAATTTCTCTCTCCAACATCTAATGATGTAAAATTATTGAGTTATATTGTGACCATCTCCTTAAAAAAAAAAATTCAATTGAAGCACAACATAACTAGACAATAAGGTGTATTATAAAAAGAAAAAAAAAAAAAAAAAAACTACACAAATATGATGACATCTAAGATAAATTTATAATGTGAACATAGGGAACATGATACTATTGTAATATTAAAAAAAAAATGGTTTAAATACTATTTTGGTTCTTATACTTTGAGTTTTGGTTCATTTTGGTTTCTATACTTTGAAAGTGTTCATTTTGGTCCCTATACTTTCAACTTTGATCCCATTTTGTCCCTATACTTTCAAATTATTCATTATGGTCCTTGTACTTTCAACTTCAGGTCATTTTAGTCCTTAAATTTGCAAAAAGTGATCATTTTAATCCTTAAAAAATGAAATGAAAATGAAGATGTAGGGACTAGGATTGTCACTTTTTCAAAGTACAAGGATCAATATAAACATTTTGATAGTATATGGATCAAAATGAACTAAAGTTAAAAGTATATAAACTAAAATGAATACTTTCAAACTATGACAAAAATGAACCAAAATCTAAAGTAATATAATTAATTTTCTCCACTTGAATATGAATCCATGGGATTTGAGACACGTGGCAACTGTCCATTGGATGGAAAAACAACCATAAATATTTGGATATATCTTATTTGGCAAAAGCTTTGGTGTGCAATTATAGTTCGGCAGAGAATGTTATGTGAGAAAAAGAATGAATAAAATAAATCATTTTAATTAATTATTATTTTTAAAAAATTAGAAAAAAAGAAGGGAAAAAAAACGTGAAACTGAGATTGAGTCAGTTGTGTCTGAAAAAGGAGGCGAAAGCCAGAGCCCTTGGATTACAAAGAAAGAGGAATGCCACGTAAGATAATTTAATTAATAAGAGAGAGAGAGAGAGGAAAATTAGATTCTATTTGAATTTACTTTATGTGAAAAAGGGTTTAAAAAAGGGACACTAGCAGATTTGGCAAAAAAAGAAAAAGAAAAATTAGGAGCATGTCAATGCTTTCTCTTATTTGCAAAACATTGCAAAAAAAAACAAAAAAAAAATCGCAAAACAGAAAGCCCAAGCCCAAGAAAAGTTATAAATGTCCAAACTACCCTATGCGGGCAAAATTATCAAACCCAAATACCAGGATGACCAAAATGCCCTCAGTTAAGAATGCGTGATTGCATCTGATTGACATTTGATTTTAATTTGATTTCTATCTAAATATCAATGATATCCGTTGTTATCTGGTTGTTGTCTGATTTCTGTCTAATTACTATTTGATTCAAATTGTTATCTGATTGCTATTTGATACTAAGTAGTTTGCGATTGTCATCTAATTTCTATGTGATATTAAGTAGTTCGTGATTGTGATTATGGTTTTTAACATAAATCAAAATTGTGTTATTCGATCATCTGATTGACATTTAATTATCTTCCATCTTTGTCAATTATTAAGTAGTTCCTATTATGTCATCTAATTTTCATATGATTATCTTTCATCTTTCATTTTTTTTTTCTCAATTACTAGTAGATTCTGATTGCCTTTCGATTATCTTACATTTTTAGTTAAATACTAAGTAGTTTCTGGCTACAACTTGATTGTCATTAGATTATCATACTTTTTTTTGTCAATTACTAAGTTGTTTCTAATTGTAATCTGATTGTCATCATTCCACCTTACATTTCTTAATTACTAGTTTCTTATTGTCATCGGATTATATTTCATTTTTTGTCAATTACTAAGGCCCGTTTGATAACCATTTGATTTTTTGTTTTCGTTTTTGAAAAATAAGTCTATAGACACTAGTTCCACCTCCAAATTTCTTCTTTTGTTATCTACTTTTCACCAATGGTTTAAAAAATCTAGCCAAATTTTAAAAAATAAAAAAAAACTTTGAAAACTTGTTTTTGTTTTCTTTAAAAAAAACTTTCTTTTGTTTTTAAAATTTGGCTAAGAATTAAACCATCGTACTTAAAAAAGATGTAAATCATTGTAAGAAACATGAAGAAAATACATTTAATTTTCAAAAACAAAAAATAAAAAACGAAATGGTTACCAAACGTGACCTAAGTAATTTTTTATTACCATTTGAATGTCATCTAATTACTTTCCATTTTTTGTCAATTACTAAGTAGTTTTTAATTACTTTCTACTTTACAAAGAATAGTTTCTAATTGTCCTCTAATTTCTATTTGATATTAAGTAGTTTGTGATTGTTATCTTAATACTTATTTATTTATTTATTTATTTATTTATTTACTACAATGAAATAAGGAAAATAGGAAGAACAAGCCAAAAAAAAAAAAAAGGCAAAAAAGCAATTGGCAAAATTTGAGAAAGGAGAAAGTTCAACAAGAAAAGAGAAAAAAAAAATAACAAAAAAGAAAGAAATAACAAGGAACGCAAGTAAAATATTGGAGTAAGTAGCATATTATCATATTGTATTTGATTTCATGTCGATTACTGGTAGATTGAGTTTTGATTCAATCATGTTTGTTCATGTATTTAATTATTCATTTGTGAAACATTCATTACTTTAAAAATAAGTTATCTGAATGTTGATTATTGTTAGATTGACTATTGATTCACTCATGTTTTATTTTATATATTTTGTGATTGATGTCTAATACACTCATTTCTTAAATATAATATAGTATTGATATACTTTAGCAGGATACTTAACAGAAATCACATGACAATTGATTATACATCAAAAAACCATTAGATGACAATCAGATATAATTTTTTTAAAAAAAAAAACTACTTAATATCAAACTGCAATCAGATAGCAATCACAAAGTAAGTAACACTTCTCAATCTCCAGCTAAAATATGAACTAAAACACCCAGATCAGACCTCTGTTGGCGAATCTACAATCTAAAACTTATGAAACTGAACACATCTTAAAAAGTCATCAAAGAGAATCAAAGATCCTTCAAAATCGAAGAGCCTTATAAGAGAATTAAAGAAACTAAATATAACATCGTATTATTCAACACAAACATAACACAAAATATCAAATTTGAAAAGAAGAAAAATCGAACTAAAAAGAATAAGAAGAGATGTCGTAAAAATCGCACTGCCACTATTCTTGCAAGCTCTGCCAGATATGACAGTTGCTCATAAGCTTCAAAACTAGGGTTGAAAACACATAAATCGGCAAAATTAAATTATAATAAATGAATATAACAATCCAAAATTGCTGCATGTATATCCCCGCCATGTGAAATATACTCTAGATATAAGAAATTTTAACGTTCTTGACATAAAGATAGGGACAGTTATAAATATAGACATTAGATCTAAAGTATTAACAGATATAATATAATGTAAAAAAAAAAAAATTATAAATATGGCCAAATTTAAATAGTCTATCAGACCTATTATTGGTAAAATTATAAATATGGCCAAATTTAAATAGTCTGATTCTATCAAGACTATATCATTGGTAAGAGTCTAGTAACGATAGAAGTCTATCGCTGATAAACTTATCTATATTTACAATTTTTTTAAAATGATGTTACACACTTGGTTATTAATTCTAAAAATGCTACCGATTGCAATTACCCCAAGGATAATTATAGAATAAACAGTCAAATAAATTGAGAGGTAAGAAATTTGCTATAAATGCAAATTCACAAATATGGAAGTTATATCTAGAAAATACTATTTTAAAATTGCCATCCACTGCGATTTCTCTTTAAAATTAATTAATTGGATATAAGCCTCTCTCAAATGCGCAATTGATGATTTCCTCTTGTTTTGGTTGGGATTTCCCCCCAAGTTTGTTGTGAAAGGGTTGTGTATTGGAGATGTGTGAACTAGACTCATATTATGGAGAAGATCTCAAATCCATACTGAATTTGAGTAACTTTCTAAACTGAAAATTATGCTTGTGTGAAGATTAAGTTAATAATATCGTATTATTGTGAAAATTTATGATGAGACTGTTAAAATTTTATATTATTTGACGTCGAAAAATATTAGAAAAGTACTTGTTCTACATTCGAAAGATTCAAGAAATTGATGTACTTCAAAATAATATAAAAAGAGTCCATGACTTTTATTTTGAATTGTCTCAATTAGAAATATTTTAAGTTTGGGTGTGTTTAAAGTGATTTAAATTCTCATCTTGTATCTCTAGTTTTTAGAGTGGAAAAAATATGTGCAAAAGTTTTGAAAGAGTACTCTTGTAATTGAGATTAAGGAGAGAATTACGTGTGATTGTTTGTAATAATTTTATACATAGTGTATTTCTTTTTAGGGCGGGTCATGGTTTTCTCTGATTTTAGAGTTTTTCACTTAAATTCTTCTATTTCTTAGTTTTGTTTTTTTTTTTTTTTTTTTTTAATTTCTCGATTAATTTTCTGCTTATTCCCACGATACTAGGTGGAGATTTTTTTTTCTCAACACAAAAATAGTTTTTTTTTTTGTTGAGTTTTTAGAGCCAAATAAACTAGATATATAGATCAACAACATCATGGCACTATTACAAATTACAAAAGATTGCACATACTACCAAGTTCATAATGTTGAGATGCAATCCACAATGTCTCAACATTGTCAAATTACTCCTCAATTACACCGCGCATAGCTTCATTCGACGTTGGAAATGCTAAAATGTCATAGTGGTATGTGAAGTCGCAATTTCTTTAAATAAATTACTTCTTCTAAGACTGATGGTAGGACGTTTTTCCAAGAGTTTGTGTGGTCAAATACAAAATTGTGAGAGAAAAAAGTCATAAAACGTGTCGACAACTATTCCAAATTCGGTTTGAGTATTTTCTTTGTTATATCCTTAAAGAAACTATTGTCGTGGTGCTTAAAAGTCAAGATATCCTTGATGAAACTTCTGATAGTGCGATTTTTTTTCCTATAACATGAGGTGAGGGCCATAGTAATCTCCACATATAGTAGAACATGTTGCGTTTACAAAAAGAATGGGATGTATGGTCTTGAGTTGAGACGAATAAGTATATTTCTTGTGTATGTTCTCTTTCCTACTCTATTTAATTCGTGTTGCTATTATTGACTTGATCTGATTCACTTGTGAAAATGAAGAACTATTTATACTATGGCTCTAATAGATTGATTTTTGTCGTAGAGGCAGTACTAAATTCGGTCCATCTATATTATCTCCAACAATTAGCTAAAAAGATATCAATTTTCAATTATCCTAAAAAAGAGGGGGGAAGAAAAAACTTAAAAGAGTAGAAACATCTCAATTAAATTTGATGTATGTTTTGAAACAATGGCAATGAATAAGCAACCAAACAAACCAACAAAAGACTGACAAAACAATCAAATATGAGATTCTCCTAACTTAAAGAAGAGAGAAAAGAAAGTAAAGCAAATAGAGTGAGAAGAGGTTGAGGCCATTGGAAGCTACTTTTATTTGTTTTGGGCTTTTAAAGTTTAAAACAAAAGAATTGACATTATTCCATTTTATTGAGATAGGTAAGAGTAAGTTTTGTCAGAGTTTCATACTCCTTACCATTATATTGCATCATTAAAAGGTGTCCAAAACCCACATGACTACTGACCCACCAAAAATATAAAACCACTTCTCATAAATGCCACCTATGTTTATCTTATTTACATTTCATCCTCACTAGGTTTATTAATAATAAAAAATAAAATATTATAAAGTTTTCACATACTTTGTTAACCTTTGCATTTTTTTAAAAATATTTTACACAGGTATTTATTTATAAGGTGGTTAATTTACTCAATGATTTTTTTTCTTTTGAAAAAGTATAATAGTAGTGGAGGATTCGAATTACAAATCTAATTGTTGTAAATATATTTATATATCAACTAAGGTATGCTCGTTTTGATACTAAATAGCTTTTTTTTTTCTTTGGAGTACGAGAAATAGGGGTATTGGGATATGAAGATTTGAACTTTTTAATCTAAAAAAGTGTTAATTACCTCTGAGTTGTGGTATTTTTGTTTTATTTTATTTTTTATCTATTAAGTATGTCAAACTAGTAGTTCTTTTCCCTTTAAAATAACAATTATAAAAGTGGATATGTGGTATCTTATTTATTGAGTTATGCTCAGATTGATATGTCACATTAACGGACGAACAGTCTTTAATGTTAAATGACAAAAACAATGTGAAAGTACCTTTAAAGTTTTTTTTTTTTTTTTTTTAAGTTTGGAACCTACAAAAAAAATATATAAATCAGTTAATTAGTTAGATTTTCTATTTTCTCTCTTTCATTTTTATGTTTTTTTAAACTTTCAAACGCATGCTATTTTCACCTTAATTTCAAAGGATTTTTTTTCTTTTTATTATTATTTTTTATAATATGTAAGGGGAGAGAATTGAATCTCTATTCTTAAAATTGATGGTACAAATATTATGTCAATTGAATTATATTTATTTTAACAATAACAGGCATGATTAAATAAGGAAACATCACATTTTCAATAATTTAGAATACGTATACTTTTATGATCACATTAGTGTAGAGTACATTAAAACTAAATGACTAAAACTAATTTTTCTTAGAACTAAATTAAAAGCAAATAGCCAACAAAAATTTAGTTCTTAATTGGTATAAATCTGTCAAAGCGAGCATACCTTAACTAATAAAAATATTTATTGTCAATCAAAAGGTATGTGGTTCGAATTCTCTACTCCCATTATATATTAAAAAAATGGTATGCAATTTGCCCCACTTATTGATAAGTAAAAATAAAAGCAAAATAAAATTTTAAATTTGAATTATTAAGGCCCCCGTTTGGTAACCATTTAATTTTTTTGTTTCTGTTTTTAAAAATTAAACCTATTTCATCCATATTTCTTACCATGATTTGCAACTTTTACTATAGTTGAATTATTAGCTAAATTCCAAAAATAAAAATAAAAATAAAACTTTTTGAAAGCTGCTTTTTTCATTTCTCAAAATTTGGCTTAGTTTAAATCATTTGTGAAAAGTAGATAACAAATGAAGAAATTTGGATTTGGAAGTAATATATCTAAGCTTAATTTTAAAAAATAAAATGGTTAACCTAAATTTTAATGTTTTAATATATATATATTTATTTATTTATTTATTTAAAGGGGAAAAAAACGAGCTTTTAGACCTTCGCCCACTCTCGTAAAGGTATGAAGCATCTTTGTTTTAATGCTATCGTAAATCGTTATATAGATTAATTGCTATTTCATTTTTTTTCCCTTTATAAATTGGATAGTTAATAATGATGGAATTATATTGAATATTATTTCAATAATTAATAAATCCTATGGAGTAAAATGTTGAATTTTAGTACATAATACAACACCTTATTAATTTGATCTGTATTATTATTAATACATTATAGTTTACTAGTAAAGATCAACCATTATTTAAACTACTCTATATAGTTTTTAATAATACTGTACATTAAAGGTCCAATTATTGAATGATGTAATTGGTCCAATCTTACTAAATTTCAAATACTTAGTTAGCGTTAAATTTTTTCTTCCTTTCAAAATTTGATTAATATTTTTAAAAAATTTAAAATTTTTTAGTATAACTGTAGTGTGAGAGATCGAACTGCCGACCTAGAAAAAAGTTATGTCAATTATTGTTCAGCTAAGCTCACTTTGGCAATTTATGAGGCATTTGGGACAATGAGTTAGTTAGTGTGCGTGCTTGCATGTGTGGTGTGTGTGATATTTAATAGTGTTGAAAAATTATGAAAAATAGTTATAACTTAAAGTTATTCAAAATTAATTAACTAAAATAGATAAAAATGCAACATTTTGAAATTTTAAAATTAATGAAGATTAAATAGAAAATTAAAAGACAAAAGTGTAATATTTTGTAACTTAAAAATCAATAGAAACTATACTAAAATTTCATGACCAAAAGTTTATAAACTAATTATGAGACTAGTAATTTAAAGGGTAATTGTTTTAAATGACATGTCAAAGTAAAAGAAACATTAAATCATGTCAAGATAGAGTTTCGAAAATTCATAAACTTATTTTCGTTGATAAATAAGTAGTTTTATTATCTCCAAATTAAAATTTTTATTTAAATATTGTCAATTTTTTTATAAGTATATTTTTATAGTTTGTTCTATCCTTTTATATTTTTAAATTTCATGTCAGATATTTAAAATTTAAACTTGATTATAAGTATATTTATTCAAAATTTTATTTCCCTGCTAAAAATTATATCTCAGAATTTTTTTTACTACATCCAACAAATTTTATTTTCATTATAAATTAACTTAAAATAAGAATCATTTACTAATTATTCAAGTTGATAACAAACATTTACTAATTAACTCAATAAAAAGTAAATTCACTCAACAAATTAAATTGTCATACAAATTAAAAATTAAGTCATAGACATTTTAAGTAGGGATGATGTTAGACTGAAAAACTGAGCCAATCGATGGACTTCAGAAGGAGAGGAGTTGGTTGGTGTCGGTTTGGAAAATTTTCAAATTGGTAAATTAAAAAAAATAAAAAATAAAACTAACAAAAAACGATCAATCGATCGACTTTTACTCCTCGACAGTCGAGATTGGTTTGAACATTTATTAAACGAATCATAGTTGGTTCGGTAGCGATTTGGTCAGAAAATTGACTTCGACTGACTGATATTCAACACTAATTTTAAGTCACGTGCAACACGCGTCTTCTAATCTGTGTATATAAAAAAGGGTGAACTTGGTTTCCAATTTGTTTTAAAAAATATATATATAATTTTTTCCATTGTAAAGCAACATTTTAGCTTTTGACTAAAATCTGAATTTTATAACTAACATCAATTAATAATTTGAAAAAGGTAAAATTGCTATTATTAGAAGACTTTTGAGGGACTGGGCTACAAAGATAGCTACATTTCAATCAATTTTTTTTCTTTTTCACTTTGGATAATTTTAAATATTTAAAATGTCCTCTTTTCCCCTCTCCTTTTAATCATACTTTTTCTAAAGAGTAACAACAATGTATCATAGAGTTAGGACCAGCATCAATCATGCCACATCCATCTTCAATTTTCATTTTTAAACTTTATATCATCTTTCAAATTTACAACTTAAAAGTTCATGAATTTTCGGATAATCTACTTTGATTTTGATATCTTAAACTATCAACTAATCTATTTTAATTACTGAATTCTAAACAAAATATTACTTTAGTCTTTGATGTTAACTTTTCATTAACTATATAACAAAAAAATTAATCGAATTCACTTTGATACTCAACGTCGGTTTAGTATATATGAATTTAAAGAGTTGTCTATCAAACAAACAACTATTAATCATATAATTGAATAGAATGAGTATCGATTTTAGGGTTTCTATTAAATGCTACTTTATAGAGATAAGTTTCATGAAACAAAATGATTTGAAGTGTTTGGGAATTGGTGTAATAACTTTAGAGATATGATCAAGAGATGAAATGCATAGTCGTAATGATTCGTAAAGATACTTTATCACATCAATGTGATTGTGTTTAATTATACAATTGACTTCAACGATCAATGATCGTTCATAGTATAATTTACAAAGGATTTGATTGATCATGTGAAGCGTACATATATCACATGTATTGTCATAATTACTCATTTAAATTGGGATATAGAATTATACATGGTAGTTCACATGAGCAATCTTAATAAACTTTCAAACTATTAGAAATTTAAGATAACTTGATAACATTTAAGAGTTTAGTAATAGATGAGATAAATAATTATCAAAGTTAATGAGCAAACATGATAGTATAAACAAGTTTTGGAGCATAGTTTCAAAATTGAAACAAAATTATGTAGAACAAAATTAATAAGTTAAACTATCTATTCATCTTAATGAAATTTAGAGAGACTAAAAAAAATATTTAAAGATGAAGAAACAAAATGAAATAAAATATGAAAGTTTAGCGTACAACATTGAGAGAAAAACTTAGGAAAATTGCATTGTATGACAAATACATAAGAAATCAAAGTCATGACTTCAACTTTTTTGTAATTGCAGGTGTGCTAATCACATAGAAATCAAATAACAAACACATAGAAATCAAATAACAATCAAATTTTTAGGCGGAAATTTTTTGACATGTTTGCAAAAAAGCAAAATATAGAGACATGAGGCCTGTTTTAAAAAAAATATATTTTTTAATTAAAGTTACAATTACCCCAAAAACTTATATATGTTCAAAGTTTAGTTTAGAGTATGAAAGTTGAGATAAAAAAATAATAATAATCCACGATAATATAACTCACCTAATTAAAACATAATCGTTGACCAATTAGATATCATTCAAATATCCATTCTAACTATAAATGTTATTAAAGTTAATTAATAAACATCAATACCAAAGATTGGTCGTGAGTATTTGGTGAAAATTAAAGTTAAAAGTGCAAATCTTGAAATCTAGTGACCAAATATAAACAAAACTCAGACCTTAAGAGTAAGATTTTAACATATTAAAATATACAGATTAAATTAAAATTAAACTCAAATATTAAAGACTAAAAATGTAACATTTTGAAACGTTGAAGTCAAATGAAAACCTAAACTCATAATCTAGAGATGAAAATTATTTTTCTCTATATATAATTAGTTTAATTAAGCTTTGGACTTTGGAAGTTTTTGAAACCTTCAATATAAAATACTCTCCTTTGTTTCTAAATGCTGAATATTGGCAAACCACAACTTTATAGAAACCAAGAACATGTTATCAATCATACACTAATTTTTTATATTTATGAGAACATGCAAACCTCCTCTTTGGACTTCCAAATTCTAATTCATTACTATATTTTATTATTTGGGATTCGTTATTTCCCTCTATTACTTCATAAATCTTCTGAATTTTGATCTCCAACGTTTCTCGTATATTTAAATATTTTATAGATTTTTATAGCAAATATAATTTTGGAAAAAACACCTTTTTAGTTGGAAAATTATTAGAATAACACTATCAAGTTTTTAGTTTTTAAAATTCGTATGTTTTTTGAAAATTCATTAAACTAGTTTTTCTCGATCCATCTAAGACGAGATCGACCACCGAGATTTAGTTAAAAGTTTATCTTTTCTAATTTTGTAGATTATTTTGAGCCTTCTCAGTGAAATCTTTGTAGTATTAACACCGAGATTCTACTAACCTTTCCAAATCTTATGTGTTTTCAAAATATTTACTAAATCTGATATCAAAATTTTACATAATTTTTCGATTTTTTACCCTAATTTTTGTTTCCACGGTTATATGAAATTCCAAATGAATTTACCAATTATGATTCTTCAGATGGATCTCAAGTGCATGATTTTTAAATTTGGTAAAATATCAAATTTTACAAATAAAAAATTAAGATTTGGGAAATTATCAGATATACTAGGTTACTTATATCTCCCAAATCTTACTTAATGTTTGGCCAATTTTGATCTCTATGTTGAAATACTTGAAAATTAAGGTGAGATTTAATATAAAATTTCGAAAGATTATATAATATTTAGAAAAATTGATAGAATCTCGGTGTTACTGCCCGAGATTTCACCGAAAAAACCTATAACAATTGATAACTTAGATAAAATTAAATTTTTATGTAAATATCGATGGTCGATCTCAAGCGAGATGGACCGTGAAAAAATATCGTAATGAATTTTCTTTAAAAAAAGGTTTTGAAATGTGAAAATTTGAGGAGGTTACTTTTCGACAATTATCCTTTTTAGTCTATAAGTTGTGGTCTCTAACTCTTTTCTTTTTTTTTTAGAAACATATTCTTCCACACAATTACAAAACGCCAAATCCATCTCAACTAAAGATAAAGCTAAATAGAGAAATTATTTCACCAACAATAATGAGATTGATACCCGTCCAGCGCTCAACAAGCCAACCTATTTGCCACCATATTTTGAGTTGATTGTGGCAAAACTGAATCCAACATTGCCTCCCCATGAATAGGATTGTCTCAACTATTGATTTCATTGGAGTTAATACGTTGTCTTCCCTGTTCAACAATCAAAATGTTGTATGATTGTCCAGCTCCACCACCAAAGACATATTCACATTTGAAATGAAACTGGATATGGACAAGACACACGATCATGTGTAATGGAAATACTTAGGTTTTAAAATTTTACACTTTTACTTTATGAGTTTTGAGTTTAATTTTCATGCATCTTGATTGTTAGGTTTTAAAATATTATAGTTTTACCCTTAAATTTTGAATTTCATTTCCATTCAATCCATAAAATTTAAGACTAGTTAAACTATGCTCAGGTTGATACATCATTCATTTTCCAAATTTAGAAAATAGTTCTAAATAAAATTTAACTAAGTTAAGCAAATGTTAGGCCACAACCAATATGACACTATGACAAGAGTAAAGGAGAAAAGGTGGTGTGGTAAAACAGACAAAAAAAAACCATACTACTCCATTCATTATTTGACACGTCATTACATGATTTATCAATTTATTATTCATTTATTTTGTTGACTCCACTAAATTTTTAAATGTTATTTTAGTGACGAGTAATGAATAAAGATAGTATAGAAAATTTTTCATACTATTACAATACTAAAAGTTTTTTCGATAGAAACGAGTCTCCATTCAAATAAGAGGAAGTGGGAAAAAAAAAATAGAAAAAAAGAAAGAGGAATAAAAAGTTAAGTGTGAAAGAATATACCATATAAAAGAAGTGTGCATAAATACATTTGGATACATCATTATAAAAAATATACATATATATATACATATATATATATCTTTGAATGGAATCCAATCAATGAGTCATGTCAATATTACTGTTAATTTAATTCAAATCAAATAACCATTCAAAAACTCTTTCTACTGTAATAACTCTCTTGCCCTTTTTGTCATAGTCTTTAACAAAACTTCAATTAAAATTTGTTTTATAAGTAAGTGACATAAATCAAGTTTATGAATAATATATTTATTACTATTTCAAAGATCAACCCAATATTCAATTCTTGAACCAAAAAAAAAAAAAAATTAATAGAATTATTAAGGTTGCGTCTAGATTTGGTTTTTGTTTTTGAAAATTAAACTTATAGACATTACTTCGACATTCAAATTTCTTTTTTTTTTGTTATCTACTTTTTAACGTCAAAATTTGAAAATTAAAAAAAGAACTTTTAAAAACTTGCGTTTGTTTTTGGAATTTGGTTTAGAATTCAACCGTTGTATTTAAAAAAACACAAATTATGGTAAGAAATAGAGATAAAATAGACTTAATTGTTCAAAACTAAAAACTAAAAACAAAATAGCTACCAAACAACCTAAACAGCTAAGATTAGTTTTTTTTTTCCTTGTATAGAACCTCAAGTTTGAAGGATTTCAAATCCAGAATAATTTCCAATGTATTTTGATTGTTATGGCAAGAAAGTGAATAATTTGAAAATTGAAGTGATTTCCATTCATGTTTTTAAGTTTATAGGATTTAAACATAAATTACTTATATAACCCTATCATATTCCAATTTTTAATTATTAAATCATAACTAAATGTCAATATTAGTAAAGTTTTAACTCTATTTTCTTTTTTAGTTCCCATTAAAATAAAAAAATTTAATACATTTATTTCAAAATTTTCAGTAAAAATTTAAAATAATTTTCTTTCCTATACAAATGTTACAAATAAATTTTAAATTTGACTTAAACTAAAAAGAAAAGCTAATTAAAAGCTATTATTATTTTGAAGAAAAAAAAAAGTTACTTTTTCTTTTAGAAGGAAAAAAAAAAAAACTTTTTGGGAGGATGGATAATTGAAAAGGCAAAATTAATGGAAGAAAACAAGTGTGAAGTTCCAAAAGAGGCTCCGAGGGATTAGGTGGATATTAATTTATTTGGGCAGTTTGTATTTGTTATAATGCAAATTATTGACTTTATCTTAATTTGAATTTTGCTTTTTGTCCCCTAATTTAGGAGGGCCCCACGTTACCGTTATCATTAAATTCCAAACCCCCCCCGCGATTTCCCTGCCAGCAACCAACAGGCAACAGCTACCACCATGCATTTGCATTCCCGTCCATCATGCATGATTATACCACTCCCCATTTTTACCTTTTTACCCTCCCATGTGCCTCTAATCATCACCCCTTTTTTTCACAAAATGCTCCCTTTTTCTTTATTAAATTTAGGTCGAAAATACAATTTTGACCTCCGACTCTCTTGTAACTCTTTGATTTTTTGTTTTTTTTATTATTAAAAATTAAGTCTATAAATACTTGTTCTATCTCCATATTTATTTCTTCGTAGTCTATTTTTTGCCAACGATTTAAAATATCAAGCTAAATTTTAAAAACTAAAAAAAATTAATTTTCAAAACTTATTTTTGTTTTTGGAATTTGACTAAAAATTCAACTACTCTACTTAAGAAAGATGCAAATCATTCTGAAAAATAGGGAGAAAATAAGTTTGATTTTTTAAAAACCGTAAATAAAAAAAAAATGATTACCAAATGAAGCCTTAATTATTAACTTTTGAGTTTGATTCCAATTTAGTCTATATATTTCAAAAGGTTACAAATTTACTCTTAAAGTTTGAGTTTTGTTTCAATTTAGTCCTTAAAATTCAAGATTTACGCTTTAAACATTGATTTTTCACTAAATACTTACTTTCAGTTTTTATTGTTATTGTTTATTAACTAATTAAAAGAACTAAAATTATCATAATTAATTAAGTTTCATTATTTTTTTCCATCACTATTAAAATTAAGGGAAAATTATCGTTTTAGTCCCTGAGTTTGGAAGAATATGCGTGTTTAGTCTCTGAGTTTTTCAAAACATACCTTGTTAGTCCCTTAGTTTCATTTGGTCCCTAAGTTTTTAAAATATATGTCTCTAGTCCCTAATGACCTTTTTGGTTCATGGGAATAAGAGGTAAAAATGAAAAATGATATTCTATCACAAACAAATTTTTAATATTGGAAATGAGAATATCTTATTCAAAGCATTTCATATTCTCATCCAAAGAGTTTTTTCATAACCACCCAAATAGATGGGTTTTCTCCATTTCCAATTATTATTTTTTCTTTCTCTTACTTTTTTTTTTTCATTTTATTTGTTTTTCTTCTTTGTTGATATTGGTTTATTTATCTAATTTTTATAAATATATTTAAATTAAATTTATAATTGACATATATAATTAATTTTATTAATAATAATGCTAATATAATATTTTATTTTATTATTATGAATTAATTTGAAAAACCATGTTGTTTTTAAAAAGTATATGAATAATCATAATTGTATTTGCTTAAATCATGTTTTATTGGTAATATATATTAATATCATAATTATTTATTAAAACTATTGTTTAGCCTTTTAAAAAATATTAATTAATTAACCAATAATAAAATAAGTTAATTTTTTCAATTAAACAATTTTGTATACTTGTACTTCTAGTTTTAATCTATAATCATAGTTATTTTTTAAAATTAAAAATAGTGTTTGATGATTTAAAATCGACTAGTTCATATCAACTTCTTTTGAATATATAGAAAGCTTATAATTGACATTAAACAATTAGTTAACTAACTCTTCAATTAACAAAGCTATAGAAACAAAATAGATATTTAAATTAATTACCAGTATTTTTTTTAATAAAATTTGATAATATAAGTTTGTAATATAAAAATTTAATTGATAATAAATATATTAAACTGGGGTGAGTGGGTAAATTTAGTTAAATTTTAATTGCTTAAAATTTATTTAATAACTTAATGTAATAAAAATGAATTAATAAATGAAAATTAATGGTTGAAACTAATTTTTATTAATTTTATAATTTATAATTGCATAAGAAAATTATAACACATTTCCAGACATTCTATTATCATTCTTATACATAACCAAACTAAACACAATCATCTTTGATTTCTAAACATCTTATTTTCAGATATCCTATTCCTAAGTATCCTTGATTCCCAACATCTATACAATCTTAAATCAAACGGCTCCTAATTTTTTTAAAGATAGATTTTAAAAGTCTCTGCATTAATCTTTTATTATAAGTTTAAATTAAATTTATTTTATTTTTAAGATTATCTATTTTCTCAAAAAAAAATTAGACATGTATTTGTAATTCAAATTTTCATATAATTATGTAAAATGAAAATTTAAAAAATAGTTCAATGACCTTTTAAACCTATTCTTAAAAACTTGGGACTAAAAATGTACATTTTGCAAACTCAGGGACTAAATGCAACTATTCTAAAAAGTGAAGGACTCAGAAAGTATATTTTGAAAACTTCGTGATCAAATGCATATATTCTTCAAAACTCGGGGACTAAAAAGGTAGTTTTCCCTAAAATTAATTATAAAAGTTCACTTCATAATTATTCTAAATAAATTAATAGACATTAACGTCAAACTAAAATTATTATTTTAGTGAAAAATGAGAATGAAAGCATAAATCTTAAAATCCAAAGATCAAATTGAAACAAAATTCAAACTTCAAAGGAAAAACTGTTACATTTTAAAACCTATGAATTAACTTTAAATCAAACTCAAAACTTAATGACTAAAAATGTGACATTTTAAAACCCGTGGACCAAAACTCAAAGACCAAAAATGTATTTTTTTTACCTAATATTTAAAATTACATATGCTTATTCATATTTTTCTTAAAAAATGAAACATGGGCTGATTTTTTAAAATATCAGTAGAAAATAGATAACAAAATAAATAAACTTATAGGTGAAAATAGTGTTGGCTTAATTTTCACAAATAAAGAATTAAATGGTTAGTTATCATAGGAGCTTCGATTATCTGGAGTTTGAAAGTTTCGAGTTTTGTTTTAAATAACATCGAGGAAGTGTTTGGGGCTTTGGAGTGAGTTTTTAAATTTAGTGTTTGACTCATCAACTTCACACGCCAACGTCAAATAATTCAATTTCATCATCTTCAACAGTGTTCCGCTAATGAAGTTTGCACATTTATTGAAAAATTCCATATTTTCCTCTTTTTCTCTCCCTTTCTCAAATGTTTCTAATGAATCCACTCGCGGGTCATTGCTGATGACCAACTCCTATGACAATCATCATCGGTAACATGCTCCGATGACCACTTTGGTGGCCAACTTTGGGCGACCACCTTCGATGCTCAACTTCGGAAACATCCATCACGACAACTATTGTTGCCTCACTCCAATGAATGCTTTGACGACCGCCTCTGACGACTACCTCTAGCGAAGACCATCTCTGGTAATCATCTCTAAGACCACCTTTGATGTCCAACTTCGCACGACTATCACCTCCGACAGCTAACTTCAACGATCATCTCCAATGACCAACTTTGACTACCAACTCCATCATTCAACTCCAATGACCAACTTTAATAACCAACTTTAATGACCAATTTAGCTGATCATATACTCAAAGAAAAAGGGAAAAAGTGGTTGGTGAAAGTGTTTTTAAATACAAAATTGAAGCTATTAATTCATAGTGTTTAATAACAATTTTATATAGTAATCTAACATTAACATAAACACTTTGGGCATATAGCCAAACAAAACAAACTTGTGTATAAAAAGTGTTTAAATGCAAATGACTTTTTGAAAAACATGAAATGCTCACCAATTCTTTGTTCGGCACTCAAGGATTCTACTAACATGGCTAAGTTAGGGCCTGACGTCGTTTTTATATCATTTGTTAGAGACATTAAACCTCCACATAACTCCATTATGGTATGATATTTTCCATTTCGAGTATAACCCCTCGTAACCTTTATTTTTGTTTCACCAAAAAGACCGCATTCCATTGGTGATAGTTATCCTCTTTTATATACTCATGATTATCCCCTCTATCAACCAATATGGAATTTTAATCACATTTCTAACACCAAATACATGCATAATAAACTCTAATCTACAATTTGAAATAAGATGCTATAAAAAAGTCCTAAACCCTTCGATGGCTTACTTTCCTTTGTGCATGTATATTACGCTCATAGATACCACTAATGTGAAATTATATTATAATCTTGTTAATTGTATGAAACAATAGCATTTTGTCTACATGCACAAAAGAAAGTAATTTTGTTAGTTGTATGAAACAATAACATGGTCATTGAAAAAATTACAAAGGTTTTAAGTTGACATCTCAATTGAGTGTTAAAAGCTTGAGAAAATATGTGTACAATTAAAGGGTTAAACAAAACGGTAATAAAACAGAAATAACTACTAGACAATCATATTTTTTAGATTGCAAAAAGCTACACCAAATACTCTCGACTTAATAACTCAACTTTGAACCCCATACAAACTTTCTAGCTCTAGACTAACAATTCCACACTCCAAACACAGATTCCTAACTCCACAACATATTAACTTCAGATTTCATAACTCAATTTAATGACCCAAATAGCCCCTAAATGAGTTTGAGTGAGTCTTTGATTCTATAAGATGTCAATTTTAATTTTCTATTATTTGAAATTTATGCTCGTTTATCAACAACTCTACACTCCAAACACAGATTTCTAACTCCACAACATATTAACTTTAGATTTCATAACTCAACTTAATGACCCAAATAGCATGAATGAGTTTGAGTGAGTCTTTGATTCTAGAGGATGTCGATTTTAATTTTCTATTATTTGAAATTTATGCTCGTTTTCCCTTTTTTCTATTATGGTTTTCAAATATGAGTAGAAAGTAAATTACACAACACAGAAAACTACAAGTGAAAGTAATTTTATAAGCTTAATTCTTTTAACAAAAAAAAAATAAAATGATTGTCAATCGAGACCTTTAACAACCTTTTAAAATTAATAAGTCTACAATTTATGACAGATTGTAACTAGTAATCAAATTATCACTATTTTTGTCAACAAGAGCGTAACTCAACTGGCATAATGTTCATCCTATCAACCTCGTGGATTGAGGTTCGATTCCCCCACCCTACACTTTAATTACAATACCTCTTCAAAAAAAAAAAAAAAAATCACTATTTTATCCATTTGTCTACTTCTTCTTTTCAAGTACATGATAACTCCAAATATTTGTGAACAATCTCCTCCCTCTATAAATTAAAGTTTCTATACATCTATAATTGTTTTTTTTTAGAAAAGGAAAAAAAATGATAAAAAAATATAATTTAATTACCTCTTGAATGAAAATCAAATCACAATCAAATTATGTGTCAAAGCACAAATTATATCATTTCATCAATCCATCCATGCAAACAAAATTAAAATGCATAATCAAGTCTTCTATATTTAGCTTCCAAAGTCAAATTTCAAATTTAAAACAAAATAAAAAAAATAATGGAAATTTCAGCAGTGTCCCTCTTCTATCAAACACCCTCATTTAAATTTCCAAAGTCAAATATGTTTTTTTTTTTTTTTAAAAAAAAAATCTATAGGGGTATATATGTAAATCTAATTTTTCTATTTAATTCAAAATTCCCTCCAAATTTAAGCAAAATGTCACATTCAAGAAACATTGACTAAAAGAACAATGATATATTAAATTCCAAAATTCAACAAAATCCCTAGTCATGTTCTTTCCAACAACAATAAATAAATAAACAAAATTAAATAAAAAAAGACTTGGAGATATTTGTGGGTACAATTAAAATTCAAACTCATGTCATGACACAAGTTTTTTCTTTTATATATAAGAATATAAAAATAATTTTTTTTTTTTTAAAAAAAACCTCATACCTATCTACATTATCCTTTTCTGCACCTTCAAACACACCCACTAACCAAAGGCCAATTCTCATTCCAAAATCCAAAATTATGCATTTGCCCTTCATCTTAATTAATATTTACAATTTTCTTTTGAAAAAGAAAATTGCTTTAAAATTCACGAAAATTTTCACATATATAAAAAATATCAAATTATTTATAAAAATAAAAAACTAATAGACATTAATAGACTTCTATCAGCATTCATCGCATAATATCAACTTCTGTCAGCTTCTATAATTAATAGATATTAATAGAGTTCTATTAACCTTTATCAACTTCTATTAAGAAATATTAAATTTTGCTATTTTATATAAATTGATTCCCTTATTTTTCTATTTTTGAAAATTTTCCTTAAATCAATCTCTTCTAATTATTTTTACTTTTATTTTATTTTAGTTATTAAAACTTCCCATTCAGATGCATTTTAACAAAAGTTGAACAATAAAAATTGAAATAATATTGAAGCCTTAAAAAAACACAAAATATTTTTTTTAGAACAGTTTAATGAATTTAAGGGGCTCCAATCAACCCTTATATTTGGTCCACAAATAGTTGCCCCTTTGATTTTGTGTTGCCTGGCATGTCTTTGTGGTGATGATGTGATTGAGAGAAATGTGTTTGCTTTTTAACCAAGAAGTTATAAAATATTTTCCTTTTACAAAAAAATTAATTAATAAAGGTTGGAAGAAATTGGGGAAACAAATGAATTTCTAAGTAACTCTATCTACTAATTGGCCCATACTAGTAAAATAAATTAATTATACAAATTTTCTTATACAAATTTGTGTGATGTTATGAGTTATGAGCATGTTGAATATTTAATGTAATTCTTTTAAAAGTAAGATTGAGTCATTGACTATTTAATTCCCAATTTGATCTTAATTTTAAAAAGAAAAACGTAAACAAGACTAACCTAATTATTAAGGAGTAATTTGCATAATTGTTAAGTTTATGAAATAATTAACTTCTAAATATCAAACCTTATTATTATTATTATTATTTGATTTAATATCAAATTAGATGATCATAATACTAACCTAATTATAGTACGTTAATTTATTAATAATAAATAATAAAGAAACTAAAAGTCCAAATTTTGAAATGCTCTAAAAAAAAGTCAAATTTTTGAAAACTAGTGGGATGGAAATATGAGGGAAAAAAAAATTGAAATTAGGAAAAACCAAAGAATTAGTTTGTATGTCATATTAGCTGTACAGTTAATGAATGAAGAAGGAGAACGTACTTCATTATCTGTCATCATAACCGTCGCTATACACTAATAATACCTTTTTTCTTTCTATCTTTTTTTTTTTTTTCCCTTTCCGATAACAAAAATAATTTTGAATTTAACACTCAATAAAATAGTTTAATGGATTAAAATATATTCTAATGAAGAGGTAAAAATTCATATCTCTTCACCGAGATCTGTTGTTTAACTAAAACAAAAATTCATATGAGAGTTAATATAATAAATTTTAGGTCAAATTATATAAAATACTTATGAACTTTGGGGTAAATTTCAATTACGTCGTTGAACTTTGAAAAGTTTCATTTTTATCTTTAAACTTTCGAGTTGTTTCGAAAAAAAAAATCTTTAATAAAGGATGAAAATTGACGTGACAATTGATATTTATAATATTTTGAATTACAAAACTACTAAAAATATTTACAATGAATAATCAAATATCACAGTCTATTATAAATAGAATGCGATCTTTTGCTATTATTTGTAAATATTTTAATTCATTTTTTTATATTTGAAAACAATGCAAAATCATAAAACATATGTGATATTAATTACAATTACGAAACATTTAAGATCATTGTTACAATTAATTTAATCTCAAAAGATATCGTTAAGATCATTTATACAATCAATCATATGTAGAGTGAAGAATTTAACCTACGATCTCTCATCGAGATTAAAATATTCTGTTCAGTTGAATAATGTAATACAATGACATTTATTGTATAAAGATGTAAACAAAACTTTATCTTGAATTTTTTTAGTACAACAAATATAAAGTATAGAATTTCAATATTTAAATTTAAGAAAAAAATATATGTGTAAATTACCATTGAACTAAGTTCACTCCAATGAGACTATATAAAACTTAAAGGCTAAAGTTGTAATTTTGAAGCAAAACATTGTCCTAACTTTGAATGTACAGCTTTTTCTTTTACATGAAATTTCAGGCGTTGGTCTCCCGGTTATGAATATTTTCTATGTCATTGCTTTTCATGTAGTCCGAATTTCACCAGTTCCCAGAAAAGAAAAATGGAGGAACAAAATTGGAAATGAATTTGATTTCAAAATTAAAATTTTATTTTTGGGTAACGCTTTTTTTTTGTTCTTCCCAGTCCCAAATGGGAACCAAGCGGTTTGTGTAAGGAATTGTTTGGAACTCTGCGGCTCCACCTACCTGAAACAAATTTTGAAAAAATTCCCTTTTTTTTGAAGAGAGAAACTTGAAGCAACAACAAAAACCAAAACACCCTCAAACCAGAGTTCTTTCTCTCAGAGCTCTCTCTCTTTTCCTTTCCTCTCTCTCTTTCATTTCTCTCTTTCTTTTACATCGTTTTGGGGTTTTTCGAAACAGAGTGAGAGGGGAAAGGAATAGTTTCAAAGAAAAACCACAACGAAACAACCAAAACTGCTTCGTTTCTTACATACCCATCATTTCTTTTTGCCTCCCTTTCATTGTTTTCGTTTGAGTTGTTCATAATATTCTTCTTCTTCTTCTGTTCTTTTGTTAATGGAGGTTTGTTTTTCAACGGAATTACCCTCTTTCGATATATCGATTGCTGTTGCAGAGTTTCTTTCCTGAGACTGTTCTGTGTTTTTCCTTCAAAAGTCATTCGAATTTTATCATACCTTCGTTCTCTTTGCTTCTTCTGCTCTATTTTCTCTTCTTCTGTTCTTTTCAGCTTATTTGACCCACTAGTTTTTTCGAATTATAATCGATTTCTGAATTCTGGGTATATAAGATTTATTATATACCCGTTTGATTTTGGGGTTTTCAATTAGTGGTTTTGGTTTAGAGAGGCTGGCGTGTTTTGGGTTGAGAGTGAGGTGAATTTGGGGGTGGAATTCTGTGAATTTCTGGAATTTGAAGTAGTGGGGTTTTGGCAAAATGATGTTATCCGCATCGCCTTCGACAATAGCTCGAAGTTCACTGGAGGAAATGCTTGATTCTCTTCGACGAAGAGATGAGATTGAGAAGCCTAAAGACTTGCCGCCTGCATTGCCGTCTCGTCCCATTTCGAAGGCTCGGATTCCCCCGGTGAAGCGGACTTTACCCGTCAATTTCAGGGTTAATGATGACGGTTCCTCAGAGTGTTCTATTAATGTCTTTAATGGAAGGGAAGATGTAATGAGGAAGGAGAATGGTTTGGGTAACTTTGCATTCAGGAGAATAAAGGGAGATCAAGATGATGAATCGCCTTATATGGTAGCTTCAGAAAATGATAATAGAGATCAAGTGAATGGTGCTTCTGCTTTATTTTCAAATATTCAAGGGTCCAACTGGGAGGACAATATCAGTTATTTTCTTCAGAAGGTACTACTTTTGCTCAAAATTTTTCTTATGGTGTACTGTATGAAAATTTTCAATGTTGAACTTGAGGAATGACCTCGCATCTTTGTTGGAGACAAGATGATTTTACCTTTTTTCCTTTTACTTGCTTCGCTACAAAGTTAATTGCAATCACCAGCGTGCTGGATGGTGCATTCTATATTTGATTTGTAACATACCAAGTCTGTGGAGGTTTTTATACTGGCATACAACTTAATTATTTGTTTATCTAAGCCATTTTGCAAATCCATTATTCTGGAGCCAGGAATGTGATTGTTTTTGGATAAATGACTTTCATGTGTTTGGTAATGAATAGTTGCTTTCCACTATTGGTGTAAATCTAGCCATCTAGATCTTGTGTGCATGTTTTTCATCACGCTCTTGCTTTCTCCTCTATCAGAAACTCCGGGTTTGGTGTCAACTTCCAACTGGACAATGGGAGTTAGGAACTATACAGTCAAGCAGTGGAGTGGAGGCATCTGTCATGCTCTCAAACAAAAAGGTTAAGTCCGTAAGCTTGGTGATTTATTAGATTCTTGAATCTTGTTTTATTGAAAAACTGATGATAAATGTACAATGTTTAGGTTGTTAAAGTTTCAACAGTAGATCTCTTACCTGCTAATCCAGATATAGTGGAGGGGGTTGATGATCTTGCACAGCTCAGTTATTTGAACGAGCCTTCGATTATTCACAGTCTCCAGAGAAGATTTTCTCGGGATAAAATTTATGTTAGTGTGATTTAGTTTTGATACATGCCTAGTACATGTCTCCTGGAGAGATATTTTGGTCTTTCTCTTCTTAACAGTTTATGGGTATCCTTGTTGCAGAGTAATGCAGGGTCAGTTTTGATTGCAGTCAATCCCTTGAAAGACACTAAACAGTATGTAAATGGATTAATTACAGCATATAGACAGAGAGTCATGAACAACCCTCATGTTTATGCTATAGCCGATTCTGCCTATTCTGCGATGATGCAAGGTAGAATAATTCATCTGCACCATCTTTTATATTCTTCTGTTGATTTAAACTTTGTATTTCATTGGTTGTAATTTATATCTCACACCAACAAATCTGGGTTCACATTCCTGTTGCAGATGAATTTAATCAATCTATTATCATCAGGTTAGATTTCAATCTAATATTCCAGAATTCAGGGTATCTCTGTGTGCATAACTTGTATTCACTATTATGCTTAGACTTGAATGGTTTTGGTTTTGTTTCCTTATAGTGGAGAAAGTGGAGCTGGAAAAACTGAGACAGCAAAAGTTGCAGTTCAATACCTTACTGCTCTTGGTGGTGGTAGTGGCATAGATGATAGAATCCCACAGGCGAATGTTATACTGGAAGCGTTTGGGAATGCTAAAACCTCCAGAAACAACAATGCCAGCAGATTTGTCAGTTTCTTTTCCTTGTTATTTGCATTACTGCTTCCCATTTTTCAATTTTGAGAAAGAACCATAGCAGACCTTTTAGTCTGACCAAAATAGTTTGTTCCTTGTCCAGGGGAAGTTGATTGAGATTCTTTTTAGCAGAGCAGGGAAAATATGTGGTGCTGTAATCCAGACATGTAAGAAACTTTTGTGCTGAAACTCTTATTTTTATTTATTTATTTATTTATTATTTTTATTATTTTGTTAATAAGAAACATTACTTTCATTGTCAAAAGAGAGAGCGAAAGTTTTATATTATAACTTATGTTACTGCTTACTTTTATTGACTTTCTGTAACTGTACGTGCATATCACATGCTGACTCACCTGGAATTTCAAATAGTTCTGTTGGAAAAGGTAAGTTTCTCTGTTCTATCAGATCTTTAACCAAAACATACAGTGTATTATGTGTCACCCTGAAGTTGTTATGTCTTCTTTGAGCAGTCGAGAGTTGTTCAGCTGGTCAATGGTGAGAGATCATTCCATGTCTTTTATCAACTTTGTGCTGGAGCACCAGCTACACTTAAAGGTATTTGTGTTAGTATTTTCATTTTCCAATCATCTACATCTACGGTTTCTTTTTTTTTTACAATCATGGCAAACATGAATTTCGTAATTATGTTGCCCATCTTAATTCATGTTATCAAGCACGTAGAGTATTCTAAATTTCTTCCTAGAGTAGTAATATTAAGTGAAGTACTTGCAGTATCTGGATCATGGCTGTAGAAATGCAGAATTTACTTGACCTGATAATGCTATGATACCAAAATCTTTAAGATGAATGTGTCAAAGATCTTTAATTTGTTAAGATATAAGGTAATCATTAATCGAATTAGTAATTACATAGATATTTCTCAGCCTTTAGGATTTATTCATGGAGATCCATCTATTGTATTTATTACCCTTTGTTCTTTAGAGAAGCTGGTTTGTAGAAGAAACGAGTTTATTGTATTTTTGCTTATTACTTCAATTATCTCGATGTTTGGGTCATGAAATTATATCTTTTCAGCAGTAACCGAGCACATGATAATTTAGGTTTTTTTCCCTCTTTATTTTATTTTGTTATTTATTTATTTTTAAATAAAATTATTATCATTATTGTTTGTTCTTCTTACCACTGGGATCTCTCAAATTTGGTCCCTTGCGTTTCTCTATATTAATATTAGAAGTATTGTGGTACAGTGACTTGCAGACTTTGGATCTGTTTCCCTCTTCATGAATATCTGGAAATTACAATTATTTTATGGTTTTTATTTCTTCAGAGAAATTGAATATCAGAGTGGCTAGTGAGTACAGTTACCTTAATCACAGTGAATGCCTGGTGATTGGTGGTGTGGATGATGCACGGAAATTTCATATTCTCGTGGTAAAGAAATATATAGTACTTTGATTTGACTGCAAACCAACTTTTTTGAGATTTTATTCTATTTCGATTGTCTTAAATCCCTTTTCCTTCTTGCCTACAGGAAGCCCTAGATATACTTCAATTCACAAAAGAAGATCAAGAACATGCATTTGGTTTGCTTGCTGCGGTGTTGTGGATAGGAAACATTACGTTTCAAACAATTAATAGTGAAAATCATGTGGAGGTCGTGACTAATGAAGGTAAATGCATGAACCAAGATTTGTACCACTTTATTTTTTTTATTTTTTTTATTTTTTTTTTAAAATGTGGCATACATTTAATTACACCTGATGCTATAATTTGATGTTGGTAGCTCACTGTCAGTAGGTAAAGGGAACATTTTAGTGTTTAGGACCTACATAATTTTTCCTTTACAAGCTACAACTGATGGAGTGGAATATGTGGGGCTTAGTTTTTACCGAAGCCTCTCTATATTGTTTTAACACTACTACGACATCCTATTTTCTCTTATAACTATGTTTGAGTCAAGTTATGCATATCTCAGCTAATCTCACATCACAATTGTTTGACTTTACTAAAACTGTGCATAACTTGAGTGGTTTACCTCCATAGTTTGACCTGTAATCTCCCTCCAGATCAACACGTGGCATGGTGGTCATGGCATGTTACTTGTAGTTTTCTTGATATAGCCTGGCTCTCATTCTCAATTCTGATGAGTAATTTATGTCAATTATTGTATAAAATGAATGTAAGTAACTTTTTGGATGTTCCCATACACAGTTTCTTTCCTTCTTTTTGTGTGTGTCTGCGTGTATCTGCGGATGATTCTACCTCTCCCCATAGTAAAGTGAGACATAAGGCTGTTTCATTTACTTTATGTATTTATAACTTTTTCTTTTTAATACAGCGGTCGCAAATGCTGCAAAGCTGATGGGTTGCAGTCCTAATGAGCTTAAGTTAGTTTTGTCAACCCAGAAAGTGCAATCAGGCAACGATAGCATTGCTAAAAAATTGACATTACGACAGGTTGCTTTCTCGTATCATTTGTGAAGTCATTATATTTCCCAGCTGTCTAAGAATGCACTCTTCTATTGTAACATGATGTGTCTTTCTCATTACAAGTACAGGCAACCGATGCAAGAGATGCTTTGGCAAAATTTATCTATGCAAGCTTGTTTGACTGGCTTGTAGAACAGATCAATAAGTCGCTTAAACCAAGAAGGGAGCATTCTGGAAGATCCATAAATATCCTCGACTTCTATGGGTTTGAGTCATTTAAGGCATGTTATTCTATTCATCTATGTGCATTTTTTTATGCAACGATGTGTTATGGTGATTATCTTGTTGTCTCCAAATTCAGAAGAACGGCTTCGAACAGTTTTGTATCAATTATGCAAATGAGAGACTGCAGCAGCATTTTATGAGGCACCTTTTCAAACTTCAGCAGGAGGTGAGAGTCTAAAATCACCCCTACTTCTGATTTTGATCAGATGGTTCTGATGCTGTTTGTGTTTAGTATTACTGTAGAGCTGTTTCTAAAGATGAAGAAGGTGGCTGTGACTATTTTTGCATTCACATTCTCATGCTTCTGGAGGCAATTCTTTAAAGAAAATGTTTAACTCGTTCTCCTCTTAATTCTGAAATTTTCCATGCTCTTCCATAATTAAATGAGTCGTTGTTTTGCAAAGTACTCTGAATTTAGTGTTCAATACGCCTAGCTACCTTCCCAAGTGGTGTTTTTTTTCCCTCCCCTGTATCGTAGGTTGAATTATAGTGTGTCTTATTTTCCTCTGCATATGTATTCCTTTTTCCAATAATATTTGTGTGTTCTTGCTAAACAAAAAAGAATTCTTTTGTCAATTTTATAAGCAACTAGTAAAGTTGCATACAAAAATGGACATTTGACTTAATTGTTGGTAATATATTTGATGATATGGCTTTTGTAAGTAGAAGTCCCATAGTTGATTGGTTTATTTTGCAGGACTACGATTTTAATGGGGTTGATGGCACAAAAGTCAACTTCGAAGACAATCAAGAGTGTTTGAATCTCATTGAGAAGGTAGTCCTGATTCTGAAACTAGAATTTACTCGTGATAGTTGTTTCAACATAATTACATGATGCATATCATTTTAAACATATACAAAAAATTGGGGGCTTTTCCAACAATAAAAAAGGAAACTTGTCACATGATAAAATATTTTGCAAAAATGGTTCAAATGTAAGAAACGTATGTTTGTGGTAGGTAGATCGGGACCTATTTTATATTAGGAATATTAGTTTTATATTTTATCAATAATACAAAAATGGTATATCATTCATATGCGTTATCAATGATTAAAAAAAAAAAAAACAAATTGTGTGCCAATATTTATTTTATATTAGGTATATATCAGTTATAACCTTGTCACTTAATTGGTATACTAGTGGTGTATTTTATATTAACTACATCAGAGATCTACTTTATTAATTATACTAAAAGGGTATGTCATAAGAGAAAAATTTGCCGTATTTGCAGATTATTTTTCTAGTTAAGTGCAGATATTTCTAAACTTTCCTAAAAAGTGATTATCTTTTTATATATAGCATAAATGGATTCCTAGAATGAAAATAGACCTCTTTCCAGTGCGAAAGATTCAAATACATGCCTTATGTTTAGACTTGTTTCTTTTTGCTTGAACTACATATATATTTCCATTTTCTGAGTCGGTGAGATTAATTTGTTTGATCTGGTGGAATTTTGCAGAAACCTTTTGGAGTTCTAGCTTTGTTGGACGAAGAGTTAAATTTTCCCAAGGCTACAGATCTGACATTTGCTAATAAACTAAAACAACACTTTAAATCTCAACCTCGCTTTAAAGGGGAAAGAGGCAGGGCTTTTGGTGTTCGTCATTATGCTGGAGAGGTTAGTTGTTTCTATCTCCTCTCTTTTTCTAAGCAAATTGTTAATTACTGTGCACAGATTTTATCAGCATCTCGGTTCTCTTCTGTAGGTTGTATACGATACAAATGGGTTTTTGGAGAAGAATAGAGATCTGCTGCATTCAGATTCCATCCAACTCTTTTCATCATGTACTTGCAAGCTACTCCAATTACTTGCGTCAAAAGTTATTAACCATTCCCACAAACCAACAGTTTCAATGTGCTCTACAGAAGTAGTAGAATCCCCCGAGCCAGGTGTTGGTACCAAGTACAAGGTAAAATGGTTGTGAGAATTTTGTTTTTCTTTATTAGAAACTTTCGTGGTAATTTAAATTAATTGAAATTGCACTTCCAAAAACTCTATGCTCTTCTGTTTTGGCAGCTTCAACTATTTGACCTATTTCATAAATTGGAGCACACCAGCCATCACTTTATTTGTTGCATAAGGCCGAACAGAAATCAAGTTGCTGGCTTATTTGAGGAGGACCTTGTCTTACAACAGCTTCGGTACTGTGGAATTTTGGAGGTGGTCAGAATTTCAAGATCTGGATATCCTACCAGAATGACGCATCAAGAATTTGCTGGAAGGTAGAAGGAATATTTTTTCACTAGCTTGGTTAGAATTTATGCTATAACTAGATTGTAATTGAGTTTCATGTCTGAATATGATGTAAGGTATGAATTCCTCCTTAAAGAAACTGGTGTATCTCGAGATCCATTAAGTATATCAATTGCTGTTCTGCAACAATTTAATGTCCACCCCGAGATGTACCATGTTGGTTATACCAAACTATTTTTCCGAACTGGGCAGGTGAGTCCTGTCTTGTTTTCCATTTCTTTTTCCTTCTTTCTCTTTCTCTTTCTCTTACCCCCAGTTTAGATAACCAAATGATAAACGAACTTTACAAGACAAGAAGCTGATGTTTGCCTGTTTTCTTTCAAGCCTCCTGTCTTCTCACCTGGTTCCTTGTTGCATGTTATATTGTCCTGACAACTTATGTTCCATCTTTTTCCTTATGAGTATGTCTTTGTCTCTGTCTTTGTTTTTTTTTTCCTTTGTTTATGGTTAATAACCGATACACCATTTGTCTTTGTTTTTTTTCTTTAAATTATTCTGATAGAAATTATGGTCCTATTGGTTTTTGTCCTGGCTCTTAAGTTGTTGATCGGTGTAAAATATACTGCACAGCAAATCTGACAATTGGTGTATCGGTTCTTTCCTTGATTTTAAAATCTGAATATGTTGTATAGCTTCGTACATGCAGCATTTAGCTGGAAATTCATTATAATTAGGTTATCATTTGGGTGGTTTTTGAAAATGTGTACAGATCAAATTCTGGGGTCCTAGTAACTGTTGCAATTGTAGGCCGGGCCCTTCAAAATTAGTGTTTTGAGGAGCTCAAAAACTATCATCTTGATTTTTAACTTTAATTACAAACTTCATGATATGTAATCTTTTCCTTCCTTTGTAATCTTATGGTTATATTATACCACATTTTCTCATTAAGGATGACCTGGGATGCATTAAAAATTGAAATTTCTAGCTGCATGAACTGAAAGTCTTGGTAGGTTAGAGAGTTTGAGTTTCAACATCCGTCTTTTGTATGATAATGCAGAGATTTGCTATCTGAGATGAATAATTTTCAATTAAAGTTTCAATCATGCTGATGGGTTTCTGTGGTTCTCAGATTAGAGCACTGGATGAAAGGAAGAAGCAAGTTATGCAAGGCATTCTAGGGGTACAAAAGTACTTTCGTGGTTGCCATTCCCGTGGCAACTTCCATGATCTTAAGCAAGCGGCCACTACCTTACAATCATGTATATCATCTATATTTGAAGTTTTGATTGTCGGTAATATGTGTTGGTGCTGTTTTGTTTGTAGTTAGATTTGATATATTGATCCTTTAGCTTCATGTTTTATATGTCCTTACCTTTGCACCTTTTGAATTATACAATTCAATTATTAACATTTACAATTCAACTTCAATCTTCTCACTTCGTTTCCTAAAAAGATTGTCCTCTTGTTAATTCCTATCTCTATAAACATGGTTGCATGCTTCTAATCAAGTGGATTGTCTGCAATAAATGCTAATAAATCAATTTATTTATGCAGTTATTCGTGGTGAAAATGCCAGACGGAGATGTACTGTTAAGGTGAAGAGGTTCTCATTCGTTGTGTATGCTTTCAGTGTTCCTAAGAAGGCTCATGAACTCCAGGCAATCATACGATTACAATCTGGTAAGCATTATTGTTGTGTCATGGTGCGACATTTGTAATGCTTGATATCATATTAAATCTTAGATTTTTCATTTTACCCCTCAGTAATACGTGGTTCGTTGGCTCGAAAGCATTTAAGCATGCGTGATTCAAAGAGGTTGTGTCCTGAAAACAAAAAATCTAAACTGAACACAGGCAGAAGGGTTTCAGAGGTAAAAGCACTCCACCTATGGTCTCACAAACCTGCAACACTTTTTTCCCTCATGTTAAATTCTTTTACCTGTTTGATATAGTTGTGGGAAAGTGTGTTCGTCTTTTTCAGTATTTACTTTTTGAGTTTAGAAGTTCCTATAGCATCTTTTTCACTCTCACATACTCATATTGAGCCTTTTGTGGTCATAACACTTTTTCTTGGCAACAAATTAATTTCCACTGTTTTAAATAATTCATATGAAATATCTTTTGGTGTAAATCTTTACCAGCATTTCAAAGCCTTAGTTTTTCGTTTCTTGTTACAAATTGGAACATCTTTCGTATGCCCTATAATATTGAATTTTTTTGTATATCCTTGAATATTTCATTTGATCATTGAAATTGTTTCTTATAAAAAAAAAACAATTCATACGAAGTTGACTTCCCTTGTCATTCTCGTTGATCTGCAAAGTCGTCAGGATTTTACTTTTGCTGGGATAATCCAGCACACTTCATTGCACATTTGCTATTTTTTTTTTTTTTTTTTTTTTTTTTTTTTTTTTTTTTTTTTTTTTTATTTAGAATTCCCAAGAGCATTCTTTGATGAGTGAAATTAATTACTGCGAAGTCATGCTGCATCTGACAACTTTTCATGTGTTTGCTTATTTATTATTATTTTTTAAATTCGTATGATTGTTTATTGAGTAATCGTGCTCATATGATAATATTCTTCTTCCTTGAGCAGGAAGAATTTCAAGAACAGGTTCACTCCCTGCCAACAACTCTTGCTGAGCTTCAAAAGAGGGTCCTGGAGGCAGAAGTGACCATAGAGAAAAAGGAAGGGGAAAATGCCGCACTGCGGGAGCAAGTAAAGCAATTCGAGTCTAGGCGGTTAGAATATGAAGCCAAGATGAAGTCCATGGAGGATATGTGGCAAAAGCAGATGGCATCTTTGCAAGTAAGTTTACAAGGGAATATAAAACTTTACTTGCAGAATTGGATTTTTACACCTCGAAATGCATTCAACACAAAGCACTACCTAATTTTTTATTCAACTTTCTGCCAGATAACTCTGAAAATTTGGCAACAGAAAAGTGCTAATATGCATGAAAACCTTCTTGAAATTGGGACATTGTTTGAATGTTTCACTTGATAATAACAGTTTCAGGATTCTTGATTTTTTACTTATTTTTTGAACTAAGCTATAATTCTTAATGCAGATGAGTCTTGCTGCTGCTAAGAAGACACTTGCTGCTGAAAATGTAGCCTGTCCTCCTGGAAGAGTCGATGCTGCTAACTCACCACCTCACTATTATGATTCTGAGGATACGACGTCGATGGGGTCTCGAACTCCTGGTGGTACCACACCTATGAAAGCTTCTGGAATTTCTGAAGCTGGAGCAGGCCGAGAAATGAATGGTACGTTAGTTGCAGTTAACAATCTTGTAAAGGAATTCGAACAGCGAAAAATCGCATTTGACGATGATGCCAAAGCTTTAATTGAAGCAAAATCAGGTCAGGGACAGACAGGGTCTAATATGAATCCAGATGAAGAATACCGTAAAATTAAAGTCCGATTTGAAGCATGGAAAAAAGAGTACAAGGCGAGATTACGGGAAACAAAATCTAAGGTTCATCATAAACATGGTCATTTTGAAGTTGATAAACTTCGTCGAAAATGGTGGGGAAAGTTTTCAAAATCATCATAATATGTCAGTTTTGGACAAGTTGATACAGTTCAGCTTTGTGAATTAAAGGAGAGCTCCTGAAAAGAAGGGGGAGAAAATTGTCAAGTTGTCTTCTGACAACTTGTGGTTGTTGCTGACAAAGCCGAGAAATGTGTCGCTGGTTCTTGGGATGGAGTGAGGAGAGTGTTCAGAAGTTTGTGTATAGCTAAATAGTGATTTGCTGAGAGATTTCAGAACCATCGTCTCCGCTGCATAGTTTAGTTTGTGTATAGTTTCTATTGTCATTATATTTAGTTTGACAGTATAGATCTTGATAGTTTGTAGGAAAGGAATAGAAGAAAGTGTTCATATTGTTTGTACTTCTGAATAGAGTGAATGAGCTCCATTATTTTATGGAAAGCTTAGTTTACTGGTATTCTTTGCAGTCATTTATCAGTTGTCATTAGTACCTTTTCCGAAGGTACAAAATCTATCATAAACCATCTTTCCAACTTTCCCATGATTTTACTTTTGCAATGAGTTACTTTGTGAAGAAGTTAGGTACTTTGGCCCACCCCCACTTCTTTGTTGGAGTTCTTTTTGTATTCATTGGAATACAAAAGAAAACATTTTTCTTTAGACCCATCAAAAGCACTTGAAAACCCAATTGCTCAAATAATTCAATTCCTACATCTGACTGAGAATATTAGTGCACTGACCATCTCCCATAGATTAACTGAATTGATTTAGAGTTCTGTGAACAGTGTGTCATTTGCTGTTTGTTTTTGTTGATTAGTGCATTCATGGTGTTTGTGAAAATGGGGTTATTTAGATTGGGGGGGTTTTGAAATTTAATTGGGGAAAAGGGTAGGTTTTGAACTTATTTAGGGAAAAAGGGGAGTTTTCTTGTCCCATCGACACATTCAGAAATATTTTATTATTTTTTCCCCGTACGTCGCATTTTAAAAAAAAAATTAAACTGGTCAAAATGCATCTGTTGAACAGACGCATTCTGACACAGCATACGCGTCAGAGTGAGTTGTCAACTTACCCTGAAAGCCTCCTATCTCTATAAACGAGGTTTAGTATGAATCTAGGGACACAGGTTTTTCCTTTGTTTCGTAATATTCATCATGAATCTCACTTTGTTCAGTTTTGGTAAAAGATTCAAAAAAACTTATTCCTTAAGAGTTTATTTTTGTCGGACAAAAACTCTTTATCTAATTTTTGTTAATTGTAAAGGGTTTGGAAATAACATTTAACTGGTTAATATTTTGCATATCAGAATGAGTTGGGGATAAGGTTGATTGTCTTGAAAATAAACAAAGAGTTTCCGAGAATTTATTGATTGAGACTAATTGTTCTATGGTTTTAATTCTATAATCTTGAAGAAAATCAAATTTTTCTATTTGATAGATTGTTTTAATATCTACTTTTGGTATATTCCAATTATGGAGGTTTTTCTCTATTTTTGCTATTTGAAGCTCTTGACTATTCACTATGGAAGGTTGAGAATCATTTGCATAATCTTCAATTAAATTTGAGTTTTTTGTAATATGAGCTTCAGAGAGCATTTTTCCAATTAACTTAGACATTACAAAATTTTAAGGCTTAAAGTCCTCTTAGAATTATAATTATCTATTATGACAAATAATCAGAATGCTGAAAATTCTACAACACTGGAACACCGAGCTTACCAACGGTCTTACGATTCTACTGCCGGGAACACAAGGCTTACCAAAGAGTTATCCAATAGAATTAACTAGCAAACTTGGTTATTACCACAAAGGATAATTAGAATATCATTAAGACAAAGACTTAATGACAATTTAATGCTAATGTAATTGGACTCACTCTACTAGTAAATGACTTGGCTCTGATACCATTTGGCATGAAGCATGGAAGAAATGGACACGTGATATGTGTGTAGGACACGTGATATATGTGTAGCATGAAGAATATGGAGTAGATGGAGTTGGTGGAAGCATGCATGGCTGACATGTGGCAAAGAGAGAAGTGAAATGATGATTCTTTTGGAATGGATTATGATGATAGAATGGAATGTAAAATTATGGTATTTGATGAGGCAAAGGTTTAATATAATATGTGTGTTTGAAATGATGATGAAAACTTTGTGTAAATTGAAAGTTAATAAAAGAAGACTAAATTAGTTGTTGGAAATTATAAAAATTGGTAAAGAAAGATTGATGTAAATAAAATAGGTATTGGAAATATTAAAATATTTGGAACTTACAAAAATGAAGAACTTCTTTATTTTTTATCACAAGGTACAAGTTCTCTTGATTTTCTCTCAAGAGAAAAACTTAAAAGATGCGGAAGGAAAAACTTTGTCCCTAGATTCATTCTAAGCCTCCTTTATAGAGATAGGAAGCTTACCATGCATTATATTAGGTGGACACGTTATAGAACATATGACACCTAAAGTCTAAAAACCAAACATTTGTACAATACATTGAAACTTAAGTTTGACATGCGTACAACATTTTGTCTTCAATTGGATTTTGTCGTCTACATATTTGGATCAGTGGATTGAGTTGGCGTGTGGATGTGATGCATAAAATTTATAAATTCGTTGTCATCCTTTTCTTCTTGAATGTTGGATGTATTTTCTTCTTGGTTGATAGTGGATGGAGACGAAATTTGTTGAAGAATAATATTGAGCTCTTCTTCATTTGATACTTGTGCCATTGCAGGCATCAGTTTTGATTTTTGAGTAAAAAATTGTTGATTCTTTTGTAGGTTTGGCTTCATGTTGTGGGGATAGATGGAAAACCATTTTTCTACCATATTTTTTGAAGCAACAGCTGTGTTGAATTTGTCCCACCACTTGATTAGATATGATCGAGATAGGCGGGAGATGCCATTTGATTCTGTAACTAAATAATTCCGGCAAAAGATCCATGCTAGATGAAAGTAATTTGAAAAAAGTAGAGTTAAGTCAAAAGAATTTGAGAAAATATTATTTAAAAAATATTTAAGACTTTCAAGAATTGGGTATGGTAGAATAGCCTCGTTAAGGCCAAATATATCCCACCAATCATTAAACCATAATGGAAAATTTTGGATATGTGTTTTGTCAAACATTATGAACCAAGAATGATTAAAATTGTTTAACCAAAACATATTGTACCAAACATTTTGATAATCGATGTATGAATAAGTTTGTGGAGAAAATTGAGGAGAATTTTTGTTTTTGGTATAAATACTTTGATTCCATTTTGTTGGGGTTAGAACACGAAGAATTCTACTTTTGAAAAGGAAATTCTATTGGGGTCGTCTTTATTCTTATTATGGGTGATTTCAATTGAGTCGGTATCAACAAGAATAAATTCATAGAATAAACGAGTTTTTTGTGGATGGTTTGGAATAAAATGGAAATTTGACAGAAATGTTTTTTGAATTGTTTCAAGCATAGGTTTACCTACTAATTCTGGCTTAAGAGTTGTAATATATGAGGTCTGGGTGGTTTTATTATGGTAAGAAGTAGATGAAGATGATTGATAATTAAAAGTTTTGTTTAAGGGTATAATTTCTGAATTTTGAGAGTTTGAGTTTGTAATGGCTTGGATGTAAGTGGTTGGAGGAGTAGATGACTCCTCAATTTTGATAGGGGAAGAGAGGATTGTTAATGCAGAAGGCCTTTAAGGGATGGAAGATCCCAAAATTTGAAATTTAATTGATAACGACATTGCTTGAGGAGTTTTCTCTTTTTGATCCTCTATTACTGGCGATGATTATTCTTTAAGAAATTGAAATGCTTGAGAGTACGAGGCATTGGTTTGTGGAGGTGTTGATCGTTGTTGTTCTTGATCACAATCATGCTTTTCTTCTTTCTTGCAAGTGGAATTCATTTGTTCTTTTCTTTCTCTCTTCCACTCTCTTCTTTAGTCTTTACCTTGAAGAAATTCTCTAGTGAGATAATCAAGAAGGGAGTTTGTACTTCCTTTTATAGCTTCAATTTTGAAATCAAAATAAGAAAGTATTGCTTGCCATCTGGCAAAATTTTGTCGAGAAACCAGATTTTTAACATCCTTTTGTAAACATCTGTAGTTGCTTTGCAATCAACGCGTATTAAAAAACTTTTGTTGATTAAATCACTTTGGAATTTGTTGTCAGGTAATCAAGAAGGGAGTTTGTACTTCCTTTTATAGCTTCAATTTTGAAATCAAAATAAGAAAGTATTGCTTGCCATCTGGCAAAATTTTGTCGAGAAACCAGATTTTTAACATCCTTTTGTAAACATCTGTAGCTGCTTTGCAATCAACGCGTATTAAAATACTTTTGTTGATTAAATCACTTTGGAATTTGTTGGTACATAAAACGATTGATAAAATCTCTTTTTTGACGGTTGAATAAATTTTTTGAGATCCTAGCTAGATACTCGAATGATATCTAACTAGTTGCTCGTTACCATTGATGGATTCTTTGAGAATGCCTCCATATCCTATATCTGATGTATCTGGTTCTACAATGAGTGATGCATGTGGATTGATGATGGATAAACATAGAAGACTCTTGACTAGACCTTTGATGGTTTTAATGATGCATGTATGTTGATGATTCCATGGAAGGGGATTTTTATGAGTCTTTGATATAGAGATTCACATATTTGTCTTAAATTTAGAATAAAGTCTGATATATAATTTAAGCAACCTAAAAATCTTTGTAATTGATTTTTATTAGTTATTTCATCTGGAAATTTGTTAACAAATTCTTTTATAACTTATTTCTTCTTTTAGAAATTGTATTTGTTGTGTTTTTCTTTTAATGGAATTAATAGTTTTAAATATTGAGGAATTTTGAATAGAATTTATTAATTTAGTAGATATTGGATTTACAAATTTGAAAGTAATGTTTTGATCTAAAATTTTTGAATTTATTCCTTTCTCATTTATTGAGAAGGGATAAAGTTGGGATAGGAATGGAGTTCTTAATTTTATTTTTTAATCTAAGTCTTTAACTAATATGAAGATATGTGCATTTGAAAGGTTGTAACGAATTTTTAATCGTTGACCATTGACACCATGTAATTTTTCTGAGGGTTTTTCAAAGTATTTGGTAGGTATTAAGTCTTCTCGTATACAGTTTTGATCTGCTCCTGAGTCAATTAAAACCTTAGAAATTAAATAGTATTCCTTATTTATGACAAGATCAATAATAGAGTACCATTTTTGTATTTGAACTTTATTAATAAGATTGATAAACAATTCATGTGAAAGTTTATCGGCCTTGTTATCAGTTTCTATGTTTTCAGGATTTTCAGGAGTGGAAGGTTGATCAATTATTTGTTGAGTTTGAAGTGATAAGAGTTCGAATTTTATTTGAGAATTTTCCTTTTTAATGTTAGAAATTTCTTCCTTTATTGTATTTATTTCTCTTTGAAGGTCGGGAATAGTTATTGATTTTGTTTTTGGTTCGAAGCGAGAAATTATCTCTTTAAGATTGTAATATTGGAAACTTTGTTGTTGAGTTTTATAATAAGATCTTTAAGTTTTTCAAAATATTCTCTTTTAATTTCGGGGTCTTCAATTTGGTGAATGACTTCAAAAAGAATCTCTTGGTCTCTTGAAATAACATTTATGGTTTTCTTGCATGTACATGTCTCGATTTGATTATCACTAGAGGATATTGATATTTCAGAATCAGAATTATCAGTATTTTCTTGAATTACAAAAATTTGATCATAGGAGGATTCTTCATTGTCATCTGATGAGGATGAGGAGTCTGAATGTGTTAACAAATTTAATAATTGAATTTTTAAATTTTCATCTATTTCTAAACTATTAATTTTTCCTTTCATAAGATAATTGGGAACTATGTGTTCCTTTTGTTTACATTTATAACAAGTAATTTCTTTTCTTTTAGTAGTTTTGTAATTTTTAAATCTTCTTTTTGGTTTTGATTTATAAGTTTGATTGTTTTGGTTATTTTGAAAATATCCTTGGGTTCTATAAGGTTTTTTGTAAAATTTTCTTTTAAATTGCTTGGGTTGCTTTCGTGCTGAGGAAGCTTGTATTTTTTCTTATGAAATTCATTTTTCATTTTTGAGTTAATTAATTTACCGTAGGTTAGATTATCAAAAGGAATTGTACCGTGATAAGTTTGTCTTATTGTTTGGCGTACTTTTTCAGCAAATAATTTTGGCAATCCTGAGAGGAATCTTTCTTTCCAAAATTTATTATTGCATGTGCGGGTGTAGACTTTGCTCAAGAAAACATTTTTATACCATCTGAAATCTTGAAGTTTTGGACAAGTAAAGTTGGAAAGAATTTCAGAACTTCGTTCCTGGAATTGAACGGGTTCTCTTATAAAGTTTTTGGTAATAGTGTAAATCAAAGTTGCAATGGCGTCTTGTGTTTGACTTATTCCTAAACCACTTGGTTCAACTTTAATGGCAGTTAGTATTCTTGTTTTGTCACTTGAAGATACACAATTATCCCACCATCCTTTTAAATTGCCAGTGAAGCCGGAAATTAGCATTTGAGCAATTTGGTGGTCTGTATTTTGGTGTATTTTGTAAGCAGTGGATGCTAAGGTCATTTTATGCATTAAATTTAGAATTTGATGTTCAGTCATGTCATCTATATTCCATTCATAGATGCCTTCCTGTATATTGAGCCTGAGTTAATTGATGTCTCTCTTCGTATTGCATGTCAGGGAGAGATGATTTGGAATAATAGTTTCTAAATTTTAGATACCTAAAATTTGTTATCTTTTGAAGAGTGAGGTTATGAAATTGTTCTTCCAAGTTATTTTCAAAATTGTTTCTAATTTATATAAGTCATCAAGATTATATTTTATTTCATGTATGTTAGAATGATTTTGACCAGAAGTTTCATTTATAATATTAATTTTTGATGTTGAGGTTGATGTATTAAATTCTTTTGCGGAATTTAAATCCAGCTTTTCTAATTGAAGGTTAATTTTATCTAAAATATTATTAGATTCTTTACTTGGAAAATTAATTAATTTTAAATCTTTATTTGATATTTCAAAAGGTTTAAACAATGGTTTTGTCTTATCGATTAGTTGAGGTTGTGATTTTATAGGGTAATATTGAGATTCAAGTTTGGATTCTATTCTTTCTACTTGATTGGATATTGTATGTAAATTTTATTAGCATAATTATTCTGTAATTGTATATTTTTAATATCTTTTAATGTTGGTACTCTTGTTCCAATTTCAGGTACATTTATCATCTTGAAAGGTGAAGCTATTACTTCTTGATCATTATTATTTTGAAATTTAATTTCTTCTAAGGGAGGATGTGGAGAAGTTATGCATCTTTTAGGATTTGTAGTTTCCCATGTTGGGGAAGAGGTATTAGTATTAATGGTTTGATATGAAGGAGATGTAAGGTTTTGATAATAGGTTCTATATTTCATCCAATGGAAGAAGTATATATTTATTCTAAGTTTTTCCATTGTTTCGTAATATTCATCACGAATCTCACTTTGTTCAGTTTTGGTAAAGGATTCAAAATATTTATTCTTTAAGAGTTTATTTTTGTCCGACCAAAACTCTTTATCTAATTCTTTTTTGTTAATTATAAAGGGTTTGGAAATAACATTTAACTGGTTAATATTTTGCATATTAGAATGAGTTGGGATAAGGTTGTTTCCTTATCTTTTGTATAAAAATGTTATGGTATTGTATCATCAAACCGTACTCCTTGAAGTTTTATTGAAGTATTTGGTTGAAGAGGTTCGTTCATATGTAGTAGAAAATCTAGGGAGTTCCAATCTTGAAGATTGAAACTATATTTCTACATTTCCATCTTCATTTTCAATAATACAGGTTATTCCGTATTGGCTTCTATTAGGAGGGTTTGGTCTTTGGGAGAAGTCTTAAGAGCTTTGGGGGATAAATTTGTATGCATTAGTTTATAATGTATCCAAAATATTCCTACAATAGATTCAGTTTGTGGTTTCCAATCCATGTTTTGAATTTTAATATAAGCATTAAAGATCTAAGTATATTTGGATCACTTAATAAAACTGAAAAATTTGGATAATAATTGAAATAGACTGGTCCTCGTTCTAAATTCGACTATAGAAAGTATTGAGTTTGAAAAGTTTCTGTCTTTGATCAAATAACAGTAATAAAATTGGAGTATCTAATCCTATTCTATAAAGTGGTTTATGGCAATTTGAACTAATTCTATATGAAGAAATTTATATTTTTCTTGGTGTTGAATAATTGATTGTCTTGAAAATAAACAAAGAGTTTCCGAGAGTTTATTGATTGAGACTAATTGTTTTGTAGTTTTGATTCTATAATCTTGAAGAAAATCAAAACTTCCTATTTGATAGATTGTTTTAATGTCTACTTTTGGTATATTCCAATTATGGAGGTTTTTCTCTATTTTTGCTATTTGAAGCTCTTGACTATTCACTATGGAAGGTTGAGAATCATTTGAATAATCTTCAATTAAATTTGAGTTTTTTGTAATATGGGTTTTAGAGAGCATTTTTCCTATTAACTTAGACATTAAAAAATTTGTACCTTGTGATAAAAAATAAAGAAGTTCTTCATTTCTCCCAAACATCTTCAAGTAAGTTCCAAGTATTTTAATATTTCCAATACATACTTTATTGGCATCAATCTTTCTTTACCAATTTTTATAATTTCCAACAATTAATTTAGTCTTCTTTTATTAACTTTCAATTTACACAAAGTTTTCATCATCATTTCAAACACACATATTATATTAAACCTTTGCATCATCAACTACCAATATACTCATCATTCACCATAATTTTACATTCCATTCTATCATCATAATTTTTCATTCCAAAAGAATCATCATTTCACTTCTCTCTTTGCCACGTGTCAACCATGCATGCTTCCACCACCAACTCCATCTACCCATATTCTTCATGCTACACACACATCACGTGTCCATTTCTTCAATTTCTTCCATGCTTCATTCCATGCTTTATGCCAAATGGTATCAGAGCCAAGTCATTTATTGGTAGTGTGTTAGTCTAATTAAATTAGCATTAAATTGTTATTAAGTCTTTGTCTTAATAACATTCTAATTATCCTTTGTGGTAATAACCAATTTTTCTGGTTAATTCTATTGGATGGCTCTTTGGTAAGTCTTGTGTTCCCGGTAGAATCGTAAGACCGTTGGTAAGCTCGATGTTCCAGTGTTGTAGAATTTTCAGCATCCTGATTATTTGTCATAATAGATAATTAGAATTCTAATAGGACTCTAAGCCTTAAAAAATTTTAATGTCTAAGTTAATTGGACAAATGCTCTCTAAAGCCCATATTACAAAAAACTCAAATTTAATTGAAGATTATTCAAATGATTATTAACCCTCTATAGTGAATAGTCAGCTTCAAATAGGAGAAAAACCTCCATAATTGGAATATACCAAAAATAGATATTAAGACAATCTATCAAATAGGAATATTTGATTTTATTCAAGATTATAGAATCAAAACCACATAACAATTAATCCCAATCAATAAACTCTCATAAATTCTTTTTTTATTTTCAAGATAATCAACCTTATCCCCAACTCATTTTGATATGCAAAATATTAATATTGTTTCCAAACCCTTTACAATTAACAAAATAGAATTAGATAAAGAGTTTTGGTCCGACAAAAATAAACTCTTAAGGAATAATTTTTTTGAATCCTTTACCAAAACCGAACAAAGTAAGATTCGTGATGAATATTACAAAACAATGGAAAAACTTAAAATAAATATATATTTCTTCAATTGGATGAAATATAGAACCTATTATCAAAACCTTACATTTCCTTCATATTTATTAATACTAATACCAAAATTACAAAACTACTAAAAGAAAAGAAATTACTTGTTATAAATGTAGACAGAAGGGACATATAGCTCCCGATTGTCCTATGAAAGAAAAAATTAATAGTTTAGAAATAGATGAAGATTTGAAAATTCAATTATTAAATTTATTAACACATTCAGACTCCCCATCATCGGATGAAAATGAAGAATCCTCCTATGACCAAATTTTTGAAATTCAAAAAAATATTAATAATTCTGATTCTGAAATATCAATATCCTCTAGTGATAATCAAAGAGACATATACATGTAAGAAAACTATAAATGTTATTTCAAGAGACCAAGAGATTCTTTTTGAAGCCATTCGCCAAATTGAAGACCCTGAAATTAAAAGAGACTATTTTGAAAATCTTAAAGATCTTATTATAGAAGAACCTAAACAACAAAGTTTCCAACAATACAATCTTAAAGAGATAATTTCTCGCTTCGAACCAAAAACAAAACCAGTAACTATTTCCGACCTTCAAAGAGAAATAAATACAATAAAGGAAGAAATTTCTAACATTAAAAAGAAAATTCTCAAATAAAATTCGAACTCTTATCATTTCAAACTCAACAAATAATTGAACAACCTTCCACTTCTGAAAATCCTGAAAACATAGAAACTGATAACAAGGCCGAGAAACTTTCACATGAATCGTTTATCAATCTTATAAATAAAGTTCAAATACAAAAATGGTACTCTATTATTGATCTTGTTATAAATAAGGAATACCATTTAACTTATAAGGTTTTAATTGACTCAGATCAAAATTGTATACGAGAAGGCTTAATACCTATCAAATACTTTGAAAAACCTCAGAAAAATTACATGGTGCCAATAGTCAACGATTAAAAATACATTACAAACTTTCAAATGCACATATGTACAATCAAGGATATTATTTCAAAAATACCTTCATATTAGTTAAAGACTTAGATGAAGAAATAATATTAGGAACTCCATTCCTATCTCAACTTTATCCATTCTTAGTAAATGAGAAAGGAATAAATTCAAAAATTTTAAATCAAAAAATTATTTTCAAATTTATAAATCCAATATCTACTAAATTAATAAATTCTATTCAAAATTTCTCAATATTTAAAATTATTAATTCCATTAAAAGAAAGACACAACAAATACAATTTCTAAAAGAAGAAATAGGTTATAAAAGAATTGAAAAACAATTAGATGACCCTTATATTCAAAATCAAATTAATCACTTTGAAGAATTAATTAAAAAAAGATATATGTGCTATATTTCTAATGCTTTTGGGAAAGAAAGCAACACAGTTAGTCTACCATATATTAAAAATTTTCATGAATAAAAAATTCCTACAAAAGCAAGGCCTATACAAATGAATGCTGAATTATTAAAACATTGCCATAAAGAAATTCAAGAACTTCTAGAAAAGGGACTTATACGATCTACCAAATCACCCTGGAGTTGTACTGCTTTTTATATAAATAATCAAGCAGAAATTGAACGAGGAGTACCTCGTCTTGTAATCAATTACAAGCCCTTAAATTCTGTTATAGAATGATTACGTTATCCCATACCAATTAAACAAAAAAGATATACAAAATGCCTTAATCTTCTCAAAATTTGATATGAAATCTGGATTTTGGCAAATTCAAATTGCTGAGAAAGATAAATACGAAATGACATTCAATGTTCCATTTGGACAATACGAATGGAATGTAATACCATTTGGACTAAAAAAATGTCCCTTATGAATTTCAAAATATTATGAATTATATTCTTAACCCATATCAAGAATTTATAATTGTCTATATTGATGATGTTTTAATCTTTTCACAATCCATAGAACAACATTTTAAACATTTAAAAATATTTCAGGAAATAATTAAACAAAATGGTTTAGTTGTTTCTTTACCTAAAATAAAATTATTTCAACAAAAAAAAAAAGTTCTTAGGATACGATATTTTCCAAGGAAAAATAAAACCAATTCAAAGATCAATAGAATTTGCTAACAAATTTTTCAGATGAAATCATCAATAAAAATCAATTACAAAGATTCTTAGATTGCTTAAATTATATATCAGACTTTATTCTAAATTTAAGACAAACATGTGAACCTCTATATCAAAGACTGAGAAAAAATCCCCTCCATGGAATCATCAACATACATGCATCATTAAAACCATCAAAGGTCTAGTCAAGAGTCTTCCATGTTTATCCATTATCAATCCACATGCATCACTCATTGTATAAACAGATGCATCAGATATAGGATATGGAGACATTCATAAACAGATGCATCAGATATAGGATATGGAGACATTCTCAAACAGTCCATCAATGGTAACAAGCAACTAGTTAGATATCATTTGGGTATCTGGCTAGGATCTCAAAAAAATTATTCAACCATCAAAAAAGAGATTTTATCAATCGTTTTATGTACAAACAAATTCCAAAATGATTTAATCAAATTTTTTTTTTAATACACATGGATTGCAAATGAGCTAAAGATGTTTTACAAAAGGATATTAAAAATATGGTTTCTCGACAATTTTTTGCCAGATGGCAAGCAATACTTTCTTGTTTTGATTTCAAAATTGAAACTATAAAAGGAAGTACAAACTCCCTTCCTGATTACCTCACTAGAGAATTTCTTCAAGGCAAGACTAAAGAAGAAAGTGAAAGAGAGAAAGAAAAGAACGAATGAATTCTACTTGCAAGAAAGAAGAAAAGCATGATTGTGATCAAGAACAATAACAATGATCAACACCTCCACAAACCAAAGCCTCGTACTCTCAAGCATTTTAATTTCTCAAAGGAGGACCATCATCAGTAATGGAGGATCGAAAAGGGAAGACTCTTCAAGCATTGCCGTTATCAAATAAATTTCAAATTCTGGGATCTTCCATCCCTTCAAGACCTTCTGCCTTAACAATCAACTCTTCCTCTATCAAAATTGAGGAGTCATTCACTCCTCCAACCACTTACATCCAAGTCATTACAAACTCAAACTTTTAACATTCAGAAATTATACCCTCAAACAAAACTTTTAATTATCGATCATCTTCATCTACTTTTTACCATAATAAAACCCATACCTCATATATTACAACTCTTGAGCCAAAATTCCTAGGTAAATCTATGCTTGAAACAATTCAAAAAACATTTCCGTCAAATTTCCATTTTATTCCAAACCATCCACAAAAAACTCGTTTATTCTATGAATTTATTCTTGTTGATACCGACTCAATTGAAGTCACCCATAATAAGAATAAAGATGATCCCAATAGAATTGCCTTTTCAAAAGTTAGAATTCTTCGTGTTCTAACTCCAACAAAATGGAATCAAAGTATTTATACCGAAAAAAGATTTTCTCATCAATTTCTCCACAAACTTATTCATACATCGATTATCAAAATGCTTGGTACAATATGTTTTGATTAAACAATTTTAATCATTCTTGGTTCATAATGTTTGACAAAACATGTATTCAAAATTTTTCATTATGTTTTAATGATTGGTGGGATATATTTGGCCTTAATGAGGCTATCCTACCATACCCAATTCTTGAAAGTTTTAAATATTTTTCAAATAATATTTTCTCAAATTATTTTGACTTAACTCTTCGTTTTTCAAATTACTTTCATCTAGCATGGATCTTTTATTGGAATTATTCAGTTACAGAATCAAATGACATCTCCCGCCTATCTCGATCATATCGAATCAAGTGGTGGGACAAATTCAACACAGCTGTTGCTTTAAAAAATGTGGTGGAAAAATGGTTTTCCATCTATCCCCACAACATGAAGCCAAACCTACAAAAGAATCAATAATTTTTTACTCACAAATCAAGACTGATGGCTACAATGGCACAAGTATCAAATGAAGAAGAGCTCAATATTATTCTTCAACAAATTTTGTCTCCATCCACCACCAGTCAAGAAGAAAATACATCCAACATTCAAGAAGAAAAGGATGACAACGAATTTGCAAATTTCATGCGTCACATCCACATGCCAACTCAATCCACTGATCCAAATAAGTAGACGACAAAATCCAATTGAAGACAAAATGTTGTACGCGTGTCAAACTTAAGTTTCAATGTATTATACAAATGTTTGGTTTTTTAACTTTAGGTGTCATGTGTCATGTAACGTGTCCACCCAATGTAATGCATAGTAAGCTTCCTATCTCTATAAAGGAGGCTTAGTATGAATCTAGGGACACAAGTTTTTCCTTCCGCATCTTTTGAGTTTTGCCTTGAGAGAAAATCAAGAGAACTTGTACCTTGTGATAAAAAATAAAAAAAGTCCTTCATCTCTCCTAAACATCTTCAAGTAAGTTCCAAGTATTTTAATATTTCCAATACTACTTTATTTACATCAATCTTTCTTTACCAATTTTTATAATTTCTAACAACTAATTTAGTCTTCTTTTATTAACTTTCAATTTACACAAAGTTTTTATCATCATTTCAAACACATATATTATATTAAACCTTTGCCTCATCAAATACCAACATACTCATCATTCACCATAATTTGACATTCCATTCTATCATCATAATTTTTCATTCCAAAAGAATCATCATTTCACTTCTCTCTTTGTCACATTTCAGCCATGCATACTTCCACCAACTCCATCTACCCCATATTCTCCATGCAACACACACATCACGTGTACATTTCTTCCATTTCTTCCATGTTTCATTCCATGCTTCATGAAAATGGTATCAGAGCCCTCAACCTCGAGGGTGATGGTTTTCCCTGTCAAAGTTTTATGGAAGATTTGCATACCACCACGGAGACACATGACAAGGTGGAGAGTAGATTCTTTCTAGATGTTGTAGTCTGCAAGAGTTCGGCCATCGTACAATTGTTTCCCAGCGAATATGAGTCTCTGTTGGTCTAGGGGAATACCTTACTTTTCATGAATCTTGGCCTTCACATTGTCAATTGTGTTTGAAGACTCAACCTCCAACGTGATGGTCTTTCCGGTGAGAGTTTTGACAAAAATTTGCATCCCACCATGGAGACGGAAGACAAGATGAAGAGTGGATTCCTTTTGGATGTTGTAATCGGCAAGAGTTTGCCCATCTTCCAATTTCTTTCCAATGAAGATCAACCTCTACTGGTCTGGGGGGATACCTTCCTTATCCTGGATCTTGGCCTTGACATTATCGATGGTGTCGGAAGACTCCACCTCAAGGGTGATGGTCTTTCCGATAAGGGTCTTGACGAAGATTTGCATGCCACCACAGAGCCGGAGCACGAGGTGGATGGTTGATTCCTTCTGAATGTTGTAATCAACTAGGATCCTTCCATCTTCTAGCTGCTTTCCAGCAAAGATCAATCGCTGCTGGTCTGGAGGAATTCCCTCCTTGTCCTGGATCTTTGCTTTCACGTTATCGATTGTATCAGAACTCTCCACCTCTAAAGTGATGGTCTTTCCCGTCATGGTCTTAACAAAGATCTGCATTCCTCCCCTTAGACGAAGGACAAGGTGAAGGGTTGACTCCTTCTGAATGTTGTAGTCAGCAAGAGCCCTTCCATCCTCCAGCTGCTTTCCGGCAAAGATCAACCTTTGCTAGTCTGGAGGAATGCCTTCCTTGTCCTGAATTTTCGCCCTCTTCAACAGATGCATTCTGACCAAATTTGGCATTTTCCCTGCGTTTTAGCATAAAAAATTCCACCATTTTCCTTCATTCCACCGTTTTCATCTTCTCCTTTCACAAATTTCATCTTCCTTTACCGATTTCATCTTCTCCTTCACAGATTTCATCCTTCTTCACCGATTTCATCTTTTCCTTCACTGAAACCTTCATTTCATCTTCCCTTTCATCACCGAAGCCCTCATTTCATCTTCACCCAAAACAAAATTTTCTTCATTTCTTCTACATTCTTCATTTATTTTCAAATATCGATCATTTTCTACATTCATTTGTTTCAGTGTAGTATTTTATTTGATAAATTGATATATTTTTGTTATTTAACTTTGAATTAAGTTTTTGATAATTTTTACTTATTTTTTAATGTTTATTTTGTTTACGGTGGATATTATTCAAAGTTTTTTTTTGGTAAGTTGGAATATTTGGTAAGGTGCAAAGTTTTTTTTGGTAGTGTGCAATATTTTTCTTTTAATAAGTTGATACATTTTGTATAGTTGTTTATCATAAGGGAGAATTACATGTGATTAACTAAAGCAAATTAAAGAAACTATAAGTATGTTGATATATTTAATAAGTTGATATACTTTTCTGGTTGGTATTTGGTTGATATTTAGCTATCAAAATGAGTATGTCTTATTTGGTTAAATATAATAAACCGTAAGTTGAAAGAAAATTTTAACGAATTCTAAAAATAGGTATTTAAATATGTTTTTGATGGAAAAAAATAAATCTTTTTAAATGTAAAATTTATATTTAAATATTTTTTCATTTTGCCAAAATTTTAAAATTTATTAGTAGTTTTTAATGTAAAATTAAGAATATGTGGAGAAAAGAATAGTGATATTACTTATTTGTGGAGAAAAGAAAAAAAAACTAAAACGAATTAAAGAAAGAATTTAAAGTTAATAGCAGTATTGGATTTAAACTAAAACGTTCAATTATTTATGTTTAAACACATAAAAAAGTCATTAATAAAAAAAATATTACATAGTAAAAATAATGTTTTTTTCATACTTTTAGTAAAAATAATCTACCACAAATTTTTAAAAATAAAAAATTATCCTTAATTCTTTAACGGAATCTAAAAATAGGTATTTAAATATGTTCTTAATGGAAAAAATAAATCTTTTTAAATGTAAAAGTTATATTTAAATCTTTTTCATTTTGCCAAAATTTTAAAATTTATTAGTAGTTTTTAATGTAAAATTAAGAATATGTGGAGAAAAGAATAGTGATATTACTTTATTTTGTGGAGAAAAGAAAAAAAAAACTAAAACGAATTAAAGAAAGAATTTAAAGTTAATAGCGGTATTGGATTTAAACTAAAACGTTCAATTATTTATGTTTAAACACATAAAAAAGTCATTAATAAAAAAAATATTACATAGTAAAAATAATTTTTGTTCATACTTTTAGTAAAAATAATCTAACAGAAATTTGACCATCAAACTATTGCTTATTTCACTACTCGTTGTGTAGAACTAGAGACTGCTCTTGAATCGGAGAGTGTTTCATGAGGCAAATTATTCACGTCTTAGTTACCCACGTTTTTATACTGACTATCGAGGTATTCTAAGTAATTGTCATATTTGTCATAGGTATGCGGTAAAGAAAATAAGTCGTTGGGAACAACGTGCAACCAAACATTCCGTCAACATATTTGACCATCGAACAGTGTTGTATGAAGTCACCATCTCAATCAACCCAATAACACTAAAGGGTGGAAACACACACCGAGTAAAGTTAATGGCAAAACATGCACATGCAATAAGTGGCAGAGTTTTGGAATCCCCTATTCTCACGCTATGGCTGTGTGTAAGACCATTGGGGTAGACTACTTTTACTATATTGAAGACTATTACAAAATTCCCACTTATCTGACATGTTATTAACCTCAGTTCGAGCCCATCCCTATAAAAAATGTTGGCTTGATCCTAACTTCCCAACTATTTATCTAGATGAATCACGAGTTAGGAAGGTTGGCAGACTGTGTACTTCTCGCATGCAAAACAAGATGGATTGAAGGGAACGCTACAAGACACTGTGCACAATTTATAGACAAGAAAGGCATAATAGACAGAATTGTCCCAATCGAGCTCGTGATGCGACTTAGTTATTTATTTTCAATTCTCATTGTATTTAATTGATTGTAACTTCTTTTACTTATTTATTCTTTATTAATTGTCATTATATTTAATTGATTGTATTTATTCAATGAAGGGTGTATTCTTTATTAATTATCATTGTATTTATTGATTGTATTTATACAATGAAGGGTGTATTCTTTATTAACTGACATTATATTTGTTGATTGTAATCACATTGATTTTTAATATTGTTTTTATGGGATCAGATGGATGGAGATGTTACCACAGGGCCATACAACGACTCAATTTTGTACTTACAATGCAACCATAGATCTGAGGCTGTTTGGGAAGACGAGCATATTGATGCAATGCTTTTTCAGTAAAGAGAGGCTGTTATTCGCTGGCATGAGAACCCAGGCCCTAGTATATTGAACTATCTACGAGTTGCCGGATTCTACGGAGTCTCTTGTATAAAATTTATACAATTAGACTGGCATCTGATAACGGCATTAGTGGAATGATAGCGCCAGGAGACACACTCTTTCCACATGTTGCATGGAGAGTGTATAATTACACTTCAAGATGTAGCCATCCAATTTGGACTCCCGATTAATGGAAGACCATTGATCGGGTATCTAAATTATGACTAGGAACAACTTTGTGCCCTTCTTTCAGGCGTAACCACGAATGACGCCGTTCTTAAGGGAGGTCGTCTAAGCCTGCCATGGTTAGCTGATCAATTTAAAAACTTCGCCCATCTACCAGACCACACAGATGAAGAGGACCTGCAATGATATGCTCGGGTATAAATTCTCACGTTGATTGGAGGATTGGTATTTCCTGACAAATCCAACAGCAGAGTGCACCTGATGTATCTTCCTCTCTTGGTGGATTTTGATATTGCTGGGACTTACAATTGGGGTGTTGGATGTCTTGTAGGGTTATATAGGAAACTATGCAAGGGTGCAGTTATAGATGGAAAAGACATTGTAGGCCCACTTTTATTGCTACAAATTTGGGCATGGGATCGATTTCCTCTTCTAGCGCCTTGACGACTCCATAGATACGAGAAGAACTTAGGCGATAGACCACTTGTAGTAAGGTAAGCATATTTACCTCATTATTGTTGTTTTCATTATGAAAATACTAATAGCTAAAATTTAACTTTTGATTGTTGTAGATGGAATGACAACTATTCTGTAATTAGAGCACCTACGTATGTTCTAGTATAGTATAGGCACATACTCGATACACATATGCCTAACCAGGTAATATTTTATATATTCATAATGTTTCAATCTTCTCTTTAATTCATTTTTTTGACACATATGCATGCAGATTATTTGGGAGCCATATAATCATCGGATCCAATTATTGCTGCCATACTTTCTCGATGGCAATGAGATATGGACATCCAAATATCCACTCATATGCTTATTCATTGTGGAATGGCATCACCTAGATCGTGTGATGCGTCAATTTGGGATGTTGCAACAAATTCCTCAACCTTGCAATACGGATGCCCGACTTTATTCACATGACCTAAAGGGCAAGCATGAGCTAGACTGGATTGCATATCTGGCTCCTCAAATTACAATATGGGAAAATCGACACAGTTTAGTTGTTAATGGACCTTCAATTAACAACAGTGTAGGTACCGAGCCTGGATATATTGAATGGTATTCCACTGTGAGCAGGCGGTACATAACTAAAGCAGAAGCATCGTATCACTTGTTGGTATGAGTTTATTATTTACTATGATTGTTTGAATTTATTTCTTCATTGCCACCAAAATAAATTTTAAAGTCATTAACTTGTTATTCAATTCCTTTTCAGGCGAGCTTCCAAATTTGCCAATATCTGTTCAAAGAGCCTTGCGTAGACTCACTCGATATATTGAGTGATGGTGACGTTCCAATGGAAGAACAAGGTGATCCAACAAGATATGAGGATGTTCCTATTCAACCTAATGTTCGGAATGAATATCCAATAATGCTACTCAATCAGTACATTTCCATGACGTCCTCTCCCTCAACATTTGATTTTTTTCCAAGAACCCACAGTACACTAAGCATGGAAGAAGGACAAACTTCACATGTCCATCTAAATATCCATGACCAGTATGTTACATATCGACAATGTAGTGAGGGTATACACTTTCCAGAGGAAAGTCAACCACCAAGTGTAAGAGGGCGTGGTGATCGTGGACACTATGCCACTCAACATAATCGATCTAGACATAATAGAGGATCTTCTTCTAGTCGTGAATAAAGAATATCGTACATATGATTGAATTTATTAATGAAATTCAATTACGAAAATGCACTTGCAGTCTCCAATACATCTAACCATGACTATTATTTACAATAGTCGAAAGTTAATATCTATTTTTTGCATAAGTTTCTAACAACTTTAAACAAAAAAAATAATAATTTGAAATTAAAAACTAATATTGAGTATATCAAATCAATCATAGAATTTCTTAATCTCAAAATAACATTAGTTTATACTGTTAAAAAACTAGTAATATTACTATCAAAATAAAAACGAGATTAGTGAGATAGTTGATTTTAGGTAAGAATGATTTACAGTTAAACAAATGAAATATTATTAACTGACATAAGTAATGAAAGAGTGGGTTTCGGGTTGTTAAAAGAATGAAAAAAAATAATAGCAAAAATATTGTTTTATTTTATTATTTTTTTTGGAAAATTTCACTAAGCGAGCATTTAGATATTACTAAGCAATCGGAGAGAATACAAAGCGATCATTTACTATCCACTATAGTTTTTATTAAGCGATCGTGTAGAGAATATTAAGCGATTGTTTAGCTATCCACTATAGTTTTTTATTAAACGATCGTTTAGATAATACTAAGCGATCGTTTAGATAGTACTAAGCGATCGTTTAGCTAACTATTACGCGATCGTTTAGATATCAACTACACGATCGTGTACTAATTTATAAAGCGATCATTTGGCTAATACTAAGCGATCACTTAGGTTTTGTTATGCGATTGTTTAGATAATACTAAGCGATCGTTTAGCTAACTGTTATGCGACGTTTAATTTTCGTTTAGATAAATTTATGCTAAATTTGTAGAACACAATTGGTGTTGTACATTTAATTAAGAAAATAAATAACTAAGCGATCGTTTAGATAAATTTGTGCTAAGATTACATATTGTATAGTACAATTGGTTTTGTACAGAATATAAATGGTGCTAAAATTACATATTGTATAGTGTAAATTTGTACAGAATAATTGGTGTTGTACAGAAAAATCGAAGCGATAGTGTATAAATTACTAAGCGATCGTGTATAAATTACTAAGCGATCGTGTATAAATTACTAAGCGATCGTGTACAAATTACTAAGCGATCGTGTACAAATTACTATGTGATCGTGTACAAGTTACTAAGCGATCATGTTTAAGATACTAAGTGATCGTGTATAAATTACTAAGCGATCGTGTATAATTTAATAAACGATCACATAGTAATTTACTAAACGATCGTGTTTAACAGACGCATTCTGACCAGTTTAATTTTTTTTTTAATGTGGCGTATGGGAGGAAAAAAATAATAAAATATTCTCGAATGCGTCTCTTCAAGGGACACGCTCGGATAGGGACAAAAAAACTCCTTTTTTCCCTAAATAAGTTGGAAAGCATCCCTTTTCCCCAATTAACTTCCAAAATAACCCCCAATCTAAATAACTCGTGAAAATGCCAACAAGAGAAATGTGGACAAAGTTTGAATGTAAATTAGGATATACCTCGAGAGCTCGTCTTGGCAAATGCTTCTAGATCGACAGAGGGTTTGGTAGTGTCCTTTCAATAATCACCTGGAAATTCTTTAGCCAAATATGAAGGTGTCTGAGTTGAAAATGGCACCAAATATTAGCTGTAATTGGTCTAGAAAGAACAACTACATTAAGCCAACCATTTCCTAAAGTTAAGCCTAGATAGAGTTTTCAGATGAATGACAATGTTGATATGTTATATAACTTAGCTAAAAATCACAAAAAAAAAAAAACAAAGAGAACCACCCATCATATCTCAAGAAAAGGAAGTTCCCTTTAAAAGTTAATAGTCTCAGAATCGCTCTCTATTATCTTAGAGACTCTTTCAACCGTCGTAGAGGAAGTCAACTTCCTGAACATGGATCAAAGCAAAGATGAGCATATGAACAGGAACGACTTCTCTTTTCGATTTTCAATGCTCCATTCGAATTGATACCCAAAGATTTTTTGTAATAAATGGTTTGAAAGAATGGTTTATTATAGGTTTGGGTGGCATGAATAAGATGAACATACGAATGAGACAAAACATAGATTTAGTGATTTGAGCTAGTAAGTGTATGGAATTATTGACCAAAGGCTTATCAATTGAGATGGTCTACCATCATACTAGCGAAGGACATTTAAAAAAATGGAAGAAACAATTAACTAAATGGATTAAGGACAGAGTAAAAGGTAAAATATATAGGCAAAATGATGCGATGAACGTGGAACGAACACGTGATCTTCAGATCTTTAGTCTAACACTCTCTCAACTGAGTTATCTCTGCAAGTGATTATCAAAACTATTTTTATGTTTTATTTTGACAATCATCATTTTAAAAATAAATTATTAAAAATTGCATTGAACATGGATGGAACACTAACATTTTTAAAATAAATAAAAATAAATGTGATGAACGTGGATCAAACACGTAACCTTCAAATCTTCAGTCTGACGCTCTCCCAAACAAATATTTTTTTGTAATGGTTTGAAATATCGGTTTATTAGATTTTGGTGGCATGAATAAGATCAACATACAAATAAGCTAGTAAGTGTATGGAATTATTGATCAAAGGCTCATCAATTGAGATGGTTTGCCGCCATACTAGCAACGGACTTTTAGAAAAATAGAAGAAACAATTAACTAAACGGATTAAGGATCGAGTCAAAGGTAAAATATATAGACAATATGATGTGATGAATGTGGATCAACACGTGACCTTCAGATGTTCAGTCTGACGCTCTCCCAACTGAGTTATCCCTACAAGTGATTGTCAAGACTATTTATATGTTTTATTATGACTATCATCATTTTAAAAATAAATTATTAAAAATTGCAGTGGATTGAATACTAACATTTTAAAAATAAAATCAAACTAAATGTGGTGAATGTGGATCAAACATGTGACCTTCAGATCTTTAGCCTGACGCTCTCCCAATTGAGCTATCCTCACGAGGAGTGGAATCGGTTCGGTTCGGTTTGGGGTCAAATTGAACCGAACCGATATTATTTATATATAGAACCGAACCGCACCGTTTGTACGATTTGAATCGAATAGAGCCTAATTGGTTCCATTCGGTTTGGTTCATCAATTTGTTTTGTGAAATGAGGGGCTGTCGAGGGAGATGGAGAATTAATGAGTGTAGACTGAGGGAAGACGAAGAGATGGAATAGGCTAAAGACGAAGAGATGGAATCGGAGATAAAGAGGACGAAGAGATAAAAATGAATAGATGGAATCGGCTACGGACTGAGGGAAGACGAAACCTCGATTTCGAACTCGAAGATGAAGACTGGGACTTGAACTCAAAGACGAAGACTATAAATGATTTGGAACTCGAAGACGAAGACTCAGACTCGAACTGAAGAGTGAAGAGCGGCTGCAAGCTGTGGCGGCCACAAACCCTAAAGAACAAAGAAAGAAACGAAAGTGGAACAATTGGAAGAAAAAAATGAGACGGAGACGAAAGGCCGGGCGAAAAAGAAAGGAAACACTCGTATGGAACCGAACCGTTTAAATTTGATATTGCTTATAAATCGATTGCAGTGAACACTAAATAAATGCAGTGAGTGAACGTGGATCGAACACGTGACCTTCAAAACTTTAGTCTGACGCTCTTCTAACTGAACTATCCCCACAAGTGTTTATTAAAACTATTTATTTGTTTTATATTGACTATCATCATTTTAAAAATAAATTATTAAAAATTGCAGTGGATTGATCACTAACATTTTAAAAATAAAACCAAAATAAATGCGGTGAATGTGTATCAAACACGTGACCTTTAGATCTTCAGTCTGACGCTCTCCCAATTGAGCTATCCCGCTAAGGGTGGAATCGGTTTAGAGGTCAAATCGAACCGAACCGATATTATTTATATATAGAACCAAACTGCACCATTTGTGCGGTTTGAATTGAATCGAATCGAATCGGTTCCAATCGGTTTGGTTCGTGGATCGGTTTCGTGAAATGAGGGGCTGAGGGAGATGGAGAACTGATGAGTGCAGACTGAGGTAAGACGAAGAGATGGAATCGAAGATAAAGAGGACGAACAGATGGAATCGGCTAAGGACTGAGGAAAGACGAAACCTCGATTTCGAACTCGAAGACTAAGACGAAGACTGGGACTCGAACTCAAAGATGAAGACTATAAATGATTTGGAACTCAAAGACTCAGACTCGAACTCAAACTCAAACTAAAGTTGAAATTAAGAGTGAAGAGTTGAAGACGAAGACGAAAAGCGGCTATGGGCTATGGCGTCTGGGCTGACGGACTCGAATTGAAAAGTGAAGAGTGGCTGTGGGCTGCAGCAGCTACAAACCTTAAAGAACAAAGAAAAAACGAAAGCGGAACAGTTGGAAAAAAGAAAGGAGACGGAGACGAAGGGCCGGGCGAACAAGAAAGGAAACACTAATTTTTTAAGTTTTTATTAATATTATATATATATATTTATATTTAAACGGTACAATTTGGTTTAGAAACCGGTTTTCAAACTTGGAACTAAACGGAAGTTTTAACATTCCAACGAATAGCATCGAACCAACTTTTTCGGTTTTGCTTATAAATCGGTTCGGTTCGATTCGGTTTAAGCGGTTTTTCTATCCACCCTTAATCTTTGTAAGTGGTTGTCAAAACTATTTATATGTTTTATTTTGACTATCATCATTTTAAAAATAAATTATTAAAAAATGCAGTAAACGGTGTCCGAACACATGACTTTCAGATACTCAGTTTGACGAGCTATCCCTGTAGTTTTGAACCTTTAGATCTTTAGTCTGATGTACTCCCAACTGAGCTATCCCCGCATATGATTGTCAAGACTATTTATATGTTTTATTTTGACTATCATTATTTTAAAAATAAATTATTAAAAATTGAAATGGGTTGAACATTAACATTTTTAAAATAAAATCAGCTTAAATGCTGTGAATGTGGATCAAACACATGACCTTCAGATCTTTTGTGTGACGCTCTTCCAATTGAGCTATCCCTGCTAGGGGTGAAATCGATTCAGTTCGATAAGGAAGTCAAATTGAACCGAACCGATATTATCTATATATAGAATCGAACCGCACCATTTGTGCGATTTGAATCGAGCCGAACCGAATCGGTTCCATTCGGTTTGGTTCGTGAATCGGTTTCGTGAAATGAGGGGTTGTAGAGGAGATGGAGAACTGATGAGTGCAGACTGAGGGAAAACGAAGAGATGGAATCGGCTGAAGAGGAAGAGATGGAATCGGAGAGATAAAGACGAACAGATGGAATCGGCTAAGGACTGACGAAAGTTGAAACCTCAATTTCAATCTCAAAGACAAAGACAAAGACGGGGACTCGAACTCAAAGACGAAGACTATAAATGATTTGGAACTCGAAGACGAAGACTCGGACTCGAACTCAAACTGAAGTTGAAATAAGAGTGAAAATTCGAAGACGAAGACAAAGAGCGGCTAGGGGCTGCAGTGGCTGCGGGCTGACAGACTCGAACTGAAGAGTGAAGAGCGGCTGTGGGCTGCGACGGCCACAAACCCTAAAGAACAAAGAAAGAAACGAAAGCGGAACAGCTGGAAGAAAGAAATGAGACGGAGATAAAGGGCCGGGCGAAGAATAAAGGAAACGCTCGTTTTTTAACTTTTTATTAATATTATATATATATATATATTTATATTTAAACGGTTCGGTTCGGTTTAGAAACTGGTTTTCAAAATTGGAACCGAATCGAACCGAACCGTTTAAATTCAGTTTTAACATTCCAACAAAACACATCGAACCGATTTTTTTGGTTTTGCTTATAAATTGGTTCGGTTCGCTTCAGTTTTGCAAATCGGTTCGGTTTAAGCAGTTTTGTTGTCCACGCCTAATCTCTGCAAGTGGTTGTCAAAACTATTTATATGTAGTTTTGCAAATCAATTTGGTTTAAGCAATTTTGTTGTCCACCCCTAATTGCTAAATAAATTTTTAAAAATTGCAGTGAACATGGATTGAATACTAACATTTTAAAAATAAAATCAAAATAAATGCGGTGAACGTGGATCAAACACGTGACCTTCAGATCTTCAGTCTGACGCTTTCCCAACTGAGCTATCCCCGCAAGTGTTTATCAAAACTATTTATTTGTTTTATTTTGACTATCATCATTTTAAAAATAAATTATTAAAAATTGCAGTGAACATGGACAGAATACTAACATTTTAAAAATAAAATCAAAATAAATGCGGTAAACGTGGATCGAACACGTGACCTTCAGATCTTCAATTTGTCAAAATTGTTTATCTGTTTTATTTTGACTATCATCATTTTGAAAATAAATTATTAAAAATTGCAGTGGATTGAACATTAACATTTTAAAAATAAAACCAAATTGAATGCAACGAATGTTGAATGTGGATCGAACACATGACCTTCAGATCTTCTGTCTAACGCTTTTCCAATTGAGCTATCCCCACTAGGGGTGAAATCGATCCAGTTCGATTTGGAGGTCAAATCGAACCAAATCGATATTATTTATATATAGAATCGAATCGCACCATTTGTGCGATTTGAATCGAGCCGAACCGAATCGGTTCCATTCGGTTTGGTTCGTGAATCGGTTTTGTAAAATGAGAGGCTGTCGAGGGAGAACTGATGAGTGCAGACTGAGGGAAGACGAAGAGATGGAATCAGCTAAAGACGAAGAGATGGAATCGGAGATAAAAAGGACGAAGAGATAAAGATGAATAGATGGAATCGGCTAAGGACTGAGGTAAGATGAAACCTCGATTTCGATCTCGAAGACGAAGACTCGAACTAAAGCTGAAATGAAGAGTGAAGAGTCGAAGTCGAAGACAAAGAGCGGCTGCGGCGACCACAAACCCTAAAGAACAAAGAAAGAAACGAAAGCGGAACAACTGGAAGAAAGAAACGAGACGAAGAGGAAGGGCCGGGCGAAGAATAAAGGAAACGCTCATTTTTTAACTTAGGAAACGCTCATTTTTTAACTTTTTATTAATATTATATATATATATATATATATATATATATATAACGGTTCGGTTCGGTTTAGAAACTGGTTTTCAAACTTGGAACAGAACAGAACCGATTTTTTCGATTTTTCTTATAAATTGGTTCGGTTCGCTTCAGTTTTGCAAATCGGTTTGGTTTAAACAGTTTTGCTGTCCACCCCTAATCTCTGCAAGTGGTTGTCAAATAAATGCGATGAACGTGGATCGAACACGTGACCTTCAGATCTTCAGTCTGACGCTCTCCCAACTGAGCTATCCCCACAAGTGTTTATCAAAACTATTTATTTGTATTATTTTGACTATCATCATTTTAAAAATAAATTATTAAAAATTGCAGTGAACATGGATTGAACACTAACATTTTAAAAATAAAATCAAAATAAATGCATATGGATCAAACACGTGACCTTTAGATCTTTAGTCTGATGTTCTCCCAACTGAGCTATCCCTATAAGTAATTGTCAAGACTATTTATATGTTTTATTTTGACTATCATTATTTTAAAAATAAATTATTAAAAATTGTAGTGGATTGAACATTAACATTTTAAAAATAAAACCAAATTAAATGCGGTGAATGTTGAATGTGGATCGAACACATGACCTTCAGATCTTCTGTCTGACGCTTTTCCAATTGAGCTATCCCCACTAGGGGTGAAATCGATTCGGTTTGATTTGGAGGTCAAATCAAACCAAATCGATATTATTTATATATAGAATCGAACCGCACCATTTGTGCGATTTGAATCGAGCCGAACCGAATCGGTTCCATTCGGTTTGGTTCGTGAATCGATTTCGTGAAATGAGGGGCTGTCAAGGGAGATGGAGAACTGATGAGTGCAGACTGAGGGAAGACGAAGAGATAAAGACGAACAAATGGAATCGGCTAAGGACTGAGGGAAGACGAAACCTCAATTTCAATCTCGAAGATGAAGTCGAATACTGGGACTCGAACTCAAAGACGAAGACTATAAATGATTTGGAACTCGAAGACTCGAACTCAAACTGAAGCTGAAATGAAGAGTGAAGAGTCGAAGACGAAGACAAAGAGCGGCTACGGGTTGACGGACTCGAACCGAAGAGTGAAGAGCGGCTGCGGGCTGTGGCGGCCACAAACCCTAAAGAACAAAGAAAGAAACGAAAGCAGAACAGTTGGAAGAAAGAAACGAGACGGAGACAAAGGGCCGGGCGAAGAATAAAGGAAACGCTCGTTTTTTAACTTTTTATTAATATTATATATATATATTTATATTTAAACGGTTCAGTTCGGTTTAGAAACCGGTTTTCAAACTTGGAACCGAACCAACCGTTTAAATTCGGTTTTAACATTCCAACAAACCGCATCGAACCGATTTTTCGGTTTTGCTTATAAATTTGTTCGGTTCGCTTCAGTTTTGCAAATCGGTTCGGTTTAAGCGGTTTTGCTATCCACCAAGTGGTTGTCAAAACTATTTATATGTTTTACACTAACATTTTAAAAATAAAATCAAAATAAATGCGATAAACGTGGATCGAACACGTGACCTTCAGATCTTCAGTCTGACGCTCTCCCAACTGAGCTATCCCCGCAAGTGTTTATCAAAACTATTTATTTGTATTATTTTGACTATCATCATTTTAAAAATAAATTATTAAAAATTGCAGTGAACATGGATTGAACACTAACATTTTAAAAATAAAATCAAAATAAATGCATATGGATCAAACACGTGACCTTTAGATCTTTAGTTTGATGTTTTCCCAACTGAGCTATCCCTATAAGTAATTGTCAAGACTATTTATATGTTTTATTTTGACTATCATTATTTTAAAAATAAATTATTAAAAATTGCATAGGATTGAACATTAACATTTTAAAAATAAAACCAAATTAAATGCGGTGAATGTTGAATGTGTATCGAACACATGACCTTCAGATCTTCTGTCTGACGCTTTTCCAATTGAGTTATCCCCACTAGGGGTGAAATCGATTCAGTTCGATTTAGAGGACAAATCAAACCAAATCGATATTATTTATATATAGAATCGAACCGCACCATTTGTGCGATTTGAATCGAGCCGAACCGAATCGGTTCCATTCGGTTTGGTTCGTGAATCGGTTTCGTGAAATGAGGGGCTGTCAAGGGAGATGGAGAACTGATGAGTGTAGACTGAGGGAAGACGAAGAGATGGAATCGGCGATAAAAAGGACGAAGAGATAAAGACGAACAAATGGAATCGGCTAAGGACTGAGGGAAGACGAAACCTCAATTTCAATCTCGAAGACGAAGTCGAATACTGGGACTCGAACTCAAAGACGAAGACTATAAATGATTTGGAACTCGAAGACTCGAACTCAAACTGAAGCTGAAATGAAGAGTGAAGAGTCGAAGACGAAGACAAAGAGCGGCTACGGGCTGCGGTGGCTACGGGTTGACGGACTCGAACCGAAGAGTGAAGAGCGGCTGCGGGCTGTGGCGGCCACAAACCCTAAAGAACAAAGAAAGAAACAAAGCAGAACAGTTGGAAGAAAGAAACGAGACGGAGACGAAGGGTCGGGCGAAGAATAAAGGAAACGCTCGTTTTTTTAACTTTTTATTAATATTATATATATATATTTATATTTAAACGGTTCAATTCGGTTTAGAAACCGGTTTTCAAACTTGGAACCGAACCAAACCGTTTAAATTCGGTTTTAACATTCCAACAAACCGCATCGAACCGATTTTTCGGTTTTGCTTATAAATTTGTTTGGTTCGCTTCAGTTTTGCAAATCGGTTCGGTTTAAGCGGTTTTGCTATCCACCCCTAATCTCTGCAAGTGGTTGTCAAAACTATTTATATGTTTTATTTTGACTATCATCATTTTAAAAATAAATTATTAAAAATTGTAGTGAACATGGATTGAACACTAACATTTTAAAAATAAAATAAAAGTAAATGTGATCTTCAATTTGTCAAAACTATTTATATGTTTTATTTTGACTCTCATCATTTTAAAAATAAATTTTTAAAAATTGCAATGAATATGGATTGAACAGATCTTCAGTCTGACGCTCTCCCAACTAAGCTATCGCCGCAAGTGTTTATCAAAACTATTTATTTGTTTTATTTTGACTATCATCATTTTAAAAATAAATTATTAAAAATTACCGTGAATATGGATTGACCTTTAGATCTACGGTCTGACGCTCTCCCAAGCTATCCCCGCAATTGGTGATAGATATCTAGAATTAATTTATTTATCATAAAGCAAATTGCAAAATCCACCCCATTGATAATTGCAATTATATTCTTGAACTTTTAATGATAAAAAATGAGCTCTCAAACTTGAAGAAGGAGGCCAATGACCCTATTAATTATTATTATTATTATTTTTTAGTACAACAACAAGATGAGGATATCAAGATTAAACTATTATCATTGAGCCAAGCTTACTTTTGGCTTTAACTATATTAATTGTTTTATTTATCTCGCTATCCTATTTTTTCTTTTTTTTTTTTTCTTGGGGACAGTCGGACAGATGAAGCAATCATTATTCGATACAACTTTCATCTCCAATATGGGTAGATAATAAGCTTCTGCTTTCGTTTTCTTCCCTTTGTTTCATTTTTTAAAAGGAAATTGACGAATTAAAAGCATACATACATAGTTGATGGTAAAAATATACATAATTACCAAAGATATTATTTGTTACACCGTTTGAGTATATATATCTATATTACATTGAACAATAAAATTAACTTCCAACTAAATTAACTTAAAGATGCTTTCAGTAAAAGAAAATTATAATTAAAATAAGGGTCGTTTTTAAATATAGAACTATCAGAGTCTATTAGCATATCTATCATTGATAGTTCTAAAATTTTGCTATATCTTGTAAATATTTTCAAGAGTTTTACTATTTGAAATAATTTTCTTTAAAATAATGCTCTAAGAACTGGAACGGTTAAATACTTAGCTAGGCTCAGTAATGTGACAAAAAGAAAAAAAGAAAAAAGAAAAAAGAAAAAGGGTCAGTCCAGAAAATGATAGAATAAAAGCTGCCCTCAAATTAGATCATACACACTCTGCTTACCGGCTAACACCTACAAAACATCCATCTTTTCTGGTCAATAGACAGAAGTATCCACGATTTAACACGCCATGAATTTCACAATCTCGGATTTGGATTTGTACAGTGGATGAGTTGACAGGACAGGATGTTCTCCAACTCAAGTCGAGGCTGAGGTCGCTTTGTGCCGTAGCGAGCAGTGAATCTATGAGGTTACATTCATAGAAAAGGTAGCTACCTTACCTTCTCAATGCACCATAATTTCTTGTCACCTGAAAATTGAAAGGTAGATCCAGGGTAACTGTATGAGGAGGGTCTCTCAGTCTCACTCTCTCTAATAACTATAGCTATGGTAATTTTGTGATAATTTTATTTTTTTTAAGAACTTATAGGATATTAAATAACTGATGCAAGTGGTTTATCAAAGTTTGAAACAAAGACAATGGTAAATGTAATACATTGTAGATATCCCAAAAATGAGAAACCATACAAGACACGTTCGAACCACTTGCAAGCAAAGGATATGAAGCATTACTCTTTTGCACACAACTGAAATGCAAGTCGAGAATGAATATTTAACAATTTGTTAAAATACTATTTTGGTCCCGTACTTTGAAGTTTGTTGAATTTTAGTTCTTATACTTTCAATAAAACTTAAATTTAGTCCCCAGTATAGATTTACTGTTGATTTAAAAAAAAAAAAAAAAAACTCTCTTGTTATGTATTAGCACTTTTATTAAAAAATTTGAAAACATATTCATATATTGTACTTACTTGCATGAAAATTATTATTATTATTTAATCAATTTCGATAAAATTAACTTTAAGGGACTAAAGTTAAGATTTATAAAAATTACATGGACGAAAATTAGACAACAAGAAGTACAAAGACTAAATCTGAACAAACTTTAAAGTATGAGGACCAAAATAGTATTTTAACCTTAACTATTTCGAAAATGGATGAAAATACTAACCCGAGGCTGCGACTTATTTAATAGCTTTCTAGCGTTTTCTTCATCTTCGCTGTCACCATCGCCGTCATCTCTACCCATGTACGTTCTCTGAACTGAAGAGGTGTTTGATTTCCTTCCCCGTTTAGACTGAGTGGTTCCTCTTCCTCTGCCCCTTGGAGCAGCGCGCTTTCTTCCTTTGCTGAGAGGACTTTCATCATTTTCCTAATAGAAAACGAACATGGTTCAACAGATAGATCAAATAAGCATGGTAGTCGATATAATTTGGGGAAAATTTTTGCAGGCAAAATCAGCTAAAAATTTAAATACGAAAAGTTCAGTGGTTCTGCAGCTGAATCAAACCCAAGCTAATTGATAAAGGTACCCTACCGAACTGTCGTTAATTTCTTCAACTTCATTTTCCCTTGGTTCTCCGCTAGAAGCAGAATTCATAGCATCTGTGTTGACTATGCTTCGAACAGCAGCAGTTGCAGATCTGCATTGTTTAGTTACAACATTACGTAATATGATTTAAGTATGACACGAAGGACACTCTTTATATTTAATCAGCATATGGACAAACAGCAGCATCCTTTTAACTGCAAGGTTATCTATTCTTCTGTAGTGTAAGAGAACCTTTATTCTTAAGTGTCTGTATAATATTGGAACTGTAGATAGGGATTATTGGATTCTGATACTATTTCTGGTCTCTTCTGACTAGTAGCATTCACGTTTACAGACTCTCAAGACTAAAACGTACAGAAAGTAAAGACATAGTGCAAGTGGAAGTCCAAATGGAAGAACGCTTTTTTTGCAGAAGAGAATAATGTGGCTGCATATGTATCAATTGCAACCTGCAACTAACATCTTAGTTGCCGAATAGCATTCTGTTTTTCATCATGGTTGGGGAGAGTACAACTGCGGGAGACACAAGCAAAACCTCACAAGTGATTATTAATTTTTCCTTTTGTTTCAAATTTCTGACTCGGCAGGCTTTTGTAGAAAAAAAATACTGTGTCTAACAGCCAATCGTAGTTTTAGGAATTTCTACAGGCATTCTTTACTAAACAATATTTACTTTAAATTGTATCAAGAAAAACCTCTGTGATTGGCGAAATCCAAGAGCTGCATCAAGAGTTGTCTGCTTCAGGCTACTACTGGATCCCCTCCCTCTACCCCTTCCTCTTCCTCGTGTGGAAGTTTTAATTGAAGTGTCATCAGCTGCCTTAGATGGTACTTTCCGACCTCTAGTGGATTTTGACCCAGATGCTTTTACTGTATCCTCATCATCACTGAAAGAAACAGCAGACCCAACTGCCGTGGAACTTCTACTACCGAAATCCTGATATTGCACATAATAATCAACAAAATTAAAATAGATAAGAGAAATGGCAGAACTTATGAGATGTAAGAGTAGAATAAAGTCTAACTACTTTTGATGACTGAATAGATGATGTGAATGCTGTATCATTCTTAGAACGGTTGTTCCTCTCCTTGACTCGGTCCTGTAGAAAATATATCCCTTTATCAGTAACACACAAACATACCATCCTTTCAGTTTTGTTTAGTTTAAAAAATTTAAAAGTGGATCATACAAACAATAGATCTAAATGAGTATCCCCTCATTAATATGATTACCATCCCCGACAATCTGCAATTGTTCCATTTATAATTGCTTCCATCTAATTTCTAATTATTTATCTTTCTGTGTGTGTGTGTGAGAGAGAGAGAGAGAGAGAGGGGGGGCGGGGGGGTACTTTCCTCCAAGCATTCCCCAACTTTAAGAATTAAATCTTCTTCTTCAAACTTCAAAGAATCTGCGTCTTGAGCAATTTTACTCTATGACAAGAGAAATTTAAGAACTATTAGCATTGAATATATGAAGGAAAATCGAAATCTATGCAGTAGAATTTACTCAAGAAAGGATTTTCAATCCTTTTGCAAGTTATTATCATAAACAAAAACTTTCAAACTTGACATATATTGAATATATTAAAGCAAGAGGATTCATACTTGGTAGTGAGTAGCAACAATGGAGGATAAATAGAACTACTTACTCGTGTTTCTTCTAGATTGTATTGAACGCAGGAATAAAATGCCATTTTGTCATCTTTATTTACAAAATTGTGCAGTGCAACATCCAAATCATTGACAGGAAGGATCTCCATTTTCTGAATGATCGAATAGGCCAAAGCCACAACAAAAGAGATTAAAATACTGATAGATAATCTCTTAAGAAACATAATATCATTTGCAAGTGCATCATCTTTATCATTTTGAATGCCCAACTTTTAAATTCTAGGGAAAAAGAAACAAAAAAAATCATAGTAATAAAACTAGAAACAACAAAAACTTCATTCATAGGATAAAATAACCCAATAATATTGTCAATGACGCATCTTGTGACCCTATTTATGGTCTAATTCATGTGAAAAGTTACTCTCGGTAAATTATGATTACTAGTAATTATGAGATATATTACACAGTAACCCAGATAGAAGCAGTTCCATAAAGTTGATATAATTGATGTAATGGTAAAGAGAGGAATGAAAAATGATTGTTTGTACCAGATTATTTTCTGCAACTAAAGCCTCTATGTTTTGTTGATTCAGTTCTTCTGGACGAAGCCTTTCTGAATCATCAATTTTCACTATGGAAAAGAAAGGAAGGAAGGAAAGAAGTTAAAGAATACATAAAACTATGAAGCAACAAGTAGTTGGGACTTCGGTTACGTCAATTCTATATAATAAAGAAATAAAAAACAGTTAATCACTTAGCAATTGAGATATGACACTAAGAAATCTCCAATACCAACAAACACTACCCTCCCCCGACCTCCCACCCAATCCCAAAGGTCAAAAGGCTAGCAATTAATTACCTTCATTGCGACCTTTCCTTGAAGCTTTTGAGAATATAAGGATGTCTTGAGGATTTGCTACCTGGAAATAAATATGTTCAATTACTCTGCACAATATAGAAAAATGAATACAGCTTCCTGATCCAGGATTCCCGTAAACCAAACTACCTTCCCAACATATTTCTGACCAAATCTTTGGGGATTTATTGTCATAAACCCAGAGTAATCCACCTGCCAAATGTAAAAGAGTTCATGATCCATACAAAACAGGATTTCGTTATTCTGAATAAACAGTCGACATTGAATCAACCAGATTTTGGGAGAACCAAAGAGAGAAAACTGATAAAAATACAGAAAAGTGATCAAGATGTTGAGTTATGTTCTAAATGGCGCAAAAAGATGCAGTTAACCTTTTGACTTAAGCTAGGGAAATGCAAGAACGATATGACATCAAAAGAAATTTCAAGAGCTGCAGCATAGAATACAAGGTTACCTTTATGCGGACTAATGGAAGCTTGAGCTCTGATCTGTTTACAACCCTTTTGCTGGATTTCTCAATCAAATTTTGAACCTGATGAACATTGTGAACTATGTAATTCACACACCCTGGTTACAGCACTATAACATAAACTTACTAGCACCAACAAACCAAAATGGGAAAAGGATGAAAATATTTCAAAACTATTTGGACAAATTTTATGTACCACTTTGTCCAAGTGTTCAATAATTGAGTTCTGATCATTAGAGTCGATGTCAGGCTCATCCTTCAATACAATCTGCATCAGAAAATTGATTAATCAATCATTAGGTTAGCATCGATGAATATCGAATAAAAACCACATCTAACAATTACCTCTGTGTACTCAAATGGCCTTACAGTTGTCAAAGGTATCTTGGTTGGTCGATATTGATTACCCTAAGTACATGATGATCCATGATTAAGAAAACGAAGGTCTAAATATATTGCAGCGTCCATGCATACATGAAAAAACATTTTGACAGACAACCTTAATTTCCAACAAAAGGACATGTTTTGGCTTTGATTCACCATCAATCAGTGATGTTGCGACTGAGGAACCTGGTTGTGTGATGTGGAAACCCATCCCAGGAACTTCCTGGAAAGAAATAGTAGGCATTCAATTTTATGAACCACCCGGATGATTGTCCAATTGTGTATCTTCTTTTGGAGAGAGAGAGAGAGAAAGAGCGTGATGCTACCAAAGGGTCAACCAAACATTCGTGTTCATGTCCCCAAACAATGAAGTCCAGGAAGCGAGGTAAAAAATGCTCATTTATTGCATTCTTAGGATTTGACTTTACTCTGCAGGCCAAAATAATTTTCCATCCGATTAATTAGATCTCCACTAAACTAGCAGCGCATTAAGGATAGTCCATCACATATGAAATCTATAGAAGATATTGTTAAATTCAGAAAACTAAACTTCCTCAAATGTAGCATTAGGCATAAACTATGTAACCTGTTTTGATGAAGTACCAGAATGTTGAACCAGTCTGTCACTTGGCAGCCTTCCTGGGCTTCAGGCCGCATCCACTGAACAGCATGTGGTGTCTGGGAGGTGAAATAAATGTGAGCATCATAAATACCCAGGAAGTCAAAGGCGGATTTCAACAAAAAAATACCTGGAACATCCTGTTCAGCCTTTCATCTCTAATATTTCCAAGACCATACAGAGCCACGGATGTTGAACCCTGAAAACTTATAGCACAATCAGATTATTAAGTATACTGCCTTGATTTCATTGAAACTACCCACCAACAAACCTTTTTGATAAGAATGGGGCAGAGGGTGATCTGACCAACACCAGAACCACCAAGAACCATTTTCCCGAAGTAGTTCACAAGATTGCATGCAGAGAGAATATCAACAGCAGAAAGGTTGTCCTATCCACCAAGAACAGATGGATGAAATGAAGATAGGTAAACCACGAACAAAAGAATCGCCAAAAGAGCACACAGAAGAACTATGAAAATAGGAAAGTTTGCCTCTTTTTATATATAAGGATTTTTCCTTCTCCGTAGTTTTCTTCCTTTGTGTTGTTCCTCTCTTTCCCTCTTGATACCATTTGTGTATTACCTTATTTGGCTATTTTCCTCTCTTTAAATTTAGGGTTGTATATTTTGTAAAGACATGAACTAGAAAAATCTTTGTCCAGCAAAACTAAGAGCTAAGTAGAGTAGATTACTTGTTAGACCCTGTTAACCAAAACCAGGTAAAGACAACACGTGCTGGTGTGGTTGAAGTGTTGTCCGTGCAGAATTATCATAATTAAAGACATCTGTCTACTATATTCATACCACTCCAGCAGGATCATCATGGTTCCCATGAATACTGAAAACTGGCAAGCCAACATTAAAATGAGGATCTTCGTAGTTGACGTGACCAAATCTGTTCAAGAGAAGAATGTAATCAGAAAAACAAGGAAAACATATGGAAACTTACATCTCGACTATATGAAACCAGTGCTGAAGATTCAAAGCAAGATAGAAATACAAAATTAGAGTCACAGTGAGAGGAAATGAGAATTAAGGAAAGCAACTCCAAGTGCAAAATTCTAAGGTTGATATGAAAAGCATGACCTGGGGATATTTTGAGTCATTGGGAAAAACTGTTGAAATAGAAGAGCATGAAGAATAAGAGGGTAAAATTTTGCATGAAGAAGCATTTTGAATGCCACCATAAGAAATTACGTGTTTGGAAAATTGATGGTTTGGTCGCTAACAACTTGGAATTGCACTGGTTTATCATTAAGGCAATGACGACGCAGGATCTCAATTGCCTTCACTAATGTTGATCGTGATGGCTTGTTCTCATGGAAAAGGTCACCGCCAAGAAGTAAGAAATCCACCTGAATGGGAATAATTGCCAGTTAGGAGTAGCATTTGACAAGTCTAAAGAATCAATAAATCCAGCATATGATTTGAAGTAACAATAAACGAGATGTTATTTCGGTGACCTCTCTTTTAATTAGAGCTGAAAGATTAAAACCATAAAATAAACAAAGAGAACTCAAGAATTAATATTGCAATAGTTTCCATGGACTTGATTGGAGGGAACAATTATAAATGCAGTTACTTTCTGCTTCTACCCAGAAAATAGAAGCAAATTATTTGAATTAATTCCTCAGTGCATACCTCAAAAGGTTCTTTTACTAAGGACAATCGGGGTAAACAATGAGACCAAAATAAATATACAGGCAGAGTGAACAAGCATCTAAGGGAAAATGATACACTGGAATAATAATCCACCTGCTTTTGTTCTGCAATTGAGCATATCTCTTCAAAAGCCTTGAATGAATCATGTCGCCGTATTTCATCCTTCTCCAAATAGCCCAGATGGCAATCTGTTGCGACAAGTATTCGAAGTGTATTTTTCATCTCGTCCCTGATAATTTATCATTCTTGATTCATGTATAATTATGAAAGTTTTTGGAAATAGTACAATAAAAAAAAAAAATTGTCTGCTTGCATTGATGCTTCATAATTATAGATGTTCTAAGCATGCTCATAAAATTCTCTTGATAAACATACAAATCTGAGTAGGAAGTTGAAAGTTCATGTCTAAGTTCCAACCAAAGTCAAGAAGCCTTCCAAAGCATTAAATAACAAGTGGAGAGGAAGATTGACTGGTCTTTCCATTGAACTTAAGTCTATGAAGGCCAATATTGATCGAATAACAAATGAGTGCTCTCTGCATTGAATTTCAAAAAATACATGTTTACAAAGTGCACAAAACCGGAAGCTAGTAACAGCACCACGTCAACAATGTTCTCCTCTCCCCTAGAAGCATATACAGAAGTACGTCTAGTTCTCTCAATCCAAACTTTCCAAAATGATTCCAAACTCTGCAGTGAACTACAAAATTCTTGGCCTAACGCACAAATTTGATTTTTAGAAGCACTCCAACATTTTGAAACGAGAAGAGAAAAATTCCTCAAAATAAGCATAAAAGATGACCGATTACCGAGATAAATCCCCCATCCAAATAAGCTTTGAACTTCCTTGAACCTACATTATAACAAAACATTTGAACGGTGTTAGCCTGAATCCTACATATCAAGTTACAAGAATCTGATCATAAGCACTTCCAGCTTTCTGATAAAAAAGTTAACCGTCCATTTCTTCAATATCTCCCATCATTCCCAAAACAAAGTAATGAACTACCACAAAGTTAAAATCAATACTATGAACAATATAAAATATATTCGACTAAAATTTCCAATTTCATAAGCCTAGTTACAGCTCATATATCATCTTAAACCCTAAACAAGGTTTTAAGCGCAGACATTCGAAGTTGATACAGAAAAGGGCAAGCACTTTACACAAGCTGCGAATAAGCTAATCAACAGAGAATGAATCCGTAAGTGTGAGATGGAGAAAATGAAGATAAAACCGAGTCTCCACAAGGGGTTTGTGATTAATTTCGTGTAATAAACAGAGAATTCTTATTGAACCCGCATTTTCACTGAAGCAAAAACAGCAAAATGGAATACAGAATCAAGCGAAACAAAGTTTTTGTACCTATGGTTATGGCGATTAGGCGAGCTACAGAGCTAACAGAGAGACTTCAGACCTGGAAATGCAGACGAATAAGGTCAAGGCGCTGAAGCGTGGCGGGGAATATTTGAAGCAACCGCCGGAGTTTGGGGAGGGTTTTGAATTGTAATAAGATGTTGGACTTATTAGCAATATTTTAATAATTTCATTCCATTTTGAAATTTGTCTAGTTCATTTGAACCTTTAAAATTTTGATGGCCACACATTATTTTTTATTTTTAAACATCCGATTTTCAGACAATTTATTTCTAGGCATTTTCAAAACCATCAACATTCACTTTTATATTTAATAGATATCTAACAGATTTGAAATTTTTAAAAATTAATAGATTTATTTCAGAGGAAAATACATTTTTTTGTCTCATTAGATGATATCATATTAAATTTGTCTTCCTCTATTAACTTAAACTTTTGAATCAATTGGTGATTTAAGAAGATTTTTTTGTTTAATTTCTATTTGGTTGATAGGTTTCAAAATGTTACCATTTTACTATTTAAATTTTGAGTCTAATTTTACTTTAGTCTCTATGTTTCAAATGTTATAATTTTACTCTTGAAATGTTAGTTTTGTTTCAATTTGATCTAATTTCAAGATTTACATTTTTGATGTCGATCTTATTTTAGTAATTTATTATGGTCTATCGCAGATAGACAATAAAAAATTGTTATATTTGTAAATATTTGATTATTTTTTTATAATTATGATAATCATAAAATGAATGGTACAATCTAAATATCAATAGATAATAAAATGATATATCAATTTCTAAAAAGATACCATACGTTTAAAATTTATACCATGTGCTTCACACATAATAATAAACTAGTATATTGTTGAAACAATATTTAGCTATTTTGTATTTCTAATTGGAGAAGGACAGTTAAAAAAACATGGCTACTTCTATTACTACTTCTATTACTTTGATTATAATAAACTGAAAAATCATTTTAATACTCCTATACTTTGAGATTGTATTTAATATAATTGAATCCCGTGCATAAGCGTATGATCGCTCAATTTAATTTCTAAGTATTAAAATACAAAAAATCAATTAAACAATAGAGAACTTTTCTATGTAATCTTGAGGGAGAATTCTAGAGAGAGTGATTTTCTTTTCTATTTTTCACATAAAAAAAGAGAGATCCAATTGCCGAGACTATGCAAATAATTTAAGTGAGGGGAATTACCACAGTTGCAGGGGAGTTATTCTTATTTATTTAAGTTTAAATTAAATTAAATCAAATAATGTATTTATAACCTTTAGGTTAATATAAATCCCATTCACATTAATTTTTTTTTTTTTAATAATCTTAATGTGAATCCAATTCATATTAATTTAATATTTGAAATCTCATTCAAATAGTAATATTCTCATGTTATATAGTTTAAATTTGAATCTCATTCAAAATTCACTATATATTATAATGTATCTATATACATTATACTAATTGTATCATATACAATTAACATAAATTCTCTTAATTTATTTGAACATTTCAAATTCTTTCAAAATTACTTATCATTGTTTTACCTTGAAGGACTGTGAGGTTTGATGCGAAAGTGGGATCGGTTCCAATTTCAAATTTCATGGCGAATTAAAATTACAGAGAATTAGATTATGCATTCTAAAAAAATTTACAGCCCGCTTGAAAGATAAATAGAAGGGAGAGATTAGGATTTGTATTTGCACTTACCCTTGAAGACGAGATCTTCACGAAGTCCTCTCGTATTGGCCACGAAATCTTAAAAAACGAACACCAAAAAACTACAGCAAAAACAACCCAATTTGGACACCACCAAGAGGTAATCTTTTGTATTCTCCTTAGGGTAGGGTGAGAATAACATGAGTTGTGGGCTCTGTTAGTTTTGGGAGAGGGAGGAATAATTTTATGAGAGGAGAATTTTATGGAGAAAATATGTTGGGAGAGATTTTTCTTCACACACAAACCTTCTGTGATCTTCTGTGAAGAAGATGAAGAAAAGACGTAAAAAAACAAAAACTCCCCACTAACACGATTGATGATCAACAAAAATAGGGGGAGGGAATTATAACTCCCTCCTAAATTAAATTTAACACCATTTAATTAAATAAAAATTATATATATATATGTATATATATATGATAACCAACTTATCATATAGTATATATTAAACTATATGTTATATTAAAATATAATACATAATCTATAGTTTTTATATTGTATCAAATACAATATAACTTATAGTTTGAATTCTCTCAATCATTTATGATATTTAATATAAATCAAATTTATATTAAATTTAATTATATAAATCTAATCCATATAATTAGTATTTAAATCGTATTCAAATATTTATTTTCTCTCATAAAAAACTTTATATAATGTATTAAATACCTTATATTCATTATATCACATATAATTAATTTAAATTAATTATATAATATATAATTAATGACCTCGATTAATTTGAACCATTTAAATTAATCTAAAATTAATTCTAAATAATCCCAATTGAGCTATAGAGTGTACCTTATGAACCTGTAGATTGGAGTTCCAATGGTACTTGAATAATTAATTAAAATCCTTTAATTAAATTACTCAACATCCATTAACTGTCGGTCGCTCCACTAAAGACCGACAGCTACACTCTTCGCACTACATATATATTTCAATGTCCATTGGATATAACCAGCCAACAATGCAATGACCCTTCACAAATTGGTCGTAAGTATAGGTGGGCCAAAATTACCGTTTTGCTCCTGTAGTTACATTTAACTTCTTAATTACCATTGATCCCTCTAATGAACAATAAGTCAAAGTCCAACTATGACCAAACCCCTCTTGGGCCAAGCGAGGGTGTGGCGCCTTATCATTTCAGCCCCATAATCAGTCATTAAGGAAGAAATTTATCTACTTACCCCGACATTAGGGAAAGAGTGAATTCCATCTTGTGTAGCTATGTTCCCAACTCTCCAATCAGACAAATCCCAAATAAACTAAGATCCGAGGTTATTTATGTAAATTTAAACAAGTATGTAGAGACATATAAGTGGATTTTGTTTAAATAATAACCTAAATAATTTGTAGTAGATCGATAAGGTTAGGTACCTTATCCTTGTGACACTACGGATACAACTTGCTTTGTAGGTGTTACAAATGTTGTAAAGTACTACAAATGATCTGATCCTGATCATTCATGTGGAGACATGTGAGCAAGTGTATCATATACAAAGAGTTTGTATAAGACCGAACCATGAAATGTTTAGTCTCTTTATATAACATCGTTGATAATAGAAACTTACATTTCACTAGGATAACCATAGGTGATATGACCTGAATCCTGAGTGAGTTGTGAACTCCTGCTCATGAAAGCGATCATTTGATTTGTATAGGTGAGAGTGGCCAGATTGCCAACCCAACAAGCCTACCATTTTGCAGATTTGTCTGATTGGGGACCTGGAAACTCAGCTACACAAGACGTAATTCACTTCTTCCCCGATGCAGAGGTAAGTAGATAAATTGCTCTCTTAAGGGCTGATTCTAGGTCTTGAACATAGTGGCCACACTCTGTCTTGTCCAGAGAGGACTCAGTCACAGAAGAACTATGACTTATTGTTTATTAGAGGAATCAGTGGTACTTAAGGAGTTAGATGTAACTATAGGGGCACAATGGTAGTTTGGCCTAGTTGTACTTACGAGCAATTTGTGAAAGGGTCATCGCATTGTTGATTGGTTATATCCAATGGACACAGAAATATATCTGTAGTGCGAAGAATGCAACTGTTGGTCTTTAGTGGAGTGCCCGACAGTTAACGGATGGCGGATAATGTAACTAAAGAGTTTAATTAATTATTTACGTACTGTTGGAGCTTCAAGCTACAAGTCCATAAAGTCCCCTTAGTAGCTTAAAAGGATTATGTTGAGAATAAATTTTTGGGTTAGTTTGAATTGTTCAAATTAATAGGAGGAAATTTAATTATATATGATATAATTAATTCAATTATATATGATATAATTGATATAATGTATTTGATATATTAATTGGAGGAATATTTGAATGAGATTCAAATAGTTCATTTGATTTACTTTAAATGTCACAAAATAGAGAAAAGGGACTATAGTTTATATTGTATGTGATGCAATATTAAAACTATAGATTATAAATATAATATGATAAGTTGCTTATCATATTTATTTATATTATTTATTATTTTGAATAATAATCCATTTTTCTCAAAAACTACCTTAGTGGGTGGTTATGGAACTTTTATGGCAATTGGAATAAAATGAAAAAGTTTTTCATTTTACTGCTAAGACTAATATCCCAAAAGGAGAACCACAAGATCGCAAAACAGAGACTATATGATAGTCTACACAACAAATATAGAGCATATACGATAGGTTTTCTTTGTCTATGCGATAGCCTATGCGATAGGAAGTTTTGCTATGCGATAGCCTAAACGATCGAGAAGTTTGCTATGCGATAGTGCTTCTTCTTTGATCGTCTTCTTCCTCCAAACTCACAAATATCCTCTTAACCAAAATAGTCAGAGCCCACCACTCCTAGGTTCTCACCCCGAGCATATTGAGAAATCTGAGTGGTAATGTCCCTGTTGGTTTGAAGATCGAGTTGTTGTTTGCTTCTTGTTCGAGAGAAGTGTTCGTGACTTGTTCGAAGCGTTCGTGAACAAGTTGGATCGAGGGATTACTTGAAGAACAATTCTTCAAAGGTATAATCTCTCAACCTTTGTTTTATTTCAGAAGCATGATGTAATTTAGTTTTTGATGCATAATCTGTTCTGTATGATTGTAAATGTATGCGTTCAATCACAATGGAATTTGGACGATCTGCTTCCGCTCAAGAAACTCCTTAATGTTGAGTTTTCCTTCAATTGGTATTAGAGCCAGGTTATATTCTGATTTCCATATTCCATTTGTTGTATTGAATTTTGTTCATAGTTTGGTGGATTTTAAGTTTCTGCAATGTGTTTAAGTGTAAAATGTTTGTAGATGTTGTTCATGGATGTTTCGAGATAGTTGTCTCTATTTAATGCTTCCGTTTTTACTTTTACAAAAGTTAATTTGTAAAGGCCCCTGCGTTTTTGGGCATAAACACTTGCAATCAAGTATGTATTCATTTTGAGTTTTTGAGTCGTTCGTGAAGAAGCTTCAGGCGTAAAGAGTTGCAGTTCGCTTCGATGGAGAAGACGAAACGATGGTCGCATCGTGTAGCTCAAGCTAGACGATCGTTTAGATTTGGCTATGCGTTCGTGTAGACCTGTTCTATTCGATCGTGTAGCATTTTCTAAACAATCGCGTAGCATTGTAAAGAGTTTACTCGATCGTGTTGCGTTGGCTACATGATCGCGTAGACGCTCGGGGGTAAACGATTGCACGGTATTTTGATACTCGATGCAAGGCATGCGCGCTAAACAATCATGTAGGCTATCATGCTCATCGCATAGTCATTAGCTATACGATCGCATAGTATACGATACTTGGCATTTGCTACTCGGTCGTGTAGGCTATCATACTCATTGCATAGTCATTAGCTACACGATCGCATGGTATACGATACTCGGTGCTTGCTACTCAATCTTGTAGACTATCATGTTCATCACATAGTCATTCGCTACACAATCATGAAAGGATTTGCTATACGATCAAGTGACAAGGCTTCAAGGCGGGCGATTCAAGACCCGTTTCATTTGTTCGAACCAGTTGACTCCAACTTTTGTAATAGTTTAGCATTTTTTTTGGTTTTGAGACAAATTATCCCAGTTCAACAACTTTAATTAAATATGCATGTGATATATGTTTATTATATGCCATAATGTATGTCATATAGTTTTAAACCTACCATAGATTATGCATTTTTTTTTCATGCATCATTTTATATTATAAGTGTTATAATATATTAGTATGCATGATTTAAATTACATAAAGCATGCTCATGCATCATATAATATAAGAGTTATAATATATGCATACATGCATTGTAGCATATCCATGCATCATTTATATTATAAGTGTTATAATATAAGGTGGAATATATTTATGGTATGTATGCTATAACATAGTTCATTACTTAGTTATATAAAAGTTATATATTAGTAATGAATAAACATTGTATGAAGCATGAGACTGCCTTAGGTTAATTTATAATTGTTATAAATAACTCATGTATGTCTTGCTTGCAATGCCGGTTTTAATTTGTTTCATTTACTTTATAAGTGTTATAAATAAATGAAATTAGAAATTAAAATCAATAACCAAGAGTTGCATGCAAACTTAGGTAAAATCGTTTTTTAAAATAGTTTTAAAATATGATTGAGATTAGAAATTAGATTAATATTTTAAATTGGTTTAATAGGATTAAATTGATTTCAATAAAAGATTAAATTTGTAACAAATCCATCTATAAGAGACCTTTTGTCTAAGACGGGTCTGGCTAGGCTGGGGTATTTAAGCTAACGGAAACGGAACACCCCTACCTGGGAACCTACCTGGAAAGGTGAATTAAATAGATTTGCTAAAAGCATGCAACTGTTGATTAATATTTGTTAAAGTGTTTAATGAATGCTAATCAAAATTGTTTAACTTTCCAAAGTAAATGTTACTTTTGGGCAAACTTAAACAATCACTTAGTAAAAATAATTAGCCATTTTTTTCCTAAGTAATTTTAAGCCCTAGGTTGTTAAAATACTCAGTGAGAGGAAAAGATATATATGATATGTCATTTTCACTCACGTTTCTCCCTTAATATTCACATCGTGAGATTCATGCTTGTCCCCGTGGCACCCTGGGAGCATCCCCCTTCAGATGGTGTTTGCATGGGTTAATATCAAGGTGAATGGAGAGACTATTTATAGTAAATGGGAGAAGGATGTGTGTCAACATGTCTTGCGGTCTCTTTCATTGGTTTGCACTGTGAAACCTTTTTCCACAGCTTCGAGGTGCCCTGGGAGCGTCCCCCTTCGGATGGTTTGTACAGTTGGTCAATATCAAGGTGAACTCCTGGTGTAATGATTAGTTGAGAGTGTCTCAATTTAATGAAAGGAGAAATTGACTACCTTTCGATGGCTTTTTCCCCAAATCTCTGAAGCGTTACTGCAAAACTAGATGTTATATGGGGTTCATTTAGATTTTGATAAACCTGATTGGATTTTTTTTAAAGGAGTTATGCTAAAATCTAACGTAGATCAGTATGTTTGTTTTTAGCAAAATGTCAAACATTGATTTTTCATTAGTTGCCTTTTCTACTTTGACCAGTTTTAACTACATGACGTGGACAAAATCTATTGAAACATTTTTCGTGGTAAACGACCTTGAGATTGTCATGTTTGAGGAGTGTTCTCAAGTACCAAACCCTGATGCACCGAAATGTTCGTAATGCATATAAGGTGTGGATGAAGGCTAATTCGAAGGCCCCACTTCACATTTTGGCAAGCATACCTGATGCATTGGCCAAAAGGTTTGAGAACATGGTCATTGCATATGAGATAATGGAATCATTGTAAGAATTGTTTGAACGTAAGCTCTCACTTTTTAAGCAAAATGGGATTGATGACAATGAAACCAGTAGTGTCAATTCCCAAGATAATCTTCAGTCCATATTGAATGTCGAGGGACCTACAGAGAAAGCAATTGTTGCTAACTCTGATGAAGTTTATCAACGAGGATTGTCCTCTAAGATGAAACTTGGAGTTTATAATATGGGTTTTGATACTGATCCAACTACTCTCTAGAAAAGGAAGAGCTCCAAAGGCAGTAAATATGATTTATTTGTCTTGGAGACGTGCTTAGTAGAGAATGATGATTCTGCCTGGAGAATTGATTAAGGGGCTACTAACCACGTGTGTTCTTCCTATCAATGATTTAGTTCCTGGAAACAGTTGGAAGCTGGAGAGTTGACTCTTAGAGTCAGTATTAGTGAGGCCGTTTCAGCTGTTGCTATAGGCAGGCTTAAGTTGTTTTTTTTTTTTTTAACAAGAAACGGTATCTGTTATTGGATAACGTTTATGTAGTTTCTTATATCAAGAGGAACTTAATTTTAGTTTCTTGTCTGATTGAACAAAGTTATTCCATTCCTTCTCTGAGAATAAAATTTTATTTTTAAGAATGGAATGGACATAGGTTTTGGTTCAATGAAAAATAACTTGTATGTACTAAGACCGTTAGTCATAAAAGTCATGCTTAATACTGAAATGTTCAAAACAACAACTGTAAAAAGACCAAGAGTTTCTCCTAAAGAAAATGTCCATCTTTGGAATATAAGATTAAGTCACATCAATCTCAATAGGATTGAGAAGTTGGTGAAAAGTGGACTTCTAAATGGTTTAGAAGAAAACTCTTTACCTGTATGTAAATCATGCTTTGAAGGAAAAATGACAAAACGACCTTTTACTAGAAAAGGTTATAGAGCCAAGGAAACCTTGAAGCTTATACATTCAAACCTCTGTGGTCTGATGAATGTAAGAGCACGAGATGGGTATGAATATTTCATCTCTTTCATAGATGATTATTCTAGATTTGGGTATCTATACCTAATGTGATATAAGTCTGAAGCTCTTAAAAAGTTCAAGGATATAAGACTGAAGTTGAAAACTTGTTAGGTAAGAAGATAAAAACATTACAATCTGATCGTGTTGGATAGTATATGGACTTAGGATTCCAAAACTATATGATAGAACATGGAATCACAACCTAACTCTCAGCCCTAGGTACACTTTAGTAAAATGGTGTATCAGAAAGGAGAAATAGAACACCGTTGGACATAGTTCGGTCTATGATGAGTTATGCTCATCTAGAAAGACTCATTTTTGGGATATGCAGTAGATACTGCAATTTATATTTTGAACAATATCCCCTCAAAGAGTGTTTCTGAAACATCTTTTGAGTTATGGAAAGGTCGTAAAGGTAGTTTATGCCACTTCAGGATTTGGGATGTCCAGCCCACATGCTTATGGCAAACCCCAAAAAGTTGGAACCTCATTCAAAAGTATGCCTATTTGTAGGTTACCCAAAGAAATGAGAGGTGGATACTTCTATGATCTAAGTGAGAATAAAGTGTTTGTGTCGACAAACGCTACCTTTCTTGGAAGAAGACCACCTTAGGGATCATAAGCCACGAAGTAAACTTGTTTTAAATGAGATTTCTAATGAAACTGCTGAAACTTCAATAAGAGTTGTTGAATAGGCTGATAGATCAACACGAGTTGTTGATGTCAGTTCATGTCAACCATCTAAAGAGTTGAGATTGCCTCGACGTAGTGGGAGGGTTGTGAACCCACCTATACGCTACATAGGTTTAACAGAAGCCCAAAACATCATATATGATGATGGAGTTGAGGATCCATTGTCTTATAAGTAAGCAATGGAAGATGTTGACAATGATGAATAGATTAAAGCCATGAATCTAAAAATGAAGTCTATGTACTTCAATTATGTCTAGGAGCTTATAGATTAACCTGATGGGGTGAAACCTATAGGTTGTAAATGGATCTACAAGAGGAAAAGAGGTGTAGATGGAAAGGTACAAACCTTTAAAGCTAGACTTGTGGCAAAGGGTTAGTTGAGGGAGTGGACTATGAAGAAACTTTCTCACCTGTTGTCATATTAAAGTCTATCAGGATTCTCCAGTCCATAGTCACATATTATGACTATGAGATATGACAAATGGATGTCAATACTGCCTTTTTGAATGGTAATCTTGAAGAGACCATCTACATGGTTCAATCAGAAGGATTCTTTGAACAAGATAAAGAGCAAAAGGTTTGCAAGCTTAATCGTCCATTTATGTGTTGGGGTTGATGCTCCAAATCTCGTAGGGTCCTATCATTTGTAAACACTTGTATAAACAAAATTTTTTTGTGATATATAATATATGATCTTTTATTCACTTCAGTCTATAAAATATTTGATATTTTAGTTGCATTAACCACAAACCAATAAACTAAAATCCATGGTTATTGTTGTAACTTAAACATGTATATGGAGACATACAAGTGGACCATGTTTTAAGTGATAACCAATAGTCTGTAGTATATGGATAAGGAGGGATACCTTATCCTAGTGATACTACGAGTATGGCCCACTCTATAGGTGTACAAATGTTGTAAACTACTACAAATGATCTAATCCTGATCATTCATGTATTAGACATGTGAGCCGAGATATTCTATACAAAGAAGTTTGTATAAGACCGAACCATAAAATGTTTAGTCTCGTTATATAACGTCGTTCATAATTGAGACTTTCATTTCACTAGGATGACCATAGGTAACATGACTTTAATCCTGAGTGAATTGTGAACTCCTTCCTATGAGAGCGGTACTTTGATTTGCATGGGTGAGAGTTGCCAGATCGCCGATTCAACAAGCCTACCATTTTGGGGATTCGTCTTATTGGGGAGCTGGGAACTCAGCTACACAAGATGGAATTCACTCCTTCCTCGATGTAAGGGTAAGTAGATAAATTGCTCCTTTAAGGGCTGATTCTGGGGCATGAACAATGTGGCACCACACTCTCTCTTGGCCCGAGAGGGGTTTAGTCATAGTGGGACTATGATCTATTGTTCATTAGAGGGATCAGTGGTACTTAAAAAGTTAGATATAACTACAGGTGCAAAACGGTAATTTGGCCCAACTGTACTTACGAGCGATTTGTGAAGGTTCATCGTACTGTTGATTGGTTATATCCAATGGACATATAAATATATCTGTAATGTGAAGAGTGCAACTGTCAGTCTTTAGTGGAGTGCCCGATAGTTAACGGATGGTGGATAATGTGATTAAAGAGTTTAGTCAGTTATTCAAGTACCGTTGGAGCTTCAAGCTACAGGTTCATAAGATCCCCTTGGTAGCTCAATGGATGCAAGTTCAGAATAAGTTTTTGGGTTAATTGAAAATGTTCAAATTAATAAGAGGAACTTTGATTATATATGATATAATTCAATTAATTCAATTATATATGATATAATTGATATGATGTATTTCATATATTATAGGTTGATTGGAGGAACTAATATTTGAATATGATTCAAATATAATTCCTATGAATTATATTCATAATTATTAAATTTAATATAAATATGATTTATGTTAAATGCCATAAAATAAAGAAAAAGAACTATGGTTTATATATTGTATATGATGCAATATTAAAACTATATGTTATAAATATAATATGATAGGTTAGTTATTGTATTTATTTATAATTTATCAATTATATGATAATTAAATTTATTTTTCTTAATAACCACCCTTAGTGGGTAGTTGCACGGTTTTATGGCAATTATGGGATAAAATGAAATTGGATTTCAAAATCTCAAACAACTGATATTATTAACTATCGAGTGACTAAACGATAACATCGAGTTTACTATACGATAGTGCTCTTATTTAAACATCGAGTATCGAGTCTATGCAATAGAATTTATCTTCTACACAATAATGTTATTGTTTACTTGATCATCTCCTCCCCCACTCTAAATATTCCCTCAAACCAAAATAAGCCAGCGCCCACCACTCTTGGATTTTCACACCGAGAATACCAAGGTAATCTTGTGTTTGTGTCCGGTCTGTTCGAGGATCGAGTTTCAACTCGTTACTGTTTGAGGGAGATTGTTTTGCTTGTTGCGTTCATGCTGTTTGACGCGTTGGTGAATGATCGAGGGATATACTTGAAGAAGGGTTCTTCAAAGGTAAAGTATCTCATTCTATGTGTTTAATTCAAAGCATGCTATAATTTATGATTTAATGCATAATCTATTTAGTATGACTGTATATGTATGAGATCTTTCATAATGGAGTTTGGACGATCCTCTTCCACTCATAGGTCCTCTATAATTAGAGTTCCTTCAATTGGTATCAGAGCAAGGTTGTTCTAATTTCCAAATTCCATTGTTGTATTGAATTTCGTTTACAGTGTTTTGTGGATGTTGTTGATAGATGTTTTCGGGATAATTGTCTCTATTTTAAGCTTTCTTTACTTTTATAGAAGTTAATTTGTAAGGGCCCCTGTGTTTTTGGGCATATAATCTTGCAATCGAGTCTGTATTCGTTTTTTGTTTTTGAGTCGTTCATGTTGAAGCTTCAGACGCAAGGAGTTTCTGTTCGCTTGGAGGGAGAAGACGAATCGATGGCTGCGTCGTATAGCTCAAGCTAGATGCTCGTTTAGATTTGGCTATGTGATCGTGTAGTATTTGCTAATGCTACGCGATCAAGTAAAGATTTTACTCGCTACATGATCGCGTAGACGCTCGGGGTAAACAATCAAGGAATATATGATACTCGCCGCAAGGCATGCGCGTTAAATGATCGTGTAGGCTATCATGCTCATCGTATAGTCAGTAGCTACACGATCACTTGGTATCAATACTCGACGCTTGCTACTCGATTATGTAGACTATCATGCTCATCGCATAGTCATTAGCTACACGATCACATAGCATGTGTTACTCAAAGTGCGCTGCACGATCGTGTGGACTTTCATGCTCATCACATAGTCCTTAGCCATGCAATCATCACTACATGATCGTTGATACTCGATGTGTGTTACTCGACGATCAGAAGGATTTGCTACACGATCAAGTGACGAGGCTTTAAGCGGACGGTTCAAGACTCGGTTCACCTGTTCGAACTGGTTGACTTGATTCTTTTGTAATAGTTTAGCTTTTAATTCTGGTTTTGAGGCATATTATTCCGGTCCATCAACTTTTATTGAATATGCATGTGATGTATGTTTATAGTTTTAAAACCCACCATAGGTTATGCATTTTATTCATGCATCATTTTTATATTATAAGTGTTATAATATAGTAGTTTGCATAACTAAATTACATTAAAACATGCTCATATCATATAATATAAGAGTTATAATATGCAGGCATTAAAGCATATCCATGCATCATCTTTGTTATAAATGTTATAATATAAGGATGTATGTTAGCATGTATACTTAGTTCATTACTTGTTATATAAAAGTTATATATTAGTAATGAATGAATATTTCATGAAGTTATAGTTATAACAAAGGTGAATTAGAATCCTACCTGGAAAGGTGAATTAGATAGATTTGTTACATGCATACAATTTGATGATAGTCTGTTAAAGTATTTAATAAGACTTGAATCAAATTGTTTAATCATCAGAAGTAAGTGTTGGTTTTTAGCAAATCAAACAACTATTTAATTAAAATCAGTAGTCGGATTTTCTAAGTTAATGAATCCCTAGGTAGAACATTCAGTGGGAGGTAATTGGGGTATATGATACTTCACTTTACCTCTACACGTTTCTCCCTAAAAAGTTCACACCGTGAGATTTATCCTCAGCTTCGAGGCACCCTGGGAGTGTCCCACTAAAGGATGGCATTTGGGTAGGTCAATACCAAGGTGAATTGAGAGAATGTTCATAGTAAGTGGAAGCGGGACGTGTGACAACATATCCCTCGGTCTCTTTCATTAGGTTGGATAAAGTTTTAGTATAATGCCTCGAGGCACCCTGGGAGTGTCCCCCTAAAGGATGGTTGTATTTGCACAACTCTTGTCCTAATCTGCTTTTTCCCTACGGTAGACACATTAGGGCGGGACTCTAGGGCCTAAAATGAGGGACTACACTTACACAAAATTGTTAAAGATGTGAACAAATTTTGGACCGAAAAATGGTGACTGTTAGATTCAGTAACAAGGAGTTGTTTCTGTCTAATGGTTAAGATTGTCTTATTCCAATGAAGGGGCACTTGATCACCCTACGGTGACTTTTGTCTTGCCTTACTAGAACATCATTGAAAAATATATGTCGCTTAGGGTACAATAGAACTATTTTGCTAAAACCTAATTGGTGTTAAAAGTGGTTCAATGTAAGTAGACTTATTAAGTTTGTTCTTTTTTTTTTCTAGCAACCTTTAATTATGGCTACCATTACTCTTTCACTTTTAGCCGCCGATAAACTGACTGGCGAGAATTATGCTAGTTGGAAGAATACCATTAACACGATCCTTATCATCGATGACTTAAGGTTCGTCCTTATGGAGGAGTGTCCTCCCATTCCACTTCCTAATGCCGCTTGAAATGTTCGAGGGGCGTAGGAGCGATAGACATGGGCAAACGACAATGTCCGTGTGTATATCTTGGCCAACCTTAACAACGTTTTGGCCAATAAGCATGAGCCCATGATCACTACATGCGAGATCATGGAGTCCCTGAGGAGGATGTTCGAACAACCGTCTGCACAACTTAGGCACAACGCTCGTAAGTATATCTTCAACTCCAAGATGAAGGAGGGAACATCTGTTTGTGAACATGTTCTGAACATGATGGTCCACTTCAACGTGGCGGAGATGAATGGTTGGAGCATCGATGAGGCCAACTAGGTTAGCATGATTCTAGAGTCGTTACGAGAAAGCTTCCTTCACTTCGCAAGCAACACTGTTCTGAACAGGGTTGATTACAACCTTACAACTCTACTGAATGAATTTCAGACTTTCCAATCTTTGCTGAAAAGCAAGGAAATGAAGGTTGGTAAGGCAAATGTTGCTTCATGATAAAAAAAAAAGTTCCACAGAGGTTTGACCTCTGGAACTAAGTTTGCACCTTCTTCTTTTAGCACCAGCAAGTGGAAGAAGAAGAAGGGTTGTAAGGGGAAGATGTCTACTAACCCACAACTTGCTGCTCTCGGGGTAGGCAACCAATGCGGGTTGACAAGGGAAAGTGTTTTCATTGCAACTAGGACAGTCACTGGAAGCAAAACTGCCCTCGTTATTTGGCTGAGAAGAAGAAAGCCAGACAAGGTAAATCATATTTACTAGTTTTGAAAACTTGTTTAGTGAAGAATGATGATTCTACCTGGATTATTGACTCTGGACCACTAACCATGTTTGTTCTTCATTTCAGGGAATTAGTTCCTGGCAGCAACATGGTGCTAGTGAGATGACGATGCAAGTTGGAGCCAGGCATGTTGTCTCCACTGTGGAAGTGGGTGGTCTCCGGTTGACTTTACAGAATAGGATTATCATTCTGAATGATGTTTATGTAGTTCCTGAGTTAAAGAGAGACTTTTTTTCTGTAAAGTCTTTGCTTGAATGTAACTATACACTTTATTTTTTGTTAATAAAGTGTTTATTATGAAAAGTGGTGTTGATATATGTTCAACTCAATTGGAAAATAATTTGTATGTGCTAAGGCCATTAGCAATAAATTTTCTCCATAACATAGAGATGTATAAAACTGTCATAACTCAAAACAAACGAATTAAAGTTTCTCCTAAAGAAAATGCTCAACTTTGGCACCTACGTTTAGGGCACATCAATCTCAATAGGATTGAGAGGTTGGTGAAGAATAGATTTCTAAGCGAGTTAGAAGAAAATTCTTTACCTGTGTGCGAGTTATGCCTTAAAGGCAAGATGGCTAAAAGACCTTTCACTGGAAAAGGTTATAGGGCCAAAGAGCCTCTAGAGTTAGTGCATTCAGACGTTTGTGGTCCGATGAATGTGTGAGCCAAGGGAGGCTATGAATACTCATCACTTTTATTGATGATTATTCAAGGTATGGGTACGTTTATTTAATGCAACATAAGTCTGAATCTTTTGAAAAGTTCAAAGAGTTCAAGACTAAAGTTGAAAATGCATTAAGTAAAATGATTAAATCGCTTTGATCTGATTGAGGTGGAGAGTTTTTGGATTCTGAGTTCTATAACTATATGATAGAAATGGAATAGTTTCCCAACTCTCAGCACCTGGTACACTTCCGCAGAATGGTGTATTAGAGAAGAAAAATAGAACCTCGTTGGACATGGTTCGGTCGATGATGAGTTACGCTTCCTTACCGGACTCGTGTTGGGGTTTTGTAGTAGAGACTGCAGCTTACATCTTGAACTGTGTTCCCTCCAAGAGTGTTGCCAGAACACCTTTGGAGTTGTGGAATGGGCGTAAAGCTATTTTACGTCATTCCTTATCTGAGGTTGTCTAACACATGTGCTTGAGGCTAATCCTAAGAAACTGGAACCACGTTTGAGGCTGTGCCTATTTGTAGGCTACCCCAATTGGACACGAAGAGGTTACTTTTATGATCCTAAGGAAAACAAAGTGTTTGTATCGACAAATGCTACTTTTCTTGAAGAGGATCATATAAGGGAGCACAAATCTAGAAGTAAAATCGTGTTGAATGAGCTTTCCAAAGAAACTACTGAATCTTCAACAAGAGTTGTTGAAGAGCCTACTACCTCAATAAGAGTTGTTGATGTAGGTTCATCTAGTATGTCAAATCCACCTTAAGTGTTGAGGGAACCTCGACATAGTGGGAGAGTTGCGAACCCACCTATTTACTATATGGGTTTAACTGAAATCCTGGCTATAGTAGCTGATGGCGTGGTTGAGAATCCCTTGTCTTATAAGAAAGCAATGGAGGATGTTGACAGTGATGAATGGGTCAAAGCCATGGATCTCAAAATAGAGTCTATGCACTTCAACTCAGTTTGGGATCTTGTAGATCAACTTGATGGAGTTAAACCTATAGGTTGTAAATGGATCTATAAGAGGAATGGGGTGCTGATGGGAAGGTGCAAACCTTCAAGGCTAGACTAGTGGCAAAGAGTTATACCCAAGTAGAGGGAGTTGACTATGAGAAGACCTTCTCGCTTGTTCTCATGCTGAAGTCTATTCGTATCCTCTTATCCATTACCTCATATTATGACTATGAGATATGGCAAATGGATGTCAAGACTACTTTTCTGAACGACAATCTTGAGGAGACCATTTATATGGTGCAACTCAAGGGATTCATAGCCCAAGGTCAAGAGAAAAAGGTTTGCCAGCTGTATTGGTCTATTTATGGACTGAAACAGGTATCTCGATCTTGGAACATAAGGTTTGATACTGCGATCAAATCTTATGGCTTTGATCAAAATGTTGATGAGCCTTGTGTCTACAAGAAAATCATCAATAGTTAAGTAGTTTTTCTAGTGTTATATATAGACGATATCTTACTCATTGGGAATGGTGTAGTCTTACTGACTTCAGTTAAGAATTGGCTAGTGACCCAATTCCAAATGAAATATTTGGGAAAGGCTCAGTTTGTTCTTGGGAGTAAGATATTTTGGGATCAAAAGAACAAAATGCTAGCATTGTCTCAAGCATCGTACATTTCCAAGATGTTGATCAAGTACTTGATGCAAACTCCAAGAGGGGCCTATTGCCTTTCAGGTACGGAGTTACATTGTCTAAGGAACAGTGTCCTAAGACACCTCAAGAGGTTGAGGATATGAGATGGGTGCCCTATGCATCTGTCGTGAGCAGTTTGATGTATGCGATATTATGTACTAGACTTGCATCTGCTATGCAGTAAGGATAGTCGATAGATATCAGTCTAATCCAGGATCTAGTCACTGGACAACCGTCAAGAACATCCTCAAGTATCTTTGAAAAACGAGGGACTACATGCTTGTGTATGGTTCTAAGGATTTGATTAGACCACCGGACAGACCACGGATGGACTAGGACAAGTGGGAGATCTTGTACTGGGCATTTGTGCCCTAGTTTATTATTTTGTATACTTGTAATTTGATTATCTTGTACATCCCACTAGCTTTAGGACAAGTAGAAGATTGTTGGAGTTGATGCTCTAAATCTCGTAGGGTTCTGTAGTTTGTAAACACTTGTATGAACAAACTTTTTTGTGATATATAATATATGATATTTTATTCACTTTAGTCTATAAAATATTTGATATTTTAGTTGCATTAACCACAAACCAATAAACTAAGATCCATGGTTATCGTAGTAACTTAAACATGTATGTGGAGACATACAAGTGGATTGTGTTTTAAGTGATAAGCTAAATGGTCTGTAGTATATGGATAACGAGGGATACCTTATCCTGGTGACTCTACGAGTATGACCCACTTTGTAGGTGTTACTGTTGGGATTAATGCCCTAAATCTCGTGGGATCTTGTAGTTTGTAAACATGTGTATGAACAAACATTTGTGATGTAATAATATGAGATATTTTCTTCACTATTGTCTATAAAATATGAGATATTTTAGTTGCATTAACCACAAACCAATAAATTAAGATCCCTGGTTATCGTTGTAACTTAAGCATGTATGTGGAGACATACAAGTGGATCATGAAGGAACTCTTATACAAGAGTACCTATGAGTGGAAGTGGATCTTTCCAATTCATTGTGATAAAATTTCCACATATACATTCATACATACAGATATGCTTTAAAACAACTAAATTACTGGCATGCTTTTAGATAAAAAACAAGAGAACGAGGAACTTACCAGTTGAATACTCTCTTTACTTGAAATCTCACTTTCTCCACGAACGAACTCCTCTTGCTCTCACTAAAACAATAAGCAATTGTCCAGTAACACCCCAATCGTCTACCACGAACGGCTTCGCATGAATAGTAGGAAAAAGGGACGACACCACCACTCAGAGCCCTTAGTATTCTCGGAGTGAGAATCCAAAGTGTGGGCTCTGTTCGGATTTGGTAGAGGTGAGGAGGAAAAGAGATCGTGTACAATGATCAAGCAAGTGGGAGAAGGAAACAATTATTGTATAGTCAAGATACTTGATCGTTTAGGCGAGGTACACGATCGTGTAGGAAAAGCTAGGCGATCGTCTATACGATCGTTTAGTAAAGCTCGGGCGCTAAGCGATCGTTTAGGTAAATGTAGGCGATCGTTTAGAGAAGCGCATGCGTGGGTAAACGGTTGTTTAGCAAACATGAGCTTATCATATATGCTCTCAATTACTAAGCGATGGATTGCAAAAACACTCAGTGAGCAATTATGTGTCTTCTTTGCAAAAGGAAAAAAAAAATCATTTTATTCTTCAGTTACGAAAACTGAATTGAACTTCCCACTAACGCATGGTTACGGAGAAAACTACGGGGAATTATCCCATAACTGGCCAATTAATAAAATAATAAATATAATCACATTATATTCATAACCTATAGTTTGATATCATAAATCAACCATAATGTTTTCTCCTCTACTTGATATAAATCATGTTTATATCCAATTTTCTCCAAATTAATGTATCTCATACATTTAGTCAATCATATCATATATAATTAACCAATTCAATTATAGCATATATAATCAAACTCCCTCTTGTCAATTGAACATTTTAAGCTGACCCAAAAACTGATTCTCAACTTGTATCCAAGTTACCAAGGGGACCTTATGGACCTATGGCTCAAAGCTCCAACGGTACGTGAATAGCTGACTAAACTCTTTAACCATGAGATCCACCATCCGTTAACTGCCAGGCATTCCACTAAAGACCGACAGCTGAACTCTTTTTACCACAGATATATTTCTGTGTCCATCGGATATAACTAATCATCAGTACGATAACCCTTCACAAATGCTCGTAAGTACAATTGGGCCAATTTACCATTTTTTCCCTATAGTTATATCTTACTCTTTAAGTACCATTGATCCCTCTAATGAACAATACAACATAGTCCTACTATGTATGGACACCTCTCGGGTCTTGAGAAGGTGTGTGACATCATATCGTTCAAGCCCCGGGATTAGTCCTTAAGGGAGTAATCTATCTACTTAACCCTGCTTTGGGGAATGAGTGAATTCCATCTTGTGTAGCTGAGTTTCCAGCTTTGAAATGAGACGAATCCCCAAAATGGTAGGTTTGAGTTGGCGACCTAGCCATTCGCACCAAATCAAAGGACTGCCCTCAATGGCAGGAGTTCCCAACTCACTCAGGATTGAGGTCATGTTACCTATGGTCATCCTAGTGAAGTGAAGTCTCTATCATGAACGACGTTATATAACGAGACGTTAACACTTCGTGGTCAGGTCTTATACAAACTCTTTGTATAGGACGCCTTCATTTGCATGTCCCCACACGAATGATCAGGATCAGAAAATTTGTGGCAAGTCCCAACACTTGTAACCATTCCATAAAGCGAGCCGAATCCGTAGCGTTACCAGGATAAGGTTTCCCTATTTTATCCATATACTACAGACCATTTTGGTTATCACTTAAGACATGATCCACTTATATGTCACCACATACATGCTTAAGTTACATATCACAACCAAGGATTTTAGTTTGTTGGTTTGTGGTAAAGCAAATAAAACATCAAATGTGCAAAGTCAAGAAGTGAAGTAATTATCATATATTATACATCAAAAGCATTCGTACAAACTGTTTACAAACTATAGGACACAAAACTTTAGGGCATCATCCCCAACAGATCATGCCTTATCCTGATGACACTACGGATACGAACCGCTTTGTAGATGTTACAAGTGTTGTAAAGTGCTGGTCTGATCTTGATCATTCATGTGGAGACATGCGAGCAGGGGTATCCTATACAAAGGAGTTTGTATAAGACCGGACCACAAAATGTTTAATCTTGTTTTATAACACCGTTCATGACAGAGACTTTCATTTCACTAGGATGACCATAGGTAACATGTCATTAATCCTGAGTGAGTTGGGAACTCCTGTCTACGATGGAGGTCCTTTGATTTGCATAGGTGGGAGTGGCTAGATTGCCGACTCAAACCTACCACTTTGGGGATTCGTCTGATTGGGGAGCTAGAAACTCAACTACACAAGACGGAATTTACTCATTCCTCGAAGTAGGGGTAAGTAGATAGATTGCTCGCTTGAGGGCTAATTCTGAGGCTTGAACGATGTGGCGCCACACACTTTCTCATGGCCCGAGAAATGTTCACTCATAGTAAGACTATGATGTATTGTTCATTAGAGGAGTCAGTGGTACTTAAGGAGTTAGATGTAACTACAGGGGCAAAATGGTAAATTGGCCCAGCTATACTTACGAGCGATTTGTGAAGGGTTATCATACCGTTTATTGGTTATATCCAATGGACACAGAAATATATCTGTAGTGAGAAGAGTGCAACCGTCAGTCTTTAGTGGAGCGCCCGACAGTTAATGGATGGCGAATATCGTGATTAAAGAGTTAGTCCATTATTCACGTACCTTTGGAGCTTCAAGGTACTGGTCCATAAGGTCCCCTTGGTAGCTCAATGGATTTAAGTCGAGAATCCATTTTTGGGTTAGTTTGAAGTGTTCAAATTAACAAGAGGGAATTTGATTATATATGATATAATTAAATTGGTTCAATAATATGTGATATAATTGATTTGATGTATCAGATACATTAATTGGAGAAATTGATATAAATATGATTTATATTAAATAAAGCAGAAAAGAACTATGGTTTAAATATTACATATGATGTGATATTAAAACTATCGGTTATAAATATAATATGATAAGTTAGTTATTATATTTATTTATAATAAAAAAAATGATAAGATAATTGTTTTAGTTGATTATTTCTTTTCTCTATTAACCGTGCAAGTGGGAGGTTATTTTTAGTTTTAATAACTGAAAAATAAAATGAAAAGTGTTTTCATTTTTTTAATAATCGAATCATTATTGCATACAATAGATCGAATGAAAGAAAGCTATATGATACCCCTTTCGAGAAACAAAAAGATCGAGCAAGAGTTTACTAGACGATTGCTCCTCGTTACTAGACGATCGAGTACCCACTATTTATACGATAGACTAGACCTTTCTCCCACTTACTCGAACGTTTAACTTGATCGTATACTTCTTCCTTCCCTCTACCAAATTCACACAGAGCCCACACCTCTTGGATTCTCACTCCAAGAATACCAAGGAAACCGAGTAGTAGTGTTGAGGGTTGCCGTTCAAGGATCAGACAGTTCGTGGTTACACTAAGTGTTCATTGCGTTCGTGATCGTTTAGACTTTGTTGGGATGCCTGATTAGTGTAGATCGAGGGAATACGTGAAGAAGAGTTCTTCAAAGATATGTCTCTCGATTCTCTTTGTATATAAGTGAAGAAAGCATGCTGTAATTTTCTCTAGATGCATAACTATGGTTGTTTGTTTGTAAATGTTTTATTCTTTCACAATGGGCTTGGAAAGATCTTGCTTCCGCTCACTAGTTCTCTTAAATAAGAGTTCCTTCAGTTATAAATGTTGTAAAGTGCTACAAATGATTTGATTCTGATCATTCATGTATTAGACATGTGAGCGAGGATATTCTATACAAAGGAGTTTGTATAAGAGGGGACCACGAAATGTTTAGTTTCGTTATATAATGCCGTTCATAATTGAGACTTTCATTTCACTAGGATGACCATAGGTAACATGACCTTAATCTTGAGTGAGTTGTGAACTCTTGCCTATGAGGGCGGTTCTTTGATTTGCATGGGTGAGAGTGACCAGATCGCCGACTCAACAAGTCTACCATTTTGGGGATTCCTTTGATTGGAGAGCTGGGAACTCAGCTACACAAAGGAATTCATTCATTCCCCGATGCAAGGTAAGTAGATAAATTGCTCCTTTAAGAGCTAATTCCGAGGCATGAACAATGTGGCGCCACACTCTCTCTTGGTCTGAGAGGGGTTTAGTCATAGTGAGACTATGATCTATTGTTCATTAGAGGCATCTGTGGGACTTAAGGAGTTAGATGTAACTACACGTGTAAAATGGTAATTTGGCCCAACTATACTTACAAGCTATTTGTAAAGGGTCATCGTACTGTTAATTGGTTATATCCAATAGACACAGAAATATATCTGTAGTGCAAAAAGTGCAGTTGTTGGTCTTTAGTGAAGTGTCTGATAGTTAACGGATGGTGGATAATGTGATTAAAGAGTTTAGTCAGTTATTCACGTACCATTGGAGCTTCAAGCTACAGGTCCATAAGATCCCCTTGGTAGCTCAATGAATGCAAGTTGAGAATCAGTTTTTGGGTTAATTTGAAATGTTCAAATTAATAAGAAGGAATTTGATTATATATGGTATTATTAAATTAATTAAATTATATATGATATAATTGATATGATGTATTTAATACATTATAGTTTGATTGGAGGAACTAATATTTGAATATGATTCAAATATAATTTCTATGAATTAGATTTATAGTTATTAAATCTAATATAAATATGATTTATATTAACTGCCATAAAATAAAGAAAAAGAACTATGGTTTATATATTGTATATGATGTAATATTAAAACTATAGATTATAAATATAATATGATAAGTTAGTTATTATATTTATTTATAATTTATTAATTATATGATAATTAAATCTTTTTCTCATTAACCACCCTTAGTGGGTAGTTGCACAGTTTTATGGAAATTATGGGATAAAATGAAATTGGATTTCAAAATCTCAAACAAGTGATATTATTAACTATCGAGTGACTATATGATAGCATCGAGTTTACTATACAATAGTGCTCTTATCTAAATGATCGAGTATCGAGTCTATGCGATAGACTTCATCTTCTACATGACAGTGTTATCGATTACTTGATCATCTTCTTCTCCACTCTAAATCTTCCCTCAAACCAAAATAAGTCAGAGCCCACCACTCTTGGATTCTCACATCGAGAATACCAAGGTAATCTTGTGGCTGTGTCTGGTCTGTTCGAGGATCGAGTTTCAACTCGTTGCTATTCGAGGGAGATCGTCTTGCTTGTTGCATTCGTGCTGTTCGACACGTTGGTGAACGATCAAGGGATATACTTAAAGAAGGGTTCTTCAAAGGTAAAGTCTTTGATCCTTTGAATTTAATTCAAAGAGTGATCTAATTTATGATTTAATGCATACTCTGTTTAGTATGACTGTAAATGTATGAGATATTTCACAATGGAGTTTAGACGATCCGCTTTCGCTCATAGGTCTTCTATAATTAGAGTTCCTTCATTATGGACTGAAAAAAGCATCTAGATATTGGAATATAATATTTGATACTGTGATTAAATCTTATGACTTTGATCAGAATGTTGATGAGCCTTGTGTTTACAAGAAAATCATCAACAACTCAATAACTTTCCTTATGTTGTATGTGGATGATATCCTACTCATTGGAAATGATGTAGGTTCTCTGACTGACGTTAAGAAATGGCTAGCTGCCCAATTTCAAATGAAAAATTTGGGAGAGGCACAGTTTGTTCTAGGAATCCAGATCATAAGAGATCGTAAGAACAAAAGGTTGGCCTTGTTTCAGGCATCGTATATTGATAAGATGCTTGTCAGATATTCGATGCACAATTCCAAGAAGGGTTTATTACCTTTCAGGCATGGAATTGTTTTGTCTAAGGAATAGTGTCCTAAGACTGCTCAAGAGGTTGAGGAAATGAGACAGATTTCCCATGCATCGGCTATTGGTAGCCCTATGTTTGCAATGTTATGTACTAGACCTAACATTTGCTATGTAGTAGGGATTGTCAGTCGATATCAGTCCAATCCAGGATTAGATCACTGGATGGCGGTCAAAACGATCCTCAAGTATCTTTGGAGAAAGAGGGACTATATGCTCGCGTCTGGAGATAAGGATTTGATTCTTATAGGACACATAGACTCTGACTTTCAGACTGATAGGGATTCTTGGAAACCCACATCAAGGTCAGTGTTCACTATGAATGGAGGAGCTATAGTATGGCGAAGCATCAAGCAAGGATGCATCGCGGACTCCATTATGGAAGCCGAATACGTAGTCGCTTGTGAAGCTGCTAAAGTGGCTATCTGGCTTAAGAAGTTCCTTACTGATTTGGAAGTTGTTCCAAATATGTCTTTGCCTATCACACTTTATTGTGATACAGTGGTGCTGTGGCAAATTCTAAGGAACCTAGGAGTCACCGAAGAGGCAATCACATAGAACAGAAATATCATTTGATCCGAGAGATTGTGCATCACGGTGATGTGATTGTCACGAAGATCGCGTCGGAGCACAACGTTGTTGATCTGTTTACAAAGGCTCTCACGGCTAAAGTGTTCGAGGGTCATCTAGAAAGTTTGGTCTATAGAATATGCAGCACATTGTCTAAGGCAAGTGGGAGATGTTACTGGGGTATAGTGTATGCCCTAGTTTATTGTATTTTGTACTTTATTTGTATTGTACATTAGTCTCCCTAGGCTTTAGGATAAGTGGAAGATTGTTGGGATTGGTGTCCTAAATCTTCTTGTAATCTCGTAGTTTGTGAACTCTCTATAAACATATTTTTATTAATAAAATAAGTGTTATTTTATAAGTATATACTCAATCCAATAAACTAAGATCCAAGGTTATTTTATGTAAATTTAAACAAGTATGTAGAGACATACATGTGGATCTTGTTTAAATAATAACCTAAATAGTATGTAGTAAATGGATAAGGTTGGGTACCTTATCCTGGTGATACTACGGATACGGCTCACTTTGAAGGTATTACAAATGTTGTAAAGTGCTACAAATGATATGATCCTGATCATTCATGTGGAGACATGTGAGCAGAGGTATCCTATACAAAGAGTTTGTATAAGATCGGACAATGAAATGATTAGCCTCTTTATATAACACCGTCGATAATAGAGACTTACATTTCACTAGGATGACCATAGGTGACATAGCCTGAAGCTTGAGTGAGTTGTGAACTTCTACTCATGAAGGAGGTCCTTTGATTTGTATGGGTGAGAGTAGCCAAATTGCCAACTCAACAAGCCTACCATTTTGGGGATTTGTCTGATTGGGGAGTTGGGAACTCAGCTACACAAGACAAAATTCACTCATTCTCCAATGCAAGGGTAAGTAGATAAATTGCTCCCTTAAGGGTTAATTTCAGGTCTTGAACATAGTAGCCACACTCTCTCTTGGCCAGAGAGGAGTCAGTTACAGTAGGACTATGAATTTTTGTTCATTAGAGGAATCAGTGGTACTTAAAGAGTTAGATGTAACTATAAGGGTAAAACGATAATTTGGCCTAGTTGTACTTACGAGCAATTTGTGAAAGAATCATCACACTGTTGATTGGTTATATCCAAAGACATAGAAATATATCTATAGTGCGAAGAGTGCAACTGTCGGTCTTTAGTGGAGTGCTCGACAGTTAACACATGGTGGATAATATAATTGAAGTGTTTAATTAATTATTCACGTACCATTGGAGCTTACAGCTACAAGTTCATAAGGTCCCATTGGTAGCTCAAAAGAATTATGTTGAGAATCAAATTTTGAATTAAAAGATTTATATGCATGCAAGTTTAATTAAAGTCTGTTAAAGAGTTTAATAAGACTTGAATTAAAGTTGTTTAATCATCAAAGACAAAAGTTGTTTTTGAGAAAATTAAACAAACACTTAAATAAAATCAGTAGCCAGATTTTCTAAGTTAATTAACCCTAGGTAGAACACTCAGTAGGAGGAAAATGTGATATATGATACTTCGTTTAACCTCTAGACGTTTCTCCCTAAAACTTCATACTGTGAGATCTACTCTCGGCCTCGAGGCACTATGGGTGTCTGATGCGTTATTTTATGGGGTGAAATGATGGAATGAAATGCGATGATGGGAATGTGTTGAGTAATAAGTTTTCTCGGCGAAATCCAAGTATAAATTCCACTGAGTTTCTTGGTAAGTCCAGGTCGAACTCAGGGACTAGGGAAAAACAGTATGCGGTGATAATCTCTAAGAAGACTTTGTGGTAACCAAATAATCAATAGTTGTTTGGGTTGTTGTTTGCAGTATAAAATGAATGTATGCGGCAAATTTGAGAAAAGTTTGATTATGTGGTAGATACACTGAGTATGCGGAGGAACGGATTGAGAAAGTCTTTAGCTAGCGTTTCCTGGGAATGCATCAAACTATGCGATCATGCTACACTCATGCGATAGCAAATCATTTTCCAATGCAAATGCGGTGCTTCTAGTTCTAGGACGCATGTGTTGAATGCAATAATGCCCATAGAGCTTATTCCTAAGTCTCTACTCTTTTCCTATGCAATGATGCAAAATGCACATAAAGACAAGGTGACCGCACACAATCATATCCTATCTCTAGGATGCATGCGATGCGTTAATAGAAAACATTGTTTATTCCTAAGCTCCTATCTCTTGATTATGCATTCTAATCTGACTCTCCCAAGCCTATATTCTAACCTAACTTTTCCAAGCCTAGATCCTATCCTTAGACTACCCTCCCGAGTATCTCTAATGGACGAATGATGCATACATAATACAAGATAATCGCATAGAGTGAAGATCCCTAGTTATGTTAGCTAAGTGCTTCTCAACCCATTCGACAGATTTAACTACTCATGCGTAATAAACAGAGAGTGAACAGATATAAAGAAGTAAATTCCATTTCTATAGATGAGTTTAAGTACAAAATGACAATGGAAGATAAGGATAAAGAGCCTGGTAGCAATCCCTTGCTTCCCAAGGCTTTTACATTGTCAACTCTATTCTGTTCAAAAGATATTCCTGCTTCTGCAAGAGCTGGCCCTCTCTTTGATCTTGACGCTTCCGACACTCTTCCAAGTTCACCAGAACGATCTCTTGGCACAATCTCGCTTCTCTCGCTTCCGCCTTAAAGTAAAAGAAAAACTAAGAACAAGGCTATTCTAACTATGAAGAAAATTATCTAAGTATCTGAACTTCTTTTTTGATGTTTGACTTCGGTATTTATAGAGTTTCGCAGTGAAAGGCGTATTCTCTTTTATGATTGCACTGATGGGATGGCTTTAGTTCTCTATCTGATGCACCGAATATTTGTCACCGAAAAGCTGAGCGTACTTACTATAGTAGATCGTTAGCGGCTTGTCAACTTAATTCGGACTTGACCGTCATTAGCTTTCTGTCCCATTGTGATTAATTATGCTTTTCACCCAGATATGTCCACCAAGTTGCGGTGGCTCTATGCGGCAATCCTTCTTGAGCAGATGTTTGCGAGCACAAATCACCGCAAAGCCTTGCGGTAACGCTGTGCTCGACCGTTGCCTTCTTGTGATCGCATTTTACGCTTTGTGTCATGCATATTGTGCACAAAAATACAAAAGTTAACTGTTTTTATACGATGAAAGCATGCGACTGCAATGTTACAAACTTAATGCTTTTTGGACGCAATCTTATATATTTTATCAATGCAAACCTGCATTGTTTAATTAACTTAGCAGTGTAATAACGTGCATTTCTGCCCATTATCAGTGTCCCTCTACGGGTGGCGTTTGGGTAGATCAATACCAAGGTGAATGGAGAGAGTGTTTATAGTAAATCAGAGTGGGACGTGTGACAACACATCCGTCAGTCTCTCTCATTAGGTTGGATAAAGTTTCATGCATCGCCTTGAGGCATTGTGGGTGTCCCCCTAAAGGATGATAGTTTTGAATGACGCTTTATTTGATCTTAGAAGTGGATAGGGCTGCTTTAGTCTCTTGTTCTAATCGGCTTTTCCTTAAGGTTAAATCATTAGGGCGGGACTCTAGAACCTAAATGAGGGGTTATGCTTACATAGAATTGTTAAGAATATTAACAAATTCTTGACCGAAAAGTGGTGACTATTAGCTACAGTTACAAGAAGTCGTTTCTGTCTAATAGTTGAGGATGTCTCATTTCAGTGAAGGGACACTTGATCACCCTACAGTGACTTTTGTCCTACCTCACTGAAGCATCATTGCAAAATAGATGCACTTAGGGTAAACTAGACTATTTTGCTAAAACTTGATTGTTTTTCTAAAAATGGTTTAATGCAAGTAGACTAAATTAAGTTTGTTCTTTTTTCAACAATTTAATATGGCTACCGCTACACTAAGTTTGCTTGCCGCTAATAAATCAACTGGCAAAAATTATGCTACTTGGAAAAACACCATAAATACGATTTTGATCATCGATGATCTATGTTTTGTCCTAATGGAAGAGTGTCCTCCCATTCCACCTCATACTGCTCCTCAAAATGTTCGGGAAGCATATGAGCGCTGAAAAAGGGAAAACGAGAAGGCCCGAGTGTATATCTTGGCAAACCTTAATGAAGTCTTGGCCAAGAAGCATGAGCCCATGCTCATCGCTCGTGAAATCATGGAGTCACTGCGGGGAATGTTTGGATAACCGTCTGCACAGCTCAGGCACGACACTCTCAAGTACATCTTCAATGTCTGTATGCAAGATAGGGCATCTATTCGAGAACATGTTCTCCAAAAGAAGGATCATTGTCAATCTCAAAAATTTGATTTTCAATATCCAAATCTAAGGAATAACTGCTACTATTACTATACCTAACTAAAGAAGTGTCATCAGATACGGAATTCCAAATGCCGACTAAATCATCAACAATATTGTAACTAATTTTTCTATGGACTTCTGGAAATCAACATGATGATCCACTTCAAAGTGGTGGAGATGAACGGGTCAAGCATCGATGAAGCCAACAAGGTTAACATTATACTGGAATCTTTTCCAGAAAGTTTCCTACACTTCCGTAGCAATGCTATTCTGAACAGAATTGACTACAACCTAACTACCCTACTCAATGAGCTACAAACTTTCCAATCTTTGTTGAAAAGCAAGGAAAAGAAGGGTGAAGCAAATGTTGCTTCATCACCTAAAAAGTTCCATAAAGGTTCTGTTAGGGTTGATGCCCTAAAGTCTCGTGTTCTGTAGTTTGTAAACAGTTTGTACGAACGCTTGTGTTGTTAATATATGATATTCACTTCACATCTTATATTTTTGCTCAATTACTTATTTTATTTGCTTTATGACAAATCAATAAACATAAAATCCCTGGTTATCTCTATGTGACTCAAGCATGTATGTGGTGACATACAAGTGGATCATGTCTTGAGTGATAACCAAAATGGTCTGTAGTATATGGATATATGAGGGAAACTTTATCCTGGTAACGCTACGGATGCGGCCCACTTTATGGAATGGTCACAAGTGTTGTGACTTGTTACAGATGGTCTGATCCTGATCATTCGTGTTGGGGACATACGAGCGAGGGCGTCTTATACAAAGAGTTTATATAAGACCTGACCACGAAGTGTTAACGTCTCGTTATATAACACCGTTCATGACAGAGACTTCACTTCACTAGAATGACCATATGTAACATGACCTCAATCTTGAGTGAGTTGGGAACTTCTGCCATTGAGGGCGATCCTTTGATTTGTATGGGTATGAGTGGCCAGGTTGCCGATTCAAACCTACCATTTTTGGGATTCGTCTGATTTGGGAGCTGGGAACTCAGCTACACAAGATGGAATTCACTCTTTCCCCGAAGCAGGGGTAAGTAGATAGGTAGCTCTCTTAAGGGTTGATTCTAGGGCTTGAACGATATGGCGTCACATACCTTCTCTTGGCCCGAGAGGTGTTCACACATAGTTGGACTATGTAGTATTGTTCATTAGAGGAATCAGTGGTATTTAAGGAGTGAGATGTAACTACAGAGGCATAACGGTAATTTGGCCCAGCTGTACTTACGAGCATCTGTGAAGGGTCATCGTACTCATGATTGGTTATATCCGATGGACACATAAATATATCTGTGGTAAGAAGAGTTCAGCTGTTGGTCTTTAGTGGAATGCCTGACAGTTAACGGATGGTGGATCTCGTGGCTAAAGAGTTTAGTCAGCTATTCACGGATCGTTGGAGCTTCGAGCCACAGGTCCATTGGGTCCCCGAGTTAGCTTAGATAAATCGAGAACCAGTATTTGGGTTAATTTGAAATGTTCAAATTGACAAGAGGAAGTTTGATTATATATTATATAATTGGACTGGTTAATTATATATGATATAATTGGCTACATGTATGAGATACATTATTTTGGAGGAAATTAGATATAAATATGATTTATATCAAATAAAGGAGAAAAACTATAGTAGATATGTGATATCAAACTATAGGATAAAAATATGATATGATTATATTTATTAGTTAATTAGTTGATTAATTATATGATCATTAATCCATATTTCACTTTCGGACGTGGGTTAGTGGGGCAACGTCGGTTATTGTAACCAATGAGTTAAAATGAAAATTATTTTCATTTTTGAATCAATCAATCGATCGCCAAAAAGATTTCGCAAAAGAGCGTGCTAGTGTTTCAAAACGATCGCTTAAGAAAATCGAGAGGCTATACGATAGCTCCTCTTCACCTAAACGATCATCGACCTCGCGCCTAAACACGCACACTGTCGCCTACACAATCGCAAGCTTTTTTAAACGATCGTATAGTATGCCGATTTTACTAAATGATCGTATACCTTTTCTTAAAAGATCGTTTAGTAAATCCTACACGATTGTGTAGCTCATCCTAAATGATAAGCATTTGTGCTATGCGATAGTGTCTTTCTCCCTCCCACTTGCTTATCGCCTACACAATTCGTGTTTCCTCCTTTCTCTACCAAATTCACAAAAGATCACCCTTTGGGTTTTCACTCCGAGAATACCCAGGGCTCTTGGTGTCGTCCTTGTTGCGGTCTTGAGTTTGCAGTTGTTCATGTTGCTAATGTTGACATTTCCGCTGGGCATTGGTAGATCGCGTGGAGGTTTTCCGCTGCTGTGAGTGCCGAAGATTGAAGATTTTCTTCAACGGGTATGGTAATCTTTCCCTTGTTATTTTCTTGTTCAAAGCATGCCGATAATTAATATTTGTTTGCATAACTGTATATCTTGAACGTATAATATGCATTTCAGCCACGGTGAGATCAAAGCGATCCGAATGCGCTCATGGAACTCTTCGGTATGAGATCCTTCAGGTTCAACCTCAAGAACTAAGTCTGTATCTTCTTCCTCCGACACCAAAAAGTGGAAGAAGAAGAAGAAGGGTGGAAAGGAGAAGGCTGCTGCTAACCCAGGAGTTGTTGCTCCAAGGGGTAGATAATCAATAAAGGTTGACAAGGGAAAGTGTTTCCATTGCAACCAGGATGGACACTAGAAGACAAATTGCCCAAGATATTTGGCAGAAAAGAAGAAGGCTAAACAAGATTAATGTGATTTGCTTGTTTTGGAAACTTATTTAGTGGAGAATGATGATTCTGCCTAGATTATTGACTTTGGGGTCACTAACAATGTTTATTCTTTATTTCAGGGAATTAGTTCCTGACGACAAGTTGATGCTGGTTAAATGACGATGCTAGTTGGAACCGGGCTTGTCATCTCAGCTGTGGTAGTGAGAGGACTCCGATTATCTTTAGAGAACAAATTTCTCATTCTGAATGATGTATTTGTAGTTCTTGACTTAAAAAGGAACTTAGTTTCTGTAATGTGTCTTTTAGAACATTCTTACCAATTGAACTTTTCTTATAATAAAGTGTTTATTACTAAGAATGGTGTTGATATATGTTCTGTTAAATTGGAAAATAATTTGTATGTGCTAAGGCCGTTAGCAAAAAATGCTCTCCATAAAATAGAGATGTTTAAAATTGTCATAACTCAAAATAAACGACCTAGAATTTCTCCTAAGGAAAATGCCCAACTTTGGCACCTAAGACTTGACACATCAGTCTCAATAGGATCGAGAGGTTGGTGAAGAATAGACTTCTAAGTGAGTTAAAAGAAAATTCTTTACCTGTGTGTGAATCATGCCTTGAAGGCAAGATTATTGGGGTTGATGGCCTAAAGTCTCGTGTCTTGTAGTTTGTAAATAGTTTGTACGAATGTTTGTGTTGTATAATATATGATATTTACTTCACATCTTGATTTTGCTCAATTGTATGTTTTATTTGCTTTACCACAAACCAATAAACATAAAATCCCTGGTTATCTATATGTAACTTAAGCATGTATGTGGTGACATACAAGTGGATCATGTCTTGAGTGATAACCAAAATGGTCTGTAGTATATGGATATAGAAGGGAAACCTTATCTGGTAACACTACGGATGCGGCCCACTTTGTGGAATGGTCACAAGTGTTGTGACTTGTCACAAATGGTATGATCCTGATCATTCGTGTTGAGGACATGCGAGTGGGGGCATCCTAAACAAAGAGTTTGTATAAGACCTGACCAAGAAGTATTAATGTCTTGTTATATAACACCGTTCATGATAGAGACTCCATTTCACTAGGATGACCATAAGTAACATGACCTCAATTCTGAGTGAGTTGGGAACTCCTGCCATTGAGAGCGGTCCTTTTATTTGTATAGGTGCAAGTGGCCAGGTCGCTGATTCAAACCTACCATTTTGGGGATTTGTCTGATTTGGAAGCTGGGAACTCAGCTACACAAGATGAAATTCACTCCTTCCCCAAAGTAGGGGTAAGTAGATAGATAGCTCCCTTAAGAGCTGATTCCAAGGCTTGAACGATGTGGTGCCACACACCTTCTCTTGGCCCGAGAGGTGTTCACACATAGCTAGACTATGTTGTATTGTTCATTAGAGGAATCAGTGGTTCTTAAGAAGTGAGATGTAACTACAAGGGCAAAATGGTAAATTGGCTCAACTATACTTACGAGCATATGTGAAGGGTCATCATACTCATGATTGGTTATATCTGATGGACACAGAAATATATCTGTGGTAAGAAGAGTTCAACTATTGGTCTTTAGTGGAATGCCTGACAGTTAATAGATGGTGGATCTCATGGCTAAAGAGTTTAGTCAGCTATTCACGTATCGTTGGAGCTTTGAGCCACAGGTTCATTAGGTCCCCTGGGTAGCTTAGATGTTGAGAATCAGTGTTTGGGTTAGTTTGAAATGTTCAAATTGACAAGAGGGAGTTCGATTATATATGATATAATTGGACTAGTTAATTATATATGATATAATTGGCTAAATATATGAGATACATTATTTTGAAGGAAATTAGATATAAATATAATTTATCAAGTAAAGGAGAATTACTATAGTAGATATGTAATACTAAACTATAGGGTAAGAATATAATATGATTATATTCATTAATTATTAAATTGGTTAATTGTATGATAATTGGCCTAAAACTTTTCTCGGTCGTGCGTTAGTGGGAGAATACGATGTCGGTTATTGTAACCAAAGAATAAAATGAAAATTTGTTTCATTTTGCAAAAGTTCGAAAAATTTTGCATCGGTGTGGAAACGTAAACGATCGCATAGTTGAGAGCCTATACGATAGAGTTTTATCGTCTAAACGATCGCACACCTTGCACCTAAACGATCGCACGCCCGTCGCTAAACGATCGCTTAGCTTTCCTAAACGATCGCATCGCGTGCTGCGTTTACTAAACGATCGTCTACCTTTTATTAAACGATCGCTTAATAAAACCTACACGATTTTGTAGCTTCTTCTAAACGATAAGCACACAGTTATACGATAACTTTTTCTCTCCCACTTGCTTATCGTCTACATGGTTTTTTTCTTTTCTTCAGCCTCTACCAAATTCACCAAAGACCACACTTTTGATTCTCACTCCAAGAATACCAAGGACTCCGTTTTGTGGTGTCGTCCCCGCTGCTGTTCACCTGTTCGTGTTTCTGCCGTTCATGTGGACGATCATGCTGCTGCATTCGACTTATTTATTGGGTGATAGAGTGTGAGTGGAGGTTCTTCCGCTGTGTTTGAGTTCAAAGCTTGAAGAGGGTCTTCAACTGGTATGAGAACTCTTTCTTTTGTATTTTTCATTGTTTGAAGCATGCCTTTAATTAGTGTGAATTTGCATAACTGTCTGTTAGAATGTATATGTTGTATTTCAGTCACGATGAAATCGGAAAGATTCGAACGCGCTCATAAATGCTCTTCGTTAAGATTTCCTTCAAAGATGACTAAAAGGCCTTTTACTAGAAATGGTCCTAGGGTCATAGAACCTCTAGAGCTAGTGCATTCAGACCTTTGTGATCCGATGAATGTAAGAACTAGGGGAGATTATGAATATTCCATCACTTCACTGATGATTATTCAAGACATGGGTACGTTTATTTAATGTAACATAAGTCTAAGTCTTTTGAAAAGTTCAAAGGATTCAAGGTTGAAGTTGAAAATGCATTAAATAGAATGATCAAAACACTTCGATCTGATCGAGGTGGAGAGTTATGGATTTGACATTCCAGAACTATTTGATAGAACAGGAATTATATCCCAACTCTCAGTACCTAGTACACTTCAGCAATGGGTATCAGAAAGAAGAAATCGAACCCTGTTGGGCATGGTTTGGTCTATGATGAGTTACACTTCCTTACCTGACTTGTTTTGGGGTTATACAGTAGAGACTGCAACTTATATCCTTAACTGTGTTCCCTTTAAAAGTGTTACCAAAACACCTCTGGAGTTGTGGAATGGTCGGAAAGCTAGTTTACGTCATTTCAGAACCTGGGGTTGCCCAACACATGTACTTGAGGCCAATCCTAAGAAATTGGAACCACGTTCAAGGTTATGCCTATTTGTAGGCCTCAAGGGAACGAGAGATGATTATTTCTTTGATCCTAAAGAAAACAAAGTATTTGTATCGATAAATGCTACTTTTCTTGAGGAAGACCACATAAGGGAGCACAAACCCAGAAGAAAAATCATGTTGAATGAGATTTCCAAAGAAACTATTGAATCTTCAACATGAGTTGTTGAAGAGCCTAGTACCTCAACAAGAGTTGTTGAAGTAGGTTCATCGAGTAGGTCAAATCCACCTCAAGTGTTGAGGGAACCTCGACATAGTGAGAGTGTTGTGAACCCACCTATTCGCTATATGGGTCTAACTGAAATGCTAGCTATGATAGCTAATGGCGAGGTTAAGAATCTATTGTCTTACAAGAAAGTAATGGAGGATGTTGACAGAGATGAATGGATCAAAGTCATGGATCTCAAAATGGAGTCTATGTATTTCAATTCAGTTTGGGATCTTGTAGATCAACCTGATGGGGTTAAACCTATAGGTTGTAAATGGATCTACAAGAGGAAACAGGGTGCTGATGGGAAGGTGCAAACCTTCAAGGCTAGACTGGTGGCAAAGAGCTATACCTAGGTAGAGGGAGTCGACTATGAGGAGACTTTCTCGCCTGTTGCCATGCTGAAATCTATCTGGATCCTCCTATCCATTGCCTCATATTGTGACTATGAAATATGGAAAATGGATGTCAAGACTGCTTTTTTGAATGGAAATCTTGTGGAGATCATTTATATGGTGAAACCCTAGGGATTCATAATCCAAGATCAAGAGCAAAAGGTTTTCAAGCTTAATCGATCCATTTATGGACTGAAACAGGCATCTCGATCTTAGAACATAAGGTTTGATACTGCGAGCAAATCTTATGGCTTTGGTCAGAACGTTGATGAGCCTTGTGTCTACAAGAAGATCGGCAACAGTTCAATAGCAGTGTATAAATGATATCCTATTTATTGGAAATGATGTAAATTTATTGACTACAGGTAAGAACTAGCTAACGACCCAATTCCAAATGAAAGATTTGGAAGAGGCTCAGTTTGTTCTGGGTATTCAGATATTTTGAGATCGAAAGAACAAAGTACTAGCACCGTCTTAGGCATTGTATATTGATAAGATGCTTGTCAAATATTCGATGCAGAACTCCAAGAGGGGCTTATTGCCTTTCAGGCATGGGGTTACATTGTCCAAGGAACAATGTCCTAAGACATTTCAAGAGGTTGAGGATATGAGACGGATCCCCTATGCATCTGCCGTAGGCAGTTTGATGTATGCGATGTTATATGCTAAACCTGACATCTACTATGCAGTTGTGATAGTCAGTAGATATCAATCTAATCCAAGATTAGATCACTGGACAACCATTAAGAAAATCCTCAAGTATTTATAGAGAACGAGAGACTACATGCTCGTGTATGGTTCTAAAGATTTGATCTTTACAGGATACACAGACTTTGATTTTTAGACTGATAGGGATTTTCGGAAATCCACATCAAGATCAATGTTCATTCTTAACGGAGGAGCAGTAGTATGGTGAAACACCAAGCAGGGGTGCATCACGGACTCCACCATAAAGGCTGAGTATGTAGCGGCTTGTGATGCTGCTAAGGAGGTCATTTGGCTCAGGAAATTCTTGACTGATCTGGAAGTTGTTCCAGACATGTCAAAGACCATCACACTTGATTGTGATAATAGTGGTGTTGTGGCTAATTCCCAAAAGCCTAAAAGTCATAAACGCGGAAAACACATAGAGCAGAAGTCTCACCTCATCCGAGAGATTGTGCATCGAGGGGACGTGATTGTCACGAAGATAGCTTCGGAGTATAATGTTGTCGATCCGTTTATGAAGGCCTTTACGACTACAGTATTTGAGGGTCACCTGTAGAGTATGAGCCTATGGGATAGACCACGGCTAGACTAGGGAAAGTGGGAAATATTATACTTGGTGTCTTATGTCCTAATTTATTGTTTTTTGTACTTTTAATTTTATTATATTGTACACCCCACTAGCTTTAGGACAAGTGGGCGATTATTGGGGTTGATGCCCTAAATCTCGTAGGGTTCTATAGTTTGTAAACTTTGTATGAACAAACTCTTATGTAATTAATAATATATGATAATTTATTCACTTTGTCTATAAAATATATGATATTTTAGTTGCATTAACCGCAAACCAATAAACTAACATCCAAGGTTATCTTTGTAACTTAAACATGTATGTGGAGACATACAGGTGGATCATGTTTAGGTGATAACCTAAATGGTCTGTAGTATATGGATAAGGCTGGGTACCTTATCCTTATGACACTACGAGTATGACCCGCTTTGTAGGTGTTACAATTGTTGTAAAGTGCTACAAATGATCTGATCCTGATCATTCATGTATTAGACACGCGAGCGGGGATATTCTATATAAAGGAGTTTGTATAAGAATGGATCACGAAATATTTAGTCTCATTATATAACGCCGTTCATAATAGAGACTTTCATTTCACCAGGATGACCATAGATAACATGACCTGAATCTTGAGTAATTTGTGAACTCCTGCCTATGAGGGCGGTCCTTTGATTTGTATGGGTGAGAGCGATTGCCGACTCAACATGTCTACCATTTTGGGGATTCGTCTGATTGGGGAGCTGGGAACACAACTATACAAGATGGAATTCAATTCTTCCCCGAAGCAGGGGTAAGTAAATAAATTGCTCCCTTAAGGGTTGATTCTGGGCCTTGAACAATGTGGCGCCACACCCTCTCCTGACCCAAGAGGGGTTTAGTCATAGTAGGACTATGATCTATTGTTCATTAAAGAGATCAATGGTACTTAAGGAGTTAGATGTAACTATAGGGGCAAAATAGTAATTTGGCCTAGTTGTACTTACGAGCAATTTGTGAAGAGTCATCGTACTGTTGATTGGTTATATCCAATGGACACAGAAATATATTTGTAGTGCGAAGATTGTATTTGTAGATCTTTAGTGGAGTGCCCAACAATTAACAAATGGTGGATAATGTAATTAAAGAGTTTAATTAATAATTCATGTACCGTTGGAGTTTCAAGCTACAGGTCCATAAGGTGCCATTGGTAGCTCAAAAGGATTTAGTTGAGAATCAATTTTTTGGTTAATTTGAATTGTTCAAATTAATAAGAGAAATTTAATTATATGTGATATAATTAAATTATTTCAATTATATATGATATAATTGTCATAATGTATTTGATACATTATAGTTTATGGGAGGAAATAAATATTTGAATGAGATTCAAATATATTTTCTATGAATGTGACTCATAGTTGTTAAATTTAATATAAATATGATTTATATTAAATGCCACAAAATAGAGAAAAAAAACGATAGTTTATATTGTATATGATACAATATTAAAACTATAGGTTATATGTTATATTTGATATAACATATAGTTTAATATAGATATAATATGATAAGTTAGTTATCATATTTATTTATATTATTTTATTAATTTTGAATAATAAATTCCTTCTTTTCTCTCCAACTACCTGTGAGTGGTTATTGATTTTTGTGGCAAGAGGAATAAAAGAAAATTGTTTTCTTCTTCTTCCTCAACAATTGTCACTTTGCTGAACGATTGAGTTTATTGAAAAGTTCTGTGTGTTTCAATCTTCTTCTTCCTCTACATTCAAACTATCCCTCATAACCAAAATAGTCAGAGCCTACCACTCATGGGTTCTCACTCCGAGAATACCAAAGGCTCGTTGTGGTAGTGTCCTCTCTGTTTGGTTCGAGAAGTTTTTGAAGAAGGTCTTCAAGAGTTGCTATTTTAGTTCAAGACTCATGATTGTTTGAGGGATGCAAGGATAATGTATCTTGAACCCCTTTTTCTTGTATCAAGCATGCTGTAGTTTATTTTGAATGTATATCTTGTATGTTTGCTGTAAATTTAATTTTCAATAATTAATGAAATTTGGACGATCTGCTTCCGCTCAAGGATCTCCTTCAATACGAGTCCCTTTAGAGACATATGAGCGGGGATATTTTATACAAAATAGTTTGTATAAGACCAGACCATAAAATGTTTAGTCTCATTATATAACGCCGTTCATAATAGAGACTTACAATTCACGAGGATGACCATAGGTAACATGACCTGAATCCTGAGTGAGTTGTGAACTCTTGCCTGTGAAGGCGGTCCTTTGATTTGTATGAGTGAGAGTGGCCAGATTGCCGACTCAACAAGCCTACTATTTTGGGGACTCGTCTGATTGGGGAGCTGGGAACATAGCTACACAAGAAGAAATTTACTCCTTCCCCAATTTTGGGGTAAGTAGATAAATTGCTCTCCTAAGAGCTAATTTCAGGGCTTAAACAATATGGCGCCATATTCTCTCCTTGCCTGAGAAGTGTTTGGTCATAGTTGAACTATGATTTATTGTTCATTAGAGGATCGGTGATACTTAAAGAGTTAGATGTAACTATAGGGATAAAATGATAATTTTGACCTAGCTGTACTTATGAGCAATTTGTGAAGGGTCATCGTACTGTTGACTGGTTATATCCAATTGATACAAAAATATATCTGTAGTGCGAAGAGTGCACCTGTTGGTATTTAGTAGAGTGTCCGATAGTTAACGGATGGTGAATAATTTAATTAAAGAGTTTAATTAATTATTTACGTATTATTGGAGCTTCAAGCTATAGGTCCATGAGGTCCCCTCTGTAGCTCAAAGTGAACTTGTGAGAATCAGTTTTTGGATTAATTTGAATTATTCAAATTAATTGAGGTAATTAATTATATATGATATAATTAATTTAATTTAATTTTAATTATATATGATATAATTACTATAATGTATTTGGTACATTATAATATATAAAGTATATCTGAGAAGAAATAAATATTTGAATATGATTAAGATATTAATTATATGAATTATATTCATATAATTAAATTTAGTATAAATGAATTTTATATTAAACTCCATTGGTAAGAGAGCATCGAAACTATAGGCTATATTATATTTGATACTATATAAAAACTATAGATTATATGTTATATTTGATATAACATATAGTTTTAATATATATTATATGATAAAGTAGTTATCATATATATATATATATAATGTTTTATTAAATAAATAAATAAATTTATTTTAATTTATTAAAACTATTTTTGGGAGCCTTTTTTTGCTCTCTTAGACATGTGAGTAGCTGGTTATTCCTATTATGTTCAGTGTGTGAAAACAGAAAAATGTACAAAGATTTTTTCTCTCTACACATAGAAACGTTTTGGAAAAAATACCATCATCTTCCTCCTCTTTTCCCCATAAAACTCCCTCAACCAAAATAATCAGACCCCACAAACTCCTGGATTCTCATCCGGAGTATACAGAGGAAATTTCGTGGTGTTGTTCGTTTGTTCGAGGGAATCAATTGAAGAATTGTTCTTCAAAGGTAAGGGTTTTCTTGAACCCTAATTTTATTTTTATGTTTTTTCAAGCATGTTGTAATTCTGAATTAAATGCATAATTTTTTTGTTCTTCATTATAAAATTCTGTGTTATGTGAATTTTGAAAATTTGGGACAATCCGCTTCTGCTTAAGGACCTTTAATAGGATTCCTTCATGCAGGTCACTCCACTAAAGACTCATAGTTGCACTATTTGCACTGTAGATATATTTCTGTGTTCACGGATATAACCAATCAATAGTAAGTCGTACCTTCACGAATTGCTCGTAATTACAGCTAGGTCAAATTATCGTTTTACCACTGTACTTACATCTAACTTCTTAAGACCCACTGATCCAATGAACAACCTGTTTATGGTCTTACCATAAACAAAACTCTCTCGGGCTATTGAGAAGGAGAGGCCCTATTGTTCAAACCCGAAGTCAACACTTAAGGAAACAATTCGTTTACTTACCCTAAAGATAAGAAGGAGTGAATTCCATATTGTGTAGCTATGTTTCATGCTCCCTACCTGCAAAAATTCCTAAAATGGTAGGCATATTGAGTCGATGAATCTTGCCACTCTCATCCATACAGATCAAAGGACTACCCTCATAGACAGGAGTTCATAACTCACTTAGGATTAAGGTCGAGTCACCTATGGTCATCCTATGAAATGTTAATCTCTTCAGTCAATGGTGTTATTAAGAGAGATTAATCATTTCGCGGTTCGGTCTTATTCAAACTCTTTGTATAGGATACCTCCACTCGCATATCTCCACACGAACGATTAGGATCAAATTGTTTGTAACACTTTACAGCTCTTGTAACAATTATAAAGTGGACCGTATCCGTAGTGTCACTAGGATAAGGCACCCAACACCTTTTTTTATATACTATAGACCATTTAGGTTATTACTTAAACATCCACATGTATGTCAATCACATACATGTTTAAGTTACATAGAATAACCTTGAATTTTTCTTTGAAGGATAATTGCATATATAAAATAATCAACAATTATTTCAAATAACATATTAACTATGAGGTTTTAGGACATACATCTCAATAATCTATATACTATAGACATTTTAGGTTATTACTTGAACATGATCCACCTGTATGTTAACCACATACTGTTCAAGTTACATTTAATAATCTTGGAACTTAGTTTATTGGATTTGAGTTATGCAAGTCTAAGTTCAAAATAAATAACACTTTATTTATTAAATAAACAATTTGTTTATAAAGCACAAACCACGAGTTTAGGACATAAACCTCAACAGTATTAACTAAAACCTTGAATTAGTAATCATATCAATTTAAGCCTTGAGATTTCGTAAGCATATTAATTTACACCCTTCTTGTGTGTGATTTCATTAGAAGAATATCATGCCAAACTTATAATCGTTTTAATTAAACTCTTAAATTGTCGTGAGTGAATCAATTTAGTTTATTTAGTAAGATTACCTTACAAGTCTTTCAAACATCAAATCTTACACAAATGTAATTTTGTTAAATGTCAAAATAATAAAATGAACTATTAAAATTGACGCATAAATTGAATCTTCCGACTTTTGATCCATATATATATATATATATCCAAATGTCTAAAAGAGACATCGTGAAGAAAATAAAAAGGGTAGAAATGTAAACAAGCCAGCAAAATATAACTTTCTTTCTTCAACTACCGTCACTCTGCAAAAAAAAAAAAAAAAGAAAAAAAGAAAAGAAAAAGAACCGCCTCCAATTTGAAATTTATTTAATTTTAATTTATGTATTTTCAATTATTCAATTTTAGTTATTATACTTTAAAAATCTAGCCCCTACGGTTAGTTTATTTAATTGATTTTCTTAAAATAATTGTTGTCTATGAGTGTTTTTACATAAGTTTTGAAAATATATTCAAATATTTGCATTTCTTAGCATAAAAGTTCTTATTATTATTTAACTAATTTCAGTAAAAATTAACTTTTTGAAAAACTAAATTTAAGATTTGTTAAAAGTATAAATATGAAAATTAGACAATTAAATGTACAAGGATTAAAATTGAACAAATTTCAAATGATATATTAACCTAAAACAAAATTACTTACCTCATGTTCAAAAATTAAACATGTATCAATCATTCAAAATAAATTTGGTAGCATAAAATTGATTTTGAAGGATGAAGCGTATGATTCGAAGTAATGGTCTCAAACATAACAAAGTGATTTAACGGCTTCAAAATCACTTAGAAACGTATCTTTATAGGTAGTTAATTTGCGTGTATATATATATATATATATATATATATATGATAGAGAAAGAGAATGGATGATATTAATCATGCTTTGAGAGTCTCCATAACAGAAAACTGAGTTGGCTGAGGTTGTTGTTCTTCTTCTGAGGCAGCAGAGCCCCTAAAGAGCAAAATTGCAAGGCTTCCAACACAAAAATAGATGAAGCACCCAAAACAATGTGTCACAAATGATCCAAAATCTGTCCCCACTATGCATTGCCATCCTCCCCCATATATCTTGTCAAATTCCTGCCCATTTTTCAATCCAAACACGTTCTTAGAAAACTAATTAATAATATTCTGTAAATTATGAATAATAGAAAAGATTCATTACGATGGTAGCAATTTTAATTACAAAATAATAAACACGACCTTAGTGGAATAATTTACCAAAATTTAATCTTACACCCATATTTTAATGGGTAGAATACTAAAGCACCGTTTTGTTTTTTGTTTTTTATTTTTAAAGATTAAGTATAGTTTCTCTCAATTTCTTAAAATGATTTGCATCTTTCTTAGTATAAGAGTAGCATTTGTAGCCAAATTTTAAAAATACAAACAAAAATATGTTTCTTTTTCTTTTTCTTTTTCTTTTCTTTTCTTTTTTTTTTTTTTTTTTTTTTTTTTAATATTTGATCTTCTATCTCTATAATTCCGTACTTTTAAAAAACCAAATGAATCATTTTTTTTTCTTTTTGATAATTTATGGGAGGGAGAATTAAAAAGAAAATAAAAGAATTATAAAACTTCCACATAAATTTTTCCCCTTTTGTGAGATTTATTATACTTCATAAGTTTATATTTATTTTTAACTAAAATATAATTTTGGTTCATACTTTTAATAAATCTTAAATTTAAATTTTTAAAGTTATTTTTCAATCGAAATTGGACAAATAATAACAATACTTTTCATATAACAAAAGACATTGTGTACACATTTTCACAATTTATAAATCGGAGTATAATACTTAGGTGTATTCGACTCTCATCATAGATACAAACTTTTTTAAATATATTTGATATATGCAAATTATGATTGGACAATTAATTGTGATGTTAAAAAAAATGTGTCCGTGTAGTCTACAAGGATACACCAAATATTTTTCTTAAGAGAAGGGTAACAGGGGCTAATTTTTTTTAAAAAAAATCCAATAATTAATTACCTTGAAAGGCTAATATAAAGATTTATTGAAAATATAGAGACAAAAATTAGACATTTAAAAAATAGAAGATGAAAATGATATTTTAACTTAGAATAAAATTTACCTTTTTAATGAAACGGGCGATGTCAGTGGCTTCAGTGACATCGAAACTGTCAAGTGCCTTAGCCGCAAGGTTCAGAGCGTCTTGCTGCATGGCTTGCAACATATCCGTCTCTCCGATGATTGCTTTCCCTTCTAACATCGCTAAAAATTAAATATACTCTCACAACACACGGCGGAGCTGACGGCGGCTGTCGGGGGAGGATTAGAAGGGAGCACAGATTTAGTTATTATATATAGAGCCTTTAGGATAAACTTCGGCTGGTGTTTCTGCCTCACCCACGTCCATATCCTTCTCTATGTGGTCACTAACGGATCTTCGCAGAATCATGCCAAATACGTCCTGTCTTATTAAGTCAATGTTAAATCCAAAAACTTAATCCAAAGAATATTCGGATAAGCTTTAAAATTTTCCATATGATTTCTATGCTTTTATATATGTATATAATGTATCGTGTGTTTAGATCAATACAAAACATTAACATAGATGTGTTTATTGAACAACTTTAGCTTAAATAGTATGGTGTGGTAAATATATGTTATCTAATATGGTGTCAAAATTCATAAAACCAAAATGAGCATTTGGTCCAATAAAAAGAAATTGGGATTCGATTCTCGTGAACCCAAAAGAGACACCATCTTGAAGGGATATGTTGAGGATCTCGCATTGCAAAAATCAAGGGTATCTCACGCTCTATGCAATATAGACGGACTATTCTTCTCATTGTCATTTGGTTTTGAGATGGAACTCCATGTTATCTAACTAAATAATAGACCAATTGTAGGACAAAAATATGTGTCCAATAATATATGATATGCATAATCAAATTGATATATTTTCATATTAAAATATCATTCATATTTTAGGACTTATTCAATTTTAGTTTTTCTATTTTCTCAATTTTAATCTATATATTTTCAATAAAACTTAAATTTAGTATTTGCTGCTAGTTTGTTGTTGTTTTTAGAAGTAAGTTCAAGAATAATGTATTTTTTAAAAGTAATAACAAAAATAGGGTATATTGGAAAGAAATTACAAAAAGTAAGGTGGAGAGAGAAAGTATTGACAAAAATAGGGTAGCAAAATCGTGTACACGGTACACGATTTTCGAGTTTCATATTTTTATTTTTTTTATTGCTTTTTGATTTAAGTGGATACAAAGGGAACAAATCTATTTGAATTTTACAGTAAAACAAATCTATGTGAAAAAAATCTACGGTAAAATAAATTTATTTGAAAAAAATAGATTTAGTTGGAAATTTGATTCAATTTTTATTTTATTGTAGGTTTTTAAAAATTTGAATTTCACAGTAAAAAATACTCCAAAAATACAAAAAAAAAACACTAAAAAATAATAGAAGACAAAAGTTGGAGAAAATATGAAAAAAAATATATATTTAACCTTAATTCGTGGTTAGAAATTTGATTTAATTTTTATTTTACCGTAGGCCTTTAAGAATTTGAATTTCACAGTAAAAATTCTCTGAAAATGCAAAAAAAAAAAAAAAAAAAAAAACACTTAAAAAATAAAAGAAGAAGACAGAAGTTGGGAGAAAAATTATTTTTTCGTGGTTGGTCTTAAATCGTGGACGGGATACATGATTTATGTGCTGACTCAAAACTCGTGGACCCCGTACACGATTTCACAACCCTATTTTTGTCCATAGTTTCAAACAAACCCTATTTTTATCAATAAATATTAAAATAACATTATTTTTTTAAAAAAAATCTTGTTTTTATCAAAATTTCTTTGCAGTACCAAAAATATTTGAGCTAATTTGATATGTTACATTAGTATTATATTAATTGGAGATTCTTTAAGTATAATAGTTCAAATTTTAGGGAAACAGAGAGTATCTAACATGTAACAAAATAGAGAGATTAAATAGACCTAAAATCTCCACAAAAAATCCGTTCGATCATAAGTCCACGTGACAGACAACCCGAGTAATTATTAGATGAGAAATAGGGTAGCCAATTCGTAAAAAAAAGTCATCTCACATAAGGGTGGCATGTTGGTTATACCAACGAGCTTTGATGCTTAAAATCAATGCAATGACTAAAGTGGAACAACATACTTGTATATAGATTAGCTTTTACTATTTATAGAGTTTTCACCACCCTTCTTTTAAACATAGATTCAATTAGTGATAGCTAGATTGCTCAACTTGGTTAAGACCCAGCATCCGATGGCTTCTCGAGCTCTTTTTATCACCTTAATATACCTTTTCGATCAAAGGTGGCTAACGGATCAAAGTCACTTGGTTGTCCCACTCTTTTTGGTTCATTAGATTAATTTTTTTTTTTTCATTTACAAAGAATTATTTAATCTTACTAGATTCGATATCATTATCAAAAGATGTTGATATGATAATCAATTAACGAAAGTAGTACGTATTTATCTGACTTATAATGACCTTATATTCGTTTAAAGAGGTGATCATTTTTTGGCCATAGAATTGGAGCTAAAAAGCTCGCCCACTAGTGTTTTGATAGGGGTACTAATGGACAAGAAAAAGGTGGCATAATGTGCTTTGCGTTCAATTTCTGGTCCATGTTTAAACTCCCACAGACATGGATTTCTAATGTGGTCCTTCATTAAGATTCCGACAGGTGGCATCTGTCAGGTCTTGCCACATGTAAATAGGAAAAATATTTGTATTTATAATCATTTTAAGAACAAAACGTGTTTAAAAGTAGGTAGTAATATATTATAAAAGTAGTGTTTATCAATTAAATTTTCAAAAACAAAAAATTAAGGATCCATTTGATAATCTTTCGTTTTTTAAAATTAAGTCTGTTTTTTCTCAATTTCTTACAACAGTTTACATATTTGTCAAGTAAAATAGTTGAATTTTTAACTAAATTACAAAAATAAAAATAAATTTTTAAATGCGACTTTTTTAGTTTTTAAAACATAACTTGGTTTTTGTAAAAAAATGGGAAAAAGTAAATGATAAAACAAGAACTTTAGAGGTAAAATGAATGTTTATAGTCTTAACTTTCAAAAACTAAAAACAATAAATTTAATGGTGGAAGGAATGTTTATAAGTTTAATTTTAAAAAACTAAAAACCAAAAAGTTACTAATGAACCTAAAAATTCCAATATATTATGGAGCAAAATAATTAATTTGATTCAATCATACTCCAAGGATTATGGAAATTTGTGATTCTCATTCTATTTACTTTGTATTATGTGATTATGTATATACATATATAATGAAAAATAGTTTTCGACGTGGGAGATTCAGATTCTTAAATATGATGGATAGTTTTCTTCTCATTCTTTTATTTTGCTGGATCTTCTCATTATATTTTAATTCTCAACATTCATGTTCATTTTTATTCATAAAATTGTTTAATATTTATTATCATTTCACTTCTATATATGATTATACCAATTATTTTTTCCATACACATCAAAAGATTACTTAAAACTAAAGAATATTTAGTCTAATGTAATTATATTTCTCATTTCATTCAAATCAGATATAAGTTAAATAAGACCGTACGTGAGTTGAATAAGACTATTTATATTTTGGCTGATTGAAGTTGTCATAAAATTTTATTGGTTTGACTATTTTATTTTTCAGAATTTTTGTTTCTTTAGTTGTAGAATCAATTGTCATTAATTTGCAGTGGATTTGGCTTCTAAATTTCTTGTTCCTTTTTAAATAACTTCTTACACGTCTCGATTTAAAACTATAGGTTTCTTGAATTTCTTTTTGACATGTTATAATATAAGGGTGGAAATGTTGATTTTCTTTTCCAAACAGTAAATGTTTTCTACAAAAGGTAAAATAGCATATACAACTACCTATTAAAATATCATTTTGAATTTAAAAAAAATTGTAATTTGGATGTATGTACTTTAGAGTTTAATCAATATTAATCCATATACTTCTAATAAATCTTAAACTTAGTCTCTCAAAATTAATTTCTATTGAGATCTAATAATAGTAATATTAATAGTAATTTTTATGCAAGAAAATATAATATGTCAATATAGTTTCCAAATTAATAGTGAGATTGTAATAGAAAACGGTTTTTTAAAAAAAGAAAAATCCGCAAACTAATAAACTAGTATTGGGAATGTATTTAAGATATATTAAAAATAGAAAAACTAAAATTGAACAAATTTCAAAGTACAAAGACTAAAATGATATTTTAATTTTGTTCGCACGAGGTTTATAGAGAAACTCGCTTTGTAGAGTTGAACTTGTGTTTGTATTGATTTGATGCAATGTGATTCGATCTCTAATACTTGATCATCTGATTCTCTCTCGGTTGAATACATACATTCGATTTGAGGAAGCAGAGAGTGTGATGTTTTTGAAGTTGAAGTCTTGGAAGAATGCTTGTATCTTCAAAAGACTTTAGTCTTCAAGTGTAGTCAACTTTAAGAGTTAAGGAGTCTTCTGATTGTTTGGAGAATTCTCTCTAATCCCTCTAGAGTGTTAAATTGTTTAACCCCACAAATAAAGAGGACTCCTCTATTTATAGAGTTCTCATATGGACTACGTGGTCAGGGTTTGGTTGGTCCATCGATTTACCCTTTGGGCCAAACTAATTGAATTTACGCTTAATTTGGCATTTGGGCCAAGTTAAGCCTATTTTTGGGCTCAATTGGACTTTAGCCCAATTTATAATACCAAATTGGATCGAATTAATTTTAATAGTCGTGATGAAAACAAGTGACGTCATCAAGATTTGCCAATTTACGTCTTCAATTTTAATTTGAGACCCATGTCAACTTCTAATTAGTCCCAAATTCAATTATTGTATTATCGTTATTAATTTGGTAAATAACGTGAAGATTTATAATTGGTCTAAAATTTCTTCGTCAACAAACTTATTAACTAATAGATTACACACATTTATATATCACGCATATACACATATATACACGTATGTATTATCTTTGAACATTAACCTTTAATTTCAATTTGATAGTGTATTAAGACAATAATTTGGTACTGGTTCATTTTGTCAAGTAAATAGGGCCGACTCATTTGCAAGAATTAGTGGACCGCATTAGTTGTGTTTCCAAGGTATCTGGAAATGTTTTTTCTGCCCTATTATTTTTTCCCTCACTCATTTCCTTCCTTCGGAAATAGAGGCAAATTTCCTTTGGTTTCTTCTTCACAAAGAAATTACATTGATTTAGGTCTCGTTTGGTAATCATTTAGCTTTGAATTTTCGTTTTTGAATACTAAGTCTATTTCATCCACATTTTTTACAACGATGTGCATATTTCTTAAGAACAATAGTTGAATTCTTAGCCAAATTCCAAAAACAAAAACAACTTTTTGAAAGCTAATTTTTTAATTCTCAAAATTTGACTTGATTTTTTAAACCATTAGTGAAAAGTAAATAACAAAGGAAGAAATTTGGAGGTGGAAGTAGTGTCTATAGACTTAATTGTCAAAAAAAAAAAAAATTACCAAATGGAGCCTTAAATATTTAAGGTATCAAATTCACACTTCAATTTTTAGTTATCAATTCGAAATGCTGATTGGTGTGCCATAGAAACCCAATTCCTTGAAAGCAAAAATTGATGTGAACTTAGTGTTAAATCACAATTGTTATTTGCTATCTAAGATTTACATAACCTCTAATCTCAAACGTGTACTCATTGGAGAAAGGAATGAAATTGTTGATGTCAAATTTTGGCCAAGGAAAAATGCACTTGACCTCCACATGACAACAACCATAAATTTGTAATTTGAGGAAGAGAGAACCTGCAAAATAAAGAACAAAAGCTTTGATGCTTGAGTCAGTAAGAGAACTAAATAATAAAGAAGAAGTTAGAAGTTTAAGTTCTAGATTAAGATCTTAGATCCCAAATCCAGTTTAAGTTCAAGTTACCTCGTATCGAGTTATAATGATGTATTTATAAGAAGAATGAGATGGAGTTTACCTTTTTTCTTATGATAAGGATGAGATGGATCTTTCCTAATCTTAATAAGCTAGTTAGATATGATTAAATAAATCCACTCTGTCTTGTATTTATCTTCTCTTTTCCTGATTTTTGGCTTATCTTGTGAGCTCCAAATTCACTAACATCATTAGTCCCCACTCCCAAGTTAGAATTCATGGTTCAACTTTTTATTATTATTTAATATAAGTTGGACACTTGGAGCTGAACTTGGGAGTATTATTTTTTAAAGCACACAGTTTCATATAGAAGACAAAAGATTATGACAAAATGTTTATGTCAAACATATTTAGTTATAATGAATAATATGAGCTAAATTTAAACAAAATTGCTATTAGTTTTCAATGCAATATTAGAAAATTTCAAATTTCAAATAAAACTCATCCAGGATTCCATAATTTAATAGAAATCTTAAAGGTAGAAAAATGCTTTATTTTTCTTTCAGTCTAAGCCCCCAATATCTTGTATTCTTTCTTGATCTTGTTTGTTCAAGTCTCTAAAATTTGTCTTTTGATTGGTTTTTTACTATGAGTTGAAACTCTCCAATGTCTTTTACCATAAGAGACTTTTCCCATGTAGAGTTGTCGATCTTTTCTTTGGTTTATAACTATATGAATGTAAAATTCTCAATGTCTTTTACCACAAGACTTTTTCCTTGGGTTATATTGCAAACAAGTTCAACTGGTCTTGATTTCCATAATTTTAGAGCACTCTTGTTCCCATAGACCGTGCCAATTGTTGATGCCAAATTTTGACCAAGGAAAAATGCATTTGACCTCCACATGACAACAACGGTAAATTTATAATTTGAGGAAGAGAGAGCCTGCAAGACAAATAAAAAGGGATGTGATGCTTAAGTCAGTAAGAGAACTAAATAATAGAGAAGAAGTCAGAAGTTTAAGTTCTAGATTAAGATCTTAGATCCTAAATCCTGTTCAAGTTCAAGTTACCTCATATGGAGTTATAATAATGTATTTATAGGGAGAATGAGATAGAATTTACCATTTCTTCTTATGATAAGGATGAGATAGATCTTTCCCAATCTATATAAGTTAGGATTAGATATGATTAAATAAATCCATTTTATCTAGTATTTATCTTCCTTTATCTTTTCTTAATTTTTGAATTATCTTGTGAGGTCCAAATTCAACAACAACGGGAATCAAGAAAAAGTTTTTGCCTAGTATCTGAGAAGAAGATGAGAAAAAAAACTAGTACTCCGATCCGGAAAAGCAATAAGCATATGAAGAAGAAAAATGAATGATAGATGAGAAAAGAAGATGAAATGGTTGGGTAAAGAATTAATTCAGAACAAAAAATTAGATTCTAAAATTAATAAAACTAACAAAATGATAAACTTTTAAACGAATAGATAGTTACTCGAACTCACTTGCTTGACCGGATGTCAACAACGCATGAGTTTATGAAGAAAGTTTCTACTTCCACCACAACCATAATTTGGAAACTCCCATGCAAGCCTATAAAACCCTTTGGCAAATAAAAAACTTCCAATGTGAGACAACTAAAAAGTTCTTTTCCTTGATTTTTCCTATGGGCCAAAGCCCGAAGTCATTCCCAAAAATCCCTCACGAAGGATTAGTATTGCAATGTGTGTGTGTGTATATATATAGATATAGATATAGATATAGATATATCACATGTACTGGGAATTAACCCTGATATCATTATTTACTAAGGTATTATTAAATTTTTCATACCATTGTTTGGAAGCTTGCTTAAGACCATAAAGAGATTCTCTAAGTTTGTATACTTTGTTCTCTTGGTTAATAACTGTAAAGCCTTCAGGTTGTGTCATATATATTTTCTCTTCTAGATCATCATTAAGAAAAGTAGTTTATAAATCCATTTGGTGTATTTGAAGACCATGGATGGCAGCTAGGGCAATTAGCTCTAGTAGATTCTATTTTAGTCACCGGAGAATATGTATCAAAGTAGTAAATACCTTGTTTTTGTATATAACCCACTACTACTAATCTAGTCTTTCATATTTCAATTGAACCATCAAGTCTAATTTTCTTTTTCAAAATCTATTTACACCTGGTTTACTTCCTTTAGGGAAATCTACCAAGTCCCAAGTTTGTTTCGTGGCAAGAGTCTAATTCACTCTTAATAACTTCTTTCCATAAGTTAGTCTACATAACTTAAAGCCTCTTAGTAAGTTTTAGGATCCTTATTTCTATTAAATACATGCATGCAAATTTATTGTCTATAATCTCGCCTTTTAACTAAAAAGGTAGTTAAGAAACCAGGACCAAAATCTTTCTCAATTATATGTCTCTTCTTTTAGGTTCAAGTTCATGCATATTATCAAAAGTAGACGATGAAAGAGTAGATATCTTTTCAGTTTGAAAAGTACAAACCAACATTTTAACTACCCTAATCATGGGAAAGATATGTTCAAAGAATTAAGCATCTCTATATTCACAAATTGATTTCTCAGTCAAATTCATAAATCTATATGTAGCACTATTATGAGCATAACCAATAAAAACGCAATCAAAGGTTTTAGATCCAACCATAGGTTTCTTGAAGGTTGGATATGCTACTTTGGCCAAATACCCCCACACTCTCAAGGCTAGGCGAATAACCTTTCCATAGTTTGTATCATGTCTTATCCAACTTTTTGTGAGAAACCCTGTTAAGAATTAAACAGTCAAAAAACACAGTTTTCCCCACATTTTATCATATAACTCAAAACTTAAAAGCATAACATTCATCATTACTTTAAGTGTTCTATTTTTATATTCAACGATGCCATTTTTTTAGGATAATAAGGTGCGGTAACTTCATGTATAATACCAATTAGTTCACAATACTCTTTGAGAGATTTGTCACTATATTCACCACCATTTTCAGATCTTAATCTTTTAATATGTTTATCCAATTGATTTTCTACTTCTACTTTATATTTCACAAATATACTATCTGTTTCATCTTTTGATTTTAAAATATAATTTTTATGTATACAAACAAATCATTTAACTATGAGTAAGTGCTGATTTCAGCTCAACTCTTAGCATTGCTAGGTTCTCCTTGCATTGGCATTAGAGTTGGATATTTTATTCTTATTCTTGTTTTCTTTTGCTCGTTGATTCCGACCATTCACTTTCATTTTGGCTTGCCCGCACGGGTGTCATGTGAATCATCTAACTACGAGTGAATGTCATTCACAATCCAACTCTTATCAAGTTGGATTTTCTTGCACTAACATTGGAGTTGGCGTTCTTTTTTCAATTTTTTGTCTTCTTTTAATAAGGTTTTGAGTTGTAAATACTCTGATTTCATCAAATCAAACTTCTCCCGCCCCTAAATTTGGAGGTTAGCAAGGTTCTCATTGCTGGAAATCAAATGCCAGGTTGATGTAGATTTTTTTTTTTTTTTTTTAAAAAAAAAACGAGGTTTGATTCAAGACTTGCTAACATGAAGAGTTGAAACACATAACTTTAAGAAGATAGCAAAGTCTACGGTCAATGCAGTCCTAGTGATTCTATAAGGTAAGTCACTTAGTATCATCATAGTGGTTAAATTGGCGTGCATGCAAGCAAAAGGAATGGAAACTTAAATGCATACAAGCGAAAACCAAGAAGCAAGAGTTAAAGCATCGAAATGAAAGAGAATAGAGGTGAAATGCTACTCTTTGTTCATTGAATTTCAAATGCAAGGTATATAGGAACACAAAAGAAAAAGCAAAGATAAGATCCTAGATACACCCTCAAATTTTAACTAGGCGTATCTTCTATTTCTCTCTTTCTTTTCTCTTATCTTTTAATTCTCATAATTGACTACCTTATGAACCCATCACTAGATTTCTCTGAATCTGGGCTACGATGCACTGATTCTTCAGGGTCTTTTGTCGTAAGGATAGACTTTTGTGGAAAACTTTCTTCTTTCGACTTAACTTACCTCACCAGTTGTATTCTCACTAATCTTATCCCTAAAAAAGTTGTTGCCAAGGGTTCCGGCGACAACGTCCTTAGAATACCTCAAATGATATCATGTTGTTTCTTCCTTGTGGCTTCACTAGAACCCCCCCACATCATTGTCACTACCGTGCGTCGACTGCACGACCTCGTCACCCAGCTCAGAACTGTCATTAGAAATGTCCAATTTTTCCACGGGGATTCCCCGATTAGGCGGGGAATGAGGGAGGGAGTGGGGGAAAAAAACTCCCTGTGAGCTAAATGGGGACGGGGACAGGGAATGCATTCCCCATCCCCGCCCCTGGCCCCGACCTCACCCCGTTCCCCGTCCCCGCCTTGATTAGCTTTTACATATTTATTTATTATAGTTATTTAATGTTATGTTATTATTATTATTATATCAATATTACATTTAAATTTCAAATTTGATTATTTATTGGAAAAGATAATGAATATGTTTAAATTGAATGTTTAAATTAAGATTATATATGTGAATAATTTGATTTATGTTTATTTCTTTCTACTAAAAAAATTAATTAGCTTTTTTAGGCCAAAATTTGAGTAATTTATCTTTAATTTTAATTTTTCATATAAAACTAACCACAATAAACAATTTAGTGATAAAGTTAATTATTTAATTAAAATTTTCTCACATTAGTGATTTAAATTAATTGGTTTTTTACACACAAAAAAAGGTAACGGGGAAAACTTTCCCGCGGGGAACTTGATCCTCGCGAATTCCCTGCGAGGAATCCCTGCCCCGATCCCCGTGGGGAATTTCATGGGGATGGGGAATGAAATGGGGAGCGGGGACGGGGATGGGGAATGACATCCTCAGTCCCACCCCGCCCCGCGGACATCTCTAATTGTCGTATTTGAAAGGAGACTATGCGCTAGACAAAACTGATCATCTTTCTATGTGTATGTCTTTTTGAACTTAGGGTTTGTTGGTCTAATGCACTCTTCTCTGGCAACTCCGAGATGTCTCAACAGGAGCAGGCATGGGTGCGAAAATGAGGGAAAACAATGGCAAGAGGGCTTGGGTTAAGGAGCTCGTGGCAGTCCTCCAGGTTGGAGTTGGATTCAATCTCTACGATTGGAGGATGATGAGAAGAAGGGCTTAGCTGGAAATGGAAAAAGGTGGCTGCTAGAGCAAAGCTCAATGAGGTAGCAGGGAATGCGGAAGGATGAGGTGAAGGGAGCCGAAAACACTAAAGGTGTGACTGGAGATAAAAAAAAAGCGAGAAGATAAAGGTAAGAGGGCTTTTGTTAAATAGCGGGCATGCTTTCACTCCACATTTGAACACAAGGTTCAAATACAAAGCAAACAATTCATTCCTAATTCAGCAGATAATTTTTCATCCATAAAAAAAGGTCATCCAAATATAGTAGGTTCATGTTAATGCACAGAGCAGTCAACACAATCATAATTATCAGTCCTACCAATCATCCAAGCTAGCTGATGGCAGGAAATTAGATGTCAAATTACTCGACAACTAAAATCCCTTGGACGCAATATGTGATGCATGTTCTTAAGGTATGCGTTGATTGTCATGCGTCGATGGTCATGCGTTGGACTGAATATGCGTTAATAAATGTATGCGTTAACCATGCGTCCTGTTGACGACATGCAGATATGCATGTCATCTTAGTCATTTTTCTTAGAATTATGAAGATTGTTAGGCAGAAATTGCATCGATTGTGCTAGAAATTCATGAGAAAAAGAGTTTATGTCGATCAGCATGTCAAATCTCAGCTAACCCATTACTTTGCGTTAATTATGCATTCAATGTTCTATTTTTGTAGTTAATGCAGGAAATGAACGCAAACGCGAAAACCAGACCATCACATAGACGACCGCATGCGAAGAAACACTCCATCGCAAGGCAAATGCATCGATCAATGCATGGATGTTACGGTAATTAGCCGTATGTGTCCATCACATGGGAATTGTGCTCGTCAAGCGATTGCGGTCATCATGTAGAGTTGCGGTGTTAAGTGAATGTGGCCATTGAATGACTGTGCTTACGTGACAACACATTCTAATGGGATCAATGCAAAGTTGGTGGAGTGAACGCATCAACGCATCTACCTTGAGAAAATCCAAAGTTGATGCTGACATTTCACCTACCACGTCGTTGGTGGCAAAGGTTCAGAAAGGACTAACGCGCCGAACGTCAGACTCAGAGCAGTCCAATTAATGTTGTCGGTGATCCAAACTCTATAAATAGAAGCCGATGGGCTCAAATTCATTTTATCCAAGGTTTTTGCCTCAGGTTTGCCTATGGCGGATCCTTGTGATCCAAACAAACTGCGTGAGAAGACGCTGAGAGTTCTTCATCTCCTTCATCCATTCCGAGTGACGACTGAAGCCTTCGACCAGAGTTAGATCTTGAAAGAGTCAGCTCCTCCACCCATCCATGGTACCACCGGCAGCCTTGACGCACATCCACTGGAAGCAAATCTGGTCATTTTTTTTTCCTTTCTTTTCCTATATTGTATTGTATGACATTTTGAATTAAGAAATTAATACAATGTGTTTTTCAATGCATTTCTCTTTTCCTTTGACTTCATCTCCATCTTCTTAGCATAGCATCTTTACTTTCATTGCAACATTTAGTGAGATTGCTTGGGTATTGCATACTTAGTCATGTGGATTAGGGATATGAAGTATGTAACAACCCACCGAGAGGTGTGCGTTGTGCGAGTATGTGAGTAATCTTATTTACTTAGTGTGAAGCTGCTGCAATGCCTGTCTATGGGCTAACGCATTGCTTGTCTATGAGTGAAGTCAGCAACAATCAACTGCCCGAGAGGGTAAGTGGTTGGACGCATTAAGCAGTGTATGCGTTGTTCACTAGGGATAGTAACAACCTTGCGTCAACCAAGCTCATGCGTTTGTCTTGTCTTATGTTGTTCCCAACACCCCTTTAGAGCTACTCGAGAGAGAGTCTAAAGAAAGAGCCTAATGACTCGAGAGAGCTAGGTTAGAATCTAGACTTGAGAGAGCGAGATTAGATCGACATAAGCGAGAGATAGAGACTTAGAGATAAGCTCTATTTGTCAATACTACATCGCATGCACCCTAGGAATAGGAATGGTGATATGTGGTCGCCTTGTTTGTGTATCATCGCATAGATAAGAATTAGAGGCTTATGTGTAGGCCCTATAGACATCTATGCACATACATCGCATGCATTCTAGCATTAAAAGCTGTAGCATTCGCACCAAGAGGTAGTTTACTATTGTATGAGTGTTGCATGATCGCATTAGTTTGCGCTGACTAAGGTTCCCTTGCGATTACTCTTAAGTTTTGCAATGAAAACATCTCCGCATTTTATCCATTTTCCCACACATTTATTTCATGTCAAGATTTGTCGCATCTCTACTTTTCATGCATATTCTCATTGCGTTGTCTGTTAGATAGGAGTAGGAGTAGGATTAATGTAGCAATATCCCCTCCATTCTTTTATTCAACCGCTGCATGCACAATAACTGCAAACATATAGTTATAAGTCCCTGTGTTCGACCTTGGATTACCCAAGAAACTTGCGTTCATGTTATACTTGGCGTGAATGCAAGAAAACTTGTGGCAGGACGCATGGTCATCACATAATTGTTGGCACATTTTCATTCCAATGCATGACCATCGGCGCATGGCTATCAACGCATATTTTAGGAACATGCATCACATAATGCGTCCAAGGAAAGTTGGTTGTCGAGTAAAATTGACTTCCAATTTCCGCGCATTAAGTTTTTGGCACCGTTGTCGAGGACTTGGAAACTAAATGTTTGTTAAGTTTTGTGTCTCTGCGAGCAAACTTTTTATCTTGGGTGTATTGCAGCTTGTGCGACCAGGTTGCAAACAATATTGAAGTGTAGGTGATGCGCTGAAAGTCAATATTGACCCCAAGGTAGGAGGGCAATCAGTCACAAAAGAGCCGAAGGCAGTTCTAAGCACATGGTGGCCAACATGCGCCCAACAATTGCCGGAAGTTCCAATGGTCAAGGCAACTTGACCCAAGCAGTTGAGAGCCATCTCCTACAAGGAAGACTCCTTGCGGTGACAACACTCTTATTTTTTCAGGGACGTCTTCTACTCTATCTTTACTTTGCTTTCTTAGTATATGTTATTTTTATTTTATTTTCATTGTTATTTTGGATATATGGCTGCTTCTTTGGTTTTGGGTACGTTTTCTCTTATAGGTGCAACAATAAGTCTCCTCGGTTCATAGTTCAACGGAAGAATTCCTTTCACCCTTCAACGCAAGGCTTCAATCGCGTGGATTCTAACGCATGAGCGCATGCATTGTTCCGCCTAAGGTCTTTTCTTGTTATCTTGTATGCCTTATCCTTTTGAAATTATTTTTTTTCCTAATTGCGTTGTTTTGCGATGTTTCTATGATAATATGTATAATTTACCGCATTTTCTAACTAATCAATGCAAGGCATTCTTTACTTTTATTAACTTCTTCAAATTTTGAAAGTATTAAGTTTTATTTTGCACAAACCTGTGTTCAAACATTTATTATCGCATTCTTGTAATTTTGTTTTTAGCTTTGCGGTGAGAACTTGTCAACCTTTAAGTTTGGGGGTGGTAGCGTTCTTGGAGAATTGCGTTCATTATATTGCGATCATTTGAAAAAAAAAGTTTAAGTGAGATTTTGGGAATAATAACTCCACTATCAATGCAATGGGAAAACCCATGTTGATAAGAGTTAAGTTATGAAAGGCACGTGCTCGAAGTTGGATGTCTGCATGACACACGTGGAGGCAAGCCAAAATGAAGGCAAGTCGCCAGGATTAGCGCATTAGCGCAACTCCTCTGTCTGGCGCAAGCCAAAACAAATGAGGCAAGAGTTGAGTTGAATATGGAACGCAACCGAAGTTGGATGCCCGCATGACACACGTGGGGAATGACGTAAGCTCAATTTCTTATGAATTCCTAACATAATTACTGCATATTCTGCTTAACGGCCCTCATAATTCTAAGTAAAAGGTCTAAGATGACATGCATTTCTACCTGTTATCACTAGCTAAGCTACTCCTAAGGCAAAATTAAAAGAAAGCAGAGTAAAAGAAAGCATCCTTGAAAGTCGTTGTAGGGGACGACTTAGCGCAAACCAAAAGTTGGGCTTAAAGTGCATAAGCTTTGACTTCTGCAATCGAAGATTTTGCCACACCTTGAAGTTGTTAATTTTGGCAGGGAGATTGCATTTGTTTGTGACCATGGTTTAAAAATGACATCTCTCTCCTTAGCAAAGTCTTATCGTCCTAGGCATTCTTCATTTAGTGCATAGCCTTTTTGTCAGAGTATATCAGCAAGCAGCAAAAACAGCAAAGAACAATAAGCACTTTAATTCAATAATTTTGGCAGTAACTAAAGCATGCTTTTACAATAACAAGAGGGTTTCAAGCCATACCTTTGTAGAACTCCTTGAAACCTTGATTCTCAGCTGCAAACTTCTCCAAATCTTATTGTAGACCATCTCAAGATCTTCCCCCATTATTCTCTTGGAGCTTTAGATTGAGTTGTGAGACTCAAAATAAGCTTGAACGAAAAGAACTTAGAAAAGAGCTTAGAAAAGAGCTCATAGCAGTAACCCACTTGAAGAACAACTTCTTCAACCTGAATTTTTCAGCAAAAATTCTATAGATATACGCCTCAATTCCACTCCAATCTTCTCAATATATTGCAAAACTTACATGCAAAGAAGATGACTGCATGAGATGCATCTCATGCTTGGAGTTATTGAAGCAAAAATGAAATAGGTTTTCTGTGAGCAAGTTGAAAGCTTAATGGAAAAAACTATTTTTCCATTTTGGGTTGATTTTCCAACTTTTCAATTTTTTACAAAAGATTTCAAAAATCAATTTGATTTTAAAAATTGAAAATATTATTAATTTTTAAAAATTAATTTCATAAATTACTTTTCTAATAAAATTAATAAATAATTTAAATAATTCTAATTAATTTAATATCGAATATTAAATTAATTTTACACAAATCCACCTTCATATATTTAAATCATATTTAAATATTAATTCTCCTATTCTGTTTAATTCTTAAAATTAAACGTGTAATTATATCTCATATAATTACTAATTCCTTTAATTCTAATTTGAAACTTTCAAATGAACTTATCACGCTACTCTAAAGCTAATCCATTTACGAGCTAGTAGGGGGACTTCGCAGACCTACAGATCATGATTGGCTAAACTCATTGCACAAAATTAAACCTCATTCGTTAACTAATAAGTCACTCCACTAAAGCCCATAGTTGCACTCCCCTCACTGTAGCTATATTATGTCCACATGATTTAACCATAATTAGTAAGTCGATCCTTCATAGGTTGTTTGTAATAACGGTTGAGTCAAATGTCTATTTTACCCTCGAGATTACGTCTTGTTCATTAAGTTCCTACTGATCCTCTAATGAACAACTGGTTTGTGATCCAGTCATTAAATCAAATCTCTCCCAGCCTAATGAGAGGATGGGGCCCCTTGTTTAAGACTTAGATTTAGTACTTGAGAGAACAACCTTTCTCCTATCCCTAAATCGGGTAGGCATGAAATCCGTCTTGCACCCTATGTCCCCAGCTATCTATTCGGTTTTATCCCTAAAATGGGAGGCTTATTGAGCCGGTGGTATTGAGCCAACCCTCACCTATGCAAATCTAAGGATAATCTCGAATAAATAAGAGTTCATAGTTAGCTCAGAATTAAGATCGAGTTACCTAGGTTATCGCTTTGAAATAGTCAGTCTTGAACAGTAAATGACGTTATAAAGTAAGAGTAACTAATTTCATGGTCCGATCTTGTACAAACCCATTTGCACAAGATGCCCCCACTCCTCATGTCATAACATGTACGAATTAGGATCACTTCGTATGTAGCACTTCACAACTCTTTGTAGCAACTACAAAGTAGGTCGCATCCAATAGTGTTACCAGAATAAGGTACCCGACCTTAATCATACACTATAGATCGTTTTTGCTATTTACTCGAACTTTATCCATCTTTATGTCTCTACATAAAGTTCAAGTATTCATATAATAGCCATGGATCTTAGTTTATTGGATTTAGACTTTTATGTATGCAATTTATAAAATCAATAAAAAGTTTATTGACTATAGAATATTATTATCTTATTACAAACTGCGAGTTTTAGAACATAAAATCCAACACTTTTTGCACCTTTTTACAAGAAGCGTTGAAGTGTTGCCACCCATCATGACTATACCCACCCATGCGCTGATCCATGATGTAGATGAAGTACAGACATAATGTTGCTGGTAGTGATGGCTTGCGTTAAACATTTTTTTAGATACATGCGGTGGTGTGCTCAATCTTGGAGTTGGCACTGAACTTTAGTATTACTCTAACGCTCAATTATCATTTGCAGCTTTTGGGTGAAAGCTAACAATACTCCCCTGGTCGAGACTTCCTTCAAACAAAGTAAAAAATCATAAACCAAATTAGTTACTCCTAATTGCCATCCCTGACAATAACACCAAAAACTTGTTTCTTTGAACATTGTTGTGTGCTCAACGGTTCATAATATTTCCCGAGTAATTCGCAAAAATTTTACTTCTAATAGCCCAAGTATAAACTAATTAGAAGGTAATCTTAGTAAGGATCGAGGTTGAACACGGGGATGATGTTTAAAAGATAAACCAATCTTAGCTAGCGATTTTTTTTTACTAAAGAATGCGGGGGTGAAGGTATCAATTAATGGATGTGTTTGGTGTAGTGAAAAGCATAAAAATAAAGTAAAGCAAGTGAAATAATGGGGGTGCAAAGATGTATGTGCAATGGTGGACACATGGTAGTGAATGTGTAGCACAGAAGTGAGTTAGGGGAAGAAATGAGTGAGTAAGTGGAGTTGGAATAAGCAATCCTCAAACCTTTGATCCTAATGACAAGCTAGTGTTTATGTTCATAACCTCTAGGTCTCCACCTTTATATGAGTTAGCCACATAGATCGCGCCACCATGATGCATGCTTAGGTTTCCTTGGAACATAAGGATGCATTTCCTTACTCTCTCAAGTGAAGATACATCTTTTACTTGATTTAGTGAGATCCACAACCAATTGCTCTCTTGAGTAGTTGATTATTTCTACTTACACCGATTGACCGAATGGATGTAAGCAATTAAATATGTTCACACTAAATCAAATGAACCTTACTTATTATTGAGCTCGCCGGAATGAGGATTAACTCATTCCAACTCACTAATGAGTTAGTTATCTATGGAAAAATACATAAAGTTGGTAGAAAAAGAAGATGAAGATGAAGTCATGATATATGTATTAAAATAATAAGATTTTGTTGCAATGTAAATGGATGGAATAGAAATAGAAACAAAATACAAAATGGTAAATATGTAAAGTAAGGAGATGAATGACGGAGATGATGATCGCCGACGACACTCTCGCATTCTCCGGTGATCTTTGATGTGGATGCTGATCTGTGCTCTATAGTGAATGAGGGATGGAGAAGTCCCTATATCGAGTTGTCTTCTCCGATGGCAATGAAAGGTCACTTTAAGTCTCTCTGAGAATTCCAATGGGTTCTCCCTCTCAAGGAGAAGGAAATTTGTGAAGAAGATAGGATCTTCAAAGGTAAGAGTTTAGAAACCCTAATTTTCTTTTTCTCAATTATTTTTGGCATGCTATAAATTTTAGTTTTTTGCACAATTTTATTATGTAATTTTGCGTTCTGTGAAAAATGAAAAATTGGAACGATCAACGTTTCCACTCAGGGTCTTCAAAGGCTCCTTCAAATGGTCTGTAGTAGATAGATAAGACTAGATATCATTTGGTGACACTACAAATATGACCCGCTTTGTAGATGTTACAATTGTTGTAAAGTGCTACAAATGATCTGATTCTGATAATTCATGTGGAGACATGTAAACGGATGTATTCCATACAAAGAAGTTTGTATAAATCCAGACCTTAAAATGATTAGTCTCATTATATAACACCGTTAATAATAGAGATTTATATTTCACTAGGATGACCATAAGTGACATGACCTGAATCCTGAGGGACTGCTTGGGACGCTGAGATGTATAGGATGTGGAGAGTTCTAATATCTGGAAAGTTCTGATCGAGTATGATCGAGTATTGAGATGATATACAATACATGAAAGAAAAATGACGGTGAGATACAAAACACGTTCTGAAAAGGAGCATACAAACAATTAAAATCGGTGAGATAGGATAATGGGCCTCCAAACACTGAGATGATATAGGATGTGGGGATATATCATCTCATGTTAGGCCCCCAAACAGTCCCTAAGTGAGTTGTGAACTCCTCCTGCCTATAAAGGCGGTCCTTTGATATGTATGGGTGAGAGTGACCAGTTTTTCGACTCAATAAGCCTACTATTTTAGGGATTCGTCAGATTGGGGAGCTGGAAACACAACTACACAAGATGGAATTCACTCATTCCTTAACGTCTGGGTAAGTAGATAAATTGTTCCCTTAAGAGTTGATTCCAGGACTTGAACAATATGGCACCACACCCTTTTTTGGCTTGAGAGGGGTTTGGTCATAGTTGGACTCTGACTTATTGTTCATTAGAGGGACCATTGGTACTTAAGAAGTTAGATATAACTATAAGGGCAAAACGATAATTTTGGCCCAGTTGTACTTACGAGAAATTTGTGAAGGATAATCGCACTGTTGATTGGTTAATAGACACAGAAATATATCTATAGTGCAAAGAGTGCAGCTGTCAATATTCGATGGAGTGACTGGCAGACTGGCAGTTGATGGATGTTGAATAATTTAATTAAAGGAGTTCGATTAATTATTCAAGTACCATTGGAGCTTCAATCTACAGATCCATAAGGTCCTCTCTATAGCTCAACCGGGATTATTGGGGATAAATTTTGGATTAATTTGAATTGTTCAAATTAATTGAGAAAATTAATTATATGTGACATAATTAATTTAACTTAATTATATATGATACAATTAATATAATGTATTTGATATATTATAATATAGAGTTTATTTTGAGAAGAACTAAATGTTTAAATATTATTCAAATATTAATTATATTAATGAGATTCATATAATTAAATTTTGTATAAATATGATTTATATTAAATATCATCCATTATTGAGAGAAAAATTAAACTATAGGTTATGTGTTATAGATGATAATATATATATATATATATATATATATATATATATATATATTATTTAAATGAAAATAGTTTAAATTTAATTTTTTTTAAAAATTAAAGGGAGGGAAATAACTTCCCTCCCCTTAATTTTCTCTTAGTGGAACGTGTGTGATGGGTAGTTTTACAAGATCTTCTTCTTCCTCTTCACAGTTTGTTTTTTGACAGACTCTTTGGATGTGTAGATCTCTCTGTAAAAAAATTCACCAGAAACCTTTCCTCCTCTCAAAATCTACTCTTCCTCTCCCAAAATTCAGAGCCCACACCTCCTAAAAATTCTCTACCCAAAGGAGAATACAAAAGGAATTTATTGTGGTGATGCTCTTCTTGGATTATTATAAGTTTTGGAAGTTTTCTTTTTCGTTGTTGTTCGTGACCAGAGAAGAGGAAATTCGTGAATGTTGTGAGTTCTTCATGGGTAAGTAAACTCTAACCCTATTTTTCCCTTCAATTGCATGTTGTAATTTTTCCTAGATTATGCATATTTTGTTCTGTAAATTTTTTCATTATGTAAAAATTAAGAATTGGGTCAATCCCCACTTCTACTGCGGAACTTCACCGTTACTTCAACTTTACCTTTATCAGCTCCGGTGGAGGTGAGGACATTATTGGTCTCTAGTTGCTCGAAGAAAATCAGGAGCTTTTGTGACCAACATCGATAATTTGGTCTGTCGAATGACTCTAATTTTAACAGATCTGTAAGAACCTTACTGTTCTTGATGGATATTTGGAACGTAAATGAGTGAAAGAAACTTCTTGATTTCAACTTGAAGAACCAGATGTAGATTGTTGTGTCGTAGATGGACCCACTACCTTGAAAGCAAGAACAACGTGATCTTGGTGCTAAATCACATGAAGTCAGTTGCTCCCCAAGTTTACACAACGTCCAATCTCTGACATGTACTCGTCAGAGAATGGATTGGAATCAATCGAAAAATAGCTTAGAAACAGCGAGGGTGAGAATTAGGTTTTTTTTGTGTATGTTCAACCAAGTTGTAGAAACCTTTTGAAGAAGAAAATAAAATATTTTTAGATTTGGAATCAATTATAAGAATTAATTCAAATCTACAAATTAATTTAAGTAAAAACCATTTAACAGTAATAAAACAGCAATCATTTTGATAAAAAAATTAAAAGAAAAGATAGTAAAAAGTTATTTCTTTTTGCGTGAGACCACGATTACTTGAACCCACCCACCAGAAAAAAAAAATCATATTTCCACCACAACCACAATTTAGAAGCTTTCTCGCAAGCTTTCATATATATACCCATTTGTGAAGCCTAAATCTTTCAACGTGGGACAAACTTCTACCTCCTTTCTCTCAAAATTACTTTTACGTTTTTACTATGTGCCAAAGGTCCAAAGTCATTTCCGACCTATATTTGAAGAGGGGTGGTGGGAAGTGCCTAAGATGAGGCAACGGGAGGAGGAAATTGAAAAAATTCAAGCAATTCCAATCTGTCATACACTAATTCTTGACTATTGGTGCTGGCATTATCAAGAAAGATGAAGTTCACAACTAACAGAACGTATAGGCTTGCCTATCAGTTTAACCGCCTCTCTCCCCATTCAAATGAAGGCCTAAATTCAGTCCGGTGGAAAAAGGTGTGGGGGTCATGCTTGTTTCTCTGTGGAAATTATTCAATCAGATTTTGCCAAACAATGTCAACCTAGCAAGCAGAAAAATCTCATCCTATGTTTGGTGTGTGTTTTGAGTACGTTAGATTGAAAGATTCAAAACTAAAAACTTATTCGAAGTTTTTTTCTTTTAATAAAAAATATAAATTAAGCCATTCCAGATTACACACGAGTACGTATTCTTTGTTCACACTATAAATTTACCTTTAGAAATATTAGTGGACCTTAGATTAATTAATGATAGATACTCTTAGTGGATTTGATCCTATTTTAAAAGCATGTTGACATGGCACACAATAAATAAAAGGAGTATGAAATATTTTTCATTCTCATAGAATAAAAAATTTCTCCCTGCAAGCCTCTTTGAGAAATCGAGCTGATGAATGAATTAGAGTTGAGAGAGGAGAACAACTCTACCAAGTTCGATAAAAAATTGTATGGAGACACATATATGGGCCTCTTTATTGTTTTTTGTTAACTCTCTCTATACAATATTGAGGAATAAATCAATGAGTAAAGGTGAAAATGAAAGAGAGTCATCTCACTAACAAGGTCCATATAATACTCACTACTACCCTACTTTCGTTCAATATTACTCTGATATTTGAGCACCAGCTTAACTATTAAAGGAGGAACTTTCTAAGGGATTGTTTGGGATGCTGAGTTGAAATAGGATGTCGAGAGTTCATATGTCTGTATTTGGGGTGTATCGTTATTTAGTCTGAGTTCATATATCTATGTTTGGGGTGCAAAGTTGAGTTTATATGTTTGGGTATCTGATGTAGTTTTTTTTAAACTTTAGATAATATGTTTATATGATTACTATTTTTGTTTTGAAATTTTTTATTCAATAATTCTACTTATTTTTGTTTGAATAAAATGTTTTTTCTTTTAATTTTAAAATTTTTCTTTCTTTTTTGGATAATGAATAACAATTAACTCATTACATTTATTGTAGTGCGACCAACTACCTTGGAAGAAGGAAGAATTGGAGATGAGTTAAGGTGAGTTGATAAAATATACCAACTCAACTTTACCAACATTTAAAGTTGGTGGGTCAAACAATGAATTAGTATATTATACAAATTCAACTCAACTCATATTGGTGAGCGAAACACTCCCTAATTCTCTTGTAGTACCTAATGTATTCACACTAGAATTTTTCTTTCAAAAAGTTATTTAATACTTTTATATTCTACATGATTATTAAAAATGTTGATGTGTCAATTAAATAATGAGAATAATATCCTATATGTACTAGGACACTATGGGAATCATTCACTTGTTTTTTCTTCTTCACGAACATGACTGGCTCAATTTTTTCAATAATAAAGTTTGACGTGCAACCAAGTTGATTCTTTCGACCACCTCCACTACTTTAAGCAATTCCATGTACCACAAAAGACATTGAAAAACAAATAAATAATATATATATATATATTGTAAAGGAGAGAATACAACTCATGGATACCAATTCTTTTGTTTGGAGTGCAATTGGCCAGCTACTTTTCACCTAAATTATTAATATGACATTCTCATCCTTTTGAATGCTATAATAAGAGAACTTTAATATTAATATTGTTGTTTTCAAAATTTATTAGAGAAATATTATTGTTTTGAAACTTATTAGAGAAATATTGTTGTTTTGGGAGTTCGAGGCTAGAAGTCGAGGGTTGAGGATTTGATTAATGTAGAGGTCGAAAGTTGAGAACTCGACAAATAAAGAAAAACTTGGAATAATATGTATATTAGGGTTGTCGAGGGTTGACGTTTCGACATACATAAGTCGAAACTTCAACCCTCGACAAGGAAGATAAGTGGGTGAAGCTAATTTTGTGATGAGGATCTCGCTCTAGAAGAAAATCTCGTTAATTTTGTGATGGGGATCTCGCTCTAGAAGGGAATCTCACTAGAAATGTGGGCTAAATCTCGTGAACATCGCTAGGAAGACAGTTTGTTAAAGAAATGCTTGAGGATCTCGCTCATAATTGTCTTCACTATATTTACTTTCCATAGAAATATATATATATATATTATATACATGACCAATGAGAAAAAAAGCATTAGTAATCATTAATGAAAAAATAACAACAATAACAGAATTTTGAATTGTAAGAGAGAGCAAGATTCTGAGCGAGATTGTAAGAGAGAGCGAGATTGAAAGCGAGATTCTAAGAGAGAGCGAGATTGAGTTTAATTTGTTGTTATTTTAATTTGAAAAGTTTAATTTGTTGTTATTTTTAAAAATAGTTATAAAAAGTTTAATTTATTGTTATGTTTAAAAAGTAGATGTTCATAAAACTTAAAAAGTTTATGTTTATAAACTAAAAAATTTAATATTTTTTAATATACTTCTTATAAAAAGTATAATACAAAAATTGATGTTTGTCTTTTTTTTTTTTTTTTTTTTTTTTAGAAAATGGCTGGAAAATGCTTGAGATTTTTGTTGTTTACAAATGGTAATATGATTAATACAAAAAAGTTGTACATTATTATTTTAATTAACTTGTGCATTATTCTTTTAATTAACTTGTACATTATTCTTTTAATTAAGTTGTACATTATTCTTCTAATTAAGTTGTACATTATTCTTTTAATTAAGTTGTATATTATTCTTCTAATTGAGAAACAAATATTTTTTTAATTGAGAAATAAATATTTTTTTTTCAGATCATGGCTTTAAACCCAAGATCTGTTGATCCCGATGTTTTGTACGACCAGTCCATTCATCGATCATTTATGTTGTATGGCGAGATCGTACTACTGGAGAAATATCTTGCAGGCGTCGAGAGGCAGTTCTCCAGCGCACTATCCCGCTCCACCCTCGAATACTACCGCTACTGCGCACATCTGAATTCTATGGAGTTGCCGGATTAGGATTTATTCAGTTGGACTGGCATCTGATCACAGCTTTGGTTGAGAGATGGAGGCCCGAGACGTAGACATTTCATATGTCTTTTGGAGAGTGCACTATCACTCTACAAGACATAGAAGTGTTGTTGGGGTTACCTGTTGACAATGAGCCGGTCACCGGAGTGATGTACGATGACTGGTTATAAGTTTGTCAACTGTACCTCGGTGCGACCCCACCTGCCGACAAGATTAAAAGATCGAGGTTAAGTTTAATATGGTTAGGAACACAATTTCGTGAGCTCACAGATGATGCAGACGAGGAAACCATCATAAGATATGCATGAGCATATATACTACAAATGATGGGTGGAAGTCATTTTGTTCACTTGATGTTCCTGCCACTGTTAGCTAACCTCCATGATGCGGGGCGGTATTCGTGGGGTGGAGCATGCTTGGCATAGTTGTATAGACAACTATGCAAAGCAACAAGACCTGAGGTTCAAGAGATAGTTAGGTCTCTCATACTTTTGCAACTATGGGCTTGGGATCGATTTCCAACAATGGCTCCACAGCTACAATATGTTAATGACGCTTAGTTAGTTGGACGAGCCTACGGTTCTTGGTATGTTGTTTTAATTCAATTTAATTTTTATATCACTGATCTAGTAATTTAAATTCTAAATTATCAATTTAAAAATTTAGGTGGAGAGACAAATTTTGTGTGACTAGGACAGCCACACATGTAGTCAGCCAATATAGATACATGTTTGATCTGCTTCAACCTGAACAGGTACATTACACTGAATCTAATTGATTATTTTATAAACATTTTTATTGTATTTGTCTTTAATATTATCTAATATAATATTTTGTGTTTCAGGTTATTTGGGAGTCGTACAAAATTATTATGCATACTTTGCCTAATTTTTGTACGAATGGTCAAAACATATGGCGGACGATGAGTCCTCTCATATGTTCTCACATTGGTGAGTGACATCTTCCTGACAGGGTGATGAGACAATTCGGTTTTCAACAGAATGTCCCATCGCCTTGTAAATTGAACCCGTACTGTATGATATTGACCTAAGGATTGGAGATTGATCCGAAAAAGTTGCACATTTAGTAGTGCGATGGCTATCGTGCAAGGTTTATTGCAGTGGGGGTTTCTCTTGAACAGTTTGACACATATGTCACTCCAGAATATATTCATTGGTATAATAATATCACAAGGTGCTACGTCACTCGTCCGGGAGCAGTTGTGGGTCATCTGGTAAATGAATATTATCTAATTATTTTTAATTTAAATATATTTTAAATATTGTCTAATTGTTTTATAATTCACAGAGATCGAACAACGTAGACTCCATGAGGTTGCGAATGATCCGAACCAGGTTCTTGCTATATGTAGTGACAACCAAAGCTATATGGAGGAAATTCATTATATGTACGATATACCTATTGTTCCTCCACCAACTCCTAGACGTAGAGGACCTATTTGGGAAGAGGATGAGTTTGATGAGGTTGCACATAATGTGGAAGAGTTACCCCTATAATGCAGACGTAGAGTCAAACTGATTATGTTAGTCCGATGGTGATGATGCCAGCATTTGGTTCATGACATTATGACTCAGAGGCTGGTCCTTCGTCTTCATACGTGCATGGACATGGTCGGGGTCGTAGAGAGCATAATGAATATTTATATTATAAAGCGCCTGTAGAGGTACCAGAGCAACATCAAGAAGAACCCGAGCAACCTCAAGTTCGAAGTCGACGACGACAACCAGCTCGAAATTGACGACGTCTGCCTTGTGGGACACATTGATTTTTGTAATTATTTTTATATAAATGAGATATTTAATTTACATTTTTTTATTTTTATGAGATATTATTTTTTTAATTTATTCTTTTTATATATTATGAATAGTAATTATTTTGATATAGAAACTTTTAAATGCCATTGACTAAATAATAATATCAGATAGTCTAAATCTAAAAAGTTAGGTAAAAAAAACTTCAATATTCAAATTTACATATTTTAGATAATAATTTGGGGACATAATAAATCAAATCAACACTCAAAACCTTCATATGCAAGTCTATAAATAAAACTGTATTATTGATATAAAGAACAAAAATTTTAATCAGTAGTGAGGTCAATAGTTTAAAAGATTTTACAATAATGATCTTGGATTCCTTTTGTACATTTGGTACCAAGATTTTGATGGAGTTTTTTTTTTTAAAAAAAAATTATTAATAATAATAAATTATTTTTAGAAATTATTTTTTATAAAATGAAAAATTAAAAAAAAAATGAAGAAAGAAAGAAGAAGGTGGAATGTGTAATAATTAAAAAAAGAAAAATTTGTACGGATATCTCGCTCTTGCTCAAAATCTAGCTCTCGCTCTCACTCTCTCAAACTCTCGCTCTCTTTCAAAATCTCGCTCTCTCTCAAAATCTCGCTCTCTCAAATCTCGCTCTCTCTCATAATCTCGCTCTCTATCTTACTCTTCCCTTTTTCGTTCTCTCCCAATACAAAATTATTTTTAACACATCAAATAATTATGAGTGTTATGAGGAAGGTCTTTCGTTCTCTCCACATCAAATAATTATGAGGAAGGTCTCTGGAATGATAATTAAACAGACCCAATAATAATGTTAGGGCAAGATCGAGAGTTCAAAGTTTGACGTGCAAATGTAAAGAGAAATGGGAAGATCTAGGTCGAATTTTGAACCCTCGACTTATTTTTAAAAAAAAACAACAATATTTTTACAAATAGTTTGAAAACAACAATATTTTCCTAAATAGTTTCTAAAAGGACAATATCCTTTTAATTTTCCCTATAATAAGCCTATTATATAGCAGTTGGCAGATTTTTGTTCATTTAAATCGTATTTAGTAAAGTTATTTTTCAATAAAATTTTCTCTTTTTTTTCAATAAGTATAAAAATTTGAAGTCGAAGTCAAATTCTGAATAACAAAGAAAATGTTATAAGAAAATGTGTTTGGTTAGCAGTTTAATCACAAAAGTTTTAGGGTAATTATTTTAAATGGTAAAATTGCTAAAAATATTTTCAAGTATAGCAAAATGTCACTGTCCATTAAGGTGTTTGGTTCGCTGACATGAGTTAAGTTGAGTTGGTGTAATATACCAACTCAATGTTTGGCCCACCAACTTTCAATGTTGGTGGAGTTGAGTTAGTATATTTTACCAACTCACCCTAATTCTCCATTCTTCCAATGTTTTTAATGGCTCAACTCATTGTCCACTATCAGTGACTATCATTGTCACACTTCGGGAACCAATTTCGGACTCCGACAACCACCTCTAATGACAACTCCGACGACCAACTCAAAGCTCCAACAACCACCTCTGATGACAACTTCGATGACTACCTTTGCACGACCAACTCTGATGACCAATTTTGAGCTCCAGTAACTACCTCCGATGATAACTTCGGTGATCCAACTCCGACGACCACCTTCACACGACCAACCATCTTCGACAACAAACTTTGATGACCAACTCCAACAAGCACCTTCGTAGGCTCCGACAACTACCTCCGATTACAAACTTCGACAAAAATCACCTTCGATGACCATCTTCGAGCGAGCAACTCTGACAACCAACTCCGAACTTCGACAACCACCTCCGATGACAAGCTCCAGCAACCAACTCCAATACCACCTTCATTCCACCAACTTCAACCTTCGACAACCACCGCCAACTACAAATTTCAGCAAAAATCATCTTCGACGACCACCTTCGCACGATCAACTTCTGGCTCCGAAAACCACCTCCAACGACAAACTCCGATGGCCAGCTCCAATACCACCTTCATATGACCAACGTTAGGCTTCGACAACCACCTTTGACTACAAACTCCAATGAAAATCATCTTCGGTAATCAACTTTGGCAACTAATTCCGAGTCTCCGACTATTATAAGACTGCTGACTGTTAAAGTATGTTGTACAGTTGTTGATTATAGAAATAATAGTATTTTGTATACATTAAGTGTAATATTTATATATAGAATTTTATAAAATATATTTTTATTCAATTGAATTCACATATCAAATGTGTGTTAAAAATATTTGGAAAAGTATGTAGCATATAATTTTTTTAAAAAAAAAAAAACTCTTAAATGGAGATTTTTTTTCTTAGACAATTTCTAGTAAGAATTAGGGAAAATAGAGATTTATTCTCTGGCGATCCTCCAAATTTGAAAGAATTGAGAGTGAAATTGTTGAAGAAATGCAGTGGCATTCAATTGCCTACTAAGATGATGGGAGAGATTCAATTTTTTTTTTTTTTTGTAATCATGATAAAGTAAAAAACATGGCAACAATAGAAAGAAGAAAAAAAGAAGAAGATGATGAAATTCATTGAGAAAATTTAGGAATAAAAAGTTTTGATTTCTCTTTGATTTCTAATTTTATTTAACCATATTTATGCATGAAATGTAGTGGATTAATTGTTGTTCATTACCCAAAAAAGAAAGAAATAAAAAAAAATAAAAGCTTTAAAAATTAAAAGAAAAAATTGCAATCCATATTTTTCAAACAAATATGGTAGAATTATTGAAAAAAAAAAATCCAAAGCAAGTTCGAAATTTTCACTAGATACTTCAGACATATGAATTCAATTCTGCATCCAAATACAAACATATGAACTTAGACAAAATAAATTTGCATCCCAACACAAACATATGAACTCCACAAATATATGAACTTCAGGCATCCTATCTCAACTCAGTATCCAAAAAACTCCTTAGTGATAAACCATGATAGACATCTATCACTAATACTGATAAATGTCTATCGCAGTCTATCTATGATAGATAGCGAAATTTTTCTATATTTATAAATAAGTTAACTCGTTTTCTTTTATTTAAAAACACCTAAAATTTTTAAAATAAGAAATTTATTTAGGATTAGGATCCTACTTCATGAACTTCTTACCATTTTTTTTGTATTCAATAGGTATATTCAAAATCTAAAAACACTGCCCTATAAATATTGTCTATTTTTAATTTCTCAATCGTAGAATCCATATATAATTTAGAAATCATTTTAAAAATAAATCCACCAAGTAGATATTGAAAAAAAAAACAAAAGAAAAAGGAAAAAAAAGTATTGAATCCTGATGCAAGGCCCTAATATTTTCAGCTTTGAGAAAATTTTATCAACGCAAACAAGTTGAATTGTCTCTATTTTTTTTAAAAAAAAAATTGTAGAAAATAATCTGAATTTAGTCCAATGATTTGAACTTCGTTATAATTTAACTTTCATTGTTTTAAAAATTATGATTTTAGCATATGCAGCTTTATGCAGTCTCAATAAATTCAATTTTACCTCAACCATTCTAAAAATGTTTTTTTGGAGCTTGTATCTTGCACGTATTCATTGTCTTTGGGGTCTTTTGTAGACTTGGCATTCGGCCCACTTCTTCTAGTTTAAATCTTGCTTTTCAAGCCGAACTACTAAGATCCTTGCACCTATATGATATCGAGCCTACCATATTATGAGATCTAAGTTAGTACAAGTAATGTATGGTTCAACTAAGTACAAGAGTAGGGTCAAAGCTCTCCTTTGAAAATTATTGACTTTTCCCTTTTGAAGTCATCGAACGGGACCATTTGTTATGTCATTCCTTTGATAGTCACCTATGATTATGTGTTAGTAACTATTGCGAAAGCATGGTAGTTTATAGCACTTGAGGTTGCAAGGCGCTAGATTGAGTGTTGCTTGATTATTTTCCGATTGATATATTTTTGTTAATTTAGGACTCAAGACTCAGACTTTTTTCCTTTTGAGATGTGCACTCGTCTATGTCGTCTCCTTATTTTCCTTAGGTTTGGGCTCGCTTGTGGACTTTGGACCTTGTCCTAGAGAAATCGGATAAATTACAAAAACTAAAAAGTAAAAGAAAATCTTTAAAGCTTCGATCTCCGAGGTCTCTTCAGTAATCTCGAGTCCTTCAAGTCACTTATGCTTCTTTGAATGAGCAGATTGGGTGGTTTGTGGCTTCAAGGGATTTCCTATCTGCACAGGTTACAAAAGAGTTGCCTATTTAAAATCTACAAAAATGTTGGAGCTGATGGTTGTCAGAGAAGTACTTAAATATATTATAAAGGTTGGTAGCCCCCTCTTCAATTCTTGTGGAGCCCTCATTGAAATTGGTAACATATTGGAGGATGTGGAATCCATGGCTTCTCGATTAGGTGATGTCACCTTCTGCAAGTGTACAAAATCTTGTAATTTTGTTGCGCACAATCTTGCTCATTGTGCTTCTCTTTTCTTTGATTTTCGTATGCACTCTGCCTCTAATATTTGTGGAGGGGAGCAATTTTTGGACGGGTGACATTCCTATTTGGGTATCCTCTATTATTCATGAGGCCGTCGGTGTATTGTTTGGACTAATTGGTAATGCATTATCTAAAAACAAATATTTATCAAAGAGGGCTTAATAAAAGTACAAAAATCCACGGCCAACACCAACACGATAATTAAAGCATTTCCCCTCTTTTTAAAATGTGGTATTCCAAATACTCTGGCCGAAGAAAAACAAAGTTGAATTTAAAGTTTTTTAAAACCAAATAAAGACAGGTGAGCTGTTGGGCTGTGAAATTGGCACCGACTTGAAAGTCTGACCAAATCAGATAATGACACAAGGCCTCCGTTGGTCACCGACACATCCGTGCCGGTAACGCAATTGCCTCCAATCCAACTCAACCAACCTACCGGCATCTTCTGTCTTGATACTTGACACTATAAGGGTAAAACCGTAAAAGGCAAATACTTAATTGTGAAAAAAAAGTCAAATATATATTTTTCTTTTAGTTCCCTATTTATAATTTTGAGTATTTTATTTTCACCACTAAACTCTACATAAAATTATCTTTTTTTTTTTATTCTCTCTAAGTAACAAGTCTTTATTATCTCACATCAACTTTTTTTTTTTTTTTTTTTTTAAGCAAGCTTCAAAATATCGATATCAATGGAAATATCATTGTCCCTTAATTTCATAAAAAATATTGATAAAAATTTTGGAAAACTTTATAGAAATTATTATAATTAGTTTGTGAAACGTTGATTATGGTTGAATTAGACTATATTGACCATTTTTAATCATTATTTCTATAAAGTAAGACAATAGTTAGATATATATCGTAAAATATCTGTATAAATGTCGATACGAGAGTAGAAATTTTAAAAATATATAATTAGAAAATAATATCAAATATTGAAAATTAATTACAAAATTAAAGGACATGAAATATTTGCATATAAATAATTGTAAATTGTTTATTATAAAATGAAGTGGATATAGAAATGAAAAAGCATAACATTAAATTAACATAACATAATAACAATAGAACAATCATAATATTAAACATAACACAACATAATGAAAAAAAATCCACAAATAGATAGAGCTTGAGAGAAAATTAGAGAAATATTAGAGAATTCACATTAATTTAGACCACGTTTACACCAATTGAAAAGTAATGCATCAATGGTAATGTAAAAAGTGGGTCCCAGTTGATTACCTTTGTTATTGTTTACCTGCTTTCTGTCATCCTAATAAGATGTGGGGCTCATTTTGAAATTTTTAATCAAATCATGTAATATAATTGAGAGATGAAAGGTGGTTAATCTGATTGCGGTTGAAAATTATGTGAACCCTATACCTTTATTATTACCATTAAATATATTTTTACGGTAACAATATGAAAATTATGAATTTGTCACATTTATTGTTACATTTATTGTTATAACGACAACGATAATGGTAACAGTAAAATGTGACAATTCATAATTTTAGGTAAATGCGATCAAAAGTAATCCAATTACGTTTGTGATTGAGGTTTATTACGATTCATCCATCAATGAAATCTCATTACAATTACATCAATTTTCATTATGGTTTGGTAAATGTGGTCTTAATTTTAGGGTAAAATGATGTGAAAACTCAATGAAAATTATTTTGAATAAAAATACGTGGTTTCTTAAAAATAAAAATTTTATGTGATAAAAAAAAAAAACTTTTCATACATTTTTCTTTAACTAGCATAGCTAATGGCTAAAAAGAAAAAAAAATGGAAATTTCATAAAAATATTAAAATATCGATGAGAATTTCGAAACTTTAAGAAATTTCGAGGTATTGGAGGAAAATCAAAATTTTCTCTTACTAATATTTCGAGTCAATCGAAATCTGAGATTTCGACGAAGTTTTGAACTATGGTGCCAAGTTAATTAAATGTAATTTGGAAGTTAGAGGCCAAAACTTATTCCGATCTTTAAATATAATAATTAAAATAAGCATTGATGGAAGCTTGGAAAATTCAATATTTTCTCATTGTCGCTCATAATCCTTAATCTATTAGGTATTTTTTCATATTCATCTTCTTTTATTCTTTTCTCTTTTTTTTTTATTATTATTGATTAAATTATAAATTTTTCCCTTAAAGAAAATGAGAATTTCATTTATATAATTATAAAATTAAAATTTAATTCTTATAATTGGATAGAATCTCATAAATAGTTCAGGTATTTTATCGAAACTCTCATTAATAATCTCTAATTCTAACTTCCAATTATATAGTGACCAAATTTACAATCTAACTTATTATTATTAAACACACGTTGACATTATCTTATCCTCAATTTCTATAGCATCAATATATTCTTAAAAGTATTTCATACAATTATCCATTAATTAACATAGACATTAATCTACAGTAAAGTACATGTGTATAAGACATTAACTTATCAACATTATATTGGAAAGAGTAATACTCCGTGTATCATGGGCTACATCTATCTTTTGCATCTCACTTAAATTAAACTACATAATATAAAAATTCAAAATTATTTAAGAAAACAAAACAAAAAAAAATCACGTGACAAAATGTGGTTGGACAACTAGATTAGCTGCATAATGATGGATGCAATCCATGATGTACCTAAATTATTTTATTGAAAAATATCAAATTATACCCCTCAACTTTAGATGGTTTAAATTAAAACTCTAAACAAATAACTCTATTAATTTAACCGCATAACTTTTGTAAATGCATCAATTTACACCCTCCATTACGTCGTATTTAGAAAAATCACGTGAGACTTATAATTGTATCAATTAAATTCTTAAACTTTCAGGAAGTTGAATAAATTTAAATTATTAGCTAGGATAATTTACTTTCATAGTCATCATATATCAATTTTAATCGTTCATTTTATAAAGCAAATATTTGAAAAAAAATCTACGCATGAATGAGAATTGATGTATTGATGTTTTTCAAGAGTGATCATAATGAAAGAGTCTAAATTGATCCACTCATGAAAATTTAAATATTTAGAGTTTTAATTAAGAGTATGAAACTTGAAGTTATTTCAAGGGCGTAAATTGACATTTTTCTTCCTTATTTTCTTTAACTGAGAATAGCTTATTAATTGAATGAAACTAATTTATGTCATGTTTACCAAGTCGTAGTGAGAATTGGTGTAATCGAAATGAGATTTCATTGATAGATAAATCGTAATAGGCTTGAATCATAAACATAATTAGATTATTTTTTTTATTACAATTGCTTAAAATTATGAATCAATCACATTTTAGTATTAACATTACTGCTTGACTTTAACGTTAATGGTAACAGTAATGTAAATGTAAAGGTAACAATAAATGTGATAAATTCATAACTTCCATAGTTACAGTAACAATATCGGTAACTATAACAGTAGCTGTAAATATAGTGAGTCTCACATAATTTTTAGTCACAATGATTACATTTTCTTTTTTGATTAGATTACACTATTTGATTATAAATTTCAAAATAGGACCCACATTTCAGTACAATTATGAAAAACAGTTGAACAACAACAAAATTAATCAATTGAAGCTCACTTTTGACATGGATGGATTACCTTTAGATTATATAATCTAAACGAGGCCTAGAATAGAACTCTATACACTTTCTTACAGAGATCTAGGGAGGAAATCCACCTTCTAAAACTTATAACCAAGAAAGAAAATAATAATAATTAATGGAAAGGAAAAGAAAAGGGCATTTTGTTGGGTGTTACAGCACATTGTTCGCCCCAATTTCCTCTAGACCATCCAAATCTCTCAGAAAAGCTCCCTAATAAATAAAATTTACAAACCAACATTTCCATTTCCCCTCCATCTCTCATCTCATCCCTCTCTCTATTTTCAATTCTCCAATTCACATCCGATCCGATCCCCTCTGAGATCTCCACCGCCAGAGCCACCACCATGGTCCGCTGTCTGTTCACATGCTTCGGCAAGAGCGACGGGGGCGGCGCCACAGCAATCACAAACGACAGAGCAACGGCGGAGGTAACGGCGGAGGAGCAGCAGGGGCGAGGCGGCGGCGTTGTAGTGGAGCTATTCACATCGCAGGGATGCGCAACGTCGCCGGAAGCGGAAGTTCTATTGTCGAGATTAGGGAGAGGAGATTTCGAATTGGAGGCGCCGGTGGTGGTATTAAGTTACCATGTGGATTATTGGGATTATATGGGATGGAAAGATCCGTTCGGGCATAGCCAATGGACGGTGCGGCAAAAGGCTTATGTGGAGGCGTTGGGGCTTGATACAATGTTTACGCCTCAGGTTGTGGTCCAAGGACGGCTTCAGGCTGTTGCTACTGACCAAACTAGTTTGTTATCTATGATTAAAGATGCCCCTACATACCCCTCTCCTACTTTCCAGGTATTTTTTTCCTCTTATTTAATCTTTTTTTTCAAAAAATTATTCAATAAGACCGTCGCGTTCTAATGTTACTATATTGCTGGTTTTTTCAATAACGATTAGACATGAATTTGAGACATTTTTATTGTTTTTTTTTTGTTTATGTCTCATCGTTCAAATTTTGAATTTACTATATGCCTGATTTTAATAACGATTAGATACAGATTCGATTCGAAACATTTTTGTTGTTTCTTGTTAAAAATTTTGTTAGGACTTAATTGTAAGATTAAGATCTTAATTAAAAAAAATTCAATTGTGTATCCATTAGAAATATTTTATTATTATATGTTTTTAGTAAAATACATAATGTTTAGATTTCATATGTCTATTTGGTCTCTCGACTCTAAAAGATATTTGATATATTATTAAACTTTCAATATTATATGTCAAATAGGTATTTATATTTTCAATTATGTGCCTAAAAGTTCATTGGCTTATTTTACGGATGTTTTTTTTAGAACTTATGGATGTATTAATAAACATAAAATGACTATTTAGGATGAACATAAAATTCAATTTTATACGGGTTAAATTACTTGTTAGTCCCTCAACATTGAGGTTTTTTTTTTTTACTTGGATCTTAAACTTTTTAAAGTGTCTAATGAGTCCCTAAATTTTTAGTTTTGTATCTAATAGGTCTTTGATACATTCAATATTAAAAAAATTATTGATAATTGATTTTTCAAATATAAAATTAAATTTTATATCCAATGGAATCTTAATTTTTTTTATTAGTAGATATGTGAATTAAAATATATATGTGTGTTGGATAGATCAATAGTTAGATATAAAATTGAAAATTTTAGTGATCTATTAAATACTTTTAGAAGATCAAGAAATTAATAGACATCAAATTGAAAGTTAATCTATTATGCACATTTTAAAGTTTAAAGGCCTAATAAACACAAAAGACAAGCTTTAATGCATATGTTTATTGTGGCAATTCATTTTTCTTTAAAAAAATTTTAAAAAAATTATTTTTTAGTATTTAAAAAAAGAGCATGAGACTTAGGTGTAGCATACCTCGCAGAAAGTTCTAACCTTAATTCTAATAAATTAGTTAATTTTCAAAAATTTCAATCTAATACCAAATTATAATTGTAAGAAGTTGTTAAATACAAATGTGAAAGTTCTTGAAATGGAGATTAGATACCTAGACTAAAGTTGTAATTTACTTTTGGTTTAAATTCTATTTTGGTCTTCGAAGTTTGAATTTTTAAATTTTGATCTTAAACTTTTAAAAACGTAGTTCTAGTTCTTAAACTTTTAAAATTGCTTACTTTGGTCCCTACTATTTAAATTCTATTGACCCTTAAATAGAATAATGAAACTACTTGTATTTTTAGATGATTAAGTTGTCAAATAAATGCTAGAAAAATTTTAGGATTTCAATTTTGTATTAAGTGATAAAGTGATTTTTGTAGAAGATCTCAAAAATAATTTTGGATTTAAGATTTTGGTTGTACAATGTTTGGGCACATTGATCATTGATATTTTACTTCATTTTTATCTTGTACAACCTATGTAACATGCAATTTCATCCTTAAATAGATTTCATCCTTAAAGGTTAATTGAATCTAGTAATGATTAAAATAAATAATTTTTAAAAGTTTAAGATTAAAATTAGATATTTTTAAAAGTTTAATAACTAAAATAAAATAAGAATAACAAAAATTAGGATGAAAATGATAGGCTTCTTTTCTTTTTTTTTCCTCACATTAATCACTCTCGCCGGAATAATTCCGCAGGCGACTTTCCAGAGGCCAACAACCGACAGCCTGCAAGTTACACTAACCGGAGCACTGAGGACGAAGGTGGACAGCGACGGCGCAAACGTGATGGTAGCGCTGTACGAGAGCGGCCTGGTCACCGATATCCCCGCCGGCGAAAACAAAGGCCGAGTTCTGGCCAACGATTTCGTCGTAAGAAAACTCGAAAAGCTCTGTTCCGTCAAAGACGCATCCGCCAAAAAAACCGTCTCCGGCACCGTCGCTTTCTCTCTCTGGGAAACCTTCGACGGCTCCAAATGCGGCGTCGCCGTCTTCGTTCAGAACAATTCGCATCATATTTTCGGTTCTCAGAGCTTTAAATTGCCCGACGATATATGAAATTCCGCCGAAATTCGACTGTGTATCGACTTCCTTGGAGCTTATCAATGGCGGCCGGTTTTAGTTCCGGACACGATCACTTGTGGTGGCCGTTTTTATGTACAGGATGTGTTAAACTGCTTGGTAGAATTTGTTGTTTTAATTTCTTTTCTTCATCCTTATTTCTTTAAATAGCTGTTTTGTGATTTTTGGCTGTGATTCCTTTTATTACTACTATATACATTTTTTTAAAAAAGGGTATTTTTTAAATTTTTATGTGGGAGACTGAATACATATTCTAATTGAGAAATTTAATTTGCATTCATATTATAAAGTTATATGTAGCCTAAGTTTGTTTATATAGCCTCTTGTTTTCATAATTGAGATTAAATTATTTTGTGGAAGTTATTTTTGGGGAGTTGAAATTCATTAGGATATTTTAGCTTATAAGTTAGATTTGTGCAACAAACTCTAAAATCTATATTAGATAATATAGTTCAAAGGATATGTTTGGAAGTGATTTTTATTTAAAAAAGAAAGATAAATTTTATTATTGCCATATCAAAATCACTTTTGAGTTTTTGACATGCCTAAAATTTTGTGAGTATCAAAATCACTTTTGATATACCAAAATTAATTTATATTTTTCTTCTTAAATTTATTGTCCATTTTATTTTTGTCTCTCTCTAATTTTTTACCCTCATCCTAATTTTCTTCTAAATTGGCTATGAGCATGTATTTGTAACACTATCAAACTCGTGACTTACAAAATTAAACTCCATAAAATAGTCCAAAGTAGGCTTCCATTATGATTTCTATACTCTAGAAATTTCTATATTTACTTTGAATTTTAAATTTTTTTTCAAAACATATCCTTGAGTTTTGATATTGTTAAGAAAAATATTTATTTTTTTAAAAAAATAAATTATGAAAATTAATGTGGTAGCTAACGTGTAAAAGATAGAAAGACATATGTGATATAGAAGACTAGTCAATGTATGTGAAATCTGGTAGTTTTTAATTTTAAAAAATTAAAATATAGTATATTTAAAGCATATAATAAATAAAACGTGTTTCTGTTTTAATTACCATAAACTTTCAAAAGTTAAATTAACAATGGTTATTTTCATATTTTTTATATCATGGTTTTTTCATAAACAAATTCTTTTATATAGTACAGAAAAAGCAAAAATTTTTGTTCGTAAATATTTGAATACTTTCAACTATTTGAATAGAACGACAAAATAGAATTTTATAAAAAATTTAAGAAATAGATGAGAAGACGAAGATTTTCTTTATAGCGACTAAAATTTTGTAGTTATAATTCAAAGTAATTTAAGTTTTATTTAAAAATCATTTTGCCATATAACTAAATATTATTTGAGGTTTGTTTTTATCGTTCTAAAATTCAAAAGTTTTAATACAAAATAATTTAAAAAATTATATTTGATTTTAAAAAACCAATACAATACATTTAAAATTTAAATTCGAAAACTAATCCTTTCTTTTGGCAATTTAGTAATCTAATTTTTTAATTGATTTAAAATTCTTATTTTAATTTTTGAGTAAAAGTTGAAGATTTACAATTAATTTATACATATGATCATAATTTAAGTCTGCAATTTTTTTTTATATATAAATCTACTGTACTTTCAGAATTGTCTATTTTTTCCCTAAATTTTCATACATATGAAACTAATTTTTTTTTTATTAAGAATATATTCACAAATTTTAATTTTTTTTCTTTTGTATATGCATTTCATATATACACAAGAGAAAGTACATGTTGGATGTGTAACCATCAGCATCCAAACAGTTTCCTTCCATTGGGATGAATTGCATCCATTTGTGCTCATCAAACACATACACCCGAAGTTGTGTCATGCCAACACCAATTGCACCTATTTGACTTAAGACTCAACCTAAAACTTTAAATTTGAAATATAAATCTATCTTTCGTAAATTAAAAATTAGAAAGGTCGTCTCTATTATCTTTTAAATGAACAATTACACTCGAGAAACTGCATCCCATCGACAAAGGGTAACATAGGAACTTACTAAAAATAAAGGGCTAAAATTCTCCCTTATATCCCATTTTGTTTATAGTATAGATTAAGTTCATTGTTATTATTTATTTTCTCTCAAAAGATGTCGTAAAAATATTCACATAATCACTTTTTACATGCACCTATTTATGTGGACGATGTTGTAAATGATTTCATGCATATTCATGAGAAAAAAAATATGTGTGTGTTGTGTCGATTCAAAAATCGATTAAGAAAGTTAAAATCTGGAGCAAGTGTACATCGTTATGAAGTATAGTTGGAATTAAGAGAAAATAGGGGATGATGCAGCTTCAATGTTTTCCTTCCTTTTCTGTGTATTTTCACACATGTATAGTGGCCTCTTTATGGCATTCTTATACACACCTTACCCTTAGGGTTTTAGGCAACGAAAAAGGAAAAGATTGGGAATAAATTTGCCTAACTAATAGTGGACAGGTGTCCATATAATATAGGTGTTGGATCTACACCTGCACATAGCGGAAGGGAATCAGGATCCATAAGTATTCTAATTCATTAATTATGGTTGAAAAGAAACATGCTAAAAACAGAGTTTAATGGGTTTCAAGAACATACCTTGGCCGAACCAACAAAATCTCCATTTCCAGCTGCTAAATCCTCCAAATCCTTGTGTAGACCACCACAAGATCTTCCCTACTATCCTCTTGGTGCTCTAGAATGAGTTATGGGACTCAAAATAAGCTGAAATCAAAGGAAATATGAAGAAATCTCACTGAATAGAACCCATTGAAGAACACCTTCTTCATCCGAATTTTTCAGCAACAATTCAGGCGGTTCTACTCTCTTTCTTCACTCCAATCTCTTCAATACATTGCAGACTATCATGCAAAGAGATGTGTTGCATGGGATGTAGCTCATGCTTGGAGTAAACCAAAGGAGAAGGTGGGTTTCTTGTAAGCTACTTGAAGATGAACTTTGAAAAACTCATTTTCAAGTTTTGTGTAATTTTCAATTTTCAAAATCCATTTTGATTTTAAAATCATATTTTATTTCTAAAATCAAAATTTATTAATTTTATAAATTAATTTTATAATAAAATTAATAAATAATTATTTAAACAATTTAAATAATTCTAATTAATTTAATATCTAATATTAAATTAATTTTTACACAAATTCATCTTCATATATTTAAAATATATTTTCTCCAATTTCCATTTCATTCTAATTTGAACATTTCAAATTAACTTATCACACTACTCTAGAGCTAATCCATTTTCGAACTAGTAGGGGGACCTCATGGACCTACAGATCATGGGCTCCAACGATCCGAGATTAATCGGCTAAACTCATTAGATCGATCTAACCCCATTCGTTAACTAATGGGTCACTCCACTAAAGCTCATAGTTGAACTCCCCTCACTGTAGATATATTATGTCCACTCGATATAACCATGATTAGTAAGTTAACCCTTCACAAGTTGTTCGCAATAACGGCTTCAAATCTTTGTTTTACCCCCGAAATTACTTCTTGTTCCTTAAGTCCTCACTGATCCCCTAATGAACAATTGTTTTGTGATCCAATCACAAAACCGAGCCCCTCTCATGCCAAATGAGAGGGCGAGATCCCTTGTTCAAGTCCTAGAATCAGCACTTAAGTGAATAACCTTTCTACTATCCCTAAAGCAGGTAGGAGTGAATTCCCTCTTGCACCCTATGTCCCCAGCTATCTATCCAGTCTTACCCTTGAAATGGCAGTCATATTGAGCCGGCGCTATTGAGCCAACCCTCACCTATGCAAATTTAAGGGCAATCTCAAATAAACAGGAGTTCATAGTTAGCTCAGGATTAAGATCAAGTTACTTAGGTCATCGCTTTGAAATAGTCAGTCTTAAATAGTAAACAACGTTATAAAGTAAGAGTGACTCATTTTCTGGTCCGATCTTGTACAAACTCTTTTGCACAAGGACACCCCCACTCTTCATGTCCAACATGAACGAATTAGGATCACTTCATTTGTAGCACTTTACAACTTCTTGTAACAACTACAGAGCAGGCCGTATCCAATAGTGTTACCAGAATAAGGTACCCAACCTTATCCATGTACTAAAGATCATTTTGACTATTTACTCGAACCTGATCCACCTTTATATCTCCATATAAAGTTCAAGTACTCATATAATAGTCAAGAGACTTTTAGGTTTATTGGATTTCTATTCAAGCAATAGATCTATTCAATAACACCTTTATTAAATTTTCAGAATAAGTTCCATTGTTTACATACCACGAGTTTTAGGACATAAAACCCAACAACAGGTTGGTATAATTGTTTTAAAAACAGAATTGATTGGCTGTTTCCCTCTTTCTTTCTTTTTATATATCCAATCCAATTGGATTTTTTGACTTGGCACTACTTTGCTTAGGTGGTTGGCTTCTTTTTTCTGATTGGTCCTTGCTGATTTCTTTTATTCTAACATCCCCCCTCAAACTTGTGGGGAGGTCAACGACACCGAGTTTTTTCGAAGGAGATGGAATTGAGATTGTGTCAACGACTTTGTCAGGCAATCAACAATCTGATCCGACGATGAATGTACCGTACTTCAAGTTTGCCATTAATGACTTGGTCACGAACAAAGTGTACATCGAGCTCAATGTGTTTCGTTCGAGCATGAAACATCGGGTTTGAGGCTAGAGTTCAACACTTATGTTGTCACACCATAAAATAGGTTTGTAGGTTGTTTGAATTTGTAGTTCACTCATAAGTTGTTTAAGCCAGATGATCTCAGCTATGGCATGAGCAAGGACCCGATATTCAGACTTTGTGTTGGATCTTGCAACCATTGTTTGCTTCTTAGAGGACCAAGAGATTAGATTGTTGTCGACATACACACAGTATGCTGCAATAGATTTCCTGTCATCAATGTTGGAAGCCCAATTAGCATCCGAAAATGTTGTAAGTTGTAAATCAGTGTTAGGTTGAAAAAGAAGACCATGATGTCTGGTGGCACTGATGTATCGGAGTACCCGCTTAGTTGCTTGCCAATGAATATTCGTAGGAGCCTTCAAGAATTTACTCAAGTGATTAACTATGTGTGCTATATCCAATCTCGTATGTGTTAGATATTGAAGGGCTCCGATGGTGCTTCTGAACAAGTAGGGATCAGATAGTGGTTGTCCATTAGTTATTGAAAGATGTTTACCTACTGTGCAGGGTGAGGCTGCCGGTTTAAGATCAGTGAGACCAAGTTTGTGGAGTAAGTTTTTCACATACTTTGCTTGATTTAGGATGAAGTCTGACTTGAGATAGTGGACTTGGATGCCTAAGAAATAGGTGAGGCGGCCTAGGTCTTTCAAGGCAAACATGCTGTTAAATAGGTTGATGAGCTAGGATATTAGTCGAGAATTGCTACCTGTTATTATCAGATCATCTACATAAACCAACAGAAATATAACAGCCTCACGAGTGTGAAATATGAACAATGAATTGTCAGCCTTTGATACTTTGAATCCTCAACTGATTAAGGCACTGCCTAGTGTGTTGCTCCAGGCTCGAGGGGCTTGTTTTAAGCCATAGATTGCTTTGTCTAAATTGCACACATAATCAGGATGTTAGGTGCTAACATAACCAATAGGTTGCTTCATATATACATCTTCTTGTAGGTTTCCATTTAGGAAGGCGTTATTGAATTCCAGCTGACGGATCTCCCATCCTTTAGAAACAACAATGCTAAGCACAACTCTAATAGTGGAGGCCTTAACTATAGGAATAAACGTCTTAAAGAAATCTATCCCTTGATGTTGATGAAACCCTTTTGCTACCAAACGTGCTTTGTATCTGTCAATTGAGTCATCAGGGTGTTTCTTTAACCGGAAGATCCATTTATTACCTAGAACATTGTATGAGTCCGAGGGTGGTACAAGATGCCATGTGTTTCTTTGAACTAAAGCTTGATACTCATTGTCCATAGCTGCTTTCCATTGAGGCGTACCAAGTGCCTCTTTGACCCTGATGGGTTCTGTGACAGTTCAATCAGTTTTAGCAGCTGTGAGCAAGATTTTGGGCTTAAAGATACCAGCCTTTGCTCTAGTAATCATCAGATGTGTCGGTTGGAGTGAGACTATGTGCTGCTATTGCTCAGTGGGAACGATGGGCTGCTGAATGGGTGTAGGGAAGGGTGAATGGTCTGTTTGTGGAGAGCTGACAATGTTCTGAGATGGTGAGATGGACATATGAGAGGGAACATTGATAGGAGAGGGAGTTGAGGAGCTGCAAGGTTGTTGTATAAGAGATATAGTTTGTGGTGCATTAGTTGAGGGGTCAAGTGATGGATCTGTCATAGTAGGATGATTAATAGAGCTTAGTGAAGGACTTTGAGGAGGATTGATATTGGATATAATATGATTTGTTTGTAGTGGCTCGGGGAGGGCTTGGACAAGAGAGGCAAGCATTTGGGCAGACAGTGATAGAGGGAGAGCTTGTGAATAGTCACTAATCACCTGAAAACCAGTATAAAATGGAAATTCAGTTTCATTAAAGACAACATTTCTAGATATGTATACTTTACCCGATTTTGCTAAGCATCGATGTCCCTTGTGGAGTACACTTGGTCCCAAGTACACACATTTTTCAGAGTGATATTGAAACTTGTGATGTTGATATGGTCGAATACAGAGGAAGCAAACACATCCAAACGTTCTTAGTTTGGTTATATCCAACACGTTTTTAAACAATATCTGAGCTGGAGACCGTCCATTTAGAACAGGAGTGGGTAATCCATTGATCAGAAGGTTGGCATTGACAAATGCATCCCACCAGTACTAATAAGGCATGGAGGCTTGTGCTAGAAGTGTGAGTCCCATTTCAACTAAGTGTCGATGCTTTCTTTCTTCTCTTCCATTTTGAATTGAAGTGTAGGAATAGGAATGCCAACTTAGGATCCCTAATGAGGAGCAAAAATAAAGAATATTTTTTAACTCACTTCCATTGTCGGATTGAAACATTTTAACAGTTGCATCAAACTGATTTTTAATCACATGAAAGAAGTGTTGAAAAGCTGCAAGTGTATCAGATTTTTGCTTAAGAGGGTATGTCCACAAAAGCCTGCTATGATCATCTAAGAAGGAAATGTAGTATTGAAAACCTGCTGTAGATTGTACTAGAGCTGGTCCCCATACATCAGAATGAATTAAGTCAAAATTGGCTTTAGCCCTTGATTCAGATTGTGAAAATGGGAGAAAGTGTGATTTGCCCAACTGATATGAGTCACAGAATAGAGGTTTTTCATTAACTTTGATGGACTGTTTACACTGAACTAATATTGACTTCAAAACTTTGGGGGAGGTATGACCTAATCTTCTATGCCACAGATCCATTGACTCAATAACATTTACACTGACATTGGATAGTAAAAGTGCTTTTGAGCCATTATTTTTGTCCATAGGTCTGAGGGTTTCTGATCTTCTATGCTTTTAGACATCATAAGGTCGTACGGTTGTTTCTCTAAGCTGATAGAGGCCATTCTTAAGTGTGCCTTTCACCAGAGTGTTGCCCGAATGCTTGTCCTTTATCATACAGCAAGTTCCATGAAATTTCACAAATATATCATTATCTTGAGTTAGTTTAGAGATGCTTACTAGGTTCTTTGCAATAGATGGAACATAAAAAACATCTTTCAAGCTAAGTACACACTGTCTAGATTTTAAACTTGAGTTACCTACAGCAGAAATGTATAGTTGATCACCATTACCAACTGTTACAAGATTAGTACCTGAATACTCGGTTGGATTGGCAATGTGAGTTGGGTCTATTGTGACATGATTAGTAGCACCACTATCACCAATTGACATCAACTGAACTCTCAGGTGTAGCAGTGAACGGATTGTTGGAGTAAGATGTCATGAAGGCTGATAGAGTGTTGTTGGGTGGTTGCTGATGGTCAGATCCCCTGCCTTGATTTATATTAGGTACATATTCCCTATTGTATCGTTGATAGCACACATCAGCTGCATGACCATATTTGGAGCAGACTTGACATGTTGGGCGATTGCCCCTGCCTTGACCCCTGCCCTGGTTGCCTCCTCCATTGTTGGAGTAAGGAGGTTTTGAGTTGTTATGCTGGAACTTCACATTGCCTTGATTATTATTGGGGGTCGTAGGTTTAACATTTCCATTGCCTTTGTTAAAAGCAACATTCATCGATGGATTTCCTGCAGAAGCAACAAAGGACTTGGTCGAGTTTTGATGCTCTATACCAAAAGAGAAGAGCTCAAATTGCATATCCAACAAGGATATGTCAGGTTTGCTTTGAACCACAACCACTATTGGATTATATTCTTCATCTAGACCAAGTAAAACTTGAGAAATTAAGTTTCGAGGTGATATCGGACTTCCTGATTGAGCCAAGTTGTCTGAGTGTAGCTTCATAAGCTTCAGGTATTCAGACATGGTTGAATTCCCTTTGCGTGTTTATTGAAACACCTGATGAAGATAATCCTCCTTAGCTCGTGATTGAACACTAAAGAGGGCACAGATGGCATCCCATAGAGCTTTGGCATTTTCAAACCCCATGAGTTGCACGGCAACTTCTGGTGCCATTGAGTTATATAGCCATCCTAACAGTAGTTGATCAGCTATGATCCAGGCCTCATAGAGAGGATTCAACATTTGCTCACCTGTGGAGCTTGATGCACCTCTGGAAAGATCGGAGACAGTCGTTCCTGCCTCATGTACAGACAAACCTTCAATGGGGAGAGAAATGAACATGGGAGAGCAGGCTTTTGTACCTAAGAGGTGTCCTTCTAGCCGATACCCTCGGAGAATCAGTAACGTTAGAGTTTTCCACAACATAAAATTCCCTCATTCGAGCTTTGTGCTAGTGATTTGATTGAGAAGTTGGTTCAACGGTGGAGTGCTGAACTTCATGGTTTCAGACACTGTTGTCATCATTTCGGAGTGTGAGGCGTTGGCCATTAGGCGCTCTGATACCAAGTTGGAATTAAGAGAAAACAGGAGAGGTTGCAGTTTCAATGTTTTCCTTCCTTTTCTGTGTATTTTCACACATGTACAGTGGCCTCTTTATGGCATTCTTATACATGCCTTACCCTTAGGGTTTTAGGCAACAAAAAAGGAAAATATTGGGAATAAATTTTCCTAACTAATAGTGGATAGGTGTCCATATAATATAGGTTGGTACAATTGTTTTAAAAACAGAATTGATTGGCTGTTTCCCTCTTCCTTTCTTTTTATATATCCAATCCAATTGGATTTTCTAACTTGGCACTGCTTTGCTTAGGTGGTTGGCTTCTTTTTTCTAATTGGTCTTTGCTGGTTTCTTTTATTCTAACAAGTATTATTGTGGAAAGTACTCTAAGTATGTTTCTCAAGGGACTAATCATAAAATTCAACTTTAAAAGAAAGTATCGTCAAGTATGCGAAAAGCGTGTTACTGTAAAAAATGAAAATAGTAATTCATCAATACAATCATAGAAAAAATGAATTAAATAAGGCATTTTACAAGCAAAAATAGAATAAATAGCAACTAAAACTGAAAAAAATAGAGTGATTCAATCCTTGTCCATAGTTACACTTCCTATGGTGCTCTCTTGTATCAATTTAGACATTTTTAAAAGAAAAATCTCGCTTGCAGTTCTCTCTCACACGAATTGGGGTTGTTCTACCAACCCTAATTTTAGAGAAACTTTTGTTCTTGAAGTCTTGCTTTTTTGGGAGTATGGAAAATAAGCTCACGACTGGGATGATCTTCACTAGGGCATTAGGGCGTCATTGTGAAATAAATTTGCTGAAACCATACAATTTATTTATATTAGCATACAATGCATTAACCCATTTAGAAAAACCTATCAAATTTAGTAAAATAATCTAATGTACCCTAAGTGACATCTATTTTGCAATGATATTTCAGTGAGACAAGACAAAAGCCACTGTAGGGTGATCAGGTGCCCCTTCACTGAAATGAGACATTTTCAGCCAATATACAGAACAACTCCTTGTTACTGTAACTATCAGTCACCATTGTTCGATCCAGAAATTGTTAAACTCACTTAACATTTTCTTGTAAGTGTAACCCCTCATTTTAGATTCTAGAGTCTCGTCTCAATGAGCCAATCGTAGGAAAAAACTGATTGGGGCATTAACTAAAGCAACCCTATCTATTTCTGGAGTTTGTGTAACAATCATGAAAATTTCATCCATAGGGGGACACAAGCAAAGGTGCCTTAAGGCTGAGCATGAAAATTTACTACAAACTAATGAGGGAGACTGTGGGATGTGTTGACACACGTCTCGCTCCCACTTACTATAAACACTCTCTCCATTCACTTTGATATTGACCTATACAAACACCATCCGTAGGGGGACACAAACACAGGTGCCTCGAGACCGAGTATAAATCTCACGGTGTGAACTTTTAGGGAGAAACGTGGAAAGGAAAAATGAAGTATCATATACCCATTTTCCTCCCACTAAGCGTTTTACCTAGGGTTCTTTAACTTAGGAAAATCCAACTACTAATTTTAGCTAAGTGTTTGTTTAAATTTTTCCAAAAGTAGCACTTAATTTGGATAGTTAAACAATTTTGTTTAGTTTTCATTAAACACTTTAATAAACTTTAATCAACAATTGCATGCTTGTAGCAGATCTATCTAATTCATCTTTCTAGGTAAGTTCCCAGGTAGGGGTGTTACATTTCCATCAACTTAAATACCCCAACCTAGACAGAACTAGCCTTAGACAAAAGGTCCCTTATAGATATATTTGTTACAAATGATAACCTTGGATGTAAGTTTATTGGTTTGTGGATTTAATGCTACTAAATGTCAAATAAAACATCTCATATTTTATTAAATAAATAAAATATTTGTACAATACAATTACAAACTACAAGACCCTACGAGATTTAGGGCATCAACTCCAACATAGCCATGTCGAACTTGGGTTCTTTGAGATCATTTTCAAATCATTGGCCATGTCAGGAATATCTAACCAAATCTTTTTTGAAGATTCAGCTAGGTTCCTAACATGCATCCACCACAATTAAGCAACATTGAGCACCAAAATTTATAACATGCCCATCCTTTCTTGAGGAGCATAAGTATACAAACTTGACTTTTTTGTCAATCAGGGATAATTTCTCTTCGAGACATGTTGAATCGGGAATATTGGTTAGATCGTCATTGTATCTAACCAGTTTTCTAGTTTTCATTCTCCTGCACTTAAGTGAAGTTAGTTTGCCCGCCTTCTCATGGTGGGCTTGGCACTTTAACTAAAACTGACCTGAGTAAAAAAATTTGGTTTTCGATTTCCAATGGTAGTGTGTGTTGGGATGTATGCACTAAAACCTCGTAGTTAATATGTTATTCGAAAGGATGGTTGATTATTTTATATATGAAATTATTCATTAAAAAAAGATCTAATATTATTTTTTGAAACTTGAACGGTATGTGGTAGACATACAGGTGGATCATGTTCAAGTAACAACCTAAATGATCTGTAGTATATGGATAAGGTTGGGTGTCTTATCCTGGTGACATTACGGATACCACTAATTTTGTAATTGTTACAAGAGTTGTAAAGTGTTACAAATTATTTGATCCGATTAACATTTCTTAGGATGACCATAGGTAACTCGATCTCAATCTTGAGTGAGTTATGAACTCCTATATATGAAGGCAGTCTTTTAATTTGTATGGGTGAGAATGGCTCGACTCGCCGACTCAATAAGCCTACCATTTTGGGGATTTGTCCGAGTAGGGAATTGGGAACATAATTACACAAGATGAAATTTGCTTCTTTCTGTCTTTAAGGTAAGTAGATGAATTGCTCTTTTAAGTGCCGACTTCGGGTCTTGAACTATGGGGCCTCTCTTTTTCACTGACCCGAGAGGGTCTTGTTTATGGTAGGACCATAAACACGTTTTTCATTAGAGGTTCAGTGGGACTTAAGGAGTTAGATGTAATGACAAGGGTAAAATGATAATTTGACCCAACTATAATTATGAGCGATTCGTGAAGGGTCGACTTACTGTTGATTGGTTATATCCATGGACACAGAAATATATTTATAGTGTGAAAAGTGCAGATGTGGATCCTTAGCGGAGTGACCTGCAGTTAATGAATGTTGATTAATTTAATTAATGAATTTAATTAATTAGAGCTTCTAATCTGTAGTCATTTGGTCTATTACTAGCTCACTAAGGGTAAAACAAGAATCATCTAATTTTGGATTAATTTGAGTTGTTCAAATTATATAAAGAAATTAATTGTTTGAGATACAATTAATATAATGTATATAGGTAAACTATGACATAAAGTATAATTTTGAATAAGATTCAAATATTATTTAATATGAATGAGATTCATATTAAAACTATAGGTTATGTGGGATGATATTATTTTAATATGATTCAAATGAAATTAAATATATAATATTTAACAATTATTAAGTATATATATATATTAAAGAGTTATTCTATGTATTAATGGAGGCGAGTTGTAACTCCTCCTCCAACCAATTCTTTCACACTCTCACATTAAGAAAACTTAGGCAAAGATTTGAGAGAAAAGGGTGGATAAGCAAATAATTGGTAATGATTTGGAGCTGGAGTATTAAAAGATTAACTTCCGAGTTAAGCTTCCAAATATGAAAAGTTGCAATCCTTTAAGAATCAAAGCCACCAAGAGATACAACAAATCTGAAATTTTAGATTCATCCATAGAATTAATCTTAAATGTATTTGTTTAATTTTTATATATTTACATTTATGAGAGTAGTTGAAAGAGTAATGAATGCAATCAATATAGGAGAAAAGTTGCATCCTTTCATGGTATATTTTCAATTAGTTTAAATAGGGTTGTAATCTTCACATTTTGAAAAAAAGATTTTGAATTTGAATGAAATTTTCGAGTTTATTCTCTCAAGCTTTATGCCTTCTTCGTATTCTTGTGTTTAGAATGCATGCTTTTGGAACTTTTAATCTAGTTTGATCAATTAGATTGTGGAGAGTTCGAAAACTTAAAGTTAGGAACAAGTTCTCCTTTTTTCTTGATCATCGATCAATCTTCCAAGTCAAATCTATTTAGCTTTCTTGGGAATGAAATTTTCTTAGAGTATATTCTCTCAAGCTTTATGCTTTCTTTGTATTTTTGTGTTTAGAATGCATGGTTTTAAAACTTTCAATCTAGTTTGATTAATTAGATTGTGGAGAGTTCGAAATCTTGAAGTTAGGAACAAGTTCTTCTTTTTTCTTGATCATCGATCAATCTTCCAAACCAAATATGTTTAACTTTCTTGAGGTTACTTACTAATTAGTTAATCGGGATTATTCTTATTACTGTTGTGGGAGTTCGCTTTGTTTAAAGGGGAGTTCTCAAACGTGAATGAGGCAGTTTCATTTTATCTTTTCTTGTTTTTCATTCTATCTTAGTTTTCTTTCTTCCATATTTCAAACTATCCATCTTTTCTTGTAATTTTCCATATTCTCTTGTTTTTTTTTTCATATTTTATTGTGCTTACTGATTTTTTTTTTAAAAAAGTGATTTGTTGTTTTCTTGTGGCTTTTCATCTTCTTTATTACTTCATATTTCAGTATACTTGTTGGATTTTTTTTTTTTTTAAAAAAGAAATTTGTCATTTGCATCTTTCTTTCTTTGTTTTTGTTTTAAACTTCGAGATTTTGTGACTATTCACATTCTAAGCTATATTGAAATATTCTTGCATGATTCCCATAAGAATACTTGCTGAAAGTTTAAGATATTAGAATGTCTTACGCTATGTTTCACAAAAGAAGGAATCATCATCTGACCTACAATAGTGATGATAATTTTTGGAAGGGTTTTAAAGAAAGTTTGGCTAAGTTGCGTCAATCCGTTGATTACATAAGTCAATTGAATGAAAAGTTAAAGTTGCAAAAGTTAGCAAGGAAGAATCATGCCAAGCAAGCTATTAAAAATCAAGAAGATAGTCCATTGCCAAAAATTGATCAACCAATGCCAAATGTCGTTCATCCACAAGTCGAAAAGGAAGATTCCAATTGTGATGCCATTGAGATGAATGAGGTTGATCATCAAAGTCTGAGAGATGAATTAAAAGGTGAAGTAGTTATGGAAAGCGAGGATAAATTTGAAGTATGTGATGTTTATGAGACCATAACAAATTCTCTAGAGAAAAGTGGGAATAGTGCGGAGATTGAGAAAATATCGAAAAGTGAGACATTAGAGTCAAAAGAAAAAAAAGAGAGTGTGATTAAGAGTGGAAGTAAAAGAAAATATTCATGTGAGAAAAATCATGGGAGTAGTTTTCCAACTAACGTTCCTTCCTATTATTTTTCTTGTGTTTTATACGTTGCGTTGAAGGCACGATGGGAGATGGTCAAGTTTGAAAATTTACATCAAAGACGATTAGGGTGGAGTGTTCTGCAAAGAAATTTCACACTTCTTTCCAAAGTTCGAGACAATGATTACAAAGTTGTGTTACAAGACCATCTAAGATTCGAGGATGAATCTTCTTGAAGAAGGGGAGAATGATAAGCAAATAATTGACAATGATTAGGAGCTAGAGCGTTAAAAGGTTTGCTTCCAAGTTAAGCTTCCAAATATGAAGAGTTGCAATCCTTCAAGAATCAAAGCCACCAAGAGACACAACAAATATGGAATTTTAGATTCATCCACATAATTAATCTTACATGTATTTGTTTAATTTTATATATTTACATTTATGAGAACAGTTGAAAGGGTCTTAGATGTGAAGGGAAAACCATTGAAGGTTTACACAGCGGAAAGCAAAGATCATCCCCATTTTCGTTTTTTCACAGAATTTATAGAATTACAGAATAAAGAAGAGAAAGATTATGCATTCTAAATTAACTTACAACATGTTAATTTCTAAAGAAAAAGGAGAGGAAAAACATTTATACCTTTGAAAAATACTTTCTTCAAGAATTCCCTCGAACTGATCTCTTCTTACAAAAGGGACACCATCAAATAGAGCCTCATGTATTCTCCTTAGGGTTTGAGACTAGTAGAAGGTATGGGCTCACCTTAGGGTTTTGGAAGAGGGAAGGAGATGGAGAGGAGGAAGAGAGGAAATTTTCTTCTCTATAAACTTTTTCCAGAGCACACAACTCACAGAGAGAATTGTGGAAGAAGATGAATTAGGACCATTCATTCTTTCATTCTTTAATTAAATTACCCAACATCCATTAACTGTCGGTCATTCTACTAAAGATCGAGAGCTGCACTCTTTACACTATAGATATATTTCTGTGCCCATTGGATATAACCAATCAACAGTGCGATGACCCTTCACAAATTTCTCATAAGTACAATTGGGCCAAAATTATCGTTTTCCCCTATAGTTACATCTAACTCCTTAAGTATAACTAATTCCTCTAATGAATAATAAGTCATAGTCCAATTATGACCAAGTCCCTCTCGAGCTAGGAGAGGGTGTGGCCACTATGTTTAAGCTCCGGATTCAGCTCTTAAGAGTGCAATTTATCTACTTATCCCGTCATCGGGGAAGGAGTGAATTCCGTCTTGTGTAGTTGTGTTTCCAACTCCCCAATCAGATGAATCCCCAAAATGGTAGGCTTATTGAGTTGGCAATCTGACCACTCTCACCCATACAATTAAAGGACCGCCTTTATGAGCAGGAGTTTATAACTCATTCAGGATTCAGGTCATCACCTATGGTCATCCTAGTGAAATGTAAGTCTCTATTATTAAAGGTATATAAAGAGACTAATCATTTTGTGGTCCGGTCTTATACAAACTCTTTGTATAGGATACTCCCGCTTACATCTCTCTACATGAATGATCAGGATCAGATCATTTGTAGTACTTTACAACACTTGTAACACCTACAAAGAGAACCATATCCGCGGTGTCACCGGGATAAGGTACCCAACCTTATCCATCTACTACAGACCGTTTAGGTTATTATTTAAACAAGATCCACTTGTATGTCTCTACATACTTGTTTAAATTACATAAAATAACCTAGGATCTTAGTTTATTGGATTGAGTATATGCTTATAAAATAAAACTTATTTTATTAACAATAATATGTTTATACAAAGTTTACAAACTACGATTACAAGGAGATTTAGGACACTAATCCCAACATCTCCCACTTGTCCTAAAGCTTAGGAAGCTTAATATACAAAACAAATAAAGTACAAAATCACAATAAACTAGGGCATACACTATACCCCAGTAACATCTCCCCCTTGCCATAGACAATATGCCGCATATCCCATAGACCCAACTTTCTAGATGACCCTCGAACACTTTAGCCGTGAGAGCCTTTATAAACGGATCAGCAACGTTGTGCGCCGAAGCAATCTTCATGATAGGCACATCACCTCGATGCACAATCTCCTGAATCAAATGATATTTTCGCTCTATGTGCTTGCCTCTTCGGTGACTTCTAGGTTCTTTAGAATTTGCCACAGTACCACTGTTATCACAATAAAGTGTGATGGGCAAAGACATATTTGGAGTAACTTCTAAATCAGTAAGAAACTTCTTAAGCCATACCACCTCTTTAGCAGCTTCACAAGCAGCTATATATTCGGTTCTCATAGTGAAGTCTGCGATGCATCCTTGCTTGATGCTTTGCCATACTATAACTCCTCCATTTAGAGTAAACACTGACCTTGATGTGGATTTCTCAAGAATCCTTATCAGTCTGAAAGTCAAAGTCTGTGTATCCTGTAAGGATCAAATCCTTATCTCCATACACGACCATATAATCCCTCGTTCTCCGAAGATACTTGAGGATCGTTTTGACCGCCGTCCAATAATCTAATCCTAGATTGGACTAATATCGACTGACAATCCCTACTGCATAGCAAATGTCAAATCTAGTATATAACATTACATACATAAGCTGCTAACAACCGATGCATAGGGAATTCGTCTCATTTCCTCAACCTCTTAAGGAGTATTAGGATACTATTCCTTAGACAATATAATTCCATGCCTGAAAGGTAATAAACCCTTCTTGGAATTGTGCATCGAATATCTGACAAGCATCTTGTCAATATACAATGTATAAGACAAGGCCAACCTTTTGTTCTTACGATCCCTAAAACAAACTGCGCCTCTCCCAAATCTTTCATTTGGAATTGGGTAGCTAGCCATTTCTTTACATCAGTCAGAAAAACTACATCATTCCCAATGAATAGGATATCATCCGCATACAGCACGAGGAAAGCTACTGAGTTATTGATGATTTTCTCGTAAACACAAGGCTGACCAACATTCTGAACAATGCTATATGATTTGATCACTGCATCAAATCTTATATTCCAAGATCGAGATGCTTGTTTCAGTCCATAAATTGACCGATTAAACTTGCAAACCTTTTGCTCTTGATCTTGTTCAATGAATCCTTCTGGTTGATTCATGTAGATGGTCTCTTCAAGATTACCATTCAAAAAGGCAGTCTTGACGTCCATTTTCCATATTTCATAGTCATAATATGTAGCTATGGATAAGAGAATCTTGATAGACTTTAACATGACAACAGGTGAGAAATTTTCTTCATAGTCCACTCCCTCAACCTGGGTATAACCCTTTGCCACAAGTCTAGCTTTAAAGGTCTGTACCTTTCCATCTACACCTATTTTCCTCTTGTAGATCCATTTATTGAAGGAACTAAAAAAGAAGAGAACCTTGAGCGGAAGAAAGATCGTCCTAATTCCCATTTTTCATTAAATGTAAGTTTTACAGTAAATTAAGAACAACATAGGCATTTACATAAATTGCAGCATGATTTAACAAAAGAAAAAACTTAGGGTTTCAAAAACCTTTACCTTTGAAGACTTTCTTCAAGTATCCCTCGATCAAAATCTAAACACTACCATGAAGGCTTCCTCGGTATTATCAGGCAGAGAACCCAGGAGTGGTGGACTCTGATTATTTTGAAATGAGGGAAATTAGACGAGTGGAGAGGAAGAAATTTGGAGATCATTCACCAACAGTCCAAAAACATGCAGAACAATTCTGTCTTTATCACATTGTATTTTTCAATCAACCTGATGATCAATGAGCAGAAGACTCTCTCCTGTCTTTCAAAAGCAAAATACAACAACCACCCACTTATGCAAGTAGAGAGAAAAAAGGGGGAGGGAATTCTAACTCCCTCCCTCATTTTTATTTAAAATAAAAAAAAATGACATTTAATATATATAAATATAAATATGATTACTAACTTATTATATTATATATATCAAATATAACATATAGTTTATAGTTTTTAATATTGTATATATACAATACAACCTATAGTTTCTTTTCTCTCTTATATGACATTTAATATAAATCACATTTATATTAAATTTAACAATTATGAATCCAATTCGTATTAATATTATTTGAATCTTATTCAAATATTTATTTCCTCTCAATTAAGCAATAATGTATCAAATACGTTATAATAATTATATGACATATAATTAGAACAACTTAATTATATCACATATAATTAAATCCCTCTATTAATTTGAACAATTCAAATTAATCGAAAAACGGATTCTCATTTAACCCTATTGAGCTACCAAGGGGACCTCATGGATCTGTAGCTTGAAGCTCCAACGATAAATAAATAATTAATCAAACTCTTTAACTAAATATTCACCATCTATTAACTTTCAGGAACTCTACTAAAGACTGACAACTGCACTCTTCGTACTACAGATATATTTTTGTGTCCATTGAATATAACCAATCAAAAGTACAATGACCTTTCATAATTGCTCGTAAGTACAGCTTGGCCAAAATTATCTTTTTGCCCCTATAGTTACAACTAACTTCTTAAGTACCATTGATCCCTCTAATGAACAATAGATCATAGTCCAACTATGACTAAATCCCTCTTAGGCCAGAGAAAGTTTGGCGCCACATTGTTCAAGCCCCAGAATCAGCCATTAAGGGAGCAATTTATCTACTTACCCCTACCTCGGGGAAGGAGTGAATTCCTTCTTGTTTAGGTGTGTTCTTAGCTCCCCAATTAGACGAATCCCCAAAATGGTAGGCATTTTGAGTCAGCGATCTGGCCACTCTCACCCATACAAAATAAAGGACTGCCCTCATAAGTAGGAGTTCATAACTCACTCAGGATTCATGTGATGTTACCTATGGTCATTCTAGTGAAAGGTAAGTCTTTATTATGAACGGTTTTATATAATGAGATTAAACATTTCGTGGTCCAGTCTTATACAAAATCCTTTGTATAGAATATCTCCGCTCACATGTCTATACATGAATGATTAAGACCATATCATTTGTAGCACTTTACGACAATTGTAGCACCTACACAGTGGGCCATACTTGTAGTGCCACCAGGATAAGGTGCCCAACCTTATCCATCTACTACAGACCATTTAGGTTATCACTTAAACATGATCCACCCATATGTCTCTACATACATGTTTAAGTTACTAGATAACCTTGGATGTTAGTTTATTGGTTTATGGTTAACGAAAATAAAATATCATATATTTTATTAAATAGAGAATGAGTTTGAATAAAATATCATATATTTCATTAAATAAACAATGAGTTTGTTCAATATATTTACAAACTATAGGACCCTACGAGATTTAGGGCATCAACCCTAACAATCTCCCACTTGACCTAAAGTTAGTGGGGTGTACAATATAGTCAAAATACAAAGTACACAAATAACAAACTAGGGCATAACACGTGCCCAATACAAATCTCCCACTTGCCCTAGTCTAGACGTGGCCTGTCCCATTGACCCATACTCTGCATGTAACCCTCAAACATCTTAGCCATGAGGGCATTTGTAAACAGATTAACAATGTTGAGGTTGATGCCCTAAAGTCTTGTGTCCCGTAGTTTGTAAACAGTTTGTACGAACGCTTGTGATGTATAATATATGATATTTTACTTCACTTCTTGATTTTTCTCAGTTGTTTGTTTTATTTTCTTCACCACAAAAAATAAACCTAAAATCCTTGGTTATCTAGATGTAACTTAAGCATGTATGTGGTGACATACAAGTGGATCATGTCTTAAGTGATAACCAAAATGGTCTATAGTATATATATAGGAGGGCAATCTTATCCTGGTAACGCTACGGATGCGGCCTGCTTTGTGGAATGGTCACAAGTGTTGTGACTTGTCACAGATGGTCTGATCTTAATCATTCATGTAGGGGACATGCGAGCAGGAGCGTCCTATACAAAGAGTTTGTATAAGACTTGACCACGAAGTGTTAACGTCTCGTTATATAACACCGTTCATGATAGAGACTTCACTTCACTAGGATGTCCATAGGTAACATGACCTCAATCCTAAGTGAGTTGGGAACTTCTGTCATTGAGGGCGGTTCTTTGATTTGCATGGGTACAAGTGGCCAGGTCATCGACTCAAACCTACCACTTTGGGGATTCGTCTGATTTAGGAGCTGGGAACTCAGCTACCCAAGATGGAATTCACTCCTTCCCTGAAGCAGGGGCAAGTAGATAGATAACTCCCTTAAGGGCTGAATCCAGGGCTTGAATGATGTGGCGCTACACACCTTCTCTTGGCCCGAGAGATGTTCATACATAGTTGGACTATGTGTTGGGATTGGTGTCCTAATTCTCCCGAAGTCTTGTTGTTTTGTAAAGATACACATTGTTCAATGAATAAAATAAGTGTTATTTAATTCTGGCATTTACTCATATCCAATAAAAAAAGCTCATTGGTTATCTTATGTGAACTTAAGCATGTATATGTGATAAACAAGTGGATCATGCCTTAAGTGATAACCTAAATAGGTCTGTAGTGTAAGGATTAAGGTGGGATACTTGATCCTGGTGACACTACGGATACGGCCCACTTTGTAGAGGTTTGCAAGTGTTGTAAACTACTACAAATGGTAGATCCTGACCATTCATGTGGAGACGTGGAGCGGGGGTGTCATATAGAAAGAGTTGGTATAAGACCTAGACCACGAGATGACTAGACTCTGTATATAATGTCGGTGATACTAGAGACTTGCATCTCACCTAAACGACCATAGGCGACACGACCTCAATCCTAAGTGTTTTGGGAACTCCTGCCTTTGAGGGCGATCCTTTGATTAGTATGGGTGAGAGTGGCCAGATTGCCAACTCAACATGCCTACCTTTTTAGGGACTTGTCTGATCTGGGAGCTGGGAACTCAATCCATAAGATGGAATTCACTCATTTCCCGAAGCAAGGATAAGTAGAGTGATTGCTCCCTTAAGGGCTAATTCTGGGGCTTGAACATAGTGGCCATAGCTTCTCTTTGGAAGAGAAGACTCAGTCATAGTAGGACTATGATTTATGTTCATTAGAGAGATCAGTGGTACTTAGAGAGGCAGATGTAACTACAGGGACATAACATTTATTGGCCCAGCTGTACTTACGAGCGATATGTGAAGGGTTTTCGTGCTGCTGATTGGTTAAGATGGATACATAATATATCTGTGGTAAGGAGAGTTCAGCTGTCGGTCTTTCGTGGAGTGCCTAGAAGTTAACAGATGGTGGATTCTGTGGCTAAAGTGTTTAGTCAGTTATTCACGTACCGCTGGAGCTTCGAGCTACAGGTCCATGAGGTCCCCTTGATAGCTCAATGGATTTAGTTGAGGATTAGTTCTTGGTGTTGATTTGAAATGTTCAAATTGACAATAGGTATTTTGATTATATAATCGGTATGATGTATAAGATACATCTAGTGGAGGATTGATGTAAATGAGATTTACGTTAAGTACCATGGAATAGAAAAAGAATTATGGTTTATATGTTTCATGAGATGAAATATTAAAACTATAGGTTATAAATATAGTATGATAAGTTGGTTATCATTTATATTTATAATAATATTAATTATTGGATAATTAATACTTTTTCTTTTAAATAACCAAAGTAGTGGGTGGTTATTGAATCATGGTAACCGTGAGTTTAAAAGGAAATTGGTTTTCCTATTTGAAAAAAAGAGTTTTTACAAAAGTTTGAAAATGTTTTGAGTTTTCTCTTTGCGCAAAAGAATCTCAAAAAGTCGTCAAGTAAATATAGATTTACTAAATGACAGCTGGACGAGCTAAACGATCGTGTAGAGTAGAGCTAAACGATCGTGCAGTATTTACTAAACAATCGCATAGTTTTGTTAGACGATCTCTGGCCCAAGGTAAATGATCGTGTAATGTCTGTAGACTATAGACCAAGCTAAACGATAGACTAAACAATCGCATAGCTTTATCTAAACAATTGGGCATCTACCTATACGATAAGTCTCCGCCATCTCCCACTTGCCCAGTCGTGTATGCGATCGGTGTTTCCTTCTTCGTCTGCCACATACCAAGTTCAAATAGAGCCCACCCTCTGGATTCTCACACCGAGAATACCAAGGTCGCCTTGTTGGTGGTGTCAGATTCAACTCGACACCGTCGAGGTTTTCTGAAGGCCGTTCGTGGTGTTGTGGAGATCGTTCGTGTTGTGGAGGAGTTTGTGACTGAAGAGATCGTTGAGGACGAGCGCGAAGTGTTCGTGCGGTGTTCGTGTTGTGTTGTGATCATGTAGATCGAGCGCTCGTGGTTGCTGTTGTTCGATCAAAGTCGCACAACAGAGCGTGGAGACACATCCTCTTATGTGCGTAGAGTTTGATCTCTGTTCATTTGAGTTTATTCATGCTGTAATTTCTCTGTATGAATTGTATAACCGTTTGTTTTGAAGTCGACTATAAATATATGTTCATTCATGATTGTAATTTGGAATAGTATTGTTCCGCTGCTCATGGAAATCTCAATTCCGATTTCTTTCACTATGTTGTATTGTTCATTAGAGGAATCAGTGGTACTTAAGGAGTGAGATGTAACTACAGGGGAAAAACGGTAAATTGGCCTAGTTGTACTTACGAGCATCTGTGAAGGGTCATCGTACTCATGATTGGTTATATTCGATGGACACAGAAATATATATGTGGTAAGAAGAGTTCAGCTGTTGGTCTTTAGTAGAATGCCTGGCAGTTAACGGATGGTAGATCTCGTGGCTAAATAGTTTAGCCAGCTATTCACGTACCGTTAGAGCTTCGAGCCACAAGTCCATAAGCTCCCCTTGGTAGCTTGGATAAAGTTGAGAATCAATTTTTGGGTTAGTTTGAAATGTTCAAATTGACAAGAGCGAGTTCGATTATATATGATATAATTGACTAAATGTATGAGATACATTATTTTGGAGGAAATTAGATATAAATATGATTTATATCAAGTAGATGAGAAATTACTATAGTAGATATGTGATATCAAACTATAGGTTAAGAATATAATATGATTATATTCATTATTTAATTGAATAGGCGGTTATGAGATAATTGGCCGAGAATTTCTCCTAAATCGCGCGAAAGTGGGAAAATTGATTTTGGTTATTGTAACTAAAGAATAAAATGAAAATTGTTTTCATTTTGTAAGATACGCAGAAATTTGCTCACGGTGTGGAACCTTCATGATCGCTTAACGTTGAGAGCCTATACGATATTGCCCATCGCCTAAATGATCGCACACCCACGCACTAAAATATTGCACGCGATTTCTAAACGATCGCTTAGCACGCCGAGCTGACTAAATGATCGCTTAATATTTACTAGACGATCGCTTAGTAAAACCTATATGATCGTGTACCTTTTCCTAAACAACAAGCACCCGACTATACGATAGTCATCTACTATCTCCCACTTGCTTGTTCGTTCTACACGATTGTCCTTTCCTCCTTTCTCTACCATTTCCATCAAAGTCCACTCTTTAGATTCTCACTCCGAGAATACCAAAGACTTCGAGTGGTGGTGTCATCCCCGAATGTTGTTTGTTCGTGCACTGTCGTTCGTGTAGACGATCATGGTGCTGCTAGGCGACTATTTGCTAGGCGATAAGGATCGTAGAGGGCTTGCTTCCGCTACATTGAGTTCAAGTGAAGATTGTCTTCAACTGGTATATTTACTCAATCTTTTGTATTCTAATTGTTAAAGCATGTCTATAATTAGTGTTAGAATGTATGTGTAGTAATTTCGTCACAATGAAATCGGTAAGATTCGCATGTGCTCATGGATACTCTTGTTCAAGAGATCCTTCAATAACAAGGTAATGAATCATACTATAGCATACATTCATACACTCATTCAACCATATATTATAACAATTATAATATAAATGATGCATGGATATGTTATAATGCATGCATACATATACTATATGATGCATGAGCATGCTAAATAATTTAAATCATGCCTATACATATATTACAACACTTATAATATAAAATGATGCATGAATATAAATACATAACCTATGGTGGAATTTTAAATCTATATGACATACAATATGACATATAAATTAATAAAACATACATCACATGTATATTTAAAACTAAAAGTTGATGGACCGAAAGAGGACACTAATAAAACAATAAAAAAGGCTAACTATTACATTAATAAAAGCCATCCGATTCAAAACAAGTGAATCGGGCCTTGAACCACTCAAACTGGACCAACCACCATCGAACTCTCTACAGTGATCACGTAGCAAACATTGGCAGTAAAAGTTGTACGATCTTGTAGTAAAAGCTACACAATCTTGTAGAAAAAGCTTTCTTCATCATCCGAAATTCACCGGAAATAGCACGAGCGACTCAAAACTTTAAATTACAGACTCGATCGTAAATAAATAAACCCAAAACAGGGGTTTTTACAAACCAATTTGTAAATGAAAGCGATAACTAAGCCCTGTCCCGAAAACATCCATCAACAAAATCCACATTCACCAAAAGCCATTCATCATATGAATTCTAAACAGAATGCAGAACAAAATACCCACCATCACTGTAAAAATTGATTCAATAAAAAAAATGAAAATTGGGATCAGTAATCCAACAACCTGGCTCTGATACCAATTGAAGGAACTAAAAAAGAAGAGAACCCTGAGCGGAAGAAAGATCTCCCAATTCCCATTTTTCACTGAATGTAAGTTTTATAGTAAATTAAGAACAATATATGCATTTACATAAATTACATTATGCTTTAACAAAAGAAAAAACTTAAGGTTTCAAAAACCTTTACCTTTGAAGACTTTTTTAAGTATCCCTCGATCAAGATCCGAACACTACCAAGAAGGCTTCCTCGATATTCTCAGGCAGAGAACCCAGGAGTGGTGGGCTCTGACTATTTTGGAATGAGGGAAATTAGACGAGTAGAGAGGAAAAAGTTTGGAGTTCATTCACCAATAGTCCAAAAACTTGCAGAACAATTCTATCTTTCTCACACTGTATTTTTCGATCAACAAGATGATCAATGGGGAGGAGACTTTCTCCTGTCTTTCAAAAGCCAAATACAACAACCACCCACTTACATGGGTGAAGAGAAATGTAACTCCCTCCGTCATTTTTATTTTTAAAAAATGACATTTAATATATAAATATAAATATGATAACTAATTTATCATATTATATATATTAAATTATATGTTATATCAAATATAACATACAGTCTATAGTTTTTAATATTGTATCATATACAATACAACCTATAGTTTTTTTTCTCTCTTATATGACATTTAATATAAATCACATTTATATTAAATTTAACAATTATGAATCCAATTAATATTAATAATATTTGAATCTTATTCAAATATTTATTTCCTATGTGTTAAGCTATAATGTATCAAATACATTATAATAATTATATCACATATAATTAAAATAACTTAATTATATCATATATAATTAAACCCCTCTATTAATTTGAACAAATCAAATTAATCCAAAAACTTATTCCCATTTAATCCTATTAAGCTACCAAGGGGACCTCATGGACCTGTAGCTTGAAGCTCCAATGGTACATGAATAATTAATCAAACTCTTTAATTAAATTATTCACCATCTGTTACTGTCGGGCATTGAACTAAAGATCGACAGCTGCACTCTTCGTACTACAGATATATTTTTGTGTCCATTGGATATAACCAATCAACAGTACGATGACCCTTCACAAATTTCTCGCAAGTACAGCTAGGCCAAATTACCATTTTGCTCCTGTAGTTACATTTAACTCCTTAAGTACCACTGATCTCTCTAATGAACAATAGATCATAGTCCAACTATGACTAAACCCCTTTCGGGCCAGGAGAGGGTATAGCACCACATTGTTCAAGCCCCGGAATAAGCCCTTAAAGGAACAAATTATCTACTTACCCCTACCTCAGGGAAGGAGTGAATTCCTTCTTGTGTAGGTGTGTTCCCAGCTTCCCAATAAGACGAATCCCCAAAATGGTAGGCATGTTAAGTCGGCAATCTGGCCACTCTCACCTATACAAATCAAATGACCGACCTCATATGCAAGAGTTCATAACTCACTCAAGATTCAGGTCATGTTACGTATGGTCATCCTGGTGAAATGTATGAACGGTGTTATATAATGAGACTAAAAATTTCGTGGTCCGGTCTTTTACAAACTCCTTTCTATAGAATATCCCCGCTCACATGTCTATACATGAATGATCAGGATCATATCATTTGTAGCACTTTACAACAATTGTAACACCTACAAAGCAGGTCATACTCGTAATGTCACCAGGATAAGGTACCCAACCTTATCCATCTACTATAGACCATTTAAGTTATCACTTAAACATGATCCACTTGTATGTCTCTACATACATGTTTAAGTTACTAGATAACCTTGGATGTTAGTTTATTGGTTTGTGGTTAATGTAAATAAAATATCATATATTTATTAAATAGACAATGTGTTTGAATAAAATTTCATATATTTTATTAAATAAATAATGAGTTTGTTCAATATATTTAAAACTATAGAATCCTATGAGATTTAGGGCATCAACTCCAACATTTACAACATATAGGTTTTACCCTATCAGATTGATCTAGAAGCTCCCAGATAGAATTGAAGTATATGAATTCCATTTCTTGATTCATGGCCTTAATCCATTCATCCTTGTTAACATTTTCCATTGCCTATTTATAAGACAATGGATCCTCAATTCCATCATCAGTTATGATGATTTGGGCTTCTATTAAATGCATGTAGTGTATAGGTGGGTTCATAACCCTTCCACTACGTCGAGGCAATCTTAACTTTTGAGATGGATGACTAGGTGAATTGACATCAGCAACTCTTGTTGATATATCGACCCCTTCAAAAACTCTTGCCGGAGTCTCAATATATTCATTAGAAATTTCACTTAAAACAATTTTGCTTCGTGGCTTATGATCCCTCATGTTGTATTCTTCCAAGACGTTAGCGTTTGTCGATACAAACACTTTATTCTCACTTGGATCGTAAAAGTATCTACGTCTCGTTTCCTTAGGGTTGCCTACAAATAGGCACATTTTTCACAAAAGTTCCAACTTTTTGGGGTTTGCCATTAGCACATGGCTTGGACATCCCCAAATTCTTAAGTGTCGTAAACTACCTTTACGACCTATCCATAACTCAAAAGATGTTTTAGAAGCACCCTTTGAGGAAATGTTGTTCAAAATATAAACTGCAGTTTCTACTGCATATCCCCAAAACAAGTTAGGAAGATTAGCATAGCTCATCATAGACCAAACCATATCCAACAAAGTTCTGTTTCTCCTTTCCGATACACTATTCTGTTGAGGTGTACCTGGGGTTAGGAGTTGGGACGTGATTCCATGTTCTATCATATAGTTTTGGAATCTTAAGTCCATATACTCTCCAACACAATTAGATCGTAGTATTTTTATCTTTTTACTTAACAAGTTTTCAACTTCAGTCTTGTACTCCTTGAACTTTTCAAGAGCTTCAAGTTTATGTTGCATTAGGTATAGATACCCAAATCTTGAATAACCATCTATGAAAGAGATGAAATATTCATACCCACCTCGTGCTCTTACATTTATCGAACCATAGAGGTCTGAATGTATAAACTTCAAGGTTTCTTTGGCTCTATAACCTTTTCCAGTAAAAGGTCGTTTGGTCATTTTGCCTTCAAGGCATGGCTCACATACTGGTAAAGAGTTTTCCTTTAATTCAGAAGTCCACTTTTTACCAACCTCTCAATCTTATTGAGATTGATGTGACCTAACCTTAGATGCTAAAGATGAGCATTTTCTGTAGGAGAAATTTTCGGTCTTTCTACAGTTGTTGTTGTTTTGAATATTTCAGTATTGAGCACAACTTTTATGACAAATGGCTTAGTACATATAAGTTATTTTCCATTGAACCAAAACCTAACTCCATTCCATTCTTAAAAATAAACACTTTATTCTCAGAAAAAGATTTGGAATATTTTTGTTCCATTAGACAAGAAACAGAAATTAGGTTCCTCTTGATATGAGGAACTACATATACGTCATCTAATAACATATATCGTTTCTTGTCCAAAAAATAACTTAAGCTCATCTATAGCAACAACTGAAACGACCTCACCAGTACCGACTTTAAGAGTCATCTCTCCAGCTTCCAATTGTTTCCAGGAATTAAATCCTTGATGGGAAGAACACACGTGGTTAGTAGCTCCTGAATCAACTATCCAGGCAGAATCATCATTCTCTACTAAGCACGTCTCCAAGACAAATAACTCAGATTTATTTTCTTTGGAGTTCTTCCTTTTCTGGAGAGTAGTGGGATCAGCTCCATAACCTAAGTCATAAACTCCAAGTTTCATCTCAAAGGACAATCCTCGTCGATGAACTTCATTAGGGTTGGCAACAATTGCTTTCTCTGTTAGTCCATGGGCTGGAGATTATCTTGGGAACTGACACTACTGGTTTCATTGTCATCAATCCCGTATTGCTTGAATCGTGAGAACTTTCGTTCAAACAATTCTCGCATTGATTGCATGATCTCATGTACAATGACCATGTTCTCAAACTTTTGGCCAACACATCGAGTGTGCTTGCCAAAATGTGAACTCGGGCGTTAGAATTAGCCTTTGTCCACACCTCATATGCATTATGACATTTTGTGGTGCATCAGGGGTTGAGACTTGAGAACAATCCTCAGTCATGACAATTTCGAGGTTGTTTACCATGAAAAACGTTTTAATGGATTCTTTCCACGTCATGTAATTGAAATCGGTCAAACTAGAAAAGGAAACTAACGGAAAAACGCTATTTAACATTGCTGAAAAATAAATACATTGATCTACATTAAAATTTAACATAACTCTTAAAAAATCCAATCAATTTTAGCAACATCAAAATGAACCCAATTTAGCATCTAATTTTACAACGACGCTTCAGTGATTTAGAATAAAAGCCACAGAAGGATAGTCAGTTTCTCCCTTCACTGAACTGACACACTCTCAACCAATCATTATATCAGAATAACTCTTATTCCTATAACAATCAGTCATCATTTATTTGGTCAAGAATTCATTAACTTGTTTAATAATTTTTCGTAAGTGTGACCCTCTATTTTAGACCCTAGAGTTCCACTCCAATGAGCCAATCGAAGGCAAAACCCGATTGGGGAAAAAACTAAAGCGATCCTATCCATTTCTGGAGTTCGCCTTAATATTGACCTAATGCACAAACCATCCGTAGAAGGACACTCCCAGGGTGCTTCGAGGCCGTGCAAGAAGATCTCATGACGAAAACCAATGAAAGAGACCGTGGGACATGTTGACACACATCCCTCTCCCACTTAATATAAATACTCTCTCCATTCACCTTGATATTGATCCATGCAAACACCATCCGAAGGAGGATACTCCCAAGGTGCTTAAAGGCCAAACATGAGTCTTACGGTATGAATATTAAGGGAGAAACGTGAGTGGAAAATTGACGTATCATATACATATTTTCCTTCCACTGAGTATTTTAACAACCTAGGGTTTAATTAACTTAGGAAAAATACGACTAATTATCGTTTTTTACTAAATGACTGTTTAAGTTTGCCCAAAAGTAACACTTACTTTGGAAAGTTAAACAATTTTGATTAATATTCGTTAAACACTTTAACAAATGTTAATCAACAATTGCATGCTTGCAGCAAATCTATCTACTTCACCTTTCTAGGTAGGTTCCTGGGTAGGGGTGCGACGTTTCCATCATCTTAAGTACCTCAGATTAGACAGAACCCGCCTTAGACAAAAGGTCCCTTATAGATATGTTTGCTACAAATTTAATCTTTTATTAAAATCAATTTAATCCTATTAAAGTGATTAAAAAAAGATTAATCTAATTGCTAATCTCATTAGAAATTTGTGAACTTAGGTCTATGTGAACCATATTTTAAACCTATTTTAAAAAATGATTTTACCTAAATTTGCATGCAACTCTTAGTAATTAATTTTAATTTCTAATTTCATTTATTTATAACTATAATAAAGTAAATGAAACAAATTAAAACCTATATTGCATTGATTGACATACTTTATAAAATTATAACGTTTATAAGATTACCTAAAGTAATGTCATGCATCATCCAATGTTTATTTCATTACTATATATATATAACACTTATATATAACAAAGTAATGAAATTAAATAACATACATTACATGCATACATTCAAACTATATATTATAACGATCATAATATAAATGATGCATGACTATATTATTTATGCATGCAAGCATATAGTATAACACTTATATTATATGATTCATGAGCATGCTATAAAATTAAATCATGCATATACATATATTATAACACTTATAATATAAATGATGCATGGAATTTAAATGCATAACCTACGTTGGGTTTTAATTCTATATGATATACAAAATGATATATAAATAATTAAATAAAAAAATAATATTGGACCGAAATTGGCATCCTAAACATTAATTAAATTAATATAACAATTATATTAATTTAATTAATGAAAATATAATTAATAATATATATATATAATTATTTTATTATATATACACACACTATATGTTATATCAAATATAACATAGAGCCTATAGTTTTATATTGCATCAAATACAACATAATCTATAGGTTTTATTTTCTCTCAACAATACATGACATTTAATATAAATCACATTTATATTAAATTCACTTATATGAATCCCATTCATATAATTAATATTTGAAACATATTCAAATATTTAATTCCTCTCAACTTATTTATGGTATTTAATATAAATCATATTTATATTAAATTTAATTACATGAATCTCATTCATATAACTAGTATTTGAATCATATTCAAATTCCTCTCATATTACCTTATATTATAATGTATCAAATACATTATATTAATTATATCACATATATAAGTAATTTAATTAATTATATCATATATAATTAATTCCCTCAATTAATTTGAACACTTCAAATTAATCCAAAACTAATTCTCAAATAAATCTTTGTTCAGCTATAGAGGGGAACTAATGGACCTGTAGATTGAAGCTCTAACGGTACTTGGATAATTAATTAAACTCTTTAATTAAATTACCTTACATCAATTAACTGTAATTAAATTACCTTACATCAATTAACTGTTGGTCATTCCACTAAAGATTGAGAGTTGCACTCTTTGCACTACAGATATATTTTTGTGCCATTGGATATAACCAATCAATAGTGAGACGACCCTTCACAAATTGCTTGTAAGTACAGTTGGGTCAAAATTATCGTTTTGTCCCTATAGTTACATCTAACTCTTTAAGTACCACTGATTCCTTTAATGAACAATAAATCCTAGTCCAACTATGACCAAGTCCCTTTCAGGCTAGGAGAAGGTGTGGCCACTATGTTCAAGCACTGGAATCAGCCCTTAAGAGAGCAATTTATCTACTTACCTCATAATCGGGGAAGGAGTGAATTTCGTCTTGGTTGTGTTCCCAACTCCCTAGTCAGACGAATACTCAAAATGGTAGGCTTATTGAGTTGGTAATCTGGCCACTCTCACCCATACAAATCAAAGACCGCCTTCATGAGCAGGAGTTCACAACTCACTTAGGATTCAGGTCATGTCACCTATGGTCATCATAGTGAAATGTAAGTCTCTATTATTAACGGCGTTATATAAAGAGACTAATCATTTCGTGGTCCGGTCTTATACAAACTCTTTGTATAGGATACCCTCGCTCACATGTCTCTATATGAATGATCAGGATCATATCATTTGTAGCACTTTACAACACTTGTAACACCTACAAAGTGGGCCATATCTGTAGTGTCACTGGGATAAAGTACCCAGCCTTATCCATCTACTACAGACTATTTAGGTTATTATTTAAACAAGATCCACTTGTATGTCTCTACGTACTTGTTTAAATTACATAAAATACCCCAGGATCTTAGTTTATTGGATTAAGTATATGCTTATAAAATAACACTTATTTTATTGACAACAATATGTTTACACAAAGTTTACAAACTACGAGATTACAAGGAGATTTAGGATACCAGTCCCAACAATCTCTCACTTGTCCTAAAGCTTAGGGAGCCTAATGTACAATACAAATAAAGTACAAAATTACAATAAACTAGGGCATACACTATACCCCAGTAAAAGATGAATGTAGCCAACATAGGTGAAATGTTGCATCCTTTCAATTAATTTAAATAGGGTTATAATCTCCAAATTTTGAAAAAAGGCTTTGAATTTGAATGGAATTTTCTTAGATTTATTCTCTCAAGCTATATGCTTTCTTTGTATTCTTGTGTTTAGAATACATGTTTTCAGAACTTTCAATCTAGTTTGATCAATTAGATTGTAGAGAGTTTGAAATCTTAAAGTTAGGAATAAGTTCTCCTTTCTTCTTGATCATCGATCAATCTTTCAAACCAAATTTGTTTAGTTTTCTTGGGGTTGCTTACTAATTAGTTAATTGGGGTTATTCTTATTACTATTGTGGGGGTTCACCTTGTTTAAGGGGGAAGTTCTCAAATGTGATTGAGGTAGTTCTTTTTATCAAAAGCTCTTTGCATTTTTCTCTCTAATATATCAAAGAATTCTTTATCAAAGTTTTTACATAAAAGAGGTTCTCTCTAAAAAAAAAAAAATCATTCCAAAAGTGAGATCCCACCATCGTGATTTTTGTTGGAGAATAGCAAGGTTTTCATTGTTTGTAGTTGTTCATGTTCTTGGAAGTAGCTTCGAGTTTGAAAGAGAATTTCATAGTATGAAGTGTTAATGACATGGAGGGGATTTCTAGAAAGAAATTCTTCAAGGGTAAGTTCTTTTATTTCCTTAATAGCATGTTGTAGAATTAATGTTTATCTTGTATATATTCTATATATTTTCTCTGTTTTTCAAGTTTTCTAAAATGAATTTCATTCGCACGTTCACGCGCTTCCGTCGAGGAATTCGATTCTTTCAATCTGGCCTCAATCCTTTGTCATATTTGTTGCTTGAACCTTAACATGTGTCATCCTCCCAATGGTCAACCTCAACAAAGCCTATTTCCCTTATTCGTTCTAGTCTAGTAGTAGCAAATCTTCTCATGCATCTTCCATGGCTTATTGGTGTCAATTACCAATTGATAGGCCTTGGCAAGGCCAAGCTTTGCAACTTTGCAACTTTCTTCTTTAAAAGTTCCATCACTTGCATTCATATGTCTGGTCCTTTTCGTACAATCTTGAGTTGTCCACGAGTTGCTTCTTCGTTGGTTAGTAGATCAATTTACTTCCTTTTTCCAACATACATCCTACTTGGTATAACAAGACCTCTCGTGTAACTTCTTAAATTGCTATGCGTAGCTTCTATACGGTTGACCTCAATAATGACCGTGCACAAGTTTTATTTGTCTCATCAATAGTAGCTAGGTGACTAGTCCTTCCATGCAGCCTTTGAATCTTCCACGCGTCATCTTCTCAATGTTTGACTTTGGCATTGGTTTAGGCACACATCTCTTTTTTTTTTTTTTTACCCTTCTGTTTTTTGCAAGTTCTTCCATTGAAGATTTGATTCCTGCAACTCCACCTTGTCTTTACGTTTCTTGTTTGAATGAATTTGTGTGTTCTCCTTGTAGATTCTTTAGATCTTCACAATCAGCCTCGTCTTTCTATTATTTTTTTTCTGATTATAGTAGTGAGTTGTTGACCACCAATGAGTCCTAAACTGGTTCCTATTGATCTTCTATTTGCAGAAAACTTTTGGCTTGAATCTCTACATGTCGGTCCTCCAATGATAGTCGTGATCTCTTTGAAAGGAAAACATCTTCTCTTTAAAAATCGTTTACCCTGGGTTCGTCTCAACTCCCTGTTGGTTGACCTTGGCCTCATATCGTCTCCTTCACCTGTATACTCTTTTAGGAATCCGTTTATGTCTACTACATCAATCTCATCCTTGAGCTATATGCATCCTCTGGTGGTTCGTGGTCTTCTCGATGAAGACAATATTTTCTTTGTTCTTCCTATATGGTCTTGCTTATTAGGGTTGAGCCCTAAATCTCGTGGTCTTATAGTTTATAATTGTATTGTACAAGCTTTTTATTTATCTAATAAAATAAGAGTTATTTTATTCAACATTTAGTTACATTAACTCACAAAAATTAATAAACTAAGATCCAAGGTTATCTATTGTAACTTAAACATGTATGTGGAGACATACATGTGGATCATGTTTAAGTGATAACCTGAAAGGTCTGTAGTAGATGAATAAGGTTGGATACCTTATTCTGGTGACACTACAAATACGACCCGCATTGTAGTTGTTATAATTGTTGTAAAGTGCTACAAGCAATCTAATCCTAATCATTCATGTGGAAATATGTGAGTAGGGGTATTCTATACAAAGAGTTTGTAAAACATTGGACCACGAAATAAATAGTCTTTCTATATAACATCGTTTCTAGAAGAGTTTGTAAAACATTGGACCACGAAATAAATAGTCTTTGGCATTGGTTTAGGCACACATCTCTTTTTTTTTTTTTTACCCTTCTGTTTTTTGCAAGTTCTTCCATTGAAGATTTGATTCCTGCAACTCCACCTTGTCTTTACGTTTCTTGTTTGAATGAATTTGTGTGTTCTCCTTGTAGATTCTTTAGATCTTCACAATCAGCCTCGTCTTTCTATTATTTTTTTTCTGATTATAGTAGTGAGTTGTTGACCACCAATGAGTCCTAAACTGGTTCCTATTGATCTTCTATTTGCAGAAAACTTTTGGCTTGAATCTCTACATGTCGGTCCTCCAATGATAGTCGTGATCTCTTTGAAAGGAAAACATCTTCTCTTTAAAAATCGTTTACCCTGGGTTCGTCTCAACTCCCTGTTGGTTGACCTTGGCCTCATATCGTCTCCTTCACCTGCATACTCTTTTAGGAATCCGTTTATGTCTACTACATCAATCTCATCCTTGAGCTATATGCATCCTCTGGTGGTTCGTGGTCTTCTCGATGAAGACAATATTTTCTTTGTTCTTCCTATATGGTCTTGCTTGTTAGGGTTGATGCCCTAAATCTCGTGGTCTTATAGTTTATAATTGTATTGTACAAGCTTTTTATTTATCTAATAAAATAAGAGTTATTTTATTCAACATTTAGTTACATTAACTCACAAAAATTAATAAACTAAGATCCAAGGTTATCTATTGTAACTTAAACATGTATGTGGAGACATACATGTGGATCATGTTTAAGTGATAACCTGAAAGGTCTGTAGTAGATGAATAAGGTTGGATACCTTATTCTGGTGACACTACAAATACGACCCGCATTGTAGTTGTTATAATTGTTGTAAAGTGCTACAAGCAATCTAATCCTAATCATTCATGTGGAAATATGTGAGTAGGGGTATTCTATACAAAGAGTTTGTAAAACATTGGACCACGAAATAAATAGTCTTTCTATATAACATCGTTTCTAGAAGAGACTTGCATTTCACTAAGATGACCATAGATAACTTGACCTAAATCTTTAGTGAGTTGTGAACTCCTGCCTATAAAGATGGTCCTTTGATTTGCATGGGTGAGAGTTGCGATTTTTGTCGACTCAATATGCCTACCATTTTTGGGTTTCGTTTGATTAGGGAGTTGCGAATGCAGTTACACAAGAAGGAGTTCACTCCTTCCCTATTGTCAAGGCAAGTAAAGAAATTGCTTCTTTGAGGGCTTATTCCGGGGCTTGAACAATAGGGCGCCACACCTTCTCCTAGCCTGATAGGAGTTCAGTTATAGTTGGATTATAACTTATTGTTCATTAGAGGAATCAGTGGTACTTAAGAAGTTAGATTTAACTACAAAGGTAAAATGATCATTTTGGCCCAATTGTACTTACGAGCAATTTGTGAAAGGTTAACGCACTTTTGATAGGTTATATCCAATGGACAAAGAAATGTATATATAGTGCGAAAAGTGCAGTTGTCGGTATTTAGTGGATTGACCAAAAGTTAATGGAAGATAGTTAATTTAATTAAAGAGTTCAATTAATTAATCGAGTACTATTGAAGCTTCAATCTATCGATCCATAATGTCTCCTTTTGAGCTCAATAAGGATTAGTGAGAATCAAATTAATTTTAGATTAATTTGAATTGTTCAAATTAATAAAGGGAATTAATTATATAAGATATAATTATTATAATGTATATGATACATTATTAATTCTATAAGATGTAATTGATATATCATATGGTTATGTATTATATTAGATATAACATATGGCTTAAATATATATTATATAGGATAAAATAGTTATTATATATATTAAATGAAAAATCCTTTTTAATTTAAATTGGTTTATGGAGAGGAGTTATTGGATAACCCCCCCTCCCCCTTTCTCTTTCATTTTGATCATGGGTGGCAGAGTGGTTATAAGGAGATCTTCTTCTTCCTGTAATTGGCATAGAAATACTCTTCTTAGACTCTGTGTGTGATTTCTCTACATTGAACTCTCTCAAGACAAGACTTCGCCCTATTAAAAATTAATTCAAGCAAGCCTACATAACTCTGTTTGGTTCTTTACCTTGAAAATAACAAGGATTTGCTTATGGTGGTGTTAAAAAAAAATTTGTCATGTACTTTTAGGCGTTTGTGAGTTTGTGGGTGAACAAAGAGTTCGTGACCAGAGAGAGGTTGTGAAGAGATTAGTCTTCAAGGGTAAGTGTTTTTCGATCCTTTGATTCTTATATTTTTCTGAGCATGCTTAATTAGGATTGTATATTCTGTTTTCTATCCTTTGTAGTTTACACGTTCTGTAAAATCAAATTGAGACTATGATCCATTTCTTTTTCAGGTGTTCACACATTATTTCAATTGGTATCATAGCCAAGTGTAGTCTTAATTTCATTTTCGAACTTTAATTCAAAGTAATGGTGGGTTCATTGTTCTACATTGATGAATGTTGAATAGTTTTTTCACGATTGGATATTTTTGGGATTGGCCATTTAGGATTCTACTATTTTTTTTTATTCGGTATGTAAAGGGCCCATTGTTTTGGACATAATTATTGGTATCGAGTCTGTATTTGTTGTCTATGTTGATCGTGATCATGGTTTTGGCTCCAATTCGATGGAAAACGAAGCAGTTTTGGTCAATTTTTGATGAATGGGCAAAGAACAACAAGGAATCTGCCTTATATTGTCATGGAAGAATTGCAACGCTGGCCTGGTGCTATAAGGCAGAACCTTCGGCATCGCAACACTCCAACTGTAGCGTTGCAATGCTGCGTGGAGCGTCACGACGCTCGAGTGCTGCTCTGTGAATCGAAGGACACATTGGCTGAGAACATTGTGACGCTCCAAGTGAGAGGTGGCATTAATTGGACTGATCAAACCGGTGGTTCGAGGGTTCTAGACAGTCCAACAACAGGTTTTCTTCTGTTTTTTAATTATTATTTGTAATAATTAAGGTTTTTGATTAATTAAATTAATATAATTGTTATATTAGTTTAATTAATGTTTTAGGAAGCCAATCCTGGTCCAAATTGTTGTTTTTAATTATGCATGTGATATATAATTAATTTTATTATTATACATATGTCATAATGTATGCCATATAGAAAAATCCCACTATAGGATATATATTTATTCATACATTATTTAATATAGATGTATATTATAAGGTTATATGATTTAATTAAGCATGCTCATGAATCATATTATATAAATGTTATAAAGTATGTATGCATGTATGCATAAATAACATTTCAATACATCATTTATATTATAAATGTTATAATATATAGTTTAGATGTATGGATCAATGATGCTTTTTTTATAAATTACCTTATTATATAATTATTATGTATGTAATGTAATGAAAAAGGAATTGCATAAAGCATGACACCACTTTAGTAAATTATAATCGTTATAATTTTTAAAATATGTCATTAGATGCATGATTAGTTTTTAGTTAATTCGTTTAATCTTTATAATAGTTATAAGTTAAATTAACTTATAATTAAAATCATAATAAATCTTTTTTAAATAGTTTAAAATTGATTTCACCATTAGACCTATGTTTACAATATTTCTAATATGTTTAGAAATAAGTTTAATCTTTTAATTCAGTTTAATAGGATTAAATTGATTTTTAATAAAAGCTTAAATTGTAACAATGTATCTATAAGATACTTTTGTCTTAGGACAGTTTCGTCTAGGTTGGGGTATTTAAGCTGACAGAAATGGAACACCCCTACCTGGGAACTGACCTATAAGGTGAATTAGATAAATTTGTTACAAGCATGCAATGAATGATTAAAATTTGTTAAAATATTTAATGAATAATAATCAACATTGTTAAACTATCCAACGTAAATGTTACATCTAACAAAGTTAACAAACACTTAATAAAAATTATTAGCCGAATTTTTCTAAGCTAATCAACCCTAGGTAAAACACTTAGTGGGAGGAAAATAGGTATATGATACTCCATTATTCTTTTCACATTTCTCCCTAAAAATTCACATCGTGAGATCTATGCTTGACCTCAAGGCACCTTTGCTTGTGTCCCCCTAAGGGTGTTGTTTGCATAGATCACTAACAAAGTGAATCAAGAGAGTATTTATAGTAAAAGAGAGAGGGATGTGTGTTAAAAATATCCCACGGTCGCCTTCATTAGTTTGTAATAAATTTTCATGCTTAGCCTTGAGACACCTTTGCTTGTGTCCCCCTACAGATGGCATTTGCATGAACTTTTGCTCAAACTCCAGAAATGGATAGGATTTCTTTAGTTTTTTTCCCAGTCAGTTTTTTCTTATGGTTAGCTCATTGGGGGTGGAACTCTAGAATCTAAAATGAGGGGTTACACTTACAAGAAAATGTTAAGTTAACAATTTTTGGACCAAACAATGGTGACTAATAATCATAGGAATAAAAGTTATTCTGGTGTAATTATTAGTTGAGAATATCCCAATTCAGTGAAGGGATAACTGATCACCCTACAGTGGCTTTTACCATATCCCACTGAAGCATTATTGCAGAATAGATGTCACATAGAGTACTTTTAAAATATTACTAAATTGATTGGTTGTTCAATTGGGTGTTGCATGTATAACTAATATAAATAAACTGTATGATTTCAACAATTTCTTTATGGCGAGCACTACACTAAACTTTCTTTCTGTTGACAAACTTAACGATGATAACTATGCATGACCTGCGATTCGTCCTTGTTGAGGAGTGTCCTCAAGCCTCAGCTGCCAATGCAGTCCAATGTTCGAAAGGCATATGAGTGATGGGTCAGGGTGAATGCAAAGGCTTGAGTTTTATCGTGGCCAACTTATGTGAAGTTTTAGCCAAGAAACGTGAGTCGATGCTCAAAGCCCATGAGATCATGGAGTCTAAGGAGATGTTTGGACAACTGTCCACACAGCTTCGCCATGACGCTTTAAAATATATCTTCAATGCCTGGATGCAAGAAGGGACCTCTGTTCGTGAACATGTTATGTGAAGGAAATCAGACATGAGGATTTCCATAAGCAGTAGAATGATCGTTCCAAATTTCATTCGTATATGAACATACAGAATTACAATCAAGAAACAGAAACATATAGGCTATGCACAAAATGAAATTACAGCATGCTTTACAAAAGGATCAAGGGAAAGATTATCATACCTTTGAAGACTCATCTTTAAACAACCTCGATCATGAACCCTCGAACAATCTCCAAAACTGCAACTCACGAATGCCAGAACACTACGACCACAACACAGCACGATCACAGCGATCACCACACGAACATTATGAACTCAACGAACGGCCTCCAACACCTCGACTTCGGTTGAGTTGAGTACGACACCACTACAATGACTACCTTGGTATTCTCAGTGTGAGAATCCAAAAGTGTGGGCTTTGTGTGGACTTGGTTAGAGGAAGAGACCAGAGGAAGAAAAATCGTGTAAGCGATTGAGCAAGTGGGATATGGAAAAGGTCTATCGTATAGACAATGCCCAATCGTTTAATAAATGTTATGTGACTGTTTAGCAAAAGATTCGAGATCGTTTAGTCTCTCTTCAGCTATCGTTTAGTGAATCTAATCCACTTGATAGCCTTTTCGTGAGAACTTGTCGAGAATGGAAGCTCTTTCAACAACCCCTAAATTTAGGAAAACATTTTTTCTTTTATCTCACAGTTACCATGAAATTACCAATAACCTCCCACTCAATTGGTTATTAGAGAAAAAGATATAATTATTCAATAATTATTATTATTATAAATATATATGATAACCACCTTACCATACTATATTTATAACCTATAGTTTTAATATTTCATCTCATGAAACATATAGACCATAGTTCTGTTTCTATTTCATGGTACTTAATGTAAATCTCATTTTATTAATCCTCCACTTGATGTATCTCATACATCACATCGATTATATCATATATAATCGAATTACCTCTTGTCAATTTGAACACTTCGAATCAATACCAAGAACTGATTCTCAACTTGAATCCATTGAGCTACCAAGAGAACCTTATGAACCTGTATCTCGAAGCTCCAACGGTACGTGAATAACTGACTAAACTCTTTCATCACGGGATCCACCATTCATTAACTGCCAGGTACTCCACTAAAGACCGACAGTTGAACTCTCTTTACTACAGATATATTATATGTCCATATCAACCAATCAACAGTGCGATAACCCTTCACAGATCGCTCGTAAGTATAGTCGAGCCAATAACCATTATGCCCATGTAGTTACTTCTAACTCCTTAAGTACCACTGATCCCCCTAATGAAAATAAGTATAGTCCTACTATGACAGAGTCCTCTCTTTCAAAGAGAAGCTATGGCCATTATGTTCAAGACCCGGAATCAGCCCTTAAGGGAGCAATCTATCTACTTACCCCTTCTTCGAAGAAGAAGTGAATTCCATCTTGTGTAACTGATTTCCCAACTCCCAAATCAGACAAGTCCCCACAAAGGTAGGCACGTTGAGTTGGCAATCTGGCCACTCTCACTCATACTAATCAAATGATTGCCCTCAAAGGCAGAAGTTCCCAAAACACTCAAGATTGAGGTCATGTCACCTATGGTTGTTTAGGTGAGATGTAAGTCTCCAGTATTAACAGCGTTATATACAGAGACTAGTCATCTAGTGGTTCGATCTTATACAAACTCTTTGTATAGGACACCCCCGCTTGCATGTCTCCACATGAATGGTCAGGATCTACCATCTATAATAGATCACAACACTTGCAAACCTCTACAAAGCGGGTCGTATCCGTAGTGTCACCAGGATCAGGTATCCTTTCTTAATCCTTATACTACAGACCTATTTAGGTTATCACTTAAGGCATGATCCATTTGTATATCTCATATACATACTTAAGTTTACATACAATAACCATGGAACTTTGTTTATTGGATATGAGTAAATGTTAGATAATATAACTCTTATTTTATTCATAACAATGTGTATAAATTACAAACTACGAGACTCCGGGAGAATTAGGACACCAATCCTAACATTATGAACATGATAGTCCACTTTAACATGGCAGAGATGAACAGGTTTATCATCAACAAAGCCAGTCAAGTTAGCTTCATTTTGGTAACTCTACCTGAGAGTTTCCTCTAGTTTCGTAGCAATACTGTTATGAACAGGATTGACTACAACCTGACCATCCTGCTCAATGAGCTGCAGACTTATCAATTCTTGATGAAAGTCAAGGAATAGAAACACAAAGGTGAGGCAAATTTTGCCTCATCCTCCAAAAAGTTCTATAGAGGTTTAACCTTTGGAACCAAGTCTGCACTTTTTTCCTCCAGCACCAAAAAGTGGAAGAAGGAGGTAAAGGGAAAGCTAACCCCGCTACTTTCCAAAAGGGTAAGAAGGTCAAGACTGGAAAGAGAATATATTTCCATTGCAACCAGGAGGGACAATGAAAGAGGAATTGTCCCAAATATTTGATAGAAAAGAAGAAGGCCAAACAAGATAATTGTGATTTACATGTGTTGGAAACTTGTTTAGTGGAGAATGATAATTCTGCTTGGATAAAATCCAGGCGCGACTTACTATGTTTGTTCTTCATTTCAGGGAATTAGTTCTTGGTAGTAGCTAGAGACTGGTGAGATGATGATACGGTTGGAACTAGGCACGTTGCTCGACTAAGGCAGTGGGAGGAATTCGTCTTTGTTTACAAAAATCTTACCTTTTATTAGAAAATGTATATGTTGTTCTTGATTTAAAAAGGAACTTGATTTCTGTAAAGTGCTTGTTAGAACAAAACTATTCCTCATCTTTTAATGTAAATAAAGTGTATGCAAATCTCGAAGATAATCTTTATATGCTAAGGTCATTAGCATCTAAGACCCTCTGTAATACTGAACTATTCAGAATTATTGTAACTCAAAACAAAAGACTAAAAATTTCTCCTAAAGAAAATGTCCAACTTTGGCACCTAAGACTAGGTTACATAAATCTCAATAGGATTGAGAGGTTGGTTAAGAATGGATTTCTAAGTGAGTTAGAAGAAAATTCTCTACTAGTATGTGATCATGCCTTGAAAGCAAAATGACTAAAAGACCTTTTACTGGAAAATGTCACAAAGCCAAAGAATTCTTAGAACTTGTGTATTTGCCTTCTATGGTTCTATTGAATGTTAAGGCAAGAGGAGGGTTTAAATATTTCATCGCATTCGCTGATGATTATTCAAGGTATGGGTATGTTTACTGAATGCAACATAAGTCTGAAGCTGAGTATGAGGATGAAGTTGAAAATACATTAGGTAAAACAATTAAAACACTTCAATTTGAACAAGGTAAAGAGTATATGGATTTTAAATTCCAAGACTATTTAAAAGAACATGAAATTATATCCTACTCTCAGCATCTGATACACCTCAGAAGAATGGTGTATCAGAAAGGAGAAATTGAACCTTGTTGGACATGGTTCGGTCTATGATGAGTTACACTCACTTACCTAATTGATTTTGGGTTATTCAATACAAATTGTAGCCTATACTTTGAACTGTGTTTCTTCCAAGAGCGTTCTTGAAACACTTTTAGAATTATAGAATGGACGTAAAGGTAGTTTACACTATTTCAAGATTTGGGGTTGCCCGGCACACGTGTTTGAGACTAATCCTAAGAAATTGGAACCTCGTTCAAAATTGTGCCTATTTGTAGGTTTCCTCAAAGGATCAAGAAGTGGTTACTTCTACGATCCTAAAGATACTAAAGTGTTTGTGTCGACAAACACTACATTTCTAGAAGATGACTATATAATGGGAGCACAAACCACACAGTAAGATAGTATTAAATGAGCTTTCCAGCGAAACTAATGAACCTTCAACAATAGTTGTTGACGTAATGGGAAGGTTGCGAACCTGCCTATTCATTATATAGGTTTAACATAAACCCTAACCATTATATCTGATGGCGACGTTAAGGATCCATTATCCTATAAACAGAAAATGGAGGATGTAGACAAAGATGAATGGGTCAAAGCCATGGATCTAGAAATGAAGTCTATGTACTTCGATTTAGTCTAGGATCTTGTAGATCAACCTGACAGGGTAAAACCTTTAGGTTGTAAATATATCTACAAGAGGAAAAGAGGTGCAAATGGAGTTGCTTTGTCTAATGAATAGTGTCCTAAATGTTGGATTATGTGTCCTAAAACTCGCAGTTTGTAATCTTTAAACATATTCTATTTGCAATAAAGTTGTTATTAAAGTTTATTTAATAAAGTTGTTATTGAGCATGGAAATTGCACTTGTAATGGCCTAAAACCAATAAACTAACAAATCCCTGGTTATAGCGTGAATACTTAAATTTTATGTAGAGACATAATAGTAGATCAAGTTTGAGTATATACCCTAAATAGTCTATAAGTATAAGGATAAGGTTGGATATCTTATCCTGGAGACACTATAGGTGCGACCCGCTATGTATATGATACAAACGATGTGATCCCAAAATCGTTCATATAGAGACATGTAAGTGGGGGCATCCTATGTGAAAGATGTTTGCATAAGACTAGACCATGAAATAGTCATTTTTCTTTATAACGACGTTTACTGTTAAAACTTACTATTTCAACCTAATGACTAAAGGTAACTTGATCTCAATCCTGAGCTAATTATGAACTCCTGTTTATTCTGGATTATTCTTTAATCTGCATGGGTGAGAGTGACTCGACATCACTGTTCAATAAGCATCTCATTTTAGGGGTACGATCGTGTAGATAGCTGGGGACATAGTCCTGCAAGATGGAATTCACTCCTACCTGCTTTCAGAGATAGTAGATAGGTTGTTCCCTGAAGTACTAACTCCTAATCTTGAACAAGGGATCCCGCCCTCTCTATGACTGAGAGGGACTCGGTTTATTGGTAGGACCATAAACCAATTATTCATTAGTAGATCAATGAAGACTTAAGAAGCAAGATGTATTATAGGGGGCAAACGGTAATTTTGACCCAGCTGTAAATACGAACAACCTATGAAGAATATACTTACTGATGATTGTTAAATCAAGTAGACAAAAATATACTTATGGTGAGGAGAGTGCAGCTACTGACCTTTAGTAGAGTGACCCAGTAGTTAAAAAATGTTGATTAATTTGGTTAAAAGACCTGACATATGCTATGCAGTGGGTATAGTTAGTAGATATCGGTCTAATATAGAATTAGATCGTAGGACTGCCATTAAAACCATTTTCAAGTAACTAAGGAGAACGAGGGACTACATACTTGTGTATGGGTCTAAGAATTTGATCCTTACAAGATACACTGACTTTGATTTTCAGACTAATAGAAATTCTAGGAAATCCACTTCAGGATCAGTGTTCACTCTTAATGAAGGAGCTGTAGTATGAAGAAGCACCAAGCAGGGGTGCATCACTAACTCCACCATAGAGGCAAAATATGTAGCGGCTTGTGAAGCTGCCAATGAGGCTATTTGGCTAAGGAAATTCTTAACTGATTTGGAAGTTGTTCCAAACGTGTCAAAGTCGATCACTCTTTGTTGTGATAATTGTGATATTGTGGCTAATTCTAGGCAGCCTAGAAGCCACAAGCATGGAAAGAACATTTAGCAAAAATACCACCTAATTCAGGAGATTTTACATCGAGGGTACATGATCATCACGAAGATTTCTTGGAGCATAATATTGCTAATTTATTTACAAAGGCGCTCATGGCTACTATGTTCTTGACCTGATGGTCCACTTCAATGTAGTTTATGCCATTTGAACTGTGTTTCTTCCAAGAGAGTTCTTGAAACACTTTTAGAATTATAGAATGGTCGTAAAGGTAGTTTACACTATTTCAGGATTTTAGGTTGCCTAGCACACGTGCTTGAGACTAATCCTAAGAAATTGGAACCTCGTTCAAAATTGTGGTTATTTGTAGGTTACCCCAAAGGATCGAGAAGTGGTTACTTCTACGATCCTAAAGATAATAAAGTGTTTATGTCGACAAACACTACATTTCTATAAAATGACCACATAATGGGGGCACAAACTACGCAGTAAGATAGTATTAAATGAGATTTCTAGCGAAACTAATGAACCTTCAACAAGAGTTGTTGAAGAGCCAAGTACATCAACAAGAGTTTTTTATGTTGGTTCATCTAGTAGGTTACATCCACCTCAACCGTTGAGGGAACCTCAATGTAATGAGAAGGTTGCGAACCCGCCTATTCATTATATGGGTTTAGCAAAAGCCCTAACCAGCATATCTTATGGTGACGTTGAGGATCAATTGTCCTATAAACAGGCAATGGAGGATGTAGAAAATGATGAATGGGTCAAAGCCATGGATCTCGAAATGGAGTCTTTGTACTTTAATTCAATATGGGATCTTGTAGATTAACCTGATAAGGTAAAATCTTTAGGTTGTAAATGATCTACAACAGGAAAAAGGGTGCCAATGAAGTTGCTTTCTCTAAGGAATAGTGTCCTAAGTGTTAGCTTATATATCCTAAAACTCACATTATGTAATCTTTAAACATATTTGATTTGCAATAAAGTTGTTATTAAGGTTTATTTAATAAAGTTGTTATTGAACATGTAAATTGCACTTGTAACAGCCTAACTCCAATAAACTGATGAGTTCCTTGTTATAGCATGAATACTTAAATTTTATGTAGAGACATAATAGTGGATCAAGTTTGAGTATATAGCCTAAACAATCTATAAGTATAAGGATAAGGTTGGATACCTTATCCTGGGGACACTATAGATGCGACCCACTTTGTATATGATACAAACAATGTGATCCCAAAATCGTCCATGTAGAGACATGCGAGTGCAGGCATCCTATGTGGAAGATGTTTGCATAAGACTCGACCACGAAATAGTCACTTTTCTTTATAACGAAGTTTACTGTTAAAACTTACTATTTCAACTAGATGACTAAAGGTAACTTGATCTCAATCTCGAGCTATTTATGAAATTCTGTTTATTCGAAATCATCATTTAATCCGCGTGGGTGAGAGTAGTTCGACATTGTCGCTCAATAAGCCTCCTATTTTAAGGGTAAGATCGTGTAGATAGCTGGGGACATAGTCCTACAAGATGGAATTCACTTCTACCTGCTTTCAAGAATAGTAGATAGGTTGTTCCTTTAAGTACTAACTCCTAGTCTTGAATAGGGCCCTCTCTATGACTGAGAGGGACTAGGTTTATTGGTAGGACCATAAACCAATTGTTCATTAGTGGATCAATTAAGACTTGAGAAGCAAGATGTATTACAGGGGTAAAACAGTAATTTTGACCCAGTTGCAGTTGTAAACGAATAACCTGTAAATAATAGACTTACTAATCATTGTTAAATCAAGTGGACAAAAATATATCTACGGTGAGGAGAGTATAGCTATTGGGCTTTAATGGAGTGACCCAGTAGTTAACGAATGTTGATTAATTCGGTTAAAAGGCCTGACATTTGCTATGTAGTGGGGATAGTTATTAGATATTAGTCTAAACTAGGATTAGATCGCAGGACTACCATTAAAACCATCCTCAAGAATCTTAGGAGAATGAGAGACTACATACTTTTATATAGGTCTAAGGATTTGATCCTTACAAGATACACTGACTCTGATTTTTAGACTAATAAGAATTCTACGAAATCCACTTTAGGATCAGTGTTCACTTTTAATAGAGGAGTTGTAGTCTGAAGAAGCATCAAGCAAAGATGCATCGCTGACTCCACCATGGAGGTAGAATATGTAACGGCTTGTGAAGCTGCCAAGAAGGCTATTTGGCTCAAGAAATTCTTGACTGATCTGGAAGTTGTTCCAGATATGTCAAAGTCGATCACTCTTTATTATGATAATAGTGATGTTGTGGCTAATTCTAGGGAGCCTAGAAGCCACAAGCGTGGAAAGCACATTGAGCACAAATATCACTTGATTCAAGAAATTGTACATCGAAGACGTGATTGTCACAAAGATCGCTTTAGAGCGCAATGTTTCTAATCTGTTTTCAAAGGCCCTCACGGTTAACATGTTCTTGACTTTATGGTCCACTTTAATGCTGCTGAAATGAATGGTGTGGTCTTAAACGAGCAGAGTCAGGTGTCCTTTATTTTGGAATCTCTTCCGAAGAGCTTTTTCAATTCTGCAGTAATGTGGTTATGAACAAAATACAATACACACTGACTTCTCTTCTAAATGAATTACAAACTTTTAAGTCTCTTATGAAAGATAAGGGACCAGTAGAAGAAGAAGCAAATGTTGCCCATTCCAAAAGGTTCTATGAGGGTTCATCCTCTGGAACTAAGTCTGTTTTTTCAACTTCTGGTACTAAGAAGATCTAGAAAAAATGATGGAAGGGGAAGGCTCCTGTTGCTGGCAAAGGCAAGGGTAAAGCTAAGGCTGACAAGGGCAAATGCTTCTATTATAAAGTGGATGGTCATTGTTTAAGCAATTGCCCCAATTACCTTGTTGAGAAGAAGAAAGAGAATGAAGGTAAATATGATTTGGTAGTCCTGGAAATTAGTTTAGTGGCAAATGACCATGATGTATGGATACCTTATTCAGGAGCCACTAATCATGTTTGCTCTTCTTTATAGGGATTTAGTTCCTTTCAGCAGCTAAAAGAGGGTGAAATGATGCTCAAGTTTGGAATGAGAGACGTCATTTAAGCTCGTGCAGTGGGAGCTGCTAAGTTCTCTAAAAAAAAATAGATTTTTGTCTATAGAAAACTTACACATTGTTCCCAAGATGAAGAGCAACCTTGTTTGTATTTCCTGTTTGATTGAACAATCATACTCTGTATTTTTTAATTCAAATGAAGTGTTCATTTTGAAAAATGGTGTGATTATTTGTTCAACTAAACTAAAAGACAACTTATTTTTGTTAAGACTAACTTAATCAAAATCACTTTTAAAATCATGAGATATTTAAAACTATTATTACTCAAACTAAAAGGCGTAGAATTTCTCCAAGTAACCTAGAAAAATGACCAAATGACCTTTTACTGGAAAAGATTATAGAGTCAAAGAGCCCTTAGTGCTCATACATTCAGATCTTTTTGGTCCGATGGATGTAAAGGCTATAGGAGGGTACAAATATTTCATCTCTTATATATATGATTAGATTTGAGGCATGGTTACTTATACCTAATGGAACATAAGTCTGAACTCTTTGAAATGTTCAAAGAGTACAAGGCTGAAGTTGAAAACCTAGTAGGTAAAACAATTAAAACATTTTGATCTGATCGAGGTGGAGACTATATGGATTAAGAATTCCAGGACTATTGATAGAACGTGGAATTCAATCCCAACTTTCAGCATCTGATACACCTCAGCAGAACGGTGTATCAGAAAGGAGAAATAGAACTTTATTAGATATGGTTCGTTCTATGATGAGGTATGCCCAATTGCCTTACTCGTTTTGGGGGTATGCAATGGAGACTACAGTTCACATCTTGAACAATGTTTCCTCGACGAGTATTTCTAAAACACCTTTACCCTAAGGAAACGAGAGGTGGTATTTCTTTGATCCTCAAGAAAAATAAAGTGTTTGTATCGATAAATGCTACATCTTTTAGAGGAATACCACATAAGAGATCATAAACCTTGTAGCAAAGTAGTATTAAATGAAGCTAATGAAGAATCACAAGGGTTGTTGATGAAGCTGGTCCTGCGTAAAGAGTTAATAAAGGAGATAGCACTTCAGGTCAGTCTCTTCCTTCTCAATCATTGAAAGTGCCTCGACGCATTGGGAGGGTTGTGATACAACCTGGCTGTTACTTAGGGTTGTCATACTAGATGATGGTATTGAGGATTAATTGTCCTATAAATAAGCAATGAATGATGTAGGCAAGGACCAATGGTCAAAGCCATGGACCTTGAAATAAAGTCCATGTACTCCAATGTAGTATGAGAGCTTGTAGATTTACCTGAAGGGGTCAAACCCGTAGGGTGTAAATGGATCTATAAAAGAAAAAAGAGATGTAGTTGGAAAGGTACAGACCTTCAAAGTTAGACTTGCAGTTGGGTTACACCCAAAGGGAAGGGGTTGACTATGAGGAAATTTTTTTCCCTGTTGCTATGTTTAAGTGTAAAAAAATTCTCTTGTCCTTTGCCAGATATAATGAATATGAGGTATGACAAAAGGATGTCAATACTGCTTTTCTGAATGACAATCTTGAGAAGAATATCTTCATGTCTCAACCCGAGGGGTTTGTAGCCCAAGGTCAAGATCAAAAAGTTTGCAAACTGAATTTATCCATTTATGGGTTGAAACAACTATTCAGATCCTGGAACATTAGATTTGATACAGCGATCAAATCTTTTGATCAGAATGTTGATGAATTTTGTATCTATAAGAAAATCATCAAAGACAAAATAGCTTTTTAAATACTTTATATGGACAATATCCTACTCATTAGGGAATGATGTAGGGTACCTTACTGACTCTAAGGAAAAGTGTCCTTAAACACCTCAAGAAGTTGAGGATATATTCCCTATATACTTTGCACTAGTCTAGACATTTGTTATGTAGTGGGAATTGTTAGTAGGTACCAACCCAATCCAAGGTAAGACCACTGGACAACAGTTAATAACATTCTTAAGTATCTTAGAAGAACGAGGGACTACAAGCTAGTGTATGGAGCTAAGGATTTGATCCTTACAGGATACACCGACTCTAATTTCCAAACTAACAAGGATTCTGGGAAATCCACGTCAGGATCAATGTATACCCTAAACTAGGAAGTTGTAGTGTGGTGTAGCACCAAGCAATGATGCATTGCAAATTATATTAGGGAATATGATTATGTGTCTGCTTGTGAAGCAAAAAAGGAAGAAGTTTGGCTAAGAAAGTTCCTAAGTGATTTGCCCATCCCCTAATACTGTGACAACAGTGGGGCAGTAGCCACTACTGATTTATTTACGAAGGTCCTCTCGGCTAAAGTGTATATGGGTCGTCTAGACAGTCTAGGTCTACGAGACATGTACATTGGATAATCTAGAGTAAGTGGGAGAAATGTAATGGGTATATAGATGCCCTAGTTTATTGTATTTATTTACAATAATCCCGCCTTTAATTGTGTACAACCCACTAACTAGAGTTTTAGTTCAAGTGGGAGTTTGTTGGGTTTTATGTCCTAAAACTCTTAGATAGTAAATGTTATTAATTGACCGTCATCAATAAAGAGTTATAGATGTTCAATCAATAAATGTTATTGTTTGTCTTATTGTCTAATTTGTCTTAATAACTCTAATCCAATAAATTAACATCCAAGGTTGCCTTATGAGTCTTGAACTGTATGTGGAGACATACAGGGATCAATGTTCAAGATTTAGCCTAAAGGGTATATAGTATAGGAATAAGGCTGGGTACCTTATCCTGATAACACTATGGATACGACCCATTTTATATTCGATACAAACGTAATGATCCAACGCGTTCATGTAGGTGACATGCGAGTGGGGTTATCCTATATAAAAAGTTTGCATAAGACTGGACCGCAAAATAGTAACCACTAGATGTAACATTGTTGACTAGTTTGGTTCCTATTTCAATAAGATTACCTAGGCGACTTAGTCTCAATCCTGAGTATATTATGAACTCCTGTTCATGAGGGATTGTCCTTTGATTTACATGGGTGAGGTGGTCAGATCGTCGACCCAATAAGTCTACCATTTTGGGTAGAAGACTGAGTGAGGAGCTGAGAATATAATTATACAAGTTGGAATTCACTCCTTTCCTTCCTTGAGGGTAAGTAGATAAGTGTTTCCTTAAATGGTGTCTCCGGGACTTGAACAAAGAGCCCTACCCTCTCATTGGCCTGATAGAGGTTTCTGTTTATTGGTTGGACCATAAATAGGTCGTTTATTAGAGGAACACTAGTACTTAAGGAGCCAAAGGTAACCCAAGGGTAAAACAGCAATTTGATCCAGTTGGAGTTACGAACACTCGTGAAGGATTAACTCGTTGTTATTGGTCAATATCCATGGACACGGAAATATATCTGTAGTGAGAAGACTGCAGTTGTGGGTCTTTAGTGAAGTGTACCCACAGTTAACGAATATTGATTAACGTGGTTAAAGAGTTTGATCAATTAATCTCATATCATTGAAGCTTCTGATCTACAAGTCCACCAGGTTCCCTCGTTAGCTCACTAGAGGGTACTTAAAATGGATAATTTGAATTGTTCAAATTAATTTGAGGAAACTATATATTATTGTGATTAATATATAATTAATTATAGATATTATCTATAATTCAATTGAAAAGTAATATTTGCATAAGATTCAAATTAATTAATTCAAGTGAATTAGATTCATAAAGAATTAATTAATAGAGAGGTATTGAACATATACATGCGATATATATGATAATTAAATATATACATTAAATTGGGACTAACGTATAAATAATTATTTAATTATTGTGAAAATTAAAATTAAATAAGTGTTATTTAATTGTGCAGATTAAATAAGTGTTATTTAATTGTGCAGATTAAATAAGTGATATTTAATTGTGCAAATTAAATAAATGTTATTTAATTGTGTAAATTAAATAAGTGTTATTTAATTGAGCTAATTAATTAAATAAGTGTTATTTAATTAAATGAGCTAATTAATTAAATAAGTGTTATTTAATTAATTACAAAAAAGGAAAATAAATATTTATAGAAAACAAAAATATATATTAGGAAAACAAAAATATATCAGAAAAGATCTTTGACCCTTCCCTATATAAAGGTCTCCCTATGACCCTTTACAAATAGACATTCCTACACAACTTTGGTTGTAGAGAAACTTTGACAATTCACAATTCTCTAGTGTTATTGTGCAGAATTTTCTCTAAGTAAAAAATCCTCCAAATTCTCCGAAAACCCTATTTTCCTCTCCCTCTCCCAATAGTTGATACCACCTATCTCTCTATTGGAATCCCAGAGAATAATGAGGTTTCTCTTGTGGTAGTGTTTGATATCGTTCAATGAGTTGTTTGTGATCGAGACTGTTTGGAGATTCGTTCGTTGGAACCTTGGAAAGGCTTGTTCGTGGTGCTAGGAAATCTACAAAGGTAGGAACCATTCTAACCGATTTCCCTAGAAGCATGCTAATTTACATGTTTATTTATTCTATTTAGCATAACGATGTAAAATCGAATTATCGGATGCAATGCGATCTAACGCGAGACGCTTCCGGTGCAAGATTCGATCCCTACATAGGGCAAGTGGGAGATTTTACTTGGCACGTATTTGTATGTCCTAATTTTTTTTTCTTTTTTTTTTTTAGTGAAGATAAGTTTATTTTTTCTTCCATTTCTACAGAGTTACAATCCTCAATTTAAACAGGAGAGAAAATACATGCAAGAAAAAATGAGTAATGGTAATAAGCAAAATTAGGGAAATTTATTTACAAACAAGGAAATAATAGACAAGGAAAAACTAATATTTGCATCTTGGTAGGTATGTAGTTAAGAGAGATGCTATTTTTTTCTTTCAATTTTCGATGCTTTTGTTTTCAATTTTCTCTTTGATAAAGTGTCGATCAATATCCACATGTTTTATGCGATCATGATGGATGGGGTCTTTGGTAATGCTTATAGCTGCTTGGTTGTCACAATGGACCTTCATTGGTTCATTCAGTGGTAAGTCTCAATTCTGATAAGATCCTCTTGAGCCATATTTCTTCACATATGCCTTGATCTAGGGCCCTTAATTCTACTTCAGCCCTACTTCTAGATACAACTGATTGTTTTTTACTTCGTCGGGTGACTAGATTTCCCCATATAAAGGTGCAATATTCAGTAAGTGACCTTCTATCAACTTTTGAGCTTGCTCAATCTGCATCTGTGAAGATTTCGACATTTATTTTCTAGGATTTCTTGAAGTATAGTCCTTCTTCTGGAGTTCCTTTTAAGTATCTAAGGATTCTATAAACAGCCTACATATTTTCTTCAGTCAGATTATTCATAAATTGGTTTACAAAGCTAACTATAAAACTAATATCATTCTAGTGTGAATTAAGTAAATCAATTTCCTAACAAGCCTTTGATATTATTCCTTATTGACCAATGTATTTTCTTTTCCTGAGGAGTAGTTAGGATCAATAGGAGTATTTGAGTGCTTACTCCGAGCATACCTGTCTCCTTTAGAAGATCGATGACATATTTTCTTTGAGAGATACACAAACCTTTCTTGGAGCATGCCACTTCTATTCCTAAGAAGTATTTTAGGTTACCCAAATCATTTACTTCAATTTCTTTAGCCAATAGTGATTTTAGATCTCTTATTTCTTCTTCATTGTCTCCTGTGAGAATAATGTCGATAATAATAGCGATTTTTCCTTTGCATGAGTGTTTGATAAAAAGTGTGGTCGAATTGACATTGTAAGTATCCTTTGGTTTTAACGACCTTTGAAAACTTATCAAACGAGGCTCATGGGGATTGTTTTAGACCATAAAGGGATTTTTTTAGTTTAACACTTTATTGGTGGTTTTTGTTGATTCCATACCGGTAGGTATATCCATGTAGACATCTTCTTCTAAATCTCCATTTAGGAAGGCATATTTTATGTCTAATCGGTTAAATACCCAATCATTATTCACGGTTAAAGAGAAGAGTGTTGGAATACATAAACAAGGAGCAGAAGAAAACAAGATCATTAAGCATTCTAATTCCTTAATTTTTTACATAAAAAATGAGCATGGTCATAAGTAATTAAGAAGGTTTCAACACATAACTTTGAAGATCCTCTAATGCACGCTGCTCCTCATGAATCATCAACTCCAAATCTTCAGTCAACCACCAAGAGATCTTCTTTACTATTCTCATCCATGAATTTGAGTGGTGGGACTCACAAATGGAGTGAATTTGGTGATGAAGTTTGGAAGGTTTTGAGAAAAGATGAAGAACACAGTAGGAAACCAATTTTATGTCATTCAAAATCATGTTAATCCTTTGAAATTGAAGAGTTTTTATCAACTCTATTCATGCAAGCACATCTGAACATTGTTGATGCCAGATACAAGTTGATGTTGAAGTGGGCTAGGTGGTGAATTTAATTGGAAACACCTCTCACTTGGTGAAAGCTGGAGATTTCCACTTTTCATTTTAATTTATAATTTCTAGTTTAAATTCAAAAAATTCAAAATCCAATTTCCCAAATTGAATTGAAATTGAAAATTAATTTTATTTTTAATTAATTAAATACATTTAATTAAATAAATAATAATTTAATATCAAACATTAAATTAATCACATACCTAATTTAAATATGAATCCTATTCATGTAATTAATATTTAAATCAATATTAAAATATTATAAACTCTCCAATTTCGTTTAGTTTCAATAAATTGAACGTTAATTAATTATATCAAATAAATTATACAAACCCTAATTTGAATTTGTATTATTCAAATTCAAACCCTAAATTCAATTTGAACATTTCAAATTGATATTCAATTTGAACAGATTCATTTAATTTATTAATTCAAGGTGTTCATGTTTTACGAGCTAGTAGATAGACCTTATGGACCTATAGATCATGAGCTCCAACGATTTGAGATTAATTGGCTAAAACTTTTGGACCGAATTAATCTTTCCAATTCATTGTGACAGAATTTCCACATATACATTCAAACAAACAGATATGCATTAACAATGCTAAATTACTGGCATGCTTAAAGAATAAAAACAAGAGACCGAGAGAACATACAAGTTGAAGACTTTTCTTCACTTGAAATCTCGCTCTCTCCGTGAACGAACTCCTCTCCTCTCGCTAGTCCAACAAGTAATCGTCCAGCAACACCTCGGTCATCTACACGAACAGCTTCGCACAAACAGGCAACGACGACGACACCACCACTCGAAGCACTCAGTATTCTCAAAGTGAGAATCCAAAGGGTGGGTTTTGTTTGGATTTGGTAGAGGTGGGGAGGAAAGGTTGTCGTGTACAAAGGATCAAGCAAGTGGGAGAATGGAAAGGCTATCGTATAGTCGGGTGCTTGATTGTTTAATGTGCGGTACAGGATCGTGTAGTAAAAGCTACGATCGTCTATACGATCATTTAGATCAGCTCAGGCGCCAAGCAATCGTTTAGTAAACGGTACGCGATCGTTTAGGAAAGTGCTGGCACGGGTGTGCTATCGTTTAGTAAGCTGACGCTATCGTATAGGAATTGGGTTTGATTTGACATTTGAGTCAAATTCAACATATTTTTGGGTTTAGAGACTTTAACCCAAATAATAATAATATTAAATTGGACCAAGTTAATTTTATCCAATTCAACAGTCATGATGAAACCACGTGGCTTCATTGAAATATTTCTTCAACTTCAATTTGGGGCACATGTCAACTCCTAATTGGTCACAAATTTGACGATTTCGGAAGTCCTTCCTTAATTTAGCAAATGACGTGGCGGTTCGTGGTTGGTCCGAAAGTTATCCTCCAACATATGCCCCTTTTTCGAGATTAGTGCAAAAATGTGGGTGGATGAATCTCGAAAAAGATAAAGACGACATTGAGATGCAAGTAATTCGGTCTTGACTTTGATAATCCCAATTTAATTAAACCGTGAGTTTAGTGACGAGTTTAACTAAAATTTAGAGAGATAAAACGTAGGAATTCTCAAATTTTCTTTTTTCTTTTTCTTTTTCTTTTTTTAACAAAAAAGAAAATTCAGGTTTCATCCCAAATTAATTTGACTTAGAGATGAAACTTAAAAATTTTGAATTTAAAATGAAATTCAAGTTTCATCCCTAATTTAATTTAATTTGGAGATGAAAACTTTAAGATTTTGGTTTTAAGAAAGAAATTTGGAATATGGCCAAATTTATAAGAAAACTTTGAGCTTTGCCCCAATTGATTTTAGGGATAAAACTCAACAATTTTTTGAGTTAAAAATAGAAGTTAAAGTTTCACCCCAATTTAATTTATTTTGGAGATGAAAACTTAAAATTTTGGTTTTTAAGAAAGAAATTTGGAATATGGCCAAATTTCCGAAAAGAAAAAAAATGAGTTTTGTCCCCACTCAATTTGATTTTGGATAAACTCAAGAATCTCAAATTTAAAAATAAAGAAATAAGTTTCATCCCCAATTTAATTTAATTTAGGCTAAAATTCGATTAATAAAAAGGTTCGGTGCATGGCCAAAAGTTTAAAAAAATGAGGGACGAAAAAAAAATCATCAAAGATAAGATTTGGGTGGTTAAAAAAAGATTTTTTTTAACCAATAAAATCTAGATTTAATAAAATTTAAGATTTTCTGATTGGATTCTAGATTCAGTGAGTTCTTATAAATAGGGCTCAAAACTTATTGTATTTTCATCCAGGCAGTCAAAGGTAGAGAAAAAAAAAAAAAACTTCCCCTTTCTTCCTCTCTTTTTTTTCTTTTTTTCTTCTTTTTTTCTTTTTTTTTTTTTACAAAATTTCATTTTTTTCTTTTATTTTTCTTTTCTTTCCTTTTCTTTTCCATTTTTTTCTTTTTTTTCTTTTATTATATTATATATTTTTTTTTACTAACTTGCCCCTTTGCCCTTTTTTTTTACGGGAGTTAGAACTATCAGCGACCTGCGCTTTTTTATTTCCCCTACTTCTTCATATCATTCGATGTGCGATTGTCAGCTTGAGGACAAGGCCCCTATATGGGCGAATGTGTAGCCTGCAGGGGTGATCCGCCAACACAATCTGACTCCTACTAGACATAGCCCTTATATGGGCGACTATGTAGCCTGCAGGGGTGGTCGTCAGCTCTGCCAACAACAATTTGACTCCTACTAGACACAACCCCTATGTGGGTGACTGTGTAGCCCGCAGGGGTGATCCGCCAACAACGATCTGACTCCTGCTAGATACAACCCCTATGTAGGTGACTGTGTAACTTGCAGGGGTGGTCGTTAGCTCCGCCAACAATGATCTAACTCCTGATAGACACGACCTCTATGTGGGTGATTGTGTAGCCTGCAGGGGTGGTCGTCAGCTCTGCCAACAACGATCTTACTCCTGCTAGACATTGCTCCTATGTGGGTGACAGTCACACGTTCATTTTGGAGATGAAGCGAAGTCGCACCATCATTCTAGAGATGAAGCGAAGTCACGCCTTGACTTATGAAGATGAAGCGGAGTTGCGCCTTGACTTGTGAAGATGAAGCGGTCTTCACAAGCCATGCTAGACTTTGGAGACGAAGCAAGCCACACTATAATTTTGAGACGAAGGGAGCCACGCCATAATTTGGAGGAGAAGCGAGCCACGCCAGACTTTGGAGACGAAGCGAACCACGCCAAACTTTGGAGACGAAGTGAGCCATGCCAGACTTTGGAGACGAAGCCAGCCACGCCAGAATTTTGAGACGAAGCGAGCCATGCCAGAATTTGGAGACAAAGCAAGCCACGCCAAAATTTGGAGACAAGGCGAGCCACGCCAGACTTTTGAGGCAAAGCGACCCATGCATACCGACCATAAACTTGAAGATGGAGCGAAGCCGTGCACCTCGACCTTAAACTTGAAAATGGAGCAGAGCCATGCACACCGACCTTGAACTTAAAGATGGAGTGGAGCCATGCACACCGACCTTGAACATGAAGATGGAAGTGGAGTCATGCACGCCAATCTTAAACTTGAAGATGGAAGCAAAGCCATGCACACCGATCTTGAACTTGAAGATGGAAGTGGGGCCATGCATGCCGATCTTGAACTTTAAAATGGAGCAGCATCGATGGAGCCTCTGAACTTGAAGATGGAGAAGCATCGACGAGACCTTCATATTTGAATTTGACAAAGCATCGACAAATCCTCCGTATTTGAGTTTGAAGAAGCATCGGCGAATCCTCTGCACTTGAGCTTGAAGAATCGGTGAATCCTCTACATTTGGGTTTGAAATATCAATGAATCCTCCGCATTTGAGCTTGAAGAATCGATGAATCCTCTGTATTTGGGTTTGAAATATCGATGAATCCTCTGCATTTTAGCTTAACGAAGCATCGACGAATCCTTCGCACTTGAGCTTGAAGCATCGGCGAATCCTCCGCATTTGAGTTTGACAAAGGATCAATGAATTTTCGCATTGAGCTTGACTTCACGACTTTGAGCATGAAGATGGCATTACAAAGCCTCCAGACTTGAGCATGAAGATGAAACATCGTTGAAACCTCTGAACTTGAAGATGGAAGAGCATCCAAGTTTGATTTCGAAGAGGAAGCGAAGTGCATTCCAAGTGTGTGCCTTTTATTTACTATGCTAGCTACTTACGAGGGATGAACTTCTTCAATTCGTTGTGTTGCCCCCAATAGGGATGAACATCTTCGATCTGGAGTGTCATTCTTTTACGAGAATGATCAACATCAATCTTGTAGTATCATATTTAGGTGGTTGTGGTACCCTTTCTGATGGACTGAACTTCAATTTCTTTAAGTTGCCTTTGTACCCTTAAAGAAAGGGATCAAATCATGACATAGTTCAAGTTTTTTTTAGCTGGACTGAACTTGAAGTTTCTTTCAAGCTGCCTACGTACCCTTCATAATGATAAGGATCAAGTTATAACGAAGTTAAAAAAGAATGTTTTTTATGCGCGACTGAACTTAAATTTCTCTAAGTTGCCTACGTATCCTTTATAATGACAGGGATCGAATCGTAAAGTAGTTCGTACAAAGATTATTTTTTTTTTTTTTTGGGGGGGGGGGGGGGGGGGGGGGGGGGGGGGAGAGCATTCAAATTTTAAGCTCATGCGGGCCAGAAGCATCATGCAATTTAGGCTCTTGCGATGAGGAGCTTTTTCATTTAAACTTCAGAAGCTCTTATTTCATCATGGTTTTGATCATCCTCTTCATTTATAGGATTCGTCAATATGATGAGTTTTGGCTTCACTATCAAGGAACCTTCTGTACTTGTCAATAGAAAATTTCCTCTTCATGCGTGAAAGGACATGACTGTGAATCTTTTTGTTGTTGTTTTCTTCATGGAATGACATTGCCTTCAAGATTTTCATCCTTCCTTTATGTTGATCTCTTGTTTTCTTGAGACGATCAAAAGCAGATGTTGAAGGTCGATCTTTCTTTGATGTGGATATACTTAGCCTTTTAAAGGTTGAAGTTCGAGTAGAAGTAGTTGTTAGACATTGGTATTCTTCTCCTATCGTGGCTATACTCAATCTTTGAAAGACTGAAGATTGAGCACTTGAAGGCTTAATACGATCGAAGACAGAAGTTCTTTGCTTCATTTCTTCTAAGTCGTTGACTTCTTCAACAATTATATGATTGTTGTCGACTTCCACTATGTCGATAGTGTGATATGCAATAACTTCTGACACTTTCTCTAGACGATTATTGAGAAAGCTTCTTGGAAGATATTCTGCCAAAGTTGCCGTCCGTCAAAATTGAGGGAAGTCCTTGTCTTCTTTCTTAGCAGGCTTAGGCTTCCGTGTCATCCTTTTGCCTTTCTTTTTATGAGCCTTGTTCCTTCTTCTATAGCTTCGATAGGAACGCGACTCTTTTTGGGTGGAGTTTGGTTGTCTTCTTTTTCGACGAGTCACAATTATCCACCCTTCATTGTCATCTTCAACGAGCTCATCTTTCTTTTTGGAATTTGTTGTTTGAATCTCTTGCTGGAACCGAACAACTATAGGCTCGAAGGCTCTAAACTGGATTAGGCTTTTTCTTTGAGCATAGAACACAGACAGTGTTGGAATACTTGAAGTCGCCGCTACTGTAGCATGATTTGTTTGAGCTACTTCATCCAATCTAGCTCAATCTTCTTTTCACGAGCCAACTTCAGAATTTGTTCCTTCAGCACGAAGCACCTTTCCACTAGGTAATAACGACTCGATGATACTTGCAGTACTTAGGATCATCTACTTTTCCTGTTTGTTTCAGCCGCTTGCATTCCGACAGCTGAATAAGTTTCTTCTCTAACAGTTGCTCCAACATATCTACCACATCAGAGTCAGGGAATGGATAAACCTTCTTCTGTCTTTCTTTAAGACTTGGACGACGCTTCTCGCCTACATTGTGCCTTCTTTCAAATTTTGTTTGTTTTCCTTTGGAGAAAAATTCCAGCGGGGTCACATGAACGACCATAGATTCTTTTGTGGCACTATCCACGATCTTTTCAGTGCCCTTGGCTTCATTCTTGTATTTTTCTCCCTTCAGGGACTAGGAAATCTTTAGTTCCCCTGTTGGCGATGCTCAGCTCCATATCATGAGCGTGTGTTGCTAACTCCTCACAAGTATGAGGTTTTATCCCTTGTAAGATGTAGAGAAGTTCCCAGTGCATGCCCTGAATGCACATCTCCACTGCAAATAATTCAGTGAGTCTATCTTTGCAATCCAGACTCAAAGCTCTCCATTAGTTAATGTAGTCAATGACCGACTCTTTTTTCTGTTGTTTTGTGTTCGTCAGCTCCATCATGTTAACGGTGCGCTTTGTGCTGTAGAAGCGTTGAGGAACTCTCTTTCCAACTGTTCCCAACTGTCAATCACTTCTGGCTCCAAATTAGTATACCAATCGAAAGCATTTCCTTTCAAGGTAAGGACGAACTACTTGACTAGCTGGCCTCCTCTAGTTCCTGCATTTTCATAGGTTTCAATGAAGTGTGCAACATGTTGTTTTCGATTGCCCTTTCCATTGAACTGCTGGAACTTTGGAGGTTGATACCCAGCTAGCATTCTCAGCTTGTCGATTCTCTTGGTGTACGGCTTGGAGTACATAAAGAAGGACTATGATGGTCTTCCGTACTGAGCCCTTATGGAGTTTGCAATCATATCCTGCAACTGTTGAATTGATAGGGTGGCGACAGAGGTAGATTGTTGCGGTTGGCCTTCCTGCAAGATAGTCTTTCCTTTGTCATTGGCTTTCGTAGTTGGAGATTGACTCGACTCAGCAGTTTCTCGAGCCTGTATTTCATCTCTTAAAGCAGCGATTTCATGATCTCGCTCTTCTACCGCTTTCATAAGGAGATTTATCTTTATCTCCATCTTTGCCATGGTCGACTCAGTCGTTACATCAGTCATCATGATAGACACTACAACAAAATGTGATTCTTTCTTTGATAGATCAGTAGTAGAAGCATAATTTTCGAATTAGGGATTTTCTCTGATGACGATCCCGCCTTTAAAAGATTCCATCAGCTGGTCCCAGATTTCCCTCGTGATGACGAGCTTATGTAAGTGTTGCTTGCGACGGTAACTTTGGATAGAGCTTTCTTTTGTGCCATTTGTAGATTTGTTGAGTTGGATGACAAGAGAGAGATGAGAGGTAGAGACGTCCCACCGGGCGTGCCAATTTGTTCGAACGAGATTTCAAGAGAAATTTATTTCGTGGAACTTGAACTTTGTATTTGTATTAATTTTTTGGAAAGCGAGTACAATCTCTAATACATAGTATTTTGATACTTTCAAAATAAACTATAATCTTTAAGTTGGTTGATCTTCTTCAACGATTGGCCTTTGGGCTTATTGATCTTCTTGGTTGATCGGCCTTTGGGCTTGTTGATCTTCTTGGATGATTGGCCTTTGGGCTTGTTGATCTTCTTAAATGATTGGCCTTTGGGCTTGATGATCCTATTGGACAATTGGCCTTTGGGTTTGTTGATCTTCTTAGACGATCGGCCTTTGGGCTTGTTGATCTTCTTGGAGGATTAGTGTTCGCACGAGGCTTCCAGAGGAACTTGTTTCGTGGAGTTGAACTAAAGTTAATGTGGATGTGGATGTTGTTTTGATGCGATGTGGTTCAATCTCTAGTACTTGATCCTCTGATTCTCTCTCGGTTGGGTGGATGTGCTTGACTTGAAAAAGAAAAGCATTGAACGTTCTTGAAGTAGAAGTCTTGGAAGAATGGTTGTGTCTTCAAAGGTCTTCTGTCTTCTAGGAGTGCACCTTCAGGAGTCTTGGGAGTCTTCTGCTTGTTGATGAATTCTCTCCAGGCTCTCTGAATGTAGAATTGCTTGTATCTTCAAAGAACTTCAGTCTTTCAAATGCTTGTATCTTCAAAGGACTTCAGTCTTCAAAATGCTTGCATCTTCAAAGGACTTCAGTCTTTAGAATGCTTATATCTTCGAAGGACTTCAGCCTTCAGGTGTGGTCAGCTTCAGGAGTCAAGGAGTCTTCTAATTGTAGAGAATTTCTTATAAGCTTTCTGGAGTATAGAATTGTTTACCCCCAACAAATGAAGAGAACTTCTCTATTTATAGAGTTCTCAGGTGGGCTTTATGGGCTTGGGCTTAGTTGACTCATGGGCCTGACTCTTGGGCCTAATTAGTTGGATTTGGGTTTGATTTGACATTTGAGTCAAATTCAACATATTTTTGGGTTTAGAGACTTTAACCCAGATAATAATAATATTAAATTTGACCAAGTTAATTTTATCCAATTCAACGGTCATGATGAAACCACGTGGCATCATCGAAATTTGTTTTCAACTTAAATTTGGGGCACATGTCAACTTCTAATTGGTCATAAATTTGACGATTTCGGAATTTCGTCATTAATTTAGCAAATGACGTGGCGGTCCATGGTTGGTCTGAAATTTCTCCTCCAACAAAAACCATTTTCATTTTATTCTTTAGTTACTAAAGTTGAATTGAACTTCCCACTAACGCATGAATTCGGAGAAAACAGTGGCCAATTATCTCATAACCGTCCAATTAATAAAATAATAAATATAATCTTATTATATTCATAACCTATAGTTTGATATCTTATATCAACCATAGTGTTTTTTCCTCTACTTGATATAAATCATATTTATATCCAATTTCCTCCAAATTAATGTATCTCATACCTTTAATCAATCATATCATATATAATTAACCAATTCAATTATATCATATATAATCGAACTCCCTCTTGTCAATTTGAACATTTCAAACAGACCTAAAAACTTATTCTCAATTTTTATCCAAGCTACCAAGGGAACCTTATAGACCTATGACTCGAAGCTCCAATGGCACGTGAATAGCTGACGAAACTCTTTAGCCACGAGATCCACCATCCGTTAACTGCCAGGCATTCCACTAAAGACTGACAGCTGAACTCTTTTTACCACAGATATATTTTTGTGTCCATCGGATATAACCAATCATGAGTATGATAACCCTTCATAGATGCTCGTAAGTACAGCTAGGCCAATTTATCGTTCTTCCCCTGTAGTTACATCTCACTTCTTAAGTACGACTGACCCTCTAACGAACAATACAACATAGTCCTACCATGTGTGAACACCTCTCAGGCTATGAGAAGGTGTGTGATGCCGCATCGTTCAAGCCCTAGAATCAGCCCTTAAGGAAGCTATATATCTACTTACCCCTGCATCGGGGAATGAGTGAATTCCATCTTGTGTAGTTGAGTTCCCAGCTCCCAAATCAGACGAATCCCCAAAGTGGTAGGTTTGAGTTGGCGGCCTGGCCACTCGCACCCATGAAAATCAAAAGACCGCCCCCAATGGCAGGAGCTCCCAACTCACTCAGGATTGAGGTCATGTTACCTATGGTCATCCTGGTAAAGTGAAGTCTCTATCATGAACGGTGTTATATAACGAGACGATAATACTTCGTGGTCAGGTCTTATACAAACTCTTTGTATATGACGCCCCCGCTCGCATGTCCCCTACACGAATGATCAGGATCATACCATCTGTGATAAGTCATAACAGTTGTAACTATTCCATAAAGTGGGCCGCATCCGTAGCGTTGCCAGATAAGGTTTCCCTTCTATATCCATATACTACAGACCATTTTAGTTATCACTTAAGACATGATCCACTTGTATGTCACCGCATACATGCTTAAGTTACATAAAGACAACCAAGAATTTTAGTTTATTGGTTTGTGATAAAGCAAATAAAACATCCAAATGAGTAAAATCAAGAAGTGAAGTAAATATCATATATTATACATCACAAGCGTTCATATAAACTGTTTACAACCACAGGACACAGAGACTTTAGGGCATCATCCCCAACAATATTTGTGTCCACTTGATTTAACCATAATCAATAAGTCGACCCTTCATAGGTTGTTTGTAATAACGGCTGGGTCAAATACTGTTTTACTCCCGAAATTACGTCTTGCTCCTTAAGCTCCACTGATCCTCTAATGAACAATTGGTTTTTGATTCAATCACTAAACCAAATCCCTCTCTGGAAAATGAGAGGGTGGGGCCCCTTGTTCAAGACCTAGATTTAGCACTTAAGAGAATAACCTTCCTCCTATCCCTTAAATTGGGTAGGCGTGAATTCCATTTTACAGAACTATGTCCCCAGTTATCTATCTGATCTTATCCCTAAAATGGGAGGCTTATTGAGCAGTGATGTTGAACTACTCTCACCTATATAGATCAAAGGATAATTCCAAATAAACAGGAGGTCATAGTTAGCTCAAGATTCAGATCGAGTTACCTAGGTCATCAAAGTGAAATAGTCAGTCTTAAACAGTAAACAACGTTATTTCTTGGTCCGATCTTATGAAAACTCATTGCATAGGACGTCCCCACTTCTCATATTAATACACGAACGAATCAAGATCACTTCGTTTGTAGTATCTTACAAATTGTAACAACTACAGAGTGGACCGCATCCGATAGTGTTACCAGAATAAGGCACCTAATCTTATTCGTATACTATAGACCATTTTGACTATTTACTCTAACTTGATCCACTTTTATGTCTCCACATAAAGTTCAAGTATTCAAGTATTCAATATTAGTCATGGATCTTAGTTTATTGGATTTAGTCTTTACAAGTGCAATTTACAAATTCAATAACAACTTTATTGAAGAAATGTTAAATAACATCTTTATTGATAATAGAAAATGTTTAACTCTACAAACTGCGAGTTTTAGGACAGACAACCCAACAAAAAAGACACGAATAGTGTTTAGTTTTGCTACAGGGGTGAAGGTTTCTTGGTAATCTATGCCATAGAATTGTGTAAAACCTTTTGCAACTAGCCTTGCTTTAAGTCTGTTTATTTCTCCATTGGCTTTGTATTTAATGGTGAAGATCCATTTGCATCTCACAGTTTTCTTTCCTAGGGGTAGGTCTATTATTTCCCATGTTTTTTTCTTTTCCAAAGCATTTATTTCTTCAAACACAGCTTTCTTCCAATTGGTGTCCTTGAGATCTTCATGAACGTTAGTAGGAATTTATATATTGGTAAGCCTAAAGGAGTTTATACGAGAGGTAGTTTTGAATAGGGTGTTACGTACATGATCTTACCCCTTTGAATTATGCTATGGGAAGATCATTGTCTTCTTGCATTTGAGAGTTAGAAACTAAACTTTCTTGTATCTCAGTTGTTTCTTGGTTAGGACCCGATTCAAGTTCAAGAATGTTTGTTTTTCTTCTAGCATAGACTATGGGTTTTTTCCCATATTCATGTTCATGAGTGTTCTGGTCGAGGACATCAAGGATGGGTGAGTCATAGGGAGTATATGCTTCGTCTAGTTGATGTTAGGATTTTCATCTATTTCAACAAGAAAGGGAGTTTCAGTGTTCTTACCTTGTGGAAAATATGGTTGATTTTCAAAGAAGGATACATCCATAGTGGTATAAAATTTCTTTAATGATGGTGGGTCATAACCAAGGAAGATACATATGATTTCCTTAGGATCTAGTTTACTCCTATTTGGTTGATGGTTTTGAACAAAGGTAGTACATCCAAATGTTCTCGAGGGGGTTTTAGAGAATAATCTTGTTATGGATAGTGCTCCTAAAGTTTTTGTAAGAGGCTTTTAAAACCTAAAGTTCGTGATGGCATTCTATTAATGAGATAGGTTGCAGTGAGGACAACTTCTCTCAATAAATAATGGGGGGTGTTAGAGGAAATCATTAAGCCTCTAGAGACTTTTAATCAGTGTCTATTTTTCCTTTCAGCAATCTCATTTTGCTAGGGAGTATTTGGGCATGTACTTAGATGGGGAGAAGCTCTCCTCTTATCTTTTAAAAAAATTCCTAAAGACATATTAAAGTAGTCCCTAACATTATCAGAGTGAAGAATTTGAACTTTAGTATTGAAGATATTAAGTATCATGGCATACAAATTTTTAAATATTATAGTAACCTCAAATTTTTCTTTCATTAAAAACACCCAAGTGAGTCTAGTATGATCATCAATAAATAAAAAAACCCATTTAGCTCCTGACATGCTTTTAATTCTACTAGCTCCCCATACATCACTTGTATCATATAAAATGGTTGAGAGGGTTTGTAGTTACTTACCAGGAAAGATGATCGGGTTTGCTTAGCCAATTCACACAACTCACATTGAAAAACCTGAGAACTTTTACAAAAAATATATGGAAGCATACGTTTCAAATATATAAATTTTGGGGCCTAAACGATTATGCCACAACATTATTCTACCATCATAAATGTTTTTGGAAGCAACAAAAATAGGCTTGTTAACACCTAACTCCTTTGTTTGATTCTTGGGAATATTTAAGACGTAGAGACCCAAGGATTCTTTAGCATTGCCAATCATCTTCCTTGAATTCAAATCCTAAAACATACATTTTTTTAGTTGAATATTATAGTGTAACCTTTTGTAAAGTAAGTTTGCTTATGGATAACAAATTACATTTAAGTTTTGGAACATACAACACATTTTCTAAGATAAGATCTTTAAAAATATAAACATTGTCAGTTCCTACTATTTAAGAGTAAGTTCCATCAACAATTCTCACATTAGGTTGATTACTACAATTAGAGTAATTGGTTAAAAGGAAGACATCACCTGTCATATGATCTGAGGCTCCAGAGTCAACAATCCAAGTATTGAAGTTTGCATTTGCATTAAGGGCACAAAAAGAATTATCTGATTGAGCAATGGATGCTACGCTTCCTTCATACATCTTTGGTGGAAGCAGAGGTTGTCCAAAGATTTTTTAGAGGAGATCCAACTTCTATTTAGTAAATACATTATTTTCAGCAGTAGAATTACCTATAGATGATGTTCCTGTTCGGTATGCCTTACCTCGTCTATCACCAGTTCCTTTATTAGGCTTCCAATCTTGAGGTTTGCCATAAATATCCCAATAGGTTTCTTTGGTATGTCCCGGTTTTTTACAATGTTCACACCATGGTCTTGCCTTTCGTGATCGATTCTCATTTCCATTATAGTTTTGATATCGATCATAATGATTATCATGAGAATTTATATTTCAAGTGTGTACCTCATGACCAGAATTTCGGACTAGTAGTGTGACATCCCAATTTTTTTGCTTCATAATTTAAATTAAGTTATTTTGTAATATTTTAGGAGAATTTTGGATTCTTGGAGGTTAAATTGAATTATTATGAGAAGATAATTCAATTTTAATATTTGATTCGAGAAGAATTTTGGAATTTCAAATTCGATTAGGAAAAATTTGAGATTTATGTCAAATGGTTTCAATTTTGATTTAATTTGGGAAATTGAATTAAAATTGTGAGATTTGGTTTTATTTTAGAATTTTGTAAAGATATTTGGATCTGAAATTCCAAAAAGATTTGGAATTTGAAGAGGAAAAGGGAAAGGGATTAAATATGTTTATTTTATATTATGAGTAAGTGAAGCCAATTAAGTCACTTAAGCCATTTGAGCCGCACAAATCCCTAAGAGGTCATCTTCTTCCTCTTATCCTTCCCTCAATTGACCCACACTCTTTTTC